>NC_140595.1:722090918-724490918 GCF_964204655.1 Triturus cristatus
CTTTAGTTACATTATAAATCATTTGTTGATGGTACCATTCTCATTTTAGGAATTGTGGTATGTTCTAAGGTGATTTCACCATGTGAAAAAGCCTTCTGCTGGGATATCATGATTGAGAGAAAAATATTTTCTCATGCTTTTCCCACAGAAGTTTGGAAGGTGATCTATAAGCTAAACTGAGAGCTTATTTTCTGTAAATTCACATTATCTTTCTAAGTCATGTGAGAATGAAGTCTGACATTCTCAGTAAAACATGTACATCCAACAAGGGCAGAGACTGTCAGTTGATTCCTTTGTGTTCTACTGCAGCTTCCCAGAGTGTTCCAAAGAACAACTAGAGCGCTAACAGTCCTACTTATGATAAACGTATGGCACACCTGAAGCCATCTTGCTTGGATTAAAGTGGTAACTCTTAAAACATTTAATTTAAAAAGGAACAAAATTAGGGGGTTCATTTTTCCATAAAAAGTATGATTAGTGCTGCAGAAAGAAAAATTAGGGCACATTTTGAGTGATTTCGCAAATCCTCTTCTATTTCATTAAAAAATTCTGACATGCAGACTGAAACATGCACTTTCAATACCAGCAGCAGTTTTCCCTGGTGAGCAGTAGCTTTACTACAGTGATCTAATGAGCAAAAAGAGTGCTAACATTCTGAATTTATGGCAAATGTGTGACACATCTGAATGCCTTCTAGATGGAATCAAAGTAAAAAACTGAAAGTATTTCCTACTGAGGAGACTGCAGTAAATGAGGAAATTAGGAAACTTCATAACAAATAAGTCTCCCAAGATGGCCACCAGAGACAAAAGAGCCCAAATGTAGCCCAAAATCACCCAGATGTAGCCCAAATATAGCCCAATGACAGAAGTGTGCAAAACACTTATTATTTTGTGTTTTTGCAGTGTTATATAGTGCAGACTTGTCAGGTATTGGAGTGCTTTACATGAGCATTGGTTACATCACACAAGAACAAATTCATTTTGGTTGTAGACATGGGGAGACTAAGTGATTTGACCAGAATCACAGAATGTCGAGCTGAAGCAGAAACTCCAACCTGGTTCCCCAGTTGCAAAGTCTGCAGTTCTGGAAGTAACACCACATCCTCTCCCCTAAGTGCAACATTTAATCAAGTGGTCAACTGGATAAAAAAACATAAAGATAACAAATAATTTAAAAGTGCTTTGTCGCTATTTGAAAACTCAGAAAATATGTCCTTATTTTAGTCTTTTAGAGCACTAACCATAATTTTGATGCCAATAAGACCCTCTCATATATGTAATTTCTAAAGGAAATGCTCTAGGTATTACAGTTTTGATTACATCAAGATGACGTCAGGCGTTCCACACTTTTGTAATAAATATAGAATGCTAGCAATCTAGTTGTTCATTAGGATACTGTTGAGAGGCCAGGGGCACGGACTCTGAAAATTGAAGGCAGGTAGGAGGGTGCAAAGGCAACAATTTAACCACACTGAGCAGGCAGGAAGGGCCGTGGCAGCACAACAGACTATGGAGGGCAGTGGAAAGGGGGGCAGGGGCAACAAACCAACAATACAGGACTTGCAAGAGAGGCTGTGGCAATGTAATAGACCATTGTGGGCAGAAGGAAGAGGCAATGGTAGTACAACCATACATGCCAACAGACCCGTTTCAGCCAGGAAACGTCCAATGTTTTTAAGCTCAAATGGGCTTTATTTGATCTGTCTCCTGTCTACAATCTCCTCTTTTTCAATGTAACTCAAAGGGGAAAATCAATACCCCAGTTTTTTTCAAAATCACCCTCTTACCAAGTTCAAAATGTTCGCAAGTATGTTACATTAGATCATGGAAGGAAATGGGGTAGGGACATGGACTTGGATAACAGAGGACAGGAGGGACATGGAGAGGTGCACCAAACTGACCCTGCAGGGCAGGCATCAGGGTTTGCAGCAGCACAATACACCACACAGGGAATGCGGGACGGGAGTGCAGCACAACAATCCATAGAAAGCAAGAGGGAGGGCACAGGACCATGCACATGGACAACAGAGAACAGAGGGGCAAGAGGCAATGGTAGCTAGCTGACCATAATGGACAGACAGGAGAGGAAGCTGCAGCATAACATACCATAAAGGGGAGGCGGGACGGATCAGGGGCATTACAATGGAACAGACAAGCCAGGAGGGAGGGAGTAGGGGTCTGCACATGTAAACAGAGGGCTGGGGGTAAGGGGGCAGGGCAGGAGCAGCAAGATAGCCATGGAGGTCAGGCAGGATGGGCACTAGAAGCAAGACACACCATGAAGAGCAACAGTGAGACTGTGATGGCATACACACAGACCATGGAGGGAAGGTGGGAGGGGGTCAGGGGCAGCTAACTGACCACACAGGGAAGGTGGGAGGGGCCATGGCAGCACAGAAGACCATGCATGGCAAGTGGGAGGGTTAGTGGCAGCACAATGGCTATGATGGGCAAGAAGGAGGGTACAGGGGCACGCACAAAGGACGATGGAGGATAGAAGGGAGGGTCAGGACCTGTGCACAGACAAGAAAGTTCAGGGGAAGGGGCCTCACAACAGACCGCACGGGGCAGGCAGGAGGAGCAGTTGCAGCACAACAGACCAGGGAGGGCAGAAGGGTGTGGCAGTACAATGGACCATGTAGGACAGGTGGAAGAGGATAGGGGCATGGCATGTGGACAGGCAGGGTGGAGGTGGCAGGGACAGGTTACAGTCATCTGACAATGCTAGGCAGGTGGGAGGGGAGTGGCAGCTCAATAGAGCACTCAGAGTAGATAGGAGTGGCAGGTCCATGGAACATGGTGGGCAAAAAGGATGGAGCAGGGGCATGCACAAAGACATCGGAGGGCAGGGGGAAGGAGAATAGGGGCAGCAAGCTAAGCACAGAGTTTAAGCAGGAGGTCAATGATGGGGCATAGAATTGGGCAATGGAGGGCAGGAGGAGTGGACTGGTACATCATACTAAATTGAGGGCAGTGGCAGCACATCAGACCATGCATGGCAGGAGGGAGGAGGCTAGTCTATGGATTCACACAACAGAGGATAGGGAGGAGGGGGATGGGGCAGCAAGCTAACTGTTCAGAGAAGGCGGGTATTAGGAACTTTATTGTTTTTAAAACGTGTGTCTGTGCGAACTACTTAAAATATGAACAAGTATGCAGCATAATCTCACTTTTATTCAGGAAGAAGAGGACGTTTGTGACTGCGACTCCGGGCTCACTTGGCAGAAACACCCCCTGACCCTCCACCCCCTATCGCAAAATGTAATGCCCGTGAAAAGGGTAGGTGAACACAGTGTTATATAGAACATAGTCCTGAGAGCACGATTGAAAATGAAAACTAGATATAGTGTATGGTATAAACTATGCATCAAAAAGTGTGATATATGATGAACCGGGCGTGAAATATAATATGCAATACATTGTGCGCAATGACAGATTCATTGGAGAGCGCGAGATAGCACAGGCACTAGCGCGTGCTATGCAATATGCGCCTTGGAATGTAATATGCACAGGGCAGTGTTGTGTAACCTAGCTAGTCTTTAAAGTTGTAATATAAAATATGTGCTGGGGAGTGTAACGTTGCATATGCACTGTGACAAAGATATGGATCCCAGATTGTAATATGTATGGCATAGCACTGTGCGTTATAACATAGGCATCGAGGAAGGCACGTTAGATGGGGCAATATAACCCGCGCGAAGACAAGTGTGGCATGACATATTCACGGGGTGGTGTTACAGTGCACATGGGCTAGAGAGTGTCATAGCATATGCACTAGCTAGTGGAATACAACACAGAGGTGTGTGGCACTCAGCAGGCAATGGTGGGTGTAACACAGCATTGGGCTCTGCCAGGAGCGCGCTGTGACTCTCAAGTGATGTTCGTCCCCTTTCCAGAGAGTAAAATAAAAAGTATTACACATCCGGCAGTGGATGTGTGTTTTATTAACCGTGAGGGGGGTTTCTTGCATAGTTTTGGTCGAATTTTTGACGAATCCCCTTTGAATTGCTTGGTGTGCATGTGTATTAAATGTGCCCGTCAATAGCTACCCATGTTTGTATAAATAAACGACAAGGGTGTCTACCGGGATTAGGCACGGTAGGGCATCAGACATGTCAGAGCTTCACTAGTGGTGTAAATACATTCCATTTCATTGTATGCATACATTCCAGATTCATTGTACGCATAGTCGCCTTTTAATGAATATCACGCAAATTGTCATGGTGATAGGTACGTACGGTTTGTCCAGCATGTCCTAGGGTTTAAAATAATAAAAAACAGTGGCCGGCCCTGGGGATTGGGGTCAAAAAAATATAATTAGGAGACAGGCCCTGGGGGATGGGGTCATCAGGGCCAATAAATTAGAATAAGAAGGGGAACCACACAGCCCCCCTTCTTAAAAAATTAAAATAAATAAAAGACTGGCATCGTGCCGGAGGCCACGCCCCCTCCTTGCAGCACTCTGCAAACGCGCCCCCTGGCGAGTTGTAAGTTGGGGAATTAATTCCTCTTCAATACTGAGGGTCCCTGAGGGCCAACTAGCCAAACAGGCATCTCCAGTATGCGCCAGGGAGCTGCGCTGCAGACAGGTGTTCTGAGGCCAAGCCCCTTTTTACACCTCTCTGCAACACAGCTCTGTGGCGCTTACTGGAGGTACCTAGTGGTCTAGTTTGACCCTAGGGACCCTTAGGATTCAAGGGGACTTAATCTCTCAACTTAGAACAGCCACAGGGCGCGTTTACACAGTGGTGAAGGGAGGGGACGGGGCCTGACGTGACGTGTGCAAACACGCACTATGGCACGTTTTAAATTGGGGATATAATTTCCCTTCAATACTGAGGGCCCCTGGGGGCTAACTAGCCCACCAAGTGCTTCCAGTAAGCGCCACTGAGCTGCATTGCAGAGAGGTGATCCAGGTCGTGCCACTTTTTACACCTCTCTGCAACGCAGCTCTGTGGCACTTACTGGAGGTACCTAGTGGGCTAGTTGGACCCTAGGGACCCTCAGGATTCAAATGAACTTAATCTCCCAACTAAAAACGGACACAGGGCGTGTTTACACAGTGGTGAAGGGAGGGGACGGGGCCTGAGTTAACGTGTGCAAAAACGCCCTGTGGCCTGTTTTAAGAGGTAGTAATCCCCCTGCCCTATTATATACTAGGGGCTTACAGAGGAGGTCATGCTAATCACAGGGGGACCCCAACGCATAATGTTCCCTAGTGTATGTAGGTGTTTTCACTGTATTCTAAGTGTCTTTTAACATAGCACTGGCTCTAGGACTGGTTAGTCAGACTCAGTTACCACCAGTATCCGTCTGAAAAAGTTGAGGGTACAGGATGATTTTGCAACAAGGCTTCTTTCTGCTCTTCTTTTTGTTCTTTCTGCATGTTATCCTTCTTCCTGCACTTTTCTTCATCTTTGAGGACTTCTGTTGCTTCTTTCTGCACTTCTTTTTTTTCTTTCTGTGCATTTTTTCTTCTTTCTTCACATGTCCTATCTCTGTAGGCATAGTTAGAAATTAGCATTTAAAAAACCCTTGAAATTCACAGAAAAAACCATAGGTTTCAGGCACGTTATAGTTAGGAATTAGCATTTAAAAAACCTCAGAAATTCACTGAAAAAACCATAGGTTTCAGGGGTGTTATAGTTAGCTGGACTTTTCACTTGTACAAAACCATGTGTATGTGGATCTTAGAATTACTGAAGAGGTTGTTGTAACTGGTATTGGTATGTCCATTGTTTTGAAAATTTTAGTCTCTATTTTTGAATGTGTGTATCAAAGGTTATATTAGGGTGAGAGGAGGTCTGCCACTCTATCACAAGGATGATGTCATCAGTGATGTCATCAGTGATGTCATTTGAGATGTCATCAGTGATGTCATGAGTGATGTCACTGACCATGTCATGAGTGATGTAATATGTGACGTCATCAGCAGTGCATTGCGGGCGCACGAGTTATAGTTAGCTGAACTAACTATAACGGGGGAATTTCAATGGTTTTGTACAAGTGAAAAGTCCAGCTAACTATAACACCCCTGAAACCTATGGTTTTTTCAGTGAATATATATATATATATATATATATATATATATATATATATATATATATATATATATATATATATATACACGCAAAAAAGAAGCAGAGTACTCTGGGTAGTTCACAAGATTAGGTGGAGAGCAGCTCCTTTTTAGCGCACCCTACAACACCAGCGACACTCTGAATTTGCTCACCTCAAAAGTCTGCTTTTCTATCAAAGTTTTTAAGCACAGAAATACTACAGTGCCATATAGGAAACGGGCAAGATGGCCGCTGACTGAGTGCAGCGCGAAGTCGCAGCTTTCTCTCCCTCCTCTGAGGCACCCTGACTATGTGATCCTAGGGGAAGCGGGATGTTCAAGGCCCCCTACTCGATTGTGGCCTCTATCTGGAGATTGTGTTCAACACGTTGGTTGCTGCAGGCTATCACGGCTATAGATACAATTAAATCGGACTTACTTGTGCAGTGGCCGTTACTGTGGCGGAGTAGTGGTAAGCCTAGAAGCAGCCGGACCATGGCGCTGAGGAGCCCCAAGCAACCCAAGAAAGATGTAACCCACAAGGAGCAACTGGACGCCGATGTGGGCAAATACTCTCTGCAACGCGGAGCACAGGTACGGAGAGCTCCGAAAAAACCAGATGACCCGCGAGGTTTTGCTGGAAGCGCGGGAGCCGCTGTAGCGATATCGGGAGGCGGGAAAGACGTCAGTGCCCGCAAATCAATTCCAGCAGTGAAGCCGGGGCCCGATGGGGGTAAGACCATATCAATTAAGGATCTCAGGCAGCCTTCTGTACACTAATCTTTCAAGGCGAAGGCATTGGAAACTGACGGGACTCAAGTCGGGGCCAGTCTCGAGGAAAGAAACGAAGCTCCACCAGCTCCACCATACGCTGAATCCATTGTTGCTAAGCAATTGGATACAATGTTGCAGGCACTCCCCCTGAGTCAGGAAAAGTCGAACGCGAGTTCATTGTGTGTTGAGATGCTGAGGCTGCAGAGTAAGTCTGGTGAGCATGCTGGCGTGGAAAGAACTCTGGCTGATAGTGTGGCCTGCATAAAAGGTGACTCCTCGTATGTTCAAAATTCTGTTCAGAATGATGCAGGAGTTTTGACAGAGCCTGTGGTGATCCCTGAGAAATCAAGTCTTAAAGGTGTAACTGCTAAGGCTCAGGTCTAACGTCAGGCTCATACTCAGGCTCAGCTATTACTATCTAGTCGAGGAATCCCTGGAACCCCAGACGGTGAATGCTTCTTTTCTTTAAATGACGATTCAGACTCTTCTATGTCTAGCGAAGGAAGCTTGAACAGTAGCTCTGATCTAGACTCCGCAGTGAGTTCCTCGGTTCAGAAGGCACCTGTTACTCATAGGGCTTTATATAAGAAAAAGTCAAAATCTAAACTAAAACACTCACCTAGTGCGCCTGAAGTAGGGGAGAGCAGGAAGCTCTGTTGGGACTATTCAGCAACGTCTCATCTATATCAGGAGGGCGCGGCGCCTAAACCCCAGACAGATCAGGATGAGATTGGTAATCAGCCACAGGCCATATCATTGGATCTTCTTTATACCACTCTGAAGCAGATGCAGGGCGAGGCGAGGCTTGAGAGTCGGAGAGCAAAGCAGTCGGCAAAAAAAATACAGAGCTCTATGCGAAAAATGAATAAATTATACGAGGAGATGTCGGACAGGGTTGCTCATGTGGAGGAGAGAACGAGTCAGCTGGAAGACGATGTGAGCAGATGGCATTCATTTAAGGAGGCACAGGAGAAACTGACTGAGGATGTCCAATGGAAACTCGAGGACTTCGAGAATCGCCAGAGGCGCAACAACATAAGACTTTTGGATGTGGCTGAAGGGGTCGAAGGGCAGGATACAAGAGCGTTTGTAATTAAATTGTTTAAGGGCGCGTTCCCTGAGATGGAGACTTGGGACTGGGAGGTTGAGGTTCAAAGAGCGCATCGCTTCCCGTTTAATCAAAAAAATCCCTTAGTTCATCACAGGCAGCAAGACCCCGGGCAATTTTGGTTTATGTTGGTAATTTTCTCCTTAGGCAAGAGGTTATGGAGAAGGCTAAACCAGAGGCTAGACGCACGTTTGATAGAGTTACTTTTTTTGCCCGTCCTGATTTCTGCCATGCCACGGTGGAAAGAAGATGGAGGCTGAGGCAGCTGATTGGGCCTCTCCAGAGCCTTGGGCATGAGGCCTACCTGATGTATCCTGCGAGGCTTAAGGTTATCTTCAAGGGGCAGGTTAAGTTTTTTATCTCAGAGATTAAGGCCCAGCAATATTTGGCAGAAATGAAAGAGCAGAAGGGGGGGTAAGGGTTTACTCCTTTCCTTGGTTCTTAGGAGGTATAAAAGATTCCTAGGCCATATGGCTAAGATGTATGAAATATAGGGGGTCTACGAGTGAGGGGGGTGCGGCTGCTGCATTCTTAGCTGCCACACATGGGTCAGGATTGACCCATTTGCCTGTAAGTGGGGAGGGTACTGGGGGGGGGAATTTCAGGGTGGGGGAGGGGCTTGGGAGGGGTCGGGCACGGGAATGGGGATTTGTATCGTGTTGCACAGCACTAGGTTTGAGAAGTCTTATTCGAAAAGGGGAGGTGAAGCCACAATCTGGGCAGGTAATGAGGAACGCAAATGGATTATGCAATTATGGTTTGTTTTCGTGGAAGGGTCACACATATGATGTATTTTAATGAGTATAAGGATTGCCTCAATTAACGTTTGTGGGCTGAATGACCAGCTGAAAAGACAACGTGTTGCAGCTGCCCTCAGATTAATGCGGCTGGATTTTGTATGTCTCCAGGAGACGCATCTAGAAGCCGTAAGGGGTTACTTAATTGAACAGCTTGGGTTTTTCCTGCTGGCTTTCTCGAGACAGGGGGTTAGAACTAGAGGGGTGGCTATTTTGTCCAAAAGAAGGGATGTTAAGGTCATCAGGAAGAAGGAGGACCAATGGTGGAGATGGGTCTTGATAGAATGTTTAATTAATAACCAAATAGTTACCATTGGATCAGTGTATGGTTCTACCGAAGATGACCCGGGTGTTGTTCAATACTTAGATTCAGAATTGGCTTTATGGCCAGAACCAGTTATTTTGGCGGGGGATTTTAACATAAATGGGATTGGCGGGTTGGGTATTGAGGAGGGACAGCAATACCGTGGGCGGAAGAAAAAGGTATCTAGAGCAATCATCAATATGGCGCGCCATAATTCCTTAACTGATGCATGGGGGCGTTTGAACCCACTGGATGATGGTATAACCTATTATTCCGCTCCTCATATGGTTTGTGTTAGGTTGGATTATTTTTTTATATCAAATTCCTTAATTTTTGACAGTAATATAGAAAAGGTCCCTCGACTGGTTTCGGATCATAACCCATTGGTTTTAACAGTAAAATTGCTAGGAAGTGAAAGGCGTACACGGACTTGGAGGTTTGAGAGGAGGTTACTTAAAGATGAGGATTATGTTAAACATATGAATAATTGGATAAAAACCTTTGGGGAAATAAACCGTGGTAGTACCTCCTCAGGGATGATCTGGGATGCTTTTAAGGCCGGGGTTCGTGGAGAGACGTTAAGTTATAGTCTACATAAGCAAAAACTTGAACAGGCCAGAGTTAATAAATTGGTGAAAGCACTTGCAGAGGCGGAACAGGAGCTGGCACTTCGAGGGGCTTGCTATAAAGGTAGCCGCGACTTTTTTGACCAAAAGAGAACAATGTTATGAGTTGAGTGAGCGGGTGGGACATACACTTGCAATTCGTACTAGGCAGAGAACCGCAGCAGGACAGATCAACGAGATTTTTGACGGTAAAGGAGGTAAAGTTACAGATTCCGAGGAAATTATAGAGGTTTTTAGGCAATTTTATGCTAAATTATATAGCGAAGATCAGTTAGGAGCTCCCTCAGATATCCAGCGGTATCTCTCGGATCTAATTCCTCCTCAGCTTTCTGATCAAGATAGGGAGGCACTTGATGCACCTCTAAAGATCGAGGAAATCCTAGTGGCTCTTAATAGTCTCCCCTCTGGTAAGGCTGCGGGGCCTGATTTAAACCCTATTGAGTTTTACAAAATGTTTCAAAAAATATTATGCCTTGATCTGGTCAATACTATTTTGCAGGCTCAGTCTGGACACTCTGTCCCAGAATCGTGGGCAGGGGCAGACATTGTTGTGATTTTAAAAAAGGGCGAGACTTCTTTGGAACCAGGCTCATATAGGCCTATCACCCTCATGAACTCGGATGCCAAAATCTTCTCCAAGGTAATGGCTCTTAGACTGTCCAAGATAATAGCGCAATTGGTCAGCCCTACACAGCATGGGTTTATACCAGGGAGAGGAACGGCGCAACATGTTCGAAAAGTAATTACTTTATTTGACGCTACGGAAGTCTCAGGAGAACCCATGGTGGTTATGTTTTTAGACGCAGAAAAGGCATTTGACCGGGTCTCCTGGGACTACCTTTGTGCTGCATTATCATGGTGTGGTATCGGAGTAGGTTTCATTAAGTCGATACAGGCACTGTATCGGTCACCCACAGCCCAGCTTAGAATTAATGGAGGGCATACATTGCCTCTCCAGATTAATCGAGGCACTCGACAGGGGTGTCCATGCTCGCCCTTGCTATTTGCGGTTTATATTGATCCGCTGATCCGTAGGCTCGAAATCAAATGACCAAATTGCCCCGATTCGCATCCAGGGTCAACTCTGTAAAACCTTGGTCTATGCAGACGATGTGGCGATAGTGTCTCCCTCCCCTACCAGGGCAATGTTGGAAGTAGAATTGGAGGCTGAGGTATTTGGACGGATTTCGGGATACGCTTTAAATGGTCCTAAGACACAGATCATAAAGAATTTACAGGCGACCTGCAATGATGTGCGGGTAGTGAAATTGGCGGTCTATTTAGGTATCAATATTTCGGCAGATTTAGGAAAGATCATGGAGCAAATCATCGAGCCTATAATGGTGAAATGCAAGAAAGATCTCGATAGGATTCACAATCTCCATCTTTCTTTAGTGGGCCACTCTAATGTGATTAAAATGCTTATTTTGCCCAAATTCCTGTATTTGTTTAGGACAA
Source organism: Triturus cristatus (assembly GCF_964204655.1). NCBI lineage: Eukaryota > Metazoa > Chordata > Amphibia > Caudata > Salamandridae > Triturus > Triturus cristatus. The sequence continues at coordinate 722,102,046 of NC_140595.1, forward strand.
TCCCTCTGATATTTGAAGGTAAATGGTTTCTGGCAATTGAACACCTGATTAATAGATTTATTTGGGCACAAGGGAAAACTAGGAGGGCCCTTCCATTTCTAACTCTTCCTAGGGATAGGGGAGGATGGGCAGTACCGGACTTTAAGTTATATTATTGGGCATCAGCCATTCAATATATGAGAGGGCTTATGGGAGGAGACACTTCAGATATCCAGGTCAAGTCAGGTTCAACTGACATTTATGCAATACTTATTGGTGAAGATGCTGGGAATTGTTTCTTGAAATATACTGATCCTGGGTACTATAAACGAACCAAATTTAAGACACTTTCAGCAGGATTTAAAATCTGGGCAGCGCTGAGTAAAAAACTCAGGATGGATAGATCCAATGCCTACACTAGGATTGAGGGGAATAAATCTCTTCCAGTAGAGATATTTGCGGATGGAATTATGAGTGATTGGGGACGGCGGGGGATCCGGAAATTTGGGGATTTTATTGGAGATCAAGGCTTCTTAGGGTTTTTGGAAATCCAAGGGAAGTATGGCATTCCTAGGAACAACTTCTTTAAGTTTTTGCAAGTTCGGAGTTTCTTGATGAATAAGAAGGGTGGGACTGCTGGGTTTAGTAAAAATAGGGTTCTGGATATGATTGAGGCTGGAGCAGATTGTTCTATAAAGAAAATTTATGCTGAGTTATCTTTATTAAAAGGTGACGATTTGGGAAAATATGGAAGGAAATGGGGAGATAAACTCCAGGTTGATCAGGAGTGCTTCCAGGATTCTCTTGAATTAGGGCAGACTATACTCTGCTCGGCAGCCTTACAGGCCCAGCATTATAAGACAATTTATTCACTTTACCATACACCCGATAGGATCGCTAAATGGGGGGGAACGACGGGAATTACGTGCCCCCGGTGTGATAGTAGTGAGGCTGATATTGTTCACATATTTGCGCTGTGTCCCCAGCTTAAACTCTTGATTAAGGCTATTGAATCTTTTCTAGACGTAAATTTAGGAATAAATGTTGTTCTTACACCAGTATGGATCCTCCTGGGGGTAGGAGGGGCAGAAGAGCAGTCTGGCTCCACTTTCTTTTTGTTTGTGGCTATGTCTGTCTTTAGAATTTGTATTGCATCAGTATGGTTGGATAAGGTAGCTCCAACATTCCATCAATGGCTGGCCAGATTGTTGTCAGCATATCATTTGGAAAAAGGGATATACGACAGAAAGGGGGAAAAGGGTAGAGCTCTTGGCAAGCGTATATGGGAACCTGTTAGGAGATGGAAGGAGGATCCTTTAAAATAAGGAGATTGTTTTGGGAACCTAAATTCTGGGGCGGAACTAATGACTCCCTTTTCTTTCTTTCTTGGTTTTATCAATGTTCCTCCCATGTATTGACTAATGCTGTGTGCAAATTATTTTGATGTGTTGAGTATGGAGAAAATCTAATAAACATATTTAAAAAAAAAAAAAGGAATACTACAGTGCCATTCACGTTAAGATAGCGAGGGACAAAGTCTTTTGCCATTCTGCAGCAAAGACTTTAAGTATAGGATCAGCAGAGTACCATCCACGCTGAGAAGTAAAATAACAAAAGCCTTTTACCACTCCAGCCACAGTATTACAGCATTGGATTGGTCAAATACCATCGAAGCCAACCTGGAATTAATAAAAACAACACCTGACACGTGTTTCACTATCATTATAGCTCTTCAGAGAGGTTTAGCTTTGTCCAGACACAAGGGAGCACTGAGTGTAAGTCAAAACAATACCATGCGTGCTTGAATCTAGTAGCATCTGACTAAGAGTAAAAGGGAGAATGGTTGTTCTTTTTGTTTGTTCAGCTCATCTCTTTCTGTAGGAAATTAGCAGAGGACCATGTACTGCAGTGGCTCTGAGGAAGCATCAGATATGCTGCCTTGTGATTGTGCATTTAAATAGGTGTGGCTGGCACCTGATGCCCACCCTCTGTTCCAGAGACATCAACTCTTGTGACTAATGGATTCTGCTGAGCTGTGATGGCACCAACCGAACTCCTGCCTAGACAGAGAGCCAAGCCACAACATGGTAGAAGATATATAGTAATTGCAATTTAACTTCAGTTAATTCCTTTTTTATGCTATGACATTTTATTGTTAAATAGTTTAATACATAAAATATATACAATATATGCAATGCTATACATGCACTGAAATCTAACATTAATAATGTGTTCTAAACTGGTTGAACAAGACAGGACATAACATTGAAGGATGGCGATGCAAGGATCAAAGAGAGTCCCTATTTAGTGTTTTAAAAATCAGTGTAATACAGGAATTTACTATTGTTGAGGTCCAAGAAATTCTTCCAAATTATTTTGAAGATCTCTGATTGATTTCCCAGTTTAAAAATCATTCTTTCAATTTAGGCAAACTTTGGTAGTTCCAAATTCATGTTTTAATGGTAGGTTTGTTACTTGAGTTCCAGCCTCTCAGAATTGTTTTTCCCAATGTTTCAGCAATTGCTTTTTGTGTGTAGCATTCAATCTTGGGCTGCATATGTCACTGAAATGTATGGGTTTAGTAGATAGCTTTATAACCATTAAGACAGCATTGTTCAATGAGTTTGCTTTTTGACCACCAGTCTTGAAGTAAGGGAAAGTCAATTAACATATGTGTAAACCCAGTAGACAGATTTGGACATCTCCATATGTTCCCGTTGTCCTTCATTCCTCTTTTATTCAGTTTAGTCAGAGTTTCCCAGTCCAATTTCTGCTTGATCAAGAGGTGCGTATTGTTACTAATGAAGGATTTGTAAATTTTGAAGCTCCTAAGTCAAAAACTTGCTGATGAGAGGTAACAACCTCGAAACACGTGTCCAGGGATGGCCAACGCAACATTGATTTTTGCTTAAGACTCTGGCAGAGGCGCACTCGCTGATGCTTACTTCATGGACCACAATGCTTTGGGGTAACACGCTGGTAGGACGAGCAGTGTGCGACCAATTGGATTTTTGTTTATATTCAGGCTCCCTTGAGCCGGTGGGGCTGACGAGCTCATGGTTACGCACCTGCGTGCCACGAGTGGTACCGGACCTGAGAACATTTTTTTGGGCAGCCTACGCAGCAACCCGACACACATGCCTATTCCCTGCTGATGAGAGGTAACAACCTCAAAACACGTGTCCAGGGATGGCCAACGCGACATTGATTTTTGCTTAAGACTCTGGCAGAGGCGCACTCGCTGATGCTTACTTCATGGACCACAATGCTTTGGGGTAACACGCTGGTAGGACGAGCAGTGTGCGACCAATTGGATTTTTATTTTCAAAAACTTGAGAAGTTGGACCCCTGGCTTTTAACATCATTTCTGTTTCCAGTTTGCTCTAACAATTCTATGTAGATTTTGATTTAAACAGTTTTGTAATTAAGGAAATTCTACTGTTCTTTTTATAAGTAACAATATGTTTTCCAGGAGGCTTTTAAATGAAATAATCTTGCTATCAGTGATCCTTTATTGAAGCGTTATGTGTTCAGGTCCATCCAGACATTCCAGTAAACAATTTTTCTTCTAAGGTCATGTTCTATTATTCAATAGCAGCACTTCTCTTAGAAGACTTGGGTTTTCTCTTAGTTTCTTTGTGATCCTATTTAATGAGGTTTTCACAAATTTAATGTACTCAAAAATGTCAAGATTAGCTCAAGCCTTAGAAAAGAAAATGCCAAATTTCCAGTTTTACCCACTTTGGTTTTATCTTTGACAGTGGAGCGAACCAATGCCTCATTTGATAAAGGGTGGAGGCTGGTTGTGTTTCTTTAGGTTGTTGAGTCCAAAGCACCTTTTCTGCAAGGAAATTTGAGTTTACTTGTTAAAAGCAAAGATTTGTGTTTTGGTGACCAATCAAACAGTTGCAAGATTTTCTGCCACGGACAGTTATCTTATGTAATTTTCCAGTAGTACATATGTTTTGGAAAACATAGATATTGCTTACTAGTAAGTTAATTTTTACAGAGTTTACCTTGGCACACAGACTTAAGCTCTGTTTTTGCCACATTTGTAGATCTAGAGTGATGCTTTTACATTCTTAGTCGAAGTTAGTCTTTAGTGCCTTCTGTGCCTCTCATAGGAATAATGTTCAGGTAAATTAATTGATTGTTTTTACAATTTAATGCCCATTTTTAATAATCTTTCCTATTGATCTTTCTCAAAATTGAACTCATATTTTATTTTATTTTATTTCTGCGAAAATCTTCCTTTATTCAGCTCGAAACTCATCAAGTTTTTATGGAAGTTTTAAGCATAATGCAATCCAGTCCTGGGAAGTGTAATAAAATCCACATGCACACGTTTTACGATTAGAGTAAGTCTTCACATCCAAGATAGTTCTTGAGGTCTCATTCTTTCTGAGTTGCAGGAAAAAATTAAGAACGCACTTGGACAGACCAGCACCAGTCTGTCGATTTCTTTGCTGTCGAGGCCATGCTAACAAAGAACAACAGTCAGTGTGGTATAGTCCCAATTTCTTTCCATTTATGAACACTCATTACTGCCTCTCTCCAGTAAGGTTGCCTCTGCAGGTTTTAAAATGGACATTACCTCTCCTTCCAAGTCACCTTTAGTTTGGCTAGCTGAGTCTATCCCACTCATGCGCCTCTTTAAAGAAAGTGCTTCTTGACATTGTTATAACATTTGATTTGTAACCAGTTAGTTTTATTACCAGAAAAGTATGCAGTTTTGGGAGAGGCGCTAGGTGGCGCTGCCCAAGATGGCCGCACAATCGTGAGGCTCCTGCCGCCCGGTGCTCAGATCCGCCAATTATCCTACCCATAGGTGCCTAATTCTGCCCGGACCACCTTCACAGCAAGCCTGCCTCTGGCAGCACCGCCGGTGTGAATTTTTGCCCCGCCGGCGCTCTCCTGACGGCCACGGAGTGGTTGAGGGGTCCGCGCCACAGTGATCTCCTGAGGAGTGTGGATCGGTGACCCGGCGGGTGGCCCTGCGGGAGGCCGCAGCTTCAAACGTGGCGGCTAGGCCCCCCGGCCTGACATTGGGGAAAGGTGTCGCGGATCGCGGCAGAGCAGGCCGGCTATGTGACCGTTCCCAGAGGCCAGATTTGAGTTCCTGCTGACGACAGAGGCAGAGATTGAGACGCGTGGAGGCGGTAAGAGGCGCTCCGCGCTAATAACGCCCGCTAGGCTCTGCTGCCCGCCTGCGAGGGGCCTGCCAGACTGTACCTTCGGCCCTCACCACATTGGTTAGTACAGTGTATAGCGCATCGCCTGGGATACCCTTGAGAGACTCCACTGCCATATGCCTGGACCCTGCAGATAGGCGCTTGCTTCGCATCCTCACTGACGACGCAGCCTGGTGGCTCTCGGGGGGGTGACTGAGCCTGGTATTGAACCTGCCTGGTTTGCGGCCGCCTTCGCCGTTACTTCCTCCCTGCTTCTGCATGCGCATAGTCTTTACGGCACTCAGCGCGCATAGAGGCTTTGTTTGCCTGTCGCCTTTTGGACGCTGCTCTCTGGTCCTTGCCGCTGGTGGGTTTCTGTGGACCAGCTTGAGGACAGTTTCTGGAGGGGGTGTGTGGGAGTGGGACTCCCCAGAGATAACAGGTCGTGCCGCCCCCTACACTTGCCGCCCAGAAAGCACTTGCCGCCTCCTGAGCTCTACCTCCCGAGAGGGCCATGTTCAGTGCGATCTGTCCAGCTGCTTTACATCCAAGGCAGCGATGGGGAAGCCGGACACCAGGCAGCCGTGCCTCAATTTTGAGGCAAAGAAACTTAATTGCGCCCCCCAAGAAGAGCAGGATGCATTGGGGGGACAAACCATACAGGACGGTTCCACCACACGCTCCGAGGAGATGAAATCTATTCTTCAAGCTTTGCTACCATGGCGGATAAAATGGACGGTATGTCAACCCGTATGGGCGCCATTGTACATAAACTGGATGGTCACGAGGAGCGCATCTGGGAGGCGGAACGCCGCATCTCTGATATTCAGGTCACCACACAGGTAGCACAGATGTAAAAATTGTTGAAAATTATAGCGGCCAAGAATGAGGATTTGTAGGCAAGAAGTCGGCTCAACAATATTCGCGACCTAGGCATTCCGGAGACCACTAACACCGGTAAAATGGAGGAGTACATCGAGAAGTTATTGATCTCGTCCATAGGAGCGGAGTCCTTCTCCTCTCAGTTCAGTGTAGAACATGCACACCGTTCCTTGGGCCCTCGACTGCCACTGGGGAGCACACCTCGCCCCATTATTGCCAGGCTCCTCAATTACAGGGACCATGACACAGCTCTTCGGGTGGCGCGCAGCAAGCAACAACAGAACTTCGAGGGGTCACGTTCTCTATATATCCTGACTTCACGGCTGCAGTTCAGGAAGATAAGCGCAAATTCACAGCCGTGAAAAACAAACTGCGACAGGCCCAAATTGACTATGCTCTACTCTACCCTGCGCGCCTCAGAATCACCCACCAGGGCCAGCAACGGTTCTTCAGCAAGCCGCAGCAGGTGGACGATTTTTTAAAGCATCTCAAATGCACCAACGGGGCTACTGGTGACTTCCACGTCTCAGTGGTCTGTCTCCCCGATTGACGAATCCAATTCGCGCTAACTTTCAGTCACCGGATCCTGAGGTACTGTGGGGCACTACCGCTGGCGATCCCCAGCTGACTTGGCAGAAACCTTCTAGCGGTTTTGCTTCAGACACTGCAACGGCATAAAGATGCTCCTGTGGGTTCCTTCTCCAAGACTGCGCCGGGCACTCTCGGCCCTCTCTGAGATCACCCACACCACCCACTATGATCTCTGATGGCGAGGTGTCCCCGGTTTGCCACCTAGGGAGTCCCCCCAGCTGGCATTCCCCCACTGTTTTCTTCTGCACGCTAAGTGCTGCATTTACTGTTTTGTTGTTGGGTTGCGGGGAGGGAGGTGGGACATGCATTACTGGCAAGTTGGGGTTGCTTCAGTGGGTGGGGGAGGGACAATGGGGAGAGTTACTAGCTTTAGCACGATTACAGTACAACAGAGCAATTTGAGTAGCAGGGGTATGCTCAGCAACACACATATGGTAATACGTTTGACAGTATTTCAGATGCAGCTTCTTGTTCTTTCCGGCCCGCACAGGAAGCAGGGTGCACTTACACTTGCATGGGATTGTCACAGGTGGGAGACATGAGCGATAGGACCAGCACATCACAACTGAGACTCATGTCTTGGAATGTTAGGGGCTTGAGAGACCCACGGAAGAGACAACAGGTATTGGGTTATCTAGACCGCCACCAGATAAGTATAGCCATGCTCCGAGACTCACGTCAACCCTGCATTCCCCACTACATTTGCTGCTAAATGGGCAGACTACCGGCTTTTCTCATCATACTCCTCCTACGCCCGGGGTACGGTGATTTTGATAAAAAAGCAGATGCCTTTTATACTGGCAGGGTCGGTGACTGATCCACAGGATCGGTACGTGATTGCCTGGGGCTGCTTGGGTACTGACTCCGTCACTCTTACATGCTGCTATGGCCCTAACATACACACCCCAGAATATTTTGCCACCCTATGGGGCAAGATTGTGAACATTGGATCCACCCATATCATATGGGGTGGGGACTTTAACTCTGCCCTCAAACCAACATTGGACAGGTCCAATCCTGCCTCCCACCACTACACCCATACACAAGAGGTCCTGCAGGGCATACTTGATGAGGGGGGACTGATAGATACCTGGCGCCACACTCACCCACAGGCCAGGGAAGGCACACATTTTACGACATATGCAGCCTCCTGGGCTAGAAAAGATTACTTCCTCACCATGAGGGGGCTGGGGCCGGCTATCCGAGCGGTCACACACCCTGCCAGAACGCTTTCGGACCACTGCCCGGTGATGCTGACACTCCACCCACCGGGGTTTGACAAACCCATGGCTAGCTGGCGACTACAACCCACAGCGTTACTTGACAAGGTTTTTCAGCATGAGTTGGAGGAGGAGATATAGGATTTCTTTCAGAGGAATAAGGGGTCGGTAGATAGTGTGGAGCTGATATGAGAAGCCTTTAATGTCACGATCAGGGGGTTCTGTATATCAAAAAGTTTTGGGGTACTCCGCGACCTACAAGGGACGTTAAAGACCCTGGAGAAAAACCTTAAAGAGCTGGAACATCGGATGGAGGCGGGCAAAACGGGGCAGGTGCAGATAGATTTCTGAAAGCAACTATCGGAATACGAAGAAACCGCAACGGGAGAGGTGAAATTCCGGGGGCGATATTGGGTGGCTCGTAGGTACAGCGAGGAAGAGCGGCCGGGACGGGCGCTGGCTGAGGTGGTCAGGCATCCGCGCTTCTCCAACTATATCCTGGAAATTCAGGGCCCAGATACAGAGCGACACAGAGACACTACAGATATATTAAACATTTTTACCTCCCATTATGCTGCCCTCTATAGCACACAACAAAATGGTACACTAGAACTTGATGACTTCCTGGGTGACGTGACATTGGGCTGGTTAAGTGACGCACACCGAGAATTTCTCTGTGCCCCGTTCGAACTAGACGAAATACGGGAAGCGATAATGAAAAAGCAATCGGGAAAAGCGCCGGGCCTCGACGGCATCCCTATTGAATTTTATAAAACTTATATAGAAATAATGGCCCGGGTATTTAAGGAAGTCTATGAGGAGTCCCTGGTAGTCGGCATACTTCCACAATCTATGCGGGAGGCGCTTATTACCTCTCTGTTGAAACCCGGAAAACCCAGAGACTCCTGTGACTCATATAGACCTTTGTCAATCATAAACTGAGATACCAAAATACTAGCAAAGGTTATTGCAAACCAGGTGTCGCTGTTGTTAGATAAACGTATTCTTCCGGATCAGTCGGGATTTGTGCCGGGACGTGCCACCACACATAGTCTCTGAACCTTTTTTTCTTTACTCCAAAATGTTGCCCCCGAATTACCATTGGCTGGGGTATTCCTGGATGCTACGAAAGTATTCGATTCAGTGGAATGGGATTATCTTTTCGGGGTGCTGGGTCGGATGGGCTTCCCCCCCCTATTCATATCCTGGATCCGCTTGTAGCATAAACCCACAGCTAAGGTGTTAATTAATGGGCATCTATAGGCTGCATTCCCCATATCAAGAGCGACCCGGCAGGGGTGCCCGCTCTCCCCTCTTCTTTTTGCTATCGCAATTGAGCCATTAGCTTCCAGGTTGCGGCAGCATCATCATGATAAAGCAGTCCATTGCTATCTCCGCCAAATACAGTTATCCCTCTATGTGGATGACATCACGTTGTATGTGAGGGACCCTCAACAGAACATTAATCCCCTACTACGCGAATTCATTGTATTTGGTAGATTGTCCGGGGTGCATATTAACTGGGGGAAATCACAGGTTTTCCCGTTGACTGCTGCAGTCACTAGATTTGATGTAGTCTACCCGTTTGAGTGGTGCGATACTGATTTACGGTATCTTGGGATACAGCTTTCCCGGGATCATGAGGAATTGCTACGTCTTAATTATGGCACCGCTATACATCGCCTCATCAGCAATGTCACTCTGTGGGTCTCTTTGCCCCTCTCCTGATAAAAATGGTCGTGCTCCCACAGTTATTGTACCTGTTTCTAAACATACCCTTTCACCCTGGGCGGCTTTTTTTAAGACTCTTCGGTCAGAACTCCTTAGGCTACTCTGGGGAGGCAAGCAGCCTCGGCTCAAATGGTCCACACTCACGAAACCGTATGCGCAGGGCGGCTTCGATATTCCGGACTTTGAAGTTTATTATCTTAGTGCGCAGGCACATTATGCCTACTTTTGGATTAACCCCCCTCGTTACATGTGCAGGTGGCCGTAAAACATTGGCTGGCAGATCCCATCCCATTGGATGGAATAATACAGGCACCTAGACGTAATCGTGACACTCCCCCCACCACTGTTACATGTGCAGTGGATGCGTGGCATGGCATTGCCGCACTTTGTGGCTCCCCTCTGCTATACTCCCCGAAACTCCTCCTCTTCTATCATCCCAGTATGCCGCTGCTGCAGGAACGGGTATTCCACCAAATGTGTGCACGAACAAAGAATACCACATGGGGTGACCTTTTTCAAATTGGCCGGTTTCGCGCTCTAGACCAAATATTCGGGGAGACTCGTCCCTCGCCTCTTGAGACATTCCTTTACATCCGCCTACGGCAATGAATTCGCTCAGTCATTCCAGAATTTCTGCTGGAACCCACGAGCTTTACTCCGCCCCACCAGATGCTGGGATCCGCCGACGGCAAACATCTAGTGTCCCGGCTTTACCATAGCATATGTGCACAACACTCAGGGCCTCCCTGCACTGCTCGTACACAATGTGGCGCAGAATTGGGTAGGGAGGTGACTGAGGAACAATGGGAGTATTGCTGTCTCCAAACATCGCAGGTCTCTGCCAGTTGCAGATTACATGTAATACATTACAAGTTCCTACAATGCCTCTATTACACACCCGCTAAAAAACTCAGATTTCATTTGGCAGACAATGATCGGTGCGAAAGATGTCAATGCCCGGGTGCAGGGTTCTTACATTTGGCATGGGAATGCCCCAAGATACAGGAATATTGGGCACAAGTTTTTCAGGCTCTTGAGAAGATGATAGGCGTCCCGGTGGATGGAGACCCAATACTGGCGCTATTAGGCTACACTGAAAAGATCCCTCAGGCACACCGTAGGTTCATGGGTACAGTGCTCTTGTTAGCCAAGTGCAGAGTGTCTTGTCGGTGGGATAGGGGGAGAGCCCCAAAATTCAAAGAGTGGCTTGACGATTTGATCTATTGTCAGGGACAATTGGCCACATATGCCGAAACACTCCAGCCGACCTCCAGACCGAGGGATATTTGGGGTCCTCTCCAGTGTTATCTCCTAGCAAGCACTACATAGAAACCTGACTCCTCCCCTCCTGAGCAAGATACTGGAGAGTAACAATTCCAATGTCTGTAGATCATGGCCCTGCACATGCCCGCTCCTTGTTTGGCATATTCCATTATTTATACCGTCAGTTCTATGAAATAATTTACACTATGTGGTTGGTCAGAGATGTCCTCCAGGTATCTTATGGGTCCATATATTGTCATATTGCTGTCTGATTTTTCCCCTACAGAAGTGTTTTGATAACCAGACTAGATACACCTATTATGCTCGTGGTGATTTGTACCTCATGTGTCACTTGTGACAATTGATAGCTCTGTGTGGTAGCCTATTGCATGTCTATATATTATGATACCTCTTTTTGAAGCTGTAATGTGTGCAAAAAAGCTAAATAAAATAAAAAATAAAAAAAGTATGCAGTTTTCTACAAGATTTAATAGTGTATTCATTGCCTTTTTAGGATAGGGATCTGTTAATAGAATGTCATAATTTAAGCATCTAGATTATTTAGTGAGATGGGTCTGCAGCTTTTGGGAGTAGAACGGTGTGATATGACAATAATGAATCTGGTGTTATCATATCATTATTATATGATGTAACTAGGAATGGATCAATTTCGTTGTTATATTTTTTTAATATCTGCTGGGAAATCATGGTGAGGGGTGGGGGGATTTGCCCCAGCTCAAGAGATGATATTGATTGAATTTCTTCCTTTAATGTTATATTTTTGTCCATAAATTCTTTGCCACTGTTCTTAATGATGGAATGTTTAATTTATCCGAGGATTCCTTCATTTGAGAACTTTCAATTACTTAAGCTTAGTAGGTTGTCACAGTATTTTTAAAACCTACGCAGGTGTCTTTGTTTAAAGTCACTTTTACAACTAACTCATTGATTATGGAATTAATGTTTTTATTTCCTTCTGTTTTAATTGGCTCCTAACGATGTTTCTCCCCTACACCTCTGTCCCGGTATTTGTGCATGTTTTAAGAAGTGTGAACAATGATTTGTTAGTGTACAACACACTTATTTAATGTTTGCCAAATTCTACTATTGTTCCCACAACAGTGTTAATTCGTTGCCCATATGCTTCCTCTTCCAAGTTTCACATTCTTTATGAAGGGATTCAAGATTATATATTCATTGTGTCATTATCTAGAGTCAAAAAATGAGAATTGAAATCAGTGATTTTGGTTTCTGTTTATCACAATCAAGAACAGACTACAGGACCAAGTACCAATGGAGTTGGTGTTACATTTAGCAGATTAAAAATACTCAGTTTATTTATCTGGGATGAAAGCATAGATGAGTCAAGGCTTTGTTCGCACTTGGGACCAGCAGATCACCGCATATTTAAGATGCACGTTTTTAACTCTCTGAGCCAGCCACTCAGTTGTGTGATACAGATTGTGATGGGGAATGATGCATGGTGCATTGACCAATATATACAAAGCATAGTACACACATGTTCTACAGTCAGGACAAGTCAGACAAGTATTGCCAAAGTAGGTGAATGGTGTACAATATGTGGTGCATATACAAGGCTGCTAAGAAAGTAGAATTACTTACTGTGCCTTGCTAATATTACTTTTACTTTGAAAATGCAAATGCTTATATATGTCCTAACATGTACTGATACCTATATCATTAACTTGTTGTGTCGTTTTTATATCAGCACACAGACAACTAAAATGTTAGAATGCCAGCTTAGTTACATGTATTTCAAATGCACTGAAGCCATTTTATTTAGTATTGTTCAATTGGACATTTTCTGCACGGTTTAGCAAGTGTACCCTCGTCCTGAAAGTTAGTACCACAATGCGAGAATTTTAAAAATAGTGAAGTCAGTGCTTGTTCGTGCCTTCAGTATCAGTTCTAGAAGGACTTACATTCGTTTTCATGAGAAGATCCTGACACCTAGTCATTATTTAGTATATGTTAGTTGCAGTATTAATTTAGGGTGGGCGGAACTCGCAGAGTTTCACTCTGCTAAATCCCGCTGAGTTACATAAAAACTCAGTGAGATTCCACAGAGTTCAGCGAGTGGGCAGAATTCAGTATGTCACGCTGCTTGTGCTGATTTTTTGCGCCCAGAGCTTGTTCCACGCTATAAAATCTGCACAAAGGACACCATGCGGTGCACCAGAGCGCACTGATTCTTTCTGCCGCTCTAGTGGATTTTCTATTTCAGAGGCAGCTTTCTCAATGTGCAAGGTTGTAATCTGCCGCAACTGCCTGTGTTGAGAAATCTGCCCGGGAGCCATTCTAGCACCCAAACATCCTAGAGAATGCAAATTCCCACTTGCGCTTGCCAACTTAACGTTGGTGAGCTGTGTTTAAGAAAAAACTCTGCCACGTGGCGGTTGGTGAAGTTTTGACAGAACTCCGTGCTCTGAGCGGAACGCGGATTGGCAAAACTCCGCAAACTCTGCCGGCGGAGCAAAATATTTCACCCACCGCTAGTATCAATCACATGAATCACATGCTCTCACTGCCGTTCACTTATCCTGAGAGAAAACTGCATAAAAATGATATCTGAACGTATACATTTTAGCATCATATGCTCCAACTGATTCGGGGGGTAAGTTCTGGTCTGTTAAAATGGCAATTATCTGCATTATTTTGCTTGATATTGACAATTTTTGCATTAAACGCAAGTTAGACTTTACAGGCTATAGAGAGTTGTATTTTTCCTTCACACTGTACATTACCTTTCCGGGCAGTGGTGAAGGCTCACATGCAGGAGTTAAACTATCTTCAAGGAGCCAACAGATTTGGAACAAAAACTTTGGTTTGAGCAACCACGCATTGTACGTGTTGAAGACGTTTTGTGCAAGCAATTTTACAACAGCTTATAAAAAAGGGCTAAAAATGTGTATTCCATTGCATGATTCAATTCTTCTCAAATCATGCTTTCAGTATGGAAGTACAGCCTCTTCACAGGGCAATCTCTTAATGATGCCTCCCTCTACTTTGTCCCCAAAGCGGATAAAAGGCCTGGACATTACAAATAAATATGTTTCATCTTCACTACTGTCCAATATTTCCATTTTTATCTAATGCTTACATATTTTTTTCTTAAGTTAAATGTATATTTCAAGCACAAACGTTAATAGAAATGGTGACTTTTTAAACATTTTGGCCTAGTTTCTTTCCCATGGTAAGACGTTTTTTAAATTATATCCTATAATTGATGCTGCCACTTCATCTATAATCCCTGGTCATTAAAAAAAAGAGAGTCCGGAATTATTTATCAGTCATCTGTCAAACATATGGGTCCCTGTGCACTAGCATAAGTTTAAAGTTGAGTGGAAGCTGATTACACGCCTAATGCCACTGCTCTCATCACAAAAATTAAAACTTGTTGTTTATAAAATGTTTCACACCGCATTTCTAATGTTTCTAAGAACTGTAAAAGGCAGGTGTTTTATATACCCTAAGGTAACACTACTTAACTTACCGACTTCAGAAGAATGGCAGTCTGAGTTGTCCTTGCTTGGATTACAATAGATATGGCAACTAGTCACTGAGCTGTTCTAAACCAGGGTCACTTAGTGTTTTTTAAACTGAGCACATTTGTAGATTTATAAACATTGGTACAAACAGTATTTGCCTTATCAAATCCTGTCTCCTGCTTTATTTTTAAAAATGCAGGTATATTTTTTAGCAGACTGCTTCTGTTTTCAGAAGACCTTTTATGATGAGCAGGTTTAAAATGCGCAATTTGAGTTACTCTTTGGAAGAATCACTGGGTTTTAGGGCTGGTGCTCAAATAAGGAGAAAGTGTTTTATTCATCTTTCTCACCCGCTCTCTCAATCCATAAGATGTTACATGTAGCACCACAGCTTCCCGCCGCCTGCCAAGATTTCCTGCAAAATCTATGGCTTTCTCTTCACGTTTCAGGGGGTTAATAAAGTAGGAGTAGCTGCTGTAGCGTCCTTCACAGCCTGGGTACTATTAAATGAGTTCGCCACACACGAAGCTTACTATTATACGTCTTTATTCCTGTGTGTGTAACTGTAAACTCAACATTCTAAACATGAACTCTATTCATCACACCCGAACACTAACATCACAGCTCCAAGACTCCATAAAGAACCAAAAGAACCAAAAGGGTCCCGTAATTGCTAACTCACACAACACTATATCTCCCCATTGCTAAACAAAAAATATAATTGTATACATATATAAATATATATATACGTTACAACTCCTCAAAAGGTCGTCGTGGAGCTCTGATCAAATGCCCAGATCATGTGCTCTGAGGCTGGGAAGAGAAACGTCCATGACTAGCGCTGGTGATGTAGGAACAGATGTTGTCACAAGCCTCTCTACAGTCTCAATCGAACCAGTCTTACCCCTGACATGAGGTACTGGCGAATGATGAGGCAGATGCCTGAAGCACAAAGAATCTTGCATAATGGACTTTCCAAGATGGTGAGCAGCCACCATGTGTCCTTTACCAGTAACAACTTGGAAAGGTTAAGCATCAAAGGGGGCATCAGAATTGATTTTTTTCTGTTTTCGCACCAATACTCGATCACCTATATTGAAAGTAATGGTTTTGGTACATTGATGTTTGTCTGCATATATTTTCATCTTTTGTTTACGTCACAAGTCTGTTTGACATAGTTCACCATCTGCTGCAGATCGTCTGTTGGTTCACTGTGGTAACTTGGTCATCATAGCTCTCCTGAACATCAAGGTGGCAAGAATTTCACGTTGTTGAATAAGGAGTCAACTGGTAAGTTCGAAGAGCAGCATGGAGTGTGAACTTCAGATTAAGCTTCTCCAATGTAGCACACTGGACGGTCTTTTTAAGTGTGCACATAAGGAGTACGACAACGCCATTTGCTTTTGGCCAAAGAGATGTGCTTTTCTGATGTTTAACCTTGCGATGATTAAGAAAGTCTCTGAATTTTCTACTTTTGAATGGTGAGCCATTGTCAGACTTTAGATCTGAAGGAACACCCCATGTTGCAAATGTCATCTAAGATCTCGATGACTTTTTCTTGAGTGGTCGAGAGATCTTCCAGAAATGGAAAATGGAAATATTCATCGATGACCACCATCAGGTGATGTCTATTGTAAAGAGGACCAAAGAAATAAACAGCAATTCTCTCCCATACATGTTTTGGCAAATCTGATATATTCAAGGCATGCGGAGTGGTTTTGGGAGATAAGCAATTGCACAAATGACAGGCCTTCAAATCTCTTTTAACTCTCATCAAGATAAGGAAACCAAACTCGATCTCGGAGCACTCGTTTTGTTGCAACAATTCCACTATGTCCTTAATGGGTCACTTCAATTATTTGTTGTCACAGACTCTCTGGTGTGACAATTCTTGAAACTAGTAAGACAATACCATCTTGAGTAACGGACAGTTCATCTTTCACATTTTTGAACTTTTGATATTCATTGTCACGTGTAAGAGGCTGAATGTGCCATTTCCATGATTGATGTGAAATAATGTCTTTTAGCATCATGGCACTATCTTTGCATGTTGCAGCAATTATTTGTTCTAATGAAATAGTGGCAGGTGTATTGGACCTTACAATGAAGGTAATATAGGTTTCGGCCACTTTGGAAGGGTTACCAGGGCACTGTACTGGCACTCGTGAAAAGTAGTGTGCAGGGTTTTGATCTTTCCCTGGTCAATGCACAATAGTGTAGTCATATTCCTGTAGTCTCAAACCCCAACGTTCGATTCTAGGAGGCATCTTAGTTATGGGTTACCAAAGACGTTAAGCAATGCTTGATGATCCGTTACTAGAGTGAAAGTTTTTCCAAATAGGAATACATGGAAATGTTCACAAGCCCACACCACTGCTAAGCTTTCTTTCTCTGGCTGCGAATAGGCGTGTTCGGTTTGTGACAAGCTTCTGCTAGCATATGCCACAATATACCTTTGAGCATTTGGGTGTCCACTGTGTTGGGCAAGGATTCCGCCTAACCTGAATAGGCTGGCGTCAACAACAACCTCTGTATGAAGTTTCGGATCAAAGTAGGCCATTTCAGTGGCGTTCTCAATTGCATTCTTGATCTGCTTAAAACTTTGCTCACGTTCGCATGACCTGTAAAATGAAGTATTTCTCTTTGTTAAATCTCTTAAGGGAGCATTTACAGGTACAAAGTCATGTATGTATCGGGAACAGTAACTGGCCAGGCCAGGGAATGAACGTAGCATGGTAACATCTTGTATGGAATTGGTGGTTTACAAAGCTTGTACTTCAGCTGGATCTGGTGTCATACCCCATAATGAAAAAATATGGCCAAAGAATTTGAGTTTTGTTTTGTGGAACTCACACATTAAAATTTAAATCAGCAAGAACACACTTGTGTAAGAGCTTTATCTTGTTCCACTTGTGTAGCTCAGAAAACTAATATGTTATCACTGTAATTGAAAGCATTCATGACAGGTTGCATGATATGTCGAATTACATCTTGGAAAAGTTTGGTAGCTGATGACACACCAAAACGTAATTATTTATATCTGAACAAACCTATATGGGTAAAAAGGCTGGTAATGCACCTGCAATTTTCTTTGAGTGCCAATCGATGATACCTTTTGTTCAGATCAAGGCGAGAGATTACTTTCGCAACTGTGTGTGCATGTCGGCAACTTGCGGACCAGGATATCATTCTCTTTCAATGGCCTTGGTGGCTTGACGCATATCAACACAAGTTCATACAGCTCCTTCACTGTCCTGTTTGGGCACTGCCACTATGTGTGGTATGGGTTATGCGGGAAACTCACTGTGCTGGACCTGTAGATCGCTTGATTATATCATGCTTTAGTAATGTCTCACGCTCTTTCTCAGCAGCTTCTCGTAGATTAAAAGCAATTTGTGTATATCTTTGAGTAACAGGACTAGCATCCCCAATGGTATATGAATTTGCACTTTCGTAGTCTTAAGTTTTCCTAATCCACGAAACATCAGGTACTGACTTACTATTTCATGATGAGCATGCATGTTATAGTTCACAGATCTCAGTCCCATATCAGCAGCAGTATTGAAATTGAGTAAACGGGCACTTGGTGCAGTACCTTGAAGTACATGAATGGGTGCTTGTACTTTTATCCTTTTGTATTTCATGGTTGCTACGAATGAACCTTGAGTCTTTAATGATTTTGATGCAGCCCAGGTATCCAATTTACTCTTTGACGGTGAGAGTCAGGGCAATGGACACAGTTCATTGTTTTTCTCCTCAGGCATGCTTATCGACGTACCACTGTTGATAATAAAAGATATGGAGCAACCGTTTATTTTTAGTGTAATTTTTAGACAATGTTTGAATGATTTGTGAATTTACTCTTTGACTTTTCTTTGGCACGTATCTTTCTCTACATAGGGCCAGTTCGACATGTTCACGTTTTTCTGAGGTAAACATCCACATTGCATATCTGTCTTCCTCACTGTCACTTGACAAGGACACTGAAGAACTCTTGGACGACGATTTAGAGGATGATCAACTTCGTTTAGTGTTGATGGGCCTCAGGAGATTTTGCCACTTGCCTTGTGGGCGTGCGTAGAATGTTGCTTCTGGAACGTTGCGGCATCCATTTTGTTTTCTCGTCGTGATGCAGTTAGCTTTTCCTTCGCCCTGCAAACTATTACAAATTGGTTCTCCTTCGTGAGCCTTTGCATACTTTTCCAATGGTGTGACATTTACCTTCGTGCGGAAATGAAAATCCACATCTAAAGCAGTTTATTTTTCTTTAGAGGCGTCACTTTGTGTCGCCCAGCTTTGTGTTTCTGCTTACCTTTCACATTTATGACTGACTCATTCTGGGCACCTCCAGCCTCCGTGTCAGAATCTTGCAACCAGATCGGAGTTCACCACCCAGGCCTAATTTCTGACCAATGATGAGTAAACTTCTCAGTGAGGCTTTCGTTATCAGCAAATGCTTCACAGTGGCTAGAGTGGTGCTGTGACTCTGTGTACGCCAAAAGTCAATCTTCACTTCAACTGAATCACATGCAGCATACAAAAGCAGTTTGCTGGACTACGGCAAACTCTCTGGGAGAACGCTGTCTATCTTTGGGTTACATATCCCCTGTCTTGTCACCAGTTGTATCGTCCTCCCCAGCCAAGGTACTCATAAATTAACACAGCACACATGGAGCTTAGTATTACACGTCTTTATTCCTGTGGGTATAACTGCAAGCTCAACATTCTAAACATGAACTTGATTCACCCCACCTGAACACTTACATCATAGTTCTACAGAATCCATCAGGATCCAAAAGGGTTCTGTAATCACTGACTCACAAGACACTACAGCTACAATGAGCAAGATTAACATGTTTTATTTACTGTGCTGTGAAGATATTGGCTTGTAAAGCAGGTCTATTCAACACTTGCTCATCTATTATCTTTTTTTTACATCTCTTCACATGAATTTCACAAAACCTACATGAACAGATACCTGGAAGACAACCTGCAGCGGGTTTTTGGATGTTGTTTTATTTGGTATGGCCCTGCACAAGACAGTTAGACGTGCAGCACATTAAACCACATAATTTAGAGGCCTGTGTCAGCATCCTGGTTTCCTCCTTAGACCAAAAGGTGCAATTTTAGACAAATTGGCTTCTATTACTATGCCTTTCTTCCCTAGTATTGCAAATACTGGGTGTCAATCAATCAATCAATCACGGCATTTGTAAAGCGCGCTACTCACCCGGAAGGGTCTCAAGGCGCTGGGGGGGAGGGGTCCGTTACTGCTCGAACAGCCAGGTCTTGAGCTGCTTCCTGAAGGAGAGGTGGTCTTGGGTTAGCCGCAGGTGGATGGGGAGGGAGTTCCAAGTCTTGGCTGCTAGGTAGGAGAAGGATCTTCCTCCGGCGGGGACTCTGCGGATGCGTGGGACGGTGGCGAGGGCGTGGCTGGTTGATCGTAGCTGGCGGGTGGGCGTGTAGAAGGTCATTCGGTCGTTGAGGTACTTGGGGCCCAGGTCGTGGACAGCCTTGTGTGCGTGGGTAAGGAGTCTGAATGTGATTCTCTTGCTGACGGGGAGCCAGTGCAGGTCTTTCAGGTGTCCGGTGATGTGGCTATGACGGGGGATGTCCAGGATGAGTCGTGCGGAGGCGTTCTGGATGCGTTGGAGTCTTTTTTGTAGTTTGGCTGTGGTTCCGGCGTAGAGGGTGTTCCCGTAATCTAGTCGGCTGGTGACGAGTGCTTGGGTAACAGTCTTCCTGGTTCCCGTGGGGATCCATCTGAAGATCTTGCGGAGGATACGCAGGCTGTTGAAGCATGATGTGGAGACGGCGTTGACTTGTCTGGTCATCGAGAGGGAGGAGTCCAGGATGAAGCCCAGGTTGCGTGCGTGGTCCGTAGGTTTTGGAGTGGTGCCCAGCGCAGAGGGCCACCAGGAATCGTCCCAGGCGGAGTGGGATGATCCCAGGATGAGGACTTCCGTCTTGTCTGAATTCAGTTTCAGGCGGCTGTTCTTCATCCATTCGGCGACGTCTTTCATTCTTTCGTGTAGGTTGGCTCTGGCGGTGGCGGGGTCGTTGGTGAGGGAGAGGATCAGTTGGGTGTCGTCGGCGTAGGAAATGATGTTGAGGTTGTGTTGGCGTGCGATGGCTGCGAGGGGGGTCATGTAGACGTTGAAGAGGGTTGGGCCGAGTGATGATCCTTGAGGTATGCCGCATATGACTTCGGTGGCCTCGGAGCAGAACGGGGGGAGGCGGACTCTCTGGGTTCTTCCGGCGAGGAACGAGATGATCCACTCCAGTGCCTTCTCTTGGATTCCGACGTTGCTGAGGCGCTGTACTAGGGTGCGGTTGCAGACCGTGTCGAACGCAGCAGAGAGGTCTAGGAGGATGAGGGCCGCTGTTTCCCCGTTGTCGATCAGGGATCTGATGTCGTCGGTGGCTGCGATCAGGGCGGTCTCGGTGCTGTGGTTGGCCGGAAACCCAGACTGCGAGGGGTCGAGGGAGCCGTTCGCCTCGAGGAAGGCGGCGAGCTGTCTGTTGACGGTCTTCTCGATGGCTTTGGCAGGAAAAGGAAGGAGCGAGATGGGACGGTGGTTCTTGAGGTCGGTGGGGTCCGCCGTTGGTTTCTTCAGGAGGGCGCTGAGCTCGGCGTGCTTCCAGCTCGCTGGGAAGATGGCGGTGTGGAAGGAGGTGCTGATGATGTCCCGGAGATGGGGTGCGATGATGGCGTCGGCCTTGTTGAAGACGTGGTGGGGGCAGGGGTCGGTAGGGGATCCGGAGTGGATGGTGTTCATAGTGCGGGTGGTGTCTTCGGTGCTGATTGGGGTCCAGTTGCAGAGGGTGTTGGTGGCGGGCGTTGGTTCGGTGGTAGGGTGCGTGGTCTGTGCATTGAAGCTGTTGTGTATGTCGGCGATCTTGCGGTGGAAGAACGAGGCGAGTGAGTTGCAGAGGTCTTGCGAGGGAGTGATGTTGTTGTTTCCGGCGCAGGGGTTGGAGAACTCTTTGACGATGCTGAAGAGTTCCTTGCTGTCGTGGGCGTTGTTGTCCAGTGGCTCTTTGAGTGCTGTCTTCTTGGTGGCTCGGATCAGCTGATGGTGTTTGCGGGTGGCGTGCTTGAGGGCGGTCCTGTTGTCTGTAGTTTGGTCGAGCCGCCAGGCTGTCTCGAGGGTGCGGCAGTTATTCTTGGAGCCCTTGAGTTCGTCGGTGAACCAGGGGGTTTTCTTGCTGCCGGGTCTGCTGGGAGGGTTCTTTAGTGGTGCAAGGTCATCGGCGCATGAGGTCAGCCATTTGGTGAGGTTGCTGGCTGCTTCGTTGGGGTCCGTTGTGCTGGTGGGAGGGTTCTGGCTGAGGGAGGTTGTGAGCTGCTCGGCGGTGATCTTGCTCCAGCTCCGGCGACGGACCTGTTGCGGGTGGTGGTGGGTCGTGGTTCTTCTGAAGCTGAAGTGGACGCAGCTGTGGTCAGTCCAGTGGAGTTCGGTGGAGTGGCTGAAGGAGATGTGCTTGCTGGATGAGAAGACTGGGTCAAGCGTGTGGCCGGCGTAGTGGGTGGGGGTGTTCACCAGTTGTTTGAGTCCGAGGTTGGCGAGGTTGTCCAGCAGGGTGGTGGTGTTTCTGTCATTGTTGTCCTCCAGGTGGAAGTTGAGGTCCCCTAGGAGGATGCAGTCAACGGAGGGAAGGGCGTGCGGGCTGATGAAATCTGCGATGGCGTCGCTGAATTGTGTGCGGGGTCCTGGGGGTCTGTAGACGAGGGTGCCTCTGAGGGTGGTCTTGGGGTTGGTGTGTATCTGGAAGTGGAGGTGTTCGGCGGCGGTGAAGGTTTCGTCGGAGTTGGGCGAGATGCGGATGGTGTTCTTGTGTACGATGGCGATGCCTCCTCCCGTCTGGTTGACGCGGTCCCTCCGGGTGATCTTGTATCCGTCTGGGATGGCTATGGCAATGTCGGGCGCTGAGGAGGCGTTCATCCAGGTTTCTGTGAGGAAGGCGTCGTCTGGCGCTGTTGTGTCGAGGAGGTTCTAGAGTTCGATGGCGTGACGGTGGACGGAGCGGGTGTTGAGCAGGATGCATTTGAGGTGGTTGTTGCGGGTGTCTGGCTTGGCGGGAGCGGTGCAGGTCCGGAGACAGGTGAATTTGCAGTCTTGGCAGGTGAAAGGTCTGTGGGGGCGTCTCGGGGTGGCTCGGTAGCAGGTGGGGTTCCGGCCGGGGTTGAGTGCGTTGAGGGTGGTGGGGTCGTACGTCCGTCGTGTTGGCTGGTGTTCTCGGGGACCAGGGGTACTTGCGCTGGGCACGGTCCAGGCGCGGACGGGCGCAGATGGGCTTGCCTTTGGCACGCCAGCGGCGCGCCAGCGGCGCGGCCGCGCAGCGGTCGCCATAAGAGGGAGGGAGGGGAGGAGGGGTCAGCTGGGAGGCGGGAGGGAATAACCAATCGGGGCGGGGGGCGGGGCCGCACGGGAAGCAGCGGCGGCAAAACGGCACGAAGGCAGCGAGCGCTGGCCGGGGCAGTCCGCTAGGCATACGGGCACAGCAGGGGAAGCAAGGGGGCGAACTGGCACACGGGGTACAAAAGAGAGGGGGAGATACAGGCACACGGGGTACAGTGGAAATGAACCAATGGGGCGAACCTTGCACACGGGGTACAAAAGAGAGAGGGAGATACAGGCACACGGGGTACAGTGGAAATGAACCAATGGGGCGAACCTGGCACACGGGGTACAAAAGAGAGAGGGAGATACAGGCACACGGGGTACAGTGGAAATGAACCAATGGGGCGAACCTGGCACACGGGGTACAAAAGAGAGAGGGAGATACAGGCACACGGGGTACAGTGGAAATGAGACAATGGGGTGAACCTGGCACACGGGGTACAAAAGAGAGAGGGAGATACAGGCACACGGGGTACAGTGGAAATGAACCAATGGGGCGAACCTGGCACACGGGGTACAAAAGAGAGAGGGAGATACAGGCACACGGGGTACAGTGGAAATGAGACAATGGGGCGAACCTGGCACACGGGGTACAGAATGGTGAGAGGTGATTCATTTAGTTTTCAGTTAAGGCTATATAGAAAGACTTCTTTATGTATTCATGACATACGTGGCACCTAGTGAAGAGATCTTTCTAGTAGCATGTTTAAAGTCCTGCCTTTACGCCATAAATAATTGTATGTGCACTGACACATAGTGGAAATGAATTAAGATGTGAAGCCATGACCAGCTGCTGTTCAAGGCTGGGAGCTTACCCAGAATCCAAGTCTCTCCCTACCCAAGGTAAGAGTAACTGTTTTCGGAAACCACAATGTAATCACACACTGGAATGTGTGGTAGGCAAGAGCCCTCAAGAAGCTGCCACCTTATCATGCCGAAAAAGTCAAAGGTATAAAAAACTTTCTTGCTAGATGGAAGCATCTAAAGACTGAAGACGCCAGGAACCAGGAATATGACAGTTGAGTTCATTTGGAGAAAAGAGCCAGGATCGGCAAGTGGAGGGAGCGAGGAAACAAGCAAACGAACAGAACAGGAAAAGGAAATCAAACACCATTTGAAAGAAAACATAATGGATTGGGAAATTCAGGAAGGTACCAAAGAAAAACAGCCCTGATGGAAAATAAAAAACGTAAACTGGGCTAACTGTTGGGCAGCTTTAATGGGCAGCTGCAAACCCTCAGGTAGATGACTGCCATTTTCGCATAGGAGGAGCAGGGAGCAGCAACCCAGGACTGAGGAACTTGAGAGAAGGCTGCCCCAGATGAGTGAACTTCACAGCTCTTGTTGTGTTTTTTGAGCTCCGGGATCAGCAGCAGGACCACACAAGGCACCACGGTCCTGGAGCACCCAGGTGGCAAAGACGCTGCAGATGCGACAGTATACCCCCCCCTCCCCCCCCCCCCCCCCCACTGAGGCCCCAGGCTTATCAGGAAAGGCCAGCGAAAATGAAATACAAATCTGGGGGCAGGATAGCCTTTCAAGTAAATGAAGAACAGTAACCTACCTCTGGAAATCTGAGAATCACAGATCTCACTAACCTCGTATTCTGGTTCTCCATCTACCATATAGGGAAAGAACTATGACTAAAAGGATAAGGTGCATAAGGCTTCAGCTGGATACTTGAAAAGTGAGGCAAATCTTCTAAGAATTTGGAAGACAGGGCCTAAGACAACAAAATTGTTTTCTTTGGTTATTACAACTGGACCAAAATATTGAGGGCAAAACCAGACTGGCTAATTTAAAGTAGGCAAGAACTTAACATCCTGCCAAACCATATCACCTACTTTAATGTTTGGGACCGGTCTTCTTAATTTACCGGTTCTAGCCTGTTTCATAGTTTTAGACACTTGTAAATTCTGGAGAATAACTCTTCTTTCAGCATTAAGCCACTCTACAAAGTCAGTGGCAAATGGCACTAGAGCAGTGGATAGTGAACCAGACGGAAAGGAATGAGGATGGAAAGCCTGGATACAAAAAAATGGAGACATCTTGGCAGGAGAGCGAACAGGGTTGTTATATTATCTAAAGCTAATTACTGAGCTTCATAAAGGGCTTGGGGAACAGTTACCTTTGAACAGCTTTCCTCAAAGTAATGCCCTCGTACCTGGAATTGATTTGTTTCGGGTGCAGTAGAGGTGACTATAAGTTTAGATTTTAACTTACAGGCCACTGGGAAAATGCTAGTGTGACAGAATACTAGAACAGGCCCTGGTTGCAGGCCATCCATAAGCACTAGAGGAAGGGGAGCACTGCCAGTGACAAAGACTATTGAGCAAATGAACATGTGTACTCAATGAAATGCCATTGTTGTGTCAAGCGACCCTGTATCTCCCTGCCCCAGCTTAGCCACCCACCAGCTACAATTAACCAATGGGAGGTTTAGGCTGGCGCAGGCTGTTGCAACATGATGGCTGATGCACTACGCTTGTCTGAGCATTGACTATTTATTTTACTCAAAATAGGACCCATGCCTGCTGAAGGTATTTAAAGAGTGCAAGTGCTGCAAAATAAATGTCAGTGGTGGCCACTGTCAAAATCTAACCACTGCCAAAACACAGCTGGTAAAAGCTCTGTGAGACACTGATGCTAGGGTTGGCACCTTTCTTAGAAAAAACATAACGGCCATTAGTTTATGTTTTGCTGCTCTGGAACCTCGAGAAAAAAGCACTTGAAAATGAATGATTGTAGAGTTGTCAGGATACTTTTGTATCATGGCGATTAGCTCTTTGATTGCTCTAATAATCGTCCTTAATTGGGTAAGATAGTTCTAAAATGCTTTTTAAATGATGCATGTGATTGTTGTTCTTGATTTAAGGTTCAGAAAAAAGACCAGATTTCACTGCTTTTCCCCGTAATTTTGTATTTAATCGGCCAGTGCTTAAAAAGACAGGGCACATTATTAAACAAGCATTTGCAATGCATTAGGTCTCGCATTTACGTGTGTTTGAGCTATTGACATTGCAAATAACAATGCCATTGGCAT
Organism: Triturus cristatus; assembly: GCF_964204655.1. NCBI lineage: Eukaryota > Metazoa > Chordata > Amphibia > Caudata > Salamandridae > Triturus > Triturus cristatus. The sequence goes on from NC_140595.1 coordinate 722,127,840, forward strand.
TGTCATTTACAATGCCATTAGCTTTAACTCGTGTAACTGCGAGACCTATTGCATTGCAAATGCTTGTTCTCTTATGCAGTTATCCAATCCCGAATAACAATGGGCCTTTCTCACCTCATCTGAAACAGTTTGACTCATGTACAAGCTATTTTATAGATGTAAAGCCTACGATTCGCAAAATCACAGGGTTTGCAACCGCAAAATACCTTTTCACTATTTACAAAATCCCCTTTATGAGTCAAAAAATGATTTCCGACTCATAAAAGGGGTTTGCATCACTCTCCAAATTATAAATAGGAGGGCATGTGAAAGAGGAACCTCCCCATCTGGGATTTGGAGAAGACTATCCGTGGTTTGTGATCTTAATTACTGTATTGATCAGATACTGACACCTGAAAGGGGGTGGTATTTGATTCCCAAAGTAGAAGATCTCCCGCAGGACCACTGCCTCGTCTCGCCCCCCCAATGTCTTCCCAAATGGAAAACGTGTTTTTTTTTTAGTAGCACTTAATGGACATCTATTGTTTAAAAAAAAAAAAAAATGTAAGTTTCCCGTTTAGGAACACAAATGCATGGACGGAAGTCTGCTGTCCCTGCAGGCCTCTCCATCCCTGCATTTGCAGCTAATCAGAGGGGTCACAAATTGCGCCCTGCCTAATTAATATTAATTAAGCAGGTCGCACTATGAACCCCCAGCAGATGTACAATTTGCGATGCGACCTATTAGTACACAGGTCGCATCGTAAATTGCATTCCATTCCATTGACAAACCAGTCAGTGTGCAAACTGCACATCCGTGGTGTGCAAATGGGAATAGCACATCAGGCTTTCCATGTGCAAAAGAAAGGAATCTGTAGGTGTGAAGTTCGGCATCCTGATTCCAGCACATGGTGCTGCGGAAGCAGGGTTTTGTCGCTATGAAACTTTTTCACTGAAGCAGAATTGGTTGAGATTTACTTTCACAAGTGAAATTTAGTATCGTGGAATACCGGCTAAGTGTGGACTGGAGTTAGGCACAGGGCAGAAAAAGGGACGAATACTCACGGAAGAACAGACTCGTTTTTGAGTATTCACAAACATTTGGCATGGTGTATTTAACTCTGGTAACGTGTAAAACCACTTCAGCAATGTGTTTCCAGGGTGGAGAAGAGAATACCGCCACATTCCACAAGGTAGAAAGGGGGGGTTCTTAATAGGGAAAAACGAAGTGCTGATCACTACTAGCATCCCACTACAACCAACAGTTTCACTTGTCAAAATAACCTCTTTGCACCCACTCAGATACTGGAAGAGCTCTCGTCCTGCCAGGAGGGGAGCAGCAAGGAGGAAACCACAGCTGAAAGGGCGGAGGGGAGCCTCAGCCTGTCTTTATCGACCCGTGTGACGGCCGAAGGGAGAACTCTGATGCCGCTGGGCCTCAAGGCTTAAACATACCTAGTCTCCCTTGAGGGCTCGGAGGAGTGCGGCCAGGACCAACCTCGTCATCATAACGAGGACATTTAAAGCATGTCGACTGTCTGCAGCCAGGCTTTACAAATGTGGATTATTATTATTACACTATGGTGAGCACTTTTGCGGCCGCTTTGATGTTCTCAGTGGCCGCGCGGCTCACTGAGAACATCAAAGCGGCCGCGAAAGTGATCAGCAGGCTGCCAAATGGTGCCCGCGCCCGGCGCACATGCACTGTAGTTGGCGGCCTAAAAAGCACTCGTTTGCACTTCCAAATCCCGCTTTCTATAGCTCTCGCCAGAGCAGCGCCAAAGCGCTGGCTCAGGCGAGACCTAAAGAGCAGCCAGGTGAGTACCCTAGCTGATACCATTCCAGATTGGCCTCATAACTAGGGCTGCCATCTCACCAGTTATCTACCAGCAACTCTGCATTTTATTGACCCGGCCATTACGAAAATAAGAAAAATCACCAGAAGCCGTTATTTTTAGCCGTTAACTGTAAATACTTCAAACATAAATTGAAATGTTATCTAGGGCTCCATTAATAATCCCTGACTAATAATTAAAGTAAAGAAACGCAGAACAGGCATGTTAAAAATTAATACCTACGATTTTGTTTTAAGTCCTTTTTGGAATAAGGTCAGAGCCTTAGTAGACTCTTAAAACAACAAACGCGCTGTATATAAATATGGTAGATTACAACAATTACATTTTTGGAAAGGTGGCAACTCTACTCATAACTTTAGTGAAAATAGCTGTTAAGCTCAGATAACCCCTTTCTGTTCCCGCAATCTCCAAATGCCCAAAGTGAGCACATTTACAGCATTCTTCTACGGCCTAAACTGCCCTCTATTCTCTGAACCGAACAACCATTTACAGATTCCGTGACACAGACTGAACTACTGGACTCCCGTTTGGTGAGAGTTCTTAAAGCAGTGCGTGCCTCGCCGTAGGTCACGTGGCATACGTATGACGTCCTTCTCCAATGGGAAACGGCTGCTGCTTCCCGGAAGATACTGACTGCCCGTGTTCTTGAATAGCCACATCCTCAAAAACTTTTCATGCGATATGTATATATTTCATTTTAATTTCTGTGCTGCGGTATTTTTTATCTCTAACATGTAAATCGTTGTAGCTGAATTGAATTGTGTAGGAACGTGTCCCATGTTTGTCATTAAGAAATGTATTTATTTCAAAAGATTTGTGGACGCGTTGTTTGATTTTGAACTGTTAATACCTTTTCTGTTAATGCCTCTTTCGCCGCCCCCCGTCTCTACTTATTTCATTTAGAGTCAAGCTGACGTGTTTGCTGCGCTCAAACTGTCGTTGATAAGCTATGCAGCGTCCGAAGACGCTAATGCAGTATATTTGACATGATGCAGCAGTATATGTGATCTTTTGAAGGCCAGCACAATCTAAGGGAGCTGATTGAAATACTTGGTAGTTTTTGGAGGCATCAGGACACATAAGTGCAGAGGAGACACAGTACAGCAGTGTTTTGTGGGTTGTCAGAGGTACAACTGAATGCCACGTCAGAGCCCAAGTAGCTCGCCGTGATCGTATAGTGGTTAGTACTCTGCGTTGTGGCCGCAGCAACCTCGGTTCGACTCCGAGTCACGGCATTGCGGGTGGCAATGTCACGGCAGTTGGGCTTCATTTTTACACATTATAATTTTATTTTATTAGAATTGAAATGAATTTTCACTTTTTATTACCTGGGCCGAGTTAAAAGCTTATAAGGCACTAAAGTGCACACACCCTCGGGTCGAGTTCGCGCTATATAAAAAAAGATGCAAAAAAAAAAATGTACAAGTGGTTTTAGCATGTACTTTCTTATTGTTTGATGATTAATAGGAGATGCGATCACAGACCGAGAGGTGGGTTGAAGGTTTTGTATAAGCGGAGCAAAGCTCTTGCTAGTCTGAGTAAATTGTGGTGTTCATTTCTAGCGTAGGCGTCATTCACATAAAAATGAAGCTTGTCTTATATCGTTTTATATTTTTTATGTTGAAATGAATCACCAAGCGACCGATCCATTTTTATCACCAATTAAAACAGCAAAGAAAAACGGATGTTTCCGAATGTTACTTTAAATCTTATTTTTATATATGTATTTATTGTTTTTTTTTCTCTGTGTATAGCGCATATGTAGTTTTTTGTAGGTATGTCAAGATTTCGCCCCAAAAGGGTGGTATTCTAGAGTGCTTTAGTAAGCATACTAATTAGTTGGCGTTGTGCAGTGACTTCATTTGAAGTAACATCACAGAAAGTGCCTGGCCTTGGGCCAGACCCTCCTCCCAGTCTACCCTGTCCTTGATTCTACATAGCTCATTTCACTTGGCCTTTGGCCCTGCAAAATAAGCAATGTGCCCTGGGCATGCAAAGTAGACACTCTGTAGAGGATGTGCCCCTCTTTAATACCCATAACCCCATCCGCTGTCCAGCTGCGGCGAAGGAGCATCTCCCCACTGCCCTCTGAGCAGTGCAAAAAAAGGAAAAATAAAATAATAATAACAGAATGTTATTATTATTTTATGTTTCCATACTGAGACAGTTTTGGAGTAGGGCTGGGCTGTCGCCACAGCCAGCACGGGGAGGAGTGGTTGCTGCACTTAAGTGCGCATGACGGTTTGGCCGGCCGTCTTGGGACGACCAAACTGTCATGCACACTTAGCATTTTTTCCACCTGGCTGTATTGCAAAGCCTGGGTGGAGAACATGCACAGGCTCCCACTTCCTGTCTGAGCGCCGAACCAGGCCGCTCAGACCAACCACAACGCTGCTGTCATGCTGGTGACAGCAGCGTCAAGATTGGATTATGGGAGTCTGGGAGCCTATGTGCTTCCAGGAGTCAAAGAGGATGGGGGGGGGGGAGGGGGGCGGCGACAGAAGAGCAGCGGAGGCTGTACAGACGTGTTTTTTTTTTTGTGTCCCCCCTACCCCTCCATCTCTGTTCCATAGCGGCCGCCACTGCCGCTGTCCCACCCAGAATGGCTGGGTACCGTCGGTGGCCACACAGAACAGGCTCTGGGTGCAGTGGACTGGTCAGTGGCCAGGCCCTGCATGAGAACGTTTCCCACAGAGCCTGATGCCACAGCCTTTGCCATGTGCAGTAGACTGTGGACGTGTCCAAGCTGTTGACAGCTATTGACTACACCGCAGGCTCATAGTACAGCCCTGGCAAATGAACAGGCCGATCACCAGTCACTCGGATCCTCAGCACAAAATGTACACACATTCTTTGGCTGTGCACTGTGGGAGTTCCCCCTTTGTTTATTTTTTGTTTTTTAATAACAGATTTTCGGTTGAATTCATGGATCCAAAAAGGTGACGAGGATCCGCAGCATCTTATGTTCTTTTGGAATCTGCAGTATAACGTAGACGCATGGATCCTGTGGTTAGAGGTTTTTTTTAAAAGCAGGCTATTCATTTTCTTGATTCCCTCACATCCTTTCCAAATTCAGGGGTTCTTAACCATGCCACTTTATACCCCGTTCCATGTTCATTTTCTGCTTAATCAGATCCCCAGATGCATCCATATAAAATTAACCCTTTGATGCCCACAATACCTTTTGGCCATGCAAATATCTTTAAATCTACTGAAAAGATTTACTCAAACAGGACCTTTTCCGAGAATAGTTGATATCATTTGATATAACCCCATTCAGCAACATTTTGTGTAGCAGGACAAAAAACGACTTTTTTATATCCATCACGTCTAATTGTTGCCCATGACCAATAGGCATTAACTGACATAACAAAACTAAGCTGAAAGCCCTAATTTTATGTCAAGAGCAGAGGCTTTTCTTATGCTTTTTTCTCGTGCTTGAAATAGCGGCAGTCAATAAACCTACAGTAGTCATAAGGCCTAGAACCACTGGGCCAATGGTGCTAAGCCATACATATAATACTCATGACTGACAGAAAAGGTCCCTCGATTCTGGTTTCTCGGAGTCAAGATCAGTCTTGCATTCATTTGGCTTATTCAATTGTCTGCTTATACATTCTGGCTGTTATTTCGTAGTAATTATTGTGCATAATATTAAGTCTTTAGTTTGCCATTGCGCACACACATTGCTTGCTTGTTTTCACAGTACAGTTGCACGACTTGCAGTTGCTTCCCTCAGGGAGGATGCCGCTCATAGCCATTTCGCATCTGCGAGGCATGGTACTGCAGGATGCAGCGTATTCTTCTAGCTGTGTCAGACCTCACATTCACAGCATCTTTCATGTTGTCCGCTTATTTGTCATACGAAAGCGTGGTTCCTCAGATGCTGGACCCCAGTTTCTACCTTGCCTGATCTGCCTCCTGACATTGAAGCAAATCACCCAACAGGGTTGTGGCCAACAAACTCTACCTAGCCCCATAGCCCTCAGTATCTTCCTAAAGGCTTTAACTATTTCTGCTGTCTAAAACAATTAACCCATAAGTGGTAAAGGGTTTACAATACTATTTGTCCATTTGAGATTCTGTTCATCTGCATTAATCGTAGTGTCTTACCCCACAGTTTTGGCATTTATGTATTTAGTAAATATTTACAGAGTATTTCTAAACTTAACGTCTTATATTAATTACTGGTAAAATGGCTTCTGAATACCCTTCATCCTGTTTTTGAGGAAGATGATGGGCAAGATTTCAAGGGACACTTTTATTGCCTTCATGCATTCTTCTGTGCACCAGGCTGTTTCTTTCTTAGTGAATCATATTTCTAAAGGTATTGAGACTTCAGCACAACATTTCTGAACAAGAATGCTAGAATGGCCCATTCTGCAGGAAATGCAAGGCCTCACTAGTGCCTTTAAGATTGTTCGCTTTCAAAGAGCATTCATCTTCTGATTTGTGCATGTTTTCAAATAATATTAATGATTCTATTAATCAAATATACTCTTCCGATTGACCCTTTTTGGTTGGCAAGGGTCCTACCTACATAGTTAAGGGCTCAGCTCCTCTTGTGCCTCCTATTTGGCAGGCGGGTAAGGTTAGCAGTGATACAATACATTCTCGCCACCTCAAATGAGCATTCATAAGCTTCATGACCTGGATGATGATAGTTTCAACCAAGACACCACAATAATGATGTAATAGTGATGATTCTAATTTTTGGTTTGGACCATTGGAAAAGAAATGTAAGATTTCTCCTTGACCTTCCATTATTTGGGAGACCCAAAACACAATATTGTGTTAGTTGTGGATGGAAAACCTATGTTTGACCCTAAGGTAATACACCATCCCAATTCCTCTGAATGGTTCCACACAGAACATATTGCTCTACATTTCAAGCAGGTTTACATTTGTCCTCAGACAAGCAAACAAGGTCTAGATTACAATACTGATATACCCTCCCTAGTATGCCTAATAGTATTACAGCCGCCCCAATAATGAATCCAAACATGTTGATATTTTTCACAAACGTTTAACCAGGATCCCAGGAAAAGGGATGACAAAGTCTGGTCAAATTGCTAAAAATAGACAATTTAATTTGGTTGGACCTGTAACCCATATTTTGGACATCACTGAAGTGGCTAGACTAGAAGATTCCTCTATTGATTTAGATGGACTTTCTAAATTGGCGCATTGCTTACTAGGTAATGCCAGTGAATCCATGTCCCTCAAATTCTGGAAAGGGTTTCTTTTGAAAGGTGATACAAAATTAGGGAATATCGCAGCTGTAGATGCCGGCATTTAAGCAGATGGAATGTTCTTCAGATATTTATTCATCAATGAACTAACCAAACATGTAGTTACTTTTGCTTCATTGGGTAAGGTCCAGCAGTCTTTGAAGAGAGTCTTCCGCCAGTGTGTTTTTTGCCAGGGCTGGCAGAGGAAGGAGTCACTTTGCAAATCGCTTTTCGATGTTCAATCGTTAGACTCAAACTTCTCCTACCAGAAATTCGAACCCTAGTTTTTACCTAAAAGGTGCTGAAACGTTCGATACAGTTGGGAACGTATGCAAAGATAAGCTAACTCAAAGGTGAAGTTAATTTCTGGCTTTTCAAAATGGTGCCCCATTACAGCAGATATTTGGGGCTTGACTATGGTTCAGGGTTATTTAATAGAACTGTATGCAACTCCTTTTCAAGACGACCTCCTTAACCTGTAGTTGTATATCATGATCTGCTGGATCTTGTGCCCCAAGAAGTACAGTCTCTTTTCCAAAAAGAGGCAATTAAAGGAACATTGCTATATCCCCCAGATTTTCTAAGTACTTTTATTTCTGGCTCAGAAGAACAAAAAATATGCACAGTGATAAACATCACATATATAATTGGTTTTCAATTGTTGTTTCGTCTGCCATCATTTCAAGATGGAGACTATCACTCATCTAATGGATTCCCAGTTATAAGGAATCTGGATGGTCTCTCTAGATCTTCAAAATGCTAATGTTTTGGCCCCAGTCCAGCTAAAGCAGAACATTTCTACACTTCTAACAGAAGAACCAAACTTCTCAAGTTATGGGCCTTTCCTTTGGTTTGGCATCCACACTATGGTGCTTTACAAAGATGAGGAAACTAGTGGTTTCAGTGTTCATATCTAAGGAAACATGAGTATTCATCTACTTAGATCACATGTTGATTATGGCATGAAACCACTTGCTTCTTTGTCAGCAAGTAAGTTCTGCTTCCTGCCTTCTTCAAAGCTTGAGTTTTGTGCTGAATTTGGAAAGCCCATTTTAACTCTGTCAGCACAGATGGCATTTCTGGAATTTGTAATAAATTCAGTAGATTACATTCTTCAGCTTCCTCAATCCAAAGTCAGTGCTTTAAAAGACCAGAATTATTATGTTCTTCAAAAGTCCTCAATTTACCTCAGAGTTTTAGCAATAATAGTAAGTTTTATAGCCTCCTCAAAACAAGACATTTTTCCAGGCCCTCTGAATTATCAAGCTCTGCAGAGATTGAAAATCAATCTTCTCCTGAAAGTTTTGGCTTGCTTGGAAATGAATTTCCTAGGCCCAGACTAACTCTAATGGTAGTTAGACCTCCTAGATGTTTGGAACAGAAGGACCATGTTTTCTTCTGCACCAGATCTAGTATTAGAGTCAAATACAAATCTGACCGGTTGGGTCAACCATTGTGGTCAACTCTTGACTGGAGGTACATGGTCAAAAGAAGAGTCCTGCATACGCATTTATTGTTTAGCGATACTTGTCTACTCCTATGAGATTTGAAGTTTTGCAAAGAACAAGGTAAGCTGTTCCATATTCCTCTGCATGGACAATCAGGCAGCTGTCAGATATATAAACCGCCTACGACCTGTGAAACCCTAACCATTGGCTGGACAGCAAAACGTTTTGGGGAATTTTGTTTACAATAGAATCAATCCGTGTTATCAGAGTATCTAACTGGAAATCTTAATTCAGTGGCAGATTGGCATTCCAGGTAACTCCAAGACTCCAACCGATTGTACACTTCGTCCTTCCATATTCATGCATCTCTTTTAAAAACTGGGTCCTTTCCTGCCAGCTTTTTGCGTCTCATCTGAGCATGCATCTCCCATAGTTTTTCAACTGGAGACCAGATCCACTGTCTACAGAGACTTTCCTTCAGGGTTGGTCTCAGAGAAAAATGTACGCCGTCCCTCTTTTCATATTGATCAGCAGGTTGTTAGCCTAGCTTGGACATCAGAACTCAGTACTAGTACTAGTAGCTCCCTTGTGTCATTCCCAAGTTTGGGATCCAACCCTCCTAGAACTAACAGAGGATTGTCTATTCCTCTTTCAGTCCTTTCCCAGTCTTCTCCTCAGGGACAAATGTGTGATCTTACCCTGAATCAACAATTGCCCTGGGCAGTTTGCAAATTAACAGGATGCCTTGGACAACTCCAGGAATTTCTGCAGAAGCTGTAGAGAACATTTCAGAATCTTTGGCCTTAGGAACCTCTATAGCCTATCTCTCTGCCTGGATGTTTTGGTCAAACTGGTGTCAGGGATGGCGTGCCGGCTGCCACCTTGTTACCATACTTTATAGCTGCTTTTGATAAGTCATGGTAAAAGTTACTGAACAGTTAACACTTATCATTCAGCAATTTCTGCAAACCATTTACATGTGAACAGTAAACTGGTCGAACACCCATGGATCTGTCATCTACTAAAGGGAGTGCATTTTCGTAATTCTTCTTTTCCCCATGTACAGTCAGTTGTGGAATGTTAATATTTTATTCTTGTTTAGTCATTGGTCAGATATCACAGGTTTGTCACTGAGGATGTTTTCTGCAAAATAGGCAATGTTATTTTGTTTAGTTTCAATTAAACAAAGGGAGCATCCCCTTAGTTCTTTTATATTGCATTTCTTTATTGCGTTTCAAAAACATACAACAGGTACTGCACCATATGCCCCTGTGGAATGGTATACACTGACTCCAGATAATGCATCAACAAGGGGAACGCTGGTAGAAAAAAGAAGAAAAGAAAAGATAAAAAAAGAAAATTCCCCCAGCAGCGAGGGCTGGGAAAGTGATAATCGAAGTCAAAGCTTATAGCCCATCAATTCCACCGACGAGTGTAACAACAATGACAGAAGCAAGTCGTAAAATGTATTAAACATTGCAAATGACATAGTTAACATTCCCTTAAAATTTCACCCTTAGTTTGCCTTTATCGAGGCCGTCCGTATGGAATATAGCCTGAACAGTCCGAGCTTGGCTCAAATGTACTCTTGTGTAGAATGTCCATCAAACAGCGGATCAGTGGGTGATGTGCTCAATGTACCCGCGTCCAGATATTTATAATAAGCAAAAGGGTGTCTCATGCCATTATAACCAAGTGCCTTGGGTCGTTCTCCAGTATTTACAAATGAAGAAAAGTATTCCACAGTTCCTCACATTTCTGTAACTGATCATTGACTCTATAAATGATCTTTTCATAGGAAGCCATTGTGTGCATGACCGACAGCCATGTGCAGTAAGAAGGCGGTGTAACAGTTTTCCAGTGGTGGTGAATTTCCACCTTCACCACTGCCAAACCTGTTGACAGCCATCTTTTGACATTGGGAGGCATAGGTGGCAGCATTGAGGTGTCATGAAGTAGTGCTATTCGGTTCTTCAGTGGCTTGAATGTCCCTAGTTCAGTTTGGGGGAAATCCCATATCAAGGACCAATAGTGAGATAGTGAAGTTTCCCCATAGAATGTGTACAGTATCACAGTCTATAGCCGTACATCACCAGCATTTAGAGTCCTGGAACATATGTGCACTGTGGAGTGTAGCTCGTAACCCGCGAAACCTGTGGAGGATGTTAAAATAGCTAGATTTCAACCTAGCTTATTGTAGTATTTTGTCATAGGTTGCAAGAAGCGCAATCCACTCCTCGTCTGGGATGGAAAGACCAAGTCTGGTTTACCACTATTGCTGTAGATGATGTGCAAGCCGGGTTCGAGAAAAGATTATCTGTCAGTGTGATATAGAGCCCAGATATGGTTCCTGTAAAATTCTTCCATGTAGTGATATATACCCTTATCTCTTCATTCCAACCATTCATTTTCCCTCCCACTAATCGGTATGTGTCTATTCTTCCAAATAGGTTTATGTAGGTGTAGGGTGTTGGGAAATTTGAGCAGAGTGTGCGCTTGGTCCCATGCATAGCAAGAAGCTTATAAAATAGGGTTGCCAACAGAGTTGGTGTGGGCATGGTTGGAATAGTAGACAGTTAGATCACATTTTGATTGTAAAATGTGTTTTTCCAGATGGACCCATGCAGATGTCTTTCTGTGGGTCTTCAGCAAACATACTGTGGGGCCAGTCGGGAAGCTAGCCAGTACAATTCCATATGTGGGAGGTGGAGGCCTACTATGGTGGTTTTAGCATATAGCATTGAAGCTTTATGGGGTGGTCAATTTACATTCCAGACAAATTTCCATATGTGATGATCAGTTTCCCGAAATGATGCTTGAGGAATTCATAAGGGTAGCATTCCAAAAATGTGGATAACTTTGGAATCTCATTCATTTTAATAATCTGCACTTGGCCCCATAGGGACAATTGGAGCTTGGACCATATAGCAAATTCTGCATTGACTTTGTCAAAGATGGGGGAGAGATTGTCTCTAGTCATATTATGGAGGCCCATAATCAAATGCACGGCAAGATATTTGAGGCAACTGGTTTGCCACATGAATGAAGAGGGCCCCAAGAATGCTTTAGTGGTAGTACAGGTGAAGGGTATAGCATCGCACTTGGACCAAGTTATTTGAGAACCTGAGAACACAGAGAAAGAGAAAATGACCACTGGTATAGATGTTAGTGGATCAGATAGCGTGACAATTTTGTAGTCTGAATAGTAAAACGCCTTCTGTTCACCCACAGCCATACTCACTCCCTCGATGGTGTGTGTGTGGTCCGTATTGTTGCCGCTAGTGTGTTTAGTGCAATTAGGAATAGGAGGGGAGATAGGGGACACCCTTATCTCATGCCTCGTCGGATAGGGAAGAAGCGGGAGGCACAGCCTCCACAGGTCACTGAGGCAGTTGGCACGCTATATAACCATCTTAGTTTATCAATCAAGGACGAACCAAGGCCCATGGCAGACATTATCATAAATGAATCCAACCAGTCAACACGCTTGAATGCCTTTTCGGCATCATGTGAGAAAAGGATCTTTTCATCCCTATTTTGACGAACCGCCACAGTATATGTGATAACATCTGTAGATGATTCGCAGATAAAACAGTCCGGTACAAACCCCACCTGAGTGGGGTGTATCAAGGAGTGAATGCAGGACGCTAGGCATGTGGCCACAATCTTAGCTAGGATCTTCATATCCACGTTGATATGGGATATTGACCTGTAATTGGTGCAGTGTAGGGGATCCCGTCTGGGTTTGGGTATAAGGGAAATCTGGGCTATGTTGAATTCGGCTAAAGAGACGGTGGCCTCTGTAATTTCTCAAAAACGTTTGCCCAGCAGTGGCACTATTAGGGGCTTAGTTATTAAAATTCTGTCTGGAGTCTATCGTCTCGCCGCCCCTTCGCAGTTGCCATTGCATCAATATCTTGTGCAATCTCCTCATTAAGAATGTCGCCCCAAGCTGCGCAGCCTGGGCCTGCATAAGTGTAGGCAAGTGAAAGTGGTCTAGGAAGTGCACCAATCTATGCGAGGCATCTTCCGTGTCTGGGGAATCGAGGTGCCAATATGAAGAACAAAAACTAATTTGCTATCAGTTTTTTACCCTTACTTTCCAAACCAGCTAAAGTTATCTGTAGGTAATTGTCAAAAGGCTGGCCATCTGAGAATGTCCTTGGCCTTCTACCCCATGATTTCTTTCAGGAAATCTCATAGGCCAATCTCATCCCCTACATTGGCATAATGGGTTAAATGGGTTAACTCCCTGGCAGGTTTTGACACTTCCATTTCGGTACCCGTTCCACAAGGGGAACAGTGTCTGCCAAGACCTTTTGGGCAGGGTCAAGATTGGAGGACTTTATCAGATTAGTGGATAAGTCAAATTACAATACTTTTTTATCTTTTATTGCAAACCAGTATCTACAGAGGATGTTTTAGTTGTTGATACAAGCATAATAAGAGCATCTGGTCTTGGCATAAAATGTAGACTATCCTAGTGCCTTAATAAATGAGACTCTACATTTTATTAATGATACAGTCCAGTATTATTTCACCTCTTGTTTGTTCTAACTACTATTTTTTTCTTTCCCTCCCATATATTCTATGCCAGTCAATCAAGTCACTCCCAGTGGTTGGCAGTTTGTTGGATTTCTCTTATGACTCCTGGAGTCACCGTTCAAGGAATGACGTTTCTGGCTGCCTCCACAAATCCAGCTGCAAGGAGATGGAGCGGTTTCCATATATCTGGGCCTGGAGGTAGTAGGTACCGTCTCAGCATAGATAGCAGTCTGTTCTTGGCAATACGTTAGGACTGTCAACCATTCTTTGAATTTCGGGGCCTTGCCCCTTCCCCATCTACATGCCACTCTCCGTTTGGTTAGTAACAGTGATATAGCAAGAAATTTCCTATGACCGCTAAGTACTTGCGCCGTGTACCCTAAAAGTGCCATCAGAGGGTCTCTCTCGATTTCTCTACAAGTCCTCTTTTCTAGTGCCACCAAACCTGTTCCCAGTACTCTTGTATTTTCGGGCACTCCCACGCCAAGTGTAGGAACCCCACTCCTGGTTGGTGACATCGCTCACACCTGTCAGTTGTAGCTAGTTTAAATTTGTATTTCTTAAGTGGTGTATAGTAAAGGCGATGCAAGTATTTATAATGTATCACTCGCAGCCTACAGCTTGCTGAAATCTGTGCCGTCTGTAGACAGCAATACTTCCACTGTTCGTCAGTGAGTTCCCACCCGATATCCTCCCCCCATTGCACTCACGCCAGGCAATGAGCTCCTTCCCTGTTGGATCGTATGGTAGTGTATAAGGCTGATACTAGATGTTTTCCATCTTTGGAGCCAAGCATGTTGTGCAGCTGGACTAAACTTAAGGGTTCCAGCGGGAAATCCGGAATGATTGAACGCATTCCCTGCCTTAGGCGTACATAAAGGACTACATACAATGGTGTATATTGCGTATTCTGTAAAAAAGGCTCTAGTGTGCGAAACTTCCCAGCATTAAACAGGTCTCCCCACGTGGAAACTTTTGCTCGCTGGCATAACTCCAAAAATCCCTTCTCCTGCAGCAATGACAGCTTAGGATGATATGTCAGCGGTAGCTGAGGGGAGTAAAGGACAGGCGCAGCCAACAAAGCCATTATCCTGTTCCACGTGTCCACCGTGCCTGTGATAGTAGTGGGTGGCGTCGCGCGTGAGCGCGTAGACCCATGTATCAAGCCACTTAGTGGTACCGGGTCTGCCAGCCAGTCCTCCACAGCTATTTGCGGCATGTATCTGGGGGGATGTATCCAATAGCAGGCGTAATGTGCGCTTAGAAAATAAAGTTCAAAATCAGGAATATCAACATATATCGACATATGGTCGTATTAGAGTCAACCATTTAAGTCTTGGTTGTTTCCCTCCCCAAAATAGTCTTTTCAATTCAGAGCGCAATGTCTGAAAGAAATGCTGTCCAGGATGGTATGGAATATTGAGAAATAAATAGAGCAATTGCGGTAGTATAATCATCTTTATGAGGGAAGCCCTCCCTGCTAATGAGAGCGGTAACGAGATCCAATGTGTAATGTTGGCTGTAAGTCGTGTGATAGCCGTACCATAATTTGCCCGTACTGTTTCCTCTTTATCTCTGGTGATCTGTATGCCAAGATATCGCAAATCACTATCACACTATTCCAGTGGAAAGTCCAGCGGAAATCTAGGCACTGCTGGCGTAAGAGGGTAAATCTGCGACTTCCCCCAGCTAATATTAATGCCCGATAAACTACCAAACCGAATGAACTCTCGTAATATAGGATTGATATTCTGCATGGGGTCCCTGATGTATAGCGTCATATCATCAGTATACAATGAGATTAGTATCTGATGCATGCAACAGCGAAATGCCTTATCTTGGTGGATTTGGCGTAATCTGGAAGCTAAAGGCTCCACAGCTGTGGCAAACAATAGTGGGGATAGGGGGCACCCCTGTCGAGTGCCTCTCGAGATCGCTCTCGGCTGGGACAGTTGTCCATTAATTAAGATCTTGGCAGTAGGGTGATGATATAGTAATTTGATCCAGGATAAATATATATGCGGGAAGCCCATTCTCTGTAAGACCCCAAATAAACAGTCCCACTCCACGGAATCAAATGCCTTAGTGGCATCTAAAAAAACTGCGGCGAGTGGAAACTCTGGGTCTACTGTTTGAATTAAGGAAAATAAGGTTCTGAGGTTGTGAGATGTATTTCTACCCGGTACAAACCCTGATTGGTCCGGGAGTATTAGCTTATCCATGAGTAAGGCCAACCGGTTAGCCAGCGTTCTTGCTAAGATTTTGGTGTCGCAATTTAACAATGACAACGGATGGTATGAGTCACAGGACTCAGGGGGTTTGCCGGGTTTCAGCAAAGAAGTAACTATCGCTTCCCTCATCGAGGAGGGGAGTATACCCACCTCCAAGGATTCTTCATATACCTCCTTTAACACTGGCTCCATGATGTCAATGTAGCTGTTATAAAATTCTGCCGGTAGGCCATCAGAATCTGGGGCCTTCCCGTTCTGCAGTTGCATGATGGCCTCCCTAATTTTATCAACCTCCAAGTGGTGCATGAAAAACTCTCTTTGTGCATCACTAAGCTATGCAAGCGCTATGTCCCCCATAAAGTCATCTGATTCTGGAGTCACTTGCCTCTGGGATGTGTATAAAGTTCCGTAATGTGTGAGGAACGTGTCTAAAATGGCCTGTGTGTCACGCTGCAGCAATTCCCCAGGCCCCTGTATCTCTAAGATGTATGCATTAAAACGTGGGTTCCTTGTCACCTCGGATAGTGCCCTGCCCGGCCTCTCCCCTTCCCCGTAATTACGGGCTGTCCGGTACTTTCCTCGAAATTTTGACTCTCTGAGTGCTGTGTCTTCATAGTCAGTTAATTTTTCCCGAAACTGCGTTTGCACTTGTCCCACTTCTCCTCTCCCCATCCGCCTCTCCAGCTCTTGTAATTCTCGTTCTAATTTATGCAAGGTATTCTGTAAGTCCTTCAACACCCCAAAACGTTTGGACATGCAGAAGCCCCTGATCGTTACTTTGTAAGCTTCCCATATCACTTCAACGCTATCCACTGTCCCTTTATTCCTGATAAAGAAATCTAATCTCCTCTCCCAACTCTGCCTGAAATACCATATCCAACAACGCTGTGGGCTTCAATCTCCAGCTCGGCCTAGGTCTATCATACCCCGGGGGAGTGAGCGCCAGCTTCACCGGACAGTGATCTGAAAACGTCCTAGCTAAATGTGATACACTACATATGGACGGCACCAATCCCTTGGACAGCAGACAGTAATCTATCCTCGCCCATGTCCCTCAATGGGACGTGAAGTGTGTGCCTTCCTGTCCCTGCGTATGCGTATACCTCCAACTGTATTAGCTCGCCTTCTGCAATGATCCCACTCAGCGCCTCCTGTGCAGTAGTATAATGATGTGTGGCCACATTAGATCTGTCACGGAGCGGGTTCAAAGCCACATTAAAATCTCCGCCCCAAATGATATGAGTGGAGCCAACGTTTAGTATTTTGCCCCATAGCATAGTGAAGAATTCAGGGCTGTCCGTGTTAGGTCCATAACAATTAGCAATCGTGACCAACTCCCTGCCTAGCCTCCCGCATGTGATGACAAACCGGCCCTGCGGATCCACCGCCGCCCCCGCCATTTCGAAAGGAGTTTGTTTATTAAACAGAATGGCAGTGCCACGAGCATATGAGGAGTATGATGAAAATAATCGACAGCCTGTCCATTTACTGGCAAAGGTGTTAGCCGCTTTTGTATTAATATGTGTATCTTGCAGCAAGGCTATTTGTATTTGCTGCCGATCCAGGTAGGCTAGAACGTGCCTCCGCTTCCTTGGGTTCCCTAGGCCCCTGACATTCCACGACAGCACTTTCAGTACGGCTCTATCCTCCTGTGCCATTGCACCCATGCGTTACCACCTGACATGTGCATTGAATATACTTGTACATTAGCAAACCTACATATGAATAGATAGTTTTACCACCATGTAATCGCACCACTGCCTCACTGCAAATGTTAAGTTCCCCCTCCCAGCCCTCCCCCTCCCACTGAAACATCCCAAACATGTCAGCCATAGTGAACCCACCCCCCTCCCCTACACCCCTTTGCTCCTGTATCATAACCTCAAAACCTGTGGTTTCCCACTGAGAACTTAAAATGCAATTTCGAAGAAGCAAAAACCATACAAAAAACAACAAGGGGGATCTCCCAATTGGGGGATGCATCTGGGTGACCCACGAAAACCTCTTCTCAGTCCAAATGGGACAAAGCGTCCAGCCTGTCCCTGGGTAGAGTTCGAGGGTGTCCGGCTGCAAAGTAGTTTGGTAGTCCCTACGGAGTGCGCGTCTTCACTCAGACATCCCTACTTCCGCATTTTCTCTTTGGTGACATGCTTGTGCTGCATTAACCCTCGATCGGAACTATGGTTATCCTCCATGAGACGTGTCTTGGTAGTGGCGGTCTGCAAGCAACTGCATCAGTTAATGTATTGACTGCAAGGGAGATCAGGGGGAGTCCTCCTGCATCCCTGTATGCCGTCTTGACCTCTGGAATCGCTTCAGAAACTCTTCGACCTACTGAGGCTTCGTGAAAAAAGTTTGGGTTCTTTGATGCGTAATGCACAAGCGAGCTGGGTATAATAAGGCGTAGTCAATCTGGGCTTGCTTCAGCTTCTGTTTCACAGCCATGAACTTGCGGCGTTCCTCCTGCACATGCAACGTGAAGTCTGGGTACGTAGTAAATGACACTCCATCATAGGTCAGCTGTTGCTTCTCCCTGGCCACCCTCAATGCCGTATCCCTGTCCCTGTAGTTCAGCAAGCGAGCAATTATGGGCCTGGGTGTATTGCCAGGGGGCGGCCGCGGACCAAGCGACCGATGAGCCCTTTCCACTATGAAATGAGGAGATAGGAGTTCAGGCCCTACCACTGCCATCAGTAATTTCTCAATATATTCTTCCATCTTACCCGTATTCGTACTCTCTGGTATACCTAAAACGCGTATGTTATTCCGCCTACTACGTGCTTTGATGTCCTCGTTCTTAGCCGCTATAACTTTGAGTTTATCTAGTTGTGCCGTCGTTTTTTGTACCTGAGTCGCGGTGTCCTCTACATCTGAAATGCAGTGCTCCGCTTCCTTGAGGCGTGTTTTGTGCCCCTCTATCGTACGGGCTATCGCATCCATGCGAGTGCTTATCGTGTCCATTTTATCCGCGATGGTCGCAAATCCCTGCCGCATTTCCAATGGAATTGAGTTTAGGTCCATCCCCGATGTCAGCTGGGGATCCATTTGTGATGCTTCGGTCGCCACATCCTGTTCCGGCGAGTGCTATTTCGTGGACTTCCTGCCTTCGAATAACAGTCGAGACTGGCGGGCATCCGTCTTCCCCATCTTGGCTCTGCCTCACACGCCGTCTATCACCTCCAATTCGGGCACTATGCCCAACCCAAAAGGGAAGCAGGCAACGGGTAGTACCACCTCCTCCCCTCTTCCACACTACTGCGTAGATCCGTCTCGCGCTATTCCACAGCCGCGAGTCTCAGGCCCACATGCACAGCACGCTCATTGACTGTAACTGTCCGCAGGGGGAGGGGGGATATCAGTGGTGGACACGACGATCCCTTAAGCCACAATATGGTGTCTCCCAATGCTGTCGCCCCTCAGTCTGTGTGCCACGAGACGTACCACACCAGCCAACAGCCAAGGAGCAGCATCCACCAGCAGGTCCATCAAACGCACCACCCAGTACTCACGTTCACCAGTTGTATCTATTTGCGCTGCAGATTCCTCCAATGTTGGCTGACCCGGTGATTGTGGCCCCCTTCACCCAGCCATGCCCCGTTTTGCACCGTGTTTCCAACACACCAGCCCCGGAGCATAGACTGGGGGCCTGGGACAATGCCAAGCTTCCACCACCCAGCAGGGTCTTCTCTACGTTCCGGGCCCTGCCACAGAATCACAGGCAGTTAGTATGTATTCCTCACCGGCAGCACAGACGATCTGCACACCACTCTGCCAGTATTCAGTAGCGGACGCTTGAACACTGAGCTGATGCATACGATGGGGCCCTATTTCCGCTTCCAGACGCAGGCCGCAGCGCCCCGCGAGATGCGTGGTATACAGTCACCGCGCACTCCCGATCAGCGCACGTGTTCCCCTCCACTCCACCAGTGTTCGAAATTCTGCCTTTTACAGCGCGGTTCCCTCTCAGCGCTTCTCCGTTTCTTGGCGGTTGGAGCTGTTCACCGCGCCAGTGCTCACCGTGTGAATCCATCAGCCGGCGCTTTCCACCATGGGGCAGCCCACTCGTCCTGCAGGAGCCTCGGCCCTCGAGTACTGTGCCCCGCCTCTCAGCCGCTCCAGACATCACGGCCAGCGCTGCCGGCAACTCCGCCGCGCCTCAATCTCCAGTGCCAGCAAGCTTCTTCATCGCCAAACACCACACCATCAAGTGCCTGCTCAATTACGGGAAGTTTCTCCGTCTCGGAGACAGGATAAATATCGGATCACGGAGCCGGACTGCGGAAGCCTCACTAAGTGGCGGACATACCGCTCGTGCACCACCTAGCGCCCCCTTCGCTGCCAAGATTGTTCTTAACAGCTTCCTGGTTCTTGGGAATTGCATATGTTTTGCATTTATAGGATTCTGAATGCACAGACACTGAAGACATGTTGCAAAACATGCGCCTGCTCTGGCATGAGGTGGCTGAAGGGATCAGCTGGCAAGGCCCAGTGTTAGGTGCTTCAATGGGGATTCTCGTGCCCTTGTGATTCTGACCTCCTCTTCCACACCCCCCGATTTCTTGAATGTTTGCAGGGGGCACAGCGCGGCTTTTAATTTCCCTGCTATCACTTGACTGTGCTGCACCAGGATATTACCAAACCCATTCACCAGGAGGAGGCATGCCACCAGTGCCCCAGAGATGCCGTCTCACGCATATTTGCAGAAAGCTATTGGGGAAATAAGACTGGATGGAGCTGCTGCTCCAGGTGGAGTTGCCTACATACTGCCTCAACACACTGTACTGTCTTTATGGAGCTGAGTGGGGGTACAGAAAGCCAGAGTAGCAGTAAAACAACTATTGAGTTGTCCAAAGGACACAGGGGAATCTGTGGAGTACTATATTTATGATGTAGAGTGTTATGGTTAGTCCTATCTTTCTTTCTGTATACTTGTTCACTTACCTGCTATATGGTATGTTTCCTTTTGTAATGCCGTCCATGTTCTAGCATTCTACTCTGCGAGTTCCAACCAACACAGCCAAAGGCAGTTAAAGTTGGAGCTCACACTTGATATTGATGTCACACCCAGTACAAAACAAGTAAAAGGCCCAATATGTTATGTTGGAATTGGTGAAGTGAACCTAAAACATGATGGCAGATCTAGTGCACCAATAACAATCATCTCTGGTGTTTTGTGGGATCAGTATTGGGCACAGAACATGTCCCTTTCTCCTACATACATTCAGTCAAAAGCTTATGGAGATCAAGATAAGGACATGCTAGGGTTTTTGTGGATAATTTGATGTGTCTTGGGACAGAGGAAGTAACTAAAATATATGTTGCCATCAAAGGAAAAAATGGTGTAGTGTGGCAGGATTTGGCAAAACTAGGACTGATGCTGATCCCAGGCTTTGAAACCCCAGTGATGATTAATTGTGCACTTATTACTTCACTTGATATAAATAAGGACATTGACAGCATTATTGCAGTATTTCCAGTAGTTTTCAGTGGCAAAATAGGTGCCATAAATACATTTGAACACTTTATCTGGGTTAAAAAGAATGCTGTCTCAGTAATCCATAAAGTGAGGCCAGTAGCATTAAGCATAAAACCAGATCTTAAAGAATTGTTAGATAAATTGTCTGAGGAAGAAGTTATTGCCAGCACCGATTTATCAGAATGCGTCAGTCCTGTAGTAATTGTTAGAAAAAAACTGGGACATTAGTTTAAGTACAGATTTGTGCACACTCAATAAGAACATAATTGTAGACTGTCACACCTTACCAAAGATTCAAGACCTGCTTACTAACATTGGAGAATTATTTTCCGTCTTAAAGTTTGCATCTGCATACCATCAAATCCCACTCTTTGTAGAGTCGCAATAATTAATCATGTTTGTGACACCTTTTGGAGCATACACATTCTTGTGACTGCCTTTTGGATTAGAGTCTGCTGCAAGTGTGTTCCAAAACTTGATGGGCACAATAGTAGCTGGTATTAAGGGCGTGCAAGCATATCAAGGTGATGTTTTGATTTTTGCAGAAACTAAACATGAAGACAACATGATTTTAGAGAAAGTAATGAAGATTTTAAAAAAATGTTTGTATCACTTTAAAACATGAGAAATATCATTTACTAACAGATGATTTGGAATATTTAGGCCATTGCATAAAATCCAAGGTATTCAAATCTAAGGTTTCACTCATTCAGTCAATGAAAGATGTAGCATCACCCAAAGATAAAGATACTTTGAGATCCTTTTTAGGGATGTTGAATACTACTGCAGATTCATTCAAGGGCATGATGTTGTAGTGCAAACTTTGCGTAATTTGTTAAAAAAAGGGTGTGATATTTGAGTGGAGTCAATCCATCAAGGAAGCATTTTGAAAAGTTAAAGGGTTAATTGTATTGTCGCCCACATTGTCACCTTTCACACTAGGGTGCAAGTGTCTTCTCATCGTGGATGTCAGTCAAATTGGTTTAATGACAGAACAGGAGAACCCTACTCACTGAGGAACCAGGGTAAGAAGTTATAAAGGAAAACAGCAGTTCCTGTGGAATAATGCCACCAATATTGGTAACAATAAGCACAATCGCAATACAGAGGGCTTAACCCCTTCAGGGCCCATGACGAGATGGTCTCGTCATGGGCCGCGGTTGCGCTGTGCCCATGACGAGACCATCTCGTCATGAACCCCGCCCGCTAATGAAACGCCCGGCACAGGGCGTGGAAAGGGCGGGGCACTGAAGAGGTTAACTAAGGTCAGAGGGGGAAGAAACCACATAGACCGATGATTCAGTATAACAATTTATAAGCAGGGAAAAAGGTATATACAATTTAAAAAATGAAATGAAGTATGAAGTATTGAAGTATGTTTGTCATGCATAGTGTCCCAAGTGAACAAAAGAACCTAAAACATAAGTGAGAGTGTAATAATTATTTACAAGGTTTCCATATTTTGTACAAGTCGACCATTATCAATTATATTCAGTGTGAGCAGTGGCTATATACAGTGATATGCGCTGAGTAATGGTTTGCTTCCTCTTTGTGTCGACGACGTTTCGACCCTCTAATTGGTATGGGGTCTCATTAGGACTCATGGATGTAGGGACAACTATGGAAGATAAGAAATGCATACGGCCCATGTACCGGCACAAATGTGAAAAATAAGAGAAGGGTATGTAGGATTTTTGGAGTACCTGTTAATTCAAATGCGCAGCTGTGTGAATGATGGTGTGCCACAAGTGGTGAAATGAGGGAAACGTGATACTCACATGTACGGGTGTAAAAGACACGTGTAATTACAGACCATAAGGAGCAGCTATCATAGAGGTGCTAGTGTATCAGTGTAGTGTGAAATGGCAAGTAATTGACATTGCCATCATGCCTGAAAGAGGCGGATACATTTCACAGATACTACAGCGCAGTGAGTGCCGTTGGATAGACAGGATTAATTCCATAGAAGAGGGGCTCAGTTCTGCTGAAGAATGGCGAGGCTATATTACAACACTACAGTGATACATTAGCACCTCTATGACAGCTGCTCCTTATGGTCTGTAATTACACGTGTCTTTTACACCTGTACATTTTGTCAACATGTCTGTATTGAATGTATATGTACACAGCAGTTGATGGACAGAATGCAGAACAATGTCATACATTCACACAAGTACAGAGATCTGGGCCTAAATCCATCATTTTTTTGCTCACCATGCCGTTCTAGTTTGAACCCAGCCATATGCAAATCAGTCTTGACCCTGTGCCTCATGGGAACAGTCCAGCCTGAACGGCCAAGCCAGGTCCTCCCTGGACTGGTAACAAGCATCCTAGGACCGGTTTCGGGGTTTCACCCCTCTTCAGCCAAGATAGCTTGATTCCAGTGGCATGGAGAACACGGGACCCACGTCTGGGCAAAACCTTCCCCCTCGGGGTGACAAATGCAAAACAAGCATTGGCATAGCCAATAGGTCTAGCTTTTGGAACCTTATAAGTGTTTAGCCATGCAACAGTTGATGTTGTTGCACCAAGGATATTGTGCTGCATAACTAAATACTTATAAGGTCCCAAAAGCGAGACCTATTGGCTATGCCAATGCTTGTTTAATTTTGTTTTAGCCACAATACATTGCATCCACACTGCTGTTCAGCATGGCTAATAAAAACATTGCCAAAAGCAGTAGCTTTCATAGGAGAGAGCTATTGGCTTCGCCAATGCTTGTGGTTTTTTTTTTAGGTTAGCCACAGGGAGATGTGCCTAATTCGTCTAATTTCCCAGAATCACAGGATGTTGAGAAGAGGCCGGGAACTGCACCTGGCTTTCCTGCTCCAAAGTTTGCAAGTCGGGCCTTTAGGCCACATCCCCTACCCTTCTTAAGAACTGCTGCCTGTTAAGGAAAGAATGTGGCCTAAGGGGTGGGCGGTGGGTCTTGGAGCTGGGGAACCAGGTTCGAGTTTTGGCAGGGACGCTCAACGTTATGTCGTTCTGGGCAAATCAGTTAATGTCCCCGTACCTAACAAAAATGAATGTGTCAGCCTGTAACGTAACTGGTGCTCATGTAAAGCGCTCTGATACCTTCGGGTCTAGTTCGCGCTATATAAAACTCCACAAGATAAAAATCAGTTTCTAGGAATTAAATGCCCAGATGTCGAGTTTACTGGATTTGTAGTACGTCATATCCTTGCCAGAAAAGGTTGGTAAATGTGTTTCTCTATATCACTTTAAAATATGTGTTTACTTACCAACTCTGTTTTTAACAACGATCACGTTTAATGGATAATAATGGCAAACCTACCCGACAGCAAAGGCAGAGAACAGGATCCCTCTGGAGATAGTAATCAGATACTCGCCCGCCCCATTTGAGTAAACAACAGGCCCCATTTACAATTCATTAATTGTGCGCTGCATTTTCTGAAAGCATGAAGGGATGTTGCTCAAACAACGATATTTTCTTTACAGCCCCAGAGAGGCAGATGCGTTTGTAAATTGAGCATCGTTTTGTAATTCTTCTTTTTTACAATTTCCATCCTTAAGAAATTCTTACATTTTTTAAGACAGGAAAGACTCACGGGGGTGTTTTTGTTTCCCTCCCTGAAGCAACCATCATCAAATACAAATGGAACTTCTTGTTTACAGACATTTACTGGAAAGGGTTTTTTTTTTTTTCTTTTCAATTCTTGTCCTCAAGTGCTGCTTTGTGTGTGCATGCGTGCTTCAGTGGAATGCAGCTTTGTGTGGCTGTGTGTGTTTCATTTCAATCTGGAATTTAGCAGCAGTGTGGAAAGGGCAACAGATTTGATTAGGAAGATGTCTGCCACATGTTGATAGGAAAAATAACAAGCCCGTCGGAGCTTGGTGCGCGCGCGCTTGACGGGGGCGGGGGAGCGCATTCGAGGAGGGTGAGCGGACCCTTTGAAATACGGGTATGATGCCAAAAGCGGATTGCATGGTGGCACTAGGAAAAATAACAAGCCCGGCGGAGCGTGGCGTGCGCTCGCTTGACGGGGGCGGGGGAGCACATTCGAGGAGGGTGAGCGGACCCTTTGAAGTACGAGTACGATGCCAAAAGCGGATTGCATGGCGGCACGATGCACGTGATTGTGCGCGTGCTCGCCATGCAATCCGCTTTTGGGAGCACTTTTGGGAGTCCCTTAAAATAGTCTCGCTTTGCGATCGCTTACGCGATAGCAAGGCGAGAACTAAACAAATGTTGTTTTTTCATTTGTCACCCCGTGTGGGAATCGTCTGGCTGGCCCGTTTTTGTGATTTAGCCGAGTGATTTACTCACCGCTGGATTAAGAATTATTCCTGATTTTGGATAAAGCGGCTTTTTGGCCGTATAGTAGCGCATGTGACAAGGCGTCTTTGTGACGTTAAGTGTTCTGCACGATAACGTTCTGGTGCGAAGTATGGCACCCTGATTGTTCTGGAGGCCGAAACGCGACCGCGTCGACACATTATAAAAAGAGGAGTCTGATGAAATTAATGGAATGAATTTCTTAATGTATTTTGTTTGACACAATCGTGAAATTCATGTTCTTGATTAAGTAGAAACGATTGTGCTTTACATGACTACCTCAGAGTGTACTCCCTGTATGGAATAGGTGGACACACGTTACTTGTTTTGACTTCTTGGGTGAAAAGAAATTACCTATTGCGTATTATTTGTATGAATATTTGTTTTCTTTTCTTTGTCTTTTGTATATAATTGTTGTATATATGTGTTTCTATATGTGTATACTGTTTGTTTGAAAATAATGTGATAAAACAGGATGAAACATATCCCTGGATTACTATAATTAAAATTTGTAATCATGTTTTCAACGGTATGTTGCCTATTTTAAACACAATATTGAATTACAGGACATTGTCCCTATTATAGGAGAATTTATAGTCCCCTATTATAAATGAGTATAGATTTTGATCCCTCCTTTCAATTTTGTGTACTTACAAGGACTGTTCCCATGAGGCACAGGGTCAAGACTGATTTGCATATGACCAGGTCTAAACTGTACCGGCTCCACAGTAAAGTGTGGTTGCCAGGTATGGATGCCCTTGTTGACGAAGTCATGCGCCACTGCCATTCATGTGCCATAACAAGTGGAGAACCATCGCCGGCACCCATACTGACAGAAGAGCATAGATAAGGAGCATGGAGCACAATTAAATTAGGCAGGTTTAAACCAAGAAATGAAATAAATGAAGACCGGAAAGATAATAATAAGTGGCAGTGATGTTCGTGCAGAGAGAAATCTATAAGACAACAGCTTACAATAAGAAAGAAACACAGGTGCAGGAGAGAGGAAGCCACGTGGGTGGATTGAGTAAGTAAGAGCGATGGGTAGACTTGTCCAGCCGGACAGAGGTCCAATATTTACTTGTTAGCAATTTAGAAACAATTAGTACAAACAATACAAAAAGTGGGTCACAAGCCTGTGTCCTACTTAGCCATGAGGTACAAGGATAACGGTGAACAGCAGGAGGCTCAGGCAAAGCTTATTGGTTTGTTTCACATGAATAATACACAGTATTATGAGGAACAAATTGCAGGGAACACCTTTACAATGAAGTAAATGAACGTTTTTTCATATAAGGTGTATCAAAGTGTCACTTTATCAGTAGTGGGGGAATGTAAAGCAGTTTGGTATGTGGATAAGGTTCTGTTCAGCTGTGCAGCACATGGACTTGTTCATTCATTGTTGCTGTTCCTGTTTTTTTTAACTCGGTTGTGCAAAAGTGTTTTCATTACAGAGGGCAAGGCTGCAAAGTCTTCCAGCCTCCAAAGATTTGTAGATCTGCGAGGGTCTGCAAAGAGGAGAGGGATTTATATTGTACTGTGTTTTTTACTTTTCTCCCCATCCTCTGCATTCTGTGACTGTCAAAAAGAGCTGAGCTCAGCAATAGGCACATGTTGGCTATGGGATGCTTGAGTGCTGGGTTCATTTATCTAAAAAATACCTACAGCAGAATGCACCTGGTTCAGAAAAAGTTAATGACTTCGAGAGACTGGCTGGTTTGAGGTCCAATTACCAGTGTGTCTGCATAAAAACCTTTTCTGTGATTCATTTATTCAAGTTCACCTTTCTGCTGCAAAAAGCTCAGTATATCAAAGGGACTTGACCAGTGACAGGAAGTACATCTACTTTCCTTGAATGGGAAAGGACCACCCCCATAACTGAGGAAGGGAGGCCTCCGGTGCTTACATCTGAAGGGAAGGCGGAAGACTGCCTGGTGAGTTAAGAACCTTTGTGACATGAATTTATTTGAAGCACCACGAGTGCCATGGTGAGGAATGCTGCCACAAAGAATATTCTGACTAAGGCAGCTGCGTGCTACCACCAGGGCCGTTTTTAGGGCAGTAACACCAGTGCAGCCACACCTGGTGTTGGCCAGGGATGGGTACAGTGTTTAAAAATAACTTATTGGTTTACAAAGCCCCTGCTGCAGAGTTGCTTGTGTGTCTAGCAGTTTTCAGGCAACAATAAAGATGTCAAGATAACTCTGGTGAATAATGTTCCTGCTGGAGAGAGATCAGAGCTTTGTCTTAGTTTTGACTCCTCATAAAGTAGCGCAAAGGGTTAATATGCCTGCTGCAAAGTACGTGTGCCATGCAAATCACAGAACTGTATTTTATGTGGATCACTCAGAGGGTTACTGGTTTTGTCACAGAGATGCTGTTGTTCCTTGCAGTTCCTAAGTTACAACCTGTAACGTTGTAATGAAGATACCACACAACCTCAAGATGCTGTAAGTGGCCTTTATTAGAGCCCCTCATCCACCAAGTCCCCTCTCACAACTGCCACTGCCACACATGGATTATCCCCCACATTCCATGTTCTAAATTCCATGGAAACAATTATATAAGCATCTTCTTTGGCCAGATACCACACTTCTCCCCCCTTACATAGAATATAAATATTTTGAATACATTAACAATAATACAAACTTTCCAAATGAAGAACTAAACAGTAGGTTTTTCAGGAATTCCACAGAATGAATATCACAAAGAGAAATAAGTATTCACCAGGAAGCAAAACTTATTTGGCATAGTCCTTGAGGTAAGATGGAGTAATACTTTTACGCATACTTCTTCTCCTGTATTGAACTGAAAGATTCTCAAAAGAACTCTGATCGCTCTTTCTATTGCACAGATTCTTGTCTTTCTCAGTCGCACTTTCACTCATTTTCATATGTGATCTGAGTAAAACAACGCAACTCCTATTCCAAATCCTACCATACCTCACCTTAATGGTATTCTTAAAACATTTTATTACTTGTCTAGGTCTCGAAAACTTCGACCAGGACATGGCACCCACCAGAGCTCTCACTCATACTCAATCTCTTATTCCTACTATAACCTATTGGCTCCTTTCCTGTCATCAAAATGTTTTTTGTTCCTTTTCTGCAACCTTTCCTCTCTTTTCCCCAAGCACCAATCCCATTATATTTAATGCTTTTATCCCAAATCATCCATCCTGGACATAACATAGTATTTGGCGCTCTACCTTTAAATTATTTAAAGGGTGACTTTTCAGTTGTGGAATGGGGTGTCATGTGATGAGCCGTGATACATTTCTACAATTTCTCTTTCCAATGTCAGACATTTATTCTAGATAACTGGATCTCTTCTTTTATAACTCTATTGATCTTTCTACAGCTCCATTTGTCTCAGGGTGATGAATGGAAATCTTTTTCTGTTCAATGCCACATGATGTTAAGTAATCAGTCATTTGTTTGAACAAAACTGTGGACCATTATCAGATAAAAGAGATTTTGGAAAACTTTCTCTTTTAAACACTTCTTTCAAAAATGTTATCACAAACCTGAAGTAACATCTCTTACACAAGAAACCTCTATCCACCTTGAGTATAAATCTAACAAGACAATCAAATATGGTGTGTTGTGCTCATCTCTTAGCGGACCAACAATATCAATGGACACCTCTTGCCATGGACTATCCGGAAGCTGTCCACAAACCATGGACATGATTGTGGTATTAAAATGTTGTCACTGTTCTTGCAGTGTATATATTCTCTAAGCACTCATTCAATACCTAAATCCATTCCTGGTCACCAAACACTGGCTCTCAGTCTCTCTTTAGTCTTTACCATTCCCAAATATCCCTGATGATCTTCATCAATCAACTTACTTCTCAATGCGATGGGTGGAATTAATTTTGTTCCTCTCAACAAAATGCCCCTATCAACTGCCAATTCATCAGATATTCCCTTCCAAACCTTAGACAATGTCTTCACATGAGCTAACCCAATTGTAAATTGTTTATAATTTCCATTAACTCACTATCCGTCAAAACCTCTTCCTTTCATTCCTCCTCCGTTATAGCCACCAAAGTAACTTCACATACAACAATATCCTCCTCCTGTATTTCTTCAATAATCTTTTCTTTTTTATTGCTTGAAACCAAACAAGATAAACAATCTGCTGACACATTAGTCACTTCTGGCAAGGGTTCAACCATAAAATGAAAATCTTGTAAAGCAATCAACCAATGCCTTTTCCTTAAGGATATGAAATGAAGACCTTTCTTCTGAAATATTTCCTTAAGAGGCCTATGATCAGAGCACGCCTTAAAATAGGTTCCCCCATATAAAATGCCGAAATTTATTTAATGCCCAGTAAATTGCCAATGCCTCTCTGCTTGCTACTGAGTAGTTAAGCTCTGCCCCACCATTCCCCTTTTGTTTCAAAATTGCCCCCAAAACATTTTAACTGGCATCAGTTACTACAATTGATTCAATACCAGGAACAAATGCTTGCAGATTAGATGCATGTTTCAACTCATATTTCAATTCTTCAAATTCATCTTGACATTCTTTATTCCATTTGAATTCTTTGCCAAGTAAAGATCTCATGTTGTTCGACTTACTTGCTAAATTCTTAATGTATTTCCCATAATATTCTACCATCCCCAAAAATGAAACAGCCTCCTCTTTTGCACCTGGCATGGCCAACTTCATAATGGTATCTACTAATTCTTTCTTTGGAGCTACACCTCTTATGGTGATTAAATGACCTAGATAATTAAATTCTTTAACAGAAAATTTGCAGTTTTCTTTCTTTAATGTCAAACTTGCCTTCAGTAACTTCTCTAATACCATCATTACCCTTGCATCATATCACTTTGTGACCCACCAAATATCAACAAATCATCCTGATAAAACTTGACACCTTTCGTTCCTTCGAGAATCAAATCCATTATTCTCTGAAAAACAGAGGCTGCTTACACCAAATCAAATGGCATCCTCCTGAACTTGAATGTACCCATCAGTTCACAAACCACAAACCATACGTGCCACACTCTACTGAAAGTAACTGGCATCACTGAAGTTCTCACAAGATGTTGTAAAATATGTATAAGTCTTCTTTCAGGTGTGCCTATCACTGGTGTAGACAGCGGTATCACCGCTGAAGAACAATACTCCTAAAAATGTACAAAATTAATGAAACGCGTGCTGATTAATTTACTTTCAAACTGCTGCTTCCACTAGCTCTCTTTCATCAGTGTGCGTATCACCGTGTGAGGCCCAAACCAAAATGGCACCCACGCGATATGCGTACTTTTACAACTCTCAGCTTGTCTCAGGAGGCTGTATGTCCAAGCCCGTCTCCTCTAATTGGCTCTTCAACAGCCTCTGCAGGACACACGTGGAACCAGCCCCATGTGCGTAGGCTCAATATTAATGTCTCATGCGGTCACGCGCACCACCTCGATATGGCAGTCCCATTCTCTGGACTTGTGCTCTGCACACGCTGCTCGTTCCTGTCTCTCCTCAATCCACCCTGTGCCTCCTAAACCACACAAAACATATTTTTTCTCAAAATACTGGAAACAGTACCGCCAAGAGTCCG
The DNA here is from genome assembly GCF_964204655.1 of Triturus cristatus. Taxonomy (NCBI): domain Eukaryota; kingdom Metazoa; phylum Chordata; class Amphibia; order Caudata; family Salamandridae; genus Triturus; species Triturus cristatus. Next base: position 722,158,476 of record NC_140595.1, read on the forward strand.
ATCTACCCGCCTTCAGGAGGCTAGATAGCTTCGTCTCAAACACAGTTATCACCGACGACCCACTGTCCTTCCGACGTCGTGACTGCATCCAAAATCACCACCAGCTGATCGCATCTCAGTGTTGAGGTGCCCTCTTCCTTAGACTCCCTCGCTCATCGCCAATGAAATTGTAATGAAGATAACACACAACCTCAAATGCAGTAAGTGGGCTTTATTAGAGACTCTTATCCGCCAAGTCCCCTCTAGCAACTGCTACTGCCTCACATGAATCATCCCCCACATTCCATGTTCTAAATTCCATGGAAACAATTACATAAGCATCTTCATTGACCAGATACCACACAACCCTAATATAACACAGTGAGCTATGGATTGTCATCAAAGAGCTGCATGCAAACTACATGGTATAGGTTAGAACGTTATGATTTTTTTCCAGTCTTCCATTACCCTAGGGTTGCAAAAAAAGGGGTAGTTTGGGTAGAAATACATTCTTATTAGTAAAGCCAACCCCAACCACTGTGTTACCTTTTAAATCCCGTGAATAGGAAAGTAGGATCTGCTTTTATGGTTACCCCCACTTTTTGACTGGTGCTATACTGTTTCTGACTAGTCTGACTGCGATACTGCTAATCAGGACCTCAGTCTCTGTGCTTTCTCCCCTAAATTGGTTATGGCGAGTGCCTAGGTACACCCCAGATTGGCTACTGGTGTACACTTACAAGTCCCTAGATTATGATACTAAGGTACCCAGGGCATAGGTACACCAGGGGTCCCCCATGGGCTGAAGCATGTATTCTGCCGCCCATGGGGTACCACTCAAACTGTAACTCCAGGCCTGCCATTGCAGCCTGTGTAAGCTGGTGCTAATAACACTTACAACTGATATAGGTTTCCCTATATCTGAGGTCACTGCACTTAAAACCTATAAATCACCCCTAAAGCAGGCCTTTCAATCCTGAAGGCAGAGTGTGAGGGTGCCCCTGCCTAAGCGGGACACCCCTACAACCTTCGGAGTCCATTCTCCCGGGTTGTAAGTACATCAGCCATTACGATATAGAGTGGCCATGCGTCATTACACAACAGCTAACTCTAAACTGGCTGTAACGAACCCTGTCCTGTTTGGTATCAAACATGTTGGAATCATACCTCCCACACCGTAAACGGTGTGGGAGGTATGATTCCATGCACTGTAAAGCTCCTGGTACCAGTCTTCTAGACCCGGACAGGACAACATGGCTGCTGCCGACCAGAGACACGATTCTGCCCTCCTGCTCCTGAGCCAGGCTCGAACACGGGAAGGCAGGACAATAGGTATCCTGTCACAGGGAGGTGTGACCACCTCCCAGACAGGGTTTAGTGTATTGGGGCAGGGTGGGAGTGCTTGCCGGCGCCACTATGTCTGCTTGCGGGGCACATTTGGTGCCCTCCTTGCATAGTCCAGTTCAAACCTTCATATGCTGGGCCTATAATGCCAAGTTTTTCCCCCTTCTCCCTGATTCAACTCGGAAAACCCTGACGCAGGCCCATATACGGAGCCGTCTGGACTACTGCAATGACCTCCTGGTATCAACCAATGAGTCCTCGCTCTGCAGATTGCAGGTGGTCAAGAAAACCGCGGACAACTGGTCTTGAACGTCCACCCCAGGACCGCCCCCTTCTCTGTCAGCTCCATTGGGTCCCAGTACGCGAGCGGGTTAATTTTAAAGTCTGCTGTACAGTTCGCAAAGCCTTATACAATCTCGTCCCTGCTTATCTTGCCGAGAAATTCACGCCGTATACGCCATCCAGGTCCCTCCGCTCAGGAACCAAATTCCTTCTTGCGGTCCCCCGAGTCAGGAAAGCTAGGCTGGGTGGGAGGGCTTTCTCCTACCTTGGCCCTCTTTACTGGAATCAGCTCCCTATTCACTTGAGACAATGCCCTGACCATCTCCATTTCAGAAAGCTCCTTAAGACCATCCTATTCTGATTTTGATTCTGATCCCGTCCATCAGCTTTTCTTGTTGTCAGTCCAAAGTGCAGAGATTCCCCTTCAGGGGTCGATTCAGGCGCTATATAAATAATTAAATAAATAAATTAAATAAAACCAGCTCAGGGAGCCGTTGGCTCCTGCTCTGGCTCAAAATTGTACAAAGGACATGGGAGTATCCTCCCCAGTGTCTGACCCCTCCCCTGGGAGGGAACCCTGAATCATCCCAACAATTTCCTTAGGGTATTTAAGGGCTTACCTGTGGATGTGTCCCTACATTCGTCATGGGGCAATTCAAAACACCACTCAATCTGCAACTATCTGGGCATTCTGAACTTTGCTGGACCTTGCTCTGAACTTCGAGACTGCCACTGGAAAGGCTTCTGCTGCTCCTGGTCTCGTCGTCCTGCTCGTCTGCTGCAACGTCTGTATCCGTGCTCCATACAGGAACCTTCCAAGGCCTGTGGACATCCAAGACACCTGAAGGAATCTCCCTTGAAGTGAAGGAGTCACTTCCCTACATCTGCAGGCACCGCAACAAAGCTGACCGATCTGCTGATACTGGGCTCCGATGAACTCCAAAAGGCTCAGCAACATAGGTCATAGTTCTTCACATCCCTCAAGGCCTGCCCTGTCTTCTCACCAAGTTTGAGGCCAGTATCCCTTGTCGGAGCCACAAGAACCCAACCCCTGTGCACCGCATCTACTTGCTGTTGCAAAGGCTTGTTGGCTTCCTTCTTCCAAGATCTGCAGGCTCCAAGTAGCCCCAACATTAAGCATCTCCTGTGACGAAGATCTTTGTCCTCACTGCATCACTTGCTCCTTGGGCCTGCATCTTTGGTGAGCTGCTCAAGGTCCTCTTGCAGCTCCAGTGCCTCCGCCCTGAGGGTCCTCTTGAGGCACTTCCTTGATTTCAGCAGGCTCCCCTGATTGCTCAGGGTCTGTTCTGACTCACCTAGACCTTGCTGGTCCCGACACTGCACCTTTTTCGCTCTCCAATTTGGTTGCGGTTGCCAAGGCTTGTTGGTGCTCCCGACGGACATTGACCCTTCAACTCTCGACATGTGATGTGGGACAGCTCGTGAATGGCTCCTGGTCTTCCACATCATCGCCTGGTCTGCACAGCTGCAGCTCTAAGGTCACCGTTAGCTCTCCTGAAACACTGAACATCGGTAGGCATTCGTCTTCCGTGCCTCCTGGTCACTCCTGAGTGGCATAGACTTTGTCACCTCTCCTTGCAGGTACTTCTCCTCCTGAATCCACCTTTGGGTTCCACTGGACACTTTCACCTTCCCCAGCAGTGGCATCTTCTTGAAGTCCTCCATTGGGTTCGACTGCGGTTTCTGACGCCACTTTACACTTTGCACCCGGCTTCCCTGGTGTAGGTATCCTGGTTCCTTGGGTATCCACGAGTGGGGTGGCTCTCCATCCTTCTGTCTTCCACAGGGTTTCTTCAGGGTCCTCTGGGAAGGGTCCTTTTTCTTTAAAATTGCAACTGCGACTTATCCATTGACTTGTATTGAGCCCACGGTCGTGTTCCCACTCTGCACACGGCCTCCGTGGGGTTCCTGGTTACCTACCTCGGATGGTTCCTTGGGTCCTTGGCACTTCTACATCTTCTGGGTATAGTCTTTACTTGAGTCGTGGTTCGCATACCACTATTTTAGTATATGGTTTGTTCTCCCCCCTGGCAACCACTGTGTATTTCATGTTACTTACCTGTTTTCTCTGCAAAGTATTATGTGTATTGTGTATATCTCCGGGTAGGAGATATTTGTATGTGTTAGTGAGTGTCTTATAATAAATACATATTTTTATAAGTACACAGTGTGGTTCTTTTTCACTTAATCTATACCTATAAGATTACGTTCTGGTGAAACTAAAATCCCCATAAGGGTTGTATGGATTGGTGCAAGGAGCCCACTTACATAAGTGTGCACTGCCAGCTTCTCACACTGAGTGTGTGCTACTGCAGACCAAACGCTCTCAAAATATATTGCGTAGCAGTATGAATGACGTGATTCGTACACCTTGTTATCCTCATTGTTTTAAGTAACATTTCCTAAAGACTGATTTACACCTGTAAGATTCTCTGTCTCTGTATAATGTGTGTGTGATGTAAAGTGCTCTGCCACCCTACACTGGTATGAGTAGCGCTATAAAACAATTCAAATGCACTTTGGAACGGGGCTATGGAGAGATGGGGGCACTGGTGGTGTGTGATAGCGAGGGAATCCGTGGAGAAGGAGGTCATTGAGGGGCACCAAAGAAGATCGGATTGGGCGCCACCAGCACTAAAGTCGGCTTTAGCTACCACTGCCAATCCTGACCCATATAAGAAGAGCAATGTCATGCCTGCACCCTCACTCTACGTGAGGGAGAGGTATATCCGTAAGGTTGAACAGTGTCAATATGGGGTGAGGGAGTACTTTTAGAACATCTGGGATGAACTTTGTGTTGGTTGCCCGAAATGCACGTCCTCCCCTTTGCATGTTTCTCCCCTTTACAACCCAAGGCACCAGCTTCTTGTACAGTCCTTCTTTGTTCAGCTATCCACCACCACCACCAGCCATGTCAGTGAAAACCCTGACATATTGCGTGCTGGCCTTGAATACACAAAGGTGTTGCTTGCACCTGATTTTTTTGCATGTATGTTCATAAAAGTTTTATTTTGAAGGCTAGCCACAGACCTGCCATGACTCTCGTGATGCTGTGTTGATTTTAATTTATCTTAAAGAGAATAAAAGTTGTATATTTCCATAAGTAGTGAAACTAACTGAGCAACCTATCTATTGTATGTTATTGACGTGTGTGCTGTACCTGAGTTACTGCCCTCACACCACCCTCTAAGAGCACGTATGGACATTTCAACCATGCTAGCCATGAAAATCAGAGCCTAAAAGAGGTATTTGGCAGTTCTGTATGTTGTCCGATTTACCTTATCGCTGCTGTGATTTCTGACACCATTTTACTGTAGTACCAAGCTGTGCTGCATCTGACTTACAAAGCCTCCCTTCCATGCCTGGCAGTCGTAAGCAGGGCTTCTCAAGTCATTTGCTCAACACCGGAAAGTTTGCTTTTTGTATCATCTCTAAGGTCGGAAGGCTCTGTCCCTTGGGTTTCATCTGCATCTTGGGTGTTACCTTTGTTTCAGTTTTAATCATGTGATCTGCGCTACTGTTTATATGTAAAAAGCTATACATTTGCTCTGTATATGTGTGTGAGTAGCTTTTTATGTTAATCGGGGATGATCTTCTTGCCTGATTCTGTGATTCACAGTTTATAGATTTTTGCTTTTAATAAACTTATTCAGACTTTGATGCCGAAGTGTAAGCAGATTGTTTTCCATCTCAATGAGCTCACAGCAGATTCTGGATCCTGTGGTTCCAGGGACACCAGGTAGTGCATGTCACAAGGATTCACCACTTTGTGAAATAAATGAAAATTGCTCAACATAACTCTTGAATAATAAAACAGCTGTGTTTTCTTGACATTTTTGGAACCTGTCAACTGGACACTTCCATCTCTCAGCAGAGGTTGTCTTCTGAAAGCCTGAATTTAGAAAACTGTTGTGCTGGTAAAAAAATAATTGTGGGTTGATACTTTTCATGGCCCTCTACCCCATACTTCTCTTACTCTCATGAGCTCACTTTCACACCTGCTTATTAGAATACTAGAGGGTATAGACACTTGACTGAGTCTAGCGACATTCTGAAGAAGTCACATACTGTCACATACCTTTGTCTTATGCAGTATTCTGAAGTATCCTCCTTTCACTAGTTTACAGGCAAGGACATTTTGAATATTTCTATTCAAATTATGATTTAGTACTATCTAGAGTGCTATTAATAGAAAGCATGAATTTACATCCACAAGCTAAAATGATGGATACCGCTTGGTATTATTTCTTCTCACACTTACCTATAGATAGCGTAAAAGCATATAAAAACAATTTAACATGCTTAATGTGACTCGCAGAAAAGGCTTACATTATGGCTTTAGAAGAAATGTTAAGAAACCCGACAAAAGATTCAGACAGAAAGGGAGACATTTTACAAAATGTATGGAAAAAAGAAAACGAATTCAGAAAGAAAATGGTTTATCCTAAACTCAGACTAGACAGCCGTTACATGGGAAAAAAATTGCTTTTATAAAACACAAACGCCAAAAAGGACTAGACCTGTATGGATCAGTAGTTGTGAACACACATTTGAATTGACAGGGGGAATATGCCAAATATTACATGGAGATGAAACCGCAATACCAGGAGTTTATTACATTTGTGGACAAAATGCTTATTTCTTACTACCTGCTGATTGGGAAGGAACCTGTTATTTAGGCACACTAATTCCAAAGATGGCTCATATTACCAGTTTAGAGCCACTAACGTTAGCACCAGCACATAGAAAGAAGCGTAGCATAAGTAAAGGAGCTGGTTTGGTGGCCTAGTAGACTAATGTGTCCACTGTAGGGGCATGTGTTTGACCTCATGGTCACAGGATAAAATCCCAGAGGGTGCACTCAGGCATTCATCCCTCTGAGGTCGATAGAATGAGTACCATTGAATTGGATGACAATAATCCTCTGTTGTTCAGCACCAAGATTCCCACAGGTGAATGTGAGCTTTAAAAATGCACATTATGGTTTGGTAGAATACATGTTTGGAGCAGTGATACCATCAGTAGGAGTAATTCTACATGGTGAAAAAATCAGGAAGCTGGCTACTGAGTTGATAAAATGGCAACCAGCACATCTGGAGCTTTACTCTTAATTAACAATGAACTGTTTGCTATTAGATCTATGGTTTTATAGGACCATCTTGCCTTAGACATATTACTCGCTGAAAAGGTAGGAGTCTGTCACATGTTGAAATTAACAGATTGCTGTGCATTCATACCAGATAGGTTTCCGAAAAACATTTCAGATCTAGACCCTGAATTACGTACATTGGAAACACCAAGTTTATCCCAAAGATTTCGGACAGGATTGAACACCATCGGAAATTGGGTTTTGACAGCTGGGATGGGTATATTGAAAGCAATGCTAATGTCAATAGTAATAATAGGATTTTGCTCAATAATCCTCTGTATCAAACTTCTCAGTTGTAAATATGCTATGGAAAGAGACAGGAAAAGTTTCAAAAGATAATGTACAAGAGGGACATGGGACAGTGTGGAATAATGAATGATGATTACTTGAAGACACTTAAACATTGCATGGATATAAAAAGGAAAAGACAAGACACATTTGAAGATGAAAGCCCATTCTAGACTTGACGTAACCAATTGTGTGATGATTAAAATCAGCAAAAGGTAGGGATTTGAGGGAAATAATTTTAAAAAACAAAATTCCGACTCACAAACCATATTAGAATTATACTTTAGAATGCATTTAAACTGCTGCTGAAATGTTTCCACATAGAAAACGACACGTAGAAAAAAGTGCTTACCTTGTAACATGAAAGAATCTTTTTAAAATGCATTTATTAATGTCGCTGAAGTAGGAGAAGAGTGTTTACATAAATATATGTGAAATAAAGTTAAGAAAATTATTTCTACTAAGCTATCATTTTTCAATGTGTTCCTTTAAGTAGGCCTAAAAGCCATTTCTTTCAACACTTCTCATTGCTTAATAGACATTCATTTGGACATTTTCTTTTGCATTAGCATCTCGCTTAAGAATGTGATGACTTCCATTTCATATTTCTTTTGCTTCATCATGCCATATTAGTTCATCCATGTTGAACAAAGAACCTTGCTGTAAGTGTTAGAATAAATAATGATTTAGATCCTTTATGTATGCCTTACTAGAACATTATTGCTAGTTTGTCTCCGCACATTTGTCTTGCTTTGTATTCACAATGAACATAGAGTGCATCTTTTAGCTTAGGTAAGAAGGTTCTCATGAGAATTTTCCACCATGTTGCCAAATGTATGCTACAATGTTTTACTATACACCAGCGTGGATGCTTACCATGGGGATCGAGAAGAGAAGCATCGGAAGTTGGCGACACCATTTGATGATTGGTGTCCATTGGAGGAAGACTATTAGAGTCTTAGTTTTTATATATTATTGTGACTATATATTAATGAGTGTTCCTAGCTAGTTAGGCGGCAGCAGACTTATGCAGACTCTGAGAATCGCTTGGAGTAGACTTTACCTTGTTACTGATATCTATTGCTAAAGGGGACTTACTCTCTTTTTTCCCAAAATCCTTTTTCCTGATCAATGCTACTGCAACAATCATTCCTCCTTTACTGATAGTTTGACAGTTTTTTTTAAACTTTATTTATTGAATTTTCTCTTGCATGCAGTCAGACAAGCATTACAGTCCAAATATGTAACAATAGAATTTCGATCACATGTACGGTTTAGCGGTATATTACTGCCCTACAACACCAACTTTCCATGTCTACAAATATGCACATTGATATTCCATACATTTCCAGTGTTGTGAGGAGCATAGGTTCATGCATAAACCATCGCCTTTAAAAGCACATGTCGTCTGTTTTTTTTAACGTGTTCACCCCTATCCCACTCCGACTCTGTCCTGTTCTAATACATCGTCGCTATTTTGTACCATGTAAGACCTATACTAGCCCCATATGTCTTTGGGTCTACACCGTTTTGGGATTAGGGTATTATAATTATCTGATTGTGTGGAGCAAACGGGCAGGTCTGTATACCATTCTGATAACTTTGGAAGTGGGCCGCGCATCCAGCGCATAGCTATTCTGCGTTTCGCTAGTAAAAGTCCTATTGACGCCAGTTTACATCCTGACGTCTGAATGTACCTATCGTAATCCAGGAATGCGACCAGGGGGGTTTCAGGGATAGGGAGCTCCAACATTTGTGTTAGCACTAATAATACCTTCTTCCAGAACTCGTGTATTCCAGGGCACTCCCAGGACAGGTGTACGAAACCCGCACCCCTGGACCTGCATCTCAGGCATCTGTCATCCTCTATCAGCCCATATTTATGTAGTCGGAAAGGAGTGTAGTACGCTCTGTGAAGATATTTGTAGTGTATTAGCCGGTGGCGTTCATTTTGTGATATGGACCTAGTGTTCGCAAAACAAATTGCCCACTCTGCTTCCGTAATCTCTATTCCTAGCTCTTCTTGCCATTCAGCTTGTGATTTGTGCAAAATAGGGGCAGCCCAGATCCTGCTAAGTGTGTATATCTTTGTTATCCCATTCTTGGGGGAGTTAGCCGTCATCCGATATGTTAGTGCTTTCATCTCCAACGGTTCTCATCCCCCAACAAAGCGCAAAGTGCCCGTCGAGCTCTGTGGAAGTGATAAACGTCCAGTGTTGTTGGGTGTGGTGTCTGGACTAGTAGCTGCTCTCATGTCTTCACCACCCCTCCATGAAAGAGGTCTCCCATGCGCTCATGTTTTAGCTTGCGAAGGGATTTCAGCCCCCCTTTGTCGTCGCACAGGGGAACCAGTCACACCATTCTACGGGCCACACAGGTGAGTATATGAGTGTGAGTCGCTGGGATAGTGCCATTTTTTAAATTTGGGTGCTAGTGCATCCTGTCAGATCTATAACACCTTTGGTCCCACGCGCCCCACCCAGTCAGCACTCGCAGTAGCAGATATGGATTGACTGAGTTTCTTTTAACGTACAGCTGCGGGAGGTCGTTGGGACCATGAATCCAATAACATGAGTGTAGTATCTGCGCTGCCCTGTAGTACCCTTCATAATATGGGGCATTAAGGCCTCCCTCTGAGTAGGGTTTTGTTAGTCTCCCATTTAATACGGGGCTGTTTACCGGCCCATGTAAAGCGCATTATTAGTGTACAAAGAGTCTGAAAGAGTGTTCTAGGCAGCGTGATTGGGATATTGTTGAATAAAAATAGAAAGGGGGGAAGCCGTATCATTTTCATTAAGGCTCCACGGCCAGTGAGAGATAGTGGGAGCTTAATTCACTTGTCTATAGACTCTTTCAATTTTTGTATTGTGCGCCCGTAGTATAATAACTTCAGGGTCTGTGTGCACATGGATCCCCAAGTACCGTACTGATTCTGTGGCCTATGGGGTGGTCTGTCTGCATGGTGGAGGTGGCGTTAGTTAATGGGAACAACAGATACTTATGCCAATTGATTTTCAGCCCAGAGTGCTGACCGAACAGAGTGACCTCTTCTAGCATTGGGTTTGGGTTTTGTTCCAGGTTACGGATATAGAGCAAGGTGTCATCGGCAGATGCCGCTATGACCAGATTATGCTGTGGGGACCGGATGCCCCTATGTGCATGATTCTCACGCATGGCGCAGGCTAATGGCTCCGCAAACAGGGCATACAATAGCGGAGAGAGTGGGCACCCCTGCCTGGTACCGCGTGTTATTATTATAGGTGTTGAGATTTGCCCATTCACCCTATTACGTGCAGTAGGGTCTTTATACAATACTTGGACTAGCTGTAGGAAAATTTCACCAACCCCCAATTTTTGGAGAACAGCATATAAGAACTGCCACTCAAAGGCCTTTTCTTTATCAATAAATAGGGCTGCCGCTCTGCTCTGTGGATCGATGCGTGCAATTGTACCAAATAGGGTTCGCAGATTGCAAGCGAGCGAGCGGCCCGGCACGAATCCGGTTTGCTCTTGCCCAATCAGTTTTGGAAACAAGGGGGCCAGTCTGTTTGATAAAATTTTAGTGTGAAGTTTTGCATCTGTGTTCCGGGGACTTCCCTGGTTTAAGTATGGTAATAAGAGTTGCCTCTCGCATGGAGGGGTCATATGGCCATCCTTTGCCATTTCCTCAAATACAGCCATCAGATAGGGTAGTAGTCTATCTTGATAAGCCTTATAAAATGCTACGGTCAGTCCATCCGATCCCAGGGCCTTTTGCTTGGGCATACTCTTAAAGGATGCCACTATCTCCTTGGGGCAGAGAGGGGCCAGTAATCTCTCTCTATCTGAGTTGTCGAACCACTTCTTCGCAATATGAGTGAGATAGTCCTTGTCTGTTTCTGCAGCGTTAGGTTCACGTGTGGTGTTTAACTTTTTGTAATATTCTTTAAAGGTCTCCACTATTCGGGTGTATTGCTGACTAAATCATCATTATCGTTGTAAATTTGTGCTATTTCATTCGTGCCTCTAGGGGGACTTGCTAGTTTAGCCCAAACTGTGCTCAGTCTATCACCCTTAGCATAGACTCTAGCTATGGCGTATTTCCCTAAGTGTTTGACCTCATTCGCCGCTAAGTCGTTGAATTTGTCCACTTGCGACCTAATTTGTGCTAATAGTTTTATGTCGCTTGTTTCTAGAAATTGCCTCTCGAGGGATTTTAGATTAGCTTCGACCTTTGTGAGTTGCATTCTGATTGACTTAGGCACACCTGCGTTATTTGCAATAGCCATACCTCTAATGTAGACCTCAAATGTTTCCCATATGGTGCTCATCTGGGGGACACTGCCTACATTAGTAGTTAAAAACTCGTCAATTGCTGCTCCCAGCTCGACATGGAAAACTGGGTCCAATAATGAATATTGCGGGAAACGTCAATCAATCGCTCCACGTCGCATGCAACTAAGGGACAAAGTCAGAACCACTAGGGAGTGGTCGGAGAGCGTGCATGCCAGTTGCGCGCAATCCTCTATTTGAGATAATAGCTCCCTCGTGGCATACCAATAATCTATCCTGGTATGGGTATCATGCTGTGAGGAGTAATGTGTGTATTCTCTGCCTACTGGTGAGTGGCTGCGCCAGACATCCGCCAGTCCCTCTGCTGCCGCAATGTCCGCGATTGCCCTGGCAGCCCTACAGGGGTGTTTTGGTGGGCCATGCGACCTATCCAGGTCCGGGTCCTGTATGCACTTAAAATCCCCCCCCCCCCCCCCCAGAGTTGTAGCATGTGTGAATGTTGTGCAACTTTACTATGTAAGGTATGATAGAATTGGGGGGCATCGTTGTTTGGCCCGTAAATACCGACTAATAGGATATATAGATTATCTTTACGGCATTTTGCTATGACATATCTGCCCTGGGTGTCAACTTCTATCTCGTGTGCAATACGGCATTCCTACGCATCCAAATCAGCACCCCTCCGGCGTGTAAAGTAAACCCCGAGGCTATACAGGTGCCTCTCCATCTGTTCGCTGACAGTACCCTTGTACCCTGGGGGAGGTGAGTTTCATGCAATATAGCAACATCCACCTGATGTCTTTGTAAGTAGGCTACTACTTTACGTATTTTCCTTTGATTATTTAAGCCCGTCACGTTCCATGACATGAACTTTAGTAGGATATTATCTTTGGTGTTGTGTTATGCCTTGCACGCTTGCTTGCGTTTGCTTTTTAACAATATTCAGAATATACACGCTACATAGCTTTGCGCTTGAACTGAACATTTCACACACATTTAAACCTGTTTTGCTTGCTGACGCATTAACTGTGGTTCCCACCCACACCCACCCACGCCGCAGCCTAGTTTGTGAAACCTGGCTAGGCTTAACTTGCTGCATCCCACTCTGCCCAACAACAATAAACATTACTCCCCAGTGTGTCTTTCACCTTAGGGGCGGCGGTTGCCCGACTAACTCTACCCAAAGATGGCCTCTGTCCGCCTTAGGTTTACTATACAATCCAGATCAACATTTCTGCTAACTTCTAAGATTGCTGTAGCATGTTGTAGTCTGCTAACAATATAATCTTTATGCTTGTACCTTCTTATTGTCCCCCCTCTATTCACCGTATATTGCCTGTCTACCATTCGAGTCAGATAAAACATTTATTTATTTTGAACTATATCACCATATATGTCGCTGCAATTCACATAGAGAGTCTGGAAGAGTTCTGCTACAGGCAATTGCGCAGCATTGCCCCCCCTTGGGGGATTTCTGCGACAGGTTCCTTTTGCGTTCCTTATCTAGCTTCTTGAGTTCTTGTTGCAGCGCTTGCGGGTCAGAGTAGATCTTATTTTTGTCCCCATTGAAAGTCACTCTTAATCTGGCCGGGTATAACATTGCATAGTCAAGTTGTAGTTCTCTGAGTTTCCTTTTCGTAGGTGCGAATTGTCTATTGGCCTCTTGCACCAGTGGTGGGAAATCTGGATTAAAGGCCAGCTCAGAGCCTTCATATGGTAGTAGGTGCAACTCCCTGGTGCCGCGAAGCGCAACGTCTCTATCTCTATAGTTTAGCAATCTTGCCACTATGGGCCTGGGAGGAGCCCCCGGCAGTGATCTAGGGGCTAACAACCGGTGCGGGCGCTCCACTATGAACGTGGATGAGAATGTTTCGCGGCCCAATAAAGACACCGAAAGCTGCTCCGTGAACGATTCCATGTTTTCCGGTCGCTGTGGATTCGGGCAGGCCTAGAATCCGTACAGGTAGGTGGACAGTGTCCACCCACCATTTTTGTAGAGGGGACTCCTTTCACCTGGCAGGAGTCTGAGAAGAGTCACCGTGTGCCCTAACTCTGTAGCTGCTTGTATTTGCAAACACTGTGCACGTCTAACCTGGATTCAGGTTGCTTTAAACCCTCCTTCCCACTGGTATCATTCCTTTACTTGTGAGAGAGGATCAGTAGGGATTATCTTTGAATGTCTCTTTTGAGAAGTAACAGAAAACCTCACATTATTAACCCTTGTAATGCCTAGATAACTGTGAATGTGCATGAACAGCAAGTTTGACAATTTAAATAAATAGACCAAGCACATTTTGTTTACTGTCTAAACGCATTTTATAATGTTATCATGAGTTTCACAAGTTTGTTTTAAAATAGTTTCTCTTTTACAGCTCAATTGCACACATGCTTAATATTCACCCTGGTGTTTTTCTTGGGACTTGTGCCATGTCTTTGCAGCTGTAACTACAAAACTACGTATAGTTAATCATACTAGTAGATCGGTGGTAGCAATGATGAGCCAGAGAGGGCGCTGGTGAGAGAAAAAGTTTTGCACGCCCTGACGTGGCATTATAGCAGGAAGTATTAGCACAGTTCTGTTTTCAAAGCAATTACAAACTAATAAATATATGCATGTGTCAGAATCGTTTAACTTAAGCCTGTATTCAGCTCCAGTTTGTACACTTTAAACTTGCTTTAAAATTGCAAAAAAAAATAAAGAATTAAAAAACTCTGTTGCATTGGCCGGGAATCGAACCCGGGCCTCCCGCGTGGCAGGCGAGAATTCTACCACTGAACCACCAATGCTTCACATGAAAGTGACACTGCTGGAATTCCTCTTAAAAGTGAACCCAGTTGGATCTGCATACAACAAGCAATTAGAATAAGTAATTATGGCGGGAACAGTCAGACATCAGTACAACAAACAGCAAAGGAACTGAATGGTTATAAAAGCAACAAAGCATGCATTCAGCACGCAATGGGTTAAGAATGCTTTAACGATTTTGTCGCCAAGAGAGTTCCCACGTAGCAGGCAAAGCGCCATCAACAGTTACCAAAGTGAGAGCAGGTACAAGATAAAGAAGATGGAAAATGAAAGGGTTTCTCTCATTGCCAGTTCCAAACCTCAGCTGTGACATAAAGCTCAAAACACAATTAGGGTTAAAGTGACCCGTGGTCGACACAACTTCTCTTAAGGTTCCCATAAACAGCCATCATGCTCTGTTCCGTGAACCTCCTCAATAGTAAAGCCTCTTTTAGCAGAGCGGAGACTAACAAGCTATGGTTCGCTCGATTTAACCACATCTAAAATAAACAATCCAACACAAAAAGTCAGCTGGAGCAAACAGAAAAGGATTACAACTCCCAGTGGGTTTCATCACAAGAAAACCAAATTGGTGACAGAAATTGTAAACACTATCACTCGCCACTGGATAAACAATATTCTACTGCAACAGTTTCCTCTGCTTGAATACACAATGTCCACGCTATCTGCCATCGGCTCCATCATTTGCAGACTTTAACAAAAACGTCTCTTCAGCCCAGGCGCGCAACACCCATTGGGCTCACCGGGCTTCAGAACCCCCCCTCTTCTTATGTGTGTCAGCCCGGCTGAGACAGCCTCGCGGGCTGGCGTCCGTCTAATTGCAGCCGGACACAAGTACTTCACAGGTCTTTAAAAGACCACTTACTCGTTAATGAGGCTTTTGTTGTGTTTTCACCCCTTCTTACAGCCACTCTGCCTATGGCTGGAAGACTTAGCCCCCCGAAATCTCATTCAGCCCCCCCCCCCCCCCGAAATTTGTCTCTAGTTGCCCGCCTGCTTCAGCCTCAGACGGATCAATAGTTATTAAAACTGCTGCACTTCACATTTTTGCGGAAGTTAACTGGCCACTGTATTTGAAACTGAGCTGAAATGAGGATTTCTTCTTTTTCGAGTTTTCGTGAACAATATCGAGCTTTGCTTGCCACATAAATTAATATTTACATCCCCGATTCTCTCCCCAGAGCAGCGGTTATTTTAGGAAGACACTAAAACTTGAGAAAAATCTCGAATATTTGCATATCCCTTTATAGTGCAGCGTGCTTAATGTGCTTCTTTCACGTTTTTCTCATATTTCCACATAACAAATATAGACTGTCAAATGTTGCATTACGTAAGAACATATAAATGCAAGCATAGTAATTTAATTAGATATAGCGGATCTGTATAGTTCTCTGTTCATATCGCTTTTGACTTTCCCCATGTGGCACTTCCCTTTCCTTCTCCTTCTCCTCGTTGTAGCTGTGTTGCCCTTGGAACCTTCTGTCCTGGTGGTGACAAAGGACAGCTCAGCTGACCAACTCCCGAGGAGATGTTGATGGCATGAGATGTTTGCTTGGAATCTCTAACATGAAACTGCAAATTTAGAAGTTATCAGCGCAGTATCTTTGGGTATTATAACTGTCTTTACAGTTCTAAAGGGCTGTTTCTTAATTGAAAGTATTTCCAGAGGAGTAACTTTAGAATGTAATCCCGAACCTGCTAACTCATAGAGATTCTTTTCAGATAAACAATCTAGCATTTTTACGCCCAAATATATCACAGCAGTAAATTGTGCCCCCTCCCTGCCAATTCTTCCCGCCAGGAAGACGAGTTATGCCTTTGTATCACGTTATCCAAATTTTGATTTGGACTGAAAATGCATAAAAGTTCTGGAGAAGTTAAAATTACAGAAAACATACTGTGATGTTGGGCTATGTATTGGAATGAAGCTCGGCTGTGAATATTAACACAGGCACTTGAGACACTCTGCCAGAACTTAACCCCCCCAAAAGCTCATAAATAATTCAAACTCAGTATATATTTTGAGGTAGTCGCTTGTTAAAGTTACAACGGTGGCGGCCTATTAACAATTGAGAAACATAGCCCACTCACAGTGGAGACAAAATATATTTCTGTATTTATTAACAGGAATTCAAATTCTTGGACATAATCAAGCATGAGTTCAATTTCCTTGCGCATCTCAGTTTTTGGGTCTACCCATGCTGGAGGTTAGCCATAATGCATTTCCTGTTGTTCCGTATCGCTTGTCGACCCACAGCCAGGGCTTGGCCTGTATGTACTTTCTGGGTAACCCGTCTCTTCCATTTGCCAACCCAAGACTTGCGGCTGAGGATTACTCCTCCTGATCTGGCCCTCTTTGTGATTGGGGAGATTACTTTACCCAGCTCCTAATAATGCGATGACCACCACATTACCAAGAGGTTGACGCCCCTCCGTGGCTCCCCCTTTATTTGCATAAATAGTCTTGCTTCTGGAGCACACTGCTAGCTTTATGGTGCCTGATATGCCAGGGAGGAATATATCCATGCCTACCCTGGACAAGAGGGCCTTATCATCCTTATAGTAGCCCGGCAACTTAATATTGCTTAGGTCTTGTCTAATACATTTAACCCCATATTCTTGCAAAGCTTGCACACACCTATGCTTAGCTTCTTTCTGGATGTATCCATTACACTGTGGGATGAGGCTCCCCTACATTTAAACCTGGAACTTACTTCTGGCCATATTATTACAGTCCTCCCTGTCAGCGTTTATCGACTCCACCCAATCTTCTCTTATGAATGTCAGCAGCTTACCTCTCCCTAGCATTGTCAAATCATTTTTCTTGAGGCGAATTACTATGATATTAGGTCTGGCCTGCTCCATGAAAAGTTCCTTTCTTTTTGGAATTAATAGCCACCACTTCATGGCTGGTATGCCAAGCTACTCCATGCCAGTTTTTGCCAGGGGGAAGCCCATGAATTGACGGATCTTGCTGCCCACTTGTGACCTGTGGCCACATAAGAGTTTCTAATAAAACAGAACACTTTCCTCCTGCCACCCTTGGTCCCTGTGAAAAAAGAATCCAAACAGTTGTACCTGTGAGGAAGAGATGCCTGACACAGGTCTTGCAGGCACTGGACTGCCATTTCCCTATGTTCATTGTATTTTCTTTCTGTAAGCCTTGCTGTGGTTGTTGCCCCCATGTGGAGCACATCGGTGATGAAGCGTTTGGTCAGGAAACCTACTCTATTTAGTGACTTACGTATGTCTTTCTTATTGGGTCCTACAGTGATCCCTTCTGCTAAGGGGGCTCCCACTTTCTTATGGGACCTACAGTGATCCCTTCTGCTAAGGGGACTCCCACCGGGTTGGTGAGACTCCTGAAGGATGAAAAGAGTGATGCACACTAACTGAAGTGAGGTTCTTCACTAAGAGGAAGTCAACCTGGGAGTGGAATTTCCCCCATTGATGGTGTTGTCTGTGGAAAGGCTACTCAACAAAGGTGAAGAATACTTTTTTAAAATGGGCATGAAATTGTGCATCCCACAGGCATACACAGTGCTTAGTTGTAAATGAAAGCGTGTCGGTGCCCGAAGCTCCTGCTCAGAAGTTGACAGCCGGGGCAATTAAACGTTGGCCTCTTTAATTCATTACTGTACACTCCTTGAGCCTTTATCCGACTCCTGCACATTCTTGCTTTCTCCCTTTGTGACTTTTTTTCTGTCTTTGTCGTCCTCCATCTTTCAGATTTGTGGGTTTTACCCCCTTCTGATTTTGGGGAACATCTAATGTGGAAAAATAAGCGCTGGTCCCCAAAAATAATCGCCAGTGACCCCCACCGGCAACGTCCGGCTCAAATTAAGCACTGGGCATACACTGGTCAAAGAATAGCTGACCATTAGGCTGAAACCCAAGCATGTAAAAGCTTTTAAGGTAGGAGTAAAAACAGT
Source organism: Triturus cristatus (assembly GCF_964204655.1). Lineage (NCBI taxonomy): Eukaryota > Metazoa > Chordata > Amphibia > Caudata > Salamandridae > Triturus > Triturus cristatus. The sequence continues at coordinate 722,176,549 of NC_140595.1, forward strand.
GCTTTAATGTCCGCCATAGATTTAGTGAACCCTTTCCCTTCATCCACAACTATTCAATAACATCATCAATAAAAGTATGGTAAGCTGAAGATTGCTGTTGCTCTGTCCAATTATTGATTTACTCCCCTTTGTTCTGGTTCAGAGAGGACCTGGCTTGCCTGTTGAGGCTGGACTGTTCCTACTGGAGCAGGGCGAAGGCTTATTGGCATATGGCCAGATTTAATTTGAGGTGATACAGTGTGCAAAAACATGATGGTCTGGGATGCAGCCTCTAGTAATTAGCAGTGGTTGATATTAATTTAAGCATCCCACTCACCATTTTTTTGTTACTTCATTACAATGCCTTAGGTGCGACGGGTATATCCAGATGTGGTTCCAGGGTTCACTTTGCCACTGGAACCAAGCCGCACCTGACTGAGGAGCCCTGACTGGGGTGAAACTGGTCTTGGGTTGCTTGTGTTCCAGTACATAGAGGATGGGGCTTAGCAGTTCGGGCTACACTCTTCCTACTGGGGTCAGATCACGGCTGATTTGTACAGTGGCGGCTCCTCGAGGGAGTGCTGCGGACGGTGGGCGGGGCAGGGGAGGGGCAGGGTGGGGGGTAGTAAACTCCAGCATACGGCCGAACAGAGGTAAGTAAGTACATAAATAAAAGGAATTACATTGTGCGCGCTGCATTGCAGTGATGCAATGTAGTGCGCGCAATGTAACTCGTTTTATTTATTTACTTACTTACCTCCGCTGGGCCGAATGCCGGAGTTTACTACCCCCACACTGCCCCTACCCCGCCCCACAGCACTCCCTCGAGGAGCCGCCTCTGGATTTGCATACGGCTGGGCCTAACCTTACGTAATATTGTGGACAAAAGTTATGGACTAGGATGTGGGCGTGAGCATTTCCCCATCACATTTTGGGGAAACAGAGGGAGGGGGAGACTAATTACAAATAAAACAAGCATTTGCAATGCAATAAGTCTCGCATTTGCGAGAGTTTGAGCTATTGGCATTGTAAATGACAATGCCTTTCATTTATGCATTTGGAAAACCTGCAAGCTTTGCTTAAACACGCACTTTGTACTTATAGTCCTTGCTTACGAGAAGCAAGGCTGGCAGTAGCTGCACCTCTTTTACTGCCAGCCTTGCTTCTCATAAGCAAGGACTATCAGTACTAAGTGCTTGTTTATGCACCGCTTGCAGGTTTTCAAAACACATTAATAAAAGGCATTGTCATTTACAATGCCAATAGCGCAAACTGAAATACGAGACCTATTGCATTGCAAATGCTTGTTTTAAATGCTTTCTTTTTAGTGATCTGCCCCAATTATAAGTGCGCTCGTTTTTAGGGACTAGGACTTATTTTTCAAACATCAGACTTTTGCAACTGAACCTTTTAAGTATAAGACATGGATACGTGTTTGATAAAATCCTATTAGACTGTTAAGGTTTTATAACAGGGCTGTTTATTCTTTCATCTGAATTAATTAGATTAACCACCAGTTTAGCCTCGTGTGTTCTGCTTTTCAGTAGACGAAAAGCTTCATGTTAGTTCGAAATGAAGTAGCCAAATAAATGTATAATTGGTAGCAAAAATATGAAAAGTAAAAATGGAGCTATAGTTTCCAGGGCTACCACCCAGGTAGGGTGTTCTGCTCTCCATGAGTGGCTTGTGATATATTGGTAGCCTGCACCATGTGTGTGTCATTGTGAAAGAATTTTCCTGCAGGCTGCATTCAAATTAGCATTAATTCCGTCTGGCCTGTGAGCTCGTTAAGTGCGTCAGGGCGCCGAGTAGTTCCAGGGAGACATACTACATCATTAATGTTTAAACTGAAAAAAAGGCTAACATTCAGAAACTGTTTCACTAATTATTACATCACACATAAAAACGAATTTGGAGAAAGTTATTGCGTGTGCCTTTGAAAATGAAACTTTAACAGAATTACCTTAAAATGTCCACTTTTATTATTTAGCAGCAGCCAAGTCTGGGGGCCACTCAACCACCGCCCCCATGCCCCGTTGCTGCAGCCCGCCATGTTGAATGGTACAGTACGGCAGGGAAAATATGCAGTGCCAGGAAGTGAGGGCCAAAGCTTCCAGCCGCGCGAAAGTGAAAGCATTTGCGATTGCAGGGGAGAGAGGGGCAAGAGAGCACAGACAGCAGGAGGGGGGAAAGCATTGCGAGTGATGTGGACAGGGCAGGCATAGAGAGCCTGGGAGCTGCTGCTCGGACGTGGTGGGGGCTGCAGGCGCTCAGCGCACTCGGGCAGTAGATGTCCGCGCGACTCTCTGTGATCCCTATGCAGACCTACAAAACAACAAAGTAGTCCCTACATCAAAAGATATCGCCCTGCAGTGTAGGTCTACTGTAGTTGGTTGATGCTGCTTCCTGAAGAAAACAGAAGTGATGGATGGGACCACCAGCCAACAATGAGCGAGGTAAGAAAAGCAATGCCAGATTGGACCAATGGCAAGCTAAAAAACAAAAAGAAATGCGATGGGTGGAGTTTCGCTGGTATTACTAATTACTTAATGCCACGGAGAGGCAGCGCATGCGCTGCCTGTGCGAGACCTAAAAGTAATTTACCTGCCCATCCTGCCGTCACTATTCTTCTTCTCCTCACCAGCACAGACTCCCAGAATAGGCTGCAGCCAATCCTGACTCTGCTCTCATTCATGATAGCAGCATCAGGATTGGCCTGAGTGCCCCTCGATTTGCGCTCCGAGGGAGACTGGGAGACTGCGACTGCTGTCTCCAACCCAGCGATGCAGCTGGTGTTGGAGAAAGGTTCAGTGCGCATGACGCCTGGGCGGCCCGAGAAGGCCAGCCAAATCGTCATGCAAACTGATCACAGTGCTGTAACTGACTGGGTAAAGGACAAATGCATTCTCCCGCCAAACCAAACAGGTTTTATTGAAGGTTTAGGAACAGCCACTAATATTTTGGCCTTATCTGTACTAATGGACAAAGCAATTACAACTAAACAACCTTTGTACTTATGCTTTGTCGATTTCAAATCAGCTTTTGATTGCGTGGATAGATATCGATTGTGGGATAAGTTACAAAAGCAAGGGATCCCTCCCCTAATATTTAAGCTGATTCGCCTTTTATATACTTCTACTTGGGTCAGAGTGCAGATGGGGAATGGCCGAACACTTACAAAAGAAATACCAACAACAGGAGGCCTTAAGCAAGGATGCGTATTGGCCCCACTACTTTTTAATTTGTTCCTAGTAGACTTAACGGAAGCACTGAATGATATAAATGCTCACGCACCCAAACTTGCTGATAAGCATATATCAAACCTACTATATGCGGACGATGTTGTACTTTTAAGTAACACAAAAGTGGGCCTCCAACGTCTAATAACAACAACATTTGAGTATTAAAAAAAAAAACAGGATGGCAATAAATGAAACAAAAACCAAAGTTATGGTGATTACAAAAAACTCAAGATTAAAACACAAATCTAAATGGTTTCTGGGTAAACTTCAACTAGAACAAATAGAAACCTATAGATATTTGGGTCTTTTATTTAATGATAACGGAAATTTTCTTTCACAAAAACTTGACATTTATAGGAAAGCAAAATCTTTAACAGCTGCATTTAGGATAGTCCAAAAGTCAATTGGCAATTTAACCTATCGTCCCTTCCTAAAGGTGATATCGGCCAAATTGCTTCCTTCTCTAACATATGGTAGTGAGGCGTTAAATGGAAAAGACGCAGCTTTTATCAATAATGCCGTCTCAGCCCCACGAACAATGCTGTACGCGCATGGCACGGCGCCACTGCTACTACGGGCTGGAAGGGTCGCCTGACTCGGGCGACTCCGCTGTATGCCTCTAAAGAGTTGGGCGGGCTGTGGCGCACTAAGGGATTTGAGAAGTGGGACACGATTGGTATTAGCCGCGTCGGGGATCTGTGGGCGAAGGGCGCTTTTAAAACGTTCGATGTCCTTCGGGCCGAATATAGCCTGAGTGATAAGGAATTCTTTCGTTACGCGCAGATCCGCCACGCCCTGCTTTCTGCCTTTCCGAACCCGGCTGATATCCCTGAGGCCTCCCCTTTGGAAGACCGTATACTCGATGGTTACTTGCCAGACAGCACCATTTCCCTGATCTATAAAAAAATGATTAATACTCGCGCTGACCTCCTCACCCGCCTGCGAGAAGCATGGGTCGCTGATGGCCTAGAGCTGGATGATGAGGACTGGGTTGCGGCTGTAGCCTCGCCGAGAGAGGTGGCCATACCCGCTCGCCTCAGATTTGTGCAGTTAAAGATACTACACAGGGTCTATGTTACCGGTCCCCGCTTGCTTCGCTTGGGATATTCGAGTGATGGTTTATGTAGGCGTGGCTGTGGCCTGCTTGGTACTTTTCTGCATATTTTGTGGGAATGTCCAGTGGTTGTCCGGTTCTGGATTGGGGTGCATGCAGTGATGGTGGAGGTCACTGGTGTGGCCCTACTCCCGGAGGCGTGGCGCTGTGTGTTGAATGTGTGGGAACCGACTGATTGTGACGCGGCCCAGGAGCGCTGGGTGACTCTGGGTAATATGATAGCCAAAAGAGACATCGCGCAGCTGTGGGGCTCGGGTAGGTCTCCTACGGTGTCGAAGTGGAGTGAAAACATGGACTGGTGCATGTTCCGGGAGAAAACCGTGTATGTTGCTAGAGGCAAACCCAAAAAATGGAATAAGATGTGGGGTCCGTGGAATTCTTACCGTGGTGATATATGCACGCCCCCCCCTGGTGATCGCCTCCGATGTAGCCCTGTCCCCCTAGCTCGGATATTCCTGTTCCTTCCTGGAATCGGTAAATGTGTACTTCCCTGCCCCCCCTCCCGCCTCGCCTAATACTAGCTTTCGCCTATAGTGCCGCTGAGAGGCGGCTGCCCCCCCCCCATGGGAGAGCAAGTCCCTGTTTATATAGTTTTCATGCCTGGTTTTAGTTTTGTATTGTTATTTTTTTCTCATAAAATGTTAATTCAAAACCTTCTTGTCGTATGGAGTCTCGTTGTGGGCCGATTAGCCGCCCCCTCGTGCAGGTTGCTCATTTGCTCGCTGTATTGATTTTCCTTTTTGCACGCTAGCGGCCGGCCTCGGAGGTTGTAGGCCCGTGACTGTACATAACTGCTGTGTCAAATAAAGGTTTTTTTCAACAAAAAAATAAAATAAAATAATGCCGTCTCAAAAACCTTTAAAACCCTCTTTCACCTCCCTAACAATGCATCACAGGCACAAGTTAGGTTGGAATTTGGATTAAATAACCAACTGTATGGAAGAAAAGGACAAGCAATTAAAGTTTGGAGTAGAATAAAAAATTACCAAGAAAATCTAATGTCCTAGTTATTATGGAAGGAAATTATGGAAAATGGAAAATCACCGGCCTGGAAATATTTAGATCCGGCATTGGATGAATTTGAGGTTAGGCCGATTTGGGATACCTCCATAACGCAAGAATCTTTTAAAAAAATTATTAATAAAATAACAGACCATCTATCATTGATAAGAGACAAAGCCATACTTGTAAAAAAGAAAACACGCTTGGCCCATTATAAATGGTTACTCAAAAAAGAAGGCACAGCAATATTTGCTTACACCATGGTCGTTGAAAAACAAACACATTTTTATAAAAGCACGATTTGGTGTTCTACCTGGATTATGCCATTTACCGCCGTGGAAAAAAATAGAAAAGAACACATTATGTAGACTGTGCAATACTGGCGACAAAAATATTATTCATTTATTGTGCCTTTGTCCTGAATTGAAAAATGAAAGAGTGACTATATTAAAGAGACTATTTAATGAACAAGGAGTAAGAACGTGTAGACAGGCCTTGATATTATGCTTATCCACAGACAATATACTCATGAATTCTGCAATTTTTAATGAAAGTGTGGAAAAAATTAGATGAGCGTGAAATAGGAGATTAATAACCACTATATTTTGTAAATTTTAAATTGCAAGAAATTTTTATCATGTATATTTTATATGAAGAGTTGTATAGAATTTTTTTTCTTTTTTTTTAAAGGATTATTTCTCTTATAACTGTAAATAATGGTTTATTAAACTAATTTGTATTATTGTAAGATTTTAAATAATCAAACAATAAAGGATACTACTACTACTCTCTTGTTTGATCACAGTGCTCACCACTCTCCCTCCGTGAATCCTCCTAATTTTGGATAAAGCACCGCGTTTTAGCGGGTCCCTGCCCACTGTCTCGTTCTGGTGGCCATCTTGGGAGGGGGATATTGCAGGAGGCGTAGGTAGCGCTCTAGTCTCCCTAGTGTCCCGCGCTCGACGAGTATAAAGTCAGGCAAATTCCAGGTGAGCACCCTTAACATCTTTTGGATAGCCTCGCATTCACTGCCATTTCGCTGCAGCTCGCTGCTGTAAATACTTTTAAATAACATCCCGTTTTGTCTTTTATTTTAATTCAGTTACTCGGTTTTCCCCTGGTTTTAAAATTCAGCCACTCGCACACCTGCATTGCTGCCACCTTACCTCCACCTAATTTTGGATAAAGCACCGCGTTTTAGCGGGTCCCTGCCCACTGTCTCGTTCTGGTGGCCATCTTGGGAGGGGGATATTGCAGGAGGCGTAGGTAGCGCTCTAGTCTCCCTAGTGTCCCGCGCTCGACGAGCATAAAGCCAGCCATGTTGACGCGCAGCGTCATCACGCAGCGTCATCGCCGGAATTTCGCCGGAGTTTCGCCAGAGTCAAGCCCGTCTGTGCCCGTCCGGGCCCAGACGGGCCCAGGGCCTGTCATTATACCTGACCCTGTGGCTCCATTTACCACCTGGCTGCGATATGGGAGGAACGCCTTATTGGCTTTGCGGCCGCCCCACCCCATTAGTTGTAGCTTTGCTCAGATGGGAACTATTCCGTTTTTACCGTGTAGAGCCTGTTCCACCGGCCACAATTCAGTGGCGGTGAAATCTGTTATTTCCATGGCTTTACTAAATTGCCGGTCCTTGCCAAGCCATGCCATTGAAATTAACTCTCTTATCTTAGACCACGAGTTGGATGTACTGTATCTTACTGAGACGTGGCTCGCCCCCAGCTCTGGTCCTGATATGGTCAGAGCACTCCCCCCGGGCTTTCACATAGCCCATCTTGATAGACCTAAAGGGAGGGGAGGAGGAATTGCAGTCCTCTATAGAGACACGTTTGCTTGTAAGATTCAGAATGGAGGGGTGACTGATTGTGAGAGCTTACAGTTCTCCCTTCGGGTGTCACCTACTGTGTCTTTGGTTGGTTTGTTGATTTACCGCCCCCCTGGACCTTTGGGTAGCTTCCATAATTCCCTTCTTGAAACTACTGCACTCCTTGCCTCTTCGACTGCCAACTTTGTCGTCCTCGGGGATTTTAATATCCATTTCGAGGACCCCACTAATGCCGCGGGAGCGATTTGCTTGACGACCTTAAATCGTTCGGAATTAATCTGGCCAACTCGGGCAGGACTCATGAGAAGGGCCATCTGCTCGATCCTATATTTTCCAACTTGGACCATCTTACTTCATCTTCTGCTCTTGCCCTGCCTTGGACAGACCACTTTTTGGTGTCCGCTATATGGCAATTCGATAGTCCAACTGCAGTGGTTTCACGGGTACACACCCTAGAGAGAGCCTGGTCGAGGCTCCCAGTTGACACCTGGATGCTGCATTTGGAGGCCACGCAGCCCTCCCTGGGATCTAACCCTATAGTTGCTGACGCAAACCTTCATACCTGGCTCGTGGATTCCCTGGATATTCTCCTACCTAAAAAGATACAACTCACGAGGGGGAAGAGAACGGGCTCTGCACCCTGGTACTCACCTGAACTGAGAACCCTGAGGAAGGGATGCAAGAGACTAGAGCGGTCCTGGAGGAGAGACTGGAGTGAGTCGAGTCGCAAAGAATATCGTGCGGCCCTGAGCAGGTATAAATCCGCTATCCGGGTGGCAAAATCAGGATTCTTTGAAGAGCGTATAGGCTCGGCGGCCAACTCTTCTAAAGAATCATTCAGGGTTATTAAGGAGCTATTGAATGCCCCCGACCCTCCGGTTCGCCACGAGGACCCTCGTAAAAAATGTACAGAACTAGCCTCGTTTTTCAAAAGTAAAATTGACAACATTTTGGCCTCCCTTCCTCGGCCAGGTGAGGTCTTGTCCTTGGAGGACAGTCCCACCTCCCAATGTAAGTCGCAATCGGTGGAGCTGGCCTCCTTTGGTCCGGTCACTAAGGAGGAAGTTTTGGCGGTTCTGGGGTCTATGAAGAGCGGCTCCCCGAAAGACCCAGTACCGATTAAATATCTCAAACAGGTGTCATCTATAATTGGTGGCCCTGTGACGGACCTGATAAATCTGTCTCTCGCCCAGGGGGTAGTTCCCCCTAGTTGGAAAGGCGCGGTGGTCAAGGCCCTTTTGAAAAAACCTAACCTTGATCCCGCTGACCTCGCTAACTTTCGGCCTATCTCCTTGCTGCCGGGTATCAGTAAGGTGGCTGAGAAGCTGGTGAACAGCCGCCTTTCGGACTTTCTGGAAATCAACTCCCTTCTGGGCGATTCCCAAACGGGCTTTCGCCCTGGTCAGGGGACTGACACCGCCTTGCTGGCGGTCGTGGAGAATGCGAGAAGCATGCTGGACTCGGGAGGTTCAGTGGCAGTGATCCTCCTGGATCTCAGCGCTGCTTTCGACACCGTGGACCATCAGGTGCTTCTCCAACGGCTCTCTGGGGTGGGGATAACGGGTTTGGCCCTCAAATGGTTCGCCTCCTTCTTGGAAGGTCGCTCATTTGAGGTATGGGAAGGCCAGGAAAAATCATCTTCATCCCCTCTCCAGTGTGGTGTGCCACAGGGCTCCTCATTGAGCCCTACCTTATTTAACATTTACATGGCCCCCCTGGAGAGTGTGGTACTGCCGCTGGGTATTAAAATCATCAGTTATGCTGATGATACTCAGCTGGTGGTTGGCCTTCCCCAGTCGGCACACCATCCCGACCGGCTGCACACGTGTCTTGAAAAGATCTACACTTGGATGTGCAGCTCAGCCCTAAAGTTAAATGGCTCCAAGACGGAATTGATGCTGCTGGGGAACTCTTCTCCATCTCTGTCCCCCAGCAGCTGGCCAGACTGTCTGGGACCGGTACCTTCCCCCAAGCGGGAGATTAAGAGCCTGGGGGTATGGCTGGAGCAGGACCTATCTTTTAAAACCCATGCCAAAAAGACTGCTGGCGTGTGCTTTGGCCTGCTCCGCTCAGCTCAGAAGATTCTGCCTCTACTCCCAGTAGCCACCCGCAGACTTCTCATCCAGGGACTTATCATCTCGCGGCTGGACTTCAGCAATGCGCTTTTCCTGGGTGCTCCCGAAGCTACCCTGAATAAACTGCAGCAAGTGCAGAATGCGGCTGCTAGGCTTCTGACGGGTCTCCCTAGGTGTCAATCTGCCCGCCCGGCCTTGAGAGCATTGCACTGGCTCCCGGTGAGGGACAGGGTGAAATTTAAATCACTTTGCATTGCCCACAAAGTTCTGCATGGGGTGGGTCCACCCATTTTGGAGGAAATGGTCCAGCCTTACAAGGCCTCTCGTTCTCTCCGCTCTGACCATCAACATCTCCTTCAGGTCAGCAGGGTGAAAAAGGCAAGAACTGGTGGCAGAAGGTTCTCTATAAATGTGGCCTCCCTGTGGAATTCATTGCCCCTACAACTGCGCGCGGAAGCCAGTATTTTTCGTTTCCGTAAACTTTTAAAAACCTTTCTGTTTCCCGTGTAGGCCCTGTTTTTTGCAGTAGTGGCTTGTGCCGTCAAGCGCTGGGATGCCTATTTGGTAACCAGGCGCTATACAAAACTCAGAATAATAATAATAATAATAATCTCCCTCCGTGAATCCTCACCCTGCCCGCGATGGCCCCGCCCCCAAGACCAGCCCGGAAGAGAAAAATAAAATGATAATAAACCGGGTTTATTATCATTTTAGTTTTCAATTATTGCAGCTGCTGGCGGGGGAGCGACGCTCCTCCACCATAGCGAAGAAGCTGCAGCTGCTATCTACTACACTGCTGTATGCTGAACGTCCCTACTGGAGCCCACAACCAGACGGCAACAGGGTCGCTTCACCAGCTGACCCTGTGCTACACACTGGCTGCCCTCTTTTGCAGTCTACCCATCAGAGCTATTTCCTCTGGCGTCGCATAGCTGGTTGGTCCTGTGCTGTATGCCAGCTGTTCCGTGGAGATTTCCTTGTTCAGTGTTGGTGGAGTTTGGCCGCCAACTTCCAGCAAGCAGTCCAGTGGCTTTCCCCCACTCCTCTTTGGTTCCTTCTGAATCCATAACAGCTGACTGCTGGCTGCTTGTGTATTAAAACTGCTGCCTGCTGTAAGTTTGTCATAGTCTAGACACCCACAGTTACTGAGCATGTCCTGCCAGGGCCCCCCTTCAATTGTCCACAAACTTACCCTTATTGGCTTATTCAAAAGCAGCCAGCCAATAGAATGACCGGGGCTCGGCATCCTTACCATGCTGTTTCGTGCCTTGCAAGAGTGGCTTCAATGCGCTTCACTTCTGTGTAAGCCTTTGCTAATAACTGCTCTGCCATCATATTGCTTGACTTTGCATACCTCCAGGTGCAACCCATGGGCTTCAGAGCCATTGGCCAAATCCATCCTGTGACCTCTAACATGCATGCAACCAATTGAGGTGGGAAGCTCCAGATTTGTAAAGCCAAAAACTGATTTCTTTTAACGGTTTCTGTTCCGCAATTCCCTCCATTTTATTTTCAGTCAATGGGGCAAACTAATTCCAATTTTTTTCAAAATCTCTCTGTACACTGTTTCCAAATGTTGCTCGGAGCCATTCAAGGGCAGGCCTTTGTTGTTTCCAGAGCTCTGTTCTATATTCACTCTAACTGAAGTGTTGTGTCATGCTTAAGCGTGACCATGCGGAACGCCCAAAGGGTTCCCCCGTGGGAGTGCAACTGAGTGGGTCCCCCTGAAGCCATGCGTCAGGAACTTACTAAATGTAGTCCATGGTATGGGTGTTCTCAGTTGGAGGGTGACGAGTAAAGTAACACATGTGTCCATGTCCTAATTTCCAAGGCATCAACGCATGCAGCACACTGGCGACGAGGCGGCTGCACAGACCCTCATGGCATGCCTGCATCGCCTGTATACTGCACCAGCGCCTGGCTGGCTGGAGCTGTCCCTAACGTAGCCACTCACCATTGCTGCTTGCAGTGCTCTGCAGGCTTTCTCCATCTCCTCTGTGGTTGCTGCCGGTGCCTGGAGGCCTGCCTGATGCCCATCGGCAGTCCCAGAAACGTTGGGGGCCCATGTGGGCAGTTGTGATGGCTCCTGTGGCTCTGCTCCTGAGTCTGGTGGCCAAGCCCATAGTGTATTCCTGCACACGGGGAGCCCTTCTCCCACTTCCTGTGCGACGTGGTGGCTGCAGCTGATCGGTGGCTACCCTGCCCGTGTGGCACGGGAACCTGACCTAGGGGCCTGCTGCACAGCCAATCCAGAGGCCACAGCACAAGGGTGCCACACCTGTCTCCAGTGAGCCGCACCAGTCCACATGGGGCCATGCCTGTTGCCAGTGAGGCACACCTGTCCTATGGGCTATCGTCCATCCATCCCTCCTGTTGGCGCCCCTGAAAGCCGGCATTCGCTCATCCACCTCTACTGACTGGGGCTCCTGCCTGTGAGCACCTGCAGTTTCTGAGTCCCCTGCCCTGCCCGGCTCAACCAGGCTGACATTCACGTGGGTGCCGAGTGTGTGTCATGCAGCTCCACGTCTATCCCTGCAGGCTGAAGCGACCCCACCATGTCATGCTTTCACTGGCCCCCCCCACCGATGCAGGCTGACTGGTGGAAGGCATGGGTGGAATGCCTCGAGAAGTACTTCGAGGCCATGGGCATCGCTGATGACAGAAAGAGGGACCTACTCCTAGACGGTGCAGACGCTCATGAATTCTCCAAATCTGTAGCTGAGGATGGCCCTCCATGCAGGTACACAACGCTGAAGAATGCCATCACGGGGCATTTTGAAGCCTGTGCTAACCCTGTCTATGAGTGTTTCCTCCTTTGCCAGGAGTGGCAGCAACCAGACGAGTCACTGGACATGCCCCATGGCCGCCTGAAGGAGTTGGCGAGCACATGTACGCTGCCCGATGAAGAAGATGAAGTCAGAGCGCAGTTCATACAAGGGTGTGTGTCTGTGAAGCTCTGAGAAGGCATTGTGCAGGAAGCCAACCTGTTCATGAGTAAGAGTCTGATCCTAGCAAGGTCCAAAGAACTCTCTAAAGCACAAGCTGCCCACATACACCCAGCGTAACCATCGCCCATTAAAGAAGAACCCATTAGTGCAATCTGCAGGGATATCCGTAAGCCAAAACTGGAAACATTAAAAACCAATGTGCCAGGCCAAACCTGCAGATGGTGAAGTGGAAAGTACCCCCACACAGGCGACTGCCCAGCGCATGGGAAGACGTGTGGCACGTGTGGGAAATTGATGAGTTTTTCCAAGGTTTGTCGCTCCACCCAGAGACATTCAGCAGCTCAGGCAAAAAAGAATGTCAGCGCTGTTGACACACACCCCGTCATGCTGGCTGAGCGTGACATGGATGACGACGAGCAGGGGGTGGGCCATGTAGTTTGGAGAGGTGAACCTCATCGCACCACACCCCAATCAGACCCCAAGTGCCTGCTTGAGTTTCAAGGCCAAGCAGTCACCACTCTCATTTATAGTGGGGTTCCATTAACCTCCTGGCGGCAGACTTGTACAACAAGCTATCGAACCCCCTGCTCACATGCCACCAAAGTCAAGGTGTATGTGTTCAGCAACCATTCGCCTCTGCAGCTGGCAGGAGTTTTTCAGACCGAGGTCTCCCATGACACTACCTCCATGAGAGGTAAAGTCTATGTATCCCACGAAAGGGCAGGATTTCTCCTGAGCAGCCAAACCACCCAAGACCTCAGGCTGGTGCGGTTTGCGTTCAGTGTCTATGCCAACTATATCGACAGGCCGCCACAGGAATTTGTTCCCCTTTTCAACGGCATTGGCTGACTGGAGGGCAAGGCCATCTGCCTGAAAATCAACTAGTCGATTGTGCTAGTCACACTTTGACACCGGAGGATAGAGTTTTATCTTTGCCCCAAGATAGAGAAGGAACTGCAGCTTCTGGAGGAGGCCAGCATCATTGAGAAGGTTGTGGATCCGACCCCATGAGTCTCCCCCATCGTAGTTTTGAAAAAACAGAAACAGCCTGAAGCCGTGAGACTCTGCATTGATATGAGAGTGCCCAACATAGCTATCAAACATGTGTGCCACCTGACAAAGACTACAGATAACATCATAAAAGAATTCTCAGGATCAAGATAGTTCTCCAAAATGGACCTTCGGTCTGGCTACCACCAGATACTGTTGCACCCTGACTCCTACCCCATAACCACTTTCTCTACACACATAGGTGTTTGGCGATACAGTTGTTGCAGGAATTTAACTTTACAGTCGAATACTGTCCAGGCACCCGCAACCGTCTGACTTCTTGTCACACCATGCTCGCCCAGTTACTCCCTCCAAAGCCTACGAAGCACACAGCATGGAGGAATATGTCCGCCTGGTAGTTGTGCGATCCAAACCCACCCCCATGTCCCAGTCAGATATCATGGAAGCCACAGAGCGAGAGGACTGCTTACAAATTTCCATCCAGGTTGTACTGACTGGGAAATGGCAATCTTTCCGGTGCCACTCTGCTCACTGCATTGAAGATGTGAAGTTGACAAACCAATCACTGGAGCATGTACTGCAAGACATCTCAGTTACAGCTGAAGGCTGTCTTATGCAAAGACCACAACTAGTTCTCCTAGTTCTCCCCAGCCATCTAAGACACCAGGCTGTCCTCCTAACTCATGGAGCCCACCAAGGGGTAGTAAATTCCAAGAAAAGACTGAGAAGCAAAGGATCAATGAGTAGAGGAGGTTGTCAGGGATTACTCTGCCTGCCAAGCGACCAGCCAACCAGAGCCCCCTGAACCAGTTATCATGGAGGAAGGGCCTACCACCCCTTGGCAACATATCAGTACGAATTTTGGCAGCACCCCTGACGGTTCACACATTTTCATTCTTTCATACTTGTCGATGATGTTCCCTGGTATCACGAAGCAGAAATCATGCCAACCACCTCCACTTTGATGTTATCCCAAAAAATCGAGAAAATGATGGCCACCTGTGAGAAGCTTGCTTGGTATATGGTGTACACTTATGTAAGTGGGCTCCTTGCACCAATCCAGACAACCCTTATGGTGATTTTAGTGGTCTTAGAAAACCTTAGAAAGTTCTCTAAGGGGTAGCTGTGGAGAGCAGCCTTCAGGCTTAGTCCAGGAGTATAAAGCAGATTGTTTTACCAGAACATAATCTTATTGATATGGATTAAGTGAAAAAGAATCACACAGTGTATTTATAAAAATATGTATTCACTATAAGACACTATCTAACACATACAGATATCTCCTAGCCTGAGATATACACAATGCACACAATACTTTTTAATAGAAACAGGTAGGTCGCACTTAATACAAAGTGGTCACCAGGGGGAGACCAAACCATATACTAAAATAGTGGTATGCAAACCACGACTCAAGTCAAGACCATACCCAGAAGACGTAGAAGTGCCGGAGACCCAAGGAACCACCCGAGGTAAGTGACCAGGAGGCAGTGTGCAGAGTGGCGAGTTCAATGCAAGTCAATGGGTAAGTTGCGGTTGCAATTTTAAAGAAGAAGGACCCTTTCCAGTGGACCCTGAAGAAACCCCGTGGAATACAGAAGGTTGGAGAACCACCCCACCCGTAGATACCTTAGGAACCGTGATACCTGCACCAGGGAAGCTGGGGGCATAGGTGTAAAGTAGTGTCGGAAACCGCCGTCAAACCCAATGGAGGACTTCAGTGAAGATGCCGCTGCTGGGGAAGGTGAAAGTGTTCGGTGGAACCAAAAGGGGGATTCAAGATGAGAAGTACATGCAAGAAGAGGGGACAGAGTCTATGCCACCCAGGATTGACCAGGAGGCACAGAAGACGAATGCCCACCGATGTAGGGTGCTGATGATAACCATGGAGCTGCAGCTGCGCGGACCAGGCGATGCTGTGGAAGACCAGGAGTGGTTCACGAGCTGTCCCACGTCGGATGTCGAGGTTTGAGGGGTCAGTGTTCATAAGGAGCACCAACAAGCCTCGGCAAGTGCAAACAATGTGGGAAACAAAGAAGGTGCAGTGTTGGGACCAGCAATGTCCAGGTGACTCACCACAAGCAGGGGAGTCAGGGCAGGCCCAGAGCAATCAGGGGAGCCCAAAGAATTCAAAGATGACCCTCAAAAGGACCCATAGGCCGGAGGCACTGGAGTAGCCAGAGGATCTCGAGCCACTCACCAAAGATGCAAGCCCACGATGCAAGTGATGCAGTGAGGATAACATCTTGGTCACAGGAGAGGTTTGAGGTTGGCACTACTTGGAGCCCGAATATCTTGGTGGAAGGAAGCCAACAAGCCTTTGCAACTGCAAGTCGATGCAGTGCACAGGGGTTCGGTTCCTGCGGCTCCGACGAGGGATACTGGCCTCAAACTTGGTGAGCGGACAGGGCAGGCCTCGAGGATGTGAAGAACCACAACCTGTTTCACTGAGCCTTTTGAAGTCCGTGGGAGCCCAGGATCAGCAGACCGGTCAGCTTAGTTGCAGGGCCTGCAGGGGCAGGGAAGGGACTCCTTCATTTCAAGGGAGATTCCTTCAGGTGTCTTGGATGCTCACAGGCCTTAGAAGGTTCCTGTATGGTGCACAGGTACAGACGTTGCAGCAGACGAGCAGGGTGAAGAGATCAGAAGCAGCAGGTTTCTTCCCAGAGACAGCCTTGATGCCCAGAGTGAAGTCCAGGGTGCCCAGACGATTGAAGAAGTGGTGTCTTGAAATTAATCTTGTCCCAAGACTAATCTAGGGACTCACCCTCAGGTAAGCCTTTATCCAGTTTGCCACCAGAGCGGGAGCCAACGGCTCCCTGAGCTGGTTAGAACTGGACTATGCAAGGAGGGCAGCAAGTGTGCCCTTCAAGAAGACTAGTGTGGCGCTAGCAAGGGCTGCCACCTGGCCCCAATACCCTAAACCATGTTTGGGAGGTGGTCACACCTCCCTGTGACAGGATACCTATTGTTCTGCCTTCCCCTGCTCAAGCTTGGCTCAGCAGCAGGAGGGCAGAATCGTGTCTCTGGTCGGCAGCAGCCATGTGGTGCTGTCCGGGTCTAGAAGACCGGCACAGGGAGCACTGAGGGCCTCCCGGAGGAGCTTTACAGTACATGGAATCATACTTCCCACACCGTTTACGGTGTGGGGGTATGATTCCAACATGTTTGATACCAAACATGATAGGGTATGTTACAGCCAGTTTCGAGATGGTCATTGCGTAATGATGCGGTACCCCTCTATATGTTATATTGCTGTCTCACTCACAACCCAGGAGAATAGACTGCTGTAGGTGTGTCCTGCTCATGCAGGGGCACCCTCACACTTAGAACCGAGCACCCTGCCTTCAGGATATTAAGGCCTACCTTAGGGGTGACTTATAGGTTTTAAGTGCAGTGACCTTATATATAGGGAAACCTATATCTTTCGTAAGTGGTGCTAGCACCAGCTCATACGGGCTGCAATGGCAGGCCTGTAGTTACACATTGAGTGGTGTCCCATGGGTGGCATAATACATGCTTCAGCCCATGAATGACCCCTGGTGTACCTAAGCCCTGGGTACCTTAGTACCATATACTAGGGAGTTATAAGTGTACACCAGTATCCAATCTGGGATGTGACTAAGTACTTACCATACCAATTTAAAGGAGAAAGCACCGAGACTGGGGTCCTGATTAGCAGGATCCCAGTCAGACTAGTCAAAAACAGCATTACTTCAAGCAAAAAGTGGGGTAACCATAAAAGCAGATCCTACTTTCCTACACCACCCATGGACTGTTCACAGAGATCCGCACTGACAATGGCCCACCCTTCAATGGTCATGAATGGGCCGACTATCTGTGTTTACGAAATACAAAGCACAGCCGCATCACACCCAGGTGGCCTCAAGCCAATGGGGAGGTAGGAAGGTTTGTAATTACATTTACAAAGGTCATCCGCATTGCTATGACAGTGGCCAAAAATGTAGAAAGCTCTATTTACACCTTTCTACTAGAATATCGGCTGACCCCTCATTCCACCACTGGCATTGCCCGAGCAAACTGTATTTTGGTCGAGCACTAACAGACACCCTTCCCCACCAGAGAGAGATGTGGCGCCGTGGCCAGGGCGACAGACGCTGGGGATCATGGTTCGATCCCTGGCTCCGGCAGCAGGGGTCTGCCCAGCACCATGCAACTCTGGGCAATAGCTTGCTTAATCTTCCCAGCGCCGAGATACCCCTTTGGGGGTGATTTGTGCGCTATACAAGTACTGGATTGACATTTTTATATTTTTACCATCTCCTGTGGGTAGATCAACCAAATCCCCCAAATCGCTGAGACTAAGAAGAGCCCGCAACAACGAATATGCTTGGCGCTACAAAAGGGACAGAGACCCACACCAGAGTTATCTCCAAGTTCAAAACAGCACCCTTTGCACATGATGACACATTGTCTGTCCACCCATGCGCAGCCCACCCAGTCAAGAAAGGGCAGCCGAATGGGGCACTGAGGGCACCCCAGCCATTGGTGGGTCCCCTCCAGTACTGCCAGTCCAGCCACTGCCTGTCGTGGTGCCTTGGGGCATTCAGACCACCCGAGACTGATGAGGCCACCCAGGTGTCCATCCAGAGGAGCACCAGATGGCGGTATCATCTGAGATCCAAGCCAGACCCATCTCGACAATATGCAGACTTTTTGCCAGACTAAGAAAATGTGGAAGCCAGGGCTGTAATTTCGGAAATCAAAGAAGGCCCTCACCTTTTGTTCTGTTTCTATAGCCTTATGACTCTGTGTTATGAGTGTTCTATTTTTGTTTGTTCAGTTATTTCTATTCCATGTTACAAGAGGGATGTAGTGTTCCATCATGCTTAAGCGTGACCATGTGGTATGCCCGAGGGAGGGGGATTTCAAGTGTTCCCCCATGTGTGTGCAACTGAGTGGTTCACCCTGACTACATGCGTAGGAAACGTAATAAACTTAGGGCCTCATTTACAAGAAAGTGCTGCATCGCGGCACCGCAAGCCCTTTGGCTGCGCCATACTGCAGCACTTTCAAAGCATAGAGATGTGTCATATTTACAACAACATGACGCATCCCTGTGCATTCCCCTGCACTGGCGCACAATCGTCTGCCATGCGCCATGGAGGAACCCTTGCACCATGATACAAGGGTGCCTGCTTAGCTGGGAGATTGTTTATGTGCAGGAAGGGGTACCTTCCTGCACAAAAACAAAAAAAAATAAAAAGAGGTATTTTTCTCTTCCTGTGTGTGCTGCATTTCTCCTAGTTGCGCCTCGCTACGCCAGCCCTCGGGTGGCGTGGCATTCTGATGGATTTCCAGGTTTACGAATTCTCGTAAATCTGGAAATGCCTCAGAATACATGGGTGTTGCGTGGGAGCACCCACAGCAACACCCACGTCATGCCCCTTACACGCAAAGTGCTGCGTCAGAAGGGGCAATATTTACAAGCACACGTAAAGTAACTCAGGATGGCTTTACATGTCCTTGTAAATATCAGGCAGCAGGTTGTGCTGCCGGTGCGTCACGGCCATGAGCAAAGTAACAAGTGTGTCTGTGCCACCATTTACAAGGTGTGCATGCGACACACTACAGTAACAACATTTATGGGCATGCGAAAGAAAACATATTAAAGCGTGGTAGTCTATGTATTTCTTTGAGTAAGTTTTAACACATTTTCTCTCCCTTTGAATTTATTATTGAAATCCTTAAACTTTATCCTGCTTCTGGAAAGTGAGACCATACTTCAAGTACATTTTTATGTTTTAATGTGGATGTTTTTCTGCTAGGAACATTATCGTGATCACAAATAAAAGCATTACCGTGATGAAACGCGTGATTTTACTAAAATGAGCTTTGGTTAAAATATCCGGCATTCAAAACACTTGAGAAGACCGATCTGCAGTGTAAAACGGTTTATTTAAAAATAAAAATGTTTTTTTAACTTTACAACTTAATTTTTTTTTATCTATCCTCATGAGAAGACAACAATAAACTTACATATAAAAAATAAAATCCAAGAAAATGAACTCTCCATCGTCAGAGCAAATACAATCGTAATACAATTTGTATCAAATTCATATCCTAAACTATATTTAAAGCATTTAAAAAAAAATACAAATACAGTAGCAGAATTGTAACAGCATTAGAACCCAAATATAACATTATCCCCTTTCAATTTAGTAAAACAAGTATCTAAAAACTTGGCATGATGTTGTGCTAGCTCCGAACAGTAAATAGATTATCAAAATGTGCACTCTATCATCTCTTAACATAAATAGACATCTAAAGTATAAATTAAAAATAACGCCCAACTGCCGTGACATTGCCACCCGCAATGCCGTGACTCGGATTCGAACCGAGGTTGCTGCGGCCACAACGCAGAGTACTAACCACTATACGATCACGGCGTGCACTCTATCATCTCTTAACATAAATAGACATCTAAAGTATAAATTAAAAATAACGCCCAACTGCCGTGACATTGCCACCCGCAATGCCGTGACTCGGATTCGAACCGAGGTTGCTGCGGCCACAACGCAGAGTACTAACCACTATACGATCACGGCGAGCTACTTGGGCTCTGGCACGATCGTCGGCTGAAGCTTTCATAACCTTCCTATCACTGGTACTCCACAGCTGGGTTGTATTTATTGTGTTTCCTGCTGCCTCCAAAAAACACCCCGTATTTCAATAGAGTGCCTAATATTGTGCTGGCCTTCACAATATCGAATTTAAAGCATCATATCAAATATACTGCAGCAGCTTCGGGGACGCTGCATATCTTATCTATGACAGTTCGAGCGCAGCAAACACGTCAGTTTGACTCTAAATGAAATATGTACAGACAGGGGGATTAGACGTCGAAAGAGGCATCGACAGAAAAGGTATTAACAGTTTAAAATCAAAAAGGCGTCTGCAAATCTTTTGAAATTAATACATTTCTTAATGACAAATCTGGGCACGTCCCTACACAATACAATTCACCTACAACGACTTACATGTTATAGAGTAAAAAAATACCGCAGCACAGATTAAAATGAAATATACATATCGCATGCAAAGTTTTAAAGGATGTGGATATTCCAGATCACGGACAGCAAGTAGCTTCCGGGAAACAGCAGCAGCCATTTCCCAATTGGCGAAACAAAACGAATATTGACAAACACGTCATACGTAAGCCACGTGACATACGGCGAGGCACGCACCGCTCTAAGAACTCTCACCAATACGAAACGCGCGTTCAGTGCAGTCTTTACTATCGAATCTCTACAGTACAGAGATGTCAGTGCGGTTCGGAGAATAAAGGGCCATGTAGGCCATAGAAGAATTCTGTAAATGTGCTCACTTTGGGCATTTGGAGATTGCGAGAACAGAAAGGGGTTATCTGAGCTTTACAGCTGTTCTCACTAAAGTTTTGAGTAGAGTTGTCACCATTCCAAGAGTGATATACACAGCTCGTTTGCTGTGTGAAGTTCAGTCACATAAGTCTCGGTGTTACATTACCTCCTCGTCCAGTCTTCCTCGCCACAGTATTCACCAATGAGCCTCCGGCTCCACACAGAACTCCAAGTAACTTAAAAGAGCAGCGCTCTAGTCTCCCCTCCCTCCTCCAACATGGCCCCCAGTGGCTTCAGCCAATCCCATAAAGGGATACAAACCAGCAAGCCCGATCTGTTCTTTTTTTCTGCACTTCTCCGAGTGCTACGTTGCCTGTGTTGACCGGTGGTGTCCTCAGGTGAGTGGGGCTGGGTTCCTGCTTCAGCGGTCCCGTTATGCCCTTGGGTATTTAGTTTGGGGGTAGTAGTTCGATTAAATGGTTGTGTTGTACCTCCTGCTACTGCCTTTGACGCCGCTGGTCCTGCTCTAGCGGACTTTCAGCGGCGTTCGTCTTGTTTGTTTGTTGGCCTGTGTCGTTCGGTGAAACTGACGATCCCTCGTGGTCTGCTTCATTTCCCGGCCGCGCGTCCTGCTCAGCGGACGTAGCGCGGCCGGATGCCTTTGATCTGGGGGCCCGAGGCTCCCGGTCTCATTGCTTACCTGCTGTTCCTGGAGCGTGTGCGTGCTGTGGGGGCGGGTGGCTCCCGTGGGCGTTTCTTTCACGGCTTCTTCGTGGTGTGTTCCTTGTTCACCTCTGCCTCGGTCCTCGCTGGCTGGGTATGTGACCATGCGCGAGGCTGTTTCTCCTCCCTTTATGGTTGGTTGGTCTGGTTACGGGTTCTGGCTGGTTTGGTTACCTAGCAACCCCGGGGCCTTTTAAGCCAGGCGTGTTGTCTTCTCCTCTGCCTGTGTTCTCTTCGTGCGTTCACTGGTGTGTTGCTGTCATGGAGTGTGGTGATGTTCCTGATTCTGCTCCTGAGGCTTCTGGTTCTGGTGTCCAGATACCGTCTATGGCTGTGTTACAGCAGCTGATCAATTCTGCTGTTGCTGCTGCTCTGCAAAGTCAGACGCCTGTTCCTCCTGCTAAGCGGGCTAAGGTGGAGGTAGCTGCGGCTGCTGATTCTGACGTTGAGGAGGATGTTGATGTCAGAGGTCGTTTTGTGCAGGGTGCCGACCTGAAGGAGGTGCTGGGTCACATTAGAGAGAACTTGGTGTTTCCTACTTCTGTGGTTCCTCTGGATGACGATCTCTTTGCGCAATACCAGCGTCCTGCGCCTGATTCTTTGCCTTTACACTCTTCGGTCTTGAAGGTCCTGGAGAATGAATGGAAAGATGTGGACAGAGGCTCCTTTCCGCGCTTTTTGAGTAAGCGATACCCGCTGCAGGACTTTGATGTGAAGTTCCCTTCTTCGGTGAAGGTTGATTCATTGTTGGCCAGCATGGTGTCTCATGGTACTGTGGTGTCTGAGGATTCTTCTCCTGCTGACCCGGTTGACCGTAAAGTGGATGGTGCGGTGAAACGCACTTTTGCGGCTGCTAATTTCTCTATCAGGGCGGCTGCCTATGCATCTTACACTATACAATCCTTGCTGAAGGATTTTCAGTCCCTGTCTGAATTGATGGACCAAGGGGAGGATGTTTCTTCTACCCTGGCGATGATGGAGCAACAGGTTCGGTTGCTTTCGGATGTCTCCTTTGACTCTTTAGGGGCTGCGGCTTCCGCAGCTGGGTCTTCGGTGGCTGCGAGGCGTCAGTTGTGGCTTCGTTCGTGGAAGGCTGATGCTGCGCAGAAAAATCTCCTGATGAAGATTCCTTTTTCTGGGGTTAAACTTTTTGGGTCACTGATGGATGACATGGTTAAGAAAACGGCGGAGGACCGTAAGCTACTGGCTCCTGAGCGAGCGGGTCACTTCCGTTCCTTTGGTTCTCAGAGAGCTTTTGGCCCTTCTCGGAGGGGTCGTGCTGGTCAGCCCTTTCGTGGGAGGGGGCGTGGCCGGGGTGCTCCTTCCTTTGGTAAGACCCGGTTCTCCGGTTCCTCTTCCTCCTCCACTCCTGCACCTAAGTCGTGACTGGATCGCTCCTGGTATGGGTCCGGTTGGGGGTCGCCTCCGTTTCTTCCTGGAGTCTTGGAGACGGTCTGTTTCGGACAAATGGGTGCTGCAGGTGGTTTCAGAGGGTTTGCGGATTGGGTTTATCCTGACTCCCCCAGACTGTTTCAGGGCTACTCCTTGTCCCAGAGATCCTGTAAGGAGATTGGCGCTTTTGGACGGCGTCGACTCACTGGTGGTCAAGGGTGCGGTGGTTCCTGTTCCCATCGATCAGTTGGGGCTGGGCGTGTATTCCATCCTGTTCCTGGTGTCGAAGCGCACTGGAGATCTTCGCCCTGTGATGGACCTGAAGTGGGTGAATACTTACATCCCTCACGAGAAGTTCAAGATGGTTTCCCTTCCGTTGATCCTTCCTCTGATTTCTCGGGGCGACTTCCTTGCATCGATAGACTTGAGGGATGCTTATCTCCATGTCCCGGTTCATCCGGATTCCCAGAAGTTTCTCCGATTTTGCGTGATGGGTCAGCATTACCAATTCCAGGTACTGCCATTTGGACTCTGCTCTGCTCCCAGGGTCTTTACTAAGGTTCTGGCTCCTCTTATTGGCCTATTGCATGGGGAGGGCATTAGTGTGTTTCCTTATCTGGACGACATTTTAATTTCTGCTTCTTCTCTTCCCAAGGCGGAGTTGCATGTCAAGAGGGTGTGCCATGTCCTGGAACGTCATGGGTTCCTCGTGAATGTCCCGAAGTCCTCCCTGGTTCCTGCACAGGAATTGACTTTCATTGGGGCTCTGTTCAGGACTCAGTTGGGTATGGTGTTCCTTCCTCCTCCCAGGATTCTGTCCCTGATGTCTGCTGTTCGTGCCCTGTTGGTGGGACTGTCTCATCCTGTGAGCCTATGGCTGAGGGTTCAGGGTCTGATGTCGGCGTCATTGTTGACGGTGCCGTGGGCTCGCCTTCACATGTACCCGGTGGTATCGCACATTTTGTCGCATTGGGACCCCTGTTCCCTGGATATGACTGTTTTGATTCCTATGTCGGAAGAGGTTCGGGTGGTCCTGGGTTGGTGGTTGGTCGACGGTCATCTGTCCAGGGGCCGCCCTTTTCTGATTGTTCCCACCCGCGTGGTCACTACCGATGCCAGCCTGCTGGGGTGGGGTGCTACTCTGGGGGATTCGACGACTCAGGGGGTTTGGCCTCAGTCGGTGGTGTCATGTTCCTCCAACTACAAGGAGCTGAAAGCCGTCCTTCTGGGTTTGTTGGATTTCTCGAGTCTGGTTCAGGGTCACCATGTGCAGGTTCGAACGGACAATCAGGTTGTGATGTCCTATATAAACCATCAGGGAGGGTGCAGAGTTCGATCCCTCAGTTGCCTCGGCCGTCAGATTTGTGGTTGGGCGGAGTTGAATCTGGAGTCCCTGTCTGCCATTTATCTTCCTGGCACGGAGAACACTGTGGCGGATTGTCTGAGCCGGGTGTTTCCCTCCATGGGCTCTTTGTCCCTGACGCCTGTGATTTTCAGGAGGTTGCGACGGATGTTTGGTTGTCCGATTGTCGACCTCTTTGCTTCCCGGGACAATTTCAAGATCCGTTGCTATTGCACAATTATGCCTTGCCGGGATGCTTGGAGGGTGGATGCCCTGTCGTTCCCTTGGCCGAAGGGTCTCTTGTATGCCTTTCCTCCTGTTCCCCTGATTCCGGCGGTCTTGCAGAAGATCAAGAGGGAGGGATCCTTTGTGCTTCTCATTGCTCCGGGTTGGGTGCGTCGCCCTTGGTATCCCCTGATGTTGGAATTGGCTGTGTCTCCGGGGTGGGCCTTGCCATTCAGTCCTTACCCTCTGTTGGGCCCTCCTCTTCCTCTGCCTGTGTTCCGGTCCTTGGGTCTGCGGGCCTGGCTCTTGAGAGGGATTCGTTGATGCGAACTGGCTGTTCCTTGGCTGTAGCTGGGGTCATTCAGCAGTCCAGGAGACCTTCTACCCTTAAGTCCTATGCTAAACACTGGGATAATTTTGTTTCTTGGTGTCTGGGTCGCGATCTGTCGGTGGCTTCTTTGGATCCGGCTCGCATTTTGGATTTTTTGAATGATGGGTTTGTGCTAGGCTTGGCCATTTCGACTCTTAGGGCTCAGTGGGCTGCGATTCAGGCGTTCCACGTCCTTCCTTTGATTTCTGTTTCACCTTTGGTTGCTAGACTTTTTAAGTCTCTATCTTTCCAACGCCCCCGTCCTATTATGTGTCCTCCACCTTGGGACCTGCCTTTGGTTTTGCGCTCCTTGCAGTTGGCTCCGTTCGAGCCTTTGGAGTCGGTGGAGTTGAAGTTTTTGACACTCAAGGTGGTGTTTCTTGTGGCGATTGCTTCTGCCAGACGTATGGGGGAGCTGGGTGCATTCCTTCGTTCTGCTCCCTTTTTGTTGGTTTTGCCGGACAGGGTGGTGTTGCGCCCTCATCCTACGTTCATTCCTAAAGTGGGTTCTTATTTTCATAGGTCTTCTGAGGTGGTGCTTCCATGTCTTTGTCCTGATCCTTCCTCGGATGAGGAATCCCTGTTGCACCTCTTGGATGTTCGGCGTGCTTTATTGATATATTTATCGCGCACGTCTTCGTTTTGCAAAGTGGACAACTTGTTTGTCAATTATGGTTTGTCACGTCAGGGTCTGAAACCCTCCCTCTCGACGATCAGTCGCTGGATTAAGGAGGCCATTTTGTTGGCGTATGCTTCGGTTGCTGAAGTTCCCTCCCTTCCTGTTCAGGGGCGTTCCACCCGCTCTGTTGCTGTGTCTTGGGCCTCCTTCAAAGGGGTGTCCATGGAGGATGTTTGCCGGGCTGCTACTTGGTCTTCACCTCATACATTCATGTCCCATTACCGCCTCCAGGTTGGGGGTGGGGGTTCTGTTTCATTTGCATCTTCTGTGTTGACTGCGGGGATGCCTTGAGGGGTTGTATTTGATTGCTGTACCTCTGTATATTAAATCTAGTTTCACTGCACTTTGCTGTGGTCTTTTCCTTACATGAAGCTGATTGCTTTGGTATCGGCTCATTGGTGAATACTGTGGCGAGGAAGACTGGACGAGGAGGTAATGCCCGGATTACTTACCGGTAATCTTCATTACTCCGAGTCCTAGTCTTCCTCGCCACAGTATAGTTTCCCTTCCCTCCCGGCCCTGGTGGTGGCTTCATGTCTGCGGCTTTGATTATCAGATCGGGCTTGCTGGTTTGTATCCCTTTATGGGATTGGCTGAAGCCACTGGGGGCCATGTTGGAGGAGGGAGGGGAGACTAGAGCGCTGCTCTTTTAAGTTACTTGGAGTTCTGTGTGGAGCCGGAGGCTCATTGGTGAATACTGTGGCGAGGAAGACTAGGACTCGGAGTAATGAAGATTACCGGTAAGTAATCCGGGCATTCCACACTCCCATCAGTCATGGTGCTGACGCAATAAGGCTCCAAAATATAACACTAAAAGTCTAAAACCAAGAAAAATGTCTCCATTTATATAGGACAAAGCCTAATGCTACCAAAATACACGAGTAAATAATGCACATGCACGCACAGGCAGCACTGAAGCTGTGGGGCAGATTTACATGTTACCTGACAAAGCAGGAAAAGTTCAAAATGAGAGTCTTCATTTTTAAAAGGTAATTACTTCATTTATTAAAAGTTCACAACGTGCATGAAAGTCCTTTCTCCCCTGCCTACCATTTCTAAACGCGTATAACTAAGGTAGCCCTACTTTCTTTTGGACATTTTGGGTTTCTAATTGGGAATTTGCTATAATTGGCAAATATAGAAGTGTATCTACTGTGACGTTTTCCCACTGCTCTACATGGAGAAGTCAAACACGCAGAGGCCCACACCACACCACACCATAAAGCAGGCAGGTAGGGTTTTGTGACATGGCTACTTACGTGTTCTCTGTTTTCTGTTTTGTTTCTACATCTGGTTGTTTTGGCTCCCGCGATACCCATAACACAAATATACACACAGCAATTTCCTCTGAACATAGTTTGATAATTGTCAGTGTTTGCGTCGAACAGTGTCTAGAGATTTACTTTAAATAAAAAAATATTGTGCCACTGCAACATGAATCTGGACTTATCCCAGAAGCTTGCAAGTCTTATCTTCTATACATTTTATTTTCAATCATTCAAAAAGAGTGTAAAACAAATTGAACAATTTTGGTTTTCTCACCTTCTACCACAACCTCTCCAGTGGCCTCTTTCCTCTTTTTTGCTCATCGCAATAGCCACTATTGGTTCAGGAGCATTTTTGTTTTGCCACTTACAGTGGATATTGGTGATTTTCTCACTGGTGCTCCTGGGTAATAAATACTCCTCACTCCTTGGGTGTGGTTGATAGAAACCTGTGCTTTCAGGTGCAAACATGTCACATGTATTACAGGAACCAACTGCGGTACAGCCAGCAAAAAATCTTGGGCACCCTATCTGAGCACTTGGCCGGAGTATACGCGGGGCTCCCTACCCCGGTCCTAGACGAACTTGGCGGGGCTCCTCACTGCACTGAATCTACCTTATTTAGATAGTGAGACCAGCCAAGAGCTGAATGACTCTATCTCGAAAGAGGAAATCCTAGCAGGCATTAACACTGAAATCTGCAAAGAGTTCGGGGAGTAACAGCCTACAGGCCGAGTTCTATAAGAAATTTGCACCCATCCTACCAGACCGCCTTCTCGAGGTATACAATGAGGCATTCCAAACCCGAATACTCCCACCATCCATGAATGAAGCCATGGTGGTTATGATCCCCAAGGCGGATAGGGACACTCAGCACCCGCAGTCACACAGACCCAACTCCTTGTTGAACATCGACATGAAAGTACTTAGCGAAATCATGGCGGCTCAACTGCAAACGCATATGCAACACCTAATTTACCCCGACCAAGCGGGTGTCACCCCCAAACATAGCACGGCCCACAATTTAAGGTGACTGGCCCACGTATGGCATTCACCTTTGCTAAAACAGGAGGACTGTGCCATGCCCTGGTGCTGTTAGATATCGAACAAGCGTTCAACTCGGTTGGGACTAGAATCCACAAAGGGGTTAAGCAGGTGAGCTCGAATACAACATTCAAGCTAATTCAATTCAATTACGTACACCAGACATACCTGACTCCCAAGATGTTACACAGGATTTATCCGGACTGATCAGGGCAATCCTAGATATGGGAAGGCAGAGGTTATATTTATTCACATTGTCTAGTACTGCCCAGAGCTTTAACCATACTGGACTGATGTCCTGACCGTGTTACAGGGAGTGACGGGGTGGGAGATATCAAGGGAGATCTGTGTGGTGTTGCTTGGTCTACAGCCCGACCTAAGAACAAGAGTTTTAGTAGGAATTTTGTCCTTTTGGAACTGGTACTGGCAAAACACCGGATAGCCATTTTGTGGCTGAGCCGCAGACCGTCCAAAATGCTGCAATGGGTGCGAGACATGAAAGAATGGGCGACAGCCAAAGTGATTCGAACGCAACAGACCAGACGCGATGAAAAGTTAGAGGATGACCTACGGGCACGGAGAGCAATGTTAGCAGAGCTGACAAGTGAGGCGGGAGATGCTGAAACACGAGCGGAGGTCATGGGAAGTGCACAGGTGGGTAGTGGGCCAGAGTGTAATTAGGAGAAGGGGAAGACCGTTGATCAAGGATATATTAGACAGCGTACTGATGTGAATTAAAAGGGTAGAGACAGGGATTTACAGTCCAGTGACGTACACCAGGCATGGTGGGGGGTATGTTTTAGTTGTGGGTGGAGGGTTGGAAGTTGGGATTCTTTAATATAGGTTTGTTTTCAAAAGTCTCGCAGACACAGACCAAGGTATAAATCCCCTTGGGGCTGGAGACCGGTAAAGGAAGTATTCATGATGATGGGACTAAGTTTGTACTGGATGGGTTAATGCATACACATAGAATGTATCTAGTCTACTAAACCTTGTGCACACTAGATTTGATGATCCTTATTGTATGACTCTGAGGCTATGCATATCGTTTTTGTAATGTGTGTTTCAAAATGTCAATAAAGATATATATTTTAAAAAAGTCTATAGAGCCTAATTATGTGACAGAAACTTGTTACTTTCAGCAAAAGTTTATCTAATGAGTAGATGGCCAAATCCCCTACTGTGAGATGTACGAGACGTGTTTGCAGAAAATATATAACTCATGAATACAATACTGTGTTCATTATTCTAAAATCCTGCTTCTTACGGCAACTCTGAAAATGAGGTTACGCTTTGCACAAATGTGCATATGCAGCATTTATTGCCCCAATTTTACAGTTTTAGGGGATTTTAGTTTTCATTTAAAGGATGCTGAGAATAAAGAGTCAGTATTTTTATCAGAAACATTAAAGTTGTTTTAATATGAATCAGTTGGTGAAGGCCACCACACACAAGACAGGCCTCATTTTAGATATCATCTTTTCAAATGACCCTATGCTTAAGGTAGAAACGGTACTTCCGATAATTTGGTTTGATCACAAAGCAGTTAATTTTAGACTCGACTTATTAGCTCCTGAGCTCATAATAAATTCTGCTGGGATGGTAAAGGAATGTTGCTCTTGAAACAAGTTGATCCATGAAGCTTTGGAAGAATGCCTCAAAGCTTTGAGGCTGTTGCTTTCGGTAAATCCAAATGAAGCAGAATCCCTGTCTAATATTGTACAATGCAGTTTCCAATGTGGTCACAGAGAAAAATGTGAACACTTTCAGAAATAGTTCATCCGCACCATTGGTCTCTCATAATTTAAGAGAAATGAAACAGAAATGTTGGAGACAGGAACAAATCTGGAGATCTCGCTACAGTGAAGATGAGAACATTAAGTATAGCAGCTCAACTCAGGGATATAAAAACTCATTATTGAGGAAAAAACTAAATGTTATATGGAAACAATTAAGAACACTGCAAATTCATCAAAACAGCTTTTCTAAAAGGTCCAGATATTAGTGCGCTCTAACCCTTCGACTGATTCCCCCCTAGCCAGTCCTTTTGTGATAAACTTGCAAAATACTTTAAAGGGAAAGTGTAAACAGTGTATATCGAATTTGATCTTACTAGATCCTCGTATGATCAAATGGTCTATCCTTCTCTCTGGCCGAGTTAATCATGCATACCAAGTCAGGTGCCCCCTCAGATCCCGTTCCATCCAAGGTGATGCATGAACTGGTCCACAAGATAGCTCCAGTAAATACAATTTTATTTAAAAACATTAAGGAGGGCTGTTTTCCGGTGGAGTGGAAAAAAGCTTCGGTTTTGCCACTTCTGAAAAAAACCTTCTCTTGTTCCTATGACAGAAACAAATTACTGACCTATATGGTGATTACCTTTCCCTGCTAAGGTTATCGAGAAACATCTTAACAAAACCTTGTCAGAATACATGGATAACAACAAAGGAACCTGAAGAAAAAACAGAAAGAATCCCAGGTCCCCTTTCACAAGCCCAATAAAACGTGACTTCTCCAACCACTATTTATGATGTATTTTAGGGGTACAGAGAAACGTGTCAAACGTTTATTCCTTAAATATTCAAATTGAGAACTGGGACATTGCAAACTTCCTAAATTTTTTTTGGGTATGTTTCTGTTAATTATGTTACAATTATTTGTGTTTCTAAAATAAGCACTGCTGACACAAGCACGTTTAATGTAGTGGTGATTTAAAAGATTATAGAGCTAACACAATTGCTTTAGTGCTCCAAATTCTATGACATGTTGTGTTAAAAAGTTGTTTAAAATTTGATGAAAAATGTAAGATAAAATAAATATTGTGAGCACGCTAATTACGTTTTGTGACCACAGTGATAAATCAAAGGGGTGTTAATTGGCATCAGTAAAGGTGAACTTTATTGTGTTTGATTTTGCATTGATCTAACTGTCCTGACAAAAAAAAGGCCCAACCCCCGGTAATCAAGTTTCTAAAAGTAGCATTTCCAGAATTGTGACTTACAATCTTTAAAATTACAATTCCTTAGACACAAAACCTTTACTGTCTCCCAAACAACGTTATCACTTATTAAATATAATGAGGTAACCCCTTCTTCTCCTACAGGAGAGTTTGGCCTCACAGTAGTGAAAAACGAATTTGTGAGTGTTTTACTACCAAGACATGTAAAACTTAAAAATACATGTCCAATTTTATATTTATAATGCACCCTGCCCTTTGGGCTGTTTACGGCCTAACCTAGGGGGTACATATATTTATTAAAAAGGGAGTTTTGAGTTTGGCAAAAGATTTATTTTGTTAAGTTGAATTGGCAGTTTGAAACTGCACCCAGGCTGCTGCAATGGCAGGCCTGAGACATGTTTTAAGGTGCTGCTTAAGTAGATGGCACAATAAGTGTTGCAGGGCCACTAGTATAATTTAATTTACCAGCCCTGGATATATGGTTTACCACTTTACTAGGGAGTTATAAGTAAATGAAATGTGCCAATCAGGTGTAAGCCAATCGTACTAGGTTTTAGGAAGTGAGCACAAGCACTTTAGCACTGGTTAGGAGTGGTAAAGTGCACAGAATCATAAAGCCAACAAAGACTAATTCAGTGAAACAGGATGAAAGAAGGCAACAAGCGTGGGGGAAGACCAACCTAAGGGTGAAAGGTCTAACAATCCCTGTCAAGGTGACCCACAAAAATCACTGAATTAACCTTATGTTAGCTTGGCACAAAAACAGTCAGGCTTAAAATAGAGGCAATGTGTTAAGTATTTAGGCAACATTAAAACAATAACAAAGTGAAAACACAACAGAAGAAAAATTTCACATCAATTTAGTATCCAATCAGTAGAAGCAGAGATATGCAGTACCAAAGATTTAGGTAAGTTATGCACCCAGAAGCACAAAGAGCCACTCATGGTTATCTGTTCATGATAGACCAGAGGTAAGTCACAAGTTCAGGCCTACCTCGATGGAGCACGTCTGTATATGTGGACCAGGTTAGTCCAGCTGAAAAAGTTAACTTCTCAAAGTCTGGCACAAAGTGTCCAGTTTGCAATAGAGGAGTCTGCGAAGAGGGAGTAGAGTGTCGTGGATGGTCATCGCTGTAGCGCAAAGAGTAGGCCAGGCATCACTGACAGTCATCGCTGCTGGTTGAAGATCCTATCGGGCATCGTGAATAGTAGTTGCTGGAGCATCGCGTTGGCGGTCACCTCAGGCTGGCATCACTGTAGTGCGAAAAGCAGATCTCACATTTTCAGTCATCGCTGGCGGGGGATGTAGCACGAAGAGTCGGGTCCACAGGAGCTTCGCATTGGCGGTCATTGCGGACGGCAAGATCTTAGCCCAAATGGACCCATTCCTCCCTGCCCTGATCCAAGGATTACCAGGATGAAAAAATACTTGTGTGAAGTCCTTTGTGTTTGTGCTAAGGCAGCTCCTTCAAAACGTTAAGTGGAGCTGTGCACAGCTCTGCCCTTCCCATCCAGACAGGATAGCCCATCCTGCCAACCACTTGTTCGTCTTTGTTACCCTCTCTGGGAGGAATACAAAAATACCAACTACACCTAGTCACATGACCTAGGGAAAAAGACTGCAGGCACCAAATAGTTAGGACAAAAAAATGCCCGTTTTTTAGTAGTGGCATTTTCAAAATTTTGACTTAAAATGCAACTTTACCATTAAAGAGGATTTTAAATTACAATTCTTTAGAGATCAAATATGACATTTCTACCTGTTCCCAGAGAAAAATTATCATTTATCAAATCTAATATAATAACCCAGTCTTATTCTATGAGAGAGACAGGCCTCGCAGTAGTGAAAAACGAATTTAGGAGTTTTTAACTACCAACACAAGTAAAACATAAAAGTACATATCCAACTTTTTAAAAACAATGCACCCTGCCATGGGCTGTTTAGGGCTGTTAGACCTTGCATCCTTGGTGTGGTTTCCCCTGTCTTTTTGCTTCTGTCTCCTGCTGGACTTCTTTTTGCTGGTTTTTCAACTCTGGTCACTTTACCACTGCAGAGCAGTGCTAAAGTGCAAGTGTGCCTTGTGCAAAAAGTGGTTTTGATTGGTTATCCATGATTGGCATATTTCATTTACTGGTTAGTACCTAGTAAACTGCACCTTGTGTGCCCAGGGCCTGTAAATTAAATACTACTAGTGGGCCTGCAGCACTGATTGCGCCACCCATATGAGTAGCCCTGTAAACGTGTCTCAGGACTACCACTGCAGTGTCTGCAAGTGCAGTTAGAAACTGCCATGTCGATCTGGTAAGTGCACCCACTTTCCAGGGCTTAACCTTCCCTTTTACTACATATAATGCTCCCCCAAGGTATGTCCAAAGTAGCCCCATGGGCTAGGGTGCAGTGTATGTGAAAGATAGGGCATGTACTGGTGTGTTTACATGTCCTGATAGTGAAATACTACAAATTTCGTTTGTCACTGTTCCATGGACTATCTCTCCAATAGGTTATCTTTGGAGCTGATTTGTAACACCTTACAAGTGCAACTTTCAATTGGGAAGAGATGGAGAATTAGAGTTAGTGCTCTCCGAACTCAGAATTCAAAAACACATCTTTCTGTGAAGGTGGTTCTATTGTGAGTTTGAAAATGCCACTTTTAGAAAGTGATTGCAACAAACAGGGGCAGCCCTGGAACCCACACCTGGGGCTAATAAACAATATAAGTGCTAAAATGGTTCAGGTTCCTATTTTAAGGAAAAACAATTGTGACTTCAAATGATTCATTTAAATAATGCCACCTAAAAATCATGAAATAATACAGTACCCATAGACAATTATCAAAAAATATATATATTTAATTAGTGAAAAGTTCAAATATATAATATTACAAAAGGTGCTCATAAGGTTACACAAACATATATCAATAACAAAGGACAAACTAAGGTGTCAACAAAAGTACTGGCTAAGAAGGAAAAATTATATACAATAACACGTTTGTAGGATCACAAAAACATAAAACACTAAATGCTTCCTCTTGATTTCTGCCAAGGAAGGCGTCAACGGCATTTCAACCATAGTCATTTATCAGGTCATCATCAGGACAGAACAAATAAAGAGCAACCTTCAATCGTTCGAGCTAGAAAAGAATTAATCGCCTTAAGTAAGGTTACTGAAAAACTATTCCTTGGTTGTAATCAATACATTTATTTATTTATTTATTTTAAAGGTTTTATATAGCGCCAGCTGGACCCAAGAGTATCAGAGCACTTTACAGGATTTAGCAACACAGAGTAACAGACAGACTTAATACAATATAGAAAATAAGGCAAGGCAATATGAACTTTAAGAACGTTGTAAGTTCCGGAGATCATAATCAGGTATCAAATCAAAGATAGTAGATCAAGAAGACAGTGAAGACTTATATAGTGTGTCAGTAGATGGAGGAGCGAGAGAGTGAGGCATATTTGTAGAGGGGAGGGAGGAGGTGAAATTATAAGTAAAGGGGGGCCAATATAAACAGTGAGCATGGGGGGAGTTCGCGGCCAGAGACAGTAAGTTAAACTAAGAACACCAGTATTTGTTGAAAAGGAGCAGCTTGAGGTCTTTTTTAAAGCAGGGGTAGGAGGGGTTGCAACGTAGATCTTTGGGAAGGGTATTCCAGATGGAAGGCGCATTACCAGAGAATGAGCGGGTCTGAGTTGATTTCTTTTTTTAGCAGAGGAGGGTACAAGGACAAGATCGTTAGTGCTCCTCATTGTTCTATAGCACCCAGCTTTTTGAAGTTTGTCTGTGAGGTAAGAGGGGTTATTTTGATAAAGGGCTTTGTGTGTGATGCAGGCGATCTTGTAGGTGGATCTGCCTTCGATCGGAAGCCATTTAAGGTTTTTGAGAACAGGGGAGATGTGATTGTAGCGCTTACAATCAGTAATAAGCCTGGCTGCGAGGTTAAGAATGGATTTGATAGGGGCTAGGTGGACTTTGGGGGTACCAGCAAGAGTGGCATTACCGTAATCAATTCTAGACAGGACTAATGATTGTACAACTGATTTAAAGTCATCTGCTGGGATGAAGGGTTTCATTTTTTTAAGGTGGTGTAGTATGAAGAGAGCACCTTTAGCCAAGTTTTTTATATGGGGAGTAAGACTGAGGTTCAGATCAACGCTAATACCAAGGGATTTGATCGAGTTGGAGATGGCAAGAGAGCAGTTGAGAGCTTTAATGTCCGAGATCCAGTGTTGAATAGGGAGCGAGTTGTTCTTGGGAGAGAATAGGATGATTTCAGTTTTTTTGGGGTTTAATTTGAGGTGATTTTGGTGGAACTACAGTTGGATCTTAGTCAGGGCATCGTTAAGATGTAGGACGTTGTCATGGGATTTGATCTTGTAGTATAGTTGTGTGTCATCGGCATAGAGGCGATAACTGATTTTCGCTTGTTTAAGAATGAGGGTAAGGGGTTCCATGAAGAGGTTGAATAGAGTGGGAGAAAGAATAGAGCCCTGTGGAACATCCAAGGAGACAGGCAGAGGTTTAGAAAGGCAACCACTGACTTTAATTTGTTGAGTTCTATTTTGGAAATACGAGGTGAACCACTTAAGAACATCATCGTCAAAGCCGAAACGGTCTTTGAGAATATTGAGTAAAGTGTCATGGTTAACAGTATCAGAAGCTGCAGAGAGGTCAAGAAGAATGAGGAGAGAAGATTCGCCTTTATCAAGGGAGCGATGTATGTCATCAGTAATGTTGAGCATTGCTGTTTCCGTGCTGCATCCCTTTCTAAAACCTGATTGGAAAACGTCTAAGAGGTTGAATGAGTCGATGTGTTTATCCAACTGTAGCAGGACGCATTTTTCGAGGGCTTTGGATAGGAAGGGAAGGTTGGAGATAGGGCGCAGGTTGTTTAAGTCATTGGGGTCATCCGGTGTATTTTTGATGATTGGGGTAATTTGACCTAGTTGGAGGGAAGCAGGAACACTGCCAGTGGCAAAGGACGAGCTGATGATATTGGTCCATAGAGGGGCGATGAGGTATTTTAGTTCTTGTACCAGATGAGCTGGAAGTGGATCTCTAGTATGTGAGGATGGTTTAATCTTGGTGATGATGTTAAGGACATCACTTTCTGACACTGGACAAAAATTGTTCCAGGAAGCATTATTTTTTGGCTGGGGGGCAATAAGGTAAGGTTCGTAGTGGGTGATAGAGAGGGGGAGTTGGGAGGAATAAGGGGGGATAGGAGTGGAAGAAGTCTCAGGGGGAATGTTAAGGAGGGGGGTTGACTATGTGGTGGGGGAGTTAAGGCGAAGGATTGGTCAATCTTGGTGACTTTATCAGAAAAGAAGCTGACAATTTCTTCGCACCACTCAACCGTAGCTAGTAAATTAGGTGGGGCTGAGGTACTTTGGTTTTTGACAATGTTAAAAAGCTCCCTAGGACGATTCCTAGCCCAATCAAGTTGTGTACGGAAGAAGGAAGCTTTTTCGTTGAAGATGTGTTTTTGTAGTTGGCCCTTGCAGCTCTGAGGAGGACAAGATTCGAGGTGGAAGGTTGTTGCCTCCAAATGCGTTTGGTCTGTCTGAGAGCTCGTCTCTCTTTGTTGAGGTCAGTATTGAACCAAGTTTTGGAGGAAATAGTTTTGGGGAGTTTTAATTTGGCATGGGCAATTTGGTCAAGGACTTCAAGGATAGAATTATTGTAATGTTCAATAAGACCAGTGGTACTTTGGGAGAGAAGGGAAAGCTGTAGGCGAGCTTTGATTGTAGATTCCAGCTCGCCAGGAGGAATAAGGGGAAGATTTCGGGTTAGCTTCTTTTGTATGTTGGTGTTAGAGGGAGGAGGGGGCATAGAGCTGTTAATCGTGTAGAAGATGAGGTGATGATCGGACCAGTCAATGGGGATAATGTGGGAAAGAGAAGCCAGTTCCTTGCTAGTGATAATAGCCTCAAGGGTAGCACCTTTGGAGTGAGTTGGAGAGGTGCAGAATTGTGTCAAGTCACTGATGTCAAGTAAGTCATTGATAAGGTTAACTGCAGGGTCGTCGGTTTTGTTCCAATGGAGGTTAAAATCCCCTAGGAAGAGGTTTCTAGATTTGGAGAGCGAAGATTGAATAAGAAGGTCGGACAATTCCTCGGCAAAGGAGAGAGGGTCACCAGGGGGGTGGTAGGTATTATGTAGGCAGATAGGAGGGGAACCCTGTAATGCAAGTTCAGTACCTAGGTATTCAAAAGTGGATGGGTCATGGTGGTGGACAGGTGAAAGTTTAATACATAAAGTATTGTTCATGTTAGTCAAAACAAAAGGCCAAAAAATGAAAAAAGATCCTGCACCAATATTAAATAGGACAACAAATTAAAGGAAAAAGTGCTTAAAAACAAATTAAAAATAAAAATGCATAAATGTGCGCTAAAAAAGTAATTTTGAAATAAAGCCCACCACATAAGAGTGAATCTCCATGCATAGTTCATAAAACACTTAAATACCAAAGCTGGTTCAATCCCAAGCTTCAAGAAAGTGCAAATCCTGCACTGCGATTCATTCAAGGTATAATTCGTACGAAGCCAGATTACATTTACCATGGCTTGTGGACTACGAGGTCCTAAGTTGTGTAGTGCCTCCCGGACCCAATTTGTGTATATAATTTGAATTACTGGCAGAAAGAAAAGAAATTTCAAATTTCTCAGCAAGGCCCAAATTACTAATGTATCCAAACAACTCTACTTCAGCAATTAATGGCTTCGAGCATTATAACAGATTCAAGAATACCTGTGATTCAAATCCACTCCTCTCGTCAATGAATTCTGAAATACGTGAATGCCAACGTAAAGGCTATGTGTTAAAATAAGCACTACTCTGTGATGGAAATGAAGGAAAGACCTAAAGTAAGATTAAAATCTTTAGTTAAAAAATGAGAGTGTTAAAGGTACGTCTTTAATTTCCCATATTCGCAACCAGGGTGGCAAGAGTAATCCAACCATCTTAATTTAAGTTATAAAAACATTGGACCTAAATCTGGAATCCAAATGATTGTGGAAAACTCTCTAGTGTGCATGCACACAGTTAGAGTCAGTACTGTGCACAGTCTGCAAGGGTGATATTCCGTGCGCGGACTCTGAAATGTGTTAGGTGCTGGCATAAACTGAATAGCCAGCGGTGAAGCCAAAAATCTTTTATAAATCTTACGGTCCAACAAGGATTAAGATCAAACCCACAATGTGCGATCAAAATTCACAAAGGCACCCATTCTATAAAATCATGCAGATTAAGTTAGAACAACGGAAAAGGGACTTTGATCCCCCGAAGTAATCAAGTAAAAACTTCAGAGTGTGTGAATATCGAAAATAAATTTGCAAAGAAATTAAATAAGGAAAAAGAAATGAAAATATTATTTGAAATACAGATGTTTTTATTGTACCCCCCAAAACATGAATGTTATCCTAAAAACTAAACATAATAATACTTATTAAGAAAGACAATATGCAATTATAGGAAAAAAGGAAAAACGGAACAGACAAGTGGGCATTTCCTTGCTTTACCATCCTGTGCTTCTGCCTGCCTG
Source organism: Triturus cristatus (assembly GCF_964204655.1). Classification (NCBI taxonomy): domain Eukaryota; kingdom Metazoa; phylum Chordata; class Amphibia; order Caudata; family Salamandridae; genus Triturus; species Triturus cristatus. The sequence goes on from NC_140595.1 coordinate 722,214,631, forward strand.
TGGAATCAACATCTGGTTTAAACTGGCAGTTGAGCTGTTTGTGCATTCACTCTAGACAGTCACTCAAAGGGAGATGAGGTGCGCCCTGCATATCCTGATTGCCTATCACCAGGCTGCTGGGCCTTCGTGAGCTAGAGTGATGGGAGGAGTTCTCACTGACACCTGAATAGGGCTGTGCCTGCCCTCTCACAATGCTGTCTCCACCCCCCGTAGTGTGCCTGGAGCCAGGACAGGGCAAGGCAGGATCTGTGCACTACAAAGACTGTCCTTTGAAGTATACCTACTTCAAAGGCAGAAAGGGGTATAAGCATTGGACCTGTAACACCACATTTTTAGAACACTTCTGGACTGAGGACTCTGTCAAGAAAAGCTGTCAGGAGGAGTACTGCCTCTTTGCTGCGTTGTTTTGCTGCGTTGACCTGCAGTTGCTGCTTCTGCCTGTGGGCGGTGAAAGAACTGAACTTTGCTTCCAGGAATCCATGCTTTTCAAAGTTCTCCAAGGGCTTGTGTGTGCTTGCCTCCTGTTGGAAGTCTCAGGGTCATCAAAGACTTCATCTACAGCTCCCCTGAACTCCTCTGATGGACGTTCTGACCTGCCAAGTGGTGCCAACTCCAGTTCTGGACCCTCGGAGGTTGTTCTGCTGCTTCAAGAGCTGAAAATCCACACACCACCCTCCAGCACTCTATTTCTCGCCATAAGCTTGCCTTGTGGTTAAAAAATCAATGCATTGCCGCAATGTGGCCGTGAAATCTAAGCAGCGCCTGTTCGCAGCTGGAAGAAATGGCACATCCTGAGTCCAGAGTACTGTGTCTCTGACGTGCGAGACCACCGCTCCTACTTCGACTCAGGCCCTGCAGTGCATTTAAAGGAATCAACGCATCACCTGCCTACGGATGGAAGAATCGACTCAGTGTCTATTTCACTGCCGCCGCATTGACCCCAGCGCTTCTGGATTTTCCACACATCTTTCCTGAGTACCAAGTTTCCAGCACATCGCCCTGCAGTAAGGAGCTGCTTTCAGAATTCGACGCATCACTTCTCACAGTAAGGAACCAACACAACACTTCTGCTGCATGCAGCAGAACTGACGCCTCCATTAACTTGGGACTCAAGAATCGATGGACCCCTTGTGATTTCTGATCCTTCCCTTCTTTGCTGCTGTTTTTTGTCCTGGAGTTTGATACATCAAAGGTACTTTGTGCTCAAAACAATGCATCCATAGAGGTCTATGCACAGAATTGCTTACATTTTTAAAAACTGATATTTCTGCCTGTGTATGTTGGCATTTTGTCATTTTGATCTTGTTTGGTTTAGATAAAGAGTGGTTATTTTTCTAAACTGGTGTGGTGTCCATTTGTAGTGTTTTCACTGTGTTACTGTTTGTGTTATGTACAAATACTTTACACATTGGCTTTGAGATAAGCCTGACTGTACATGCCCAGCTACCAAGGGGGTGAGCAGGGGTTATCTTGGAAGTGTAACTCCCTTACCCTGACTAGAAGGAAGGGTCCTTACTTGACAGGGCGCATACCACTGCCAACTAGAGACCCCCATTTCTAACACTGGTGGTCAGTGGTGAGGATAGGACTTGTATTTGTACTTAACATACAGTGATTAGTGTACACTACTTCATAATGCAGACCATTAAGCATCCACATATTGCTTTCTGAGGCTGAAATCCTATGCAGTGCCTCAACTTAAACAGATCGGCAAGGATCTTAATTGCCCTGTTAAAAGTTCTGCTAGGAAAGAGGAACTACAAAAGGCACTTAAGGATTGGTGGGCAGCAAGAGAAGCTGGGGAAGCTGGGAATGAGGAGGTGGATCTGGAGGTACAGAGCCAGCAAGGGGATTTTGGAGCTCAGGATCTGCCTGTGTGGGTGAGCACCGTCCATGACTGGCAGCAGTGTGTCATATAGAAATCTGTCCCCAGTGGAGCTGGAGGACAGTCGACAAGCTAGAGAGCATGAGCGGGAGCTTGAGAAGCTCAAGTGGGAAATGGAAAACAAAAGTTGGAATTGGAAAGCAAAAAGTTTGAAATGCAGCACAAGCAACAACAAAAAAGAAAAACACCCTTGCTCTGGAGGAAAGGAAATTGCTTTTGACTCATGAGTTGAGTATGAAGTAACTGGACATCAAGCCCAAACAGGCAGAGCCCAGTCCCCATGATGGCAGCGTATGGTGGGTGTACATTCCCAAGGATATAGTGAAGGATTACAGAAGGGAGGATGGCATACACAGTTGATTTTTGGAGAATGAGTCAGCTCTCCACATGTACCAAGTCCCTGACTTACACTGGGGTACGGGTTTTTGGAAGCACTTTGAGGTAGAGGGCAGGGACACTTTGACATCCTGGGGCCAGCACAGAATCTCACCTACTCTCCCTGATCGCTAGGTATGGTCTCACCCCAGAGCAGTACAAAATAAAAGTTACGACATACAAAAAGTCTGATTCCCAAACGTGGCTTGACTGTGTGGATTCTTTTTGAAGAGCGCAGGATGGTTGGGTGAAAGCAGTCAGGCAACAGATTATCAGGAGCTGTATAATTTAATTGCATAGGATCACTTGTACAGTCTTTGCTTTCCAGAGATGTGCCAGTATCTGATTACAGCAAGCTGACTGACCCCAGGAAGCTTGCTCAGGAGGCGGTCTTCTGGATGAGTACCAGTGTCCACAAGAGATATGAGGGAGACTCTGCTAAGGGTGGGCAGGGTCCCCAGCAGAATAGTGAGGGGACAAGGGTAAACAGAGGAAGTTCTCTAAAGGGCCCCAGTCTATTTCCTAGGGTAAGGATTCCCATCCCCCAGGTAACAAGAAGACTTGGTTCTCTATGAGGACGCCTACAGAGAGGTGTCCCCACAGGTGTTATGCATGTGATCAGGAGGGTCACATTATGGTGGGTCCCAAATGTCCCATGTGGGCACCACCACCCACTGTTGGGCAGTCATGGGGGTTGGTCAGTGTAGCTCTTGGGGAGGATTTGGTTCCAGGAGAAGGGTGGGGACCAGGTGAGATTACTCTTGTCTCACTAGGGGGCAGTGAAATGGTCCAGAGGACCCTTATGCCTGAGGACACTAAGAAGTACAGGCAGTGGGTAACCATCAATGGACAGAGGTTGGAGGCTCTGAGAGACACAGGAGCCAGCATGTATACTGTCTGGTGTCACCTGGTATCTGAGGAGCAGGTGACTCTTTTGTGTTTCACCACTTAATTGCAGTGGACAACTCTGAGCACCTTTATAAGGTGGCCCAGGTTCCCTTTGAACTGGGGGGGTCTCAGGTTCCTTGAGGGTAGCTGTGAGCCCATCTGTGCCAGTTGCATTGTCTTCTGGTTGACAACCTGGAGGATGCCCTTGGAGTGAGGTGGAATGCAGGTCACACTTGGAGATGGGGGGTCTACCTGAGTGCACATACATTGCCAATCGGTCCATGGCAGCCAGCAAGGGTGATCAAAAGGAGCTGTAACCTGAAAGAGTGGCCCAGGTGCCTGCCAGAAAGAGAAGGGGCAAAGGGCTTGGGAAACCCACCCCAGATGGTCCCATGGTCTGGAAGGATGCTGACCTTAAGGGGATGCCCTGGAACCTACATGGAAGCAAGTGGCCCAACTGGGAGACTTACCTGAGCTGACCCATTGGCAGCAAGAAGGGGTCCCACCAGGGAGGAATTCTGCAGGGAGCCGCAGGAGTCCCCTTCTCTTTGGGGACTGTGGGGGTGGCTGAAGACCAGGCAGCTGGCAAGTAGACTGGAGCACATTGTATATACTGGGAGAATGGTCTTCTGTATAGTGAGCCTAAGGTTGCTGAGCCTGAGGCAGCTTGTGTACTGGTGGTACCCCAGCACTTGAGAACCTTGCTAATGGATCTGGCTATTGATGTGCCTTTGACAGGACATTTGGGGGAGGACAAGACCTTTGAAATGCTTGGCACCCATTTCTCTTGTCCCCTATTGCAAAGGCAATCTGATGTGCATTGCAGGTCTTTCCAAACTTGCAGGCAAGTTTCCTGAGTGTAGAGAGATAAAAGGCTTCACTCCAAACTTTCCCTCTCATGATCACCCCTTTCGAGCAGGTGGGCATCTCCATTGTGGGTCCACTAGACCCCAAGACAGCCATCGGCAACAGTTACATCCTGGTCTTGATGGTCATGCCACTCGGTACCCAATGGCGATGGCTATCCATCTGAGGACCTGATGGCACCCATGGTAGGCCAGGCACTGATGGGGATTTTCCCCCACAAGGGTTTCCCCAAGGAGGTGGTATCTGACCGGGGTATCAACTTCAAGTTCCAATACATGAAGGCCATGTGGGGAGAGTGTGGGATGAACTACAAATTCACCACTCCTTACCACCCCCAAAGTAATGGGTTGATTGAAAGGTTCAACCGTACCCTGAAGGGCAGGATAGGGGGTCTGTCAGCTTCCATGAGACGTAAGTAGGACATCCTCTTACCCTTACTTCTCGTTGCTTACAGGGTAGTACCGCAGAAGGCGGTTGGCTTTAGCCCCTTGGAGCTGCTGAATGGACACCCTGTGAGGGGCCTCTTAGTTCGGTGAAGGAAGGCTGGGAGAAAGCTCCAAGGAAACTCCCACCCCAGGATATATTCAGTTACATGCTGGCTTTCCCAAATCAGACCGCACCCTTCAGGAAACTCACTCGGGCAATCCTAAAAGTCAGCCAGGAAGACATGAAATGCTGGTATGACCAGAATACCACTCTGGTTGAGTTTCAGCATGGCCAGAAAGTGTAGGTCATGGTCCCAAGTGGAGCCCTGTGCTCTACAGGACAAATGGGCTAGGCCTCTTGAGATGAAGAAGCACAAGTGTTATGTCACCTACCTGATGGACTTACAGCCTCCAAGGAGCCCTTTAAGAGTTTTGCATGTGAACTGCCTCAAATCACACTTTGAGAGGTCCGAATTGACCATGCTCTCTGCTACAGATGATGGGATAGAAGAGGAGAGTGAACCTCTTCCTGACCCCTTGTTTGCCAAGGAGCTGGATGGGACCTTGGAGGGTGTGAACCTGTCTCCTACACTGACCGTGGAATAGCAGGTTGACTGTCACCAGTTGCTGGGACAGTTTGCCTCTCTGTTTTCCTTGACCCCAGGAGTCACCCATTGGTGTACCCATGATGTGGATACTTGGATAGTCCACCTGTGAAACACAAAATCTACAAGTTGACTGACAAGGTCAAAGCCAGCATCAAGAAAGAGGTTTCCAAGATGCTTGCGTTAGGGATGTAGAGCCCTCCAGCAGTCCTTGGGCCAACCCAGTGGTATCTGTCCCACAGGCTGCTGCACCTGGTGCCACACCTTGAAGTGCAATTCTGTGTGGACTACCAAGGGCTCAATGCCATCACCAAGACTGACGTGCACCCCATCCCCAGTGTTGATGAGCTCATAGATCGGCTAGGAGCTGCCAAGATCCTCAGTACATTTGCCTTAACGTCTGGGTACTGGCAGATTGTCTTGACTGATGGGGCAAAATAGAGGTCAGCGTTTCTCAACGCCGGAAGGACACTTCCAGTTCCAAGTTATGCCTTTTGTGTTGAAGAACGCCCCTGCCACTTTTCAGAGGTTGGTCAATCAGGTTTTCGCTGGGCTGAAGGATTTCAGTGCCGCCTTCCTGGATGACATTGCAGTGTTCAGCTCCAGCTGGGAGGATCACTTGCACCGCCTCTGGGAAATGTTTAAGGCACTGCAGAAGGCAGGCCTCACTATCAAGGCCAGTAAGTGCCAGATAGGGCAGGGGTACGTGGTGTACTTGGGACACCAGGTAGGAAGTGGCCAGGTGGCACCCCTACAACCCAAGATTGACATCATTCTGGCTTGGGACCCCCCAAAGACTCAGACAAAGGTGAGATCCTTTTTAGGTCTCACCAGTTATTATAGGAGATTTGTCAAGGGCCATGGGACCATTGTTGCCCCTTGACTGAGCTGACTTACAGGAAGCAGCCCAGGAAAGTGATCTGGACTGATGCTTACCAGACTACTTTTGATGCCCTGAAGGCAGCCATGTGTACGGCACCCGTGCTCAAGACATACGACTTCTCCAAAGATTTTGTTGTGCAGACAGATGCTTAAGATCAAGGTTTGGGGGTGGTACTCTCACAGCTAAAAAAGAGGCCTTGGACCAACCTGTAGCCTTCATTAGCAGGAGGTTACTTCCCCAGGAACAGAGGTGGAGCGCAATTGAAAGGGAAGCTTTTGTTGTGGTCTGGGCGCTGAAGACGCTAACACCATACTTGTTTGGGACTCACTTCTGGGCACAAACATACCACTGCCCACTCAGATGTTTGATGCAGATGTGGGGTGAGAACCCAAAACAGTTGAGGTGGTCCATCTCCCTAATGAGTATAGACTAGGTACAGTACCCACCAATGCTGATGGTCTGTCCAGATCCTCCCCCTTATTGATGAGAACTCCCAGGAGGTTGGGTAGTTGTCCCTACTTTCAGCTGTAGGGGACACATGTTAGACCTGGCATCCTTGGCATAGTTTCCCCAGCCTTTTTGCTTCTGGCTCCTGTATTTGTGACTGTATGCTGGACTTTATTTTTGCTGGTTTTTTAAGTCTGTGCACATTACCACTGCTGATCAGTGCTAAAGGGCAAGAGTTCCCTGTGTCAAAGGTGATTCAGATTGGTTATCCATGATTGGCATATCTGATTTACTGGTAAGTCCCTAATAAAGTGCACTGTGTAGGCCCATGGCCTGTAAATGAAATGCTACTAGTGGGCCTGCAGCACTGATTGTGGCAACCACATGAGTAGCCCTGTAAACATATCTCAGTCCTGCCACTGCAGTGTCTGCAAGTGCAGTTTGAAACTGCCATGTCAACCTGGTAAATGCACCCACTTGCCAGGCCCTAACCTTCCTTTTTACTATATGTAAGGCACCCCTAAGGTAGGCCCAAAGTAGCCCCATGGGCAGGGTACAGTGTATGTGAAATGTAGGGCATGTACTGGTATGTTTACACATACTGATAATGAAATATGGCCAATTTCATTTTTCAATATTGCAATGACTGTCTCTCCCACAGGACATCTTCAAGTTTTCTCGTAATACCTTACAAGTTCAACTTTCAATTGGAAAGAGTTAGAGGTTTGAAGTTTGGTCTCTCTGAACTCAGAATTTAAAAGCACATCTTTCTGTGAAGGTGGTTTTTAAATTTTGTGTTTGAGAATGCCACTTTTATAAAAGTGGGCATTTTCTTGCTTTATCATCCTGTGCCTCTGCCTGCCTGTGGAATCAACGTTTGGTTTAAACTGACAGTTGGGCTGTTTGTGCATTCACTGTAGACTGTCACACAAAGGGAGATGAGGTGTGCCCTGCTTATCCTGATTGCTCATCACCAGGTTTATGGGCCTTCCTGAGCTAGAGTGGTGGGAGGAGTTTTCACTGACACCTGACTAGGCTGTGCCTGCCCTCTCATAGTGCTGTCTCCCCCTCTCTGTAGTGTGACTGGAGCCAGGACAGGCAAACGCAGAATCTGTGCACTACAAAGACTATCCTTTGAAGTATACCTACTTCAAAGACAGAAAGTGGTATAAGTCTTTGACCTGTTACCCCACATTGTTAGAAAACATCTTGACTGAGGGCTCTGCCAACAAGAAGAGCTGAAGAGCTGTCAGGAGGAGTTTTGCCACTTTGCTGTGTTGCTTTGCAGGGTTGGCCTGCAGTTGCTGCTTCTGTCCATGGGCAGTTAAAGAACTGGACTTTTCTTTCTGGAATCCGGCTTTTCAGAGTTCTCCAAGGCCTTGGGTTTGCTTGCCGCCTGTTGGAAGTCTCAGGGCCATCAAAGACTTCATCGGCAGCTCCACTGAACTCCTCTGCTGGGAGTTCTGGCCTGCTAAGTGGGGCCAACTGCAGTTCTGGGCCCTTGGAGGTGGTTCTGCTGGAAATTCACACATCTTCCTTCAATGCAGTTTTTCCAGGTGCAAACTTGCAGTGCTGTTGAAGAACCATCACATTGCTGCAGTGCGGCTGAAAAATCCACACAGCACCTAGTTTGTGGCTGGAAGAAACACTGCAGCCTGAGTCCAGAGCACCGTATCTCCAACGACCGAGACCTGAGCTCCGACTCCGACACAGGCCCTGCTGCCGCACAGGCTGAATGACCCTAGCATGTGTTTAATTTCCATGCATCTCGCCTGAGCACCAAGTTTGCAGCGCATCACCCTATAATAAGGTGCCGCTTTCGGAATTTGATGCATCACTTCTCCTCGCAGTAAGGAATCGATGCAACACTTCTCCCGCCTGCAGCAGAACTGACGCTTCCATTTCCCTGGGACACAATAATCGACGCATTGCTTGTGGTTTCTAACGCTTCCCTCCTCTGTGGCTGTTTTTTGTCTTTGATTTTGATGGATCAAAGGTACTTTGTGGTGGAAGCAGCGCATCCATAGAGTTCTATGGACAGAATTGCTTAAACGTTTAAAAATAGATTTTTCTGCTTATGTATGTTGGATTTTTGTTGTTTTGGTCTTGTTTGGTTTAGATAAAGATTGCTTATTTTTTCTAAACTGGTATGATGTCCATTTGACATGTTTTCACTGTGTCACAATGTTTTTTTTGTACAAATGCTTTACACATTGCCTCTGAGCTAGGCCTGCCTGTTCGTGCCAAGCTACTAAGATGGTGAGCAGGGGTTATCTTGAGTGTGAAACTCCCTTACCCTGACTAGAAGGAAGGATCCCTATTTTGACAGGGTGCATACCAAAGCCAACTAGAGACCCCCCATATCTAAAGAGAGTTTTAGGCCTAGCCAGAAGTTTATTTTCAACAAGCCCATTAGTTTGGGGATGGTAGGTTGTGGAGAACTTGTATGTTACCTCACAGTTGTCCCACATGGACTTCATGTATGACAACATCAAGTTGGTACCATGGTCAGATACTAACTCCTTGGGGAACCCCACATGGATAAATATCCTCATCAGTGCAATGGCCATTGTGGATCAGTCACTGTCCTCAGAGGTATAGCCTCCAGGTACATGTTGGTATGGTCCACCAAGACCATGATGAACCTGTTCCCAGGGCAGTAATGGGGCCCCACAGTGCCAATACCCACCCATTCAAAGGGAGTGCCAATGACTGGAAGGGGAACATATGGAGCCTTCCCTCCTGACTTCCCAGCTACCGTGCAGGTGGGACATGACCTGCAGAACGCATCTGAGGCCATCATCATCCGGGGTCAAAAAAAGTGTGTGACATACCTGCCAAATGTTTTGTGCTGCCCTAGCTGACCTGCCAAGGGAGCATCATGAGCCAGCTCAAGTAGGAAGGCCCTGTAGCTCTAGGCGACCAACAATACATAGGTTGCACCAGGCTCAGGAACCTTAGGCTTGCTATATAGGACACCATTCTCCCAGTAAATACGGTGATCACTGAGTTGTTGCCAGCTACTTGTTGCCGTGGGCCCACCAAAGTGAAGCACTCCTTCTGCATGCTGCAGAACTCCTCCCTGGTGGGACCTCATTCCTTTAACCAATTGGTCAGTTCCGGTAGGTTTTCCAGTGTCTCACTATCCTCCCCTGTAGGTTCCGGGACTTCGCCCTCAGGTTCAGCCTCCTCCCTGAACATGGGAGTTACAGGAGTGGATTTCCCATGCCCCTTGCCCTTCCTATTTTTGTAAGGTATCTGGGCCATTTTTCCAGGCTTCAGATCCTCCTGACTACCCTTTTGGGTGGCCATGGACCGTGTATACAGGCACACCCTCTCAGGCAACCTCAACATCTCCAGGTGGAACCGGAACTCCAAATCTTTCCAGGTGGTGTGCTCCAAGACATTACTGAGCAGACAATCCACAGGCATGAATGGATTCACAACTATCCTTAAGAAACCTGAACCCCCCATCCTCACTCAAAGGAAGCAAGAGCCAGTGGGTAGATGACACTCATAGTTGTCTTTTACTATAAACTGGTGGACCAATTAGGGATTACCTGCTCTGAGGACACCAGATGACTACTGATGGCAGTCATGGTGGCTCGTGTGTCTCTCAGAGCCTCCACGCATTGTCCATTGATGACGACCCACTGCCTGCACGTCTTGGTATTGTTAGGCATATGGGCTCTTGGCACCATCTCTCTATCACCCAGGGGCACTGAGGTAACCTCTGCACTATCCCCCATACTAACTGGAGCAATCTCCTTTCCAAGCACTACTCTGGCCAGACCCTGTGTCTGCCCACCAGTAGGGTGTTGTGCCCACTTGGGGCACTTGGTATCACCCTTGAAGTGCCAAAACAGATGACACTCATTGCACTTAAGGGTGAATATTTATTTATTTATTTATTTATAGCATTTGTAGAGCGCACTGCAACCCTACGGGCATCCTGGCGCTAGGTACACATAGCTAAGAACCCTGGGGAACAGAAGAGGACAGTGGACAAGAGCAACTAGGTTTTTAAGTAAATGTTTTTGGGAAGAGCCATGTTTTCACCTTTTTGCGAAAGGCCGTCAATTCATTTGTTTTCCTGATGTCAATAGGGAGATTGTTCCATAAATGAGCTGCGGCTATGCTGAAGGCTCTTCCCCCACAGGTAGCTTTCTTAATCCTAGGAAGGCTGATAAGATTTGAAGATGAGGATCGAAGAGACCGGGTGGGCTCATACCAGTTACATTTATTTTGGAGTGGTCGGGGGCCTAGCCCATGAACTGCCCTAAAGACAATACATAGAGATTTGAAACAGATCCTCTGGTGTATGGGCAGCCAGTGGAGATCGGCCAGAGCAAGAGAAGTGGAAGACCTGCGTTCCCAGAAGAGTGCCAGTTTGGCTGCAGCCGCCTGGATGCTTTGAAGTCTGGAGATGAGATAGGCCGGGGATTCCAGCAAAAGGGCGTTACAGTAGTCCAGGCGGCTGAGGATGGTACTCCTAACTATATCAGCCCTGGTCTGAGGGGGCAGGAGAGGTAGCAGCTTTCGCAATCATCGCAATAAGGCGAGGCAGCTGCCAACCTGCTTGTTGACATTAGTCTCAAGGCTCAGGCTGTTGTTAATAGTGACTCCGAGGTTCCTCACTGATTTCACTGGTGCAGGCGAGTCTCCTAGCAACTGAGGCCAGAAGTCTGTAGGTAGAGTTTTGGGGATTCTTCCCACTACGCAATGCAGTATTTCAGTTTTGTCACTGTTAAATTGTAGTGAGTTCTGGTTTAGCCAGAGTGACATTTCCAGCATGCAAGTGTGGAAGGTCTCCAACGAGTTTGCATGGGCTCCATCAAGAGAGATCATTAGCTGAGTGTCATCAGCGTAATTTATCACGCTGATGTCATGGCTTTTAATGATCTTCATCAGGGGTTGCATATAAATGTTAAAGAGTATGGGACTAATAGCAGACCCCTGTGGGACCCCATGCGGAACTTTAATGAACTCTGATTGGTATGGAGGGATGGCTACTGCCTGCCATCTATCCGTCAGGTAGGAGCGGAACCAGTCAAGCGCGACTCCTCCGACTCCGATGTGCTTTAGTCTTTTTATCAGGATGTCGTGGTTCACCGTATCGAATGCGGCGGACAGGTCCAGCAGAATCAAAATTGCCGATTCTCCCCTGTCCGCCCTCATTCGTAGGTCATCCATGACTGTCAGCAAAGCTGACTCTGTTCCATGAGCTGGTCTGAAACCAAATTGCTCCTCTTCCAGGATGTTGTTAGTTTCTAGGAAGAGGGCTAGGGATCTGCTGACCCATCGCTCTATGATCTTTATCGGGTATGGTAGGAGGGATATAGGTCGGTAGTTCTTTTGGCAGTTTGGGTCCAGGTTTGGTTTCTTCAGTAACGGGGTAACTACCGCCAGTTTCCAGTTTCTAGGTGCGGATTGATTACAAAGCTGATGCAGAGCTGGGAGGATATCATCCTCGAAATTCTTAACTATTCTATGGGGAAGAGGGTCAAGAGGGGATCCTGATGACGTGTTAAGGGCTATTCTAAAAAATTCCTGTTCTGAGGGGACCACAAAGTTTTCCAAAATGGCGTTAGGAAAAGGGTTTCTAGCATATTCCCCCTTCTCATCTGTGTTTGCTTGATAGCTGTTGTCCTGCGTTATGGAAATAGACTTACTATTCATTCCCTCAACAATTTTACTGATTTTTTCCTGAAAGAAAACTGCTAGGCCGTCACAGAGTTCTTGTGAGGGCTTGATTTGGCTGTCAGCACAAGCAGGATGAGAGAGCTCTCTGATAATCTTGAAGGTGTCGCGGGGCTTATTAGAGCTTTTGGAAATTAGGTCTGCAAAATAGCATGTTTTGGCTGAGATAATTTCCTTCTTATATTGTACGATAGTGAGCCTCCATCGCACTTTCTCCAATTCTGAATAATGTTTCCTCCAGAGCTTCTCCATCTTTTTGCAAGTGTTTTTCAGTTCTTTCAGTTTGTCCGTATACCAGGGTGCGGAGGGTTTTCCCCTTTTCTTGATTGTTTTAAGCGGTATGATATCATCAAGTTTCTTAGTTATCTCACTACATAGTGAGAGATAGTTTGTAGTGACGTCGTTCTCTAAATTGAACGAGGTCCCAACCTGACGAAAGTCAGACTTTCCTTCCTCTTTCCTTTTCAGCAGGTTTCTCCAGTCACGCCCAATAAAGGTTCTGGTCTGTGCCCTAACGGGTCCTGTGTAGGTCAGGATATGGATATTAAATATGAGGAGGTAATGATCTGACCAACCTACTGGAGGAGTTGTATCCATGGTCAAAAGATCTTCTGCCGCGAAAATTAAGTCCAGTGTGTTTCCCTGTATGTGTGTGGGGGTAGTTATCCACTGTTTCAACCCCAGATTATAACAGGATTGAGTGATGTTACACAAGGCTGTGCGAAATTGGTCATTGTCCCATAGATTAAAATCACCCAGTATTAGCAGCCTACTATGAGAGACTGAAAAATTATTTATGACAGCAATCAGTTCCTGTTGTTGTGAAGCATTAAAATACCCCGGTGTCCTATAGCAAATTAGGCCCGTAAGACAGTGTTCGGAATCATGTTTTATGGAGATCCTGAGGATTTCGACACAAGAGACAGTATCAACGTCCAGAGTAGTAATGTTTAGTTCCTCCCTGAAAATGATCCCCAAACCTCCTCCTCGCCCTGTATTTCTGGGTTTATGAATTATCTTATACCCTACAGGACATGCTGGACCTAGCTCTGATTCTGTTCCCGCAGCCATCCATGTCTCGGTTAGGAAAAGAATGTCTAAGTTGTTGGACTCAACCAAAAGCTGTATTTCAGTAGCATGTTTCGGAAGGGATCTGACGTTTAGAAGTCCGCTAATTAATTTTCCCTTAGTGCTGGGCTTAGGCCCCGCGAAGGTTGGTAAAAAGTGAGTCTTGTCAGAGGTTGGGTTAGGATTCAATAGCGATTTAGGGAGGAGGGGATTAATGTTTGGTAGCCGTCCTTGGCAGTTGGGACATAAGTATTTGTCCTTATATATTATATTGGGGGCTAAACGTGGGCACTCGGCTATATCTGTCAGTGGATTCAGTAGCATAAGTGTTTCCCTACTATATCTGAGTACCTCAAGGGACGATGTCAGACGAATAAGGGGGGGCGCCCTAGGCCCGGCCTCGGCGCGGACGAGCGCAGACGAGCTTGCCTTAAGCGCGCCTTCGGCGCGCAATCGTCGCGCCCGCTGCGCTCGTCCGCTGCGCTTCCGGTAGGGACACATGCTTTATGGTAATGGGGGCTGAGGACAGGAGGGGCGTGGCTAGGGTTGTGGACGTGCCTCTGGCGACCGGCCAATCACGTCGAAAGCCCTGCCTGCGTCAGCGTTCAACCTGCTGATGGGGGAAGCTAGTGCAGGTACGGTGAATAAGCAAGTAATAAGCAATTTAATTTTAAAAACAACACTCTCTACATATCCCTGAAGATGTATGGTCAGGGAACTTACTCTTCTTCTGTACAGGTGGGGATTGGGAATCCTGACCCGTGGAACTATTTTTGGAACCTTTAGCGAACTCCTCTCTTTTCAATTTTATCTCCCCTCCTTCTTTTGGTGGGGACCCTACCCACCCTTGTGATGATCCCCCAGATACCTTCTTGTGAACCCTGTTCCTAAGCCAGTGGTCCATCTCCTTGGCAAGCTGTCTGGAGTCAGAGAACTTGCTATCAATATGGTGCTGGTGCAGCTCTGCAAAAATAGACTTAAACATGTGATCTCTTGTCACCGAACTGTACAGCCCCTGTTAATCTTTTTTTTCACTTCCCTTCACCCAACCATCTAGTGCCTTGTAAAAGGAATCCACACAATCCAACCAGGATTGATGGGGCCGCTTCTGGTTGCCCCTAAATGGCTGCCTATACTTTTCTTGTGGGAGGTTATTCTTTCTGACAAGGGTGTCCTTCATGGGGGTATATCTCATCCTGTTCCCCTTCTCCAGGTTCAGCAGGTACACTAGGTATGTGCCTCCAGAGACTGCCTCCCCTAATCCCCCCTTAGGGACCTTATTCATCTTCAAAGCAAACTCATAGGCATCAAACAACTTGTCATTGTCATTTCCCACAACAAAGTTCGGCACCAGATCCTTTGGGATGTGGAAACCTCTTGTCTCCAGAGGGCACTGTGGGTATGCTGCCACCATTATTGCTGGACTCCACTTGTTTCACTCTGATATCCAGCTCTCTGAGACTTAGCGCATGGGCCATTCTCTTTTCCTCCATGGCAAATTTCCTCATCTCCAAGACTCTTTCAACCTCAGTCTTTTCACCTTCCAAGGCTCACTCCGCCTCAGCCTTCCTCTCTTCGGCTTCCAACTTGAGCTTGGCCATTGGCAGCCTAAACTCCCTCTCAGCCTTCTTGTCCACCTGCTCCTCTGGGGACAGACCTTGTGAAGATACACTGGTCTCCGCTCTGGCCGGGAGCTCTAATTCAGGAGACAAGTCATTTCCCTCCCATGAAAGCTGCATCTCACAACTGATATACAGGTCCTGCTCTTGCTTCTCCGCAACATCCTATCCGTCCTGATAATCTATCTGTTGTTTTCAGGAGCTAGTGAGCCTCTGCCTTCTTGGTGCCTTCCCTGGTTGGAAGTCCCCTTTACTTACATAACTGTTTGAGCTCATCCAGTGTAGCTCTTCAGGTGATGAGCTCAAATTCCATTCTTGCAGGTGTAGCCTCAGACAGTCATGGAGAATAAGAGTGAGTTTGGAAAAAGAAAAGAATCCAATCAAGGATAATTTTTTAAAAAACAAAATGGTATCAAATTATTTATCTAGAATATTAATGTAGCACAAAATCACTCTATGGCATGGCCCAAAAACAAGTCCTAATCTCACCGCTGATCACCAATGTAGGAAAGTGGGTTACTGGTTGATGGGGAATGAAACCCTAATCAAGCAGCAACTACAATCCCTGTCAGGGTGGCAAACAAGATAACCCCAAATTAACCTGTGCTTAACCCTCTGGTAGCTTGGCACAAAAGAAGTCAGGCTTAACTAAGAGGCAATGTGTAAAGCATTTATGCAGCACTCAAAACAGTAATAAAGTGAAAACACAAGAAAAATCCCACACCAATTTAGAAATATAGGGTAAAATTGAATACATTATTTGACATCAAAGGCCCACCTCCAAGTGTCCAGGACTGGGGTGGCACCACTTAGATGGTAGGACTCACAGCAGACAGAGTCCAGGTGCTGGGCTCAAGGTAGTTGGAACCTTTTCTGTGCCTGAGGCTTTGATTAGGAGGCCAGCCTGCTAGCCCCTAGAGTCACTTTGGTGGTCTTGGGTACAAGATGCAGGTCCAGTCCTTTAACTCAGGCAGTAGGGCAGCAGGGTAGCAGAGTGGCAGGCCTTCTTGCACAGTGGCACAGCTGTCCTGAGTTTTCCACAGGTCCAGGGGTGTACTGAAGAGTTGGTTCTGAGTGTCCACTATTTATACCTGAAGCCCACTTTTAAGTAGGAGAAGGTCCTGTACCCCCAGAGATGTTTGGAATTTCCTGCCGCCCTGCCCAGGCCCCAGCTTGTCTGAAGATGCAAAACACAAGTATCAAACCCTTTGTGAGTGTGCTCAGGCAGAGCCTTTGTGATGTGTATGTGTGATAGATGACAGCTCCCCCATCAAGTCAGAGATGGCCCATCCTGCCTATACCCCCTTTGTCCTACTGTCTGGGAGCAATACATAAATACCATCTGCCAGCTACACTTAGTCATGTGACCCAGAATTTAGGCTGTAGGCACCAAATGGTTGGGACAAGAAAATGCCAACTTTCTTAAAGTGGAATTTCCAGAATTAAAGAGGGGTTTAAATTACAATCTTCTCCAGACCAAACTTTACATTTTTACCTGTTCCCAGACAAATTTATTATTTACTAAATGTAATAATTTAGCACAGTGTTATCCTATGAGAGAGATAGGCCTCACATTAATGAAAAATGAATTTTGGAGTTTTTCATTACTAGGACATGCAAAACTTAAAAGTACATGTCCAACTTTTTAAAACAATGCACCCTACCCTGTTTACGGCAGTGATTTAGTGGGTCCAACTGATCTAATATTGGAATTATTTAATAAATTGTATTTTTCCTGATTCTAATATTTCGGGCGGTGCCTTAACGCAGGCACGTATTGCATCATGAAACTGAGGTTCACACTACACTGTTTATGATCCACTGTTTGAGATAAATGTAGGGTTTTTATGATTTTTGAGGTACAGTGTTTTTCTCCCACAATCATGAACACTCATTTGCAGAATTAGTGTCAGTGGAGTAATTTTGGAGCAGCTGGAAATCCAGTGGTGGCTGTCTCAGAACAGGGGTGGTGGGTGAGGGGGTGAGAATGGCAAAAAATAAAAATAAAAAAAAAACTGACCTTTGCCACTGCGCCACCTCTCCTCCATCCTCTTCATCTGCTGGAAGGCACCAGAAGCACCAGGCTCGCACACTTTCCCAGCCAATCATGACACTGCATGAGCAGCTCTGTGATTGGTGGCCGCTCAGGCAGTGCCTGGGAAGCTGGGGATGTTCTCCACGGGGCTGTGCAACACAGACCAATGGAGAACATGTCAAGTGTGGCCGTCTTATTCACTTAGTCATGGTTGCTGCTTTTTTTTAATTTAATGTAACTAACAACCATTGACAAAGCCAATAGTTCTGGTTTGTTGTAGGTGTAACTTTACTTGTTGTATTATATATCTGGATGCAATGACAGAAGCAGCAAAATACCAGTCGGACGGCACACTATGCTAAGTACAGATTTTTAGCTTAGGTGTTTTAAGCCACACCCTTAATTACATCGAACACCTCCTTTGGAGAGACCCCCAGTTTTTTCATCCCACTTAAAGCCCTAAATACAACACCATGTCACAGTCACCTCACGTTCTGGCACTGTGCATCATGCATGACTCATAACTTCCACTTTTTCAGTTTGCCTATGTGCAGGGGTTTAGTGAACCCTCCACTCACCCCACCCCTTTCTTTAGGAACTACAACGAGGGTGGAGTTCGCGATGGGTGTCTTCTGTCTGCAAATCTGCAGACAAAGGCTCAGCTCATAATTAATGAGAAAAGGTGGGTGAGTGAGTAAGGGGTGGCTGGATGGCTGGATGGATTAGTGAAAATGTGAATGGATGGATGAAAGGGTGAATGGATGGATAATGAGAGAAAGGATGGATGGAGGAAGGATGGATGGATGAGAGAAAAGGCAAATAGATGGATGTATGGGTGGAAGGATAGATGGATGGTTAAAATGGTGGATGGATGAGTGAAAGAATAGGTTGGATGATGGGCGAATGAATGAGTGGATGGATGGATGAGTGAAATGATGGGTGGATTGATAAATGGATAAGTGAAAGGGTGACTGGATGGACGGATGAGTAAAAGGGTGGATGATGGGCAAGTGAATGGGTGGATGGATGAGTGAAATGATGGATGGATTGATGAATTGATAAGTGAAAGGATGAATGGTCGAATGAGTGAAAGGGTGGATGTAAGGATGGATAAGTGAGTGAAATGGAGGGTAGATAGACAAAAGGATGGCTAGACGAGTGAAGGAGTGAAAGGGTGGATGGATGAGAGAAAGGATGGATGGATGTGAGAAAGTATGGATGAATGAGTGAAAGGATGGAGGAGTGATAGGGTTAATGGATGAATTCATGAGTGGAAGAGTAGATGGGTGGGTGGATGGAAAGATGGAAAGGGGATGGAGAGAGAAAGTGAGGATGTATAACTGAAAGGGTGAATGGTGGAAGTATGAGTGACTGGGTGGATGGATGAGTAAATGAAATGATGGCTGGATGGGTGAAAGGGTAAATGGCTGGATGGATGAGATAATGGATGAATGGGTGGAAGAGTGGATCGATGAGTGTACGGATGGATAGCGTGAAAGGGTGGATGGATGGATAATGGATGGGTGAGTGAAAGGGTGGATGGTGGGATGGATGAGTGAAATAATGGTTGGAAGGATCCATGGTGGATAGGTTTGCAAATGGTTGAATATTTTTGGATATGGATGAGCACACAGATGGAGGGACACAAGGAATGATGAAAGACTGAATGATGGATGAAAGAATGATTACACCTTGTAGCCCCTATTATCTTAAGTAACTTTACTGTATATTGACTTTCACATTTATATGAGTCATTGTCTCTATATAATATGTGTGTGATGTAACACACTCTGACACCCTGCCCTACATACTTGGGATGAGTAGCACTATAAAAGAAATTAAATACACATGAGAGAGGGTCTATGTGAAGGTGAGGGGCACCATTGGAGGGTGGTAGCAAGGCCGGACTGGCCGGACCGGGCATCAGGCGTTTCTCTGGGGGGCTGGATAGGTGGGGTGGGGGGCAGTTTTGTTACTGGAGACCGGCACTGCAAAGTTTCTTGTATATCCAACAGTTTTCAGGCAACATTAAAAGCGGCCTAAAGGGTGAACATCTATAGAGGTAGGCCTGCTACGGGGTTATTTTGGAGTCTGTTGGATGGAAATACAACGGATAGTAGATTAGAGTAGGCCAAGGTTAAATTCCAATGATTAAAAACCTCTTGGTCAGCTCATGATGTGTACTTTGGGCGGTCCCCAAAAGAAGAAACAACAGCTGAGACTGAAACCATCAAGTCATCTGCATCAGTGGTGGACCAGGTCGAGAGGTTGCTATGGCTACTGAGGTTATTTGAGGGAAAAAAAAAGAAGAAAAAAAACCATTAAAAGCGGCCTCACTTATACTCAGGTGTGGTTCACCAGTGTCTGGTGATTAATGTACCTGCCGGAGTGGGATGAGAGTTTTGAATCACCTAATGTAGCACAGAGGGTTGATATGCCTGCTGCGAAGAATGTGGACATGCATATCAAAGAACTGTATTTTATCTGCAGAGCTCAGTCGGTTACTGTTTTTATCACTGAGATTCTTTTGTTACTGTGCAGTTCATAAGTTATGAACGTAATCTAGCACAGTGAGCTATGAACTGCCGTCAAAGAGCTACATGCAAGCGTCATGGTACCGGTTACAAAGTTATGTTTTCTTCCCAGTTTTTCATTATCCTGATGTTGCTAAAAAAGGTTTTTTAGGGTATGGAATACATTCTTATCATTAAAAACTGCCCTAACCACAGTGTCATGTTTTGAATCTTGAGTTTGTGCTTCTTCAGATCAAGCCCTCCTAAAAAGTGTCTACCAGTATGGATGACGTGTGCATCCTACAGCTAGGAGTGCCCTTTGCCTTATGTAACATGTTCTATTCACTGATTTACACACGTATGATTTATTGTTTCTGTATGTGTGTGATGTAAAGTGTTCTGACATCTTATACTGATGTGAGAAAGGCTACAACAAATATGAAATACATGTGAGAGAGGGGCTGTGGAGAGGTGAGAGGCACTGCTTTGTCATTGAAGAGACTCATCAAAGATTGTCGTATCCTGGTGCACAGTAAAATCATTATTTACTATGCTTTAGAAGCTAATACACATGATGAATGAATGAATAAGCTTTATTTCGATATGAGTATATCTTAAAAGCACATACAATTATAAAAAGTAACAATCATAAAATCACAAAATTTAAGAATAAAAAAGTAACATCACCAGAGTTCCTAGGCAGATAAAATTTAAAAACAATACATATAACATAATAAATAGGACAATTGCATTATAAAAGATAACAAAGGACAAAATGACAGAATAATTAATCCGCATTACGTTTGGGCTGCGAGGGCTTTAGATCTTAAAAGCCAGGCCCACCTTAGGAACTTAGAGAGTGCGCAAACATACAAAGATCTGGTATCAGATTTGAAGATGCGCAAAGCTATAGTGTAATCTCTTGTCCCAAGTTCTCTGCACAAAGGTTTAAGCCAGTATGTCCTCGGGTTTTTATACTCTGGACATGCAAATAAAATGTGTGCGATTGATTCAGGCCTATTCTTGCAAAAAGGACAAAAAGGTGATGTTTGTAAGGGAGGTTTCCAGCGTGCGCTTAATGCGCGCACTGGAAGCGTGCCAACCCTGAATTTAAAATAAAGTGCGCGATCAAAAGGTTTTTGAATAATATCAAGGTAAGGCTCATAACGCACTTCATCCTTGAGCCTTAAGAACTCGATGGTGCATCTAGCACCATGAGAGCTTGAGATCCTCTTCGCAGTGACCCATCTCCAATATATTCGCTTGAGTTCAGATTTAGGTGGAGAAGTTCTATTCACCCAAGCATCTTTTAGGCCAAGATCGAGCAGTAAAGTCTTGACGTCCTTTAACCATTTAATTTTGTGTCAACAAGGCATGGAAAGAATTTCGGACAGACCCTCGGCATACTTCGCTAACTCCGGAGTACGCCATAGCCGCGCCCATAGGAGAAGGGGGCGAACTCTTGCCATATCTATCAAAGCCTGGCACCCTAAATCCATTAATAAGGGTACAACAGGTGTGCTCTGGGGTAAGGCCATTAGTTCCTTGAAAAAGCTCGAGTCGGATTTGGCAAGCTCGTCAATATTATACATGCCCCATAATTCAGCTCCGTAAAGTGCTGAACTTACGCCTCTAGCTTTGTATATCTCAAGGGCGGGTGCTATTGGTCTCGAAGAGGAAGTTCGATGCTCTCTGAGGAGGGCGCCAGTAACTTGCTTATGATTTAGGAGCATATTGTGTATGTGTGTTGACCATTGCATAGTATCGGAAAGGCGAATGCCCAGGGAGTCAAATTCTTTTACCCTGTCCAAATTGACTGTGTTTAATACGGGGGGGGCGACCTAACTTTTTTGGAGGGTTCAAAATTAGGTATTTAGTTTTAGTGGAATTAATTATGAGTCCTCTATTGTTGCAGAAGGTTTGAAAGCTGTCTAGTAGAGCTTGTAGACCCATGGGTGATTTAGATAGTAGGAGAGTATCATCAGCAAACAGGAGAGTTGGAATACGTTCGCCCGCCAGGGATGGTGCATCGGAAGGAACTTGCAACAAATGCTCCACTACGCCGTTCACATAGAGTGAAAAAAGAGTAGGGGCAAGAACACATCCCTGGCGGACACCCCTGTTCACTGGAATTCTCTCCGTTTTTTGACCCTGGGGACCCCAGCGTACCTGAGCGAAGTTTCCCTCATGCAGTTTGACTAGAAGGGCCAGTAAGTAGGATGGAATCTTCATACTGGCAAGGACGTTCCAAAGAGTAGAACGGGGGACTAGGGCAAAGGCTGTTTTAAGATCTAGAAAGGCGGGGTAAAGGCTACCCTTTCCAAGAAAAACAACCTTCCAGTAGATAAGGAGCAGTCTAAAAACCTGCTCTATAGTACCTGTCCCGATTCTGAAGCCCGCCTGGTAATCTGAGAGGATATTGTTGTCATTTATCCAGGATAATATCCTTTCCAAGATCACCTTCCCAACAACCTTCTGGATTGAATCTATCAGGCTAATGGGGCGTACAATACACATGATATAAAATGACAAATGTGTTGCAGAATGTATCATGTTTTCCCAAATTTTTTTGGGGGTGCAGAAACAAAGGCTGTAAGCTGTCACTTTGTATGTAACACACAACAACTTTTAAATATCTGTAAATAAACTGTGCAAATGTTTCATAAAATATCATTAGTTAGGAAACCACAAATGGACCACTTGTTTGTAATTCAGAAGTGTGCTGGAAACAGAGTTTTAATAGGATCAAAACAATCAAAACCATTGGGTCTCTACTGCCCCTACACACAAGAATCCCATCAAGGACCACCTTTTCACCTACGGAGGGAACTTGCCTTCTCCTTCTACTCACATATAATCACAGTTTGCTCACCCCCCTTTAACAATAAATAACAGCACTCTAGATAGCCGTAAACATACTAAATTCCCCTCCTCTACATCACCCCTACCTCAAGGTGTACCCCACTCACCCAATGTGCTACCCAACACCTGGCACTCAACTGCCCTACAGCACAAAAGACACATGGATGAAAACTGTAGAACACCACTTCCCTCTCTTCTTCATACCCCCTCCATGTCATTAACCACTAGCCCCCAACCCCCTAACACCTCCACTTCTACTTTCATCCCGAAATATGTGGACATCAAGCAGGACCTTCAACTACTTAAAGAGGGTCTTCGGAACCTACTACACCTCTCTTCAATGATGGAGGAATTCTGGGACCTCTTCATGTCTTCCAAGAATAATCAAACATGCATCCACACTATGGATAAACTTTGCCAAAGTAAAGACGTATCTTTGGATAAAAAGGCATATTTACCTCGAAATCAAGGCCTGTTGTTAACCATCACACCAGGCCACATAGGATCACTGACCATATGTCGGATGCTGACATTCACTCCCTTTTACTTCATTACAATACCGCCCGTAGTAAACCTTCTCTCGCACCATCCAAGATCCAGACTATTTCCTCCAACCCATCTAGAGGATCCAGTGTCAATCTCAGAACTTTAAACCTTGATAATTTACTACCGGTCTCCACATCTCCCCAAGAAGCCGTGATTACCAAATCCCACATCAAGGCGATGCTTTTGAATTGCAGCTCAGCGGTTAGGCATGCTGCGGATATAGCGGACCTCATACTCTCACAAGATCTGGACCTCCTGATCCTAACAGAAACTTAGCCTAATGACTCCTTCTCACCAATTTTGAACATTCTAGTTCCCCCTGAACATAATCAGATTGGACAGACCTCACAAAGTTGGGGGAGGCATCTCTCGCTCAGCTCTCACCCTGAGACATTTTCAGAGAGTTCCAATGTCCACCTGTGAACACCTGGACAGTGAAATCTGGAACAATGACAAGTAAGTGTGTACTCTTCACACGATCTATCACTCCCCAGAAGATAATCTTCTCTTCATAGTACAATTAATGGAGACCATAGCCTCCTACTCTGACCAACACCAAATCGTATCTTCTTTGAAGACTTCAACCTTCACTAGAACCATGCTAATGATCCCTTACTGTGCACCTTTAAAGCTTTCCTCTCTGACCTAAACCACACACAGTCGTGCAATGAACCTACCTACATCAAGGGTTCCACCCTCGACTTAATCATTGCCAAAGACAAAGTTATTCAAATGTACGCCATAACTCCCTGTGACTGGTCAGATCATTACTTAATCTCATTTCTCGTCCTCGAAAGGGTGTTGACCAGACAAGGTCAACCTCGCAGGGCCAAACAATGGTCATGTGACTTAAGAAACATCAATATAATTGAGCTAACCAACATTGTAATAACCTACTTCGCCCGTCCTCTAACCTGACAAATCTAGATGTCCTTACCGAACATTACATTTACTCAAGGAATGATATACTTGACTCATTGCTCCAAAGCAACTTAAAAGCATGCCCAGAAAACCCTCCAAACCCTGGTTCCGCTGCTCCCTTAATGAGGAAAGACATAAACTGAGGCTGTCTGAAAGGACTTAGAGAAACTCTCTCTCTACAACAAACCTTAAACAGCTGAGGACGATAAGAAGCACCTATAACAAACATATCCGTATTGCCAAAACTGCTCACTTCAGGTCTCAGCTCGACCACACCAAAAACAGGCCCGAAAAACTGTTTGAAATTATCAGACAACAAGCCAACCATTCAACTAATCAACACTCTACACTCAATTAATTACCCCCTAGCAGTGAAGATTTTTCTGCACACTTCATCGAAAAGATAAGAAAGATCAAACAAGATTTATAGCACAGCTCACCAAACACACTGAGCCTGACCCGGACCATTGCCCCGCCACTCCCACTGTTGGGTTCTTCTACCTCAGGCTTCATGGCTCACTCGCCAAAAAATCAGGCATTATGGAATTCCTTTATTCTACCAGACAATGATGAGTTACTCAAAACTATAAACTCATTAAAACCTTCAAATTATTTCAAGGATCCTCTGCCCGCCAAGCATTTCAAAGATCTTATACCCTTCATACTCCCACTATGGTCCAAGATTGTCCATTAATCTCTCCTTCAAGGCAGGATTCCTGATTGCCTCAAGACTGGCCAAGTCACCCCCATACCTAAAAAGCCAAATGCAGACTTGAATGAGCCTAACAACTTTAGGCCCATTTCCAATATCATGACCCTAGCCAAACTACTCGAGAAATGCGTTCACACACAACTGTGTAATCACATCGATCAGTTTCAACTCCTTGATCAATTCCAGTCAGGTTTCCGAGTGGGTCACAGTACCGAATCTGCCCTGACACACATTACTGATGACACTCTATGATTTCTTGACCAAAATGAAAGCTGCCTACTTATTCTCCTGGATCTCTCCTCAGCGTTCGACACGGTCAAACATGATAACCTGAAGATTGATCTTCTCGAAAAAAGGATGGGTTTGTCAGGCACCATTTTAAATTGGTTTGCTTCATTCCTACACAATAGATCACAGAGAATCAAAGTCAACCATTCCCTCTCTAACAACACCCCAGTCTCAATTGGGGTCCCCCAAGGATCTGCACTATCACCCACTCTCTTCAACCTGTACATTGAACCATTTACGGAAATACTGAACCGCTCAAACATATATTATCACATGTACGCAAATGACACTCAAATATACCTAAAAATCTCTTCACCTGACGATATCAAAACTCTTAACTCTGCCCTTGTGAAAACTCAACATTGGCTAACACACAATCACCATATGCTAAATACCCTCAAGACTGAATTCCTACTGATTTCCCCCCACAATCATCCTACCCCCATTCAAGCCAGCTCAATCAACTAACGGCCCTCAATTGCACTACACATATTGTGGATTCCACTAGATCTTTAGTATTACACTGGACAAACACCTGAGCATGAAAGACCACATCAGTGCAACAACTAGAGGAGCCAATCATCAACTCAATACTTTAAGGAAAATCAAACCGTTCTTGCCTTCCGATGATATGCAGTTAGCAGTTCAGTCCCTTATTATTTCCCGCTTGGATTATGGAATTGTGACCCTGGCTGGGCTTCCCAAAGCTAGTCTGGCCCCTTTAAGAGCTACCCTGAACTCTGCTGCCAGACTCATCACAGGTTCGAGAAAACGCGATCACATCAAGCGGACCTAGTTTAAGTCGAGTAGCTCCCTCTAGAAGCTAGGATTGATCTCTAGATAGCCTGCCTGACACACAAAGCGCTACACTACAACACTCCAGTCTACCTGGCAAAAAGCTTGAATTATCTGGTTTGAACCGAGCCCTAAGAGGTTCGAATAATCTACTGCTGTAGCCTCAAAAATTCAACAAAAAAAGAACTTACAACTGAGCCTTCTCTGGTCTTGCTCCAAGAATATGGAACTCTCTTCCTCCTGAAATCATAACTAATTCCTCGATCGCCACATTAAAAATAAGTCGTCCAAGGGTTGTTCCTGAATAGCTACTTGCAATAATAGTCATGAAATCAACAAACAATCTGTACTTCCTATTTTACTGCACTGTTTTGTAATGTACTACAAGGCTTTTTATACTGCTGTGTACCTCCTGGTTAAATTGCTTGCTTTCATGTACAGCGCTCCAATACCCTGATGGGTCATGTTCGCAGTATATAAAACCTATCAAATAAATAAATAATCAAGGCACTTTACTTGGTGATGTTCAAATGATACATATTTGCTGAAACCACATTACCGCACATTAGTATTTGTGCGCTATATAGATTTATCAGTAACACTGCATGTTGGCATTTTGCTTCCATTTCAATAGAAAATGTCCCGTATGTAAAAGACAGTGCCTCCTCCTGCCCTACAATAATGGCTCAACAGCGCACACAGACTTCTGTGCATCAATGAGAATCGGTAGTTTAAAGCTCATAGAAATGAAACACCGGCCGATCAGCATACTATTTCCAATATACAGCTAAAATAAGGGGGGCTGATATATGGCTAGCCAGGGCATTATATAGTAATGTCAACTCCTATCTAACCGTTCTGACCCACAATAATACCATAGCACTCAGCAGTGTGCAGCCAATTATAGCTCATGCAGGCTGATTAATAACTCTCTTCCCCTACTTAATGCTCTTACCCTCATACAAGACCTCTCCGCTATGAGTCTTATCCATCACTCAGCCCCTGTACCAGTCATCACCAGCTGAACAGAAATGGAAAGCTTGTAGCGATCTGACACCTAAAGCTGGTCACTCGGGGGACTGCACTCTAGTCCAGCACTGCACCTCCCAAGTAGCTGCATCCTATGCATGCCACTTTACATCTCACAATGTCTATCCGAGCAGATCTTCCCGACAATTTCTTTCACCAAGCATGCCTACTCAGGACCATGAATTGTAAACAAAATATCAGACTGGACAACCAAGTGCAGTAACCATATAAATAGATTATTATCATATGAAATACCACAAAAAGACCTGCACAGTTGCTCAAAGCTGTGCGCATACCGAAAAACCGTGAAGTGCAACCTAATATAAACTTATTTTGACTTGTACTTAAGTGGTTGTCTATTTACTTATATACTATTGCGCGACTTCCACTGATGTATCTGTAAAACTTACCTTTTGTCCTGATGTTTTGTCCTGAAATCTGACCTACTGTCCTGAATTTTTGTCCTGAATTTTGACTCTTTGTCTTGAATTTTTACACTCACCGCCTTGAATTTGCACCCATGCCAGTTGGTCACCCTATGAACTACTAGAATATTTGATGATACTTTTCAGAAGTGGCTGTAAATACTTTTGTCAGAGTGTTAGCTGTCAGTACAGCCCTGCACGTGGAGATCTATAGCATGATCTCTCGGGTAATAATGCATGTATCTCGTCCCTCCCTCTCCGTGATATCACTCTCCTTGGTTCTGTGTTCTCCCAGTTCCTTCTACTGTTCCCAGACCTTTCACATCTGAGTGACAGATAAGCGCTGCATTCCTCTGCCATCGGCTGTTATTAAAGAGAAGAGAAGGGTCCAGCACAATGTTAGTACTATGACAGGATACATAATTTGCTATAAAATAGAACAGTAATTTTATTTTTTTATATTTAGTTAAGAAAAACATGCTGCGTTGGCCGGGAATCGAACCCGGGTCAACTGCTTGGAAGGCAGCTATGCTCACCACTATACCACCAACGCTTACTGATAGAACGCTGTGCCACATTTATTTGTGAAAGGTACTGCGACCTTCCAGTGTGTGTCAGAGTGGGTCAATTGTGCACTTAAAGGTAACCTATCACGCACAGATTTTTCTCTGCAATGCCACCTCTAAGACCCTCAGTCTGTCCGCTTCTAACACCCCCCCAGGCCGACCAGCGCCCCCCAGGCCGACCAGCGCTGACTGGACCCCTCAACTTTACTCCGGAGAAACCAGCTGCACCATTTTTTCAAACCCTGCAGGTCCCCAGATGCTGTCCTAGGACAGTGAACGCCAGCTCTCTCGATGAGTGGGTTCACGCAGTGCACTGCATGCAATGTGAAGAGAGAAAGGGAGACTCGAGGGGAGGGGGGTGTTACTGCACCCGAAGGGTCCCGCTCTGAATGGTCTCTCTGCAGCACTCTTAAGGGGGAAAAGCATTGAATAAGCGTTTGTGGTCAGTCAGTTATTAGTCTCTCGGGTGATTGTGGTCAGTCAGTTACTACTCTCTTGAGCGTTTGTGGTCAGTCAGTTACTAGTCTCTGTCAGTCAGTTATTAGTCTTTTTGAGTGCTTGTAGCCAGTGACGTGGATTAACTCATCACACCAGTAATATACGTGAAAAGCTGCAAAGAAGAAAAAAGCCTGCGGAACTATCTAAGAAATCGGCAGAAACAAAAAAGAAAAACCTGTAAAATCTCAAAGTAGCGAGCGCTGCGTTTATTTACAGAGATCTATAGGATTAGTTTGCGCTCTATATGAAATATATAAGGTCTCTCTCTGCCCCATACAAGTGCATAGCACAATGTGTGTTTTACTTTCAAGCTATTTCTGCTTGTTGCATTTCACATCAGTGATCGTGTGTAACTCACAGCAGCTGCGATATCAGAAATAAAGTAGCACGCCGAAAGTGTATGCAGCAGAGTGGCGCAGCGGAAGCGTGCTGGGCCCATAACCCAGAGGTCGATGGATCGAAACCATCCTCTGCTAATATTTTCTGACTTCCAACTTCATTTTTTAACTTGACATTTCAAAATTTGTTATGTATTAACTCTGTTCTTTATTGTCTTTCCCTTTCCCGCCTTTAATACAATACTCGCATAGTTATCGTATATTTCGTCTCACTTCATTGGTCTTACTTCCTTGATGGTTTTGTTACAAACGCACATAACGAAATACATTCGGACTCTGGAAATTACCATTTTACTATACCGTGTTCAAACAAAATAATAATTCCGCTGAAAACGACATATTTCATTTTCCATTCTACAACTGGAAAGAATGAATCATCCTGATCGGCCACATACTAGTACCACAGCGCCCTCTACTGTTCTCCAACTGAAGTATCTAACAAAGAGTTAAAGTGTAATAAGCAGTGCTAGTGTTAGGGCTAGAGTACAGCAGGGGTCGGACTGGATTATAGGCTGGGCCACTGGAATTATGAGGCAGGGGAGCACTAAATTATGCAGCAAGAAAAATCTAAAGTTATGACATAAGGTGGTACCTTTTTTATAGCATTATTTCAAAAGTTTGACATTTTTACATATGATAATACTACGTGGACCAAGATGTCAGCTCATTAGTTTCAGTTTAACAAGTAAATATAGAAATAATCAAATGAAAGGTGTTCAGTTAACCTTCACGAAGGGCTTCCACTATGCACGATCACATGTTGCTGCATTGTTTTTAACTTTTGATCTGTTTGAGCTTGAAACTATTTTTTGGGGTTAAAATCTACAGAATATGCAGCAGATGATGGATTACCTGTCAAATTAGGTAATTCCTCAAGTATGCAAAAACAGTTGTGGCCCCCAGAATTGCATAATTCCAGTGGCCACCTCTATCGGACACAGAGGCAGTGCCTGGAGGGCTCGCCTCACAGGTCAGTGTGTGGCCAGTTGTTTTTGGGTGTTTGTGGGACAGTTTTATGGTTTAATGTCAGAAATTGGGTCGCTAGTTGGCAAAGGTATGCACCCTGTCCAATTAGGGGCCACAATCCTAGTCAGAGTAAGCTAGATACACACTTAAAGATAACCTCTTCTCAGCTTGGCACAGAGCAGGCAGGTTTATCTAAAGAGGCAATGTATAAAAGCATTTGTGCAACATAAGCACACACACACACAGTAACACAAGGAAAGACCACAAAAATACTCCACTCAGGTTATGAAAAATAGAAAGTAATTTTGTGAATAAATCAAGAACAAAACAACAAAAATTCAATAAGTAGAACGGAGTTATGAAGTTTTTAAGAATAAATCAAAATTAGTCCTTAGAAGTCAAAAGGTTTGACTTTGAGGTTATGCTGGAATGGGGTACATCCAAAATTCAGGCTGACCATGATGGAGGGTGGGCCAGCTACATGACTCAGACAGGTCATGCAGACAAAGTACCTTAGGCCTCATTTATGAGATTTTGCAATAGGGCGGCGCCACAAGCCTTTTTGCGGCGCCACCCTATGGCAAAAGAAAAGGGCAGGAATGCACCGTGTCTATTGGATATGGTGCATTCCTGGCCTTTTCCCCTGTGCTTGTGCACAAGAACAGGCAGGCATGCGCCAACGCAGGCACCCTTGCACCATGGTGCCTGCATTGCAGAGATGATTATTTTTGTGCATGAAGGAACACCGTTCTGCACAAAAATAATACAAGAGGCGTTTTCCTCTTTCTGTGTGTGCTGCAGAATACAGCACACATAGAAAAAGGAAAAACAAAGAGAAATAAAGGTGTTTCTCCTCATTGCGCCTCCCTTACGCCTCCCCTGGGAAATAGTAGTAGGCTTTTGACACATTCTCAGGTTTAAAAATCTTGTAAATCTGCACATGTGTTAAATGCCATGGGTGTCCTGTGGGGACACCCACTGTAACACCCATGGCACGCCTCCCTATTGCAGGGTGAGGCAACATTACCTGGTAAATGAGGCCCCTTGGATGGAGCAAGTGCTAACATAGAAGACTCGATGTGTGGAGGCGTTGCATCCTCGTGGATCTTGTGGATGGAGGTGATGCCTCAGTGATGATCCACGCAGTTGATTAAAGCTTCGGTGCTGAACTCCTTAAAGATGTAGGCACTGCATCATTGTCCAGTCACGCTATTCATCATCCGCAAGCCGTGCAGTCCTTCGAGTAGATTTTGTCTATCAGCATCTGCGTAGAAGGGCAATGTGTTGTTTTCATTTGGCGCAAAGTTGGCACAGTGTCAATTTTGAAACAAAAAGAGCTGCAGAACCCACTTCTGAGGCCCATGTGTGGATTGATACCTCAAGCATGGGAGGACTCACAGATGGTAGAGTCCAGCAGCATGGTTGTGAGAAGTCTTCGATGGCGCAGAGACTTCAGAACATGAGGCAAGTCAGCGAACCCTGGGAGCCACTCTGGGTTCAAGTGGGATGGGTCCAGCCTTAGTCCTCAGCAGGGCAGAGATCGACAGGCAGCAGGGCAGCTCAGCAAAGCAGAGAAGCAGTTGTTTCAGAACAGTCAGTCAAGCAGAGTGGCAATCCTGGGAGCACAGCATTCTTTACTCCTGGCAGAGTTCTTTACAGTTCCAGTAGTATACTATCTTGGTAGGGTTAGAGCCCCAGTACTTACACTAAATTGTGCCTTTGAAGTGCAGGTGGCTTCGAAGCAAACCCTTGAAGTGTACAGATCCTCCTTTATCCCAGCTCTGTCCACCAGGCTACTTTGTGAGAGAGCCAGGCTATATGTGGGAGGCAATCATCCCTTTGTGAGAGACACAGGACACTGCCTATTCAGGTGTGAGTGTCAACTCCCCCTCCAGTTTCCTGCCCAGGAAGAGTTATCAGATGCATGTAGATAAGTTCTCTGTCACGCCCACCCTTCCTGTGTTTGTGGCTACATAGAGGGAGTGCACAAAGTATAGTAGTAACCCAACCCAGACATGTATTGGAGACAAACTGTAGGCACACAAAGCTAAGTTAAGAGCAGAGAAATGTCCGCAGTGTTTTAAATAATTCCCAATGCTAGCCTTTGAGAGGGGTCGGCCTCACAGTAGTGAAAAGGGAATTGAGCTGTTTGTCACTACTAGTACATGTAAAACTTAACAGTACATGTCCTACCTTTTAGTTACACAGCACCCTGCCCTTTGGCCTACCTAGTGCCTACCTTAGGAGATACTTATTCATAATAAAAGGGGAGTTTAAGGCTTGGCAAGGGGTTTTAAATGCCTAGTCGAAGTGGCAGTAACCTGCACAGACACCCCTTGCAATGGCAAGCCAGAGACAGGTTTGAAAGGCTAATGTGCGGGTGGCAAAACCAGTGCTGCAGACCCACTAGTAGCATTTAGATCACAGGCCCTGGGTATATGGTACCTCTTTACAAGGCACTTATCAGTAAACTAACATGCCAATCATGCATACACCAGTGTCAGCATGTTTAGGGAAGATGCACATGCACTTTAGCACTGGTTGGCAGTTGTCGTGTCTCCCCACACTAAAGGATCACGACACCGGTAAGTTTCGTACTTCTTTATTATTTACTTGGTGATGTAGCTCGCGTGTCCGCTGACCTTCCTGTTGTCCCACTGCCCTCCTTGTGTCCGTATGTGTGTGTGTCCACGCCCCCCGACCGGATTGGTCCCCGATGACCTCCCTGGCCATCGCCCATCCCCAGGTCCTAGTGTCCACTTCCAGGACACTACATCTCCCCCCTTAGTCACAAAAATGTGATGACAAATACTAGCCAACTCTCGGACGTGTGTCACTTTGGCGAGCTATAGTTCTTCGTAATGTAAAGTGATATGTACAGATGTGACACATGGAATGGTACTCACAGAGATGTATCACATTTCTTCTATCAGTCTCTTTGGTCTCGTTATGTCTCTTCTCGGCCTTGTCTCCAGTTCTGTCTCTTCCTTTGGCCCTGTGTTGCCTGCTGGACCCATTCCATAGCGCTCCAGTTTCTTCGTCTCTTCAGTGCCTGATGCTTGCTCTTCGTCCAGTTCTTCCTTTAGACCTTTGAAGTGTGAACTGTTTCTCGTTATTCGTTTGCTCTCCGATTCTGCTGTAATCATTGTTCCATATTTCTTTGTTATCGTTAATGGTTCTTGGGCGAACATGCTGTCAGATTTCCGTTGCTGTTTCTGTCGCACTACTACAGTGTCTCCTTCTTGTAGTTGCGACCTGGTGGCGTGTCGTTTGCTGTCCGCATATTCCTTAATTTTTCTCTTTGCCTCCTTGTCTTTGTCTGCTACGTTCTCGTGCCCTGATGCTGTCTGTCCTTCTACTTGCGGCAGCCTCGTTCTGCTTCTCCTCCCCAGTACCAGCTCCGCCGGGCATTTTCCTGTGGACCCATGTGGCGTGTTTCTGTAGTCTCTCAGCATTTGGCATAGCGCTTGGCCCAACGATATCCGTGACAGCTTTGCTCTCTGAACTAACTGCCTTCTTGATATTTCTCATGAACCGTTCGACCATGCCATTTGCCTGTGGCCACAGTGGCGTTATCTTCCTATGCTGTATTCCAAGGTAGGCCATGAACTTGCGGAATTCGTCTCCTGCGAACGGAGGACCATTGTCTGTCTTCAACGTTTCTGGTGAGCCCCACGCCGCAAATATCTTGTCTATTATTGGCAGAGTAGCTGCTGCTGACATTGATGATACTGGCCTCACAATTGGGAACCTGGAGTACTCGTCCATTATCACCAGTAAGCA
Organism: Triturus cristatus; assembly: GCF_964204655.1. Lineage (NCBI taxonomy): Eukaryota > Metazoa > Chordata > Amphibia > Caudata > Salamandridae > Triturus > Triturus cristatus. The sequence goes on from NC_140595.1 coordinate 722,247,730, forward strand.
AGTTCCTGTGTCTAGCGGTCCGAAGAAGTCAGCTGCTAATGTCGTCCATACAGCCCTTGGCAGCTCCGACATGTGCAGAGGTTCTTGTCTTGCTGGCTGGCCTGTTGTTTGACAGAGGTGGCAGGCTGCAATTGTGTTTTCTACTAGACGATCCAGTCCAGGGAACCACACCTTCTCTCTCAGCAGCTTCTTTGTTGCGACGATGCCCTTGTGCGATTCATGTGCGATACTAACTACTTGGCACCGTAGTGAACTTGGCATCACTATCCTGGTGCCTCGCATTATTATTCCGTTATTTGTCTCTGACAGTTCCCCACTTATCTTCTGCAGTGCCAGTATCTCTTCTTTGTTTACTCCTCCTTTCCACGTGCAGTTGTTGTTGACATGTCTCCACCTTTGTTGTCTCATTGTTTCTCTGGCCACTTGGAGAGTGACATCTTCCTCAGTTCCTCTCTCTATCTCTGCTAATGTTATTGGTGCCGGTGTATTTTGTATGAGCACGAAGTTTAGGTATTCCTCTGCCACTGAGGCCTTTTCCTCGGCATGTGGCAGTGGATGTCTCGTCATGCAGTCTGCCGGATTATTTCTTTCCCTGGTTTGTGGACAATTGTGAAATCGTAGTCCATTAGTCTGATGCCCCAGCGCTCAATCCTTGGCGGCATCTTTGCCGCTGGGTTGCCATATATTGTTACCAGCGCTTGGTGGTCCGTAATGATGGTAAACCGCTTCCCGTACACAAACATGTGGTAGTGCTCACATACCCATACCACCGCTGAGCTTTCTTTCTCTGGCTGTGAGTACGCCTTCTCGATGTCTGTCAGGCTTTTGCTAGCGTAGGCAACAATTTTTCTTGGTGACTCTTTTCCTGGCAGGTGTTGTGCTAGTATCGCTCCTAGCCCTACTGTGCTTGCATCAACCGTCAGTTCGGTGCAGAGCAGAGGGTCGAAGTATGCGAGGTTCTCCACAGTCTTCACTGCATTCCTAATTTCCTCGAACGCTTCATTGCATTGTTGAGACCAGATGAACTTCTGTCCTTGTTTTGTTAGTTCTCTTAGCGGTGTGATCACCGTGGCAAAGTCTTGTATGTATCAGGCACAGTAGCTTGCCAGGCCCAGGAATGATCTTATTTCTGCTACATCTGTCGGTGGCTTTGTGTTTTGTAGTTTCTCTACTTTGCTGGGATCTGGCCTCATCCCTTTTTTTGAAAATATGTGTCTGAAGAATACAAGTTCTTTTCTCCCTAGTTCGCACTTTTCTCCATTCAGTGTCAGCCCTGCCTGCTCCAGCTGTGTGCACACTTGCCTTAGGGCACCATCATGTTCTTCGTCAGACTTCACGAATAATAGGATGTCATCGCTGTAGTTAAAACTGTTGTGTACTGGCCGTATCACCTGTCTTATTGTTTCTTGGAATATTTCAGCCACTGACGAGATACCAAAACTTAGTCTTTTGTACCTGAACAGTCCTAGGTGTGTGAAGAAAGTTGTTATGTATCTCGACTGGGGATCCAGTTCTAGTTGGTGATAGCCTTTGCACAGGTCTAGCTTTGAGAACCTGCACGCCTCTGTCAGATGGCTTATCATGTCGTTCAGATGTGGCCCTGGGTGACGTTCTCTCGAGATGGCGGTGTTCGGTATTCTCATGTCCACACAAATCCGTATTTTGGAGGTGTTCTTTTTCGGAACCACTACTATCAGTGACACCCACGGTGTCGGACCGTCTGCATGCTCTAAGATATCTTGCTGTAGGAGGTTGTTTATCTCTTCCTCCACTTGCGGCTGTAGAGGAATTGGCACTCTCCTGTGGTGCTGTGCCACAGGTCATACTGCTTCATTTATGTGTAGCGTGATCTGCTTGCCTTTTAGTTTTCCCAGACCTTTAAGTATTCCTTGATATTCTTGTAGTATGTTTCCTTTTCCCGTCATGTGATACGTCATGGCCAGTAGCCCCATGACCTGTGCTGTGACATTGCTCAGCAAGCACGGTGCTGGAATGTCCCCTTTCAGCACGTGTATCTCTTCTTGGTATGCCATATTTTTATATGTGAGAGTCTCGGTGAATTTTCCCATGTTTTCGACCGGTTTCTTTGATCCCCACGTGAACACATCTACAGTCGATGGCGACAGTGTTGGCTTTGTTTCCATTTTCATGTATTCTGACATGCACATTATGTTGCATGTTGTTCCACTGTCGAGCACGAATTTCGCTCTATGGCGTCCGACCTCAATGTCTACTGTGGCTGTCTTTTTTATTTGCTGTTTCTCCTCCAGCTGGATGTGTTCTTGTTGTCTTCCTTCTTTGGGCGCGTCGGACATGAGGTATAGCTTCTCTTCTCTCCCTGACACTGTCATTCCGTCTGACTCCTCGGACGATCCTCTCTCCGCCGTCTCCATGTGTCGGGCGTGTCTTGTGCTTGTCATCCTTGGTCTGGCTGTTCGTCCCCTCTCACTTCTGAACTGCCTGCTCATGCACATACTTGCAAAATGGTTGTCTCTATTGCATTTTCTGCATTTCTGGCCCATGGCTGGGCAGGTACCGATGTGCGGAAACTCAAGGTCACACCTGTAGCACGTGTTGTTAGTTTTTCTTGTAGGTGGCTGCTCCTTGTTGTCATTTCTTTTGAATTTTTCCGTGACACGATGCGCCATTGCCATTCCTTTCTCTTTGCCTCTCTGTATTTGCTTGGTATGTTCCGTGGCCCGTGCTTCTGTGCGAGCCATCGTCAATATTTTCTCAAGTGTTGTCGGTTCCTTTAGAATGCGTGCTCTGAAGTCTACTGACTGACACCCTTCGATGAGGCGTAGACGTATTGCTTCTTCGTTGTCGAACTTTTCGAATTCGCAATACGTTACCAACTTCCGCAGTCTTGACACAAAATCATCCATGCTTTCTTCTGTTTGTTGGCACGCCATTTTGAACGTGTACCTCTCGAAGTCGATATTGCGTTGGGGGTCAAATTTCTCTGTGATGCATGCTTTTGCACCTTTGTAGTCTGTCGTTCTGTCACTCGGGAATGTGAGGAGCAGGTCTTCTATTTCGTCCCCCGCAAGGTTAATAAGCAGATCTAGCTGTTTGCTTTCTACGACATCTGTTGTGCGCATGTAGCGTTCCAGTGTCCGTATCCATCTCTCCCATCTGATGCCTGCTTGAGGTTCCGATGTGCTGAATGGTAGCGGCCTGCGGAACACAGCTTGTGTGCTCTTTGAGTCTTCGTCACTCATCTCTTTTCTTTTTCTTTTATTTATTTTTTTTTTTCTGTCTTCAAATTAATTTTATGTGCTTCTCTTTGTTATTTTTCCTTTAATGTACCTTCTTTGCCCTTTTTTCCTTTTCTTTTCTTCGTTTTTCAGGCTTTTTCACTATTGCCTGACTTAAAAATGGCCGCCGTCTATCTTGAAAGCCTATTGGCTCGTTTTGCCTGACTTCAAGATGGCCGCCTCTTCTCGCGAGAGTTCGTCTAACTCACGCGAGCGAGATTATTATCTCCCTCAGCTTCTTCAACCACCTCACGCGCTCCGCTTACTTCAGTTCCTTAGCGCCGGGGTGGGCTCCCGCATCTATTCTTCTCTCCGCTGGCACCCCGGACCAGGGTGGGCTCCTGGCTCCGTGTTCGTTGTCACGACTCGCGACCGGATGGCATCGATGTTTTCCAGCCGGCACTCCGGACCAGGGTGGGCTCTGTCAGTCGCCGCGACGCCGATCTCGCCTTCGTCGGCCAGTTGTCTTGTCTCCCCACAATAAAGGATCACGACACCGATAAGTTTTGTACTTCTTTATTATTTACTTGGTGATACAGCTCGCGTGTCCGCTGACCTTCCTGTTGTCCCACTGCCCTCCTTGTGTCCGTGTGTGTGTGTGTCCACGCCCCCTGACCGGATGTGGTCCCCGATTACCTCCCTGGCCATCGCCCATCCCCAGGTCCTAGTGTCCACTTCCAGGACACTAGAGCAGTTGTAAAGTGCTTAAAGTACTAAGACCAACAAAAGGATACAGCAAAAAGAGGAGGTAAGCAGGCAAAACGTTTGGGGGAAGACCACTGTAGGAGAGTGGAATCTGCCTAATGGTTGCCCCCAACTTTTTGCCTGGTATTTAAGTGGTTTTTGACTAGTCTGGCTGGGATCCTGCTATCCAGGACCCCAGCCTATCTGCTTTCTCCCTAAAACTGATGTAAAGTACTCTAGGTACACACCTAATTGGATGCTGGGCATGCCCTACCAGTCCCTTGTAGATGGTACCCTAGGTACCCAGGGCATGGGTCCCCCAGTAGGCCTACCAGGGCTGCAGCACTTATTGTGCCACCCTGGGACAGCCACCCAAACTGACACCACCAGACCACTACTGTAGTCTGGGTAAGGTGGTGCTAGCACCCCTTACAGGGATGTAGGTACCCTATATCCCACACCCTTACAACACATATACTCTCATAGGTCACCCCTATGGCAGGCCCTGGTAATCCTACAGGGCTGGGTGCTGAGGTATGTGTGAGGGGGGACCCCTACGTGAGTAGGACCTCTCTGCAACCTTCGTAAAATTGTTACTGGGTTGTTTGTAGTGTAGCCATACCATATACTCTTAACCGCATTATAAGTTATTGCGTCATCGCTGTAACTTGGGAATGGCTACACAGAACCATATCGTGTTTGGTGTCAAACATGAAGGAATCATACCCCCAGTCCAGCCATGGGCATGAGGGTACGATTCCCCCTTGCTAGGAGGGTGATATGGGAAAAGCGGTAGAATTTAGACACCAATTTAAAAGTGCACATGTACCACAAAATGGCTACTGTCCGCCACCTACACGACTCTGGCTGGCTGTTGCTGGGGAAAACCCCAGCCTCACCATCTGGACAATAGGGCTCCTGTGGCAGGGAGGTGCCAGCACCTCCCCAGACAGGATATGTGGATTGGAACAGGGTGGGTGCACCAAATGTCCTTTCAGAGTTGCACGTAGGCAGCTGCAGAGCCCCAATTCTGCATACACCGCCTGGAACCGGTTCAGGGGCATCCTGCCGCTCGCCCAGGCGGGAAACACACAAAGGGGAGTGGGTGTAGCCACCCTTTCCCGCCTCTACTCTGATTGGTAGGCTCTATTTTGGACCATCCCCTAACCTTGGGGATATATGGGAATAACTTTGCCCTAGAGCCTTAGATTCGTACAGGACTTCACAGAACTGACCTTCGACGAGCTGCTGCCCAGCTGACTGAAGAAATCTCCCTTGGGATAAAGGAGTTATCCCCCTGCTTGGCAGGCACCTAAAAGACTGCAAGATACCCGGTTGGAACTTCGCTGCTCTCACGAACTTTGATGCCTTCCATCAACCTTGAGGTGGGTCTCCAGTGCATCCCAGAGTCCTGTGAGCGTGCCCAGCAAGTCTGAGCACCGTGGACCACGTGGGTGCCGAGATCCCTGCATACCCCGAGACCCCGGCCACCTCTTGCATAGCACACGACCCCGACCCCGACCAGTGGGGAAGTTGTGCTTTGGCCCATTTCTGAGCCAACCTTCAAGCAGCATCCTTGCCAAAGCTCAGCTCCCTAGTCCACTCTGGTGGCCCGTGGGAGCCCTTTTATGCACTCCATTTTGCTGCCCTCCGTGGTCCCTTGTCTCTCGACTTGTGGGCCCTGATGGAGGAAAACCTATCTTTCCAAGAGTTCCCCTGGTTGCTCCAGGCCTGCTCTACGCTCCCTGCAAAGGAGAGCACCCTCAGACCTCGTGGGTCTGCACCAGCAGCTGCTTTGTTCATCTTGCGTGGGTTGCGGTTGCCAATGCTTAGTGGATCCAATCGGGACACTAACACCGCAGCGACCCTCAGCCGACGTGGGACAGTCGCCCTCCAGAAGCTAGCCTTCCTTGAAGCCTCCCGGAGCCCGTGACTGCAGAGCCCAGCTGTACCTTCCACACCTGAAGCACCCGACATCCACGAGCTCCTTCCTGTGAGCTCCCTGGTCAATGTGCTGTGACCCAGACTCTGTCCCCTCTGCTTTCAGGTTCACCTTTATCTTCTCTTCAACTTTAATCTTCACGACTTCAACGACGCTTTCAGCTAGCAGCAGTTTGGACTACTTTTCCATAGAAAATCAGCCCGCGACCCGACACCAGAATCGACCTATGCACCCGGCTTCCCTGGGGCAGGTAACAGTGGTACTTCGGTACTCCCGTGGTGGTGGGCTCTCCAAAGCCTTAAGTCTCAAGCCTTAACTTTGTACTGTTGTTAGAAGTGTCCTTAAACCTTAATTATTCAACCGCGACATTCTCCATAGGCTAACATTGCGATCCCGATAGCAACTTCTCGCACTGCACACGCCTCCCGTGGGTCCCCTTCCTCTTAACTGTGGGTGGATTCTGAAGGGGCAAGCGATCCTGAATGCCCTAGGCATTGCCTGTAGAATTGTCGTGGTTCTTATACCACTATTTTAGTATATGGTTTGGTCCCCCCCTGGGGCCCATTGATTTCTGTGCTATTTATTGTGTTTATAAATGCTTGTTTGAAGTGTAACTTTGCCACTAGCCACATAAAGGACTGTGGGATTCTGTCTAGAATAAATACATATATTTTATATATATACCTGTGTGGGCTACTCTTTCATTTGGATATTCAAGAGGTTATTATGGTAAAACAATAAGCTTAACACTCCTTCAAGACTTAGCCTGAAGGCTGCTCTCCACAGCTACCACTAGGATAGCTTTCTTTAAAGGTTGTCTTAAACCTATCATCAATAAGAGTCGAATTGGACTGGTGCAAGGTGTCCCTATAACTAGGAACAGCATATGCCAGGCCAACTTCTCACATCGGTGGCAGCGGTGGGATTCAAGCTTGCCATTGTTTTACCAGATAACAAATTGAATTTCTAAAGTGAAAGCCACAAGGTACCAAAGGTACATATAAATTCAAGCTAGAATACAATAAGTTCTACTGAACTTAGAGTTGTGTGTAGAGGGTTTAGCACACCTTGACTACAACTCAAGAGAGGGTTCAGTAGGCCACACTTAGTGTAGGTAGATACACCACTATCACTACACTAAACATGTCTTCAGGAGCAGGTGCCACTAAGGCTCCAGAAGGACCCCAAAGGGTCCCAGTTGATAAGTATGATCATTTCTCCTTTGCAGAGCTCAGGGAGATGTGCACCCTTAGAAAACTGAAGACAAACAAAGGTGCCAACACCCAACGTCTCAGGGAAATCCTGCTCATAGCAGACTTTATGGAATCCATAGGGTCCAGAGGGACAGACAGAGTGGGTGGGCATCCATCAGAAGAGGACACTCCCAGAGTGGACTCTGATGAAGACCAGGAAGAGGATGAAAGTCCTGACCTGGAAAAAACAAACCACTCACAACATGGAGGTGATGGCCCAAGAGGCACTCCCTCCATCCCTAGTGGGAGAGTGGTGGGTCCAAGAAGGCACAGATCCCCCTCAGTGGGATCCAACCCTTCTCAGAGATCCAAAGGGTCCTCTGCCTCTTCTCAGAGAAGAGAATCCTCCCATGAGAGGAAATGCAGACTGATCAAATTTGAGCAGGCTAAGCTTCAGCTTAAAAGAGAACAGTTAGCATTGGACAGGGAAGCCCTGGAGCTTCAGAAAGCTTCAAAGAAGTGGGGTCTAGAGATCCCTGGTGGCAGTGATGAAATCCCTAGAGTTAGAGAGAAAGTCCCTGACAATAGGAACCTCCACAAGATTGTGCCCCCCTATCAGAATGGGGATGATATCCACAAATGGATATCTGCTCTTGAGAGGGCCTGTAGAGTACAAAGGGTCCCAGTAGAGCAGTGGGCAGCAATCCTGTGGCTCTCCTTTTCAGATAAAGGTAGAGACAAGCTCCTCTCTGTAAGAGAAGAGGATGCTGATGATTATTATATCTTGAAAGCTGCTTTAATAGATGGGTTTGGCTTAACCACTGATCAATACAGGCTTAAGTTCAGAGACACCCAGAAAGCACAGAATCAAGATTGGGTAGACTTTGTGGATTGTGCAACCAAGGCACTGGAAGGTTGGTTAAATGGCAGTAAAGTTAATGATTATCAAGGATTGTATAATCTCATTATGAGGGAGCAGATTCTTAATAATTGTCAAAATCAACTTTTACACCAGCACCTGGTGGACTCTGATCTGACCTCTCCCCAAGAATTGGGAAAGAAGGCAGACAAATGGGTCAGAACCAGGATTAGACCTAAGAACCAAGTTGGTGACCAGAAGAAGGATTCCACTAAGCCCAAAGAGAAAGGTGGGGATGATAAACAAGAAAAGTCCTCTGAAGGGCCCCAAAAACCCAGTGCTGGGGGTGGGTCCCAAAATACTTCCTCTAATAACAAGAAACCATATTGCCATGTGTGTAAGCAACCTGGCCACTGGAAAACTGACTCCAGCTGTCCTAAGAATGGCAATAAAGAAAATGTTCCTCCAAAACCAGCTCCAACACCTCCTGTTACTACTAGTAGTAATCCCCCAGGCGGTGGGAGTGCACCCAAAAATTTAGTTGGGATTTCTTGGGGAACTCAGGGGGACTCTGACCTATCCAGGTCCCCTACTCAAGCAACTATGGTCTGTGATGGTGGCATGGGGTTTGCCAACTTTACCATGAGCCCCAGTATTTTGGGCAGGTACAGACAAGAACCAATAATCAATGGTCAGGAGGCTGTGGCCTATAAGGACACAGGGGCCAGTGTCACCATGGTGACCAAGAGGCTAGTGCCCCTAGATCAGCTTTTACCTGGGTTTAGCTACCAGGTGACCAACATAGATGGAATCAGGACAGATCATCCCATGGCAGTAGTAAATCTCAGCTGGGGAGGGGTCACTGGCCCAAAGAGAGTGGCAGTGTCCCCAAACTTGCCTGTAGATTGTCTACTGGGGAATGATCTGGAAATCTCAGCCTGGGCTGAGGTTGACCACAAGGCCCATTTGAAAATGGTAGGAATCCCTGAGAGAGTGGATGAGACCCTGAGGGCCTCACCTCCACCCCAGGAGAAAATAGAAAGAGTGAAGCCTGAAACGATGGATCACTCTACCCAAACAGAGAGCACAGGGGAAGAGGAACAGTCCTCCCCCCCACCAGACTACAGGTAAGGGTCAAGTTTCTCAGGGAACTGATCCTGCCCCTTGTGAGGTAACTGCCCCAGAAGTGGACAGGCCTGGCCTGCCCACCTCTCTGATGGCAGGGGACTCTTCCAAGGTGGTACCCAGTCTGGAGCAGGTATCCTGCCCCTCTCTACCCTGCCTCAGTCAGCCCAGGGCTGCAGAGGTCAGGGAGGTCAGTGGACCCTTACTGGGCCCCTGTCCAGAGGAACCCCCTCATCAACAGATTAGGGACACCCAGCAGAGTAGTTTCAGCCAGGTGAACATTCCTCTACAAACTGAGGGATCCCCCTTACCCTTAGGTATAGGCACCCCTAAAATGGATGTTGTTGGGAACGGGGAAACCTGGGGCCTAGTTGCCCCAAACCTTCCAGGACCCTCCACTATTCCAGCCAAAGGGATCCAACCCCCAGCTGTAGGCAGCCAGAGGTTGACCCTTAGGGCCAGATATGACCCCGTCATGGGCAGAAAGGCTTCCATAGTGGCCAGTGATCTGAGGAGGTTGAGACCAACCCAAGTAGGGCCTCACTTCCAGACTCAGACACCCCACCAGCCCACCTCTGACCCAAAAACCAATACAGGTAATTTCCCTAGACTTTGGAGAAACTCTAGAACCCCTTGGGGTAGGATTTCCCAAGTGGACCATGACACAGGGAGCAACCATGTTAGTACAGGTTCTTCCTTATATGGCCACTCAGGAAATAAAGGCTTATCTGGACAAGGTTAGCCTTATCTCCTTTCGTTTGGGGGGGGGGGGTTATGTAGGAGAGTGGAATCTGCCTAATGGTTGCCCCCAACTTTTTGCCTGGTATTTAAGTGGTTTTTTACTAGTCTGGCTGGGATCCTGCTATCCAGGACCCCAGCCTATCTGCTTTCTCCCTAAAACTGATGTAAAGTACTCTAGGTACACACCTAATTGGATGCTGGGCATGCCCTACCAGTCCCTTGTAGATGGTACCCTAGGTACCCAGGGCATGGGTCCCCCAGTAGGCCTACCAGGGCTGCAGCACTTATTGTGCCACCCTGGGACAGCCACCCAAACTGATACCACCAGACCACTACTGTAGTCTGGGTAAGGTGGTGCTAGCACCCCTTACAGGGACGTAGGTACCCTATATCCCACACCCTTACAACACATATACTCTCATAGGTCACCCCTATGGCAGGCCCTGGTAATCCTACAGAGCTGGGTGCTGAGGTATGTGTGAGGGGGGACCCCTACGTGAGTAGGACCTCTCTGCAACCTTCGTAAAATTGTTACTGGGTTGTTTGTAGTGTAGCCATACCATATACTCTTAACCGCATTATAAGTTATTGCGTCATCGCTGTAACTTGGGAATGGCTACACAGAACCATATCGTGTTTGGTGTCAAACATGAAGGAATCATACCCCCAGTCCAGCCATGGGCATGAGGGTACGATTCCCCCTTGCTAGGAGGGTGATATGGGAAAAGCGGTAGAATTTAGACACCAATTTAAAAGTGCACATGTACCACAAAATGGCTACTGTCCGCCACCTACACGACTCTGGCTGGGTGTTGCTGGGGAAAACCCCAGCCTCGCCATCTGGACAATAGGGCTCCTGTGGCAGGGAGGTGCCAGCACCTCCCCAGACAGGATATGTGGATTGGAACAGGGTGGGTGCACCAAATGTCCTTTCAGAGTTGCACGTAGGCAGCTGCAGAGCCCCAATTCTGCATACACCACCTGGAACCGGTTCAGGGGCATCCTGCCCCTCGCCCAGGCGGGAAACACACAAAGGGGAGTGGGTGTAGCCACCCTTTCCCGCCTCTACTCTGATTGGTAGGCTCTATTTTGGACCATCCCCTAACCTTGGGGATATATGGGAATAACTTTGCCCTAGAGCCTTAGATTCGTACAGGACTTCACAGAACTGACCTTCGACGAGCTGCTGCCCAGCTGACTGAAGAAATCTCCCTTGGGATAAAGGAGTTATCCCCCTGCTTGGCAGGCACCTAAAAGACTGCAAGATACCCGGTTGGAACTTCGCTGCTCTCACGAATTTCGACGCCTTCCATCAACCTTGAGGTGGGTCTCCAGTGCATCCCAGAGTCCTGTGAGCGTGCCCAGCAAGTCTGAGCACCGTGGACCACGTGGGTGCCGAGATCCCTGCATACCCCGAGACCCCGGCCACCTCTTGCATAGCACACGACCCTGACCAGTGGGGAAGTTGTGCTTTGGCTCATTTCTGAGCCAACCTTCAAGCAGCATCCGTGCCAAAGCTCAGCCCCCTAGTCCACTCCGGTGGCCCGTGGGAGCCCTTTTACGCACACCATTTTGCTGCCCTCCGCGGTCCCTTGTCTCTCAACTTGTGGGCCCTGACGGAGGAAAACCTATCTTTCCAAGAGTTCCCCTGGTTGCTCCAGGCCTGCTCTACGCTCCCTGCAAAGGAGAGCACCCTCAGACCTCGTGGGTCTGCACCAGCAGCTGCTTTGTTCATCTTGCGTGGGTTGCGGTTGCCAATGCTTAGTGGATCCAATCGGGACACTAACACCGCAGTGACCCTCAGCCGACGTGGGACAGTCGCCCTCCAGAAGCTGGCCTTCCTTGAAGACTCCCGGAGCCCGTGACTGCAGAGCCCAGCTGTACCTTCCACACCTGAAGCACCCGACATCCACGAGCTCCTTCCTGTGAGCTCCCTGGTCACTGTGCTGTGACCCAGACTCTGTCCCCTCTGCTTTCAGGTTCACCTTTATCTTCTCTTCAACTTTAATCTTCACGACTTCAACGACGCTTTCAGCTAGCAGCAGTTTGGACTACTTTTCCATAGAAAATCAGCCCGCGACCCGACACCAGAATCGACCTATGCACCCGGCTTCCCTGGGGCAGGTAACAGTGGTACTTCGGTACTCCCGTGGTGGTGGGCTCTCCAAAGCCTTAAGTCTCAAGCCTTAACTTTGTACTGTTGTTAGAAGTGTCCTTAAACCTTAATTATTCAACCGCGACATTCTCCACAGGCTAACATTGCGATCCCGATAGCAACTTCTCGCACTGCACACGCCTCCCGTGGGTCCCCTTCCTCTTAACTGTGGGTGGATTCTGAAGGGGCAAGCGATCCTGAATGCCCGAGGCATTGCCTGTAGAATTGTCGTGGTTCTTATACCACTATTTTAGTATATGGTTTGGTCCCCCCCTGGGGCCCATTGATTTCTGTGCTATTTATTGTGTTTATAAATGCTTGTTTGAAGTGTAACTTTGCCACTAGCCACATAAGTGACTGTGGGATTCTGTCTAGAATAAATACATATATTTTATATATATACCTGTGTGGGCTACTCTTTCATTTGGATATTCAAGAGGTTATTATGGTAAAACAATAAGCTTAACACTCCTTCAAGACTTAGCCTGAAGGCTGCTCTCCACAGCTACCACTAGGATAGCTTTCTTTAAAGGTTGTCTTAAACCTATCATCAATAAGAGTCGAATTGGACTGGTGCAAGGTGTCCCTATAACTAGGAACAGCATATGCCAGGCCAACTTCTCACAACCACCCTGTGGGTGATAGGTGTAGCAGTCTGGTTGGTCAGTTTTGCTGTTGGTTTCCATGATTTTAAAACAAAGATCTCTTGCAACGAAAACAAATCCATGCAGTCTTCTATACCCTGTAAAACAATTCTACTGCGTTTACTTACAAGTTCAAAACTGCACCAATTTGCAAAGGTGCCAGTTTTCTACCTATCTGATTCGATAACGGGGGGCACTTTTATTTTGGTGTCTGGGACTATTTTCTGTCCTATTTGACCCCGGTGTTTCCTGTTAATATTACACAGGATGGGGCATTATTACTTAGTTCACGAGGGGCCAGAGCTCACTACTTTGGCTGCTCAGTACATCTCAAACTCTTGAAAATGAATAAAAGCATAAAAACAGTTTAGCTGACAGGGGTTTCTAGGTACGCCTAGCAATGTATAAGGAGCAGGTTTGTTCCTCTTTTATCCATATCAAATGTATCTGCATTTATTTTTAAATAAATGAGTGATTGTTTAAATTAGTGTTTTAACTACCAGATTTTAATTTTAAGTGTAAAAACATAAATGTATGACCTCGACGTGATTTGAACACGCAACCTTCTGATCTGGAGTCAGACGCGCTACCGTTGCGCCACGAAGTCAGCTGTTCAGGAATGCTCAGGATGTTCTTTAATATAAAAACGTGCAGGGCAGGACTGAAATTCGTTTGGTGATGATTTTTTGCTTTTGAAAACTGAACCGAGAAATTATTCTATTAAAGTTACCCATGTAAATGTAGCTAAGGTCAAACATTGTATCATTACATAATTCGGGTAGTCGTGTAGGGCACTTTCCGGTTAGATAGGTAATTCAACTTTTTTAAGGCTCTTCTGCCTTTTAGTGACACACATAAACTTGCTTTGCTGTTCACGTTGCTGGTATATGACACTGCCAAGTGTGACTGACGGTGAAAACACACAATTCTTGTGTCAGCGCGCAAGCGCAGACATTTGTCTCGCAAGTCAGCCGAGATCCCATCAGTTGCACTCCCAGAAGGCACTGAGGCAGAGCTCCGCCCCTCGGACTGTCAGTGACTGTAGTTTTGTTTTGGTGTCCCCTGTTTCCCTGTCACTGGATTAGCGGGAGTGTCACGAATGAGCCCAAGTGCAGGGACGATTCTGGAGTAAATTGTGCCAATGGTCATCACTCAGCTGTGACAGGTAATGCACCCCTCCCCCCATCAAAAAATAAACTATGGCAGACATCTGCCTTACTCCAGCTTCACTGGCCCACACACAGCCTTAATGGCCCAGCTTGATGGACAGATATCAGTACCTGCACTCGGATTCAGTGAGTGAACATTATATTCGATTTTCCGTATCATGCTGCCACATATTAAATCAGACTGACAGACAGGGCCTTTCTCGTGCCCCCACTGTGCCTTATTGATACTTTGCTGAATTTGAAGGCAGTGCTCACTGCATTACTTTTCCACTTAGAATGATTGATGCCTGCTGGCTTTATGAAGGTTCAAATGTTGCCTCTCATTTCTTCCCAAATCTGACAATTTATTTTTAACTCTGTTCTTAAGGAGCGCCGAGATCCCTCCGCGAAGACGCTGCTCGCTCTAGGCACAAGGCCTCCCATGCCTTTCAGTCCCATACACCTCTTTTCTATTGTATGTAGGGCGGGGCTCCAGGAACATCACAAAGGTCCCTGTTAATAGTGCAGCAGGTGCAGTGGCACCGGGTTAGTTGGGGTTGAAAAGCCCATGACACCCCTAATTATTGTTGTCATTTACTACTTAGCCAGAGGCAAGGGTGCATGTCCTTTGCTTGCACGAGGACCCCAGATACCCTCACTGCACCAGTGGCCAAGGTCTCCATCGTGAGGGATGGTGCTAATGTGCAAATCAGGGGAGGAAGCGCTACAAGGAACCTGGGGGCATATCAACAAGCAGGCGATAAAAAATTCTCGCCGCTTTTGCGGCTGTTTTCGGCCGAAAAGCGGCGATAATTTTATCGCCTAATCAGCAAGGCCACGCTAACGCGTGAAACCTTGCTTTAGCGTCAGGATTCCTAACGCCCAGCTTTGCATCTCTAATGAGATGCAAAGTGGGCGTTCCTGACCTGGCATGAGAGGAGAAATGTCGCTAAGCGACATTTCTCCTATCAGCAAGCCTAACGCTATGAAGCATAGCGTCAGGAAAAGTAGCGATAACCCCTGTTATCGCTACTTTCCTTACGCCTGCTTCAGGACTGACTTAGCCAGGATATCCTATGGAAGGTGGATATCATGGCTAAGTATGTGAGGCCCTATCAACTAGCTAACGTGAGATTATTGCTGGGTTTCCAGCGATAATCTCACGTTAGCCAGTTAGCGCTAGGATTTTTATCGCTGATGAGATAAGCGTTGCTAATAGCACGCTATCTCAGAGATAAAAATCGGCGCTAGCCGGCGATAATTATCGAAGCGCTAAGTGCGCTCAGCGATAATTATCACCGGTTGTTGTTGATATGCCCCATGGTTTGGATAGATGAAATCAACATTTATAAAAACAATTATGGGTACGATTAGTGGCGTCAAAATGCGAAACGTGAATCTCTCCTATGGAAAAAAAATCGCTGGAATAATGAATTTGCCACTGCACAGATCACTATTCTACTCAACGGATTTTGCGGAATTTTGGAAAATGTAACATTTGTTGCACATGTTGGGGAGATTGTGCCATCCCCACCCCCACCGCAAACCACCACAAAAAAACATGAACTATCAAGTGCAAAGCACAAATAAGCAACATTTTGTCAAAATGGAAACAAGCAGATTGTCAAATTTTTTTCAAAAGTAAACAAAAAACATCCACCGCTGCTAACAATAAAAAGTATTAAAGCTCACAGAAATGAAACACCGGCCAATCAGTATACTATTTCCAATATGCAGCTAAAATACGGAGGGTTGATATATGGCTAGCCAGGGCATTATATAGTAATGTCAACTCCTATCTAACCGTCCTGATCCACAATAATACCATAACACTCAGCAGCGTGCAGCCAATTACAGTTCATGCAGTCTGGTTAATAACTCTCGGGGCATATTATCAAGCATGGCGTTAACATTATCGCCGCTTTAGCGGCAGAAAACTGCAGCTAAAGCGGCGATAATGGGCTTGATAATATGCCCTTGAGAATTCCAATAGAAGCCCATGTTGACACCAGAACATGGGCTTCTATTGGAATTCTCTGCGGTATATTATCAAGCCCATTATCGCCGCTTTAGCGGCAGTTTTCTGCCGCTAAAGCGGCGATAATTTTAACGCCCTTTCTTGATAATATGCCCCTCTCTTCTCCTACTTAATGCTCTTACCCAAATACAAGACCTCTCCGCTATGGGTCTTATCCATCACTCAGCCCCTGCACCAGTCATCACCAGTTGAACAGAAATGGAAAGCTTGTAGCGATCTGACACCTAAAGCTGGTCACTCGGGGGACTGCACTCTAGTCCAGCACTGCACCTCCCAAGTAGCTGCATCCTATGCATGCCACTTTACATCTCACAATGTCTATCCGAGCAGATCTTCCCGACAATTCCTCTCACCAAGCATGCCTACTCAGGACCATGAATCGTAAACAAAATATCAGACTGGACAACCAAGTGCAGTAACCATATAAATAGATTATTATCATATGAAATACCACAAAAAGACCTGCACAGTTGCTCAAAGCTGTGCGCATACTGAAAAACCGTGAAGTGCACGATTGCCTCAAGCTAATATAAACTTATTTTGACTTGTACTTAAGTGTTTCTCTATTTACTTACTTATATACTATTGCGCGACTTCCACTGATGTATCTGTAAAACTTACCTTTTGTCCTGAAATCTGACCTACTGTCCTGAATTTTTGTCCTGAATTTTGACCCTTTGTCTTGAATTTTTACACTCACCGCCTTGAATTTGCACCCATGCCAGTTGGTCACCCTATGAACTACTAGAATATTTGATGATGCTTTTCAGAACTGACTGTAAATACTTTTGTCAGAGTGTTAGCTGTCAGTACAGCCCTGCACATTTAGAGCTATACTATGAACTCGTGGGTAATAATGCATTTATCTCGTCCCTCCCTCTCCGTGATATAATTCCCTCCTCATCTCCTTGGTTCTGTGTCCTCCCAGTTCCTTCTACTGTTCCCAGCTTTTTTCCATCTGAGTGACAGTAAGAGCTGCATTCCTCTCCCAGCGGCTGTTATTAAAGAGAAGAGAAGGGTCAAGCACAATGTTAGTACTATGACAGGATACATAATTTGCTATAAAATAGACGCAGTAATATTATTTTTTTATATTTTGTTTAAACAATTGTACTGCGTTGGCCGGGAATCCAAACAGGGTCAACTGCTTGGAAGGCAGCTATGCTCACCACTATACCACCAACGCTTGCTGGAGATTGTTTGTGCCACATTTATTTGTGAAAGGTACTGCGACCTTCCAGTGTGTGTCAGAGTAGGTCAATTGTGCACTTAAAGGTAACCTATCATGCACAGCTTTTTCTCTGCAATGACTCCTCTAAGACCCTCAGTCTGTCCGCTTCTAACACCCCTCCCCAGGCCGACCAGCGCTGACTGGAGCCCTCAACTTTACTCCGGAGAAACCAGCTGCACCATTTTATCAAACCCTGCAGGTCCCCAGATGCTGTCCTAGGACAGTGAACGCCAGCTCTCTCGATGAGTGGGTTCACGCAGTGCACCGCATGCAATGTGAAGAGAGAAAGGGAGACTCGAGGGGAGGGGCGTGTTACTGCACCGAAGGGTCCCGCTCTGAATGGTCTCTCTGCAGCACTCTTAAGGGGGAAAAGCATTGAATAAGCGTTTGTGGTCAGTCAGTTATTAGTCTCTCGGGTGATTGTGGTCAGTCAGTTACTACTCTCTTGAGTGTTTGTGGTCAGTCAGTTACTAGTCTCTGTCAGTCAGTTATTAGTCTCTTGAGTGTAGCCAGTGACGTGGATTAACTCATCACACCAGTAATTTATTTTATGCGTTTTTATATAGCGCGGACTTTACCCGAAGGTGTCAGAGCGCTTCACAATAGGAACAGTACCGATACATGAGGAGAAAATTACAAGTGAGCATGTTACAAAAGCAAACGTTACGTTACATGAGGCAATAGTGACAATTGTGCAAGTATCAAGAGCAAACAAAATACAAGAGGGAGCAAACAATACGTTACAAAAGGAAAAAGTGACATGTGTGCATGTTACAAAAGCGTACAAAGTACAAGTAGAGGTATAATCCTGCAATAAATGGCAGACACTTGAAACACAAAAACAAACGTTACGTTACATGAGGCAATGGTGGTAGTTGTGCATGTATCAAAATGTATAGAAGGGATTGAGGGGGATGCGGCTCCCGGTTACGGGGGGAGGCTAGTAATGACTATGAAGAGGGGAGGGGGTCTTCTCAAAATGGCTGGATGCAAAATGTTTATTTTATTTATTTAGTGCATTTTTATAAAGTGCGGACATTACCCGAAGGTGTCAGAGTGCTGTACAATACAATAGAGCTAGTTACGTTACAAGAGAAAAGTGGTACAAAATAGAACATTACAAAGACTAAAAATGAAGGGTACACAAACACAAAGAGAAGAGATTTGAGTTCAGCTTTGAAGATCTGGGTAGAGGAGGTGGCACAGAGCAATGGGGGAACTGAGTTCCAGATTCTCACCGCATTGCCTGGGAAGGATTGCGCCATCGATCTTTCCCTTTTGAAGACGGGGGGCTCAAGCAGAGGCTTTCCCGCATTGCGAGAGGGTCGAGAGCCTCCGGACACTTTCAATTTATTTGCCAGGTAACGAGGGGAGGACGTTTGCAAGGCTTTGTGTGTGATGCAGGCAGTTTTGTAAATAGATCTTGCCTCGATCAGAAGCCATCAAAGAGAGGATTGGATAGGAGTGATGTGGTCGCTTCGTTTAGACCCTGAAATGAAGCGAGCTGCTGAATGGAGGATGGATTTGAGAGGGGAGAGGTGGGATTTGGGTAGGGCCGTCAGAAGAGAATTGCAATAATCCAGTCTTGAGAGAACCAGCGATTGTACCAAGGTTTTTAAGTCTTTCTCCGGGACGAACCGATGGATCCCCCACCAAAGGCGCAACTGGTACAGTGCGTTCTTAGCAATAGAGTTGATGTGGGAGATTAAGTTGAGTCTTTTGTCAAGAATGACACCTAGGGATTTATCGCTGTCGACAATGATGGGTTTGCTGTTGAGCAGGTTCAGCTGATCCATCCACGATTGAACAGGAGGAGGTGAGAGAGAGGTCGAAAGGAGGAGGAATTCAGTTTTGGCGGGATTTAGAATGAGTTGGTGAGCTAACATCCAGTTGTGGATGGAGTTGAGAGTAGAGTCGAGTAAAGAGAGATCGTGTGCGGAAGACACCTTGAGGTAGACTTGAGTGTCATCCGCATAAAGATGGTAATGGATCCCAGATTTGCTTAGGAGGTGGTTCCAGGTAGAGATTAAACAGAGTGGGTGCCAGGATAGAACCTTGAGGGACACCTTGACCTACAGCCAATGGAGATGAAAGACTGTTCGCTATCTTAATCATTTGGGATCTGTCTGAGAGGAAAGAGGCAAACCATTTAAGCACTGTGCCATCCAATACCATTCTCTGTTAAAGAGTGTTGAGGAGGGTGCTATGATTAACAGTGTCAAAGGCTGCAGAGAGGTCTAGAAGAATCAGAAGACACGATTCCCCGGAATCGAGTATATGCAACGCATCTGCAATCACTTGCAGCAGGGCTATTTCAGTGCTATAATTTTGGATGAAGCCAGATTGGAAAACGTCGAGGAGATTATTGTCCATAATATGTAGGGAAAGTTGTTTCACAACACATTTTTCAGTAATTTTTTAAAGAAAAGGGAGGTTGGTGATAGGGTGGAAGTTGTTGAAGTCGGTCGCATCACCGGAGGGTTTTTGTTAGAAGAGGGGTAACCTGTCCTGATTTAAGGGCAACAGGGAGGGAGCCTTGACTGAGGAAGAGATTAACTAGCCTGGTCCAGTAAGAGAGAGTATGGGTGTAGAAATCAATGGCGATGATGCTAGGGATGGGGTCAGAAGAGTACCACAATGAAAGACCACAAAAATACTCCACTCAGGTCATGAAAAATAGAGAGTAATTTTGTGAGTAAATCAAGAACAAAACAACAAAAATTCAATAAGTAGAACGGAGTTATGAATGTTTTATGAATACATCAAAAATAGTGCTTAGAAATCAATATCTCTTAGGGGTAACTTGAGGTCATGCTAGAACGGGGTACATCCAAATTTCAGGCTGACCATGATGGAAGGCGGGCCAGCTACATGACTCAGACAGGTCATGCAGACAAAGGGGCATATTATCAAGGGCAGTTCCGCTGCTTTAGTGGCACTTTTAGCCGCTAAAGCGGCGATAATCCCATCGCCCCATTACCAAGCCGGCGCTAAAATGCATCAGCGCATGTTAGCAGCCGAATTACTATCGCCACGCATCTTAGTGATATACATCACTAATGAGATGCAAAGTAGGCGCTCCCTCCTAGGAAAAACAGTCCAATGCCCGCAAAACCTACATTGCTGAATTACCAATTCTGCCCCTGAACAGTGAAGCGATGAGAAAAGGCGCGCTAAGCCCCCATCATCGCAATATTCTGTTGCCTGAATAAAACATGACTTGCAATTAATGCCTATGGGAGGTGGATTGTAGGGGTAAGTCCACACTCCCCTATTACCAAGCTTGACATCGCAAGATTTCACACACTAATGTTCATTATCACAGTCTATCGCAGGATTTCACATCGCCTGTCAGCTAAGCGTTGCTAATACGGCGATGAAATCCAGCGATAGCCGGCGATAATTGAAATCGTTCTAAGGGCGCTTTGCGATATTTATCGCGGACTGTAGATAATATGCCCCAAAGTACCTTAGGCCTCATTTACGAGATTTTGCAATAGGACGGCGCCCTATGGCAAAAGAAAATGGCAGGAATGCAGGATACGGTGCATTCCTGTCCTTTTCCCCTGTGCTTGAGCACAACAGGCAGCCATGTGCCAATGCAGGCATCCTTGCACCACATTGCAGAGATGATTATTTTTGTGCATGAAGGGACACCGTCCTGCACAAAAACAATACAAGAGGCATTTTCCTCTTTCTGTGTGTGCTGCAGAATACAGCACACACAGAAAAAGGAAAAACAAAGAGAAATAAAGGTGTTTCTCCTCATTGCGCCTCTCTCACGCCTCCCCTGGGGAGTAGTAGGCTTTTGACACATTCTCAGGTTTAAAAATCTTGTAAATCTGCGCATGTGTTAAATGCCATGGGTGTCCTGTGGGGACACCCACTGTAACACCCATGGCTCGCCTCCCTATTGCAGGGTGAGGCAACAGTGCCTGGTAAATGAAGCCTCTTGGATAGAGCAATTGTTGACATGGAAGACTCGATGTGTGGAGGCGTTGCATCCTCATGGATCTTGTGGATGGATGTGATGCCTCAGTTGATTAAAGCTTTGGTGCTGAACTCCTTCAAGATGCAGATCAATCAATCATAGCATTTGTAGAGCGCACTACATACCCGTGAGGGTCTCAAGGCGCTGGGGGGGGATGCTGCTACTGTTCGAAGAGCCAGGTCTTGAGGATTCTCCTGAAGGATAGAAGGTCTTCGGTCTGCCGTAGGTGGATTGGGAGTGTGTTCCACGTCTTGGCGGCGAGGTGGGAGAATGATCTGCCACCGGCGGTCACTCTTCGGATGCGGGGGATGGTGGCGAGGGCATGGTCTGCGGAGCGGAGCTGGCGGGCAGGGGTGTAGAGGCTGTCGTCTGTTGAGGTTCGCTGGTCCGGTGTCGTGGAGTGCCTTGTGTGTGTGGGAGAGGAGTTTGAAGGTTATCCTCTTGTTGATGGGGAGCCAGTGCAGGTCTTTCAGGTGGGGTGTGATGTGGCTGCGGCGGGGGATGTCCAGGATCAGGCGAGCGGAGGCGTTCTGAATGCGTTGGAGTCATTTCAGGAGTTTGGCCGGTGCTCCTGCGTAGAGTGCGTTGCCGTAGTCCAGTCTGCTGCTGACGAGGGCCTGGGTGAACGTCCTTCTAGTTTTGGTGAGGATCCACTTGAAGATCCTGCGAAGCATGCGGAGGGTGTTGAAGCAGGAGGAGGAGACGGCGTTGACTTGCTTTGTCATGGAGAGTGTGGAGTCGAGGATGAACCCTAGGTTTCATGCGTGGTTGGTGGGTGTAGGGGGTGCTCCTAGTGCCGTTGGCCACCAGGAGTCATCCCAGGCCGAGGGTGTGGAGCCGAGGATGAGGACCTCCGTCTTGTCCGAGTTCAGCTTCAGTCGGCTGTTTCTCATCCAGTCGGCGACGGCCTTTAATCCTTCGCGGAGGTTGGTTTTGGCGGTGTGGGGGTCCTTGGTGAGCGAGAGGATCAGCTGGGTGTCATCGGCGTAGGAGATGATGTTTAGGTCGTGTAGTCGGGCGACATGAGCGAGTGGTGCCATGTAGACGTTGAATAACGTTGGGCTGAGAGATGAGCCTTGGGGTACGCCGCCGATGATCTCGGTGGCTTTGGAGCGGAAGGGAGGGAGGCGGGCACTCTGGGTTCTTCCGGAGAGGTAGGAGGTGGTCCAGTCCAGGGCCTTCTCTTGGATTCCAGCGTCGTGGAGGCGTGCTCTTAGTGTGCGGTGGCAAACTGTGTTGAAGGCGGCTGACAGGTCCAGGAGGATCAGGGCCGTGGTTTCTTCGTTGTCGAGCATGATCCTGATGTCGTCGGTGGTGGCGATGAGGGCAGTTTCGGTGCTGTGGTTGCTGCGGAACCCTGCCTGGGATGGGTCTAGGATGTTGTTCTCTTCGAGGAAGCTGGTCAGTTATTTGTTGACCGCCTTTTCGATGACCTTCGCCGGGAATGGGACCAGGGAGATGGGTCGGAAGTTCTTGAGGTCCGCCTTGGTTTTCTTTAGTAAGGCGTTGATCTCTGCGTGCTTCCAGCTCTCCGGGAAGGTCGCTGTCTCGAAGGAGATGTTGATGGTTTTCCGAAGGTGGGGAGCGATGGTCCTACTGGCTTTGTTGAAGATGTGGTGTGGGCAGGGGTCGTCCGGGGATCCGGAGTGAATGGTGGTCATGATCTTGATGGTGTCGTCGTCGTTGGTGTTGGTCCAGGCGAGCAGGCGGTTGGTGGTCGTGGAAGCGGGGGTATCGGCTGTTGTCGGGGTGGTGACGGCGTCGAAGCTGTTGTGGATGTCTGTGATCTTGCGGTGGAAGAAGGTGGCCAGCGAGTCACACAGTTCTTGTGACGGTGGGATGTCGTTGGTGTTGGAGCTGGGGTTGGAGAGTTCCTTCACGATGCTGAAGTGCTCTTTGCTGTTTTGTGCGTTGTTGTCGAGGCGGTCTCTGAAGGCGGACCTTTTGGAGGATCTGATGAGTTGGTGATGTCGGCGGGTGGTGTTCCTGTGGGCTGTGTAGCTTTCCGGTGTTCTTTCGCGGGTCCAGTTTTTTCTAGTTTTCGGCAGGTTCGTTTGGAGGCCTGGAGGTCTTCGGTGAACCAGCTGGCTCTCTTGCTGGTGTGGGTGTTGGGGGGGTTTCTTGAGCGGGGTGAGGGTGTTTGAAAAGTCATTGATCCATTGTTTGAGGTTGCGGGCTGCGGTGTCGGGGTCGGTTGGGTCTGTGGGTGGGCTCTGGGTGAGGGCAGCGGTTAGCTGCTCCTTGGTGATCTTGCCCCAGCAGCGGCGAGGCATCTGCTGTGTGTGGTGGTGTGTTGTGGGTTTCCGGAAGGTGAAGTGGATGCAGTGGTGGTTGGTCCAGTGGAGTTCGGTGGTGCGGTCGAAGGAGATGTGGGTGCTCGTTGGGAAGATGGGGTCAAGCGTGTGGCCAGCGGAGTGTGTGGGTGCTGTGACGAGTTGTCTGAGTCCGAGGTTGCCAAGGTTGTCGATCAGGGTGGAGGAATTGGGGTCATTGTTGTTCTCGAGGTGGAAGTTCAGGTCCCCGAGGCAGATGTAGTCCGTGGAAGCGAGGGCGTGTGTGCTGACGAGGTCAGTGATGGAGTCGCTGAACTGCGGTCGGGGTCCTGGGGGTCTGTAGACGAGGGTGACTCTGAGGGTGGCGTTGGGGTCGGTGTGGATCTGGAAGTGCAGGTGTTCGGCGGTGCTGAGGGTGTCGTCGGCGTGTATCGAGATTTTGAGAGTGTTCCTGTGGACGATGGCGATTCCTTCTCTTGGTGTGGCGCAGCGTCCAGCATATATGGGGAGGTGGTTTGGAGGAGCAGCTGGGAGGCGGGAGGCGGGATCAGTGCATGGGCAGTCAGGGGGGCGGAGCCGCAGGGTACACAGCGGCAGGGTAGACGAGAGCACAGAAAGCAAAATGGGGCAGCAAAGGGGGAAAAACAGTGGCACAGAAGGCAAAAAACGGGGCAGCAAAGGGGAGAAACAGTGGCACAGAAGGGAAAAAATGGGGCAGCAAAGGGGAAAGAACAGTGGCAAAAAAACGGGGCAGCAAAGGGGGAAGACAATGGCACAGAAGGCAAAAAACGGGGCAGCAAAGGGGAAAAACAGTGGCACAGAAGGAAAAAACACGGGCAGCAAACGTGGAAAAACAGTGGCACAGAAGGCAAAAAACGGGGCAGCAAAGGGGAAAACAGTGGCACAGAAGGCAAAAAGCGGGGCAGCAAAGGGGAGAAACAGTGGCACAGAAGGCAAAAAACGGGGCAGCAAAGGGGAAAGAACAGTGGCGCAGAAGCAAAGCAACGGGGCACAGAAACGGAGGAAGCACACCAACGGGAGAGATTTCAGCAGCGGCAGTTGGGGCAGGAGCACACAGGCGGAGCTGTGCGGCGGGGGAGCGACCTACCTGGAGGGTCAGACACTGCATCATTGTCCAGTCACGCTGTTCATGATCCACAAGCCGCGCAGTCCGTCGAGTAGACTTTGTCTATCAGCACCTGCGTCAAAGGGTAATGTGTTGTTCCATTTGGAGCAAAGTTGGCACTGTGTCAGTTTTGAAACAAAAAGAGCAGCAGAACCCACTTCTGAGGCCCAGGTCTGGATTGATACCTCAAGCATGGGAGGACTCACAGATGGCAGAGTCCAGCAGCATGGTTGTGGGAAGTCTTCGATGGCGCAGAGACTTCAGAACAGGAGGCAAGTCAGCAAGCCCTGGGAGCCACTCTGGGTTCAAGTGGGGTGGGTCCAGCAGGGCAGAGATTGACAGGTAGCAGGGCAGCTCAGCAAATCAGAGAAGCAGTTTCTTCAGAACAGTCAGTCAAGCAGAGTGGCAATCCTGGGGGCACAGCATTCTTTAGTCCTGGCAGAGTTCTTTCGAGGTCCAAATGTTTCCTTTGAAGTGGAGGTGGCTTCGAAAGCAAACCCTTGAAGTGTACAGGTCCCCCTTTATCCCAGCTTTGTCCGCCAGGCTATCTGTGGGAGGTAATCACCACTTTGTGAGAGAGCCAGGCTATCTGTGGGAGGTAATCATCCCTTTGTGAAAGACACAGAACACTGCCTATTCAGGTGTAAGTGTCAACTCCCCCTCCATTTTTCTGCCCAGGAAGAGTTATCAGAATGTAGATGCATCTAGATAAGTTCTCTGTCACGCCCACCCTTCCTGTGTTTGTGGCTACCTGGAGGGAGTGCACAAAGTATAGTAGTAACCCAACCCAGACATGTATTGGAGACAAACTGCAGGCACACAAAGCTAAGTTAAGAGCAGAGAAATGTCCACATTTTAAAAGTGGCATTTCTAAAATAGTACTGCTAAATCAATCATTACCACTAAAGAGGATTTCTCATTACTATTCCAAAGATATGAAACATCATGTAACTACTTTTTTCTAATCAGGAATTACAGCTGAAAACTGTTTTAAGGAATTCCCAACGCTAGCCTTTGAGATGAGTCGGCCTCACAGTAGTTAAAAGAGAATTTAGCTGTTTGTCACTACCAGTACATTTAAAACTTTACAATACATGTCTTACCCTTTAGTTACAAAGCATCCTGCCCTTTGGGCTACCTAGGGCCTACCTTAGGAGTGACTTATTCATAATAAAAGGGGAGTTTAAGGCTTGGCAAATGGTTTTAAATGCCTAGTCGAAGTAGCAGTAAACTGCACATACACACCCCTTGCAATGCCAGGCCCGAGACAGATTTAAAAGGCTAATGTGTGGGTGGCAAAACCAGTGCTGCAGACCCACTAGTAGCATTTAGATCACAGGCCCTGGGTATGTGGTACCTCTTTACAAGGCACTTATTAGTAAACTAACATGCCAATCATGCATACACCAGTGTCAGCATGTTTAGGGAAGATGCACATGCACTTTAGCACTGGTTGGCAGTGATAAAGTGCTCAGAGTACTAAGACCAACAAAAAGATACAGCAAAAAGAGGAAGTAAGCAGGCAAAGCGTTTGGGGGAAGACCACCCTGTGGGTGATAGGTGTAGCAGTCTGGTTGGTCAGTTTTGCTGTTGGTTTCCATGATTTTAAAACAAAGATTGCCTGCAACGGCCACAAATCCATGCAGTCTTCTATACCCTGTAAAACAATTTTATGGCAAGACCGGAGGCTCCTATTATGCATTCTTTTCTTGCCTTTATTATAATAGCGGCAAGATAAGACAAATAACTACACTCCCCAGAAGGCTGCAGGAGGAAACTACTAGCCAATGGGGAGAACACTAACAAAAATACACCAATCAGGTCAGCCCAACTACATTAGGACCTATCTGACCGCAAGCAGTCCTCTTTTCTTGCTGCTCGCAGTCAGATAAGTCGACTTAATTTATTCTCCTCATTAAACTGTCACTAATTTGTGTAACTTGACTAATTTGGTTCAAATGTGCATATTTTGTTAGCGCATATCACACGCTTCGTTTTCACGCGCTGCTCAGTGCGCTCTCGCCTTCCCGGTGGTCCACTCTTTTGCACCCCCCTCGCCTTTCATATTCAGCGTGTATACACGCGCGCGCGCTTGGTTTGTTTACCGTTTTTTTCCTGGCAACGCTTCGCTCCCTCACTGCTTCCTCTCACGCTCGCTTCAGAGCTCGACTGCCGGTCTCCTCAGCGAAGCTTCCTGCTCACGCTCGCTTCAGAGCTCGACTGCCTGTCTCCTCTGCAGCTCGTCTTTCACCGGCAATCTTGTCTGTACACGCCCCCTTATTGTTTTGCCTGCAATTAACCCCTTGTTCACCAGTTTTAGTGAAAATGGATGTGCCCAGCTCTCCTGAGCTTGATAATGACGATTCTTCCAATTTTAAATCGGATTTAAGCCATTTTATCAACTCTTCTGTTGAAACTGCGGTAGAACATTCCATGAGGAAAGTTTCTAAGACTATGGAAAATTCTTTTCTTAGTCTCATGACCAAAGCTTTGGCCCATTCTGCGGGGGAAAGCAGAAAACGTAAACTGGTTCCTTCCACTAGCTCTAAAAAAGTGTCACATTTGATTAGCGAGGTTTCCTCGCGCAAGATTGAGGATGCTATTCCTCCCAGGCCTCAGTCAAAGGAGGGGTCTACTTTGACATTTGGCAAAAGCAAAGCCAAGAAAAAGAATGTGGAGGTGCCTAAGAAGCTGGTCATTGATTCCATCCAGGATACGGATGACGATTTAGGTGACACAGATGACGACGATCTCTTTGATCTCTTTGGAGTTGGCGATTCTTCGCCCAAAAAGCAAAAATTATCACCATTTGTGTCAGAACCCATTCTGGACTCGGAGGGAATGCCTATGTTCGATCCTGCCCTGATTAGACATCCCAATTCCACGGAATGGTTTCCCGTTCCCCATGTAGGGGAGTACATATCTTCTAAGCTGAGGCAGCCTCTAGACAAGTCCGTCAGAGCTAAGTTAAAATCCGAGTGCCCCAAACCTTCTTTGGCCTCTCATATCACGATAACTCCCACCATTCATCAGCCGCTCCTCACCTTCTTCTCCAAGTTTGGCAAGGATCCTCGTAAGGGGGTAGACAGAGCTTGGTCCTCCTGCCAGGACAAACTTTTGGATATGGTAGGCCCTCTTGCCCGCATTTTGGATCTGGCGGAGACAGCCCGATCTGAAGAACTGACTTTGAATCCAGAAGATGTTTCGCTTTGGGCACAGCGTACCTTTTGTTTATTGGGTAATGCCAATGCGGCTATTACTCACGAGCGGCGCAAAGGTCTGCTAATCAAGTTAGACCCTAAGTTAGCCAATCTGGCATCTCAAGACCCTGGTGTAAAGGCAGATGGTCTTCTTTTTGGCGACTCCTTAGTCAAGGACCTTTCGAAATTTGTTTCCACTTTTGCCTCGTTGGATAAGGCACAACTTTCAATCAAAAAAGTTTTTGCGCCTCGGGTTTTTGGCAGGGCCGGCAGAGGCAGGAACCGCTCTTCCGGCCGCTTTTCCTCCTTCCAAGATTCCAGAGGTGCTTCCAACTCCGGATACCAAGAGTACAAGCCTCAATTCTACCCCCAACGTGGTCGTGGCTTCCGGGGTCGTGGACAGAGGGGCCACAGAGGCAACGTCAACAACACCAACTATTCCCAACAAGGTAAGCCTGTCTTCTGGCCCTCCCGTTGGAGGGCGCTTGGCTCTGTTTCTAAGCAAATGGCAAACTTTAACCTCCGACCCGTGGGTTCTCAATTCTGTCCAAGGTTATCTTATAGAATTTTACGCTCCTCCTTTCCAGGATACTTTGCCTCCTCCTCTGGTTTTTTCCGCCGACGTTTCGCGTCTGATATCTCAGGAAAATTTTTCCCTGCTGGCAAAGAAAGCTATCCAAAGACTTCCTTTCGATCCCTCGGGATTTCTCAGCACTTTGTTTCTGGTTCGCAAAAATAACAAAAAGATGCGACCAGTTATCAACCTCAAAGTTTTCAATCAGTTCGTCGTTTACAGGCATTTCAAGATGGAAACCATTCTCCATCTACGAGACACTCTGCGGGCCGGCGATTGGATGGTCCGCTTGGACCTTCAGGATGCGTATCTGACAGTTCCCATCCATCCCTCGCATTCCAAGTTTCTCCAGTTTCAATGGCTGGGCGTAACTTATCGGTTTTGCTCACTCCCCTTCGGTCTTTCTTCAGCTCCTTGGTGCTTCACCAAAATCATGAAGCCAGTGGTGGCTTATCTTCGAGCCTTGGGTATTCGCCTGATCATTTATCTGGATGATATTCTTCTTATGAATACGAGCAAACCAGGTCTGTTGCGGGACCTTCAGGTGACCCAATCCCTTCTTCTCGATCTCGGTTTTCTTATCAATCCGGAGAAGTCCATACTAACTCCCTCTCAAAGAGTGCGAATTTCTGGGGTTTCGCGTGGATTCCCCCTCCGCGTCTCTTTTCCTTCCTACCGAAAAGATCGCGGCTATTCGTACAGAAATTTCTCAAGTTCTCTCTCTATCCCACATTTCCCTTCGTTCCCTCGCAAGGATTGTGGGGCTCCTTTCAGCCTCAATCCAAGCAATCTTTCCCGGCCCTCTTCATTATCGGGCCCTTCAACGCTTAAAAATCAGACATCTGCGTCAGGGTCTGGCTTACTCCGATCTTATCCTTCTAGACAGAGACTCGCGGTCCGAGCTGCAATGGTGGATAGACCATTTAGATGCGTAGAACGGAAGAACTATCTTCGCCACGGCCCCAGATCTTGTATTAGAATCAGATGCCAGCCTGGCGGGTTGGGGCGCCCGCTGTGGACCAATCTCGACTGGAGGTACATGGTCTCTAGAGGAGTCGTTATTGCACATCAACTGTTTAGAGATGCTTGCAGGCTCCTTTGCAATCCGCAGCCTCGCAAAGAACAAGGTAAGTTGTTCCATTCTTCTCAGGATGGACAATGTTTCTGCGGTCCGTTACATCAACCATCTAGGTGGCACAAGATCCAAACCCCTCGCGGAACTCGCCAAGAGTCTGTGGCATTTTTGCCTCCTTCACAATCTCTCTCTTCAAGCAGAATATCTCCCCGGCAATCTCAATTCCATCGCGGATTGGCACTCTCGGTATCTCCGAGATTCCAGCGACTGGAGATTACTTCCCTCCGTGTTTCTTTCTCTCTCTCTCAAGTGGGGCCCTTTCTTCATAGACCTCTTCGCGTCTCGCCTCAATTCTCAATTACCTCGTTTCTACAGTTGGCGCCCGGATCCGCTGGCTTTAGCGACCGATGCCTTCCTCCAGGACTGGTCACTGCACCTCAATTACGCTTTTCCTCCCTTTCTTATGATCAACAGGGTCCTTTCTCAAATTCGACGCCAACAGACATCACTGGTCATAGTGGTACCTTTTTGGCAATCCCAGATATGGTTTCCGTCCCTTTTGGAATTAGCAGTGGACTTTCCGGTCCTCCTCCTTCATTCCTCAGATCTTCTCCTGGATCCTCGAGGTTCCCCTCACAACCTCCTTCTCGATCGGTCCCTGACCCTATCGGCCTGGAAACTGTCCAGTCTCTCTCTTCTGACCAACTCCTTTCTCAAGAAGCTTCTATCTTTATCAGCCGGGCCTGGGCTCCCGGTACTTCCAGGGCATACAAATCCGCTTGGTCTCTTTGGTCAAGCTGGTGTCTTGAACGGTCTGTCGATCCCTTTTCAGCCTCTGTGACTTTTATAGTCAATTTTCTGGCCTCTGAGGCCAGTGCTGGCAAGTCTTATCGCACAGTGAATTTATACAGATCAGCTATTTCCCTCAACCATTGTCCAGTCGACAATAAACCTGTCGGATCCCATCCACTTGTTTGCCGTTTGTTAAGAGGAGTTCGTTTTTCCAAACCTCCGTTGGCTAAGTATTCGTCTTTATGGGATGTTAATTTGGTTTTCAAATTGTTTTTGGATTGGCCTGACAATACTGCTCTCTCCCTGAAAATGTTGTCTGCAAAACTTACTATGTTGTTGTGTTTAATCTCCATTAAACGTGTCTCTGATGTTAGAGCTTTAGACCTTTCTTCAAGACAGTTTTCTCCTACTGGTGTGCTGTTTCAAGTGCAGAGGTGCACTAAAACAAATTTACAATCTGTGTTTTACCCTTATTTTCCAGCTCAACCAAAATTATGTGTAGGTCGTTGCCTAAAAGCCTATGAAAACAAATCTGCTGACTTTAGGTCTTCTTCCCAGACACAATTGCTTATTTCTTTCCGCAAACCTCACCTCCCCGTCTCTTCTGCTTCCCTGGCCCGTTGGGTCCGTTGGATCATGTCTCTTGCGGGCATTGACGCTTCTTCTTTTGGAGCTCATTCTACTAGAGGTGCCATGGCTTCAAAGGCCTTTTGGTCAGGCTCGCGCCTGGAGGATATCCTTAAGTCAGCAGATTGGTCTAATGATAATGTGTTTAGGACCTTTTATTGTAAACCTGTGATTACTGCTTCTTCTCTGGTTGTTGATATGCTTTGAACTAGCATAATAGGAGCCTCCGGTCTTGCCATAAAATGTAGATTTTCCTAATAAGTTATGACGGAAAGTCTTAATTTTATTAAAGACATGGAGGCGAGTATTATCCCTCCACAACAGCTCTAATTTGTTCTGTTTTCCCCCCCTTTAGGTACTCCGGCTCTACCACCACCTTCCTCGTGAGAGTCGTCCTCAAGCACCAGATTTCTTGGCATCACCGTCTAACTGCCTTCCAATGTGGTTTCCTCAGGATGTTTCCACCATGGTGTACCTGGTTCAAGATCTGTTTACCTGGATTTTGACTGTTTATCTACTGTTATTTTTGGTTCCTTTGTTTTCGCCTTCTTACTAACTTGCACAAGAAAAGAGGACTGCTTGCGGTCAGATAGGTCCTAATGTAGTTGGGCTGACCTGATTGGTGTATTTTTGTTAGTGTTCTCCCCATTGGCTAGTAGTTTCCTCCTGCAGCCTTCTGGGGAGTGTAGTTATTTGTCTTATCTTGCTGCTATTATAATAAAGGCAAGAAAAGAATGCATAATACTCGCCTCCGTGTCTTTAATAAAATTAAGACTTTCCGTCATAACTTATTAGGAAAATCTACATTATACTGCGTTTACTTACAAGTTCAAAACTGCACCAATTTGCAAAGGTGCCAGTTTTCTACCTATCTGATTCGATAACGGGGGGCACTTTTATTTTGGTGTCTGGGACTATTTTCTGTCCTGTGTGACCCTGATGTTTCCTGTTAATATTACACAGGATGGGGCATTATTACTTAGTTCACGAGGGGCCAGATCTCGCTACTTTGGCTGCTCAGTACATCTCAAACTCTTGAAAATGAATAAAAGCATAAAAACAGTTTAGCTGACAGGGGTTTCTAGGTGCGCCTAGCAATGTATAAGGAGCAGGTTTGTTCATCTTTTATCCATATCAAATGTATCTGCATTTATTTTTAAATAAATGAGTGATTGTTTAAATTAGTGTTTTAACTACCAGATTTTAATTTTAAGTGTAAAAACATAAATGTATGACCTCGACGTGATTTGAACACGCAACCTTCTGATCTGGAGTCAGACGCGCTACCGTTGCGCCACGAAGTCAGCCGAGGTTTAACGCTCGGGATTTTTTTAAATATGTAAACATGGAGGGCATGGATGAAATGAGTTTTGTGACGATTTTTTGCTTGTGGAAAATGAAGCAAGAAGGTTTTCTATTAACGTTACCCAGTTTTATGTTGCTAAGGTCAAAAATTGTATCATTACATAATTCTGGTAGTCGTGTAGGGCACTTTCCGGTTAGATAGGTAATTCAACTTTTTTTTAAGGCTCTTCTGCCTTTTCGTGACACACATAAACTTGCTTTGCTGTTCACGTTGCTGGTATATGACACTGCCAAGTGTGACTGACGGTGAAAACACACAATTCTTGTCTCAGTGCGCAAGCGCAGACGTTTGTCTCGCAAGTCAGCCGAGATCCCATCAGCTCAGATGACAGAGTTGCACTCCCAGAAGGCACCGAGGCAGAGCTCCGCCCCTCGGACCGCCAGTGCTTGTACCTTTGTTTTGCTGTCGCCCTGTTTCCCTGTCACTTGATTAGCTGGAGTGTCACGCATGAGCCCAAGTAAATTGTGTCAATGGTCATCACTCAGCTGTGACAGGTAATGCAACCCTCCCCCCTTCAAAATATAAAACTTTGGCAGACATCTGCCTTACCTCAGCTTCACAGGTCCACACACAGCCTTAATAGCCCAACTTGGTGGACAGGCATCATGTACCTGCACTCGGATTCAGTGAGTGAACATTATATTCGATTTTCCGTATCATGCTGCCACATATTAAATCAGACTGACAGACAGGGCCTTTCTCGTGCCCCCACTGTGCCTTCTTGCTACTTTGCTGAATTTGAAGGCAGTGCTCACTGCATTACTTTTTCACTTAGAAGAATGGCTGATGCCTGCTGGCATTATGAAGGTTCAAATGTTGCCTCTCATTTTTTCCCAAGTTTGACATTTTATTTTTAACTCTGTTTTTAAGGAGCGCCGAGATACCTCCTGAAGTCAGTCGCTGCTCGCTCTAGGCACAAGTCCTCCTATGCTTTTCAGTCCCATACAACTTTTTTCTATTGTATGTAGGCCGGGGCTCCAGGAACATCACAAAGGTCCCTGTTAATAGTGCAGTACAACAAACAATTGATGGACGGAATGCTGACAATGCAGACATTCTCCCCCAGTCAAGAGATCTGGGTTAAATCCATCGTTCTTTTGCCCACTACACCACCCCAGTTTAGACATGGCCATATGCAAATCAGTCTTGACCCTGTGCCTCATGGGATCAGTCCAGCCCGAACTGCCAAGCCATGTCTTCCCTGGACCGGAATCAAGCATCCTGGGGTGAATGTATGACATTGTTCTGCATTCTGTCCATCAATTGTTGTTTTTGCATTTGTCACCCCGAGTGGGAAGGGTATGCTCAGACGTGAGTCCCTTGCTCTCCATGCCACTGGAATCAGGCTATCCTGGCTGACGAGGGCTGAAAGCCCGAAACCGGTCCTAGGATGCTTGTTTCCAGTCCAGGGAGGACCTGGCTTGGCAGTTCGGGCTGGACTGTTCCCATGGGGCACAGGGTCAAGACTGATTTGCATATGGCTGGGTTCAAACTGGAATGGCATGGTGAGCAAAAAAACGATGGAGTTAGGCCCAGATCTCTGTACTGGGGTGAATGTATGACATTGTTCTGCATTCTGTCCATCAATTGTTGTTTTTGCAATTGTCACCCCGAGTGGGAAGGGTATGCTCAGACGTGAGTCCCTTGCTCTCCATGCCACTGGAATCAGGCTATCCTGGCCGGTCCTAGGATGCTTGTTTCCAGTCCAGGGAGGACCTGGCTTGGCAGTTCGGGCTGGACTGTTCCCATGGGGCACAGGGTCAAGACTGATTTGCATATGGCTGGGTTCAAACTGGAATGGCATGGTGAGCAAAAAAACGATGGATTTAGGCCCAGATCTCTGTACTGGGGTGAATGTATGACATTGTTCTGCATTCTGTCCATCAATTGTTGTTTTTGCATTTGTCACCCCGAGTGGGAAGGGTATGCTCAGACGTGAGTCCCTTGCTCTCCATGCCACTGGAATCAGGCTATCCTGGCTGACGAGGGCTGAAAGCCCGAAACCGGTCCTAGGATGCTTGTTTCCAGTCCAGGGAGGACCTGGCTTGGCAGTTCGGGCTGGACTGTTCCCATGGGGCACAGGGTCAAGACTGATTTGCATATGGCTGGGTTCAAACTGGAATGGCATGGTGAGCAAAAAAAACGATGGATTTAGGCCCAGATCTCTGTACTGGGGTGAATGTATG
The DNA here is from genome assembly GCF_964204655.1 of Triturus cristatus. NCBI lineage: Eukaryota > Metazoa > Chordata > Amphibia > Caudata > Salamandridae > Triturus > Triturus cristatus. Next base: position 722,281,957 of record NC_140595.1, read on the forward strand.
ACATTGTTCTGCATTCTGTCCATCAATTGTTGTTTTTGCACCTGTTAATAGTGCAGCGGGTGCAGTGGCACTGGGTTAGTTGGGGTTGAAAAGCCCATGACACCCCTAATTATTGTTGTCATTGTCTACTTAGCCAGAGGCAAGGGTGCATGTCCTTTGCTTGCACGAGGACCCCAGGTACCCTCACTGCACCAGTGGCCAAGGTCTCCATCGTGAGGGATGGGGCTAATGTGCAAATTAGGGGAGGAAGCGCTACAAGGAACTGGGTTTTGATAAATGATATCAACATTTATAAAAATAATTATGGGTACGATCAGTGGTGTCAAAATGCGAAACGTGAATCTCTCCAATGGAAAACAAATCACTGGAATAATGAATTTGCCACTGCACAGATCGCTATTGTACTCAATAGATTTTGAGGAATTTTGGAAAATGTAACATCTGTTGCACATGTTGGGGAGTTTATGCCCTCTCCACCCCCACTGCAAACCACCTCAAAAAAACATGAACTATCAAGTGCAAAGCACAAATCAGCAACATTTTGTCAAAATGGAAACAAGCAGATTGTCACATTTTTCTAAAAAATAAACAAAAAACATCCCCAGCTGCTAACGATAACAAGCATTTACAATGCAATGGTCTCGGCATTGTTAAAGTTAGAGCTATTGGCATTGCTCATGACATTATTTTTGTTTATGTTTTTGTTTTTAAAACATTTAAAGAAACGGCATTGTTATTTACAATGTCAACAGCTTAATCACTCTCAAATGCGAGACCTATTGCATTTGCACCCACACACAGAGCCACACACACAGAGCCACCCACACACACAGAGCCACCCACAGAGCCACTCACAAAGAGCAACCCACACACAAATAGAGCCACCCACAGAGCCACCTACACACACACACGCAGTAGCCCACTGACCTATTTACATTATGTGCACTTTGTGATCTGCATGGTACATGTTCTTTACTGCAGGCACATTAACCCTATGTGCTACCTTTCCAGCAGTCAAAACTTCCCCTAGACAAAACTCCGATCTCTCGCTAGGAAGAACATTAAACACCAGAGTCATCGTGACATTTTTATTGTTGCCGAAAATTGCTGGAGGCCAGGAAGGAGGCAGCAAGCACTTTTAAAACCTAAAACCTTAATTTACTTGCAAACATAATGTCTCCACCCAAAGTCAGCGCCCGGTCATACCGGTTGCACTGCCCTAGAGCTGGCCCTTCTCAAGGGTCCTGTGACCTCAGTGACAGAGTCACTGTTGTTCTTGGCTGTACTGCTTCATAGGCCTGCTAGCAAGACTTGAGGTGAACTTCAGTATGGATTGTGGTGGACAAACCTTGAAGGTTAACACAGACTTGCCAGTGCTAGGGTCCACCTGCTGGTGCTAAGACACCAGCGCTTCTAAGGTCTTGCGAAGCCTTCTAAGGTCTAGAATGGGATTGTGCTTTCTCAGGAGAGTCGTCTGGTGGACTGGTTATTAAGGCTGAACCTGTTTCCCCAGTTCCAAATTCAGCAGCTCTGGCTATAGTGCCACATCGTCTCCCCCACTGAACACCATACTGTCCCACTGAAAGAAACTTTCACTGCCTTCAACTACAACCCAATTGCTGCCGGCTATAAACACCTGGATGAGGCTCAATTTAAATGACGCAATAGACAAGAGCAATATCCGGCCTACAAAAAAAAGTAACATCATCCTGGAAAAAGCAAACACTCATAGGGGGATGCAAAATTTAGCAAACCATGTGAAATGCAAGCAGGAACATCATTGTTACCTTAACGCTTTTACACTCACTATTCAGAAATCAGTGAGTGCTTTTGCCTGAAAGGGGCCTTGAATGGTCCCATTTCAATGTCCATTGCTGATATCCTTACAAAACGTTAGCAGTATGGTAAAAAGACCACATCCCTGGACGCAGAGCCGCAGTACACATTTTGTTTTCCAATCCACACTTTGCAGTACCTCCAGGATTGGTGCACTAGTTGCAAGCCCAGGGAAAACAAGGACAAGAAAAAAACAAGCATTTGCAATGCAATCTGTCTCGCATTTGTGAAAGTTAAAGCTATTGGCATTGTAAATGAGAACGTTTTTTACTTTTGTTTTTTGGTTTCCAAGTATTTAGCACTGCTGTTCCATTACGTTAAGCGCTGGCAAAGCCAGTACTTTTGGCCTATCACTTATAGTGCCTTGATATTTCCATCCATGCAGTTAATTATATTTGTTTGTCATAAAATTAAAATTTCCTAACTGCGTCTATTTGCCTTACCAAAGAGCATGAATGCTGACTTTGTAAAAAGAGAATAATTGTACAATCTGTTCCAAGCTATTTATACGATCCACAATGCAGTCAAGCATTTGTAGTTCCGAGTAAGAATATAGCAGACATTGTAGTATCTATAGCAATAAAGAATTCTTAGATCATTTGGCTCAGATGATTTATCAGGTCACCATGGTAACGTGTACCCCTTTAATGGATAGGCGACACTACGCAGACATGGATTAACATCCCCAGCAATAAAGAAATAAATGAGCAGAGCTTGAAACATGCTTTACAGAAACAAATAATACACTCTGTGCTTGTAGACTTAGTAGCACAACTCTAGTGATAGAAGAACAAGCCGGATGGCTGCAACAGAGTGAGCCTCAGGCAAATGCTATTAAAAACTAAATACAACAGAGTGTCAAAATAGTATATGCTATAGTGATGAAAGTATAGGCCATATGATTGGGCAGAAGAGTGAGTCTCATGTGCAGCTCTGTTAGCGAGGTAATGAACAGCAATTAAAAAACGCCAAAGTCCCTAATTGGGAAAGCATATATACATTTACGGGCTGTCTTCCGTTGGAAATTAGCCATGGGCCAAGGAGGATGTCTGAGATTTATCGAAAATCCCCCCAGCAGATTAACAAGAAGCGAGGACTGCGCTTGGGATAAAGGCACCAGGAATAGAGATGGGAAAAAGGCTCTCCAAGACCAAAAGGCAAAATGTAACCAGTGGGGGAAGGGTAGGCCAAAGGGGAAATGAAGGAGGAACTAAAGAACCTCTGCAAACGGAGCCAATGAGGTACAAAAACAAGTCCATTTCTTTTAACAAAGAATCCACGACCCCCCCCCCCCCGAGACTCACCACAACTCCACCCCTACCCCCCTGCACCAGCAGAAGAAGGGAGGGCGGAGAACAGCATGAGGAGGGAGGGACGGATCAGGAGAAGAGATAGCGGGCGAGAGAGCAGGAGGGAAGTGGATAGGCAGGGAGAGGCAAACACATTCAGAGAGGGAGAAGAAATGAGCAGAGGAGGAGGGACAGAAGGTATGGGGCAGGTGGACAGCAGAAAAAAGAAATACGGAAAGGAAGAAAAAAAATGATAGTCGCCGAGCAGTAAATAAGAATGGGAATGGAGACAGCAAAATTAAATTACACACTGCGGAAAGGGAGAGAGAATGGAGGCAGGATGGACTAGACGAAATAAAGAGAAATAGCCCTGTGGTGGGGATGGAACAGTTGTGAGAGGCGCCATGAGGAAACAATCTCTCGGCATGCTGTGGCGAGGGCGGGGAAGCGCATTCCAGGCGGGGAAGCGGACCCTTTGAAGTATGATGCAGAGGCTGTGGCTACACGTGCACGCGCCAGTGGGCTGAAGCGCTTCTCCAAACGGATTGCATGGCGGCACGATGCACGTGATTGTGCGCGTGCTCGCCATACAATCCACTTTTGGGAGCACTTTGAAATGCCCCTCTTACTAGAGTCTCGCATAGCGATTGCGTAAACGCAATAGCTAGGCGAGACCTAAAAAGTATTAAAGAAGGCAGGATGATGCAAACATAACAAATATTCCCTGTTCGATGCCTATGTCTTATATATAACCATGCAGTCAAGACAGCCTGAAAGCAGTTCAAAGGAGAACAGATGAGGCAACGTGAGTCGAGAAATGAAAACCAGCTCGAAAGACAGGGAAGGGGCTGCAGAATCTGATAAATTAAAGGCCAATTTCAACTCGATCTGTGAAAGTCTGGGTGGACACCCCAGGGGGCCATGGAGGGGATGGAGTGGGGTCTCTCTTCTCTAGTAGAGGCTGCCTGTGCTTGTAATACATACTCTGTGAGTGAACCTGGAGGCGGCCATGTTCTATATGCAGAGCAGTGTCACTGCTCCTGGTGATGTCTGCAGAGGCCTGGTTCACCAGTCTCTAGACATCTGACACTGGGTTCTGCACTGCTACAGAGTGGTCAAGTGGTGCCAAGGCACGCGGCACCACCACCAGTCCCGGTCTTTGGCCAGCAGCGCTTTGAACGCTAAGACTTCTTGGCACATGGTTTTAGTGGGAACAATGAAAGTACAAGGCCCAGAATGAAACATAGGGTTCTCTAGAAAGCCTCAGGTGGCTGAAGGTGCGGAAGGGGTGGGGTCACCGGGCCACTAAGCAATATTCTTTCTGTCCCTAACATTCAACTTTCTGTCCACCCATCGCTAAGATTCCATGTGAATTTTCTTCACACTACTTTTATCCCACTCATTTCATGTTGATATCCCTCACATTGTATGCTTCTTTTCTTACTTACGCATGTATGTATGGATGTGTCTATCTGCTGGAATTCATGAAGTGCAAACCTATCTGGAGATCAATGGAGAGCTTTGTATCATAATGTGGCGGGACATTGGGAATGTGAGGGGAGATATATATTACCAAAAAAAGGACATTCTTGTTACACCTCAGAGCCCTCAGGTGTCCCAGGTCCACCAGGAGTAGCTCTCCCAGTCTTCTGTGTTCTCTGTGTTCTGGGACTTGTGTTCCTGTTTGCCACATTATAAATCCAGGCCACGAGTCCCAGAATTCAAAGTAAAAGCCTGGGCTGGATGAGCGACTCAAGCTTGGACCCTGGAAACTTGAGAGCCCTAAACGTTCTTGAGGACTGAAAGAGAGGGGAGGCGTCTTGTCCCTGACATGTCATGGCTCCACTAGTCATACACTGTGTCTCTGGGCTTCTGTACTTATTTTGGCTCAGACAAGGTCACGTGTCACTGCTCCTGCACTAGTGCACCTGTCTACGCTGGTTTCTTAAATAAAATGATTTAGCAGGAGCTTCTTTGGGAGAGAAGTTTATTCTTCTGATAGACACACACCGAGCTAATGCTGAGGCAGGGGCTGGTACAGGAACCCTACGCACAGACAGACATACCCTTTTCAAGGAATGGAAATTTACTTAACAGTCGGGTCTCAAGCAATGAAGACAGTGGTTCATTCATTAACCATATAACAGCTCCCTCCTCGTGCAGCTGACGATACTAGCAGAACAGCGCATTCTTCTCACTGCAGATGCAATCTTGAGACATATTGCAAATGAGAACAAACTATCTCCCTCCCTTCCTTCCTGTGCCACCAGTAGCTGAGCCCTGAAAACACCATTTTAAGTGTTCTCTGCAGAAGCCCATGCACATGTTAATGCTGCAACAATGCACTCACATGGTCAATACAAGATGGAGCTGGTTCAGTTTCATAGGTCTAGCTGCTCACAATGTCCTCCTCTTGGCACCGCCCGCCAACCTTACCACTCAATAGTATTTAAACCTGACTTATTTCTGGAATTCCTATTCCCTTTTCATTTCTTCTTACAAATATGAGTCTGATTCTTGTCCACGCGAGAAGCACAAAATTAGCCACATAATAACTGAAACTGGGTTATAAAATATTATTTGTGCCTGTGTAGTAATTGTGGTTTCTGCATAAACTGGTATTTTATTTTTAGTGAAATTATTGCTGGCCGTTGATAATATGCCCCTCCTTTTGTTACTTGTCGTTTGTAAGTCAAAATCCTAATATAGAACATTGAGCTATTAACTGTCACCCTAGAGCTGCTGCAAACTGCAAGGTATATGTTAGAGCCATATGTTTTTTTTGCCCAGTCTTTCATCATCCTAATCTTGTGAAAAGGGTTCATTTGGGTAGAAAACAATTCTTATTATGAAAGAGAACCCTTAACAATGATGTTGCGTTTTAAATTCTGAATTTGTGCCTTTCCTGAATAAGAACATTAACTATATTGCCTACCAGTATCGATGACATGTCACTCCTACGCTACACCTTGTAGTACTGTCTGATGTAACATTTCTGATACACTGATTTACACACATATGATTGTCTATTGTGCAATGTGTGTGTGGTGTAAAGTGCTCTGACATCTTAAACTGGTATGAGTGGTGCTATAAAACTAAATGAATCTGAGAGGCACTGTTCAAGGGTACTAGTGAGGGAATCCGTGGCAGCGGTGGTAATTGGGGGGGCAGCAACAGACACTGTCACACAGGGCGCCACCAGCGCTAAAGCCGGCCCTGCCTAAACCAGTTACAGAGGAAAAACTTGCTCTAGCGCCAAGTCTCTGTTGCTGCTCCGATTTGAGAATGGAGTCCAGACTCCTGCTGTTGAGATTCAAGGATAAGGAAATGGACTCTCATGTGAGCTGAGAATATTTCATATTTCAGTGCTTCAAGGAACCTATATAAGTCACCAGCAAGAAATAGCATGCATATTTTAATGTTTAAAAGACTTTATGTAATCCATTATATACAGCAAAACACAAATACAAATTAATCTAAAAATAATGAGTCACCAATGAACATGCTGTATTAAAAACCTAGGGAAAAAACATTCAAGTCTTTATAATTGTATGAGGGAGGGAGCGAAGGAGGGAAGGAGAAAACATAAAAGGATAAAAGAAAACATCTTATACTATATCATGAATATTATGGCAAAGAATAATACCATTCTCAACTATAATTTAGACTCTAAAAATAAAAATTAACTGTGCAAATAGAACAATTAAATTCCACTTAAATGTAAAAGGAGGACAGAGAGATAAAATATTCATGGCGGATAAAAGGTTTCAGATAGTATAGAACTAGATACACCAATTTCAACTTGGTTAAGAAACGTAGTAAGAGGTAACTATAACAACTGCACATTATGAGAAGGTAAACATTGCATAGTATACATAGTATCCAACTTATGATGTGAACCCACCATACTTTGGGGCTTATTACGATGGCGGGTGGATCGCCACCGCCGAGCCAGCGGTGGCCTCCGCACCGAGATCGTAAGCTTGAAAACCGCCAGTCAGATTATGATGGCGGTGGTGAACGCGGCGGTGTGAAAATCCGTCTGCTGCTTTTCTGCCCGTAGCAATCCACCCGCTGGCCTGGCGGGTGGAGCTGGACCACTAAAATGGTGCCGGTGCCTAGCTTTTTCTGCCGTCCGGATTAGGATGCATGCAGAAGCCAAGTTTTCCACGGCGGTTTCTCTGCTATGGAAAGGATGGCGGGGATTGTGTTTGGGGTCCCCTTGTGGGCCCCCCTCATGTTGGGTTTGTGTGGGTGCACTGGGGGTACCTATGGTGCCCCCCTACATTCCTCTGCACCAAGTGGCAGGCACAGTGCCGTGCCTGCCACATAGTGCAGTGAAATGCACAACATGCTCATATTCACGACGCAGCAGTGCGCCCGCCACATTGCTAAAGCTGCGGAATCTGACCGCTGCGGTGGCGGCTCCATCATAGTACAATGGGCAGGACCGCTGGAAGCATGGCGGATGGACCCAATAACCACTAAGCGTGTGGCAGTAACATCATAATACCATGGGCAGGAGCGCCACACACATGGTGGTCGGACCCAATCTCCGCTACGGAGGCGGCAGGAAAAAATCCGACTGCCATCATAATGAGCCACTTTAAGATAACAAGGCTGACATTTTCCAATTAAAATTGATATGCTGAAAAGCAATAGATAATATAAATATCTAATAATTTATCTTTCCGGAAAGTAGGGTAACCGCGGAGTTTGAATCTTTCGATCATCTCTGCGCTTTCCTTGTCGAAAGTTTCCGTACTACTGCAGTTCCTTTTTGCCCTCAGCAGTTCGCCAAAAGGAATACTCCATTTGAGGATGTCTGGATGACTGCTGAGGGCATGTAAGATACTGTTGCCTGCAGTGATTTTACGGAAAAGGGAGGTCTGAAGTACTATGCCGATATAATCTTTATACGTAATGTTCTGATTACCGTCTGACACGGACCTGGTGTACACTGAGCTTATGCACGCTGAGGGAGGGAATTGTAGTTGTCGTAATTCCACATCATTTAACATTGGGACGAAACGATACACTGGGCTGTACACATACACTGAGTAATTTTATTTTGGACCTGTGTACGCAGTAATCCCAGTGATGGCAGGCATCTACTATCAACTTTGAGGCGCACGTATTTTTACATACACTTTATTGACCATTGCCTTTGAGAAAACGAGTTATTGTGACGTACATTATGTGATCGCACTTTGCTGTAATATGTTCATTGCACAATGGATCTTCGTATGCTACGAGCCTTGATAATTATGTCTTTTGACACATGATGTATAAGAGTATTTAACTTTGGCTCACTAACATTAATTTTTGTATACATAATTTTTTGTAGACATACTTTATTGACAATCACCCGGGTAACTCAGGAGCATTACGATGGTGTAACTCATGCACTAGCTTGTTGTGTACACTGAGCACATATGTCATGTTACTTCATAGCCTCCTTATTTTTCGTCCCATTTGGCATGTTTATTTTACAGGTTCATTTTGCATTGCATTCTTTCATGTGTATTATACTTTTACCTTTACAAGATGGCGGCCATTTCCAGTCCTGTTTCTATTGTGACTGTCACGGTCATGTGCCCGTTGTATTTAGTCGCGAGCTGCCCTATGTTGCACTATCTTCATGTGAGCAAGGCTGCGGACGCAGTCGAAACGCGTCATGAAATATACCTGATCACTTCTACTTTTGGTCGTGTTATTTACCTGCCTGAGAGCGTACTGAACTTTGGTTAATTGGAGATATATATATTTATATATATATATAACAATAACATAAAACATATTTAAAAAAAACATTCTATTATAAATCAAAACATGAAACTATTTAAAAATCTTCAAACTTAAATTTCCCACATCAGTCAGTGCAACAGTAGGGAAAGTGTTGGATAGCGGAGGGGTACAAATTACTATTCCCACTCCAGTGAGTGCAACAGTAGGGAAAGTGTTGGATAGCAGAGGGTCAAATTTACTATTCCCACTCCATTCAGTGCACCAGTAGGGAAAGTGTTGGATAGCGGATGGGTAAAAATTACTATTCCCACACCAAGGAGTGCAACAGTAGGGAAAGTGTTGGATAGTGGAAGGGTAAAAATTACTATTCCGACTCTAGTGAGTGAAACAGTAGGGAAAGTGTTGGACAGCGAAAAGGTAAAACTTACTTTTCCCACTCCAGTGAGTGCAACAGTAGGGAAAGTGTTGGATAGTGGAGGGATAAAATTAACTATTCCCACTCCAGTGAGTGCAACAGTAGGAAAGTGTTGGATAGCGGAGGGATAAAATATACTGTTCCCACTCCAGTCAGTGCATCATTAGTGAAAGTGTTGGAATGCGGAGGTGTAAAATTCACTATTTCACTCCAGTCAGTTCAAAATAAATTAAAAACAAACAAAATATTATCAACAGAATAAAAATATATTTTTTAAAGTAAGTAAAAAAAAGTGTAAAAAATTCAAATAAAATATATTTATTATTAAAAATAAAAAAATAAAAATGTATTATAATGCTAAATACATATCAGAAATACCTACAAATATTATATTAAATAAAATAAAAAATAATTTTGAAACAAATAAATATTTATATTTAGAAATTATTTATTAACAAAAACATTAATTATTATATAAATGCAGTCTATTTCCTTTATAGCCTATAACACCACACAACTCACAATTCAAATTGAAAATAAAAAAATGTATTTGCATAATTAACATAATTAATTATCAATCAAGCAAATATTATGAATTAAAAACAAATTAAAATACATAAAATTTGATTAACTTCCCACCCTTTACACCTATAATCCCCACAACCCACGCCTAAATTTATACTGCAAAATAAATAATTATACAATTAAAACAGTTTTTCATTTAAATAACTGATAGTATTTACCAACTAATTATAAATTAAGTAAAATCAATTTACTCCCCACCCTTCACCCCTATAAACCCAAATCCCAAACACAAAAAACATTAAACAATTTCTGCAATTAATTATCAATTAATTAATTAATATTAATTATCAACTAATTATTAACTTATTAAAAATAAATGACTTCGCACCCTTTACTCTTATAAACCCAACAACATGCACCTAAAATTAATTATATGATCACCATAATTAATTATCAATTAATTAATTAATAATAATTAACAACTAATTATTAATTATTACAAATAAATTGCTTCTCACCCTTTACCCCTATAAACCCCACAGCCCGCACCTAACATCTGCCCCAAAAAATTAAAAACACAATTAACATTATAAAAGCTCAATTAAATTAATATGAATACATACAAAATATTTATTAATTTATTATAATTAAATGACTTCCCACCCTATTCCCCTATAATTCTACAACCCTCTACGGAACTAAATAATGCAAAATTTAATTAAAATACAATTAATAACTACTTAAAATGTAACACACATATTAAAAAACATAAACAATACTTATGCAAAAAAATACATCACATACATTTAAAATATATGCTAAAATACATAACACGGGTCGTGGCCAAGGTGGCGGAGAGATAGGACGTGCTCTGCCTTCTCTCCTCCACCCGCCGCACCATAAGCACCGGCATTGGCTTCTTACCGCACCGGCGACGACACACTTGAACCCTGCTCGTCTGGGGACTCCCGGGGGCTCCTTCAGTGGGTTGTCAGTGATTCCGGTGGCTGTTCCTGCGGGCCCAGGCCCGCGCGGGGCCTACTTGGCGCCCGAGGCACCAAGTGGAGGGTCGCGGCGACAGTCGAAGCCGAGAGCGGCGGCGCTGGGTGCCGGATGACCGCGGCGAGCCTGGGACTGAGATCCGGCCGCTAGGTACATCTGTGGTGCGTGACCGGCGGAGGACGACGGCGGCAACACTGGGACGTGATTCAGGGGCCTGGACCTTTGCATAGCAGAGAGGCCTGATCGGGACACGCCCGCAGAGCACGCTTACTCACACGGTGCATGGCGTGTCACACCCGGAATGCTTCCTCCCACCGACATCACAGGACACCCTGAGCTGGCGGCAGTGAGTTTTGGCGCCTTGCTACCTGGCCGCGATCCCTGGCGCGTGCGACTGCTGAGGGACCTTGCTTCAGTGTCGGCCGCCCTGCGGGGCTAAAACCGTGGGACTGCTCCGGCCCGAGGTGTCCTTGGCCTTCAATGCTTCTGACTGCGGTGGGATGGGCCCTTGATTGGGAAGGCTCTCACCCTCATATTACCTGCCCTGAGGTTCCAGCGCTGCATCACCCCGTGGAGCCCCGGAGCCTACAGGCCTAGTGCACCCTCCGGCCATCTTGCCATTCGCTCACCGGGAGTTCTCCCAAAGATGGATCAGTGCCCCGAGGGCTGGGGGGTGCGCACTGCGCTGCCCCCGGGACCAGCGGGAGCCGTATAACTGCAGCGGAGGGCATCCGTGGGTCATTACTGGACTCCTTGCCACTCGGGGGAGGACAGACACACGGTGGGCCCACCTGGGTCGGGCGGATACCAGACTTGGACGTCTCCCGCGCTATTCGGCACCTGGCGGCTGGGCTAAGCGCGGAAGGTGGTACGCTGTATGGCATCATCCCGGGGCAGGAGGGACAAATCAGCCACAAAGGAGAACTCTCTCAAGGACCTCTTTGCCCGGGCGCAGTGTAGCAGTCAGATAACCCCCGGCCGGCAGGGTGAGGGGGTGCCCATGGCTGCCGCAGAGGATGCTCCAGTTACGCGGGCCTTCTTGGAATCCTTGTTCACGGTCCTCCGCGATGGCCTCCAGGCAGTGAAACGTGATCTCATGGCGGAGATAAAGGACATACGCAAGGATGTCGATAACATTGGCGAGAGGGTAGTGTCCTTGGAGGACAAAAGTGACGCTCGTGACACGGCAATGGTGGCTATGCAACAGGAGGTCCTCCGAATACATGAGCAGCAGGTCGATGTCCAATCCCATCTAGAAGACCTTGAAAACCGCTCCCGCCGACACAACATACGCATCCGGGGAGTGGGCACAGATGAAGAAGCCTGGGACGTCTTTGAATACGTATGAGCCCTCTTCAATCACATCCTGGGCAACCCACTGGACACGGACCTGAAACTGGACAGAGCACACAGGGTGGGCCCCCTCAGGGCGCGATCAGCACCCCCGGTAGATATCCTCGTTTGTGCGGAAAGCTAGATTGCTCCAACCGATCACCTTTCGCAATCAATCCCTGGCCCTCTACCAAGACCTGGCGGCCATAACTCTCCAGAAAGGCTGGTTATTCCGACCCATCACGGAGGCCCTGCGTCAGCGTAACATCACCTATTCCTGGAGGCATCCATTTCGCCTTGTCTTCCGCCGTGAAGGGACATTATTCAGCTCCGCTCTTTATTCGAGGCTAGCAAGCTACTGGGGATCCCGCTCCCAGAGGACATGGAGGACCAAGATCGCACTGACCCTGGTCCCGGAGCCGACAGGCCGAAGTGGCGGCAGCAGCGTCGATGACATGGGGCCCTCAGCGGCTGAACCCGCAGGTGATCAAGCAAGAGCAGCAAGCCGCCCTGGAGGCTCTACTGGGAGCCCTGGTGAAGACATCTCTGAGGTGCTGAGATTGGCCACTATTCTGTATCCGCAGGAGGTCGAGCAAGAGCAGCAGGCTGCCCTGGAGGCTCTACTGAGAGCCCTGGTAAAGACGTTTCCGAGTGACTGAGATGGGCCATTATGCTGTATCCTTTATCTGTATTTTCTGTGGTTCGGGTTGGGGGAGCGGGGGTTGAGGTTCCCCATAGGCCACTCCACATCCCCATAGACTCCTTCACTGGTCATCCATGGATGACGGACTACTGACTGAACTCAAGACTCTTTGTGGCGCCTGTGGCGTCTTGGTTTTTGGGTCTTATTATTTGTGGGCTTTTGTTTTTTTCTTCTTTCTTCTCTTTCTTGCTGTCTGTCCTTCTTGCAGTGGGGGGTCCGGTTCCAGGAACGCCATAATCCTTTGCCACCTGCGCTGACGATGTGGGGTCCCAGCCGTCTTGCTGCCTTGGCTCAGCGTCCAGCCACCCTCAGATGTTAGATGCGAGGGTCTTCTATTAAGATACTTACGCTTAACGTGAGAGGACTTATTAACCCCATCAAACGCAGGTCTCTCCTCTCATATCTAGAGAGCACGAAGGCGGATATCTGCCTTCTTCAAGAGACACACCTGCTCGCAAAGGACTGCCACCGTCTTCGGTCTCGAGCATTTCCGACCCAGCTTTTCTCTTCCAAACCCACCAAAACTGCTGTGGTGGCGTTTCTGGTCTCACCAGCTTTCCAAGGGAAAGTAGTACAGAAGGGGGTGGAGATAAAGGGCAGACTGCTCGCTTGCCAAACCCTCGTGGGGGCTATGCTCTACATGTGGGATCTATTTATGCACCTAATGAAGGCCAGGAGAGTTTTCTACATGAAGCCCTTACTGAAGTTATGGCAACACACAACCGCAATATTTTGTTAGGGAGGGATCTTAACCTAGTGTTCAACAATGAGTTAGACAGATCAGCGCACCAACCAGGTAGGCGCCCTCTCTCCCACAGGCCTTGCCAGACTCATCGACCTTGATCTCACAGACCTCTGGAGACATCACCATCCCAGGTCCCGGGCCTACTCATTCTACTCCAATGCCCATAAAACTTACACTAGATTAGACTACTTCCTCGGCTCCAAGACACTGCGAGACACCTTGCTTTCCACTGACATCCTGACAGCTTCCCTTTCTGATCACGCTCCCAGGGAAGTGATTCTAGCCCTCCCACATATTCAATGCCCAACCCAACATTGGCGCTTTCGCGACGCTTTACTGCATAGACCGGACACAGTGGCTCAATTACAGCACGCCATAGAGGACTGCCTCGCACATAATGACAACCCAGACACTGCCCTTTCCACGCGATGGGAGGCCCTCAAAGCAGTCATTAGGGGAGAGGTCATCGCTATTTCTTCTGCGGATAACGCGGACCGTAAGGCAAAGAGGGATATTTTGACGCAGAGGGTACGGGAATTGGAACGGATGCACCTGGGCACTGGCGTGCCCCACATTTGGCGACAGCTGACGGCGGCTTGGGCCCAACTGACAGCTATTGACCGCGATAAGGCGGAATACGCAGAGGTGCAGCTCCGACATTCCTTCTATACAGGGGGGGGGATAAATGTGTCCATCTCCTAGCAAACAGACTCAGAGAGGTGCGACTGCGGGAGGGAGTTCGGGAGATTCGAGATGACACAGGGGTATTGCACTCGGAGGACACGATCATTGCTGGAACCTTTCGTAATTTCTATGCTCAACTTTATGATGCACAACCGCTTGACCGGTCCAACATAGATACCTATCTCGATCATGCCCGTCTCCCCATCTTGACAGCAGACCAAGCGGCCCACATAGAGAGGGATATTAGGCCAGAGGAGGTCATTGAGGTCATTTCCTGCTTGAAGTTGGGCAAATCCCCCCGCCCTGACGGTTACACTGCCGCTTTCTACAATCAGTTCTGCACGGCTCTCGTTCCCTTGCTCACTCAGCTTCTTAACTCTTTCGCAAAACCCGGGGCGATTCCAGCTTCAATGCTAGAAGCGGCGATCGCTGTCCTTCCCAAGCCTGGGAAGGACAAATCAGAATGCAGATCATACCGACCTATCTCTCTCCTAAATATAGACCTGAAACTTTGCACTAGTATCCTGGCTTCCAGGCTTGCCCCCTACACCATGCAGGGACTAGTGGACCCCGACCAGGTTGGGTTCATCCCGCAGCGGCAGACCAGCGGCAGACCAGCGACAACACGAAATGTGTCGCACACCTCATAGAGAAGGACTCCCGCATCCCTGGGAAACATATATTCTTGCGGAGAAGGCCTTTGACAGGGTCCACTGGCCGTATCTAGAGCAGACACTTGTTTGTTTTGGTCTCAGAGAAAAAATGCGGGCACACATTTTTAATTCTTACAGATCTCCCACAGCTTCAGTATGGATCAACGGGCATACCTCCACCCCATTCACTATTCACAGAGGCACGCGGCAGGGATGCCCCCATCACCTCTGCAGTTTGCGCTCTATATGGAGCCTCTAGCCCAGAGGGTGAGGGACTGCTCAAGGATAACGGGCATCCGCTTCGGGGGGGACACACACTCTATTAGCCTTTACGCTGATGATGTGCTCATCACTCTCGAGAACCCTAAGCAGTCATTGGAGCCTGTTAAGGAAGAGCTGGACGCCTTCGCCGGTGCTTCGGGATTCAAGGTTAACCTGTCCAAATCTATAGCGATGAATCTCTCCTTGCCCTCCCGTGATCTGAAGGCCCTGCGGGCTCGCTACCCCCTCCTTTGGTCCGCAGATACTGTCCTTTACCTGGGCATACAACTGTCCCCGACCCTACAAGCTATGCGAACCACTAACTACTCCGTCCTTCACTCTCACATCCGTGCCGAACTGCAGAGGTGGAAACACAAATCAAATCTCTTGACTCGGGAGAGTGGCCGCGATTAAGATGACAATTTTCCCCAAAATACTCTATTACTTTCAGGCACTTCCCCTGTCACCACCTATCGGTTGGCTCCATAAGGTGCAGGCGGAGCTTTCTCAATTTATCTGGCAAGGTCGCAAACCGCATCTCAAACAGTAGGTTGGATTTCTCCCGCCCCACGATCGGGGCCTGAGAATCCCGGACCTCGTGCTTTATTTTTACGCCACGCAACTCCGATATTTAGTGGAGTGGACTAAATCGGAGAAACACTGACTCTTTCAGGACCGTGCCGTAGCTGGTACATCTCTCATGAAAATTCCCTTCCTGTCAAGGCCCAACCGCCCTCCTAATCTCTACGCCACGGATGTGACCCGTTCCCTTCTCACCGTCTTGGACCGGACCGACATTTGCTATAACCTCACAACTTTCCCATCTCCACTCACATCATTGGTGGACAACCCTGACTTTGGTCCCGGAATGGGCCACCAGCCCTACCGGCTGTGATGGGGAGCTGGTTGTCGAGCACTGGGCCTTTTGTTTGCCGGGAGCGACTTCATCCCCTTTTCACAACTTCGGGCGGACTATGGTCTCCCGGAATCCGAACGCATCCATTACTTACAAGTCCGACACTGGGCCATGCATCCTGACAACTGCTCCCAGGCTACTAGACTCCTTACCACATACGAACTATGGCTTATTACACGGTCCTCCGATAAGAGGTTAATTTCTGACCTTTATAAGATGCTTCTGTCCAGATATACTCATATTTATCACGCAGGCCGTGCGCGGTGGGAGGAAGATCTGGGCTGTACACTTAGCCCTGCTGAATGGGAGGGGGCTTGCTACTGAGCGTACCACACTGCGACACACATAGGCCTCACTGAAACCCTCACCAAATTAGTATACCATTGGTACTATACCCCGGTGAGGAGGCACACTGGTCCATCTATTATGGGACTGCGACCAACTCCAGTACTATTGGAAGCGCATTCTCGACGAAATAGACAGACATCTTGACACTGAACTCCCTAGGTTTCCTGCCTATGTCCTGCTGGGGGTGCCTAATCCGCTCACTTACCCACTGAAATCTAGACGAGGGAAGCAGATAGCTATAGCCCTAGGCACGGCAGTACAGATCATATTAATCCACTGGAGAACCCCTCGCATCCCCACACACACTGTCTGGTATCAGCGACTCTGGCACGTATTGGGTATGGAAAAAATGTCTCTCACGCTAGCTGGGAAAGGTTCCTCCTTCAGCGACCTATGGCAGCCCTTCCTCGCACAAGAATTCCAGGAGCTTTATTGCCTGAGATACCTTCGCATATTGCGTCTCACGTCACAAGATACCCCTGCATAGGCGGGCTTACTGGCAGGACTATTGACCCACATGCCATGGCGCTCTGTGGTTAACATGGACCGGGCAGGTGTGGGGGGCGCTTTGTCTCAGTACTCTTTCTTGTCTCTTTTCTTCTGTCAGGGAGTTGGGTGGGAATGTATTTGCTCCTTTTTTCTTGTATGTTGCCTTTGGCTTTAAAATGCACTGCTCAGTATTGCTAATGGGCCATGTGGTTAGCTCTTTGTGAATTTGCCCTTTCGCAGTGTGCAATAAAGGATGTAAATCATAAAATACATAACACTAATTTAAAAAATCGATGTTGGTAACAACTATATTTTTGCAAACGATATTAATGACTATGGGCACCATTACGATGGCGGGCAGACAAAGTCCTCCCGCCACCGTAACTGTATGGGGGGGCCGCCCGCCAGGTGTGCGGCAGTCCCGCTGTGCCTATTATGTTGCGAACGCCACCCTGGCGGTCGCATCCCTCATATTGAACATTGTGCCGGGCGGTGCTTCAAGCAGCACCCGCCACATTGTCCAAGATACATGTTGTGCATTGGCATGCACAACACGACAGGCACTGCATGGTGCCTGCCACCATGTGTATTGCAATGTAGGGGGGTACCATAGGTACCCTCCAAGTGCAACCTCCCACCCCCCGGGGGCCAGTAATGGGCTCCAAACCAATCTCCGCCGGCATTTCCATGGCGATATCGCCAGCATGGAAAGGCCTTTCAGGTTGCCCATGCTAATATGGATGGCGATGCCTGCAAGGCACCGCCACCATATTAGCTCCCTTTTCTGCCCGGTCGGCAATCCGACTGGTGGGAAAGTGGCCGGCGGTCTTTCCGTCCGCCGCGGTGCCCCTCGCCATGCTAATATGGCGGAGGGGTCCAACAGGGGCATTTGGTGGGTGGATCGCCACCCCCGGCCCGTCAGTGGTGATCCGCCCGCGATGCTATTGACCCCCTATATATTTTAAATCGATATTTCTTACATTAAAATTAATATTCTTAACAACAATATTCTTGCAGTCGATATTTCTCTGTCATGATATCTAAAACTCGATATTAGTGTAAGTCGACATTTCCAACTTGATATTTTGACTGAATGCCATAGAATTGGTGATAAATAAAATATAGGGACTGTGTAACACTTGCAGATATAGAGATTGTATATATACTCTCCCACACCCTATTCCAAAAAGGGATATTCCAATAAACCCCTGGATCCCTTTCCCATAAAAGATGAGACTTGGATTTGGTTCTGGAGGGATCTGGAAGGGAAAGACATTTATAAATAGTTGATGCTTTAGGACCTGTTTTCAGAAACTCAGTAACTTCCGAAGCAGAAGACACTAAACCTGAGGAATTCTGTAAATTAAAATAAACATCAAGAACCACACTGATTAATGATAAAAGAACGATCATAAAAAGACTTAGGGCAATGCGTGGTCGAGCCGGCGGCGAAGATGGCCGCCGGCTAGAGAGGCTCTCACGATCAGCCTGGCCCAGCGGCGATTTCCCCCGTAATCAGCGAAGCAATCCGCTCCCCTTCCAGCGTCGCGGACAGCGGAGGTAGTGCAGAATCTTTGGAGCAGAGTACAACGTTCCAGCTCCAGCCTGACCCACAGAGCCGTCGAACGACGTGAGGACCGGGCCTGCTGGCGCAGCAGCCTCGAGTGCCTGGGCGGGCCCGCACAATGCAGCACCCCGCGGGAGACCGCCAAGGCCGAGACTTTCACCATGGGGACCCCGGGTGAGTCGGGCGGCGAACTTTGGATCCCCCTTCCTGCCGGCTGCCGGTGCCCGCAATCTGTGCTTGGACCGGCTGCCCCGCCTTAGATACAGCGTGATGTAGCAAGGCGCTGTGGGGTCAGGGCCCGCACACCGAAGCCGTTGGGGGCTGGGGCGCCGGTCTGGGGTGTCGGGTGGGCCCGGTGGGGTGGGGTGGTGCATCCGCCTGATGCCCCTCACTGTGTCATTGCTGCGCGCCCACCGGGGTCCTGCTGAAATGAAACTCCATTGCTGCGAGGAACTTTAGACCCCCACGATACCAGCGCAACGCCTGCACTACCTATCGCACAACACAGCTCGGCGATCCGATCCTGGTGGGGATTTGAGTGCGACCCACCTGCCCTGAAGCAGATGGGACTGCTCCTGCAGGCCTATTGATCTCCCCTACGGCCGGGAACCATTGACTATACCTGACTTTGCGGTTACCTCACTTCTCAGAGTGCCCACGTTGCTTGTGGAATGCACAGCCAGTTTCATTTGCCCACGCAACACTCAGAACTCAGTGGATTGACGGGGCCCACTTCGGGAACGGCGCCACCTTGAAGGTATGGTACGAAAAGATCCTAGGCAGAACACCCTACCTTTCAGGAAGATGACTGAGGGAACTGCGTCACTCCCCCCCGCGATGGCGGACAGGGTGGCCACTGCAGAAGCACCGGAACCTCCTGAAGCCTCTGTTGCGTCGCTACTGCTCGCGATGAGGGCAGGTTTTAAGGCACTGGACTCCAGCTTTGATTCATTGGATCGCACTATCTCGTCCTTGGGCGCCAAAGTCCAGGCCCACGACTGCCGTTTGGATGTGGTGGAAGCACCTGTATCAGACTTGGAAGATGGGACTGCCCAATCTTTGAAGAGACTAGAATGGACGGAACGCCTGCTAAAGGAGGTTGCCATCAAGAACGAGGACTTAGAAGCACGTTGGCGATGCAACAACATTCGAATAACGGGAATCCCTGAGACAACGCCCACAGGCCGGATGGACCACTTCGTCGAGAAGCTACTTACAGACCTGTTTGGCAGCGATGCTTTCACTCCCGGCTTTGTCGTTGAAAGGGCGCACCGATCACTTGGCCCCAGACCAAATCCTGGCCACCCCGTGGGACTCATCATTGCGAGACTCCTGAACTTCTGAGACCACGACACAGTGTTGAGGATGGTGAGAGAACGAGGAGTAATTGAGTGGCAGGGATCAAAGCTGTCCTTCTATCCAGACTTTACTCCAATGGTTCAGGAGGCAAGACGGAAATTCCAGGGGGTGAAGGCCACACGTTTCAACCTTGGGCTTAAATACGGTATGTTATATCCAGCGAGACTGAAAGTGGACTTTGGCGGTAGGTCCAAAATATTTGACACTCCTACAGAGGCCCAGGAATTTTGCGGAACACGTAGAATTTGACGGAGGGCGTGCTCGCCACCCCGCCACACAGCGGATCGGATGCTAGCACTGAACTTTTTTCAAACTCCGGAACTGGATGATGGTTTGATTGTATTTGATTGCATTACTACTTTGCTCTGGGGATTTCGTATTGTTTAACGTTACTATCTGATATATCACTTGGCCGGTCTGTTTGCGGGCTGCCATCCCCCCTGGATGTATCCTCTGTGTTTGGTTTATTGCATTCTTGGGGTCCACTTATTGGTCCACGATTGTTAGACTATGACCTACGGGCGGGTGAATTTTGAAAGGGATGGCCTCCTTCGGGATGGAAGGCGGCTGGGTGGGGGAAGGGGGGCAGGGGCCAGACGTACACATTGTTTTGATTGTTGTTCACACTTTATTGTAGCATTGCTTGCCAGATTGCTGTTGAGTACAAGTCCTGACAGACAAGGGTTTGCACACTGGTCAAATGTCACGGTTAGGTAACATACAGGGGCCGTCCGCCGTCACCTTCATGTCCTGGAATGTTAGGGGGCTCAATAATACCCGTAAGAGGTGGCAGGTGATCCATTATCTTATGTGGCATAAGGTTGACATAGCATACTTACAAGAGACACACCTCCCCATTACTGATTCGGCCCATTTTGGCACTAGTTGGGGCCCGGACAGTTCTTCGCCAATTACTGTAACTACACTAGGGGCACAGCTATATTGGTCCACAGGGGAATTCATTTTACACTTATAGATGTGGCCCGAGACCCAGAGGGCAGATATGTCACGGGTAACCTCTATGTCCACAAAATCACCTTAGTAAATGTTTATGCTCCCAATGTAGATGCCCCTGACTTTTTCCATGACCTAAACGCACGGGTCACAAAACAAGACCCCCACGCATTGCTCCTGGGAGGGGACCTCAATTTATTAATACACCCCGTCCTGGACAGCACTTCTAAGGCGCCGGACGTCAAGCCATGTGCGCGGCGCGGTGCGCCCTGAGGGACCTCTGTGAACAACAGACTTTAATTGACATTTGGCGGCGGCGCAACACCACCCTCACCAACTACACCCATCACTCTGGCCCACACGGAACCTGGTCCAGGATAGATTATTGGCTGATCTCTCCCGCGGTTGCGGATTGGTTTGATTCCCATACTACGCTTCCTTGCACATACTCTGACCACTCACCAATAGTTTTACATTTTAGGCTCCCACGACCAGAGGGGTACGAGAAACAGTGGCGCTTTCCCGGTAGAGCCCTTCAAGAAGACCTGTTCAAGGCTGAGGTCAGGGAGGCGATAGAGGACTATTTTGAACTTAACACCGGCTCGGTGGACACCGTGGCAGTACTGTGGGAACAATTTAAAGCCGTTATCAGGGGAGTGTGCATCTCCAAACAGGCGGGGGTACTTAGAGATCTTAGACAGACGATGACCCGCATCGAGCAAGAAATAGCTGCAATAGACTCCCAACTTGCGACACTCCCTGACACAACTGCTCAGGCTGCGAGACTTGCCCTACTGACTGAATACAGGGACACAGCGGATCGCGAGATCCTATACATGGGGAAATACCACGCGGCTAGACGATATGGGGAGGGTGAGCGGCCCGGCAGAGTTCTGGTGCACATGCTGGGACCACCTTACAGCAAAAATTATATCACTGAATTACTCTCCGCAGACGGCACCACCCTGAAATGAAATGAAATGAGGATTTATTGAGCGCGATAGCTACCCTGAGGCGTTCCAGCGCTAACGGACAGACGTGTGGTGGAGAATTAAGAGCTTAATCAGAAGTGTTAAAGAGTAGGGTTTTTAACTGTTTACGAAAGGGAAGCAGACTAGGCTCTGATCGGAGATGAAGGGGAAGAGCGTTCCATAGTTTGGCCGAGTTGTAGGAGAATGATCGGCCCCCACATCTGACTCTTTTGATCCTGGGGATAGTGATGAGGAAAGAAGAAGTTGATCTGAGATGTCTGTTTGGTATGTAGGGGATGGCCAGTGGATGATTAATAAGGGCGCCGGTTTTCCAGAAGGCTCGATGGATGATGCATAGGCTTTTAAATTCAATTCTTTGCCTTACTGGTAGCCAGTGAAGGTTTTTCAGTCTGGATTTGATGGAGAGTCGGCGAGGGGTCTGGAGGAGAGTACGAGCTGCACAATTTTGGATGACCTGGAGTTTATGTAGGGTGGCCTGAGGGGCTCCCAAGTAGAGGGCATTCCCAAAATCGAGGCGCGACAAAATCAGACCTTGGATCATAGTCTGTCTTGCCTGGAAGGGTAAAAGAGGGAGGATTTTCCGAATGAGCCTGAGTAGACCGAAACACGTAGCTGAGAGTTTGGCTGCTTGGCAACTAAAGTTAAGGGATTTGTCCAGCCATATGCCAAGGCTTTTGATGGAGTCCTTGGTTGTGGGGGCGGATCCGAGGCAGGCGGGCCATAGGTGATCGATGGTAGGACTGGGGGTTTACCTAATAGCATCAGCTCGGTCTTGTCTCCGTTCAATTTGAGACAAGACGATGTCATCCATGAGTACACTACTTCCAGACAGTCCCTCAGATGGTTGGGTGCGGTGGGTGGCTGGTTGAGGGCTACCACTAGCTGAGTGTCGTCTGCGTATGCGATTATTTTTATTCCAAAAGGACGGACAATCTCAGCTAGGGGGCTCATGTATATGTTAAAGAGCGTAGGGCTCAAAGAAGAGCCCTGTGGCACTCCGCACCCGAGGGGCTTAATAAGGAAGATGGTTTCACCCTCGAAGACCCTAAATGAGAGGTCTGACAAAAAGGACTTGAGCCAGGCTAAAGCGCTCTCGGAGATTCCTAGGCTCGCGAGTCTTTGCAGTAAGATGGTATGATTTACAGTGTCAAAGGCGGCACTTAGGTCGAGGAGGATGATGGCAGCAGATCCTCCTTGATCCATGATCTTCCTTGCCTCTTCTGTAACTGCAATGAGGGCGGTCTCGGTCCCGTGCATGGGACGGAATTCGGTCTGGGAGGGGTCGAGTAGATGGTTATTTTCTAGGAATTCAACCATAGCGCTATTGACGTGTTTATCAAGGATCTTGCTTAGCCATGGTAGTAGAGAGATTGGCCGGTAGTTCACTGGGTTATCTGGGTCCAGGTAGGATTTTTTAAGGAGAGCCTTCACCATGGCCTGCTTCCAGGGGGATGGGACAGTCCCGGTGGACAATGAGGCATTAAGCAGGTTGAGGGTAGTGGGTAGGATGTGATTGATTACTGTCAGCAGATTGCATGGAGGCGATGGGTCGTTGGGAGAGCCGGATTTCACCTGATGCATGATAATTTCAAGCGAGGTGGGGTCAAGAGGTGGAAAATTCCTGAGTGTTACTGGGGTACAAAGTCTAAGCTCACCCTGCTTGGTGGATGGGATGAGGGGTTGGATGTGGGGAAAGGAGGTGTAGATGGTTTGTATCTTTTGGAAAAAAAACTCAGCCAGGTTGTTACAGCGGGTTTGTGCATTAAGGGGGTTGGGGGGTTTGTCTGGCAGCTTGAGAAGGGTTTTCGCGATTTTATATATTTCCTTGTGTTTAGAGGCGGCTGTATTGATTTTGTTTTCAAAGAAGGTTGCCTGCGCGATGTGAATGTCGTTTTTGTATGTTCTTATTGCGGCTCTGTGAGCTGTTTTCGCTGAGGGAGAGTAATCCATTTGCCACTTCCTTTCAAGTTTTTTGCAGAGGCGTTTCTTTTCCCGTAAATCAGGGGAGTACCAGGGGGCGGTTCGAGTATTACGTTTTGACTCCGTGCGTTTTAAAGGGAGCACGGAGTCAAGTGAGTTCGAGATCCATTTATTATAATTTTCATTGGCTAGAGTGGGATCGGATGTGTTAGGTGGTGTGTAGGTCTCGAGACTCGTTACCCACTCAGACTGGGAAAGTTTTGGCCAGTTGCGTTTCGTGTGGGTGACTGTAGTGGGGGAAGAGTGGGGGGGAGGATTTGACCAGGAGAAGGGAATGAGAAAATGATCTGTCCAGGGCAGAGGGAGAGAGGTGCCTACTGAGAGCTCTGTTCAGTTGCTGAAAATGGGATCCAGAAGATGCCCTTTGGCATGGGTGGGTTTTTGCACCCTCACTTCCACGGTGGCTATCCGGGATGAATTCTTAGATTATTATACTACACTTTACACATCTAGAGCAGACCCTGATGGTACGGCCCAGACTGAATACCTAGACGAAATCGCATTGGTGTTCTTGGAGAAACATATGCTTGACTTCATGGCAGCGCCAATCTCCGTCGCTGATGTTATACTAGCCATAGACACCCTGCGGGGATCTACTGCCCCGGGATTAGACGGTTTCACCGGGGACTTCTATAAAGAGTTCAAGGACATTTTGGCCCCCCAGTTGATTGAGGTGTATGCGGAGGCATTAGAAAAACAAAGTCCCCCCCCCCACAATGCGTGAAGCTGTGATTATCCTTCTTCCGAAGCCAGGTAAAGATCAGAAACAGTGCGGCTCTTACTGACCGCTGTCTCTATTGAACTTGAACTACAAAATTTTGGCGAAAGTGCTCGCCAACAAGCTTTCACAGATGATGGAGTACATCATTTCTCCAATGCAGTCTGGCTTTGTCCCCAAACGCTCCACATCCTTGAACCTCCGAACACTGTTCACTGTGCTGCACAGAATCCAACCTGAGGTTCCTGCAGCGGCGGTGTTGCTTGACGCTGAGAAAGCGTTTGACTCTTTGGAATGGCCATTCCTAGTGGAAGTAATGCAGCACATGGGTCTACCTTATTGTTTCATCGCAATTGTTTCCTTACTATACTCCGCTTGAATGGTACTCTGTCCAAGCCGTTTCGTTTACACCGCGGGACTAGACAGGGATGCCCCCTATCCCACCTATTATTCATTCTAGCAATGGACCCGCTAATCAGGCATTTCCAAGAGCGCCATCTGCATAGAGGGCTACAATTCAAAACGGGCCCGCTTTTAGCTTCCCTATACGCGAATGATACCATCCTGTATGTCCAGGAGCCCCACTTAAACCTGGCTCCTCTAATTCGTAAAATTATCCGATTTGGCAGATTCTCGGGGCTGGGCAACAATTGGCATAAATCCATCATATTCCCGCTAACCGAGGGCACAGTCAAATGGGATTGCGAATTCCCTCTTGAATGGTGCCAGGACTTGGTGAAATATCTTGGCATCCACATCCACCTGGACACCACTCAGATTATACGCTTGAACTATGGGCAGAACTTTCAAAAATTAGAAGAGCAGGTGGACAGATGGCTGAGACTACCCTTGTCACTAGCGGGCAGGGTTGCCATATTAAAAATGGTGGTTCTCCCCAAATTGTTATATCTATTTAATAATATCCCTGTGCCCCTCTTGGACGGTTTCTTTCGCACTCTACGGACGCTTATGATCCAACTGGTATGGGGTGGTAAACGACCTCGAGTTCGTTGGTCCATACTGACCCTGCCATACGACAGAGGGGGTTTCAACGTCCCAGACTTCTAACTGTATTACTTGGTAGTGCAGTGCCGCTATGCGCACGCCTGGTTTCACCCCGACGCCCGTATCCCATTTCTAAGACCAGAGGCAGACCTAGTTCTTCCGGACAAACTGAGCGAGGTGCTGCCGGGTGGGTTCCCACGGGACAGGCGGGATATTCAGACAGTGTCAACGACTGCTTGGGCTTGGGACAAGCTGAGAAAGCGCGCAGGTGCCACATCGTTATACTCCTCCACCCTTCCTTTGCCCAATACCAGATGGTTCCCACTCACTGGAGAACGAATAGTATAGCGTACATTGGCTGCAGCAGACTTAGTTAAGATGGGCGATCTGTTCCCTGGGGGTCATGTTTTCACCATAGACGAAGACGACAGATTCTCTGATTGCAGTTTCATGACCCGCTTCCTAATGAGCAGAATGAAATCCGCATTGTGTGCGGAGTTCCCCTCATACCCGGTTTAGCCTGACTCGTTGCCCCCACTTAGTTTGGCTCTGGAGAGCACAAGTGGCGCACGCCTCATTTCTAGAATGTACAAGACCTGCGCCCAGCTCCTCCCTGTGGATGACTCCAAGATTAGACAGGACTGGGAGGCGATTACAGACGACCAATGGAAGAAGTGTTGTATGGTCACCAGGGACATCTCGCTTAACAGCCGCCATAAGTTGCTACATTTTAAATTTCCCCGCCCTGCTTATTTCACATCAGCCATGGCCCACAAGATTGATGCTACTAAATCACACAATTGCTTAAAATGCACCTCCCCACATGCTGACTTTCTGCTTCTGGCTTGGTCCTGTCCTTGTTTACAGATCTACAGGGCGGAGGTGCATGAGACACTAGAGAAAATAATTGGGATTCCACTTGTCCCCCTTCCTGAAATTGCCCTCTTGGGTTATACAGTTCAGATTCCGAAGAAAGTAAGGAGATTGGCGTCCCTGAGGCTATTGCTGGCGAAAAGGGAAGTGGCCATCCACTGGGGCAGGAAAACGGCCCCCAAACTACAAGACTGGCTGCGCAGCTTAGTGTACTGCAACACCAACGCAGAGTTATATGCCAGTCTTATGCCACCGACATCCCGCCCCAAAGACATATGGGGACCACTGAGAGCACACCTGGATGCATCTAAGCAAGTTTCCACCTCACACGCAGACGATGGCATAGTGCCGGAGGGTGTGGGCTGAGCGGGAGGTGCTGACCACACTGTTGCCCGGCGTGGCGGGAACTCGATGTGAGACTACTGCTCAGAGTGTTTGCAATAAATCGACTGCCTTAAGCATTATAGTTTGGAATGGGGCGGCAGGTGGGGGAGGGGGGGAGGGGTTGGAATCCGTTGTCCACAATGTGTTGCCACTGTATGGGTCAATATTTTGTCTACTTTTATGTCACAAAATGTCAGGCACGATTCGTTTTTGGTTGTGAAAAAACCATATGCAATGCAATGTGAATTTTCTCCTTTATTTGGAAAATAAAGTGTTTAAAAAAAAAAAAGGAAAGATCAAGATGGTTTTGGTGCACTATTGCCCCATTTTGGGGGCAAAACTCCTTATTTGCCATTATTTAACACATTCAATAAATATTGAACCGTGAAAAAAAAAAGACTTAGGGCAATGATACATAGGACAAAATTGAGGAAAAGATAGGAGAATACGTAAAAAAAGTTGAGATACCCACATCAGACCCATGTCCTTCTAAGTAAGCCAATAGAAAGGCCTATTATTAATCTTAATTAAGGAATTGTACCATATCGGCATCTTCAAAAACAAAGATGTTGTCAGAGTGAGTGGGAGGAATGTATATTTGATCACCAAAATTGTGTTCTGTAAAAGAGGAGAATGATGAAACGATTTGTTAGAAGAGAGAGATAACACTTCTTTAAAAGTAAAAGGAAGAAGAGATGCTTTATCAATATCTACCATAGTGGAGAGAGGGATGAGGCCAAATCATGAGTCCAAAGAGCTGCTTGACGTAAAGCAAAAGCTCTATGATAGTAATAAAAATGTGCATAATTTACCCCCCGCCCCCCTGCTAATTTCAACTTTTGTAAAGGCACTAAAGCTACTCTAGGCTTTTAATTTTTCCACATATCTTTAAGAAGCATTGAATTAATGTACAAAAAATATTTGGGGGGATTATGAACTGACAACATTGAAAGAAGATACAACAATAAAGGGTAAATCATCATTTAAGTAGAATCTAAATGGACCCACCAAGATAAAAATAAAAGATTCCAAGAGGAGAGAATATTATCGACTTCGATATTGAGCTCTTTAAAATGTATTTTTACAGTATCTGGAATAGAATTTGTAAACCAAACACCCAAATATTTGATTATAACAGAGGTTGACCATTGATAACCAGTAACAGAATAATAATGACTCAAAGTACATTTATTAAGCGGAAGATTTTCAGTTTTGTCCTTATTCATTTTATATCCAGAAACATTAAAAAACAAGGACATTTAATGTAAATGAAGAGGTAAGGAACTATCAGGAGAAGAAATAAATAGAAGAATGTCATCTGCATAAGCAGCATATTTTAGGTGACAATCACCGGAAAACCAGAAATAGAAGAATCATAATGAATCAGAGAGAAAAAGGGCTCTAGAGCTAAAACAAATACAAAAGGAGAAATTGGCCAACCTTTTCTAGCTCCCCTTTAAAGAGAAAAATATGAAGATACCTCACCATTCATCAGTATGGACACCCGAGGGGCATGAAATAAAAAAGAAGTATGAGTTATAAACCTATGGTCGAATAAATGCCATTGTAACGAATGGAACAAAAAATTGCGATTTATTCTATCCAATGCCTTCTCTGCATCAATTGTTATTGCTGCAAGGGAAGATTTAAATGAAGGAGCTTTACTTAGAACATTAAGAAATAATCTACCATTATCTGATGTGTTTCCCTTTGTCAAACCCTGATGGTTCTTTCCCTATAAGATGAGGAAGAAAAGGTTCCAAACGAAGAGCTAAGAGCTTAACAAAAATGTTATAATCAACATTTAACAAAGAGATAGGTCTATAACTCTTACATTGTTGAGGATCTTTACCATCCTTGTGAATAAGGCAAACTATAATTTACCGAAAAGTACCAGATGTGGAAGTGGATACAATAAATGATTAAACAAAAGATACAAATAAGGAAGGAGAATATTAGAAATTTGAAGAAAAATCTCCACTGTGAAATCATCAGGTCCTGGTGTTTTCCCCAACTTCAGCAATCTTAAGGCGGTAGCAATTTCTTCAGAAGTAAGGTTATTTTCTAAAGTCCAGATTTGGGGTACTAGAATGAGGGGTGTGATCTAAATATTCTACAATTGTGGAGGGATGAGAAGCTGATTCAGGAGCATACAGGGATTTATAAAATGTAACAAATTATTCTAAAATGGCCTGATGATTAGTCGTGAACTGCCCCAATGATGTTGAAATCAAGTCAATAATGTGTCTCTCCTTTCTTCCCTTAAGGTAATTTACCAATAACCTACCAGCTTTCTTTCTTCCACCATAATAACGGGTATTTTTACTAAGAAGTATAGAGTCAGCTTCATCAGTGGAAATAGTATTAAATTGTAATTTGGCTTGAAGCAAAGCTTTAAGGTCAGCAGACAATTTAGAGGAAACATATTTATTTTCCAAAGTTTTAATTCACTAAAGCAACAAAGTAAGTTCTCGTAAACTACTTTTCTTTTTCTTGGATACATAATTTAAAATGAAATCTCGTGCCAAGGCTTTGAACGTATCCCAGAGTAAGGAAAGAAAAGCATCCACATTGTAATTAAACGGGAAAAAAATCGTTTTGTGGGTTGTTGTGAGATCCCTCGTCGAAGATGCATTGTGCAGCGGTGGTTCCAAAGAAGCTGTGGTGCTGCGATACAGAGTCCTATGCCGTCATCAAGGATGCCATCGACTAAGGGTTTTCAATATGAAGTCTGGCATCGAGGATGCATCGCACAACGGCTGATCTGAAGAAACAGCGAGGCTGCTTTACAAGGTCCGGAATCGGGGATGCATCTCACTGCAGTATTTTAAAAGTGGAGCTGTGGGGAGATGCATCTCGCAGCGTCAGTTCTGCCCACAGGACCAGAGCTGGGTTGGCAGAGCACACTCAGGCCCACTTGCAAGTGTCCAGGACTGAGGAGGCACCATTTAGGTGGTAGGACTCACAGCAGACAGAGTCCAGGTGCTGGTTTCAAGGTGATGGGGGCCTGAGGCTGTGATTAGGAGGCCAGACAGTTTTGGAATTATTTGAAAAGTCTGATCTGTGCTACCGTACATAATGATGCTTAAGTTAGCCTTTGTGGCGCCAGTTCATATTTAGCAGCCAATTCTAGGCCATGATCACAATTATTTACTCCCTGTCTCTGCAAGTAGTAGCTGTGCTGAATTTTCTTTGTCTCTCAAAGTTGGGCCTCACTGTACTAATGAATACATTGTTTTGTACTTCTGCATCCCTTTCCCATGAGATGGAAGCCTGCTCCCACTGTCTCAGCTGTAGGCACAGACAGAATGACCTTGCCAGAGAGATAGTGTGTGCCCGGTCTCAGACTCTTAACTCATCTTTGTGTGCCCCCTTTGTTTCTTGCTGCTGATACAGATCAGGGTATCAGAAATATGCCCACTACCACGAATAGAGTAATCTTCACAGTTACACGCACATGCATTCATCATACACTAGGGCCCATTTCACTAACATACGCTCCAATACTCTACCAGCAATAAACCTGTGGGAGGAAACCCTCTAAAGCACCCTGCATCTATATCTAGGCGATAGGACCAGTTTAGTGGTTGCCTAACATAATATAAACAATCTATAAACAATAATCAAACAGTATTCAATAAATGACAAGGAAAGAAACAACCAACACCATGTTTAAAAGTTATATTGCTTTATCTAAAATTAGTCAGAATAAAATCGGAATAAATCATTTCTCATAGTTACCTATTCTAACTAGTGTCAGAACGGGTCAGGACCAGTCTCTCAAAAGTCTTTTCAGGATAAGGTCCTCAGCGTCAGTCCTCAGCAACGCAAGTTCACGCAGCAAGGCGACGAAAGAAAGTGTGGGGAGAGCCCTCCCTAAGCTAACATTTTATAATGCAAAATACAATGGAAACCCACATGAATTCAACAAGTAAAATTGTAGCACTGAGCAGAACGAGAAGGAAGGGATGTAACTTTGCAACATCTTGAAATCTCCGCTCAGGAAAAGTCATAATACGCAAACTTCGGAACAGGAACCAAAGATTAGAAACTATTAAAGTTCATTTCCCTCGGCAAACCGGCTTTAGCACAGAGTTCTTTCTGAGGCTCTTTGTTTACCAAGGACAAATCATTTCTTTTGGAGATCCTCCAAACTTGCTGATGTCCTCACGGAAGTTTCCATATAAGGACTACGGTCAGTTGTCTTTAACCGAATTCCAGCAGGGGTCTCCCTTGTCACATCACAGATTTCGCCTGCACCAAAGCTCAGCCAGGCTTCAAATTATTCTCAGTTATTTTCATGAAGGCCTCCATAGGCCACAATAGACCATCTTTAATTAAAGAGACAAAATAAAGATTACTACATCATAATAATTAGACAGTGTTAACCCCACTAACACCCTTATGTGTATGCATTTATCTAGCTTTACGACATATAGAGCATTAATTCAGACAGCGTTTTGTGCTCAAAATAAATAGCACACAGCAACGTTTAAACATGAAAACTTGCACGTTATTGTGAATACATAAACAGCACACGCATGCTAACCCTCGTGTAACCTTCTCTTGTGTTAGGACAAACAAATTGATTAATAGAACGCACTTGCACAAGACAAATAATTAGTTGTTAATTATTAATAAATTAATAAAACGCATAGACATGCCAGAGCTTCAAAAGCCCCAGAATTTTCTAACAGAAAACTCTGCTCCAGCACTGCCTTCTATGCAAAGTTGCTGGGTGGGTATGTCTTGTGCTCAGGCTGAAATGTATAATTGTCACCTTTATGCTTGTGAAAGGCAGTCCCTCGGCCGTCCTCTCAGGAGTCTGGTCAGACCGGGCTCCGCTGCAGCATAAGATCAATAAATGCTTTGGTTTGTATTCTCCTCCGTCTGACTGACTCTTCATTATTTGGAAGGCAGAGAGTGGTCGTGAGTGACCAGGGTGACCCATTTTGGGCCACTTCTTTCACCAGCTATCCCCTAGAGTCACTTTGGTGGTCTGAGACTCAAGATGCAGGTCAAGTCCTTTCACATAGGCAGCATGGCAGCAGCCACCAGGGTAGCAGAGTGGCACTCCTTCTTGCAGAGCAGCACAGTCATCCTTCTGAGTGTTCCACAGGTCCAGAGGTGCACTGAAGGGTTAGTTCTGAGGGTTCACTATTTATACCTGGAGCCCACTTTAAAGTTGAAGGTTCTGGAGGTTTCTACCCCCCAGAAGTGGTTAGAATTTCCTGCCTCCCTATCCACACCCCGGCTTGTCTGGGGTTGCGAAACACTAGTGTCACACCCATTGTGAGTGTGCTCAGGTAGAGCTTTTGTGATGTGTAAGTGTGGTAGGTGACAGCTCCCTCATCAAGTTAGAGATGGCCCATCCTGCCAACACCTATACCCCCTTTGTCTCACTGTCTGAGAGTAATTCATAAGACCAACTGCCAGCTACACAGCAAGTTAGCATAAGGGATGGATCAGAAATAAAGGGGAATTTCCCTTCTAGTTCTAGTGCTAACTGTAATATGATATTTAAGAAAAACAAGCTATATTTAGAGTGTCTCATTGGATAAATAACATGGTGAACTGTAAAATTAAAAATATAATTTACCTCATTATCTGTCCCTCCAAGGAAGGGTATGCAAGAGAGACCTCCAGAGACATTAGGATTAGATTAAATGAGCACAGATCTGCAATCAAGATAGGGGGAAGGAATTCCCCTGTGGTCGAGCAATGGCTAGAAAATAAACATAAAGAAGATGAATTGAATTTGTTCACTGTGGAGAAACTCATAGTGGCAGCACAAGGTAGCCATCTGGATAGGAAAAGGAAGCAAAGAGAACAGTATTTTATGTCCACATTCAGTTTGTATAACCAAGGACTTAATAACAGAGAAGAATGGGAAAGGCTGATAGGTTGACGGATGAGGGGGAAGTCATATGTATTACTACCCCCACTATGCAAGTCTTATGAGGGCTGTGATTGCTTTGATTGGCTGGTGACCCACCCAATCTTAGTCGGAGTTTGAGATGTAGTTACTGTGGTTCAAAATCTATATAGAGATCCATGTACATATAATCATGATATACAATACATATGGATGACCCCTGTAGCCAGAGTCTGGGTTAAAGTAATTGATCTCCAAACTTTTCATGTGAGGACTGCAGTTTAGAGAATATTGCTTTAAGGACGTTCCCCATAAAGAACTGCAGTTCTCATGTTATGAAATGAGATATTAAGTAAGAGTAGTAACAAAAGTATGTGCTATGACCTACTCTCAAGATGGCCAATAGTCAGGGCCTGTAGGTCCGAGATTATAATGCAGGAAATAGACGGGCCAGTTGCCCATTTGAAACTCAATTGGTTTTTATTTCTAGTTTTAGCTATAGTGATTATGTCCCAAACAAGGTTTTTAATCAAGAGTTGTTACTATAAAAGGAATAAATGCAGGTATGTGTATAAATCGCCACACACACCTATGGTACAAGTTTAATAGTATGATTAAACCAATTGAAACAAAGCGAGAAAGAAATTTGTCCTGTTTTTAAAATGGCCGACATTGTGGGACGTACAAGTAGCGCGCATGTGTGCTGTCCTGACGCACCATCGGTTAGTATATATTGAGGTCGGGATTGAAGACCTTTTCCGTACATTGTAGGATGGTGTGACCCAGGTAAATAACGGGGGTCTTTGGTCGGTTTACAAAAAGGGAGGATTTGGTTTTTATGATAGCGATGTGGTTATTGTAGATGTCGGTAGTAATCCCAATAGTATGAAAAAAGCAGCTGCGATGCACTCAAAGAATCTAGTTTAAACATAAATATGCAACACTTTTCATATAAACCAACTTATAATGATGCTGTGTGCACCAGGTTAAGGGGCTCTGCAGGCCTCTGAATACTAAAAGTGAAAATAAATACCCAGAAGAATATCTGGGGATGCCCAGTGCACTACGAGAATACACAATCCAGTGTGAATGACAACTTCTATGGATATACAGTTTTACTCCACTTGTAGAAAAAACAATTCAACAATGGTCAATTCAACAGGAGTTCACTGAATCAAAAAATCAAAAAGAAAGTCCAATAAATGTTTCTTGATAATCCCAAACGATTCTTCTTTATTACTGAAGAGTATCGATGAGAGGAAATCAACAACATGTACAATTAGTAATACAAACAACCGTCTTGGTTTCGAATTTCCCAATGCATTTCGGGCTGTGTAGAGAAAGCCCTTCGTCAGGGGAATCTGTAGGAAATTAACAATAATAGTCTATGTACACTCAAGATCATAGCGTGGACATACTGACTCATAAGAGGACAAGGAGGAACTAGACAGAGTTCTCAATCTAGAAAAAACTAAACAGAGTTCTCAATCATAAAAAACAAGAAAGAAAAAGAAATAGAAAAAATGAACCGATCCCCAAGTGCGGTGCTAGATAATGAAAGGACACACATAACGAAAGAGCAAAACACCAGAGACCAAAGTGCCAAAAAATGAGTGAAAGAAGTGAAAAAAAACGATGTGATACCTTGAGCGGTTCTAGTGCAAGTATCGAGGAAGCGATGACAATACACCAACGTCTCTTGGGGAGCGTGCCCTGAGGAAATTAACAGTAATGTTGATGAAACGCAAATGACTCAAGGAAAGTGAGTGACCAAACGAAACGAATCTTACCACGATAAAATATGCAAAACGACAACGTAGCCGAAATGGAAAGGATGTAAAAGGACTTCTGTGAAAACATAACACGGGTGCACAATGAATCCAGGAAACAGGGTCTAGTTTACAAAAAAATGTTGTGGCATACATGCTGGCCGCTTACCTGTGAAACGGACGCGGACGCTGAGGAAACAGACGATGGCTCACGCATGCGTGCAGAATGAGCCAGTGAGTTTAAGGGCGAGAATAAGAAACGGAAAACGGACTGTAGGAACGAAAACATAAAAGGTGGTTGACGTGGCGGTCATGATGGAAACGACTGTGCAATAGTGAAGGCTATAAAGGAACTAAACGCCACCAAATCAAACATATAACGAAGTGCCAAAAGAAAAATGAAAATAAAAATAAAAATAATGATTGAGAACAACTGATAAACACAGAGCAATAAAAGTGTAAAAACAATGAATACAATGCAGGCAATTTTGCGGAATAGAGCACCAAACAGAGAGATCAGAGAATACCAAACATAGCAGCACAGGTCATAATGTCTACAGAAAACAAGCTAATTCAAATTTATCATTCAACCCCAAGGGGGACAGAGATTGCATAAACCAAATCCAATGAGATTCACGTTATGATAAGATTTTTGACATATTTTGCCCCGGAATCACCTCAACAATTTCAAGAACCCCAAATTTAAGCTGAGCAATGGTGTGTTTAGCAGCTAGCCAGTGTTGAGCGAGCGGGGAACTGATGGTCTTGGTACGAATCCGGCTTTTGTGTTCAGTGATCCGAGTTCGGAGAATGCGTTCAGTTTTACCAACATAACATGAATCACAGGGACATTTAATAATATAAATAACATGATGGCTATTACAATTAGCATTGAAATTCAAGTGGATCTTTTTCCCAGTACGGGGGTGTGGCAAACTGTTGCCTACCATCACATTATTGCAATGAGAACAGTTGTTACATTTGGACATACCCTTGTAAACCATGTGGGGTTTGATACAGGATTTGTTCAACATTTCTTTAAGGTTCAATGACCTTTCATAGGCAAAAAGTGGAACATCAGAAAACAAGCCTTTAAAATCAGGTTCGCATTTAAGCAAGTCCCATCTCTGAAGTATACTCTTTTTTAACAAGTGATAATCAGTAGAAAATGTAGAAACAAACACCTCTCTTGTTTTGTTAGTCGCTAATGTTTTCTTTTTGAGTAGATCATCACGGTTAAGGGATATGGCCCTTCTGGCTGCCTGGTCTACAATGTGTGCAGGATAACCTCTGGTTAAAAACTTGTTTTTGGAGGCTTCAATCGTCTGCAGACCCACCACTGCATCAGAAGTGATGCGCTTAATCCTGAGGAACTGTGAGTAAGGGAGGTGGCGTTTCAGGGGCCAAGGATGAAAACTTTGAAACAAAAGTGAATTATTGCGATCGGTGGGTTTGGTGAAAACAGTCGTCTGAATCAAAGGACCAGACAGAGTCAATAGTACATCCAAAAATGCAATGCTAGAGGATTCAATCTGATCTGTGAATTGAATGCGAGGATTAATGTCATTCAATGACAAAATCTGAGTTTCCAAATCGCTGCGCGACCCGTGCCAGATGATGAGGATATCATCAATGTAGCGACGGTATAGCGTAAGATTTGCAGTCCATGCACTGTCAGCAAAAATGTTTTCAGTTTCAAATTTTAACATAAAAATGTTCGCATAGCTGGGGGTGTTAAATGGTAGCGGCAGTTTCAGTCGATAACCTTTCAAGTATTTGCCCGGCGGTAATCGCCTCTCATACCACTCGATAATTTACCAATGAAAGAGGCAGGCGCTGGAGACTGGAAGGCAGGAAACAAAGTTTTATTCCGTCGGAGCAGAACACATCAGATCCCATAGCAAGGTATCGTCACGAGGTGCTCTAACTGCATCTCTTGAGACCTGGTCTCTTATACACCGGTTTATTGCTTTATTACATATGGTACATTCTTATTGAGGCTTTGATGTACGGAAAGACATTTCTTTGAACCCCCACTTCAAGCTCGTTCCCACACATATCTACAGTAGAAGTCCCCACCCCATCTACAGTAGGAGATGGCTATCACGCAGCAGGGTATTCCGCCAATTCCCGGGGGGTGTGTGCAACCGGCCGGGTCTCAGGGGGTAGGGGCTTTGATCCACTGTAATCCCTTTGATGTGGGGTGTTTCCCTTACAGTAGGGGCAATAAACTGCATCCGCAGGGCTAGGTGATGGCCTGGGACCAGTTCGGACAATGGGGCGCAGAGGAAGGGGGTTATCAAAGGAGAGGCATGACCATGTATGGGATGTCAGTCGGATGTGGTTCCGTAGCAGGGTCGCGCAGAAGGAGAGGGTTTATGGCCTGTATGAGAGAGCGGGGGGGGGGGTGGCCGGCGCGCGGGGGATGCTCGCAGCGCCAGGGGATGCTCGCAGCGCATGGGGAAAGCGCTGGCGATCGAGAGTGAGCGGGGAGAGAGTGGGGTGCCTAAAATGGCGGCCGTGCATTCGCTGTGCGTGGCGCTGGGGAGAGGCAAGATGGCGCAGATAATGTTCAGTTTGCAAGCTAAATTTCCACAGTCCTCCCTTTTAACATATCTCGCCAGCTTGCCTGGCCAACATTCACCTTCGTTAGCCCTTCAGTTATAATCTCATCACTGTTTGTCATACATTCCTTAAAGATACAGAGTTTTTAGGGCTGGCAGGAGTAACCTGACACATCTGTACATTGTTTCATACAGTTTGATAAAGTAGGCGAGGAGAAAGGACATTCAAAATTACATTAGCTGCGCCGCATGTCAGGCCCAGGTGAGCGTGTTTGAGTATGAATAGGATACGGTCCCAGTGTATAGTCGGATGTGATTGGTGCAACATCATGAAAAACTCAATAGGAAGATAGTTAATATAGAAAAAAAGGGGGTGGTTGGGAGAGGATTTTTCACTTAACATGGGTTCTTCTTTCCAGTGTCCTTTTATAAAGAGCCATCACTGGTAAGCTCTTATTGTCGTTCTTCTTTCGTTGGCACTGTTGAGCACCGGCGGTGGAGCTAAGGTCCAGCTCAAATCCACTTTCTCATGTGGCCGGGTGTGATCATTCGCTGTTCTCTGATCACAGTCCAGTTCCTTAACACAGTTTATCAGCGGTACTTTGAGACAGGGAACCTGCCTTTTGTCCTTCGGTAGTAGGTCAAAGTCATAATCCATATGAAAGAGGGAGAGAGAGAAGGGGGGTGGCGTGCTTCGGGATGCCGAGGGAAGAGGGGGTGGAGTGGGATCGGATCAAAATGCAGACCAAGGAGAGCAGGATCTTCCAGCACTGGGCCCATCAATCGGGCCCGACGGGTTGGGACTTCAGGCACGCTGGTCAGTGAGCAGGGGGGCCTTGGTATAGCCCTTCGTTATCCTGACAATGGTGCCTCGTCTCACGCCCTTATTGCTTCGATGCTTCCCCCTTGGTCGATGCCATAGATGTTCCATGGTCCGCAGCCAGGCTGTGCGTAACGTCCGACCCCTCTCTTCCGATGGCCGTAGGTTATCTTTGAATGGGTACAAGAAACAAAAATCTTAGAGAGTTTGGCAGGGAAGACATTCACATACTTCATCCTCTCTCTCAACCACCGAGTAGTTGTGGAAAGGCTTTTATCGGTTGCTGTACGATTGGAGTCCATTAATTCTGATGTTAGTGTGCGTGTTACTAATCTATTAATTATTGCTGTGGTGCAGGTTTCTGTGGGTATCCCTGTCCTTCGTCTGACCTTCTAGGTGACAATTCCTGTGCCCTATAATCATTGCAGGAAGCCTGGCATCTGTTAACTCTTTGGTCTTATTAAAAATTCAAACCGGCTTCTCCGGTAGAGACTCGTTCATCTCAACACAAGGTTTGGTAATACACATCTTCCTCCGAGGACTACTAAGTTTATGCTACTGTCATGCGTTTACGAGTATCCTTTTCGGGGAGGAACATAAGCTAAGCATTATTTTTGCTGGGGACAATAGGTAACCCTTTATCAGTTTAGGTGATGTATTACTAGAAAATAGGGCCGTCAGCTGTTTCACTCGAAATATTCCGAGACGGCTAGTATAGGGCTGGGGTTATCTTTGGGAGAACAGGGTGCTTTAGACATTCCATTTCGGGGTAATTGGTCAGGGGTAATTCTGGGTGGTGGAGATGGTGTCTTCTAAAAACAAAAACCACTGACATATAGTCCCCGTGTTGAGGGCCAGATTGGGAGACATCAGTCGTCTTACCTGTCCTTTCTTTCTCAGCCGATTAGGCTCAACATTTGCAAAAAGGAGAGGTAGTAACGTGGTAAAGTATGGTCGTTTTGTTTCTGTCAATTTGTTCGAACACCACCGTGTTTTAGGCCAATTATACACTTACCAAAGAGGTGTATGTCGTTAATTTATTCAAGAAGAAAGAGGGCAAGAAAGAGCCCTTTGTGAGGGAGGGGGAGAGAGAGCGAGAGCGAGAGCGAGAGCGAGAGCGAGAGAGAGAGAGAGAGAGAGAGAGAGAGAGAGAGAGAGAGAGAGAGAGAGAGAGAGAGAGAGAGAGAGAGACGTGTGCATCAAGTAGGCTATTAGGCATACATACGACACAAAACGAGAGAGACACGGGTAAGATAATAGGCCACTTGGTGCACACACAACATGGAGTAGCATGGGTCTGTTCCATGTAAGAAAACACAAGCGGGGAAAAGACATAAATTCGGTGATCATGTACACACAAATGTCGGATAGGGTGTGACAGTACATGCATTCAAGACGGAGACTCAGGGCTACGTTGAGTATAGGGACCTCTCCTTTCCTGTCCTCTTTTCCTATGCTGCGTACTTTCAGTATTTTGTAGTTCATCTTAGGGGGAGTCGGACTCTTTATTCTCCTCCCTTTGATCGGTGGACGAGCACTTCAATCAT
This sequence comes from Triturus cristatus, assembly GCF_964204655.1. Taxonomy (NCBI): domain Eukaryota; kingdom Metazoa; phylum Chordata; class Amphibia; order Caudata; family Salamandridae; genus Triturus; species Triturus cristatus. The sequence goes on from NC_140595.1 coordinate 722,321,310, forward strand.
ACAGTGACGCTCTCTTCAAGTGACCCAAGCATAAAATGCACACACATTCACGCCGTATAATTGTAGCACACACGCACAATCATGTCCTACAGTTTTTCATGTTCCCAATGGTGGTCTGTATTTTACGCACTATCTCACAACGTTTGTTTATGCTTTCCCTGATATTGAACTCGGTGCGGTCCATGTCCACTCCATTCTTCAGTCGGAACTTCGTCGTGACCTATAGAGGGGAAAAAGAGGGGAAGGGAGGTGCAGTATTCAAAATACCCTAGCGCGTGCAGACACGAAAAAGTTCTACCTACCATGTACCAGGCTAGCCGCAGGAGTGGGTAATATCACGGACCCACTATTCTTTTTGTTCAAGGCAAAGATGCTCTAGTTTATTCATCTCCTAAATTCGGGTTCCCTGATCGTACATGCATTTCTCAATCGGTCGTGTATTATGGTGCAAGATACCATACCTTGGGTTCGGTATATACCTTAAGTTATAGTTGATCATTGATTTGACAACTCTCGGAAAAGGACAGGCGTGATGGGTACAAATTCCGTTAAACAAAAATATTTTTTTTTAGGCAAATTGAGTCTGTATTATCTGTATTCTTTCGCTTAGGAGTAACAATCATTTATTCAAAAGAAAAACCTTCAACAACCCAGATGATTAGTCATAACACTGATTCAGTAATTCCTTTTAAGAAGCCCTTTATTTAAAACAATGTCAGTATAGAAATACGGGCCTACAGCCGCTATAGGCTGGCCACGGCGTGAGAGGCGTCGAGCAACATGAACAACACTATATTAGCATAAAATCGGTTCCCCCCCCCCCCCATCATGTGTGAAAGCATCGTATATATATATATATATATTTCTTTTTAACACAAATGTCACGTGACTGGAACGCCACAAGGAGTTGTAGGCCTCTCCTACATCGGCGCCATTTTGGGGCGGGGTCGGGCCAGTGTACAGTCTCGGTCTTTCCATGAATTAGCTGTTGAACCAGAATTCCTTTCGGTAGTTCGAGAACTTTCGTTAGCGTCAACCTTGCGTCAGCATGGCGTCACTGCGACCTTGTAGCAATGCCATGGTTCGTTCTTGGGGCGGGGCGGCAGGCGGGTTCTTCCGCCGACGCTTTACTTTCTCACTGCACCAAGCGGAGGCAAGGTGGCTGCCGCCCGGGGCAAAGAGCAATGGCGGCGGTTTTGTCCTTACCGGAAGTCCGTGGGAGTCGAGTGTCAAATGACTCCAGCCGATTCTGCAAGGCTGAGGGGAGCGTTCTGTCAAGGGTGGGGCCCATGCCCAAGCAAACAAGCTTTCGAGTCCAGAATCGTCTCGCGGTGGGCCAGGCCTGGAACCGGAGGGGTCCGCCACCGGAGTCCAAGGGCAGCAGTAGCAGCAGCTCTTCGGTACGGCCATCGGAGAGGAGCCAACAGCAACGACAGCAGCAGTTCAGATGGTATTGCCACCAGGGTGATTCCAGTAGCAGTGACGACAGCAGTTTGGATGGTATCGCCACCGGGGTGGGTCCCTGATTACTTGGCTGCGGGGGCCCACTCCTTGCGTCAGGTGCTAGTGGCGATTCTGGTGAACCCGTGCTTGGGTGATTGCCTGGCAGTCGCGTGCAGCGGCAGGGTGCAGCTCAGCTGGCCGGTGAATTAAAGACGTTTGGGGTGCCCTCATCTGCCGGCAAGCCTCCACCTGGGGAGGTGGGGGAGGCCCGTCCGCGTCGCCTCCCCCCGCCAGGGCACCCTCCGTTATTGAAGGAAGAAGAGAATGGGAAGGTCCGCACAGCGTGCCAGGGTGCAATTCAGCAGACCGATGAAAAAGATGGCTGGGGTGCCCTCATCTGCTGGCGAGCCTCCACCTGGGGAGGTGGGGGAGGCCCGTCCGCGTCGCCTCCCCCCGCCAGGGCATCAGCCATTATTGAAGAAAGAAGAAAGAAAACGGGTAGGCCCGCACAGCGTGGCGGACTCCGCCTTGGTGTTGCCAGAACTTTGGCGCTTCGTATAGCCTCCGGCCTATTCGCACAGCCGCCCGCCACTGATGTCAAGGGATTTTTGCATGGCTTTTATAGCCCAAAGTCAACTAAAAGGACCGCCCAAAAACAGGCCAATGTTGCAACTTCGAGGAATGGAGAGGCGAGGACGGTGTCACGTGGACGTGAATGCTTTGGGATGCAGGTCGCAGCAGACTGTCATGTAAATAGTTGTTTAAAACATGTTTTAACCTGTTCATCTTTTCGGAATGTTGTTATACTTATAAGTTATTAAAAAAATGTTTGACCATACTATTTTGTTGAAGCGTTGTACGTATCAGTGATCTAGTCAGTGTATTTGAAAAAAAATGGCGTTGTTCGATTGCACGTGATCCTAATCAAGTTTGGTGACGTTGATGGTGGGTATCAACAAACTTCCGGTTGTGTCTATTGGGGTCCCTATTTTTGTTCAGTTCCAGAAGAACCGGGCACTGGGATTTCCAATGTCCGAACCCTTTGCAGAATGCACATTGGTTCCCATCTAAGTCTCTCCCTCCGTTGTAGGGTGTAGGGGTATGGTCTCTAGGGGGTAGCTTTCTAGGGGCGGTTGGTTGGTAATTCTCTTTCGGGGGTTCCCTTCCTATGGTCACCCCTTGCAACTGTGCTATCATTACCCTCTCCTTTAGTTCCTTTTTCTTCTTCTCTGACGCCCTATCGTTCTCGTTCTTCTGGTTTTCGTAGTATTGGGCCATCTGGAGAATTGCTGCGGGTTTGGAGGCTGCCCAACTACTCTCGCTGGTCTGCAGTTTCTGGGAAACTTCTTGTGACAGACCCTTCACATAATTCTGGACAAAGAGATGATGTCCGGTTGCGGTGGTCATGTCTTGGCCACTGTAATCGGAAAACACAGTCTCGAATCGGGAGAAGTATTCAGACACATCCTCCTGGGGTTTCTGGCGGCAAGCCGTCACTATCGACCAGTCTACCTTTCTTTCTGGGATTAGAGTCTTCAGCTTTTGTACAATCTTGTCTGGGAGCTCTAAGATGGCTTTCGGGGGTTTCTGTCCTGGTTCTCGCTGTTTATCTATGGTATCGAGTTGTACCCAGGTATATCCGAACGGCTCAGCGTGGTCAACTTTCCGGATTTGTTTCCACACATCAGCCGGCAGGCATAGCCCAAAGAACAAGTCGATATCTGCTAACGTCATTATCGTTGAGCCTAAGGCTGTACCCAATTCAGTGTAGAAGGCAGTCGAGTTCTTTCTCAAGTCGGGTAGAGTCTTTCTAAAGGTCAAAATATCTTGCCGGTCCCACGGCTGGTAGACCCAGTTATATACAACCCTTCCCTTCGCATCTTGGTGGTTGATGTCGTCGTGTGTTCCCTGACCCCGTGGGGGGACCCAGTAGGGGGCAGCTTCTTTAATGGGCATCATGGCATCAGCCCTTCCTCCCTGGGGCTTAGTTGCTATGGGGGTTTCTGTTTTGGTGGTCTGTCCATGTTCTTTAAGGTGTCGGTAGACCTCGAGTGTACGAGTGAAGAGGTTCGTTACATCGCCCTCTCTTTCTTCCCCACTGTCTACCTTCCTATATAGGGCCGCTAAGCCTTCGGGACTTTTATCGTGGTATCTGTCCTCATATGCATTCAGGGCGTGATAACAGAGCCGTACGACGAAGTGTCGTCTGCGGCTGTTGGCATACGAGTTATACACGTCTGTTATATACTCCTCACTTTCTTTTCGCTCCACCAGCGTCCCTACTATCTTATCAATTCCTGCTCGTTCTTCCTTTGTTAATCGATTCATTCTGGTGGACTCTTTCTTCCCCATCTCATGGTCATCTAGCGTTGTAGTCGACATTGGGTTCAGTACAAGAGGCTCAGCCGGCGCGGAGGCCGTGAGGGCCGAGGCCCCTGTACTGCTTTCGATCGTGTTCGGGGGTTGTGGGTGGTGCACTACTGACTGGGAGGGTGCATATGGAGGGGGCATGTAAATGATCGGGGGACCTAACAGTAATTCGTCATTCGTTCGTTGCTTGGAGGACAACTCAGGGTAGAGCAAAGAAGGGGTCCTAACAGCGTACTGGCCTGAGGTTTCGGGCTCCTGTCTTAGTTTAGTTTCCCTTCTCTCCTTTATGTCTTCTTCTAACCTTCTAGCGGCAAGGTGAGCTGCCTTTCGTAATTCCTTTTCTGCTTTTACTTCTTCCCTCTTTTTCCGTTGCGTTGCTTCTTTGCGCCACATGCCGATACTGTCAAGCATAGTAGGCGTCGTCTTATTGCTACGCAGAGCTATTTCTAGCGCTTCTATCTTATGGTCGTCGAAGGATCCCATCAGTGGCCACTGACTCTCGGGGTCCTTCTTGGTATATTTATGCCACAACTTGCTATAAGCTACGGCGACTAGTCCATATTTAGTGAACATGTCCTTATTAGGGGTGCCTTCCAGTGGAGCCGGATGGTTCACCTCTAATAAGCGGTCCGGGCAGAACCAACTACCAATCAGTGGGGAGAAGATAGGCATGACGGGTTTCAACGGGGACAAAAGTCAGCACTACCTATCTTTTCACTGCTTGCAAAGACTAGACAGAATATCTCTATTCTTCGTTATTTGTAAGCAGAGAATACCTCCAAAGAACCAATATCGAACAACTAGTGTTCGGACAATCAATCAATCAATCAATGGGGAGATAAAGATAGGCACGACGGGTTTCAACGGGGACAAAAGTCTGCGTTACCTACCCTTCACTATTTGCAAAGACTAGACAGAATATTCCTATTCTACGTTATTTGCAAACAGAGAATATCTCAAAAAGCACTATTCTTCAAAACAATCAATGTTCGGACAATCAATCAATGGGGAGATAAAGATAGGCACGACGGGTTTCAACGGGGACAAAAGTCTGCGTTACCTACCCTTCACTATCTGCAAAGGGAGAGAGAGAGAGTATTTCTACTCCTCCCCGTTTGTAGACAGCGAATATCTCAAAGAGAACAATCAATGAGCAATACTAGTATTTCCAAAGCTTCAAACAATCAATCAATTATTTCGCAATTTGTCGTGTATCACGACCTTACCCGGACCGCGTGGACAGTTTCTCGTCTTCCGCCTCCAGCGCCCGATCGTCCTCTACTCTCCGTATTTGCCGCGGCACTCCTGATGGTTCCCAGTCAGGACCGTAGATCACTCGAGAGAGGTCTGCTCGGAATCAGTGAAGTTCGGATGATCGGCTGCCAGACGAGGGTCTATTGGGCAGGAGCTCTCCCGATCGTTGCAGTCGTTCACTCTGTCGTCGGGACCTCTCCCACTGGATCCACGTGTCGCTGATGGGCCCCACGTTTGGGACGCCAATTGTTAAATGGTAGCGGCAGTTTCAGTCGATAACCTTTCAAGTATTTGCCCGGCGGTAATCGCCTCTCATACCACTCGATAATTTACCAATGAAAGAGGCAGGCGCCGGAGACTGGAAGGCAGGAAACAAAGTTTTATTCCGTCGGAGCAGAACACATCAGATCAGATAGCAAGGTATCGTCACGAGGTGCTCTAACTGCATCTCTTGAGACCTGGTCTCTTATACACCGGTTTATTGCTTTATTACATATGGTACATTCTTATTGAGGCTTTGATGTACGGAAAGACATTTCTTTGAACCCCCACTTCAAGCTCGTTCCCACACATATCTACAGTAGAAGTCCCCACCCCATCTACAGTAGGAGATGGCTATCACGCAGCAGGGTATTCCGCCAATTCCCGGGGGGTGTGTGCAACCGGCCGGGTCTCAGGGGGTAGGGGCTTTGATCCACTGTAATCCCTTTGATGTGGGGTGTTTCCCTTACAGTAGGGCAATAAACTGCATCCGCAGGGCTAGGTGATGGCCTGGGACCAGTTCGGACAATGGGGCGCAGAGGAAGGGGGTTATCAAAGGAGAGGCATGACCATGTATGGGATGTCGGTCGGATGTGGTTCCGTAGCAGGGTCGCGCAGAAGGAGAGGGTTTATGGCCTGTATGAGAGAGCGGGGGGGGTGGCCGGCGCGCGGGGGATGCTCGCAGCGCCAGGGGATGCTTGCAGCGCCAGGGGAAAGCGCTGGCGATCGAGAGTGAGCGGGGAGAGAGTGGGGTGCCTAAAATGGCGGCCGTGCATTCGCTGTGCGTGGCGCTGGGGAGAGGCAAGATGGCGCAGATAATGTTCAGTTTGCAAGCTAAATTTCCACAGGGGCTCCGGAAAAGCCCATCGAAGTGCCATTGGCTTGGAGGAAAAACTGACCCTTCCATTGAAAATAACTATGGAACAAACAAAAATTCAAAATTTCAATCAGAAAAACTTTATTAGCTCTAACTTCATTTTGACGTAATAACGCCCATTCAATGGCTTCAATGCCGTCACTGTGAGAGATAGACGTGTATAGAGAAACAACATCTATGGTACATAACCAGAGTTGTTGAGTGTCAGGGATTTGTGTGTTTTGAAGTATGGTTAGTAGATGAGTCGTATCTTGAACGTATGACAAACTGTTTTGCACAATGGGTTGAAAAAAAGTATCAAGGTACCGCCCAAGCGGATCATGGATAGAGCCACATCCGGTGACAATGGGTCTCAACGAAGGGTCATTCAAATTCTTATGAATTTTGGGAAGCATATAAAAACTCGGTCTCCGAGGAAACCGAGTGAATAGATACTCCCTAGTTTTCAACGTTATCCATTGCATTTCAATGGCATGTGACAAAATGGAATCCAAAGTCATTGAGAATTCCTCGGTGGGGTCTTTAGCTAATGGCAAATAGGTGGAGCGATCTTGAAGCATCTGATCAATCTTTTGCTCATATTTTATGCGGTCCATGACCACTAATGCACCACCTTTGTCCGCTTTTGTGAAATGTAAAGTATCATTAAGTTGCAAAGATTTCAAAGCAAATCTTTCACTTTTAGATAAATTGGGGATGCCTGAAGAGCCAGATGGAAATTTGGCAATGTCTTGTTTGACCAAATTTTCGAATAGATCAATAGCCTTGTGTGTGATGGGGGATAAGAAAGTACTGCACGGTTTAAACTCAAGGTATTCAGTGTCAGTGCCTGATTGAGACTCAGTGACTAAAGTGGAAAAGAAATATCTGAGACGCAGTTTTCTCGTGAACTTATACAAGGCAACAAAGGAGTCTAACCCTCTAGACTGGTGAGTAGGTACAAACGAACACCCTTTGTTTAAAACCGCAATCTGTTTATTCGTCAATTTCTTGGACGAAATGTTAACCACTAGTGTTTCTTCGTCCGACGGCCTGTGCCTGTTTTTGCTGAATCGATGGCCTCTACGGGTTTGGCTGATTCTGTTGTTGGCTGCATGGGTGGTTGATTTGCAGCCGGGCTAGTGGCCAAAAAAGAAACCTTAGGAGTACTAGGGGCTGTCGAAATGGGTTCACTCGCAGATGGTTGAACCAACGAGGATACAGGTGGACGAGATAACTGGGTGTCGCTTGTCGAAGCCACACTTTCTTCAGAAGAGGTAGTAGATGGCTTATGCCAACTGCGTCTCTGGGCATAAACTTCAGCCCACGAGTACACTTCATCAAGCTTATAGTCTATTGTATCACGGCGGAATTTTCTCACTTTCCGCTCGTGGATTTCTTTGGCATATGAATCTAGTTTTAAGTTGATGTCAATAAGAGTACTAGACCATGCTTCAGTTTCCATTCGTGACATAAGACTAGCCTGCAAGTCCTTAATCTCAGACTCTAAACCCGTGAGTACTTGTGACAGTTCTTCAACTATAAGTAAAATTAAGTCAAGGGAGCATTTGTTTAAAATTGCATACCACTTATCCATAAACTTTTTGTTCATTTTGAACAACATTGGCTTAATAGCAAGACGTAATCCCCTCGGTATGCGGCTCGCTTTGTGGTATTGGATAAGTGTGGTGGCGTGCAGACGTTGGTTGATCTCTCTGCGCATGAGGTACTCAAGCTGACGAATTTGTTGTGGTATGGGACCTGATGAAATATCAAAGGTCCTAGCCTCTTTAATGAGTCCAAAAATGTCGGCCGCTTCAGCGGCGGAGTATACTTTAGTCTGAGCTCTATTTTCAGTGAGATGTAAGATGTCGTCAAAAGACATGACTACAAGTAGTAAAACAAATCAATGGAGTGGTGCAACTAACACTGCAAGGCAGAAAACCTTGAACAACAGTATGAAAAAAGCAGCTGCGATGCACTCAAAGAATCTAGTTTAAACATAAATATGCAACACTTTTCATATAAACCAACTTATAATGATGCTGTGTGCACCAGGGTAAGGGGCTCTGCAGGCCTCTGAATACTAAAAGTGAAAATAAATACCCAGAAGAATATCTGGGGATGCCCAGTGCACTACGAGAATACACAATCCAGTGTGAATGACAACTTCTATGGATATACAGTTTTACTCCACTTGTAGAAAAAGCAATTTAACAATGGTCAATTCAACAAGAGTTCACTGAATCAAAAAATCAAAAAGAAAGTCCAATAAATGTTTCTTGATAATCCCAAACGATTCTTCTTTATTACTGAAGAGTATCGATGAGAGGAAATCAGCAACATGTACAATTAGTAATACAAACAACCGTCTTGGTTTCGAATTTCCCAATGCATTTCGGGCTGTGTAGAGAAAGCCCTTCGTCAGGGGAATCTGTAGGAAATGAACAATAATAGTCTATGTACACTCAAGATCATAGCGTGGACATACTGACTCATAAGAGGACAAGGAGGAACTAGACAGAGTTCTCAATCTAGAAAAAAATAAACAGAGTTCTCAATCATAAAAAACGAGAAAGAAAAAGAAAAAATGAACCGATCCCCAAGTGCGGTGCTAGATAATGAAAGGACACACATAACGAAAGAGCAAAACACCAGAGACCAAAGTGCCAAAAAATGAGTGAAAGAAGTGAAAAAAACCGATGTGATAACCTTGAGCGGTTCTAGTACAAGTATCGAGGAAGCGATGACAATACACCAACCTCTCTTGGGGAGCGTGCCGTGAGGAAATTAACAGTAATGTTGGTGAAACGCAAATGACTCAAGGAAAGTGAGTGACCAAACGAAACGAATCTTACCATGATAAAATATGCGAAACGACAACGTAGCCGAAATGGAAAGGATGTAAAAGGACTTCTGTGAAAACATAACACGGGTGCACAATGAATCCAGGAAACAGGGTCTAGTTTACAAAAAAATGTTGTGGCATACATGCTGGCCGCTTACCCGTGAAACGGACGCGGACGCTGAGGAAACAGACGATGGCTCACGCATGCGTGCAGAATGAGCCAGTGAGTTTAAGGGTGAGAATAAGAAACGGAAAACGGACTGTAGGAACGAAAACATAAAAGGTGGTTGACGTGGCGGTCATGATGGAAACGACTGTGCAATAGTGAAGGCTATAAAGGAACTAAACGCCACCAAATCAAACATATAACGAAGTGCCAAAAGAAAAATGAAAATAAAAATAAAAATAATGATTGAGAACTACTGATAAACACAGAGCAATAAAAGTGTAAAATCAATGAATACAATGCAGGCAATTTTGCGGAATAGAGCACCAAACAGAGAGATCAGAGAATAACAAACATAACAGCACAGGTCATAATGTCTACAGAAAACAAGCTAATTCAAATTTATCATTCAACCCCAAGGGGGACAAAGATTGCATAAACCAAATCCAATGAGATTCACGTTGTGATAAGATTTTTGACATATTTCGCCCCGGAATCACCTCAACAATTTCAAGAACCCCAGTAGTAGTAATCCCAATATCATTTTCTGGTAGTAATCAGGCCAAAGTAACAATTTCAATGAATGTATAACCACCCCAAGCTGGCCCTGTACACATATGTAGTGACGGTGCCACCTGGCCCGTTCATGCACATACGCACGCACGCATGCACCCTGAGGGCGAGCTCGCCTGAGGGGTTAAATAAAGGGGTATAAGGCCGCTCGGGATCTTAGCCCATTACCCAGAAATAAGTGTCTGTGGCGTCTAGGCTGCGTAGCCACGCATGAGGCCTAGCCTCCGTGCAGTGTGTGTCCAGTCAGGCCTGGACACCATATTGGCGATGAGGCGGGTCCCACCCATGCCTTGTTTGTGACCTGATCCTCTCCTGGTGCCGGTGGTCACGGCACGCTGCCGCCGAAGAGGATACCGTGAGGCGTCCGTGTCTCGCCCGTTGGCAGACATCATCTGGACTCTGCGGGTGCCCACCCCGCTCTGTGCTGCCTCCTCTCGGACGAGGTTGCACAGTCGCGCACCTCAGGAGTGGGTGCCCACCCCCCACTGCTGTGGTACCTGGTGGCCTGCCTGATGCCTGGCTTCGGCGGAAAAGAAGAAAGGAGGCGCCGGTGACATCCACATCGAGATGAGGCCGATCCTGTGCTCCGCATGTCTGTGTGCACGCCAAACACGCTGCTCCCAAATGCGATTAGAGCCCTGCTGTGCACGGTGCTCCCACAACCACGTGGTTGAGCTTGCGGCCAGTGGGCTGCGGAGCCGCCCCTCACGCATGTGGAGAGGCACTGGAGCATAGGGTGCTCCACACCCCATCTCTGAGCCTGTAGCATCCTGAGCACTTTGCCCACAACTCTGGAATTGTCAGCCTGCCAGCACCCTCGCCACTACATGTCGGCCAGCAGCCCTACATGTGTGCCAACCACTGACTGTGATAGCAGGCACGCCCCCAGTCAAGCTCCACAGCGCCCCATGCCGACTTACCTGCTCTACAGCTCATGCCCTGAAGAGTCGTAGGAGCGCACAGTTACCCAGTGATGAATGTGCCAGACGCGGGTGGGGGAGGCAACGCCCCTGCGGTGCAACTGCCAGTCCCGCAGCAAGCAGCTGTGCCGGATCTCCCTCGGCCTAGTCAGGCTATGGTGGCCCCCCTACCACCATTCAGTGAACTATCAGATCTCGCCACTGCAGCAGCACGCTGGAAATCAATATTTTGTGGGTGTGCAGGAGACGGACGGAAGGGTGAAGAGGTCGCTTCTCATGTGCCATGGAGGGCCAAGCTGTATGATTTTTTCGAGACGCTCCCAACACGGGGCCGGAAGACGACTACAACGCAGCGGTGGCAGCCTTGAACAGGGATTTTGACCCCCAAATAAACCCCGACTTCGAGCGTTTCAAGCTCAGACAAGCGCGTCAAGGGGAGGCTGAAACCATTGATGTTTTCTATGCACGCCTACGGAAGTTGGCGAGTTCCTGCATGTTGCCAGACCAGAAGGAGGAGCTCAGGGGGCAAGTTATTCAAGGATGTCTGTCAGTGACACTGCGCCGCCTGATACTACGCCAACCGGGCATCAGTCTGGACTAGATCCTTGTGCTCGCCAGGTCCCATGAGCTGTCCAACGCTCGTGCGGATGAGATGGAGACGGCCCTTAACCGGCCTGCTCCGCAGGTCGCACCGTCACGAACCCCTGTGATCAAGGAGGAGAGCGTGGATGCTATTCAGAGACGTCTGGCATCGTCAAGAGGTCCCACGAGACAGCCCCAATGAAGCGCATGTGTGAATTGCGGACTGGACCACTCTCCGGCCAGGTGGTGCTTTGCGAAAGGGAAGAGCTGCTCTCAATGTGGGAAGCTCAACCACTTTGCGAAGGTCTGTAGGAGTGGCAGAGGAATGACAAACGCCCCAAGCCAACGTGGACCTATGGCAGTGGTGAGACAGATTTTGCTCGAGGACTCTCTGGATCAGACGGACACCACCCCGCCAGGGTTGGGACTCGGAGCAGAAGATGATGATGTGTTCTTCGTGCCGTTCGTTGGCCAAGAAGGCACGAGGTGCCGACCGCCACCTATGTGTACCATCACCGTGGCAGGCTCCCCTGTGAGTGGTCTCATAGACACCGGGGAGTCTGTAAATGTAATGGACAGCGATAAATATGAGCGACTCTCTCCGTGTCCTCCACTCCTATCATCCAAGGCAAGGATCTACACATATGACGGAAATTAGCCGCTTCCCCTACGAGGTGTAATGGAAGATGAGGTTTGTCAATGAGGGTGACCGTCTCTATTCGACGTCACAGAAGAAAAGGAAGGAACCCTCCTCAGTTGTCACATGGCGGAGGACCTGGAGTTACTTTTCTTTGCGAACCAGTTACACGAGCTGCACGCTCGTGAAATTCTCAAAGACTTCCCCATGCTGTTCAAAGGCCTGGGATGCCTAAAAGGGAAAACGTTCAAGCTGCACATCGATCCAACAGCCACGCACGTGGCTTTGAGACACCGTTGGGTGCCATTCCATCTGTGCCCTCAAGTGGAGCAGGAGCTAAGGAAGCCAGGGCAGCTCAGCGTGATAGAGAAGGTGTTGGACCCCACTCCGTGGGTGTCGCCGTTGGTCGTAGCTCCCAAACCATAGTAGCCAGTGGCCATTCGACTCTGTGTTGACATGCGCCTTCCAAACAAGGCCGTGAAGAGGGAACGTCATCTTACACCCTCTATGGATGACATCGTGGCTGACCTCAACGGTGCCAAATGGTTCACCAAACTCGATCTCAATGTCGGCTACCATCAGCTGGAGCTACATCCCGACAGTAGAAGCATCACGACCTTCTCCACTCACGTGGGGCTGCGTCGGTATAAGAGACTGAGCTTCGGAGTTTCCTCTGCAGCAGAGGTGTTTCAGAACGCAGTAAGGGAGACGCTCACTGGGCTGCAGGGTGTCATAAATTTGAGTGACGACATCTTCGTATTCTCCAATACACTGGAAGAGCACCATGTGCATCTCAGGGCCACCCTTCAACGGCTGGCGGAAAGTGGACTCACCCTGCACTGAACCAAGTGCTCTTTCTATCAAGAGTCGGTGGATTTCTTCAGCTACATTTTCTCCAGAGACGGCCTGCAAGTTGATCCAAAGAAAGCAGCGGCCATATGAGCTGCTCCATGGCCTACGTCCCCACGGAAGTCCGCAGCTCCCTCGGAATGGCCATGTATTGTGGCCAGCTCATCCCCAATCTGGCATCCCTCTCCGAGTCACTCCACACTCTCACAAAGTCTGGGCAGCCGTGGGTCTGGCCTGCGAAGGAAGATCTGGCATTCCATGCTGTCAAGGAAGCCCTCATCGATGACCAGGTGATGGCATATTTTTGGCCCCATCGGCGCACCTAAGTGGTGGTCGACGCAAGACCCCTAGGACTGGGCGGTCCTGAGGCAAGAGACAGAGTCTAAAGAGTGAGTCCCAATTGCATACGCCAGCCGGGCGCTGACTGGAACAGAGATGCACTATGCACAGATAGAGCGCGAGGCCCTAGCCATCAAATGGGCATGTCAACATTTCCATCTCTACTAGTATTGACACGAATTTCGGGTGGTCACAGATCACAAGCCACTCGTTCCCCTCTTCGCCGGCACATCTCGGCTGGCTCCTCCACTGATAGAGAGGTGGGCAGTTCAACTGCAGGCATATCACTTCGAGGTGGTTTATTGTCCGGGGGTCAACAACCCGGCCAACTTCCTGTCGAGCGACCCCGGACTACCTGTGCCATTTGTACCACAACCCGATGAAGACAACACTGAAGAATATGTCAGGATGATATCCCTCGAAGCGTGCCCAGTTGCCCTCACGCTTGAAGACATTGGCAAGGCGACCAAGGCTGACGTGTGCCTCGTCAAGGTCAAGACCACGTTGGCCAACAGGAACTGGAGGTATTTCCTTGACGGAGTCAGTGCGCTGACAGAGGACGAAAGACTGTTTCGGCGACAGATGTGGAACGCGCAAAGCGAACTCAACGAGGGTCTCTATGGGGTTGTTCTGTGCGGCAATACCCTCGTAGTTCAGAAGAACCTTCAGGAGAGAGTGGTCCATCTGGCACATCAGGAGATCTCCAAGACAAAGGCCAGGTTACGGAGCAAGGTCTGGTTCCCGGGCATGAATGCCATGGTCGAGGAAGTCATCCGCACCTGCCATTCTTGCAACATCACCGGCATCGATCCGGCATGCTATCCGGTGATCACTGAGGACCCATGCCAGAAGCCCTGGAACAAAGTGAGTCTCGATTTTGGGTCGTTTCCTGATGGACGAAATACTCTTGTGCTCCTCGATTCGCATTCCAAGTTCCCAGTCGTGGAAGTGGTGTCGTCAACAGCTTTTCAGCACGTACGGACCCACTCGAGCGCATTTTCGCCATGATGGGACTGCCGGAAGAAATTAAGTCAGACAATGGCCCACCTTTTCAAGGTCGAGAGTTCCAGGAGTACTTGGCCTCCAGGGCCATTCGACATCGCAAGATCACGCCACAATGGCCTCAGGCAAATGGGGAAGTGGAGCGGTTCATGCGAACTACGAACCGAGCTCTTCAGATTGGAGTGGAAAGAGGAGAGAAGGTAGAACAGTGCCTTCAGCAATTCCTAAGTCCCTATCGCCATATGCTGCACTACATCACCCACTGTGCACCGGCCCATCTACTGTTCCGGAGAGCGCTGAGAGACAGTGTCCCCGCAGACCCATCATGGAGCCCTCCGGCGCTGAATCCCGAAGCCGTCCAAGCCCGGCGAAAAGCGACCAATGACAAGGCAAGTCAGGATCGGAGTGCACAGCCGATGAACATCCGATTTGGCGACAGGGTCATCGTAAAAGACCGCTACCCTGTCTGGAAGTATCGCACCCCGTACGAGCCAGAGGTATGGGAAGTCATCAATGTGCAGGGGACCATGGTGTCGGCCATGCGTGGGACTCGTGTGGTCACCAGGAACACATCTTGGTTCAAGAAGGTGCATCATGACGGCTGAAGGTGCCACTGGAGGGTCCGAAGAAGAAGAAGAAGAAGGTACAGTCCCAATGAGCACTCCCATCAGCAGTTCGGTGCCTGTGTCACGTCAAGGAGTCGAAGAGTCAGGAATAGGAGGAGAACTGCGGAGCCCAGGGGCCGTGTCCCCTGAAGCAGCACGAAGAGTCAGGGAGTAATGAACCGAAGAGAACTCCCAGAGCCAGAGGAAGGGTCTCCGGCCAAACACTGCTCCCAGCAGAAGAATAAAGGACTTTGTGTGGTTTGTAAAGAAGGACTGAGGTTATGAATATGAAGAACCTTAGCATCTAAAAGATTGGAGGGATGTAGTGACGGTGCCACCCGGCCCGTTCATGCACATGCACACACAGTGGCGGCTGGTCCATAGGGGGCGCTGGGGCAGCGCCCCACAAGGCAATCAACAAGAAAAACTGCTCACTAATCAGGCAGCAAGAAATGTAAGCAGACGAATTGCCAGCTTTGACAATTGGTCTGTTTACATTTCCGGCCTGTGCTGGCAGCTGCTTCACAGCCTCAAGTGCGCATGAGTCAACAAAAACGCACAGCGCAGGCAGGCGAGAGAGCAGCAGGAGTCTAGACTCCAACTGCGCAACTGCGAGTAGAGCGCTTTTTATTTTACCATCCCACTCCATTAACATTACATTAGGTATGCTGCGCATGCCTAGTGTAGTTCAGGAGCCTGAAGATAGGATCCTGCTCGGGCGGTGACGTACAGTTGCCCTATGCCCTGTCAAATGCCAGGATACAGCCGAGACGTCACCCCCAGTTGCATCCAGTCTTCTTATTTGCCACTTGCCAGTCAACCAAAAGAGCGGAGAGAAGTTAGTTCCACGACGCGGGACCGGCAGAGGGGATGCCTGGTAAGTTTATTTGATTAATTTCATTAATTATGGCGCCGCGTCTTATACCCGCTTTAAAGCACATTTTGTATGTGCACCTTTGAAAATCCGTTTTACGCTCGAATTGCTTCTGGTCTCCTTTTTGTCTTCTTGACCTGAGAAGATTGATTGAATCCATTGATGTAGTAAATCACGCATTTGCTGAAAGCGCGAGAGCTTCCGTGTGGTGAAACAGGCTGAGCTATGGTCTCTCCTGTACTTTCCTTTGCAGGGTGGAGGCCTCTCCAGCCTTGCCTGACTCTGTACTTTTTAAATATTTTATGTTTTCTTTTATGGTACTTTCACTTGCATAACCGAGGCCCGGTTTTGTCGAGGGGTTCCTTGGGCACAATTTAATGCCTCTCTTAGCTGGAGGTAGCTGTGCTGAGTGATGTGTTTTTTAAAGCCTCTGCCAGAGCAAACGGGAGCAGCATAGGAGTGACATTTTTTTTAAATGCAATTTGTTTTTACCAATTGCTATGGCAGCCACGGGACGGTGCACGGAAAGGGGAGAAGCTTGCAGGAAATTAGAAACAGTAAGCAGAACACTAGGCGTACATTTGCCAAAATGTGTAAATCTCTAGGTGTTTCCAGGATGTTCTGAGGTCACTGTGTACCTGTGTTGGAAGTGATTAGTCGAAGCGCTGGGTGACAGCAGGCTCGTAGCGTGGGCTGGTCCGATTGATGCAGGGCTGATGCAGCATTTCATCCTCTCGCTGCCAGGGAATGAGCAGCATTGAAGTGTGTACGGTGTTAGTGTGAACTGGTGTTAGAAGTGATTAGTCTACGGTGTTAGTGTGAACTGGTGTTAGAAGTGATTAGTCGAAGCACTGGGTGCCAGCAGGCTCGTAGCGTGGGCTGGTCCGATGGCACTCTCCCCCTCCACCCTCCCAGAGGCAGCCGCTCGCTGTTCAGCTGCTCCAGGGTTAAGGAGGGGAGGGCTAATGCTCAGAGGAATGCAATGTCAGGGCAGCAGATCACAGCCCTAGATAATGAAGCAGCGAAGCTCTGTGTGTGGCATGAATATGAACAACAGGGGTCATCCCGTTCCATGCTGGGGGTCTTTGATCCCAGCTGCCACTCACGCCACCAGTGCTGTTTTTGCGAATGGAACACCTCAAAGGCAGCTGTACAGCCTCAGACCACGCGCTAGTTAAAACACTGATGCCAAAAACATGGATTGACTTTTAGCGCCTTTTCACCCTGCTCCTAGGCCGTGTTCCAAGCTGGTGGCCAGCAGAATCGCACAGGCTGCGAGGAATGAATGAGTAACATCTGTCAGGAGCAGTCAGGTGCCTCTGGGTGCTGCGGGGGTAAGGGACGAGGGCTGATACCTACCAGTGAACAAGAGCAAAGCATTGAGCACCTCCAGCCAGCTAGCCTCGCCATCCCACTTCGTGCATCCGCTGTCCGCATGTTTCCTGCAACTGCACCCCCTCCTCGCACCCTGTGATCCTCTGCGACCGCATACTTCGTCCATGAATCCTGTCTTCACCCTCCTTCTGGGTATTCTCTAATCCTGCAGCCTCCATCTGTGCATCCTCTACCAATGCATTCTTCTTCAATGTATACTCTATCCCTGCACCCTCCATCTGTGTTTTCTCTAACCCTGCATCCTCCATCTGTGCAGCCTTTCTACCAATGCATTCTCCCTCACTGTATCCTCTCTCCCTGCAACCGCCTCTCTAGCTAAACTTGTTTAATATTTCAAGACTATACGTTCCCACTGCTTAATAAGCCTTGCTTTATCGCTGCATTCATTTGCTTTAAAATGCACCATTTGGCAATCCTTTTTTGAATTTCTTTCTCAGGAGTGGGACCCTCTCTAGACCCCAGGTTTGTCAATTGAACTTGTTCACATCGCTAACTAGTGTTTTCTATTGGAAAGGGTAGAGCCAAAGCAGTCTTGCTTAGTACCCTAGCCCTCTTCAGAAGTCAGATTTGCTTGTCAACCCAGAAATTCTCTGAAACAATGTATGAGTTTTCTCTTATGAATGCCTAGAAGAACTGAAGTTTTAGTCCATTTATCACAGAAATAGTGCTGAAAATCGCACCAAAAAGATGCCAATTTTAAAAAAAAATCTTCACGGGGGACAACCCCCCCCGGACCCTCCTTATTGCCGCAGAGCTTACGCGCGCTCGCATATTTTGATTCATTATGCATTCGCCCCACCAGTCTCAAAATCCACCAGCCGCCACTGCACACACACATGCATGCACCCTGAGGGCGGGCCCGCCCGAGGTGTTAACTGAAGGGGCGAAAGGCCGCTCTGGGTCTTAGCCCATTACCCAGAACTAAGTATCCATGTCGTCTATGCTGCGTAGCCACGCTTGAGGCCTAGCCTCCGCGCAGCGTGTGTCCAGTCAGGCCTGGACACCACAACATATACATAAATATAAGATTGACTCTAATTTAGCACTGGCTGGGGTTTTCTAATGTGTTAATTTTATAGCTGTGAAAGGGAATTATATTGAATAGTTGAGGATACACTGGCATATGGAAATAATATTTTAGAAAATAAATTGGTCTAAGGCTCTGGTAAACGTCAATCAACAGGATGAGTGTAGTGTTGTCCTTTGTCGAGTATAAATAGAAACTAAAGCACAATGGCTCTTCCGTAATGTGCTCTTAAACCTGCTCATCATCCCTAGATCATTCCGGGTCGTAAAATGACCAGGAAGCTAACAACTATCAGTAAATTGTGGTCTGTGAGGCAATTTTATTCACCCTAAAGGTTCCTCACAACTTAGAGAGGGGCCACACTGGATCAGACAGAAAGGTAAGCAATGGCGAATAATATGTCACAGGACAGCAATGAGCATGATGCAGTCACTCACATAACAACTCTGTATACTGACAGGAAGATGCAGCAGACAACATAATTCAATAACAAAAGGACTAGTGATCAGAGTATTCTGGGCTTTGAGATAACATAAGTGAAAATCACATAATGGGTCAATAATCATAAAAGGACTTATGACGAGTAGTAATTGAGATACCTTTCATTTTATATATTTTATTGCATGGATAAATATATTGGAAGAGGCCACACGTACACAACTTATGATTCTCTAGAAGAGTGAATGGATGTATGATAAATGTATATATTATCCTATTGTGAATTTATTTTTATATCAGATTCTTTAGTGCCCTCAAATGATAGGAAGACCAGGGAAAATGTCTAAATAATACAGATCTGGTTGGATTAGCAGTGAGGGATGACTATATATAGACTATAGAATTGGAATGTGATACTCCAATGAGGATTCTGTTACATCATCAAAAATGTCTTTGGGATTATTTAAACAATGTGGGTGGCCCAAATTAAATGGGTGCTTGATGTATATTTCCAGTGATCCCATGAAGTATAATGGACGTGAGAAAATTCGGTAGCCAATAGTCTGCACTGTATTAACTGTTTCTTTGTATGTATTAATAGGTTTTAAAGAATTTATATTGAGAACTGATTAGGTTCTGTTATGTTTTTTTTCTCCCTTAGTTATAATTGTTTTATTGTATGAAGGTTTTTACATGTGAAATTGTAATGATGAAGGCGGGGAATTAATTCCAAGAACCACAGAAACCGCGGCGCCAACAGAATTTTTAGGAAAAGGGACTTGCTTGATATTAATTGCATATTGTTTTCAATGTTGTTTGCGTGTTTTTTAAATGTGGGATGTATAAAGTGTGACCACAAGCGACAGATGACTTGTTTATTACATTTTAGAAATCTGGTACAATGTTTAGATAACATTTGGTATATCTTAAGAAGTATAATCACATCCTTCCCAGATTTTTAATCCTTTTTTTAATATTTATCGATTTGTATATTGTAAATCTTTTGAACAATTCAGATAAAAAGATATTTCTCAATAAACTACGGAGACATTCATAATTGGTAATACCGAGCTAAATATTTTAAATTATTCAGTGCAGCCCTATTAGACTGCTTGTTGATACACAGAGGTTGTGTGGATTTTTAAGCATAGTACTTAAGGGAAATTGTTTGCTTATTAGTTAACTTAACATTACCTTTTTGCCTTAGAAGGGTGACTCATTTGTAGTGAAAGCTAAAATCCAACCTTAACATTAAAGGGGGTTTTAAATTACAATCCTCTTGAGACCAACCATGACATTTCTACCTGTTCCAAGACAATGTTATCATTTAATAAATGTAATTATTTAACCGAGTGTTATACTATGAGAGAGATAGGTCTCATACTAATGAACAACGAATTTAGGAGTCTTTCACTACCAGGACATGCAAAACTTAAAAGTACATGTCCAACTTTTTAAACACAATGCACCCTGCTCTGTTTAGGACAGGTATTCAGTGAGTCCAACTGATCTATTATTGGAATTACTTAATACATTTTATTTTTCCTGATTCTGATATTTCATGCAGGGCCTTTACGTGGGGACACACTGCCTCATGAAATTGAGGTTCACCACTGTCTATGATCCATCAATTGCAGAATTTGTGTCAGTAGAGTCATGCAGGAGCAGCTGGAAATCATGTGTGATGGAGTGGTACACTTAAAACTAATAGTTACGCTCATAAAATATCCAGCGCTCCTTGCACAGGCACACAGCATCTTGATGATTGCAGCCATGCAGTTGTTCATTGTGACCCTTTCTACCATGCAACTGAGCTACAACTTCCTGAGAAATTCAGATTGTCCTCACATTAGGTAGAACTTTACTTGATTCTAGAGCTATCGTGCTTTGCTATACTATTAATTTTACTAAAGAAAACCATCAGAACTCGGATTTGACAATCGGTATTTTATGTTAATCATGTGTCACTTTATCTGAGCTTCTAAATCAATATCACCTTACAAAATCAAGATTAAACCATTCAACTCTGGTACCCTCAGAAAATGAAGCCCAAAAGGAGAGGGTTTTTTTTTTTTTTTTTACATATCAGTAACCTTGCAGCACTATTTAGTTTCAAAGACAACAGGAATATCTGTCACAAGGCTTTCAACGTCACCTATAAATCCCTTAAGCATTGATGGTCACCGGACATACGCTTTGCATACAAGTGGAATGATTAAAACAAGTTTTTTTTTTACTATTTTCTCACCACGCCTGAGAGAAATGGTTTAATGCACAAGCAACATTTGCAAATTTCACTTAATGCAACATCTACACATTTCGTTGGTGGAACATTAATTTCCCACAATTTTACACACTGGAGATATTTTTTCCTTGAACCAGTACCCTCTCTGATCTCAGTGATTTTTTTTACTTTTTAATTTACACAGTACCTACCATAAAGTGAATACTACACAATTTCAGATCATTTTCACACATTTTTGAGAAACAAAATTTTGCAGTTTCACACAACTGTAGTTCCACCTGCTGAGTTTACTGACCAGACCAGTGCAAAGGTCATATTTCGAGTAAATTGGACCAATTTCGGAAAGGATTAATCTCACGTTTTCAGAATGATTTCTTAGCCAAGCAGTAAGTGCTGGACAGGGCACAGGAGCCATCGGGACAATCCCCAGTGGGTTGAGGGACCGGAGAAGTGCTTAACGCTGAAAGGGCTGAGAATTGTTTAGTCCTACCAAACACCTAATAAAATTGAGAAATTGACTTACAGTTTCCATATACTTGTGTACAGGATTCGAAGCTGCGAGAAAATAATGGTCTTTGATACTGTCTGTGTTAGACCCTGGAATATTTGATGATACTTTTCAGAACTGACTGTAAAGACTTTTATTTTCAGTCAGAGTGTTAGCTGTCAGTACAGCCCTGCACGTGGAGATCTATAGCATGATCTCTCGGGTAATAATGCATTTATCTCGCCCCTCCCTCTCCGTGATATCATTCCCTCGTCGTTTCCTTGGTACTGGGTCCCCCCAGTTGCTTCTTCAGTTCAGTCCCCACATCCTTTTCCATCTGAGTGACAGTAAGAGCTGCATTCCTCTATCAGTGGCTGTTATTAAAGAAAACGGCCATGCACAACGTTAATACTGTGAGGGGATGAATCATTTGCTATAAAATTAAAATAAAAAAATAAAATAATATTCCCTTTATTTATTAGATAAGAAAAACTCTTGCTGCGTTGGCCGGGAATCGAACCCGGGTCAACTGCTTGGAAGGCAGCTATGCTCACCACTATACCACCAACGCCTGCTTTAATTTCACATGCAATTCCAATGTTCCACATGTGTTATTAGAAGGTGCTCACAGCCTGTCAGGTTTTCGTAATGTAATTGTGGACCTAAAAGTAAACCATTCAGGCACAGTATTTTCTCTCCTATGACTCTTCCAGGACCCTCAGTCTGGCCGCTTCTACCAGCCCCTCCTCAGGCGGAGCCCCGCGGACTGGAGCCCTCATCTTCACTCCGGTGAAACCAGCTGCGTCATTCACCCAACCCCCGCAGGTGCCCGTGTGCTGACTACAGCTTCAATCCTGTCCCAGGACAGTGAACACCGGCTCTCTCGAGAAACGGGTTAATGCAGAGCAGCGCGTGCAATGTAAAGAGAGAGACACTCAAGGGGGAGGAGGGGGTGTTACTGCACCGAAAGGGTCCTGCTCCGAAAGGTCTTACTCCTTAAAGGGGAAGTGTATTGGATAAGTGTTTGTGGTCAGTCAGTTACTAGTCTCTTGAGTGTTTGTGGTCAGTCAGTTACTAGTCTCTTGAGTGTTTGCGGCCAGTGACGTGGATTAGCTCATCACACCAGTAATATATGTGAAACGCTTCAAAGAAGAAAAGCCTGTCTGACCATTTAAGAAATCTGCAAGAAACAAAAAAGAAGAACCTGTAAAATCTCATAAAGAAGTGAGCACTGTGTTTATTTACAGAGATCTATAGGATTAGTTTGCGCTCTATATGAAATATATAAGGTCTCTCTCTGCCCCATACAAGTACATGGCACAATGTGTGCTTTACTCTCAAGCTATTTCTGCTCCGTTGCATCTCACATCAGTGATTGTATGAAACTCATAGCAGATGTACTATTAGAGATGAAGTAGCAGTTGCCGAACGCATGCAGCAGAGTGGCGCAGCGGAAGCGTGCTGGGCCCATAACCCAGAGGTCGATGGATCGAAACCATCCTCTGCTAAGCTTTTCTGACTTCCAACATAATTTTTTCAATTTATATTTCAAGATTGTGTATTAATTCTGTTCTTTCTTGTTTTTCCCGCCTTTAATACAATACTTGCATAGTTATCGTATGATTTGTCACCCTTTATTGGTGTTACTTGATCATCTTGTTGCAAACGCACATAACAAAATAATTTGGACTCTGTAAATTACCACGTTACTATACCTTATACAAACGAAATAAGAATTCAGTTGCAAAATCAAATTTTCCATTCTACACCTGGAAAGAATGAATCATCGTGATCAGCCACATACTAATGCCACAGCGCCCTCTACTGTTCTTCAACTGAAGTATTTAACAAAAATGGATTATGTGTGTAGAGATGTGGGGTCTAGTGGTTGTATGGGCGGAGCAGGATGGGCGGAGATAGGGGAGGACGAGGGGCGACAGGAAGGGGCGGAGTAGGAGGTCAGGTCGGCAGTTGAGGGAATGACATGCTGGTGTAAGGAATGAAATAAAGAACGAGAATATAGAACCCTCCGTGTCTGTCGTCATTGAGAGTAAAGACACGACAGCTGGCGACGAGGATGGGATGGAGCTGGATGCTCTCCCGAAACACCAGCACGCCGAGTAAGCTGATGAGAGGCTGGTAGCAAGGAACCAGCGAAAGCGCCGTCACCCGCGACAGCGTGTGAAGAGCCTGAGCGAGTGCAGGAGGACCGCCGCCGTGACAGGCAAGAAGAAAAGTGAAAGCGCCGGCGCGCGTGTTCCCCAGATTGATTGGAGCAGTGAACGTGAGGACTGCCCGCCTGCCTATGAAGCCGTGAGTGAAAGAAATAACAGTAAATGAAACTGACCGTGAGAGGAGCCGTTCAAGCAGCGCGCTGCCCCTGGAATGAATGACTCGAGAGCCCGGCACCACGTGGGACGTCTGCACACGCTCCCCAACCGGCGGCCATCTTAAAGTCAGGCGGACCCTCAGACGCTCCATGTAAAGAGGCCCGGGCGGCCATTTTGAAGTCAGGCAACAGTGAAATATCATCAAGCACAGGCAAATACAATAGAAAAAAAAAAGAAACGTGGGGATCTCCCTAAATACTGAGCAAGACTCCACGAGGGATCCCCTGGACCTGCTCCGCGCTGCCGCTGCACGCATCACGCGCACACCGCGATGTCAAATCGTGGGTCCCCAGCCCAGTCTCCAGCGCGCCAAGATGTGAAACCAATCATCATGGGGATGACGCACCTGCGCCCCCCAGAACCCCTAGCGCTCGTGGTCGGGAGCAGCATGGGCCCTCGCTGGGAAGAGTGGATTGAAGACTTCGAGGACTACATTAAGGGCTCGAAGGTGACAGGGGACGAAGATCAACTGATCGCACTTCGGAACCTCGTGGGCAAGGATGTCAGCAAGATGATAAAGGAACTCCCCGCCGCGGACGCGGGAACGTATGCGAATGTGCGCGCCGCCCTGGATCGGAAGTTTGTGCACAAGAAGAATGTAGATTATGAACGCTACGTATTCCAAAGAGCGCGACAAGAAAAGGATGAAGTCATGGGCTCGTACATCACAAGGTTGCGGCGCCTGGCGCGCCACTGTGAATTCGATGAATTCTCTACGGATGACGCCATTCGCCTACGGGTGATTGACGGCTGCCAGTCGGAGACGCTGCGCAGGAAGTTACTAAAAAAGAGCCACACGCTGGATGAAATTGAAGAGATCACGAGACTCCATGATCAGACCGAAGAGCAAGCCAAGACAATGGAGGCAGGACGCGTGGACCGCAAGGAGGTAGTCTGTCAAGTACGCACCGACCGCCCTCGCCGGTGGTCGAGAGAGCGGGGACGACAAGCTCGGCCGCCATCAAGACACCACCGTCACCCCGGTCATAGACGGCCTGACTCGGGGAAGAGAAGCAGGCGCCAGGATCAGGGAAAAAAGGCGCCATTGAGAAGATGCTACCGATGCGGGTACGACTTCCCTCATATCGGAGCGTGCCCGGCCCTGGGACAGAAGTGCCACAAGTGTGGTCGCAACAACCATTTTGAGACCATGTGCGGCGACTATCGCCGGGAGAAGGAAAAAGCCTCCACGAGGTCACCAAGAGGTGAGACACGCCGCCACCACGCGCGGGCGGTACGCGACCGCCGGAAGTCCTCCTCCAAATCCTCCCAGTCGAGCAGGGAGTCACGGTCGTCAAGATGGTCTAGAAGATCACCGTCAAGAGACTCCGAATCACCTTCGAGTGAACACGAATACTCTGTAGAGTATGCAAACATGATTGCCGATCCCGATCAGCTCAAAAAATACCCTCGGCTGGACATTTGCGTTGGCACGCATCCCACAAAGTTCGTGATGGACAGCGGGGCATCCCTCAACTACATCCCAGTGACTGAGTATCAGAAAATGAACCCTCGGCCTCGGCTCGATCCCGCACATGTGCGTGTCTACACCTGGATGTCCAGGAAGCCGCTCCCTTGCCTGGGGAAGTTTTCAACGACGCTAAGGCACCGGACAACATCCATTCCGGCCGTGATTCACGTCATCGAGGGACCGGAAGCTGACTGTCTCCTCAGTCTGCCAACCGCTGAACGGTTGAAACTGGTGGAAATCCTGTACCGCGTTACTGGTGTAAATGACACCGTGCACAAGTTCCCTAAACTGTTTTCTGGACTCGGGAAAATGAACAGAGGTCAGATCCGCCTCCACATAAATGACAAGGTCCGCCCGGTTGCCCAACACCCGCGGAAGGTCCCGTTCCACCTTCAGCAAGCGGTGGAGGATGAGCTACAAGACCTGCTGGACGCCGGCATCATCGAACGGACGGAGGGCGCCACACCATGGGTATCTCCTGTCGTGATCGTCCCAAAGAAAGGCACACCCGGGAAAGTGCGACTCTGTGTGGACATGAGAATGCCCAACACCGCCATCGAGAGAGAACGCCATCCCGGACCTCACCTAAGTGACATGATTGCCGCCCTCAATGGGGCGAGGGTGTTTTCCAAACTGGACTTAAACAAAGGCTATCATCAACTGGAACTGCACGAGAGCTCCCGCTATATCACAACGTTTGCAACGCACCTCGGGTTGTTCAGGTACAAGAGACTGAATTTCGGCATTTCATCAGCCGCTGAAATATTCCAAGAAGCGATCCGGCAAACGATACATCACATCCCCAATACGCTGAACTACAGCGATGACATTCTAGTCTATGGGGCGACGCTCCAGGCCCACGACACGGCTCTAGATAGGGTTTGCCATGCTCTCCTGGAGGCTAACCTCACGCTCAACAAGGAGAAATGCGAGTTCCATCAGTCGCAACTGAAATTCTTTGGCCACATCTTTTCAGGAGCCGGAATGCAACCAGATCCTGCCAAAGTGAGTACTCTGAACAGCACCAAGAGTCCACTTGACGTCAGTGACGTGCGATCCTTCCTCGGCATGGCGAGTTACTGCTCGAGGTATATCAAGGACTATGCCACAATAAGCCACCCACTTCGCACGCTCACCAAGCAAGGACAGGCTTTTGAGTGGACTCCCGAATGCGAGCATGCCTTTCAGGCCATCAAGAGTGCGGTAGGCTCGGTGGAAAGCCTGGCCTATTTCAGCCCAGATCGCAAGACTGAAATCACAGTGGACGCAAGCCCCGTCGGGCTAGGAGCCATCCTGGCTCAATATGACCAGGACACAGACCACCGCCACATTGTGGCACACGCCAGCCGGAGCCTTTCCGACACGGAGAAAGCCTATTCCCAGCCGGAAAAGGAGAGCCTTGCGGTGGTGTGGGCGTGTGAGCACTTCCATGTGTTCATCTACGGGAAGCATTTCACCATGGTAACAGACCACCAAGCCCTCGTCACCATCTATGGCAACCCCCGGTCCAAGATGCCACCCCGCATCGAGAGGTGGGGACTCCGTCTGCAAGAATACACATTCACGATCGTGCACAAGCCAGGGAAGGCTGCCAACCCGGCTGACTATATGTCGCGCTACCCAGAAGACTCTCAGCGAGACACGCCGTCCATGGCAGACGAGTATGTCCATTTTGTGGTGGACCAAGCGCGGCCACCGGCGGTCCCCCTGGAGGCCATCCTGGACGCCACCCAGCAGGACACCATGCTGCAGCAGGTAATCCAAAGGGTCCGAACGAACAGATGGCGGCACGAAGAGGTGGAGGACGAAAAAGGTGACACCACAAGGCGTCAGGAGTGGCAAGCATTCCGGAATGTGTGCGAAGAACTATCCGTCACATCTGATGGCCTACTGCTGCGAGACGTTCGAATTGTGATACCCCAACAACTGAGACAGGGAGTCGTCAACCTGGCACACGAAAGTCATCGAGGAGTAGTCACGACGAAAAGAGCGCTTCGGGAACGTGTCTGGTTCCCCTTCCTAGACAAGATGGTAGAGCACACCCTAAAAGACTGCCCGCAGTGCCAAGTGGTAAGGCAAGGGGACCCACCCGCTCCACTCCAGATGACACCCCTGCCACCAGGAGTATGGCAAGAGCTGGCCATGGACTTCTACGGCCCCATGTCATCGGGCAAGTACGTGCTAGTTATAATAGATGAGTACTCAAGGTTTCCCATCGCCCGGTTCGTCCCATCCACCAACGCAGCTGCCACGCTCACCATCCTGGATGAAGTATTTGCAGCCTGGGGTCTACCCGCGGAGGTGAAAACAGACAATGGGCCTCCGTTCAATGGCCGGGAGTTCAGTGATTTCCTGACGCTCATGAATGTGCGACACCGACGGATCACACCCCTATGGCCGCAGGCCAACGGCACAGCGGAGAGGTTCATGGCCACCTTAAAAAGGACATTCCAACAGGCTGCTCTGGACAAAAGAGACCCGCAGGCGGCCCTCAATGATGTGCTTCGAGCCTACCGGACGACGCCACATGCCACCACGGGCAAATGCCCTGCTACACTCATGCTGGGGCGCCCGGTCCGGACCCGGATACCCACTTGGGAGGGAGCGCTGCGACCCATTTCTCCCAACCGTACTCATCGGGAGGTCGAAGTCACTGACAAAGCTCGCAAGGACACCATGAAAGCGTACGCCGATGGGAGACGGCGGGCCCGCTCTCTCTCGTTCCACGAAGGGGACTGCGTGATCGTCAAACAAGAACAGTCCAAGAAGACAGACAGCAAGTTCAGAGCGGAACCTCTGACGGTCATTCGTCAGAAAGGCACCATGCTGACAGCAGAGTCAGACACCAGGCGGGTAACCCGGAATGTGTCTCACTTTCAGAAGTGTAGCCCGGCTCTGCAAGAGACTCTAGAGTCGCAACATACAACTTCACAAACTCTGCAGCCTGCGACGCAGAGCAAGGGTGACAGTCCAGTGGGGCAGCCACCCGGAATAGAATCTAACACAGTGCCTGAAGGCCGAACACTCCGTCCACGGCAAACGATCTGCCAGCCCAAGCGGCTGATTGAGGAGATGTAACTTTTAGTGACCCCGGTCATTGCTAACAAAGGGGGAGATGTAGAGATGTGGGGTCTAGTGGTTGTATGGGCGGAGCAGGATGGGCGGAGATAGGGGAGGACGAGGGGCGACAGGAAGGGGCGGAGTAGGAGGTCAGGTCGGCAGTTGAGGGAATGACATGCTGGTGTAAGGAATGAAATAAAGAACGAGAATATAGAACCCTCCGTGTCTGTCGTCATTGAGAGTAAAGACACGACAATGTGAATGAAAAATGTGTCAAGTGAAAAAGTCTTATGGCGTTCGCCTACATAGCTGTGCGGCTAGTTGCAGGAGCTCAACAGCTGTAATACACAGTTTTGCAATTCTTCCATGTGCTTTCGGGACAGAGCACAAAGACGAACCAGCACGCTTACACTGTGCCTTTAAACAACATTAAACAATGGTTGATCCAGGAAAATACGGTGCGCATTCTATCATTTGCTTCATGTTCTAAAAGTGGCATTTCTAAAACAGTAATGATAAATCAATCCTTACCACTAAAGAGGATTTCTCATTACTATTCCAAAGATATGAAACATGAAGTAGCTACTCCTTTCTAAAATCAGGAATTACAGCTTAAAAGTGGTCTAAGGATTTCCCAATGCTAGCCTATGAAAGGAGTAGGCCTAACAATAGTGACAAACGAATTTAGATGTTTGTCACTACCAGGACATTTAAAACTTAACAGTATGTGTCCTACCTTTTAGTTACACCTCACCCTGCCCGTAGGGCTACCTAGGACCTACCTTAGGGTGACGTATGTGTGATAAAAGGGGAGTTTAAGGCTTGGCAAGTGGTTTTAAATGCCAAGTCAAAGTGGCAGTAAAATGCACACACACACACACGCCTTGCAATGGAAGGCCCGAGACAGGTTTGAAAAGCTAATGTGTGAGTGGCACAACCAGTGTTGCAGGCCCACTAGTAGCATTTAGATTACAGACCCTGGGTATATGGTGTACCTCTTTACAAGGCACTTATCAGTAAACTAAATATGCCAATCAGGTGTACACCAATATTACCATGTTTAGGGGAGACACTCATGCACTTTAGTACTTGTTACCAGTGGTAAAGTGCTCAGAGTCCTAAAACCAACAAAAAGATAAAGCAAAACGAGGGGGTGAGCAGGTGAAAAGTTTGGGGGAAGACCACCCAGACGAAAACAGGTCTCACAGTCTGGTTGGTCGGTTTTGCTGTTGCTTTCCATGATATTAAAAAAAGATCTCCTGCAACGACCACAAATCCATGCAGTCTTCTATACGCTGTAAAACAATTATACTGCATGTCCTTACAAGTTCAAAACTGCACCAACTGGGAAATGGGCCAGTTTTCTAGCTATCTGATTTGCTAATGGGGGCCACTTTTATTTTGGTGCTTTTTAGTTAATTAATTTATTTTTATTTAGTGTCACTTTTATTTTGGTGTCCTGTCTGCCCCTGATGTTTCCTGTTAATATTACACAGGATTGTGACATTATTACATAGTTCACGGGGGGCCAGAGCTCACTACTTTGACTACTCAGTAGATCTCAAACTCTTAATTTTTTTTAAAAGCATTAAAAACAATATAACGGATAGTGGTTTCTAAGTACTCCCAGCCATTTATAAGTCGCAAGTTTGTTCCTCTTAAATCCATATGAAATTGATTTCGATTTTAAGTGTAAAACTAAATGTATATGACCTCGACATGATTTGAACACGCAACCTTCTAATCGGGATTCAGATGCGCTACCGTTGCGCCACGAAATCAGCTGTTTCAACGAAACGAGGATGTTTTTAGGTCTCGCCTGATCCAGCGCATGCACTGGTCTGGCCGAGACATTTAGTAGCTGCTTTGAAAAGTGCTACCAAAGCGGCCACCAGCTTACTGTCACGCGCACAAGCGCGCTCTGCTTCGCGAGCATCCCTAGCGTGCTTTAGCGCATCATTGCAATCCCTTTCGCTTTCAGAGTGATCGCGATGACTTTCGCTTTTACGGCCGCGCGGCATTACTTTTACTGCCGCGCGGCCAATGCTTGTTTTTAGTGTAAGCTCTCCTAACCCTATATTTCTGTTCAACGATAATGCACGTGTATGTTTTCTGTAGGTTTTAATACCAGTTTTTGTTATGTCTCTCCATAATCATACACATGCATGCTTCATATGCACCTTCCCTGAATGTTTGTCGCTCAAATTGTGCTTCCATCTTTTGTACTGCGTTTCTTGAGTTGTATTCAGTAAGTCAAAATACCATTTTGTCGCTCAAATAAATAAATACACTTTCAGAACTTCCTTTTTACGGTCTTCTTTATTTGCACATTCAGGTGAGTTATATTTCTCCAGTTAAAACTTTTGTGGTTGGCACTTGTGATTAATCTGTTAGGAGGTGCAAAGTGTCTTAAATAGTAAAGTTAGATTTCTTTCTGTACTTAGGATAGGGCCCCTACCGCCGTAATGCAACTTTCAAGCACATTCCTAGAAGCTTGGTTGCACAAGGGACTTTGAAATCTCTCCATTATTTCAGGAAGTTCGCTTTATGAAAAAAACAATATAGTGTAGTGCCTTGTGGGTGCAGGTTTTCTTTCCCTTTTAACCAGAGCCACTGGGATTAAGCAGTTCTGCAGCCACAGTTTTTTTTTTTGCATAATCATAGATGTGCCACATTTGACACACAATCCATCCTCTGCTAAATAATCTGCAGATTTTAACCCCAAACATTTCTAGATCAAATATATCGAAAGATGCTAAAAACGTGGCAACGCGTTCCCGTGCAGTGAAAGGCCCTTCACAAAGGTTAACTGGTCATCGTTCAGATGATTATTTCTGTATTTGGTTGCTAAACTGGTATTAATGATGGGAAATCTTTGCCCAGAGAGTATCACTCACAATAATAACGTAATAATATCAAAAACTGTGACACATTATGCCTCATCATTTTCCTTGTCTTGCTGCATAATTAGTCAACCTTGCCACATAATTTGGTACGCCCCTGTCACACAATTCCAGTGGCCCTGCTTTTAACATTTGTTTCTTGCTGGGCTGGGGGCAAGAGTTTTTATGAAGATCGACCTTGCGTATCTTGGTGGCTGGTACGACTGCGCTTTTGTATTGCGGTAGCTGGGCACACACCTATGCAATCTGTGGTATGATAGGCAACTGCTTTTGAAAGCCACTCCAAACTCAGGAGCCTGTGAAATAGCTTCAGGGGGGGGGGAGGTGAATGGTGAAGTGGTTAAATCTGTTCATGTTACAGATGGGAAGGCAGGCTTAATCTGGACCCTTCCTATCTCTTCTAGGATTGCCCTCATATGCAATTAGAGCAGTCGATTTTGAACTGGGACACCACCTACAATGTATTGAGGGGGTAGCAACAGTAGGGTGGCGTCCTACGCAGAAGACAAAGAAAACAAGCATTGGCATAGCCAATTGGTCTCGCCTTTGGGACCTTATAAGTGTTTAGTTATCCAGCACAATATCCTTGGTGCAACAACATCAAGTGTTGCATGGCTAAACACTTATCAGGTCCCAAAGGCTAGACCTATTGGCTATGCCAATGCTTGTTTATTTGGGTATTAAGTTCAGTGATGCACTGCATTACGGTGACGATTTTTTGCTTTTGAAGAACTGTAAGGATAATTCAAACTCCTGCTTTTTATCCACTTCTGCCTTTTCGTGACACCGATAAGCTTGCTTTGCTGTTGACGCTGCTATATTATGACACTGCCAAGTGTGACTGACGGTGAAAACACACAATTATATTACAGGACCGGAGCCTTCGTATTATGCTTCTCTTTCTTATTTATTGCTACTCACAGCAGCCAATGAAAACTTTTCTTATGCAAAACAAACTACATTTCCCATGATGCATGCACCACATCACTTCCTGCAGAGCCCCATAAGAGCCAGTAATACCGCAACCAGTCCTCTTTCTTTGCTGCTCACGCAGACAGTTAAGTTGAGAGCTCCGTTATTGGCACTATTAATTATTACTTTATGATTGATGCTTTGATTGCTGCAAGCGGCGCATGGTCATTGTATTACTGAGAAAAATGTTAACGCCGCTCTTACTTTTCAAATCATCTGTTGAGTATTGCCTTGGCCGCTGTTGGCGAGTCGGATCTCGCGCCCTTGGTGCTACGGGGCTCCCGCTGGGAGCGGGGATGAGTGGTGAGCTTGCTTAAGTGCCCCGAGTACGGCAATCGATGCGGGTGTGCATCGCGCCGTTTTCACGATCGAAGGACGAGTGTTAGATGCGGCGCTCGGCCGCTTTGTCAATTTCACTTTCAGCCGACGCCAGCCGTTGGGGTTGGGGAGTGCGCTGTGGAAATATTTCCACAGGGGGACGTTGGTCCCTAGGAGAGTTAAATCTACGCATAAATTGTCTAGAACTCCTCACAGGATCATTTGCGATCCGGACACTATCTCCGAGGCAGGACTCATGTTGCATCCTTCTTCGGATGGACAACATATCGGCAGTACGGTACATCAACAAACTGGGGGGCACAAGGTCCTCAATGCTCGTAGAGATAGCGAAGGCCTTTTGGCATTATTGCCTGAGTCATCAGATTTCGGTCATAGCAGATTACATTCCAGGTCAGTCCAATGTAGTGGCGGATTGGAACTCATGCCACCTCAAGGACTGCAGCAACTGGCAACTCCTCCCACGGGTGGTCCAGTGGTTGCAGGAGATATGGGGGTTTTGCGAGATCGACCTGTTTGCCTCCAGGCTGAACCGTCAAATGACAAAGTTTTTCAGCTGGAGGCCGGACCCATTGGCTCTTGCGACGGATGCCTTTGCACAGGAGTGGACTCAGAAATTGAATTATGCATTTCCACCCTTCATTCTCATTCCTCGCGTGTTCACTCAGGTGATGCGCCAGATAGCAGAAGTGATATTATTGACTCCCTTGTGGAAGTCGCAGCCTTGGTTCCCGCTGTTGCTGGAGGCGAGTTGCGACTTCCCCAGGAGGATCCCATGAACCTCGACAATGCTCCAGGGCCCTCATGGAGAGAAGCACCCGATGGTTCTAACGGGGAATCTGTCTCTGATGGCCTGGAGACTTTCAGGCAGCGTTGGCAAATGCCCGGGTTTTCGGAACAAGCTTCAGGCTTCATCAACCAAGCGTGGGCCCCCTCTACCAGGAAGCGATATTCTTCAGCCTGGGGATGCTGGGTTCGTTGGTGCATGGGACAGCATGTGGATCCCGTGGGGGCGGAATTACCCTTTATTGTAAACTTCCTGTCAGGAAAAGCATCGGAAGGTTTAGCGTATCGCTCTGTTAATAATTTCCGTTCCGCCATATCGGCGGGCCACTCTCAGATCGAGGGCAAACCTGTCAGAATGCATCCTTTAATATGTAAACTACTAAAGGGTATCAGAGTAGCTAATCCACCCAAACCAAAGTATTCTTCCTTGTGGGATGTCTTGCTGGTTCTGTCACTGTTTAACAGATGGCCCGACAACAATATGTTGTCCAGGAAACAATTATCAGCCAAACTGGCCATGTTGCTATGCCTAGCGGCTTGTAGACGTTCCTCGGATGTTAAGGCTCTTGATATTACAGGTAGAGTATTTACTCCGGAGGGAGTTTCGTTTAATATTAACGTCTAGAACTAAAACCATGTCACGCAGTGTAGATTATCATGCTTTTCCCGACAATGCTAAAGTTTGTGTGGTCCAATGCCTTAAGGCTTATGAAGAATGTACCAGGTCTACCAGGCCTGATGGTGTGGTACAATTGTTGATTGCTCTGCAGAAACCATACAAACCTGTTACTGCGGCTACTATAGCCAGATGGTTAAAAAATGTTATGCAGGAGGCGGGTGTAGATACTCAGGTCTTTGGTGCACATTCTGTTCGAGGCGCTATGGCCTCTAAGACCTTCATGTTGGGTTCTACTGTACAAGATATCATGCATTCTGCAGATTGGTCATCTGAGTCAACATTTAAACAGTTTTATTATAAACCGGTGGGTGACATATCCTCTGTTGTTTTTAATCAGCGTTAAACTAGCATAAAACAAAGCCTCCGGTCCTGTAATAAAATAAAAAAGTAGCTAGCATTCGCGCCAAGAATTTTCAATTCTATTAAGGACACGGAGGGGAGGATTATCCCACCCGGTTAAATTACAGTATTGTAATTATTGCCCACCCGTTTTGCATATATATTATGGTTATACAGAAGTTACGGGTTGTTCTATCTCTGTTTTTTAAGGATCCGAAAAGAAGATGGATTAGTCGTAATCCTGCTTGAAGTTGACGTTCTTCCCAGCTAGTCTGGTCCTTCCACGTTGGAAGCTGTTGTTGAACTTTGTTATAATTTTTGGACTTTGTTGTTCGGAGCAAAGAAAGAGGACTGGTTCCGGTATTACTGGCTCTTATGGGGCTCTGCAGGAAGTGATGTGGTGCATGCATCATGGGAAATGTAGTTTGTTTTGCATAAGAAAAGTTTTCATTGGCTGCTGTGAGTAGCAATAAATAAGAAAGAGAAGCATAATCCTCGCCTCCGTGTCCTTAATAGAAGTGAAAATTCTTGGCGCGAATGCTAGCTAATTTTTTATTCTTGTCTCAGTGCGCAAGAGCAGACATTTGTCACGTAAGTTAGCCGAGATCCCATCAGCTCAGCTGACAGAGTTGCACTCCCAGAAGGCACCGAGGCAGAGCTCTGCCCCTCGGACCGCCAGTGCCTGTCGCTTTGTTTTGGTGTCGCCCTGTTTCCCTGTCACTTGAATAGCGGGAGTGTCACGCATGAGCCCAAGTGCAAAGAGGAGGTAAGCAGGCAAAATGTCTGTGGATGATCGGTCCTGCTCCGAAAGGTCTTACTCCTTAAAGGGGAAGTGCATTGAATACGTGTTTGTGGTGAGTCAGTTGTTAGTCTCTTGAGTGTAGATAGTCCCTGCAGTCTTCTAAACCCTGTAAATTATTCTACTGCGTGTCCTTGCAAGTTCAAAACTGCACCAATTTGCAAAGGTGCCAGTTTTCTACCTATCTGATTCGATAACGGGGGGCACTTTTATTTTGGTGTCTGGGACTATTTTCTGTCCTATTTGACCCCGGTGTTTCCTGTTAATATTACACAGGATGGGGCATTATTACTTAGTTCACGAGGGGCCAGATCTCACTACTTTGGCTGCTCAGTACATCTCAAACTCTTCGAAATTAATAAAAGCATAAAAACAGTTTAGCTGACAGGGGTTTCTAGGTACGCCTAGCAATGTATAAGGAGCAGGTTTGTTCATCTTTTATCCATATCAAATGTATCTGCAATTATTTTTAAATCAATGAGTGAGTGTTAAATTAAATTAGTGTTTTAAATACCAGATTGAAATTTTAAGAGTAAAAAGCATAAGTTTATGACCTCGACGTGATTTGAACACGCAACCTTCTGATCTGGAGTCAGACGCGCTACCGTTGCGCCACGAAGTCAGCTGACATGTAGACAGCAGAATGTTTTTAAATATGCGAGCAGTGAGGGTACGCATGAAATGTGTTGGAGGTGATTTTTTTGGTTTCTGAAAAATTAAGCAAGAAGGTATTCTATTAACGTTACCCGGATAAATGTTGTAAAGTCAAAAATGTTATCAAATATTTCGGATAGTCCTGTAAGGCACTTTCCCAGGTCCGTAGGCTGCGCTGTAGACTTTGGTGCAGGAAAACCGGGGTTCAAGATTCGAGATCGCGTCCACATTCTGTGACTCTGAGCAAATCACTTCATCTCCCCGTGCCTGAATGTGTAAGGTAAATACGGCGCTCATGTACAGCGCTTCACTACCTTCGGGTCGAGTTCGCGCTATATAAAAGATGCAAAAAATATTCCTGTTTTAAAGGCACTTCTTGCTTTTCGTGACGCACATAAACTTGCTTTGCTGTTCACGTTGATGTCATATGACACTGCCAAGTGCGACTGACGGTGAAAACACACAATTCTTCTCTCGGCGCGCAAGCGCAGACATTTGTCTCGCAAGTCAGCCGAGATCCCATCAGCTCAGATGACAGAGTTGCACTCCCAGAAGGCACCGAGGCAGAGCTCCGCCCCTCGGACTGGCAGTGCCTGTAGCTTTGTTTTGCTGTCGCCCTGTTTCCCTGTCACTTGGGGGCATATTATCAAGCACCGCGTTAAACTGCCGCTAAAGCGGCGATAATGGGCTTGATAATATGACGCAGAGAGTTCCAATAGAAGCCCATGTTGACACCAGAACATGGGCTTCTATGGGAATTCTCAAGGGCATATTATCAAGCCCATTATCGCCGCTTTAGCGGTAGTTTTCTGCCGCTAAAGCGGCGATAATTTTAACGCTGTTTCTTGATAATATGCCCCTTGATTAGCAGGAGTGTCACGCATGAGCCCAAGTGCAGACACGATTCAGTGAGTGAACATTATATTCGATTTTCCGTGTCATGCTGCCACATATTAAATCAGACTGACAAACAGGGCCTTTCTCGTGCCCCCACTGTGCCTTCTTGCTACTTTGCTGAATTTGAAGGCAGTGCTCCCTGCATTACTTTTTCACTTAGAACGGCTGATGCCTGCTGGCATTATGAAGGTTCAAATGTTGCCTCTCATTTCTTCCCAAATCTGACAATGTATCTTTAACTCCGTTCTTAAGGAGCGTCGAGATACCTCCGTGAAGACGCTGCTCGCTCTAGGCACAAGGCCTCCTATGCTTTTCAGTCCCATACAACTCATTTTTATTGTATGTAGGGCGTGGCCCCAGGAGCATCACAAAGGCCCCTGTTAATAGTGCAGCAGGTCCAGTCGCACCGGGTCGTTGAGACTGAAAAGCCCATGACACCCCTAATTATCGCCGCTTTTGCGGCCATTTTCGGCCGAAAAGCGGCGATAATTTTATCGCCTTATCAGCAAAGATACGCTATCGTGTGTTTTGCTGATTTGGCTCCCATTTCCAGCACGCCTAACTTTGCATCGCTAATGAGATGCAAAGTAGGCATGTCTGTGGAAACAACATGGGTAAATATCACGAAGGCAGCTTCGTGATATTTACAATGCGGGGAAGTGATTATATAAATCGCGATTAGTATGCCTTAACGCAGGAATTTAACGTCTGTTAAATTCCTGACTAAGGCATACTTAACATGGGGGGTGGATTGTGTGGCTAAGACCACAGGCCCCTATTATCAAGGGTATCACCGTTTTCCATGGAACATCGATGGAAAACCAGCGATGTTCCATGGAAAACATCGCTATTGCTAGGATAATTATCGCCATTGCGCTGAGTGTTGTTAATACAGCGCTAGCATGGCGATATTTAACGCTAAGAGCGGCCAGCGATAATTATCGCTGGCCATTGATGATATGCCCCCTGGCTTTTGATAGATGATATCAAAATTTATAAAAATAATTATGGGTACGATTAGTGGCGTCAAAATGCGAAACGTGAATCTTTCCAATGGAAAAAAAAATCACTGGAATAATGAATTTGCCACTACACAGATCGTTATTGTACTCAACGGATTTTGAGGAATTTTGGAAAATGTAACAATTTTTACACATGTTGGGGAGTTTGCGGCCTCCCCACCCCCACTGCAAACCACCAAGAAACACCATGAGCTATCACGTGCAAAGCACAAATCAGCAACATTTTGTCAAAATGGAAATAAGCAGACTGTCACATTTTTCTCAAAAATAAAAAAAAACATCCCCAGCTGCTAACGATACAAAGTATTAAATAAAGCAGGATGACGCAAACATAACAAAGATCGATGCCTATGTATTATATATAACCATGCAGCCAAGACAGCCTGAAAGCACTTCGAAGGAGAACAGATGAGGCAACGAGAGACGAAAACCAGCTCGAAAGACAGGGAAGGGGCTGCGCAATTTGATAATTTAAAGGCCAATTTCAACTCGATCTGTGAAGGTCTGGGTGGACACCCCAGGGGACCATGGAGGGGATGGAGTGGGCTCTCTCTTCCCTAGTAGAGGCCGCCTGTGCTTGTAATACATACTCTGTGAGTGAACCTGGAGGCGGCCATGTTCTATGTGCAGAGCAGTGTCACTGCTCCTGGTGATGTCTGCAGAGGCCTGGAGCGTCTGAAGCTCCAGGGCAGTGTTTGTTTCTGTTCACCAGTCTTCAGACATCTGACCCTGGGTTCTGCACTGCTACAGAGTGGTCAAGTGGCACCAAGCTACATGTGGCACCTCCACCATTCCTGGTTTTTAGCCAGCGGCACTTTGAATGTTAGGACTTCTTGGCACATGGTTTTAGTGGGAACAATGAAAGTACAAGGCCCAGAATGAAACATAGGATTCTCTAGAAAGCCTCAGGTGCACTGCAGTGGTAATAGTCATTTTTATTCCTACGCTATCCAACACTTTTCCTACTGTTGCACTCACAGGAGTGGGAATTGTAATTTTTACCCCTCCACTATCCACCACTTTCCCTACTGTTGCACTCACTCGAGGGGGAATAGTAGTTTTTACCCCTCCGCTATCCAACACTTTACCTACTGTTGCACTCACTGAAGTGGAAAATTTAAGTTTAAAGACTTTTAAATAGTTTAATATTTAAATTTATAATATAATTTTTTTACTAGAGTTTATGTTGTTGGTGTATATATATATAAATTTGTACATTTTCATATATACAATTATAAAATACATTAAAATTAATAGTTTATTAATTGTTTTAAAGTAAATATATATATTACATTTTATATACACATGTTTACATTTTTTAAATTAGATTTATTTGTTATATTTGTTAAAATGTATATTAAATCAATCAATCCATTTTTTAAAAGTTAATTTTATTATTTAATATATCTAACATTATTTTTTATACATATATTAAAATTGATATTTTGCAGAACTATATTGTTTACATCAATATTTATTTCAATATTTTTGTATTTACCATTATAAATATAGGATGTTGATATTTTTGACATCGATATCTTG
Source organism: Triturus cristatus (assembly GCF_964204655.1). Lineage (NCBI taxonomy): Eukaryota > Metazoa > Chordata > Amphibia > Caudata > Salamandridae > Triturus > Triturus cristatus. The sequence goes on from NC_140595.1 coordinate 722,360,331, forward strand.
ATATTTGTGTATGGGGATATTTTGGGGGCTGATTTTCTATCAGTGAACCCTTGTTCACCTGATGCCCACAAAATTAGCATATATTAACTGAAACTAGGTCATAAAATATTATTTGTGCCTGTGTACTAGTTGTGGTTTTTTTGGGTGGGGTTCTTTGGCTGTAAGAGAGTATCTGATAGGCTTGCCTGACTCCTCACACCACTATTTCCACTGCACACAATGAGAACATCGATCTTTATTTTTCTGATTACTTTGCAGAGTTACAGCCGTGCTAAAAATCCCCAAATTCATAAAACCATGTTCATAAATCTAAAAAGTTCAGTAATTATAGACAACGTATGCCGTAATATCTATCCCCAAATTCATAAAATCATGTTAATAAAACTAAAAAAATTGTGATTTTAAACAATGAATGCCATAATATCAATGTTAAAACGTAGGATTTCATCGTGGAGGTTAAAGTTCATTTAGAAAACTTTTCCAGCTTGTTCTAAAATAAGCGATAATCGCAGGTTCGTGTTCAGTGAATCAGTTAGCTGCTGGGTTTCGCTTTGTTCCAGCTGCACTCATAAAGCAGAGCCGGCTGCAGGCTAGCTGGATATCTCCTCCTTCGAAGCAGGCTTTCACTGCCTATCTGCATGTTCATATATGTCTTTCATTCAGAGCCGGTTTTAGTAATGATGTTCGTTCCTTGACTGGACCCTTACAGATGCACAGTAGGTGTAGTACACTTCTTTGGCATCACTGCATAATCTACAGTGTGTTATTGTATCTGACCGTTTCCATGGTGGAAGGTGCCGCATTTCTGGAAGGATGCCCAGTCTCACATGCAGGAATCTTTCCTTCGCTGCTATCGAAAAACCTATGCCAAGGTACAATTGTGGCGAGCACCTTGAATAGCTCTGAATGACAAACCAGTCATGGGCCCTCTCCTTTAATGCAGCTTTGTCTTATCCAAGGGACAGTAACTTTACCGATTTATTTACTAGTTCCTTGAAACTTTTGTGGGACCCGGAGGTTTCCCAAAGGCCCTGTAAGGCAAGACTGCTTATTGCGGATTGAAGGTGGGCCATGGCGGGACTGTCTTTTTTCTGTTTGAGCTCCTTCCATAAATATGAGTTCAGTGATCCAGTCTCGGCTCCCTTTATTTTGTGCCAGCATTTAACGTAGGCACCCTTGCGTGCTACTTGCTGCTTTTGGAGGCCAAACTCTAACCTTAGTTGTGCCGGCGAAGTATACTGTGGGAGATTGAATATTATTCTCATGGCCTTGGACACCGCTTTATCCAGAGTGCCCTCATCTCTCCCTCTCAGGCATTCGCTGCCATAGGTGATAGTCGGTAGCAGCCTCACTCAAAGCACCTGTAGTTGAGGGGTGAGGCTGGGACCAGTTATTTTGTGTTTGATATTTTTTAATGCGACAGCCAGTGAAGTCCCTCTTCCTCTAATGACTGCTTTTTGTTAAAGGAACGTGCATTTCCTATAAAAGGTTATGCCCAGGTACTTAAATTCTTCAACCATCTCAAGTGGGGAACAACCTATACAACGCAACTTTTACAACGCACTACATTTACAACGCATTTTTTACAACGCAACATCCACTACAACGCACACTTTTACATCGCAGGACACTACAACGCATTTTTAAAAACTACCTTTACAACGCATTCCATTACATCGCATACTACCTTTACAACGCATACCATTACAACGCATAATATTACATTAAAACCCCTACACTATCCAACACTTACCCTACTGTTGCACCCCCTGGAGTTAGATTAGTTAGAATAGTAATGTTTACCCCTATACTATCCAACACTTACCCTACTGTTGCACCCCCTGGAGTTAGAATAGTAATTTTTACCCCTATACTATCCAACACTTACCCTACTGTTGCACCCCCTGGAGTTAGAATAGTAATTTTTACCCCTATACTATCCAACACTTACCCTACTGTTGCACCCCCTGCAGTAAGAATAGTAATTTTTACCCCTATACTATCCAACACTTACCCTACTGTTGCACCCCCTGGAGTAAGAATATAAATTTTTACCCCTATATTATCCAACAATTACTCTACTGTTGCACCCCCTGGAGTAAGATTAGTAATTTTTACCCCTATACTATCCAATACTTACCTTAAATGCAATGTAATATTATGCGTTGTAATGGTATGCGTTGTAAAGGTAGTATGCGATGTAATGGAATGCGTTGTAAAGGTAGGTTTTAAAAATGCGTTGTAGTGTCCTGCGATGTAAAAGTGTGCGTTGTAGTGGATGTTGCGTTGTAAAAAATGCGTTGTAAGTGCATGCGTTGTAAAAGTGTGCGTTGTAACGACATACATCCATCTCAAGTCGGTGACCCCCCAGCTCCCACCGATACTGGTATTTGTTCCTTCTCTGGTTTAGTACTATCACTTTGGATTTGTCTAGATTTATGCCACTCTTGTTTGCAGTGCTTATCAGATGCTGTAGGCCGAATGGAGTCTGGCTGATTAATATTAGGTCATCGGCGTACAGTAAGTTCGAAAGAGTAAAGCCGCCCAAGTTCAGGGCGTGATGGTTACAGTTATCTAGCGCTGTTGTGAGATCTGACATGAGAAGATTAAACAGGGTCGGGGCAGGACGCAACCCTTATTAAACACAGTCGGAGCAGAACGTAACCCTCATTGAACAGGGTCGGGCCAGGACGCAACCCTGCTTCAGCCCCTTGGTAGTCAGAATTTTCCTCAATAAGCAGTCGTCTGCCCCCAGTTCTATTTGAACCCATGTGTTGGTATGGAGTAAAATGAACTGATTTAGGAGGCTTGGGGTGATTTCCCAGCCAGATAGTTTTGCCCAAAGTGTCTCCCTGTCAATGCTGTCGAAGGCGGCTGTGTAGTCTATGAAGCAGACAATAACGGCTTATTAATGTTTTTGGCAGCGTCTATTAAGAGTGAAAGGGCAAGGATATTTGTTGTTGTCCACATACATTTTGGGAATCCCATTTGGTTAATGGGGATTAAGGCTTTTTCCGATACCCACTCCATGAGTTCTTCAAGTGGAAGACCCGCAAAATATTTAGCGTCGATCTCAATTAACGCAATGAATGTACACTAGCCCCAGAGTCACTGGGGAAGGGAACTAGAGGCTCACCAGGGTGATAGGAGTCGGCCTGCCTCCAACACAAAATGTTATACACAAATGGGGCCGCTCCTATTAGAATGACCTGACGTGTGCTCAGAAGTGTTATGTGAATGTGAGTGTGGACATCTCACAAAAAGTTTAGGACTGGCCTCACACACCACCTGGTGTCATGCTTCATCATTGGCTAGTCCTCGCCCTCTAAAAACTCGGTTTGATAGAGGGCGGGCATACACCTGACAACAGGGATACACTTCTAATTAAGTGGGGGCCCGAAGTGAGTGAGTGAAGTTAAAAGCCATTACAGTGACCTCATTTACTTTTTAATGATCTAGGAGGCTGTATGGTGTTTAAAAACAAGTGAACGGCGAAATGGGGAAAGTTATTAACCCCTCGCCGTGTAGAGTTGGGTCGACATGTTTCTGCCTTGTGTCAACAGTGGTACTCGGCATTTATCAGGACCTAGATACTTAAATATATATAGGGCTCCACTCTTAACAACACTGTGGTTAGAAAAAACCTACGGTGGGGTGACCTTTGTCACTCTCTGCTGTTTAGGGGTCTATAGTGCCCTGTAAAAAAGAAGAATAAACAACACATACTAAACAACCATTAGGAGTGAAGGTCATTCACGGAAAGGCAAACACCACTACTCACATTTTAAGCGCGCGTGGTTCAAGTGTATAACCCGTGACTGTCATACGTGAAAACACAAGTGAATATAAAAAACACAGGGGAGAATTATCTCCCACATCTTACCTACAGACTTAACCCTATGTGCTTCATGGAAGGGGGGAAGTAAAGGAGAGCCCCTGTAGTCAAACTTTTTGTGAGATGTCCACACTCACATTCACATAACACTACTGAGCACACTTTAGGTCATTCTAATAGGAGCGGCCCCATTTGTGTATAACAATTAACGCAATGAGCCTATAATTCTTCGCTTCATTCTTACTGCCTTTCTTATGGATGGGGAAAATAATTGATCCCTTCCAGGAATCTGGAATTCTTTCAACTTCCATAATGTGACTGAAGAGGGATAATAATGCTTAGGCCCAGTAGTTCAGATCCTGCTTGTATAACATTGGAGGAATACCGTTAGGCCTGGGCACACCCTCTATTCTGACTTTCGCGATTCTATTCTCAATCTGTTTAGTCGTGAAGAAATAGTAGGTCTCCAAAACTTGCAGTTCTTGGGCCGGCCAGTTGCATCGGCGAACCACGGCATCTTGTTTGGTGTTTTCTTCTTCCTTGTTGAAGTGGTGCCATAGATACTTTGCCCAGGCTTCTTCAGTCACATGAGAGTTGATTCCGGGGGCCATTGGGTTCTCTATGTTATTCCCTGTGTGCCAAAACCTGGCGCTGTTGTTGTTTTTGGGGTCTTATAGTAGTTTGGCCCATGCCTTGCCAGCGTTTTCCTGTTTTGCTTGCCAAATAATTTTCTTCTTGCTAGTCTTTAACCTCCTTAATTCCGTCTGCATGTTGTTGACTGTGCCCGTTTGACAGAGACTGCAAATTGCTCTATTTATTTCACTCTTTATTCGTCTTAGTTGGGTGGTTTGAATTGTCGAGAGATGGATTCTTTGCTGACTGGTCGGCCTGAAGAGTGTTTCCTGTTGGGCCTTTAGTCTTGCAGTTGCACTTGTCGCTTTTGTTTTAGAATTAGCTGCACCAACGCTTTTAGTAACTTTTTTCCCAGCCAATCAAAATGTTGTCGTTCGGTGGCTTACTTTCCTCCCACCGAGTTTTTGCCTCTGTCAAAAGCTTTTCCGGGTCGCCCGTTTTGCATTTGAATCTTTTGTAATTCGATATGACCATTGTGCTTGGGTCCCCAGTTGAATGGGTGGGTGCTGTCCCCTGTACAGCTAGTGTAAGCTCTTGCGGTAAATGGTCGCTGTGGTCTAACGTTCCTATCCTAAAGTCTTTAACTGTTTTGAAAAGTGATAATGATAAAAAGGTGTAGTCTATTGCTGTATTTGCTGAAGCATTGTGAAAGGTTGCTGTTTGCGGGCGGTTTCCCGCGAATCTACCATTTACTGCTACCAGACACTGACTTTCTAAGTCCTTTAAGAGGTCTTTGGATGTCCTAGTTTGTTTGTCCCACTTGCACTCTTTCTGGTGCGGAACCCCCATGCTAATTATTATTATTATTATTATTATATATAGATTTATTAAGCGCACAGCTACCCGTAGGTTTCCCGGCGCTGGAGCATAGCAATGAAGAGCAGGCAAGGGTACAAAGAGAAAGTTATAAGGAGAACAACCAAGTTTTCACTCCTTTGCGGAACTTAAGATAGCACATTTCAGAACGCAAAGGAATAGGAAGCGAATTCCAGAGTGAGGGCGCCAGATACGAAAAAGAGCGCCCACCAATTCTGGTGCGTTTAAAACGAGGAACAGTGAATCTGCACTGAGAGGAAGATCTGAGAGTACGCGAGGGACAGTATTGGTGAACTAAAGTGGATAGGTAATGAGGAGATTTACCTGCTTTAATGCGATGCATAAAGCATAGAGCTTTAAATTTAGATCTAGATTCTATGCGTAGCCAATGCAGGCTGCGCAGAGCAGAGGAAACAGATGCAGATCTGGGTAAATTGCACAGTAGTCGGGCAGCCATGTTTTGTACCAATTGGAGTTTCCGGGAGACCTCTTTGCAGGCACCCAGAAGTAAGACATTACCGTAGTCCAGCCGAGATGTAACTAAGGCCTGGACCACAAGCTTCTGGGTGTCTTGAGGAAGCATCCACGTGATCTTCCTCAGCCACCTGATAATAGTAGTACAGGTGGCTGCGACTTTAATCACATGTTGTCTCATGGATAGCTGATTATCAAAGAGGACCCCGAGGTTGCGAGCTGTGGTTGCCGGGACTGGCAAAGGACCCATTTGCTGTGGCCAATGTTGAGGGCCCCAGAGAGCGGAGTCAGGCCCAAACAGGAGCAGCTCCGTTTTATCTCCATTCAGCTTTAATTTGTTGGTCGTCATCCAATTGGCAATGTTCGTGAGCCCTGAACTAAGAGAGGAACAAGGGGAGTGTTGATTAGCAGAGAGAGAGAAGATGATTTGAGTATCATCTGCATAAGAAAAAATAGATAATCCAGACTGTACAGCAAGAAAAGCAAGAGGTCTAATGTAAAGATTGAAAAACAGAGGACTAAGAATAGAGCCCTGGGGGACACCGTGCGGAATATTATGAACAGAGGACACAGAGGAAGGGGAAAATACCTGAAAAGTGCGGTCCGAGAGAAAATTGGAGATCCACGCAAGTGCGGATCCAGAAATTCCAACAGACCTCAGGGCAGAAAGGAGGATGGTATGAGAGACGGTGTCAAAAGCGGCACTCAAATCCAAGAGGATGAGTGCCACCGTCTCTCCTCCATCCACCTGACGTCTGATTGTTTCCGTAACTCCCAGAAGGGTGGACTCAGTGGAAAAGCCCGTCCGAAAACCAGATTGGGAGAAGTGGAGAACGTTCGCCGACTCAATATGGGTAGTTAGCTGACGATTAACGTGCTTCTCTAACACCTTCGAGAGGCCGGGAAGTAAGGAGATCGGTCGGAAGTTGGTAGGGTTATTAGGGTCTGCGTTAGCTTTTTTCAAAAGTGGAGCGACCATCGCATGTTTCCAGACGTTAGGAACAATAGCTTCGGTGAGAGAAGCATTCAGAAGAGACAAAATGCAGTCAAGTGAAGCAGAGGCTAGAGAGCAGAAGATCTGTGGGGGCATGGGATCTAGAGGAGAACCAGATTTGATCTCCGCCAACAAATTCTGGAAAACGGGCATAGAAATGGGGTCCCACTTATCTAGGAGGGGGATTGATGACTGAACCAGATCATCCAGAAGAAGAGGTTGGTCATAATTCTGTGAAGGTTGGCTGGATGCAGGTGGGGCAGATCGTGGGGCTCCAAAACCCGCGTAGATGTTATCAATTTTCTGCATAAAAAAGTCGGCCAAGGAATTGCATTGAGTGCTATCCAAACCGGGAGCTTTAGGAGCACAGGCCATACCTGATAGTTCCTGGACTGCCTTAAAAAGAGCTTTGGGGCGATTCTGGGCTTTCAATATAGTGTTGTTGACATGATCGGCCCTAGCCGATTTACAAAGGGCGTGATATTTGTGGAGTGCAGTTTTATAATTTTCTTTATCTGCAGGAGAGTAGTTAGATCTCCAAATGCGCTCCAGTCTTTTGCAGCGGGACTTTTCCATTTTTAATTGGTCGTTAAACCAGGGGGCGGGGGGGTGCAAAAAATTTTGCTTACATTTGCGTGCTGGGAGGCAGAGGTCGAGCGCAGACGTAAGCCAGGTGCTAATTGTCATAACATCATCTGAGGGGATGTTAAGAAGTTGAGGCATGGTCTTTAGAAGGGAGTTATTAAGGTGCTCCAAATTAAGTTTTTGCCAATTCCTACGGATTCTAGAAGGATGAGTATTGTTGGGAAGGCAAGTAGCACCTGCTATTTTAATACAGAACTCTACAATAAAATGGTCAGACCAAATAATAGGCCTCGAGGGTAAACAGTTTACAGTGTCCAAATTAGTGAAAATTGGATCGAGGAGATTACCACCTTTGTGAGTTGGGCCAGTGTTAAGCAGACTTAAGTTAATAGCCGCAAGGTCCTGTATCAGGTGTGTGCTAATAGAACATAGGGTATCATTAAGATGGATATTAAGGTCACCTAACAACATGAAATTGGTAGCTTCCAACAGAAAGGGAGCAATAAGCTCAGGAAGGGAGGCTGCCCAAGTGGCGGCCGCACCAGGTGGACGATACACGAGGACGCCAGACAGAGTGAAATTAGGGGATAGTGACAGTTTAAAACTGCCAGCTTCACAATTGGGGATGTCCAGATCTTCCCATTTACAGGAATAGCACCTCTTGTAAATGATAGCGATGCCGCCACCTACCCCAGATGTTCGATTACGTCCCACAAACGTGTATTCATCGGGGAGAGCGGTAGCGATATCAGGGCCGGAGCTGTCATTAAGCCAGGTCTCAGTTAAAAACAGAGCTGACGGACTGGATAATGTAAGAAGATCAAATATGTCCCTTTTGTGTTTGGGCAAGGATCTACAATTTAAGTTAAGAAAACTAAGATCGGAAGCAGGATCGGAGTGTGATGTTACTGAAGAGGGAGTAGCTTTCCGAAAGGAGGCAGAGGCGATGCACCACTCCGAGGGGAGGGATGTGAGAGCTAGGGTGCAGGCGGAGCAGACCAGAGGGACATCGTTACAGCAAAAACGAGAGCAGTGAGGCCCTAGAGGCACTTGAAGGCTATACAAAGCAGAACGTGAGTACGAGAGTTTAGGGGTCAAAGAACCAGAGGAAAGAGGGGTGGCCCTGGGTCCCGTCAGGGCGCGGACGGGCGCAGACGGGCTTGCCTTTGGCCCGCCTTCGGCGCGCCGCCGGCGCGCCCGCCGCGCGCGTCCGCTGCGCGTTCGCACCATGCCCCACTTTAGTAGCGTCAGGGAAGCAGACACTAGACTGCTCCCTGCGCTACCCCCAAGATGGCGGTCGGGTGGAAGGAGAAGGCACCGGGGAGCGGGAGCGGGGGAAGAGCCAGCCACTAAGAAATGCAAGTAAGCTCAGAGCAATGTAGCCGCTTGGTGAGCGATCAGAACAGGTATTTCTAAGGAGCACAATGAGATCGCACAACACAATGATAAAAATAATTGAGAACACATAAAATACAGTAACAAACACTCTACACCCCCTCCAATGCTAAAGTTATTCAGCTAGCGCAAAAGCGATAGACTCCCGGCTCAAGCCTCAGGAGTTACGCCGCTAACAGTTGGTCTTCCACTGGCTGGTCCTTATCGGCATGCCCTGAGAGGAACATATTGAAATTCCCTGAGACAATGTGATTCGGGGTTACCTCTTCTGGAATTAGCCTCGTCAGCTCGGCCACCAGGAGTTTTGCGCCAGCTTTTGTCTTGCACGGATGTAAGTAAATATTTACAAGTATTAACTGTTGGTGATTGTTGCGGCCTGCTATGTCCATCTTTATTGCTTTTATGCCGTTAGTTGATGTGCTTTTACATGTCAATTCCTTGACTGTGCTTTTACTTTTTATCGAGGTGTAGGTCGTGAGACCTCCTTTTAAGTGTCTTAATTTCGAACTTCTGTTTGCCGGGAGGTGGTATGGTTTATAGTCTTGTAAGTGGAATGGTTCTTCCAACTAGGTTTCTTGGAGTAAAATGAGGTAGAATTGTTGGAAGTACATTAGTAGTTCTTTGTCCGTAGTTTTGGTTCCCAGACCATTTATGTTCCAAGAGCAGAGTTTTAGCTGTGGATAATTTTTGAGCTGTTCCGTGATCTGTAATGGGTTCTTCGGCCTGGTGTTTATGGTTCTCGCTATCTAGGACCAATCATTTATTATATCCTTATCACCTAAGTGCCAACGGCTCCGGATGTAGCTCTCCGTAGCCAGAACAGAGTTGCTGCGGGCCCCTTTGAGCACGGATTGGATTGTCCGTGAGGTCCTTGTGTTTCTGGGCCTGTTGTCATTCTGCTCTTGTTGATGTCTGAGCAGTGGCTATGGGTAACCGATTTTGTGATAAAGCTTTAATCGGATCCCCCAGGCATTTATTTGGTGTTCCTCCTTCAAGATTTTCTCCACTATTTCCCGTTTGGCCCAATTTGTTTTTGTTACCTCTTGCCCCGACAGGTGTTTATGAAGTTCAAATTCTATAGTTTCCAGATCTTGTGAGTCTGTCCTGGCTAGGTTGCTGATGGAAGTTAACAATCGAAGAATATTTCCTCTGTTAAGGATGTTGCCCCTGCCTTTCGATTTGTACTCTGGGATGAACAGAATTATCTTGGATTCCTCCCGTCTGTAACTATTTTGGGGTGTTCCTGTGATTGACTCCACTTCCCTCCTCCAAGGATTTCGGGCTGGCTGAGGTTCAGTTCCCACTACGTTTGCTATATCCGCTTTTAATTTATTTTCAACCTATCCTATTGGCTTGGCAGTCACGATGGCATTGCCTTCACTCTGATTTGTCTTTCCTACCTGGTCGGCCCCCTTTTGGCAGAGTTCACTGGAGGTAATCTGCTTGGCCTGTGGATTTAGCGATGTCCTACTCGCCCTCTGGCCTGTTTGATTTCCTCCTGAAGACAAAGGGGCTGATTTGCAAGGACTGGCGCATCACTGCAAATCAGCAGGGATGCGCCAGTAAACTTGCGACACGCAAAACTACCCTTGTGCCACCACGGATGCGTCACATTTACAATGCGTCGTGCCGTGGCGCAAGGATAGGCAGATGCGTGTCGTATCTGCCGGGGTAAGGTTGGCGCAGTGCTGGAGTCGTGCCGCGAACGGGACGCAACTCCAGCACTGCTCCAAACAGGCCTATCTTCAACATTCTGCGTCATGCCTTATGCCTGCTTCAAGCAGGCGCAAGGTTTTGATGCAGCGGCGTGTGAAAAGTGACTGAGTGAAATATTGTAGATTTTACTCAGGCACTTTTCTGAGGCTCTCCTGTGACGGAACGCCCATACTGCAACGGTACGCCCACATTATACCTGACGCAGGTATAATGTGGCATAGGAGTTTACGGTGTGATGCATCTCCCTAGATGCGTCTCGTTGTAAATCCGTCGCAGCGTGCTGCTTGCTTTACGCCGCCGCTGCGTCATATAAGTGACTCAGCGGCGGTATAAATGCGTTGCAAGGGGCTTGTAAATCTGCCCCTTAGTCTCTGCTTGAAAGTAAGACATTATGGATGAGATTTTATTCCTCCCTTTTCTCCTCTGTTTCAGGCGTTGTTTCATCGATTGCCTTTTTTTGGTTGATGCTTCCTCTTCTGGGGTGCCCTATTTGAATGTAGCAACTGCTAGTAGTCTGTTCCCCTACATGGGGGCCGATTCCGATGGCCGGTCGGACAGCTGTCCGTAGCCTTACCCTGCGACCGACACGTACCCGGAGCTGGTCTGTCCTGTAGAGTAAGTACAATGTGCATAACTGCCAAAAACACGACCGACACGTAGGCTGTGAATCAAGCCCCATTCTCCGTCCGAGCTGTAACTCATAAAGAGGAACCGTGTCGCCCGGAAGCAGTATCCATAGCAGTTTCCGGCATGACAAGTACGATGCGTACTTCCTACGCGCCGGACGGGACATCACGTATGGCATGTCACAGCATCCGGAAAACAAGCATATCAGCTACAAATCGCGCCACAAATCAATACACGGCTACGAGACGGACCAGCTTGCAGCGGGTACGAGAGGGAGCAACAAGCAGCGTGTACGACACCAACACAACATGAATCCCATCACGCAGGTCATACCAGTACTCTACATCTATGACCGGATCAGGAACCGATGCCGACGGCGCAGGCAGTAAGTCAGACACCTACCACATAAACAAACGAAACGTACCCGCAAAATGGCACACACACCCAGGGGATCCATCTCCGGGCCACTAACAACAGCCCACCATAGGGGTTGCATGGCCAGCACCCCTGCCACCCCCAACCATAGGGACTGTGTTGCCCATCACCCCTGCCACCCCCACTCACAGAGCTTATGTTGCCCATCACCCATGCCACCCCCACTCACAGGGCTTATGTTGCCCATCACCCCTGCCACCCCCACTCACAGGGGACCTGTTGCTCATCACTACTGCCACCCCTACCCGTAGGGACTATGTTGCCCATCACCCCTGCCTCCCACACCCATAGGGCTTATGTTGCCCATCACCCCTGCCACCCCCACTCACAGGGTACCTGTTGCCCATCACCCCTGCCACCCCCACTCACAGGGCTTATGTTGCCTATCACCCCTGCCACCCCCACTCACAGGGCTTATGTTGCCCATCACCCCTGCCACCCCCACTCACAGGGGACCTTTTGCTCATCACTACTGCCACCCCCACCCATAGGGACTATGTTGCCCATCACCCCTGCCACCCACACCCATAGGGATTATGTTGCCCATCACCCCTGCCACCCCCACTCACAGGGCTTATGTTGCCCATCACCCCTGCCACCCTCACTCAGAGGGCTAGCCCATCACCCCTGCCACCCCCACTCACAGGGGACCTGTTGCCCATCACCTCTGCCACCCCCACTCACAGGGGACCTGTTGCCCATCAGTACTGCCACCCGCACCCATAGGGACTATTTTGCCAATCACCCCTGCCATCCACACCCCTAGGGCTTATGTTACCCATCACCCCTGCCACCCCCACTCACAGGGCTAATATTGCCCATCACACCTGCCACCCCCACTCACAGGGGACCTGTTGCCCATCACCCCTGCCACCCCCACTCACAGGGCTTATGTTGCCCATCACCCCTGCCACCCCCACTCACAGGGCTTATGTTGCCCATCACTCCTGCCACTCCCGCTCACAGGGGACCTGTTGCTCATCACTACTGCCACCCCCACCCATAGGGACTATGTTGCCCATCTCCTCTGCCACCCACACCCATAGGGCTTATGTTGCCCATCACCCCTGCCACCCCCACTCACAGGGCTTATGTTGCCCATCACTCCTGTCACCCCCACTCACAGGGCTTATGTTGCCCATCACCCCTGCTACCCCCACTCACAGGGGACCTGTTGCCCATCACCCCTGCCACCCCCACTCACAGGGCTTATGTTGCCCATCACCCCTGCCACCCCCAGTCTCAGGGGACCTGTTGCCCATCACCCCTGCCACCCCCACTCACAGGGCTTATGTTGCCCATCACCCCTGCCACCCCCACTCACAGGGGACCTGTTGCTCATCACTACTGCCACCCCCACCCATAGGGACTATGTTGCCCATCACCCCTGCCACCCACACCCATAGGGCTTATGTTGCCCATCACCCCTGCCACCCCCACTCACAGGGCTAATGTTGCCCATCACCCCTGCCACCCCCACTCACAGGGGACCTGTTGATCATCACCCCTGCCACCCCCACTCACAGGGCTTATGTTGCCCATCACCCCTGCCACCCCCACTAACAGGGCTTATGTTGCCCATCACCCCTGCCACCCCCAGCCATAGGATGGGTGATGCGCAACACATCCAGCATACTCAAACATCAGGTATGTCCGCAAAATACATCCCCCACAACATCATGACAACAGTGTGTAGTCTGTGACAAATGCCCACAACAGTGAATATGGCTACGAGCATACAATGTAAGTAACAGCACATGTGTGACGAACACATGAGTGTGACATACACAAGGCAAGCATCACCATAGCACTGTGGCAATGTAAAAAGAACACCCCCTCACTGTGTAGAACAGAAGTTAAGTGGGGGCTTCCAAAATGCAGCAGATGTTGAGCATTGTGGTGATGGGGACTAAACCCCCCTCATCACAGTGACCAAAAGGTAAGTGTCATCATGGCTGCAAATAGCAAACAGCATGTATGATCCCTGCTCCCAACACATCAAACACTTCTGGGGCAAACTAGTGGTTGTGTCCCATACACACCGAGATGTGGTGAGGCTAACAGTGCTGTGAAAACATAACACACTCTCGGCCATGTGCAGACAAGCACCACACATGGGGGCTGACAATGCACACAGCGTACAATGACACAACAGCAGAAGTGACCATCACCAGGCATGCACACATCTCGAAAATAGACACACCAATCAAAACAACATGTGTAGACTGTAGGTGTCAGCTCACTAACTCACATTCCATGCCAGCAATGGCACCCAACAACCAGGATGAATGTGCACAATGATGTGAAATGACTCACAGGGACAGCATTAGAATCCAGACAATGGCCCACAACAGCAATACCAATGCACTGGTGCAGATGCACAAACACAAACAGGCCAACTCACACTGCACATCGGACACAACATGTGTGTGTGTGTGTCACAGTATCCCCAGGCAACTACACAACACATGAGAGGGGCTGAACCACAGTGACACAGATCTGGGCACAGTGCCATACAAAAGTAAACCATCATTGGGACACCCTCAGTGGGCAATCAGGCGTTGGGAGATGAGAGGAAGCACACATACACTAGCTGGAATGAACACCAAGTAACACAGCAAGAGACTGACACACAACAGCACAATCCCCAGGGACAAGACATTGGGGTGACACAAGCATGTATGACACCTCCACTGTGATGACAAAGGCAGATGTCATACAAACTGGGAAATCCAGACATGTGTCCTGTGCCAGAAACGTACATCACACATACACAAACACAAATCACTCAGCATGGCCCCTCATCCATGGACAAACGGGAGCTAGGGGACCATCCATGCAAACATTCACATCAGTCCACCATCAACACCACACACCTGAACTGCAACAATGTGTATCTGTGAAACCCACATGGACAGGTGACATTGCGTGTCCGCATGCCAAACACAGGAATGTTGTTAGTAACTAAGGTGCACACACACATCACACAAGGACTGTTTGCAACCCTGGGAATGACAGACACACTGCACAGTATGTGGTACATGGCCATGACCTCAAAGCTCATGTGACCTTCACAATCCCTGCCACAGTCCCAGGACTATGCAGATGCCAAGGAGGAACACAAGGCACCCATGCTGACACCTGCCAGCATCGCTGCCGTGAACCCGACAAGTGGGAGCAGTCACACACACATACAAATGTCTCAATCACTGAAAACTACCACCTAGGGACAACTACATGATATTGCAAACAAACAAGTGCCTTGAGGAACCCTCACTGTGTCCCATCTGTGTCTGACAACATCATCAACACTCAGAACTGACAAATCACAATGATGATACACCAATTAACAGTAGTGTGTCATGCACCCACACATCTGGTCCATTGGAAAAGTAGTGGGATTAACCCAGTACCACTCAGCAAGCATCAACAACAGGAACATACCAAGGGAACACTGTCTGTGTATGAACAGAGATGTGGACCCACACACATGCACATACAACACACATCATGGGTCCAGGCCATGTCACTGGACAACACACTAACTTGAGGGGACACAACTCCTGTGGGAGCCCAGCTGTGCCAAACATATTCACCGCAAGTCCCACTCATGTCTGCAGAACACTTGGTCAGTCAGCCATCAGTTACCACACAATGAAGGCTCTGGTCACAACAGCCTGGGTACGGGAGTCATCCCTAAGTTAGCTGCACAAACCCCAAACATATGTCTAGCAAGTTGCACAGAGGACCCAGTTTCTCCTATTACAATGATGCCCACACCTGTAGGGCCTGTAGTGATGAGCACGAAGTATGTGGAGGTGACAATTTGGACAATGGGAAGCACATCATATGTGCAGGGGTGCAAGCCACATATGTGACCATGGCAATTAAATGCTCACAGAGAGTTGTACACAAATAGTTGATCCAGACACAACCAGTTTGCTCAAAGGATGACATGGATACCCACCAGAATAGGATACATATCTCATGGACCACAGGGAGTACCTCACATCAACACATCAGTATGCAACATTGTAAACCAAGCATTACAGGTGCAAGGGCATTTAAAACAACCTCAACATGATGTACAGCCAAATCAAGTTCACAGGGACAAAGTAAAAAGCTTTATTCAGCATATGAAAAGGGAAACGTCTGTTCCAACTAAAGGCCAATGGCCAGTCCATGTCCAAATGGCAAGGAGTGAACTAGAGTCACAAATTCAGTATATGAAATGCTAAACGTCTGTGCAATCAAAAGGCCAATGGCCAGTCCATGTCCAAATGGCAAGGATTGAACTAGAGTGACAAGTGTCACACCTTGCTTGCCTGCACTGCTACGGACCGGGGTCATCCCCTCGGAGGGGCATACATGGGAGCAGGCCAATCACCGCAGGGACAGGATCAGGGCGCAGCAGAAGTAGGCAGTGAAGAGGTGGGGGATGCAGGTGAGACACTTGCAACTGCAGTGGAGATGACTAAAGTGGTGGGTGCTGTCACAACTGTGGGGCACAAGTCAGATGGGGTGGGTGCCGGCACAACTCCAGTGGGCAGGTCAGATGGAGTGGATTGGCTCACCACTGCAGTGCCCAAGTCAGACAGGGTGGGCGTGGACTCCAAAGCAGTGCCTACATCCATGGGAGCGGAATGGGGGACAGGTGAGGTCAGCAGGGCAGGGAGTGCGGACATGGTCCCCACATCAGTGGCACCAACTGTCTGACCAGTTGTGGAGGAGCAAGTGCTCGGGGGGATGGCCTTAGCATTTTGGGGATGGTGTATCTGTCTGTGGGGGAACCCGGGGCAGGGAGTGGCGGGGGAACCTCTGGAGTGGTGGCCTGGGGGATGGAGGACAGAGACTTTGCCTTGGAGCTGCATGCTGGCGGGGGGGGGGGGGTCTTGCTCTTCTTGCGCCGGGAGGACTTGCGGGTGGGCATCTCGGTCTGAGTGCGCCTGGGGGAGGGTGTCCGGGTGTGAGGGGCACTCCCCTCTGTGTGTGGGGACTTCCTCTTCCCCTTGTGATCAGGATCTGTTGGGTCGGTGGGGAAGAGGCCAAGGTCACAGAGGAAGAGCTTCTGGGGGGATGGGGTTGCAGGTGTGGCAAGGGAAGGGGGCTGGGAGGGAGAGGTCTTGGAGGACTGTGGAGTGGTTGTGGATGACTGTGTGTGTGTCAGCAAACCAGCCCCTGTGAGTGTGGAATCAGTCCCCTGCGCTTGCTTGTGTGCATGTCTAGCCCTTGGTTTGGGGGTTCTGTGCTTTGGACAGGTAGTGTGCTAGGAATTGTGGGTGTAGGAGGGGTGTGGGACTGTTGGAAGAGGGACACTGCTGCCGTCAGGGAGGAGGCCACGGACTGGTTGGTCCTCTGTAGGGCAGACATGCCCGAGGAAAAGCCCTCCATGAATGACACCAGTTGTGTCAACAGACCTGTGTGTGCATGGAGGACCTTCAGCATCGATGTCTGCCCTACATGCATCTGTGTAAGTAAGTCCACAGACTCCTCACTCAGGGCAGCAGGGGGCACAGGGGCAGGGGGTGCAGTGCCTGGCACAAAGGAGACATGCTCACGAACACGGGAGCCCACAGGGACCTCTGGGATGGGAGCCGATGGGAGGGGGGTGGTGGTGGTGGTGGTGGTGGTGGCAGAGGCAGCCTCACTAGCTGGGATTTGGTGGCTGCTGACACCCGACTCCACAGGGGAGTCATCCTCAGAGCTGCTGTGGCCTTCAGCTGGGGGGGATGGTGCTGACGAATCCTCTGTGTGGCTCAACTCGCCCTACGTGCCACTGGGTCCACCTGACTCCTCTCCTTCTGTCCCTGTAAGGCTCTGTGGCTCCTCCTGGTCCGTGGAGCTGTCCCCTCCTGTGGCCATGGATGTATCTGGATAGGAATAGGAAGTAAGAAAACAACATCAGTCACCTGCACCGACTGCACACACCACAGTGAGTACATCACATCACAGGGCAAGCCCTGGCATCATCAGCTGAACACAGCTCAAGGTGCCAACACTGTTTTGAATAAGCCAATTGTCATTTTCAACATCAACCATGGCACACATATCCCTCCTTGACTTGCACACATATGTCTGTTGCATGTTGGATGCTATTACCCCAATGTGCCAACATGCACCACCCACACATTAGTTGTACATGCAAGTGAACATGTAGGAGTATGCTAGTACTGCTAGTCAGACAACATGCATAATTAGGAAGGGAGTGGACAGCACACTCACCTGCTCCCCTGGTGTCCCATAGAGCTTTCTGTACTCTGGAAGGAGCCCGTCCAGCAGGGCCTGGTTCTCCTTCTCAGTGAAGGCTGGGGTCCTCTCCAGTGTACGTGCCATAGCAGGAGCCAGAGGATGCATAGACAGCAGCAGTGGTAGCAGGGATGTGGTCCAGTAGCATGTAGTGCAGACAAGTGAGCTCCCTGGGGTCCAGCCAGCCTTATATCTGTGCTGCAGAGGCAGACTCTGTGCCATGTGTCCAAAGTGATAGTTCCAACACGGTTGCATTCTATGAATCTGGCCAATCCATTCAAAAGTACGACTCGTACATGCTTTCCGCATCGTTCAAATCTTCACCTTCATGGAACACTTGAAATTGCAACATTGTTGTAGGCATCCAACTGAATTTCCAGTGCACAACTCGTACAAGTTTTTCATCCGCATCCGTCTCCATGACAGTCCTGAACCAATGGGTGCGCCTGGCTCATTCAACTGACTGTACAACGCGTATTTTGAATGTACACATGCACCCGTCTCCATACGATTCAATGGCCAAGGCGTACGCCTGTCTCGGACCATGCCTGTCCGACGCGTATGCATGATAGTCACCCGCGTCAGACCTCATTGCATTCAATGACAAGGTGTACGCACGGCTCGGACATGACCCGTGCAATGCGTATGCATTGTCACCCGCGTCGGACCTCATTGCATTCAATGACAAGGCATTCGCACGGCTCGGACATGACCCGTGCAATGCGTTCGCATTGTCACCCGCGTCGGACCTCATTGCATTCAATGACAAGGCGTACGCACGGCTCGGACATGACCCGTGCAATGCGTATGCATTGTCACCCGAGTCGGACCTCATTGCATTCAATGACAAGGCATACGCACGGCTCGGACATGACCCGTGCAATGCGTACGCATTGTCAGCTGCGTCGGACCTCATTGCATTCAATGACAAGGCGTACGCACGGCTCGGACATGACCCGTGCAATGCGTACGCATTGTCACCCACGTCGGACCTCATTGCATTCAATGACAAGGCGTACGCACGGCTCGGACATGACCCGTGCAATGCGTTCGCATTGTCACCCGCGTCGGACCTCATTGCATTCAATGACAAGGCGTACGCACGGCTCGGACATGACCCGTGCAATGCGTACACATTGTCACCCGCGTCGGACCGCATTAGTGTGACTATTAGACGGATGCAACACACATATACTGGCCATGGACACCTGCACACACCTGCCACACTATAGCATTGGCCACACAGTGTCCCATGGCATGTGAGGCTGCATTCCCTGGTTGTTTGAGGGGGCCACAGCAGTTTTATTGTCTGGCACTTTGTGCAGCCACTCCCAGGCTGTTATCTTGTACATGGGGAGAGAGTCCTTTGTGTGTTGTGCACATTAGCACTGTGATATGCAATTGGACAGTAATTGGCATGAGTGAAGGCCACAGTGTTTGGGGCATGTCACATACACCCTGAGTCCTGGGGGTGATGGCATGTACGTCACAGTGAGACCTGTAGCCCCAATACTGATTTGCACCCACAGTCTGTGTGCATGTTGTGTCTCAGATGTGTCTGATCACATGTTACCAATGGGTGACAGTCTCCACATCCATGTGGTATATGCATCAACCTTGATGAGGTGTGTGTCTAAGAGACGTACATGTAGGGCCGGCATGAATAACAGTGGCCACTACCTTTGGGACTTACGCTTGCCTTGTGGTGTGTACGTGCTACGCCATGTCCATTGCTGTGTTGATGTGGCAATACAGGGAGCCTGGGTTTCTGCATGGCAAATATCTGTGATGCCTGGGAGACATGAGTCCTCATTAGTCTCTGGGGTGGGTTTTTCGAATGTTGCAGCAGCACATAGGTTGGGTGACACAGCCAGATGAGTAGCCCATTGCACTACATGGCACTCATGTGGACATGTGGAATTGAGATGTGAGGTGGTGGTCTTGTAGGTGACATATGTGTCCATGACCAACAGCACACACCTCAGTACATTGTGTAATGTCATGAACTAGCATGTGAGAGTGATCATGGTCATGGCCACATGGTGGGATGTACTGACAATCTTCCTTTGTGTGCATCTCTGTACTGCAGGGCACCAGCTGTCCATCGTCCGTTCCCAGACCTTGCAACCATGCAGGAACGAGACAGCATCAGACGGTACCACTTCACCAGGCCACTGATTGAGGAGTTGGCGGAGCAGTTGGCACCACATCTGCTACCTGGCCGGACATAACCTACAACACTGACCCCAGAGGTGAAGGTGATGGCAGCCCTGCACTTCTTTGCTACTGGTACCTTCCAGTACACTGTGGCTACTGCTGGTGGGATGTCGCAAACGATGTTTATTCGGGTGCTACGCGATGTCTTGGAGGGGATGTTGCAATTCCTCGACCTGTATATCAAGTTCCCGAGCCAAGATGAACTCCCTGAAATTAAGGATGCCTTTTATACACTGGGGAGGATGCCGAACGTCATTGGATCCATTGACGGGACACATGTTGCCCTGATACCACCACAGGCACATGAGCAGGCATACCGTAACAGGAAGCACTACCATTCGATCAATGCTCTGGTGGTGTGTCTTCCTGACATGTTGATCACACGTGTGTGCACGGTTCCCTGGTCCTGCGCACGATGCCTACATTATGAGGAGTGGTCACATTGCAACGCTGATGTCACAGATGTCAGCTCAGCGTGCCTGGCTTGCCGGTGTGTACTGACTGTTTCTCATTGTGTGTGTTTGTCAGTGTTGTATTCCGCACTCCTACAAAACAAATCTACTTGTTCATTTTTGTGTGTGTAGGTGACTCCGGATACCCCAAAATGCCGTGGTTGCTGACACCCCTCAGGAACCCTGTGACACCAGCCGATCTGCGCTACAATGAGACACATGGTCGGAGCAGGAGGGTGATTGAGCAGACATTCGGCCTCCTGAAAAGCCGCTTTCACTGCCTTGACAAGACCGAAGGGGCCCTCCCATATGAGCCTACAAACGTGTGCAAAATAATACTGGTCTGCTGCATGCTACACAACATGGCGGTGCGGAAAGAGGTGCCTCTCATCCAGGATTAGTATGACGACGACCAACGTCCGGCACCTGTGGAGGATGCCGGCCTGGGCCAAGATGCCAGTGATGATGAAGATGATGGTGACGTCCGCTCCCAGCTCATCAACAACTTCTTCACCTGAAAGTGCGTTTCCAGGGTTATTATGTGAATGTATGGAGGTAGCCAGGAATGTGTTGAGCCAGCTCTGTTGCTGTCTGAGTGTGTCTGTGTGCCACTTGACTGGATGCGTGCTGTGATGTGTCCATTCAGGTGGTGTGTACTGCTGACTAGTGTTTGTGTAGGTGTCTTGCAACAGGTTTTGTGTATGTGTATTGCATTTATCTCCTGTTCTTCTGTGCTTTTGACTGTATCTTGTCTGTCCTTCCCAGGGTCCTTTGCCTGTTGTGTGGTCAACACTGACCCCCAACACCAAGAAGCCAACACCAGTGTTGAAGTTGACAATTCCCATCAACTGATGTACCACACATCCCTGGACTTCCATTCTCCAACACATTGTGAGCGTGTGTCCACTGTTACGTAGAATTACCGTGCAACTATTGTGCAATAAACATGTTGCTGATGTGTAATGAACCTGTGCTTTGTTATGTGCGTTGTCTGTCTTTCCACATCTGAGTGACATCTTCTTACCTCACCTGTGGACTTGTTACCACTGACTGTGCTTGGTGTTGTGTGCATGCCAATGTGTTTCAGGTCAACATCATTGTGTGTGATGAGTAACATGGCCATGGTGAGTATGTTTTGTGTTGCCATAGTGGTGTGTCTCCCTCACATGTGTCACATCCCCATGACTCACCTTACGTTGGTCACATTGTTGCAGTATTTGGCATGCACTGTGTTGTGTAGGAGATCGACTTTGCCCTGAACATGACAAGTTTGAATCTCAACAGAGGCAAGTATGGTGTACTGGTGAGTTTATTTACAAACATGTGTGAGTGAGGTGCACAGGATGGTGGGTGCTGTACAGTGGTTTGGGAATCCAAAGTTCACATTGGAGTTGGAAGTGCTGGTAGATGAAATGTCCAGAGTAAAGTCCACAGTCGTCTGCTACATTGGCCCAACATGAACCCTCCATGTCATGTGGGCGAGTTGTGTGCGATTGGATAAGGTGAACAGGTTGCGCACAAAGAACATTGTCCAGAACAGGTTTAGAGGCCCTGGGGGATGTGCTAGGACATCTCCCTTTCACATGTCCTTCTTCGGACGACCCCTCTCCTTCCGGGGGGGGGTGAGGGGGATCCTCATGTGCAGGCCTCTGCGGTGCAGGGGACTCTCCGCCAGAGTCCTCCTCCCTCCCTGTGGCGCTGGCAGATGGTGTTACGACAGATGTTGTGGGCACACAGGGGGGTGGGGACAGGTTGGTATTGATCTGGCAGAGTATGTCCTGATGCATCGCAGTAAGGGCATCCCACTGTGCCTCCATGCGGGCATGGTGGGCGACCTGCTCGTGTTGCATGTCCTTGAGGATCCCCACTACCTGGCCAAATCCTCCGTTGCTATCCTGGTACGCATCTATGATGCGTGCCAGTTGGGGGTCAACATGCAGTCCAGACCCCTCTGCAAGGCGTGCCCTGTGCCTCCCACCCCTCCCAGCACCCCTCTCCACACGGGCAGGACCAGCGGCGGTATGCACAGGTGACCCTGGGACCCCTTGGGTGTTGTTGCTGGTGGTGTTGGCTGTAGGTTCCGGGGGGTCCTGTGTCCTCGTGCTGTGGGTGTTGATTGTCCTTGGTCTGTCCGTGTTGGTGGGGGTGCCCTGTCGGTGTCCAGATGCTGGAAGCCTGGGTACAGGGGGGGCAGATGTTGCTGCTGCTGCATGATGGCTAACACCGGAGGGGCCAGGTTGGTCGTCGTCATCCGAAGAGGACAGTGAGAGAGTCAGACCAGAGAGCTCAGTGTCCAACAGAGTCTGGGACTGGGTATCCTCGTCATTTGTCACTGGGTGCCCAGCACGACCTGTGATTGGAAGAGACACACTATGTGATTTATATTTCTACATGCATCGTTGGTTCACAAACATGACATTTTCTACTTTTCTAACAGATGCCTGCCTGTACACTGCTTTTTCCCAGCTTGTCACAGACAGAGTTTGATCTTGTTGTTGGCCATTTGTAGGGGTGGGCGGAATTTGCGAAATTCCCTTTCGCAAATTATCGCGAAAATGTTAAAAATCTCCGCAAACACGTGGAAATATCGCGAAGTTGCGGAAGTTTTTTTCCCGCACGTTCGCGGTATTTTCTGCATGGTCGCGGCTCGCCAACTTACCCATGCGGGTTTGACATTTTCGTGCTTTCCGTGGA
The DNA here is from genome assembly GCF_964204655.1 of Triturus cristatus. Classification (NCBI taxonomy): domain Eukaryota; kingdom Metazoa; phylum Chordata; class Amphibia; order Caudata; family Salamandridae; genus Triturus; species Triturus cristatus. Next base: position 722,383,450 of record NC_140595.1, read on the forward strand.
AAGCGAAAATGCCAAATTATCGCAATTTCCGCGAACGGAACGGAATTTTGGCCCAGGCCTAGCCATTTGCCAGCATGGCCTTGTGCTTCCCACAACAGAGCCCAGTGTCAGACAACTTGTCAGTCCCTTCCCACTCCCTGTGCGGCGAGTATGTTTCAGGTTGATCTTGCTGGGCCATGTGGGTGGGTGTAGGTTGTCTGTGACTGCGAGTCCCATCATACTCTTGGCAACACCCCCCTTCCCAGCATGCCTATGCTTCCTCCCTCTTGACTCTGCTTCCCTGTGAGGGGGTGTGACAGCAATGGCAAGATGGCTGACTATGCAATCCTGGTGTTTGTTTGGCTACAAGTCCCAAGTGAGCCCCTGGGCTTCACACAGCAGCACCCAGTACGGGGTATCTTTTGCTGATATTTCAATGAGGTGTGTGTCAATGCATTGTACCCGGTGAGTTGTGTGGAGTTTGTGTTGGGGGGTGTCTCCCCATGCTGATTAGTATGGTCAGGGCTGTCAGTCCTCCTTCCCATCATGACACGTGCTTCCATTGTAGGGCGTGCAAGTTGTCTTTCAGGATGTCAGTCAGTGGTGTCCTGCTTCTGATTTGCACACAACCCCAAGCAGGGCCTTGTGCTCCCCACAGCAAAACCCAGTGTCAGCCATCTTGTCAGTCATTTTCCACTCCCTGTGATGTGGGCATGTTTCAGAGAGGTCTTGATGGGCCAATCAGGAGGGGGAGCATTATCTGTGACTACAGGCCCCATCATGCTTTTGTCGACACTCACTTCACCTGCATCCCCACTATTCCTTCCTGACAGTCAGCTGCACTGTGAGGTGGTGTGTTTGTGGTGGCAAACTGTCTGGCTCGATGTATTTAGCTTAGTGCCAGTGGCTTGCTCTATTTGTTTGTAGGTTGGTGCATATCATGACACAGTCCCCAGGCACTATGAGACGGCAGGTATTGTGTTTGTGTGACTGGCATACACATCTCTTGGGTTGATTATCTATTGGTTAGTGTAGGCTTGCTTGGGGTGCATGGTTTCACTGTCCCCTTGCCACACAATCTTGGGTATGTTGTTTGTGTACTCACCAGTCTCTGGGATGTCTGTTAGGCCATGGACGCTCTCTGGTGGTAGGATGTCCCGCACCTTCTCCTCCCAGGTCCTAAAGTAGACTGGTTTGGCAGGAGGGCCACCACCAGTGTGCTGACTCAAGGCGTGATCTTTCTCGATGAGTTTCTTGACCCTCCTGCGCACGTCATACCACCTCTTCTGGATATCGTCCTTTGTGCGCAACGTTGGTGTTTGTGCGTTCATCTAGTCCACAATCCTCACCCACATCTTGGTTTTCTGTGAGATGGGGGTCCTTTGAACCAATGTACAAAACAAATGTGGCTCTACTCTGACGATCTCGTCTACCAGCACTTCTAACTCACTATCTGTGAGCTTTGGATTCTTCTTTGGGGGCATGGTGATGGGTGGTGGTGGTGAGGGATGTGTGTTTGAGGGTGCAAGTGAGGGTGGTTTGGTGTTGGTTTTGCTGTGTGTATGTGTGTGTGCTTTGTATGAGGTGCTGATGGTGTGTGAGTTGTGTGATGGGTGAGTTGTGAGTGTGTCTGGGGTTGCTGTGTACTGGTGTTTGCTGCTGGCTGTGTCTCCTGTTTGCAAGGGATGATGGTAGTGATTGTAGTCCTTTATATAGTTGGAGTTCTGGGTGTGTCTTTGTCCAATTAATTTGTGTTGGGTATTTATTGGCTTAGTCATTGCTTGTTTGGTCCTTTTTTTGTGTTTTTTCCTTAGTGTTTTGTAGGCATGTAGGAGACGTTCATGTGAAGGAAACAGACGCTGCTGTTCTCTCGTGCGGGCTTCTCCGCCTCGTTCATGCTGACTGTCTTCTGTGTTTGGTAGGCGTCGTTTGCGGCGGTCTCTGTTGCTTGTGTGCCGGGTTGTCTGTGCATGTCGGTCGTGCGGCTTGGTCTCCGTGCAAGTCGGTCTGGTTTTACACGCATTGCATCATACTGAGCTAATCGTACATCGCAGTTAAGGGTCGGTCTGGTTGATTCCTGGTTCATGTCGGTCGGTGAATATCGCGTCGGTTTTCCGGCCGGATCACTATTTTCCCTCCGGCTCGGTCGTACGGCTTGTATTCCGTACGTGTCGGTTGTAATTCACTCGCGTTGCATCGTACTGCACGGGTCGTGCGGCGCTGGTACGTGTCGGTCGGTATTCGGTCCGGGGCCGTGTCGGTCGGTTCGTTTTGCGTCCGGAATCGGAATCGGCCCCTTGATGTTGAGACTCTTCAGGGGGCCCTATGGAGACAGGACCCGAATATGTACTCCCCTTAGAGTTGCTTCGTTACCTAGTCTCCTCTTGTTGTTCTGACCCAATGGAATCTCCTCCTTGATCACAGTCTGTGCAAACCTCAAGGTAGGAATCGTCCAGAGCACTTTCATTCTTATAGGGCGTGACCCGGGCTTTTTGGTCAAGGTGGTACTGTGCCGTTGCTGTTGAATTTTCTATGGGTTGCTCTTTCTAGATTGTAATCATGGGTTTTGGAATTTCCTGTATTTGTGGTGTTTTTCGTCATCTTTCAGTCATCAAGGAGATCTCCCATCAACGCTGGTAGTGTAGCGAGTTTGTCAATAATAGAGTAGCAGGAGCAACTCGGGGGAGCTACAGTTTCGGCTTGTACTCTCTTGATGAAGTTGTTCATTCCCGACAGCTTACTATCAATACTTGAGATATGTATGGCTATACAATTAAGGAGGGAGAGTTGGATATCCATCTTATCCGAGTGGTATTGCATGGCCTTTGTTGAGAGTTGCATGGTGTTTAAAAGGGATGCCCATAATTTGTTCCCTTCAGTTGGAGTTTCCTCAGTCGCCTCCCTTGTCACATTTCCTCTGTCTTGATGTGTTCTATTACCTTCATCCTCAGACGGGTACGAGGAAACCAACTTTTCCCACTCTTCTGTTGTGAGAAAAGACATGTTACCAACTTCGGGGGTTAGTGTTCTCTGTTTGTTCGGAGCCTGTCCTCTCTATACTGCTAAGTTGTAGTGTGCAGATTCTGGCTGTAGTCCAATTGGAACTAAGTCTGTAGACTCAGTGTTGTTTATAGTCATTCCCTGGTCCTGACTATGTTGTTGTTTCTCAATAGTGCTATTATTAGCTGAAGCTGGTACATCGGAACTCAATGACAGGCCCAGGGTTCCTCCGGTATCTATTGTTCAATTATCTGAAATGGAATCGGAGTTGCTTGCCGAATGCATATCTGGGATGGGTAGATTGGCTATTATTTCCAAGGGTATATCAGGCAGATTAGTCTTTGTGTGGGTCAGGATTGTGATATTTGGGTTCAGTGGTATTCTTGGGGCCACCTGGGTGCAGGGGGAGGACATACCACAGTAATCTATACCTGCTAGAGGGTTTCCTGGGGGATATCTAGTTTCCTTACTCCCTTTTTGGATGCGCATGTCTTTATGCATATTTATACCCTCCCTTGCTTGAATCTGATCTTGATCTTGTTTTTCCTCTTCGCTTTTGTCTGCATGTTGTGCCCTCTGCTGCTTCGCAATGTGGACATGGCTAATATTCCTTTTGGAGCTGTCACCTCTGGGTGTAGTGGGGAAGGAAGCCCCCTTTCCTCGCTGTTACTAGAGTTCAAGACAGCCCCTGCGTCCTTCACAAATGAACATTTTGAATAGTTTTTGGGTTGGTAGCAGGTTTTTATTGGTTTCACTGGTGGTGGCATAGCTCTGTCTATTTCTACCAGGATGGCATGGTCCATGTAGTCCGTTGTATCCATTGTATCCATTGTTTCCTTTACGCCTGTGTTGGCCTGACCTTTGATGGATTCGCTCTGGATTTTGTTCTTCATTTTCCTGTTGTTTATACCATTGATGACAGTCTGCCTTTCTTTTTCCGACCTCATGCCCATCTATGATGTTGTGGTGTGGTATGGCGTGTGTGGTGCCTTACTATGTCAGGTACGCTCCTGCTTAATGACTCCTGGGCTCAAGGCCAAAGTTAGATAGTTGCTCGGCTGGCGCCCAACCCATCCTGCTAGGGGAATGGATCCTTTGTTCCCAGCCCCCAAATCAGGAGTTCCAAACTTGGGGCGGGAATTGGTGCGCCGGCCCTGACAAAAGTCAGAAGGAAGCAGGAGACAGCAGAAGACAGAGGAACAACAATCCTGCCCCAACCCTCACTTTGCCCGCTTACCGTGATAGTTCTTTGCTGTATACTGCAATTCGTATTTGGAATGACAGGAACTGCTTTGCGATGTGATGACAGGGTTGATTGCTGCACTTAGCAGTTCTCCTTCCCGCGGTGTCGGTGCCTGCCATTGGGCGCAGGGTCAAGACTGATTTGTATATGGCTGGGTACAAACTGAGTGGCATGGTGAGCAAAGAAACAATGGATTTAGGCCCAGATCTCAGTACTTGGGTGAATGTATGACATTGTTCTGCATTCTGTCCATCAATTGTTCTTTTTGCATTTGTCACCCCGAGTGGTACGGGTATGCCCAGACTTGGGTCCCCTACTCTCCATGCCACTGCAGTCAAGCTATCCTGGCTGATGAGGGCTGAAAGCCCGAAACCGGTCCTAGGATGCTTGTTTCCAGTGCAGGGAGTAACTGGCCTGGCAGGTCGGGCTGGACTGTTCCCAATGGGTGCAGGGTCAAGACTGATTTGCATATGGCTGGGTCCAAACTGGAATGGCATGGTGAGCAAAAAAACGATGGGGCAGATTTATGAGCCCCTTGCGCCACTTTTGCGTCACTTTTAACATGGGAAAAGTGACGCAAAAGTGGCGCAAGGGGCTCATAAATCGGCCCCGATGGATTTAGGCCCAGATATCTGTACTGGGGTGAATGTATGACATTCTTCTGCATGCTGTCCATCAATTGCTCTTTTTGCATTTTGTCACCTTGAGTGGGGCGGGTATGCCCAGACGTGTGGATCCCATGCTCTCAATGCCACTGTAGTCAAGCTATCCTGGCTGATAAGGGCTGAAAGCCCAAAACCGGTCCTAGGGTGCTTCTTTCCAGTCCAGGGAGGAAGTGGCCTGGCAGTGAATGTATGGGCTGGACTGTTCCCAATGGGTGCAGGGTCAAGACTGATTTGCATATGGCTGGGTCCAAACTGGAATGGCATGATGAGCAAAAATACAATGGATTTAGGCCCAGATCTCTGCACTGGGGTGAATGAATGACATTATTCTGCATTCTGTCCAATTGTTCTTTTTCCGTTTGTCACCCCAAGTGGGCCGGTTATGCCCAGACGTGGGTCCCGTGCTCGCCATTCCACTGGAGTCAAACTATCCTGAGTGATGAGGGCTAAAAGGCCAAAACTGGTCCTAGGAGGCTTGTTTCCAGTCCAGGGAGGACCTGGCGTGGCAGTTCGGGCTGGACAGTTCCCATTGGGCGCAGGGTCAAGACAGATTTGCATATGGCTGGGTCCAAACAGGAATGGCATGGTGAGCAAAAAAACAATGGTTTTAGGCCCAGATCTCTGTACTGGGGTGAATGTATGACATTCTTCTGCATGCTGTCCAGCAATTGTTCTTTTTGCATTTTGTCACCTCGAATGGGGCGGGTATGCCCAGACGTGTGGATCCCGTGCTCTCAATGCCACTGGAGTCAAGCTATCCTGGCTGATGAGGGCTGAAAGCCTGAAACCGGTCCTAGGATGCTTGTTTCCAGTCCAGGGAGGAACGGGCCTGGCAGTTCAGGCTGGACTTTTCCCAATGGGTGCAGGGTCAAGACTGATTTGCATATGGCTAGGTCCCAATTGGAATGGCATGATGAGCAAAAAAATGGATTTAGGCCCAGATCTCTGTACTGGGGTGAATGTATGACATTGTTGTGCATTCTGTCCATCAATTGTTCTTTTTGCATTTGTCCCCCCAAGTGGAATGGGTATCGCCAGACGTGGGTCCCATGCTCTCCATGCCACTGGAGTCAAGCTTTCTTGGATGATGAGGGCTCAAATCCCGAAACCAGTGCTAGGATGCTTGTTTCCAGTCCAGGGAGGACCTGGCCTGGCAGTTTGGGCTGGACTGTTCCCACTGGGCGCAGGGTCATGACAGATTTGCATGTGGCTGGGTCCAAACTGGAATGGCACGATGAGCAAAAAAACAATGGATTTAGGCCCAGATCTCTGCACTGGGGTGAATGTATGACAATGTTCTGCATTCTGTCCATCAATTGTTCTTTTTGCATTTGTCCCCCCAAGTGTGACGGTTATGCCCAGACTTGGGTCCCGTACTCTCCATGCCACTGCAGTCAAATTATCCTGGCTGATGAGGGCTGAAAGCCCGAAACTGGTCCTAGGATGCTTGTTTCCAGTCCAGGGAGGACCTGGCCTGGCAGTTTGGGCTGGACTGTTCCCATTGAGCGCAGGGTCAAGACAGATTTGCATATGGCTGGGTCCAAACTGGAATGGCGTGGTGAGCTAAACAACGATGGATTTAGGCCCAGATCTCTGTACTGGGGTGAATGTATGACATTCTTCTGCATGTTGTCCATCATTTGCTCTTTTTGCATTTTGCACCTTGAGTGGGGCGGGTATGCCCAGACGTGTGGATCCCATGCTCTCAATGCCACTGTAGTCAAGCTATCGTGGCTGATAAGGGCTGAAAGCCCAAAACCGGTCCTAGGGTGCTTCTTTCCAGACAAGGGAGGAAGTGGCCTGGCAGTTTGGGCTGGACTGTTCCCAATGGGTGCAGGGTCAAGACTGATTTGCATATGGCTGGGTCCAAACTGGAATGGCATGGTGAGCAAAAGAACTATGGATTTAGGCCCAGATCTCTGTAATGGGGTGAATGTATCACATTGTTCTGCATTCTTTTCATCAAGTGTTCTTTTTGCATTTGTCACCCCAAGTGGGACGGGTATGCGCAGACGTGGTTCCCGTGCTCTCCATGCCACTGGAGTCAAGCTATCCTGGCTGATGAGGGCTGAAAGCCCAAAACTGGTCCTAGGATGCTTGTTTTCAGTCCATGGAGGACCTGGCCTGGCAGTACGGGCTGGACTGTTCCCATTGGGCCCATGGCCAAGACTGATTTGCATATGGCTGGGTCCAAACAGGAATGGCATTGTGACCAAAAAAACGATAGATTTAGTTCCAGATCTCTGTACTGGGGTGAATGTATGACATTCTTCTGCATTCTGTCCATCAATTGTTCTTTTTGCATTTGTCCCCCCAAGTGGAATGGGTATCGCCAGACGTGGGTCCCATGCTCTCCATGCCACTGGAGTCAAGCTTTCTTGGATGATGAGGGCTCAAATCCCGTAACCAGTGCTAGGATGCTTGTTTCCAGTCCAGGGAGGACCTGGCCTGGCAGTTTGGGCTGGACTGTTCCCACTGGGCGCAGGGTCATGACAGATTTGCATGTGGCTGGGTCCAAACTGGAATGGCACGATGAGCAAAAAAACAATGGATTTAGGCCCAGATCTCTGCACTGGGGTGAATGTATGACAATGTTCTGCATTCTGTCCATCAATTGTTCTTTTTGCATTTGTCCCCCCAAGTGGGACGGTTATGCCCAGACTTGGGTCCCGTACTCTCCATGCCACTGCAGTCAAATTATCCTGGCTGATGAGGGCTGAAAGCCCGAAACTGGTCCTAGGATGCTTGTTTCCAGTCCAGGGAGGACCTGGCCTGGCAGTTTGGGCTGGACTGTTCCCATTGAGCGCAGGGTCAAGACAGATTTGCATATGGCTGGGTCCAAACTGGAATGGCGTGGTGAGCTAAACAACGATGGATTTAGGCCCAGATCTCTGTACTGGGGTGAATGTATGACATTCTTCTGCATGTTGTCCATCATTTGCTCTTTTTGCATTTTGCACCTTGAGTGGGGCGGGTATGCCCAGACGTGTGGATCCCATGCTCTCAATGCCACTGTAGTCAAGCTATCGTGGCTGATAAGGGCTGAAAGCCCAAAACCGGTCCTAGGGTGCTTCTTTCCAGACAAGGGAGGAAGTGGCCTGGCAGTTCGGGCTGGACTGTTCCCAATGGGTGCAGGGTCAAGACTGATTTGCATATGGCTGGGTCCAAACTGGAATGGCATGGTGAGCAAAAGAACTATGGATTTAGGCCCAGATCTCTTTAATGGGGTGAATGTATCACATTGTTCTGCATTCTTTTCATCAAGTGTTCTTTTTGCATTTGTCACCCCAAGTGGGACGGGTATGCGCAGACGTGGTTCCCGTGCTCTCCATGCCACTGGAGTCAAGCTATCCTGGCTGATGAGGGCTGAAAGCCCAAAACTGGTCCTAGGATGCTTGTTTTCAGTCCATGGAGGACCTGGCCTGGCAGTACGGGCTGGACTGTTCCCATTGGGCCCATGGCCAAGACTGATTTGCATATGGCTGGGTCCAAACAGGAATGGCATTGTGACCAAAAAAACGATAGATTTAGTTCCAGATCTCTGTACTGGGGTGAATGTATGACATTCTTCTGCATTCTGTCCATCAATTCTTCTTTTTGCATTTGTCACCTCGAGTGGGGCGGTTATGCCGAGACGTGTGTATCCGGTGCTCTTAATGCACCTGGAGTCAAGCTATTCTGGCTGAGGAGGGCTGAAAGCCCAAAACCGGTCCTAGGATACTTATTTCCAGTCCAGGGAGGACCTGGCCTGGCAGTTCGGGCTGGACTGTTTCCATTGGGCGCAGGGTCAAGCCTGATTTGCATATGGCTGGGTCCAAACTGGAATGGCATGGTGAGTAAAAAAACAATTAATTTAGGCCCAGGTCTCTGTACTGGGGTGAATGTATGACATTGTTCTGCATTCTGTCAATCAATTGTTCTTTTTGCATTTGTCACCCCGAGTGGTACGGGTATGCCCAGACTTGGGTCCCGTACTCTCCATGCCACTGCAGCCAAGCTATCCTGGCTGATGAGGGCTGAAAGCCCGAAACCAGTCCTAGGATGCTGCTTTCCAGTCCAGGGAGGACCTGGCCTGGCAGTTCGAGCTGGACTGTTCCCATTGGGCGCAGGGTCAAGAGTGATTTGCATTTGGCTGGGTCCAAACTAGAATGGCATGGTGAGCAAAACAACGATGGATTTAGGCCCAGATATATGTACTGGGGTGAATGTATGACATTGCTCTGCATTCTGTCCATCAATTGTTCTTTTTGCATTTGTCACCCCGAGTGGAACGGGTATGCCCAGACGTGGGTCCCGTGCTCTCCTTGCCACTGGAGTCAAGCTATCATGGCTGATGAGGGCTGAAAGCCCCAAACTGGTCCTAGGATGCTTGTTTCCAGTACAGGGAGGACCAGGCCTGGCAGTTCGGGCTGGACAGTTCCCAATTGGCGCAGGTTAAAGACTGATTTTCATATGGCTTTGTCCAAACAGGAATGGCATTGTGAGCAAAAAAACGATGGGTTTAGGCCCAGATCTCTGTACTGGCGTGAATGTCTGGCATTGTTGTGCATTCTGTCCATCAATTGTTCATTTTGCATTTTTGACGCCGAGTGGAATGGGTATGTCCAGACGTGGGTCCCGTGCTCTCCATGCCACTGGCGTCAAGCTATTCTGGCTGATGAGGGCTGAAAGCCCGAAACCAGTCCTAGGATGCTGCTTTCCAGTCCAGGGAGGACCTGGCCTGGCAGTTCGAGCTGGACTGTTCCCAATGGGTGCAGGGTCAAGACTGATTTGCATATGGCTGGGTCCAAACTGGAATGGCATGATGAGTAAAAAAACTATGGATTTAGGCCCAGACTCTCTACACAGGGGTGAATGTATGACATTGTTCTGCATTCTGTCCATCAATTGTTCTTTTTGCATTTGTCATCCCAGGTGAGACGGGTATCCCGAGAATTGGGTTCCGTGCACTCCATGCCACTGGAGTAAAGCTATCCTGGCTGATGGGGGCTGAAAGCCCCAAACTGGTCCTAGGATGCTTGTTTCCAGTACAGGGCGGACCAGGCCTGGCAGTTCGGGCTGGACAGTTCCCAATTTGCTCAGGTTAAAGACTGATTTTCATATGGCTGGGTCCAAACAGGAATGGCATGGTGAGCAAGAAAACCATGGGTTTAGGCCCAGATCTCTGTACTGGGGTGAATGTCTGACACTGTTGTGCATTCTGTCCATCAATTGTTCTTTTTGTATTTATCACGCCGAGTGGAATGGTATGTCCACACATGGGTCCCGTGCTCTCCATGCCATTGGAGTCAAGCTATTCTGGATGATGAGTGTTGAATCCCTGAAACCGGTCCTAGGATGCTTGTTTCCAGTCCAGGGAGGAACTGGCCTGGCATATCCAGCTGGACTGTTCACAATGGGTGCAGGGTCAAGACTGATTTGCATATGGCTGGGTCCAAACTGGAATGGCATGATGAGTAAAAAAAACATGGATTTAGGCCCAGATCTCTGCACTGGGGTGAATGTATGACATTGTTCTGCATTCTGTCCATCAATTGTTCTTTTTGCATTTGTCACCCCAAGTGAGACGGGTAGGCCGAGATGTGGGTCCCGTGCTCTCCTTGCCACTGCAGTCAAGCTATCCTGGCTGATGAGGGCTGAAAGCCCAAAACCGGTCCTAAGATGCTGCTTTCCGGTCCAGGGAGGACCTGGCCTGCCAGTTCGAGCTGGACTGTTCCCATTGGGCGCCGGGTCAAGACTGATTTGCATATGGCTGGGTCCAAACTAGACTGGCATGGTGAGCAAAAAACACGATGGATTTAGTCCCAGATCTCTGTACTGGGGTGAATGTATGACATTCTTCTGCAGTCTGTCCATCAATTATTCTTTTTGCATTTGTCACTTCGAGTGGGGCGGATATGTCCAGACGTGTGTATCCCGTGCTCTCAATGCCACTGGAGTAAAGCTATCCTGGCTGATGAGGGCTGAAAGCCCGAAACCGGTCCTAGGATGCTTGTTTACAGTCCAGGGCGGACCAGGCCTGGCAGTTCGTGCTGGACAGTTCCCAATTGGCACAGGTTAAAGACTGATTTTCATATGGCTGGGTCCAAACAGGAATGGCATTGTGGTAAATTTAAATTACCTAGACTTAATTTATGCGGTAAAATACAATACGAATAACTCAGTAAAAATAAGAGGCAGAATCCGTGGTATTCGAGGGTATAATAGGGAGTTTATTCCTTACAAAGGAATGATGGTTCGAACCAGGCAATCGAGTTCCGTCACCACGAAGGTTCAGGAAGGGATCAGCAATACATTATTGACAGGTTATAGCATATATAGTGATGCATTACAGTAAAGACAGATGCAGGAGGCGTAACAGCTGATAAGAATACACATACGTAATAAAAAAGGCGTTACAATAGGCGTGCATAGAGGCGTATACTAAAAACGTCATTATGATGATGACACAAGTGGGTGGATCCATAAGAGAATCCTGCAAAGTCAGCAGAAATACATGGCAGAGATGCGCGCGCAGCCGCATGACGTGTGATTGACGTGTAACTAGAGGGTGAAGGGAACTTGACATTTAGCCCTACATGAGGAGACAGAAGTCTGGGGTGTCAGGACAACCTAGTCCTGAATCATATCTAATATCTTGTGTTTAAAGAACTATATTATCTGGAAGGAAAGGTCTTCTCGGACAGATCCTATTCTATACTGACTGCTAGTGCGTGTACAAGCGTCTAAGTGTCTACATGAGATGCGAGGGGGCATGGGCCTACCATGGTAACGAGAGTCATGAGTTACTTGCACGGAGACAGTAAGGCCGGGCCCTTTGCTCTGCAGCTAGAGGGATGTTTACGTAAGCTACTTAGACAGGAATGCATTTCTTGAGGAGCGGAACAGATAACTTGAAGGCTGAATACAGTTTTGGCAGGCAACAGGCCGGGCTAGGCACCGTTAGCCGCGCAGGAAGTAAGACAAAGTTCATGGATACAGATGCAGGTCCAGGCTGGAGCATTCAGAGGCAGAAGCAGGAAAAAGCTCGATGGCAGGATTCAGGGCCTACCTTGCCAGAGCTGGAAAACGTGAAAAGTATACCATATAAAGACGGTGGCAAGGCATACTTAAGAACGGAATATCTGGCCCATTCATGGCAGATATGAAAGAGTACATATTAACGTTGGACACAATTGTATTTGCGTCTTCATAGCTTGAAGTGGAGGGAACATACATGTACTTGTAGCATGTACATGGAGCCGTTGGGGTCTAGATAGGGGACACAATTGACCATAAAAATTCATATTTCCTCATTCCCTCCTTGTCCCCTACGGACCCTCATGAAATATCGATCTTCAGGAATCCATCAATCTGTTCATGTAACATCATTTGCTCTTCTTTCTTCTTCCGGGATCTTGAATGAAAACTTGAACGTGGAATACACGATGTGGCACACAGGCCGCAAATCGCTGGTCCACATTGTAGACATAAGCAGCAACTGAATACTATGAGAAGGCCAATACCTAGGAAGGATAGGACCTTCCATCCGCAGGCTGACAACACGCTCCAGAACCAACCGGACCATGTCCAGGTGCCTGCATTCTGATGTATCTGGTTTGCAATCTTGTGAAGACGAGTTATGGCTTTATATACAGATGGCGCGTTTTCTGGGATGAAAACACAGCAACTTGATCCGATGACCCTACAAGCTCCGCCCCTATCTGCTAGGATGACGTCAAGGACAAGACGATTTTGGAGAACAACAATCCGCATCGCAGACTGCTCCTCTGTTAAGTTGCCTAGGGCAGAGGTAGTTTCATTCACTACTGCTTCAAGGGTTCTGGTTAATCTACGTATCAGTTTACTGTTTGAGACAACACCTATGTAAGGAAAGAGACCTTTATTGAAGTCTGTATATTGTTCCCATGCTGTTTCGGTGTAGTCAACAATCGGGATATCTCTCTGGGGTCTATGGTGTACTAGATTGGTATTTCTATGATAATCAGGAGGGGCTAGGAAAACAGGTGGCAGAAGGAATGCAATGTAACAGGTACCATCCCAATCTAGGGGTAGGCGTATATATGCGGTGTGACCACAGATGAAGTAGGAGTGACGGGAAGCTCTAAATGTAGACTTGCCTTTATCACTGAATTCGATCACAGTAGTACATTTACTATGACCCAGGTGTACTGATCCATTCTTTCTTACACAGAATTCACCTTTGACTGGTAATACGGACATAGCAGGCAAGACTAGTGTAGCTTCAGATTCAACATTCAGAATCATGAGGTTAAGTGTAAAATTACCTAATCCATATACTTCATTTTCTAGGTCAGTTCCTGTTCTTTTGGGAAGTCCCTCCTTGTTAGGATAACAGGCTTTAAGCAAAACTAAGTTCAGGTTTCCCCATACCCAGTTGCTCTGGTAAACTACAGTGTTTGAATCTAAAGAGTTAATCAAACTAAACCATGCTCCACAAGAACCATTGTGTGTAAACGGGTACGGAAAGAGAGGCAGAACTCCTTTGTATTTCTGATAGGGAGGGAGTCGGCCACATATCCAACAATTTGTAGCATTGCTGGTCTGATGGGAATGATGTAACATACTAATGAATGTGTTGTTGCGCAGCGCAAATCTATAGGACAACTCATGTGGAGGTAGTTCACTAAAAGAATGTTCGGCTGTAACATTGTAAGCACGCTTGAAAATAGGATAGTACATGTGTAACAGTATACTTGCAGCAATAATAAAAAGACTTAGAAAAAACATAATCAACAATGTCACTATACAGTGACTATGAAGTGATTTACAGTATGCATGTTTCTTGAGCTGTTTCTTTCTATTTCTCTCTCTCATTCGGTCTAGAGGATACATGTCAAGACTTAATTCAACCGATTCACCTTGGAGAGGACTTAAACAATCGAATTGTCTGACTTGCTAGACCTTAGTTTCAGTTTATAAGTTTGAGATTCGGTCTTTTCAACCAGGGGGAGTTTTGAATCAGTCTCTGGAAGGGGGCAGGGCTGAGAGTTCAGATCGGCTGGTAGTCCATGAAATTTCTTGATATGACTCGAGTGTAACCAACCCTTGCGACCCTCGACCTTCACTGCTGTCCTCGTCGTTAGAAGAACCAGCTTTGGTTGTAGCCAGCGAGGCTCCAACGGGCTCCTCCTGTCGAAGTTTCTGACGAAAACGAGATCCCCAGGAACCACTTCATGGGGCTTTACCTCAGTGTTGTCGGGAAAGGCTGCAGCTACCTGTGAACGGCAAGATTGTAGTGCAGACATCAAGGAAGCAAGGTAATCTGTCAGCATATTACAATCAACATCAGTTATTTTACGAGGTATAGGCGTCCCCCACATATTTGGTGGCCTACCGAAGACCACCTCGTACGGGGATAGCCCTGTGCGAGAATGTGCTACCATTCTCATGTAAAATAGTGCAACCGGTAAGGCTACTATCCAGTCGACACCTTTCTCTCTACAGATTTTAGAAAGTCGTATTTTCAGGGTCTGATTATGACGTTCCACGAGACCTGCTGCCTCGGGATGTCGGACACAGTGGAATTTCCATTGATAGCCTAACAAGAGTGAAATGTGTTTCATTAGCTCGGATGAGAACGGCTGGCCATTATCTGAATACACGATACGGGGCAAACCATACCGTGGGAAGAATTCACGAACTAATTGTTTGGCAGTAGTCGGGGCAGTGTAATCTGAGACGGGATACGCCTCTGTCCAACGGGAAAGAGCGCATACAACTACGAGGACATATTTGAATCCTCGACATCGTTCCATCTGGATATAATCCATCTGGAGGACTTCAAAAGGGTGATCGGGAGGTTGAAATCCACCCTGCTCTACAGGTACACCTTTACCTGGATTGAACTGACAACAAATCATACAAGTTCGGACTTTCTGTTTGGCTGCAGCTCGTAAGTGTTTGTTGAACCAAATGTGTTGAATACTGTCTAACATGGCTTTTTCTCCTAGATGTGCTGGACTATGTATTGTGTTAATGATAACTTGAACCATTGAGTCGGGGAGAAACCATATAGATTTTCCCTTCGTCATCCATCCCTGATCTGTTTGGATCCCTCCTAATTCAGTCCATTTCTTTATTTCCTCTGGTGTAGCATGTGTCTGTATGTCAATTACATCAAGGGCGGGATCCTTAACTGTCATGCAGTGTGTCGGCGTCGGAACTATTGTCTTTGTCAAGTCGGTTGCATGAGTCTGATTCTGTGCTGTTTGCTTAGCTGTTCGGTCTGCTAGGTCGTTACCCTGGGAAATAATATCGGTGACTTTTGTATGGGCTTTACACTTCATGATAGATATTGAAATAGGCAAATGTATTGCATCTAACAGGGCTTGAATGAGGGGACCGTGTTGAATGTTGGCACCGTGAGAAGTCAAATAACCTCTCTCTCGCCAAAGGACTCCGAAGTCGTGTACGACTCCGAATGCATAACGTGAATCTGTGTATATGTTAACTTTCCTATTTTTGGCTTGAATACAGGCTTGTGTCAGAGCAATAAGCTCTGCTGCTTGAGCTGATAATGTGTCAATACAATTTGTTTCAATGACTTCGGTGTCTGTCGTGACTGCATAAGCGGCCACTAACTTTCCTGTACTTGTTCTCATACATGAACCATCTACATACAGTGTCAGGTCTGGGTCTGGTAATGGGACATCTGTCAAGTCTTGTCTGGGTTTCGTCGTAATAGTAATGACTTCAATACAATCATGCGCCAGTGGGTCTGTTCCACTTAATGGCAAAAGTGTGGCAGGATTTAATGTACTACAACGTCTGATTTCTATGTGTGGCTGAAACAATGTGAGTTCGTAACCTGTCAGTCTTGCTATAGTCAAGTGTTGTGTTTGTGTCCGGTTCAAGAGAACCTCTACTGCGTGTGGTACTTGTACTGTCAATTGATGTCCTAGTACTATGGAATCGCTTTGTCTAATCGCTAGAGCTGTCGCTGCAACTGATTTCAGACACGCAGGAAGAGCTTGAGCTACGGGATCTAACGTGCTAGAAAAGTAAGCACATGGCTTGTGTGATCCTGCTTGTTCCTGCGTGAGTACTGACAAGGCAGTACCTTCACGTTCTGTAACAAAGAGTGTAAAAGGCTTACTGTAACATGGTGTCGCTAAAACAGGTGCTTGGCATAAAGCTTTCTTTAAGTCTTCAAAAGCTTGTGTATGTTCTGGAGTCCAAGGGAGGACAGTCGATGTCGCTGCCTCCTGGGTTGTCAACTGAATGAGAGGTTTTGCCAAAAATGCATATTGGGGAATCCACTGCCTGCAGTATGAAGTGAGGCCTATGAAGGCCCGTACCTCCTTTTGTGTCTTGGGTGGTGGCATGTTTACAATTAACTGGATGCGATCAGGTGTGAGCTGTCTCCCCCATTTGGACAGCAAGTGCCCTAGGTACACAACTTGCTGGGCACAAAATTGCAGCTTTGAAGGGGACACCTTGTGCCCCTTGTCGGCTAGGAAATGTAAAACCGTCAGTGATGCTTTTTCACATTCGGGTTCGCTTCGGGCGGTGATCAGCAGATCATCGACATACTGAAGCAGTGCAGTGTTAACAGGCATGTGGATACTGTCAAGTTGTCTTTTCAGTGCTTGGCTGTAGATGCTAGGACTTTCTGTAAATCCTTGAGGTGCGCGTGCGAATTTAAAACTTCGTCCATTTAAACTGAATCCGAACAAATATTGACTTTCCGGATCGATTGGGACGCTAAAGAAGGCGTTCTTGAGGTCGATTACAGTAAAGAACGTTGCCTCTGAATCAATAGCTGTCAGTAATGAAGAGATATCTGGGACCACGGGATATTGTGGTACAATGCATTTGTTCAATTCGCGCAGATCAATAACTAATCGATATACTGGGGGTGCTTTTGGATCAGTTCGTTTAAGAATCGGAATAATCGGAGAATTACATACATTGGAGTCGGTTTCTACAACCACTCCTTGTGCTATGAGCTCGTCAATGATTTGCAGTAAAGCCACTACAGCATCTGGCGGTAACTTGTATTGTCGCTTTCGTGGTAGTACCACTCCTGCTTTGAGTGTGACTCGATATGGTGTAATGTGCATACAACCTACATCAGTGGGGCCTTGTGCCCATAAATGTGCAGGTAGATTCTGTAACCGGTGATCCATGTCTCTAGACACGTAGTGACCTTTAAAGTCACGCAAAAATAGTCGTACTCCGTCCGGAGAACAACATATTATAGCTCCTAGAGCTTTCAATATTTTTTTACCTAACAAGTTTTCTGGGCATGATTTCGTAAGCAATAGATCTGTAGTCCGTGTTAATGGACCGACTGTAAATGCAAGTGGTTGCGATACTTCGTTAATAGTAGGCTTTCCTGAAAAACCAAGGGAAATATTTTGTGAGCCTGAGAGGGGTGCCCCTGGGACTTCATCGTGACTTATAGTTGTTCTGCTTGCCCCTGTGTCGAGTAGAAACTTTCTGTCTTTCCCTAATACTTGACTCTGTACATAAGGACCCTCTTGATCTACAGGAACCTCAATAAGGGGTAAGCCAACTTCCCTCTCTAGGCTATTTCATGTGTAGCGCTGATACTCTGGATAGTCATTTTGTGCATACTGGTACATCTGCTGTGTCGTGTTCTGTGTTGCAGCAATAGGCTGTGGCTGTGGTTGTGGTACGGTCTGTTGTGCAGCTTGCATAGGCTGTATATTCTGAGGTACTTGTTGTTGGATCTGATCCTGTCTAGGCGGACGCGGTCTCTCCTTGGTTTTACCCGTGGAGATATTATGTTTTAGAACTGCACAATCGTTTATATAATGACCTGGCTGTTTACAATAGTTGCATGTCCCTTTAACGGGAACCGCTGAGTTACTGGACTGTGTCGCACCCTTTTTATGACCGTCAGCTGGAACTGACTGAGCGACAAGCATTTTCATTTTCGTGTCTTTCATACGTCTTTGTTCGTGTTCTTGTTCTTCTCTAATTCTATTCTGGTGATACTGTAACATTTGTAACATTTGTGAAGGAGTGTTAGCTTGCCAAGTGCTTTCAACTTTCAATACTCTGTTTTTAACCTGTGGTAGGGAATTCTCGACTAGTTTTGTTACAAAAAGGTGTGGATATGACTCACTATTTGCTTTCAGGCCGCTATTAATACCAAAACATTTTTCAAATCGGGAATAAAAATCACTAGTGTCTTCATCGGGTTTCTGTTTACAAGCTGAGATTGCTCCCCAATCTTCCTTTTTCGTAGTTAATAAACGTGGCAATACTTGTACTAATAGTCCTGGCAATGCTTTTGTTTTGTCCCCAAGCCCTACGCCTGCAGTTCTGCTATTTTCTTCAGTTTCTAATGCGGTCCAATCAATCTTTTGGTCTCCCACCTCCCATTCTTTTTCCTTTAGTTTCTCATAAATACCGGCAGGCAATAATACTTTCAATATTTTCATAATGTCAGGATAGGTATAATCACCCATGAGTAACATGTCCTTTAGTTCACGGTGAAAACCTGCTGGATCTTTGTCATGGCTGGGCACTAATTTTTTCATTTCCAATAGTTCTATTTTGGTTATGGGCGTGTACACAAACACGCGTCTAAACGTATTGTCATCATTTCTTACTGGGTGTACTTCGCGTAAGGGATTCTGTCTGTCTATGTAATACGTTTTTCTCTCCATGGAAGGAGCTGGATCATGTTCTGGACACAAAAAGGCACTATATCTATGTCTGTATTCTAGGATTACTTTAATTAGATCGGTACCTAAACCTCTCCATTTATTCATGAGTAGTTCTATCAATATATCAGGTAGGGGACCAGGATCGGAGTGTTGGCCTTTATATAATATAAGGAGATGTTGTATCATGTATATACTAGCTAAACGCTGTTCGTCTGGGGCGAGATTCAGAAACGTGTGTGCTAGCGCATCATCACTGTATTTTTCAGGGCTATCAGCCCATTGTACTGCTGACCTAGCTAATTCTTGTTCATCCATAGAATCGAGCATATGGTACCCCCTTCGTTCTCGAAGTAATTTATCAGTAGCCTGGAATAAGTGTTCAGGGGTCCTTGGATTTGTAATAACTGTTTGAAAAATTCTGTTACATTCTGGACGTATCGGACGTATTGTTTTATTAAAAGATCTTCCTTTTCCTACATAAGCTATCATTTGTTTAGCTGGTAATTCAAATTGTCCTGTGTTCATTTCTGACTGTTCCTCCTCCTCTTCCTCTGATTCAGTTTTATCTGCTTCTACTCTGCTTTCATGTATTCGTTCTACTTCTTTTCTGATCCTTCGGCACATGGCTTCTATACACTTCTGTTTATCATGTCTTCCGTCTGTTATATTCTGACCCCATTTGGTAAGTGCTTGCATTTCCTCCGAATCTACCTCAGGCCTATCTCTATTTCTGATCAAGCAGTTTATGAAAAAACGTAACAATAATTTTTGTATGTCTACTTTCTGGTATTCCATGGCTTCGGCAATACTTTCAGGACCTTGCCCTGTTTGGATAAAACGATATATTTTGTCTAGATGTTCAACCATTCCTGGTAACGTCATTAAATATTGTGTAGCTCGTCGCAAACGTACTGAATACAGCAACATTCTGTCGTGTTTTCCTGGCACTGGATCATATCTACAATCGGAAAGAGGCTCATTTAATATATTGTCATTAGCTCTTTGGGGTGTACGTTGGTATGCTAAATCCCTATAAGTCAATCTAGTTGTTGGCGGTGGCGTGGAAAAACCTCCTGTCGCACCTCCTGAGGTGCCAAGTCCAAAAGGATTTGTTGGGTGTAGGGTAGAGAGTGTGGGTGCAGGAAGGACTGTAGAAACAGATGGAATGGTTAGAACTTGAGTAGGAGTTTGTTGCTGCGGAGGTGGGTGCAGCTGATTTTGGGGTTGAGTGTCGTTAACGGGTGGTGTGCGTGGCTGCGCACCATTAGCATATTCGGGGGCTGCATCGTCTAAATAGGAAGAAAGGAAAATGTATTTTGCGGTCTTGGGATGTACTTTAATCGGGAGTAACGGAGGTGGCAGATCTTTTGGTACCTCCAAGGTGGCTTTAGGCAAACCCTCGGCCAGAAGAGGATACATATCATTCATAAGAGTGTTTCGTTGTCTGTCTACTTGTTCTGATTTTACTCGGGTACCTTCGTCAATTAATATGTTTTCTCGGGCTTTTTCTGAATCTTCCCTACTTTTCTCTTCCTTTCTGAGCGCTTTCTCTGTGCGCCTATGCGATTCTTTACGCCATAGTTCAATGGCATCTTTCTGTGACTGTCTGGCTTTCTTTTTCCATAACGCTTCTTCTATTCTCATGATGCAATCTGCATCCCATGTTCCAGCAGCGGGCCATCTCTGACTCTCTGCTAAGTCCTTGGTGTAGTCCACCCATAGATCAAGATATAATACGGCATCTAGGCCATGTTTATGGTACATAAAGTACCCTGGAGTGTCCCTAGGTGGGATGGGAACAGCTTCCTCGAGTATCCCTTTTCTAGTTTTTATCTGTCTTAATTTTGAAAATAACGGCATCTTGAACCTTGTTACTTAATTCTTACTTGGTCTCGAACACAATAATTTACAATAAACACGATAATGAAGATCGAACAATCACTCATACCACGACATTTAAAACATATCAAAACATTTTAGAACGAACAATAATAATTAGAATAAAACTAGTTAACTGCATAATGCTAAATATACTGTATGTACTGCTAAACAGCACAGATACACTGCTAAAACAGTGCAGACCAGGTCTGTGTACCCAGACCCGTCTTGACCGGCACAAACTAGTGTGCACGTCTAGATGCGTCCCCAGCAACGGTACTCACCGGGAAGCACGGAACGGAAGGCCTCGGAAGTCTGGACTGGACTAGACCAAACTGGACTGGACTGGACTCGTGACTTAGATACTTCGGAACTTCGGAATCTGGTGGACCTCTGTATACCTCGGATCTTGCTCTCTCAGCTAGGCTCTGGTCGGGATTCTCCGCACTCCTCACCGCCTCGTCTGGGTGTTGATCGCAGCCTCAGTCGCCCCCGTTGGCCTGAGGGAGATACAGGAAATCCTGCGGGTACGCGTAATTGTCCGTCCGGCTGTGGCAGGAGACCGGGTCTGCAACGCACCTCCGGCGCGTGGGGTGTGAGAGGTGTCCCTGTTCGGGCGCCAATTATGTGGTAAATTTAAATTACCTAGACTTAATTTATGCGGTAAAATACAATACGAATAACTCAGTAAAAATAAGAGGCAGAATCCGTGGTATTCGAGGGTATAATAGGGAGTTTATTCCTTACAAAGGAATGATGGTTCGAACCAGGCAATCGAGTTCCGTCACCACGAAGGTTCAGGAAGGGATCAGCAATACATTATTGACAGGTTATAGCATATATAGTGATGCATTACAGTAAAGACAGATGCGGGAGGCGTAACAGCTGATAAGAATACACATACGTAATAAAAAAGGCGTTACAATAGGCGTGCATAGAGGCGTATACTAAAAACGTCATTATGATGATGACACAAGTGGGTGGATCCATAAGAGAATCCTGCAAAGTCAGCAGAAATACATGGCAGAGATGCGCGCGCAGCCGCATGACGTGTGATTGACGTGTAACTAGAGGGTGAAGGGAACTTGACATTTAGCCCTACATGAGGAGACAGAAGTCTGGGGTGTCAGGACAACCTAGTCCTGAATCATATCTAATATCTTGTGTTTAAAGAACTATATTATCTGGAAGGAAAGGTCTTCTCGGACAGATCCTATTCTATACTGACTGCTAGTGCGTGTACAAGCGTCTAAGTGTCTACATGAGATGCGAGGGGGCATGGGCCTACCATGGTAACGAGAGTCATGAGTTACTTGCACGGAGACAGTAAGGCCGGGCCCTTTGCTCTGCAGCTAGAGGGATGTTTACCTAAGCTACTTAGACAGGAATGCATTTCTTGAGGAGCGGAACAGATAACTTGAAGGCTGAATACAGTTTTGGCAGGCAACAGGCCGGGCTAGGCACCGTTAGCCGCGCAGGAAGTAAGACAAAGTTCATGGATACAGATGCAGGTCCAGGCTGGAGCATTCAGAGGCAGAAGCAGGAAAAAGCTCGATGGCAGGATTCAGGGCCTACCTTGCCAGAGCTGGAAAACGTGAAAAGTATACCATATAAAGACGGTGGCAAGGCATACTTAAGAACGGAATATCTGGCCCATTCATGGCAGATATGAAAGAGTACATATTAACGTTGGACACAATTGTATTTGCGTCTTCATAGCTTGAAGTGGAGGGAACATACATGTACTTGTAGCATGTACATGGAGCCGTTGGGGTCTAGATAGGGGACACAATTGACCATAAAAATTCATATTTCCTCAGCATGGTGAGCAAAAAACGATGGGTTTAGGCCCAGATCTCTGTACTGGGGTGAATGTCTGACATTGTTGTGAATTCTGTCCATCAATTGTTCTTTTTGCATTTGTCACGCCGAGTGGAATGGGTATGTCCAGACGTGGGTCCCGTGCTCTCCATGCCACTGCAGTCAAGCTATTCTGGCTGATGAGGGTTGAAAGCCCGAAACCGGTCCTAGGGTGCTTGTTTCCAGTCTAGGGAGGAACTGGCCTGGCAGTTTGGGCTGGACTGTTCCCAATGGGTGCAGGGTCAAGACTGATTTTCATATGGCTGGGTCCAAACTGGAATGGCATGATGAGCAAAAAAACAATGAATTTAGGCCCAGATCTCTGCACTGTGGTGAATGTATGATATTGTTCTGCATTCTGTCCAATTGTTCTTTTTGCATTTGTCACCCCAAGTGGGACGGCTATGCCCAGACGTGGGTCCCGTGCTCGCCATTCCACTGGAGTCAACCTATTCTTACTGATGAGGGCTAAAAGGCCAAAACTAGTCCTAGGATGCTTGTTTCCAGTCCAGGGAGGACCTGGCGTGGCAGTTCGGGCTGGACTGTTCCCATTGGGTGCAGGGTCAAGACAGATTTGCATATGGCTGGGTCCAAACTGGAATGGCATGGTGAGCAAAAAAACGATGGTTTTAGCCCCAGATCTCTGTACTGGGGTGAATGTATGACATTCTTCTGCATGCTGTCCAGCAATTGTTCTTTTTGCATTTTGTCACCTCAAGTGGGGCGGGTATGCCCAGACGTGTGGATCCCGTGCTCTCAATGCCACTGGAGTCAAGCTATCCTGGCTGATGAGGGCTGAAAGCCTGAAACCGGTCCTAGGATGCTTGTTTCCAGTCCAGGGAGGAACTTGCCTGGCAGTTCGGGCTAGACTGTTCCCAATGGGTGCAGGGTCAAGACTGATTTGCATATGGCTGGGTCCCAACTGGAATGGCTTGATGAGCAAAAAAACAATGGATGTAGGGCCAGATCTCTGTACGGGGGTGAATGTATGACATTGTTCTGCATTCTGTCCATCAATTGTTCTTTTTGCATTTGTCACCCCAAGTGGGACGGCTATGCCCAGACGTGGGTCCAGTGCTCGCCATGCCACTGGAGTCAAGCTATCCTGGCTGATGAGGGCTGAAAGCCCAAAACTGGTCCTAGGATGCTTGTTTCCAGTCCAGGGAGGACCTGGCCTGGCAGTTTGGGCTGGACTGTTCCCATTGGGCGCAGGGTCAAGACAGATT
The DNA here is from genome assembly GCF_964204655.1 of Triturus cristatus. Lineage (NCBI taxonomy): Eukaryota > Metazoa > Chordata > Amphibia > Caudata > Salamandridae > Triturus > Triturus cristatus. Next base: position 722,406,965 of record NC_140595.1, read on the forward strand.
TGTATACGGCTGGGTCCAAACTGGAATGGCGTGGTGAGCTAAACAACGATGGATTTGGGCCCAGATCTCTGTACTGGGATGAATGTATGACATTCTTCTGCATTCTGTCCATCAATTGTTCTTTTTGCATTTGTCACGCCGAGTGGAATGGGTATGCCCAGACGTGGGTCCCGTGCTCTCCATGCCACTGGAGTCCAGCTTTCTTGGCTGATGAGGGTTGAAAGCCCAACACCGGTCCTAGGATGCTTGTTTGCAGTCCAGGGAGGACCTGACCTGGCAGTTCAGGCTGGACTTTTCCCATTGGACGTAGGGTCAAAACTGATTTGTATATGGCTGAGTCCAAACTGGAATGGCATTGTAACCAAAAAAACGATAGATTTAGGCCCAGGTCCCTGTACTGGGGTGAATGTATGATCTGCATTCTGTCGATCAATTGTTCTTTTTGCATTTGTCACGCCGAGTGGAATGGGTATGCCCAGACGTGGCTCCCGTGCTCTCCATGCCACTGGAGTCAAGCTTTCTTGGCTGATGAGGGCTGAAAGCCCGAAACCGGTCCTAGGATGCTTGTTTCCAGTCCAGGGAGGAACTGGCCTGGCAGTTCGGGCTGGACTGTTCCCAATGGGTGCAGGGTCAAGACTGATTTGCATATGGCTGGGTCCAAACTGGAATAGCGTGGTGAGCTAAACAACGATGGATTTAGGCCCAGATCTCTGTACGGGGGTGAATGTATGACATTCTTCTGCATGCTGTCCATCAATTGCTCTTTTTGCATTTTGTCACCTTGAGTGGGGCGGGTATGCCCAGACGTGTGGATCCCATGTTCTCAATACCACTGTAGTCAAGCTATCCTGGCTGATAAGGGCTGAAAGCCCCAAACCGGTCCTAGGATGCTTGTTTGCAGTCCAGGGAGGACCTTACCTGGCAGTTCAGGCTGGACTTTTCCCATTCGACGTATGGTCAAGACTGATTTGCATATGGCTGAGTCCAAACTGGAATGGCATGGTGAGCAAAAGAACTATGGATTTAGGCCCAGATCTCTGTAATGGGGTGAATGTATGACATTGTTCTGCATTCTTTCCATCAATTGTTCTTTTTGCATTTGTCACCCCAAGTGGGACGGCTAGCCCAGACATGGGTCCCGTGCTCGCCATGCCACTGGAGTCAAGCTATCCTGGCTGATGAGAGCTGAAAGCCCGAAACTGGTCCTAGGATGCTTGTTTCCAGTCCAGGGAGGAACTGGCCTGGCAGTTTGGGCTGGACTGTTCCCACTGGGCGCAGGGTCAAGACAGATTTGCATATGGCTGGGTCCAAACTGGAATGGTGTGGTGAGCTAAACAACGATGGATTTAGGCCCAGATCTCTGTACTGGGATGAATGTATGACATTCTTCTGCATTCTGTCCATCAATTCTTCTTTTTGCATTTGTCACCTCGAGTGGGGCGGTTATGCCGAGACTTGTGTATCCGGTGCTCTCCATGCCACTGGAGTCAAGCTATTCTGGCTGAGGAGGGCTGAAAGCCCAAAACCGGTCCTAGGATGCTTATTTCCAGTCCAGGGAGGACCTGACCTGGCAGTTCGGGCTGGACTGTTTCCATTGGGTGCAGGGTCAAGACTGATTTGCATATGGCTGGATCCAAACTGAAATGGCACGGTGAGCAAAAAAACAATTAATTTAGGCCCAGGTCTCTGTACTGGGGTGAATGTATGACATTGTTCTGCATTCTATCCATCAATTGTTCTTTTTTCATTTGTCTCCCCGAGTGGGACGGGTATGCCCAGACACGTGTCCTGTGCTCTCCATGCTCCTGGAGTCAAACTATCCTGGCTGATGAGGGCTGAAAGTCCAAAACCAGCCCTAGGATGTTTGTTTCCAGTCCAGGGAGGACCTGGCCTGGCAGTTCGGGCTGGACTGTTCTCATTGGGCGCAGGGCCAAGACTAATTTGCATATGGCTGGGTCCAAACTGGAGAGGCATGGTGACCAAAAAAACGATGGATTTAGTCCCAGATCTCTGTACTGGGGTAAATGTATGACATTCTTCTGCAGTCTGTCCATCAATTGTTCTTTTTGCATTTGTCACTTCAAGTGGGGCGGATATGTCGAGACGTGTGTATCCCATGCTCTCTATGCCACTGGAGTCAAGCTATCCTGGCTGATTAGGGCTGAAAGCCCAAAAACGATCCTAGGATGCTTGTTTCCAGTCCAGGGAGGACCTGGCCTGGCAGTTCGGGCTGGACTGTTCCCATTGGGTGCAAGGGTCAAGACTGATTTGCATATGGCTGGGTCCAAACTGGAATGACATGGTGAGCAAACAAACGATGGATTTAGGCCCAGATCTCTGTACTGGGGTGAATGTATGACATTGTTCTGTATTCTGTCCATCTATTGTTCTTTTTACATTTGTCACCCCGAGTTGGACGGGTATGCCATGACGTGGGTCCCGTGCTCTTCTTGCCACCGGTGTGAAGCTATCCTGGCTGATGAGGGCTGAAAGTTCGAAACCGGTCCTAGGATGCTTGTTTCCAGTCTAGGGAGGACCTGGCCTGGTAGTTCGGGCTAGACTGTTCCCATTGAGCGCAGGGTCAAGACTTATTTGCATATGGCTGGGTCCAAACTGGAATGGCATGGTGAGCAAAAAAACAATGGATTTAGGCCAAGATCTCTGTACTAGGGTGAATGTATGACATTGTTCTGCATTCTGTCCATCAATTGTTCTTTTTGCATTTGTCACCCCAAGTGGGACGGGTATGCCCAGATGTGGGTCTTGTGCTCTCCATGCCACTGGAGTTAACCTATCCTGGCTGATACGGTCCTAGGATGCATGGTCCTAGGCAGGGAGGACCTGGCCTGGCAGTTCGGGCTGGACTGTTCCCATGAGGCGCAGAGTCAAGACTGATTTGCATATGGCTGGGTTCAAACTGGAACGGCATGGTGAGCAGAAAAACGATGGATTTTGGTCCAGATCTCTGTACTGGGGTGAATGTATGACATTGTTTTGCATTCTGTCCATCAATTGTTCTTTTTGCACAGCGGCAGCTGCCATCAGATTAATTATTCTCATGCATTTCCCGCCATATTCCAAGAAAAAAACAAGAGCGGCACACCTGGAGACTGCACAATAATTTTATTGTTCACCACGACGATGCGTTTCGGCATAAGCCTTTATCGAGTGATTTGGTGCGTACAAATTCCCTTTGAAATACTGGCAAAGATTCATGGAAAGAAACAACATACTTCTGTTAATTTATCTTAGTTTCTGTGGCTGCAGCAAATTCGACTGGTATTTGACCGACATCAGTTAAAAATACATAAAACACATTTCAATATGGGTAATATTTATAACAATATCAGTGCTGTCTCACAGAAAATATGGATTTGACAATCAGTCTTTTTGTTAATCATATGTCACTTTTATCTGAGTTTCTAAATCAATATCACCTTACACAATCAAGATTAAACCATTCAACTCTGGTACCCTCTGAAAATGAAGCCCAAAAGGAGAGTTTTTTTTTTTTTTTTTTACATATAAGTAACCTTGCAGCACTATTTAGTTTCAAAGACAACAGGAATATCTGTCACAAGGCTTTCAACGTCACCTATAAATCCCTTAAGCATTGATGGTCACCTGACATAAGCGTTGCATGCAAGTGGAGTGATTAAAACTAGATTTTTGAAACTATTTTCGCACCACGCCTGAGAGAAATGGTTTAATGCACTAGCAAGATTTGCAAATTTCACATAATGCAACATTTACACATTTCGTTGGTGGAAAATTATTTTCCCACGTTTATACACATTGGAGACATTTTTTCCTTGAACCAGTACCCTCTCTAATCTAAGTGATTTTTTTTACTTTTCAATTTTCACAGTACCTACCATAAAGTGAATACTACATAATTTCAGATAGTTTTCACACATATTCGAGAAACAACATTTTCCAGTTTCATACAACTGTAGTTCTCACCTGCTGAGTTAACTGACTAGACCAGTGCAAAGGTCATATTTCGAGTAAATTGGACCAATTTCGGAAATCATTAATCTCACATTTTCAGAATTATTTTTTAGCCAAGTAGTAAGTGCTGGACAGGCCACAGGAGCCATCGGGACAATCCCCAGTGGGTTGAGGGACCAGAGATGTGTTAACCGCTGAAAGGGATGAGAAATGTATAGTCCTTCCAAACACCAAATAGAATTGAAAAATTGACTTACAGTTTCCATATAATTGTGTACAGGATTCGAAGCTGAGAGAAAATATTGGTCTTTGATACTGTCTGTGTTAGAGCCTGAACTACTGGGATATTTGATGATACTTTTCAGAACTGACTGTAAAGACTTTTATTTTCATCAGAGTGTTAGCGGTCAGTACATCCCTGCACGTGGAGATCTATAACATGACCTCTCGGTTAATAATGCATTTATCTCGCCCCTCCCTCTCCGTGATATCATTCCCTCCTCGTCTCCTGGGTTCTGTGTCCTCCCAGTTCTTTCTTCTGTTCCCAGCCCTTTTCCATCTGAGTGACAGTAGGAGCTGCATTCTTCTCCCAGCGGCTGTTATTAAAGAGAAGAGAAGGGTCCAGCACAATGTTAGTACTATGACAGGATACATAATTTGCTATAAAATAGACGTAGTAATATTATTTTTTATATTTAGGTAAGAAAAACATGTGCTGCGTTGGCCGGGAATCGAACCCGGGTCAACTGCTTGGAAGGCAGCTATGCTCACCACTATACCACCAACGCCTGCTAGAACTCTATTCCGCCACATGGCCTCTGACAGGTACTGCAACCTTCCAGTGTGTGTCAGAGTGCTTCAGTTGTGCACCTAAAGGTGACCTATCACGCACAAATTTGTATCTGGAATGACGCCTCCAGACCCCCAGTCTGGTCGCTTCTAAGCCCCCTCCTCAGGCCGTCCAGCGCTGACTGGAGCCCTCAACTTTGCAAAGCAGAAACCAGCTGCACCATTTCCTCAAACCCCGCAGGTGCCCGTGTGCTGACTCCAGCTTCAATCCTGTCCTAGGACAGTGAACTCCAGCTCTCTCTCGATAAGCGGGCTCATGCAGAGCAGCGCGTGCACTGTAAAGGGAGAAAGGGAGGCTCTGAATGGTCTCACTGCAGCCCTCTTAAGGGGGAAAAGCATTGAATAAGTGTTTGTGGTCAGGCAGTTATTAGTCTCTGTCAGTCAGTTATTAGTCTCTTGAGTTTTTGTGGTCAGTCAGTTACTAGTCTCTATCAGTCAGTTATTAGTCTCTTTAGTGTTTGTGGTCAGTCAGTTGCTAGTCTCAGTCAGTTATTAGTCTCGTGAGTGTTTGTAGCCAGTGACGTGGATTAACTCGTCACACCAGTAATATATGTGAAAAGCTGCAAAGAAGGAAAAAGCCTGAGTGACCATCTAAGAAATCTGCAGAAACAAAAAATAAAAACCTGTAAAATCTCATAAAGTAGCAAGCATTGCGTTTATTTACAGAGATGTATAGAGTTAGTTTGTGCCCTAATGAAATATACAAGGTCTCTTTGTGCCCCAAAGAAGTGCATCGCACAATGTGTGTTTTAATTTCAAGCTATTTCCGCTGTTACATTTCCCAATTAGAATGAACGACTGACACTCAGCATATGACTTGGTATTAAAATTTACAGAAGCAGACCACTTGACTATGAAGCAGAGTGGCGCAGCGGAAGCGTGCTGGGCCCATAACCCAGAGGTCGATGGATCGAAACCATCCTCTGCTAATGTTTTCTGACATTCAACAACATTTTTCTACTTTACATTTTAAGATTAGCTGTATATTAACTCGGTTCTTCATTGTCTTTCCCTTTCCCGCCTTTAATACAATACTCGGATAGTTATCGTATATTTCGTCTCACTTCATTGGTCTTACTTCCTTGATGGTTTTGTTACAAACGCACATAACGAAATACATTTGGACTCTGGAAATTATCATTTTACTATACCATGTTCAAACAAAATGATAATTCAGCTGAAAACGTCATATTTCATTTTCCATTCTACAACTGGAAAGAATGAATCATCCTGATCGGCCACATACTAGTACCACAGCGCCCTCTACTGTTCTTCAACTGAAGTACACAACAAAGAGTTAAAGTGTGTTAGAAGCAGTGTGAGGGCCAGAGAATAACAGGGGATATTTCGCAGGGACGGCCTGGATTATAGGCAGGGCCACTGGAATTATGCAGCAGGGGAGCGCCAAATTATGCAGCACGAAAAAGAAAATTATGCAGCATAAGCGGCATATTATTTTAGAGTATTATTCCATAAGTGTGTCAATCTCTAACTTTGTAATTCTGCTTGGACAAAGAATCCACTTACACAGTTTCAGTTTAACAACTAAATATAGAAATACGCAAATGAAAGGTGACCAGTTAACCTTTGCGAAGGGCTTCCGGTGCGCACAAGCACATGTTGCTGCGTTTTTAGCGACTTTTGATCTGTTTGAGTTGGAAAAAAATGTTTGTAAAAAAACTGCAGTATATGCAGCAGATGATGGATTATGTGGCTCATGAGGCAATTTCTCAAGTATGCGAAAACAGTTGCACCCCCAGGATTGCATAATTCCAGTGGCCCTTTCTATAGGACACTCAGGCAGTGCCTGGAGGGCTCGCCTCACAGGTCAGTGTGTGGGCAGTTTATCTGGGTGTTTTGGGCCAGTTTTATGATCTAATATCAGAAATTGGATTTCTAGTTGGCAGAGGTATGCATCCTGTCCAAGTAGGGGCCACAATCTCAGTCAGGGTAAGCCAGATACACACTAAAAGAGAACCTGTACTCACCCTCTGGTAGCTTGGCACAGAGCAGGCAGGCTTATGTAAAGAGGCAATGTATAAAGTATTTGGGAAACACACACACACATACAGTAACACAATGAAAACACCACAAAAATACTCCAAACAGTTTAAGAAAAATAGAGAATAATTTGTGAGTAAATCAAGACCAAACCAACAATAATCCAATAAGTAAAATAGAGTTATGAATTTTTAAGAAAATAAACCAAAAATAATGCTTTGAAGTCAATATCGCTTAGGGGTAATTAGAGGTCTCGCTGGGACGGGGTAAATCCATAGTTCAAGCTGACCATGATGGAGGGTAGGCCAGCTACAGGACTCAGACATGTCCCACAGACAAAGTACCTTGGCCCTCATTTACAAGAATTTGCCATCAGGCTGCGTCGCAAGCCTTTTTGCTGTGCTGCCCTACGGCAAAATGAAAGGGTGGGAATGCACCGTATCTATCAAATACGGTGCATTCCTGTCCTTTTTCCCAATGGGTCGCCATTTGCCAATGCAGGCACCCTTGCACTATGGTGCAAGGGTGCCTGCATTGCAGGGATGATTGTTTTTGTGCAAGAAGGGAAATCTTCCTGCACAAAAACCATTACAAGAGGCATTTTCCTCTTTCTGTGTGTGCTGCAGAATACAGCGCACATAGAAAATGAAAAACAAGGAGAAATAAAGGTATTTCTCCTCATTGCGCCTCCCTTACACCCCCCCCCCAGCCCCCCCGGGGAGTTAATGAAAACATAAATAAACTCACAGTGCTCCATGTTTATGTTTTCATGATTTTAAACCATTTAAAGTTTATAAATCATGTTGCTATCATGTATACTCAGGAAGTACTGATGGACATGGACAAACATGGACTAAAAATTGAGTAAAAATGGATTATGTTAATGAAAAATGTTTCATGTCAACAAAGTCTTATGGCTTTTGCCTACATATCTGTGCGACTACTTACTGGAGTGCAATGGCGTAACGGACAGTTTTGTAATTCTTCCATGTGCTTTTGGGACAGAGCACAAAGACGAGCCAGCACGCTTACACTTTTTGCCTTTGAGCAACATTAAACAATGGTTGATCCAGGAAAATATGGTGTGTATTCTATCATTTGCTTGAAGTATTGCACACTCCTGTCCCTCCGATTGTCTGCACCCGATTGAACATGAAAATGAACAGTTGAAACGTTATTTTGAGACTTCCTTAGATGCACTGAGTCCATCAGTGGGAGTCATCTGCATATTTTCAAATATTGCACAACTTGGTCATATTAAGTATTGTTTTGTCTGATCGATGTTTTTAAAAAAAAGTTTATTCCTTTAGTATAAAACCCATTATCGGTCCATTAAACATACGGAGGCAATCACTTTAATATTATACTTAAATTACGAAATCGCGGAAAATGTTCCCGCTTCACTAACCAATCATAAGCGTTTCAGCCTATTCATTCTTTAGGCTTGGCTACTTCCATCTGCACGTTCCGTTATTCACCACTACGTGAACACACCGCGGTTAGCCAATATTACCCTTAAGCAGATTCCTCATATAATTCAACTCCAAATATGTTTAAAATAATGTTTTTACGATTATTATATTCTCCCAAAAACATCGAGAATCCTGAATGGTCCTGATTAATCAAACTGCATCCGCATTCTATCTGCATATCCCAAGTTACTATCCCTTCCAAAATTATATCATTCATCAGTCCAGATACCATATTCAGATATCCCATTTCTCAAAAATTAATAAAATTCAAATCTGTGAGGACAACATATAAAAAATATATTACTTGTTAACTTGTTTAGTGTATAATATATTCCTCAAAGGATGAAATGAAGTAACCATTTATCATACCCACCTACCATATACACCAATGTTATAAAAAATATCTTATAATAACTGTGTCCCAAATTGTCATGTGCATATAGGCCCAACTTACACCGTATTATTATCAATTTCAGTAGACATGTTTTTAAAACCATTGGTGACCAACTTACCATCTCACATTAGGGACACTATGGATGTTCTAAATAAATTGCAAGACATTAATCCGTGTGGGTAGATGATTAAGTATGTTTAATGGACCGATAATGGGTTTTATACTAAAGATATATATGCTTATTATATTTGTTTCGTTGAAGGCGAAGAATTTGTAACACGCCAAATTTGATTGGTCAGCTGAATGAATAGATAAGAACCCTTATGATTGGTTAGCGAAGCAGGAAAGCATCCGCGTTTTCGTAATCATAGTATAATTAAAAGGGATTGTCTCCGTGCAGGTAAATGATTGAATATGTATAATGGACCGCTGAGGGGTTTTAGCAACGGATTTACACGCTGATGTTAGAAAGAGAAGCGATAATACAATTGTTTCATTGAAGGAAAAGCATATGTAACACGCCAAATCTGATTGGTCAGCGTTGTGCGGACCGAGTAGCAAGCAATTGTAAATTATGTAAATTAAAGGCCTAGTGAGTTGGGAATAGGATTGGTTAATGCCATATCTGAGAAACGCTTTGGATTGGATAGGATACACCAGTTTTTACGCTTGAAGGAGACAGGTTGAATATTGATTTTGATTGGTTGGTAGCTTACGGACCAGATAGAAAACAAATTATGCTAATTAAGGAATTGGCTGGCGGGGAAATTGATTGGCTAATACAGGATATAAAAAGGAAATGGGAAACAAGTAAAGCGGTGATACTTAAATGACAGTGGAGGCCACTAGGAAATCATTGATATAGGAGACAAGGTAGGTTGATACAAACGAATGTTCCGTTACAATTTGACAGTGCTTTGATAAATTAGGTTCAGAAAGGAATACTGACTTGGTCCTTTCTTGTTATGTTGTTATATTTTTTTGTCTTGCATTGAGACAGGGGTCTCTAGCGCTTAGGATACATTTAGTGGAGGACATTATATAAAAGAAAGGAACGGATGTAGAATGAGGTGAGGACATGTGATTGGCTATATGGAATACAAAAGCTAATAGTAATAAGGGAATAATTGATTATTATGCTTTATTTATTTAGAAAACTTTTAATTTTATACTTGAGAAAATAAAAGACCTTGATGAGACTGGCACCCCTCCATGACTGATATTTCATACCACCCCGTCATTATTTAGGAGGTATGTGAGAGGTTATTATATAAAATTATAATTAGTGATATTAAAACCAAAATTAGACAGTCAGTTACAACAATGTTCATGAACAGTGAATGATATGTTTTGCCCTGAGATAGTTAACGGGCGAATTGGTGACAAAATTATAATGTGACAAATTGTGATGTCATTTTTTTCATTACCACTGTGTGATTATGTTTTTGGGTAAATGCTTTAAATTTGAGATTGTTATATAGGCTGGTTATGGATGTTGTATATGTATTGAACAGTATATATTTGAGTTTAGCATGATTCTGGGGAATAGAGATGTATGATATATGTATTAGTGATATTTTCTTTTCTATTCTTGCAGCCCTGATGAGGTCCCAAGGGGGACGAAACGCGTTGGCTGTGTTTATGTATATAAAAAAAGTTTTGTTTGGACTTCTAAGAATGTGTTGGAGCATCATATTGAAAATAATTTGAAAGAATAAAGGAATCTATTTGGAAGAAACCTCTTGGACTACAAACAATATTTTTTGGACTGCAATAATTTATTGTTTATTGATTACTTACCCACTCCTTCCATTGATTGATACAACATTAACCTCTTCGGTGCCCGTGACGAGCTGGACTCGTCATGGGCCGCGGTGGCGCTGTGCCCATGACGAGTCCAGCTCGTCACAAACCCCGCCCGCTAATGTAACGGCCGGCACAGGGCGGGGAAAGGGGCGGGCACCGAAGGGGTTAAACAATAGTTGAACCAGGAAAATACGGTGTGCATTCTATTATTTGCTTCATGTTCTAAAAGTGGCATTTCTAAAACAGTAATGATAAATCAATCCTTACCACTAAAGAGGATTTCTCTTTACTATTCCAAAGCTGTGAAACATGATGGAGCTACTCCCTTCTAAAATCAGAAATTACAGCTTTAAAGTGGTTTAAGGATTTCCCAATGCTAGCCTAGGAAAGGAGTAGGCCTCACAATAGTGAAAAACAAATTTAGCTGTTTGTCACTACCAGGACATGTAAAACCTAACAATACGTGTCCTACCTTTTAGTTATACCTCACCCTGCCCTTAGGACTACCTAGGGCCTACCTTAGGGATGACGTATATGTGATAAAAGGGGAGTTTAAGGCTTGGCACATGCCAAGTTAAAGTGGCAGTAAAATGCACACACACACAGGCCTTGCAATGGCAGGCCTGAGACAGGTTTGAAAGGCTAATGTGTGAGTGGCACCACCAGTGCTGCAGGCCCACTAGCAGCATTTAGATTACAGACCCTGGGTATATGGTACCTCCTTACAAGGCACTTATCAGTAAACTAAATATGCCAATCAGGTGTACACCAATATTACCATGTTTAGGGGAGATGCTCATGCACTTTAGTACTTGTTACCAGTGGTAAAGAGCTCAGAGTCCTAAAACCAACAAAAAGATACAGCAAAACGAGGGGGTGAGCAGGTGAAAAGTTTGGGGGAAGACCACCTTAAGGAAAACAGGTCTCACAGTCTGGTTGGTCAGTTTTGCTGTTGGTTTCCATGATTTTAGAACAAAGATCTCTTGCAACGAAAACAAATCCATGCAGTCTTCTATACGGAGTAAAACAATTATACTGCGTGTCCTTACAAGTTCAAAACTGCACCAGCTGGCAAATGGGCCAGTTTTCTAGCTATCTGATTTGCTAATGGGGGCCACTTTTATTTTGGTGTCCTTTTATTTATTTATTAGTTCGAGCCTTAGCCAGCGCTCATACGCTGCTCTGCGAGGCTTCATGTAATCAGTCTAAACTTTTCTGTGTGTCTGACTCCCCCCCCACGCATTTGGTTGGCTGTTGCTTGTGCCATTTTCTTTTTGTAGCCTGCTAATGGCCAAAGGCGGACGCATGTCCCACCTTTTTGGCATATGTTTACCGCCACAGCATTTTGCTTGCGGGAGCGAGCAGGGGCTCGCTTTATTCCTCATTTTTTTTTTTTTACTTTGGGTGAAAGCGCTATACGCGCTTTCACTTTGTTGGCCTCGCCCGTTTGTTTAGACGCTGCTCATGGCAACCTAAATATGTGAGCTGTGTCTAGAAAAGGGGCGTGGCCACCATTATGGTTCCTCTACTCACCCCGCATCTCTAGTCATTTAGCATAACCTGCAGTGAATGAAAATGAATAATTAGTGCCCACAGGCGCTTCGCTGAAGTCATCAGCGCCTATCACACGGCTCCACTTACAGCAAAATACAGTGTAATGAACACGCCGAGGGAAGTAAATAAGTATTCCATTAAAATTAGAAAATCAAAGCATGAGACAGCTCTTCTCTTTTCCTTATGGATTTCCGCGATTACGGAAATATTGCTGTTAAATAACATTAGTGTTAATACACCTCTACGCCTATTCTGGACTGTACGTCAATAGCTTAATGTCATGTAAGCTATGTGCTACTGTCGGGCTACAGCGGGGGGAGGAGGCAAGGCGGGACGGGAGGAGAAGTCCCTGGACCTGCGAGAAATAAGGATTCTCGAGGAAGGGCATGCCAGACTGCAACTCATCGGACAGTGATCGCTCAGCAGCTCTGAGCAAAATATTGTGGGTTTCTTTCCAAATACTATCACTTTACTGTGGATATAAACCGCACTAGGGAATACTATAATCAGGGCCACTGGAATTATGCGGCATGGTTGGACCATATTATGTGACAGGGGAGACAAAATTATGTGGCATGTAATGGCACAATATGTGGTGTAATACGCCACATTTTTTAATAGTATTGCTTCTATATTGGATTATCTGGCAAATGTTTCATATGTATACTTATGCAGAAAACATTGCGGCCGCAGAGCTGAATAATTCCAGTGGGCCTGCCTATTATTCGGCATGGATCTGAGAGTGCTTCTTCATACTCTAATGATTCTTTTCTGTTTTATAGTTCCATACACTTGTGATATCCTATTCTATACATTTTGGGAACTTGAATTACAAGGCAGGATTTTGCCTTTTTCTGATCACGAATTCCCCTGAAGATTCTCTGTTATTGCACAATTTATAAGGAGGGCATAGAATTATCTGTGACATGGGATCAAGTCAGACCATAATCAGCCTAGATTGTGAATCTGCCATGACCACATGACAAAACAAACATTTGCAATGCAATAGGTCTCGCATTTGCGAGTTCATTGGCACTGCAAATGACAATGCCTTTTATTTATGTTTTAAAAACCAACACGTAAATAAAGGGCATTGTCATTTACAATGCCAATACCTCAAACTCTCGCAAATGTGAGACCTATTGCATTGCAAATGCTTGTTTTTATTTGGCATCACTTTTATTTTGGTGTCCTGTCTGACCACGATGTTTCCTGTTAATGTTACACAGGATTGTGACCAGTGGCGGCTCCCCCATTGGGCGTTGGGGCGTTGCCCCACTGCTTTCTCGCGGTGCGAGAAGGCAGAAGCATAAATGGTAAAAACGACCATTTATGTTTCTGCCTTCTCGCATTGCGAGAAAGCAGAAGTGCCTCTGTGCTTGGTTGGGGGCGGGAGGGTGGGCGGTCGTGCTCGAGGGCAGGGGGGGAGTGGCTTACCCACTGTTGTAGATACTGACTGTTTGGCCGTCGGCCCTGAGCCGACCAAACAGTCAGTACCCACAACAGTGTGGGTAAACCACTCCCCCCTGCCCTCGCATAGGACCGCCCACACACACTATTTCTCTATGCAGAGAAAATGTCCCGGCTGGGGCGCTCTCCTGCTGCGCCTGCGCCTGCGCAGCGATTGATTTGCGATGAGGAGGAAGCTGCCTGCTGGCTACTTCCTGTTCCTGCAGCAGGTACACGTGGACCCAACCGCCGCTGCACCAGTACAGCGTGACCGGCCAGGAGCTGAGGCGGTGAGGTACCCAACACTCAGGTACGTTACGTATGTTTTATTTTTAATTGTTTTAATCCCCACCCCCTCCCTCGAGCATGCCGGCCGCCGCTGGCCGAGTGGGTGGGGCAGCGGGCCTGTGCCCGGTGAGCAGGTAATGGTCCTGGGAGTGGTTGTGCCGATACACCTTGTTTAGATTCCGCTGAACTCCCCGTGCAGGCTGACGCACACCGATGCCGGGAGCACCGTTCCTGTACCCTGACCTCTAGGGTATGCAGCCGTGCCCCCAGCTGCACCCGTGGACTGTGCCCGCGCGACCCTCTGCCCTCCATCCGTGGCAGCGCCCCAGCCCCTCCATGACCGACAGCGCCTTGGGAACTTCCTGAGCATAGTACCGACTGCATTGGGTAAGATACTCCTCACCCTCTGTCCAGCACGTGCTCCCCAATGAAATGATACTGCTCTCACTGCGCTGATGATATGAATTCGAAGCTAGCAGGAGCTATTTGAAATTGTGCCACGAATTCGATTTTTATTATAGTATTAAATAGTTGCATTATGTTTTTTAACTGGGCTGTCGTCCTCTGATTTGCAATTAACCCTATACTGTGTACCTGTATAACTCACCCAGTCCGTTTTTGCTTTTACATTGTGGGATTTTCAGTCCTGTGCACACTAATATAAATTCACAGCTAGCTACAAGTCCCAGAATGCTATAAAAAAAATCTGAACTGGCTATGCAGGGTCCGAACCATTGCCCACCCCCTTAACCCCCCCCCCCCTCCACCCCCGCCGCCACACACACACATTCATGTACCAATAAGCCGCTATTATTTGGCTTAATTGACACACCGCTGGGTTGGAGCACTGCACCTGTTGCACTATTGATAGTGACACGCCGCCCCTGGACTCCAGACACAGTTATGTATGTACGTTAAAAAATGCCTCGTTTGTACTGTGACTCTCCAGCCACCGCGTGCAGCCTGATGGCAAATGAAACGCGGTGCCCAACTCTACCTCCCTTCGAACAACACCGAGCGCACTGCCAATTCTGCCATGGTACCCGTCCCTGCTGCATGGCGAGAGCTGATGACGCCTTCTGTTCCTTCCATTTCCCCCCACTGGCAGGTCGGTGTTCGTTATTTGCATCATGTGGTTATTCGTTATTTGCGTCATGTGTACATAACCAGCACTTTGTGTCCAGACATGATAATAACATACCGTGGGATGGATGTAGCCTTTCATTGTTGCGCGGCTCCGGCTTGGGTTTCAGGGAGGCAGACTTTGTTACCAACCTTTATAGCTGGAAGGGCTGGTTGGTTGGTTAATGCACCTGCTGCCGAGAAATCTGCGACGTGCACGTCACAAGTAAATACCCCTCCGGTGTCGAGCGAATTAGTACTGTTTGACTGGACACCAGTCGTAGCAGTCACAGAAGCACACGTCTGTGGTGGCAAACATTGCCTAATGGGGTATGACTCAGGGTACATAACAGCATTGGATAAGCCTTGGGGTTATAGGGATTTTTCTGGGGGATTAGGATAAGTAACTGAACGCAACACCACACAAATATCGTCATTTAAAATATTACATTTGGGGAAAAGGTCGTGCAGCTTTTAAACCGATAACAACATTCTCACAGTGCGTTAGATTTCGACCTTTACGTTTCTCACTTTTGAATTTTGGCGTTACTACACAACCTCGCCCACAAGAATGGAAGCAGTTGCAATATATTATATGAAAAAAGTCATAGTAGTTGTTTATTTATCTTATGCAATTGATAGCCATTGACAAAGCCAATAGTCCTGTCTTGCTGTATGTAGGTGTAATGTTACTTGTGTTATAGATCTGGACGAATGGACAGAAGCAGCAAAATACCAGTGGGGCACACTCTATGCTCAGCACAGAGTTTTAACTTAACTGTCTTATGCCACGCCCTTCATTACAGCGGCAATGCCCCTATGCTCTCATACTCATACCCACTGTTTTTTCATCCCACTTAAAGCCCTGTGTGTCACTGAAAGAAAATGAAAGTGGGCACTCTCAGGGAGGCAGAGAGGGGAACCAATAAAAAAACTAATTTTTCAACATGTAACCAGGTCGTTCGGACTCGCTCGCTGTGGTGCACGCAAACACAAATGTTACGCCCCACTGCTTTCAAATTTCACCAGCCGCCACTGATTGTGACATTATTACATAGTTCACGAGCGGCCAGACCGCACTACTTTAGTTGCTCAGTGCATCTCAAACTCTTTGAAATAAAAAAAAAAAGCATTAAAAACAATATAACTGATTTATAAGTAGCAGGTTTGTTCCACTTACATCCATATGAAATTGATCAGCATTTCTTTTTAGATAAAGCAGTGTTTGTTAAATTTAATTGAAGTTTTAACTATCAGATTTGGATTTTACGTGTAAAAGTTAATATTTCTGACCTCGACGTGATTTGAACACGCAACCTTCTGATCTGGAGTCAGACGCGCTACCGTTGCGCCACGAAGTCAGCTGTTTTCCTGCGGTCAGGAAGTTTTACATATCAGTGATACGTTCAGTGATGCCATGCACTATGTCGATGAGTTTTTGCTTTTGAAGAATTAGAAGGATAGTTCACACTCCTGTTTTTTATTTTTCTCTCAGCGCGCAAGAGCAGACATTTGTCTCGCAAGTCAGCCGAGATCCCATCAGCTCAGCTGACAGAGTTGCACTCCCAGAGGGCACCGAGGCAGAGCTCCGCCCCTCGGCTGTCAGTGCCTGTAGCTCTGTTTTGGTGGCGCCCGGTTTCCCTGTCACTTGAATAGCGGGAGTGTCACGCATGAGCCCAAGTGCAAGGACGATTCTAGAGTAATTTGTGTCACTGATCATCACTCAGCTGTCCTAAAAAAACCCAGTGGCAAGTAGTGCCACCCCATCAAAAAAGAAACGTTGGCAAACATCTGGCTTTCCCCGGCTTCACTGGTCCACACACAGCCTGAATGGCCCAGCTTGGTGGACAGTGTCCAGACATCATGTACCAGCACTCGGATTCTATGAGTAAACATAATTTCCGTATCATGCCGCCACATATTAAATCAGCCTTACACACAGGGCCTTTCTCATGCCCCTACTGTGCTATGTTGCTACTTTGTGTGGTGTCGGGCCTCCGGCCTGCATGACGGGAAATGATGGACACAGACACATGGAGATCTCGTCTAGTAACTGGCCGCGAGCACGTGCACTCGGGGCTTTTTTATTGACGGGGCCACGTCACTCGTGGCACCCGTGATGGATGGGTGTGGGGGGCAGTGTGTCAAGCCCTCGAGGGAGTGGTCGGAATGACAGCTTCCTGCGGGACACTAGAACGTGTCTCGCAGGACACTACATTCCTCCCCAACTTTATTGAAGGACAAATATAGTGTCAGTCCAACCTGTGGGGAAGAAACCGACAGTTAACTAAATACCACAGGGTTCATCAGTCTCTCGAGTCAGGTGGCAGGACGACATCAGACATGGGCTGGTGAACTTGGCTTGCAGCAGGACCTTCTCGGCGGACACCCGTAGTTTAACCTGAGGGACTCGGGACACGACTGCTGGCTTGGAGACGTCCGCTGCATACCGTCAGTTAGCTGACAATGCCATGTCTTGCTGTCTTGCATGGCTTTCCCTTGGCTGACATCGGTGATGGTCTGTGGTGAGTTCTAACAGTTCTTTTTAGGGTGCTGCGTCGTGACCATGGATGGAGTCTCAAGTGAGAATTCACAGAGGTGTTGCTGGACCGACTATCCTTGTTGATCCACTTGGCTGTGACTAGTACCCTGTCGGTGGGGCAATGTCTCTTCTCGCTCTCCCGCTTGGGGAGGCCCGTCGTCGGGGATGCTGCGGGACTTGTAGGGAGGCTGCGCTGGAGCCGCTGCTTGTGTGCCGTCTGGGGGCCGCTGCAGGACCGCCGAGGAGCCGTTTCTGGGTTGCACGCACATCCCTCAGGGGTGGATGAGTCTTGGTCAAGACTTGCACTCGCTGTCATGGTTCCGGTGTAGGCCAGGTTCACAGGTGGCTTCTGATTTCGTTTAGTCGTCTTGTGTGGCAACGGTTTCGGACTCCAGTCCATCGGTACTCAGGCAGTGGTGTTTGACGCATGTGCTGATGGCTGGCGTGATGATGGTTGCCAGCCATGTGGTGAGTCGGAATGACAGGTGGTGGTGACTTGGTGGTAGAGTTTGGATGTCAGGATGGTCCTTGGCAGCCACGTGCCTCCACTTGCTGATGTTGAGTGTCTGTGGCGGCTTGACATGTAGAGTGTGTAGCATCGTGCTACAAAGAACCACAGACACGTTTAGTGGTTTATCAGGAGCTTTATTTCTTTGCCTCTTATCTCTACCTTGTCCCTACTCTAACTGCCCCTTCCTATCCTGACTCCTCCTCTTCCTTTCACCCTACTCGCTCCGCCCTCCAACTACTGGACTGCTAACCTCATTACATCTCCCCTCTTCTTGATAAAACAAACACACGAACAGTGCTTCAGTCCATCTCTTCAATGAGTCTCTTTGGTGGCTGGATATTGCGACGTGTCTGCAACGATGTGTTCCCAGTAGACACGCTCGGCACAGACTCACTCTGCTGGCCTCTGCCCCCCGTGTCACTAGGATTAGGTTCTTCAGGTGCTGAAGTGTCACTCAGACTCACCTCAGGTCCTTTTGTGTCTCGCAGATACCTCTTGACGTGGGATGTGTTCCTGGGGATTCTGCATCGTACGGATTCCGCTGTCAGCACCGTGTCTTTCTGCTGAATAGCTGCTAATGGCTCGTCACGGACTTGGGGATTAGTTTTTTTCTGCTGCTCCTGGCTCGCACAGACATGATCACATCCATGCAAGGATAGAGACGTCGCCCTCCTCTTGGCCTCGGCATACGATTTCAGTCTATCCTTGTCATGCTTGTCAGTCCCAGCTATTTCCTGGTGCACGTGATTTGGTGATACCGCTTGCAGAGCACCTTCCCTTCTCCGGAACCGATTTCCCACTGGCCGCCCTAGCATGAGGGTCGCAGGACATTGTCCGGTGGTTGAGTGGGGAGTTGTCCTGTAGGCTCTGAGAGCTTCGTTCAGAGCTGCTTGCAGTTCTCCCCTCCCTGCAGTGACTTGCTGAAATGTCGTTTTGAGCGTAGTCATAAACCTTTCCATGGGGCCATTCGCTTGTGGCCAGAGTGGTGAAACTGTTCGGTGCTCAAAGTCCATGTATTTCGCGAAAGCACTGAATTCGTGACCATTGAAGGGCGACCCATTATCAGTTTTGACTTCCCTGGGAACACCCCATGTTGCAAATATCTCGTAGAGCACCTTGAGGGTGCAGGAAGCACTTGTAGACGATGTTATTTGTGCAATGGGAAATTGTGAATATTCATCAATGATGACGACCACATATGTTCCAGACTGCAGCGGTCCATGAAAGTCTAGGGTAACTTCTTGCCACGCTCCACTGGGTAGGGTGGTCATTTGTAGTGGTGCCGGTGGATCGCTTTTGCTAGTCAACTGACAGGGGTGGCAATCTTTCAAGGTGGTGTCTATTGCGATGACTTCCTGAATGGCGTCCATGTACTTCCCATCAACCACTTGTTTGGATCCTGACAGCGGCAGAGGGCGGCGGGACATGTAGTCAGTCGTGTTCTCCGACTTCCCTGATTTGGGAGGTGATTTGGGAGGCTTGCTAGCACAGTTCTGACTGTCATTGACTGTGAATAAGACTTCTACCAGATGCAGACGCTCCGCAGTGGGGAGGCTCAGTAGGCAGTCGGCTTCCGGCCCTTTGATGACGTGTATGACTGCCGGTATGGTGATGCCATCACGGGTGAGGATTGTGTGGAATTTACCCAGACAGGGGAGTGGTGTTTTGGACATCCACGTGAAAACACGGACCGGTGCGAAAGTTAGTGAGGGCTTCGGGACCATTTTCTCATATTCCGTACTTGGAATATAGTTCAGCGAGGCTCCGCTATCCCATATGAATTTGGTGTCATGATTCCCCACTCTAATATCTAGGCGTGGATACTTCTTCAGTTGCTCAGGGTCCGCAATCAGGTTCAAGTGTTCTACCGTGTAGGTCGAGTCTTTGGAGGAAGATGATCTCGAGTTCCACGATGGGGATCTGCGTCCCCAACGTGACCGACATGATTCCCGGCTGGAATGTGATGAGCCTGAGGACCGCCCACGTTCTCCTTGAACAGCTCGTACGTGATGTTTCCGAGTGTCTGAGCGGGATGACCTCGTCGGTTCACTCCACCTGTGTCGGTGGTAGTCCCCACACATTGCCTCGAAGTGATTGGACCGCCCACATTTCCGGCACCGTTGGCCCATGGCCGGACAGGTGTCCACATGGGGGTAGTCACGTCCACACCGGTAACATCGCTTAGTCCTTTCAGTCTTCCTATCTCTTCGCCGGGTATCCCTTCTTCCATATTCCGGACGCCGTTGGTGGGACGATGTACTAGACCTCCAGTTGTTCTCCGGCGAGTATTTTCTTCTGCTACTCGGGCGTTCCTGAACACGATGCGCTTGCTCATGGCTGACGTTGTGACCTGTTTCAATGGTGGCAGCGTGTTCCTCCGCCTGATCGTAGATGCGGGTCATCTCTTCAATCTCTTCTAAGTCATGAGGTTTCCTCAATAACCGTCGCCGAAGTGTCTCTGAGTGGCAACCTGTTATAATCTGCGATTTGATGGCCGCCTCCGGCGAGAACCTTTCGAACTCGCAGTACCTCGACAGCCGTCGCAACCTAGTGATGAACGCACACATCGCCTCCTCCTTTCCTTGGCGAGCTTGATGAAATGCATGGCGCTCATAATCGACATTTCTTTTGTGAAGGAATTTTTTGTTCAGTGCGTCTCGCACATCGTCATACGTCCCTGTTTCAGCAGGCGGAAGATCCTTTATTATTCTGCTTAGTTCTCGGCCTGCGAGATTACGAAGGGCAATTAACTTCTCTTCGTCTTCCGTCACCTTGGATCCCTCAATATAGTCCTCAAAATCCTCTAACCACTCCTGCCACTTGGGGCCCATGCTCCCTCCTGTGGTCACGGTCAGATATTCCGGGGCTCGCAGGTGCGATCCTCCCACAGCCAGGGGCTTCCGTCGTGGTGATGTTGCCATTTCCTCGTTGTCTTCTTTCCACTTCCTTGATGAGTCTAGTTCCGTGATGTGTTCTCGCCAATGCTTGTTGATTTATTCGTGCCACTGCTTGTTTATTCCTCCTTGTCACTGCTTGCTTGCTCTTGTCACTGCTTGTTTATTTCCTCTTGCCAGGGCCTGTTTATTTCGTTTTATCAATGCTTGTTTGTTTGCCTTTGCCAGTGCTTACTTGCTCTCGTCAATGCTTGTTTGTTTTTCACTTGCCCGTGCTTGTTTAGTTCGTCTTGCCAATGCTTGTTTTGTGTGTCTCTTTGCACCAATGCTTGTTTATTTGGTCTTGCCAATGCTTGTTCGTTTGCACTTGCCAATGCTTGCTTACTTGCTCTCGCCAATGCTTGTTTATTGTCCTCTTGCCAATGCTTGTTCATATGCACTTGCCAATGCTTGTTTGTCTGTTCAATGCTTGTTTATTTATTCTTGCCAATGCTTGTTTCGGTTACTGTGTGCCTGACTTCAAAATGGCCGCTCCCCGAAAATCAAGGGGTCTGTCTGGAAGGCCTGCCTGACTCCAAGATGGCCGCCGCCATTGCACACACACACACGAGGCTTTTCTCCGGGCTCATTCAGTCTCTTCCATGCTGGACTCACCGGCGGGCCTCTTCACGGGTGGCACCCTCCAGGCTCTGCTCATTCACGACGGCGACAGCTATCAGGTGAGGTCGGGGTGGGCTCCCGCCTTATTCTGCAGCTTCCCGCTTTTCTTCGCACCGAGCATGCCAAAGCTCACGCATCGGGCGTGAGATTAGCCGGCAACGACGAGCTTTCAGCTCACCTTTCACCGCGCTCAACAGCGCTTGTTAGCAGGCTTTCGGAGACAGCGTCTCCAACGTCGAGGCACCTCTTTCTTCACTCAGGGGCACAAGGCAGGGTCGGGGTGGGCTCCCGACTTCTGTATTCACTGGTGATATCCGGATTACACGCACCCAGCGTGAATCAAGCTGCAAGGTGATCAGTCACTTCAGGCAGGTCCGGTTCTTCACCAACTCCGGGGCTCCGTAAATGGTGTGGGCTTGTTCATCCCACTCTCGTCGCCAGTTGTAGCATCGTGCTACAAAGAACCACAGACACGTTTAGTGGTTTATCAGGAGCTTTATTTCTTTGCCTCTTATCTCTACCTTGTCCCTACTCTAACTGCCCCTTCCTATCCTGACTCCTCCTCTTCCTTTCACCCTACTCGCTCCGCCCTCCAACTACTGGACTGCTAACCTCATTACAGAGTGTGTGGATCCTCTCTTGCCTGGCTTGGGGCCACTGCCAACTCCGTCTTGAGGCGGTGTGAGGACGGACACTCAGTGCTGATCTTCACCCGTGGCATCTGCGGACAGGAGCAGAGATGCCACTTGACTTAGACTGCCGACGCTTGGGGATGGATGGTCGCCTGGGGAAGCGTAGGGATAAGACTCGGCTTGCGCTTGCTGCGGCTTATGATCGGTTCACCCGTGGAACTGTATCCAGGGATGTCGGTCCGCCTCGGTGGCTGTCTGGTGTGTCAGGGTGTGCTTTTGGCTGCTGGGAGAGTCCTTGGTCTTCTCTCTTTTGTTGGTCTATTCCGCCCACCTGTGTTTATCCGGTTTTCAGGGTGACAGGGCTGTCACTCTTCTTTCATCGAGGGCGTTGCGCTTAGACCTCGAGGCAGCGCTGTCCTGGCGCCGGCTTCTGCCTTTGCTCCGGCACACTCCTTGCTTGCTGGGTGACGTGACGTCCAGTTGCGTGTCGCTGGCGTTGGAGCGCATGTTGCTGTGGCGGCCTGCCACGTGGAGTGTGCGACTCCTCTCTTGCCTGTTGTGGGTCACTGCCGACTCCATCTTGAGGCAGTGTTAAGGAGGACACTGTGTTGCTTTTGGGCCGCTGCGGGTGCGACTCCACTCTTGCCTGTCGTGGGTCACCGCCGACTCCATCTTGAGGCAGTGTTGAGGAGGACACTGTGTTGCTTTCGGGCCGCGGTGGATGCGACTCCTCTCTTGCCTGTCGTGGGTCACTGCCGACTCCATCTTGAGGCAGTGTTGAGGAGGACACTGTGTTGCTTTTGGCCCACTGTGGGGTTTTGCTGTGCCAGTGGAGATGTGGGTGCTCTTCTACCTGCATTCATCAGTGTTTCTTTGCGGAGATGTCTCTATCTCCTGGGCGCCTGCCCGTGCTGTCGGATTCACTGGTGTGGTCTTCTGCATGCTTCGGACCACGTGCGCTCCGTCTTCGCCTCCGGCGTTCTCTTCTAGCAACTTGCGTGCCTGTGTTGTAGCTGGTGGTTGTGTTCGTTCGCTAGCAGGGGGAGTGATGCGATCCCCTCTCTGGCGGTGGCGTTGGACAGCTACTGGTGGTGTGCGCTCTGTCCCCGTCTTTCTTGTGCTATTGGTGGGGACAGCGACTTTGAGACGTGGCTGTCTGGCTGGTAGTCCACTCTTGTTGGTAGGGGCTGTCTTTGGTGTTACTGTTTTTGTTTGGTCGGCGCTTGCCTGGGCTGGAGGAGCTTTGGGCTTCCTGGGAGCCCTTAGCGACGTGCAACAGTCTTTCTCCTTTGAACAGTTCAGGCAGCCCATTGGTGTGGCATGCAAGGCACCTCTTCTTTGTGTGCTTCTTTTGGGGCTCGCTGCCTTCGCTCCTTGGCACTGTACTGTGCTGGGGCAGTCTTGGGCCCCTTGTATCTCTTGGTCGCTGCAGTGGCACTGGGAACAGTGCTCAGGCTCTTCAGCATGTCTTGCCTGTGAAAGGGGTGTGTGGCTTCCTTTCTGCTATGCACTGGGGCTGTAGGCTCTGGTGGTGAACATGGTGTCGCTCCCAATCTGCTTGCGACGTGGTGAGGGCGGTTTCAACAGGCAGCAACCTCTCTTGCGGCTGAGGCTGCAGGGGACTTCAAGAGGGTGCACTGTGCACGTGCTCCTACCTCTATACAGTCCTTTTCAGGTGGGTGACTGCAGTGCTGTATGGTTACCTCGGAGGACAATGGCCATCGTCCTGTGGGGATATGTGTCGTGGCAGGGGGCACTGTCCTGTTCCCCAGTGTGTGGGTGCTAGGGCTGTCCCTCCTGTTGGCAGCAGTGCTTAGGCACGGGTTCTGGAGCCACTTGTGAGCGGTCATTAGGAGGTGCTGCAGCCACCTGTGTTGTGAGCCCTCGCCATTCTCACTGACACCGTGGTTTCTTTGCTGCGGAAGTAATATCTCCTACTGGCCACTAGGTGGCACTATAGCAATCTCCTTGTGGAAAGTCTCAGCGCCTGAGCTGGAGGCTCTTGCAGGGGGGCTGCTAGCTGTTGCAGCGCTAGTTGTGTTCCCCTTGGGCTTGACCTGTGCGTGAGGGGGGTCCCCCAGTGGTGCTGCGGGTGCAGAGGCTGTGAGTTGTGGAGTTGCTTTTGCTGGTGATTATCTCTTCCTTGCCCCTTGTAGAGCACGTCAAACTAGGCAAAGTGTGGTGCGCGGACATGCTTGCTTCTCTGATCAGGCATGGGGGCTTTTCCGGGAACAGCTGACTTGCGGCGGCCGTGCGGTTCCGTCACTCAGGCTGGCCAACAGAGCATCTTGCTGCTGCTTGTGCTTTTGCTCGTGAATGAGTGAGTTAAGCTCACGGTGTAGGGCAGGCAGGCGGCCACTAGATGGCACTGCCTGCAGGTTCACCTCTTTGCTAACAGCGGCGGCCTCCTTCTTATTCACGGGCATTGAACCGCGCTACAAGTAACCAGCACAGGGACTCTCGCAACGCTGATGCCTCTTCTGCCTGTGGTACCTTCACGCTGGGAAGCGGTCAGTGTGCACGGACTGACCGGCGCCTCCGGCTACACGGTAGGAGGGAGCAGGGGTAGGCTTTGAGCGCTGCCTAGCGGGGGCACAGAACCTCACAACTGTGCAGGCGATCGCCTGGGCGCAGCTGCGGGCTCATTTCCAGCGTCTCATGGGGCTCGGTGCTCTCCCGGGACCTGAGTAGTTTCTGGGAGCCGTCCCTTCTCCCTTTCGCTTTAGGTGCGGACACGGTGGGCGGGACAGCCTGTGGTCGCTTCAGGGCTCGCTGGGATTTTCACTGACCTCTCGTTGTCGGGCTGGCTGGCTCCAGGGCTGTAGCGACGGCAGTGTGTGCGCATCTCCAGGCGCCTACTGAGACCTCCTCCTGTGATGCAGGTTCGGGCACATGGTGTTCTTCGTCCGCTGCAGCGTGGCCACGGCTGTCGTGCTGGCAAGGGAGCGCGTGTGTGAGCCACTGTGCGGACCACGCTGATCTTCTTGGGTCTATGGGCCGGATACTGGGTGACACGCGGGGCTTAATCCTCACTGCAGTCAAGGGTGGCATAAAACAGCATGCTGGTGGGGTGCCACCTGCTGGGCTTCTCTCCTCCTTCACGCGAAACGATGAAGCGTGGATCAGCAGGCATGCGGGGTTAGCTACCCGCCTCGTCACCAGTGTGGTGTCGGGCCTCCGGCCCGCATGACAGGAAATGATGGACACAGACACATGGAGATCTCGTGTAGTAACTGGCCGCGAGCACGTGCACTCGGGCCCTTTTATTGACGGGGCCATGTCACTCGTGGCACCCGTGATGGATGGGTGTGGGGGGCAGTGTGTCCGGCCCTCGAGGGAGTGGCTGGAATGACAGCTTCCTGCGGGACACTAGAACGTGTCTTGCAGGACACTACACTTTGCTGCATTTGAAGGCAGTGCTCACTGCATTACTTTTTAGGTCGAGCCTGGGCAGCGCATGTGCTGCTCTGTGAGGCATGCTGTATTCGAGTATGGATTTGAAGCTCCACCCACTCTCCACCCATATTTTTCAATGGCTTGTGTCATTTTCCTCCGTAAATGCTGGATTCTGATTCATAAATAGGCTTGTTAGTCCCTCCTTGGTACCTACCGCCTTGTCTTCATTTGTAACCTCCCTGTTGTGTCGTGCCTGTGACGTAACAGGCACGCACCGTGATAGTCAGGTGATCGCAACATAGAATAAATAGGGTACACACGTTCGTACGCCAGTTGGGCGACGGACGGCGATCCCATCACATGCAAACCCTGTGTACTGTGGTTATTACCGTCTTGGTGTACACTGGCCAACCCCCCCCCCCCTTGTGTCGGAGCCCCCTCGCTACGCGGGCATTCACCCGACACAACATATGGTGACGAGGGTGGGCGTGCCCTCTGCTTACACCATGCGGCGGCCGCAAGTGTCTCTCATCGCCCTCGTGGTGCTCGTGCCGCGGTGCGCTGTGCCCTGGCATCCCCCGGCGGTGGGTAACCCCCACGGAGAGTCCCCTGTCAGCGGGAGGCATCTGCTTGCCGCTGCAGTGCGCCTCTCTCAACCGGTGCCTTGCTGTGTGGCCGTACGAGGGAGCGAGGAAGCGCACGCATGTATGCACGCAGGACCGCGTGATGACTGGCGCTTCCATCGCGCTGCAGGCCCTGAAGACGCTGCTGTAGCCAGCGGTGGGAGAAATAAGCAGGCGTCACGGAGCACCGTCCTGGTGAGGAAACTGGGGGAGGAGTGCAGCGCTGAATGAGGCTGCTTGATGGACAAGGGGGAGTGGCAGCCCCCTAGTGGCAAAATAAGCACCGGCAATCCCAGAAAAAACAAACACTGGCAGCCCCAAGGGAAAAAGGGCACCGCCCCCAATAAACAAACTCGGGCAGCAGTCACACTGGATGAAGGTTCAGAAGAGGGGCCACACAAGTGAGGTTACGGACCGCAGCACATCCTCAGTAAAAAGGAAAGGCACACAGATGCCAGAAGGGAGACACCATACAAAACACAGGGCAGACAACCATGTTGACGATTCCCCCGATAGAACCATTCATAGTGGAAGGGTCCCCATCATCACTCACGCCAAAGTGGAAAGACTGGGTAGACCGGCTGAAAATCTTCTTCGAGGCCACCAAAGTCCAAAAGGACCAGAAAAGAGCCATGCTACTACATCTTGGGGGTAAAGACATTCATAATATCACCAAAACACTCGTCGAGGCCATGCCCAAAACCCACAACACCTTGATAAATGCTCTCAATGGGTATTTTGAACCAATGGCTAATCAGGATTATGAGCGGTTTATATTCAGGCAAGTGCGCCAACTACCCGAAGAGTCACTGGATACTTTCCACGCAAGGCTCAAGAACCTAGCCTCCACGTGCGGATTCCGCGAAGAAACGGAAGAGATTAGGGGACAGATAATCCAGGGCTGTGCATCGGCCAAGCTCCGGGAAAGGATCCTGGAGGAGGCAGGAAAGTCGCTGACCGACATATTGACCCTAGGCCGAACCAAAGAACTGTCAAAGGCCCACGCAGCCCATATGGAGGCTGCCCTCCAATTACCAGTCAAGACAGAACCGGTGAATGCGGTGACAACCAAGCCAGCTAGCGAGATGGAACAAGAAGGACACAAGGGCAATGCTCTCAGGGCAAGGAAGAAGCTGTGGAGGACCACCCCACAAAGCGGCGGAATGTCCAGCTAAAGGCAAGAAGTGCTCGGGGTGTGGGCGATTCAATCATTTCGAGAAAGTTTACAGATCAAAGTGATATAGGAAGCCTCGGCAAGAAGTCAACACGATTCCGGAGGGAGAGAGAGAGCCCAGCGACTTGGATGATGACGAGGAAGAAGAGAGGGTAGTCCAAAAAGTGCACATGATCGGGACAACAACCCGGAAAGCAAGACAATTGCCCCAGTGCAACATTCGAGTAGGGCAGCAAGATGTCATGGCTGTGGTTGACACCGGTGCCACGATTAACATTATGGCTTCTGCTTTGTACGAAAAGATGTCTCCGGCGCCAACCCTACACCCATCAGCAATCACGGTCTTTGCCCATGGACAAGACACTCCATTGAAGATATGAGGCCGGTTCAGGACGGCCATCTCTCACGGCATGAACTCTCTTGACACCAATGTGTACGTTACTGAAGGCATGTTACTAGGGTGTCGGGCTGCGGAAGACTTAGGGGTGGTGACCTTTACATTCGGGGTGCACCAAGAGTTGATTCAACACATTTTGACAGAATTCTCGGAGGTCTTCAAAGGCATTGGAAAATTTAAAGGCAAAAAGGTTAATCTCCACATCGACCCCACGGTACAGCCTGTGGCTCTACGCCACCAGCAATTGCGTTTCACCTGCATCCCCTGGTGGAGGAAGAGTTAAAAAAGGTAGAAGCTGCCGGAATCATTCAAAAGGTCACAGGGCCCACTCCGTGGGTGTCCCCGATAGTCGTTGCCCGGAAGCCCAAACAACCGGGGGCTATGAGAATTTGCGTGGACATGAGGCTACCCAACGCCGCAATAAAGAGAGAACGTCATATCACTCCGACTATAGACGACCTGATAGGGGAAATGGCTGGGGCCTGTTGGTTCTCCAAGTTAGATCTAAGGTCCGGGTATCACCAGCTGGTAGTGAATGAAGCGTCCCACAACATCACAAACTTTTCAACCTGAGGTTCTGGACTTTTAAGAGTCCAGAGGTGTCAGGGAAACAACACCCGAAGACCCCTGAGTTCCTTCCTGTCTCGGTGCACAAATACGCGGGTTTCTCGATGGTGGCGTCAGAGACCAAGATTTATTCACTGCAGGGACACAGAAGTCATAGGAACCACACAGAGGCAGAATCTACGAGACTGTTCAAATTGCATTAAGTGGGTTGTTCCTTAAATACACAAAAAATGTCTTTAGGCAGCATTACACGAATATTTCTCATGCCCAACCCGGTATCCCAAACAAACAGTAAATAGACATCAAACAATAATTAGTCGTAGGTTTTCGGTATTCGATCAGGTCCCCTTGACAGTTTTCCATTCTTTGCCCGATCCTCCCCATCATAAAAATCGTAACCTCCCCATTGTAAAAGCCCAGAAGAAGAGGAGCAGAGCCAGGTGCAAAGGATTGAAAGAGTAGGATAAGAGGTGTTTATGGATCATAAACGGGCATGGCTACCGTCTCCGGCCTTTCAGTAAGGACAATGGACACGAGAACCAGTATAGCAGGACTGGCCTCAGGCAAGGGAGGCAGCTTGATTCTGCCTAGTCATGCAGCGTCAGCCTTTCTCGGGGCTCGAGCTTACGTGTCCTTAACAAGGTGACTCTGCCGGGGTCATCGCCCGTTCATTGACTATGTGAGGGCAAGAAACAAAATGGATGCCGTAACTAAAATGGATGCCATGACTTTACAACAGAATGCCCTATTTCTCAGTGAATTCATGCTAGTTGCGTAGCGAAAACACTGTCATGCATATAATGGATCATTTGCGGTTCATTGGTACCGGAATCGTGTCAGTACTACGATACCGAAATCACGGGTTCGGATCGCTACAGAACCTCAGACCGTCCTTTTGCCCTTACATAGGCAATAACTTACTCTATGTCAGAGTCCATTTCTATGTTCATCAGGTCACTGATATGTTGTTGAAGCATTACTCTATCCCATGGCGTATCTCTAAAGACAGGTGGTCTTCTTACGCATGTTGAAACGCAGAGATTATATAAGGCAGGACCACACTGAACAATGAGACAGCACGAAAATAAAAATACCAACGCAACACCAGTGACT
This sequence comes from Triturus cristatus, assembly GCF_964204655.1. Lineage (NCBI taxonomy): Eukaryota > Metazoa > Chordata > Amphibia > Caudata > Salamandridae > Triturus > Triturus cristatus. Next base: position 722,436,360 of record NC_140595.1, read on the forward strand.
ATCAGAACCTTCCATCCCCACGCAGATAACAGGCTCCAGAACCATCCCATTAATGAGCAGTAACCTTCCTCTACATGAATAGAGTCAGAGATTTTGTGTAACTTAGAGATGGCCTTGTATACCGTTGGCGCATTATCTGGGATAAAAACACAACAACTCGATTGGATCATCTTACATACTCCACCTCGATCTGCAAGTAACACATCAAGGACCATACGGTTCTGTAACGTCATGAGGCGATCCGCTTGAAGCTCAGCTGTCAGGTTACTAAGGGTACCCACAGTTTCAGTGATAGTGGATTCAACTACCCGTGTTAGTTGACGTAAGTTTCTACTGTTGGCCATAGGCCCCCAGAATGGAAGGAAACCTTTGAAGAAGTCTCCTGCTTCTTGGCCAGCAGTATCTTCTTTACTGAAAACACCTCTCACAACTCTAGTTTTGTGATAATCCGGTGCAGCAGTGTATGTCGGAGGCAACAGTTGAGCGATATAACATGAGCCTGAAAAGTCAGCAGGCAGCCATGTATATGCTCTGTCTTGGCAAACAAAATAGGTACCCTTAGCAGCTAAGAATGCAGGGGAAGATTGTGTCGGGAAAACATATGTTTCGATACAGTCACTCTTCCCTAGTCGAGCTTTCGGATTCCTCCCATTTCCTTGCAAACAGACCTGACCTTGGTGGGGTACGACCCAGATCAGAGTCGAGCTTTTACGTTTGTTCTCACCCAGAGTAATGCCATATTCCGTAACATTCCAACCCATGTAAACTCGCAATTGATCCTTGGGAATGAACGGAGTGTTATTGACATCTCTAACCATGTCGGTGATTCCTTTTACCAAGGCTCTATTAGCAGAGTTATACCTAGTGGAACGCGGAGGTCGTGGAGGATAGGTCTCTAGGGCATAAGCGAACATGGTCTGAAATGCCCAGAATGATCCATTATAACTAAAGGGCAGAACCAGATAAGGGATGCCCTTGTCCATGGTATGTGGTATCAAGCCACACACCCAGCAGTTTGTTGTGTTAACCACTAGTTGATGTTGGTGCAAGAGCTGAATGAAAGTGTTATTTATAAACTCAGAGCGTCGAGCTTGCTCGTGGGCAGGAAAAGGATGGAAAGAATGAAGAGAAACAACAGGAACATGGGGAGATACTGTAGATGTAACAGGTGTAAAGATCAACTGAATACCAAAAATAATTCCGTCTACCAAAGTTATTAAAACAATTAGATGTGTCAGAGTACATTGCATTAGAAAACATTTGCTATACAATATGTCATATAGTTTTGTCTTGTGCACATTTATGACGTTAACCCGTCGCAGTTCAGGAAGCTCCATCTTCTACAACCGTTCGCAACGGATGGTTTGTACCTGTTAAAAACTTGCCTCTGTTTACCCTGGGAGTTCCCAAAATAAACAGAAGAAACCGACCTTGTGTCTGGTTCCCTGCAAATTAAAACAAGGCACACGTTACGACCCTACGGTAACCCAGACGGCAAGGCGAGAGAAACAACAAAAACAAAAAGATAAAATTTAGAGCAAACTTCCTGACTGAATGGAATGCAATAAGATGGGACACCCCCGCGCCGCACGGCCACCAGCTGCTGCGTGTGCCCCTTGCCTGCCCCGCCCACCCGCGCCCTTGGCCTTAAATGGCGACTGTGCGACGCAGGTGAGTGTGACCCACTTGTGGGACACCCCCGCGCCGCACGGCCACCAGCTGCTGCGTGTGCCCCTTGCCTGCCCTCTGCCTCGCTGCCTGCCTCGTTGCCGGCTGCCGGCTGCCTCCGCTGTTGTTGTTTTTGCCTTGTTTTTACTGTAATTTGTGCCTGTTTTTATTTATTTCGTTGTGCCTGTGTTTTGGTTTTCCTTCCTTGTTGTCCGCCTACCTCGCCGCCCTCCGCTCTCCCTTCCCGCCACCGCCGCTTTTCCCCGCCCCTTTTTCTATTCTGTACCCTCCCCGCTCCCGCCTCCCAGCTGCTCCGCCCACCCGCGCACTTGGCCTTAAATGGCGACCGTGCGACGCAGGTGAGTGTGACCCACTTGTGGGACACCCCCGCGCCGCACAGCCACCAGCTGCTGCGTGTGCCCCTTGCCTGCCCTCTGCCTCGCTGCCTGCCTCGTTGCCGGCTGCTGGCTGCCTCCGCTGTTGTTGTTTTTGCCTTGTTTTTACTGTAATTTGTGCCTGTTGTTATTTATTTCGTTGTGCCTGTGTTTTGGTTTTCCTTCCTTGTTGTCCGCCTACCTCGCCGCCCTCCGCTCTCCCTTCCCGCCACCGCCGCTTTTCCCCGCCCCTTTTTCTATTCTGTACCCTCCCCGCTCCCGCCTCCCAGCTGCTCCGCCCACCCGCACACCTCGCCTTTAATGGCGACCGTGCGAACGCGCAGCGGTCTCGCGCAGCGGGTGCGCCGTTTGTGCGCCGAAGGCGCGCCAAAGGTAAGCCCGTCTGCGCCCGTCCGCGCCTGGACCACGCCCAGTGCCAGGACCCCTGGCCCACGAGGACCCCGACCGACCCGCCTGACGTACTCCGCCGCCACCCTCACCGCACTCAACACCGGCCGACTCCCAGAATGCCATCAAGCCACTCCACGACGTACCCACGGACCTTTCAGCTGCCACGCCTGCAAGTTCTCCTGCATCCGGACCAGCCTCGCACCAGCACCCGTCAAGTCGAACACCAGCAGCACCCACCTCAAGTGCATCCTGCTCAACACCCGCTCCGTCCACAGACACGCCATCGAACTCTGGAACCTTCTAGACGCCACAGCCCCTGACGTTGCCTTCCTCACGGAGACCTGGAAGAACGCCTCTTCAGCTCCCGACATCGCCATCGCTATCCCAGAGGGCTACAAGATCGTCCGGAGGGACCGAAACGCCAACCAGATGGGAGGAGGCATCGCCATCATCCACAGGAACACCATCCGTCTCACGACCAGCACCGACAACACCCTGACCAGCGCCGAACACCTGCATTTCCAGATCCACACCAACCCGAACACCACCCTCAGAGGCACCCTGATCTACCGACCCCCTGGACCACGCACACAATTCAGCGAGGACATCGCCGTCTTCGTCAGCCCGCATGCCCTCCCCTCCGCTGACTACATCCTCCTGGGAGACCTCAACTTCCATCTGGAGAACAACAACGACCGCAACACCAGCACCCTGCTCGACAACCTCGCCAACCTTGGACTCAAGCAACTGGTGTCCACCTCCACCCACCTCGCCGGACACACACTCGACGCAGTCTTCTCTTCCAGCACAGACATCGACTTCAGCCACGCCACAGAGCTTCAATGGACGGACCACAGCTGCGTCCACTTCACCTTCAAGAGAACGACGACCCACCAACACCAGCAACAGGCTGCCCGCAGAAGCTGGAACAAGATCACAGCAGACCAGCTCGCCACCTCCCTGAGCCAGCACCCTCCTGCCAGCTCAGCGAACCCCAGCCAGGCCGCCGACAACCTCACGAAGTGGATCAGCAACTGCGCGGACGAACTCGCCCCACTGAGAACCCCGCCTAGCAGACCCGGCAGCAAGAAGGCCCCATGGTTCACCGACGAAATCAAGAGCTCCAAGAAGAACTGCCGAGCCCTCGAGAAAGTCTGGAGAAGGGAACCGACACCGGACAACAGGACCTCCTTCAAACTTGCCACCCGGAAACACCACCAGCTGATCCGCGCCGCCAAGAAAACAGCATTCAAGGACCGGTTGGACAACAACGCACACAACTGCAAGGAACTCTTCAACATCGTGAAAGAGCTTTCCAACCCCAGCGCAGGAAACAACGACATCACCCCATCGCAAGACCTCTGCAACTCCCTCGCTTCATACTTCCACAACAAGATCGCGGACATACACAACAGCTTCAACAACCAACCAACGCACACCATGACCGAACAACCACCCCCCACCACCACCCTCCACGCCTGGACCCCGATCAGCACCGAAGACACCATCCGCACGATGAACTCCATCCACTCCGGATCACCGACCGACCCCTGCCCTCACCACGTCTTCAACAAGGCCGACGCTGTCATCGCACCCCACTTGCGAGACATCATCAACACATCCTTCGACACCACCATCTTCTCTGAGAGCTGGAAACACGCCGAACTCAGCGCTCTACTCAAGAAACCAACAGCGGACCCCACCGACCTCAAGAACTACCGCCCCATCTCGCTCCTCCCGTTTCCAGCCAAAGTCATCGAGGAGACCGTCAACAAGCAGATGGCCGCCTTCCTCGAGACGAACGGATCCCTCGACCCCTCACAGTCCGGCTTCCGAGCCAATCACAGCACCGAGACCGCCCTCATCGCCGCCACCGATGACATCCGAGCCCTGATGGACAATGGAGAAACAGCGGCCCTCATCCTCCTAGACCTCTCCGCGGCATTCGACACGGTCTGCCACCGCACCCTAGTACGGCGCCTCAGCAACATCGGAATCCAGGACAAGGCGCTGGAATGGATCATCTCCTTCCTCGACGGAAGAACACAGAGAGTCCGCCTACCACCGTACAAGTCAGAGGCCTCCGAAGTCATCTGCGGCGTCCCTCAAGGATCATCTCTGAGCCCCACCCTCTTCAACGTCTACATGAGCCCCCTCGCGGCCATCGTACGCAAACACAACCTCAGCATAATCTCCTACGCCGACGACACCCAGCTGATCCTCTCCCTGACCAACGACCCCGCCGCCGCCAGAGCCAACCTGCACGAAGGGATGAAAGAGGTAGCCGAGTGGATGACGACCAGCCGCCTGAAACTGAACTCGGACAAGACGGAGGTCCTCATCCTGGGCTCCTCACCCTCCGCCTGGGACGACTCCTGGTGGCCTCCCGCCCTGGGCACCGCACCCAAACCGACAGACCATGCACGCAACCTGGGCTTCATCCTGGACTCCTCCCTCTCCATGACCAGGCAAGTCAACAACGTCTCCTCGGCGTGCTTCAACATCCTACGCATGCTACGGAAGATCTTCTGGTGGATCCCCACCGAGACCAGGAAGACCGTCACCCAGGCCCTCGTCACCAGCCGACTGGACTACGGCAACGCCCTCTACGCCGGTACCACCGCCAAGCTCCAGAAGAGACTCCAGCGGATCCAGAACGCCTCAGCCAGACTCATCCTCGACATCAATCAATCAATCAATCAGTGACACTTGTAAAGCGCGCTACATACCCGTAGGGTCTCAAGGCGCTGGGGGGGGGGGGAGTGGGGGGTGCCGCTACTGCTTGAACAGCCAGGTCTTCAGCTTCTTCCTGAAGGAGAGGTGGACTTGGGTCAGGCGCAGGTCGGTAGGGAGGGAGTTCCAGGTCTTGGCGGCCAGGTAGGAGAAGGACCTTCCTCCTGTAGTCGCTCTTCGGATGCGGGGGACGGCAGCGAGGGCGTGGTTGGCTGATCGGAGGTGGCGTTTGGGAGCGTGGAAGTTGACTCGGCTGTTGAGGTAGCTCGGGCCTTGGTCGTGTAGGGCTTTGTGTGCGTGGGTGAGGAGGCGGAAGGTGATTCTTTTGTTGACGGGGAGCCAGTGAAGGTCTCTCAGATGTCCGGAGATGTGGCTGGTTCGTGGGATGTCGAGGATGAGTCTGGCTGAGGCGTTCTGGATCCGCTGGAGTCTCTTCTGGAGCTTGGCGGTGGTACCGGCGTAGAGGGCGTTGCCGTAGTCCAGTCGGCTGGTGACGAGGGCCTGGGTGACGGTCTTCCTGGTCTCGGTGGGGATCCACCAGAAGATCTTCCGTAGCATGCGTAGGATGTTGAAGCACGCCGAGGAGACGTTGTTGACTTGCCTGGTCATGGAGAGGGAGGAGTCCAGGAGGAAGCCCAGGTTGCGTGCATGGTCTGTCGGTTTGGGTGCGGTGCCCAGGGCGGGAGGCCACCAGGAGTCGTCCCAGGCGGAGGGTGAGGAGCCCAGGATGAGGACCTCCGTCTTGTCCGAGTTCAGTTTCAGGCGGCTGGTCGTCATCCACTCGGCTACCTCTTTCATCCCTTCGTGCAGGTTGGATCTGGCGGCGGCGGGGTCGTTGGTCAGGGAGAGGATCAGTTGGGTGTCGTCGGCGTAGGAGATTATGCTGAGGTTGTGTTTGCGTACGATGGCCGCGAGGGGGCTCATGTAGACGTTGAAGAGGGTGGGGCTCAGAGATGATCCTTGAGGGACGCCGCAGGTGACTTCGGAGGCCTCTGACTTGTACGGTGGTAGGCAGACTCTCTGTGTTCTTCCGTCGAGGAAGGAGATGATCCAGTCCAGCGCCTTGTCCTGGATTCCGATGTTGCTGAGGCGCCGTACTAGGGTGCGGTGGCAGACCGTGTCGAATGCCGCAGAGAGGTCTAGGAGGATGAGGACCGCTGTTTCTCCATTGTCCATCAGGGCTCGGATGTCATCGGTGGCGGCGATGAGGGCGGTCTCGGTGCTGTGATTGGCTCGGAAGCCGGACTGTGAGGGGTCGAGGGATCCGTTTGTCTCGAGGAAGGCGGCCATCTGCTTGTTGACGGTCTTCTCGATGACTTTGGCTGGAAACGGGAGGAGCGAGATGGGGCGGTAATTCTTGAGGTCGGTGGGGTCCGCTGTAGGTTTCTTTAGTAGGGCGCTGAGTTCGGCGTGCTTCCAGCTCTCAGGGAAGATGGTGGTGTCGAAGGAAGTGTTGATGATGTCTCGCAGGTGGGGTGCGATGACAGCGTCGGCCTTGTTGAAGACGTGGTGAGGGCAGGGGTCGGTCGGTGATCCGGAGTGGATGGAGTTCATCGTGCGGATGGTGTCTTCGGTGCTGATCGGGGTCCAGGCGTGGAGGGTGGTGGTGGGGGGTGGTTGTTCGGTCGTGGTGTGCGTTGGTTGGTTGTTGAAGCTGTTATGTATGTCCGCGATCTTGTTGTGGAAGTATGAAGCGAGGGAGTTGCAGAGGTCTTGCGATGGGGTGATGTCGTTGTTTCCTGCGCTGGGGTTGGAAAGCTCTTTCACGATGTTGAAGAGTTCCTTGCAGTTGTGTGCGTTGTTGTCCAACCGGTCTTTGAATGCTGTTTTCTTGGCGGCGCGGATCAGCTGGTGGTGTTTCCGGGTGGCAAGTTTGAAGGAGGTCCTGTTGTCTGGTGTCGGTTCCCTTCTCCAGACTTTCTCGAGGGCTCGGCAGTTCTTCTTGGAGCTCTTGAGTTCGTCGGTGAACCATGGGGCCTTCTTGCTGCCGTGTCTGCTAGGCGGGGTCCTCAGTGGGGCGAGTTCGTCCGCGCAGTTGCTGATCCACTTCGTGAGGTTGTCGGCGGCTTGGCTGGGGTTCGCTGAGCTGGCAGGAGGGTGCTGGTTCAGGGAGGTGGCGAGCTGGTCTGCTGTGATCTTGTTCCAGCTTCTGCGGGCTGCCTGTTGCTGGTGTTGGTGGGTCGTCGTTCTCTTGAAGGTGAAGTGGACGCAGCTGTGGTCCGTCCATTGAAGCTCTGTGGCGTGGCTGAAGTCTATGTCTGTGCTGGATGAGAAGACTGCGTCGAGTGTGTGTCCGGCGAGGTGGGTGGGGGTGGACACCAGTTGCTTGAGTCCCAGGTTGGCGAGGTTGTCGAGCAGGGTGCTGGTGTTGCGGTCGTTGTTGTTCTCCAGATGGAAGTTGAGGTCTCCCAGGAGGATGTAGTCGGCGGAGGGGAGGGCATGCGGGCTGACGAAGTCGGCGATGTCCTCGCTGAATTGTGTGCGTGGTCCAGGGGGTCGGTAGATCAGGGTGCCTCTGAGGGTGGTGTTCGGGTTGGTGTGGATCTGGAAATGCAGGTGTTCGGCGCTGGTCAGGTTGTTGCCGGTGCTGGTCGTGAGACGGATGGTGTTCCTGTGGATGATGTCGATGCCTCCTCCCATCTGGTTGGCGTTTCGGTCCCTCCGGACAACCTTGTAGCCCTCTGGGATAGCGATGGCGATGTCGGGAGCTGAAGAGGCGTTCATCCAGGTCTCCGTGAGGAAGGCGACGTCAGGGGCTGTGGCGTCTAGAAGGTTCCAGAGTTCGATGGCGTGTCTGTGGACGGAGCGGGTGTTGAGCAGGATGCACTTGAGGTGGGTGCTGCTGGTGTTCGACTTGGTGGGTGCTGGTGCGAGGCTGGTCCGGATGCAGGTGAACTTGCAGGCGTGGCAGCTGAAAGGTCCGTGGGTACGTCGTGGAGTGGCTTGATGGCATTCTGGGAGTCGGCCGGTGTTGAGTGCGGTGAGGGTGGCGGCGGAGTACGTCAGGCGGGTCGGTCGGGATCTTCGTTGGCCAGGGATCCTGGCGCTGGGCGTGGTCCGGTCGCGGACGGGCGCAGACGGGCTTACCTTTGGCGCGCCTTCGGCGCACAATCGGCGCGCCCGCTGCGCGTGACCGCTGCGCGTTCGCACGGTCGCCATATAAGGCGAAGTGCGCGGGTGGGCGGGGCAGCTGGGAGGCGGGAGCGGGGAGGGAACAGAAAGGAAAAAGGGGCGTGGTCAGCGGTGGTGGCGGGAAGCGGGGAGTGGGGAGGGAAGGCGGAGGGCGGCGAGGTAGGCGGGCAGACAGGCAGGATAACGCAAAGGGCTGAAACTGACTAGAAAAAAATACAGGCACAAAAGTCAGACAAAAGCTGCTAACACGGGAGGAAAATGCAGTTCAAACAAGCACAAATGCTAGACAAAACAAGCACAAAAGTCAGACAAAAGCTGCTAACACGGGAGGAAAATGCAGAAACTGACTAGAAAAAATACAGGCACAAAAGTCAGACAAAAGCTGCTAACACGGGAGGAAAATGCAGTTCAACAAGCACAAATGCTAGACAAAACAAGCAAAAACAGACGCCAGCGGCGTCAGCCGGCAGCGAGGCAGGCAGCGAGGCAGAGGGCAAGGCGAGGGGGCACACACAGCAGCTGGTGGCCGTGCGGCGCGGGGGTGTCCCACAAGTGGGTCACACTCACCTGCGTCGCACGGTCGCCATATAAGGCCAAGTGCGCGGGTGGGCGGGGCAGCTGGGAGGCGGGAGCGGGGAGGGAACAGAAAGGAAAAAGGGGCGTGGTCAGCGGTGGTGGCGGGAAGCGGGGAGCGGGGAGGGAAGGCGGAGGGCGGCGAGGTAGGCGGGCAGACAGGCAGGAGAACGCAAAGGGCTGAAACTGACTAGAAAAAAATACAGGCACAAAAGTCAGACAAAAGCTGCTAACACGGGAGGAAAATGCATCCACGAACCAGCCACATCTCCGGACATCTGAGAGACCTTCACTGGCTCCCCGTCAACAAAAGAATCACCTTCCGCCTCCTCACCCACGCACACAAAGCCCTACACGACCAAGGCCCGAGCTACCTCAACAGCCGAGTCAACTTCTACGCTCCCAAACGCCACCTCCGATCAGCCAACCACGCCCTCGCCGCCGTCCCCCGCATCCGAAGAGCGACTACAGGAGGAAGGTCCTTCTCCTACCTGGCCGCCAAGACCTGGAACTCCCTCCCGACCGACCTGCGCCTGACCCAAGACCACCTCTCCTTCAGGAAGAAGCTGAAGATCTGGCTGTTCGAGCAGTAGCGGCACCCCCACCCCCCCAGCGCCTTGAGACCCTACGGGTATGTAGCGCGCTTTATAAGTGTCACTGATTGAAAACAGTTTTCAAACAGAAAGGTAATTATGCAATGTCATTAGTTCATAACATGAGAACGTAGATTATATCTGTACTTTCCGGGTCTTGTCTGATCTTGAAATAGCTGGTCTACAGGTGCGGAAATGTTCGACTCCACAGGTGACAAATGTTCACTCTGTCCAGGATTCAAAAGAGCGGTTCCTGCTGAGGTGTCAAAGTTCTGCGTTTCAGTTCGTGGGTCCGTTATGTACTCTGCATCACTGAAAGGGATGTGCCTAGGAACAGGTTCTGTCTCGGATACACCAAATCCCTGTCTAACCCAGTTGTCATAGGGGAGTGGCTAGCGTGCACCCAATTCTTCCTTCCAGCTAGGCGTACAGCAGTTCTCGTTGTTAGGAGTACCTGGAACGGACCCACGAATCTTGGCTGGAGGTTCCGAGTTCGCTCAAAATTCCGCACCACAACTTGGTCGCCTGGTTTCAACGTGTGGCCTGGACTCTCTGGCAGTTTAGGCAAGGATTCGAATACCTGTTGATGAATAAGGCTTAGTTTAGCAGTCAGGTCATAAAGATAATCAATCAACATTGGGTATTCGATCTGTTTGAATTCCTTTGGCCTAGGGACTCCCCAAACATTAGCAGGACGACCGAAAACAATCTCATATGGGCTAAGCCCTACTCGAGAGTGTACAGTCGCTCTGGTGGACAATAGAGCTAAAGGCAGTACATCTGGCCAAGATAGACCAGTGGAAGCTTGAATTTTAGCAAGTTTCAGCTTCAGGGTGCCATTGTACCCTTCAACCAGACCCGCTGACTGTGGGTGATTCGCACTGTGGAATTTCTGGGTAATACCCAGACTCGTACACACACTCTTCATGACTTTCCCTACAAACTCACTTCCATTGTCCGACCAAACAATCCGTGGCATACCATACCTGGGGAAATATTCTTTGAGGAGGATTTTGGCAGTGGACATAGCAGTGTTATCCTTTAACGGATATGCCTCAATCCATCTTGAAAAGGCACAGACTACCACTAGGACATATTTAAGATTGTTACACCTGTCCATGTGGATAACATCCAACTGAATCACTTCAAAGGGACAAGAAGGGGGAGCAAAATGACCAGTTGGGGTTGGGGTTCTCTTGCCAGGATTATTCATCAGGCATATCATGCAGTTTTTCACCACTCTTTCCGCACACTTAGTAATTCCATCATTCTTCCATACTGGAGCTAACATTTTACAGATCTCTTTCGAACTGATGTGCGCCGCTCCATGCGCCATCGTGACTACTGCGAGCACATACGCATCAGGTAACATCCAACGCTGCTGCTCAGACAAATCAACCCAACATCCACTTGAATCCATTTTACCCGTTTTCTCCTTCCATTCATTCTTCTCATTTTCAGTTGCTTCATTCTGGATTGCTTTCACACTTTCAATCGTATTCTCACACATCCCTGACTCAGCAATCCATCTCGCAGACGTTGCAACGTACATTCGACTCGTCATGTTCTTGGCCGTTTCTTTAGCGACCTCATCAGCAAACGCATTCCCTTGGCCAACTTCATCCGTAATCTTTCGATGTGCACTGCACTTCACAATCGCAACTTCATTCGGTAGGGTCAGGGATTCCAATAGATCGCTGACTAACTGTCCATGTTGGATCCTAGTCCCATGGGACGTGAGAAAACCTCTTTCTTTCCAGAGACGTCCAAAGCTATGTGCTACGCCGAAGGCGTATTGGCTATCCGTAAACACATTCACTCTCTTTCCCTCAGCTAAAACACACGCTCTTGTTAATGCAATTAATTCTGCAGCTTGGGCAGAATTCTGACTTACTCTTGCAGTCTCAACAATCGTACTCAAAGTCGTAACTGCATACGCGGCCGTCACATCACCATTCTGTAGTTTGAAACTATCCATCGACATATAAAGTGCCGTCTGGATCTAGTAACGGAGTATCTTTTAAATCAATCCTACCTTTTTGTCTCTTCCTCAGTTCTGAAACAACAGTCATGGGGCTCTGAATCACTCGACTCCTGAGTAGTCGGCAACAGCGTTGCTGGATTCAATATGTTGCATCGCTTGATCTGAATGTGACTTGCCAAAAGCGTCAGCTCATAGCCTGATAGTCTAGCACTGGTGAGGTGCTGAGTTTTCGTTCGATTCATGAGTGTATCCACAGCATGTGGAACCATGACTACTAACATGTTGTTCATGACTAGTCCAGCAGACTGTCGGATAGACACTGCAGCTGCTGTAGCTCTCAAACAACTTGGCAATGCTCTGGCTACCGGATCTAATGTGGATGAGAAATATGCACAAGGCCGCTGTTTGTCACCAAATTGTTGCGTTAATACACTCAACGCACAACCTTCTCTTTCATGGACATATAAAGTAAACGGCTTACTGTAGTCAGGAGTACCCAACACAGGAGCTGAACACAGCGCATCACGTAAGTCGGAGAAGCTCTGTTGACATTCCTCAGACCATGGCAAAGGGCTCGGAACACCTTTTCCAGTCAGGGCTACCAATGGTTTCGCCATGAGAGAAAAATGTGGGATCCATTGCCTGCAGTATGACGTAATAACCAAAAACGCACGTACTTCTCTCTGTGTGCTTGGTACAGTCATCTGCGAAATTGCTTTGATTCTCTCTGGGGTCAACCTTCTTCCCTCCTTTGACAAAAGATGACCTAAGTAGGTCACTTCTTGGCAACAATATTGCAGTTTAGAAGGTGAAACCTTGTGATGTAAGTCTGACAAATGACGTAATAAAGAAATTGTAGCTATTTTGCAGGTTTCCTTGTCATCAGCAGCCAGTAAAAGATCGTCTACGTATTGGATCAGAGCAACACCAGGAGGAAGCATAAGAGCATCTAATTGACTCTTCAATGCTTGACTGTAAATTGAAGGGCTCTCACAATAACCTTGTGGAGCGCGTTTGAATCTGAAACTGCGACCTCCTAAGGAGAAACCAAAAATGTCTCTACTTTCCTCAGCTATCGGAATGCTGAAAAAGGCATTCTTCAAATCGATCACTGTGAACCATGAAGCTGTGGCAGGAATCAACGTCAATAATGCAGTGATATCTGGTACCACAGGAAACTGCGGAATCACTATTTTGTTAACTTCTCTGAGGTCAATCACAAATCTGTAGATTGGAGGTTTGGACGGGTCAGTGCATTTCAAAATCGGCAGAACAGGACTATTGCAGACATTTCCTCTAGTTTCCTCTATCACATCTTTCTGTATTAAGTCTTTCACAATCAGCAAGAGTGCACGTTCACCTTCATTCGAAATCCGATACTGTGGGATTCGTGGGAATTTAACATTCGCTTTCAGACTTACCACATAAGGGGGAATTTCCAAGAGGCCTACATCGTTAGGACCAGTCGCCCAAAGAGTATCAGGGAGAGAACGCAGCTCCGGTGGGAGCTTATCCATCGACATATACATTGGAGAGATGACTCTTTTGCCTAATGTGAGCTGTACTCCTGAAGGAGAACAGTACAGTGTCGCATGCAGGCGTTTCAACAGATCTAAACCAAGCAGATTCTCATTACAACCGGTTGTTAGAATAAGGGGTGCTTCTAGTTCGCATGGCCCAACAGATATTGATAAAGGACTAGAAACAGGATTGTGAACAGGGGCGCCTGAGAAACCTACTGAAGTGTTCGTTAAGCCAGACAAAGGTGCGCCAGGGAGTTTCGCATGCATAATTGAACTTTTTGCCGCACCAGTATCCAACAGAAACGGTTCGACCACACCTGATGTAACTACTGCGACATAAGGTACACTCTGATCAACTGGAACTGATACTACTCCCTCTCTTTGCCTGTGGCTGTCCTAGTACTCGCTTCTCTGAATCTCTTCATTATGATCATAATAATCTTCAACATGATACTGTGGAGATCTACCTGGTTGCGCAGGTTGTACATTTCGCTGATCGAAATAATTTGATGGGCGATCAGCCTGTGGTGTCATTGTACCACGTCCTCTACCTCTAGGAGCTTGCATAAACCCACCATTACCTCTCTGAGCTGGGACACCACTAGTCTGTGCGTGCAGTACCGGACACTCATTCTTATAATGACCCTCCTTTTTACAATAGGCACACTGATTCCATGCTTACTGTTGTCGGGAAAAACCATAATTAAATCTTTGGGACGTCCCTTGCTGGAATTGTGGCTGTTGCTGAAACTGGGGTCGCTGCTGTGAATCTGACTGATTCGAGCGAGGCGGATACGCCTGTTGCAATAGAACTTTAGTCTTTAAATCTTTCATTTTCTTTTCTGACTTCTCCTTCTCTTCTTTCTCTCTATTCTCGTAATACTGAGCAGTTGCAAGTATCTGTGCTGTCGTCGACACTGCCCATGCACTTTCAGAATCCTTTAACTTGTTACTAAGCTCAGGTAGTGAATTAAACACGAACTTGTCGACAAATAACCTCTGGCCCCCCTCAGTACTCATATCTTGCCCACTGTGGTCTACGAAGGTCTCTTCAAATCTAGTGAAAAAGTCAGAGACGCTTTCGTCCTTCTTTTGCTTGCATGCCGATAGTTTATCCCAATTTACTCGTAACGCTGGCATCAGCGTTTTCATCAGATTAATTATTCTGCCAGGTAAGGCAGCAATCAGAGGTTCAGGTTTAGCACCGCCAACTTGTTGCCCATCTGCTGCTACAATAGCTGGCCAATCACCTCCTAAGGCGACTGGGTGGTTCTCTTGCCGAATCTTGGCCCATATAGGCTGTGGCACTACATTGCCAAATAGCATTTCAATGTCTGCCAAATTCATGACGCACGCTTGAACTGTCTGCGTTAACTCTTTGTAATAACCAGCAGGATTTTTACGCGGGTCCGGCAACGCCTGTTTTACTGCTAATACTTCGGCCCGCTTCCAAGGGATGTGTATCCACACTCTCTGGAATTGTGCCGGAGCAGCTGCAATATTATGAGCCGCATCAGCTTGAACTGCATCACGCCATATCGGTGGAACTTCCCTCATCGGATATTGACCTTGTCTTTTCCTAGTAATCGGTGAACCATCAGGGTCCCTTAGCGTTCGAAGAGGGGAATCATCCCTATAAGCTAAAATCAGTTCCATCGCTCCTCTTACTTCTGAACCTATCACCATTCCTGCGGCGAATTTCTGCTGTACATTTATCAGATCAGAGGGGACGGAATCTAAGTCATCATCTTCCCATTCTTCTCGCACAAGAGAACACATCACGTCAAAAACATAACGTTGAGTTGGTTCATTCCATTGCATAAAGGTATCTAACACTCTTCGTGCGTCATACTTCACAGCTTTTGACATCCACCTAAGAGCTGTCGAATCTAACATTTCTCGTTCCTGGGGACCAGGAAGCTGGCTACGTCTCTGTATAGAGTCAGAAACGGGGGTCCCAATTAAAGACCTGTAGAGAGGAGTTAAGATATTAGTTACAGAGTCGGTTATTTTCCGACGAACGGAAAGCGGAGTCAGAATGTTCACAGGGTTCGGGAGCAGGGCAGCTGAAGCAGATGAAATAGTAAGGGTGGGAGTAGCAGGTAAAGCAGTTTGCGAAACGACAGGCAAAGGCGGAACAGGCGACCCAGGAAGAGGGGGCGCCGAAGGAACATTAACCACGGGAAGGACAGGAACTGGAATCAAAGGAAGTGAAGCAACTATTCCAGGCTGACCAGCAGCTGGCTGTACAACAGGTAGTAACTGTGGTGTTGTAATACCCTGTGCATACAGTGGAGGTGAATTCAACAGGTAAGACAACAGAGGATCCTTTTCATGATCCTCCATCGGCTTAGTAGGACAAGATGGCAACACGGGGTAACATTTATCAATTGCCAAATTATATTTTCTATTCGCCATCTCCATTGCTTTCTCAGTCTCGTTGACATGCAGCTGCCTAGCAGACTCCATTAAAGTCAACCCTTTCTCTTTCTGTTCTTTCTTCGTCTTCCTAATTTCTCTCTGTTTGGCTTCTTTGCGCCATACGCGAAAAGAATCAAACATTGCCGGCCAGGCTTTTCTCTTAAACAACTTCATTTCTAGATTGTCTAGTATTTCGGTTTCGAAGCTACCATGCGGTGGCCAACTAAGGACACCATCTTTCCTGGTATAACGGACCCATACTTCATTATACGTAATAGGACCCACACCATGTTTACAATAGAGCTCATATGTAGGAGTTCCAATCGGAGGAACCGAACACGAATCCTCCAACCGGGAATCCCCGTTGCAACGTAACCAGGACAGGAAACAATTACTACTGGTAGTCATGACGAACAAAGAAAAATTCCAACCAAAATGCGCAAAGAACTTAGGCCTATCAAAATAAACTAATACCAAAACAAAGATTATCTAAACAAGAGCAACCAATGATAATCTACGAATTAAACCAGAGCAACAAAGAACAACCAAACTGAGCGTAACCCACTTAATACTTAACTGAAATGTGGAAGACGTCACCAAGGAGAACCCGTCTACGTCTCGCTGTACTAAGGTCTGCACCTCGGGTCCAAGACAGGGCGACAGTCAGGGCAGCGGTCCTCTGTAGCCGTCTGGGAACGGGAACCCTCGTGGAAGAGATCGTCGGGCCACTTTTACGACATGCAGGGATCGATGAAGCGGGGTACCTCCCTCCGGAATCTTCACACGAAACTTCTCGAACTTTTCAGGCTTTGGACCGGTACCGGATGACGTCGCCCAACGTTGGGTGCCAATTTGAGGTTCTGGACTTTTAAGAGTCCAGAGGTGTCAGGGAAACAACACCCGAAGACCCCTGAGTTCCTTCCTGTCTCGGTGCACAAATAAACAGAGACGCGGGTTTCTCGATGGTGGCGTCAGAGACCAAGATTTATTCACTGCAGGGACACAGAAGTCATAGGAACCACACAGAGGCAGAATCTACGAGACTGTTCAAATTGCATTAAGTGGGTTGTTCCTTAAATACACGAAAAATGTCTTTAGGCAGCATTACACGAATATTTCTCATGCCCAACCCGGTATCCCAAACAAACAGTAAATAGACATCAAACAATAATTAGTCGTAGGTTTTCGGTATTCGATCAGGTCCCCTTGACAGTTTTCCATTCTTTGCCCGATCCTCCCCATCATAAAAATCGTAACCTCCCCATTGTAAAAGCCCAGAAGGAGAGGAGCAGAGCCAGGTGCAAAGGATTGAAAGAGTAGGATAAGAGGTGTTTATGGATCATAAACGGGCATGGCTACCGTCTTCGGCCTTTCAGTAAGGACAACGGACACGAGAACCAGTATAGCAGGACTGGCCTCAGGCAAGGGAGGCAGCTTGATTCTGCCTAGTCATGCAGCGTCAGCCTTTCTCGGGGCTCGAGCTTACGTGTCCTTAACAAGGTGACTCTGCCGGGGTCATCGCCCGTTCATTGACTATGTGGAGGCAAGAAACAAAATGGATGCCGTAACTAAAATGGATGCCATGACTTTACAACAGAATGCCCTATTTCTCAGTGAATTCATGCTAGTTGCGTAGCGAAAACACTGTCATGCATATAATGGATCATTTGCGGTTCATTGGTACCGGAATCGTGTCAGTACTACGATACCGAAATCACGGGTTCGGATCGCTACAGAACCTCAAACCCACGTGGGACTCTGAAGGTATACTCGCCTGAGTTTTGGGGTGTCCAATGCGGCGGAGGTCTTTCAAAACATAATAGATGAACTGATAATGGACATATCCGGGGTGATCAATGTCAGTGATGACATCATGGTACATGCCAAGAGTATCCCGGAGCATAATTCACGTCTGACTCAGGTCCTTCGCCGACTGCAGGATGCCGGACTCACTCTCCACAGGGAGAAGTGTGAGTTTTTGAAAACAAAGTTCCAGTTCTTTGGATACACATTCTCCACCGAAGGAGTCAACCCGGACCCCGAAAAAGTGAAGGACATAAAAAATGCTGTCGCCCCCACCAACGTTACCGAGGTCCGCAGTTTCCTGGGTATGGTAAACTAGTGTGGGAGATTTATACGAGACCTCACCACACTCACTCAACACCTACGGGACCTCACGAGGGACTCCACGACCTGGAAGTGGGGCCCAGACCAGGCCAAGACATTCGCAGACATCAAGGATGCACTCTCAGAAGCGACCACACTGGCCTTCTTTGACCCGGGGAAGATGACTTCGATAGCCGTAGATGCTGGTCCAATGGGACTCGGTGCCGTTCTATTGCAGCGGCAACACCAGGAGGAGGATTGGGCTCCCGTAGCATTTGCCAACCGCTCCCTTACCGAGACAGAACAGCGCTACTCCCAAATTGAAAAAGAAGCCATTGCTATTCACTGGGGGTGCCGTCACTTTCACCTTTATGTCTATTGCAAGCCGTTTGTAGTAATGACAGACCACAAACCTCTTGTAGCTCTCTTCTCAGGCACTTCCACCAAACCACCACCTCGGATCGAGAAGTGGATGTTGCAGCTACAGAATTATATAATTGCCGAGTTGACTATCTACCAGGGTCTCGAAATCCTGCAGATTATCTGTCACGTCACCCCAGGGCTGCCACGGCTCAGGAAATGGAAGATGCTGCTGACACCGAAAAATATGTGAAGTGTATCACAGCTCGGTCATGCCCCCTTCCACTTTCCATGGAGGATCTTCGAGAGGAGACCCACAGAGATGACTGTTTGCAGCGGGCCCGAGCGGCCCTCAAGAATGATAACTGGCGCAAGGTCAAAGACGAATGGAAGATACTGACTGCCAATGCCCAGCGCATAATGGACGGGTAATACCACGTCCGAGACGGGCTCACTGAAGACGCTACCGGATGCTTGCTGAGAGTACATCGCCTGGTCATTCCGACAGCTTTGACAGCCAGAGTTGTTCAGCTAGCCCATGTCGGACACCAAGGCATGGTCAAGACCAAGTCCAGGCTACGCACCAAGGTATGGTTCACTCTCATGGATGAACTGGTGGAATCCACAGTTCGCTCCTAATCGTCGTGTCACGTGACGGGAGACATCTGGCAGACCCCAGGCCGCAAACACCCTGGTCATGTGTCAGCCTTGATTTTGGCAGTCTCCCCGACGGTCGACACACCTTCGTGGCCATTGATGATCACTCTAAATACCTCGAGGTCGAGATCATTGCATCGCCCAGTGCCTCCAAAGTTATCCCGAAACTTGAGAAGGTCATGGCCACTCACGGCCTCATACAGGAACTGCGGACTGCCAATGGGCCCCCATTCAAAGGACTAGAGATAGCCACCTATCTAAGCGCCCTCGGCGTCCGCCACAGGAGAATTACCCCAAGGTGGCCTCAAGCGAATGAGGAAGTAGAACGTTTTATGCAAACCTTAAATAAAGTGATATGCATTGCTCATGACAAAGGTCAATCTGTGGAGTTAGCCATCTTCACCTCTCTACAAAACTACCGCCAGATGCCCCATACCACCAGAGGTGTAGCTCCAGCCCATCTCCTCATGGGGAGAGTGATCACGGATTCTATTCCACACCACCCTCAATGGTGTCCTGAGATGCCTGATGAAACCCAAGTGGACTTAAGACGTCTAAAAGTGCATGCTCAAGTCAGCCAGAGGTGGCGAGCACAACCCATGATCATTGAAAAGGGAGATTTGGTGCTGCTCCGTAATAGAATAACCAGTGGCAAGTTCCGACTGCCATATGAAAAAGACCCATGGACTGTGGTTGATGTCAAAGGTACTCGGACCATCGCGACACGAGGGAGAGAGACTGTGACCTGAAATGTGTCCCATTTCAAGAAGTATCAGCAGGCGGTTGGCACCCTTGGTACCGGTGAAGAACCAGAACCTTTTGGGTCCGGCGGCACAGGGTACGCCTTAATCTCCTGGGTTCTCCTGCTTCAGCTAACAGAGACACGGGGACACTCCGTCGGCGTAAAAGATCAGATTTTATTAGCTGCAGCTAGTACAGTTGTCCTAGAAGTACACACGGTATGTTCTCAGGAGACTGCCACTTCACTCCGTGGCGCACAACCTTATATAGTACATACGTGAAATATACATTAACCAAAGACACACCTAAAACATATAGAAAGAGCCAATAAGAAAGGTTGGAAAACAGAACAGAACCAATAGGAAAGGTATGAAAACAAAGTATCAAGTAACTCGAAGAGCCTCTCCTCCAACTGTGTTTGTCACCCCTCCCCAAGAACTAATTCATTAACAGGTTTGTGACCGACTCGCAGGTGACGAGATACGTGTGTGTGTTTTGGAGGACAGTTGTGAAACGAGAGAATACGAGCAGAAGACAGCGAAGGCCAGGCGATAAGATAAAGTCAGAAGAGAATAGTGTGAACCAACAGATAGTTGAGACAGGGATTAGAAAAACCAGACGGGGATTAGTGTACTCGGCCAGTGCTAACACCAGCTTTGCAAATAGAGGCAGAAGGCTTATTTTGGCACAAAGCTGCAGGAAAAGCAGAAAAGACTTTGCTCGCCGTGCTGCTTGAGTGAGGGCAACACAAAATGGTGGCGGAGCACAAAATGGCGGGTCGATTCGATCACGATCGAAAATCGAATTTTCTCAGACACTCCTTTTGCCAGAACTCAGGCAAGATACATAGACTCACGTTAATCTGAGTCAATGTCGATGGCCATGAGGTCATCGAGCTGTTGCTGTAGCATCATTCTAATATTCTCTGTTATTTGTGGTTTGGGTTTAGGGATGCACATAGTAGCACAAAGGTCGCAGACGGCGGGACCACAGTGCATACAAAGGCAACAAGAGAAAATGATGGTCAAAACTACTCCAAGGAATGTCAATACCTTCCAACCCCATTTGGACAGTAGTCCCCAAAACCACTCCAATAATGACCAATCTCCTTTGTCCTGATGAATCGACTCAGACATTATATGTAACTTAGAGATAGCTTGGTATACTGTCGGAGCGTCATCAGGTATGAAAATACAGCAACTTGACCCGATCAATTTGCACACTCCACCACGATCCGCAAGAACAAAGTCTAAGGCAACTCGATTTTGTAAAGTCATAAGACGATCCGCCTGTAGCTCTGCCGTGATATTACTTAAGGCTCCTACAGTGATGTCTATAGTGGTTTCTACGACACAAACTAGGTGCCTTATATTTCTGCTGTTGGCCATTGGACCCCAAAAAGGAAGAAATCCTTTGAGGAAATCTCCTCCCTCTTGTCCTGCTGTGTCTTTAGAGTCAATAATCCCTCTGCCATATCTGTTTCGATGATGATTTGCAGAAGCGGTGTTTGTTAGATGTGAAGGACATCTAACATGGGCTTCAATTGGAATTCCATAGCGCATTTTGTCAAGCCCATTATCGCCGTTTTAGCGGCAGTTTTCTGCCGCTGAAGCGGCGATAATTTTATCGCCTGGCTTGATAATATGCCCCTTAGATTGCCATATCTACATCCAAGATTGAGAATGGAACATGAGAGAAAGGGTGAGGTGTGTAAGGTGCGTCGTGAAACTTTGAAAATTGGAAAATGTTGAATATGTTGGTAAGAGTGAGTGTGAAAGGAATTATGTTATAAAGAGTGATTTTTTTATTGGTGAAGAACTGATTCTGAGAGGAATTTATTACTTGTGCGGTAAGACTGCTTATTTCAATTTGCAGTATAATTTGGTTGATTTAGTTATAAGAGTGGAATGGATGATACAGTTAGTTTGAAGAAGGTGAAACATGGATTTGGGCAAACAGCATTATATATGTGAGGCAGGGGTGGTTTCCTTCAATGGGGGGGGCTGCACCCACCCTATTTCCGCGCCGTCCAGCATCCGCATACTGCATTTGTTTTGAAATGCTAAGTAACACCAGTAGCAATGTTACTTCCCATTTTAAAACAATTGCTGAATCCTGCCCCAGTCCTTCTGCCTGCCTGCCTTTGACGCCCCGAGTCAGGCATGGGCATCAGGCAGGACAGGCAGGGTCTTGTGAAGTTGTGACACGTGCTTTGCGCATTTGCGTTTTGCACATGTGGCACATTAAAGTTTAGTAAACCGGGCTGACATGGTGCCAGCCCGGTAGTCACTGTTTTGGCCTTTTTGGGGGCCTGCCCACAAATTACGCTAGGCAGTGTCATATTTCCAGGCAGCCTCGGGCGGGTACAGAATAAGCCCTGCACTTCCCGAAGCTGCATTGTTTAAAGCTGCCAGTGATGACCCCTCAGACCCGCCCTTTCACAAGTTCCCACTGCGCAATGGCAAGCCGTAGCCAACCGGACAATGAAATGCCAACTCAACTGAGATAATGCCAGAGACGTTTTTTCACAGTAAATAATTCTGAAATAATTTTAAATACAGTTTTCCTTTATTTTTAATATTGGGTGTGGAGTCCATTACAGACATTTTGCAGAGAAATGTTGTGTTTGTGTTTCATGCAACATCTTTAAAAAAAGTTTCTTTTTGATCAAAAGAAAACAGGACCTCACTAATGAGAAATGGGAGGGGGGACATAGAGATTATTTGCATTAATATTAGTGAGCTGCTGTTGTTTTACAATATTGAAAACACACGCCACTAGTCCTGAATATTAGATGTAAACACATTTAGAATTTGGATGAATGTGCCTGTGCACTGTTAGTGACCTGGCCAACTGGGCATGAACAAGCTGAAATTGTATCATAAATTTCAAGCTGTCCTGATGAGGGACGCCCAGAATAGGTTTGGATCAGGGCCCCCAAAATCCTTAAGATGTCCCTGAATAATGCACTGGGAAGACATCAGGTATGAGCTTGGCTGTTTTCCAAAGCTGTGACAGACCCCTCTCACTGCTTCACGCAGAGACAGGATATTTTTGCAATGCCAGGCATTTTATTATTTTGAAAGAACAACATTTTTCATTTTTAGGTTACATACTGACTTACTTAGGGTCAGTTCCTAGGAGCGGAGGGACTGGGTGATGAATTTCTCAATGTTTGCCACAAATGACTGCAAAAGTCACTTCTTGATTTCTCAAATATGCTTAAAAATGTACTATTTGGTCTATCTTTTTTTTTTTTAATTCTCAGGGGAGAACACTCCCGAAGCCCCTTTATGATGTTCAGGTATGCTCGCTCGCCACCATGCACTCATCTTGAACTTTTGCACCTTACCACTTTTAATTGTTAAAAGCCACTACTGATGTGAGGTGTTATTATTCCTCCTAAAGTGTGGTTGTGAATAATATGAAAATTAGACAATTGTCTACGCTAGTGGATCACCTTGCTTGTAACACTGCTGGAGCCCTTACTCAAATTAACCCTGAGTTAATCACTATGTGTGCAATGGTTATGGAAAACCACTTAGTGCTAGATGTCCTTCTTGAGAAGGATGGTGGTGTTTGCAAGGTACTGAAGGTAAAAGAATGTTGCACTTTCATACCTGATAACTGCAGGGTTATTAATGCATATATGAAAAAGGTTACTAATATTTCTCATGAAGTCCAAACTTTAGAAGGGTATGGAGTATGGGAGATTGTAGGTTCTTAGTTCAGTGAGATAGGGAAGAGTTTTAGTAAGGTTGGTTAATAAATTGACAGTGTGGTGGGAGGCCTGTGAGATTGCCTTGAGGCACGTCCCAACTGGGCCGTGCCGGCAATTATGGAAGGCCACATTGGGAGCGGGCACTCTTGCGTGATTGTGAGGTCCGGTCTCCTAGTATTGCAATCCTCGTGACTGCGGCACAACGAGGGGCAGAGCCATGAAGGTCATACGCATAAAAGGCATGCAAGATCCAGGCTAATCCTTTTGCCTTCCTCATCTTGCTAGAGGACTGCCCATTGCCATGCCGCTGCTGCCAAGAAAGGAACGCAGTGGGAACTTCGGGTGGTGATTGCCTGCTTTCGGCTTCCTTTTCATCCATCTGCTGCATCTATGTGGAACAATGCAGAGTGACTGCGCAGCTTGAAGCTGCTTGCTGCCAGCGGCTGTGTGCAGGATTGCTCTGCCCCCTCTTTCCCCTTTTCTCAATGTGGAGGCCTTTAACCCGGCAGCCGGTGTCTGGATTGAAGGGCATGCTGTACTTTCCTGAAGAAGCATGGTGTTCTTTAAGGGCATGCATTCCCTTTCCTTTTCTTCTCTCTGGATATTTGGTTCTTGTTAAAAAGGCCAGCACCATTTAGCTGGAGTGTGCATGGCTTCACTGTTTATTGTTTAGGGCCAGGCACTGTCTTTCCTTTTTTTCCCTCAGGGCAATTGGTGCTCATCAAGAGGCTGGTGCAACTTAACTGCAGTGCGTGTGTCCTCGCCCGGCTTTGTTTGGCTGTTTTTCTCCATTGCAGGCATTCCTTTCTTGTTCTCCTTGGGGGAGCGGGGGCCATTGTAGTTCTTTGTGTTCTAGTTGCCACAACTAGGCACCTGTTTGCCTTGTCTAGTCCTTGGTCAGGAGGGCTGGCCTTTTCTTAGGAATTTCTTCCTGGCTTAACTCCCTGGGGGTAGTGTTTTGGCTATATTGACTCCTCTGTCCCTCCCTCTGACCAGGCGCCTCGACAACTGAGGTAAGGAGTTGAGGAAAGGGCTTTTTTGGGTTCTGCAAGGGGGGAGGATGTTTTTTGCCTGTTTTCGTGTTTGTGAGGAATCAGTTGGAATCTGGCTTGTGGTCATGCCTCCTAAGGGGACGAAGAGGGCTGGCTAGCAGCACAGGGACAAGGACGTGGAGATGGTATTGAAGAGGCTATATTGTATGAATGAGTTGCTAGCGCTATTGTGCTTGGCTTTGTTAGGGGTGAATAGGGCAGGTGCAAGCGGGACTCTGGCACCAGCGGAGGTGGTAGAATGGTCTAGGAGGCTTAGGGTGCCCCAGTGGAGCTATTCCCCCATCCCTAAAAGGGAGAAGACAAGTCAGTCTTGTTGGAAAACGAGGCAGCATCTGTGAGGCCTGCACAAATAATATGACTACATTTGTCCTTCACTGGGAACCAAACACCCAATTGTAGCGCCTGACTCTCAGAGGGTAGCGTTGCAGAGCAGTCTGAGGCTTACTCAAGGAAGGTGGTGTGGGTTAGTAATCGCCATTTGCAGGTGCGCAAAAATAACACTCACTAATTGATTGTCCAGTCTGTTCTTTGCTTTATAAAAGTAAGAGTACATTTATTAAACACACACACTACTCAATACTATGCACCAATTTACAAATATACATAAGCTGTTGGAATAACTTTGTGACATTGCATAACATCTCCACCTCTCCCGCAGGGGGGGTGGGGTCTAGTACCACCACTCCCATGTATGCACATCAACTTGCCCCCAATGCAGATAGTTGAACATCACCTGGAGCGAGGGCCCTGGGCACTGGCACAATCGCAGCGGCGACCCACCCCATTACCTCAACAAGCATTAAAAAGGGGTACACCTGCCTTGGTGACACATGACCCTGACTGAGCATCTCCTGCTGACCATAAAGTATGCACCTCTATATCTTAAGGGCTAGCAGTCTGGGGTCTGCACCTAAGAGCAGCAGCAAGAATCCATGTCTACGCACACTTTAGAATGACAGTACTCATCACCTTGGTTGATAATTTGAATGCATTGCAATTACAGCCCCTAAAGGCATCACAGATGACATCACAGGAATACTCATATACAGCCAGACACCCTAGCAGGACTGTCTGGCAACATAACCCCACTTGGCTTATGACATCTCCTTACACATGTGACTTACAGTCCCTTCAAAAGAAGTACTCCTGGCAACTACACTTCTCCTGCAGTGCGCCTCTTCACTTTAAAAAGAATCACAGGTAAAAGCATGGGATTATATAAATACAGCCAGACCCCTAGCAGGAAGGTCCAGCAACATAAGTCCGTTTAGCATAACATCACCTTACACAGGTACTTCACTTTACACATGTGACTTTCAGTCCACCTAAAAAGAAATAACCACTAGTAAATGCATTTCGGTGCAATTACACCACTTCACCTCCAGGGGATGCACTTCTCCACACATCCCCAACTCAGCCCTTCACTTCATGATGCACTTCTCCACACACCCTCAGCTGTAGAACAAAAGTTCCAGCCTAGAAGGTGTTTAAATGCTAGCTGAGCCCTTGAGGGGTAGTTTCCTTTAGGTCCCCATGACTCTGAGGGTGGGACTTTTCTTCGTGCTGGGGGAGGGGGAAGACTGCGCTTCTCCAGCAGCTCCCCCAGCACCTTTTCACAAGTGAGGGCGACCCCCCTCCTCTGGGGGCCACAAAGCACCAAAACGGCAGATTTCCAAATGCCTGGCATGGCATTATGGGGCGCTTCATGCTCCTCTTTACCAGCTCCAGCCACTGGGAACACTCTCATCTGCCCTCGGGGTCTCTGAGAGGGTGGATTCAGCAGGGAGCTGTCTTCACTGGCTCCCTGCGCCGGCCTTTCGCCTGGCTCTCCTCCTTGGCCTCTCTTCTCCCTGTGCAGAGGCCACTGCTCCTTTTGCACCGGTCCTGGGCTCTTCTTCTGGTGCTGTTAGGGTCCTGGGGGCAGTCAGGGGGTCTCTCCTTCCAACTGCCCATTGCGCCAGGCTCCAGCACCTTCAGCCTCAGGAGACCACACCCCAGAGAGAGCTTCTCTTCCTGTGCAAGCACTTTTTAAAAGTTGAGTAGGGGGCTGGCAGGAAATCTCTGTTGGTCCTATCAAACAGCGACACATCGCGTCCCTGCCCCTGCTTCCTCCTTCTTGTCCAGCCACTGGGCTTGTTCAAAATGGCGTCGTCCAGGGTCTCTGGCCACATGTCTCTGAAGCCCCTTCCCCCCACGCTGCCTTCCCTCCTTGGTGCAGCCTGGTGCCTGGCACCCAGTGACAGCTGCTAATGGATGAGCCTGTAGCCCCACCCATCTTCTCTTCATGGAGAGGAGGCCCTCGCTTGTGGAAGAAAGGTTATCAATCCATCCAGCTGAGGTCAGCCCTCAGCCTGGGTCTAGTCATGGCTGGCTCAGAGAAATATGACAGTTCTGGATAACCCAAAAGCAGTACAAATATGACTTTGGACTCTGCAGAATACTTATTTTCACATCCTCTACAGTGGACTTAAGCGCGTGTCTGGAATCTGTAGACCTAATGGAAGTTAATCTAGCCCATGGCTCCACATTCCCATAGGGGAATAATGAAGTAAAAAAACAGTAAGACACACTGACTTTCCCTGGCATCTTTCTTTCCAATGTATAAAGCCTATTCCATGTCACCACCCAATACTGCATAAGTCCTGCCACACCATTTACTTTGTACCTACTCCTGGACTGCGCACGCTAGGAATCTCCCCTGCGCAGCCTGTACACGTCTGCACACGCATGTACACATGTGTCTGCATGTAACCAGCCCAGTGTCCCTTACTCCAGCTGCTGCGCAGTGGCCTGGCCAAGCCAGGGGACACCAGTAAAATCCCCATGCAGTCTCTTACATCCTGAGTTCACTGTGGGTGAGTCCCAACTTATGAGGCTCCCCCACAGTAAAAGCTCAACAATTAGGTGCTCAAAAAGCGAAAAATCCGGGCGGCCCATAGTGTCAGAACCACCTTCTAACAAGTCTTATCAGTGCCGCCTGCCTGCTGCACCCGATGTGGGAGTACAGGGGGTCAACTGTCCAGCCAGCACCAATACAGGCGGGTGGCAAGCTGGTACCGTGAGTATTGTTCAGGGCAGGGACAATTGTAGTGTACAGTCAGTGATGATACAGGTGGGTGGACCTGGTGGTCCTACAAACTTTTTCAATAGAGGGAGCAACTGCGTTGCTGTGGCAGACAGCGACTACCCCAGGTCCTAGTGCTGTGGGGAAATAGGGTCCTTTGCCGCACAGGCCCAGTCAGATCTGGTGGCTAATCTAGTGAGTGTGTTGCCTTGGCTCTCCAAGACTGGTCGGCTCTCCAGTGTCATGTTAGGGGTATATATTGGCTGGGGTTTGTAAGGAGGACAACATGGAGAAGGCTAGTACATTGGTCTCACAGTTCGGTGCCGGCGTCCAGCGCCAACTGCAATCTACACAGCCGGCCGGCCAGGCAGGGGCTGCACTGGCCTCTCAGCAGGCGTTGTCAGGTTGGCTCTGTGGGCAGCATGGGGTTGGGACTTCCATAGCAGCGAAGCCGGATAAAAACAAGGCGGCAGCTTCTGCAGATGCTGCCTGCATCTGTAGGTACCGTATTACATCATATGGGCTTCGGTGAGGTGTGGACAGAGCATGATCAGTTGGGGGGTCATCATACTGCAGAAGTGAAAGAAAAGATTTGGAACGGGCATTTGCAGAAATATTTGACTTGTTCATTGAGACCCCAGTGAGGAAGGAGGCTAACCAATGCAAAGACGGTTCGCACTGGAGCGATTGCTCCCTTGACCCTCATAGGCAGAAGATTGAGGAGACACTACTCTCCTGGGTTAAAGGTCTCACTATTTTCCATGCAGTCATGGTGGGAAAGGTCCCTGAGCTAGGGCCCCCGTTATCAGACCAAAATTGTTTGTGCTCATGGTGAGTTTGGGTTACTTCTTGGAAGGATTATGACAGGGCCTTTACGATGAAAAATGTCACCTTCAAGACGCTTTATTGGGACCAGCCCAATGTGAATGCTGACTCTGCCACATGATGATCAGGAAATGGAAGGCCACCTCGCATCAACCCTTTCAACCACGGTCTGGGGGCCAAGTGGGTGATGAAAAGAGGGATGCGTGCTGAGCCTATAACATAAAGGTGTGCACTCGCAAATGTAAGCATAATTGCTCCTTCTGCGGCATGCTAGCACACCCTAAATTCAAGTGCTTTAAGAAAGGGAGGGAGAAGGGCCAGCAGAAGCAGTGATGGCCCCTCTCTTTCTCAGAAGGCTCACTCCCCGGGGGACATTCAGGCTTTGACCCCATGGTTGAGCAGTTATCATTACCCCAGAGTTGCACAAACAGTGCTTGATGGATTCACTTATGGCTTCAGGATCCCTGCAGAGGGAGTGTTAGCAGTCCCCTTTATGAAAAGAGAACAGTCCCTGTGTGCAAGTAAAGAGGTGGCTAGACAGAAAATTGCCGAAGAGCGCACCTTAGGCAGGATAGCTGGGCCTTTTGATCAGGCACCTTGTAAGAATTTTGTTTACTCTCCTTTAGGGGTGGTGCCCAAAAAAGAGCCAGGACAGTTCCCCCTAATATATAATCTTTCAGCCCAAGAGAGAGCTTAATGAATGAGGCTATTGACCCTGCAGTAAAATAGGCTTCCTTTGATCAAGCCATGCACCTGGGTGCACACGCACTGTTGGCATAAGCAGATTTTAAGTCAGTGTTCCGTCTGTTGCCAGTGCACCCAGATGACTAATACTTGTTGGGGGTTTCAATTTGATGGTTGCTTTTTTTTAACAGATGTATGCTAACGCAGTGTTCAGTTTCCTGCGTATATTTTGAAATTGTCAGTTGCTTCCTGGAGTGGGTCTTTAAGAAAGTGACAGGCACCAGATGGGTTCTGCACTACTTCGATGATTTCCTCTTCCTTGGTGTTGCAGATTCACCATTCTGGGCTCAGAACCTAGATGGTTTTGTTATTTTGCTGGGTTGCTTCAGGGTGTCGCTGGCTCAGGGCAAGACGTGTGGACGTCCACGGTAATGACCTTCCTGGGCTTTGAGTTGGACTTGGTGGCGGAGTGTGCAGGCCCCCAGAGGATAAGTTGGCTTTGTTTAGGGAATTCCTGAGGGAAGGTCTGGCAGCCAGGAAAGTAATGCTTCATCAATTGCAAGTGTTAGTGGGTCAGAAGATAGTTGCCCTCCGTAATATTCTCATGGGGCACCCATTTTACAGATCTTTTGTGCAAGCCATTGTGGGCCTTAAGCGAAAGCACCAGCGCACAAGGCTGTCATCTGAAGTTAGGTAGGACTTGAGGGCATGGACTCCTTTCTGCGATGCTTCAATGGGTCAGTGGCATAAGTTACCCCAAAAACCTAGTTCAGAATTGGGTCTGTTTACAGATTCTGCTGGAAGTGATGGTTTTAGCACTATCTTTGGAAGCCTGTGGTGCACGCAGCAGTGTACAAACAGAGAGGATGACAATGGTAAAACAAGGATGCTAGCACATACACAATTCGGGAAAGTACAAAATACACTTGTAGAGTAGGTGTGCTCAATGGAAGCAAGGACACTATGGCATCCCTAAAGTGTCAAGTACAGGGGGAGAATACCCATCTATACAAACTAATTCAAAAAATGTCCAGAGCACCACCAAAGAAGACAATCTGAAGGTCCATCACTTTAACGGGTGCATACAGGTAAGTCCAAAAGCATTCAGCAAAAGGTACACAAAGCCAGATGTTTGGTTCCATTTAGTTTATTCCAAATGATCGATTAAAAAGAGCCGACACGTGTTTCATCGCACTCTATTACTTTTTCAAGGCTCAGACCCAACCGGGACTCATGTGAAGTCTGGGGTATAGTAAGTGTATATATAGGCGGTCAAGACCTTGATAAGTAACGAGCACCCAGTGTAGTCATACTGCAGCCGCCTCTACAGCGTGTATATCCATGTGTTTGCATGACGGACCTTCATATTGTCTTCTTTGGTCATGCTCTGGACATTTTTTGAATTAGTGTGCACACAGCAGTGGCCTGCCGACTGAGCTGAGGTCAGTTTGGGCAGAAACACAGCAGTCTTGGAGTTTTTCCCCTATAGTTGTTGCCCTGGTGATTTGGTCTGTGCAGCTTGGCAATTGTGTGGTGGTATTTTGGTTTGACACTGTGGTAGTGATGTAAGCCACAAATCAATAGAAAGCTAGCTGCCAAATGGTGTTAAGACTGCTCAAAGAATTGATTTTACTGTGCTCATATTACCACATTACCTTCAAGGCAAACATGTCCCAGGTGTATTTAATAAAGATGCTTTGTCTCACCTGAAGCTGCAGGAATTAAGGCACTTCCACCCAGAGGCAGTAGAGCATCCCACTCCTTTCCTAGACCATCTTTGGAAGCTTGGTGCCCCATCCTACCGGACCTCGTGGCAGTCAGTTAGCTCTTAAATCAGGAAGAGCCTTGAGGAGGCATTCCAGCATTATTTGAAGTTTGAGGGTGAAAGGAGAGAGCGGGTGGTTTCTTCGCAGTCCTCTTGGGTGGTGTTCCTAAAAAAGCTTAGACGTGGTGGTCAGTCTACAGCATATGCCAGAAAGCATCAGGCTGCCCTCTCTTTCTCCGCACAATTGGGTGGGCATAAAGATTGGGCTGCCTCATTTCCTATCAGGAAGGTGCTTCTGGTTTGGCAGAGACTTGAAGGGAAGCATCACAACTCGAGAAGGCCAGTTGATGTGCAGAGATTGTCTAGCGTAGTCTCTAAGTTGCCTGAAGCGAGCAATTTACGTTTTGAGGCTCAGCTATTTAGGGAAATGGAATAAGTGATGGACAGAATGCTGATGAAGGGTGAATTCCCGAAACCAGTCCTAGGATGCTTGTTTCTGGTCCAGGGAGGACCTGGCTTGGCAGTTCGGGCTAGAGTGTTCCCATGAGATACAGGATCAAGACTGCTTTGCATATGGCCAGGTCTAAACTGGGGTGGCATGGTGAGCAAAAGAATGATGGATTTAACCCAGATCTCTAGAATGGTGGTGAATGTTTTGATTTGTTCTGTATTCTATCCATCAAATGTGTGTCTTTTATTTTCTGGCCCGAAGTGAGTCGGCTATGCCCAGACGTGGATCCCGGGTTCATTGTGCCACTGGATTCAAGCAATCCTGGCTGAAGAGGGGTGAAACCCCGAAACCAGTCTTAGGATGCTTGTTTCCTTTCCAGGGATGACCTGGCTTGGCAGTTTGGGCTGGACTGTTCCCATGAGGCATAGGGTCAGGACTGATTTGCATATGGCCAGGTCTAAACTGGGGTGGCATGGTGAGCAAAAGAATGATGGATTTAACCCAGATCTCTAGAATGGGGGTGAATGTTTTGATTTGTTCTGCATTCTATCCATCAACTGTGTGTCTTTTGCTTTCTCGCCTGAAGTGAGTCAGCTATGCCCAGACGTGGGTCCCGGGTTCACTGTGCCACTGGAATCAAGCTATCCTGGCTGAAGAGGGGTGAAACCCCGGACCGGTCCTAGGATGCTTATTTCCGGTCCGGGGAGGACCTGGCTTGGCAGTTTGGGCTGGACTGTTCCCATGAGGCACAGGGTCAAGACTGATTTGCATATGGCCATGTCTTAACTTTGATGGCATGGTGACCAAAAGAATGATGGATTTAACCCAGATCGCTTGACCGGGGTGAATGTTTTGATTTGTTCTGCATTTCGTCCATCAGCTGTGTCTTCAGCTCTTTATGGAGACTTTTTGCCAAGCCTTTAATTGGGCTTTCCCGGTAGGGGAGTTAGTCGGGCATTCTAAGAGAGTTTGATTGAATAAGCTTAGCTGGTGAGTCATTGGTGGCTACCTTGCCCTTTTCCAAAACAGATTAGCTGGGCAGAGGGGAGCGTGTAATCTTGCAGTGAGCCAGGACTCACAGCGCTGCCCGGTCCAATCTTTCCTGGTTCACCAGATAATACACCCACAGGAGCTGCCTCTCACTGTTCTTACCTGCCAACAGCTCCCTTCTCTCTAGGTTTCAGTTTACAAGGGTTATACATTCCGCTTGGGGGTGGCACATCAGCGACTGGGGAAAGGTTAGATGGGGAACAGTTTGAACATTTTAGGGTATGTCAGTCTGACTGCTGCAAGAGTTGTGTGCTCTTGCACGTGATGTTGATCTAATAGACCTCTCCCCTCCTTACCCATCCCTGTGCACGCAGGTGCTATGCCCATTTGGGAGATGTTGGTGCTGGGCCACCCATTCATCTGAAGGGCTCAGGAGGGATATCATACAGGCAATTTCATGGCATGTGCCAAAGCTGGAGCGTTCAACATGAAGTGGCATGGGCAAGGAGGACTCAGACTGAGAGATCTCAGGACAGCGGTCAGCAGACTGCTACCAAGGGGGCTTCCATCACCGGTGCTGCTCCTTCTTTATCATGGGGTAACGAGATGGCGCGAATGGTGAAAAGGGATGTATTTGACGCCATTGCAGTCAAGGTAATGCGGTTGGCTAAATGTTTCCCCGGTGTCATACAGGAAACAAGGGATGTGAGGATAAATCATTTGCATCAACAGTCTCGCAAAACACAACTAATTTGTTTTCATGACATCCAACATCCTCAGCAGAGCTCTAATAGAATATTCACCACACATCTATGTTTGACCAGTTGTATGTATTTACCAAATATTTTATTATTACAACGAACATATTATAGTGCATTATTCCATTATTCATCAAAACACAAGACAAAAATGTAAAGGTTGATTTAGGCGTACATTCCTAAAAACAAAAATAAGAATAAAAAATAAAGAACATAATCACATCAAAAGAATTAAGGGGCATATTAACAAGGGCTTTATCTCCGCTTTTTTGGCTTTAAAAGCCAAAGTAGCGGAGATAAAAATATCGTCCTATCAACAACAGGGTGCTAACATGCAAAATTGTATGTTAGCACCCTTTTTCACTACGCTTCCCTTTGCGTCTCTAATGAGATGCAAAGTGGGTGTTCCAGAGCAAAATAATAGGAGAAATGTCGCTAAGCGACATTTCTCCTATTATCAAGCTTCACACTAACCCTGTTAGAGACAAAAATAGCAGCACTAACCATGGTTAACGCTGCTTTTTTACGTCTGCTAATTTTCAGACTTAGCCATGTAATCCAATGGGAGGTGGATTACATGGCTAAGTCCACCATGGGCTATCAACAAGGATATCCGTATCCTTGTAGTTTTATCGCTGCATTACCAGCGATAACCTCTCAAAATCCCGCTATGGCTCGATTTTTTTATCGCTTAGGCGGTTAGCGTTATTAATAACGCGATAACCAGGTGATATTATCCAGCGATAGCGGGCGTTAAAAAAATTAACGCTAAGCGCCCTTAGCGTTAATTTTCCCTGTTCCTTGTTAATATGCCCCTAAATGGGTCAGTTCTCACCAAACCTGGCCAATTCATAAACAAGAGTTGGGGGCATATTATCAAAAAACAGAGTTAAAATTATCGCCGCTTTAGCGGCAGAAAACTGCCGCTAAAGCGGCGATAATGGGCTTGATAATATGCCCTTGAGAATTCCCATAGAAGCCCATGTTTTGGTGACAATATGGGCTTCTATTGGAATTCTCAAGTGCATATTAGCAAGCCCATTATCGCCGCTTTAGCGGCAGTTTTCTGCCGCTAAAGTGGCGATAATTTTAACTCAATGATTGATAATATGCCCCCAAGTCTGTCTAATCACTTAAGGGCTGTGATGGGGTACACTTGTGTCCAGAGGGAAATAATATGTTTGTGAACAACCTTTTTGCTTTTGCTTGCCAGTATGTCACTCAGCTATTGTGGGGTCTAGATGGTCTCTGAGCCATGCTGGCCTGTGGTGGTGTGAGTTTATGGTTGGTCTGTACTTTCCAAGGTCACTCTGCGCATTCTACAAAATATCCTCACGATATCGGCATCAACTGGACGTCAAAGGGGTGCGCTTGCAGCATTCATAAGAAAAACTGCAATTAGCGGCATTGGGGTGGTCACTTCCACTGCCCCTTTGCCCAGACTTACGCATGCGCATTGGCGCTTGGTGACATTGGCCCTTTGGCAGTTGGAGGAAGTGCTCTGCGCTAGGAGACCAAGGCATGGTCTGGTTGCACAGACTGTCTCTCTGATGATATGTTGGGGGGGTGTACCCCAAGGTTGGGTCGCTCTAGAGTGAGCAGGCCTCCTGCATGCAGTTAAGGTACATTATTTTGCGTAAACATCTGTTTGAGAGCGAAAAGCATAGGGATGATCACGCAAACGTGGTAATCCAGTAACGCGCACAGGGTGATCCAGGACAGGCCAACCATGAGCTCACAGAAGTCGTTCGATCGGGTGGTAGCGAGATTAAGGGGCATATTATCAAGAAACGGCGTTAAAATTATCCCCGCTTTAGCGCCAGAAAACTGCCGCTAAAGCGGCGATAATGGGCTTGATAATATGCCCTTGAGAATTCCCATAGAAGCCCATATTCTGGTGTCAACATGGGCTTCTATTGGAATTCTCACGGGCATGTTATCAAGCCCATTATCGCCGTTTTAGCGGCAGTTTCCTGCCGCTAAAGGGGCGATAATTTTAACGCCGTGCTTGATAATATGCCCCCAGGTGACTCGATGTGTAGCTAACTCTGTAAAACATGGGGAGCGATGTAAAAATCTTGTACAAATATGATTGGTGTTTTCCTTGCGTAAGGTTTCATAAAACATTACTGTGATTGAGTAAATGCTAATAAAATACGATCTGGGATTGAAAAAATCTCTAAATAATATTTCAAGGTGTTGTCTCAGGCTGTCTAGTTGGGGTACAGTGTGGGAAAGTTGTGCGGGCGAGGGTTCAAGTTGTGCCCTTATTTAGGTTGAAGAATGGCGGCTAAGGTCCTCAACGCGTCCCCTTCCCATATAATCCAAGCTCCTGTAGTAAGCATAATGATCTGTGTTGTTTTATTTTTGTGTCAAATCTTTGGATTTCTGTTTCTAAATTGTGGATGTAAGAAAGAAAGGATATCATTACAACGAAAGGGAGGAGAAGAAATTGAAATGAAGAATATTATGGATTGTATTTCTAACCAACCGGAAATGATGGTGGAGAAAAATAGAAGCAGAAAGTGATGCAGGCTGTGCTACAATTTCTTAAATAATTAATTTTTTGTTCATTGTGTTTTTAGTGATTATAGAATAATCAGAGGGGGGGGTTGTTAAAGATTTATATGGTTTGTATTTTTCGTGCATCATTTACAGTGAGAAGTATGCATTTAAACACACACATTAATATGTACAGACTGGTATAATGTGATTTTCTTTCAAACAAAATTCCTATGATGTGTAGAAGTGTGTTTTCCTAATGTTGGTTAACCAGGCCACATTTCTGTGGAAATGCCATCTTGTCCAAGATGTTGGTCATCTCTGTCAATCATTCAGTGTTCAAGTGCACATCCTCTCCCCGCAGGCTCCACACAGCACGGTCAAGATGTAATTAAAGAAGTTATTTTCTACTGTTATTGGTGTTCAGCTGTATCTTGTGAAGGGTTTCATTTTTCTTCTGCTTGTTCAATGACACCTATTCATTCACATAGAACATTACTGTTAATGTATATTCTCCTTGAGCATCTCAGGATGATATTAGAGTAGATGGTGCTTGATAATCATTCATGTAGTGGGTTAGTGCTGAGGTTTTAAGGCAACATCTTTATTTTTCATGTGCTCTGATTTGCTGAAGAAAGGCTACATTTGCTCACAGCGCAATGAACCTGCAGATCTTTCGATTTAATGTGCAAGAATAATGTATAGAATCCTCCATTTCAAGCATGAGCCAGAGCTTTCCGGAGTGCTGCTGGGGGTGCTGTCCTTTTTCCTATTGATTTCACCTGAAACTTAAAATAGTTTCTAAGTTTTTGCATACTCTGGGGCTCATTTATGAGTCCCTGCGTCACTTTTGCGCCACCGATGCGTCACTTTTTGTAACGCACCAGTGGCGTAAAACATGCGCCATGTCGCGCCATATTTACGAAGTGACGCATCTAGGAAGATGCGTCACTTCGTAAACCCCTGCGCTACATTATACCTGCGCCAGGTATAATGTATGCAGGGTGGGCGTACCTCCGCAAGAAAGGGTCGTAGGAGTGGCGCAGTGAAATTTATGAGATTTCGCTGCGCCACTACTAGGACGCCAAAGCGTCAAAACCTTAGGCGTAAGAGTGACTCAGGCCCTTTCACATGGGGCTTGCCCCATGTGAAAGGAACATTGCTGGAGTTGCGTCAGGCTTCCGACACAACTCCAGCAATGCGCCACTTTTTGCGCCGACAGATACGTCAGTTGTACTGACGTATCTGTCCTTCCTTGCGACATGATGCGTCGTATTATAAATATGACGCATCATTGGTGTCGCAAGGAGGGCGCACTGAGAAGTGACGCATCGCTGCTTTCACGCAGCGATGCGTCACTTCTCATAAATGAGGCCCCCTGTCTATATCTGCATAGAAATCATTCATAGCATTGACTCTGTAATGCTTCACCTTTTGAAATTTTGTAATAAAGCCCTTTTATTTTCCATTGATTTAGCACCCAGATATTGAGTGGGTCCAATTGATCACAAATTGGAATTATTTAATTAATTGTTGTATTCCTGATTTAGCTGTTTTGGGGGGTGCCTTAACACGGGGACTCATTGCCTCATGAAATTGAGGTTCAACACTTTCTCCGATTCACTGATTAAAATGCATTTTGGGATGTTCTGATTTTTGGGATACGATGTTCTGCTCCCACAACAATGAACACTCAATTGAAGAATTCGTGTCCATAGAGTAATTCGGTCACACATGATGGAGTGGTACGTTTAAGGCTAATAGATTTGCTCAAAAAATATGCAGAGCTCCTTGCACAGACACACAGCATCTCTGACCCATCGTTAATTACAACAATACCGCTTTTCCTTGTGTCCCTTTCTAACATGCATTTGAGCTACAACTTCCTGAAGAAGTCACATTGGGGCATATTTACGAGCTGGCGATAAAAAATGATCGCCACTTTTGCGGCCGTTTTCGGCCAAAAAGCGGCGATAATTTTATCGCCTAATTAGCAAGGCCCCGCTAACGCATGAAACCTTGCTTTAGTGTCAGGATTCCTAACGCCCAGCTTTGCATCTCTAATGAGATGCAAAGTGGGCGTTCTTGACCTAACATGACAGGAGAAATGTCGCTAAGCGACATTTCTCCTATCATCAAGCCCCACCCTATGAAGCATAGCGTCAGGAAAAGTAGCGATAACCCCTGTTATCGCTACTTTCCTTACGCCTGCTTCAGGACTGACTTAGCCATGATATCCTATGGAAGGTGGATATCATGGCTACGTTTGTGAGTCCCTATCAGCAAGCTAACGTGAGATTATCGCGTTAGCATGAGGATTTTTATCGCTGAGGAGATAAGCGTTGCTAATAGCATGCTATCTCAGCGATAAAAATCCACGTTACCCGGCGATAATTATCCTCACGTAAAGAGCGCTAAGCGATAATTATCGCCGGTTGTTGCTGATATGCCCCATTGTCCTCACATTGGGTAGAAATTTTCTTAATTCTACAGCTGACAGGCTTTGCCATACTATTAATCCTACTACAGAAACCAGTCAGAACACGGATTTCACAATCTGCAATTCATTCATGTGTCTCTTTATCTGAGTTCGTAAAGCTGAGCCACCTTACAAAACAAAGGGGCATATTATCAAGGGACATAACGCCGCTTTTTCGGCACATAGTGCCAAAAAACGGTGATTAATTTATCGCACAATCATCAAGGTGGCGCTAACATCCATTAGCGCATGTTAGTTGACGTTTCCGTGACGCTTTGCATCTTAGCGATATACATCGCTAATTAGATGCAAAGTAGGCGTTCCTGCAATGAAAGAATATGAAAGATGTCGCTAACACGACATTGGAGTATTTACAAGGCGGCCCCGGAACCACGTTGCAATTTAAAAGTCCGCACAAACCGCGGTTATCGCCGGATTCTTACGCCTTTTTGAAAGTTGACTTAGCCATGTTTTCTATGGAAGGGGGATTGTCTGGTTACTTCCACACTCCCCTATTATCAATCTTTTCATTAGCGTGTGAAATCATCGCTGGATTTCACACGCTAATGAGGATTATCGCCGTCTATCGCTGGTTTGTACATCGCCTGTTGGCAGAGCTAACACGGCGATGTGAACCTGCAATAGACGGTGATAATCAAATTTGCGCTAAGCGCGACTTGCGATATTTACCTCTACCTGTGGATGATATGCCCCAAAGAGTAAGCCAGTTAACTTTGGTACCCTCTGAAAATGAAGGCCTAAAGGGGAGTTTTTGTTTGCATATCAGTAACCTTATAGTACTATTTTGTTTCAAAAGCAACAGCGATATCTGTGGCGAGGCTTGCTACGTCGCCCATAAATTACTTAGGCATTGAGGGTCACCAGCCATAAGCTGTGCATGCAAGAGGAGTGATTGGAATTAGAATTTTGTGTTAGGGACATTTTCTCACCAAGCCCGAGCGAAATGTTTAATTACACCAGCAAGTTTTGCGAATTTCACATGATGTAACATTTACACATTTCAAAAATTTTGGTTGTGGAAAATTAATTTGCCACAATTTTTACACACTGGGTACATTTTTTCTAATCTGACTGATTTTTTAACTTGAGGTATTGCCTAACATTTTATTTTCACAGTAGCTACCACAAAGTGTATTCAACAAAGTTTCTGATTATTTTCACAAAGTTTTGTGAAACAAAATGTTGCAGTTTCACGCAACTGTAGTTCTGAGAAGCTGAGCTAACTGACCAGACCAGTGCAAATTCCTCTTTGGGATATGTAAGGCCAATTTCAGAAAAGATGGATATCGCATTTTCTGAATGATTTCTTAGCCAAGTGGCGGACTGGCCACCAGAGACACCGGGGAAAATCCCCAGTGGGTTGAGGGACTGGAAGGGCTCTAGGTCTGAAAACCACCCCCAAAATAGAAGTAAGAAATTGGCTTACACTTTCCATGTACACCTGCAGAGGATTTTCAGCTGTCAGGAAATAATGGTCCTTGATAGGGTGTCAGACTTTGAGCTGTTGGAATATTTCACGATTCTTTTTAGAACTGACGGTAAATACTTTTATTTTCAGCGAGTACCAGTGCAGCCCTGCACGTGGAAATCTATAAAATAATCATGTGGGTAATAATGCAACATCTCTCTCTTTAATATCCACGTTGTCTCCTTGGTTCTGTGTCCTCCCAATTCCTTCTCCTCTCCCCACGCGCCCTTTCCATCTGAGTCACAGCAAGAGCTGCATGTCTCTGCCAGTGGCTCTTGTTAAAGTGAAGGGTCCCGCGGTGGCTCTTGTTAAAGTGAAGGGTCCCGCACAATGTCAATACTGTAACGGTTTAAATAGTTTTCTATTGAAAAACATACTTTGTGATATTACTTTTTACAGTTGAACAAGAAAATGCCAGCTGCGTTGGCCGGGAATCGAACCCGGGTCAACTGCTTGGAAGGCAGCTATGCTCACCACTATACCACCAACGCTTGATGGATCTACTGTCCCTACCTTTGGTACAAGAAGCTGTGCATGAGCTGTGGCATCATGTTACATTAACTGTTTATTCACTAACACTTCTTCAGTGCTCTTCCCCTCAAGAGTGCTGTGAGACAATCCGGAGCAGGACCCTTCGGGTGCAGGAACACCTCCTCCCCCTTGAGTGTCTCTCTCTCTCTTTACAGTGCACGCGCTGCTCTGCATTAACCCGCTCATCGAGAGAGCTGGAGTTCACTGTCCTAGGACAGGATTTAAGTTGTAGTCAGCATCCGGGCCCTTGCGGGGGTTGGGTGAATGACGCAGCTGGTTTCACCGGTGTGAAGATGAGGGCTCCGGTCCGCGCTGCTCCGCCTGAGGAGGGGCTGCTAGAAGCGGACAGACTGGGGGTCTTGGAATGGGTCATTAGACTGAAAACGGTTGTGCGCGAATTGTTGCCTTTAGCTCCACGATGACATTAGCCTCTTGAGTGTTTGTGGCCAGTCTCGTCTCACGAGTAAAATATGTGAAAAACTGCTCAAAAGTGAACATCTGAGGAACGAACGAAGAAATCCGCAGAAAGATACAAATCCAGATCTGTAAAGTAAACACGTCATCGAATAACGCGCTCTGTGTTTCTGTACATAGATGCATAAGGTTTAGTTCGCAGCATCCTTGAAATATACAGGTGAGATTCCCCATCATTGCACAATGTGCTGTACTGGTGCAGTATTTCTAACCAATCACATATCAGGTCACTCTCTCCGTCACTGGTGTGGATTTACAAAAAATAATTGAGGGGAGAATCGCAGTCACAGCAGAGTGGCGCAGCGGAAGCGTGCTGGGCCCATAACCCAGAGGTCGATGGATCGAAACCATCCTCTGCAAGGTTTTTGGCACCATATTTTAACTTTACATTTCCTGGTTAGTTCTTTATTAACTGTCTTCTATTGCACATCCCTCTTTCAGCTTTAATACAATACTAGTCTATTTCTCAACTATTTCCTCGCACTTTACACTTCCTTGATCATTTTGTTATAAAAACAAATAAATAAAATCGATTTGATTTCTTGAAATGACTATATGACTATAGGTGGTTACTAGCACACAATATAATAATAATTCAGCTCAAAACGTGGTATTTATTTTCCATTCCACTAGAAAGAATGATTCGTCGTGAGCAGCCATATACTAATACCACAGCGCCATCTGCTGCTCTTCAACCGAAGTATCCAACGAAGACAATAGATAGCTAGCTCCTGTTAATATACTCATTTCTGATCTTATTACAACACACAGACCACGAAGTGGGCAGCACTCGCTATTTTCGGTGCTCAGTGTATCTCAAATACTTGGAAATAAAAAAGTGTACTTGCGCACAAAAGTATAAAACAATGTAATGTAATACTGCGTGGTGTAGACATTTTTAACTAGCAAGTCTGTTCCATGTAAATCCATGTGAACTCGATCTGTAGCTATTTTTTACATAAAATTAGTTTGTGAAATATAACTATTATTTTTTCTAAACTGCCAGATTTCAACGTTTAAGGTTAAAAAGGGCTTTTGCGTGACGCCGACGTGATGTGAAGACGCAACCTGCTGATCTGGAGTCAGACGCGCTACCTTTGCACCACGAAGTCAACTATAAAAACTTGCAGCATGATGGGCACATAAATATCGGTGGCTGCGGTGGTGTGACTTGTTTTGTTCTTGTTTTTCGTACTTGCTTGAGGAATGATGGGTTTAAGCTACAAGAAGGTGCTCTAACAGGGTGACACTCGGCAAGTGTTGCTAAAGTAAAAACGTACGATTTATTAAGTGAAATCGAGTCTACAATAACACTTATTCCGGTTGGGAGGCTAATCCAAGCTCATATTTTTTGTGCTCTCCGACCTTTTCGTGACGCCAAAAGGCTTAGGGGCATATTATCAAGCCAGGCAATAAAATTATCGGCGCTTTAGCAGCAGAAAACTGCCACTAAAGCGGCGATAATGGGCTTGATAATATGCTCTATGGAATTCCAATTGAAGCCCATGTTAGATGTGAAGGACATCTAACCTGAGCTTCAATTGGAATTCCATAGAGCATATTATCAAACCCATTTTCGCCGTGCTGCTAAAGCGGCGATAATTTTATCGCCAGGCTTGATAATATGCCTGTTGATTTGCTTCCCAAGCGGCTGTTTATATTGCTGCCTAGTGTGACACAGACTGTGCAAAAGCTATGAGGCATATCATCAACGAGGCCATAAGAAATTATCGCCGCTTTTGCGTCCGTTTTCGGACGAAAAGCGGTGATAATTTTATCGCCGCCTGTTTTCTGAACGCCCAGCTTTGCATCTCTAATGAGATGCAAAGTGGACATTCCTGCCCTGACATAACTGGAGAAATGTCGCTAACCGACATTTCTCCTATTATCAATGGGCACGTTAACCTGCAGAGCGACAAGCAAAGTAGCGATTACCTGTGTTAACGCTACTTTCCTTACGCCTGCTTCAAGACTGACTTAGCCATGATATCCTATGTAAGGTGGATATCATGGCTAAGTATGCCTTGCCCTATCATCAAGCTATCGCCAAACTTTGTGAGATTATCGCTGGGATTCCAGCGATAATCTGCCATTTGGCAGTTAGCGCTTGGAATTTTATCGCTTTTGAGATAAGCGTTGCTAATAGCACGCTATCTCAGCGATAAAATCCCACGTTACCCGGCGATAATTATCCTAAGGTATAAGTGCGCTTAGCGATAATTATCGCCGGTCCTTGATGATGTGCCCCTATTTTCTTCTATCACCGCAAGTGCAAGATCAGACATTTGTCACCACTTCAGCCGAGATCCCACAAATTTACCTGACTTGCATAAGTGCCACCCTCCCAGAGGGCACGGAGACAGAGCCCCGCCTCACGGCCCTTCAGTGGGAGCAGCTTTGCTTTTGTCGTCGCTCGTTTCCCCCTGATTAGTGGGAGGGTCACGCATGAGTCCAAGCGGAGAGAAGATTCTGGAGTGAACTGTGGACAGCAACCAGCTGAGCCAAAGAGAGCCATAAGAAAGAGGCAGGCAATGCTTCTCCCCTACAACCCTTTGCATCTTTGATCTATCATTTCCCACCTTCCCTGGCCCACACCATTAAGGACCCAACTTGGTGGACAGACATCAAGTACCTCCACTCTAATTCAGTGACTGCCGATTATACTACATTTCCCTATGTCTCCGCGGCCACATTTGAGATCAGATTTACAGACAGGGTATTTCTCATGCACTCACTGTGCTAGCTGCTACTTAGTTGAATTTGGAGGCAGGTCATACTGCAGTCCTTTTTTAGGTCTCGCCTGAGCCAGCGCGCATGCGTTGCACTGCGAGGCATTTAGTAAGGGCTTTTTAACTCTGAACACACGCTTGTGAGTGTGCTTTTCTTTGATTAACCCGCAATTGGCCTGTGCATGCGTCTTTCAAAGAAAGACAGCACACAATTGGTTCAAGGCGGGTGCATGTCCCGCCTTCTCTGTCCCCTGGCCTAGGGTGCTCGGGAGCGAGCAGCAGCGCCATCTGTTTCCAATTATCTCACCGGTGTCTCGCGGTCGCGTTAATAGGAAACAGATGGTGGTCAGCGCTGGTCGCGCTGGTTACCTTATCTTTCTGCCGCTTTTTGCCTGTCGCTGCAGACCAGCTCATGTTTCGCGCTGCCCTACCCACACTATAACTTTCTGCCCGTCGCTGCAGACCAGCTCATGTTTTGTGCTGCCCTCCCCACACCACCACTTTCTGCCGCTTTCTGCTTTACTTCTCCAGTCACTGCTCGCTTCAGTCGCCTGCTATGCAAAACAGATAACCGGAGGCTGCTTCTTCGTACTTCCTAACTGCTGGAGCACATCGCGCCTCAGGTGCCTGCCTGTGCCCGTGAAGCAGCCCGGTTACCAGCGTCACTGCCCCTGTTTATACCACAGATGGAGGAGCTTCCACTCCTATCACACAGGTAACTGGAGGCTTTTTGTTTGTGCTTCCCAGACCAACACAAGCTCCAAATGTTAACACATATTTACAGCCCATAAATAGTGCATTCCGTGACTTGCAGGGCTAATAACCTTAAGCTTCCAGCAAAGCCATTTGAAGGAATGCAAACAGTGGAACATATTTTCATTTCGGGTCACTATGTTAAAAGTATGTGCCGCGCAGCTGATTAAAGAAGTTGCTCCAAAGTGTTTGCCATTACTTAGCTCTCACTGTCTTGCTGAATTTAAGCCACAT
This sequence comes from Triturus cristatus, assembly GCF_964204655.1. Lineage (NCBI taxonomy): Eukaryota > Metazoa > Chordata > Amphibia > Caudata > Salamandridae > Triturus > Triturus cristatus. The sequence goes on from NC_140595.1 coordinate 722,480,137, forward strand.
TTCTTTTATAGTGAAGTCTCAGTCTATTTCTGTCTCTTATAAGAGCAAATTCGGTTTTCCTATTGTAATGTTTGTATACTGGTTTTTCGTTACCTTTTATGTTATTTAAAGAAGTACATTGCATACAATGTTGTGTGCTTTCTGTTGAAGCAGGCATGATGTGCTGTCTGCTTTCTGCAACCCTTCATCGTTTTACTTCATGTACGAGGCACAATAGGTGATATTGTTTAACGCCTATAATTACTTAATTTTTTTAATTCACCAACTTCCATGTACTTTTCCCACCACCGTGTCACACTAATTATGTTACATTTTTTCCTTTCTATTTTGAACGCACACAGTTTAAAGTTCATTGCACCATGCTAATTAGATTTTCTAAATGTAAATCTTTTTATACTATGTTTCGGTAAACTTTCATTTAATTTACACAACTACAACCTGTACAATTTTGTGTTTGCATGATATTTTTTGTGAGAACAGAGGGTAAGCAGTGCAACTACAAAAAAAACAGAAGACATTTTTATGTTAAAATCTTATTTTAAACAGGTTGTTCAGTTGTATATAATATCGTCTTGGTTTGTATAAAGGTAACAAAAATGCTTAACACTTTTTATTATAACTTTTCAACATGATGCACAGCAGCCACAATGCTCTACAACATAGCCAAAAGTTCTGGCTAAACACATAAGGTCCCAAAGGCGAGACCTATTGGCTATGCCAATGCTTGTTTATTTAAGGTTAAGTCTGCAAGAGCATGGGCTAGTGCATGCGCTCTCACATGTGAGACACTATTGTTTAATAAAAGGGCTTGGAGCCCACTCTTTGCTTACCATTTGTTGGCTTCAGTGTCCCTCTTTTTTTGCAGTCTTCTTAATTGTCCAGTGCTGGCCAAATGTCACTCCCAATACTTTCAGTGGAGCACGGACCTAATACAGATTGGTTCAAGATAATCAGTACCCGTCCGGTGCTTGCACTGTGATTGAGGTACTATCAGTGGTGGCTGGCAGGGAATGGGTGTGGCAGGGGGAGTATGGAGAGGGACGGGGAGGTCAAAAACAAAGTATTATAAAAAAACACTTACCTTTAAACAGCTGCCGTCTCTCCTCTGTCAAAGCTCTTCTTCTTGGTGATACCAGAAGGAGAAGGAACACAGGCTCCCCTAAGTCAATCACAACGCTGCAATGCAGCATTGTGATCAGTGATGGCTCCTCGGCTAAGGCAGAGGAGCGTCACCCCACTGCTATTGCAGCAGTGAAAAAAGAAAATGATGATAACAAGACTTTATAATCTTTTCCTTTTTCTTTCCCTGAGGCCAGAGCAGGGGAGAAGTGGTCTGCACTCCTGTAAGTGCACATGACAGTTTGGTCAGCCCTCTAGGGTTAGCCAAAACATCATGCGCACTTGGCATGTTCCCCATAGGCTGTGTTGCACAGCCCCGTGGGGAACATGCCCAGTCTCCCCAGGCACTGCCTGAGCATCCAAACAAGACACTCTGCCACTCAAGACACATTGGCTGGGAGAGCCCGGAAGCCTGTGTGCTTCCAGTGATTCCAACAAACAAATGATGGACGGAATGCTGACAATGCATACATTCTCCCCCAGTCAAGAGATCTGGGTTAAATCCATCGTTCTTTTGCCCACTACACCACCCCAGTTTAGACATGGCCATATGCAAATCAGTCTTGACCCTGTGCCTCATGGGAACAGTCCAGCCCGAACCGCCAAGCCATGTCTTCCCTGGACCGGAATCAAGCATCCTAGGACCGGTTTCTGGCTATCAGCCGTCATCAGCCAGGATAGCTTGACTCCAGTGGCGTAGTGAGCACGGGTCAAGACTGATTTGCATATGGCTGGGTTCAAACTGGAATGGCATGGTGAGCAAAAAAACGATGGATTTAGGCCCAGATCTCTGTACTGGGTTGAATGTATGACATTGTTCTGCATTCTGTCCATCAATTGTTGTTTTTGCATTTGTCACCCCGAGTGGGAAGGGTATGCTCAGACGTGAGTCCCGTGCTCTCCATGCCACTGGAATCAAGCTATCCTGGCTGACGAGGGCTGAAAGCCCGAAACCGGTCCTAGGATGCTTGTTTCCAGTCCAGGGAGGACCTGGCTTGGCAGTTCGGGCTGGACTGTTCCCATGGGGCACAGGGTCAAGACTGATTTGCATATGGCTGGGTTCAAACTGGAATGGCATGGTGAGCAAAAAAACGATGGATTTAGGCCCAGATCTCTGTACTGGGGTGAATGTATGACATTGTTCTGCATTCTGTCCATCAATTGTTGTTTTTCCAGTGATTCCAGCAGAGGAGGAGAGGCGTGTGGCGGTGGGAGAGGCATGAGAAGGAACGTTTTTTATTGTTTATGTTTATTTTTAACCCCCCCCACTCAAGCCACCACCCTGTTGGACTTGGCCCTTTTTGCAGGGTCATCCCTAAACTTTTTGCCTTCCTCCTGCATTTTTTCTGACCTGTTGTTGGTTGTTTTATGACTCTGGGCACTTTACCACTGCTGAGCAGTGCTAAAGTGCGTATGCTCTCCCCATTGTAAATTGATATGTTGGTTGGATTCCATGATTGGCTTATTTGGTTTACTGTCAGACCCCAGTAAAGTGCACCAGGAGTGCCAGGGCGTGTAAATACAAATGCCGCTGGTGGGCTTGCAGCACTGGTTGTGCCACCCACAGAAGCGGCCTGGTAAAATGTGTCTAGGTCTGCCATTGCAGAACCAGCATGCAGTCTGGTACTGACATGCCGACTGGCAAGTGCACCCACTTGCCAGTCCCTAAACCTTCCCTTAACTTCATGTTAGTCACCCCTATGGTAGGCCCAAGGGCAGGGTGCATTGTAGCATAAGGTAGGACAAGCCCTGATATGTGTGGCATGTCCTAATAGTGAATTACAGCCATTTTCGTTTTTCACTATTGTAAGGCTACCTGTTCTCATAGGCCAGAATGGGCTGTTAAGATTGTTACATCCTATGATCCTAACAGACCCAGGGAACATGGTAGAAAATTGAGTTTAGTATGCCTGAACTCAGAATAATAAGGTACATCTTTTAGTAAGGTTTATTTTAATATTCTGCGTTTGCAGATGCCACTTTTAGAAAGTTGGCCTTTGCTTGCCTAACCATTTCAGTCCGCCTCTGCGTGATGTGTATCTGCTGTCTGGCTTGTGTGAGTGACAGGGCTGGGGAAACCCAGATGGGCAGGGCTAGGTAGCCTGGTGGTGAATAGGAAGATTGGCAGATTGATGGGTGGGAGGAGTACACCTAGACTCTGAATTGGGCTGTGCTCTCCCACCACAATGCTGGCTCCGCCCCCTGTGGAGCGTCTGATGGCTCTGCCCTGCACCCTGAAAGAAGCAGCCTGCATCGCAAAAACAAAGTGCTCAGAAACCGGACTGGACTAGGTAAGGGCCCCCTGGCCTGGCAGAACAAAATAATTGCTGTATAAATGTAGGAGCCCTGCTCCCAAGAAATTAGATCCTGTCCTGCCAAGAAGAAACCTCTGTCCGACGAGAAGGAACTGGGAAAGCTGCATGGAGGAGTACTGTCCCTGACCTGGGGTATTGGCCTGCAGTGGTTGCCTTGCTGCTGAAGAAGAGGAACAAAGACTAAAAAGACTTTTATCTTACTTGTGCTGAAGATCTCCAAGGGCTTGTGAGTGAGCTTGCCCCCTGAACGAAGTCCCAGGAACAGTGGACTTCACCGCCGTGGAATCGCCTTGTAAAATGGACCGTTTTCCTCACATGGTCGCGTCGAACGGCTGTGTACGCCTCGCTGATCGCGGCGTACTCCCTGTGAGCTGATATCCCGCTGTCTGGCACGAACAACGCGTCTTTGGCCCCTCTACGAGCCGTAGCTCGCACCGTGAATTAAGGTACTACCAGCCCAAGCAACACGAGTTATTGCCCCTACGAGCCGTAGCTCCCACCGTAATTGAAGGACATCACCATACCAGCTCGCACCCCCCTACGGACCGTACTATCACTGTACGCGCCTCTCCCCTGCTTTGGGAAAGGCCGTAGTACTTGTGGTGGTCGCGTACGTCTCTCGTCCGGAGCGTACTGTTCGCCTGTCTCAGCAGTCCAAGTGAAGATCAGCGATCCAGGTACATCGCGTACCCGAACGTCTGGCAGTACGGACCGTACTTTCGCCCTGTCCCCTGAGCCACACATGACCAAGGTCTCCCGTACCGTAGTACACGCCGCCCGGAGGACTTCGCACCGTACTGTACGCCTGCTGCCAAGGAAGTGTCCGTGACGAACTCACCAAGCATCAAGGTACTGTGCCCATTCGCGCCGTAGGGCGTACGCTTCACCTGAAGTGCCTGCAGCGCGTGTACGACCCGTCCCAAAGCCTGTGTCTACCGCGTCTGACGCGTACGAAGAGGGACGACGCGCACAGAACTGTAAAAGTACGCTAAACTTAAGAACTCTTTGAAAATAAGTATTGTGGCCTGCTGAAACGTTATTTGGTCTTGTGCTAAGCCTGATAATTCTATATAAAGTATTTTTGATATATATCCTGTGTGGAGTCCATTTGTGGAGGGTCACTGTATTACTGTGTGGGTATTTACAAATGCTTAACCTAAACGCCCTGAGATAACGCCTTGTCTGCTCGCGCCAAGCTACCTAGAGGGTGAGCAGGGGTTATTATTGGAGTGTATCCCCCTACCCTGACTAGAGGAAAGGTTCCCTGCTTGACACAAGTACCTACCTGTGCCAACCAGAGAACCCGGATTCTAACATTGGTGGTCAGCGGTGAGGAATGCGCATTTGCATTTGTGATACATATACAGTGATTGGTGAACGCCACATAGTGAAGGCAGACCAATAGCGCAACCACTTACTTTTAATTCGCATTTTTGCTGGAAATCGCCGGTTGTTAAAGAAATCATGCCTGGTTCAGTTGTTGTGGAAAGGGCAGCATCCCTCATCTCTGAAACTGAAGACGTGGAATGAGAAGAAGAGAGATTAGAGAGCTACACCAAGGCCCAGCTGAAGGGCTTCTGCAGAAAATTCAAAGTCCCCACTATTGGATGTAAGCTCAAAGTAGATCTTTACAAGCGCTGAGGGCCTGGATGGAGTCAAGAAAAGACTCTGATGAGGTGGAGGAAATTGAGCGGGCAGAGAGCATCGCTAGCTTGGGTAAAAGACCTGTCGCCAGAGGAGTTGGCCGACAGGAAGGAAACCAGAGCTCATGAGATAGAGATGGCGAAACTAAATGGACAACTGGAGCTGGAAAGCAAAAAGCTGGCTCTGGAAGAAAAGAAAATGCAAATGGAGCATGACTTGATAATGAGAAAGCTTAACTTAGAGATCGAGAGGCTTGAGACCATGAGTGTCTCAGTCCAGCAACAAGAAATATGTGTAGCTCAGAGATTGAGCTTTGCTGAGTGGGCGGAGGAATCCAGCTCAGATGGTGGCAGCAATATTGAATTTAAAAGTGCTGAGAGAGTAGTACACACACCCAGAGACATGGCACCTGACTTGAAGGAGTGGGTTAACATACACCAGGAGGTTCAAGGACATGAGGTAGCTCCAGTAGTGCGCAGTGTCCCTGAGAGGAATAGTGTAACTGGCGCAGGGGTTCATGGTCCTAGTGGTGGGAGGGACACTCTACTGACTCTAGATGAGAGGTGCAGGGAGAGGGGTTCCCCCAAAATTGAAGTCCTGGTATGTGAGTGTGAAGACCACCCGGAAGAGTGTGGGTTGTGGGATAGAGACAGTCAGATACTGTCTTGCCAGTCTCAGGAGAGTGGTGTGGAGTACGTGTGTGAGGCACTGGATGGTGAGGTGAAGGATAGTTTGGTTAACCCTGCTAGGGGGCTGTGTGATCCAATTGTGGGAGAGCATATTGTAAGTCCCTGTTTTCCAGAGCTATGCCAACACCTGTTGGAGAGTGAGTTCTCTGACCGCAGGGAGCTCACATTGGAGGCAGACCTTTTGGTGGAGTCCAGAGGGTCTGGAAAGGCATTGGGGAGTGATCCCAAGAGGAGTGGTTCAGGTATCTTCAAACCCAGTGTGGTGGAAGTGGCTCAGAGTAGCCCAACTAGGTCCTGTAGTAGTGAGAGGGGTGGTGTAGGGCCTCACGTCCTGTCTTTAAGGGGAAGGAGTGAGAATGGGTTCTGTCCCGGTAGTGCCCAACCTCAGTCTCAGAGCCTGGATGGTTCTTTAAGGGAACACCAGGTGGGGAGCCTAGTCTGTCCTGAGGGGCTGCCTGTTGTGCGGGATCCCCTAGTGTCTGGTGAACGGGGAGTGTCTGTAAGCAGGCCTCCATCAGTTCTGGTGTCTGGCAGTACCGCTCCAGTTGGGAGGGTGCAGAAGTCCAGAGTGAAGGGTGAGAGGGGGAAAGAGTCCCCAGTGGAAGAACCAGTGGGTCAAGGGCCAGCCAGAAGGACTGCGTCCCCAGTGAATGACCATGGTGACACCACTTCTGTCCTGGGGGATCTTTGTGCACTGTCCGATGGACAGGGGTGGGGAGATCTGTGCCAGGCAGACTGTCACACGACACATGAGTTATGTGTCACCCTCAGGGGTGGCATGCGTGCTCCCCGGGAAGTCCTGGTGCGCCAGGCGAGAGTTCAACCGCATGGGTTGGTCCCAAGGTTGGGAAGCCAGGTTCAGGTGTTGTCTGACCTGGAGGGTGGCACAACTGTAATCAGTGTCCTGACCCATGTTGCTTCTAGGGGTACCACTCCAGATGGGAGTGTGCAGTACTCTGGAAGGGGGTGCAGAGGGAGGGAGTCCTCGCCGCTGACCCCGGTGCAGCCTGAGGGTTTAGACCCTAGGTTGGAGAGTCAGGTTCAGGTGTTGTCTGACCTGGTGGGAGGGGCATCTGTAATCAGTGTCCCTACCAGTCTGTCTTCTTGGTGTACCACTCCAGGTGGGAGGGTACAGCCATCTGGAAGGGGGTACAGAGGGAGGGAGTCCTCGCCTCTGACCCCAGCTCAACTGAAGGGTTTAGACCCTAGGTTGGAGGGCCAGGTTCAGGGTGTCCCCCCTGACCTGGACGCCCAGTTGCAGGATAGAGCCCCTGAACTGGTGGGCGAATTGCGCAGGACACCTGCCACAGGTGCCCTGGCAATTCTGGAAGGGGGTACCACTCCAAGTGGGAGGGTACAGAGCCCCAAGGAGGAGGACTGGGTGTGGGAGAGGCCACCCCAGTCTTTGGCCCAGCCGCCGGGTACAGGCCTGGGGCTGGTGGGTCAGTGCCAGGATGTCATACCTGACCTGACAGGAGGGAGAATGGACAAAGGTTGCCAAGCACCTGGGGCTACTGCCCCCCGCTCCCTGGCGCCACAGAGGTTTGAGAGCCACGAGAGGCATAAGGCCTGGGTCTCATCCCGAACTACTGTCAGTAGCCACTGTGGCATTTTGCTGTCTGTCTGTTGGGACACACCTGTGAGCCAGTTAAGGTTAGGTGCTGCACAGGTGGTGTCCACAGGTGAGGAGAAGGGTTCCCCATGAATTGGCTTGGTGGGCCCTGAGAGTATGGACAGAGGGATTCCAATAGGTTCAGATTGGCGTAGGACTGGAGTTTGCCCCTGCAGTTGTGGGCCAGGTCCTTGTTCTATCGCCCCAAGCCCCAAGCAGGGAAGACCATCACGGTGGTGATTGGTCTTCCCCTGGATAGTATTTATTGCCCCTTCCACTCTCCCTGCCTTCTGCTCCCTTGTGTGTGTTTGTAAACCCCATTTGTTTGTGACTATTAGGCAGTTTTGTTATGTTATGTTAATTATATTTCTTAAGTGCAGACGTTACCCGAAGGTGTCCTGGTGCTAGCCGCAACCCTATGAACAGAGAATTATGTGGTGACCTATGCACTGAAAAGCCAGGATTTTAATCTTTTCCTAAATGTCATTAGCGCAGTGGCATTCCTGTTATCGAAGGAAAGCTCGTCCCAAGCCTTTGCGGCACAAGTGATGAAGCCTCTACCGCCCGAGTTGGCTTTTTTAAAGGAGGATATTAGCAGACATTTGGCTCCTGAAGAGCGAAGGGCTCTTCTGGGGACATACCATTGAAAAAGCCATCTCAGGTATTCCGGCCCTGTTTCTTGAAGGGCTATAAAAGCTGCGCATAAAGATTTAAATTGTATCCATTGTTTGACTGGAAGCCAGTGCAGCCTTTCTATTTCCTTAACGACAGATACAAACTTTGGTGTACCGGTAAGCAGTCTGGCTGCTGCATTTTGCAAGAGTTGGAGTTTGTTTAAATTTTGCTTTTGGATGTTCAGGTAAAGGCTGTTACAATAGTCCACCCGCGAGAGAATGAGAAGTGTTATCACTACACGTTGGCTGTCTTCCGACAGAAATTGCATTATTTTCTAGATCATTCTAAGGAGGTGGAAGCTAGTGGAAGTAACCCCGTTTATCTGGTGTTCAAAGGTAAGTTTATTGTTGACTATGACAGATTTTTAGCTTTCCTAGTTGGTTTAGGAAGAGTGCTTAGTTCTATCGGCCATCAGTTGTGGGTCCAGAAATTGGCATTATTTCCAAAAATAAGGACCTCCGTTTTGCCGGAGTTTAACTTCAGGCAGCTCCTTGTCATCCACATCTTGACCGATTTCATGCAGTCATGGAACCTTTTCCCTTCCTTTGACTCCTGCCCTGGTCGCAAAGACACCACGATTTGCGTGTCATCCGCATAAGATGTTAACTGAAATCTGAAAGATCTAATCAGAACCGCCAGGGCCACATGTAAACATTAAAACGTAAGGGACTAAGGGAGGAACCCTGGTACTCCACAAGGTAAGGAAAAAGGTTCGGAGCGGACCTTGTCTATAACCACCGTTTGAATTCTTTCCACCAGGAAAGACTTCAAAAGCTTCCAGGCTTTGCCTTGAACCTTGCAGACTGACAAATGGCTCATAAGAACTTCATGGTGGACCGTATTGAAGGCAGCAGAGAGGTCCAACATGACAGTGAGCCAATATTGCTGCCTTTATCAGCTTTTCTAAGTTGGTCGTCCCTTGACCCAGTACCACTGGTTTTGCTAGTAGCATGCGACCAATGGATAAACAAGCACACTTAGCCTCACGCCCTTTGATGGGCTGTTCCTGTGCTTGCGACCTGGCTCGCTGCACAAAATTCATCTTTGCTCTTAGCCCCTCATTGATGGATAAGTTCCCTGCTGGATTTTTCAACAGTTTCTGCTCAGAGGACAAACAAACATCTTCTCTGATGTGGTCTCTCTGTCGGACGTTGTCATTCAGCACGCTGTACCAGCATGACTCGTAGGAGGTGGGGGTGGGGGCGGGTGGGGGATGCGGGGGTGCGAGTTAGTGCAAAGAAAAACAAAACAAAACAAAAATTACAAACTTACCTTGCCGGCGGTCCTGCCCCCGCTTCTCTGCTCCTTGCTCCTCCTCTCCTCATGTGACAGGAAGCCAGGCTCCTCTGACAAATCACAACTCTGCAATCAACATTGTGATTGATAAGCACCCAGGCTCCCCTGACCATTCACAACACTGCAATGCATCGTTGTGATTGGTTTTGAATGTCCTGGTTCGACGCTTAACCAGGGAATGGGTGTCTGGGCTTGTTATCTACGCAGGCTGTAACCATACTAGTAGGCAGTATATCTTCAAAGTGTTTGGTCTAGAAATGCAAAAACTCTGGATTTAAAACATACTACAGTGGTTGGGGTTGGCTTTCTTAATAAGAATGTATTTCTACCCAAGCAAACCTGTTTTAGCAACATTGGGCTGATTAAAGATTGGGGAAAAAACATAACGCCCCTGTCACTGATGTAACTTGTAAACTTGAGCAGGGTCCTCCTCTACACTGGCTCACTCAGTGCCACTGATGCACGCTGTGCTCCTGGGCAACCTACTCCTGGTCACTCACTGGTGCAGCTTGTGCTCCTGGGCAGTCACTTCCACTAACCTAGCTCACTTAGTGTCAATGGCTGACACATCTTGGGCTCCTCTTTTGGGCTGGCCTCTCACAAGCCTGTCTCACTCCCATCGCTCCCTGACACTGCTTGAGCTTCTTGGCAGCCCACTCCACTAGCCTGGCACACGCAATACCATTGACCCATTTTGTACTCTTGAGCATCCCGCGCCCCTTCATTCACTGATGCAGTTTGTGCTCCTGGGCAGTCCCTTCCACTAGCCTGGATCACCCAATGTTGCTGACTGATGCACCTTGTGCTTCTGGGCAGCCTCCTCCATGGGTACCACTGGGTGATCCTTGTGTTCATCAGATCAGTCACACACCACACAGACATACGCCCGCTAGAGTTCACCCGCTCTTCCCAACAGAAGAGAACTAGCGCCTTTATGTGCTTCCAGCACAGGCTCGCCTCTTGGCACTCTAAATACTAGTGCAGCATTCCAGTCCTTTAATGGCACAGTAAAAACATTTACATTTAACAAAAAAATGGCGCCACTTCTCAGCATGTCTACCATACCTTTAATGGAACAGCCGGGACCACCATTTCTCTTCATGGCTTTTGTACATTTTAAGGAAACTGCCAGCACGACTCAGCAGGGCAGCTATACATTTAATGGGAAGTACCAGCACATCTCTGCAAGACAGCAATAACTTTTATAGGACAGCCTCAAACACATCTTCTCAGCAAACCTGTTATCCACATGAAATACAGTTATGTGATCTGCATAGGAGACATTCTTTGCAGCACGCACATTAGCCCTCTGTGCTACTTTATGATGAATCAAAACTGCCACTAGACAAAACTCTGATCTCTCGCCAGCAGGAGCATTAATCACCAGTTATTTTGACATTTTAATTGTTGCCTGAAAACTGCTGGACACACAAGGAACTCTGCAGCAGGTGTTTTAAAACCACAAATTATTTCTAAACTCAGCACCCCTAAACTCAGCATCAGGTACTGCTGCACTGGTTGCACTGCCCTAAAGCCAGTCCTGCAGGTCAGACAGGGGAGCCTTTTGAAAAAGCGGCAGCCCCCACAAGAGAGGGTGTGGCTTGAGTGTAAGTGCATCTATGTATCCTGAGTTCCTAGTGCGTAGGTCACTCATTGGTTGCTGTTGGTAGCCGCTGGGATCAATGGGAACTGTAGTCTGTAAACGGACGCTGACATCTATGTGATTTGCTTTCAGCATCAAAAAGAGCAAGACAAACAGTGATTCCGCATCCACAAGAGGGAGGTTAAAAATGCTTTTGAAAAAAGGATTAAAAAGGCGAGGGAATTATGCACAATTGGCAACCACCATAACTCATCATTGGATTGATAAGAACGCCTAAAGTTAAATGTATGGTATGCTTTCAGCGCTAATCAGGGGCCAAGTGTACAATTAGCAACTTAGGGGCAGATTTACAAGCCCCCTGCGCCACCAGAATGTCACTTTTTGTGTCGTACCGGTGGCACATTTACTGCTCCATTTTCACAAGGACAGGAAAAGCCACCCTGCATGGCTTTTCCTGTCCTTGTAAATATGGCCCCTTCACACGCAGCATTTTGCGTGAAAGGGGCGCTCCATGGGTGTTGCTGTGGGTGTTCCCGGCAACACCCATGGAACCAGACACATTTCCAGATTAACGAGGAATCGTAAATCTGGAAATGCGTGTGAATGCTACGCCTCCCCAGGGGAGGCGTAGTGAGGCGCAACGAGGAGAAGTGTTTTCATTTCTCCCTGTTTCTTTACTCCTTCAATGCGTGCTGCATTCTACAGCACGCATTGAAAGAGGAACATGCCTGTAGTGATTGTTTTTGTGCAGGAAGATGCCCCTTCCTGCACAAAAACAATCTCCCCACGACGCTGGCATCCTTGCCCCATGATGCAAGGGTGCCTGCACCGGTGCATGGCAGCAGTTTGTGCGCCAGCGCAGGGGGAAGCACAGAGATGCAACATATTGTTGTAAATATGTTGCCAAATAGCTAGCGGAATGCACTGAGTCACTATCATTGTAAACCTGCCCCATAGTTTGCCTGACTATTAACCTTACTGAAGGCAGTGGTCAGAGCTCTGCTGTGTCAATCTGTCTGTTGTGTTACTCATGTGTCGCTTTTATCTGTTTCTGAAGCGATATCACCTTACAAAACCAAGATGAAGCCGTTCAGCTTTTATACTCTCTGAAAAGGAAGACAGAAATGGAGGCTTTTCGCATATCAGTAAGCTGATTACATCAGCAGGACTTGTGAACTTGGCATGATGCAACATATACACAATTTCAAGCACTTGTTGCTGGGAAATTAATTTCCCACATTTTTACTCACTGTGGTCATTTTTTCTTCGAACGAGTTCCCTTATTCATGTCAGCAGGCTTTTGAACGTGAGGTTTGGACTCACGTTCAGTTTTCATGGTAGCTAGTAGCTACCACATAGTGAATTCCACAACATTTCACATAATTTTCACAAATGTTTGGGAAACAAAGTTTTGCGGTTTGACACAACTGTAGCTCTAGCCGACTGAGCTACCTGACCGGACAAGTGCAAAGTCCCTCCCTTGGGATAACATCCAGGGTGCTAGAGTAGGACCTATTTCAGGAAGGATAAATCTCTTTTTTTTAATATATTTCTTGGACAAGCAGAAAGTGCCGGACTGGCCACCGGAGACATCGGGAAAATCCCCAGTGGGTAGAGGGCACGGAGATGCTCTTAGCGCTGAAAAGGCTGAATGATGCGCAGTCCTCCCCAACACCAAAATAGAAGTAAGAAATTGACTGACTGTTTCCACAGAGTCATGCACAGGACTTGAAGCTGCAGGGAAGCAATGGTCCTGGATTCAGTGCAATAAATGCAATTTAAACTCACCCTGTACTACTGGGTTATTTTACGATTCTTTTTAGAACTGACTGTAAATAGTTTTATTTTCACCAATGTGTTGGACGCCAGTACAACCCTGTAGGTGGAGATCGATGGCAAATGCTCGTGGGTAATAATGCATTTATCTCGCCCCTCCCTCTCGGTGATATCATTCCCTCGTCGTCTCCTTGGTTCTGTCCTGCCAGTTCCTTCTCCTCTCCCCATGCCCTTTTCCATCTGAATCACAGTAAGAGCAGCATTTCTGACCCAGTTGCTTTCATTAAAAAAAAGGGTCCCGCACAATGTTGATGCTGTGAGGGGTTAAATAATTTGCTATAAAAAATAATGACATTTCATATGTATTTTCAGAGAAAAAAAAAATACTGTGTGTTGGCCAGGAATCAAACCCGGCCAATTGCTTGGAAGGCAGCTATGCTGACCACTAGACCACCAACGAAAATGGATGCTTTGTGCTGCATTCGCATAAGAAGTGGCACTAAATGTAAATGTATGTGTCTTGTAAAGCGCACTGCTGCCCTGAGGTGTCCTGGCACTGTAGACCGCTGGGGAACCCGTCCTGGCTATCCCTGTGAGATGGTACCTCCAGGGTATCTACAAGGTGAAACCAGGCATCCCTGGCGAATGTGGGGGGCCGTTGTGGAGATGAGGCAAGCTAATACCCAGAGTTGCCGAGTGTGTTCCTGGTTAGAGTAGGTACCGAGGCGAGAATTATCGAGTCAGTTTTGACCCTCGTCCACAACCCTGCTGCGTCGGGAATTGAACCCTGGTCCCTGGCCGATTCTCTGCTTGCAGATCTGCCGCCTCTAACCAGTGAGCCACACCTCACACTAGGTGTGCCACACTGTACTCATAGAGCATTTGTGAAGTTAACTGCACCATATCTGCACAGACATTATCACTCTAATGACCCTTCTAAGACCCCCAGTCTGTCCGCTTCCAAGAGCCCCTCCTCAGGACGAGCTCCGCTGACTGGAGCCGTTATCTTTACTCCGGTGAAACCAGCTGCGTCATTAACTAAACTCTGCAAGTCCCGGGATACTGACTACAGATTCAATCCTGCTCTAGCAGTAGGGGAGCCTTAGTGTCATAAGCCCTAGTGCAAGGAAGGAAATGGACCTCTGAGGCCTCTGGGCCCGGTGCCACTGCACATGCTGCACCAATGCAAGCTACGCCCACGTGCCCTGGAACTGTGGACTCGTGCTGTCTCGAGGGGAGGGTACATGCCACCTGCAGTGCATAGGTAGGGGGGTCTCTAAGGGATTATCCCGCTCCAGATATTCTGCTTTAAGGAAAGTGATGGAGGACACCCCCACCCCATTACCTCAAGAATGCCCTCATTGAACTAGAAAAGAGAGCGGCACTGGGACATTTATTCCACCATACAGGGTGATTCTCGTTACACTTCATGGTTCTCAAGTCTCCAAGGCCCACGCATGAGAAGCTCACCCAGTCCATGCTTTTATTTTATCTGGGGTTTGTATCCTGCTTACCTAATTATAAACCCAGGCCACAAGTCCCAGAATTGAAAGAACAAGCCTGGACTGGGAGAGCGACTCACCCCTGGACCTGGGAAGCTTCAGAGCTCTATACGTTCACCAGGGCAGATGTACATCTGATGGAAAGTACCAGCAAATCTCTGCAGGGCAGCAATAATCCTGGGTGTGAGTGTTGGAGACAGGTACGCAACACCCATAGAAAAAAAGGGATTCAGCCCCACCCGTCACGTCTCAGCCCGGGATGCTGCAGCTCGTTCTGCTGTGGGTTCGGCTGGGCAGTGTCTGGAGTCTTATCTTCGGCACACCCAAGTTTTTCACAGGTCTTTAAAGACCATTTGCATATTTGCATACGTTTGTAAACTGGTTACAGAGGCTTACATTTTTTTCTGGTTTCAGTACCCCCTATCCCCCACTCTGCCTATTCTTTACATTTGCATTTTACATATACTGCCGTAGTGTGAGAATGCATTTCATGAAAAGGAATATCAAGTAGGGTTTCCTAAAGAAAAATGCCAGCCACGTGTTGTTTAAAGAGCCTGCAAAGACCTCCTCTTGACACTATGGGCCTCATTTCGATCTCGGTCGGAAGTGCTCCGAACGCGATCCGGCCCGAAAAAGTACGAGCTGAACGCGTGTTTACGGACTGACCCGTACAGCTGTACGAGCGAGCAAGTACGATGCGGGAAATGCAAAATCGCCATCCGAATCATTTACGGCTCCGAACCGCTCCATACGTCTCGTCCGTAAGCAAACCGCGCCGTGCAATGGAGGCCATTTCCAACCGAGTAAGTACGATGAACAAATCGGATGGCCGGGAAGCGGGCTTCAGGGGTTGTAGGGGGCCCCCCTTCACCAGTAGCCATACGAGTCAGTCACAGGGGGGACCCAAGGGTCCCCCCTACAATGCATGCATGGTACAGATGGCACTGATGCGTCCCAACGACAGGGGGTGCCCTTTACCGCAACCTACATTTTCGTCAATGGCAGCCTTTGTACGAATCGTACAACAGGTTCCCATTGACTTCAATGGGGCTCCGAGCGAGCCGTGTCCATCAGCACTTGTTCGTATCGTACTCGGGCGCTCCGAGGCCTGCGGCACGAGTCGGTTGGTAAACCCTCTGGATCCGAGTCGGACTTAGGCTTTTCCGACCAGGATCCGAATCAGGCCCTAAATAGGGTAATAAATAATAAAGTATGTATTCATTTGTAATGTGACTTTTCTGTCTTTGTTCCTTTACTTATCAGTCATGGATCATTCAGACAGCCCTACAACACAATTAAAAGTGCTTTCTATTTATATTTGCTGTTCCAAGTATGCACAGGTAAGTTCTGAAAATACGCTTTAGGTGACTGCTTATTTTTGTACTATCTGGACATCAAAATAATGAGCTGGCAACCCTAATCATAAAACTGGAAGTTTGTTGCAGGATCAGCAAATTATTTATTTCCTCCACCCTCAATCCCTGATTAATGCCATAATAGCAATAGTTTAGCTTATATCTGAAACCCTACTCTGCCGTCAATAACATGCTGAGTTACTCAAGTGTCTAGGAATGAACCCTGCATTCAGATCACTCACTCCTCATTCTCGCCCTTCACTTTCACGCTCACCCAACAATCACAGCGATCACAATCCACTCACACTGATCACCATGCACTCCTACCATTCACCCGCTCACCCTGCACTCACAGTGATCACTCTGCACTCACAATGCACTTGCGCTGTTCACCCTGTACCTCACCCTGCAGTCACATGAGCACACTACTCACCCTGCACCCATGTGACACTTCTCACCTGTCCCCCTTACTGCTCAATCTGCAATCTCACTCAAACAAGCCCATCCCTAACCATGCATTCATTCGTCCCACTCTACACTTACATCCACACCCAAATTCATACGGTTGCCTCACTCACCCTGCAGTCACTCCTCTTACCTGACTCTCACACTGTCACATCCCTCACCGGGCACTCACATGGGCACTTCTGCCACCCACACAGCACAGAGGGTTAATGTGTCTGCTACAAAGAGCGTGTACCATGCAGATCACAGAACTGAGTGTGAGTAAACTATGAGTAGCGCTATAAAAATATGAAATGTTTGTCAGAAAGGTGCTATAGAGAGATGAGGTGCATTGTTGGTGAGCGAAAGTGAGGGAATTCAGGGAGAAGGAGGAAATGGGGGAGGGAGCGCTAAAAAAGACTTGCACCGTGTGCGACCAGTGCTAGGGCAAGACCTGGCTGGGAGTGTTAGCCCCCTTCCGAAATTCAGGTTTAGTTGCACCCCTTATTGGAGAGAAGACTGCTCTTGCACCTCACTACCGGCCTCGCACTGCCCAAGCCCCACAGTCTTGTTGTCGGTTTGCCGCCCTCTCCCCAGATGTACCTGGGCCTCTCCTCTGGGCGTTCGGGTGACCAACTGTCCATACATTTCACGGACCGTCTGTTATTTTAGTATGATGTCACAAGGCATCCGTAGTTTGGGGTCCCCAAATTATGGACGCCTTACAGACATCATACTAAAATCGAAAATGGGAAATTTCAGTGAGGAATGCGGTTTCCCTGCGAGAGGCCCCATGAGTTTAAAAGATTTCACTCAGGGCCTCTCGCACCCATCTTTTAAACTGTAGAGGCTGCCTGCAGCGGCCCCTCCCCCCGGGCCTCGCACAGACTGTGGAGTGGCCCATTCTCATTCTGAGACTGCAGCTGGTTAGCACTTATAGAATGACAATGGGCTCAATTGTAGTGACAGCATGCGCCTAACTATGTGCCGGTCATGATGGCTGACGACAAGGGTTCTACACCAAAGCTGAAAGATCTGGCTTTTCTGAAAGATAAGATGGAAGGGTGGAGGAGGGGGTGCAAGCTGGCGTGACCCAGGAAGGCTCGTTGCTAAGTTCTCCATTTCTGAAGGGCTTCCTCGCGGGGTATGTGGTGGCCAAGCTCCGAGCCTCAGCTGTCCTAGGTTTTGCTATTGGTGCCTGCACCGGGATCTATGCAGCTCAGAAATATGCTGTTCCGAACGTCGAGCAAACTATCCGTGATTACCTTAGCTCTTTGAAGAAAGGGCGGCCGAACTAGCAAAGCACCCCAGATATTGCAGATCTCATGCTGCTAACCTTAAACAATCTGCACAGTGAAATGTGTGCACACCTTCCTAATGAGAGAATTATATGCTGTTTTATTGTTGACTTGAGAAGGTGTTTGACAACTCAGCCGGTCTGCTCAAACACTACGAATAAGGACACTTAGTTTAGGGGTCAATACTGGAACTAAGGAGCCTTTTCATTTCCTTTTCTGACCTGAAGACTCTTAAGATATAGGTGTACTATTTTAATAGTTGATGTATAAAGGAAAAGTTGGCTTTATTTCAGCAGAAATCTCTCATAATGGAAAGTGTTCATTACTTCAACTGGTTTCCAAAGGTCAAGTTGTTGATGATGCTTTTTCTCAAATTCTAAAGTAGCTCTGAATTGCAAAGCAGATGAACGTGGGTCTGCTTCAGCCATGTTTGTACCCTGCTTCTCAATGCTACGAGGTCTCTGCTGCAGTGTTTTCGTTTGGGAACATAACTTCTGTCGCCTAGTTTCTTGAGAATATGGTTCTGTAAGAGGCTGCAAATAAGAAACCCTCCTGCTCTATACTCGGCAAGTGGTTTGGTGCCTTTACTTTATTGTAGCATTGAAGTTTTGGGTCGAATTTCAAGGTCCTCAGTTTGAAGGGGCAGATTTACAATCCCCTTGTGTGACTTTTGCACCGCCGTTGCATCACTTTATAGACGCAGCTGCGGCGTAAATGTTGCGGCCCATTTACAACGTGACACATCTAGGGAGGTGCGTCACGTTGTAAAGCCCTGCATCACATTATACCTGCGTCAGGTATAATGTATGCAGGGTGGGCGTTCCCACGCAAACAGCCATGTAGAACTGATGCAGTGAAATCTACAAGATTTCACTGCGTCACTCTATGCCTTCACTGCATCAAAATCCCTATGCCTGCTCAAACCAGGCATTAGGAATGATGCAGGGCTTTTTGAATGAGACTCACCCATATATTGTGGCACATTGCTGGAGTTGCGTCACTTTCATGAGCAACGCCAGCAATGCGTCACATTTGCACCAACAGATGAGTCAGAATTAGGGGTGGGCGGAATTTGCGAAAGTCACTTTCGCAAATTATCGCGAAAATGTTAAAAATCTCCGCAAACACATGGAAATATCGCGAAGAGGCGGAAGTTTTTTTCCCACCTGTTCGTGGTATTTTCTGCGTGGTTGCGGCTCGCCAACTTACCCATGCGGTTGCTCGCGGGCGCGGCCATCTTGTTTTCACTCTTCTCGCGGTGCATGATCGCGAGAAGAAAAACGTGATCGCGCGACTAATGACATTACTGCGGGCGCGAACTGTCGCGAGACAGCGCAAATGGCTACCAACAATCCAACATCTCTTGGAGAACGCGACCGGATCGGGAAAACTTGTCGCCGAACGCGGGGATTCAGGTAAGGCGATCGCGCGCGCGCAAGAATGTATTATTTTACAGCGCGAGCAAGAAACAAATTATCGCTAAGCTGCGGAATGCGGAAATTTTTACATTTTCGCGCTCTCCGCGGAATGCGAAAATGTCAAATTATCGCAATTTCCGCGAGCGGAACGGAAATTTAGCCCAGGCCTAGTCAGAATTTCTGACGTATCTGTTAATCCTTGCGCCATGGAGCACTGTATTGTAAATACAGCGCATCCATAGTGGCGCAAGGACATTCGGCGCTGATGCAAGGACACTGACGCATCTCTGCAGATGCGTCAGTTCCTTGTAAATCTGCCCCGAAGTCTTTAAGGTTTAGGACTGACTGTTTTACGTTTGGCGCAGAATTATCGCAACTATCTGCATGCCTACCAGACAAAGCGTATTGCCCACAGGTCTGAATTTTCTATCAAATGTGCTGCTCCTTTCTTGCTTTGCTTCATACATTATGTAGAAAACTTGCTGGTGGCAGCGCGTGGTGCGCCTCCTCCTGCATCGGACTAGGGCAAGGCCTTCTGCTTCTGTCTTGGCACCAGGCTGGAGGAAATAAAATAACTAACAGCGTTTTCACTGTACATTTAAAAGTCAGATTTCAACATACAAATAACAAAATACTATTTGATGTTTGTTACATCAGCACAAATCGCGATTGCAGAAAGAGCCTGATGTCGCTTTGCAAAGCTGCGCGCATACTGGAGAACTGTGGCGTGCACGATAGTCACAACCTTATATAAACGTATTTTGACTTGTATTTATTTTGGTTGTCTATTTACTTACTTTTATATTATTGTGCCACCTCCTCTGATATGTCTGTAAAACGTATGTTTTGTCCCAAATTTTTGTCCTGAATTTTGACCTTTTGTCCTGAATTTTTACACTGACGGTCCTGAATTTGCACCCATGCCAGTTGGTCACCCTACTAGGCGTGGCAGGGGGCCGCTTGACCCTTTGGTAAATAAGAGGTGGCTTTGGGGCACATTTTGGAGCAAACTTTCCCCTCCCACCCTCCCAGTGACGTCATTCTATATGAGGCTATCCTAGTGCCTATCTGCAGAGAGGCCCGTCCTCGGATGGGTAAGGACGCCCGATACTCCGGAGAGAGAGGTCGATGTTGTAAAAATAGCCGCGTGAGAGAGAGCGGCGGAGAGAGCTCGTGAGCCGCCGCCAGAGCCCCTCCTGCGGGGCAGTGAAACCATGAAGCCTGTCCATGGAACCGAGGCAGACCCCAGGCCGTGGCAGGCGGTGCCAGCTGGTTCTGAAGTGAGACTGAGAGCTTTTAAAGCTAGAGTATTGTGAGAGATGTGCTGAGATCTGTGCGCGAGTTCAGTGCAGCAGAAAGCGCTAAGTGAAACAAAGTGCTAGCTTGGCGCTTGTGTAAGACATGGATGGTCCACTGTGTTTCCAAACTGACAACCCTTCGTGGCCCAGTGCTCTGAACTCTACTGAAATTCTGTCTTCACAGGAACGGCTCAGCAGGTCTCTGTGGCGCAATCGGTTAGCGCGTTCGGCTGTTAACCGAAAGGTTGGTGGTTCAAGCCCACCCAGGGACGGGCTCATTTTTTCAAATTTTGCATTCAGCACACGCTGCTCATTTTCCCTCCTACACGTCTACTCCTTGCACCTGTTGTCATTCACCTCAGCTCTGAAATACCAGAAATAAACACATCCACCCCTCGAGCACCGGCCGAGCCTGGCCGCACGAAAACACTTTTAACTGTGGTTTTAAAGGACAAGCAAACAGAAGTCTTACGAGTGTTTCTTTTAAGAGGGATCTAGTAGACTCGCACGCTGGACTGTCTCTTGCCCTCTTTTAGAATAGACTTTATCTGCAATAGACTGTAGGACATGACATCATTCGACTGAGGTTCCATTGAATTGCTCTATGGGAGTTTAGAGGTGACTGTCTTTTCCTAATAAATGCAACACATTCTGTAGGCTTGGCACCAAAGAAGAGGAAATGGTCATTTGTATTTTTTGTGAGTCTTTGGGGCACTATTAAACAAGATTGTGGTTGCAGAGAGTAATTTTGACAAAAGGGGCACACACCCCTGAAAGACTGACTACGGTGTAATATTGGGCCTCAGGCCCACATAGTAAGGAATAACAGACACCAAGGGTATGCTACAGTAACTGGCCACGAGCACGTGCAGCCGGACCCTTTTATTGATGGGGCATGTCACTCGTGGCACCCGTGATGGATGGGTGTGGGGGTGTAGTGTGTCCAGCCCTCGAGGGAGTGGCTTGGATGACAGCTTCCTGCAGGACACTAGAACGTGTCTCGCAGGACATTACATTCCTCCCCAACTTTATTGAGGAACAAACAAAGTGTTATTCCAACCTCTGGGGATAAAACAAACAGTTAACTAAATACCACAGGGTCCATCAGTCTCTCGAGTCAGGTGGCAGGACGACATCAGACATGGGCTGGTGACCTTGCTTGCAACAGAACCTTCTCGGCAGGCACCCGTAGTTTAACCTGAGGGGTTCAGGACACGACCGCTGGCTCAGAGACGTCCGCTGCATACCGTCAGTTCGCTGACGATGACATGTCTTGCTGTCTTGCCTGGCTTCCACTTTGCTGACGTCAGTGATGGTCTGTGGTGAGTTCTAAACAATTCCTTTACAGTGGATTGCGTCTTGAGCATGGATGGAGTCCCAAGTGAGAATTCACAGAGGTGTTGCTAGACTGACTGTCCCTGTCGAACTGCTTGGCTGTGACCGGTAACCTGTCAGTGAGGCAAAGTCTCTTCTCGCTCTCCCGCCTGGGGAGGCCCGTCGTCGGGGTTGCTGCAGGACTGTAGGAGAGCTGTAATGGGGGCAGCTTGTGTGCCATCTGGGGGCAGCTGCAGGACCGTCGAGGAGCCGTTACTTAGTCGCACGCACAACCTTCACGAGTGGATGAGTCTTGGCCAAGACTTGCACTCGCTGCAGCGGTTCCGGTGTATGCCAGGTTCCCAGGTAGCTTCTGATTTTGTTAGTCAGCTGGCGTGGCAACGGTGTAGAACTCCAGTCCACTGGTGCTCTGGTAGTGGTGTTTGACGCAGGTGCTGAGGGCTGGCGTGATGGCGGTTGCCAGCCATGTGGTGAGTCGGAATGACAGGTGGTGGTGACTTGCTGGGAGAGTACGGATGTCAGGAGGGACTTAGCAGCCAGGTGTCTCCGCTTTGTTGATGTTGATCTTCGGTGGTGGCTTGACACGTAGAGTGTATGGATCCTCTCTTGCCTGTTTTGGGGCCACTGCCGACTCCATCTTGAGGCAGTGTGAGGGCGGGCACTCAGAGCTGGTCTTCATCCGTGGCATCTGCGGACAGGAGCAGGGATGCTTCTTGACTTAGACTCCTGATCCTCGGGGATGGACGATTGCCTGGGGAAGCGTTAGGATGAGACAAGTGTTGGCGCTTGCTGCGGCTTATGTTCGGTTCACCCATAAGGCTGTATCCAGGGACATCGGTCCACCTTGGTGGCTGTCTGGTGTGTCAGGGTGTGCTCTTGGCTTGCTGTGTGAGTCCTCGGTCTTCTCCCTTTGTTGGTCTGTTCAGCCCACCTGTGTTCATCCGGTTTTCGGGGTGAAAGGGCTGTCGCTCTCTTCTTTCGTCAGGGCGTTGTGCTTGGACTTCGAGGCGGCGCTATCATGGTGCCGGCTTCTGTCTTCGCTCCGGCGCGCTATTTGCTTGCTGGGTGACGTGACGTCCTGTCGCGTGTTGTTGGTTGTTGGAGCGCTTGCAGCTGTGGCTTTTCGCCAAGTGGGGTTTGCAACTCCTCTCTTGCCTGTCTTGGGTCGCGGCCGACTGTCTTGAGGCAGTGTGAGGGAGGACACTGTGTGTGGTCTTCGGCCCACTGCGGGGTTTCGCTGGGGTGGTGGAGAGGTGGGTGCTCTCCTACCTGCGATCAGCAGTGCTTCTTTGTGGAGATGTCTCCTGGGTTCTGTCTGTGCAGTCAGGTTCACTGGCGCGGCTTTCTGCGTGCTTCTGGCTTTGCGGGTTCTTTGCATGCTCTGTCGTCTTCCTGGACGCTCCCTTCTGGCACTTGGGGTGCCTGTGGTGCGGTTGGTGGTTGTGCCAGTTCACCCGTAGGGGCGAGTGATGTGACCTCTTCACTGGCGGTGACTTTGGGCAGCCATGTGTGTGGTGTGTACTCTGCACCAGTCTTTCTTGCACTATTGCTGGCAGCAGCTTCCCTTGAGACATCGGTGCCTTAGCTGGTCGTCCATTCTTGTTGGTGGTGGCTGTCCGTGCATAGCTCTGAGCTTCTTGCAGCTCTTTGCGGGGTTTGGCAGTCTCTCCCTGTACTTGCAGAAGTGGCAGGCAGCACTCTTGCTTCTCTGATGCTGGTTTGCGCTGGTGCAGCTGGGGGCACCTTGGGGCTCTTGGGTGTGGCGGCTACCTGGAGATTTCGATGTCTTCGAAGGGCGTTCTGGCTGTTCTCACTTGCAGGGTGCAAAGGGCCGCTCTATGAGCATTCTTCTTTGAGGGCGTGTCTTGCTGTGCCAGGTGCAGTTTGTCTCAGCCACTGGGCGTGAGTAGGCCGTCTTCCAGGTGACGGCGGTGTGCTCGCTTGGATCTGTTGACTGCCGCTGCCGCTGCTGGTTGGTTAGCCAGATGCTGTGCTCCAGTACTGATGGTCAGTAGGGTGCAGCGCAGCTATGCTTGTCGCAGGTCTGCAGCCATGGGTCACGGTGGGCAGTGAGTGTGCTGGACTGCTCTTTGGATGTGCTCGTTTGGGACCTCCTGCTCAGATCCCTTCCCTTCGCAAACTCCTTTTGCTGATCCTGCTGCTTCTGGCAGGGTAGTGGGGTGTCAGGGCTTCCCCTCCAGTCTATAGTGCTGCTGGCAATTATGCCACGCGCCTACCCCTGGACCGTACTGGTCGCCTGCAAAAGGTAGGGGGGCACAGTCGGGGTGTCGCACATGGGCGGGGCAGCTCACAGCTTGCTGGCGGTGGCGCTTTGAGCATGGACAGTGTGGCCTGTACTCCTCCGCGTCCCAGCTCATTCATGTGCAGGCTTCACACCAAGGGATAGCAGCCTTGGTTGTCTCTCTCGTTGGGTGCGCACCAGGCTGGTGGGTGACAGACTTCTCGCGCTCACCGTATGTGCTGGGCATCGCTTCGCTCCAGTATGGTCGGGCAGCTTTTGGGTGGTCTTTGGTGCCTCGTAGGCGGAGGAGGCACGGGACACTCACCACCCTCCTGTCGGCGCCGCTCGGACTCCGGTATTCACACTGCCTGTTGCGTTGGGTAAAGGCACTCTTCCCTTGCGGCAGCGACCGCCACGACTAGGGTTCGTGATGATGGCAGCATGAAGAGGTTCCCATGGAGCTCTCTGGGGCCTTGGTTGTCTGTAGCACCTCACCGTGAAATTATGTGGGCAGTTCTCGCCTCGTGGCGCTGCGGCCGCTCCCGAGGCAAACAGCCGCTCACGTCGTCAAAGGCTGTGGGTATTGGCCGGGGGTATGCACCGCGGTGTGGCAGCTCTGCGCCCTTCCTTCACTCGCAGGCCACTGTGTGCCGGCTGCCAGTTGCAGGTTTACGCTGTGCAGTCAGACGGATGTCGGTGCCTCAGGGTATATCACTCTTCCTACTTTGAGGCAGACGTACCTGTCGTGCACGGGGCTGGCACCCCCTCGTCGACATTGTAATATTGGGCCTCAGGCCCACATAGTAAGGAATAACGGACACTAAGGGTATGCTACAGTAACTGGCCATGAGCACGTGCACCCGGGCCCTTTTATTGACGGGGCCACGTCACTCGTGGCACCCGTGATGGATGAGTGTGGGGGTGTAGTGTGTCCAGCCCTCGAGGGAGTGGCTGGGATGACAACTTTCCGCGGGACACTAGAACGTTTCTCGCAGGACATTACATACAGTTACAAGGAAACTCTGAGAATGCACAGATTCTGTGTAGAACCATTACCTTTCTGTGAGAAGTCATGACTGGCCTTCGTGCTGAATGTGTGGTACATTCAAGTCTAGCTTGTGAAAGTTAAATCCATCTATCATGTAATACTGAACAGCAGAGAGAAGATCAGGGCACTAGAGAACCTGCACCAATCAGATTAGTACAATAGTGTAAATAAACAAAAATGTGGTGCAAAGAGCCAGGGACGTGACCTTCCTGCGTCCCTAATATTTGGTGTCACCCAAAGAAATTACAGAAAACAGAAATGGCTCAGCACACAACTCAAATTCACATGTAATGGACAGAAATATATGTCAAAATCAATAAACAAACAAATATGTGAAGTATCCCCAAGGATTCACGGAAAACTTCAGCATCTGGATGATGAAATTTTCTTTATTTTGTTGTTCAAATTATTCTGATTTAAAATTACAGCATACAATTCATAGCCGACGCGGCGCGTTTCGTCCCAACGGGACTTCTTCAAGTCTCACAGAAAATGCTTATAAGATCCAACGCGAGTCAATGTTTTCCCTTATTCTTTCTGTAATTGTATATTCAAAGGTCTAAAGCCTTCATACAAACAAAAACCTCTATATTTATGTGATGTAGAGGTGGAAGATTCAAGGTGAGATAGCCTTGATCGTAAGATATGGTCAAAATGCCACAGGGTCCGCGCTCAGCGTGTTCGAAAAAGTAGAACACGCTGAGCGCGGACCCTGTGGCATTTTGACCATATCTTACGATCAAGGCTATCGCACCTTGAATCTTCCACCTCTACATCACATAAATATAGAGGTTTTTGTTTGTATGAAGGCTTTAGACCTTTGAATATACAATTACAGAAAGAATAAGGGAAAACATTGACTCGCGTTGGATCTTATAAGCATTTTCTGTGAGCCTTGAAGAAGCGTCGGCTATGAATTGTATGCTGTAATTGTAAATCAGAATAATTTGAACAACAAAATAAAGAAAATTTCATCATCCAGATACTGAAGTTTACCGTGAATCATTGGGGATACTTCACATATTTGTTTGTTTATTGATTTTGACATTATTGATATTTCTGTCCATTACATGTGAATTTGAGTTGTGTGCTGAGCCATTTCTGTTTTCTGTAAATCCATCTATCATGCATTTCGTCACCTCGTTTTATTTTTTGAGATTTTTCTGATTGTAATGGTTTTGCTCAACTTCGTAAACTACGTTGAAATTTAAATTCATCTAAAAAACACCTGGGCTCGGCTACTGTTAGTCCTGCATGATAACTTGCAGTGGGGGGGGAGGGGGAGAGAGAAATATCACGCAAGACTGACCGTCTACTCCTGCTTCTCAGCCTGATACAAGGTGCACTGCTGTACCACGATGGAAACCATGGGGCAGATTTACAAGGCCCCTGCGCCACCAGTACGTCACTTTTCATGACGTAATGGTGGCGCAGGGGGCTCCAACATATTTACAAGGAGAGGAAAAGCCACCCTGCGTGACTTTTCTTCTCCTCGTAAATATGGCCCCTTCACACACAGCACTGTGCGTTGAAGGGGCGTTCCATGGGTGTTGCTGTGGGTGTTCCCACCAACACCCATGGAACAAGACACATCTCCAGATTTACGAGAAATCGTAAATCTGGAGATGCGTCTGAATGCTACGCCACCCTCGAGGTGGCGTAGCGAGGCGCAACGAGGAGAAATGTTTTAGAAATGTTTTCATTTCTCCTCGTTTTTTCCTCTTTCAATGCATGCTGCATTCAACAGCACGCATTGAAAGAGGAAAAAGCCTCTTGTGATTGTTTTTGTGCAGGAAGGTGTCCCTTCCTGCACAAAAACAATCTCCCCATGACGCAGGCATCCTTGCACCATGGTGCAAGGGTGCCTGCGCCGGCGCATGGCTGCAGTTTGTGCGCCAGCGCAGGGGAAGCACAGAGATGCGTCATATTCTTGTAAATATGCCGCATCTCTGTGCTTTCCAAACTAACGCAGAACGGCGCAGCAAAATGACTTGCTGCACCGTGCTGCGTTACTTTGTTGTAAATCTGGTCCCATGGCCCTAGGCATCACTGCGTCTCCCCTGCAAGAAAGCGCTCTCCCTCTGTAGCTCAGTCCACGAGTAATGAGTGAAGCCCTCCGGAGCCCCCAGGGTGCACCATCACTCTTCAGCCGATTGCCCACGGCTCTAGCTCTACTCTGTGGTTGGTTTCCATCTTGCCTTCTTGGTTCTTGGAGGCCCTCATGCTCTTTCCAGGCATCAAATCCAAACCTCGCCAGCCTGACTGAGACAGCTGTTGCCCCAGCCCGCCTGGCCGCATTGTCACATGGATTGTGCCCCCGGATCCCTGAGGCCTGGACCCCACCCGCCTTGAGATGCGCCTCAACCAACCGCGCCATTGAGCTCTAGCGCTCTCCTTCGTATCCAGACTCACAGTGTACATTCGACTGCAGAGTTTGTGTCCAGAGAGTAATTCAGGAGCAGCTGAACCAGGTGTGAGGGAGCGCTACTCTTACGACTGATAGACGTGCGCACAATATCTGCAGCGCTCCTTGCACAGACACGCAGCATCTAGGCACATTGATGATTATGAAACACAGGTGTTCTTGTCACCCTTTCTACCATGCAACTGAGCTCAACTTCCTGAGGAGGTCAGAGTGTCCTCACATTAGGTAGATATGTTGTTAACTATAGACCTATCATAGTTTGACTATTAACCTTAACAAACAAAGCAGTCCGAGCTCTGCTTCGATAATCTGTCTATTGTGTTATTCATGTATCGCTGTTAACAGAGTTTCTAAATCAATATCACCTTAGAAAACAAGATGGAGCCGTTCAGCTACGGTACCCTCTGAAAATGAAGGTTGAAAGTGGCGGTGTTTTTGCTCATCAGTGAACGTCCGGCACTCTTTGTTTCAAAGGCAACAGTAGTACCTGCCACAGGGCTGGCAGTATCACCCCATAACTCCTTAGGCATTGAGGGTCACCTGGTATGAGCTTTGCAGGCAAGTCAAACAATGCTGTTTACACTGAAAGGGCTGATTGATGCGCAGGCCTCACCAACACCAAAAATTAATTGAGAAAATGACTTTATATTGATGGAGCGTGGGTTACCAGCTCCGGTTACACACACACATACCTAATACTCAACTGGGCCCGTAACATTTATTTTTTTATTTTTTTTATTTTGAGAGTTTTATAGAGCACGAACTAGACCCTTGCGAATATCAGAGCGCTTTACAAGGTAGAGTCTTAGTTACATAAAAACACGGTAAATAGCATAAAGTTCGCTGATAGACAATGATCAACCAATCATTGATACACGGTATAAGATACATAACAAAGCGTTCACTGTATATCAAGCATAATATAGATACAATATCTAGGATGGCTGGGCAGTGAACATTATAGAGTTTAACGTGGAGGATACGTAGGTCTCCAATGATACTAGCCCCTGCTCAGATGAATTTAGCCAAGAGGAGCGATTTCACTTCTTTTTTTAAAAGTGCAATAGATGGATGGATTAAGTCTGGTTTCTGGGGGTACAGCATTCCAAATTCTGGGCACCATCCCTGAAAATGTTTGGTTATACATTTTTTTCTTGTTGAATCTTTGACGTTTCAGTAGAAGGTTGTTAGCACTTCTTAAGGATCTAGCCCCACATGAGGGCACCAGTTTCTGTGCCAGATAGCTGGGTGTGTTGTGATGAATGGCTTTATGAGTCATACATGCTATTTTCAAATGAATTTTGGCTTCAAAAGGTAGCCAATTAAGGGATTTTAGGTCAGTGGATATGTGGGAACTTCTTTTGGAGCCAGTGATAAGCCTCGCTGCGGCGTTGATTGAGGCTCTTAGAGGGGCCGTTGCCACTCTGGGCAGGCCACAGAGAGAGACACTACCGTAATCCACTCTTGGGATGACTAGAGCTTGTACTGCCAGTTTGAAGTCCTTATCTGGCAGGAAAGGTTTCGGTTTTCTCAAAGTGTTTATCTGAAAGTTTGCTCCTTTTGTTGCGTTGCTGATGTGGTTTTGCATATTGAGGTTTCTTTCCAGAGATATTCCCAGCGATTTGGCTGAATCCACGCTGAGGGGTTGGCAATTGAGTGCAGTAAGGTGTTTGATCCAGTCTTGCATTATGGGTACTTGGGCAGGGGGAGCGATGAGGAGGAATTTGTTTTTGAGGGCAGTCAGTTTTAAATGATTTTCTGCCAGCCATGGCTGAGTTTTTGGAGAATATTGTTGAGCGATGTGATATCTTCTAGGGTATGGATCTTCAGGTATAGTTGCGTGTCGTCAGCGTACATGTGGTATTGCACGTTAGACAAGTAGAGAATTTCAGTGAGGGGTTCCATGAAATATTTGAACAATGTCAGAGATAATGCAGATCCTTGTGGGACTCCTAAAGTGACCAGAGCAGGTTTGGACAGGGAGGGATTGACCTTGAATCGTTGTGATCTGTTTTGGAAGAACGAGGAAAACCAACTTAGAACTGATCCACCCAAACCCATTCTGTGTTCCAGAAGATCTATTAGATTATTTTGTTTGACAGTGTCAAAGAATGAGGAAAGATCTAGTAAGATGAGTAGGCAGGTCCCGTTCTGATCTAGGATTTGTAGGGCATCGTCGATTATATGGGTCATGGCCGTTTCAGTGCTGTGACCTGCACGGAAACCTGATTTGTATATGTTGAGTAGGTTAAACTGTTCAATATGTCTTAGCAGCTGGAGGTGTACACATTTTTCCTAGAGTTTGGCCACGGTAGGTATGTTGGCTATAGGACGGTAATTGTTCAAGTCTGCAGCGTCCGCCATAGGTTTCTTTAGAATGGGGGATACCTGCCCGGCCTTGAGGGTTTCAGGGATGCAACCCTGGAGTAAGGAATTATTTATGATCTTGGTCCAGACAGGTAGCAGCAGCGGGGTTTCATTCATACATTTACACAGATAAGCTGATAAACCCCGCTGTCATCAAATTTGAGTTTCACCTGTAATTTGATATTCACCTTTACCAAGTCTTACCAACTTGATCTCCTTAATAATTCCTTTACTCAATGAATCAGGTTGCTGAGATAGTTTAAGGCAGAAAATGACATTTAACTTTAAACTTGGAATAACCACAAACTCAAAAGTTTTAAAATCTTTATCTAAATCAATAATTTTGTGAGTCAGAATCAAATACAGTTTAAACACCTTCTCTCAAGAGGCAAGACAAAAGTCAAATAGAGCAAAGTCATAATAATGATCAATGAAGACAGTACCAGTAAATGGGAAAAAGAGAGAGCAGGCTCAAAGACAGGTTTCACAAAATTATATTTGCCTAAGGTGATAGATGAACCCAACTCCCTGAAGATGGGCCAGATAGAATCTCCCAGGACAGGATGTAGACAGAGGATCGGGCAGATTCAGATCTGGGAAGGTGACCTCTTCTAAAGTGCAACGCCAGTGTCGCACCCCTCTCTGGCACTACTCTCCTCGAATGTCCCTCGTCCAAAATCCCCTTCTAGATCATTAGATTATCGATCAGTATCTCATTTTCTCGACAGAGTTTCTAAAAGCAGCAGGGTCTGAGACAGTGTCTCGGACAGAATCTGTAGCAGCATACGTGTTGGGTCCATGACGAGTCAGAATAACGGATCTGACAAATCTGACAAAAGTCTCTAGGTAACTTCCCCTCAATTATACTATTCTGTATTCGTGTACCACCCCAAAAGTTTCAACATTCGTGTTTTCCCCTATTCTGATTGGTCAGGGCGAGGAGGTGAGTTCATCACACAATACTAAAAGTAATATTTTCTCTTTGGGCCATTGTTCTATGTTTCCGCCCCTTAATTTACTTTCCCAAAGCTTTATTCCCACTCTCATTTCACATTATGATCAATACAAGTTATACATTTTATTCAAAATTGTTGCTTTCCGGGTCAATAGTTTGCTTCCCAGGCGTCTTCATCCAATGTGGCCTTGGCTGTGATTCAGTGTGCCATCAAAGTTTTTGGCAAGTTTCTATGCGCATGCGCACGGATCAGGTGGGGTAGGAATTTCAGTCACCCTCCGAGGCCCAAATATGAACTAATAATAAAGTCAGAAAAAGACACGTTAGAATGTGACAATAAATGATTTCACTGTATACCACTTATCCCTAATCTATCCCCATTTACTTATTTTAATCTTTTCGCATTAGTGCTTAGTAGAACTTAGAAGAACTCCCACTGAAGGTATCAATGCACCAAAAATGTCACCTACAATTTCTGAAGAACTAGCTCTTTTTACATTATTGTCTTCATTGCTTCCAGTGATTCTTTTTACTTGGTAAACTTTAGGGAATACTATTCCAAAATAGCAACTCACATACCAATGGTCTGGCAGCCTAAAGTGGGCTTTATTGCCACACACACAATAGATTCTAGGAAATACTGATTCCGTCCCTCCTTTTAGTCCCCATCCCCCAATTACTAAGAAATTATGTTCACATTCACTGGAACCAATAAACACATTGTTATATTCAGTCTCTAACCTATGGAGACAGAGCTTTCCCTTCTTTTAAAAATCCAAGGACATAGCAGCATGAGTCTTGCCAGTTGCATAATGCCCTTCCTCTTCAGCCCATTTAGGTATCTGAGGTTTAGGTTCAGCAGCTCTCCTTTGAAAATCCTGTCTCCTCGTCTCAACTAAATCAAAAAATATTTTCTCTTCTTCATGCAATTTACAAGTTAAATTGTGCTTATGTGCTTCAGCTATATCTATTGCTTTCATTGTTAGAAAATATTCACCCATAAATTGTGAGTCCCTCGTACTAAGGACAGGGTTCATGCACTTTTGCATAGGAACCTCGGAAAAGATCACATCTACATTAGAATAATAATATTGCAATTTCCCTGATCTATAAAATAAGCTTGCTAAAGCACTACACGAAATACCATATGTCAATGGTAAATTATGATATGTTACTCCTTCTGCTACAGATGCGGGTAATTTCATACACACATAGCAATCCTCCATGGTCTCTATATATTGTACTAACAGGTTTGTTAGTAACATGTTGAAACATTTAAGTCTGTATCATTTTTATGCACAGTGTGATGTAAATCTAACTCATCTGGTGCTTCTAATTTTACTTTGTCTCCTTTGATGGTATCTACCCTTTCATGTGCATTAATGCTATTTTGTACATTTGTAACCATCAAATAAGGAATGGCCACAGTTAGTACTAACCATATTATTAGTGCTAAAAATATACTACATATACATATTCTACAACATTTCTTAAAACAATTCGGTTTTCCAGTAGCTCTATTGTCAGCCATTTTATCAAATGGAATAAGAAGATTTCTCGTCTTTACTTTAGTATTTTAACTTTGTGACAGAATATAAAGGGGAACATTCTCTCCAAGTTGTTCTCACTTTTTCATCGATTTGCTCTGCATTTAAGCTTTCATCATCTTCTCCAATTATATCCAAATTTCCAAAATCTTCAAGAATAACGTACGCCGATTCAGGACCTTTGAATTTATTATTTACTCATTTCAATCTTGGACTTCTTTGTTTTGGTATTTCAGTTGATGGTCCAGATTGACTTGATACTTCGTCTACTTGCTCTGGTTCTTCTGTTATGGGTTTAAACCGGTATTTCACTCTTTTGATAACACTAGGCCAATTATCGCCTCTTCTGATTCTTTTAGCTTGCACTGTACTTTCACTTTTTTCAAGTGTTCTTTTATTTTCATTAATTTGTGGCGCAACTTGATTATTTTCGTTTTCCGAATCCCTCTCTACCTGACCTTGTCCAGGGCTTATTATTTTAATGTCACCTGCCTGGATGCGTTCTTCTTCCCTAATATGACCCTGTTCAGGTTCAATTTTGATTGGCTTTTCTTCTTCTTTTCCTGAACTTGTTTGACTTTTCCTGTCTGGTCCTGCTCAGGTCTTTCTGCTTCTTGATTTTCTTCTGCCCGAACGTGTTCTCTAAAACCTATCTGTCCCTCCTCAGACTCTGGGGCTGTGACTTCGACTTCATCTGTCTGAGTAAATTGCTCTTTCCTTGTCTTGTCCTGTTCAGGTTCCCTAACAATCATATTTTCACTTACCTGAGCGCGTTCTTCTGTTCCTACCTGGTCCTCACTCTTTTCCTGACTAGCTAATCTAGTTTGGCTCCTTGTTCTTACAATTTCTTCAGGTATCTCAACTATTGGGATCCAATCATCCTGACTGGTGCTTGGTTGTTCTCGGTCAGCTACTTCAGAATTTATTATTCAAGATCCTTCAGCTGTACAACCTTCAGCCCCTTCACCTGCTCGAGTCTGTTGAGGTTCTTCTTCGTCAGGTGCTGGTACTCTTTTAGTACAGCTTGCATGAATCCAATTAGGCAAACCTGCACATTTTACTGCTGTTGTTGTAACCAATATAACCTGATGTGGTTTATCCCACCTTGGTGCTAGGCACAATTCTCGAGTGTGATTCTTCACTACAACCCAGTCACCGGGATTCAGATCATGCGCTTGGTTCAGCTGCCTGGGGACTACGTCTTCTCCAACCTGGTGAGATATAGAACGCACTTGCTCAGCCATCTCTTTGCAATACTCCAGTACCAAATCATCAGTTATATTTAACAGCTTGTGTCCTGGTATAAATGCCTGCCTCATTGCTCTTCCCATGATTATTTCATGGGGACTCAATCCGGTATTCTTGTCTGGAATACTTCTAAGTCCCATCAGAACAAGAGGTAAAGCATCAGTCCAGTCCAGTGGAGGGGATGCACACACCTTTCCCAGCCTTGACTTAATTGTGCCATTCAATTGTTCTACCACTCCAGATGCCTCTGGGTAGTATGTGCAGTGCAGCTTTTGTTCAATTTTAAATGCTTCACAAATTAATTGAATTATTTCATTATTAAAATGAGATCCTCGGTCTGATTCAATATTTACTGGGTAACCGAAACGTGGTATAAGCTCTCTTAATAGGAGTTTGGCCACTGTCAAGCTGTCATTTCTTCTGGTGGGGTATGCCTCCACCCACTTTGAAAATAAACAAACGATGACAAGTACATATTTCAATCCTCGACAAACAGGCAACTGAATGTAATCAATTTGAGGTCTTAAAAAGGGACCTTCAACTGTTCCAATTTTCCCCGTACAGACTATTGTTTTCTTTCCGGGATTCATTTGTTGGCATGTCAAGCATCTTTGGCAAAGACTCTCTGCAATGTTCCTGAACCTTGGATTAAACCAATCTCGTCTGAAGAGTCTAATCATTGCGTCTCTGCCTATGTGGGTGTCTCCATGATACATCCTAGCCATGGGTGCAAGCATACAGTCAGGCAATACAGGTATGTCATCTAAGTAAACCTATACACCATCTTCTGCCCTTCTCTGACAATCGATTTTCTCCCACTCTTCTCTTTCCTTTGCCTCTGCTTCATCTTGGAGTTCTCTTCCTTCTCTCCATGTTTGTAATCCTGACAACAGCATAAGTTGGCAGCTGATTCCACAATTTTCAACTTTCCTGTTTACTGCCATTCGAAATTTTGCGCAGTGTTGGGCAACCTGGTCAGCATATTGATTACCTGCAGTCACACAGTCATTTCCTGACTGATGTGCGGCACATTTGACCACTGCCACTTCTTTTGGTAATTGTATTGCTTCAACCAACTCTTTCACAAAATTTCAGTTTTTAATGGGAGACCCTGAAGAAGTCAGGAAGTCTTGCTGCATCCAAAGCTGGCCAAAGTCATGCACAACCCTGTAACCATACTGACTGTCAGTGTAAATGGTTGCTCTCCAATTTTTCCCATTTTTGCAAGCTTTAATTAAAGCTATCAATTCGGCTACTTGTGCAGACTTGATTCCTGGTAAATAGGATGCTTCGACTATTCCAGCCAATGTATACACAGCATAAGCAGCACTCAAACCTCCTTCATCATGGCACATACATGAGCCATCTACAAAAAGCTCCTGCTCAGCATCTTTCAAAGGCTCATCCTGTATGTCTGGACGGGTTTTTACTGAGTTCTGTTACGTCAAGACATTCGTGTTCAGCTTCATCTTTCACTTCCTCCTTGTATGGATCTGGCAACAAGGTACCTGGGTTAAGAACAATACATCTAACTATGGTCACATTTTCTGCTCGTAATATGATCCTTTCATATTTTGTCAATCTGCTCGGAGTGAGATACTGAGTTTGAGTTCCTGTTAAATGAATCACAACTGCATGAGGGACGTCTACGGTACCTTACAGGGTGTCCCATCACAATTGACTCACTTTGTTCTATACTTACACACGTTGCAGCCACAGCTTTCAGGCATCCTGGCAATGCAGATGCTACAGGATCTAAGGTAGCAGAAAAATATGCCACAGGACGTCACATTAGACCATGTCTCTGTGTTAAGACTGAGAGGGCACAGTTATCTCTCTCACAACAGAATAATGCGAATTCTTTTGAATAGTCTGGCATACCTAGAGCAGGTGCTTCACATAAACAATTTCGCAATTTTACAAAAGATTGCATGCTCTGATCACCCCACTCTATTAGGTCTTTTGCTCGTTTCTTTGTCATTTGTATCAAGGGTTTTGCCATTGGAGAAAACCCTACAATCCATTGCAAGCAATTTCCCACAACACCAAGGAACATTCTTATTTCTTTTTGTCACTGCGCTAGTTTAATTTGCCTTATTACTTTTATTCTCTCAGTGGTCACTCTCCTTAATCCTCGTTCTATTTGGTGTCCCAAATATTTTACTTCGTTTCTGCAAAATTGTAATTTCTCAGGGGGCACTTTATGTCCACCTTTTGCTAGATGGTTCAATAGGGCAATGGAATCAGTTACACAATCACTCCTTGTTTTAGACGCGACCAATAGGTCGTCAATATACTGCACCTGGACTGACTCTCGAGGTAGTACCAATGTCTCAAGAAATTTTCTCAAAATTTGGTTAAAAATCGAAGGACTTTCTGTGTACCCTTGAGGAACGAGATTCCAAACATAGATACGATCCTCAAATTAAAAGGAAAATAAAAACTGAATATCAGGATGTAGTGGGATGGAGAAAAAAGCATGGCATAAATCAATTACGGTAAACCATCTTGCATTCCATGGTATTTGGTACAAAATCACTGCAGGGTTGGGTACTAGGGCAACATGGCACAACAATCTTGTTTATCTTTATTAAATCTTGAACTACCCTGTATTTTCTGTTTGGTTTCTTAATGCCAATTATAGGTGAATTACAGGGACTACTCCTGAGTTTTTTTAGAATGCCTTGATCGACCATTCGATCAATTTCTGCTGCAACACCAGCTTTTACTTCGGGACTCATCTTGTATTGTCGAGTATTTGGATAGACCGCACCTTCTTTTACAGTCACTTTAACAGGGTCTACATCTGTCATCAACCCTACTTCTTTTCCTGTAAAATCCCACACTTCAGGATTCACTGTCGTTTTGACCTCATCGGGTAAGTCATCTTTGGTCATCACTGAATGCAATTCATCTACTTCTGTTCCTTGTTTGGCTAACATGATCTTATATATTCCATCTTTGTCAGGGGCTTGAATGGCAACACCGTCCGGTGTGAAAAATATGGTGCAATTCATTTTGCACAACAAGTCCCTTCCCAATAAATTTACAGGACTGGAATCGCACACCACAAACTTGTGCATTTCTTTAAAATTTCCAATGCACATTTCCATTGGTTTTGTAATAGGGGTCCTAATTTGTTTATTAGAAATGCTCACTACTTGGATTGCTTCTCCAGAGAGGGGTAGGTTTGGTATGTCTGCTGTTCTCACAGTAGAACGGGTAGCACCAGTGTCCAATAAATAGGTAATGTCATTTCCTTTTACCTTTCTATCACTATAAGGACCTGACTGATCTACCGGTAAGGATGCGCTAAGTACGCACTCCTTCTCCTCCCCTCTCAGGCACCATCATTGATCTCCGAAATATGTATCCTGCAAAAGAAACTGCGATGTTAAATAATTTTTCTTACCACTTCCTTCTTGGAATCCGGTGTCCGCACTGTACTTGGCTTGACTCACAAAATTTGGCAAAGGGGCAGGTGGCAATTGACTCTGTAGGTTTACTACCTGCTGTGGTTGACTCACTAGCACCTCATTCTGCGTCTGTGGATTTAAATTTTGACTTGGGCCATTATTATGTTGTATGCTTTTACACTCGTTCTTCCAATGTCCCAATTTTCCGCACACATGACAAGGGAACTTTTTCTTGGCCTCTTCTCTGCTTTTCGGTTTACCCCCATTATTTTCACCTTGACCTTGCCCCCATCCTGTATTTCCTGCCTGATTTTGTAACTGGAGTTCTTGCTGTTCTACTAATTTCACTTGAGCCCACATCACTTTTTCTTCTAAATTCTTTCGTCAATTGTCAATTTCATCTCCACAATATTTTGCATATTTCAAAAACTCATCTATTGGGTTTGCTTGCCAGCACCAATTATTCTGCTTAATCATTTCAGATATTTCTTTTCGTAACCCTGACACAAACCGATACACAAAATGAGTCATGTCCTTATCCCCAATATTCTCAAATCCACTATACTGTTTGAACACCTGTAGGAGGCGCTCATAGTACGCATGTACAGACTCATCCTTTTCCTGAGTTGTTCTATCTATTTTTATCCAATCTGTTTCTGCAATATAGTCATTAATTCTTTAACCTGCAATTTTCTTCCTGACACATTCATGTTTTCCAAATCTTTATCAGAAAATTCTGCTCTATAAGGTTTTTGCAATACTTTGGATCGCCCTATTTCTATTCTCATTTCAGAGGATATATTTACTTATTTTTCATGAAATGCTTTTGTGTTTCGGGTTATGCTTCTGCAAATAAACAGCAATTCTTCCTCATTATAGGTATTTAACCTATCTAATCCTACATTTCCAGCTATAATTTCTTCTAATTCAACTCTTAATGTGAAGATGTCTAATATTTTTGGTGGTGGATTTGGTTTCTCTATTTCCTGTGCCCATCTTTCTATTTCTTCTGGAGTTACAATTGTGACACTTTTTGATCCGGTGGATGTCTCAATTTGTACCTCTTTTGAGCAACCTAGTGTGACTCTTCTGGGTGTGTCATTTATTTGCCCTCTTATCGGCAAGTCCATTAATGATATTACAGACTCGCAATCACTAGTTTGATCATCAACTGCTAGCTTCTCTTTGACTGGTTCGGTGAAGGGTTTGGGTTAGCACAGGAAGAAATGGCGCTCAAGCAAGTTCGCACAGGAGTGTAAGAAATGAGGAGTAATTACGGTGCTGCAAGGTCAGGGGGAACACACCCCAGAAAAGAAAAAAGTGTGCGAGAGTGTGAGTAGGAACCCCCACTGAAAATTGTAACCAAGTCCTGCGCACACGTTTTTTTAGGGTGTGAGTTTCAGTGTAAAAAGCATCATTTGGAATTATTGTTTGTACAAAATATGAAGGTCAACATCAGGAATGTCTTTCAAGTTGAAGTTTATATTATGTTTCCTCTAATAGATAAAGAAAGAAAAACCAGCCGACACGTGTTTCGTAATTCGGGAATTATCCCGTGACTCTTCAGGGCTGTTGGAGAGGAAAACACGGCTGTGCGTGAAATTGCTGGACCGGTGATAATTCCAACCCGGTCAATGAAACGGGTTAATATTACTGAATGGTGACTGGAAATGCCACAAGAGGTGTAAGGGGAGGACAGGTCCGTCACTATCCCCAAAAGTTCAGTTTTCTGTGTGAAGTAGGAGGACGTGTAAGTCTGTCCTATGGGTGGACCGTGGTTCTCGGTCCGATGGGAGACTGCTCCGCCTCATCTTCCGGTTAGCTTCTCTTTTCTTGGCTCAATAATGGGTGTAGTCATGACAGGTGTTTTAGGACAATTTGATTTATCCCCGCAAAATGGGACTACAGGACCTATAGTCACTGGTATAGTCAGAGCTTTGGGATGTGCGTTTAACTGTGTTATCTTCTGTATTAAATTGTCTCTATTCTTGTTTATTGCTTCTCTTTCTTTTTCCTGAAGTACCCTTTCCATTGTTCTCTCATGTACTATTTGTGGCACTAAGGGTGTATCTAAAATCGGAGAACTCGGGGTAGTTCTATTAGGTCTTTCTTGATAAGGCGGAGGATTTTTCATTAAAATATCTTCTAAATAATCATCTTCTGAGTCTCTGCAACCCGTTACTGTTAAATGCTTTTTCTTTTATGTGCACTTTCCTCCTGTCTGTTCCTCAGCCATCAATACATGATATAACCCTTCAGTTAACATGCCCTGCCTCCACTGTTTCATCTGCTTATCTAGAGTTTCACGTGGAAATTTTGGATAAAATCTACTCAAATTTATGTCACTCCTGGGTCTTTCTCGCTCAAATGCCTCAGTCTTTCATTCTTCTAGTGCTTCATATTGAGTTAATCTGGGTCTTGGCTCTAACTCATTCATTCTAGTGCGTAAATTATGTAATATTCTTCCATTAAATGTTCCGTACTCTGGGAACGCCAGTATTCCATCATCTTTTGTATATTCTACCCAATTCTCTAACCATACGCAAGTATGATAACCTCTTTCTGCCATCATATAGGATGCAGGAGTTTTTGGAGGAGGAATGAGAATTCCTCCTCTAGTTTTAATGGGTTTATCCTTTTTAGGTCTCGGCTAGCGAAGGCTGCGCTTGCGCAGTCTCGCTCGCGAGATTTATTGTTTTTCAGAAGTGGGGCTTGAACCCGCCCCTCTTATCCCCTCTTCTCTATTGGCTGGCCTCTTAAATGCTGGTCAGCCATTGGAGAAGAGCTTTGTCTCTCCAAACAAGCCCCGTTTTTTTCGGATTCGGGGGCGTGTTTTTTCGCTTCTTTCTCATTTTTTACTCCCTGCCCCTTTTACGAGTGGTGCGTGTGGTGGGCGTGTTTATTTTTGTTTTTTTACCGTCGGAAGGTTCGGCCATTTTGTGCGCGGTCGGAACGGAGCGGGACGTGGGGTCGCCTCTTCCTTGCTCCAAGGCTGATCTCGGCGTTTCCTGGCGCTCGAGGACCCGCGGCAGATAAGTAACCAGACTCTGTCTTTTCCTTCTTACTTAGAGAAGAAATATACAGTGTCCGCTTCTCCTCTTCCGCTTCAGCTGCCCCCCCCCACTCTTTCCCCTCCTGCTCACCCCTCTCCAGCAGTGTTTTGTACAGTGCCTTTGACGCACACAGGGCCGGCTTTAGTGCCTGTGGCGCCCTGTGCGACAATGCTTCAGTTGCCCCCCTCCCTCTCTTTCTGTCTAGCAGTTCTTCTCTTACTGAAAACCTTGACTTCAAGATGGGGTACTTTCTTTTATTTGCTCCCCTGTGAAATGAATCCAAAAAAGAAAATAATTTTTGCTGGAAATGTCGTATTGGGTGGCGTAAGGCTGGGTGACGAAGCCTGCTAACGTGATCCGCGGTTCGCTGGTAAGGGGCATTGTTCCATCGGTAAACGTAGGTTTTACGCATGCGCAGAGCGCCAGCGATTGTGGCTCTAGGTTCTTCCGAATATGTCCTTCTCGATGCTCAGCACGGGCGGAGATACTGTCATGACGTAGGGTCATGCCGCGTGGCTTGCGCCAGTCCAAGTTCACCTCCTGCTCTAGTCCAATCCACAGTAGAGTCCCGGGTCTCTGAGGGGCGGAGGCTGCTCATTGTCAGGAACCGGCTGGGGCAGCAGTGGATACCGCACCAGCAGACAGGTGAGTGCGGGGCTTCTGTCAGGAAGGAGCCTGATGGGTGCCGATGTGTCCAGGGTGCACTTGTGTCCTCTGTGGGCTCCCCACGGAGGGGCCTGCAGAGGTAGCCTGAAACCCCGGATACCTCTCGGCTCACCCCCAGCCTAGTGCTTATCCACGACCCTGTCCTTTCAGTGACTCCATAGAGGGACTTCACCCAGCTGGCCTTTCTTATCAAGTGACTCTCAGAGATGGGCCATGAACTACACCTGCCTGGCCCTCCCAAGTAAGTGACTCTCACAGAGGGACTTCACCCTGCTGGGCCTCCTTATCAAGTGACTCCCAGAGACGTACTTCACCTAGCTAGGCCTCCCAAGTAAGTGACTCGCACAGAGGGGCTTCACCTACCTGGGCATTTGTTTTCTTGTCTTTGTTTTTCCTGGGCTTGAAACTAGTGCACCAATCCTGGAGGTACTGCAAAGTGTGGATTGGAAAACAAAATGTGTACTGCGGCTCTGCGTCCAGGGATGTGGTCTTTTTACCATACTGCTAACGTTTTGTAAGGATATCAGCAATGGACATTGAAATGGGACCATTCAAGGCCCCTTTCAGGCAAAAGCACTCACTGATTTCTGAATAGTGAGTGTAAAA
Organism: Triturus cristatus; assembly: GCF_964204655.1. NCBI lineage: Eukaryota > Metazoa > Chordata > Amphibia > Caudata > Salamandridae > Triturus > Triturus cristatus. The sequence continues at coordinate 722,521,089 of NC_140595.1, forward strand.
GCGTTAAGGTAACAATGTTGTTCCTGCTTGCATTTCACATGGTTTGCTAAATTTTGCATTCCCCTACGAGTGTTTGCTTTTTCCAGGATGATGTTACTTTTTTCTGTAAGCCGCCTACTGCTCTTGTCTATTGCGTCATTTAAATTGAGCCTCATCCAGGTGTTTATAGCCGACAGCAATTGGATTGTAGTTGAAGGCAGTGTGAGTTTTTCTCAGTGGGACAGTCTGGTGTTCAGTGGGGGAGACGATGTGGCACTATGGCCAGAGCTGCTGAATTTGGAACTGGGGAAGCAGGTTCAGCCTTAATAACTAGTCCACCAGACGACTCTCCTGAGAGAGCACAATCCCATGCTAGACCTTAGAAGGCTGCGCAAGACCTTAGAAGCGCTGGTGTCTTAGCACCAGCAGGTGGACCCTAGCACTGGCACATCTGGGTTAACCTTCAAGGTTTGTCCACCACAATCCATACTGAAGTTCACCTCCAGTCTTGCTAGCAGGCCTATGAAGCAGCACAGCCAAGAACAACAGTGACTCTGTCACTGAGGTCACAGGACCCTTGAGCAGGGCCAGCTCTAGGGCAGTGCAACCGGTGTGACCGGGCGCTGACTTTGGGTGGAGACATTATATTTGCAAGTAAATTCATGTTTTATAGCGCTTGCTGCCTCCTTCCTGGCCTCCAGCAATTTTCGGCAATAAAAAAAATTTCATGATGACTCTGGTGTTTAATGTTCTTCCTAGAGAGAGATCGGAGTTTTGTCTAGTGGAAGTTTTGACTCCTGGAAAGGTAGCACATAGGGTTAATGTGCCTGCAGCAAAGAACATGTACCATGCAGATCACAAAGTGCACATAATGTAAATAGGTCAGTGGGCTACTGCGTGTGTGTGTGTAGGTGGCTCTGTGGGTGGCTCTATTTGTGTGTGGGTTGCTCTATGTGAGTGGCTCTGTGGGTGGCTCTGTGTGTGTGGGTGGCTTTGTGTGTGTGGCTCTATGTGTGGGTGCAAATGCAATAGATCTCGCATTTGAGAGTGATTAAGCTATTGACATTGTAAATAACAATGCCGTTTCTTTAAATATTTTTAAAAACAAAAACATAAACAAAAATAATGTAATGAGAAATGCCAATAGCTCAAACTTTAACAATGCCGAGACCATTGCATTGTGAATGCTTGTTAAAATAATTCTTAATTTTCTGCATAAATGACATTTTTCTTTTCTCTCCATACATTTTGCGCGAGCTCCCTTTTATGTACTCTTCGTGTGCAAAGCCTAAATATCTTCTGTCTGGGCAAGTCCCTATTAATGTCAGATCGTACATACAAAATCCACTATCAATTATTTTTCTTTGGATTTCTATGTTTACAGTTATTCAAATGTCTGCTTTTTCTTTATGCACTTCTCCAATAGTATAGCGTCTTCTAGTCTTGCAACCAATCAGGGTTTGTTTTTCACTATGCGTTTAGCCAATACTAGAGTGGCTCTCAGTGATGTCAGTATCACTCCTCACTACTGACCCCTCCTTCACAATTCTCACGTTAGTCACACACTCGCTGTTTCAACCATTCCCAGCACTGCCCAAGTCCAGTCCAGCAGCCGGGTTCTCACTTTCTGAGGCATACCTCGCTGTTAACGCGCAAACTTTTTTTCTTTGAAATGGGGCACGGAAGTGTGGTTGTTCCTCCTGTTTCCACTTGCGGTCAACTTGACGAGGCTGATAACGTCCCCGTGGAACAGGTTGACTCGTGCCACGATCCTGACATTCTCCACCACCGACTTGTGAGCCAGATGAGTCCTGTGAAGAACAAGGAGAACGCTGATCAGGGACTGAAATCTATCAGGATTCTTATTTTTTTGCACGGTCGCGTAAGTGATAAGTACGCTCAGAAGATTCATGTGTCGGTGAACCAGCACGCGACCCTTACTTCTGTTGTTGCTGCCCCCTTTTTTTATTTTTCCAGTTCTTCTTAGAAAATACTGGGTGCCCATGTGTGTCATATGGAGCTTTCGGTTGTGTTTGAGACTGAGTTTGCGTTTGAGTAAAAGGCTTAACTCCCAAACTATTGCGGCCAATGGTTTTATAAGCCTTTGCAATAATTTTTGGTAATTTGCGTGGTTTGTCTATGTCAGGGATTGCTGACAAGCCGTTAGTGACTTCAGCACCATGCTCATCTTGAACACGCTTAATCACGGAGGGGAGGACAGTCATAGAGGGAGTGCCGAAACACTTTGAATACACAGCTTCAAACACCTTTCCCCAGGTGTTACAATCAGCTAACTCGGCTATTAAGTCTTTAGGAAAACTAATTGTCAAAATTCTGTGTTTTTCTACAGGAGAGGTATTAGGAAAAACAGCTTCAAGCTGTGGAAATTTCTCGGCAAGCCAATAAGGCAATTCATCCTCATTTGTTGGACGCTTGCCCATCCCCGAATTAACCATAACGGGACTGATAGTCAATCCACCAGGCCCCACAGGTTGCGCAACAACTCCAGGTGGAGCCACCTAGAAAGTACGCAATACGAACTGAATAACAGCTCTATATACTTGAATCAGAGAAGTATGCAATACGCGTAGCTCAGGCAGCGTTGCTGTCGTTAACCCACGCTGGTGAGGTGCATACCCAGCCAACACCGACCATGTGGCCCCTTCTATCGGTAAAGGACCTAAGCGGACCGGCGTGAATGTGTGAAGAAGGGGGCCATTAAACCAAATTCGGTGTTGCCAAGCTGTTAGTGGAACCTCAAGGGTCCGATAGGGTTGATACGCAATGGGAACAGCCATGGAAGTGTATTCATGAAACAGATTGTCTTCCCCGTCCACAGCCGAAAGGGTGACCCAAGAGTAAATAACCTTGTACTGGTACGCAGGATCTGCTACCACTACAGAAATCAGATCCATACCAGTATCAGGGACACCGTATGCTCGCAAGTGATCCCTGAGCGGAGTGCAATTGTGAAGAGCAACATTATGCCCCATCACAAAAAGAATGTAGAACAACTTAAAAATCAGCAGCACAACAAGGGCTAATAAGAGAGAGAGAAACCTTTTTTAAAACTTCAAGCTTCAAAAAACCCATAAAACTGTCAATATAGGAGGTTATACTGTCACAGCTGACTCCGGAGGCAGAAGTAAAGGTAGTGTGGAAAAGCACAAGCACTACTCAAGCGTTTTGCAGATAGGAACCAGACCAAACGTTGGCGGTGCCATGTTGCAGGGATTCTGCACATATACAGAACTATGCACAGGAAAACAGGACCTCAGTGAATAGGGGTGTACCAACCTACCACATTGGTACCCAAAATCCCAAACCGACTAGCTATAGTGTCTCATTCGTTCTCCGTCTACAGTGAAGCTACCAATGATGAGACAACCCAGAACAAGTCACTCTCTCTTGGGAACCGTGGGAGCCAGGCACTCTTTCGCTCACTCACTCGTACTTGTCCACAATGCGAGTAATCTGAGACGCGGTATAGTTTAAAATGTTTATTTCAACTAACGCTCTCTATGGTACAGTACACGAGCCAATACTTGCAGCAAAATGCATAAATACAATATAGTCAGCATTGTTACAATTCCATACAATGTAAACGGGGATATCATTTTATAAAAAAAAGTGGAAAAGGACTAAATGACCTAACCACCCTCTTCATGGTAAGTAATAGTTTATTATGAAAATAAAGAAGACCTCTGGGCTTTGTCAGCAGAACCCCATACCGCAAGGCCTAGATGCAATGTTCACATTGCAGGACAAGCACAGCTCTTCTCTTCGGAAAGGTGTCTCTTCAAGTGTGTCAAAACATGTTGCGCTTGCAATATAAAGGCACACAATTTCCAGTAGAGCAGCTGTGTGTAGCATGTTACGTCTAGGTGCGAGGGACTGACCAGAACGGAATAACAAGGGGCATTGTTGCTTGACCTTGAACACTGTGTGCAAACTAAACCTCAGAGCCTAGCAGAGAACGTGCAAGGTAGACAGTTCTCATGTGAAAGGGGCACAAACAGAGTCTTGCGAAATATATGCATGCAGTGTCGTGCGCAAAAGCAGCCTCATGACAGCGAAGCTCATGCTAACTTAGCAAATGTCTAGAATGGACCCATAAGCCATACTACAACCCTTGTAAGAGCCCCAGTCTGTCAGCTCCTAACAGCCCCTCCTCAGGTGCATCAGCGCTGACTGGAGCCATCATCTTTACTCTGGAGAAATCAGATGCATCATTTACCCAAACCCCCCACGTCCCGCTTTAATCCTGTCCTTGCAGTAGGGTAGCCTAAGTGTCATGAACCCTAGTGCAAGGAAGGAAATAGTCCTCCGGGCACCGGTACCACTGCACATTCTGCACCGATGCAAGCTACACCCACGTGCCCTGAAACTGTGGATTCGACTCGAGCTGTATCGCGGGGAGGGTACATGCCACCTGCAGCGCGGAGATCGGGGGTGTCTCGAAGGGATTGTCCCGCTCCAGACAATCAGCTTTAAGGAGAGTGATGGAGGACACCCCCGTCCCATTACTTCAAGAATGTCCACAATGAACTAGAAAAGAGAGCGGCACAAAAGGGGTGTCTGCAGAAGAGCCGGAGAGATGTCAACCTTCAGTGTACGAAAGTGCAAAGGGACACCAAACTCACCACTGTGGTGTGTAAGGGCATATTGACGTCACGCCCTGGACAAAACCATATGGTACCAGTGCTGGGGAGGCTACAGGCGGCTGAGACCCATCTCCCGTTCTATAGTGTGCCCTTTAATATTCCCCATCTCGATACGGACTGTGGAAGTGGTGAAACAAATCACTCAGGTCTAGTCTAGTCACATCACATATCAAAGACCACAGAGGGAAGGAGACAGAGAGAGAGGGAGACAGAGGGAGGGAGACAGAGGGAGAGACGGTGGGGGAGAGGGAGAGAGACAGAGGGAGGGAGACAGAGAGGGATAAAGAGGGTGACAGACAGAGAGAGACAGACAGAGGGAGACAGCCAGAGGGAGGAGGGCGACAGAGGGAGGGAGACAGACAGAGGGAGGGAGACAGAGGGAGGGAGACAGATAGAGGGAGACAGAGGGAGTCAGACAGACAGAGGGAGACAGACAGAGGGAGACAGAGGGAGGGAGACAGAGAGAGAGGGAAAACGTGGGAGACAGAGAGAGAGGGAGACAGAGGGAGGGAGACAGAGGGAGGGAGTCTGGGGTAGACAGAGGGAGGGAGAGGGAGACAGAGAGAGGGAGACAGATAGAGGGAGACACGGGGAGGGAGACAGACAAAGGGAGACAGAGGGAGAGAGAGAGAGAGAGAGAGAGAGAGAGAGAGAGAGATAGAGGGAGGGAGACAGAGGGCCGGAGACAGAGGGAAGGAGACAGAGGGACAGAGACAGAGAGAGGGAGACAGAGGGCGACAGACAGAGGGAGACAGACAGAGGGAGGGAGACAAACAGAGGGCGACAGATAGAGGGAGACAGATGGAGGGAGACAGAGGGAGGGAGGGAGACAGAGGGAGAGAGACAGAGAAGAGGGAGACAGAGTGAGGGAGACAGAGGGAGATAGAGGGAGACAGAGGGAGGGAGACAGAGGGAGGGAGACAGAGAGAGAGGGAGACAGACAGAGTGAGGGAGAAGGAGGGAGACAGAGAGAGAGATGGAGAGAGAGGGAATCAGAGAGACTGGGAGTGAGACAGAGAGAGAGACAGAGAGAGGGAGGGAGACAGAGACAGACAGGGACAGGGACAGACAGAGACAGATTGAGGCAGAAACAGGGACACGGGCAGACAGATAGAGGCAGAGACAGACAGAGACAGAGAAGGAGACAGAGGGAGGGAGACAGCGACATACAGGGACAGACAGAGACAGGGACAGACAGTCAGATAGAGGCAGAGACAGGGACAGACAGAGGCAGAGACTGAGACAGACAGAGAAAGAGAGACAGAGAGGGAGAGGGAGACGGAGGGAGAGAGAGAGAGGGAAACAGAGGGTGAGGGAGGGAGAGGGAGGGAGACAGAGGGAGGGAGATGTTGTAAATGACGATACAGAGTCCATCTGTACATGTAGGATGTTCCTTTATTAGTGGCTTGGTTCTAGCATATATGATCAGGATAAGAAGAGTAGATAGATGGTACAAAGACAACCCCACCAGGAGCAGGCTCCCAACAGCTCAGCCTGAGTTGACCAACTGCCACTGTAAGCCCAGAGAGACACCCAGGCATTCCATGATGTCATGAAACATTCTACAGAGCTATACAGTGGAGAATAGTAGAGAAGTGATGTACTACACATCTTCCTTCCTTAGGGAACAACAGCAGAAATGAAGAAAAGATATGTAAGACACTTCAAATATGACATTAACATGAAAGTACAACAATGAGATGTACATATCCAATAGTGAATAGAGACAACAGAACATTGCATTACTACAACACACCCCATCCCCCTCCCTTAGGGAAGCATGGCTTAGATGAATGAAACCCATGCAATGGAGAGTGGTCACAGCCACAACTTCCCCAAACACGGGTATCCCACAAAATAAACACCCTGGTAAAAGGTACAACTGAGGTAAGATACAGTCCAGAAGAGTGCAACCTCCACAAAAACAACAATACACCAGGGAGAAGGCATGCTGACACTGATAAAAATTTGTTAAGAGTAAAGTAAGAGAACTAAATACTTCTCACACAAAGTCCCACAAATCTGAAACACTTGACCACGAGTTCCAAGTAAGTGAACTTCAACCGCATAGTGTCAACATGAAAAGATGCCCCATGGGCAGTAACCCTGGGAACTAACCAAACAACCTCCACCAAAAACCCGACACAGCGTACTACACCTGGAGAAAAAAAACACAACCTTCTCTAAACAGAGTACAACACAGAGTACTCTTCCTGGAAAACCAAACTACAACTTCCCCTAAAAAGAATACACCATAGAGTACTAACCCTGGAAAACTAGAGGCACCCCCACAACCTTCCCAAAGAAATACTCTGGAAAAGAACAAAACCTCCCCTAATAAGGGTACACTACAGGGAGAAGTGCCCTGGAAAAACTATCCAAAAAAAACACTATGGAAAGTTGGAAACAAAAAAAAATAAATAAATAAATAAATTAGAGGCGAATAAATAAATTAGAGGCGTTGACTACCCCCACAACCCGGAAATGAGTACACTCTACATACGAAGACCAAATCGGGACACACACCGCCCAAAGGTCCACTACACCAAATCGGGACACACACCGCCCAAAGAACCACTGCACTTGTGAGCTATACGTAACACACGCTGCCTAACACAAAAGAAAAACTGAAATGGAGCACAAACAACTGACTACCCACAAACAACACAGTTTCCCCTAAATAGGGTAAACCTAGACAGGTAGACCACAGGGTGCTCACCGATATGGAGTGTAAAGCACCCCTAACTTAAAACTACAACCTCTCCTAAATAGGATACATCACCTTGGAAAATTACACAACCTCCCCTAAATAGGGTACACCAGAGAGTACTAACCCTGGAAAATATTTCACAACCTCCCCTAAATAGGGTACACCACAGGGTGCTAACCCTGGAAAACTGCAACTAAATTAGAAGCATTGACCACCCCCCACACTCTCCCCTAAGTAGGGTACACCACAGGATATTCGCTCTGGAAAACCATACAACCTCCCCTAAAGCTACAACCTCTCCTAAATAAGATACATCACCTTGGAAAATTACACAACCTCAATAGAATACACCACAGGGTACTAACCTTGGAAAACATTTCACAACCTCCCCTAAATAGGGTACACCACAGGGTATTCGCCCTGGAAAACCACACAACCTCCCCTAATTAGGGTACACAGAGAGTAAGCGAGTAAACGTCAGCCTAAAAAACAAGTTGAGGCACTGACCGCCTAGAAACAGCTAAGCATTAATTGCCCACTGAAGAGGCTATGTTATAAACTGAGTGCCCCCACAAAAGAAAGATATGCACAAATACAGAACATGAATCATCAGTATAAGCATTACCCCAGGTCTCTACACACAACTCCATTCTAACTTGAAGTTTCTTTTTTTTTTTTAAAGAGTGAACACTTAGTCCTGGTTGCCATGCTCTTAACTAAGTCCATGGCCGGTTCTGGGACCTTTGTCCCCACACGATACTGGTTGTGAAACCTTTGTCTCCTCCAGGTTCTGGTTTGGCACTCAATAACCATTTCCTTGTTTTCATCACCTTTAAGTAGCAAATTTGCTAATTACCAGCTCTCAATGTACCAAAATTGCATCCAAAATATTTTAGATGGATATTAACATCAAGCAAATTTGCTAATTACCAGCTCTCAATGTACCAAAATCGCATCCAAAATATTTTAGATGGATATTAACATCATGCATTCCGCCAGTGTAATTGCGTTACTCATGGCAGCGATTGAGAAATATCTCATCATGCGGACAGAATTGAATGAAATCTCTTCAAGTTCAGCACCCAAATCAAATGTATAAATATGACAGAAAACGCAATACACCACCAGCACTACAACAGACTCCTTTCCAATACTTCATCCCCTGCGTTTTGACATTCTGGCGGTATCAAGAGGATCAAGAGGATACTCCTTTTAGGTCTTCTTCAGTGACTTTGCTTATTTATGTGTTTTTGAAGATAAGCATCAAAACAATATCTGTTCCTGTTCTTGACATTCCTGGTTTTAAACTCTCTGTCCTTGCTCTGTGTTCTTTTCCACAGTATTATACCTGTCTAGTTCCGAACTTACAGTCATGTCATGTGAACTTCAACCTCTCCAGACATATTCCCGTGGAAACTTGAATTATGAGTGTACTGTCTGTCCTACCACTGTCCTACCACCCAGCAAATACTTTTAAAATAGATAACAATGTATTTTCCTGTTCAACGAGCTCTTAGATGTATTTTTCCCCTTTACTTGTGATAATTAAAAGCTCCACAAGGTGGCAGTGTTGTAAGAGATTTGACGCTGTAACATTCTCTATACATCCTTATAGGTGGAATGCAGCGTATACCCAATAAACATCAGGCTTGACACTAAGTTGAATGTGTTGCGATTCCGATTTCCTAGAAAATTCTACCGAAGCACAGCATTCAAACAAAAGAGCAGCAATTACACACTGTTTCCTTTCCCCACGTTTAACTGCTCTATCTGGTTTATCTTTCTGTTAATTACACTACGTGTTCCGGTAACCTTGGGAACAAAATATCCAAAATAGCTGCTCAACATTGCGTGACATTGCACCATGACACACTGAAAATCCTTCTCGGGCCAGATTCTGGATACTGATGACGGAGCACTGTGAGTGCGCCGGTTCTCCACTAGAACATAAGGAAATCCCACGACATCATCAGCACGAATTTCCCCCCCCCACCTGCCACCTTGAACCAACGTGAGTACTTCCAAGCGTGTGAATCGCTGTATGCGTGCTGACCACCAGCGCCAAGATCCACGACAAAAATGTACAAAGTTCGCAAACTCCAACAAACCACGAGACTCGTAGTTATGGTGATGAAGCGAAGCACAATGCCGGAAGAGTAACCATAACGACCATCAAGATGGCGGTGACAACGTAATGTGCGTGAGGACGTGGACAACGCTTAGACGTCTGACACACGGAACAGGAAAAACGTAGAACGCTGTACCCTCGAGGCTCCACTGTCACCAGAGAAGATTCTATGATGTCACCAGATCAAGGCAAGGAATCACAGACGACGGACCTCCCCACGAAGTAACTGCCACTGCCAGGGACTGCCTCAGGTACGCCGATGAGTTGCTCTCTCCTCTTTTTACTGCGCTCTGGTTCGGCACGGTGAACGGCTAAATTTCTGGTACCTCAAAATTAGGGACACGCACACCTTAACGGGTGTCAGTCAGAACGGTCTGCTTTGCGTTAGGAAAACAGTCACTGATCAGATGGCTTGCACAGGGACACTCAGGCATAGTAAGACTGGTCCTGTTGTTGCTTGCGGCTAGATCATTCAACAGTAAATAATTAAGCAGAACGTACAAGAAACCAACACATTCACTGAACCAATGGCCTGTCCTGCATGCAGCTTTACCAAACAAACACAGTAATTGCCGATTTCCACACCAGTTGAATAAAAGTTGCTCACTGCAGGATGCTCAGACTGTCCCAAGAAGTTTCCCTTCCATTTTAAAATACACTGCTGCTCTCACAATAAGACTTTCTTTGAACTTCGATAGCCCTTTGGTGGCAATTCACTGAGAGCGCCGACAAGACACAACACTTCCAGGCAGACTGAAGACTCAAATACCGCAGGCTTGTTGTCAGAGAGATTGTGCGCTCTTAAAGTCTTAAAGGTGACAGCAGACTCCTTAGAAGACAAACGCCCAGGTTGCAGGCTGTCCAGATGGTACAGGACACTGGTGGGGCTGTCCAGGGCGTTACCTCTCAGTTTCAATTGACGTTTTGAAAGTCCTGAAGGTGTTTAACTGCTTGTCCTTCAGTTCCTTGATTGACCTTACTCCTTACTACACACGTAGGTTCAAAATCGTCGCCAAAGATTGTTGTAAATGACGATACAGAGTCCATCTGTACATGTAGGATGTTCCTTTATTAGTGGCTTGGTTCTAGCATATATGATCAGGATAAGAAGAGTAGATAGATGGTACAAAGACAACCCCACCAGGAGCAGGCTCCCAACAGCTCAGCCTGAGTTGACCAACTGCCACTGTAAGCCCAGAGAGACACCCAGGCATTCCATGATGTCATGAAACATTCTACAGAGCTATACAGTGGAGAATAGTAGAGAAGTGATTTACTACAGGAGACAGAAGGACGGAGACAGAGGGAGGGAGACGGAGTGTGGGAGACAGAGGGAGGGAAGCAGAGGGCGACAGACAGAGGGCGACAGACAGAGGGAGGGAGACAGAGGGAGGGAGACAGACAGAGGGAGACAGAGGGAGAGGGAGGGAGAGGGAGGGAGACAGAGGGAGGGAGACAGAAGGACGGAGACAGAGGGCGGGAGACAGAGGGAGGGAAACAGAGGGAGACAGAGGGAGACAGACAGCAGGAGACAGAGGGCGACAGACAGAGGGAGACAGACAGCGGGAGGGAGACAGACAGAGGGAGGAGGGCAACAGAGGGAGCGAGACAGATAGAGGGAGACCGAGGGAGGTAGACAGACAGAGGGAGAGAGAGGGAGGGAGACAGAGGGAGAGAGAGGGAGGGAGACAGATGGAGGGAGAGGGAGGGAGAGGGAGGGAGATAGAGAGAGGGAGACAGCTAGAGAGAGAGACAGAGTGAGGGAGACAGACAGAGTGAGTGAGACAGAGGGAGACAGAGAGAGGAAGAGAGGGAGGGAGAGAGAGAGAGATAGAGAGAGGGAGTGAGAGAGTGAGAGAGGGAGGGAGACAGAGAGAGAGAGAGAGAGAGAGAGAGAGAGAGAGAGAGAGATGTGTGTATGCCGGGCCTGGTGGCTCAGTGGACGAAGGCATCCGCTGCAAGGGCCTGTGTTCAACCTCATGGTCTCAAATTTGCTTGAAAATGCACCATTTGCCCACTTTTATTTCAAAATTTTCTTCTGGGGTTGAACCCCCCGAACCCCCTTTAAGTGGTTCGGGCTCGCCTGCTACACTCACTCGCAACACTGCCTTACTGTGTCCCAAAATGATGCATCTCCAAAAAGTGTGTCACGAACATGAAAAGTTTGGAAAGCTGTGCACTAGATAATCCCTAAACACCAACAACACAACCTCGCGATTAAAACAACCGGTAAATCAATCGAGAACCTCAGCCGCGCAGACATTGAGGGCCCTATTTATGAGGCAGTGCAGCAGTTTGGCGCCACTGTTGCATCACATTTTGTGACGCATCAGCGACGTAAAACATGCCCCCTTTTTAACAAAGTGACGTATCCAAGCAGATGCGTCACTCTGTAAACCCCTGCGCTACATTACACCTGCGTCAGGTATACTGTATGCAGGGGGGCGTTCCCGGCATATAAATCTAGTAGAAGTGATGCAGTGAAATCTATTAGATTTCACTATGCCACTTCTAGGACGCAAATGCGTCAAAACCTCACGCCTGCCTCATAGCAGGTGTAATGGTGACGCAGTGCTATATTCATGGCACTCCCTCCTGCATTACTGGACTTGTGTCACGTTTCTGACACAACTCCAGCAATGTGTCATTTTTGCTCCGACAGATACGTCAGTAAAACTGACGTATCTGTCATTCCTTGCGACATGATGTGTCCTACAGAAAATATGACGCATCCATCATGTCGCAAGGAGGGAGCAATGAAAAGTGACGCATCGCTATTTACACGCAGCGATGTGTCACTTTTCATAAATGAGGCCGTGATTGTATTCCTCGTTCCAAAAAACTGGGGCAAAACTCTTCTCTTTGTCAAGACGCAGCAAGAGGCCAAGATGTTGGCAAATGTGGGTAAACATACTGTAACACCACATATAAGACAAAGTACCAAAACGTGACAAATCAGCATAGAACAGTATAGCATAACATATATATTTGTAATTTTTAGCTTGCACTCTACTTGAACTATGTGAAGTCTGCCCCCAGGTAATGTGTGCTTCATTGTCAGACTGTGTGTACATCAAGCACATCTGTGATTGCAGATCACATGGCTGTAATGACTTGCCACACAAATATGCACCACAGCAGAGTAGTGCAGCAGAAGTGTGCTGGCACCATAACCCAGAGGTCAATGGATCAAAACCATCCTCTGCTAGCATTTTCAACGTCAACCCTCATATTTTAGCTTTACATTTCAAGTTTGCCCTGGATTAACTCTGTGTTTTTATTGTCTTTCCTTCGTTCACCTTTAATAAAATATTCGACTGTTCATACTGTATTATGTCTCACTTCATAGGTGTCCTCAATCATTTTGTTACAAACCAAATAAATAAGATAGATTTGGGCCCTGCAAATTACTATCTGACTATACTATGATGGTTACTTGCACAAAACAAAATAATAATTTTGGCTAAAAACGTCATATTTTATTTTCCGTTATGCAATGGGGAAGAATAAATTATCCTGAGCATCCATATAAAAATGCCAAAGCGCCCCCTACTGCCCTTCGACTGTAGTATCCAACAAGAAGAGTTGAATGGGGTGGACAGAACTGGTGTTATTCAGTTTAGCTAAATAACGCTTAATTACCTAAAAATTATGCAATATTATGCTTGAATTGTGCAAGAAGAATAATTCTGCAATTAGCGCTACTTCTTAGCACAAAAATGCACTAAGAAATAGCGCTACATGCAACAGAACACGAATAGCGAGCTGTCAGTACAGCTTGCTAAATGTGATCTTGAGGTAGGATTTTGTTCGGGCAAAACACACCTTTGTGCTCAAAATGGATGCGAGGATGCATTTTGCGCTAAGAAACAGTGCTAATTGCAGCAGAATATAAATAGCGAGCCTGAGCAGCCACTCGCACTTGCTAAATGTGCTCTGACGTTAGGACAGGGATATTCAAAGTACCACCCGAGAGCCGCATCCTGACTTTTAATTGCATCCCTCTGGTGAACAGCAGCACTGGGTTGTTGTTCACTTAACAGAACAGGAGCATTCAGAAAGCTGTGAAACGGGCATACTTTATTTGCACGTTAACTAAACTAAAAGTAAAGAAGCAAAGAATGTTTCCTAGACAACTTATCTTTAGCATGCATCGGCTTTGCGTTCCCCTATGCCCACCTTTCAACATCCCGACCCTCGCCCTGCTGTCGTCGATGTGGCACCCAAGAAGCCACACACAGTACTGAAAGGGCTGGGCCCATAAGTTCTAGACCTGTTCTAGAATCAAAATTTGATGGTTTTTTGTCGCAGCATGAAAGTGTAAAAGGGAGAAAAGTCATTAGACGGCAAATTAATTAGTCAATAATTCTCCTGGAGACACAGTAACCACAGACAACTACTTAAGGTTAGTTTGATTTATTACAACGCCAAACATAACTGAACATAAACACACCTCAATACGAGAGTGTAAAAATACATCGGAATCAGCATGAAGCCAAATCTTTGTATCCAATTTAGGCGACGCAACATAAGCAATACACTTAGGGGCATATTATCAAGCACAACGTTAAAATTATCGCTGTTTTAGCGGCAGAAAATTGCCGCTAAAGCAGCGATACTGGGCTTGATAATATGCCACATAGAATTCCAATAGAAGCCCATGTTGACACCAGAACATGGCCTTCTATTGGAATTCTCAAGGGCATATTATCAAGCCCATTATCGCCGCTTTAGCGGCAGTTTTATGCCAGTAAAGCGGCGATAATTTTAACACCGTTTCTTGAAAATATGCCCCAAAGTTCAAGAAGTAAGATGCAAAAGATCAGAATACATGAGTCCAAGCTTCCCTCCATCGAAGTTTAGTGAGGGAATAGCATTACATCTATTCCTACTCTAACACTAAAGTGACATCCCTACTTAAGATGAATGTGTAAAAGGTGTCAGTATATTGAGTATTCCTAAGAAGTCTCTCCACAATCAATGGGTCGTGTAGCATAAAGCTACCAAGGCAGAGCTTGTTCTAAGATGCTCTCTCTCTCAAGGCAAGCAAGAATTGTGTACTTTCCCTACTCCCAACAACACATTCTTCATGGATCACATTCCCAGAATTCAGTGCGAAAGACGCCATCTGTGCTGGGTACGATCCTGAAGGTGGTTTTCCACGGGACAACGGTTCTTTTCTTGATACATTTTGTCCTTGGTTCCCAGGCTTTCTCCTGTATGAAGCACAACGACCTTCCTTTCTCGACTGAAGCAACACAATTGTAACTTCTTCTCTCCATGTCTTACTGGCAGTGCTTAATTTGTGCCGGTGCTTTTCGGTGCTCAGCACTGGCACCTTTTTATCAGGGCTAGGTCTACAACTTACATCAACTGCATGACTGCACTGCAGTCTATACGTCATGCGTCAAAGAGTAAATTATATATAATTGCCTTACTGCAGTGTTGTTCACTTCACACTCGTTCAGACAGTCTCTGGAGTCCCTCGGTGAAGAAGAGTGCTGCTGTGCAGTGCTGCACTCAGTGCTGAGAGAGCGAGCCAGTCCGCCCAATAATAAATCTAGCTCCATGATGCGATTGCAAATCAATTTGTTTTCAGTGTTGCTGGTGGGC
Organism: Triturus cristatus; assembly: GCF_964204655.1. NCBI lineage: Eukaryota > Metazoa > Chordata > Amphibia > Caudata > Salamandridae > Triturus > Triturus cristatus. The sequence continues at coordinate 722,536,183 of NC_140595.1, forward strand.
GGGCTGAAGATTGGGCTGTATTTGGTTCTACTATGGGGGCAGGGGGCAGCCACAGTGTGCCGTGCGTAACCTTTTTTCATCCCAGGGACGGTGGAACTCACCGCAGCGCACACGCACTGCACGAGTTACCAGCACAGCGGCACCAGTTAGCACGACATGAAGCAGCAGCAGGCCTCATAATAAGGCGATCCTGCAGTCCTGGCAGTGCCAACATGCAGTGAGTAATAACAAAAACAATGCTGCTTTTACTGACGCATGTTGACGGTCACCTGAACTTAGTCAGAGCCTCAGAGGCCCCAGCAAGCAGGCCACTGGTGTCGGGCGGGGCACCGTGTGCAGTGCAATGTTCCGAGGCTGCCGGAAGGGCAGGGTCTTGCCCTGGCTTGATTTATTTTAACCCCTGTCTGTCTACTATAAAGTGTCTGACTCTGACGTACTTGCTGCCACTGCTCATAAGAAATGAAATCCATCATGAAAGCCAAAAGCATTTGCAGGATAAAAAAAGGTGTGATAATTGTTTTACCTCCTCCAGATATCATTAAAGTTACTTTATTTTGTATAGTTTGTATGAATCACACTTTCCTTCTTATTGCACTTGGCTTTGTGATGTCATATGGAACCTCCAATTGGTATATAGCACACGTCATGGAATGTTGCTCCATTCCTTAGCCAGCTGCTCTCCTTGCCAGCCACGCTCCTTGCCGGCTGCTTGTGGGCCTAATTAAATAAAAATTCACTTAATTCAACTTTTGCCTCTGCAACCATTTATTTTGCTGTCACTTCAAATTGGCGACGAGGGTGGGATAGCGAATAAAGGTATTTCTGCAGGCCCGCAACAGCCCAAAAACGACTTCGAATTCAACGAATTGAACAACTTCAAAAGCAATTCTTGAGGCAAGTTACTACGTTTTTTACAATACGCTACTCAGGAAGTGAGGGGATATGTACATTCTGTTGCTATTATTTCCGGGTGCCTATACGATTCTGAGATTCATTACAGTACTATAGAGAGAGAAACATTGCCCTGTGTTTGGGCCGTAGACAAACTGAAAATGTATCTGTGGGGCAAAATGTTTAAATTAATCACTGATCACAAACCGTTGACCTACATGATGGACGGTTGTGGTAGAGGAAATGGTAAGGCCTCTGCTTGGTTGGTTAGGTTGCTAGCAAAACTGCAAGAATACAACTTTACAATAAAACATATATCTGGTAAGGATAATGTACGTGCAGATTGTTTATCAAGACTGCCACTATTGTCTCCAGAGCCTATACTGGAAGAAGACACTGAGGGCCATATTTACAAGGAGCTATCGCCGAATTGACTGCACTTTATCGCAGCCAACGTCGTGATAAATGTACCTCCCCATTCACAAGCTGATGCTAACAGGCCACAGCACCAGCTTACCCGCGATAACAGCCGCAAAAAACATGGCCGCAGAGGATCCCTGCAACTATCGCTAATGAGATGCAGAGTTCCTGTGCCAAAAGCTGCGACAACACCACTCCTCAACATTCTCAACAACCAGCCAGATCGGTGATAAAAACACAAAACCGGCGATAAGGCGTGTTAGCACCAGGAAATCTACACCTGCTCTGACCTGGTGTTAAGTCGGACGGCAGCCAGCACCACAAAAGGGAGACCAGCCCAGGGCCACAGCAGAAGGGCAACAGATGCCATGAAGCCACCCATCATGCGGCCTGGACACCCAAGAGGGCCACAACACCCACCCACACCACACCCAGGCCCGCAACATTCCCCCCCCCCCAGGACCCCCCCAACCCCAGACAAAGAAACTGCACACCAACACCACAAATCCCAATACAAACATTTTGGCTGATGAAGCACAAGCAGAAAATTCCACAGACCTGCATGGCTAGAAAATGGAGACTCAGTCAAACAGCAATGCAATCACCAACACAAAACACCATACAAAAGAAAGCAGAGACAGCCTGTAGGATGAGTCCTAGCTGCTCCTCACTGGACAATCCGTAGCACACAGCCTGGAAGACCAAATCCAAGAGAAGAAGGTGTGCCATGTGCCCACCAAAGGAAAAATAGGGAGAGAGCGAGGGAGAGAGACGGAGTGAGATTGCACAAGCAGCACAAGGCCTCACGCCCACCTGGCTCCACATGCCAACATGTGAGTGTGTATCGCCAACCGTACACTATGAGACCACGGCCGTGTCCCAATCTCAGCGCCAAAGCCACATCACATCCCAAAGAAGCAAGTAGCAGTCAGACAAACATCAGGGATGAAAGCTCCATTGTTCCAATGCAGAAGGCGGGAGGACACCTGCACCTCTGACCTTGGTCCAGAACGCGCCTTGATCACCCTGAGAGAGATGCCATGGCAGCCGGGGATGACTCTCACACCACGCATTCCACAAATGAACTATCCGACTCATCCACACCCTACACACTGAAGTCCCTGCCTGTGGTACCCACGCATGGGATGCCCTTGACACAAACGGAATCAGAAAGCCAACCTCCCCAACGTTGCACACAGATTCGAATCATTGCTCAGAGCTGTGGCATATCCTCCACACAACTGCCGCAGTTCAGAAGAGTAACGGTTCCACAAGATGCACCAATGCAATGGCAGGCCACACCGGGCACATGCACAATCCTGTCACGTGGAGCAATACCGTGCACTTATGATGCATTTACTGGGTGCAGTGCCACCGGCAGTGCTGCGGATCAGTTACCGGCTCAGCTTCCGCCTTGCCTACGTCACCTGCGTCCAGCCCTGGTTCCACTGCCGAACATGCACATTAGAGTCTCCCATGCATGTCTGCCTATCCAACACAACTGTTGATGATTTGGACTATGACCTGTGTCTGCGCCCCCTGTTGGATCACGAACAGGAGTGTAACCGAGACAGATGTGCATGGGATGCCCTGACATACTGCAAATGTATTGGTAGTTGTGCATGGGAGATTGCACAATTCCTCATGTGCAGTGACCACATCAAGGTGCTCCCCTATTGGGTTGTGTTGCGGATTGGGGAAACGGCGTAGGCTGAGCACACCTGCCCGGACCACTTAATGGATTGGCTCACCCTGGGGTTCCTTGAACATGACAACGGCGTACAATTGGAACACATTGCACATGAAGCTGCACGGGCATTCATGGACGAGTAACTACGTTCCTGCAGCCACATCCGATTGGCACCCACAGCACAGGTCCCAACAACTTGTTGCATCGTGGGGATTGCTCATATATCCCACCACAACATGGAAAACATCTGCCTTCGTCCAGGCTCTGAATGCATGTGGTGGTACAATGCCTGTGTACACACACCTGTGCAAGGTGATGCAGGTCCATGCTCGGTGCAACACAGCGTCATTTGGCAAAGTTGCCAATTCGGTCACACTGCTGGGGGAGAGCACACACAAGGCAATGTAGCACGGCATGTGAACCTGTCAGACCCTCACACCTGATCACCGTCAGCAGAGCAGACAATCGGTGCCCTCCGGAGGCAGAGCACCATGCAGATCCCATGGGCAGAGAGTCATGGCTCCTCACACGGGGCAATGGGCAGACGCCAAACAAAACGTGACTCATCCAGCAAGGCAAGGTGGACTGAGATCGTTGCCATCCATGATGAATGTTGCCCATTTTAGCTCCAACATTTCCTGAACCTCGACATGTGCCCATGCTACGTGTCTCAAGCATGTCCCTGCCTATGTATTCTCCTAAATCCAATGGACAAGTTGAAAGAATCAACAGGTTTTTAAAAAAAGGTATTCAGCTTGCCCCTGCTTCAGGATTTAAAGTAAAACAGTTCTTACAGGAGAAGGTAAACTGTTACAACAACACTACCAACAGTGTGACTGGGCAATCTCCATTTTTCCTCATGAGAGGCAGGAAGGGAAACACTATACTTGCCCCTAAGTTTGCTCCTAATGAGAAAGGGAAATCCAGCGTTGTAGAACTCAACGACGGTCAGCTTAAAGTAAAGAATCCAAGAGCATCAACTTAAATCAAAAGTTTACCACGACAAAACTCATAGAGCAACAGTCAAAGAGATTAACAAAGGTGATTGGGTCATAGTTAGGAAACCCTACAAAGTTCAAAAAGGAGAGTCTAAATATTCTGTTCTAGTTGAGGTCATTGATGTTGCTCATGGATCTGTTCTTTTGAATAAGCAAGGTTGGAGAAGCAAAAGTGACTGAATTAAGCTTAAACCTGGTCAAAGAGAACTCATGGGAGATGACAAGAATGGTTCAGGTTCTGAGGAAGATTATTTGTGGTTTAGCTCTAAGACTCATGGGAACTAGGAATGTGAATCACCGGATAGCTCGCATAATTTGGGAACTATACCATGTAATGTTTCTAATAATAATGATACTCTTGTTCCTAGTAATGCTTTTGCTGAACCTGAACATGTAATGGACAGAGGCCACAATGTTGATAGTTCAAATTTAGCAAATGTTCCCACTACAGAGGCACAAGATTCCTGAGGTAGTAATGAAATTTACCGCAATGTTTGTGATAGTACTTGTACTAGTTCAGGAAGGCTGTCTCGTTTCCTGAACCTGTACAAAGACTATGTTGTGTATTAACTCTCTTGTTATTTAAAAAATGGGAGATGTTGTACCTCCTCCAGATATCGTTAAAGTTACTTTATTTGGTATAGTTAGTATGCACCCCATTTTCCTCCTTATTGCACTTGGCATTGTGATGTCATATGGAACCCCCAATAGGTCATGGAATGTTGCGCCATTCCTTAGCCAGCTGCTCTCCTTGCCAGCCACGCTCCTTGCCGGCTGCTTGTGGGCCTAATTAAAAAAATATTCACTTGATTCAACTTTCGCCTCTGCAACCATTTATTTCACTGTCACTTCAATAATCTTTCTGTAAATCATCATCACATCATGTGATTTGCACTGTGTGTGAAGTGCCACCAGGCCAGCAGTAACGCTCGGGCCTGTGCAGCCTTCCTGTCTATGCCGGTTCAGGAGCCCCTGTTTTATGTGCTCATTAGGTACACAAAACTCTGCAAATTGCGTTTACCAAACAGGCGCAGCAATAATTCCAGCAACCATTAAAAATTGCCAAAACATAGTTTATTTTGCAATGGGGTTAGAGCCATTGTAGTGGGGGTTGTTTCAAAGCCCACGGTAAACATTAACACAATGCTGCCATTAGTGAAACGCGCCTCTCTTCAGCCCATACACTCACCGCAGCTCTCTGGAGGACCCTCACCCAGTGCTTAATTTGTGGTGGTGCTTTCCGGTGCTCAGCACCAGCACTTAATTGCCAGCACCGGGGCTTATGACTGTCTGCCACATGGTAGTGGTGTCTGCCAATTTAGGTACGAGAACAACAACAACTGTCCTATTATTTCAATTTCAATTTCCAATTATTAGTATTTGCCTCCAAAGCCATTCGTATAGCTTTGGGGGCCTGTAATAGTATGAATTGTCACACTTTTAAGAGTGTGATGTTAGTAGTGTGTTGGTGCTGTCATTGGCAGTGCTGCCAGGGGCAACGGATGGTGCAAGCTCTAATGTCCTCCTGTCGAGAGCCCCAGCACTACGTTTTTTACAAATTAAGCACTGCCCTAACCATGAAAACAGACTCCACAAGGGGTGGATGGAAATTGTCCAATCGTTGGCAATTGCGAGGTGAAGCAGGCTTTTAGCTCTGATGGTTGTAGAAAGCCAGCCTAACAGCTAGATTGATGTTTGCCAAGAGAACAAAAATAGCGCAGTGCATCAGAACTATTTGTTAGCTACACAGCTCGGGGCAAAAAAGATACTGCGCTTTCCAATGAAAACAGGGACGCCAGTAGACAATCTTCATTGTTTGTTCATTAAAGTTGTGTAAGTTTGTGCATAGTGCATGTTTGAATCTGTGCATTCTCATTACAAAAACAGAACTAATACCTGTCATAGCGGCAAGTGCTCTGTGACATCAATGAAGTAACACCAGATCTAAGTCTCCCCAGCTGAGGTGGATGGCTTTAAATATACACAAACTCACTTCCTCCCAAAAAAAAATGTAATTGTCTGAGAAACACAAACTGTTCCATAAAGTACACTTTTCATGTTGGTAAATTCTATTTATTCGACTTCCAAATTGCATGTGATTTAATCGACTATGCATACTGCTCCCTTACAGAACACATTGTTTCCCACAAGCATAGGTATTACCATCAAAAGCCAGATATGGCAACCATAATGCCAAGGACAATACAATAGGCTAATAATGGGTACCATTGCGTGGATGCCACCTATGTGTCAGGTCTAGACACCATTAATACTATGGATGCCCAAAATATATTAAAAACGGTAATCAGGGTGGCAACATGAGGTTAAGGATGCCCTCAGTTTGTCAATGGTGGTCACCATTATACAACATGTGGCTACCTCAATTTGACAATGATGCTAATATCCGAACACTGGCCACCACCGTGTCATGCCACCATTATGCCAGGGCTAGGCATTATAGTGCATGTGAGTATTGTCCTTTCCCTAAATCGGCACGTAGAACACTGGAATGTTTCACATGTCCCTTTTCAATGCTCTAGTCATTTTAGCTAATTTATTCCAAAATTGTGCTTTAAATGCACTTTTAATTTTATCTTTTTCAAAATGTTCACCGGGGAGGGGAACCTCCTATCAAAACTTTACTTGGAGGAAGGCTCCCTTGCTGAAATTCAGATCGGGTATTACATCTGCCTTTCATCAGTGCCAGGTGAGGAGGATGTGGGCGGAGCCAATAGAGAGTGGGTGGCGCCAGTGGAGGAAGTGGGTGGAGCCAGGTGAACGTGGGTGTGGCCTCCGGCCAATATTTGAGCACCTGGACCTTATATTTTTCAAATTAAGCACTGCTTACTAGTAAAACAAAGGCATTATTCTTAGCTAACAAGACCACTTCTTTCACCTGCAACACAAAACGTGGGAAAGAACAGATTCCACAGCGTGCATGAAATTCAAACCAATAATTCTAAAGCGAGAGTTTTCAAGGGTACTGCATTGAGGCCTACGAGGTTCAGCTAATATAAGAAAGCATCATATGAGCTTTACGAATTGGCATGGAAATAAGGCACTTTCAAGTAATGCATTTACCTACATGTAAAACGTCACAATTAATGAGCACATTTAGGACATGAATAATTGTCAGATTCACAACATGAGTTCTTCACGTTAATGTTTCTGCTAGTTACATTCACTTTCTATGTTGATTCGCCATGGTCCTTTTTAATGGCCTAAACATGTCACGTTTTCATGTTAATACATTTCACAATTCTAACACTTTACATTAATATAACAAAGGATTATATGCGGATGTGGTCTACATGTGATTATAATGCACCCCTACAAAAAAAATGCCATTTCCACTCTATCAGTTCCCCCTTCTGATGACGTTGAGTCATTATAAAACACTTCAAAATCCCTGCAGAGTAGACTGATCTAAACAGATGTCGTAACTAATCTCCTCTGTATGAGCTCCTCCAATTTCATCAAATTCTCGTAATGACTGTCCTGAGTCTTTCCACCCTTCTCTCTCTCTCCCTTAAGGAGTTCTCCACTTGTCTCCCCTTGTGCCATTTGTATGCTCTTATCATTCCTATCAAGATGATGACACAGATTACAACAATTATTATTGCCTTCAAGATGTATCCAAGAATTCCACTTTCTAAATTAAAAAAACAACTTCCAACTACATCAAATCCCTTCCCAATCTTATCCCATACTCCCTCAGTTGCCATAACATGTATCTCATGATGTATCTCCGTCATATCACTTATATAAGCCCCCAGATCTTTACTTTTATCAGGTATATAAGTGCAACACTGTTGAACCTTCAGCATCCGACAGACTCCACCCTCTTTTGCCAGTAACACTTCTAATGCAAGATGGTTTCAAATCACCATTGCCCTTATCAAGACCATCTCCCCATCTCTGAGTAGCACATACTGAGCTGTTTTAACTAATAACTTATCTACAATAGTAGACAGCTTTCTGACCTTGATGTCATCCAATGCCACTCCTAAACTAGGTATCATCGCTCCAAATATATCTCACACAACTTCACCAGCACTCAGTCCGCTTTTCTTTCTATAGTTTAATTTTCCTTCCAAACCCTCCAAATCCTCAAAATGGTATGTCTTTGGAAACACAACTACCACATAACAAGTACCATACCAATTGCTCGTAAATCAAACATATGCATTCTTCCCACACACAAAATGTACTCCTGGCACCACTCGTACTGGTTCTAGTGGAAACATCTTCAGTGGACCATTGACTAGAAAGATATGGTCACACACACTCTGTCCCACAAATACAGTATCATAACGACTCTGAACTTGACGTAAGCAAAGCTTGCCTCATTCCCAATCTAGAGCTATGGGACCAGAGCTTCCCTTAGCCTTGTGGGCTAACTATCAAGATTCGTATCCTTGTTATTAGACTTAACAACAAATTCCCTACATCTATCTTCTACTTGATCTATGAATATCTTTTCTCTGTCAGTTAGCATGTAAGTTAGGTTATGTCTGTGTGCATAAGCAGTGTCTAATGTTACTGTGGGTGCAAAATACTTTCACATTCTCTCTTCTTGCTTATAATAATCATACTTGTTCAGACGTTTATATACTTGTATTTTTTAAAGTAGTACTTGTAATGGCCTTTCTTAACCTAAGAAATAAACTACAACTAATGCCATACGTCAAGGGAAGGTGATGATATCTAATTCCCTCCTCAACCGAAGCAGGCAACTACATTAACACATAACAATAATCTCTCACTTTCATCGTATCAACATACTTGTAAAGCTGTTTGGCATAAGCATTCCGTGTATAATCACTCTTAGACAAATCTACATGAAGAAAGTGACTAGTTTGCTCTATTAAGCCTTTTTCAGATCCTAGTGTACCCTCTCTTGAGGCAGCAGTGGTTGTTGTGAATGTCCCATGTACCCCCCACTCACTGCTGTTCATTTTAATGTGTGCTTAAAATTGACTCAGTAATAACTACAGCTATCTCTATGATTATCCTTACAATAAGTATGCCTATAATACATTTGTGCCTACAATTTGAATTTCCAGACTCCATTTTAAAGTAGCTCATATTATAGCTTGTAAGAGGTTCAATACACAGAGTTTCTTTCTCCACCTCTTATTCTCATGTAGCAACCTTCTTTGAATCTTGGAAAATTCTTTCACCAGTGTTTTGCACAAATTTTTATACAGCTTGGAAGACTTCCCTAGCCCTTTTTCTTCTTTTTCTAGATTATTTATTCTTCTTCAAGCAACTTAGCTACAGTACAAAAGTTCAATTTACAACCCTTATGAGAACAGAGTCAATCTCCTCAATGGCTCGTTGTAACAATTCAGCTCTCAATGCTGCAATGTCTTGAGGAGACTGTGGCGCTCCAAAACTTGGAATTCAATGTCTTCTAAAATCAGAGTCTGTAAGCCACTCAACCTTGGTGGAAAAGGTACAGTCAATGACAGAAGTGTATTAGCCTCGATTCCAGGAACTCTCAGCAAGATCTTGACAATCAGTATCGAAATCTCGGATCTCGCTCTCCCCTGAATTTGTAACCAGATAATTCCACTCGGAAGAGGAATATCTCTGACACGGCAATCAAGCTGTTCTAGACCTTCTAGCACTTCCTGTGGCATACTCAGTTTCACACAGACCAGACTTAGAAGATTCACTTATTGGTGCAAGTTCTCCTTTGGATACAAATCTCCTGTTTTTTCTCATCTGTCTCACAAGCCATGTCTCACCTGCAGCATATTTCTTCCTTAACTGCACACGACCATTTGTCACACCATTCTCTTCGGCTGAGCCAGACTCTATACCACTCGCAATGTTACTGTCTCTCTCAGAGTCTATACCAGGGTCTTGTGTGCCCTGACCCCCCTCAGCTTGATCTGGTGTGTATCCAACCTCTTCAGGAACCTTCACAGCTTGGATTGCCCTCTCCAGTGACCCCTCGGTCACGGTTGGTAATACTTCTGGGAGAGGAGATGTTTCATCTTTGGGACCTGTGACTCATTGATTATGGAAAGCATAAATCCAGTTTGGTACTCCTCCACACTTCACAGCAGTATTCATCACCAGTATTACTTGGTATGGCCCAAGCCACCGAGAGTCAGGACAGATTTTCCTCACATGCTTTCTGGCGAGCACCCAATCACCTGGGTTCAGATCGTGGTAGAGATCTTTTGAGGTCTGTGCAGTCACAGCTTCAACATGATGAGACACAGAATGAACCACATCAGACAATCCTTTATGGTAGTCTAGGATGAAGTCATCTGTGATATTTATCAAAGCAGTGGCAGGCACAGCAGTCAGACACATTGCTGTTCCCCCAATATATGATGGGGTGATAACACAGCTCTCCTGTCAGGAATGCTGAGCAAACTCATTAAAACCAGAGGCAATGCATCAGGCCATTTTTAAGGATGTTGAAGCACACGCTTTAGACAGTCTCAATTTCAATTTCAAGGTTCAAGGTTCTGTTGATTTGCTTCACCATGCCTGATGCCTCCGGTCTATAACTACAATGTAATCTTTGATCCACACTCAGGGCAGTGCACAGTAATGCCATGACTTCATTATGGAAGTGCGTTTCTCTATCCGATTCCAATGTAGTTGGAAATCTGAATCTAGGCATGATTTCCCTTAACAATAACTTAGCTACTGTGAGGCTATCACACTTTCTAGTTGGATAAGCTTCCACCCATTGACAAAAGATGCACACAACAACCAGGATGTATCTCAACCCATGACACACAGGCGTCTCAACAAAATCAATTTGGATCCAATTGAAGGGATCCCCTGATCTGCCAATGGGACTCAAAGCAACAACTGTCTTTTCCCCAGCATTCATTTGTTGACACATGACACACCGATGACACACCAATGACACACCGCTTTCACAATTACTCAAAACCTCGGATTAAACCAGGTCTGTCGGAATAATCTTATCATTGCATCCCTCCCTATGTGAGCTGCTCCATGAATTTGCCTTGCCATTGGGTGCACCAGGCAATCAGGTAACACTGCCATTCCATTGGCTGTCGCCCATATGTCATTCTCTCCCTTCTCACAACCTACTCTGATGTGACCCGCTTGTTCCTTATCCATGGCATCCTTTTGCAAACGTCTGACTTCATCTCATGTGTCTGCAATCGCTATCATCATGCTGAGTTCGGTCTTCTCTGTACTCTCATCAGTATATTCCCCATTGAAAACACATGCTTGTGTAGCACAAAAATGAGCAACCCCATTGGTGTACCTATTCCCTGTTGTAACAACATCATCTCCTCTTCCATGGGCTGCACACTTAACGACAGCCACTTCTCTTGGTAATTGCAACGCTTCTAACAGTTGTCTCACATACTCCCTGTTCGTGGTTGGAGAACCTGATGACGTTAGGAACCCTCTCTGAGACCATAGCTGTCCAAAGTCATGAATCACACCAAAACCGTACTGGTTATTTGTATAGATAGTGATTCGGATCTGCTCAGAAACTCGATATGCACGGGTCAAAGCAATGGTTTCAGCCACCTGTGCGGAGTGTACTCCCATAAACAAGCAGCTTCCACCACTCCAGACATGGTACAGACGGCAAACGCTGCTCTCAGATTGCCTTCATTGTCTCTTAGCAGGAACCATGAACAAAAAGAAGTTAATCGGGATCAGGCAATTGTTCATCGACAATGTCAGGTCTGGGCTTCATGCCAAGCTCAGTGACATCCAAACAGTCATGGTCTCCACATTCTTCCCCATCAGTGTTTGGAACAGATAGCAGCACTTGCTCATATCTTATCAACCTGTTATTTTTCAAATGCTGTGTTTTGGTTTGCATCATCAGGAGCTCAACTGAATGTGGTACATATACAGTGAGAGGATGACTCATCATAATGCTCTCACATTGTTCAATACTGACACCTGTTGCAGCAACGGATTTAAGATCTGGGCAATGCTGAAGCTATAGGATCTAATGTAGCTAAGAAGTAGCCCACTGGTCTACGGGCACTCCATGTGTTGTCGTGTAGTTCCTATATAACCCATACAGGATCTGTGCGTTTGGATAACAAAAACTGTAGGATTGGTGGCAGACTGATTCTGTGCACCCCCACCGGATATGCTAGCCTGTCTGTATCAGCTAGCTCACAGTGCCACTATAATCTCCTCTTACCAAGGAGAGAATAGTTTCTGGAAACCTCAGAACATGTCTACCCTGATCCCTCAGAATCGTAGAAACAATATACTACCTTTCGCTCAGTCACTTGTGCTCACTTAGTTTGTCTCAGAGATACACAGAATAAACATACCGGGCGTTTATCAATAAGGATTTATTGAACAGTTGTTATTCTAGTGTAGAATAGATGAGCTGCAACAACCATTAGACAGTAGCAGAGATATATGATTAGAATTACTATGAGAGTAAAAGGATGGTACAGTTCTATCTTTTTGCAGTAATAATGAATATATACAAGTACATAAAATACATGAAAAAAGTGCATTCTCCTACAATGCCTCCCTAACTAGATGTACCTAAATGTACCCAGCATCTGTGTAGGTGTTATGCCAAGAATCCCTCTAGGATCTAGTCATCCCCATTACCTGAGAATGAGAGAATATGGGACAACATCCTGGTCTTGAGTTGGACACCCCGCAAGGGATGTTAGACTACTGCGAGCTGGAACGTCTGCATGCAGGAACCTAAGCGTCTCTGGTCAGTGTGTCAGCCAGGAAGTATCGGTCTCCTCTCCCCTTGTAAGCAAGATGTGATGTATATATATCCATAGTTCTCCCCACGGGTCCTACCTTCCTTTTGTTACTGTGTCAGCCTAAAGGATGACTGTGGGCCTGGACTTTATACAGAGATATTATAGAGGAGATGGTAGTCCCGCTGTGCTTTCAAGAAATCTCATGCATAATGGGAAACAACCTTTACAATGCAACTTTTACAACGCACTACCGTTACAACGAAACTGTTACAACGCGAGTGCATTGACAACGCAGGACATTACAACGCAAGTCTTTACATCGACTTGCACTAGATGGCGTGCTAACATTAAAAATAGTGTAGTTTACTATCCCAACACCTTCCCTACTGTTACGTGGACTGGAGTTGGAATAGTAAATTACACTTTTTTAATGTTAGCACGCCATCTAGTGCAAGTCGATGTAAAGACTTGCGTTGTAATGTCCTGCGTTGTCAATGCACTCGCGTTGTAAAGCTTTCGTTGTAACAGCATGCGTTGTAACAGCATGCGTTGTAACGTCATACATCCTGCATAATGTATGAGATTCGAACTAGGGAAAAACCTGCGTTCTGAATGCAGTGTCGTATCTAGGTAAAAGGTCCGTCCCTAAGAACCGTTATTTATGTAATGTAGGGAAGAATATAGGTGAAAGGTTGCAATGTTACTTGTGCCTATATAGGGTACCTACATGGAATATAACACCCACTCCTCTTTCGACTGGACGACATATGTAACTTATTACTGTACTACTGGTCTAACTAGATATAGCTCAAAGTTCATAAAACATTTGTTTTGCTAAAATGCCTAAGAAGGTATAATATTTTTCTAAAAAACGAATGTTAAAAGAAACATGTTTGCAAGGCATAGTTCTAAAGTGTCATTAGTTATAGTCCGAACAACTATAAGCATTATAAAGCCATGTATGCCCTAAAAAATTTAAGGAATGTCAATTTTGCTTTTTGAGTTCCCAAATTGAGCTTGTTTTTTTTAAAAGGGGCAAATTTCTTCCAGCACACGATGAGCCAAATTACTCAATTGTTTATGTGTCCTGGCTGGTAGAAGCAACATTTTCGTTGCCTGCTTCCGCTGTAAACGGCCCCTGTAGCACCTCGCAGAGTACGTCAATTGAGCACAGATGATGTTCCACACTGTCCGCAGCCGTTGCTGGGGCAATCTATGTGCCGTCCAAAGCCTGGGTGTCAGCGGAGGAGCCGGTGTCCATACCAACAGGTGCAGTTACTTGCTGTGGTGGCTCAAGGAATGCCGCCATCAACATTGGAATACGATGAGGACACTGCAGAACATGGGCCGTTATTAGGTCTAGTAGAGCATTCATGTCAGGTTGCGCACATGATGGGAGTGTCAAATAAAGGTCTAACACGCATTCTTCTCTGCAAAACAGGCATCGGAGGACAGATGCAGTCCATCCAGACTGGTCAAAATGACAAGAACGAAGATGCACTCAGTTCTCTTAGGCGAGGCATGCCTAGATGTTGTACCATGTGGTCACAGTATTTACGCTCCAGGGGTACTTTTTCCATCTCCTTGGTGACTGGGACGTCCATTGCGTAGCAGATAGAAAACAATCAGGATTCCTGCTATTAGACACAGGATTAGCGGAAGTCCTCCAAAGATGCTTCTGAATACGGAGTGTATGAAGTTTGGTATAACTCCAAGTACCGTCTGAAAGGTGCCTAGAAGTCCAGAACCTATGGTCTTAAATAGGTGGACTATGCCTGTCGTATCAGACATGTTATAGATGCGATTTACCATTTCTGCGAAATGGAAAGGGCAATGTGTATGGATAAGCGCCTGTTTCTCTGCTGAAGACTTTGCGATCTGGAGATCAAAAGTCTCTTGTGCGGTGGGTAAGGGCACAGACGTCTGTAAAAGCATGGCTTTCATTCTGCCTGGAGTATCAAACCATATTAAAGAAACATTCAGTGAAGGCCATAACAGCGCCTCCCTGACTGTATGTGTCGGTGGAAACAATACTTGCATACAACAAGTAACCCTGGAGCTAACTGTCACCAGATATGCAATGGCCGGGAGCATTCCGCAGCAGCCTTAACTGTTCAGCATCCAGTAACTCCCATTTGAAAGTAGCCTGAATGAGGGAGTAATCACTGCAGCTGGGGCACCCCTAAGATGAAAGGGCAAGTTTGCTACAGAACCATTACAAGCCCCGTGCAGCATTTTATCCTGACATATGAGTGATCCACTTAAAGCGTTCTCACAGTTTGTACCGCTTAGAAACACTTCTCGATCCCTACTTCGGCATCAAAATCTGTATGGTAATTCCCATGATTCCTTAATGAATTCCTTACCCATTTTTTCATATCTGCCTGCCTGCTTTTGTTCAAGGCAATACTGAAACTAAAAAGTAGTGACGGCTAGATGTTATGTGGCCATGGATTAGCCATTCTGTGGACAGTGATTCTGCCACCGTAAATGGTAATCTATCCAATTTTTCGATAGGCAGCATTGTAGATTTTGCTCCCCTTTGTACCATTTCTTTCTGCTTATCTGTTAGATTGTATTCAGAAAACAGAGACGTGCTGATGATAAAACGCCAAGGCACATAGCCTGCACGCAAAGATTGCATCGTCTAGCTTAACAACATAATAGAAACTAATTGAGATTGCCCATGTTGTAATATGGCCAAATCTTGTTCTAGTAAGTCTATCACAGAAGATACAATGTTTCCTATGGAATATATCCTGGAGGTCAATGTTGTTCACCCATTGTCTACCACTGCTAGAGACTTTTCTAGATTTATACGGTCTATTTCCCGTAATCTCTCTGCGGCCTCCTGTTGGGATATTTTCCATATTTCCTTGTAGGCAGCATAAATGCCAGCATAAACAAAACGTTTCTGACGTGGCTTCCTGGGACCTAGTAAAAAAAAACTAAGATCCACATCCTTTGACAGTAAGGATAAGTGTTGCTTCACCTGTATGAGTGCTGAGGTTTTTAACCAATCAAGGCACAACTTCCCAACACTGTCGGAAGTCACTACCCCTGGATGTTCTCTTTGTACATAACGCGGATCTGGCCTATGGATAGCGAACCCTTCGGTTTTACCCATGAATCTCTCCTGACAACTATTGGTGTCTGTGGGCCAAATCAACCATTTCTTTCAATCGGGGTCTGATCTATTGTATTGTATGATGTCATCTACTATAATCTCTTTCCGTGATGTTTCGTTACCCTCGGTCAGTGATGGTGTTGGCAGCCGAGGTGTGTTCAAGTCTTTGTTCTTGGCTAGTTCAAGGCAAGATGTCTGTTGCACTGTCTCATTCAAAAACATGATCTGCTGAGGGATGAGGCATGCTCTAAATAAAGCTTCCGTTCCCTGAACTTGCCATTCTCTAGTAGCCCAGTCTTATTTTAAGTCTATGGTGTCTTTCCATAAGTCGTAATTTTGTTCAGACAACTGGGCAATAAAGGAAGCAGAGTAAATCTGTTTGGTGTTCGTTGACATATTTTTCTGTGCTGATGTTGGTGCAACCTCATAATATTATGAGGCTGGGTCAGACATATTAAACCCTGAAAAATATGGACATTTCTATGTAAATGTTTTTTAACTGCCTTTTGGCGGTGTTGGACAATGTTCCCACTGGTGGTATGTGAACACATTTCTAGGACTAGCAGATTTATGCAAAAAGTGATGACCATAATGCTGAAAACAATACATTGTTTCGAAATCTGGTGTGCTTTCCAATGTTTCACTATTTGAAAATGCAGCAGATTTTTCCAGATCAGACAACATATTATTTACAGTTTCAAAGTCCCATTCATCGCAAAATGTACTTGAGGTAATGATATCACTCAACGATATTTTAAATAAATGAGGAATTATTAAAAGTTTGGTCGTGTCAAATATATTGAAATCAACCTTGTCCCAAGCTATACCATCCGGTATGGGAACTGCTGTAATGTTCACTGATGACAAGTCTCTTTGTTCTTGATGAGATTATTGATGTGGTTTTAAAATTAAATTCACCTTTTGCACTGCAGTGCTTTGTCGAAGGTATTTTCCATTAACAAGTATGCTAAAAACAATTACTAAGCCTACCCAGAGAAGAAAGAAAAGCATCCCGGTGATTACCCATAGTTCTACCCAAGGTGACACCTGGTAAGTTTTTTTAAGAAAGTTCAGAAAGTCTTTAACTTGCTGCTTGTGTGATTTTTGAGCTGGCATCGGTTCAGGTTCACTTGGAGCCAAAGAAAATGTTTCAGAGTTTATGAAGTAGCCAGAAGCAGTTCGATCAATTGTTTGTATTGCATCAGGATTTGTGGAAATTGTAGCTTGCTCTTTCTGAGGCATGTTGATGTAGACATCTGTATTTGGTCGACTTGAAATTTGTCTTTAATTTTGATTCTGAATTTGAACTTCAGGTTCAAGGGGAACGAGTTCCATGAACTTCTTGAATTGTAGCGAAAGGAGGGTGTCTGCTACTTTGGAGTCCACGTGGCCTACTATTCTGTATCTTCCACATAGAGTGGTTTGATTAGGTCGATTGAGACAAATCTTTTCTCCTTTTTTCTGGCAAAAGGCAGTAGAAGTACAATTCTTGTTCCTTCAACTGCTAGGACCTATACAGGCTTTCTGTAGGATGGCCCAAATTATTTCTTGTCCGCTATTTTCTCTCTGAATAGATCCCCAGCTTTTGGGCTCCAGACAGGTCTTGCCATAACTGATTTGACTTCCTCAGTGGTGGTCTGCTTTAGGTGGACATTACTTCGTTGTGTCCAGGATTCATTTAGACCCTGTAAAACAGCCAAACGATCATGGATGTCAAAAGGTTTTTCATCCACCATTGCGCCTTCACAATCAAGATCAGGTGCCCACATTCTTGCCCCAAATTGGACCTCATATGGAGTGACCCCCCTAGAGAACTTCTATGCATATTGTTCAAAGCCCGCTGCACTCCATACAGATGTTTTACTCAGCTCTCACCTATGCCTAATACTCTAGCTGTTAAAGACTGCTTTAAGTCTCGTTTTTTCCTCTCCACGACCGAATTTCCCTCGGGATGGTATGGAGAGGAGTATCGCAATGATACACCCAATCCACGCATGGCCTCCTTGTAAGCCTCCTTGCAAGCGTCAGCCGAGCGTTGGTGCCACACCCATAGGAATTCTGAGCAGGAATCCAATGCAACCATGATATACCTATAAGCTCTACCTCTTTGTAAGGGGCCGCAGTGGTCCAAGTAAACACACACTAGTGGTTTGTCAGATATTAATAATGGAGTCTGCGCTGGACGTGTTACGGTGGAACCTTTCATCTGCTTGCAGATGTTGCATTTCGAGACATAGTCTTTAGTCTGCTTTGTTAATCCAGGCCACCAATAGCGTTGTTTCAATAAAGAAACAGTCGCCGTAACTCCTGCATGTGCAGAACCTATCTTTTCGTATGCTGCTAGAATTAAACCTAACCTACGATCCATGTTTGGGATTGCTCTATCTCCCACTTCGGAAATCTGAGCAAATGGAATGCTATTGGCATCTAACTTGTAGGACTACTTGAGTGAAAATCTTTTTGGTACTGCTTTGCTGTTTTTACGTGAAGCAATGACAACCACCATCATCTCACCATCTATTTTAGTTTTAGAATGAGTAATTGCAGCTACAGAAGCCATGTGTACAGCCCCCTTTGCGACCTCATCAACCAATGAATTCCCTTCAGCGTGAACGCCATCACGCTGATGACTCAGTGTATGTATCACGTGAGCCCTTGGTAGTTCGGTTTTCAACTACACCACCTGTTCCCATATCATTTTATACTTAATTGTGCCACCTTTTGCATCTTTGAACCCGTTTTGAATCCAGTGCTGTAAATATTCATTATATGACTGCACACAGTAAAGGAATTGCACACAATTATTGTGGGAAATTCTCGATCTGTATTTACCAGTGCCAGTATCAAGGTTTTTAACTCTGCCAGCTGTGCTGTGCAGTTTCCTAGAGATTGCGTTTTCATGCAACTTGGATGGAACTTTCCATCTCGCATGCGACCTTTAACAATTGCACGTGCCGCGTTATATTGTTGCTTACTTCCTATGGCCGGTTGAGCAGATCCGTCAGTGTAAATTATATATTCATACTGATCTAGAGGCATTATTTTGTTTGGCAGAGGATATTCTTGTTTGTATTGCAGGAATGCTTGTGTCTTTAGATTTGGGTCATACCTGTATTCTACATCTGTTGGAGTAAGAGAATTATCCCATTGTATCCATCTTGGATGTAAGGCTTTAGCGTTAGGAATGCTCGCTTTTGTCACATCCTCTAAGGCTGGAACTGGAGTCCCTACTATTATTCGTTTACCCTGAGCCAGGGCTCTTTCTCTCTGACAGCAGTTTGTACTGCTGTCAGAGTCTTTTCTGTAGATGTGAAGCGCATTTCAGCATTTGTGTGCAAATGTGATTTGAATGCAATTAGTACTGTTTCACCTTCATTATATGTCAGATAGGTCTACCCAGATTGACCCGCAATAATACGGATCACCAGGTTGCATACGTTTACGCATGTCTGTAAGTGTTTGGAGGCTATCATGTCAGCTTGTAAGGAACGAAGTGTATCTGTGTGTTTCTTTGTCCATTGTCTTACTGAAAAATCAGGTTTTATTAAGTCGTAGAAGGGTTTTACTCTTTCTACATAATCCAAATTGTATGTTCTATTGAAATTTTGGAACCCCAGGATTGATTGTAAACTTTTTAGGATTTTAGCGGTTGTAGCAGTACGCATTTTGTCTAAACAATTGGCTGCCAGGCTTTTCCGTTCACTTGAAAGCTCATATCCTAAAAACAGGACACTGAGGTGGGCAATTTTTGATTTTTTAAAGTTGAATTTGTAGCCCTCAGATGCAAACCACAAAATTATGGTATTCACTCTGTTCCAGTGCTCCTCTAGGTCATTGTCCTTTAGAAAAATATCATCCACATAGGACAATGCCTCTTCATCCAAATTTTGAAGTAACTCAGTTACTCTGGCCGAATGCAACCCCGGGCTGTTCTTATACCCTTGGGGGAGTCAACAAAATTGCCCCTGAGACCCTAGCGCTGAGAATGCTGTTAGATGTCTGCTTTCAGGCACTATATTTTGGCAAAAAAATCTATTTGAGATATCAAGTGTTGTTTTATATTTTTTCCGCACAACGTTATTCATTAAGGCGGCACAGTGTGCATTTTGGACTGCAAAGTTCTTAGTGCAAGTGTTTAAATGTCTGTAATCTAAAACTAGATGATTTGAATTGTCAGGTTTCATGACTGGAAACAAAGGATTATTCATTGATGAGGTGCAATTTTCAATCACCCCTTGGTATTCAAGTTGAGCTAAGACCTCCCTGACCTGTTTTTTAGCTTCTTGCTTTATTGCATACTGCCTCTGTGCAGTTGGAGTATTTTTTAAAGGAATTATTTGGTGGAATCTTCATCCCATCCAACATGGTTTTTGTATACTGCTCGAGCCTGGGCTACCACCCACTCCTGCGCATAAGTGTGTTTTAGGTGCCTGGGAATATGATCTGAGAATGTCAGTAGAATTACAGTTTCCCCTTTAGGGCAATCCATGACGAATGCTGGCAGCCAATCTCGTTCAGCTAACAAAACGTTATAGCCAAATGTCAGGCTCTCCCAAAAGAGACCTCTCATTGTTCCACGTTTGTCCTCCTCCATCTGGAGCGTTATTTCATATACTTTATGTGGGACACTTACCCTAGTATCGAGTGTTTCTAACGTGATATAATCATTCAAGTCTGCTATCACCAGAAATTCCATCAGGTTCTGGTGAGATATTGTTACTTCTGCTGCACGGTCTAGCATCGTCAGAGTCCATTCCCCGTTCAGTAGTCGAGTCCTCAGAATTGTGGGCGTGTCTGATCTTTCGACCTGCAACCTTCTTCTTTTTGAACTGTGGTTTTTGCTTCTCTTCTTTTTTTAAAGTATAATCTTGAGCGTGTTGCTTGTCTCTGGACTTTGTACGCTCTTTTTGTCTGTCTGACCATCCTTCCCTCTCTGAGTTTTTCAGTAAACCCTGAAAGGAATGAGATGAACGTGTATCAGTATCCTGATAACCCTCAGGTTTCTATAATATTATCCCTATTCCTGAGGTTATACCTCTTTTCGGAGGGCTCCTGTGGAGGAGATCTGCCTCTGAATTGAGATCTGTTTCCTTGAAAGTTTTGTTGTTTTTTATTGTCCCACTTCTTCTTATTTGAAGCAGGTGTCTGCTTGGAAGTGTCCTTTTCAGGACTGTCCATTAGTTGTGGTTTTAAAGCTTTCCCACCCAAACTGTCTCTGCCTAATTCTGCATCCACAGTTTCAATTATTTTAGCTAGTTCATGTTCCTGTTCTAAAGAACTGAACTCCCTTAGGAGTTGGCGGATAGCCACTGAAGATGCTTCTCCTTTAATATTAGCTAAAATTATGGCTGATACTAGGGCATACTTACCTAGTAACTTCATCCCTAAGTTCAGAGCAGAATCTGCTCCGTACTCGTTTTGTATTTGTCTCAATTCATCTGGTACAACTGCTAATGACGGAATACCATGAGTCCTGGTATAAATGGCAGCAAAGACTGTACCCCAAGTGGTACAATCTTCTACTTGTGGTGTTATTCCCATGGGCAAGCAGATTGTTAGCATTCTGTGTTTTTCATATGGGGTAGGATTCGGGAATACTGCCTCTAGCTGTGTTATTTTCTGAGCTACCCAGAATGGCATTTGTTCACGTTTTGTTGAGAATTTTGCCCATCACTGCGTATAATGTTTGAGATGTGATTTTAGTTGCTGTACCCTGAGCTTGAGTTCCATTTGTTGCAAATATTGCTGGTTGGACTATAAGTGTCCTCATGACACATTGCGTCAAGTTCTGTATATTTTTATTAATTCTTTGTGTTGTGTGGGCAAGTCTCCTACTGGCATCATTTCAATGTCAGGATGTAGTGTATAGGCCGCTAATATTGGCCATGTTGCCCCTTCTCTTCCAAGCGGGCCGAGCCTCACTCTTCTTATGTGGGATAGGGCGCCTTTAAACCAGTATAAGTGTTCCTGGTACGTGAGCGGAACCTCAATGTCCTCAAACGGACAATCTTTCGCTGGTGCATCTCCTTCTGTGTAGGAGTGAAATGTTTGTGATCTGGCATTTGCTGTTGGGAATGTAACCCACAAATAAAATACCTCTGTTCTGTATGACTCCTGCGCCTCAATCACGAAAGCTACTATGCCACCCCTAGGTGTTAAACCATGCTCCAGCAGTTTCAGGGTGACTGTATTTCTGATTTTTTTCTGCAATTTGTATTGCGTCTGCATCTTCTTCTCCAACAGAGAGGTTTAGTTCTACTACTACGTTATCTCTGGTCTCAGTCATTTTTATAAAACAGAGCTTTTCAAGGAAACTCAGATAAGGTGTTTATGCACAATTTAGGAACAATGTGTCCTTCAAGCTTGATTAACCAACAGCAATAAATAGGATTTTTTCACCTACTCAGCTGTGGCAGAGTTTGTGTCCACCCATTCCAGACATCTCTGGTGTTTTGTGAGTAGGGGTCTCTGAGAATAGCACGACTGAACTACTCAGATCCTACTGTTAAATAAGTACCCAACCATAGTTGGGAGCCATTTCGTGTTGTTCCTTTCTAACCCATACAGGGTCTGCGCGTATGGATAACATAAACTGTGGGATTGGTGGCAGACTGATCTCCCATCGTTCAATACTGACACCTGTTGCAGCAACGGATTTAAGATCTGGGCAATGCTGAAGCTATAGGATCTAATGTAGCTAAGAAGTAGCCCACTGGTCTACGGGCACTCCATGTGTTGTCGTGTAGTTCCTATATAACCCATACAGATCTGTGCATTTGGATAACAAAAACTGTAGGATTGGTGGCAGACTGATTCTGTGCACCCCCACCGGATATGCTAGCCTGTCTGTATCAGCTAGCTCACAGGGCCACTATAATCTCCTCTTTCCAAGGAGAGAATAGTTTCTGACAACCTCAGAACATGACAACACTGATCCCTCAGAATCGTAGAAACAATATACTACCTTTCGCTCAGTCACTCGTGCTCACTTAGTTTGTCTCAGAGATACACAGAATAAACATACCGGGCGTTTGTCAATAAGGATTTATTGAACAGTTGTTATTCTAGTGTAGAATAGATGAGCTGCAACAACCATTAGACAGTAGCAGAGATATATGATTAGAATTACTATGAAAGTTAAAGGATGGTACAGTTCTACCATTTTGTAGTAATCATGAATATATACAAGTACATAAAATACATGATAAAACGCGCGTACTCCTACGATGCCTCCCTAACTAGATGTATCTAAATGTAACTAGCATCTGTGTAGGCGTTATGCCAAGAATCCCACTAGGATCTAGTCACCCCCATTACCTGAGAATGAGAGAATATGGGACACAGTCCTGGCCTTGAGTTGGACACCCCACTAGGGATGTTAGACCACTGCAAGCTAGAGCATCTGCATGCAGGAACCTCAGCGTCACTGGTCAGTGTGTCAGCCAGGAAGTCTTGGTCTCCTCTCCCCTTCTAAGCAAGATGTGATGTATATATACCCATAGGTCTACCCAGGGGTCCTACCTTGCTGTGTTACTGTGTCGGCCTAAAGGATGACATTGGGCCGGAACTTTATACAGAGATATTATACAGGAGATGGTAGTCCTGCTGTGCTTTCAGGAAACATCATGCATAATGTATGAGATTCGAATTAGGGAAAAACCCGCGTTCTGAATACAGTGTGGTATCTAGGTAAAAGGTCAGTCCCTAAGAACCGTTATGTGTGTAATGTAGGGATGAATATAGGTCTAAGGTTGCAATGTTACCTGCGCCTATATAGGGTACCTATATGGAATATAACAGTGTCTGGCTGACTATAGAGAGGTGCAACCTTGCCTCTCGTGGCAGAACAGTGAAAACGCTTTGTTGTAATTAGGCATTCCTAAGCCTCTGCTAAAACGTGAGAAAGAACAGATTCCACAGCGTGCATGAAATTCAAACCGATAATTCTAAAGGGAGAGTTTTCCAGGGAACTGCATCGGCGCCTAAGAGGTTCAGCTAATATAAGAAAGCATCATTGTGCAGGTGATCGCCTGGGTGCAGCTGCGGGCTCATTTCCAGCGTCTCAGGGGGCTCGGTGCTCTCCCGGGAACTGGGTAGTTTCTGGGAGCAGTCCCTTCTCCCTTTCGCTTTAGGTGCGGACACGGTGGGCGGGACAGCCTGTGGTCGCTTCAGGGCTCGCTGGGATTTCCACTGACCTCTCGTTGTCGGGCTGGCTGGCTCCAAGGCTGTAGCGATGGCAGTGTGTGCGCATCTCCAGGCGCCTAATGAGACCTCCTCTTGTGATGCCGGTTCGGGCACATGGTGTCCTTCGTCCGCTGCAGCGTGGCCACAGCTGCCGTGCTGGCAAGGGAGCATGTGTGTGAGCCACTGTGCGGACCACGCTGATCTTCTCGGGTCTATGGGCCGGAGACTGGGTGACACGCGGGGCTTAATCCTCACTGCAGTCACGGGTGGCATAAAACAGCGTGCTGGTGGGGTGCCACCTGCTGGGCTTCTCTCCTCCTTCACGCGAAGCGATGAAGCGTGGATCAGCAGGCATGCGGGGTCAGCTACCCGCCTGGTCGCCAGTGTGGTGTCGGGCCTCCGGCCCGCATGACGTGAAATGATGGACACAGACACATGGAGATCTTGTGTAGTAACTGGCCGCGAGCACGTGCACTTGGGCCCTTTTATCGACAGGGCCACGTCACTCGTGGCACCCGTGATGGATGGGTGTGGGGGTGCAGTGTATCCAGCCCTCAAGGGAGTGGCTGGAATGACAGCTTCCTGCGGGACACTAGAACGTGTCTTGCAGGACACTACACTTTGCTGCATTTGAAGGCAGTGCTCACTGCATTACTTTTTAGGTCGAGCCTGGGCAGCGCATGCGCTGCTCTGTGAGGCATGCTGTATTTGAGTATGGATTTGAAGCTCCGCCCACTCTCCCCCCATATTTTTCAATGGCTTGTGTCATTTTCCTCCGTAAATGCTGGATTCTGATTCATAAATAGGCTTGTTAGTCCCTCCTTAGTACCTACCGCCTTGTCTTCACTGTGATGTAACAGGCACGCACCGTGATAGTCAGGTGATTGCAACATAAAATAAATAGGGTACACACGTACGTACGCCAGTTGGACGACGGACTGCGATCCCATCACATGCAAGCCCTGTGTCCTGTGGTTATTACCGTCTTGGTGTACACTGGTCAGCCCCACCTTGTGTCGGAGCCCCCTCGCTACGCGGGCACTCACCCGACACAACAGCAGGCGACGAGGGTGGGCTTGCCCTCTGCTTACACCCTGCAGCGGCCGCGAGGGTCTCTCAACGCCCTTGTGGTGCTCGTGCCGCAGTGCGCTGTGCCCTGGCATCCCCCGGCGGTGGGTAACACCCACGGAGAGTCCTCTGTCAGCGGGAGGCGTCTGCTCGCCGCTGCGGTGCGCCTCTCTCAACTGGCGCCTTGATGTGTGGCCGTACGAGGAAGCGCGCGCATATGCACGCAGGACCGCGTGGTGACTGGCTCTTCCAACGCGCTGCAGGCCCTGAAGACGCTGCTGCAGCCGGCAGTGGGATAAATAAGCAGGCGTCACAGAGCACCGTCCTGGTGAGGAGACTGGGGGAGGAGTGCAGCGCTGAATGAGGCTGCTTGATGGACAAGGGGGAGTTGCAGCCCCCTAGTGACAAAATAAGCACCGGCAATCCCAGAAAAAACAAGCACTTGCAGCCCCAAGGAGCAAAATAAGCACTGGCAGCCCCAAGCAGCCCCAAGCACCCCAAGGTGTCACTAAGCACTGGTAGCCCCAAGCAGCCCCAAGCAAGAGACAAGCTCCCAACAACCATCAAGCATTGGCAGCTGTAAGAGCGCCAAGGGAAAAAGGGCACCACCCCCAATAAACAAACTCGGGCAGCAGTCACACTGGATGAAGGTTCAGAAGAGGGGCCACACAAGTGAGGAGACGGACCGCAGCACATCCTCAGTAACAAGGAAAGGCACACAGATGCCAGAAGGGAGACACCATACAAAACACAGGGCAGACAACCATGTCGACGATTCCCCCGATAGAACCATTCATAGTGGAAGGGTCCCCATCATCACTCACGCCAAAGTGGAAAGACTGGGTGGACCGGCTGAAAATCTTCTTCGAGGCCACCAAAGTCCAGAAGGACCAGAAAAGAGCCATGCTACTACATCTTGGGGGCAAAGACATTCATAACATCACCAAAACACTCGTCGAGGCCACGCCCAAAACCCACCACACCTTGATAAATGCTCTCAATGGGTATTTTGAACCAATGGCTAATCAGGATTATGAGCGGTTTATATTCAGGCAAGCGCGCCAACTACCCGAAGAGTCACTGGATACTTTCCACGCAAGGCTCAAGAGCCTTGCCTCCACGTGCGGATTCCGCGACGAAACGGAAGAGATTAGGGGACAGATAATCCAGGGCTGTGCATCGGCCAAGCTCCGGGAATGGATCCTGGAGGAGGCAGGAAAGTCGCTGACCGACATATTGACCCTAGGCCGAACCAAAGAACTGTCAAAGGCCCGCGCAGCCCATATGGAGGCTGCCCTCCAATCACCAGTCAAGACAGAACCGGTGAATGCGGTGACAACCAAGCCGCCAGCAAGATGGAACAAGAAGGACACAAGGGCAATGCCCTCAGGGCAAGGAAGAAGCTGTGCATACTGTGGAGGACCACCCCACAAAGTGGCGGAATGTCCAGCTAAAGGCAAGAAGTGCTCGGGGTGTGGGCGATTCAATCATTTCGAGAAAGTTTGCAGATCCAAGCGATATAGGAAGCCTCGGCAAGAAGTCAACACGATGCCGGAGGGAGAGAGAGAGCCCAGCGACATGGATGATGATGAGGAAGAAGAGAGGGTAGTCCACAAAGTGCACATGATCGGGAAGACAACCCGGAAAGCAAGACGATTGCCCCAGTGCAACATTCGAGTAGGGCAACAAGATGTCATGGCTGTGGTTGACACCGGTGCCACGATTAACATTATGGCTTCTGCTTTGTACGAAAAGATGTCTCCGGCGCCAACCCTTCACCCGTCAGCAATCACGGTCTTTGCCTATGGACAAGACACTCCATTGAAGATATGAGGCCGGTTCAGGACGGCCATCTTTCACGGCATGAACTCTTTTGACACCAATGTGTACGTTACTGAATACGGACAAGGCATGTTACTAGGGTGTTGGGCTGCGGAAGACTTAGGGTTGGTGACCTTTGCATTCGGGGTGCACCAAGAGTTGATTCAACACATTTTGACAGCATTCTCGGAGGTCTTCAAAGGCATTGGAAAATTTAAAGGCAAAAAGGTTAATCTCCACATCGACCCCACGGTACAGCCTGTGGCTCTACGCCACCGGCAATTGCGTTTCACCTGCGTCCCCTGGTGGAGGAAGAGTTAAAAAAGCTAGAAGCTGCCAGAATCATTGAAAAGGTCACAGGGCCCACTCCGTGGGTGTCCCCGATAGTCGTTGCCTGGAAGCCCAAACAACCGGGGGCTGTGAGAATTTGCGTGGACTAACCAACGCCGCAATTAAGAGAGAACGTCATATCACTCCGACTCTAGACGACCTGATAGGGGAAATGGCTGGGGCCTGTTGGTTTTCCAAGTTAGATCTAAGGTCCGGGTATCACCAGCTGGTACTGGATGAAGCATCCCGCAACATCACAACCTTTTCAACCCACGTGGGACTCCGAAGGTATACTCGCCTGAGTTTTGGGGTGTCCAGTGCGGCTGAGGTCTTTCAAAACATAATACATGAACTGATAATGTCAGTGATGACATCAAGGTACATGCCAAGAGTATCCCGGAGCATAATTCACGTCTAACTCAGGTCCTTCGCCGACTGCAGGATGCTGGACTCACTCTCCATAGGGAGAAGTGTGAGTTTTTGAAAACAAAGTTCCAGTTCTTTGGATACACATTCTCGACCGAAGGAGTCAACCCGGACCCCGAAGAAGTTAAGGACATAAAAAATGCTGTTGTCCCCACCAACGTTACCGAGGTCCGCAGTTTCCTTGGTATGGTAAACTACTGTGGGAGATTTATACGAGACCTCACCACACTCACTCAACCCCTACGGGACCTCACGAAGGACTCCACGCCCTGGAAGTGGGGCCCGGACCAGGCCAAGACATTCGCAGACATCAAGGATGCACTCTCAGAAGCGACCACACTGGCCTTCTTTGACCCGGGGAAGATGACCTCGATAGCCGTAGATGCTGGTCCAATGGGACTCGGTGCCGTTCTATTGTAGCGGCAACACCAGGAGGAGGATTGGGCTCCCTTAGCATTTGCCAGCCGCTCCCTTACCGAGACAGAACAGCGCTACTCCCAAATTGAAAAAGAAGCCATCGCTATTCACTGGGGGTGCCGTCACTTTCACCTTTATGTCTATTGCAAGCCGATTGTAGTAATGACAGACCACAAACCTCTTGTAGCTCTCTTCTCAGGCACTTCCACCAAACCACCACCTCGGATTGAGAAGTGGATGTTGCAGTACAGAATTATATAATTGCCGAATTGACTATCAACCAGGGTCTCGAAATCCTGCAGATTATCTGTCATGTCACCCCAGGGCTGCCACGGCTCAGGAAATGGAAGATGCTGCTGACACCGAAGAATATGTGAAGTGTATCCCAGCTCGGTCATGCCCCCTTCCACTTTCCATGGAGGATCTTCGAGAGGAGACCCGCAAAGATGACTGTTTGCAACGGGCCCGAGCGGCCCTCAAGAATGATAACTGGCGCAAGGTCAAAGACGAATGGAAGATACTGACTGCCAATGCCCAGCGCATAACGGATGGGTTATACCACGTCCGAGATGAGCTCACTGAAAATGCTACCGGATGCTTGCTGAGAGGACATCGCCTGGTCATTCCGACAGCTTTGACAGCCAGAGTTGTTCAGCTAGCCCATGTCGGACACCAAGGCATGGTCAAGACCAAGTCAAGGCTACGCACCAAGGTATGGTTCCCTCTCATGGATGAACTGGTGGAATCCACAGTTCGCTCCTGCTCGTCGTGTCAAGTGACGGGAGACATCCCGCGTCCAGCTCCGCTACTGGCAGAACCCAGGCCGCAAACACCCTGGTCATGTGTCAGCCTTGATTTTGGCAGTCTCCCCGACGGTCGACACATCTTCGTGGCCATTGATGATCACTCTAAATACCCCGAGGTTGAGATCTTTGCATCGCCCAGTGCCTCTGAAGTTATCCCGAAACTTGAGAAGGTCATGGCCACTCATGGCCTCATACAGGAACTGCGAACTGACAATGGGCCCCCATTCAAAGGACAAGAGATAGCCACCTATCTAAGCGCCCTCGGCGTCCGCCACCGGAGAATTACCCCAAGGTGGCCGCAAGCGAATGAGGAAGTAGAACGTTTTATGCGAACCTTAAATAAAGTGATATGCATTGCTCATGACAAAGGTCAATCTGTGGAGTTAGCCATCTTCACCTTTCTCCGAAACTACCGCCAGATGCCCCATACCACCACAGGTGTAGCGCCAGCCCATCTCCTCATGGGGAGAGTGATCACGGATTCTATTCCACACCACCCTCAATGGTGTCCTGAGATGCCTGATGAAGCCCAAGTGGACTCGAGACGTCTAAAAGTGCATGCTCAAGTCAGCCAGAGGAGGCGAGCACGACCCCTGATCATTGAAAAGGGAGATTTGGTGCTGCTCCGTAATAGAATAACCAGTGGCAAGTTCCGACTGCCATATGAAAAAGACCCATGGACTGTGGTTGATGTCAAAGGTACTCGGATCATCGCGACTCGAGGGAGAGAGACTGTGACCCGAAATGTGTCCCATTTCAAGAAGCATCAGCAGGCTGTGGCACCCTTGGTACCGGCTGGGGTAAGATCTTCCTCTGGTGCTCTGGCATTGACGGAGGACAGACAGAACCAACTGGAGGAAGCTCCCCTGGTAGAAAATGGCAGAGAGACCAGCATCAGCGTCCCGATACCAGGTGATGGAGCGGTGAGTGCAGGACCGGAGACTGAGCGTGGTCCCCCGGAAAACGGCCACAGTGAGGTAACATTGGGTGCCAGAATGGGAGAGGCCATGAGGCATGGGAGGTCTCAACATCACCTGCGGGGTAATGCAGAGCCCACTCGCCGCTTGCGGGACTATTTCACGTAAGACTGTTCTCAGTTGTGTGTGACATAAATTTTTAGCATATTCTTCAAGCCTATAAGACCTCCTACCGTCGGATAGGCGCGGGGATGGTCTGTATTGTTGGTTCAATGTTTGTTGGGGAGGAATGTTGTGTCGTGCCTGTGACGTAAAAGGCACGCACTGTGATAGTCAGGTGATCGCAACATAGAATAAATAGGGTGCGCACGTATGTACGCCTGTTGGGCGACGGACGGCGATCCCATCACATGCAAACCCTGTGTCCTGTGGTTATTACCGTCCTGGTGTACACTGGTCAGCCCCCCCCTTGTGTCGGAGCCCCCTCGCTACGTGGTCACTCACCCGACACAACACTCCCATGAGGACTGGCCCTTTTCCTTCTGTTACACGGTATGTCTTATTTAGTCTGTTAACACTATTTTCTTTATTGAGTTTCTCCTACGGCAGACAGGACATGCTTTCCTGCAACATTCAGCGCACCATGGCTGCTTTAACTTTCCAAACAGCCTGGAACACACTTTGATGTTTTTTCAAATGTAATTACAAAGGCGCCCGCTTCACGTACATTGTGCGTGTTTATGCACAGCTTGTTATTTATTCATTCTTGCTGTTTTATGACAGTGCCTCTGCTTCCACTGTCGGCACTATGGGTCCACAGCCTCTGCCTGCTGTTCTTTTACAGACTGCGCTGCTTCTCAGCCTGGAAATATAGTATTTCCTTCCTGTTGTCCATTCCCGCGTTCATAGGAAGGAGCCCCGCAGCCAACAGCCCGCCCAGCTCAGCCTCCAGAGAGAGCGAGCCCTACCGAGCCCCCTTCCCATGCCTGACTCTGGCCTTATGTCTCTGCAATGGATTACCTCCGAGACCATAAATTACCATAGGTTGTGGAGCCGGCATCAGTAGCAGTATCCCTGCTCGGCTCCCTGCTCGGATTCTATTACTGAACTCTTTTCACTTTGGTGCAGTTTTTTACAATCTGTATGAATCCCTGTATCAATTTTTTTTTAAGTACAACCCAACTTATTCAATAAATACTCTTACACTAGGTCTTTGTTTGATTTGTTATCACTCTTATTGATTTCAAAGACTTTGTATAGTCATTTCACATAAACACGTAAGCAAATACTTATTTCCCAATAACAAAATATATAACACACTTCACTGTATCATCATTTGACATAGACTTGTAAACAGATACCACATTTTACAGTAACAAAAATATGTTCCACGGTTCACTGTGACAATATACACATACTTAAAGCAAATTAACAATTCCGACAATAACTGACATTGTGTGGCGACATAACTTACACAAAACTTTTTTTCCATAAGCAGTGAGACATGTCATGGTACATTACACATATGTAACATATATTTACAAGTGTTATTTTCCTCTTAATATTTACAAGTGTTTTATTAATCTAACAGATTGTAGAAGTGCCTTATTGGGATGTCATGTGTCCTATTCTTATTTATTATTGGGAGCGGGTACCATTACGTCTTCTTCATTTTCGTGTACTTGTATTATTTAAGGTCCTAGTAAGGTCAGAATTTTTAATAGATAGTTTGTTATGGCACCCTCAATCGCACTTTCTATCATGTGAATCGTGTGCACTTGTGGATTGTTTGTTTGGACTTTGACCTTCAGATACAATACGCCGACACGTTTTGACCTTCAAAGGTGGACCTTGGCGGTATTTTTGTGGAAGGTCTTCTTCAGGGCCAAGTGTTCTTTGTTTGGACATGTGTTTTCTGGAGTTGTGTAACAATCTCTTGGGGTCTATGCTAGACCCTGCATGTAGGGTGGTCTTCCGTGATATATACATGGTGGGCTATGGGCCTCGTTTTCTTTGTCTTGAAATAAATCCGCTGTGTTTTCAGGGTAGCAGCCCTTCTCACTCTTTCTTTCCACCGACTTTCTGCCTGTCCTCTAGTTGCAAGCCCTGCTTACTTCCTGTTTTTGACTCTGGCCTTACACCACTGGGCCAGGCAGAATGGGCACTTTCCCTACCAATGCTCCGGCACACACCGTGGAGACGTAGAGGGGGAGCTGGAAAGAACAGCTGCAGACTTTCTCTGGCTCTGAAGACCGCTTATGCGCTCTCTCGTCACAAATCCCACTTACCTGGTTTCTATTAGCAATGTGCCAATGTGGCAATTACAGATTATGGGGCTAGTCGTCATCCTTGAATGGCAGCTTCGTCGCTTGAGTATGGCCATTTTCTGCTCTAATTGGTTTTCCGAGTGTTGGCTTCAGTTTTGTTGCCTTTGCAATGGGTTTTCTAACTGAATTCCTGACCCACAGAACAGTGGGCCTGACAATGGTCATGTAACCTCCACCAGCAACAGGTTCAATGGTATGTTGGGATGGCATCGCTGGAGCACCTGTTGGGTAGATCGTCGCAGGTAAAACACCTCTGTTTTCTGCACACCACCTGTGGTTATTTGTGTTTAGTGTTATTTAGTTTAGAGCACTCCACCTTTCATCCCACTAAGGCCGATACAATTTGTGTAACTTGTACTTTTTATGTATTTATTGAGAAGCAATAGGGTTTGGATGCAAAATGCTGTAAATTATATGCTATTGGTGCAGGCCAATCCTGACAGAGTGGTTAGAATAAAGCCATTGAGGTGGGTACTGATGGCAGATAGTATTTAAGTGCTAATAAACACATTGGTGGGTGATGTGTGCTGTGCAATTGTTCAACAGTACATGAATGTCCTGTAACACTTGGGGAACCTATACCTTATTTTCTTACATTGGACTATTTCTAAAAGTCAGATATAGCTAGTGAATATTTGTTACCCAAAGACACCATCTCAACGGGAACTCACCGGTGTCCTGTAATGGGATTTTCCTTTATAAACTGATTTAAACATGTACTTCACTCCAACTGGTTCAACTGCAGCCATTCACACAGACACATCCAAGAATGTATTAAGCAATTAAATCAAAGTAAAGGACTAGAACATAGTGTCCCCGGTGACATGCAGTCATAACAACTTTACGCTTGGATAAATAACCGCAGTATATGGCGGATTTTTGCAGAGCTTGCCTTCACCATGACCTTGGTAGCTTTGCATAGAGGTGGGCGAGCCACTGAAAGCTCGAGTCAAACTCGAGCCTGAAGCCTGGCTCTAGCTCAGGTCAAGGTCCTGTTGGGACCGCAAGTCCTTAATGAGCCAAGCTCATGTGGCTTCTGCCTGCTTTCCTCTACCAAGGTGTGGCTTTATGGTTATAGCAGCTAACTGTGGAATTAGGGAACCAGGTTCTAGTCTCTGCATCGGCTCAACATCCTGCGATTCTGGACAAATCAAGTAATCTCTCCGTGCTTATAAACAAGACCTGTAATGCTAGGTAATGTAGCTGGTACTTATCCATAGAGAACTTGGAGCATTGCAAAGGAGTGAAATAAAAAAATAGGGACTGTGTAACACTTGGCAGATCTAGAGATTTTATACATACACGCTCACAACCAATTTCAAAAAGGGGTATTCTTAGAAACCCCCAGATCCCTTTCCTATAAAAGCTCAACTTGAATTTGATTCGGGAGGGATCTGGAAGGGAAAGACACTCATAAATAGTCGATGCTTTAGGACTTGTTTTCAGAAAACTCAGTAACTCCAGAAGCATAAGGAACTAAACTTGAAGAATTCTGTAAAGAAAAATAAACATCAACATTGATTAATGATATAAAACGGTTATAAAAAGACTTAGGGCAATGATACATAAGACAAAATTGAGAAAAAGATACAGGAGAATCCTTATCAAAAAGTTGAGATAGCCACATCAGACTCTTGTCCTTCCGAGTACGCCAAAAGAAAGGCCTATTATTAATCTTAATTACGGAATTGTACCATATCGGCATTTTCAAAAACAAAGACGTAGTCAGAGTGAGTGGTAGGAATGTAGATTTGATCAGTGAGACAGTGTTCTGTAAAAGAGGAGAATTTAGAAACGATTTGGTAGAAGAGAGAGATAGCACCTCTTTAAAAGTAAAAGGAAGAAGAGAAGCTTTTTCAAAATCTAACCATCGTGGAGAGAAGATGAGGCCAAATCATGATTCCAAAGAGCTGCTTGACGTAAAGCAAAAGCTCTATGATAGTAATAAAAATGTGGACAATTTACCCCCCAATAATTTCAACTTTTGTAAAATAACTACAGCTACTCTAGGCTTTTTATTTTTCCACGTAAATCTAAGAAGTATTGAATTAATGTTCTTGAAAATGTATTTTGGAATATGAACGTACAACATAGAAACAAGATATAACAATAAAGGGGAAATCACCATTTTGATAGAAAGTAAATGGCCTCACCAAGATAGAAATAAAGGATTCCAAAAGGAGAGAATATTTTCGATCTTGATATTCAGCTCTTTAACTTTTATTTTTACAGTTTCTGGAATAGAATATGTTAACCAAATCCCCACATATTTGATTTTCACAGAGGTAGATCATTGATAATCAGTAACAAAATAGGAATGACTAATTGTATATCCAGAAACATTAAACAACAAGGAAATTTCATGTAAGAGAAGAAGTAAAGAACTATCAGGAGAAGGAATAAATAGAAGAATGGCATCTGCATAAGCAGCGTATTTTAGATGATGATCACCATAAGGAAAACCAGTAATAGAAGAATTATGAAGAATCCAAGAGAGAAAGGGCTCCAGAGCTAAAACAAATAATAATAAAGGAGAAAGTGGCAAACCTTGTCTTACACCCCTTTAAAGAGGAAAATATGAAGATACCACACCATCCACCAGTATGGACACCAAGGGGTATTTTATAAAAGAGTAATAAGAGCTATAAATTTAGGGCGAAATCAATGTCATCTTAACGAATGAAACAAAGACTCTCAATTTATTCTAGCTAATGTCTTCTCAGCATCTATTGCTATAGCTGCAAGGGAAGATTTACATGATGAGGGAGCTTTACTTAGAACAGTAAGAAATAATACAGCATTATCTGATATGTCTCCCTTTGATAGACCCTGATTGTTCTTTCTCTATAAGATGAGGAAGAAAAGAATCCGTACGATGAGCTAAGAGCTTAGCAAACATTTTATAATCAACATTCAACAAAGAGATAGATCTATAATTCTTACATTCTTGAGGATCTTTACTGTTCTTGTGAATAAGACAAATAGAGCTTCCCGAAAGGTACCAGAACTGGAAGAGGATACAATAAAATTATTTTAAAAATGATACAAATAAGGAAGGAGAATATTAGAAAAGTGAAGAAAAAACTCCACTGAGAAACCATCCGGTTCTGGTGTTTTCCCAAACTTTAGCATTCTTAACGCTGTCTCAATTTCTTCAGAAGTAAGTTTGTTTTCTAAAGATGCAAAGTCCAGATTTGGGGGAATAGAATGAGGGGTGTGATTTAAATAATCTACAATTGGGATTTATGAAATTTAACAAATTCTTCTAAACTGGCCTGATGATTAGTCGTGCCTCAATGACGTTGAAATCGAGTCAATAATATGTCTCTCCTTTCTTCCCTCAAGAAAATTTGCTAATGATCTACCAGCTTTATTTCTTCCACCATAATAATGGGCATTATTACTAAGAAGTATAGAGTCAACTTTATCAGTGGAACTAGTATTAAATTGCAATGTGGTTTGAAGCAAAGCTTTAAGGTTAGAAGACAATTTAGAGGTTAATTTTCCAAAGATTTAATTAACGAAAGCAACACAGTATGTTCTCGTAAACAACTTTTTTTTGTTCTTGGATACATAATTTAAAATGTAGTCTCGTGCCACAGCTTTGAGCATATCCCAGAGTAAGGAAGGAGAGAAATCAATATTGTCATTAAAGGGAAAAAATTTGGAGGCATAATAAATAAATGAACTAGAAAACTGAGCATCCTGCAATCATGAATTATTAAGTCTCCAACTATGGAAAGGAGAATGAGGGGGAACCAAATCCAAGTCTGAAATAACCATAGCATACTCAGAATGAACAGTTGGAGTGGTAAAGGACTGTATGATGCATTGTGCAAGAGATTTAGAAAGAAATATGTGTTCTAATCGTGAGAGTGTACCATGGGAAGTTGAATAAAAAGTAAAGTCTTGCACAGTAGGGTAAGACAATCTCCAGGACTCTACTAAGACTCCTTTAGAGATAGCAAAATAGAATTGCTTAAACATTTTATGTGGTAAAAATGTAACTGAGGATTGTTATCTAAAAACAGATCCATAATTTGATTACAGTCTCCTCCTAGGATAAAATATCTATCCTGGAATTGTATACATTTCTACACAATGTAGGGCTAAAAAATAAAATCAAGTTATAGAGGGGTGTAAACTTTCATTCTGGTAAGATGAACATTATCTATAATAAGATTCACAATAATCTACTTCTTTGGAAATCATAGTGATATTGAGGGATTTTGTATACAATATAACAATGCCATTCTTTTTATTCAGTGATTGGGAAACAAACACATGACCAACCCAAGCCCGCTTAAATTTCAAACCCCTCCATCTTCTGCTCGATCGTCCTCATAAAGGCAACTGTCTAAACTGCTTTAGAAACTCCAAAAAGGCGTTTGAAGGGCACGGACGTAGCAGAGCTCGATCCTTAATGGCCACTTTCCGTGATGCGTAAGCCACACCCCCAGCATGTATATTTTAGATGGCCAAGAACATGCCCTTTCTATGGTACTCTGAAGAAAGGACAAATAAGTTACCCAGGCCTCAAAAAGGATGTACATAGAGGCCAGATGGTTGAAGGTTCACGATATATGTAAATGGAAGGATCAGAAAACATTTTGGCTCTTTACTAACTAGTTAGATAAAGTACCAGATACTGAGCCAAGCAATTAAATTTCAGGGCAAAAGTGGGTTGAATAATGTCAATGCATTCTTATTATGAGAGACTCATGCACATTTTTAAGAATCATAGTGGAGTCGAAGAACCCAAGGAGGATAATGCCAGTGGTTTCGTTTTGTTTTGTTTCTGCATTTGTCACAGGTTTGGGGCTTAGTAATCATGTACAGTAAATTGAGATGTGATGGCAAACAAAGGGCATAGATAAAATTCTAAAGCTTGCCATAAATTTAGCAGTGATTTTTTTAAATGCGAAGCAGAAAAGATTCAAAGAGAAGCTGATGTTTGCCCAGACAAAGCTATTTGAGAGAAATGGTAGGAATCAGTAGGTTCCTATTTTGGTTATGTACATTCAGATAATTTTGGAACTAATGGGATATCTTTGATGCAAGGTACGAGAATGAGAAATGGAATGATGCAATCACAAGTTCAACGAGGGGGGATTGTGAACAACTCTGGAATGAATGCAAGCATTGACTTGTTGAATTAGAGCACTGTTTGTCACTTCTGTGGTAAAAGCAAGCATTGGAAACAGGACTGTTAACAGAATTTAATTCAGAATGATTTTGCTTCCCAGATGCAGAGAAAGAGGAATCAAATGCAGACACAGTCAGCATCCCCAGCACAACTCGCTCTGCTGCAGAGTGTGCATGATCAAAGACAGTCTTGCATGAGTATGACTACATGCTGGGCAAGTGCAAACTGACATTGGGAGTGCCGGTATGCAGCGTGCAAAGTGCTGTACAAGCTGGGCGTGGCTGCGAGTCGTGAGTCAGCAGGAGATCAGTGGCCATGAGGGGAGAGCGAGGCCGCTGCGAGCCTGGACCCAAATCGGACCACATTGACCTCTCCTAGTGGCCCCTGGGAGCAGCCGCGGTTGGTAGTAGGAGTAACTGCAGGGCGGTGACGTCGGGAGGGGTAGGGTGGGGGGTAGTAAACTATGGATTCCGGCAGTTTACAGGTAAGTTAAATTAATAAAACGAATTTCGTGGCGTGCACAGCATCGCATTTGGGGATGCAGTGCACGCAACGAAATTCGTTTTATTAATTTATATGTTAACTTACCTGTAAACCTCCGGAATCCATAGTTTACTACCCCCCACCCTGCCCCTCCCCAAGTCACCGCCCTGCAGTTACTCCTACTACCGACCGCGGCTGCCTGGGAGGGGTGTTGTGGGCGCGGCGGCAGCAGAGATGGAAGAAGCGGGGTGTCCGGAGTACCATGGTGAGGACCAGCACAGATGTTGCAGATCGGGGTGTACAAATTCTTCCTACTTCCATGGATAGAGTGATTTCACAGTTACACGCACATACACTCATCATACACTTGGGCCCATTTTACTAACATACACTCGAATACTCTATCAGCACTAAACCTGTGGAAGAAAAAAACTCCTAACCACCCTGCATCTACACCGAGGTCGATAAGACCTAATTGTTACTGTCCTGAGTCATGATCTAAACAATCTATACAATAATAATCAAAATAGAGTACTCAATAATTGACAAGAAATAACCACCAACACTGTATTTAAAATTATGGTACTTTATCTAAAATTAGTCAAAGAAATTCAATCAGAGTAAATCATTATTCTCATAATTACCTATTCTAGCTAAATGTCAGAATGGGTCAGGACAGGTCTCTCAGTAGAAGTCTCCCAAGTCGCCGTCCTTACAGCATCGATCTTCACCAACGCAAGTTCGGAAAGAAGTGGCCTCAAAATCCCGAATGCAACGACACAAACCCTCTCTAGTCTAGTATATTTATAATGAAAATTACAAAATAATAGCAACATAAAATGTTCTTGTTTTCCGTTGAGCCGCTGAGCAGAGCGAGCAGGAAAGGATGTAGCATCGCTACATTTGGAAAATCTCCGCTCAGAAAAATCACAAAAATAAAAAAACGGAAGAAGGAAACTCTAGGTTTACAAATGTTTCTTTTTCATTCACATTTCCTCGGAACCAGCGCTGCAATCACAAAGTTCATTGTGGCTCCCTTGTCCTCCAAAGACATTTGGACATTCGCCCAGAGCTGCTGTCCTCACGGAAATTTTTAAACCAGGCAAAGACTGTGGTCAGATGACTCTCGACCATGTTCAGCAAGGCCTTCTCATCAAAGTTCGACTACTCGAATGCAGGCTTTAAACGGCAGCCATTTTTAATAGGCCAAAACGTACCATCTTAATTAAAAGAGACAAAAACAACGTTACCACAGCATAATGATTAAACAGTGTTAACCCCACTAATACCCTTATGTGTATGTAATTATCTAGCCTTTGCAACACAGAAAAGCATTAGTACACGACATTTCAAAAGCGTTTTGTGCTTTAAAACAAACAGCACTCAGCAACATTTATTTAATAAAACATGCACATTATTATTAAGCAACATGAATGCATCCCCACGTGTAGTTTTCTCTTGTTAATTCGTATTGATTAGTCAGAACATTTACACAAAACAAATAATTAATAATTACAAATTAATATTTTTAATTATCGACAAATAGACAAACCAGAGCTTAAAAACCCAATACATTTTCAACAGAAAACTCTGCTCCAGCAATCCCCCCTTTGGAGATATTATCACCAAATAAACAACCCAAAAAAAAAAAAAAATATTTAGTCCCCATTTTAGGAGAAATTGGAAATGTCTTTTTCTCCTTACACAATATTACACACCAGACACCCTTTCATCATCCCTCTTTGTTTCCAAGTAAACACTCTCCCTCAATTCTTCTAATTCTATTTCTTGTGGTTCTCTTTTCAACCTTTTATTTCTCTTTTCAATATTTCTTTTGATTAATTTATTTTTCCCTCCCCTGTTTTTACAACACAAACACACCAATCTCAGTATCAATAAAGCAACAATTATACAAGTCAAAGGAAACAATATCTTACCTATAATAGCACTACCTATTTTTGCAATAAAATTCTTAACAGCTATCACCTTATTAGCTAATTTAGTCCAGATACTCTCAGCTTCTAGTGGTACTAATTCTTCATGCAAATCAGTAATATTTTTGATATAGACCTTCAGGTCTTTGCTTTCGTCTGGAATGTAAGTGCAACAATGTTGAACTTTCAGCATTCCACAGACTCCACCCTCCTTGGCCAATAGAATATCAAGGGCAAGTCGATTTTGCATAGACATGGCACGTACAGCAATCAATTCCGTATTTACCAAAAGAAACCCTCCAGCGGTATTTGTCGATAAGCGATCCACCACTGTTGACAGTTTCCGAATTCCATATGCATTTAAAGAAATTCCCACTGCTGGAATTAAAGCTCCAAAAATGTCACCCACTATTTCAGACCAAGTTTCTCTCTTAAAACGTGTTAGTAAATTAATATGTTCTACATCTTCTATTCCATCTATATGAAAGATCTTTGGAAAGACCAGGCCCACATAACACGTGCCATACCAATGGTCAGGCAACCTGTAATAAGCCTTGTTCCCACAAACATAATACACTCCTGGGAAAACTGGATCCTCTCCTCCCTTGAAACCCCATCCTGTCGCAATGAAGTATGTATCATGACACTCACTAGTCCCAACAAAATATGTATCATATTAGGATTTCCTTCTGGTAATGCACAGCTTACCCTTCTGTGGTGCATCTAGAGCTAAAGTTGGACTAGCCCCATTTTTCAATTCTTTTCCCATCTCAATGTCCCAAATTGTCTCACTCATTTTATATTTCCCTGCCTTTTCATGCATGCTCATTCTCCTTTCCTCCACCATATTTAGGAAAGCCTTCTCCTCTTCTTTCAAGCTGCAAGTTAAATTATTCTTAAAAATGTAATCTAATGTTAATTCTTCTTTTTCAATAAAAATCTCACCAAAAATGTTAGCTTCTTTAGCTGGATTCAGCTTTTTGTTCATAGGCAATTGCCCAAAAATGTTATCTTTGTTAGACATCTCATAATCTATTTTCCCTAACAGATAAAAAACACTACTTAACACACTACAAGAAATTCCATACGTAGCTGGTAACTGGTGATAAGTAACACCCTCTGAAACGGATGCAGGTAACTGCATACATACATAGCAATCCCTAACTTCCATTGTCTTCACATATTCGTACAACAACTTTGAAAAAACATTACTAGAAAAATCATTAATTGACCTATCTTTATGTATGTAAGTATTACTAATTCTAGTTGGAACTACCTTTTGCGAACTTTTCCCTACATTAGTCACATTCTCTGTATGCATCTCAAATGTACCTATTGTAACTATAAAAGTAACTAATAAAGCTAAAACACCCCATAGTAGCATTAATAATCCAGTACAGCAGCAGCACATTCTACACCATTTTTTCAAAAAGGCACATCTACTTTCATTATTCTCTATGTTAGCCATTTTACTACTTTGACCTTGTCTTTTGACTTAGCCTCTACTACTCCACTACTGAAATTTCTTGAACTCTGGATTTTTTCAAACAATTAATTTTCAGACTTTCTTCTTTTCATTTTCTCCCAAGTGATTTCTTCTGTTCACTCAATTTGGATATTCATCACTTTTCACTTCTTCTTCAGCAACATCAAATTGTATCAGATCATCAACAACATCCTGTGCATCCGACTCTTCTCCAATGTCAGTCAGGATAACTTTTAAGATTCCAACAGATTTTTCCTTTTCCTCAACCACTTTTCTCAAGATCCCCTCCGGATTGTCTCGATTCACTGTTTCTTCTTCTCCTCCTTCAGACAGTGCCACATAAGACCATTCCGGTGATCTGTACTTTTGGTTGGGTCTTCTAATTCTCTTTATTTCCTCGGGTTCTTTTGATTTCTTTTGCTCCTTTTTCTTCACTTCATTTTGACTCGACACCTCATTCACTTGTTCAGCTTTCGAGGTATTTGCTCTTATCAGTCTGTATCTCAGCCTCTTTACTCTGTTGTTAGG
Source organism: Triturus cristatus (assembly GCF_964204655.1). Taxonomy (NCBI): domain Eukaryota; kingdom Metazoa; phylum Chordata; class Amphibia; order Caudata; family Salamandridae; genus Triturus; species Triturus cristatus. The sequence goes on from NC_140595.1 coordinate 722,577,893, forward strand.
CCAAAAATCTCCTCTTACAACCTTTTTCGGTCTTGTTTCTGTATTATTTCTTTCTCCAATCCAAGTTCTCTTTCTCAGAACTCGACCTTCTGATTTTTCATTCTCACTTTCATCCGATTCTGTTTCAAATGCCTCTTGCTCTTCAGCAGTTTTCTTTCGCTCCACAGTCTTTTTCACCACTGTTTGAGACCTCCCTATTTCTGTCCCTCCTCGGGTCTCCGACACGCAATCTTCTTGCTGTCTACTTGTCCCTTCACCTAGCTTATCAGGAATGTTCCCTACACCTCCTCGGGGGTCTTCCGCAATCTGTCCCTCTCTATCTTCTTCTGACCCTACTTCTTCAGATGCAATCTCAAGTGGTTCTTCAATCTCCTCCTCTTCTGATTCAGGAGTAGTTTCTGTAGAACTGCTCTTTTCTCTTCTTTTTCCTCCACTGCTTGTTGGAACTTCAGGCTCTCTTACAGAATCTGATCTCCTTTCTGAGATTCTCAATGGTTCTCTCTCTGAACTTTGATTTATTTTTTCTCACTGGTTCTGTGTCTTCATCATCACTGGAATCTGACTCTTCAAAATACTCCTTACCAGTCCCATCCTTTGGGTATGGAACTCTCAGAGTATGACTCGCATGTACCCAGTTTTTCACACCAGCACACTTCACTGCAGTTGTCGTAGTCAGAATGACTTGTCTTGGCCTTCCGCACCTTGGAACCAAGCAATTTCTTCTTCTGTGTACTTTAATCCTCACCCAGTCCCCTGGACTCAGATCATGAGCTTGCTTCTTCTCAAGTGTGGTAGCTTCTTCTCCAACCTGGTGAAACACAGAATGAACTGCGTCAGCCAGGCCTTTACAGTAATCCAAAATCATGTCATCAGTTATTGTCATCAACTTATTGACAGGTACAAATGCATGACGCATTGCACGTCCCATCAAAATCTCATGTGGACTCAAACCAGTAGTTCTATCTGGAGTAGATCTAATAGTCATTAGCACTAGAGGCAAGATATCAGGCCATTTCATTCCAGTGGCTAAACACATCTTACCAATCCTGTTCTTGATCGTGCCATTTATCTGCTCAACAACGCCAGAAGCCTCTGGTCTGTATGCACAATGTAGCTTCTGCTGTATGCCCAATGCTTCACAAATCAAACTCATGAGCTCATTATAGAAGTGTCCACCTCTATCAGACTCAATCGTTACTGGAAACCCGTACCTAGGAATCAACTCTCTTAACAGTAACTTTGCCACTGTTATTCCATCATTTCTCCTAGTCGGATAGGCCTCCACCCATCTTGAGAACAAACAGACTACCACTAGAACATACCTCAATCTGTTCACTTGGGGCATTTCAATAAAATCTATCTGCATTCTCGTGAAAGGACCACCTTCTCTGCCTATCGTTCCCAGACTCACCACTGTCTTTTTCCCAGTGTTAAATTGCTGGCAAATAAAACATCTTTGACAGATGCTCTCTGCAATTGTCCTGAACTTTGCATTGTACCAAGTTTGTTTAAAAGACCTGATCATCGCATCCCTTCCCAAATGTCCCTGGCCATGATACATCCTTGCCATTGTCGACAGCATAGAGTTAGGCATGACTGGTCTGCCATCTCTATAGACCCAAACATGGTCTGTTTCTCTTGGGGCACAACCTGCCTTGATCCAGTCTTTCTTTTCTTCCTTTCCTGCCTCATCCTGCAACTATTTCACCTCATCCCACGTCTCTAGGACATTAGTAAACATCACAGAACAAAAAGACATTTCACCTTCTCGTTCCCTATTAATTGAATGATTATTTTTCGCGCAATATTGTGCAATGTCGTTAGCAAATCTGTTGCCAACAGTTACAAAATCATCTCCTTGTCCATGAGCAGCACATTTCACAACTGCTAATTCTTTAGGCAGCTGTATCGCCTCAAGTAATTTTCCAATCACTTCAGCATTCTTTATCGGAGTCCCACTCGACGTCAAGAAACCTCTCTGCAGCCAAAGTTGGCCAAAATCATGCACAACTCCAAATCCATACTGACTATCAGTCATCACAGTCACTCTCAGATCTTTCCCAATTTCACAAGCTTTCGTCAATGCCACCAATTCTGCAACTTGTGCAGATTTCACTCCTTTTAATGGTGATGCTTCCATAACTTCTGAAACCTTGCACACTGCATATGCTGCACTCAGCACACCCTCATCATTCCTCAGACATGATCCATCCACAAACAGCACATGATCACTTTCACATAATGGAAGATCCCTTATGTCTGGTCTCGGTTTTGTACAGTAATCCAGCACATCCAAACAATTGTGATCATCTTCTGTCTTCACACCCACATTTTCAATATCTGGCAACAATGTCGCTGGATTTACATTCACACATCTCTCAAGAGTCACATTTGATGCTCCCAGAATGACTTTCTCATATTTAGTCAGCCGACTATGTGACATATACTGAGTTCTGCTTCTTGTCAAAAGAATTGCCACATTATGAGGTACGAATACCCTTACAGGATATCCCATTATGATTCCCTCACTTTGTTCCAGGCTTCTGCATGTTGCAGCCACAGATTTCAGACAACCTGGTAAACCCACAGCTACAGGGTCAAGTGTCGATGAGAAGTACGCAATAGGCCTTCTCAGTAATCCATGCTTCTGAATTAACACTGAAAGTGCACATCCATTTCTCTCACTGCAGTACAACTCAAACTCTTTTTCATAGTCTGGCATACCCAAAGCAGGGGCTTCACACATTCTGCTCTTCAGCTCCTCAAATGCTGCCATTTGTTCTCCATCTAGTTCCAATGGGTCTTTTACCTCACTTTTTGTCAGCTTAATCAGTGGTCTTGCTATCAGAGAAAAGTTACTAATCCACTGACGACAATAACCCACCATCCCCAGGAACATTCTCACTTCCCTCTGGGTCGTTGGGGCCTTCATTCCCCTGATAATTTTGATCCTGTCATCAGTCACCTTTCTCAGACCCTTTTCAATATTGTGTCCAAGATAATGCACCTCTTTCTTGCAAAATTGCAATTTGGCTGGAGATACCTTTAACCCTCCGTCTGCCAAATGATTCAATAAAGCTATGGTATCTACTTCACAAGCTTCACGTGTCTTTGATGCCACGAGTAGGTCATCAATATACTGCACTAGTACTGAGTTTTCAGGCATAATCAAGCTCTCCAATGATTTTTTCAATAACTGATTGAATATCGAAGGACTCTCTGTATACCCCTGTGGGATACGACACCATGCTAAAATACGCTGGCCAAACCTAAATGCAAAAATCGGCTGGCTGTCATGATGCAATGGAATCGAAAAGAAAGCATGACACAAATCAATCACTGTGTACCACTCAGCATCATGTGGAATCTGATACAAAATCACTGACGGATTTGGCACAATGGGACAACATGCCACCACGATTTGATTAACTTTTCTCAAATCCTGTACAATCCTGAACTTCCCATTAGGTTTCTTTAGCCCCATTATCGGTGAGTTACACGGGCTACTCAATAGTTCTCTCAAAACTCCTTGCTGAATCATTTTCTCAATTATAGGAGTTATTCCTTCAATTATTTCTGGTGTCATTTTATACTGAGGAATGTTAGGATAAGTAATTCCCTCTTTCACTGCACTTTTCACAGGATCTACATTATTTATCAATCCCACATCCTCTCCAGTAAAATCCCAAACTGTCCTTTTCACTGTGTCTCTCAGCTCTTGAGGCAAATCCTCCGGATCAAACACAGCATATGCACCAACCATTTCACTCTCTCTATTTCCTAGAGTCATTCGGTACAAAACATCCTCATCTGGTGTCTCAAAAGCTATTCCATCCGGCGTACAAAAAATTGTACAGTTCATCTTACATAACAGATCCCTGCCTAACAGGTTCACTGGACTAGTGTCACAGACAATAAATCTTTGCATGTCTGAAAATTTCCCTATTTGTACCCTTACTGTTTCAGTAAGACGTGTCTTGATTTGTGTATTGGCTACACCAACTACTTGGATTGCTTCATCCGAGAGAGGAAGATTTCTAATATCTGTTGACCTGACAGTTGATCTTGTCGCACCTGTGTCTACTAAAAAAGTAACACTTTCTTCATTTATTTTCCCATCTACAAATGGTCCTGCCTGGTCTATTTCTAGAGTTGCACCAAGTATGCACTCTTCCTCCTCTCTTCGGCACCGTCAATAATCACCTTCAGACTCACGCCCTTCATTCTTTAACAAGTACTGCTGTACCTGGTTAGAACGCCTTTGTTTGTTTACCTGCTCATCATTGTAGAATCCTGAATCCTGATTGTACTTTTGTGACCATCTATTCTGCGGCAAGGGCGGTTTTGGCTTTTGGCTCTGCTGTCTCACAACCTTCTGTTGTTGCTGCTGTTGATTATTCCCCTTGTTCTGCACCTGTTGATTTAAGGTTTTACCCTCATTATTCGCTAATGGTGGATTGGTACATTCAGATCTCCAATGTCCCAGTTGGCCACAGTTGTGACAAGGGAACTTCTTCTTTGCTTCCTCGAGATTCCCCTTTCCTTTCCCTGCATATCTGGGCCTATTCCCTGAATTATTTGCCTGTTCCACCAACTGTGCTTCTTGTCTCTCCGCAACCTTCACTTGTGCCCACATTGCTTTCTCTTTCAGCTTTCTCTGTTTTGCTTCAATTTCATCACTGAAGTACTTTGCATGTCTCAGAATCTCATCTATTTTCTTACTCTGCCAATCCACTGTATGCTCACGAATTCTCTCACTAATCTCAGGTCTCAGGCCATATACAAATCTGTATACAAAATGTCTCAAATCTTTGTCACCCAGGTGCTCATCCCCACTGAATTGTTTAAAAGCCAGTATCAGCCTCTCATAAAAAGCATGAACTGATTCTTTTGCTTCCTGATGTGTTCGATCTATTTTAACCCAGTCTGTCTCTTTTGGAGGTACTTTATTTTTCAGGTATACGATCACCTGCTCATACTTTCTCATTACCTCTGGATCTGGTGCTCCTGTTCTCTGATCTCTTGGATATTCCTCAGTAGGCCAACTTACAACTATTTTACACTCAGCCCACAAGTCTGCTGGAACAATTATATCAAACAGACTATTCAGGTCAATCCACAGTACTTTTGACAATTTCACAAACCTGTCTACCTGCCTATACCACTCGACGGGCTTTTCTCTCAGTCGAGGGAAATCATTCGTAAATGATAAAATATCCTGTCTGGTCCATGGAACATGTACATATCCTCCTCCAGGTATTTCTCTCATAGGATAAACATCCACTGTTTTCTCTTTTTCTCTCACAGGAAATGCTGAATAAGTCCTGTCCCCTGATTCTTCTCTTTTCTTGTACCACCTATCCTTCCACTTCTCTACATCACCCCATCTTCGCAACAATGCGACCATTTCCTTAATCTGTCCTGTTCTACCAGCACCATTCAGATTTTCAATGTCTTTGTCTGTGAAATCCATCCTGTAAGACTTCTGCAAAGCTTTCACTTTATCAATGTCAACTCCCTGCTCATTCGCTACTGCTCTTAACCTGTCATGTGTATTTCTTGCTCTCCAGGTGATGTTTTTGCACATAAATAACAGTTCACCATCATGATGATTTTTTAGAATTTCTGTAGGAATTGTCCCTGCAACAAGCTCCTCTAATTCTACACGTAACCTAGCCACATCAATTGCCTGTGAATCTTTATCCATCTTTTGAAGGACTTTCATCCAATCATTCAAATCTTCAGCTGTTATTTCAGTAGTTTTTCTCACTGGAACCACTTTCTTCTGTGGTTCTAAAATCGGCATCCCTGAACAACTAGCTTCACTAGCATCCAATCTCGAATTAGATTGTACCTCTAATCCTTCACTACATGTATCATGTCTGGATTGTCTCAGATCACTACTTTCTGTCCTTTTCCTGAATCTCCTGAGGGACCAGCCAAACTTGTTATTTTATTCCCAACATATGGAATCACCAAACCATTCTCACCTGTCCTCTGCTTATCAAAAACAGGCATAACCGGACCTATTGTTACAGGCACCGTAACAGCTTCCAGATTCTTTGTCAGCTCTCTAATCTTTTTAGTCAGCTCTGATGTAGTTCTGGCTAATTCTCTCGTATTCTCGTCACCACATCGATTCTCTCTCTCCCTGAAAGGATTACCACTTCTTAACTCAGGTGTCACATTTTCTGTTTCAATAATACGCAATGTATCTCTTATCGGAGAAACAACTGGTGTGCTCTCCTCTGGTTCTGGTCTATATGGAGGTGGTCTCTTGTAAATCATGTCATTCAAGACCTCATCCTCATACTCATTAACTCCATATCTTCTCACTTCTGCCTCAGGAACCCTTTCCACACCCTTCCTTTCTTCCCTCTCGTCAACTGTTCTCATAGGAAATAATCCCTCGGACATACTAGCATCTCGCCATCTCTTCATTCGATCATTATGAGTTTCACGATCATGCCTTCTTCCAAACATGTATCTGTAATTTCCTCCAGACCTCTGCTTTTCTCGCTCATGTACTTCCTCTTCCCATTCTACTAAAGCCTCAAACTGTGTCGGCCTTGGTCTTGGGTCAAGACACAACATCTTTTCCCGTAAATTTTTCAACACGGCCAGATTAAATGAACCATGTTCTGGGAATGCTAGGACACCATCTTCCTTTGTGTACCTTACCCAATTCTCCAACCATATACAGGTATGATACCCATATCTTGCAGCCATGAAGGATGCAGGCGTTTTCGTTGGAGGTAACAATTCACCTTCTCTTGTTTTAACATCTTTATCCTTGTCAAACCATCGTTTTATTTTCCCGAACAAAGATTTTTTCTTTTTCTCTTCTTGGTAATACATTTTAACGTTTACCAAAATTTTCTAATCCCTTCCGTATTACAACTGTACAATACGATTTTTCATCCAATAACAGCGCGACTCACACCAACGCACCAATCCTGGAACGTTTACGTCACTCTGTACCTCTTCCAATCCTTGCGCGGCTCACACCAACGCACGAATCACAGCGCGAGCACTGTACTGATCTAGTATCCAATCAGAGCGCGGTCTCAATGACGTCAGCAGTCGCTGCAGTCGCTCCTACTCCTGTCTCCTGTCACTCGTCTACCCCTCCTTTACAAAATTTCTCAGTAGACTTCGTGTCAAATTCTACAAAATCTATTAGTTACAACATATAAACATCTCCATTGTCTGCTTCGCTAACCATAGAATAGTAAAGAAAATCTATTTCACAAGAATCCCGTCTTTCACTCACTTCTGTTCCAGTACGGAATTAATACTCTCGTTGACACAGTAGCACATCCCTCTACTCTGCCCTTCTAACATGCATTCATTAACTGTTTCCTCTAGGACTGATCCAAAGAGTTTTACAACCAACTAAATGCTCGTACATTCACGCACATTCATACAAGAAAATGTAGTACATACACACAGAATCCTTCCCGAGAACAGCGAACAATCTGTCCCGCTACAGAATTATAATACATGTTAACGAAGCAGCTTTCTTCTGCCCAGTCCTTCAAACAAGCTCAGAGAATACCTATTACTTCTCCCGCGATAAGCTTTAACAGTGAACCTTACAGATCCCTGGGACTTAAGACCAGAGTTTCATAGATAACCTTCGCTACCATACGCACTCCTTTTATACCAGAAATATTTCTAATAGTAACATACGACGATGTCACTGATTCCGAACCCAGACAATGTGACGCGCAACTTCAATTGTCACACGTTTTTTCCTGCATACGTACAGGACCAACAATCCCGTCTTTCCCGAGAGCAGTATATACTTCCCTCTGCCCTACTACGGAACTGCTACCAGCTCCCAAGTTCCAGAAGCACTACATATAACTCAATACGACAACTTCAACATATAGTATTAGTACATATACCATCATCAATCAATAATCAATAAATCAAAGCCAATGTACAAGCAATCTAATCAGATCAAGACAATAATCAATAACCATCCTCTGCTACCAGGAAATTGTTGCAGATCGGGGTGTACAAATTCTTCCTACTTCCATGGATAGAGTGATTTCACAGTTACACGCACATACACTCATCATACACTTGGGCCCATTTTACTAACATACACTCGAATACTCTATCAGCACTAAACCTGTGGAAGAAAAAAACTCCTAACCACCCTGCATCTACACCGAGGTCGATAAGACCTAATTGTTACTGTCCTGAGTCATGATCTAAACAATCTATACAATAATAATCAAAATAGAGTACTCAATAATTGACAAGAAATAACCACCAACACTGTATTTAAAATTATGGTACTTTATCTAAAATTAGTCAAAGAAATTCAATCAGAGTAAATCATTATTCTCATAATTACCTATTCTAGCTAAATGTCAGAATGGGTCAGGACAGGTCTCTCAGTAGAAGTCTCCCAAGTCGCCGTCCTTACAGCATCGATCTTCACCAACGCAAGTTCAGAAAGAAGTGGCCTCAAAATCCCGAATGCAACGACACGAACCCTCTCTAGTCTAGTATATTTATAATGAAAATTACAAAATAATAGCAACATAAAATGTTCTTGTTTTCCGTTGAGCCGCTGAGCAGAGCGAGCAGGAAAGGATGTAGCATCGCTACATTTGGAAAATCTCCGCTCAGAAAAATCACAAAAATAAAAAAACGGAAGAAGGAAACTCTAGGTTTACAAATGTTTCTTTTTCATTCACATTTCCTCGGAACCAGCGCTGCAATCACAAAGTTCATTGTGGCTCCCTTGTCCTCCAAAGACATTTGGACATTCGCCCAGAGCTGCTGTCCTCACGGAAATTTTTAAACCAGGCGAAGACTGTGGTCAGATGACTCTCGACCATGTTCAGCAAGGCCTTCTCATCAAAGTTCGACTACTCGAATGCAGGCTTTAAACGGCAGCCATTTTTAATAGGCCAAAACGTACCATCTTAATTAAAAGAGACAAAAACAACGTTACCACAGCATAATGATTAAACAGTGTTAACCCCACTAATACCCTTATGTGTATGTAATTATCTAGCCTTTGCAACACAGAAAAGCATTAGTACACGACATTTCAAAAGCGTTTTGTGCTTTAAAACAAACAGCACTCAGCAACATTTATTTAATAAAACATGCACATTATTATTAAGCAACATGAATGCATCCCCACGTGTAGTTTTCTCTTGTTAATTCGTATTGATTAGTCAGAACATTTACACAAAACAAATAATTAATAATTACAAATTAATATTTTTAATTATCGACAAATAGACAAACCAGAGCTTAAAAACCCAATAAATTTTCAACAGAAAACTCTGCTCCAGCACAGACAGTCCCTGCCGCAGGAGTTTTGGGTTGCAAGAGTTGAGGGCATTGTGGAGCTGGTGTGTGCGCTCCACATCTTGGACTGTACTTTGCCTGCCTCAGCCCCCCACTGCAATCATTAGATATTTGGGTAAAGCCAAAGGAGTGGCAGTAGATATCTTTTGGAACTGGTAGTGAGAGGTAAAGTGCCTAAGGGAGAACAATTCCTAGAAAGGAGAAAAAACTAACAGAGAGCCTGATTATGGAGTGGGCCACTGATTGGAAGCCAGTGGATAGAAGCTGAAGGGTTGCATGAAGTCAGGCGAACAATGACCAAGGAGTCCAATGGTGCAATGGCCAGTAGGGCTACCGCTGCCAGAGGGGAGATAGTGGTGTGCGGCGGAAGTGGCCACTCTAGAGTGCGGTGCGGTTTGCTGCCCCACTACTCCCTGCGCTACTATTGCCACCGTCAAGTCACTGGTTTGAGCCACTGGTTATCAGCCACCAGCTCCTTCTCTCTGCCTCTCGTCATCATCCAGCAGTTGCTCTGCAACACCTCAGTGATAGCGACATCTGAGCCTCAGGAAGTGAATCTTCCAAGGAGAATAATGACCACAAAAAACTGAGATCTGGTCGCCTGCTCCAGGGTAGGGCCTGCATGAAAACCAAATCTAATCCTCTTGCGATCAAAGACTTCCCCTCTACGATGTTGAAAGGAAAAAGTCAGATATTCATCTTCTGCGAAAAGGAGAAGCCATCGCAGGACGAGTCAAAGCCGAATATGGACCCAAGTGGGGGGTTGAATGAAATTGTGCGATCAGATGGCCCAAATAGGCCTGGCTCCAAGAGGGAATGGTCTATTCCGTTGGAACCGGAGAGGGCGATGTCAAACTCGAGGTCTGGTGCTGCCCCTTCACAGAAGGACTTCTTAGAGACTCATGGGGTACTTCTAATTTTCCCGCTACACTTCCTCCTTTCCCCCAACCCTCCTCAGCAGGGCAGAGCGGTATGACTGGTGCAGCCGCACTGGGTGCTGACTTCAGGGGACGCCGAGTTTGCAAGTTTATTTCGGTTTCAAAAGCAGCTGCTGTCGCGTTTCTGGCCTCCTGAAATTTCAAGACAACAATAAAAATGTCAAGATAACTCTGGTGATTAATGTTTCTCCTGGAAAGAGATCGGAGTTATGTTTAGTTGAGGTTTTGACTGATTATAAAATAGCACAGGGGGTTAAAATGCAAAGCAGATCACAAAGTGCTTACAATATAAATAGGTCAGTGGGTTACTGCTTTGAAAAGAGACATCCTTTTGTTGCAGTCTATGCGTTAAAATCCTAATATAGAGCAGTGAATGCTCAAATGTCATCAAAGAACTGCATGCACACTGCAAAGTATAGATAGGAGCATAGATTAATGTTGCAGAAAGGGTAGAAATCGATTCTTATTATTAAAGAGAACCCCCAAATAGGGTGTTCCATTTTCAATTCTGAGTTTGTGCTTCTCCAAACCAAGCACTCTTAAACTCTACTGCCTACCAGTTTGGATAACATGTCACTCCTACACCTTGTAGACCTCTGGCTAATGTAACATTTCTTCTACACTGATTTATTCACGTGTGATTGTTTGTCTCTATCTCATGTGTGTGTGTGATGCAAAGTGCTCTGACACCCACCAGTGGTATGAGTGACGCTATATAACTAATTATATGCATCTGAAAGAGAGTGGTTATGGAGACTTGGGGGGCACTGATAAATGTGGTGGTGGAGGAATGCGTGGTGGGGGGATCACCCCATCCACCACAAATAGGAGGATGCCAAGAAATACTGTTGTACCCGGCGCCACCAGTGCTAAAGCCAGTGCTGCTCCTCAGAGCCTCTTTTTCTAGTTTCTGGGGCGGTGGACAATTTCCACATAACGCCCGAGACGATTCTTCTCAACAAATAGCTGTAAAGGCTCGGGACGATGATTATACTCTGCCAGATTTTGATTTTGATTTATGCAGGAGATATGGTTTAGAAGACAAAGGGGAGAATTTGCAGCCTGTAGGGACTCCTCCTATGATGGCAGCCTTGAAGTAAGCGGTGTACGATTTGCCAGATCAAGAGGTAAAAGTGTCATCTTCTTTACTTCAAAAGACTTTTATCCTCAATTTTACAAAAATTGGTCAGTGGATCAGACTGTATTTTTGATACTGTGATGGCAATACTGAAGGAATTGACCAGCAGCAAGAAGGACAAAGATACAGACCTTGAAATAGAAGGGTCCATGATGCTTGGTAGAAAGATCTACCATAAAGATGTTTGACATCAAAGTGACTTTGGGTCCCAGGAGGGAAAACCACAATGAAAGAAGACCACCTGGTGCAAAATACTGGCTATAGCATAGTGGCAACAATTTCTAGCATTAGAGAGACCAGGCATTTTTAGGGGAGGAGTGTGGAGAGACGGGCAATCATAACAAAACTCTGACCTTGGCATACTACTGGTAAAATATAACATATGGGTCACTGATGGCATACAGATGTAATCAATGGCAAAATTCTGGCTGTCCATGTTGTGTGTAATTATTGACATAAAGCGGTACATAGAGGGTGGTCCATGACAAAATGGTGACACTTACATCATCCGTAGCCCTTCTAGAAGAATTTGGGCTAGCTCACTTCAATTCAGTGCAAATATTATGCCCCATCAGTTTCAAAGAGCACCAGCCGCCACTAAAGTAGCATCACGTTTGTTGCACAGACTGGCGTAAAATCGTTTTTGTTATTTACTAAGCCACCACACCATTTTGCGTGGTTTAGTAAATACAAAGTAATGCAAGGCAGCGCAATGTGCTGCTTTGCATTACTTTGCACTGGGAAGGCGGTCCATTGGTAGAGCATGAGCACTCCCATGCGTCCAACCAATGATTTTGGCACATTCCCAGAATTACTTAAGCTAATAAACCTGGGAATGCATCACATTGCTATGCCTCACTGAACCAGGCAGACCAAGGAGAAATATCTTTATTTCTCCTTGTCACTTCCTCTTTCGAAATGTGTTGCATTCTGCAGCATGCATAGAAAGAGGAAAATGCCAATAAAAATTGTTTTTGTGCAGGAAGAGATTCCTGACTGCACAAAACAATCCTGTCTCTAACCATGGTGCAAGACTGCCTGCATTGGCGCTAGGCAGCACACAGTGCCAGGATGTGGCAGAAATGCACCATATCTTAGCTGATATGGTGCATTTCTGCTGTCTCTCTTTCAAGCAATGCAGCACAGCAACTTCACTTGCTGCCCTGCGTTGTGTGAAGAATGAGGGAATCTGATGCTAAGAGAGCGCGAGTGGATGCTGGCTACTGCCGTTAGTGTCCAGTAGCATATAGTGCTATTTTCTTAGCGCAAAATGCATCCTCGAGCTCACTTTGGACGCAAGGGTACATTTTGCACTACAAAAATAGCACTTAATTCTGGATATATGCTTCTCACAAAATATTGCATAATTACAAGTAATTTTGCAATAGCTAATGAGTAATTACGCCTGAGAGACTTGCGCTATTTACACCCACCCTTAATTCCAAAGTCTCACTGGAAGATTTGCTAATATGTAAAGATAAAGGTGTTAATAAAGCTATTAAGTTTGGTATATTTCTGAAAATATTTGCACAAATTATGCGAGCCTTTAAAATTCTAACCAGAGGGAACACGAGTTTCTTAATGAGTACAATGGCAGGAGAGTGAAGATTGTAAGCGATTGGAGAGAAAGCTAAGAGTATAGATTAAAGCTGTAAAATAATTTAGATTGTCAAATCTACATCCAAGATTGAGAATGGAACATGAGAGAAAGGGTGAGATGTGTAAAGTGCGTCATGAAACTTTGAAAATTGGAAAATGTTGAATATGTTGATAAGAGTGAGTGCGAAAGGAATTATGTTATAAAGAGTGATTTTCTGATTGGTGAAGAGCTGATTCTGAGAGGAATTGATTACTTGTGAGGTAGGACTGCTTATTTCAATTTGTAGCATAATTTGGTTGATTTTTTTATTCGAGTGCAATGGATGATACAGTTGGTTTGAAGAGGGTGAAACATGGATTTGGGCAAGCAGTATTATATATGTGAGGCAGGGACAGTTTCCTTCAATGGGGGGGGGGGCTGCGCCCACCCTATTTCTGCACCGTCCAGCGTCCACATACTGCATTTGTTTTGAAATGCTAAGTAACACCAGTAGCAATGTTACTTCCCATTTTAAAACAATTGCGTAATCCTGCCCCAGTCCTGCTGCCTGCCTGCCTTTGACGCCCCGAGTCAGGCAAGGGCGTCAGGCAGGACAGGCAGGGTCTTGTGAAGTTGTGACACATGCGCATTTGCGTTTTGCACATGTGGCACATTAAAGTTTAGTAAACCGGGCTGACATGGTGCCAGCCCGGTAGTCACTGTTTTGGCCCTTTTTGGGGGCTTGCCCACAAATTACGCTAGGCAGCGTCATATTTCCAGGCAGCCTCTGGCGGGTACAGAATAAGCCCTGCACTTCCCGAAGCTGCATTGTTTAAAGCTGCCAGTGATGACCCCTCCGACCCGCCCTTTCACAAGTTCCCACTGTGCAATGGTAAGCCGTAGCCAACCAGACAATGAAATGCCAACTCAACTGAGATAATGCCAGAGCCGTTTTTTCACAGTAAATAATTCTGAAATAATTTTAAATACAGTTTTCCTTTATTTTTAATGTGGTTGTGGAGTCCATTACAGACATTTTGCAGAGAAATGTTGTGTTTGTGTTTCATGCAACATCTTTAAAAAAAGTTTATTTTTGACCAAAAGAAAACAGGACCTCACTAATGAGAAATGGGAGGGGGGTCATAGAGATTATTTGCATTAATATTAGTGAGCTGCTGTTGTTTTACAATATTGAAAACACACGCCACTAGTCCTGTATATTAGATGTAAACATATTTAGAATTTGGATGAATGTGCCTGTGCACTGTGAGTGGCCTGGCCAACTGGGCATGAACAACCTGAAATTGTATCATAAATTCCAAGCTGTCCTGAAGAGGGGCCCCCAGAATAGGTTTGGATCAGGGCCCCCAAAATACTTAAGATGTCCATGAATAATGCACTGGGAAGACAACAGGTACGAGCCTGGCTGTTTTCCAAAGCTGTGACAGACCCCTCTCACTGCTTCACGCAGCAGCAGGATATTGCAATGCCAGGCATTTTTTTTTTGAAAGAACAACATTTATAATTTTTAGGTTACATACTGACTTACTTAGGAGCGGAGGGACTGGGAGATGAATTTCTCAACGTTTGCCACAAATGATTGCAAAAGTCACTTCTTGCTTTCTCAAATATGCTTAAAAATGCACTATTTGGTCTATCTTTTTTTTAAAACAATTCTCAGGGGAGAACCCTCCCGAAGCCCCTTTATGATGTGCAGGCACGCTCGTTCGCCACCATTTTTATGCCCTATTACTTTCAATTGTTACAAGCCACCACTGATGTGAGGTGTTATTATTCCTCCTAAAGTGTGGTTGTGAATAATGTGAGAATTAGACATTTGTCTACGCTAGTGATCACCTTGCTTGTAACAGTGCTGGAGCCCTTACGCAAATTAACCCTGAGTTAATCACTATGAGTGCAATGGTTATGGAAAACCACTTAGTGCTAGATGTCCTTCTTGAGAAGGATGGTGGTGTTTGCAAGGTACTTAAGGTAAAAGAATGTTGCACTTTCATACCTGATAACTGCAGGGTTATTAATGCATATATGAAAAAGGTTACAAATATTTCTCGTGAAGTCCAAACTTTAGAAGGGTATGGAGTATGGGAGATTGTAGGTTCTTAGTTTAGTGAGATAGGGAAGAGTTTTAGTAAGGTTGGTGAATAAATTGACAGTGTGGTGGGAGACCTGTGAGATTACCCTGAGGCACGTCCCAACTGGGTCATGCCGGCAACTAATGAAGGCCACATTGGGAGCGGGCACTCTTGCATGATTGTGAGGTCCGGTCTCCTAATATTGCGATCCTCATGACTGCGGCACAACGAGGGGCAGAGCAATGAAGGCCAAACGCACAAAAGGCATGCAAGATCGAGGCTAATCCTTTTGCCTTACTCATCTTGCTAGAGGAATGCCCATTGCCATGCCGCAGCTGCCAAGAAAGGAACGCAGTGGGAACTTCGGGTGGTGATTGCCTGCTTTTGGCTTCCTTTTCATCCATCTGCTGCAGCTATGTGGAACATCGCAGAGTGACTGCGCAGCTTGAAGCTGCTTGCAGCCAGCGGCTGTGTGCAGGGTTGCTCCGCCCCCCCTTTTCCCTTTTCTCACTGTGGAGGCCTTTAACCCGGCAGCCGGTGTCTGGATTGGAGTACACGTTGTACATTCCTGAAGACGCGTGGTGTTCTTTAAGACCAGGCATTCCCTTTCCTTTTCTTCTGGATATTTGGTTCTTGTTAAAGAGGCCAGCCCCATTTAGCTGGAGTGTGCATGGCTTCACTGTGTATTGTTTAGGGCCAGGCATTGTCTTTCCTTTTTTTCCCTCAGGGCATTTGGTGCTCATCAAGAGGCTGGTGCAACTTAACTGCAGTGCGTGTGTCCTCGCCCGGCTTTGTTTGGCTGTTTTTCTCCATTGCAGGCATTCCTTTCTTGTTCTCCTTGGGGGAGTGGGACCCATTGTAGTTCTTTGTGTCCCAGTTGCCACAACTAGTCACCTGCCTGCCTTGACTAGTACTTGGTCACGAGGGCTGGCCTTTTCTGGGGAACTTTTTCCTGGCTTTACTCCCTGGGGTAGTGTTTTGGCTGTGAAGTCTCCTCTGTCCCGACCTCTGACCAGGCGCCCCGACAACTGAGGTAAGGAGTTGAGGAAAGGGCTTTTTGGGTTCTGCAAGGGGGAGGATATTTTTTCGCTGTTTTCCTGTTTGTGAGGAATCAGTTGGAATCTGGCTTGCGGTCATGCCTCCTAAGGGGACGAAGAGGGCTGGCCAGCAGCACAGGGACAAGGACGTGGAGACGGTATTGAAGAGGCTATATTGTATGAATGAGTTGCCTGCACTTTTGTGCTTGGCTTTGTTAGGGGTGAATAGGGCAGGTGCAAGAGGGACTCCGGCACCAGCCGAGGCGGTAGAATGGTCCAATGGAGCTGTTCCCCCATCCCTAAAAAGGAGAAGACAAGTCAGTCTTATCAGTCCCGCCTGCCTGCTGCACCCGATGTTGGAGTCCAGGGGGTCAACTGTCCAGCCAGCACCAATACAGGTGGATGGGCCAGCTGGTACCTTGAGTATTGTTCTGGGCAGGGACAATTGTAGTGTACAGTCAGTGATGAGACTGGTGGGTGGGCCTGCTGGTGCTACAAGCTTTTTCCATAGAGGGAGCAATTGCGTAGCTGTGGCAGACAGCGACTACCCCAGGCCCTAGTGCTGTGGGGAAATAGGGTCTTTTGCCGCACAGGCCCAGTCGGATCTGGTGGCTAATCTAGTGAGTGAGTTGCCTTGGCTCTCCAAGACCGGTGGGCTCCCCAGTGTCATGTTGGCTGGGGTTTGTAAGGAGGACAACATGGAGAAGGCTAGTACATTGGTCTCACAGTTCGGTGCTGGCGTCCAGGGGCACCTGCAATCCACACAGCCGGCCGCCCAGGCAGGGGCTGCACTGGCCTCTCAGCAGGTGTTGTCAGGTGGCTCTGTGGGCAGCAGGGGTCAGAGCCCTGCAGATGGGGTTGGGACTTCCATAGCAGCGAAGCCGGATAAAAGCAAGGAGGCGGCTTCTGCAGATGCTGCATCGGTAGGTACCGTATTACATCATATGGGCTTTGGTGAGGTGTGGACAGAGCATGATCAGTTGGGGGGTCATCATACTGCATAAGTGAAAGAAAAGATATGGAACGGGCATTTGCAGATATATTTGACTTGTTCATTGAGACCCCAGTGAGGAAGGAGGCTAAGCTCTGAAAAGACCGTTCGCACTGGAGCGATTGCTCCCTTGACCCTCATAGGCAGAAGATTGAGGAGACTCTACTGACCTGGGTTAAAGGTCTCACTATTTTCCATGCAGTCACGGTGGGAAAGGTCCCTGAGCTGGGGCCCCCGTTATCAGACCAAAATTGTTTGTGCTCATGGTGAGTTTGGGGGTACTTCTTGGAAGGATTATGACAGGGCCTTTAGGAAGAAAAAGTTCACCTTCAAGACGCTTTATTGGGACCAGCCCAATGTGAATGCTGACTCTGCAACATGATGGTCAGGAAATGGAAGGCCACCTCGCATCAACCCTTTCAACCACCGTCCGGGGGCCAAGTGGGTGATGAAAAGAGGGATGCATGCTGAGCCTATAACATAAAGGTGTGCACTCGCAAATGTAAGCATAATTGCTCCTTCTGCGGCATGCTGGCACACTCTAAATTCAAGTTCTTCAAGAAAGGGAGGGAGAAGGGCCAGCAGAAGCAGTGATGGCCTCCCTCTTTTTCAGAAGGCTCACTCACCGGTGGACATTCAGGCTTTGACCCCATGGCTGAGCAGTTATCATTACCCCAGAGTTGCGCAAACACTGCTTGATGGATTCACTTATGGCTTCAGGATCCCTGCAGAAGGAGTGTTAGCAGTCCCCTTTATGAAAAGAGAACAGTCCCTGTGTGTAAGTAAAGAGGTGGCTAGACAAAAAATTGCCAGAGAGCGCACCTTAGGCAGGATAGCTGGGCCTTTTGAACAGGCACCTTGCAAGAATTTTGTGTACTCTCCTTTAGGGGAGGTGCCCAAGAAAGAGCCAGGACAGTTCCCCCTAATATATAATCTTTCAGCCCAAGAGAGACCTTAATGAATGAGGCTATTGACCCTGGAGTAAAATATGCTTCATTTGATCAAGCCATGCACCTGGGTGCACACGCACTGTTGGCATAAGCAGATTTTAAGTCACTGTGTTCCGTCTGTTGCCAGTGCACCCAGATGACTTCTACTTGTTCGGGTTTAAATTTGATGGTTCCTTTTTTTTTTAACAGATGTATGCTAACGCAGTGTTCAGTTTCCTGCGTATATTTTGAAATTGTCAGTTGCTTCCTGGAGTGGGTCTTTAAGAAAGTGACAGGCACCAGATGGGTTCTGCACTTCTTCGATGATTTCCTCTTCCTTGGTGCTGCAGATTCACCATTCTGGGCTGAGAACCTAGACGGTTTTGTTATTTTGCTGGGTTGCTTCAGGGTGTCGCTGGCTCAGGGCAAGACGTGTGGACGTCCACGGTAATGACCTTCCTGGGCTTTGAGTTGGACTTGGTGGCGGAGTGTGCATGCCCCCAGAGGATAAGTTGGCTTTGCTTAGGGAATTCCTGAGGGAAGGTCTGGCAGCCAGGAAAGTGATGCTTCATCAATTGCAAGTGTTAGTGGGTCAGAAGATAGTTGCCCTCCGTAATATTCTCATGGGGCAGCCATTTTACAGATCTTTTGTGCAAGCCATTGTGGGCCTTAAGCAAAAGCACCAGCTCACGAGGCTTTCATCTGAAGTTAGGTAGGACTTGAGGGCGTGGACTCCTTTCTGCTATGCTTCAATGGGTCAGTGGCATGAGTTCCCCCAAAAACCTAGTCCAGAATTGGGTCTGTTTACAGATTCTGCTGAAAGTGATGGTTTTAGCACTATCTTTGGAAGTCTGTGGTGCACGCAGCAGTGTACAAACAGAGAGGATGACAATGGTAAAACAAGGATGCCAGCACATACACAATTCGGGAAAGTACAAAATACACTTGTAGAGTAGGTGTGCTCAATGGAAGCAAGGACACTCTGGCATCCCTAAAGTGTCAAGTACAGGGGGAGAATACCCATCTATACAAACTAATTCAAAAAATGTCCAGAGCACCACCAAAGAAGACAATCTGAAGGTCCATCACTTTAACGGGTGCATACAGGTAAGTCCAAAAGCATTCAGCAAAAGGTACACATAGCCAGATGTTTGGTTCCATTTAGTTTATTCCAAATGATCGATTAAAAAGAGCCGACACGTGTTTCGTCGCACTCTATGACTTTTTCAAGGCTCAGACCCAACCGGGACTCATGTGAAGTCTGGGGTATAGTAAGTGTATATATAGGCAGTCAAGACCTTGATAAGTAGCGAGCACCCAGTGTAGTCATACTGCAGCCGCCTCTACAGCGTGTATATCCATGTGTTTGCATGACGGACCTTCATATTGTCTTCTTTGGTGGTGCTCTGGACAATTTTTGAATTAGTGTGCACACAGCAGTGGCCTGCCGACTGAGCTGAGGTCAGTTTGGGCAGAACCACAGCATTCTTGGAGTTTTTCCCCTATAGTTGTTGCCCTGATGATTTGGACTGTGCAGCTTGGCAACTGTGTGGTGGTATTTTGGTTTGACACTGTGGTAGTGATGTAAGCCACAAATCAATAGAAAGCTAGCTGCCAAATGGTGCTAAGACTGCTCAAAGAATTGATTTTACTATGCCCATATTATCACATTATCTTCAAGGCAAACATGTCCCAGGTGTATTTAATAAAGATGCTTTGTCTCATCTGAAGCTGCAGGAATTAAGGCACTTCCACCCAGAGGCAGTAGAGCATCCCACTCCATTCCTAGACCATCTTTGGAAGCTTGGTGCCTCATCCTACCGGACCTCGTGGCAGTCAGTTAGCTCTTAAATCAGGAAGAGCCTTGAGGAGGCATTCCCGCATTATTTGAAGTTTGAGGGTGAAAGGAGAGAGCGGGTGGTTTCTTCGCAGTCCTCTTGGGTGGTGTTCCTAAAAAAGCTTAGACGTGGTGGTCAGTCTACAGCATATGCCAGAAAGCATCAGGCTGCCCTCTCTTTCTCTGCACAATTGGGTGGGCATAAAGATTGGGCTGCCTCATTTCCTATCAGGAAGGTGCTTCTGGTTTGGCAGAGACTTGAAGGGAAGCATCACAACTCGAGAAGGCCAGTTGATGTGCAGAGATTGTCTAGCGTAGTCTCTAAGTTGCCTGAAGCGAGCAATTTACATTTTGAGGCTCAGCTATTTAGGGAAATGGAATAATTGATGGACAGAATGCTGATGAAGGGTGAAACCCCGAAACCAATCCTAGGATGCTTGTTTCCGGTCCAGGGAGGACCTGGCTTGGCAGTTCGGGCTAGAGTGTTCCCATGAGATACAGGATCAAGACTGCTTTGCATATGGCCAGGTCTAAACTGGGATGGCATGATGAGCAAAAGAATGATGGATTTAACCCAGATCTCTAGAATGGTGGTGAATGTTTTGATTTGTTCTGCATTCTATCCATCTAGGTGCCAATTCCGATCCGGTAAAAAAATTCCCCGTCCGACTCGTATCCGGATTTTTTTCCGTCCGAATCGTCAAAGTAGCGTACAAACTGCCAAGTACGATTCGAACGGAAAAAAGTCCATACGAATCGCATTGGGAAGATTTCCCCACACGTCCTCGGGTCGGGAAAAGTCACCGACACGTCCCCGGGCGAGAAACCCACCGTGCGGAAAAATAAAGTCCGACTGCGCAAGTACGATCCCTCCCGTCCTCCCCATTTCACAACCGTACGCAAAAAACACCGTCCGAACCGAACTCCCATAGCAACCATGGAGACATGTGCCCGCATACGCGCCGAACACCCCACCACCCCCCGCCCGCGTATGTACGCCCCGAACCCCCACCCGTGTATGTACGCACCAAACACCCACCCGTGTATGTACGCCCCCGAACCCCCCCCAGCCGTGTATGTACGCACCGAACCACCAGCCGTGTATGTACGCCCCCGAACCCCCCCCAGCCGTGTATGTACGCACCGAACCACCAGCCGTGTATGTACGCACCAAACCCCCCCCCCAGCCCTGTATGTACGCACCGAACCACCAGCCGTGTATGTACGCCCCCGAACCCCCCCCAGCCGTGTATGTACGGACCGAACCACCAGCCGTGTATGTACGCACCAAACACCCACCCGTGTATGTACGCCCCCGAACCCCCCCCAGCCGTGTATGTACGCACCGAACCACCAGCCGTGTATGTACGCACCAAACACCCACCCGTGTATGTACGCCCCCGAACCCCCCCCCAGCCGTGTATGTACGCACCGAACCACCAGCCGTGTATGTACGCCCCCGAACCCCCCCCCAGCCGTGTATGTACGCACCGAACCACCAGCCGTGTATGTACGCACCAAACCCCCACCCCAGCCGTGTATGTACGCACCGAACCACCAGCCGTGTATGTACGCACCAAACACCCACCCGTGTATGTACGCCCCCGAATCCCCCCCCCAGCCGTGTATGTACGCACCGAACCACCAGCCGTGTATGTACGCACCAAACACCCACCCGTGTATGTACGCCCCCGAACCCCCCCCAGCCGTGTATGTACGCACCGAACCACCAGCCGTGTATGTACGCCCCCGAACCCCCCCCAGCCGTGTATGTACGCACCGAACCACCAGCCGTGTATGTACGCACCAAACCCCCACCCCAGCCGTGTATGTACGCACCGAACCACCAGCCGTGTATGTACGCACCAAACACCCACCCATGTATGTACGCCCCCGAACCCCCCCCCCAGCCGTGTATGTACGCACCGAACCACCAGCCGTGTATGTACGCCCCCGAACCCCCCCCCAGCCGTGTATGTACGCACCGAACCACCAGCCGTGTATGTACGCACCAAACACCCACCCGTGTATGTACGCCCCCGAACCCCCCCCCAGCCGTGTATGTACGCACCGAACCACCAGCCGTGTATGTACGCCCCCGAACCCCCCCCAGCCGTGTATGTACGCACCGAACCACCAGCCGTGTATGTACGCACCAAACCCCCACCCCAGCCGTGTATGTACGCACCGAACCACCAGCCGTGTATGTACGCACCAAACACCCACCCGTGTATGTACGCCCCCGAACCCCCCCCCAGCCGTGTATGTACGCACCGAACCACCAGCCGTGTATGTACGCACCAAACACCCACCCGTGTATGTACGCCCCCGAACCCCCCCCCAGCCGTGTATGTACGCACCGAACCACCAGCCGTGTATGTACGCCCCCGAACCCCCCCCAGCCGTGTATGTACGCACCGAACCACCAGCCGTGTATGTACGCACCAAACCCCCACCCCAGCCGTGTATGTACGCACCGAACCACCAGCCGTGTATGTACGCACCAAACACCCACCCATGTATGTACGCCCCCGAACCCCCCCCCCAGCCGTGTATGTACGCACCGAACCACCAGCCGTGTATGTACGCCCCCGAACCCCCCCCCAGCCGTGTATGTACGCACCGAACCACCAGCCGTGTATGTACGCACCAAACACCCACCCGTGTATGTACGCCCCCGAACCCCCCCCCAGCCGTGTATGTACGCACCGAACCACCAGCCGTGTATGTACGCCCCCGAACCCCCCCCAGCCGTGTATGTACGCACCGAACCACCAGCCGTGTATGTACGCACCAAACCCCCACCCCAGCCGTGTATGTACGCACCGAACCACCAGCCGTGTATGTACGCACCAAACACCCACCCGTGTATGTACGCCCCCGAACCCCCCCCCAGCCGTGTATGTACGCACCGAACCACCAGCCGTGTATGTACGCACCAAACACCCACCCGTGTATGTACGCCCCCGAACCCCCCCCCAGCCGTGTATGTACGCACCGAACCACCAGCCGTGTATGTACGCCCCCGAACCCCCCCCAGCCGTGTATGTACGCACCGAACCACCAGCCGTGTATGTACGCACCAAACCCCCACCCCAGCCGTGTATGTACGCACCTAACCACCACCCCACCAGGGAATGTACGGACCGCACCCCCACCAGTGCATGTACGGACCGTACTGACGCCAAAAAAACACGTACTGAACCCGGACAAACCATATTTACACAAGGAGAGTCAAGTAGAGTTTCCCCACACCACCAAACAGGCCCAACAACCCCACAAACATCACATACACTCACCTGCAACTGCCAAACTGCCAAACAGAGGCCCAAAACTCAATCACTCCTCATAACACACCCACACAAATTTCAAACACAGCCACACCCACAAATGGACCAATAAAAATGGACCACACACACAAACCATGAGCCTTTGCAACAGACCCACTGCTGCCAGAGCCCACAGACGACCCACACCACCATACTTGAACCTCACACTTGCATACCTTCACACAACCACCTACACAAACACCCCCTCATCACATTCACACACACACCTCCACTACCACACCCACACACCCACAGCCATCCACACCCACACCCCCACAACCACACCCCACGCCATGTCCACCACCAAGAATCCAAAGTTCACAAAGGAGGAGCTGGAGATCCTTGTCGACGAAATCCTCAGAGTCGAGCCACAGCTCTTTGGGACATTGGTCAGACAGACCAGCATATCCGAAAAAACCGCCATGTGGCAGAGGATCGTCGATTCTGTGAATGCTGTTGGGACAACCAGAAGGACCAGGCACGAGTGCCAATCCAGGTGGTACGATCTGCGGAGGACGGTCAAGAGGAAGATGACTGACAATCACAACCAGGGGAACATCACTGGAGGAGGGCCGCCCCCCAGACCGGTACAATACCATCCCTGGGAGGAGAAGGTGATGTCCACGCTGGCGGTGGAGGGACTACACGGACTGCCAGGACTCCCAGACCCTGGTGAGTACACAAACAACTCACCTCACATGGGGGGGATGCCATACACAATCAATCATGCATGCCACCCCCCCCAAGCCACCACCGGACACAACAACACTCCACAAACACACACATGCCACTGGCACCTCCATGCCCCATGCATCAATCAGGGCCATGCCAAGTCACAGGCCACACAAAACACCAACACAACACAGGATGTGGTCGATGCTGGGAGTGGGGGCAGCAAAACTAACATTGAGCAACTCACAAGCACACAACAATGCCCTCAGCCCATATGGCCCAGGGCACAGCCATACAAACTGTGTGTACCCACACAGTACTGTCTTGCCTGCAAATGATGGCTGCCATGCAGGATGCCATGGGTCTGAAGGCACAATTTGCACATAACAGCAGACAATGAAGATGCATCGCTCTGATAGAGTCTCAGCACACACCGCCACAGCAGCAGCCTACACTCAGACACACTGCCCAATGGGTGCCCGGAGAACAGGGACTAACTCACATGAACAAGCCAATGGCCATTCAAAGACCGGCTAACTGTGTGTGCCCAGGAAGCTGGCCTGAGGTGACAGAGAGTGACAAAGAGAGGGAGGGAGAGGGGGAATGAGAGGGAAGGAGACAGAGGGGGGACACAGGGAGACAGACAGAGGGAGGGAGTAGGGTGACAGAGGGAGACCGACAGAGGGAGGGAGGAGGGTGACAGAGGGAGGGAGGAAGGGAGACACAGGGAGACTAAATCACCCTTGGGTGGTGTGGCCATGTCCACTCGTCAGCCGGTGGACTGTGTGCATGCAGACCAGGTCTGGCAGTGCCTCAACCCCCCCTTCCGTAGATGAAGACCGGTCCATGTGTCAATCTGTGCACGAGTCCATCCGTGCTGCAGGCACAGACCTAACCACACACCCAGTATACCCACCCACCGTGTCGGTAAGAACCCTGTCACAAATGCTTCAGTCCCCTACCTGCAACATCAAATTGCCTTGCCAAAACACCATTTGGCCACGTACAGTGCAACACGTAAGGCGCCTCTGCATGGCTCGCTACGCCCGCACACCACACTGCTGACTGTGTACCCAAATAGATGCATCAACTAAGATTGTGTCTCACACATGCGTAAAGCCCTGACAGCTGTGGCCAAGGGACATAGCCATGCACAAGTGCACTGTGAGAGGAATGCAGGACAGATCCAACTACCCAGAGGAAGAGTGCCAAATCAGAAATGCATGCAACATGGATGCCACATGTGACACTGTTAACATTGTCTCTCTCACACACAGGTCAACGTCGACGAACACCCCCCAACACTGGGGGGGAAGTCACACAGGACCAGGCTCCGCGGGATGATGACCCCACCGCCAGCGATGACTCTCACCACTCCGTGGATGACCCAGACCAACCTGGCCCCTCTGGTGTCCAACCACCTGCAGCACCTGCGTCAGGTACAACTGTGCCAACCACCACCCCCATTCCTGCCACATCCCAGGAGACGTCCAGGAGCCCTGCCCGCACACGACCACCCAGCCAGTCTGCCCAGGAGGGACACGGTCCTCCGGGCACCCAGGAGGAGGCAGGCGGCAACGCAGATGCCATCCCTCAGGGGTCCCGGAGACCCGATGCACCCACAACGGCAGGCCAGGTGCACGTGGGCAGGGGTGGCGGGAGTGGAGGACGGCGGAGGCGCGAACCTGACCAGGCAGCTCAGGACCCGGTAGTGTCCCAGGTCAGCAACATCCTGGATACATACCGGCGTGACACCAGGGGCATGGACCAGATTGCGTCCACCCTCAATGACATCAAGGGGACCCTCCAGGAGATGAAGACCCTGCAGTCCCAGCAACATGCCTGTCAACTGCAACACCAAGGAAGGATGGAGGATAGACAGGCTGAGCTCGTGGCGGTGCAAACCCAAATGACCGGTGTACTCCGTCGGATTGCCGACAACATGGGCAACCCTCCCTGTGGCACCAGGCGAAGGCCATTACCAGACACAGGGAGGGATCAGGAGGAGGAGGATTCATCCGACGGAGCGTCACAGACATCGTCACGGACTGCTTCCGAGGGTCCCCGCAGGAAGGTGGGTCGTCCACGAAAAAGACTGTGAGAGTCAGCAGAACATCACCATCTCCCAGGTCACCTGGCCTGGCACCTGGCCCTCTGGCCCAATAGCAGCACATGACATTCTCTGCCACATGGACTTGCTGGTCACTGTCTGACCTATGTTGACGAAGACTGTGGCATGGACTCTGACATTTTGCTACGACAAGGATACCAACTCCCCCAGTGAACTTTGGATTCTACACTCCCGCTGTGCACCTCTTGTCATCCCCACAAACCCGTACCCCACCACAAATAAATTAATCACACTTACAAGATGATGCCGTGATTCTACATTATTACAATACATGTGTGTGTCGTACAGTCAAAGCATGCCTGATCTCAGAATTAACTCCAACCATCCAAACCGTGGGGTCGCAGTCTTGCCCAGGACACACATGGGTCCCAATGTCTCATCTGATACAGACATGGAGTACCAAACTCACCTGTGCTGGGCCCAACCAGCTGAGTGGTTCCCGCACAACTGTGGCTACAGACACATTCAGGGGAGCAACAGTCATGCGCAGAGGTCAGGGATCATGTGGAGTGACCTGGCTTGCCGCTCCCAGGTATGTCTAGACATGTGTCCCTACAATGTGCAGCATGCTTGCGTCAGGCGGATGTTGAGAATGGTGGCTAGGCCAAGGTTGGATGCATGGAGATGCCAGAATGCAGTTTAGGATCACTGTGCCACATGGTTGTGTTGGGGTTGTGGGCTGCATCATGAGTGTGGGCGTGGATCTAGAAGGTCATCCTGCAGCTGGCTGTGAAACATTCCCCCCATCCCGTTAGGACGTTGATGTGGCCTGGTTGCCCGACGCAGTAGCAGAGCTGTGCAGATGCACTCCGGATATGGACAAGTACCATGGGAGTCGTGAGGCACATGTCCGTAGACTGCAGGGTAGGATTCTACACAGATGTTGTAGTTTCCCTGGGGGATGGTCTCTCTTGCCTTGAGGTGGATGGAACTGTGCATCTTGTGCATAATACAGTTCCCACTCCCTGACAAACCCCTAGCATCTTGTCACTCTACACATAGACACATATGCACCACCTATGAAAACTATGCCAGACCTGCGGCACGCACAGTGGCAACAGGGCACCATTGACAGGGAAGAGGCACCTTGGAGACAGAGGGACAAATTTATTAGTCATGTGTGTTGGAATGACAATGATACTCTGTCAACACATACACAGGTCATGTGGATGTACATGTGGGAGCAACACTGGCACCCCCCATTGCAACACAGATGCTGGCATCCCATTGACCTGGCACACAAGTGACGGATAACAGCTAAACACCCCCTGCTGCCACGGAGAGGCCGCTATACACCATTGAGGCCCTGATGGGGCAATCACACACCATGTCAACCCGGTGCAACCTGTATGTTTCCGAGGCCAGTGTTACACACAATGATGGCCTCATCACAATCCCCAATCCCCTGCCACATGACAGTCACCAAGTCTGAGCATGGCTCCAGGTGAAGCCTGCCCCATGTCATGTTCCCCATGTAGGATCACCATGTATGCAAATGGAACACACATGAACCGGAGAAGTGCACACAGACTACAAACAATTCACACACCCAAAACGACGTGAGGCATCCCTTACCCTGAGGAGATTTCAACACTTGCCCGTGCATGTGACGCTGAATCAGCACATGTCGCTGTGTTCATGAGGAGTAGCAGGAGCACAACAATGCCACCAGCAGACAGCATGCACATGGACCTGTGGAAGAGAGACACACAAGGATTCAGCACAAAGGAGCACATCCGCAAGCATGTACTTAACACGTATCATGTTGTTAACATGACAGGTGACAATGATGACCCTCAGACAACATCCTTCCATTGCGCCATCACTTGAGTGACACTTCAATACACACCACTGACTCACTTGGCAGACATGCAGATGGACACACACATTGCAACACATGCCACACACGGCCCAATGCGTGCACACTCAGACACTGGAACTCACCACTAAGCAAAGAAGTTGCGTATGAGCCGACTCCGCATGTCCTCCACAGCCTCCTCCTCCTCCACATCACTTGCCCCGTCACCAAGCCCTTCATCCTCCACGGGTGGATGGTCCTGGTCATCTTGATCCAGTATGAGTGGAACAGCTTCCTCCACTGCCATGTTGTGCAGCATGCAGCAGACGATGATGATCTTGCACACCTTCACCGGGGCATATGGGAGTGCTCCGCCGGTCTTGTGGAGGCACCGGAATCGGCTCTTCAGAAGTCCAAACGTCCTCTCAATGACTCTCCTGGTCCGCCCATGTGCGTTGTTGTAGAGGTGCTCGGCAGCCGTGCTGGGGTTGCGGACAGGCGTCATCAGCCATGGCATGTTGGGATAGCCAGCGTCCCCTACAAGGAAACATCATGGACAGAAGTGTGTCAGCACAGGCAGTGAGATTGGAAGATGACGCCAAACACTGAACTGCCAGAGTCTACCCACCAACAATACATGCTCGCTCGTTCCGCAGCTGCAGCATCATTTCTGGCACCCTGCTACGCCTCATGATGAAGGCATCGTGTGCTGATCCTGGAAAGCGAACACAGACATGTGAAATCACCATGTTGGACAGACACACCACAAGGGCATTAATGGAGTGATAATGTTTGCGATTCCTATACACCACCTCCTGTGCCTGTGGTGGTACCAACGCAACATGTGTCCCATCTATGGACCCAATGACATGGGGCATCCCTCCCAGGGCATAGAACTCACGCTTGACATCTGTCAACTGCTCACGATTTGGGAATTTAATGTACTCATCCAGGTGAACCAACATGGCCTCTAAGAAATCATGCAGAACACGGCTGAACATCGTCTGGGACATGCCCCCGACATCAGCAATGGTATGTTGGAACGTACCCGTGGCAAGGAAATGTAGGGCTGCCATCACCTTCAACTTGGGTGTCAGTGCACTTGGATACCTGTGGCGCGGGAGGAGTTGTGCTTCCAGCCGGCCAGTCAACTCATCAATCAACCGTTGGCTGAATCTGTAGCGGCGTATACAGTCCCGTTCATGCAGGGCAGCAATGTCTGGCATACGTCGAGGGAGAGGCGGAGCCCTGCAGTGAAATGGAAGGAACACCTAAGAGTGAGCACTGTACAACAACATCGTCAATGCACTGAGCACATGTTACACAGCCAATACACATATGCCACGTTGTGAGTCAGGTCTGTGCCACAGTTCCTGGACACGAACGCCAGTCAGGTTACACTCCTACCAAGGGACAGCCACTAACGGAGGGGGGCAAGATCACGATGACATGGCATGAGACTAGCTGTGGGCCAGTGTAAGTGAACATGCACACGCATCACAGGATTCACAGACATCCACACATGTGCAGAGGTAGTATGCGTATGGTACAGACAGGTAGTTGGATGCGATATGCACTGGTCACATGTCATAGGAATAGGACAGGCCACACACATTGCCTTTGAGGAGTACATGTCGAGACAGAACATACATAGGGAGCATGTGGATATGTACTTGTGTTGATACTCCGTGTAGTTGGATACATACACACCTCATGGCAAATCACATATGTGGGCTGGTGTGCGGAACAGTGTGCCATGCCCATCGACACACAGACACATGTTGGCAGCAGCAACTGCTGACACATTGAATCACACACCTACAGCAAAATCATGGAAAGACATGCCACACACATGACATGGTTGCAGCATGCAACGCAGCCATACACGTGTCATATGTAATATTCCGTGTACCTGGCATCAGGGGACAGGTGCGGGTGTCCGTGACTGGGACATGCAAGTGACTCATGGCTCCACTAGTGTGTACGACATGCACACATGTCAAAGGAGTGCAGGGGATGTGTGGTACAATGCGCACCATCACACACGACATGTGTACACAGCTCATCGTACATGTGCTTTGCCCACACCTCAGGGGTAAAGTGCCACATCACATCCTGACACACCTGTGTCACACACAGGTGGTATTGCACAGACAATGCATTGGTGTCCACCCTTGGCAATACCTGTCCGCTCCATTCCTGTCTGTGTGCCGCCTGTCACCACTGACAGTTGTTATACGCACCGTACATACGCTCGGAGCGCGTGTATAGGGTCCCTGGGCCAATATTGCCGCTGGCGTATGCGTACGCCACAGTAGTACGGACTGTACACGCGCTTGTGCGGTCCGGATCACAATATGGGCGCTGGCGTATGCGTACGCCACAGTAGTACGGACTGTACACGCGCTTGTACGGTCCGGATCACAATATGGGCGCTGGCGTATGCGTACGCCACAGTAGTACGGACTGTACACGCGCTTGTACGGTCCGGATCACAATATGGGCGCTGGCGTATGCGTACGCCACAGTAGTACGGACTGTACACGCGCTTGTACGGTCCGGATCACAATATGGGCGCTGGCGTATGCGTACGCCACAGTAGTACGGACTGTACACGCGCTTGTACGGTCCGGATCACAATATGGGCGCTGGCGTATGCGTACGCCACAGTAGTACGGACTGTACACGCGCTTGTACGGTCCGGATCACAATATGGGCGCTGGCGTATGCGTACGCCACAGTAGTACGGACTGTACACGCGCTTGTACGGTCCGGATCACAATATGGGCGCTGGCGTATGCGTACGCCACAGTAGTACGGACTGTACACGCGCTTGTACGGTCCGGATCACAATATGGGCGCTGGCGTATGCGTACGCCACAGTAGTACGGACTGTACACGCGCTTGTACGGTCCGGATCACAATATGGGCGCTGGCGTATGCGTACGCCACAGTAGTACGGACTGTACACGCGCTTGTACGGTCCGTACTACTGTGGCGTACGCATACGCCAGCGCCCATATTGTGATCCGGACCGTACAAGCGCGTGTACAGTCCGTACTACTGTGGCGTACGCATACGCCAGCGCCCATATTGTGATCCGGACCGTACAAGCGCGTGTACAGTCCGTACTACTGTGGCGTACGCATACGCCAGCGCCCATATTGTGATCCGGACCGTACAAGCGCGTGTACAGTCCGTACTACTGTGGCGTACGCATACGCCAGCGCCCATATTGTGATCCGGACCGTACAAGCGCGTGTACAGTCCGTACTACTGTGGCGTACGCATACGCCAGCGCCCATATTGTGATCCGGACCGTACAAGCGCATGTACGGTCGGTATCACTGCTTGTGGGGTGCCCTAGGGCGTGGAACGCACCGTACCTGTGTGTAAATGTATGAAAACACATAGGGGACACATGAGGGACAAGTATAAGGGCCTAAATGCCTGATGGTTGCCATGGAGACTGAGTTAAATTTTTGAATTTGAGCACCAGGTGCACAGCAGAAGTCAGTTTGAAAGAATCTACATTGTTGCAATGTGGATGTTGACTTGACATCATTATCAAAACTGAAACCATGCAAAGCCACACACTGGGGTAGGTTTGAAGGGATTGGATGAAACGTAGGATGCTAATGTGACTGACCAATCAATCTGTACTCCTATACATGAACAGGCCAGCCAGGCATATATAAGGCAGCCAGGTCCCATGAGAGAGCACTTGCCTGCACATCCATTCATCCATGACCACTGCTGCTGATAGTGATTCCTCTGGCACCATGTCCAGGACTGTGGAGAGGTCACAGCCATTCACCCAGGAGGAGAACCTTGCCCTGATAGATGTGATCCTCCCACAGTTCCAGAGCCTGTATGGTCGACCAGGGGTTCAGGTGAGTGCAGACTCCACTAGCTTAGACTGTGCCCCTTTTGTGTGACAGTGACTTCTGGCATTGTGTCCATGTGTGACAGACATGCACTGTTGTTTGGAGTGGGTCCCAGGGTGTGGAAGGCCTCATGTCACCCATGCAGAGCATGCTGTGTTTCCTGTGTGCACTCCTCACTTGCATAGTGCCTACTGTGACAATGAATGCAAGGTGCATGCCACATTCTGCCTGCATACTCCTCCTGGGGATGTTGTTTCCACAGTCCTGATGTGATCCTGTGTTCCCCCCAGTGTGACAGGTGTCAGTACCCATGGATGTGTGTTTGTTCAGTGTACCTGTGCTGTGAGTGTCCAAAGGCCGTGTTCGTCCCCTGCACATTGGTGTGTGTGTTAGTCCCCTGTCATGTGGGTGAGTGCATATGGGGAGTGTTGCACACAAGCAGCATGAGGGATGGATATGGCCTGGCCATCGGATGTGAGCAGGGAGCAGTGCTGTGTGCATGCCGTGCTGAGCCAGCCCCACACCTGTGACACCCCCGTCTACTGGCACATGGGCAGAGTGAGGTGTGTACCCGCAGTTGGCAATGCCATGTGATTGTCCTGTACCTGTGTGTGTCTGTGTACTCTGCTGAGGTAGCATCAGTGTGCTGGGGCAGGTGACTGCTGTGAGGTGCTGTACATAATCCTGGTGTAGCCTGTGAGGCACAGTGTGATCCCTGGTCAGTGAGTGTGTGGTACCCCTCATGCCACCCGTGTGCTTCCACTGGCACGTAGTGCATTTGGCCTTCCACAGTGGATAATGTCCCTATGACAAAGGTGCAATTAGTTGCATGCATACCATGGCCTGTTCATAATGAGGATTGTTCTATATGTGTGTCTCTGTGTCTTTGCTCATGTGGATTAATGTATTCTCTCTTTTGCATCCTCACAGGTAGGCGCCATTGCCAAGGGGGAGATCTGGAGGGAAGCCGTCAGTGCCGTGAGGGGTACAGAGGGTCGGAGGCGGAGCCTGTCTCAGGTGAGGAAACGCTGGCAGGACATCCGGTGCTGGACGAGGAGGATTGCACGGCTCCTGCTGGGGGACTCACCTGAGAGCCGTAAGAACCGTGGCCGCCGTCGTCTGACCCACATCCAGAAGCGTGTGCTGGCGGTGGTCTTCCCCGATATGGACAGGCGCCTACAGGAGAGGCAGCAGCAGGAAGGGGGTAGGTACATGTGTGTCAGTTGTGTGTCCCCAGCCAATGTAAGTGTGCAGTTGCATGGATACACTGCCAGGGTTTGATTGTGCAGTGCGTCAACTTCTCCACAAAGTAGCACAGTGCTGTTCTCACTCCCTCCCTTCCCCTCCTTGCAATGTGTTCCCTGGTCTGTCGCCACTCTTGCACAAGGTTATTTATGCAGGCAGTTCATGCAGGTGCCCTATGCTATCAGCATCATGTGTGGGGGTGATGTGCCACAGGTATGGGGACCTTGCGTGTGCCATGGCCAATTTCAGTCATTGTGGTGTCCATGTCACTTGGCACTGATTGTGAATCACGACATAGGGGTGTGTCTCCAAAATGTACAGCCTTCCAGCATGCATGTCCAATTGTGTGCCCTCTGACATGATGTGCCTGAGTGGGAGGCCTGCTAAGTGCAGGGACGGTTGCTTAATTTGCAGTCATGTCCATCCTGGACCATGGAGGAGTGTGGGCACTACTGTGCCCTGGGGCACCTCTTCCTAGGTATCATGTGCGTCATCCAACAATATGGCCATTCACTGTGTCTTTGCCATGGGTTGCGTAGGGTGGCATTGTACCCTGGGCTCAACTGTTAGGACCTACAGGTTGCTACATGTGTCCACTGTACAGGGGGACCCATTTTGCTTGTGCATACTCACAGTGGGCATTACCTGTGTGTGTTGTTGAGACAATCTGATGATGTTTGCCTGTCAATGATGTGTGGACATGGCCACCAGGGGCTGTGTGTTTACAGTCATGAATTAGTGGAGGCCATGTGTTTCCATCCCAGAGTAAGAGGTGTACATACTTTCTCCGTCTCAATGAGATTGTCTCAGGTGTGGGTGGTTTGTGCGTACAAGGCCTACATGTCAGAAGCTTCATCCTCCTTGCTGGGTTTAGCCTGTGTGTGATGTTTGACTGGACATACGCTCAAGGTGCAGTGACCCTGTCATGTGTGGCCTGGTTTCATGTATTGCCTTTGCAGCATGCGGCAAGAGTAAATGGATATGATTCATGCTCATCCCTTTTTGACGACGCAGTGTGGTGCAGGTGCTGTGCACATTTGTCCCCAGAGGCTGACTCCTCTCTAAAATTTCAGGTGCAGTGATTTGCTGTTGTGTCATGATCTCCATTGTGTCTCAGTGGCATGGTGGGTAGAAAAACTGTGTGTTCCATGGCCTACATGTGTACATTGTTTTGTAGGTGTTACTCCTGTTGCTTTTCAGGCTATGCAATGTGACCTATGTATATTTGACTCATGTGACATAAGTGTACAGGTGTCTGATTTTCTCCTGTCTCTTCACCTTGCCCACAGCATCGCCGGGGGACACGGAAGGAGACACTAGCACGGACCGGGAGGAGAGATTGAGCACCAGTACCAGCAGTGCTGTCCTGTCTGGCACATGGAGTGGCACGGAGGCCGAAGGGAGTGAGGCGGAGGACCTGTTGACTGCCAACACAGACTATGACGCAGACGGGTCCGAGGCTGAGCTCCCAGAGGTGGCGGAGTCTGCCCCCCCAGCTGATGGCAGCCCTCCACATCCCCCCGCCACCTCAGGTTCCATCACCGGCCTCCCACATGCTCGTGGCCCTTCCCTCCGTGCTCGGTCCCCACATGTCTCCTTCCTGCCAGGCACCGCACCCCCTGCCCCTGTCACCACTGCTGCGGTGAGTGCGGAGTCTGTGGACATCCTGAGGCAGTTGCAGGTTGGTCAGACTGCGATGCTAAATGTCCTCCATGCCCACACCCAGGTGCTGACCCAGATGGAGGCATACATGGAGGGCATGTCGGCTGCGCAGTCTGACCAACGGCAGTTGCTGAGGTCCATAGACTCCACACTGACTGCAGCACTGGATCTCCTGCAGCGCTGCGTAACACCCCCTACCCCTGCCCCATCCACAATTCCCACTCCCGTGCCTGTCCCACGCACATCCAGACGTCAGCGTGCACGCACCCCAACAGACACAGGCACCACACCACCAGGGAAGTCGAAGCGCACACCTCCTGTCACGCACACACAGGGTGAGGAAGGCACACCCACTGGGTCGGGGGGGAAACGTAGAACACGCAGCCACAGTGGGAGTCCGCATTCCACACAACCCACTCCCTCCAAATCCACTCCCCTTAGCTCTCCTGGCCAACAGTCAGTGACAGCATCATCCACTGCGAGTGTGCCCCCCAGCCCCAGGATGACACCACCCCGCAAGCGGTGGAGGCGGGACCCGGCCAGGGGAGTTGAGTCCCCCACCCTGTCCACACCCTCCCCCAGTGGCGCTGCGACCCATCCCTTTGCCCCCCCCCCCTCCTTGGGGCCTGTGGTTGGATTGGGTACGGGGGAGTCGCTGGGGGAACTTGCCGACGTGTGCAGCGCCATTCTGTCCTCCACCTTTGGCGCTGGCACCCCCCCTGTGGCAGATTCATCCCTCCCTGCACCCACAACACCTACCCTTTCCCCTCCTGTCCCTGCGGTGCCTGTTTCCACCCTCCCCCCTGATGCCCCCTCTTCTGTGGATGAAATGGACTTGTGAACTGTGCAGGCAAGCTAGGGGACACACGTCCCGATGTGTACCCCCCCCCCGGACATTGCTGCTGGGCTGGCCCATGGCCCTTGTACATAGTGGACATTTTCTCTGATATATTTTCCTGCTGAAT
The DNA here is from genome assembly GCF_964204655.1 of Triturus cristatus. Taxonomy (NCBI): domain Eukaryota; kingdom Metazoa; phylum Chordata; class Amphibia; order Caudata; family Salamandridae; genus Triturus; species Triturus cristatus. The sequence goes on from NC_140595.1 coordinate 722,613,463, forward strand.
AAAGCCTTTTCTTTTTGTTTTGCACACTGATGCTTTCCTGGACTTGCTGTTGGTGCTGGTGCTCCCTGCGTTGGGGTGGTGATAATGTGTTAGGGGTCTGTGAAATGTTGGAGTGTGCTGCTCATGGGGTGTACCCTGCCATCTGCGTGCCATCACAAAGGTCTCTGCAAATGGTATTTGGTCATGTTTGCTCTCACTGTATGGTGACATTGTCCCAAGGTGTGTTCCGTCCTCTGTGGCCCAGGCCATTTTTCCTGCAGGGTGTCTCCCAAATGCTGTGCTGTGCTGTGTCTACATTTCCTGGATGTGTGAGGGTTGCCTTTCAATATAGCCATGCTGGCTCAGCGATGGCTCCGCCTGCATCTGGGGTATCACCCTTGTAGGTCACTGAACTTGTTGATGGGGTATATTGTCCGATGTCTGGGCACTGCTGGGAGTGATAGGTACACACCCCTCCTGTGTCTGGGCACTGCTGGGAGTGATAGGCACACACCCCTCCTGTGTCTGGGCACTGCTGGGAGGACCCTGCACCCACCCCTCCTGTGTCTGGGCACTGCTGGGGGTGTTTTGCACACCCCATTCTTATAGCAGGTTCGGTGCGTACATGCACGGGTGGGGGTTTGGTGCGTACATACACGGGTGGGGGTTCGGTCCGTACATACACGGGTGGGGGTTCGGGGCGTACATACTCTGCTGGGGTGGGGGTTCGGTGCGTACATACACGGGTGGTGGTTCGGTGCGTACATACACGGCTGGGGTGGGGGTTTGGTGCGTACATACACGGCTGGTGTGGTGGTTTGGTGCGTACATACACGGGTGGGGGTTCGGTCCGTACATACACGGGTGGGGGTTCGGGGCGTACATACTCTGCTGGGGTGGGGGTTCGGTGCGTACATACACGGGTGGTGGTTCGGTGCGTACATACACGGCTGGGGTGGGGGTTTGGTGCGTACATACACGGCTGGTGTGGTGGTTTGGTGCGTACATACACGGGTGGGCGTTTGGTGCGTACATACACGGGTGGTGGTTTGGTGCGTACATACACGGCTGGGGTGGTGGTTTGGTGCGTACATACACGGGTGGGGGTTTGGTGCGTACATACACGGCTGGGGTGGGGGTTCGGTCCGTACATACACGGGTGGGGGTTCGGGGCGTACATACTCTGCTGGGGTGGGGGTTCGGTCCGTACATACACGGGTGGTGGTTCGGTGCGTACATACACGGCTGGGGTGGGTGTTAGGTGCGTACATACACGGGTGGGGGTTTGGTGCGTACATACACGGCTGGTGGTTCGGTGCGTACATACACGGCTGGGGGGGGGTTCGGTGCGTACATACACGGGTGGTGGTTCGGTGCGTACATACACGGCTGGGGTGGGGGTTTGGTGCGTACATACACGGCTGGTGTGGTGGTTTGGTGCGTACATACACGGGTGGGGGTTTGGTGCGTACATACACGGCTGGGGGTTCGGGGCGTACATACCAGGGTGGGGTGGGGGTTCGGGGCGTACATGCACGGGTGGCGCTTGGGTGCGTACATACACGGGTGGGGGTTCGGGGCGTACATACCAGGGTGGGGTGGGGGTTCGGGGCGTACATACACGGGTGGCGCTTGGGTGCGTACATACACGGGTGGCGGTTCGGGGCGTACATACACGGGTGGGGGTTCGGGGCGTACATACACGAGTGGGGGTTCGGGGCGTACATGCACGGGTGGGGGTACGGGCCGTACTTCCACGGGTGGGGGTACGGTCCGTACATACCCCTGCCCACGCTCTGCGTGCCTGGGTACGGGCCGTACCCATGCCTTTGGTGTGTGGGTACGGTGCGTCCCACCATTGTTGCGGGCCGTGGGGTCCGCACCGTACACAGGCCTTGGGGGCGTGGCTACGGGTCGTACCACGCGTACCCCTACATGACCCCAGCAATGCTGGTACGAGCTGTACCAAGGCCTTTCTGACGTGGGTACGGGCCGTACCGCTATTGTTGGAGTGACGTAGGGGGACGCGTGGTACGTTCCGTACCCACGCTCTTGCGGCCTGGGTAGGGTACGTACCGGTTCGCGTGACCATCCACTTCCGTTGTGGCGGACGCTTGCGTTGCTGGCCTTGCCCCCACCCCCTGGAAGTGACCAGGCCCTGATGGTCAGGTATGTCCAGGCCATGTGTGATTTGGTACCATGTGTTGGTGTTGTGTGTCCTGCCCCTGCCCCCCCCTTTGCCCCTGGTTGTTGTGCTGACCTTCTGCGGCGTCTGCGTCGGTTCCTGTACGCCAGGTGGACTGCTAGGAGGGCAGGGATGGCACGTAGGTTCGGGTCCATGTCTGTTCGTCGCGTCCAGCTGCTCCTTGCGTGTGTCGTCCTGATTTCCCGGCAGTTTTTGGCAGCCGGTAAATATTTTCCGTGCGGGATGACGTCGGTTCGAATCGTACTTCCTGGTTCGTGAAACGTAGGCTGGATGCGTACCGACGTCACGTCGGCTCCTTTCAGGATCGGAATTGTGTTTAGTTTCTGTTCGGTCGGTGTTTTGTTCGAATCGTACGGAAATGGTGTTTCCGTATGAATCGTACTTGCATTTTCGGATGGATTTCGCACCGGGTACGAGTCGGACGGAGAAAAGGCTCCGTCCGACGGTTCGTACCCGGTTTTTACCGGATCGGAATTGGCACCCAAATGTGTGTCTTTTGTTTTCTGGCCCGAAGTGAGTCGGCTATGTCCAGACGTGGATCCCGGGTTCATTGTGCCACTGGATTCAAGCTATCCTGGCTGAAGAGGGGTGAAACCCCGAAACCAGTCCTAGGATGCTTGTTTCTTTTCCAGGGATGACCTGGCTTGGCAGTTTGGGCTGGACTGTTCCCATGAGGCACAGGGTCAAGACTGATTTGTATATGGCCAGGTCTAAACTGGGGTGGCATGGTGAGCAAAAGAATGATGGATTTAACCCAGATCTCTAGAATGGGGGGTGAATATTTTGGTTTGTTCTGCATTCTATCCATCAACTGTGTGTCTTTTGCTTTCTCGCCTGAAGTGAGTCGAATCACTGACACAATATCGAAAGACTAAAAATCGACCTACAAATATATCGATACAAAATAATCGATCACATTATTATCGACATCATATACTTATTTAAAACATTACAAAAATATCGAACACACAATTTCGAACTACAGAAATATAGGTACACAAAATATCGGCAACACAAATATCGAAATCCTAAAATATCGATGCTCAATAATATACATATACTTCATAACAAAATATCGTAAACTAAAATATCGACCACTAAAATATCTCCATTTTACTAATATCGACTATATAACATTTAATGAAAACCTAAAATCAAACTACATAAACACCAAATAATGTCTTTTATCTCTACACAAAATTATTATTAAACAATTATATATTTACTACATTTAAAAATGGATTTAAATAATTAACTCTTTACTAAAACATTATTAACAACATTCCTACATTAAACAACTATATTATTAAATTATACTTTATCAATTCATGCATCCAATACATAATATAATGTTTAGAAAAATACATATAGAATAATACACCACAAAACCACTAATTAGCGTTTTCCTTATTAGGAAACTAACTACCAGAAAAAAAAAAAAAAATTCGAACTAACCAATAAAAACACTCCGAATTCAAACTGACCAATAAAACACATATTACAACATCCAAAGCACTATAAAAAGAAGTTCAACTTCATTCACAGTCCAAAACCAAAAAAACGAAATTGAATGAAGAGGAAAATCGACTGGATTGCAACTACAGATATAAGAAAATCAACATACAGGAAATGTTTAAAACTATCAAAAGTAAGTTAACTATATTATTCTCATGAAGACTCAAATAGAATAAATTGTAATTACAATATACATACACTATAAATAAATTAATGTCTTCTTTCTATTTCATGTTTTCACTACAGGAAACTCCAAAAGAAACTAAGAAAATACAGAACAGCACCAAAAAAGATACAACTAAAAAGTAAGTATTTCACAACCAAAAATCAACTAATAGATTAAAATACCACCCTAATTAAATCCCAATTGCAAATCCCCTAACCATTCCCTATAAAAATATAGAAACAATTATTACAACACATTTCCTTTTCTTTTCCAGACAAAGAAAATACTAGAGGAAAATCCCAGAAATAAAGAATCAGGAGCATTCTACTCAAACACATCAAAACCAACTTTGTAAGTATATAGTAACTAAATCTTGTTTTTTTCTACTGAAAATTAATATAACATCATATATAATAACTATAATATATATTTTTCATAGATAAAGCTACATCAAAATGACTGAAGGAGCTGAATTCATAACAAGCCAGAAGGGAAAAATGTTACTATGCTATATGGGGTACACTTACACACAGGAAAAAGTGTATGGTTTAAAAGTTAACTGGAAATGCACTAAATACTACTCTAATAAGTGCTATGGGCGTGCTACAACACGACAAACAACAGTACTATACACTAGAGAACATAACCACCCACCAAACATTACTGAAATCGAAGTCAGATCTGCTTTAGAAACTATAAAGGAAGCTAGCACAAGTTCTCAAAAACCTACCAGTGTAATTTTAAAAGAGCAGCTTCCCAAAATTCCTAAAACTGCTACTACACAAATGCCATCTGTAACTTCACTCAAAAGAACTATTGCACGTACTAAAAAAACCACTACTACTTCAACCCCAATTCCTCACACATACAGTGAAGTTATTCTAAGTCCAGAACAAAGTATAACTTTAAACAAAGAACCATTTGTCATTTTTGATAATAAAAACAATGACAAAAGAATAATAATATTTGGAACAGCTAATAATCTCTGTAAACTACAAGAATCACATAACTGGATGATGGATGGGACTTTTACCATATGTCCCAAACCATTTTTCCAACTATATACAATACATGTCATATATCACAATTGCAATATACCATTAATTTACACATTATTACCAAACAAACATAACTCCACATACACTGAACTATTAAATATAATAAAACAAAAAACAAATGACTTTTCCCCACAAAAAATAATCCTAGATTTTGAACATGCAATGATTAATTCTATATTAAAAACACACCCCCATACCTCCATACAAGGCTGTTACTATCATTTTAATCAATGCCTATGGAGACACATGCAAAAATCAGCCCTAAGCATTGAATATGCAACTAATTCATCTTTTGCATATCAAATAAAAAAACTCATAGCACTAGCTTATGTACCTGACACAGACGTAACAGAACATTACAACATTTTAATAGACAGCGCCTTCTACAAACAAAATGAAGAAAAACTAAGTTCACTATTGGACTATTTCGAAGATACATGGGTCGGCAGACTACATAGATCTGGCCACAGAAGAAACCCTAAATTCTTAATTCCCTGGTGGAACGTATACAGAAGCACCTTAAATGGAGAATCCAAAACTAATAACGCAGTTGAAGGATGGCATAACGCCTTCCTACAATCAACAGGCAGAACAAAACCAACACTAGAAAGATTTATATCATGCCTACAAAAAGAACAGAGTTATCAAGAGTTCCGAATGGAACAATCCATAACTCAGCTAACTCCAAAAACCTCAAAACAAACTAAACAAATGTATAAATATCTAGAGCAACAAGTAAAATTGTACCCTACTACCAAAGGCCTAGAATACCTAAACATCATAGCTAAAACACTTCTTTAAAGTACAAATACAAATAAATGACTAATTACCCATTTTCAATAATATCAAACACATAAAATATATGTATCTTATTACAAAAATAATTACTGTGTGTAACATATTTATACATATTGTCAAAAATATATTAACACACATTAATAATATTTGTAATAAAATAAAAATGAACAATAATATTAAACAATACCCACCCACAAGAAATAATAATAAATTAACTTACCACGTTTATTCCAAAGTCTGAAAAATCCATTTCCTGCTTACACAATCCAAACATAAAAAAAAAGGTTCCCAAAAAAAAATGCAAAAATACAACTGGCGATTAAATCCATAAGCCATTCACCAAATATCCTTCGAAAATCCATGAAAAACCCGAAAATAGCTAAAAATATTAAAAAACGATCCATGAAAACCGAAACATTTAAAGTAGTGTAAAAACCATATTGTTCAATAAAACGAACACACACTTCTTTAAAAAAAAAAATGAGTCCATCCGAAACGAATAACCTAGAAAAGAAATAGTAAAAACAAAGCAACTGACATTCCCACCCACATAAAACAACACATAAACACGTACTAACAATAATACTAGATTTAAAACACTTCTAAATATACATTAAACACCTTAAACCTAACTTTTGAAACATGCCTACACATCGTTAAAAACACGTAAAAACACAACACGCAACTCTAACACATAACATTTCCAAATATAACTAATATATGTACAGCTACACTAAACATTATCTAACTAGGCTCAAAAGTAAATTTAAAACCATCTAAAACACATAAAACAAACCTTACCTTTCACGACGTGAAGTAACTCCCAACCGCGAGCTTCCCTTCAAACCAAATGACCCAAAACAACATTACCCGGTTACAAAATAGAGTGTCCAAAACATAATAAAACATTTAACTATACTAAAAAGCCCTAAATAAATCAGGTAAAACAGTAAATTCACACACAAATATTTTATATTATTTAGCAAAAATATACCTATTTTTTTAATTTACCTACAAATTGTCAACAAATGTTCCTAATTTGTAAAATTATATAAATAAATATTTTAAAATTTAAAATATTTATTATTATAATTTCTAAAAAGATAATACTACAGAACAATGTATGAAAAATTGTTAAATTTTTTTTGCATGAATGCTAAAATTTTATTTATGTTAAAAAGATGTTTGTTTAGAAAACATTGTAAAAATAATTAATATTAATATTTTACATATTAATATTAATAAAAAAGGTATAACATGTTTGTACTACAAATATTAAAATGTTTATATATGAAAATATTTGTTAAAAGTTTTGTATAAAGATTTACAAAATCTATTGCTATGTTAATTTTAATTTAAAACACTACATTGTACAACATTATTAATAATCTTTATAATTTACTTAAAAATGTTTGAAAATATACTTAATGTACATAAAATTTGTTCTGACCTATATTCAATATGTTTGAATGTAATTACAATGTAAATAATGCTATTTCTGAATGATCTTACTCAAATGAATAAACAATAACAAATTTAAAAAACTACAATAAAAACCATGTTCTTGTCTTATGAATTGTGTTTCTCTGATTATTAATATTAATCTTCTATTATGAATATTTAACATATAGAATAATTATTTTATAAACAATTACAAATCAATCAATATTATAAAATTACAGAATGCCATTACCCATTATTCCAATACAAAATATTCATATATTTTTCCTAATAATAATATTAAATATTCCAAACATATCAAATTAAAAGGTTACATGTATATATTATCCTAAACTATAAATATAGAATTAATTACTACAAATCCAATATATAAAAATCCAATACAAATAATATTCACTTAAATATATTTTTATAACTACTATATCAATGTAATTTAATTAAATTAAATACCAGACAGATTAGAGTAGTTGCTGGACACTGACCATAAACAATTTACTATTCCCACTCCACTCTATAATAAATAAAAGTAGATGCTTGACACTGACCATAAATAATTTACTATTCCCACTCCAGTCTATAATGAATTAGAGTAGGTGCTGGACACTAACCATAAATAATTTACTATTCCCACTCCAGTATATAAAAAATTAGAGTAGGTGCTGGACAGTGACCATAAATAATTTACTATTCCCACTCCAGTCTATAATAAATTAGAGTAGGTGCTGGACACTAACCATAAATAATTTACTATTCCCACTCCAGTCTATAATAAATTAGAGTAGGTGCTGGACACTGACCATAAATAATTTACTATTCCCACTCCAGTCTATAAAAAATTAGAGTAGGTGCTGGACAGTGACCATCAATAATTTACTATTCCCACTCCAGTCTATAATAAAATAGAGTAGGTGCTGGACACTAACCATAAAAAATTTACTATTCCCACTCCAGTCTATAATAAATTAGAGTATGTGCTGGACACTGACCATAAATAATTTACTATTCCCACTCCAGTCTATAAAAAAGTAGAGTAGGTGCTGGACAGTGACCATAAATAATTTACTATTCCCACTCCAGTCTATAATAAATTAGAGTAGGTGCTGGACACTGACCATAACTAATTTACTATTCCCACTCCAGTCTATAATAAATTAGAGTAGGTGCTGGACAGTGACCATAAATAATTTACTATTCCCACTCCAGTCTATAAAAAATTACAGTAGGTGCTGGACAGTGACCATAAATAATTTACTATTCCCACTCCAGTCTATAATAAATTAGAGTAGGTGCTGGACAGTGACCATAACTAATTTACTATTCCCACTCCAGTCTATAATAAATTAGAGTAGGTGCAGGACACTAACCATAACTAATTTACTATTCCCACTCCAGTCTATAATAAATTAGAGTAGGTGCTGGACACTGACCATAACTAATTTACTATTCCCACTCCAGTCTATAATAAATTAGAGTAGGTGCTGGACACTGACCATAAATAATTTACTATTCCCACTCCAGTCTATAATGAATTAGAGTAGGTGCTGGACACTAACCATAAAAAATTTACTATTCCCACTCCAGTCTACAATAAATTAGAGTATGTGCTGGACACTGACCATAAATAATTTACTATTCCCACTCCAGTCTATAATAAATTAGAGTAGGTGCTGGACACTGACCATAAATAATTTCATATTCCCACTCCAGTCTATAATAAATTTGAGTAGGTGCTGGACAGTGACCATAAATAATTTACTATTCCCACTCCAGTCTATAAAAAATTACAGTAGGTGCTGGACAGTGACCATAAATAATTTACTATTCCCACTCCAGTCTATAAAAAATTACAGTAGGTGCTGGACAGTGACCATAAATAATTTACTATTCCCACTCCAGTCTATAATAAATTAGAGTAGGTGCTGGACAGTGACCATAAATAATTTACTATTCCCACTCCAGTCTATAAAAAAATTACAGTAGGTGCTGGACAGTGACCATAAATAATTTACTATTCCCACTCCAGTCTATAATAAATTAGAGTAGGTGCTGGACAGTGACCATAAATAATTTACTATTCCCACTCCAGTCTATAAAAAATTACAGTAGGTGCTGGACAGTGACCATAAATAATTTACTATTCCCACTCCAGTCTACAATAAATTAGAGTATGTGCTGGACACTGACCATAAATAATTTACTATTCCCACTCCAGTCTATAATAAATTAGAGTAGGTGCTGCACACTGACCATAAATAATTTCATATTCCCACTCCAGTCTATAATAAATTTGAGTAGGTGCTGGACAGTGACCATAAATAATTTACTATTCCCACTCCAGTCTATAAAAAATTACAGTAGGTGCTGGACAGTGACCATAAATAATTTACTATTCCCACTCCAGTCTATAAAAAATTACAGTAGGTGCTGGACAGTGACCATAAATAATTTACTATTCCCACTCCAGTCTATAATAAATTAGAGTAGGTGCTGGACAGTGACCATAAATAATTTACTATTCCCACTCCAGTCTATAAAAAATTACAGTAGGTGCTGGACAGTGACCATAAATAATTTACTATTCCCACTCCAGTCTATAATAAATTAGAGTAGGTGCTGGACAGTGACCATAAATAATTTACTATTCCCACTCCAGTCTATAATAAATTAGAGTAGGTGCTGGACACTAACCATAAAAAATTTACTATTCCCACTCCAGTCTACAATAAATTAGAGTATGTGCTGGACACTGACCATAAATAATTTACTATTCCCACTCCAGTCTATAATAAATTAGAGTAGGTGCTGGACACTGACCATAAATAATTTACTATTCCCACTCCAGTCTATAATAAATTTGAGTAGGTGCTGGACAGTGACCATAAATAATTTACTATTCCCACTCCAGTCTATAAAAAATTACAGTAGGTGCTGGACAGTGACCATAAATAATTTACTATTCCCACTCCAATCTATATTGAATTAGGATTACTATATATGTTAGATTTTTTCAAACAATTACTAATTTGTAAACACTACCCACCCTTATCCCCTATAAATCCTACATCACTCTTATTAAATGAATTATCTTCTTAAAATTGTTAAATGTTAATTAAAATAACATTTCTAAATGGAAATAATTTTTTATGAATAATAAAAATTTTATATATTTATAAAACACTCCCCACCCTTATCCCCTATAACCCCAAAATACCACTTATGAAATTTTTTTTATTATTAAAAAGATTAAAATTTACTTTTATTAAGAAATTAGAACTTTGCATTATATTTTTCAAAAATAAAATATTACATATATTTTGAATGCACTCCCCACCCTTATCCCCTATAACCCCCAATTCCCACTTATGAAATTTATTGTATTAGTAATTTATTTAATTTTAATTTTTAAACCCAAAAATTACATTTCTATTTTTTTTTTATAAAATATTAAATATTTCTCAAAAACACTCCCCACCCTTATCCCCTATAACCCCAAAATCCCACTTATTAAATGTATTTTATTATTAAAAAGTTTAATTGTAAATTTTAATACAAAAATGTAAATTTAATTTTTTTTGAATTCAATATTAAATAATAAATATATATCTAAAACACTCCCCACCCTTATCCCCTTTAACCCCAAAATCCCACGTATTACATTTATTTTCTTATTACAATTTTCACATTTAAAATTTTAAAACTAATTTGAAATGTTTTTATTTCTAAATATAATATTTCAAAACTTATATCATAAATTATTAAATTTTATTACTAAAATTTTTAATTTTAAATTTTCATACCAAATTTGAATTTTTTTTTTTAATTAAATATTAAATATTAAATATATATCTAATACACTCCCCACCCTTATCCCCTATAACCCCAAAATCCCACTGATTAAATTTATTTTATTATTACAATTTTCACATTTAAAATTTAAAAACACATTTGAATTTTTTTATTTTTTTTTAAATATAATATTTCTAAATTTATATCCTAAAATATTAAATTTAATATTTATTTCCAAAACACTCCCCACCCTTAACCCCTATATACACAACATCCCACTAACAATATTTTTTTTCATTATTAAAATTTAAATATTACTATTTTGTTCAAAATTTAAAATCAAATTATACAAATATTTATTAAAATATTTTATTTCTAATATATATTTTTAAAACACTCCCCACCCTTATCCCCTATAAACCCAACATCCCGCTCCTAAAATTATATATCCAAATTAAAAAAATTATATTAATAATATTTCAATAATTATATCCTAAAATATTAAATATAATATTTATTTCCAAAATACTCCCCACCCTTAACCCCTATATACACAACATCCCACTAAAAAATTTTTTTTTCATAATTAAATTTTAAATAATTGAATTTTGTTCAAAATTTAAATTTAAATTCTACAAAAATTTATTAAAATATTTTATTTCAAATATATTTTTTTTAAACACTCCCCACCCTTATCCCCTATAAACCCAACATCCCGCTCCTAAAATTATATATCAAAATTTAAAAAATTATATTAATAGAAACAAAATTGTTATTTTTAATACACTTAAATAAACATTTGCTGACACTTCTAAACAATAATTTTTTACAAATCACAAAGTAACTTAATACTATACTTTTTCGATATTTTTACTACACGATATTATGTCTTTCGATATACTATACCTCGATATTTTACTACACATCACAATCTCGACATTTTTTACATCGATATTGTTGACAGAGATATATTGTTCCATCGATATTTTGACTTCGATATTTCTGTATGTCGATATTACATTTCCGATATTTTGTCTACTCACCAAGTGAGTCAGCTATGCCCAGACGTGGGTCCCGGGTTCACTGTGCCACTGGATTCAAGCTATCCTGGCTGAAGAGTGGTGAAACCCCAAAACCAGTCCTAGGATGCTTATTTCCGGTCCGGGGAGGACCTGGCTTGGCAGTTTGGGCTGGACTGTTTCCATGAGGCACAGGGTCAAGACTGATTGGCATATGGCCATGTCTTAACGTTGATGGCATGGTGACCAAAAGAATGATGGATTTAACCCAGATCTCTTGACCGGGGTGAATGTTTTGATTTGTTCTGCATTTCGTCCATCAGCTGTGTCTTCAGCTATTTATGGAGACTTTTTGCCAAGCCTTTAATTGGGCTTTCCCGGTAGGGGAGTTAGTCGGGCAGTCTAAGAGAGTTTGATTGAATAAGCTTAGCTGGTGAGTCATTGGTGGCTACCTTGCCCTTTTCCAAAACAGATTAGCTGGGCAGAGGGGAGCGTGTAATCTTGCAGTGAGCCAGGGCTCACAGTGCTGCCCGGTCCATTATTTCCTGGTTCACCTGATAATACACCCAGAGGAGCTGCCTCTGCACTGTTCTTACCTGCCAACAGCTCCCTTCTCTCTAGGTTTCAGTTTACAAGGGTTATACATTCCGCTTAGGGGTGGCACATCAGCGACTGGGGAAAGGTTGGATGGGGAGCAGTTTGAACATTTTAGGGTATGTCAGTCTGACTGTTGCAAGAGTTGTGTGCTCTTGCACGTGATGTTGATCTAATAGACCTCTCCCCTCCTTACCCACCCTCTGTGTACGCAGGAGCTATACCCATTTGGGAGATGTTGGCGCTGGGCCACCCATTCATCTGAAGGGCTCAGGAGGGATATCATACAGGCAATTTCATGGCATGTGCCAAAGCTGGAGCGTTCAACATGAAGTGGCATGGGCAAGGAGGACTCAGATTGAGAGATCTCAGGACAGCAGTCAGCAGACTGCTACCAAGGGGGCTTCCATCACCGGTGCTGCTCCTTCTTTATCATGGGGTAACGAGATGGTGCAAATGGTGAAAAGGGATGTATTTGACGCCATTGCAGTCAAGGTAATGCGGTTGGCTAAATGTTTCCCCGGTGTCATATAGGAAACAAGGGATGTGAGGATAAATCATTTGCATCAACAGTCTCGCAAAACACAACTATTTTGTTTTCATGACATCCAACATCCTCAGCAGAGCTCTAATAGAATATTCACCACACATCTATGTTTGACCAGTTGTATGTATTTACCAAATATTTTATTATTACAACGAACATATTATAGTGCATTATTCCATTATTCATCAAAACACAAGACAAAAATGTAAAGGTTGATTTAGGCGTACATTCCTAAAAACAAAAATAAGAATAAAAAATAAAGAACATAATCACATCAAAAGAATTAAGGGGCATATTAACAAGGGCTTTATCTCCGCTTTTTTGGCTTTAAAAGCCAAAGTAGCGGAGATAAAAATATCGTCCTATCAACAACAGGGTGCTAACATGCAAAATTGTATGTTAGCACCCTTTTTCACTACGCTTCCCTTTGCGTCTCTAATGAGATGCAAAGTGGGTGTTCCAGAGCAAAATAATAGGAGAAATGTCGCTAAGCGACATTTCTCCTATTATCAAGCTTCACACTAACCCTGTTAGAGACAAAAAAAGCAGCACTAACCATGGTTAACGCTGCTTTTTTACGTCTGCTAATTTTCAGACTTAGCCATGTAATCCAATGGGAGGTGGATTACATGGCTAAGTCCACCATGGGCTATCAACAAGGATATCCGTATCCTTGTAGTTTTATCGCTGCATTACCAGCGATAACCTCTCAAAATCCCGCTATGGCTCGATTTTTTTATCGCTTAGGCAGTTAGCGTTATTAATAACGCGATAACCAGGTGATATTATCCAGCGATAGCGGGCGTTAAAAAAATTAACGCTAAGCGCCCTTAGCGTTAATTTTCCCTGTTCCTTGTTAATATGCCCCTAAATGGGTCAGTTCTCACCAAACCTGGCCAATTCATAAACAAGAGTTGGGGGCATATTATCAAAAAACAGAGTTAAAATTATCGCCGCTTTAGCGGCAGAAAACTGCAGCTAAAGCGGCGATAATGGGCTTGATAATATGCCCTTGAGAATTCCCATAGAAGCCCATGTTTTGGTGACAATATGGGCTTCTATTGGAATTCTCAAGTGCATATTAGCAAGCCCATTATCGCCGCTTTAGCGGCAGTTTTCTGCCGCTAAAGTGGCGATAATTTTAACTCAATGATTGATAATATGCCCCCAAGTCTGTCTAATCACTTAAGGGCTGTGATGGGGTACACTTGTGTCCAGAGGGAAATAATATGTTTGTGAACAACCTTTTTGCTTTTGCTTGCCAGTATGTCACTCAGCTATTGTGGGGTCTAGATAGTCTCTGAGCCATGCTGGCCTGTGGTGGTGTGAGTTTATGGTTGGTCTGGACTTTCCAAGGTCACTCTGCGCATTCTACAAAATATCCTCACGATATCGGCATCAACTGGACGTCAAAGGGGTGCGCTTGCAGCATTCATAAGAAAAACTGCAATTAGCGGCATTGGGGTGGTCACTTCCACTGCCCCTTTGCCCAGACTTACGCATGCGCATTGGCGCTTGGTGACATTGGCCCTTTGGCAGTTGGAGGAAGTGCTCTGCGCTAGGAGACCAAGGCATGGTCTGGTTGCACAGACTGTCTCTCTGATGATATGTTGGGGGGGTGTACCCCAAGGTTGGGTCGCTCTAGAGTGAGCAGGCCTCCTGCATGCAGTTAAGGTACATTATTTTGCGTAAACATCTGTTTGAGAGCGAAAAGCATAGGGATGATCACGCAAACGCGGTAATCCAGTAACGCGCACAGGGTGATCCAGGACAGGCCAACCATGAGCTCACAGAAGTCGTTCGATCGGGTGGTAGCGAGATTAAGGGGCATATTATCAAGAAACGGCGTTAAAATTATCCCCGCTTTAGCGCCAGAAAACTGCCGCTAAAGCGGCGATAATGGGCTTGATAATATGCCCTTGAGAATTCCCATAGAAGCCCATATTCTGGTGTCAACATGGGCTTCTATTGGAATTCTCACGGGCATGTTATCAAGCCCATTATCGCCGTTTTAGCGGCAGTTTCCTGCCGCTAAAGGGGCGATAATTTTAACGCCGTGCTTGATAATATGCCCCCAGGTGACTCGATGTGTAGCTAACTCTGTAAAACATGGGGAGCGATGTAAAAATCTTGTACAAATATGATTGGTGTTTTCCTTGCGTAAGGTTTCATAAAACATTACTGTGATTGAGTAAATGCTAATAAAATACAATCTGGGATTGAAAAAATCTCTAAATAATATTTCAAGGTGTGGTCTCAGGCTGTCTAGTTGGGGTACAGTGTGGGAAAGTTGTGCGGGCGAGGGTTCAAGTTGTGCCCTATTTAGGTTGAAGAATGGTGGCTAAGGTCCTCAACGCGTCCCCTTCCCATATAATCCAAGCTCCTGTCGTTATCATAATGATCTGTGTTGTTTTGTTTTTGTGTCAAATCTTTGGATTTCTGTTTCTAAATTGTGGATGTAAGAAAGAAAGGATATCATTACAACGAAAGGGAGGAGAAGAAATTGAAATGAAGAAGATTATGCATCGTATTTCTAACCAACCGGAAATGATGGTGGAGAAAAATAGAAGCAGAATGTGATGCAGGCTCTGCTACAATTTATTAGATAATTAATTTGTTGTTCATTGTGTTTTTAGTGATTATAGAATAATCAGAGGGGGGAGTTGTTAAAGATTTATATGGTTTGTATTTTTCGTGCATCATTGACAGTGAGAAGTATGCATTTAAACACAAAAATTAATATGTACAGACTTATATAATGTTATTTTCTTTCAACCAAAATTCCTATGATGTATAGAAGTGTGTTTTTCTAATGTTAGTTAACCAGGCCACATTTCTGTGGAAATGCCATCTTGTCCAAGATGGTGGCCATCTCTGTCAATCATTCAGTGTTCAAGTGCACATCCTCTCCCCGCGGGCTCCACACAGCACGGTCAAGATGTAATTAATGAAGTTATTTTCTACTGTTATTGGTGTTCAGCTGTATCTTGTGACGGGTTTCATTTTTCTTCTGCTTGTTCAATGACACCTATTCATTCACATAGAACATTACTGTTAATGTATATTCTCCTTGAGCATCTCAGGATGATACTAGAGTAGATGGTGCTTGATAATTATTCATGTAGTGGGTTAGTGCTGAGGTTTTAAGGCAACATCTTTATTTTTCATGTGCTCTGATTTGCTGAAGAAAGGCTACATTTGCTCACAGCGCAATGAACCTGCAGATCTTTCGATTTAATGTGCAAGAATAATGTATAGAATCCTCCATTTCAAGCATGAGCCAGAGCTTTCCGGAGTGCTGCTGGGGGTGCTGTCCTTTTTCCTATTTATTTCACCTGAAACTTAAAATAGTTTCTAATTTTTGCATACTCTGGGGCTCATTTATGAGTCCCTGCGTCACTTTTGCGCCACCGATGCGTCACTTTTTGTAACGCACCAGTGGCGTAAAACATGCGCCATGTCGCGCCATATTTACGAAGTGACGCATCTAGGAAGATGCGTCACTTCGTAAACCCCTGCGCTACATTATACCTGCGCCAGGTATAATGTATGCAGGGTGGGCGTACCTCCGAAAGAAAGGGTCGTAGGAGTGGCGCAGTGAAATTTATGAGATTTCGCTGCGCCACTACTAGGACGCCAAAGCGTCAAAACCTTAGGCGTAAGAGTGACTCAGGCCCTTTCACATGGGGCTTGCCCCATGTGAAAGGAACATTGCTGGAGTTGCGTCAGGCTTCCGACACAACTCCAGCAATGCGCCACTTTTTGCGCCGACAGATACGTCAGTTGTACTGACGTATCTGTCCTTCCTTGCGACATGATGCGTCGTATTATAAATATGACGCATCATTGGTGTCGCAAGGAGGGCGCACTGAGAAGTGACGCATCGCTGCTTTCACGCAGCGATGCGTCACTTCTCATAAATGAGGCCCCCTGTCTATATCTGCATAGAAATCATTCATAGCATTGACTCTGTAATGCTTCACCTTTTGAAATTTTGTAATAAAGCCCTTTTACTTTCCATTGATTTAGCACCCAGATATTGAGTGGGTCCAATTGATCACAAATTGGAATTATTTAATTAATTGTTGTATTCCTGATTTAGCTGTTTTGGGGGGTGCCTTAACACGGGGACTCATTGCCTCATGAAATTGAGGTTCAACACTTTCTCCGATTCACTGATTAAAATGCATTTTGGGATGTTCTGATTTTTGGGATACGATGTTCTGCTCCCACAACAATGAACACTCAATTGAAGAATTCGTGTCCATAGAGTAATTCGGTCACACATGATGGAGTGGTACGTTTAAGGCTAATAGATTTGCTCAAAAAATATGCAGAGCTCCTTGCACAGACACACAGCATCTCTGACTCATCGTTAATTACAACAATACCGCTTTTCCTTGTGTCCCTTTCTAACATGCATTTGAGCTACAACTTCCTGAAGAAGTCACATTGGGGCATATTTACGAGCTGGCGATAAAAAATTATCGCCACTTTTGCGGCTGTTTTCGGCCAAAAAGCGGCGATAATTTTATCGCCTAATTAGCAAGGCCCCGCTAACGCATGAAACCTTGCTTTAGTGTCAGGATTCCTAACGCCCAGCTTTGCATCTCTAATGAGATGCAAAGTGGGCGTTCTTGACCTAACATGACAGGAGAAATGTCGCTAAGCGACATTTCTCCTATCATCAAGCCCCACCCTATGAAGCATAGCGTCAGGAAAAGTAGCGATAACCCCTGTTATCGCTACTTTCCTTACGCCTGCTTCAGGACTGACTTAGCCATGATATCCTATGGAAGGTGGATATCATGGCTACGTTTGTGAGTCCCTATCAGCAAGCTAACGTGAGATTATCGCGTTAGCATGAGGATTTTTATCGCTGAGGAGATAAGCGTTGCTAATAGCATGCTATCTCAGCGATAAAAATCCACGTTACCCGGCGATAATTATCCTCACGTAAAGAGCGCTAAGCGATAATTATCGCCGGTTGTTGCTGATATGCCCCATTGTCCTCACATTGGGTAGAAATTTTCTTAATTCTACAGCTGACAGGCTTTGCCATACTATTAATCCTACTACAGAAACCAGTCAGAACACGGATTTCACAATCTGCAATTCATTCATGTGTCTCTTTATCTGAGTTCGTAAAGCTGAGCCACCTTACAAAACAAAGGGGCATATTATCAAGGGACATAACGCCGCTTTTTCGGCACATAGTGCCAAAAAACGGTGATTAATTTATCGCACAATCATCAAGGTGGCGCTAACATCCATTAGCGCATGTTAGTTGACGTTTCCGTGACGCTTTGCATCTTAGCGATATACATCGCTAATTAGATGCAAAGTAGGCGTTCCTGCAATGAAAGAATATGAAAGATGTCGCTAACACGACATTGGAGTATTTACAAGGCGGCCCCGGAACCACGTTGCAATTTAAAAGTCCGCACAAACCGCGGTTATCGCCGGATTCTTACGCCTTTTTGAAAGTTGACTTAGCCATGTTTTCTATGGAAGGGGGATTGTCTGGTTACTTCCACACTCCCCTATTATCAATCTTTTCATTAGCGTGTGAAATCATCGCTGGATTTCACACGCTAATGAGGATTATCGCCGTCTATCGCTGGTTTGTACATCGCCTGTTGGCAGAGCTAACACGGCGATGTGAACCTGCAATAGACGGTGATAATCAAATTTGCGCTAAGCGCGACTTGCGATATTTACCTCTACCTGTGGATGATATGCCCCAAAGAGTAAGCCAGTTAACTTTGGTACCCTCTGAAAATGAAGGCCTAAAGGGGAGTTTTTGTTTGCATATCAGTAACCTTATAGTACTATTTTGTTTCAAAAGCAACAGCGATATCTGTGGCGAGGCTTGCTACGTCGCCCATAAATTACTTAGGCATTGAGGGTCACCAGCCATAAGCTGTGCATGCAAGAGGAGTGATTGGAATTAGAATTTTGTGTTAGGGACATTTTCTCACCAAGCCCGAGCGAAATGTTTAATTACACCAGCAAGTTTTGCGAATTTCACATGATGTAACATTTACACATTTCAAAAATTTTGGTTGTGGAAAATTAATTTGCCACAATTTTTACACACTGGGTACATTTTTTCTAATCTGACTGATTTTTTAACTTGAGGTATTGCCTCACATTTTATTTTCACAGTAGCTACCACAAAGTGTATTCAACAAAGTTTCTGATTATTTTCACAAAGTTTTGTGAAACAAAATGTTGCAGTTTCACGCAACTGTAGTTCTGAGAAGCTGAGCTAACTGACCAGACCAGTGCAAATTCCTCTTTGGGATATGTAAGGCCAATTTCAGAAAAGATGGATATCGCATTTTCTGAATGATTTCTTAGCCAAGTGGCGGACTGGCCACCAGAGACACCGGGGAAAATCCCCAGTGGGTTGAGGGACTGGAAGGGCTCTAGGTCTGAAAACCACCCCCAAAATAGAAGTAAGAAATTGGCTTACACTTTCCATGTACACCTGCAGAGGATTTGCAGCTGTCAGGAAATAATGGTCCTTGATAGGGTGTCAGACTTTGAGCTGTTGGAATATTTCACGATTCTTTTAGAACTGACAGTAAATACTTTTATTTTCAGCGAGTACCAGTGCAGCCCTGCACGTGGAAATCTATAAAATAATCATGTGGGTAATAATGCAACATCTCTCTCTTTAATATCCACGTTGTCTCCTTGGTTCTGTGTCCTCCCAATTCCTTCTCCTCTCCCCACGCGCCCTTTCCATCTGAGTCACAGCAAGAGCTGCATGTCTCTGCCGGTGGCTCTTGTTAAAGTGAAGGGTCCCGCACAATGTCAATACTGTAACCGTTTAAATAGTTTTCTATTGAAAAACATACTTTGTGATATTACTTTTTACAGTTGAACAAGAAAATGACAGCTGCGTTGGCCGGGAATCGAACCCGGGTCAACTGCTTGGAAGGCAGCTATGCTCACCACTATACCACCAACGCTTGATGGATCTACTGTCCCTACCTTTGGTACAAGAAGCTGTGCATGAGCTGTGGCATCGTGTTACATTCGGGTGCCGATCACGATCCGGCAAAAACCGGGTACGAACCGTCGGACGGAGCATATTCTCCGTCCGACGCGTACCCGGTCGTCAAAATATACAAACATGGAATTACGATTCGCACGGGTACACCATTACCGTACGAATCGTAAAAAAGACCGACCGAACAAAAAACACCTACCAATGCGATCCGGGAAAGCGCCGACCTGACGTCGGGACGCACGCAGCCAGCCATTCACGACCCAGGAATCACGATTCGCACCGACGTCACCCCGCACGGTGAATATTTTGCGGCAGCCAAAAACTGCCGGGAAATCAGGACGACGCGAACAAGGACCACCAGTACGCGACGGACAGACGGCGACGCGAACAAGGAGGACCAGTACGTGACGGACACACAGGACGACGCCACCAAGGAGGACCCGTACGCGACAGGACGACGCGATCAAGGAGGACCCGTACGCGACAGGACGACGCGAGCAAGGAGTACCAGTACGCGACGGACAGACATGGACCCGAACCTACGAGTCATCCCTGCCCTCATAGCAGTACACCTCCTCTACAGGTTACGACGCAGACGCCGCAGAAGGTCAGAATAACTAAGGGAGGGGGGAAAGTGGGGTGGGGTGGGGGTGGCACGACCAGGGCAGGCCACAAAACAACCACATGAGTGACACACTACACATGGCCTGGACATACCTGACTCCCATGCCCTGGTCACCACGAGGGGGTGGGGGCGTGTCCTGATAAGCGAGCGACCGCCACAACGGAAGTCCGTCACCACGCGAACCGGCAACACAACCAGACAGGTACGTCCCGTACCCACGCCTGAAGAGCGTGGGTACGAGTCGGACCACGCCCACACACGTCACCCCAACAATGGCGGGACGGATCGCACCCACGTGGCAAAGGCCTGGGTACGGGCCGCACAAACATCACATAGCATGGGGACGGATATGTACGGACCCTACCCCCACCCCGTATGCAAGGAGCGTACCCCCCAGCCCAACAGTGCAAGTACGACCCGTACCCCCACCCGCGGACGTACGGAGCGTACCCCCAGCCCAACAGTGTAAGTACGACCCGTACCCCCACCCGCGGACGCACGGAGCGTACCCCCAGCCCAACAGTGTAAGTACGACCCGTACCCCCACCCGCGGACGCACGGAGCGTACCCCCAGCCCAACAGTGTAAGTACGACCCGTACCCCCACCCGCGGACGCACGGAGCGTACCCCCAGCCCAACAGTGTAAGTACGACCCGTACCCCCACCCGCGGACGCACGGAGCGTACCCCCAGCCCAACAGTGTAAGTACGACCCGTACCCCCACCCGCGGACGCACGGAGCGTACCCCCAGCCCAACAGTGTAAGTACGACCCGTACCCCCACCCGCGGACGCACGGAGCGTACCCCCAGCCCAACAGTGTAAGTACGACCCGTACCCCCACCCGCGGACGTACGGAGCGTACCCCCACCACACCAGTGTCAGTAGACTCGTACCCTCACCTCTAATGCAGTGTGCGTAACCCCACCGTGTATGTGCCAAGCGCACATATCCAGAAATCGGAGGTGTGTGTGCAGACTCCACCCAGCAGTGCCCTGAGACAGGAGGGGTGGGTGCCCATCACTCCCAGCAGTGCCCAGAGACAGGAGGGGTGGGTGCCCATCACTCCCAGCAGTGCCCAGAGACAGGAGGGGTGTGTGCAGAGTCCTCCCAGCAGTGCCCTGAGACAGGAGGGGTGGGTGTGGAGTCCTCCCAGCAGTGCCCTGAGACAGGAGGGGTGGGTGCTGAGTCCTCCCAGCAGTGCCCTGACACAGGAGGGGTGGGTGCAGAGACCTCCCAGCAGTGCCCTGAGACAGGAGGGGTGGGTGGTGAGTCCTCCCAGCAGTGCCCAGAGACAGGAGGGGTGGGTGCAGAGTCCTCCCAGCAGTGCCCTGACACAGGAGGGGTGGGTGCCTAACACTCCCAGCAGTGCCCTGAGACAGGAGGGGTGTGTGCCTAACACTCCCAGCAGTGCCCTGAGACAGGAGGGGTGGGTGCAGAGTCCTCCCAGCAGTGCCCTGAGACAGGAGGGGTGTGTGCAGAGTCCTCCCAGCAGTGCCCTGAGACAGGAGGGGTGTGTGCAGAGTCCTCCCAGCAGTGGCCAGACACAGGAGGGGTGTGTGCAGAGTCCTCCCAGCAGTGTCCACACCCAGGAGGGGTGTAACACATGTGTGTGATGCCACAATTACCCACATCCATACTGCCTACAAGGGAACATGTCCCCATGAACTCATGTCAACTGACTCCACACACAAGTACAGTGATCACCAAGGATGCCACGATTGTTGCAGGTGGAGACATGGCCATGCATGCATGGCCAAAGTAGAAGGGCTCCGTCACACACACAGCTCATGTAGACACAGCTCTGCGCTAAACATTGGGAACACCCTGCAGGGAAGAAACTGGGTACACAGAGGAAGGAATACACCCTGGGACAATTGAACCATGCAGTAACTGCTGACATGACCTAAGGAAGTTAGCCAACACCTTGTGATGGCACACAGATCCTAGGGTGGCCCCAAAGAGCAGAACACTACTACAAATCCCACACACCCAAAGCCTTAAACACCACCCAAAACAATGTAGCAGCCCCACCAACACCAATACCACCATAGCAGGAGTGTGATAATGAAAAAAAAAATAAAGCTTTAATCAGCATGAGCACAATGTCCGTGGATCAACGGCAGTTCAAAGTCAACAAAGGCCATAGGGCAGTCAATTATTCCCAGCTGCATGGGGGACACAGTGGGATGTGTGTCCCCTACCTTGCCTGCACAGTCAAATGCCATCGTCTTCCATACTGGTGAGGGCATCAGGGGGGGGGGAAGCAACAGGCACCGCAGGGACATCAGGGCAAAGGGGCGGCGTTGTGGGTGCAGGGATGGAGGACTCAACCACAGGGGGTGTGTCATGGCCAAAGGCGGAGGCCAGGATGGCACTACACACCTTAGCAAGGTCCTCCAGGGAGTCCCCTGCACCCGAAGTGACCTCAGGCCCCAAGGAGGGGGGGGGTTCAGAGGGATGGGTTGCAGCGCCACCGGGGGAGGGTGGAGACAGGGGGGGAGACTCAACCACCCTGACCGAGGACTTCCTTGACCGCTTGCGTGGTGGCGTAACTGTGGGGCTCAGGGACAGAGCGGCCATGAAGGAGTCCTTGGGGGAGATGTGGCCAGGAGAGCTGAGGGGAGGGGATTTGGAGGGAGTGGATTGTGTGGAATGCGGACTCCCACTCTGGCTGCGTGTCACACGTTTGCCCCCCGACCCAGTGGGTGTGCCTATCTCACCCTGTGTGTGCGTGTCAGGAGGAGTGCGGTGGACCTTCCCTGCTGGTGTGGTGCCTGTGTCTGTTGTGGTGGGTGCATGCCGACGTCTGGGTGTACGTGGGACAGGCATGGAAGTGGGAAGTGTGGATGGGGCAGGGGTAGGTGGGGGGAGGTCGCGCTGCAGGAGACCCACTGCTGCAGTCAGTGTGGAGTCTAGGGACCTCAGCAAGTTGCGTTGGTCAGCCTGCAAAGAATGAATGCCCTCCAAGAATGCCTCGATGTTGCTGAGGGTTTTCCCGTGGGAATGGAGGACATTCAGGATCGCAGCCTGACCAACCTGCATTTGCCGCTGGATGTCCATAGACTCAGCATTGGCGGCAGCAGTGGAGACAGGGGCAGGGGGTGCGGTGCCTGGCAGGAAGGAGACATGCGGTGACCGGGCACGCTGGGAAGGGACACGAGCAAGTGGGAGGCGGTTGGTGGGAACTGAGGGGGCGGTGGCAGGTGTTGTTCCACTGTCAGCTGCTGGTGCAGCCTCCGCCAACCCTGAGACATCCTCCTCGGACCTGTCAGCTTCGTAGTCTGATGTGCCAGTCGACAGGTCCTCGGCCACACTATCCTCCGCCTCTGTCCCACTCGATGTGCCAGCCCCGATGTCACGGCTGCCACTGGTGCTCGGTCCCTCCGCCTGGTCCGTGTCCATGTCTCCCTCTGTGTCCCCCGACGATGCTGTGGGCAGGGTGGAGAGACAGAAATTAATCAGACACCTGTACACATCTGTCACATGAGTCCAATCTACATAGTCAACATTGCATAGCCTGAAGAGGCAGATCCCTAACATCTGCAAAACAAGGTACCGATGTAGGGCATGATACACACTTGTTTGAGCCACCATGCCACTGAAATACCATGGAGAGCATGAGACAATAGCTGATGACAGGAAACGGAGTCTGACATAGCACCCAGGCCCTGGGGACAATCCTGCACTGCCTCTGCACCACACAGCGTTTGTGAAAATACCTATGACCAGGGACAATATCCATGAACTTGAGACACATGCTGCATAGGTAATGCTGCTAACATGCCCAACATAACTCGGTCACTGCACCTTGCGTGTGTGTCCAGTAACATCACACACTGTCCAGACCCAGCAATTAGGAATCAGGATTTGACACATAGGCATTGCCCGCCCCAAGTAACCCCCACACGATGCTAATTGCTGAGACACAGGTGGCACCAACATCTCATAGTCTGGGTGATAAACACAGTGGCAGGCAAAAGGCAAGATTGGACGCAAATTAGCAAAGGTGCGCCTGTACAAATAATGAGGTACCAGTGCCCATCCTCAGATGAGTATAACAAGACACACAGGCACTGGCAACTGTGAGTATGAAGAGGGACAATCAGGTCAGGCTGCACAGTGGACACCTGTACATAATAGCACGTCTATATACATGGTGACAGGGGACAATGGCACAGAGCACAACCTACGCTGTAGACAGTGAGAGTGTCCACGTTGATGATGACACAAACAACACTGAGGATAAGGTGCCCCAGGGGACAGTATTGGGCACGCAACTACATGCTACTGAATGGCTGAATGGGAATGACTGCTACACACGTCACCATCCCTGCACTATGCGTAGCGCACACTCATGCACATCATGTCACAGGCCACTACATAGGACATGCGCGCTGTAAGGCATGACACATGAGAGACCAACTCCCATGTCTGGAGCCAGCATCAGTGCCAACTGACATGGAACCCACATGCAGTGAACTTGACAGTTCACAGGCAAGGTCCCACAACCTGTTACCCACCACTACCACCCATGATGCTACAGTCATTGTTCTCGTGGACAAAGCGCCAGCCTACATTACCTTGTGAAGGAGTGACTACACACAGACCAGGGAACACATTGCAAGGAGGGGAAGGGTGGCAGGGGCGCAGCGCCACACTTGGGCAAACTGGATGGGCACAGCACCTTTAAACCCTGCCAGTGAATTAATGCCACTGTGCCCTTACAAATGCCGGTGACACACAACAAACGCACATGTACCTACCCCCTTCCGCCTGCTGCATCGCCTGTAAGCGCCTCTCCAGGTCTGGAAAGACCACCGGCAGCACACGCCTGTGGAGGTGGGTCAGACGGCGGCGGCCGCGGTTCTTGTGGCTCTCAGGTGAGTCCCCCAGCAGGAGCCGTGCAATCCTCCGCGTCCAGCACCGGATATCCTGCCAGCGTTTCCTCACCTGGGACAGGCTCCGCCTCCGACCATCCACACGCCTCACGGCACTGACGGCGGTCAGCCAGATCTGCTCCTTGGCAGAGGCGCCTACCTGTGAGGAAGTACAAGTGACACCACATCAATACACCAGCCACATGTCACAGAGAGACATATGTGAACATAATAGCTGGTTACTACATGGCATGTAATGCAGCCAACGCATTGCACCTCTGTCATAGGGACATCATCCTCTGGTGAGGGAAAAGGCAGTACGTGCCATAGTGGGTACTCAGGTGGAATGATGGCAATGTCACAATCAATGATCAAGGCTCACACTGTGCATCACACCCACCCCTCCTGTCTCAGGGCACTGCTGGGAGGACTCCACACCCACCCCTCCTGTCTCAGGGCACTGCTGTTAGTGATAGGTCCCCACCCCTCCTGTCTCAGGGCACTGCTGGGAGGACTCCACACCCACCCCTCCTGTCTCAGGGCACTGCTGTTAGTGATAGGTCCCCACCCCTCCTGTCTCAGGGCACTGCTGGGAGGACTCCACAGCCACCCCTCCTGTCTCAGGGCACTGCTGTTAGTGATAGGTCCCCACCCCTCCTGTCTCAGGGCACTGCTGGGTGGACTCTGCACACACACCTCCTGTCTCAGGGCACTGCTGGGAGGACTCTGCACACACCCCTCCTGTCTCAGGGCACTGCTGGGAGACATCAGGCACCCCCCCCCTGGTACCCCCCCGACAGTACATGGCATGTGTGTCACACCGGGTCACAATGCCTGAAGACACAGTCACAACATAGGGACAGTCTGTGGCAGTGGCCTATGCACTCACCTGATACCCTGGTCGCCCATACAGCATGGGGTACTGTGGGAGGATCACATCCAGCAGAGCCATGTTCTCCTCCAGGGTGAATGGCTGTGTCCTCTCCACAGCCCTTGACATGTTTCCAGGGAATCAGTAGCAGCAGCTTGGTCGACAAATGCAAAGATGTGCAGGCAAGTAATCCCTCATGGGACCTGGCTGCCTTATATGTGGCCTTCTGCCCAGTCTCATGCACAGGAGTACAGAGTGATTGGTCACTCACATTTGCATCCTATGTTTCCACCAATCCCTTCAAACCTAGCAGTCTGTGGGTTCTCTATCGGTTTCATTCTCCTGCATGATGTCAGCCCCACAAACACATTGCAACAAAGTAGAAGAATTCCAACTGACTTCTGCTGTGCACCTTCCAGAACAAAATCGAAATTTGAACCTGGTCGCCATGACAACCAGCATGCATGTAGGCCTTAATACTTGTCCCCTATGTAATTAGGAGAATCACACACAGGTACGGTGCGTTTCCGGGCCCTAGGGCACCCCAAAAGCATGGCAACGGCCCGTACATGCATGCCTACGTTCAAAATCACTATGGGTCTGCACGCGTATGCGTACACGTAGTGGTACGGACCGTACACACGCATGTACGCTCACTATCACTATGGGTCTGCACGCGTATGCGTACACGTAGTGGTACGGACCGTACACACGCATGTACGCTCACTATCACTATGGGTCTGCACGCGTATGCGTACACGTAGTGGTACGGACCGTACAAATGCCTGTACGCTCACTATCACTATGGGTCTGTGTACCCGTAGTGATAGTGAGCGTACATGCGAGTGTACGGTCCGTACCACTACGTGTACGCATACGCGTGCAGAACCATAGTGATAGTGAGCGTACAGGCATTTGTACGGTCCGTACCACTACGTGTACGCATACGCGTGCAGAACCATAGTGATAGTGAGCGTACAGGCATTTGTACGGTCCGTACCACAACGAGTACGCATACGCGTGCAGAACCATAGTGATAGTGAGCGTACAGGCATTTGTACGGTCCGTACCACAACGAGTACGCATACGCGTGCAGAACCATAGTGATAGTGAGCGTACAGGCATTTGTACGGTCCGTACCACAACGAGTACGCATACGCGTGCAGAACCATAGTGATAGTGAGCGTACAGGCATTTGTACGGTCCGTACCACAACGAGTACGCATACGCGTGCAGACCCATAGTGAGAGGGCCGTACACTCGCATGTACGCTCACTATCACTATGGGTCTGCACGCGTATGCGTACTCGTTGTGGTACGGACCGTACAAATGCCTGTACACTCGCCATCACGATGGGTACACATACGGCAGCACTCCCACAGTGATTGGGGAACATACACAGGCCCTCTTAGCAGCAGTACGCCGGTTTGTACACATCACTGTGGTGATAGTCGACACACAGGTAGGAATAGGGCGGACATACTTGTCCATGGATGGACATACTTGTCCAGGAATGGACATCTAGGCATCGTCTGTGCATTACTACATGTGTGGGGCACAGGTGTGACAGGCTGTGATGTGGAACATGCCTCCTGAGTGGAGAAGGCACCAGATGTATGATGAGATGTGTACAGGTGTACTGTGTGAGGGTGCAATGTGTGCCAGGCATGCCCTTGACTCCTTTGACATGTGTGCATGTCGTACTGCGCACTTGGGGTGAGCGTCACTGGCATGGCACGGACACCAACACACGGAAGTGTCCCATGATGGCCGGTACAGGGGTCATGAAACCTGACTTGTCACTACCCACAGTGCACAATGTGACTATGTCATTTATGTGTCCGGGATTTACATCAGGTTGATGTTGTAGCACCCTCAAAAGCTGCAGCCGTTGCAGCAACCAACATGTGTCTGTGTGTAGATTATCATTGCACACTGTTCCGCACACCATGCCACATGTGGTATCTGATGTGAGGTGCACATGTATGCATGGGACACGGAGTAGCGTGACAAGGCCATGTCAGCAAACTCACAAGGAATGTGTGGTGAGTCATGACATGTGCACCTTCATGGCAAGGTGTGTGGGCTGGACTAGTGTAATGTCATGTGACCTGTGGCTCCAGTGTTCCGCTACCAGTCTCTGCAATCGGCATCCTACTTCTGCTGATGTGTGGGTGTATGTCACTTCTGTCTTGCGTCGGGCTGTTCACTTGCACTGGGACACAGCTATTCCCATGGCGTGGCATGGGGAGGTTCTCAATCACCGTGTGTGGCTGGGTCTTGGAAGGAGTGTCACCTTGCATCCATACGTGTCCTGGGCATGTAGCACATGCCTGACTCCCTATGTGGCATGTGTGTATTGGCAGATTTACATGTGCTCAGTAGACATGAGTTGTTCTCGTAGTGCACTCACTCTTCCTTGTCACTTCCAAATTACTGCAGAGCGCCTCCTGTTGCCCGAAGAATTCCAGACTTGGCCACCATGCAGGAGAATGACAGCATCCGGCTCTACCGCTTCACCCAACCGTTGATTCTGGAGCTGACGGCGAGACTGGCACCACACCTGCAACCGCAGCACAGGTATCCTACGGCACTGACACCCCAGCTGAAGGTAATGGCTGCCCTACATTTCCTTGCCACGGGTACCTTCCAATATACCATAGCTCATGTTGGTGGCATGTCCCAGAGCATGTTCAGCGGTGTGCTGCATGATTTCTTGGAGGCCATGTTGATTCACCTGGATGACTTCATCAAGTTCCCAACCCCTGAACAGATGACTGAGGTCAAGCGTGGATTCTATGCCCTGGGAGGGATGCCCCATGTCATTGGGTCCATAGATGGGACACATGTAGGTTTGGTACCACCACACGCACGGGAGGTGGCGTACCGCAATCGGAAGCACTACCACTCCATCAATGCCCTTGTGGTGTGTCTGTCCAACATGGTGATTTCACATGTCTGTGCTCGTTTTCCAGGATCAGCACACGATGCCTACATCATGAGGCGTAGCGGGATGCCTGATATGATGATGCAGCTGCGCAACGAACGTGCATGTGTTGTTGGTGGGTACAGTCTGTCTGTCCTGTATTCTGTTTGGCCGAGCAGCACTACCGCTTCGCCTGTTCTAACGATATCCATGTGCTTTCCATTTAGGGGACGCTGGCTATCCCAACATGCCTTGGCTGCTGACACCTCTCCGCAACCCCATCACGCCGGCCCAGCTCCGCTACAACACCGCCCATGGCCGGACAAGGCGAGTGATAGAGAGGACGTTTGGCATGCTGAAGAGCCGATTCCGGTGCCTCCACAAGACCGGCGGCGCACTCCCATATGCCCCGGCGAAGGTCTGCAAGATCTTCATGGTCTGCTGCATGCTGCACAACATGGCAGTTGAAAGAGCTGTGCCCCTCATCCTGGATCAAGATGACGAGGACCATCCACCCGTGGAGGACGAAGGGCTTGGCAATGGGGCTAGTGATGTGGAGGATGTGGAGCCGCAAGAGGACATCCGGACTCGGCTCATACGCGACTTCTTTGCTTAGTGGTGAGTACCAGGGTCTGAGTGTGCACGCATTGGTCCCCGTGTGGCATGCGTTGTGATGTGTGTCTCCACCTGCATGTATGGCACGTGGGTCAGAGGTGTGTGTGGGTGTGTCACTGGAGTGATGGTGGCAGTGATGGTAGTATTTCCCCAGACATAATTGTGACATAGCATGTTGTCATACATACATGTGTCGAGTACATGCACATGCAAGTGGCTGTGCTTCTTGTGGCTGAGTTCTTGTGTGTCTCTCTTCCCCAGGTACCTGCGCATGCCGTTTGCTGGTTGCATTGTTGTGGCACTGCTATTCCTCATGGACATGGCATCGTGGGCTGACTCAGCGTTACAGGCACGGACACGTTTGGAAGTCTCCATGGGGTAAGGGATGCATCTGGGGTGTATTGGGTGTGGCAGTTGTTCACGATGTGTGCACACTGCCCCGGTCGGGGTTTGGGTCCTCTGCAGACATGTGGCATCCCCATGGGACACGACATGCAGCTGGGTACACCTGAATAGATGGGCTGCCTGGTTGTCAGTCATCAGTGATGGGATGGTGGATTGTGATGAAGGCATCAATGTGTGTGACACTGCCCTCGGACACATCCGGTTAACATTGTCTTGACATGGCGTGGGACTTCCACATCAGCGGATGTATGGTGTATGGCAGGCTCTCCGTGAGCAGCTGTGGGTATTTAGCTATTATCCGACACTTGTGTGCCAGTTCCATGGCTATCACGCATTTGTGCTGCAGAAGGGGGGTGCCAGTGTTGGAGCCACATGGTACTCCACATGATGTGTTCATGTGTACTTCAAGTTGCCTCTGCAATCCCAAACACATGACTATTAAAGGTGTCCCTATGCCTCCAAGGTGCCTCTTCTCAGTCAATGCTGGTGTGTTGGCACGGTGCATCCTGCATGTCTGGCATGGTATTCCCTGATTGTGGCTATGTGTCAATGTGTCGAGTGGCAAGATGCAAGCTGTGTGTGTGTGCTGAGACTGTGTAATGGGCATGATGTCCATGACTGTGTGGGTATTGTGACATGTGCCATCCCCATGCATCCAACGTTATCCATGACCCCATTCTCTGCATCCACCGGACTGAAGCTTGCAGGACATGGTTCTGCCACCTGTCTACACGTACCTGGGTGCCCCCCAGGACACGGGCCAGGATCCCTGACCTCTGCGCATGACTGTTGCTGTACTCAATGTGTCTGTCAGCACGGTTGTTCGGCCACCCCCTCAGCTGGTTCTGACCATCACGGGTGTGTATGGTGCTCCATGTCTGTCTTGCCTAGAAAACTGTGACCCATGTGTCCTGTGCCAGACTCAGGCCCCAGGGTGTGGATGGTTGAAGTGAACAGATGACTCAGGCATGTTTAGACTGTACAAGACACATGTTAGGTAATAATGCTACCAGCAGGCATCTACTCTTAATAGTGTGATTTATTATTGGGGGGGGGGGCCAAGTGAGGGCCTTTCCGGGATTAGGGAATCCAAAGTTCAGTAGGGGAGTTGGTGTCCTTGCCATTGGAAATCCTCAGAGTCCATGCCACAGTCTTTGTCAACATTGGTCAGCCAGTGACCAGCAGGGCCATGTGGCAGAGAATGTCTCTTGATGCTGTGATGCTGTTGCTCCAGTGGGCCAGGTGCCAGGCCAGGTGTCCTGGGAGATGGTGATGTAGCAGCCACCCTCACGGTCCTTTCCGTGGACGACCCGGCTTCCTGCGGGGAACCTCAGCAGCAGGCCGTGACGACGTCTGGGATGCTCCGTCGGATGTTTCCTCCTCCTCCTCATGATCCCTCCCTGTGGGTGGTGATGTTCTCCGCCTTCTGGCACAGGGAGGGTCGGCCATGGTGTCGGCCATCCGACGGAGTTCAGCGTGAATCCCCTGGGACGCCGTCACTTGCTCAGCCTGTCTGTCCTTCTTCCTCCGTTGGTGTAGCTGTAGACAGGCTATTAGCTCCGCATGTTGCTGGGCCTGCTGGACCTTGATCCCCTCGAGGACGGACACAACCTGGGCCATGCCCGTGGTGTCCTGCCGGTATGAGTCCAGGATGTTACGGACATGGGAAAATACCGGATCCCCAGCCAACTGGTCAGGCTCGCGCCTCCGCCGCTCTCCACTCCCACCACCCCTGCCCACTTGCGTCTGGCCTGCACTTGTGGGCACATGGGGTCTCCGGGACCCCTGAGGGGTGGCATTGGCGTTGTCGCCTGCCTCCTCCTGGGTGCCCGGGACACCGTGTCCCTCCTGGCGAGCCTGGCTGCATTGTGGTGTTGGGGCAGGGATCCTGGGTGTCTCCTGGGATGTGGCAGGAGTGGGGGTGGTGGTTGGCACGGTTGTACCTGACGCAGGTGCTGCAGGTGGTTGGACACCAGAGGGGCCAGGTCGGTCGGGGTCGTCCGCAGAGTGGTGAGAGTGGTCGCTGCCGGTGGGATCGGTCTCCTGCAGATCCGGGTCCTGTGAGTGTTCCCCCCCAGTGTTGGGGGGTGCAGCACGACGTTGACCTGTGTGTGAGAGAGACAATGTTACTTTTGATCCATGCAACATCCATGTTGCATCCGTTACAAAGTTGGCACATTTCCTCTTGGAATTAGGATCTGTCTTGCATTCCACTCACAGTGCACTTGTGCATGTGTGTGTCCCTTGGGCACCAATTTGGCCCCTTTAACTATGTGTGGCACAGTCTTACTTGCTGCGTCAAGTGTGACTGCAGTCAGCAGTGGAGTGTGCATGTGTGGCGAGCCATGCACTTGCGCCTTCCTTGTAGCACTGTACATGTGCACATGGAGTGGATCCACACACTCATATGATGCAGGTGGCTGTCCTTGTGCTCGTGTACAGGTTGTAACATGGCCCTGCGTTTTGCCATGATGAAGAGGGGGGGTTCTGGCACTGGGCACCCTTGTCTACATGCACGCAGTCCACCTGCTGACGAGCAGACATTCCCACACACCAAAGGACTGATTTGCTCTCCCTGTGTCTCCCTCCTTCTCTGTCCCCCTCTCCCTCCCTCTCTGTCCCCCTCTCCCTCCCTCTGTGTCCCCCTCTCCCTCCCTCTGTGTCCCCCTCTCCCTCCCTCTGTGTCCCCCTCTCCCTCCCTCTGTGTGTCAGCCTCCTCCCTCTGTCCATCTTCCTGTGTCTCCCTCCCTCTCTGTCCCCCTCTCCCTCCCTCTGTGTGTCAGCCTCCTCCCTCTGTCCATCTTCCTGTGTCTCCCTCCCTCTGTGTCCCCCTCTCCCTCCCTCTGTGTGTCAGCCTCCTCCCTCTGTCCATCTTCCTGTGTCTCCCTCCCTCTCTGTCCCCCTCTCCCTCCCTCTCTGTCCCCCTCTCCCTCCCTCTCTGTCCCCCTCTCCCTCCCTCTGTGTCCCCCTCTCCCTCCCTCTGTGTGTCAGCCTCCTCCCTCTGTCCATCTTCCTGTGTCTCCCTCCCTCTGTGTCCCCCTCTCCCTCCCTCTGTGTGTCAGCCTCCTCCCTCTGTCCATCTTCCTGTGTCTCCCTCCCTCTCAGTCCCCCTCTCCCTCCCTCTGTGTCCCCCTCTCCCTCCCTCCGTGTGTCACCCTCTGTCACCTTGGCCCAGCTTCCTGGGCACACACTGTTAGCAGATCTTTGAGTGGCCCTTGGCCTGTTGATGTGAGTTTGTTTCTGATCTCCAGGCACCCATTTTGTCTGCTGTGTGTCTGTGCGCTGCTGCTGTGGTGGTGTGTGCTGCCACTCTTTCACACTGTTGGCTGTTCATTAGCTGCTGGCATGTGCAAAACAGTGCCTTCACCCCCATGTGTTGATGCAAGGCATCCGCCATTTGCTGGCAAGTCATTCCTGTGTTGGGACACAGTGTTTGTCTGGCTGTGACCTAGGCCATATGGGCAGAGGGCATTGTTGTCTGCTTTGGAGTCGCACTATGTGATTCTTGGTGCCCACACTCCCGCCATCCGGGTTACCGTGTCATGTGTTGTTGTCTTCTGTGGCCTGTGACTTGACATTGTCCAGCTGGGTGCATGGGGCATGGTGGCAGCAGTGGCATGTGCCTGCTCATGGAGTGTGGTTGAGTAATGCGATGGCTTGTGGTGGTTGCGTGCCTGTTAGTAATTTTGTTTGTGGTTGCAGTTCCCCCCATGTGAGGTGCGTTGTTTGTGTACTCACCCGGGTCTCGGAGTCCTTCTACTCCTTCAACTGCCTCCACCGGCAGTATGGCCATCACCCTCTCCTCCCAGGGATGGTACTGTACGGGTCTGCGGGAGGGCCCTCCTCCGGTGGCGTTGGCCTGGTCGTGTTCCTCCTGTCTCTTGGCTCTGACCCTCCTCCGCAGATCGTACCACCTGTTCTGGCAATCCTGCTTGGTCCTCCTGGTGTCCGCAACAGCATTCACAGCATCGACGATGGTCTGCCACATGGCTGTTTTGGCTGCCTGGCTGGTGCTTCTGACCAATGTTCCAAAGATCTGTGGCTCGACTCTGAGGATTTGATCAACAAGGACCTCCAACTCTCGGTGACTGAACTTTGGATTCTTGGTAGTGGGCATGGTGAGGGGTGTGGGTGGGGATGGTGTGGGTGTGGGGGTGTGTGGATGTTGGGGGGGGGTGTGGATGGTTGTGTGTGTGTGTGAATGTGATGAGAGGGTGTTTGTGAGGGTGGTCGTGTGAAGGTGTGCAAGTGTAAGATGTGGTGTCGCTTGTAGTCTGGTTCTGTGGTGTCTGGCAGCAGTGGGTCTGTTGCAAAGGCTCATGGTTTGTGTGTGTGGGCCCTTTTTATTGGTCCATGGGTGGGTGTGGCAGTGTTTGAATTTTGGGTGGGTGTGTTATAAGGAGTGGTGGTGTATTGGGCCTCTGTTTGTTTTTGACAGTTGCAGGTCAGTGATTGTGTTATTTTAGTGGTTGTTGGCCATGTTTAGTGGCTGTGTGCCTTTCGAATGGTGTATTGTTGAGTTTTTTTGTTTTGTCCTTGTTGTGTACGTGCGTTTTGAGCGTGTGTACGGTGTGTACATGGGCCATTTGGTTGTACGATTTGGTCCTTGTGTGTGGCTTTGCACGACTCGTACATGCGGTTGTGATGTTGGGGCATGGGGTGCGCTCCGTACTTAGGAGGTTGTGTTGGGGGTGCGCCAGGAACGTACTGGGGTGGGGGTACGACTGGAACGTACTGGGGTGTACATGGACGGTGGTACGACACGTACAGGGGTGGGGGGGTGTACATTGACGGTGGTACGACACGTACTGGGGTGGGGGTACGACTGGAACGTACTGGGGTGTACATGGACGGTGGTACGACACGTACAGGGGTGGGGGGGTGTACATTGACGGTGGTACGACACGTACAGGGGTGGGGGGGTGTACATTGACGGTGGTACGACACGTACAGGGGTGGGGGGGTGTACATTGACGGTGGTACGACACGTACTGGGGTGGGGGTACGACTGGAACGTACTGGGGTGTACATGGACGGTGGTACGACACGTACAGGGGTGGGGGGGTGTACATTGACGGTGGTACGACACGTACTGGGGTGGGGGTACGACTGGAACGTACTGGGGTGTACATGGACGGTGGTACGACACGTACAGGGGTGGGGGGGTGTACATTGACGGTGGTACGACACGTACTGGGGTGGGGGTACGACTGGAACGTACTGGGGTGTACATGGACGGTGGTACGACACGTACAGGGGTGGGGGGGTGTAAATTGACGGTGGTACGACACGTACAGGGGTGGGGGGGTGTACATTGACGGTGGTACGACACGTACAGGGGTGGGGGGGTGTACATTGACGGTGGTACGACACGTACTGGGGTGGGGGTACGACTGGAACGTACTGGGGTGTACATGGACGGTGGTACGACACGTACAGGGGTGGGGGGGTGTACATTGACGGTGGTACGACACGTACTGGGGTGGGGGTACGACTGGAACGTACTGGGGTGTACATGGACGGTGGTACGACACGTACAGGGGTGGGGGGGTGTACATTGACGGTGGTACGACACGTACTGGGGTGGGGGTAGGACTGGAACGTACTGGGGTGTACATGGACGGTGGTACGACACGTACAGGGGTGGGGGGGTGTACATTGACGGTGGTACGACACGTACTGGGGTGGGGGTACGACTGGAACGTACTGGGGTGTACATGGACGGTGGTACGACACGTACAGGGGTGGGGGGGTGTACATTGACGGTGGTACGACACGTACAGGGGTGGGGGGGTTTACATTGACGGTGGTACGACACGTACAGGGGTGGGGGGGTGTACATTGACGGTGGTACGACACGTACAGGGGTGGGGGGGTGTACATTGACGGTGGTACGACACGTACTGGGGTGGGGGGGTGTACATTGACGGTGGTACGACACGTACTGGGGTGGGGGTACGACTGGAACGTACTGGGGTGTACATGGACGGTGGTACGACACGTACAGGGGTGGGGGGGTGTACATTGACGGTGGTACGACACGTACAGGGGTGGGGGGGTGTACATAGACGGTGGTACGACACGTACAGGGGTGGGGGGGTGTACATTGACGGTGGTACGACACGTACAGGGGTGGGGGGGTGTACATTGACGGTGGTACGACACGTACTGGGGTGGGGGTACGACTGGAACGTACTGGGGTGTAGGTAGACGGGGCTGTGACACGTACTGGGGTGGGGGTGTGGCTCGAACGTACTGGGGTGTAGGTACACGGGGGGTACGACACGTACTGGGGTGGGGGTGCAACTGGAACGTACTGGGGTGTACATAGACGGTGGTACGACACGTACAGGGGTGGGGGGGTTTACATTGACGGTGGTACGACACGTACTGGGGTGGGGGTACGACTGGAACGTACTGGGGTGTACATAGACGGGTGGGGGTATACATATACGGGGGGTACGTGTCGGACGTACGGGGGCTGGGGGGAGTGTTGGGCGCGTATGCGGGCACATGTCTCCATGGTTGCTATTGGTGTTCGGTGCGGACAGTGTTTTTTCCATACGGTTGTAGGCTCGGACGCACGGGATGGATCGTGATTCCTCGGTCGGACTTGGATTTTTACGTTTGTAAGGTAAATCGTCCGAGGACGTGTCGGACACGTTTTCCGACCCGAGGACGTGTGGGGAATGATTCCCGGTGCGGGTCGTATGGACTTTTTACCATGCGAATCGTGATTGCCAGTTCGTACGGCATTTGTACGATTCGTACGGTAAAAAGACCCGATACGAGTCGCACGGGGGAATTTTTTGCCGGATCGTGATCGGCACCTAACTGTTTATCTACTAACACTTCTTCAGTGCTCTTCCCCTCAAGAGTGCTGTGAGACAATCCGGAGCAGGACCCTTCGGGTGCAGGAACACCTCCTCCCCCTTGAGTGTCTCTCTCTCTCTTTACAGTGCACGCGCTGCTCTGCATTAACCCGCTCATCGAGAGAGCTGGAGTTCACTGTCCTAGGACAGGATTTAAGTTGTAGTCAGCATCCGGGCCCTTGCGGGGGTTGGGTGAATGACGCAGCTGGTTTCACCGGTGTGAAGATGAGGGCTCCGGTCCGCGCTGCTCCGCCTGAGGAGGGGCTGCTAGAAGCGGACAGACTGGGGGTCTTGGAATGGGTCATTAGACTGAAAACGGTTGTGCGCGAATTGTTGCCTTTAGCTCCACGATGACATTAGCCTCTTGAGTGTTTGTGGCCAGTCTCGTCTCACGAGTAAAATATGTGAAAAACTGCTCAAAAGTGAACATCTGAGGAACGAACGAAGAAATCCGCAGAAAGATACAAATCCAGATCTGTAAAGTAAACACGTCATCGAATAACGCGCTCTGTGTTTCTGTACATAGATGCATAAGGTTTAGTTCGCAGCATCCTTGAAATATACAGGTGAGTTTCCCCATCATTGCACAATGTGCTGTACTGGTGCAGTATTTCTAACCAATCACATATCAGAGCACTCTCCCCGTCACTGGTGGTGATTAACAACAAATAAATGAGGTACGTCTTGCAGGCACAGCAGAGTGGCGCAGCGGAAGCGTGCTGGGCCCATAACCCAGAGGTCGATGGATCGAAACCATCCTCTGCTAGGTTTTTGGCACCATATTTTAACTTTACATTTCCTGGTTAGTTCTTTATTAACTGTCTTCTATTGCACATCCCTCTTTCAGCTTTAATACAATACTAGTCTATTTCTCAACTATTTCCTCGCACTTTACACTTCCTTGATCATTTTGTTATAAAAACAAATAAATAAAATCGATTTGATTTCTTGAAATGACTATATGACTATAGGTGGGTACTAGCACACAATATAATAATAATTCAGCTCAAAACGTGGTATTTATTTTCCATTCCACTAGAAAGAATGATTCGTCGTGAGCAGCCATATACTAATACCACAGCGCCATCTGCTGCTCTTCAACCGAAGTATCCAACGAAGACAATAGCTAGCTAGCTCCTGTTAATATACTCATTTCTGATATTATTACAACACACAGACCACGAAGTGGGCAGCACTCGCTATTTTCGGTGCTCAGTGTATCTCAAATACTTGGAAATAAAAAAGTGTACTTGCGCACAAAAGTATAAAACAATGTAATGTAATACTGCGTGGTGTAGACATTTTTAACTAGCAAGTCTGTTCCATGTAAATCCATGTGAACTCGATCTGTAGCTATTTTTTACATAAAATTAGTTTGTGAAATATAACTATTATTTTTTCTAAACTGCCAGATTTCAACGTTTAAGGTTAAAAAGGGCTTTTGCGTGAAGCCGACGTGATGTGAAGACGCAACCTGCTGATCTGGAGTCAGACGCGCTACCTTTGCGCCACGAAGTCAACTATAAAAACTTGCAGCATGATGGGCACATAAATATCGGTGGCTGCGGTGGTGTGACTTGTTTTGTTCGTGTTTTTCGTACTTGCTTGAGGAATGATGGGTTTAAGCTACACGAAGGTGCTCTAACAGGGTGACACTCGGCAAGTGTTGCTAAAGTAAAAACGTACGATTTAATAAGTGAAATCGAGTCTACAATAACACTTATTCTGGTTGGGAGGCTAATCCAAGCTCATATTTTTTGTGCTCTCCGACCTTTTCGTGACGCCAAAAGGCTTAGGGGCATATTATCAAGCCAGGCAATAAAATTATCGGCGCTTTAGCAGCAGAAAACTGCCACTAAAGCGGCGATAATGGGCTTGATAATATGCTCTATGGAATTCCAATTGAAGCCCATGTTAGATGTGAAGGACATCTAACCTGAGCTTCAATTGGAATTCCATAGAGCATATTATCAAACCCATTTTCGCCGTGCTGCTAAAGCGGCGATAATTTTATCGCCAGGCTTGATAATATGCCTGTTGATTTGCTTCCCAAGCGGCTGTTTATATTGCTGCCTAGTGTGACACAGACTGTGCAAAAGCTATGAGGCATATCATCAACGAGGCCATAAGAAATTATCGCCGCTTTTGCGTCCGTTTTCGGACGAAAAGCGGTGATAATTTTATCGCCGCCTGTTTTCTGAACGCCCAGCTTTGCATCTCTAATGAGATGCAAAGTGGGCGTTCCTGCCCTGACATAACTGGAGAAATGTCGCTAAGCGACATTTCTCCTATTATCAATGGGCACGCTAACCTGCAGAGCGACAAGCAAAGTAGCGATTACCTGTGTTATCGCTACTTTCCTTACGCCAGCTTCAAGACTGACTTAGCCATGAAATCCTATGTAAGGTGGATATCATGGCTAAGTATGCCTTGCCCTATCATCAAGCTATCGCCAAACTTTGGGAGATTATCGCTGGGATTCCAGCGATAATCTGCCATTTGGCAGTTAGCGCTTGGAATTTTATCGCTTTTGAGATAAGCGTTGCTAATAGCACGCTATCTCAGCGATAAAATCCCACGTTACCCGGCGATAATTATCCTAAGGTATAAGTGCGCTTAGCGATAATTATCGCCGGTCCTTGATGATATGACCCTACTTTCTTCTATCACTGCACGTGAAGGATCAGACATTTGTCACCACTTCAGCCGAGATCCCACGAATTTACCTGACTTGCATAAGTGCCACCCTCCCAGAGGGCACGGAGACAGAGCCCCGCCTCACGGCCCTTCAGTGGGAGCAGCTTTGCTTTTGTCGTCGCTCGTTTCCCCCTGATTAGTGGGAGGGTCACGCATGAGTCCAAGCGGAGAGAAGATTCTAGAGTGAACTGTGGACAGCAACCAGCTGAGCCAAAGAGAGCCATAAGAAAGAGGCAGGCAATGCTTCTCCCCTACAAACCTTTGCATCTTTGATCTATCTTTTCCCACCTTCCCTGGCCCCCACCATTAAGGACCCAACTTGGTGGACAGACATCAAGTACCTCCACTCTAATTCAGTGACTGCCGATTATACTACATTTCCCTATGTCACGGCAGCCACATTTGAGATCAGATTTACAGACAGGGTATTTCTCATGCACTCACTGTGCTAGCTGCTACTTAGTTGAATTTGGAGGCAGGTCATACGGCAGTCCTTTTTTAGGTCTCGCCTGAGCCAGCGCGCATGCGCTGCACTGCGAGGCATTTAGTAAGGGCTTTTTAACTCTGAACACACGCTTGTGCGTGTGCTTTTTTTTTATTAACCCGCAATTGGCCTGTGCATGCGTCTTTCAAAGAAAGACAGCACACAATTGGTTCAAGGCGGGTGCATGTCCCGCCTTCTCTGTCCCCTGGCCTAGGGTGCTCGGGAGCGAGCAGCAGTGCCATCTGTTTCCAATTATCTCACCGGTGTCTCGCGGTCGCGTTAATAGGAAACAGATGGTGGTCAGCGCTGGTCGCGCTGGTTACCTTATCTTTCTGCCGCTTTTTGCCTGTCGCTGTAGACCAGCTCATGTTTCGCGCTGCCCTACCCACACTACAACTTTCTGCCCGTCGCTGCAGACCAGCTTATGTTTTGTGCTGCCCTCCCCACACCACCACTTTCTGCCGCTTTCTGCCCGTCGCAGCTGACCATCTCACATCTCGCGCTGCCCTTCCCCCACCACCACTTTCTGCCGCTGTCTGCTTTACTTCTCCAGTCACTGCTCGCTACAGTCGCCTGCTATGCAAAACAGATAACCAGAGGCTGCTTCTTCGTACTTCCTAACTGCTGGAGCACATCGCGCCTCAGGTGCCTGCCTGTGCCCGTGAAGCAGCCCGGTTACCAGCGTCACTGCCCCTGTTTATGCCACAGATGGAGGAGCTTCCACTCCTATCACACAGGTAACTGGAGGCTTTTTGTTCGTGCTTCCCAGACCAACACAAGCTCCAAATGTTAACACATATTTAGAGCCCATAAATAGTGCATTCCGTGACTTGCAGGGCTAATAACCTTAAGCTTCCAGCAAAGCCATTTGAAGGAATGCAAACAGTGGAACATATTTTCATTTCGGGTCACTATGTTAAAAGTATGTGCCGCGCAGCTGATTAAAGAAGTTGCTCCAAAGTGTTTGCCATTACTTAGCTCTCACTGTCTTGCTGAATTTAAGCCACATTTCTTTTATAGTGAAGTCTCGGTCTATTTCTGTCTCTTATAAGAGCAAATTCGGTTTTCCTATTGTAATGTTTGTATACTGGTTTTTCGTTACCTTTTATGTTATTTAAAGAAGTACATTGCATACAATGTTGTGTGCTTTCTGTTGAAGCAGGCATGATGTGCTGTCCGCTTTCTGCAACCCTTCATCGTTTTACTTCATGTACGAGGCACAATAGGTGATATTGTTTAACGCCTATAATTACTTAATTTTTTTAATTCACCAACTTCCATGTACTTTTCCCACCACCGTGTCACACTAATTATGTTACATTTTTTCCTTTCTATTTTGAACGCACACAGTTTAAAGTTCATTGCACCATGCTAATTAGATTTTCTAAATGTAAATCTTTTTATACTATGTTTCGGTAAACTTTCATTTAATTTACACAACTACAACCTATACAATTTTGTGTTTGCATGATATTTTTTGTGAGAACAGAGGGTAAGCAGTGCAACTACAAAAAAACCAGAAGACATTTTTATGTTAAAATCCTATTTTAAACAGGTTGTTCAGTTGTATATAATATCGTCTTGGTTTGTATAAAGGTAACAAAAATGCTTAACACTTTTTATTATAACTTTTCAACATGATGCACAACAGCCACAATGCTCTACAACATAGCCAAAAGTTCTGGCTAAACACATAAGGTCCCAAAGGCGAGACCTATTGGCTATGCCAATGCTTGTTTATTTAAGGTTAAGTCTGCAAGAGCATGGGCTAGTGCATGCGCTCTCACATGTGAGACACTATTGTTTAATAAAAGGGCTTGGAGCCCACCCTTTGCTTACCATTTGTTGGCTTCAGTGTCCCTCTTTTTTTGCAGTCTTCTTAATTGTCCAGTGCTGGCCAAATGTCACTCCCAATACTTTCAGTGGAGCACGGACCTAATACAGATTGGTTCAAGATAATCAGTACCCGTCCGGTGCTTGCACTGTGATTGAGGTACTTTCAGTGGTGGCTGGCAGGGAATGGGTGTGGCAGGGGGAGTATGGAGAGGGACGGGGAGGTCAAATACAAAGTATTATAAAAAAACACTTACCTTTAAACAGCTGCCGTCTCTCCTCTGTCAAAGCTCTTCTTCTTGGTGATACCAGAAGGAGAAGGAACACAGGCTCCCCTAAGTCAATCACAACGCTGCAATGCAGCATTGTGATCAGTGATGGCTCCTCGGCTAAGGCAGAGGAGCGTCACCCCACTGCTATTGCAGCAGTGAAAAAAGAAAATGATGATAACAAGACTTTATTATCTTTTCCTTTTTCTTTCCCTGAGGCCAGAGCAGGGGAGAAGTGGTCTGCACTCCTGTAAGTGCACATGACAGTTTGGTCAGCCCTCTAGGGTTAGCCAAAACATCATGCGCACTTGGCATGTTCCCCATAGGCTGTGTTGCACAGCCCCGTGGGGAACATGCCCAGTCTCCCCAGGCACTGCCTGAGCATCCAAACAAGACACTCTGCCACTCAAGACACATTGGCTGGGAGAGCCCGGAAGCCTGTGTGCTTCCAGTGATTCCAACAAACAAATGATGGACGGAATGCTGACAATGCATACATTCTCCCCCAGTCAAGAGATCTGGGTTAAATCCATCGTTCTTTTGCCCACTACACCACCCCAGTTTAGACATGGCCATATGCAAATCAGTCTTGACCCTGTGCCTCATGGGAACAGTCCAGCCCGAACCGCCAAGCCATGTCTTCCCTGGACCGGAAT
The DNA here is from genome assembly GCF_964204655.1 of Triturus cristatus. Taxonomy (NCBI): domain Eukaryota; kingdom Metazoa; phylum Chordata; class Amphibia; order Caudata; family Salamandridae; genus Triturus; species Triturus cristatus. Next base: position 722,656,745 of record NC_140595.1, read on the forward strand.
CAAGCATCCTAGGACCGGTTTCTGGCTATCAGCCGTCATCAGCCAGGATAGCTTGACTCCAGTGGCGTAGTGAGCACGGGTCAAGACTGATTTGCATATGGCTGGGTTCAAACTGGAATGGCATGGTGAGCAAAAAAACGATGGATTTAGGCCCAGATCTCTGTACTGGGTTGAATGTATGACATTGTTCTGCATTCTGTCCATCAATTGTTGTTTTTGCATTTGTCACCCCGAGTGGGAAGGGTATGCTCAGACGTGAGTCCCGTGCTCTCCATGCCACTGGAATCAAGCTATCCTGGCTGACGAGGGCTGAAAGCCCGAAACCGGTCCTAGGATGCTTGTTTCCAGTCCAGGGAGGACCTGGCTTGGCAGTTCGGGCTGGACTGTTCCCATGGGGCACAGGGTCAAGACTGATTTGCATATGGCTGGGTTCAAACTGGAATGGCATGGTGAGCAAAAAAACGATGGATTTAGGCCCAGATCTCTGTACTGGGGTGAATGTATGACATTGTTCTGCATTCTGTCCATCAATTGTTGTTTTTCCAGTGATTCCAGCAGAGGAGGAGAGGCGTGTGGCGGTGGGAGAGGCATGAGAAGGAAAGTTTTTTATTGTTTATGTTTATTTTTAACCCCCCCACTCAAGCCACCACCCTGTTGGACTTGGCCCTTTTTGCAGGGTCATCCCTAAACTTTTTGCCTTCCTCCTGCATTTTTTCTGACCTGTTGTTGGCTGTTTTATGACTCTGGGCACTTTACCACTGCTGAGCAGTGCTAAAGTGCGTATGCTCTCCCCATTGTAAATTGATATGTTGGTTGGATTCCATGATTGGCTTATTTGGTTTACTGTCAGACCCCAGTAAAGTGCACCAGGAGTGCCAGGGCGTGTAAATACAAATGCCGCTGGTGGGCTTGCAGCACTGGTTGTGCCACCCACAGAAGCGGCCTGGTAAAATGTGTCTAGGTCTGCCATTGCAGAACCAGCATGCAGTCTGGTACTGACATGCCGACTGGCAAGTGCACCCACTTGCCAGTCCCTAAACCTTCCCTTAACTTCATGTTAGTCACCCCTATGGTAGGCCCAAGGGCAGGGTGCATTGTAGCATAAGGTAGGACAAGCCCTGATATGTGTGGCATGTCCTAATAGTGAATTACAGCCATTTTCGTTTTTCACTATTGTAAGGCTACCTGTTCTCATAGGCCAGAATGGGCTGTTAAGATTGTTACATCCTATGATCCTAACAGACCCAGGGAACATGGTAGAAAATTGAGTTTAGTATGCCTGAACTCAGAATAATAAGGTACATCTTTTAGTAAGGTTTATTTTAATATTCTGCGTTTGCAGATGCCACTTTTAGAAAGTTGGCCTTTGCTTGCCTAACCATTTCAGTCCGCCTCTGCGTGATGTGTATCTGCTGTCTGGCTTGTGTGAGTGACAGGGCTGGGGAAAACCAGATGGGCAGGGCTAGGTAGCCTTGTGGTGAATAGGAAGATTGGCAGATTGATGGGTGGGAGGAGTACACCTAGACTCTGAATAGGGCTGTGCTCTGCCACCACAATGCTGGCTCCGCCCCCTGTGGAGCGTCTGATGGCTCTGCCCTGCACCCTGAAAGAAGCAGCCTGCATCGCAAAAACAAAGTGCTCAGAAACCGGACTGGACTAGGTAAGGGCCCCCCTGGCCTGGCAGAACAAAATAATTGCTGTATAAATGTAGGAGCCCTGCTCCCAAGAAATTAGATCCTGTCCTGCCAAGAAGAAACCTCTGTCCGACGAGAAGGAACTGGGAAAGCTGCATGGAGGAGTACTGTCCCTGACCTGGGGTATTGGCCTGCAGTGGTTGCCTTGCTGCTGAAGAAGAGGAACAAAGACTAAAAAGACTTTTATCTTACTTGTGCTGAAGATCTCCAAGGGCTTGTGAGTGAGCTTGCCCCCTGAACGAAGTCCCAGGAACAGTGGACTTCACCGCCGTGGAATCGCCTTGTAAAATGGACCGTTTTCCTCACATGTTCGCGTCGAACGGCTGTGTACGCCTCGCTGATCGCGGCGTACTCCCTGTGAGCTGATATCCCGCTGTCTGGCACGAACAACGCGTCTTTGGCCCCTCTACGAGCCGTAGCTCGCACCGCGAATTAAGGTACTACCAGCCCAAGCAACACGAGTTATTGCCCCTACGAGCCGTAGCTCCCACCGTAATTGAAGGACATCACCATACCAGCTCGCACCCCCCTACGGACCGTACTATCACTGTACGCGCCTCTCCCCTGCTTTGGGAAAGGCCGTAGTACTTGTGGTGGTCGCGTACGTCTCTCGTCCAGAGCGTACTGTTCGCCTGTCTCAGCAGTCCAAGTGAAGATCAGCGATCCAGGTACATCGCGTACCCGAACGTCTGGCAGTACGGACCGTACTTTCGCCCTGTCCCCTGAGCCACACATGACCAAGGTCTCCCGTACCGTAGTACACGCCGCCCGGAGGACTTCGCACCGTACTGTACGCCTGCTGCCAAGGAAGTGTCCGTGACGAACTCACCAAGCATCAAGGTACTGTGCCCATTCGCGCCGTAGGGCGTACGCTTCACCTGAAGTGCCTGCAGCGCGTGTACGACCCGTCCCAAAGCCTGTGTCTACCGCGTCCGACGCGTACGAAGAGGGACGGCGCGCACAGAACTGTAAAAGTACGCTAAACTTAAGAACTCTTTGAAAATAAGTATTGTGGCCTGCTGAAACGTTATTTGGTCTTGTGCTAAGCCTGATAATTCTATATAAAGTATTTTTGATATATATCCTGTGTGGAGTCCATTTGTGGAGGGTCACTGTATTACTGTGTGGGTATTTACAAATGCTTAACCTAAACGCCCTGAGATAACGCCTTGTCTGCTCGCGCCAAGCTACCTAGAGGGTGAGCAGGGGTTATTATTGGAGTGTATCCCCCTACCCTGACTAGAGGAAAGGTTCCCTGCTTGACACAAGTACCTACCTGTGCCAACCAGAGAACCCGGATTCTAACATTGGTGGTCAGCGGTGAGGAATGCGAATTTGCATTTGTGATACATATACAGTGATTGGTGAACGCCACATAGTGAAGGCAGACCAATAGCGCAACCACTTACTTTTAATTCGCATTTTTGCTGGAAATCGCCGGTTGTTAAAGAAATCATGCCTGGTTCAGTTGTTGTGGAAAGGGCAGCATCCCTCATCTCTGAAACTGAAGACGTGGAATGAGAAGAAGAGAGATTAGAGAGCTACACCAAGGCCCAGCTGAAGGGCTTCTGCAGAAAATTCAAAGTCCCCACTATTGGATGTAAGCTCAAAGTAGATCTTTACAAGCGCTGAGGGGCTGGATGGAGTCAAGAAAAGACTCTGATGAGGTGGAGGAAATTGAGCGGGCAGAGAGCATCGCTAGCTTGGGTAAAAGGCCTGTCGCCAGAGGAGTTGGCCGACAGGAAGGAAACCAGAGCTCATGAGATAGAGATGGCGAAACTAAATGGGCAACTGGAGCTGGAAAGCAAAAAGCTGGCTCTGGAAGAAAAGAAAATGCAAATGGAGCATGACTTGATAATGAGAAAGCTTAACTTAGAGATCGAGAGGCTTGAGACCATGAGTGTCTCAGTCCAGCAACAAGAAATATGTGTAGCTCAGAGATTGAGCTTTGCTGAGTGGGCGGAGGAATCCAGCTCAGATGGTGGCAGCAATATTGAATTTAAAAGTGCTGAGAGAGTAGTACACACACCCAGAGACATGGCACCTGTCTTGAAGGAGGGGGTTAACATACACCAGGAGGTTCAAGGACATGAGGTAGCTCCAGTAGTGCGCAGTGTCCCTGAGAGGAATAGTGTAACTGGCGCAGGGGTTCATGGTCCTAGTGGTGGGAGGGACACTCTACTGACTCTAGATGAGAGGTGCAGGGAGAGGGGTTCCCCCAAAATTGAAGTCCTGGTATGTGAGTGTGAAGACCACCCGGAAGAGTGTGGGTTGTGGGATAGAGACAGTCAGATACTGTCTTGCCAGTCTCAGGAGAGTGGTGTGGAGTACGTGTGTGAGGCACTGGATGGTGAGGTGAAGGATAGTTTGGTTAACCCTGCTAGGGGGCTGTGTGATCCAATTGTGGGAGAGCATATTGTAAGTCCCTGTTTTCCAGAGCTATGCCAACACCTGTGGGAGAGTGAGTTCTCTGATCGCAGGGAGCTCACTTTGGAGGCAGACCTTCTGGTGGAGTCCAGAGGGTCTGAAGAGGCGTTGGGGAGTGACCCTGTGGGGAGTGGCTCAGGTATCTTCCAACCCAGAGTGGTGGAAGTGGCTCAGAGTAGCCCAGCTAGGTCCTGTAGTAGTGAGAGGGGTGTAGGGCCTCACGTCCTGTCTTTAAGGGGAAGGAGTGAGAATGGGTTCTGTCCCGGTAGTGCCCAACCTCAGTCTCAGAGCCTGGATGGTTCTTTAAGGGAACACCAGGTGGGGAGCCTAGTCTGTCCTGAGGGGCTGCCCGTTGTGCGGGATCCCCTAGTGTCTGGTGAACGGGGAGTGTCTGTAAGCAGGCCTCCATCAGTTCTGGTGTCTGGCAGTACCGCTCCAGTTGGGAGGGTGCAGAAGTCCAGAGTGAAGGGTGAGAGGGGGAAAGAGTCCCCAGTGGAAGAACCAGTGGGTCAAGGGCCAGCCAGAAGGACTGCGTCCCCAGTGAATGACCATGGTGACACCACTTCTGTCCTGGGGGATCTTCGTGCACTGTCCGATGGACAGGGGTGGGGAGATCTGTGCCAGGCAGACTGTCACACGACACATGAGTTATGTGTCACCCTCAGGGGTGGCATGCGTGCTCCCCGGGAAGTCCTGGTGCGCCAGGCGAGAGTTCAACCGCATGGGTTGGTCCCAAGGTTGGGAAGCCAGGTTCAGGTGTTGTCTGACCTCCAGGGTGGCACAACTGTAATCAGTGTCCTGACCCATGTTGCTTCTAGGGGTACCACTCCAGATGGGAGTGTGCAGTACTCTGGAAGGGCGTGCAGAGGGAGGGAGTCCTCGCCGCTGACCCCGGTGCAGCCTGAGGGTTTAGACCCTAGGTTGGAGAGCCAGGTTCAGGTGTTGTCTGACCTGGAGGGAGGGGCATCTGTAATCAGTGTCCCTACCAGTCTGTCTTCTTGGTGTACCACTCCAGGTGGGAGGGTACAGCCATCTGGAAGGGGGTACAGAGGGAGGGAGTCCTCGCCTCTGACCCCAGCTCAACTGAAGGGTTTAGACCCTAGGTTGGAGGGCCAGGTTCAGGGTGTCCCCCCTGACCTGGATGCCCAGTTGCAGGATAGAACCCCTGAACTGGTGGGCGAATTGCGCAGGACACCTGCCACAGGTGCCCTGGCAATTCTGGAAGGGGGTACCACTCCAAGTGGGAGGGTACAGAGCCCCAAGGAGGAGGACCGGGTGTGGGAGAGGCCACCCCAGTCTTTGGCCCAGCCGCCGGGTACAGGCCTGGGGCTGGTGGGTCAGTGCCAGGATGTCATACCTGACCTGACAGGAGGGAGAATGGACAAAGGTTGCCAAGCACCTGGGGCTACTGCCCCCCGCTCCCTGGCGCCACAGAGGTTTGAGAGCCACGAGAGGCATAAGGCCTGGGTCTCATCCCGGACTATTGTCAGTAGCCACTGTGGCATTTTGCTGTCTGTCTGTTGGGACACACCTGTGAGCCAGTTAAGGTTAGGTGCTGCACAGGTGGTGTCCACAGGTGAGGAGAAGGGTTCCCCATGAATTGGCTTGGTGGGCCCTGAGAGTATGGACAGAGGGATTCCAATAGGTTCAGATTGGCGTAGGACTGGAGTTTGCCCCTGCAGTTGTGGGCCAGGTCCTTGTTCTATCGCCCCAAGCAGGGAAGACCATCACGGTGGTGATTGGTCTTCCCCTGGATAGTATTTATTGCCCCTTCCACTCTCCCTGCCTTCTGCTCCCTTGTGTGTGTTTGTAAACCCCATTTGTTTGTGACTATTAGGCAGTTTTGTTATGTTATGTTAATTATATTTCTTAAGTGCAGACGTTACCCGAAGGTGTCCTGGTGCTAGCCGCAACCCTATGAACAGAGAATTATGTGGTGACCTATGCACTGAAAAGCCAGGATTTTAATCTTTTCCTAAATGTCATTAGCGCAGTGGCATTCCTGTTATCGAAGGAAAGCTCGTCCCAAGCCTTTGCGGCACAAGTGATGAAGCCTCTACCGCCCGAGTTGGCTTTTTTAAAGGAGGATATTAGCAGACATTTGGCTCCTGAAGAGCGAAGGGCTCTTCTGGGGACATACCATTGAAAAAGCCATCTCAGGTATTCCGGCCCTGTTTCTTGAAGGGCTATAAAAGCTGCGCATAAAGATTTAAATTGTATCCATTGTTTGACTGGAAGCCAGTGCAGCCTTTCTATTTCCTTAACGACAGATACAAACTTTGGTGTACCGGTAAGCAGTCTGGCTGCTGCATTTTGCAAGAGTTGGAGTTTGTTTAAATTTTGCTTTTGGATGTTCAGGTAAAGGCTGTTACAATAGTCCACCCGCGAGAGAATGAGAAGTGTTATCACTACACGTTGGCTGTCTTCCGACAGAAATTGCATTATTTTCTAGATCATTCTAAGGAGGTGGAAGCTAGTGGAAGTAACCCCGTTTATCTGGTGTTCAAAGGTAAGTTTATTGTTGACTATGACAGATTTTTAGCTTTCCTAGTTGGTTTAGGAAGAGTGCTTAGTTCTATCGGCCATCAGTTGTGGGTCCAGAAATTGGCATTATTTCCAAAAATAAGGACCTCCGTTTTGCCGGAGTTTAACTTCAGGCAGCTCCTTGTCATCCACATCTTGACCGATTTCATGCAGTCATGGAACCTTTTCCCTTCCTTTGACTCCTGCCCTGGTCGCAAAGACACCACGATTTGCGTGTCATCCGCATAAGATGTTAACTGAAATCTGAAAGATCTAATCAGAACCGCCAGGGCCACATGTAAACATTAAAAAGTAAGGGACTAAGGGAGGAACCCTGGTACTCCACAAGGTAAGGAAAAAGGTTCGGAGCGGACCTTGTCTATAACCACCGTTTGAATTCTTTCCACCAGGAAAGACTTCAAAAGCTTCCAGGCTTTGCCTTGAACCTTGCAGACTGACAAATGGCTCATAAGAACTTCATGGTGGACCGTATTGAAGGCAGCAGAGAGGTCCAACATGACAGTGAGCCAATATTGCTGCCTTTCTCTGCTTTTCTAAGTTGGTCGTCCCTTGACCCAGTACCACTGGTTTTGCTAGTAGCATGCGACCAATGGATAAACAAGCACACTTAGCCTCACGCCCTTTGATGGGCTGTTCCTGTGCTTGCGACCTGGCTCACTGCACAAAATTCATCTTTGCTCTTAGCCCCTCATTGATGGATAAGTTCCCTGCTGGATTTTTCAACAGTTTCTGCTCAGAGGACAAACAAACATCTTCTCTGATGTGGTCTCTCTGTCGGACGTTGTCATTCAGCACGCTGTACCAGCATGACTCGTAGGAGGTGGGGGTGGGGGCGGGTGGGGGATGCGGGGGTGCGAGTTAGTGCAAAGAAAAACAAAACAAAACAAAAATTACAAACTTACCTTGCCGGCGGTCCTGCCCCCGCTTCTCTGCTCCTTGCTCCTCCTCTCCTCATGTGACAGGAAGCCAGGCTCCTCTGACAAATCACAACTCTGCAATCAACATTGTGATTGATAAGCACCCAGGCTCCCCTGACCATTCACAACACTGCAATGCATCGTTGTGATTGGTTTTGAATGTCCTGGTTCGACGCTTAACCAGGAAATGGGTGTCTGGGCTTGTTATCTACCCAGGCTGTAACCATACTAGTAGGCAGTATATCTTAAAAATGTTTGGTCTAGAAATGCAAAAACTCTGGATTTAAAACATACTACAGTGGTTGGGGTTGGCTTTCTTAATAAGAATGTATTTCTACCCAAGCAAACCCGTTTTAGCAACATTGGGATAATTAAAGATTGGGGAAAAAACATAACGCCCCTGTCATTGACGTAACTTGTAAACTTGAGCAGGGTCCTCCTCTACACTGGCTCACCCAGTGCCACTGATGCACGCTGTGCTCCTGGGCAACCTACTCCTGGTCACTCACTGGTGCAGCTTGTGCTCCTGGGCAGTCACTTCCACTAGCCTAGCTCACTTAGTGTCAATGGATGACACATCTTGAGCTCCTCTTTTGGGCTGGCCTCTCACAAGCCTGGCTCACCCCCATCGCTCCCTGACACTGCTTGTGCTTCTGGGCAGCCCACTCCACTAGCCTGGCTCACGCAATACCATTGACCCATGTTGTGCTCGTGAGCATCCCGCCCCCCTTCATTCACTGATGCAGTTTGTGCTCCTGGGCAGTCCCTTCCACTAGCCTGGATCACCCAATGTTGCTGACTGATGCACCTTGTGCTCCTGGGCAGCCTCCTCCATGGGTATCACTGGGTGATCCTTGTGCTCATCAGATCAGTCACACACCACACAGACATACGCCCGCTAGAGCTCACCCGCTCTTCCCAACAGAAGAGTACTAGCGCCTTTATGTGATTCCAGCACAGGCTCGCCTCTTGGCACTCTAAATACTAGTGCAGCATTCCAGTCCTTTAATGGCACAGTAAAAACATTTACATTTAACAAAAAATGGCGCCACTTCTCAGCATGTCTACCATACCTTTAATGGAACAGCCGGGACCACCATTTCTCGTCATGGCTTTTGTACATTTTATGAAAACTGCCAGCACGACTCAGCAGGGCAGCTATACATTTAATGGGAAGTACCAGCACATCTCTGCAAGACAGCAATAACTTTGATAGAACAGCCTCAAACACATCTTCTCAGCAAACCTGTTATCCACATGAAATACAGTTATGTGATCTGCATAGGAGACATTCTTTGCAGCACGCACATTAGCCCTCTGTGCCACTTTATGATGAATCAAAACTGCCACTAGACAAAACTCTGATCTCTCGCCAGCAGGGGCATTAATCACCAGTTATTTTGACATTTTAATTGTTGCCTGAAAACTGCTGGACACAAAAGGAACTCTGCAGCAGGTGTTTTAAAACCACAAATTATTTTTAAACTCAGCACCCCTAAACTCAGCATCAGGTATTGCTGCACTGGTTGCACTGCCCTAAAGCCAGTCCTGCAGGTCAGACAGGGGAGCCTTTTGAAAAAGCGGCAGCCCCCACAAGAGAGGGTGTGGCTTGAGTGTACGTGCATCTATGTGTCCTGAGTTCCTGGTGCGTAGGTCACTCATTGGGTGCTGTTGGTAGCCGCTGGGATCAATGGGAAATGTAGTCTGTAAACAGACGCTGACATCTATGTGATTTGCTTTCAGCATCAAAAAGAACAAGACAAACTGTGATTCCGCATCCACAAGAGGGAGGTTAAAAATGCTTTTAAAAAAAGAATTAAAAAGGCGAGGGAATTATGCACAATTGGCAACCACCATAACTCATCATTGGATTGATAAGAACGCCTAAAGTTAAATGTATGGTATGCATTGAGCGCTAATCGGGGCCAAGTGTACAATTAGCAAACTTAGGGGCAGATTTACAAGCCCCCTGCATCACCAGAATATCACTTTTTGTGTCGTACCGGTGGCACATTTACTGCTCCATTTTCACAAGGACAGGAACAGCCACTCTGCGTGGCTTTTCCTGTCCTTGTAAATATGGCCCCTTTACACGCAGCATTTTGCGTGAAAGGGGCGCTCCATGGGTGTTGCTGTGTGTGTTCCCAGCAACACCCATGGAACCAGACACATTTCCAGAGGTACGATGAATCGTAAATCTGGAAATGCGTGTGAATGCTACGCCTCCCAGGGGAGGCGTAGCGAGGCGCAACGAGGAGAAGTGTTTTCATTTCTCCCTGTTTCTTTACTCCTTCAATGCGTGCTGCATTCTACAGAATGCATTGAAAGAGGAAAATGCCTGTAGTGATTGTTTTTGTGCAGGAAGATGCCCCTTCCTGCACAAAAACAATCTCCCCACGACGCTGGCAACCTTACACCATGATGCAAGGGTGCCTGCGCCGGTGCATGGCAGCAGTTTGTGCGCCAGCGCAGGGGGAAGCACAGAGATGCAACATATTGTTGCAAATATGTCGCATCCCTGTGCTTTGAAAGTGACTCTGTGCAGCGCAGCCAAAAGGCTAGCGGAATGCACTGGGTCACTTTCATTGTAAATCTGCCCCATAGTTTGCCTGACTATTAACCTTACTGAAGGCAGTGGTCAGAGCTCTGCTGTGTCAATCTGTCTGTTGTGTCGCTTGTATCTGATTCTGAAGCGATATCACCTTACAAAACCAAGATGAAGCCGTTCAGCTTTTATACTCTCTGAAAAGGAAGACAGAAATGGAGGCTTTTCACATGTCAGTAAGCTGATTACATCAGCAGGACTAGTGAACTTGGCATGATGCAACATATACACAATTTCAAACACTTGTTGCTGGGAAATTAATTTCCCACATTTGTACTCACTGTGGTCATTTTTTCTTCGAACGAGTTCCCTTATTCATGTCGGTGATGGATCAAACCCAGATCTGTTGACTGGGTGTGAGTGTTTGATTGGTTCTGATGCTCCGTCCATCACCACCCTCTTTTGTACCACTTTGTTCGCCATAAGTTGGCAGGGTATGCTCAGACGTGAGTCCCTTGCTCACTTTGCCACTGGATTCAAGCAAGCCTGGCTGAAGACGGCTGAAATGCCAGAAACCGGTCCTAGGAAGCTTGTTTCCGGTCCCGGGAAGGCATGGCTTGGCAGTTCGGGCTGGACTGTTCCCATGAGGCACAGGGTCAGACTGATTTGCATATGGCCATGTCTGAACTGGGGTGGCAGAGTGGGCTAAAGGACGGTGATGGATCAAACCCAGATCTGTTGACTGGGTGTGAGTGTCTGATTGGTTCTGATGCTCCGTCCATCGCCACCCCCTTTTGTAACCCTTATTCATGTCAGCAGGCTTTTGAACGTGAGGTTTGGACTCATGTTCAGTTTTCATGGTACCTAGTAGTTACCACATAGTGAATTTCACAATATTTCACATAATTTTCACAAATGTTTGGGAAACAAAGCTTTGCGGTTTGACACAACTGTAGCTCTAGCCGACTGAGCTACCTGACCGGACAAGTGCAAAGTCCCTCCCTTGGGATAACATTCAGGGTGCTAGAGTAGGACCTATTTCAGAAAGGATGAATCTCTTTTTTTTAAAATATATTTCTTGGACAAGCAGAAAGTGCCGGACTGGCCACCGGAGACATCGGGAAAATCCCCAGTGGATAGAGGGCGCGGAGATGCTCTTAGCGCTGAAAAGGCTGAATGATGCGCAGTCCTCCCCAACACCAAAATAGAAGTAAGAAATTGACTGACTGTTTCCACAGAGTCATGCACAGGACTTGAAGCTGCAGGGAAGCAATGGTCCTGGATTCAGTGCAATAAATGAAATTTAAACTTACCCTATGCTACTGGGTTATTTTACGATTCTTTTTAGAACTGACTGTAAATAGTTTTATTTTCACCAATGTGTTGGACACCAGTACAACCCTGTAGGTGGAGATTGATGGCAAATGCTCGTGGGTAATAATGCATTTATCTCGCCCCTCGCTCTCGGTGACATCATTCCCTCGTCGTCTCCTTGGTTCTGTCCTGCCAGTTCTTTCTCCTCTCCCCACGCCCTTTTCCATCTGAATCACAGTAAGAGCAGCATTTCTGACCCAGCTGCTTTCATTAAAGAAAAGGGTCCCGCACAATGTTGATGCTGTGAGGGGTTAAATAATTTGCTATAAAAAATAATGACATTTCATATGTACTTTCAGAGAAAAAAAAATACTGTGTGTTGGCCAGGAATCAAACCCGGCCAATTGCTTGGAAGGCAGCTATGCTGACCACTAGACCACCAACGAAAGTGGATGCTTTGTGCTGCATTCGCATAAGAAGTGGCACTAGGTGTGCCACACTGTACTCATAGAGCATTTGTGAAGTTAACTGCACCATATCTGCACAGACATTATCACTCTAATGACCCTTCTAAGACCCCCAGTCTGTCCGCTTCTAAGAGCCCCTCCTCAGGCCAAGCTGCGCTGACTGGAGCCGTTATCTTTACTCCGGTGAAACCAGCTGCGTCATTTACCTAAACTCTGCAAGTCCCGGGATACTGACTACAGATTCAATCCTGCTCTAGCAGTAGGGGAGCCTTAGTGTCATAAGCCCTAGTGCAAGGAAGGAAATGAACCTCTGAGGCCTCTGGGCCCGGTGTCACTGCACATGCTGCACCAATGCAAGCTACGCCCACGTGCCCTGGAACTGTGGACTTGCGCTGTCTCGAGGGGCGGGTATTTGCCACCTGCAGTGCATAGGTAGGGGGGTCTCTAAGGGATTATCCCGCTCCAGATATTCTGCTTTAAAGAAAGTGATGGAGGACACCCCCACCCCATTACCTCAAGAATGCCCACATTGAACTAGAAAAGAGAGCGGCACTGGGACGTTTATTCCACCATACAGGGAGATTCTCGTTACACTTCATGGTTCTCAAGTCTCCAAGGCCCACGCATGGGTAGCCCACCCAGTCCATGTTTTTCGTTTATCTGGGGTTTGTATCCTGCTTACCTAATTATAAACCCAGGCCACAAGTCCCAGAATTGAAAGTACAAGCCTGGACTGGGAGAGCGACTCACCCCTGGACCTGGGAAGCTTCAGAGCTCTATACGTTCACCAGGGCAGATGTGCATCTGATGGAAAGTACCAGCACATCTCTGCAGGACAGCAATGCCCCTGGTTGTGAGGGTTGGAGACAGGTACGCAACGCCCATAGAAAAAAAGGGCTTCAGCCCCACCCCCGTCACGTCTCAGCCCGGGCTGCTGCAGATCGTTCTGCTGTGGGTTCGGCTGGGCAGTGTCTGGAGTCTTATTTTCGGCACACCCAAGTTTTTCACAGGTCTTTAAAGACCATTTGCATATTTGCATACGTTTGTAAACTGCTTACAGAGGCTTAAATTTTTTTCTGGTTTCAGTACCCCCTTGCCCCCACTCTGCCTATTCCTTACATTTGCATTTTACATATACTGCCGTAGTGTGAGAATGCATTTCATGAAAAGGAATATCAAGTAGGGTTGCCTAAAGAAAAATGCCAGCCACGTGTTGTTTAAAGAGCCTGCAAAGACCTCCTCTTGACACTATGGGCCTGATTTCGATCTCGGTCGGAAGGGCTCCGAACGCGATCCGGCCGGAAAAAGTACGAGCTGAACGCGTGTTTACGGACTGACCCGTACAGCTGTACGAGCGAGCAAGTACGATGCGGGAAACGCAAAATCGCCATCCGAATCATTTACGGCTCCGAACCGGTCCATACGTCTCGTCCGTAAGCCAACCGCGCCGTGCAATGGAGGCCATTTCCAACCGCGTAAGTACGATGCACAAATCGGATGGCCGGGAAGCAGACTTCAGGGGTTGTAGGGGGCCACCCTTCACCAGTAGCCATACGAGTCGGTCACAGGGGGGACCCAAGGGTCCCCCCTACAATGCATGCATGGTACAGATGGCACTGATGCGTCCCAGCGACAGGGGGTGCCCTTTACCGCAACCTACATTTTCGTCAATGGCAGCCTTTGTACGCGTCGTACAACAGGTTCCCATTGACTTCAATGGGGCTCCGAGCGAGCCGTGTCCGTCAGCGCTTGTTCGAATCGTACTCGGGCGCTCCGAGGCCTGCGGCACGAGTCGGTTGGTAAACCCTCTGGATCTGAGTCGGACTGAGGCTTTTCCGACCAGTATCGGAATCAGGCCCTAAATAGGGTAATAAATAATAAAGTATGTATTCATTTGTAATGTGACTTTTCTGTCTTTGTTCCTTTACTTATCAGTCATGGATCATTCAGACAGCCCTACAACACAATTAAAAGTGCTTTCTATTTATATTTGCTGTTCCAAGTATGCACAGGTAAGTTCTGAAAATACGCTTTAGGTGACTGCTTATTTTTGTACTGTCTGGACATCAAAATAATGAGCTGGCAACCCTAATCATAAAACTGGAAGTTTGTTGCAGGATCAGCAAATTATTTATTTCCTCCACCCTCAATCCCTGATTAATGCCATAATAGCAATAGTTTAGCTTATCCTGAAACCCCACTCTGCCGTCAAGAACATGCTGAGTTACTCAAGTGTCTAGGAATGAACCCTGCATTCAGACCACTCACTCCTCATTCTCGCCCTTCACTTTCACGCTCACCCAACAATCACAGCGATCACAATCCACTCACACTGATCACCATGCACTCACACCATTCACCCGCTCACCCTACACTCACAGTGATCACTCTGCACTCACAATGCACTTGCGCTGTTCACCCTGTACTTCACCCTGCAGTCATATGAGCACACTACTCACCCTGCACCCATGTGACACTTCTCACCTGTCCCCCTTACTGCTCAATCGGCAATCTCACTCAAACAAGCCCATCCCTAACCATGCATTCATTCGTCCCACTCTACACTTACATCCACACCCAAATTCATACGGTCGCCTCACTCACCCTGCAGTCACTCCTCTTACCCTACTCTCACACTGTCGCATCCCTCACCGTGCACTCACATGGGCACTTCTGCCACCCACACAGCACAGAGGGTTAATGTGTATGCTACAAAGAGCGTGTACCATGCAGATCACAGAACTGAGTGTGAGTAAACTATGAGTAGCGCTATAAAAATATGAAATGTTTGTCAGAAAGGTGCTATAGAGAGATGAGGTGCATTGTTGGTGAGCGAAAGTGAGGGAATTCAGGGAGAAGGAGGGAATGGGGGAGGGAGCACTAAAAAAGACTGTTGCACCATGTGCGACCAGTGCCAGGGCCAGACCTGGCTGGGAGTGTTAGCCCCCTTCCGAAATTCGGGTCGAGTTGCACCCCTTATTGGAGAGAAGACTGCTCTTGCACCTCACTACCGGCCTCGCACGGCCCAAGCCCCACAGTCTTGTTGTCTGTTTGCCGCCCACTCCCCAGATGCACCTGGGCCTCTCCTCTGGACGTTAGGGTGACCAACTGTCCATACATTTCACGGACCGTTCGTTATTTTAGTATGATGTCACAAGGCATCCGTAGTTTGGGGTCCCCAAATTATGGACGCCTTACACACATCATACTAAAATCGAAATGGGAAATTTCAGTGAGGAATGCGGTTTCCCTGCGAGAGGCCCCATGAGTTTAAAAGATTTCACTCGGGGCCTCTTGCACCTATCTTTTAAACTGTAGAGGCTGCCTGCAGCGGCCCCTCCCCCCGGACCTCGCACAGACTGTGGAGTGGCCCATTGTCATTCTGAGACTGCAGCTGGTTAGCACTTATAGAATGACAATGGGCCCAATTGTAGTGACAGCATGCGCCTAACTATGTGCCGGTCATGATGGCTGACGACAAGGGTTCTACACCAAAGCTGAAAGATCTGGCTTTTCTGAAATAAGATGGAAGGACTGCAGCATCGGGTGGAGGAGGGGGTGCAAGCTGGCGTGACCCAGGAAGGCTCGTTGCTAAGTTCTCCATTTCTGAAGGGCTTCCTTGCGGGGTATGTGGTGGCTGAGCTCCGAGCCTCAGCTGTCCTAGGTTTTGCTATTGGTGCCTGCACCGGGATCTATGCAACTCAGGACTATACTGTACCGAACGTCGAGCAAACTATCTCTAGCTCTTTGAAGAAAGGGCGGCCGAACTAGCAAAGCACCCCAGATATTGCAGTTCTCATGCTGCTAACCTTAAACAATCTGCACAGTGAAATATGTGCATACCTTCCTAATGAGAGAATTATATGCTGTTTTATTGTTGACTTGAGAAGGTGTTTGACAACTCAGCCGGTCTGCTCAAACACTGCGAATTAGGAGACTTAGTTTGGGGGTCAATACTGGAACTAAGGAGCCTTTTCATTTCCTTTTCTGACCTGAAGACTCTAAGATATAGGTGTACTATTTTAATAGTTGATTTATAAAGGAAAAGTTGGCTTTATTTCAGCAGAAATCTATCATAATGGAAAGTGTACATTACTTCAACTGGTTTCCAAAGGTCAAGTTGTTGATGATGCTTTTTCTCAAATTCTAAAGTAGCTCTGAATTGCAAAGCAGATGAACGTGGTTCTGCTTCAGCCTGGTTTGTTCTGTGCTTCTCAATGCTACGAGGTCTCTGCTGCAGTGTTTTCGTTTGGGAACATAACTTCTGTCGCCTAGTTTCTTGAGAATATGGTTCTGTAAGAGGCTGCAAATAAGAAACCCTCCTGCTCTATACTCGGCAAGTGGTTTGGTGCCTTTACTTTATTGTAGCATTGAGTTTTGTGTCGAATTTCAAGGGCCTCAGTTTGAAGGGGCAGATTTACAAGCCCCTTGTGTGACTTTTGCACCGCCGTTGCGTCACTTTATAGACGCAGCTGCGGCGTAAATGTTGCGGCCCATTTACAACGTGACACATCTAGGGAGGTGCGTCACGCTGTAAAGCCCTGCATCACATTATACCTGCGTCAGGTATAATGTATGCAGGGTGGGCGTTCCCACGCAAACAGCCATGTAGAACTGACGCAGTCAAATCTACAAGATTTCACTGCGTCACTCTATGCCTTCACTGCATCAAAATCCCTATGCCTGCTCAAACCAGGCATTAGGAATGATGCAGGGCTTTTTGAATGGGACTCACCCATATATTGTGGCACATTGCTGGAGTTGCGTCACTTTCATGAGCAACGCCAGCAATGCGTCTCATTTGCACCAACCGATGAGTCAGAATTTCCGACGCATCTGTTAATCCTTGCGCCATGGAGCACTGTATTGTAAATACAGCGCATCCATAGTGGCGCAAGGACATTCGGCGCTGATGCAAGGAAACTGACGCATCTCTGCAGATGCGTCAGTTCCTTGTAAATCTGCCCCGAAGTCTTTAAGGTTTAAGTCTGACTGTTTTACGTTTGGCGCAGAATTATCACAACTATCTGCATGCTTACCAGACAAAGCGTATTGCCCACAGGTCTGAATTTTCTATCAAATGTGCTGCTCCTTTCTTGCTTTGCTTCATACATTATGTAGAAAACTTGCTGGTGGCAGCGCGTGGTGCGCCTCCTCCTGCATCGGACTAGGGCAAGGCCTTCTGCTTCTGTCTGAGCACCAGGCTGGAGGAAATAAAATAACTAACAGCGTTTTCACTGTACATTTAAAAGTCAGATTTCAACATACAAATAACAAAATACTATTTCATGTTTGTTACATCAGCACAAATCGTGATTGCAGAAAGAGCCTGATGTCGCTTTGCAAAGCTGCGCGCTTACTGGAAAACTGTGGCGTGCACGATAGTCACAACCTTATATAAACTTATTTTGACTTGTATTTATTTTGGTTGTCTACTTACTTACTTTTATATTATTGTGCCACCTCCTCTGATATATGTCTAAAACGTATGTTTTGTCCTGAATTTTGACCTTCTGTCCTGAAATTTTGTCCTGAATTTTGACCCTTTGTCCTGAATTTTTACACTGGCCGTCCTGAATTTGCACCCATGCCAGTTGGTCACCCTACTAGGCGTGGCAGGCGCCGCTTGACCCTTTGGAATATAGGAGGGGGCTTTGGGGCACATCTTGGAGCAAACTTTCCCCTCCCTCCCTCACAGTGACGTCATTCTGTATGAGGCTATCCTAAGGCCTATCTGCAGCCAGGCCCGGCCTCGGATGGGTAAGGACGCCCGATGCTCCGGAGAGAGAGGTCGATGCTGTAAATGTAGCCGCGTGAGAGAGAGCAGCAGAGAGAGCGCGTGAGCCGCCACCAGAGCCCCTCCCGCGGGGCAGTGAAACCATGAAGCCTGTCCATGGAAACGAGGCAGACCCCGGGCCCTGGCAGGCGGTGCCAGCTGGTTCTGAAGTGAGACTGAGAGCTTTTAAAGCTAGAGTATTGTGAGAGATGTGCTGCGATCTGAGGGCGAGTTCAGTGCAGCAGAAAGCGCTAAGTGAAATGAAGTGCTAGCTTGGCGCTTGTAAGACGTGTGTGTTTCCAAGCTGACAGCCTTCCGTGGCCCAGTGCTCTGGACTCAGGTAGAATTCTTACTCCAGACGCTCTACTAAGCTAGGGTGACCAGATTCTCAAAACAAAAAACGGGTACAGGTCATAGACATAGAAGTAGGACTACGGTTTGCAGTAACCATTAACATAAAAGTAGGACTATTTGACAGCTGTCATAGACATAGAAAAAGGACTACAATTACAGCTCCCTCCACAGACCGAGATGAAGCATTACAGACAACAAATCCGCTGTCTTTTATTGGCAACCCTCTCCTTCACACAGCAGCATTAGTACTTTTTATTACATTTACACTTTTAAGGACTATAGCATATATTTGCCAAAATCAATAAAACATCACAGGCTAGCAAACGCCAGATTTACTAGCTTTATCAATGCTCGTTTCTATAGCTGCACGTCAGCACCACATAAAGTACAACTCACCAATGTTGCTTAGTTGCTCATGACAGAAAAGCATGGGAGGTAAACTGCGGAATGCTAAATTGCCAAATGGCAGCCATGGACTAATGTACAAAAAAAAAAACGGAACAATGAAAAACAGGGACATTTCTGTGTTTAACGGGGACACTGTATGAAAACAGGGACATTTGAGTCACTTGGAGAAAAGTGTCGGGACACGGGGACACTTCCCCAAAAACGGGGACCGTCCTGGGAAAACGGGGACGTCTGGTCACCCTATACTAAGCAGGTCTCTGTGGCGCAATCGGTTAGCGCGTTCGGCTGTTAACCGAAAGGTTGGTGGTTCAAGCCCACCCAGGGACGGCCTCTTTTTTTTCAAATTTTGCATTCACCACACGCTGCTCATTTCCCCTCCTACACGTCTACTCCTTGCACCTGCTGTCATTCACCTCAGCTCTCAAATACCAAAAATAAATACATCCACACCTCGAGCACCGGCCGAGCCTGGCCGCAAGTAAACACTTTTAACTGTGGTTTTAAAGGACAAGCAAACAGAAGTCTTACGCGTGTTTCTTTTAAGAGGGATCTAGTAGACTTTCACGCTGGACTGTCTCTTGCCCTCTTTTAGAATAGACTTTATCTGCAATAGACTGTAGGACATGACATCATTCGAATGAGGTTCCATTGAATTGCTCTACGGGAGTTTAGAGGTGACTGTCTTTTCCTAATAAATGCAATACATTCTGTAGGCTTGGCACCAAAGAAGAGGAAATGGTCATTTGTATTTTTTTGTGAGTCTTTGGGGCACTATTAAACAAGATTGTGGTTGCAGAGAGTAATTTTTACAAAAGGGGCACACACCCCTGAAAGACTGACTACAGTGTAATATTGGGCCTCAGGACCACATAGTAAGGAATAACGGACACCAAGGGTATGCTACAGTAACTGGCCACGAGCACGTGCACCCGGACCCTTTTATTGATGGGGCCATGTCACTCGTGGCACCCGTGATGGATGGGTGTGGGGCAGCCGCGGCCCGTGGAGGGAGTTTCGTGGGGTGGTAAGGCGGGGCGGGGGAGGGGCAGCATGGGGAGTACTAAAAACCGGAATATGGATAATTGCAGGTAAGTAAACAATTAAATAAATAAAACGAATTTCGTAGCGCGCGCTGCATCGCAAAATGCGATGCAGCGTGCGCTACGAAATCCGTTTTATTTATTTAACTGTTTACTTACCTGTAATTATCCATATTCCGGTTTTTAGAACCCCCCACCCTGCCCCTCCCCGGCCCCGGCCCCGGCCCCGCCTTACCGCCCCACGGAACTCCCTCCACGGGCCGCGGCTGGTGTGGGGGTGTAGAGTGTCCAGCCCTCGAGGGAGTGGCTGGGATGACAGCTTCCTGCGGGACACTAGAACGTGTCTGGCAGGACATTACATTCCTCCCCAACTTTATTGAGGAACAAACAAAGTGTTGTTCCAACCTGTGGAGATAAAACAGTTAACTAAATACCACAGGGCCCATCAGTCTCTCGAGTCAGGTGGCAGGACGACATCAGACATGGGCTGGTGACCTTGCTTGCAGCAGAATCTTCTCGGCGGGCACCCGTAGTTTAACCTAAGGAGTTCAGGACACGACCGCTGGCTCAGAGATGTCCGCTGCCTACTGTCAGTTCGCTGACGATGACATGTCTTGCTGTCTTGTCTGGCTTCCACTTTGCTGACGCCAGTGATGGTGTGTGGTGAGTTCTAAACAGTTCCTTTACAGTGGGTTGCGTCGTGAGCGTGGTTGGAGTCCCAAGTGAGAATTCACAGAGGTGTTGCTGGACCGACTGTCCCTGTCGAACTGCTTGGCTGTGACCGGTAACCTGTCGGTGAGGCAATGTCTCTTCTCGCTCTCCCGCCTGGGGAGGCCCGTCGTCGGGGTTGCTGCGGGACTGTAGGAGGGCTGTAATGGGGGCCGCTTGTGTGCCGTCTGGGGGCAGCTGCAGGACCGTCAAGGAGCCGTTACTTAGTCGCACGCACAACCTTCACGGGTGGATGAGTCTTGGCCAAGACTTGCACTCGCTGCAGCGGTTCCGGTGTAGGCCAGGTTCCCAGGTAGCTTCTGATTTCGTTAGTCAGCTGGCGTGGCAATGGTGTAGAACTCCAGTCCACTGGTGCTCTGGTAATGGTGTTTGACGCAGGTGCTGAGGGCTGGCGTGATGGCGGTTGCCAGCCATGTGGTGAGTCGGAATGACAGGTGGTGGTGACTTGCTGCGAGAGTTTGGATGTCAGGAGGGACTTAGCAGCCAGGTGTCACCGCTTTGTTGATGTTGATCTTCGGTGGCGGCTTGACACGTAGAGTGTATGGATCCTCTCTTGCCTGTTTTGGGGCCACTGCCGACTCCATCTTGAGGCGGTGTGAGGGCGGGCACTCAGAGCTGGTCTTCATCCATGGCATCTGCGGACAGGAGCAGGGATGTTTCTTGACTTAGACTCCTGATCCTCGGGGATGGACGGTCGCCTGTGGAAGCGTTAGGATGAGACGCGGTTGGCGCTTGCTGCGGCTTATGTTCGGTTCACCCATAAGGTTGTATCCAGGGACATCGGTCCACCTTGGTGGCTGTCTGGTGTGTCAGGGTGTGCTCTTGGCTTGCTGTGTGAGTCCTCGGTCTTCTCCCTTTGTTGGTCTGTTCAGTCCACCTGTGTTCATCCGGTTTTCGGGGTGACAGGGCTGTCACTCTCTTCTTTCGTCGTTGTGCTTGGACCTCGAGGCGGCGCTGTCATGGTGCCGGCTTCTGTCTTCACTCCGGCGCGCTATTTGCTTGCTGGGTGACGTGACGTCTTGTCGCGTGTCGCTGGTTGTTGGAGCGCTTGCAGCTGTGGCTTTTTGCCAAGTGGGGTTTGCAACTCCTCTCTTGCCTGTCTTAGGTCGCGGCCGACTGTCTTGAGGCAGTGTGAGGGAGGACACTGTGTGTGGTCTGAGGCCCACTGCGGGGTTTCGCTGGGGCGGTGGAGACGTGGGTGCTCTCCTACCTGCGATCAGCAGTGCTTCTTTGTGGAGATGTCTCCTGGGTGCTGTCTGTGCAGTCAGGGTCACTGGCGCGGCTTTCTGCGTGCTTCTGGCTTTGCGGGTTCTTTGCGTGCTCTGTCGTCTTATTGGACGCTCCCTTCTGGCACTTGGGGTGCCTGTGGTGCGGTTGGTGGTTGTGCCAGTTCACCCGTAGGGGCGGGTGATGTGACCTCTTCACTGGCAGTGACTTTGGGCAGCCATGTGTGTGGTGCGTACTCTGCACCAGTCTTTCTTGCACTATTGCTGGGGGCAGCTTCCCTTGAGACGTCGGTGCCTTAGCTGGTCGTCCGTTCTTGTTGGTGGTGGCTGTCCGTGCATAGCTCTGAGCTGCTTGCAGCTCTTTGCGGGGTTTGGCAGTCTCTCCCTGTACTTGCAGAAGTGGCAGGCAGCGCTCTTGCTTCTCTGATGCTGGTTTGCGCTGGCGCAGCTAGGGGCACCTTGGGGCTCTTGGGTGTGGCGGCTACCTGGAGATTTTCGCTGTCTTTGAAGGGCGTTCTGGCTGTTCTCACTTGCAGGGTGCAGAGGGCCACTCTATGAGCATTCTTCTTTGAGGGCGTGTCTTGCTGTGCCAGGTGCAGTTGTCTCAGCCCCTGGCCGTGAGTAGGCCGTCTTCCAGGTGACGACGGTGTGCTCGCTTGGATCTGTTGACTGCCGCTGCCGGTTGGTTAGTCAGATGCTGCGCTCCAGTACTGATGGTCAGTAGGGTGCAGCTCAGCTATTCTTGTCGCAGATCTGCAGCCATCGGTCGCGGTGGGCAGTGAGTGTGCTGGACTGCTCTTTGGATGTGCTCGTTTGGGACCTCCTGCTCGGATCCCTTCGCAAACTCCTTTTGCTGATCCTGCCGCTTCTGGCAGGGTAGTGGGGTGTCAGGGCTTCCCCTCCAGTCTATAGTGCTGCTGGGCTGACGGTCGCGGTGTATAGCTGACTAACAGCTCTGGCCAGGCAGTGCGTCTGTCCCTCAGAGCGTGGTGTCTGGGTAGCCACCAGGTGGCGCTGCGGCCGTCGCGGTGGCTTGCCCTGAATGCCGCAGGTTGTGGGGGCTGGGGGAGCCGGTGCAGTGACCGTCCGTGGCCACAGTGCGGGAGCTGAGAATACTGCGTGGTGCACTTGATGCTAAGGTGGAGTGAGCTGCACTCTCCCTTTGTGTGGGGTCCGGGGCATTCCTTATCGCTTCGCTTTGTTCCGCCTTGTCCCTAGGCCAGGGGTCTACTGGTCGTAGCGGACCTGTGGATGCATGGGTGTGGATCTCCCTGGCATGATGAGGTTGTCCTGCTATTGGTTTCACCCTGCAGGCTGTTTCTTCCTCCTGTGCATGGTTGGTGTAGCTGCGGTATCACTCGTGGTCGCTAGGTGGCAGTGCAGTGCTTGGCAGTGCAGTGCTTCCGTCTCAGAGCCCGGCAGTTTCTTCTGGACACTGCAGGCTTCTCCTCTTCACTGGCTGTGGCGGCGGCCTCTGGCGGCGTTCTACCACTCGGCTGGCGCAGACAGGGAGCTAAAAACACAGGATGTCCCCCTCCTCCTACTACAGGCTAGTGCGTGTGTCAGTTCTGTTTGCTTTCAGGTGCAATGGGGCTCTGTGGCCGCCAGGTGGCGCTGCAGCCACTTGTCCGGCGGCAGAAAGGAAAACCCTCCATGTGGTCTTCAGGTTGGCAGAGAAGCTCACTGGCAGGTACGGAGTGCCGCCGTCTACTTTGTTTAGTGCTCAGGATTGCCTCTGTGTTCACTCTCGCGCGCCGTAGCAGGAGGTGTCAGCCTGGTGGGTGCTTGTCATAGGCTGCTGGGTTGCTCGCTCCTTCCTCTCGGCCTTCAGCGCGTGGGGCTGATCAGTGGCAGAATCCGGCGCCGTATTCAGGCGCCTACTGGCAATTATGCTGCACGCCTACCCCTGGACCGTACTGGTCACCTGCAAAAGGTCAGGGGGCACAGTCGGGGCATCGCACATGGCTGGGCAGCTCACAGCTTGCTGGCGGTGGCGCTTTGAGCATGGACAGTGTGGCCTGTACTCCTCCGCGTCCCGGCTCATTCATGCGCAGGCTTCACACCAAGGGAAAGCAGCCTTGGTTGTCTCTCACATTGGGTGCGCACCAGGCTGGTCGGGCAGCTTTTGGACGGTCTTTGGTGCCTCGTAGGTGGAGGAGGCACAGGACACTCACCACCCTCCTGTCGGCGCCGCTCGGACTCCGGTCGTCACACTGCCTGTTGTGGTGGGCGAAATTGGTGCAGATTGGGGTGTACAAATTCTCCCTACTTCCACGGATAGAGTAAATTCACAGATACACGCACATACACTCATCATACGCTTGGGCCCATTTCACTAACATACACTCAGATTACTCTATCAGCACTAAACCTGTAGAAAGAAAACCTTCTAAACACCCTGCATCTACACTTATGGTCAATAAGACCTAATTGACACTGTCTTGAGTCATGATTTAACCAATAATAATCAACAATAATCAAAATAGAGTACTCAATAATTGACAAGAAATAACCACCAACACAGTATCTCAAATAATGGTAATTTATATAAAATTAGTTCAAAGAAAATCAATTCAAAAGCAAAATCATTATTCTCATAATTACCTATTCTAGCTAGATGTCATAAATGGGTCAGGACAGGTCTCTCGATAGAAGTCTCTTAGATCACCGTCCTCACAGCATCGATCCTCACCAACGCAAGTTCGGAAAGAAGTGGCCTCAGAATCCAAAATGCAACGAACAAAACCTTCTCTAAGCTAACAATATTTATAATAAATTTAACAAAAGGAAGGCAACATAAAATGTTTTAGATATCCGCTGAACCGCTGAGCA
This sequence comes from Triturus cristatus, assembly GCF_964204655.1. Taxonomy (NCBI): domain Eukaryota; kingdom Metazoa; phylum Chordata; class Amphibia; order Caudata; family Salamandridae; genus Triturus; species Triturus cristatus. The sequence goes on from NC_140595.1 coordinate 722,681,018, forward strand.
AAGCGAGCAGGAAAGGATGTAGCATCGCTACATTTGAAAAATCTCCGCTCAGAAAAACCACAAAAATAAAAAGACGGAAGACGGAACTAAATCTTGAAATGTTTCTTTTTCATGTTCATATTTCCTCGGAACCAGCATGATGATTACAATGTCATTGTGGCGCCTTTGTCTTCCAAGGACATTTGGATGTCCGCCCAGAGCTGCTGTCCTCACGGAAAACTTTTAACCAGGCGAAGACTGTGGTCAGATGATTCTCGACCATGTTCAGCAAGGCCTTCTCATCAAAATCTCAGCACTCGAATGTAGGCTTTAAACGGTAGCCATTTTTCACTAGGCCAAAACGTATCATCTTAATTAAAAGAGACAAAAACAACGTTACCACAGCATAGTGATTAAACAGTGTTAACCCCACTAATACCCTTATGTGTATGTAATTATCTAGCCTTTGCAACACAAGAAAAGCATTAGTACACGACATTTAAAAAGCGTTTTTGTGCTTTAAAATAAACAGCACTCAGCAACATTTATTAATAAAACATGCACATTATTAGTAAACAACACAAATGCATCCCCACGTGTAGTTTTCTCTTGTTAGTACGTATTGGTTAATTAGAACATTTACACAAAACAAATAATTAGTAATTATAAATTAATAATTGTAATTTCTTTCGACAATAGACAAACCAGAGCTTAAAAAACCCAATAGATTTTCAACAGAAAACTCTGCTCCAGCAATCCCCCCTTTGGTGATATTATCACCAAATAAACAACCCAAAAAAAAAATCAGTAAAATTTAATCCCAATTTTTAGGAGAAACTGGAAATGTCTTTTTCTTTTTGACAACACTAGACACCAGACTCCCTTTCATCATCCCTCTTTGTCTCCAAATAAACACTCTCCCTCAATTCTTCTAATTCTATTTCTTGTGGATCTCTTTTTCTTTTATTTCTTCTTTCAATATTTCTTTTAATTAATTTCTTTTTCCCTCCCCTGTTTTTACAACACAAACACACCAATCTTAGTATCAATAAAGCAACAATTATACAAGTCAAAGGAAACAATATCTTACCTATAATAGTACTACCTATTTTTGCAATAAAACTCTTAACAGCAACTATTTTATTAGCTATTTTAGTCCAAATACTCTCAGCTTCCAGTGGTACTAATTCTTCATGCAAATCAGTAATATTTTTGATATAGACCTTCAGGTCTTTGCTTTCATCTGGAATGTAAGTGCAACAATGTTGAACTTTCAATATTCCACAGACCCCACCCTCCTTAGCTAATAGAATATCAAGGGAAAGTCGATTTTGCATAGACATGGCACGTACGGCAATCAATTCCGTATTCACCAAAACAAACCCTCCAGCGGTATTTGTTCGATAAGCGATCCACCACTGTTGACAGTTTTCGAATCCCATAAGCATTCAAAGAAATTCCCACTGCTGGAATTAAAGCTCCAAAAATGTCACCCACTATTTCTGACCAAGTTTCTCTCTTAAAACGTGTTAGTAAATTAATATGTTCTACATCTTCTATTCTATCTATATGAAAATTTTTTGGAAAGACCAGGCCCACATAACACGTGCCATACCAATGATCAGGCAACTTGTAATAAGCCTTGTTCCCACAAACATAATACACTCCTGGGAAAACTGGATCCTCTCCTCCTCTAAAACCCCATCCTGTCGCAATGAAGTATGTATCATGACACTCACTAGTCCCAACAAAGTATGTATCATATTGGGATTTCCTTCTTGTAATGCACAGCTTACCCTTCTGTGGTGCATCTAAAGCTAAAGTTGGACTAGCTCCATTTCTCAATTCTTTTCCCATCTCAATGTCCCAAATTGTCTCACTCACTTTGTATTTCCCTGCCTTTTCATGCATGCTCAATCTCCTTTCCTCCACCATGTTTAGGAAAGCTTTCTCCTCTTCTTTCAAACTGCAAGTTAAATTATTCTTAAAAATGTAATCTAATGTTAATTCATCTTTTTCAATAAAAATCTCACCAAAAATGTTAGCTTCTTTAGCTGGATTCAGCTTTTCATTCATAGGCAATTGCCCAAAAATACTATCTTTGTTAGACATCTCATAATCTATTTTCCCTAGCAAATAAAAAACACTACTTAACACACTACAAGAAATTCCATACGTAGCTGGTAAATGGTGATAAGTAACACCCTCTGAAACGGATGCAGGTAATTGCATACAAACGTAACAATCCCTCACTTCCATTGTCTTCACATATTCATACAACAATTTCGAAAAAACATTGCTAGAAAAATCATTAATTGACCTATCTTTATGCATGTAAGTATTACTAATTCTAGTTGGAACTACTTTTTGTGAACTTTTCTCTACATTTGTCTCATTCTCAGTATGTATTTCAAATGTACCTATTGTAACTCTAAATGTAACTAATAAAGCTAAAACACCCCATAGTAGCATTAATAATCCAGTACAGCAACAGCACATTCTACACCATCTTTTCAAGAAGGCACATCTACTTTGATTATTCTCTATGTTAGCCATTTTACTACTTTGACCGTGTCTTTTGACTTAGCCTCCGCTACTCCACTACTGTATTACTCTTTATTTCTGGATTACTTCAGACAGCTGAATTTCAGACTTTCTCCTTTTCACTTTTCTCCAAGTGATTTCTTCAGTTCACTCAATTTGGATATTCATCACTTTTCACTCCTTCTTCTTCAGCAACATCAAATTGTATCAGATCATAAACAACATCCTGTGCATCCGACTCTTCTCCAATGTCAGTCAGGATAACTTTTAAGATTCCAACAGATTTTTCCTTTTCCTCAACCACTTTTCTCAAGATCCCCTCCGGATTGCCTCGATTCACTGTTTCTTCTTCTTCTCCTCCTTCAGACAGTGCCACATAAGACCATTCCGGTGATCTGTACTTTTGGTTGGGTCTCCTAATTCTCTTTATCTCCTCGGGTTCTCTTGACTCCTTTTGCTCCTTTCTTTTTACTTCGTTTTGACTCGACACCTCATTCACTTGTTCAGCTTTCGATGTATTTGCTCTTATCAGTCTGTATCTCAGCCTCTTCACTCTGTTGTTAGGCCAAAAATCTCCTCTTATAACCTTTTTCGGTCTTGTTTCTGTATTATTTCTTTCTCCAATCCAAGTTCTCTTTCTCAGAACTCGACCTTCTGATTTTTCATTCTCACTTTCATCCGATTCTGTCTCAAATGCCTCTTGTTCTTCAGCAGTTTTCTTTCGCTCCACAGTCTTTTTCACCACTGTTTGAGACTTCCCTACTTCTTTCCCTCCTCGAGTCTCCGACGCGCAATCTTCTTGCTGTCTACTTGTCCCTTCACCTAGCTTATCAGGAATGTTCCCTACACCTCCTCGGGGGTCTTCCGCAATCTGTCCCTCTCTATCTTCTTCTGACCCTACATCTTCAGGTATAATCTCAAGTGGTTCTTCAATCTCCTCTTCTGATTCAGGAGTAGTCTCTGTGGAATTACTCTTTTCTCTTCTTTTTCCTCCACTGCTTTTTAGAACTTCAGGCTCTCTTACAGAATCTGATCTCCCTTCTGAGACTCTCAATGGTTCTCTTGAAGTCTTTTCTGCTTCTTTTCCTGAACTTTGATTTTTTCTCACTGGTTCTGGGTCTTCATCATCACTGGAATCTGATTCTTCAAAATACTCCTTGCCAGTCCCATCCTTTGGGTTTGGAACTCTCAGAGTATGACTCGCATGTACCCAGTTTTTCACACCAGCACACTTCACTGCAGTTGTCGTAGTCAAAATACCTTGTCTTGGCCTTCCCCACCTTGGAACCAAGCAATTTCTTCTTCTGTGTACTTTAATCCTCACCCAGTCCCCTGGACTCAGATCATGAGCTTGCTTATTCTCAAGTGTGGTAGCTTCTTCTCCAACCTGGTGAAACACAGAATGAACTGCGTCAGCCAGGCCTTTACAGTAATCCAAAATCATGTCATCAGTTATTGTCATCAACTTATTGACAGGTACAAATGCATGACGCATTGCACGTCCCATCAAAATCTCGTGCGGACTCAACCCAGTAGTTCTATCTGGAGTAGATCTAATAGTCATTAGCACTAGAGGCAAGACATCAGGCCATTTCATTCCAGTGGCTAAACACATCTTACCAATCCTGTTCTTGATTGTGCCATTTATCTGCTCAACAACACCAGAAGCCTCTGGCCTGTATGCACAATGTAGCTTTTGCTGTATGCCCAATGCTTCACAAATCAAACTCATGAGCTCATTATAGAAGTGTCCACCTCTATCAGACTCAATTGTTACTGGAAACCCGTACCTAGGAATCAACTCTCTTAACAGTAACTTTGCCACTGTTATTCCATCATTTCTCCTAGTCGGATAGGCCTCCACCCATCTTGAGAACAAACAGACTACCACTAGAACATACCTCAGTCTGTTCACTTGGGGCATTTCAATGAAATCTACCTGCATTCTCGTGAAAGGACCACCTTCTCTACCTATCGTTCCCTGACTCACCACTGTCTTTTTCCCAGTGTTAAATTGCTGGCAAATCAAACATCTCTGACAGATGCTCTCTGCAATTGTCCTAAACTTTGCATTGTACCAAGTCTGTTTAAAAGACCTGGTCATCGCATCCCTTCCCAAATGTCCCTGGCCATGATACATCCTTGCCATTGTCGACAGCATAGAGTTAGGCATGACTGGTCTACCATCTCTATAGACCCAAACATGGTCTGTTTCTCTTGGGGCACAACCTGCCTTGATCCAGTCTTTCTTTTCTTCCTTTCCTGCCTCATCCTGCAACTGTTTCACTTCATCCCACGTTTCTAGGACATTAGTAAACATCACAGAACAAAAAGACATTTCCCCTTCTCGTTCCCTATTAATTGAGTGATTGTTCTTAGCACAATATTGTGCAATGTCGTTGGCAAATCTATTTCCAACTGTCACAAAATCATCTCCTTGTCCATGAGCAGCACATTTCACAACTGCTAATTCTTTAGGCAGCTGTATCGCTTCAAGCAATTTCCCAATCACTTCAGCATTCTTTATTGGAGTCCCACTCGACGTCAAGAAACCTCTCTGTAGCCAAAGTTGGCCAAAATCATGCACAACTCCAAATCCATACTGACTATCAGTCATCACAGTCACTCTCAGATCTTTCCCAATCTCACAAGCTTTCGTCAATGCCACCAATTCTGCAACTTGTGCAGATTTCACTCCTTTCAATGGTGATGCTTCCATAACTTCTGAAACCTTGCACACTGCATATGCTGCACTCAGCACACCCTCATCATTCCTCAGGCATGATCCATCTACAAACAGCACATGATCACTCTCAAGTAAGGGAAGATCCCTTATGTCTGGTCTCGGTTTTGTACAGTAATCCAGCACATCCAAACAATTGTGATCATCTTCTGTCTTCACACCCACATTTTCAATATCCGGCAATAATGTCGCTGGATTCACATTCACACATCTCTCCAGAGTCACATTTGATGCTCCCAGAATGACTTTCTCATATTTAGGCAGCCGACTATGTGACATGTACTGAGTTCTGCTTCTTGTCAAAAGAATTGCCACATTATGAGGTACGAATACCCTTACAGGATATCCCATTATGATTCCCTCACTCTGTTCCAGACTTCTGCATGTTGCAGCCACAGATTTCAGACAACCTGGTAAACCCACAGCTACAGGGTCAAGTGTCGATGAGAAGTACGCAATAGGCCTTCTCAGTAGTCCATGCTTCTGGATCAACACTGAAAGTGCACATCCATTTCTCTCACTGCAGTACAATTCAAACTCTTTCTCATAGTCTGGCATACCCAAAGCAGGGGCTTCACACATTCTGCTCTTCAGCTCCTCAAATGCTGCCATTTGTTCTCCATCTAGTTCCAATGGATCTGTCATCTCACTTTTTGTCAGCTTAATCAGTGGCTTTGCTATCAGCGAGAAATTAATTATCCACTGACGACAATAACCCACCATTCCCAGGAACATTCTCACTTCCCTCTGGGTCTTTGGGGCTTTCATTTCTCTGATAATTCTAATCCTGTCATCAGTCACTTTTCTCAGACCCTTTTCAATATTGTGTCCAAGATAATGCACCTCTTTCTTGCAAAATTGTAATTTAGCTGGAGATACCTTTAACCCTCCATCTGCCAGATGATTCAGTAAAGCTATGGTATCTACTTCACAAGCTTCACGTGTTTTTGATGCCACTAGCAAATCATCAATATACTGCACTAGTACTGAATTTTCAGGCATAATCAAGCTCTCCAATGATTTTTTCAATAACTGATTGAATATCGAAGGACTCTCCGTATACCCCTGTGGGATACAACACCATGCTAAAATACGCTGGCCAAACCTAAATGCAAAAATTGGCTGGCTGTCATGATGCAATGGAATTGAAAAGAAAGCATGACACAAATCAATCACTGTGTACCACTCAGCATCATGTGGAATCTGATACAAAATCACTGACGGATTTGGCACAATAGGACAACATGCCACCACAATTTGATTAACTTTTCTCAAATCCTGTACAATCCTGAACTTCCCATTAGGTTTCTTTAGCCCCATTATCGGTGAGTTACACGGGCTACTCAATAGTTCTCTCAAAACTCCTTGCTGAATCATTTTCTCAATTATAGGAGTTATTCCTTCAATTATTTCTGGTGTCATTTTATACTGAGGAATGTTAGGATAAGTAATTCCCTCTTTCACTGCAATTTTCACAGGATCTACATTATTCATCAATCCCACATCCTCTCCAGTAAAATCCCAAACTGTCCTTTTCACTGTGTCTCTCAGCTTTTGAGGCAAATCCTCCGGATCAAACACAGCATATGCACCAATTAACTCACTCTCTCTATTTTCTAGAGTCACTCGGTACAAAACATCCTCATCTGGTGTTTCAAAAGCTATTCCATCCGGTGTACAAAAAATTGTACAGTTCATTTTACAAAGCAGATCCCTGCCTAACAAGTTCACTGGACTAGTGTCACAGACAATAAATCTGTGCATGTCTGAAAATTTCCCTATTTGTACTCTTACTGGTTCAGTAAGACGTGTCTTGATTTGTGTATTGGCTACACCAACTACTTGGATTGCTTCATCCGAGAGAGGAAGATTTCTAATATCTGTTGACCTGACAGTTGATCTTGTCGCACCTGTGTCTACTAAAAAAGTAACACCTTCTTCATTTATTTTTCCATCCACAAATGGTCCTGCCTGGTCTATTTCTAGAGTTGCACCAAGTATGCACTCTTCCTCCTCTCTTCGGCACCGTCAATAATCACCTTCAGACTCACTCCCTTCATTCTTTAACAAGTACTGCTGTACCTGGTTAGAACGCCTTGGTTTGTTTACCTGCTCATCATTGTAGAATCCCGAATCCTGATTATACTTTTGTGATCCTCTATTCTGCGGCAAGGGCGGTTTTGGCTCCTGACTCTGCTGTTTCACAACAGAAGGTTGTTGCTGCTGTCGATTATTCCCTTCGTTCTGCACCTGTTGATTTAAGGGTTTACTCTCATTATTCGCTAATGGTGGATTGGTACATTCAGATCTCCAATGTCCCAGTTGGCCACAGTTGTGACACGGGAACTTTTTTTTGGCTTCCTCAAGATTCCCCTTTCCTTTCCCTGCATATCTAGGCCTATTCCCTGGATTATTTCCTGCATTATTTGCCTGTTCCACTAACTGTGCTTCCTGTCTTTCCGCAACTTTCACTTGTGCCCACATTGCTTTCTCTTTCAGCTTTCTCTGTTTTGGTTCAATTTCATCACTGAAGTATTTTGCATGTCTCAAAATCTCATCTATTTTCTTACTCTGCCAGTCCACTGTATGCTCACGAATTCTCTCACTAATCTCAGGTCTCAGGCCATATACAAATCTGTATACAAAATGACTCAAATCCTTGTCACCCAGGTGTTCATCCCCACTGAATTGTTTAAAAGCCAGTATCAGCCTCTCATAAAAAGCATGAACCGATTATTTTGCTTCCTGATGTGTTCGATCTATTTTAACCCAGTCTGTCTCTTTTGGAGGTACTTTATTTTTCAGGTATACGATCACCTGCTCATACTTTCTCATTACCTCTGGATCTGGTGCTCCTGTTCTCTGATCTCTTGGATATTCCTCAGTAGGCCAACTTACAACTATTTTACACTCAGCCCACAAGTCTGCTGGAACAATTATATCAAACAGACTATTCAGGTCAATCCAGAGCACTTTTGACAATTTCACAAACCTGTCTACCTGCCTATACCACTCGACGGGCTTTTCTCTCAGTCGAGGGAAATCATTCGTAAATGATAAAATAGCCTGTCTGGTCCATGGAACATGCACATATCCTCCTCCAGGTATTTCTCTCATAGGATAAGCATCCACTGTTTTCTCTTTTTCTCTCACAGGAAATGCTGAATAAGTCCTATCTCCTGATTCTTCTCTTTTCTTGTACCACCTATCCTTCCACTTCTCAACATCACCCCATTTTCGCAATAAAGCGATCATCTCTTTAATCTGTCCTGTTCTACCAGCACCATTCAGATTTTCAATGTCTTTGTCTGTGAAATCCATCCTGTAAGACTTCTGCAAAGCTTTCACTTTATCAATGTTAACTCCATGCTCATTCGCTATTGCTCTTAATCTGTCATGTGTATTTTTAGCTCTCTTGGTGATATTTTTACACATAAATAACAATTCACCATCATGATGATTTTTCAGAATTTCTGTAGGAACTGTCCCTGCAACAAGCTCTTCTAATTCTACACGTAACCTAGCCACATCAATTGCCTGTGAATCTTTATCCCTCTTTTGAAGAACTTTCATCCATTCATTCAAATCTTCAGCTGTTATTTCAGTAGATTTTCTCACTGGAAACACTTTCTTCTGCGGTTCTAAAATCGGCATCCCTGAACAACCAGCTTCACTAGCATCCAATCTTGAATTAGACTGTATCTCTAATCCTTCACTACATGTCTCATGTCTGGATTGTCTCAAATCATCATTTTCTGTCCTTTTTCCTGAATCTCCTGAAGGACCAGCCAAACTTGTCAATCTATTCCCAACATATGGAATCACCAAATTATTTTCACCCGTCCTCTGCTTATCAAAAACAGGCATAACCGGACCTATGGTTACAGGCACCGTAACAGCTTCTAGATTCTTTGTCAGCTCTCTAATCTTTTCAGTCAACTCCGATGTAGTTCTAACTAATTCTCTCGTATTTTCGCCACCGCTTCTATTCTCTCTTTCCTTGAAAGGATTACCACTTCTTAACTCAGGTGTCACATTTTCTGTCTCAATGATACGCAATGTATCTCTTATCGGAGAAACAACTGGTGTGCTCTCTTCTGGTTCTGGTCTATATGGAGGTGGTCTTTTGTAAATCATGTCATTCAAGACTTCATCTTCATACTCATTAACTCCATATCTTCTCACTTCTGCCTCAGGAACCCTTTCTGTACCCTTCTCTTCAACTGTTCTCATAGGGTATAATCCCTCTGACATACTAGCATCTCGCCATCTCTTCATTCGATCATGATGAGTTTCACGATCATGTCTCCTCCCAAACATGTACCTGTAATTTCCCCCAGACCTCTGTTTTTCTCGCTCATGTACTTCCTCTTCCCATTCCACTAAAGCCTCAAACTGTGTCGGCCTTGGTCTTGGGTCAAGACACAACATCTTTTCCCGCAAATTTTTCAACACGGCCAGATTAAATGAACCATGTTCTGGAAATGCTAGAACACCGTCTTCTTTAGTATACCTAACCCAATTCTCCAACCATATACAGGTATGATACCCATATCTCGCAGCCATGAAGGATGCAGGCGTTTTCGATGGAGGTAACAATTCACCTTCTCTCGTTTTAACATCTTTATCCTTGTCGAACCAATTTTTAATCTTTCTAAACAAAGATTTTTTCTTTTTCTCTTCTTGGTAATACATTTTAGTTTTTACCAAACTTTCTAATCCCTTCCGTAATACAACTGAATAGTACGATGTTTTATCCAATAACAGCGCAACTCACACTAACGCACCAATCCTGGAGCGTCTACGTCACCCTGTATTCCTTCCAATCCTTGCGCGGCTCACACCAACGCACCAATCTCAGCGCGAGCACTGTTCTGATCTAATATCCAATCAGAGCGCGGTCTGTTTGACGTCAGCAGTCGCTGCAGTCTCTCCTGCTCCTGTCTCCTGTCAGTCGTCTACCCCTCCTTTACAAAACTTCTCAGTAGACTTCGTGTCAGATTCTACAAAATCTATTAGTTACAACATATAAACATCTCCATTGTCTGCTTCGCTAACCAAAGAATAGTAAAGAAAAATCTATTTCACAAGAATCCCGTTGACACAGTAGCACATCCCTCTACTCTGCCCTTCTAACATGCATTCATTAACTGTTTCCTCTAGGACTGCTCCAAAGAGTTTTACAATCAACTAAATGTATGAGCATTCACGCACATTCATACAAGAAAATGTAGTACATACACACAGAATCCTGCTTTTCCCGAGAACAGCGAACAATCTGCCCCACTACAGAATTATAACATACGTTAACCAAGCAGTCAAGCAGTGTTTTCTTCTGCCCAGTCCTTCAGACAAGCTCAGAGAATACCTATTACTCCTCCCGCGATAAGCTTTAACGGTGGACCTTACGAATCCCTGGGACTTAAGACCAGAGTTTCACAGATAACCTTCGCTACCATACACACTCCTTTTATACCAGAAATATTTCTCTAATAGTAACACACGACGATGTCACTAATTCCGAACACAGACAATGTGACGCGCAACTTCAATTGTCACACGTTTTTCCTGCATACGTACAGGACCAACAATCCCGTCTTTCCCGAGAGCAGCATATACTCCCCTCTGCCGTACTACGGAACTGCTACCAGCTCCCAAATTCCAGAAGCACTACATAAAACTCAACATGACGACTTCAACATATAGTATTAGTACATATACCAACATCAATCAATAATCAATAAATCAAAAGCCAATGTACAAGCAATCTAATCAGATCAAGACAATCATCAATAACCATCCTATTCTGCTACCAGGAAATTGGTGCAGATTGGGGTGTACAAATTCTCCCTACTTCCACGGATAGAGTAAATTCACAGATACACGCACATACACTCATCATACGCTTGGGCCCATTTCACTAACATACACTCAGATTACTCTATCAGCACTAAACCTGTGGAAAGAAAACCTTCTAAACACCCTGCATCTACACTTATGGTCGATAAGACCTAATTGACCCTGTCTTGAGTCATGATTTAACCAATAATAATCAACAATAATCAAAATAGAGTACTCAATAATTGACAAGAAATAACCACCAACACAGTATCTCAAATAATGGTAATTTATATAAAATTAGTTCAAAGAAAATCAATTCAAAAGCAAAATCATTATTCTCATAATTACCTATTCTAGCTAGATGTCATAAATGGGTCAGGACAGGTCTCTTGATAGAAGTCTCTTAGATCACCGTCCTCACAGCATCGATCCTCACCAACGCAAGTTCGGAAAGAAGTGGCCTCAGAATCCAAAATGCAACGAACAAAACCCTCTCTAAGCTAACAATATTTATAATAAATTTAACAAAAAGGAAGGCAACATAAAATGTTTTAGATATCCGCTGAACCGCTGAGCAAAGCGAGCAGGAAAGGATGTAGCATCGCTACATTTGGAAAATCTCCGCTCAGAAAAACCACAAAAATAAAAAGACGGAAGACGGAACTAAATCTTGAAATGTTTCTTTTTCATGTTCATATTTCCTCGGAACCAGCATGATGATTACAATGTCATTGTGGCTCCTTTGTCTTCCAAGGACATTTGGATGTCCGCCCAGAGCTGCTGTCCTCACGGAAAACTTTTAACCAGGCGAAGACTGTGGTCAGATGACTCTCGACCATGTTCAGCAAGGCCTTCTCATCAAAATCTCAGCACTCGAATGTAGGCTTTAAACGGTAGCCATTTTTCACTAGGCCAAAACGTATCATCTTAATTAAAAGAGACAAAAACAACGTTACTACAGCATAGTGATTAAACAGTGTTAACCCCACTAATCCCCTTATGTGTATGTAATTATCTAGCCTTTGCAACACAAGAAAAGCATTAGTACACGACATTTAAAAAGCGTTTTTGTGCTTTAAAATAAACAGCACTCAGCAACATTTATTAATAAAACATGCACATTATTAGTAAACAACACAAATGCATCCCCACGTGTAGTTTTCTCTTGTTAGTACGTATTGGTTAATTAGAACATTTACACAAAACAAATAATTAGTTATTATAAATTAATAATTTTAATTTCTTTCGACAATAGACAAACCAGAGCTTAAAAAACCCAATAGATTTTCAACAGAAAACTCTGCTCCAGCAATGGCACTCTTATCTTGCGGCAGCGACCGCCACGACTAGGGGTCGCGATGATGGCAGAATGAAGAGGTTCCCATGGAGCTCTCTCCGGGGCCTTGGTTGTCTGTAGCACCTCACCATGAAATTATGTGGGCAGTTCTCGCCTCGTGGCGCTGCGGCCGCTCCAGAGGCAAACAGCCGCTCACGTCGTCAAAGGCTGTGGGTAGTGGCCGGAGGTATGCACCGCGGTGAGTCAGCTCTGCGCCCTTCCTTCACTCGCAGGCCACAGTTGCAGGGTTATGCTGTGCAGTCAGAGGGATGCCGGTGCCTCAGGGTATATCACTCTTCCTACTTTGAGGCAGACGTAGCTGTTGTGCACGGGGCTGGCACCCCCTCGTTGCCATTGTAATATTGGGCCTCAGGCCCACATAGTAAGGAATAACGGACACTAAGGGTATGCTACAGTAACTGGCCAGGAACACGTGCACCCGGGCCCTTTTATTGACGGGGCCACATCACTCGTGGCACCCGTGATGGATGGGTGTGGAGGTGTAGTGTGTCCAGCCCTCGAGGGAGTGGCTGGGATGACAGCTTCCTGCGGGACACTGGAATGTGTCTCGCAGGACATTACATACAGGAAACTCTGAGAATGCACAGATTCTGTGTAGAACCATTACCTTTCTGTGAGAAGTCAGGACTGGCCTTCGTGCTGAATGTGTGGTACATTCAAGTCTAGCTTGTGAAAGTTAAATCCATCTATCATGCATTTCGTCACCTCGTTTTATATTTTGTGATTTTTCTGATTGTAATGGTTTTGCTCGACTTCGTAAACTATGTTGAAATTTAAATTCATCTAAAAAACACCTGGGCTCGGCTACTGTTAGTCCTGCACGATAACTTGCAGTTGGGGGGGAGTGGGAGAGAGAAATATCGCGCAAGACTGACCGTCTACCCCTGCTTCTCAGCCTGATACAAGGCGCACTGCTGTACCACGATGGAAACCATGGGGCAGATTTACAAGCCCCCTGCGCCACCACTACGTCACTTTTCGTGACGTAATGGTGGCGCAGGGGGCTCCTCCATATTTACAAGGAGAGGAAAAGCCACCCTGCATGACTTTTCTTCTCCTCGTAAATATGGCCCCTTCACACGCAGCACTGCGCTTTGAAGGGGCGTTCCATGGGTGTTGCTGTGAGTGTTCCCACCAACACCCATGGAACAAGACACATCTCCAGATTTACGAGAAATCGTAAATCTGGAGATGCGTCTGAATGCTACCCCACCCTAGAGGTGGCGTAGAGAGGCGCAACGAGGAGAAATGTTTTAGAAATGTTTTCATTTCTCAACGTTTTTTCCTCTTTCAATGCGTGCTGCATTCTACAGCACGCATTAAAAGAGGAAAAAGCCTCTTGTGATTGTTTTTGTGCAGGAAGGTGTCCCTTCCTGCACAAAAACAATTTCCCCACGACGCAGGCATCCTTGCACCATGGTGCAAGGGTGCCTGCACCGGCGCATGTCTGCAGTTTGTGCACCAGCGCAGGGGAAGCACAGAGATGCGACATATTCTTGTAAATATGTCGCATCACTGTGCTTTCCAAACTAACGCAGCACGGCACAGCAAAATGACTTGCTGCACCGTGCTGCTTTACCTTGTTGTAAATCTGGCCCCATGGCCCTAGGCATCTCTGCGTCTCCCCTGCAAGAAAGCGCTCTCACTCTGTAGCTCAGTCCACAAGTAATGAGTGAAGCCCTCCGGAGCCCCCAGGGTGCACCATCACTCTTCAGCGGATTGCCCACGGCTCTAGCTCTTCTCTGTGGTTGGTTTCCATCTTGCCTTCTTGGTTCTTGGAGGCCCTCATGCTCTTTCCAGGCATCAAATCCAAACCTCGCCAGCCTGACTAAGACAGCTGTTGCCCCAGCCTGCCTGGCCGCATTTCCCATGGATTGTTCCCCGGATCCCTGAGGCCTGGACCCTACCCGCCTTGAGATGCGCCTCAACCAACCGCGCCATTCAGCTCCAGCGCTTCTCCTTTGTATCCAGACTCACAGTGCACACTTGACTGCGGAGTTTGTGTCCAGAGAGTAATTCAGGAGCAGCTGGACCAGGTGTGAGGGAGCGCTACGCTAACGACTGATAGACATGCGCACAATATCTGCAGCGCTCCTTGCACAGACACGCAGCATCTAGGCACATTCATGATTACAACACAGGGGTTCTTGTGACCCTTTTTACCATGCAACTGAGCTCAACTTCCTGAGGAGGTCAGAGCGTCCTCCTCACATTGGGTAGATATGTTCTTAACTATAGTCCTATCATAGTTTGACTATTAACCTTAATAAACAAAGCAGTCCGAGCTCTGCTTCGGTAATCTGTTTATTGTGTTGTTCATGTATCGCTGTTATCAGAGTTTCTAAATCAATATCACCTTAGAAAACAAGATGGAGCCGTTCGGCTTCGGTACCCTCTGAAAATGAAGGTTGAAAGTGGCGGTGTTTTTGCTCATCAGTGAACGTCCGGCACTCTTTGTTTCAAAGGCAACAGTAGTACCTGCCACAGGGCTGGCAGTATCACCCCATAACTCCTTAGGCATTGAGGGTCACCTGGCATGAGCTTTGCAGGCAAGTCAAACAATGATTTTTACACTGAAAGGGCTGATTGATGCGCAGGCCTCACCAACACCAAAAATTAATTGAGAAATTGACTTTATAATGATGGAGCGTGGGTTACCAGCTCCAGTTACACACCCGCATACCTAATACTCAGCTGGGCCCATAATTTTTTTTTATTTTTATACAGCACGAACTAGACCCTTGCGTGTATCAGAGCGCTTTACAAGGTAGAGTCTTAGTTACATAAAAACACGGTAAATGGCATAAAGTTTGCAGATAGACAATGATCAACCAATCATTGATACACGGTATAAGATACATAACAAAGCGTTCACTGTATATCAAGCATAATATAGATACAATATCTAGGATACCTGGCTGGGCAGAGAACATTAAAGAGTTTAACGTGGAGGATACGTAGGTCGCCAATGATACTAGCCCCTGCTCAGATGAATTTAGCCATGAGGAGCAATTTCACTTCTTTTTTGAAAAGTGCTGTAGATGGATTAAGTCTGGTTTCTGGGGGTAGAGCATTCCAAATTCTGGGCGCCATCCCTGAAAATGTTCGGTTATACATTTTTTTCTTGTTGAATCTTTGAGGTTTCAGTAGAAGGTTGTTAGCACTTCTTAAGGATCTAGCCCCACACGAGGGCACCAGTTTCTGTGCCAGATAGCTGGGTGTGTTGTGATGAATGGCTTTACGAGTCATAAGTAATATCTTCTAGGGTGTGGATCTTCAGGTATAGTTGTGTGTCGTCAGCATACATGTGGTATTGCACGTTAGACAAGTAGAGAATTTCAGTGAGGGGTTCCATGAAAGGATTGAACAATGTCGGAGATAATGCAGATCCTTGTGGGACTCCTAAAGTGACCAGAGCAGGTTTGGACAGGGAGTGATTGACCTTGAATCGTTGTGATCTGTTTTGGAAGAACGAGGAAAACCAACTTAGAACTGATCCACCCAAACCCATTCTGTGTTCCAGAAGATCTATCAGAATATCGTGTTTGACAGTGTCAAAGGCCGAGGAAAGATCTAGTAAGATGAGTAGGCAGGCCCCGTTCTCATCTAGGATTTGTAGGGCATCGTCGATTATATGGGTCATGGCCGTTTCAGTGCTGTGACCTGCACGGAAACCTGATTGGTATATGTTGAGTAGGTTAAACTGTTCAATATGTCTTAGCAGCTGGAGGTGTACACATTTTTCCTAGAGTTTGGCCACGGTAGGTATGTTGGCTATAGGACGGTAATTGTTCAAGTCTGCAGCGTCCGCCATAGGTTTCTTTAGAATGGGGGATACCTGCCCGGCCTTGAGGGTTTCAGGGATGCAACCTTGGAGTAAGGAATTATTTATGATCTTGGTCCAGAGAGGTAGCAGCAGCGGGGTTTCATTCATACATTTACACAGATAAGCTGATAAACCCCGCTGTCATCAAATTTGAGTTTTACCTGTAATTTGATATTCACCTTTACCAAGTCTTACCAACTTGATCTCCTTAATAATTCCTTTACTCAATGAATCAGGTTGCTGAGATAGTTTAAGGTAGAAAATGACATTTAACTTTAAACTTGGAATAACCACAAACTCAAAAGTTTTAAAATCTTTATCTAAATCAATAATTTTGTGAGTCAGAATCAAATACAGTTTAAACACCTTCTCTCAAGAGGCAAGACAAAAGTCAAATATAGCAAAGTCACAATAATGATCAATGAAGACAGTACCAGTAAAAGGGAAAAAGAGAGAGCAGGCTCAAAGACAGGTTTCACAGAATTATATTTGCCTAAGGTGATAGATGAACCCAACTCCTTGAAGATGGGCCAGATAGAATCTCCCAGGACAGGATGTAGACAGAGGATCGGGCAGATTCAGATCTGGGAAGGTGACCTCTTCTAAAGTGCAACGCCAGTGTCGCACCCCTCTCTGGCACTACTCTCCTCGAATGTCCCTCGTCCAAAATCCCCTTCTAGATCATTAGATTATCGATCAGTAACTCATTTTCTCGACAGAGTTTCTGGAAGCAGCAGGGTCTGAGACAGCGTCTCGGACAGAATCTGTAGCAGCATACGTGTTGGGTCCATGACGAGTCAGAATAACGGATCTGACAAATCTGACAAAAGTCTCTAGGTAACTTACCTCAATTATACTATTCTGTATTCGTGTACCACCCCAAAAGTTTCAACATTCGTGTTTTCCCCTATTCCGATTGGTCAGGGCGAGGAGGTGAGTTCATCACACAATACTAAAAGTAATATTTTCTCTTTGTGCCATTGTTCTATGTTTCCGCCCCTTAATTTACTTTCCCAAAGCTTTATTCCCACCCTCCTTTCACATTATGATCAATACAAGTTATACATTTTATTCAAAATTGTTGCTTGTCCGGGTCAATAGTTTGCTTTCCCAGGCGTCTTCATCCAATGTGGCCTTGGCTGTGATTCAGTGTGCCAGCATAGTTTCTGGCAAGTTGCTATGCGCATGCGCATGGATCAGGTGGGGTAGGAATTTCAGTCACCCTCCGAGGCCCAACTATGAACTAATAATAAAGTCAGAAAAAGACACGTTAGAATGTGACAATAAATAATTTCACTGTATACCACTTATCCCTACTCTATCCCCATTTACTTATTTTAATCTTTTCGCATTAGTGCTTAGTAGAACATAAAGAACTCCCACTGAAGGTATCAATGCACCAAAAATGGCAACTCACATACCAATGGTCTCGCAGCCTAAAGTGGGCTTTATTGCCACACACTCAATAGATTCCAGGAAATACTGGGTCCGTCCCTCCTTTTAGTCCCCATCCCCCAATTACTAAGAAATTATGTTCACATTCACTGGAACCAATAAACACATTGTTATATTCAGTCTTTAACCTATGGAGACAGATCTTTCCCTTCATTTAAAAATCCAAGGACATAGCAGCATGAGTCTTGCCAGTTGCATAATGCCCTTCCTCTTCAGCCCATTTAGGTATCTGAGGTTTAGGTTCAGCAGCTCTCCTTTGAAAATCATGTCTCCTTGTCTCAACTAAATCAAAAAATATTTTCTCTTCTTCATGCAATTTACAAGTTAAATTGTGCTTATGTGCTTCAGCTATATCTATTGCTTTCATTGTTAGAAAATATTCACCCATAAATTGTGAGTCCCTCGTACTAAGGACAGGGTTCATGCACTTTTGCATAGGAACCTCGGAAAAGATCACATCTACATTAGAATAATAATATTGCAATTTCCCTGATCTATAAAATAAGCTTGCTAAAGCACTACACGAAATACCATATGTCAATGGTAAATTATGATATGTTACTCCTTCTGCTACAGATGCGGGTAATTTCATATACACATAGTAATCCTCCATGGTCTCTATATATTCTACTAACAGGTTTGTTAGTAACATGTTGAAACATTTAAGTCTGTATCATTTTTATGCACAGTGAGATGTAAATCTAACTCATCTGGTGCTTCTAATTTTACTTTGTCTCCTTTGATGGTATCTACCCTTTCATGTGCATTAATGCTATTTTGTACATTTGTAACCATCAAATAAGGAATGGCCACAGTTAGTACTAACCATATTATTAGTGCTAAACATATACTACATATACATATTCTACAACATTTCTTAAAACAATTCGGTTTTCCAGTAGCTCTATTGTCAGCCATTTTATCAAATGGAATAAGAAGATTTCTCGTCTTTACTTTAGTATTTTAACTTTGTGACAGAATATAAAGGGGAAAATTCTTTCCAAGTTGTTCTCACTTTTTCATCGATTTGCTCTGCATTTAAGCTTTCATCATCTTCTCCAATTATATCCAAATTTCCAAAATCTTCAAGAATAACGTACGCCGATTCAGGACCTTTGAATTTATTATTTACTCATTTCAATCTTGGACTTCTTTGTTTTGGTATTTCAGTTGATGGTCCAGATTGACTTGATACTTCGTCTACTTGCTCTGGTTCTTCTGTTATGGGTTTAAACCGGTATTTCACTCTTTTGATAACACTAGGCCAATTATCGCCTCTTCTGATTCTTTTAGCTTGCACTGTACTTTCACTTTTTTCAAGTGTTCTTTTATTTTCATTAATTTGTGGCGCAACTTGATTATTTTCGTTTTCCGAATCCCTCTCTACCTGACCTTGTCCAGGGCTTATTATTTTAATGTCACCTGCCTGGATGCGTTCTTCTTCCCTAATATGACCCTGTTCAGGTTCAGTTTTGATTGGCTTTTCTTCTTCTTTTCCTGAACTTGTTTGACTTTTCCTGTCTGGTCCTGCTCAGGTCTTTCTGCTTCTTGATTTTCTTCTGCCCGAACGTGTTCTCTAAAACCTATCTGTCCCTCCTCAGACTCTGGGGCTGTGACTTCGACTTCATCTGTCTGAGTAAATTGCTCTTTCCTTGTCTTGTCCTGTTCAGGTTCCCTAACAATCATATTTTCACTTACCTGAGCGCGTTCTTCTATTCCTACCTGGTCCTCACTCTTTTCCTGACTAGCTAATCTAGTTTGGCTCCTTGTTCTTACAATTTCTTCAGGTATCTCAACTATTGGGATCCAATCATCCTGACTGGTGCTTGGTTGTTCTCGGTCAGCTACTTCAGAATTTATTATTCAAGATCCTTCAGCTGTACAACCTTCAGCCCCTTCACCTGCTTGAGTCTGTTGAGGTTCTTCTTCGTCAGGTGCTGGAACTCTTTTAGTACAGCTTGCATGAATCCAATTAGGCAAACCTGCACATTTTACTGCTGTTGTTGTAACCAATATAACCTGATGTGGTTTATCCCACCTTGGTGCTAGGCACAATTCTCAAATGTGATTCTTCACTACAACCCAGTCACCGGGATTCAGATCATGCGCTTGGTTCAGCTGCCTGGGGACTACGTCTTCTCCAACCTGGTGAGATATAGAACGCACTTGCTCAGCCATCTCTTTGCAATACTCCAGTACCAAATCATCAGTTATATTTAACAGCTTGTGTCCTGGTATAAATGCCTGCCTCATTGCTCTTCCCATGATTATTTCATGGGGACTCAATCCGGTATTCTTGTCTGGAATACTTCTAAGTCCCATCAGAACAAGAGGTAAAGCATCAGTCCAGTCCAGTGGAGGGGATGCACACACCTTTCCCAGCCTTGACTTAATTGTGCCATTCAATTGTTCTACCACTCCAGATGCCTCTGGGTAGTATGTGCAGTGCAGCTTTTGTTCAATTTTAAATGCTTCACAAATTAATTGAATTATTTCATTATTAAAATGAGATCCTCGGTCTGATTCAATATTTACTGGGTAACCGAAACGTGGTATAAGCTCTCTTAATAGGAGTTTGGCCACTGTCAAGCTGTCATTTCTTCTGGTGGGGTATGCCTCCACCCACTTTGAAAATAAACAAACGATGACAAGTACATATTTCAATCCTCGACAAACAGGCAACTGAATTTAATCAATTTGAAGTCTTAAAAAGGGACCTTCAACTGTTCCAATTTTCCCCGTACAGACTATTGTTTTCTTTCCGGGATTCATTTGTTGGCAGGTCAAGCATCTTTGGCAAAGACTCTCTGCAATGTTCCTGAACCTTGGATTAAACCAATCCCGTCTGAAGAGTCTAATCATTGCGTCTCTGTCTATGTGGGTGTCTCCATGATACATCCTAGCCATGGGTGCAAGCATACAGTCAGGCAATACAGGTCTGTTATCTAAGTAAACCCATACACCATCTTCTGCCCTTCTCTGACAATCGATTTTCTCCCACTCTTCTCTTTCCTTTGCCTCTGCTTCATCTTGGAGTTCTCTTACTTCTCTCCATGTTTGTAATCCTGACAACAGCATAAGTTGGCAGCTGATTCCACAATTTTCAACTTTCCTGTTTATTGCCATTCGAAATTTTGCGCAGTGTTGGGCAACCTGGTCAGCATATTGATTACCTGCAGTCACACAGTCATTTCCTGACTGATGTGCGGCACATTTGACCACTGCCACTTCTTTTGGTAATTGTATTGCTTCAACCAACTCTTTCACAAAATTTCAGCTTTTAATGGGAGACCCTGAAGAAGTCAGGAAGTCTTGCTGCATCCAAAGCTGGCCAAAGTCATGCACAACCCCGTAACCATACTGACTGTCAGTGTAAATGGTTGCTCTCCAATTTTTCCCATTTTTGCAAGCTTTAATTAAAGCTATCAATCCGGCTACTTGTGCAGACTTGATTCCTGGTAAATAGGATGCTTCGACTATTCCAGCCAATGTATACACAGCATAAGCAGCACTCAAACCTCCCTCCTCATGGCACATACATGAGCCATCTACAAAAAGCTCCTGCTCAGCATCTTTCAAAGGCTCATCCTGTATGTCTGGACGGGGTTTTGTACTGAGTTCTGTTACGTCAAGACATTCGTGTTCAGCTTCATCTTTCACTTGCTCCTTGTATGGATCTGGCAATAAGGTACCTGGGTTAAGAACAATACATCTAACTATGGTCACATTTTCTGCTCCTAATATGATCCTTTCATATTTTGTCAATCTGCTCGGAGTGAGATACTGAGTTCGAGTTCTTGTTAAAAGAATCACAACTGCATGAGGGACGTATACAGTACCTTACAGGGTGTCCCATCACAATTGACTCACTTTTCTCTATACTTACACACGTAGCAGCCACAGCTTTCAGGCATCCTGGCAATGCAGATGCTACAGGATCTAAGGTAGCAGAAAAATATGCCACAGGATGTCACATTAGACCATGTCTCTGTGTTAAGACTGAGAGGGCACAGTTATCTCTCTCACAACAGAATAATGCGAATTCTCTTGAATAGTCTGGCATACCTAGAGCAGGTGCTTCACATAAAAAATTTCACAATTTTACAAAAGATTGCATGCTCTGATCATCCCACTCTATTGGGTCTTTTGCTTGTTTCTTTGTCATTTGTATCAAGGGTTTTGCCACTGGAGAAAACCCTACAATCCATTGCCAGCAATTTCCCACAACACCAAGGAACATTCTTATTTCTTTTTGTCACTGCGCTAGTTTAATTTGCCTTATTACTTTTATTCTCTCAGTGGTCACTCTCCTTAATCCTCGTTCTATTTGGTGTCCCAAATATTTTACTTCGTTTCTGCAAAATTGTAATTTCTCAGGGGGCACTTTATGTCCACCTTTTGCTAGATGGTTCAATAGGGCAATGGAATCAGTTACACAATCGCTCCTTGTTTTAGACGCGACCAATAGGTGGTCAATATACTGCACCTGGACTGACTCTCGAGGTAGTACCAATGTCTCAAGAAATTTTCTCAAAATTTGGTTAAAAATTGAAGGACTTTCTGTGTACCCTTGAGGAACGAGATTCCAAACATAGATACGATCCTCAAATTAAAAGGAAAATAAAAACTGAATATCAGGATGTAGTGGGATGGAGAAAAAAGCATGGCATAAATCAATTACGGTAAACCATCTTGCATTCCATGGTATTTGGTACAAAATCACTGCAGGGTTGGGTACTGTAGGGCAACATGGCACAACAATCTTGTTTATCTTTATTAAATCTTGAACTACCCTATATTTTCTGTTTGTTTTCTTAATGGCAATTATAGGTGAATTACAGGGACTACTCCTGATTTTTTTTTAGAATGCCTTGCTCGACCATTCGATCAATTTCTGCTGCAACACCAGCTTATACTTCGGGACTCATCTTGCATTGTCGAATATTTGGATAGACCGCACCTTCTTTCACAGTCACTTTAACAGGGTCTACATCTGTCATCAACCCTACTTCTTTTCCTGTAAAATCCCACACTTCAGGATTCACTGTCGTTTTGACCTCATCGGGTAAGTCATCTTTGGTCATCACTGAATACAATTCATCTACTTCTGTTCCTTGTTTGGCTAACATGATCTTATATATTCCATCTTCGTCAGGGGCTTGAATGGCAACACCGTCCGGTGTGAAAAATATGGTGCAATTCATTTTGCACAACAAGTCCCTACCCAATAAATTTACAGGACTGGAATCGCACACCACAAACTTGTGCATTTCTTTAAAATTTCCAATGCACATTTCCATTGGTTTTGTAATAGCGGTCCTAATTTGTTTATTAGAAATGCTCACTACTTGGATTGCTTCTCCAGAGAGGGGTAGATTTGGGATGTCTGCTGTTCTCACAGTAGAACGGGTAGCACCAGTGTCCAATAAATAGGTAATGTCATTTCCTTCTACCTTTCCATCACTATAAGGACCTGACTGATCTACCGGTAAGGATGCTCTAGGTACGCACTCCTTCTCCTCCCCTCTCAGGCACCGTCATTGATCTTGATCTCCGAAATATGTATCCTGCAAAAGAAACTGCGATGTTAAATCATTTTTCTTACCACTTCCTTCTTGGAATCCGGTGTCCGCACTGTACTTGACTCACAAAATTTGGCAAAGGGGCAGGTGACAATTGACTCTGTAGGTTTACTACCTGCTGTGGTTGACTCACTAGCACCTCATTCTGCGTCTGTGGATTTAAATTTTGATTTGGGCCATTATTATGTTGTATGCTTTTACACTCGTTCTTCCAATGTCCCAATTTTCCGCACACATGACAAGGGAACTTTTTCTTGGCCTCTTCTCTGCTCAACCGTCCTTTCGGTTTACCCCCATTATTTTCACCTTGACCTTGCCCCCATCCTATATTTCCTGCTTGATTTTGTATCTGGAGTTCTTGCTGTTCTACTAATTTCACTTGAGCCCACATCACTTTTTCTTCTAAATTCTTTCGTCTATTGTCAATTTTATCTCCACAATATTTTGCATATTTCAAAAACTCATTTATTGGGTTTGCTTGCCAGCACCAATTATTCTGCTTAATCTTTTCAGATATTTCTTTTCGTAACCCTGACACAAACCGATACACAAAATGAGTCATGTCCTTATCCCCAATACTCTCAAATCCACTATACTGTTTGAACACCTGTAGGAGGCGCACATAGTACGCATGTACAGACTCATCCTTTTCCTGAGTTGTTCTATCTATTTTTATCCAATCTGTTTCTGCAATATAGTCATTAATTCTTTAACCTGCAATTTTCTTCCTGACACGTTCATGTTTTCCAAATCTTTATCAAAAAATTCTGCTCTATAAGGTTTTTGCAATACTTTGGATCGCCCTATTTCTATTCCCATTTCAGAGGATAAATTTACTTATTTTTCTTGAAATGCTTTTGTGTTTCGGGTTATGCTTTTGCAAATAAACAGCAATTCTTCCTCATTATAGGTATTTAACCTATCTAATCCTACATTTCCAGCTATAATTTCTTCTAATTCAACTCTTAATGTGAATATGGCTAATATTTTTGGCGGTGGATTTGGTTTCTCTATTTCCTGTGCCCATCTTTCTATTTCTTCTGGAGTTACAATTGTGGCACTTTTTGATCCGGTGGATGTCTCAATTTGTACCTCTTTTGAGCAACCTAGTGTGACTCTTCTGGGTGTGTCATTTATTTGCCCTCTTATCTGCAAGTCCATTAATGAGATTACAGACTCACAATCACTAGTTTGATCATCAACTGCTAGCTTCTCTTTGACTGGTTCGGTGAAGGGTTTGGGTTAGGACAGGAAGAAATGGCGCTCAAGCAAGTTCGCACAGGAGTGTAAGAAATGAGGAGTAATTACAGTGCTGCAAGGTCAGGGGGAATAAACCCCAGAAAAGAAAAAAAAAACCTGCGAGAGTGTGAGTAGGAACCCCCACTGAAAATTGTAACCAAGTCCTGCGCACACGTTTTTTTAGGGTGTGAGTTTCAGTGTAAAAACCATCATTTGGAATTCTTGTTTGTACAAAATATGAAGGTCAACATCAGGAATGTCTTTCAAGTTGAAGTATATATCACGTTTCCTCTAATAGATACAGAAAGAAAAACCAGCCGACACGTGTTTCGTCATTCGGGAATTATCCCGTGACTCTTCAGGGCTGTTGGAGAGGAAAGCACGACCGTGCGTGAAATCGCTGGACCGGTGATAATTCCAACCCGGTCAATGAAACGGGTTAATATTACTGAATGGTGAAAGGAAATGCCACAAGAGGTGTAAGGGGAGGACAGGTCCGTCACTATCCCCAAAAGTTCAGTTTTCTGTGCGAAGTAGGAGGACGTGTAAGTCTGTCCTACGGGTGGACCGTGGTTCTCGGTCCGATGGGAGACTGCCCCGTCTCATCTTCCTGTTAGCTTCTCTTTTCTTGGCCCAATAATGGGTGTAGTCATGACAGGTGTTTTAGGACAATTTGATTTATCCCCGCACAATGGGACTACAGGACCTATAGTCACTGGTATAGTCAGAGCTTTGGGATGTTCGTTTAACTGTGTTATCTTCTGTATTAATTTGTCTTTATTCTTGTTTATTGCTTCTCTTTCTTTTTCCTGAAGTACCCTTTCCATTGTTCTCTCATGTACTATTTGTGGCACTACGGGTATATCTAAAATTGGAGAACTCGGGGTAGTTCTATTAGGTCTTTCTTGATAAGACGGAGGATTTTTCATTAAAATATCTTCTAAATAATCATCTTCGGAGTCTCCGCAACCCGTTACTGTTAAATGCTTTTTCTTTTCTGTGCACTTTCCTCCTGTCTGTTCCTCAGCCATCAATCCAGGATATAACCCTTCAGTTAACATGGCCTGCCTCCACTGTTTCATCTGCTTATCTCGAGTTTCACGTGGAAATTTTGGATAAAATCTACTCAAATTTCTGTCACCCCTGGGTCTATCTCGCTCAAATGCCTCAGTCTCCCATTCTTCTAGTGCTTCATATTGAGTTAATCTGGGTCTTGGCTCTAACTCATTCATTCTAGTGCGTAAATTATGTAATATTCTTCCATTAAATGTTCCGTACTCTGGGAATGCCAGTATTCCATCATCTTTTGTATATTCTACCCAATTCTCTAACCATACGCAAGTATGATAACCTCTTTCTGCCATCATATAGGATGCAGGAGTTTTCGGAGGAGGAATGAGAATTCCTCCTCTAGTTTTAATGGGTTTATCCTTTTTAGGTCTCGGCTAGCGAAGGCTGCACTTGCGCAGTCTCACTCGCAAGATTTAATGTTTTCAGAAGTGGGGCTTGAACCCATCCCTCTTCTCCATTGGCTGGCCTCTTAAATGCTCGTCAGCCTTTGGAGAAGAGCTTTGTCTCTCCAAACAAGCCCCGTCTTTTTCGGATTCGGGGGCGTGTTTTTTCGCTTCTTTCTCATTTTTTACTCCCTGCCCCCTTTTACGCGTGGTGCTCGTGGTGGGCATGTTTTTTTTTTCTTTTTTTACCGTCGGAAGGTTTGGCCAGTCCAAGTTCACCACCTGCTCCAGCCAAACCTTCCAACGGTAAAAAAAAGAAAAAAAAAACATGCCCACCACGCTGCTCATTGTCAGGAACCAGCTGGGGCAGCAGTGGATACCGCACCAGCAGGCAGGTGAGTGCGGGGCTTCTGTCAGGAAGGAGCCTGATGGGTGCCGATGTGTCCAGGGTGCACTTGTGTCCTCTGTGGGCTCCCCACAGAGGGGCCTGCAGAGGTAGCCTGAAACCCCGGATACCTCTCGGCTCACCCCCAGCCTAGTGCTTATCCACGACCCTGCCCTTTCAGTGACTCCAGAGAGGGACTTTACCCAGCTGGCCTTTCTTATCAAGTGACTCTCAGAGATGGGCCATGAACTACACATGCCTGGCCCTCCCAAGTAAGTGACTCTCACAGAGTGACTTCACCCTGCTGGGCCTCCTTATCAAGTGACTCCCAGAGACGTACTTCACCTAGCTGGACCTCCCAAGTAAGTGACTCGCACAGAGGGGCTTCACCTACCTGGGCTTTTGTTTTCTTGTCTTTGTTTTCCCTGGGCTTGAAACTAGTGCACCAATCCTGGAGGTACTTCAAAGTGTGGATTGTAAAACAAAATGTGTACTGCGGCTCTGCATCCAGGGATGTGGTCTTTTTACCATACTGCTAACGTTTTGTAAGGATATCAGCAATGGACATTGAAATGGGACCATTCAAGGCCCCTTTCAGGCAAAAGCACTCACTGATTTCTGAATAGTGAGTGTAAAAGCGTTAAGGTAACAATGTTGTTCCTGCTTGAATTTGACATGGTTTGCTAAATTTTGCATTCCCCTACGAGTGTTTGCTTTTTCCAGGATGATGTTACTTTTTTCTGTAGGCCGCATACTGCTCTTGTCTATTGCGTCATTTAAATTGAGCCTCATCCAGGTGGTTATAGCCGGCAGCAATTGGGTTGTAGTTGAAGGCAGTGTGAGTTTTTCTCAGTGGGACAGTATGGTGTTCAGTGGGGGAGACGATGTGGCACTATGGCCAGAGCTGCTGAATTTGGAACTGGGAAAGCAGGTTCAGCCTTAATAACCAGTCCACCAGATGACTCTCCTGAGAGAGCACAATCCCATGCTAGACCTTAGAAGGCTGCGCAAGACCTTAGAAGCCCTGGTGTCTTAGCACCAGCAAGTGGACCCTAGCACTGGCACATCTGGGTTAACCTTCAATGTTTGTCCACCACAATCCATACTGAAGTTCACCTCCAGTCTTGCTAGCAGGCCTGTGAAGCAGCACAGCCAAGAACAACAGTGACTCTGTCACTGAGGTCACGGGACCCTTGAGCAGGGCCAGCTCTAGGGCAGTGCAACCGGTGTGACCGGGCGCTGACTTTGGGTGGAGACATTATGTTTGCAAGTAAATTAATGTTTTAAAGCGCTTCCTAGCCTCCAGCAATTTTCGGCAATAGTAAAAATGTCATGATGACTCTGGTGTTTAATGTTCTTCCTAGAGAGAGATCGGAGTTTTGTCTAGTGGAAGTTTTGACTCCTGGAAAGGTAGCACATAGGGTTAATGTGCCTGCAGCAATGAATATGTACCATGCAGATCACAAAGTGCACATAATGTAAATAGGTCAGTGGGCTACTGCGTGTGTGTGTGTAGGTGGCTCTGTGGGTGGCTCTATTTGTGTGGGTTGCTCTATGTGAGTGGCTCTGTGGGTGGCTCTGTGTTTGTGGGTGGCTTTGTGTGTGTGGCTCCATGTGTGGGTGCAAATGCAATAGGTCTCGCATTTGAGAGTGATTAAGCTATTGACATTGTAAATAACAATGCCTTTTCTTTAAATATTTTTAAAAACAAAAACATAAATAAAAATAATGTCATGAGCAATGCCAATAGCTCAAACTTTAACAATGGCGAGACCATTGCATTGTAAATGCTTGTTAAAATAATTCTTAATTTTCTGCATAAATGACATTTTTCTTTTCTCTCCATACATTTTGCGCGATCTCCCTTTTATGTACTCTTCGTGTGCAAAGCCTAAATATCTTCTTTCTGGGCGAGTCCCTATTAATGTCAGATCGTACATACAAAATCTACTATCAATTATTTTTCTTTGGATTTCTATGTTTACAGTTATTCAAATGTCCGCTTTTCCTTTATGCACTTCTCCAATAGTATAGCGTCTTCTAGTCTTGCAACCAATCAGGGTTTGTTTTTCACTATGCGTTTAGCCAATACTAGCGTGGCTCTCAGTGACGTCAGTTTCACTCCACACTACTGACCCCTCCTTCACAATTCTCGCGTTAGTCACACACTCGCTGTTTCAACCATTCCCAGCACTGCCCAAGTCCAGTCCAGCAGCCGGGTTCTTACTTTCTGAGGCATACCTCGCTGTTAAAGCGCCAACTTTTTTTCTTTGAAATGGGGCACGGAAGCGTGGTTGTTCCTCCTGTTTCCACTTGCCGTCAACTTGACGAGGCTGATAACGTCCCCGTGGAACAGGCTGACTCGTGCCACAATCCTGACGTTCTCCACCACGGACTTGTGAGCCAGATGAGTCCTGTGAAGAACAAGGAGAACGCTGATCAGGGACCTGAAATCTGACAGGATTCTTATTTTTTTCCTTTTTTTCTTAGAAAATACTGGGTGCCCATCTGTGTCATATGGAGCTTTCGGTTGTGTTTGAGACTGAGTTTGCGTTTGAGTAAAAGGCTTAACTCAAACTATTGCGGCCAATGGTTTTATAAGCCTTTGCAGTAATTTTTGGTAATTCGCGTGGTTTGTCTATGTCAGGGATTGCTGCCAAGCCGTTAGTGACTTCAGCACCATGCTCATCTTGAACACGCTTAATCAGGGTGGGGAGGACAGTCATAGAGGGAGTGCCGAAACACTTTGAATACACAGCTTCAAACACCTTTCCCCAGGTGTTACAATCAGCTTACTCGGCTATTAAGTCTTTAGGCAAACTAATTGTCAAAATTCTGTGTTTTTCTACAGGAGAGGTATTAGGAAAAACAGCTTCAGGCTGTGCAAATTTCTCGGCAAGCCAATAAGGCAATTCATCCTCATTTGTTGGACGCTTGCCCATCCCCGAATTAACCTTAGCGGGACTGATAGTCAATCCACCAGGCCCCACAGGTTGGCAACAACTCCAGGTGGAGCCACCTGGAAAGTACGCAATACGAACTGAATAACAGCTCTATATACTTGAATCAGAGAAGTATGCAACACGCGTAGCTCAGGCAGCGTTGCTGTCGTTAACCCACGCTGGTGAGGTGCATACCCAGCCAACACCGACCATGTGGCCCCTTCTAAGGTAAAGGACCTAAGCGGACCGGCGTGAATGTGTGAAGAAGGGGGCCATTAAACCAAATTCGGTGTTGCCAAGCTGTTAGTGGAACCTCAAGGGTCTGATAAGGTTGATACGCAATGGGAACAGCCATGGAAGTGTATTCATGAAACAGATTGTCTTCCCCGTCCACAGCCGGAAGGGTGACCCAAGAGTAAATAACCTTGTACGGGTACGCAGGATCTGCTTCCACTACAGAAATCAGATCCATACCAGCATCAGGGACACCGTATGCTCGCAAGTAATCCCTGAGCGGAGTGCATTTGTGAAGAGCAACATTATGCCCCATCACAAAAAGAATGTAGAACAACTTAAAAATCAACAGCACAACAAGGGCTAATAAGAGAGAGAGAAGCCTTTTTTAAAACTTCAAGCTTAAAAAAACCTATAAAAATGTCAATATAGGAGGCTACACTGTCACAGCTGACTCCGGAGGCAGAAGGGAAGGTAGTGTGGAAAAGCACAAGCACTACTCAAGCGTCTTGCAGATAGGAACCAGACCAAACGTTGGCGGCGCCATGTTGCAGGGATTCTGCACATATACAGAACTATGCACAGGAAAACAGGACCTCAGTGAATAGGGGTGTACTAACCTACTACATTGGTACCCAAAATCCCAAACCGACTAGCTATAGTGTCTCATTCGTTCTCCGTCTACAGTGAAGCTACCAATGATTAGACAACCCAGAACAAGTCACTCTCTCTTGGGAATCGTGGGAGCCAGGCACTCTTTCGCTCACTCACTCGTACTTGTCCACAATGCGAGTAATCTGAGACGTGGTATAGTTTAAAATGTTTATTTCAACTAACGCGCTCTATGGTACAGTACACGAGCCAATACTTGCAGCAAAATGCATAAATACAATATAGTCAGCATTGTTACAATTCCATACAATGTAAACGGGGATATAATTTTATAAAAAACAGTGGAAAAGGACTAAACGGCCTAACCACCCTCTTCATGGTAAGTAATAGTTTATTATGAAAATAAAGAAGACCTCTGGGCTTTGTCAGCAGAACCCTATACCGCAAGGCCTAGATGCAATGTTCACATTGCAGGACAAGCACAGCTCTTCTCTTTGGAAAGGTGTCTCTTCAAGTGTGTCAAAACATGTTGCGCTTGCAATATAAAGGCACACGATTTCCAGTAGAGCAGCTGTGTGTAGCATGTTACGTCTAGGTGCGAGGGACTGACCAGAACGGAATAACAAGTGGCATTGTTGTTCGACCTTGAACATTGTGTGCAAACTAAACCTCAGAGCCTAGCAGAGAACGTGCAAGGTAGACAGTTCTCATGTGAAAGGGGCACAAACAGAGTCTTGCAAAATATATGCATGCAGTGTCGTGCGCAAAAGCAGCCTCATGGCAGCGAAGCTCATGCTAACTTAGCAAATGTCTAGAATGGACCCATAAGCCATACTACAACCCTTGTAAGAGCCCCAGTCTGTCAGCTTCTAACAGCCCCTCCTCAGGTGCAGCAGCGCTGACTGGAGCCATCATCTTTACTCTGGAGAAATCAGATGCATCATTTACCCAAACCCCCCAGGTCCCCGACGTTTGCAGACTACAGCTTCAATCCTGTCCTTGCAGTAGGGTAGCCTAAGTGTCATGAACCCTAGTGCAAGGAAGGAAATAGGCCTCCGGGCCCCGGTACCACTGCACATTCTGCACCGATGCAAGCTACATCCACGTGCCCTGGAACTGTGGATTCGACTCGAGCTGTCTCGAGGGGAGGGTACATGCCACCTGCAGCGCGGAGATCGGGGGTGTCTCGAAGGGATTGTCCCGCTCCAGACAATCAGCTTTAAGGAGAGTGATGGAGGACACCCCCGCCCCATTACTTCAAGAATGTCCACAATGAACTAGAAAAGAGAGCGGCACAGAAGGGTTGTCTGCAGAAGAGCCGGAGAGATGTCAACCTTCAGTGTACGAAAGTGCAAAGGGACACCAAACTCACCACTGTGGTGTGTAAGGGCATATTGACGTCACGCCCTGGACAAAACCATATGGTACCAGTGCTGGGGAGGCTACAGGCGGCTGAGACCCATCTCCCATTCTAGAGTGTGCCCTTTAATATACCCCATCTCGATACGGACTCTGGAAGTGGTGAGACAAATCACTCAGGTCTAGTCTAGTCACATCACATATCAAAGACCACCACATTATAACCCATGCTTTCAAAGTTGGACTCAGCGGGGCATACCATCCTAAATTTCTCACACATCACATTCTTAGACTTCAGCATCTGATTCTATCAGTCTAACCAACTCACTACTAGATAATCCCTAAACACCAACACACAACCTCGCGATTAAAACAACCGGTAAAACAATCGAGAACCTCAGCCGCGCAGACATTGAGGGCCTTATTTATGAGGCCGTGCAGCAGTTTGGAGCCACTGTTGCGTCACATTTTGTGACGCATCAGCGGCGTAAAACATGCCCCTTTTTTAACAAAGTGACGCATCTAAGGATGTAAACCCCTGCGCTACATTACACCTGCGTCAGGTATACTGTATGCAGGGGGGGGCGTTCTCCCACATATAAATCTAGTAGAAGTGACGCAGTGAAATCTTTTCGATTTCACTATGCCACTTCTAGGACGCAAATGCATCAAAACCTCACGCCTGCCTCATAGCAGGTGTAATGGTGACGCAGTGCTATATTCATGGCACTCCCCCCTGCATTAATGGACTTGTGTCACGTTTCTGACACAACTCCAGCAATGTGTCATTTTTGCTCCAACAGGTACGTCAGTAAAACTGACGTATCTGTCATTCCTTGCGACATGATGCGTCCTACAGTAAATATGATGCATCCATCATGTCACAAGGAGGGAGCAATGAAAAGTGACGCATCGCTGTTTACACGCAGCGATGCGTCACTTTTCATAAATGAGGCCGTGATTGTATTCCTCGTTCCAAAAAACTGGGAGCAAAACTCTTCTCTTTGTCAAGACGCAGCAAGAGGCCAAGATGTTGGCAAATGTGGGTAAACATACTGTAACACCACATATAAGACAAAGTACCAAAACGTGACAAATCAGCATAGAACAGTATAGCTTAACATATATATTTTTAATTTTTAGCTTGCACTCTACTTGAACTATGTGAAGTCTGCCCCAGGTAATGTGTGCTTCATTGTCAGACTGTGTGTACATCAAACACATCTGTGATTGCAGATCACATGGTTGTAATGACTTGCCACACAAATATACACCACAGCAGAGTAGTGAAGCGGAAGTGTACTGGCACCATAACCCAGAGGTCAATGGATCAAAACCATCCTCTGCTAACAGTTTCAACGTCAACCCTCATATTTTAGCTTTACATTTCATGTTGGCCCTGGATTAACTCTGTGTTTTTATTGTCTTTCCTTCGTTCACCTTTAATAAAATACACGTCTGTTTATCCTGTATTATGTCTCACTTCATTGGTGTCCTCAATCATTTTGCAACAAACCAAATAAATAAGATAGATTTGGGCCCTACAAATTACTATCTGACTATACTATGATGGTTACTTGCACAAAACAAAATAATAATTTCAGCTAAAAACGTCATATATTATTTTCCGTTATGCAATGGGGAAGAATAAATTATCCTGAGCATCCATATAAAAATGCCAAAGCGCCCCCTGCTGCCCTTCGACTGTAGTATCCAACAAGGAGAGTTGAATGGGGTGGACAGAACTGGTGTTATTCAGTGTAGCTAAATCATGCTTAATTACCTAACAATTATGCAATATTACGCTTGAATTGTGCAAGAAGAGTAATTCTGCAATTAGCGCTATTTCTTAGCACAAAAATGCCCAGTCATGTCCAAAATGGGCGCAAGGATGCATTTTGCACTAAGAAATAGCGCTACATGCAACAGAACACGAATAGCGAGCTGCCAATACAGCTTGCTAAGTGTGATCTTGAGGTAGGATTTTGCCCAAACTTACTAGCAACATTTAGCAATATTTTGTTCGGGCAAAATGCCCCTTTGCGCTCAAAATGGATGCGAGGATGCATTTTGCGTTATGGATGCGAGGATGCATTTTGCGCTAAGAAACAGTGCTAATTGCAGCAGAATACAAATAGCGAGCCCGAGCAGCCACTCGCACTTGCTAAATGTGCTCTCACGTTAGGACAGGGATATTCAAAGTACGACCCGAGGGCCGCATCCTGACTTTTAATTGCATCCCTCTGCTGAACAGCAGCACTGGGTTGTTGTTCACTTAACAGAACAGGAGCATTCAGAAAGCTGTGAAACGGGCATACTTTATTTGCACGTTAACTAAACTAAAAGTAAAGGAGCAAAGAATGTTTCCTAGACAACTTATCTTTAGCATGCATCGGCTTTGCGTTCCCCTATGCCCACCTTTCAACATCCCGAACCTCGCCGTGCTGTCGTCAATGTGGCACCCAAGAAGCCACACACAGTACTGAAAGGGCTGGGCCCATAAGTTCTAGACCTGTTCTAGAATCAAAATTTGATGGTCCTTTTTCGCGGCATGAAAGTGTAAAGGGGAGAAAAGTCATTAGACGGCAAATTAATTAGTCAATAATTCTCCTGGAGACACAGTAACCACAGACAACTACTTAAGGTTAGTTTGATTTATTACAAAGCCAAAAACAACTGAACATAAACACACCTCAATACGAGAGTGTAAAAATACATCGGAATCAGCATGAAGCCAAATCTTTGTATCCAATTTAGGCGATACAACATAAGCAATACACTTAGGGGCATAATTATCAAGCACGACGTTAAAATTATCGCTGTTTTAGCGGCAGAAAATTGCCGCTAAAGTAGCAATAATGGGCTTGATAATATGCCCTTGAGAATTCCAATAGAAGCCCATGTTGACACCAGAACATGGGCTTCTATTGGAATTCTCAAGGGCATATTATCAAGCCCATTATCGCCGCTTTAGCGGCAGTTTTATGCCAGTAAAGCGGCGATAATTTTAACGCCGTTTCTTGAAAATATGCCCCAAAGTTCAAGAAGTAAGATGCAAAAGATCAGAATACATGAGTCCAAGCTTCCCTCCATCGAGGTTTGGTGAGGGAATAGCATTACATCTATTCCTACTCTAACACTAAAGTGCCATCCCTACTTAAGCATTTTCAGATGAAGGAGTAAAAGGTGTCAGTATGTGGAGTCTTCCTAAGAAGTCTCTCCACAATCAATGGGTCGTGTAGCATAAAGCTACCAAGGCAGAGCTTGTTCTAAGATGCTCTCTATCTCAAGGCAAGCAAGAATTGTGTACTTTCCCTACTCCCAACAACACATTCTTCATGGATCACATTCCCAGAATTCAGTGCGAGTCACGCCATCTGTGCTGGGTACGATCCTGAAGGTGGTTTTCCACGGGACAACGGTTCTTTTCTTGATACATTTTGTCCTTGGTTCCCAGGCTTTCTCCTGTGTGAAGCACAACGACCTTCCTTTCTCGACTGAAGCCACACAATTGTAACTTCTTCTCTCCATGTCTTACTGGCAGTGCTTAATCTGTGCCGGTGCTTTTCGGTGCTCAGCACTGGCACCTTTTTATCAGGGCTGGGTCTACATCTTACATTAACTGCATGACTGCACTGCAGTCTATACGTCATGCGTCAAAGAGTAAATGATATATAATTGCCTTACTGCAGTGTTGTTCACTTCACACTCGTTCAGACAGTTTCTAGAGTCCCTCGGTGAAGAAGAGTGCTGCTGCGCTGCACTCAGTGCTGAGAGAGCGAGCCAGTCCGCCCGATAATAAATCTAGCTCCATGATGCGATTGCAAATCAATTTGTTTTCAGTGTTGCTGGTGGGCGGGCTGAAGATTGGGCTGTATTTGGTTCTACTATGGGGGCAGATGGCAGCCATAGTGTGCCGTGCGTAACCTTTTTTCATCGCAGGGACGGTGGAATTCACCGCAGCGCACACGCAGTTACCAGCACAGCGGCACCAGTTAGCACGAAACATGAGACCACGGCCGCGTCCCAATCTCAGCGCCAAAGCCATATCACATCCCTAAGAAGCAAGTAGCAGTCAGACAAACATCAGGGATGAAAGCTCCATTGTTCCAATGCAGAAGGCGGGAGGACACCTGCACCTCTGACCTTGGTCCAGAACGTGCCTGGAACACCCTGAGAGAGATGCCATGGCAGACGGAGATGACTCTCACACCACGCATTCTGCAAATGAACTATCCGACTCATCCACACCCTACTCACTGAAGCCCCTGCCTGTGGTACCCACGCATGGGATGCCCTTGACACAAACGGAATCAGAAAGCCAACCTCCCCAACGTTGCACACAGATTCGAATCATTGCTCAGAGCTGTGGCATATCCTCCGCACAACTGCCGCAGTTCAGAAGAGTAACGGTTCCACAAGATGCACCAATGCAATGGCAGGCCACACGGGGTACATGCACAATCCTGTCACGTGGAACAATAATGTGCACGTATGATGCATTTACTGGGTGCAGTGCCACTGGCAGTGGTGCGGATCAGTTACCGGCTCAGCTTCCGCCTTGCCTACGTCACCTGCGTCCAGCCCTGGTTCCACTGCCTAACATGCACATTAGAGTGTCCCATGGATGTCTGCCTATCCAACACAACTGTTGGTGAATTGGACTATGACCTGTGTCTGCGCCCCCTGTTGGATCACGAACAGGAGTGTAACCGAGACAGATGTGCATGGGATGCCCTGACATGCTGCAAATGTATTGGTAGTTGTGCATGGGAGATTGCACAATTCCTCATGTGCAGTGACCACATCAAGGTGCTCCCCTATTGGGTTGTGTTGCGGATTGGGGAAACGGCGTGGGCTGAGCACACCTGCCCGGACCACTTAATGGATTGGCTCACCCTGGGGTTCCTTGAACATGACAACGACGTACAATTGGAACACATTGCACATGAAGCTGCACGGGCATTCATGGACGAGTAACTACGTTCCTGCAGCCACATCCAATTGGCACCCATAGCACAGGTCCCAACAACTTGTTGCATCGTGGGGATTGCTCATATATCCCACCACAACATGGAAAACGTCTGCCTTTGTCCAGGCTCTGAATGCATGTGGTGGTACAACGCCTGTGTACACACACCTGTGCAAGGTGTGGTAAATATTTCTCCTTTACCGGGACTGAATTTGATACAGGAACATAGTAAAATAGCTCAATGAAATGAGAGGCAGAATCCGTGGTATTAGAGGTTCGGAATGGGCTTTATTCCGGTGATCGATTATAATCGGATGCTTCAAGTTCCATCACCACGGGGGTTCAGGAAGTGAAGTACACACTTTATTGACAAGAAATGACTTTTATAGTACATACATGACAATGAAGTAAATGCAGTAGGCGTAACAATTGATAAGGAAAATGACGAGTTGTTCTGCGTAACCAGAAATGGGTGTAATAAGGCGAAAAAAAGAACATAATTGGGTGTGATGTCATGTATAGGTGGGTCTATAAGATAATACTTGGCATGGATGCGCGCGCAGCAGTCTGACGTGTAATTGACGTGTAACTAGGGGGTGAAGGGGACTTGACATTTAGCTCTACGTGTGGAGACAAGAAGTCTGGGGGGTCAAGTCAACCTAATCCCAAATCATATCTAACATCCTATGTTTAAAGAACTATGTTATCCATAAAAGAAGGACTTTCGGACAGAATCTATTCTATACTGACTGTGCGTGCATGTACAAGCGTCTAAGTGTCTACACTAAATGCGAGGGGGTAGGAATATTCCATGATAACAGGGCTATGAATTACTTGCATGAGGACAGAGAAGATGGGCCTTTTTGCTTGGTAACTGGAAGAATGTTTACTTAAGCTACTAGGCAGGAATGCATCGGCTGAGGGGGAAGCAGATAATTCGAAGGTGAAATACAGTTCTTGGCAGAGAATAGGCTGATGTCAGGCTTCGTGAGCCGCGCAGAGAGTGAGACAAAGTTCATGGTCACAGATGCAGGCTCAGACTGGAGCTTTCAGAGGCAGAAGGCAAGAAGAGTTTGATGACAGAATCAGGGCCTACTTGCCTGGACTGTAAAATGGCATAAGTGAACCATATAAAGCCGGTGGCCTTTCATATTTAGGAAGCGAATATCCAGCCCATTCATGGCAGATCTGACAGAGGACATGTTGACGGTGGACGCACATGTGTTTGCGTCATCAAAACTGGAACTGGAGGGAACATATATGTACTTGTGATATGCACATGGAACCGTTGGGGTCCAAGATAGGGGACATAACTGACCAGGAAAATCCATATTTCCACATTCCCTCCTTGTCCCCTACTTGCCCTTCAAGAGATATCAATCTTCATCAATCCATTGATCTGTTCATATAGCATCATTTGTTCTTCTTTCTTCTTCCGGGATCTTGAATGGAAATCTTGATGTGGAATGCACGATGTGGCACACAGACCACAAATCGCTGGTCCACATTGTAGGCATAGACAGCAACTGAATAGTATGAGAAGGCCAATACCTAGGAAGGATAAAATTCTCCATCCCCAGGCTGATACCGCATTCCAAAACCAACTGGACCAAGTCCAAGTGCCTGGGTTCTGGTGTATCTGGCTTACAATCTTATGAAGGCGAGTGATGGCTTTATATACAGATGGCGAATTTTCTGGTATGAATACGCAGCAGCTTGATCCGATGACCCTACAAGCTCCGCCTCTATCAGCCAGGATGACGTCAAGGACAAGACGATTTTGAAGCACAACAATCCGCATAGCAGACTGCTCTTCCGTTAAATTGCCTAAGGCGGAAATAGTTTCATTCACTATTGCTTCAAGGGTTCTAGTTAATCTACGTATCAGCTTACTATTAGTAACAGTACCTATATAGGGAAAGATGCCTTTATTAAAATCTACATACTTGTCCCATGCCGTCTCAGTGTAATCGACAATGGGGAGATCTCTCCGTTCTCTGTTGTGTACTAAATGAATATTTCTATAATAATCAGGAGGTGCTAGGAAAACAGGTGGCAAAAGGAATGCTATGTAGCAGGTACCATCCCAATCTAGAGGTAGACGCATATATGCAGTCTGACCACATATAAAGTAGGAGTGGCGATAAGCTCTGAATGAAGATTTGCCTTGATCACTGAATTCTACTGTAGTAGTGCATTGACTATGGCCCATATGTATGGAACCAACCTTTCTTACACATAATTCACCTTTTGCTGGGAATACTGACATGGTGGGTAAGACTAGCTCAACTTCGGATACGACATTTAGAATCATGAGATTAGGTGTAAAATTACCTAATCCATATACTTCATTTTTTTGGGGCGACCCTCCTTGTCAGGGTAGCAGACTTTGAGTAAAACTAGGTTCAGGTTTCCCCATATCCAATGGTCTTGGTAAACTGCTGTGTCTGAGTCTATGGAATTAATTAAGCTAAACCATGCTCCACAGGAGCCATTATGTGTAAATGGATGTGGAAAGAAAGGCAGGACTCCTTCATAATTCTGATAGGGAGGGAGTCGGCCACACACCCAACAATTGGTGGCGTTACTAGTCTGATGGGAATGATGTAACATACTAATGAAAGTGTTATTGCGCAGCGCAAGTCTATAAGACAATTCATGCGGAGGTAAGTCACTAAAAGAATGTTCAGCAGCAACATTATAAACATGTCTAGAAATAGGGTAATATATGTGCAACAACATACTTGTAATGATTATTAAAAGACTCAATAAAAACAAAATTAATAATGTCACTATGCAGTGGCTACGCAGTGATTTACAATACGCCTGTCGTTTCAACATTTTTCGGGTATTTTCTCTACTCAGGTCCAAGGGATACATGTCAGAGACAATTCAACCGCTTCACCTTGGAGAGGACTTAAACAATCAAATTGCTCGACTTGGTGGGCCTAAGCTTTAGTTTGTAATTTTCAGATTTGTTCAGTTCAACAAAAGGGAGTTTTGTATCAATCTGTGAGGGAGTGCAGGGCACAATGTCTGTATCCGAAGATAGTCCATGAAATTTCTTGATGTGGCTTGAATGAATCCAGCCCTTGCGGCCCTCGATCTTCACGGCTGTTCTTGTGGTCAGCAGAACCAACTTGGGTGCTTTCCACCTGGGCTCCAGCTGAGTCTTTCGGTCGAAATTCCTCACAAAGACAAGATTACCCGGAACAACGTCATGGGGTTTCACCTCAGTGTTGTCGGGAAAGGCTGCAGCTACCTGTGAACGAGAAGATTGTAGTGCAGACATCAAGGAAGCCAAGTAATCTGTCAGCATATTACAGTCAATATCAGTTATTTTGCGTGGTATAGGCGTCCCCCACATATTCGGTGGTCTACCGAAGATCACCTCATACGGGGATAGCCCTGTTCTAGAGTGTGCTACCATTCTCATGTAAAAAAGTGCAACTGGTAATGCTACTATCCAGTCGACCCCTTTCTCTCTGCATATCTTGGACAGTCTGATTTTCAGTATCTGGTTATGTCTTTCTACGAGACCTGCTGCCTCGGGATGTCGGACACAGTGAAATTTCCACTGATATCCTAGCAGAAGTGAAACGTGTTTCATTAATTCGGATGAGAACGGCTGGCCGTTATCTGAGTAGACAACACGTGGTAAACCGTATCGTGGGAAGAATTCTCGAACCAACTGTTTGGCAGTAGTCGGGGCAGTGTAATCTGAAACCGGGTATGCCTCTGTCCAACGGGACAGGGCGCAGACAACTACGAGAACATATTTGAATCCTCGACATCGTTCCATCTGGATATAATCCATCTGTAGGACTTCAAAAGGGTGATCAGGAGGATGAAATCCACCCTGTTCTACGGGAACACTTTTTCCTGGGTTGAACTGGCAACAGATCATACAGGTACGGACCTTTTGTTTGGCTGCTGCTCGTAAATGTTTATTAAACCAAATGTGTTGAATGCTGTCTAGCATAGCTTTTTCTCCTAGATGTGCCGGACTATGTATAGTGTTAATTACAACTTGGACCATTGAATCAGGAAGGAACCATACAGACCTTTCCTTCATCATCCATCCTTGGTCCGTTTGGATCCCTCCTAATTCAGTCCATTTCTTTATTTCGTCTGGTGTAGCATGTGTCTGTATGTCAATTACGTCAAGAGTAGGATCTTTAACTGTCATACAATGTGTCGGTGTCGGGACTATTGTCTTAGTCATATCGGGGGTTTGAGTTTGAGCAGTCAGTTTAGCTGTTCTGTCGGCTAGATCATTGCCTTGGGAAATGGTATCAGTAACCTTTGTATGGGCTTTACATTTCATAATTGATATTGCAGTGGGTAGATGTATTGCATCTAATAATGCATGAATGAGGGATCCGTGCTGAATGTGGGCACCGTGGGAAGTTAAATAACCTCTCTCTCGCCACAGCACGCCGAAGTCATGTACAACTCCGAATGCATAACGTGAATCAGTGTATATGTTGACTTTTTTATTCGTGGCTTGAATACAGGCTTGTGTCAGAGCGATGAGCTCTGCGGCTTGAGCTGACAAAGTATTTATACGATTAGTTTCAATGACTTCAGTATCTGTTGTGACTGCATAAGCGGCTACTAACTCTCCCGTACTTGTTCTCATGCATGAACCATCGACATAAAATGTCAAGTCTGGATCTGACAATGGAACATCGGTCAAGTCTTGTCTGGGTTTTGTCGTTACAGTAATAACTTCAATACAGTCATGGGCTAGTGGGTCTGTTCCGGTTACTGGCAAAAGTGTGGCAGGATTCAATGTGTTACAGCGTCTTATTTCTATATGTGGCTGAAACAATGTAAGTTCATACCCTGTAAGTCGTGCTACGGTCAAGTGTTGTGTTTGTGTTCTATTTACAAGAACCTCTACTGCGTGTGGTACTTGAACTGTCAATGGATGTCCTAACACTATGGCATCGCTTTGTCTGATTGCTAAAGCTGTTGCTGCCACTGATTTCAGACATGCAGGCAAAGCCTGAGCTACGGGATCTAATGTACTAGAAAAATAAGCGCATGGTTTGTGTGCTCCTGCTTGTTCCTGTGTGAGTACTGACAAAGCAGTACCTTCGCGTTCTGTAACAAAGAGTGTAAACTGTTTTCTGTAACATGGCGTTGCTAAAACTGGTGCTTGACATAAAGTTTTCTTTAGGCTTTCAAAAGCTTGTGTGTGTTCCTGAGTCCAAGGGAGAACAGTCGGTGTGGCTGCCTCCTGGGTTGTCAACTGAATGAGTGGTTTTGCTAGGAATGCATATTGCGGGATCCACTGTCTACAATATGAAGTGAGGCCTATGAAAGCCCGCACCTCCTTTTGTGTCTTGGGTATTGGCATGTTAGCTATCAACTGAATACGGTCGGGTGTAAGCTGCCTTCCCTCCTTGTCCAGCGAGTGTCCAAGATAAACAACTCGCTGGACACAGAATTGCAGCTTAGAAGGGGACACCTTGTGCCCTTTTTCGGCTAGAAATTGTAAAACTGTCAGTGATGCTTTCTCACATTCAGGTTCGCTTCTTGCGGTGATCAGCAGATCATCGACGTATTGAAGCAGAGCAGTGTTAACTGGCATGTGGATACTATCAAGTTCTCGTTTCAGTGCTTGGCTATAGATGCTGGGGCTTTCTGTAAATCCTTGAGGTGCGCGTGAGAATTTAAAGCTTCGTCCATTTAAACTAAATCCGAACAAGTATTGGCTTTCCGGATCTATTGGGACGCTGAAAAAGGCATTCTTGAGATCGATTACAGTGAAGAATGTCGCTTCGGAATCAATAGCTGTCAGTAATGACGAGATATCTGGGACCACAGGGAATTGTGGCACAATGCATTTGTTTAACTCGCGCAGATCAATAACCAATCGATATACTGGCGGGGCCTTCGGATCTGTTCGTTTAAGAATCGGTATTATCGGTGAATTACATATATTGGAGTCTGTTTCCACAACTACTCCTTGGGCAATGAGCTCGTCAATGATTTGTAGTAAAGCCACTACAGCATCTGGTGGTAACTTGTATTGTCGCATTCGTGGTAGCACCACTCCTGCCTTTAATGTGACTC
Source organism: Triturus cristatus (assembly GCF_964204655.1). Taxonomy (NCBI): domain Eukaryota; kingdom Metazoa; phylum Chordata; class Amphibia; order Caudata; family Salamandridae; genus Triturus; species Triturus cristatus. The sequence goes on from NC_140595.1 coordinate 722,723,626, forward strand.
GATATGGAGTAATATTCATGCATCCAACATCAGTAGGGCCTTGTGCCCATAGACGTGTAGGTAAAATCTGTAATCGGGGATCCATGTCTCTAGACACATAGTGACCTTTAAAATCACGTAAAAACAATCTTACTCCTTCCGGAGAACAACATATTATAGCTCCTAGAGCTTTTAACGTTTTTATTCCTAATAGATTTTCTGGACATGATTTAGTAAGCAATAAATCTGTAGTTCGGGTCAAAGGTCCTATCGTAAGTGGCAGAGGTTGTGACACTTCATTAACAATAGGTTTTCCTGAAAAACCAAGGGAAATATTCTGTGAGCCTGAGAGGGGTGCCCCTGGAACTTCACTACGTTTTATGGTCGTTCGACTTGCCCCTGTATCGAGTAGAAATTTTCTATCTTGGCCTAATAATTCACTATGTACATAAGGTCCTTCTTGGTCTACTGGGATTTCAATAAGGGGTAAGTCAACTTCCCTCTCGAGGCTTGTTCATGCGTAACGCTGATACTCGGGATATTCATACTGTGCGGTCTGATACATTTGTCGTGTTGTTGTTTGTGTGGCAGCAACAGGCAATGGGGGTGCAGCTGGCACAAACTGTATTGGCTGTTGTGCGGCTGGCATGGCCTGGGCATGCTGCATAGCTCCTTGTTCATTCTGATCTTGTCTGAGTGGCCGTGATCTTTCTTGCGTTTTGCCTATGGCGATATTATGTTTTAAAACTGGACAATCGTGTACGTAATGGCCTGGCTTTTTACAATAATTGCATGTCCCTTTTACAGGTCCTGCTGAATCGGAATGTGTCATACCCCTTTTATGTCCTTCAGCTGGAACTGTCTGGGAAACTAACATTTTCATTTTCGTGTCTTTCATGCGTCTGTGTTCATGTTCTTGTTCCTCTCTAATTCTATTGTGATGGTACTGTAACATTTGTAACATTTGTGATGGAGTGTTACCTTGCCAGGTACTCTCGAATTTTAATACTCTATTCTTTACTGGGGGCAGAGCATTTTCTACTAATTTTGTTACAAACAGATGTGGGTATGATTCGCTACTTGCTTTTATGCCACTATTTATACCAAAACATTTTTCAAAACGGGCATAGTAATCACTAGTGTCTTCATCTTGCTTCTGCTTACAGGCTGAAATTGTACCCCAATCTTCCTTTTTCGTAGTTAATAAACGCGGCAGTACCTGTACTAGTAATCCTGGTAATGCCTTAGTTTTGTCCCCAAGCCCTGCACCCGGATCTCGGGCCCTTTCTTCTGCTTCTAATGCTGACCATTCTATCTTTTGATCACCTACCTCCCACTCTTTTTCCTTGAGTTTCTCATAAATGCCAGCAGGCATCAACACCTTTAATATTGTCATAATGTCGGGGTAGGTATACTCTCCCATGAGTAACATGTCTTTAATTTCTCGGTGAAAACCCGCTGGGTCTTTGTCATGACTGGGTACCACTTTCTTCATTTGTAACAATTCTATTTTCGATATAGGCGTATATACAAATACGCGTTTAAACTGATTGTCCTCACCCTTTATTGGGTGCACTTCTCGTAAGGGATTCTGTCTATCTATGTGATACGTAGTTCTTTCCTTGACGGACAATGGAACATGTTCTGAACATACAAAAAGAATATACTGCTTTCTTGATTCTAGAATTTCTTTAATTAATTCAGTACCTGGACCTCTCCATTTATTCATAAGTAATTCAGTCAGTATGTCAGGCAAGGGACCAGGGTCCGAATGCTGACTCCGATATAGTATAATGAGTTGTTGAATCATATAAATTCCAGCTAACCTTTGTTCATCTGGGGTAAGATTAAAAAATGTGCGTACTACTGTATCATCACTATATTTTCCGGGACTGTCCACCCAATGGACAGCTGCCCTGGCTAAATCTTGTTCATCCCTAGAATCGAGGAAATGATAACCCCTTCGTTCTCGGAGTAGTTTGTCGGCGGTTTGGAACGAATGCTCGTTAGACCTTATATTAATTATAGGTATTTGAAAATTCCTGTTATTATCTGGACATATCGGATGTATTGAGTCAGTAGGATATCTAGTCTGATTCCTATTACAAGATCTTCCTCTACCTACATAGGCTATGGTGTCCGACTGTCCTGTGGGCAGTCCTGACCCTTCTTCCTCGTTTTGTTCGAACTCGTCTACCTCTAATCGCTCTTCGTGTAGACGTTCTATTTCTTTACGGATCTTTCGGCACATGGCTATTATACAATTTTGTTTATCATGTCTCCCTTCTGATATATTCTGGCTCCATCTTGTAAGAATTTTCATGGCTTCCGGGTCTACCCCCGGTCGGTCTTGATTTCTGATCACACAGTTTATGAGGAAACGTAACAGTTCCCCCTGTATCTCTACTTTCTGGTATTCCATAGCTCTGTAAATACATTCTGGATCTCGCCCTGTTTGGACAAAATGATATATATTATCTAGATGCGCAGTCATTCCTGGTAACTTCGCTAAATACACTGCGGCTCGTCTGATACGCAATGATGCTAGGGTCATTTCGTCCTCCTTTCCAGGCACCGGGTCATATCTACAATCTATAAGAAGTTCCTTAAGCGCACGGGCACTAAGGAGTTTGGGTGTACGTGAATGCGCTGACTCTTGAAAAGTAAGTTTATTTATTCTGGGTGGCGTAGAAAAGACATTAGTAGCTCCTCCCGCGGCCCCATCTGGGGCGTCGGGTGTAAAAGGATTCGTCGAACGTGACACAGCAACTACAGGTGTGGACACAGCCATAGAAGTAGCTGTAGGAGCGGATACAGAAACAGATGTGCTTGCCGGAACTTGTGACTCGATTTGTTGCTGTAGGGATACGGGCACTGGATCTTGGCGTTGAACCTCCCTGGTATGTGGTCTATGTGGGGCGGAATTAGCATACTCGGGAGCTGCGTCATCTAAATATGAGGAAAGAAAAACATCTTCTGCGGTTCTAGGATGCCCCTTAGGATGTACCTTTATTGGGAACAATGGGGTTGGCAAGTCTTTTGGTGTTTCTGGAGTAGCCTTAGGTAATCCTTCGGCCAGAAGGGGATACATACCATTCATAAGGGCATTTCTTTGTCTGTCTACTTGTTCTGATTTCACTCGGATACCTTCCTCAATTAATAGATTCTCTCGAACTTTATTGGAATTCTCTTTACTCTTCTCTTCCTGTCTACGTGCTTTTTCTGTTCGCCTATGTGATTCTTTACGCCATAATTCAACGGCGTCCTTCTGTGACTGTCTGACTTTCCTTTTCCATAACTCTTCCTCGACTTTCATGATGCACTCTGCATCCCAGGTCCCCGCTGTGGGCCACCTCTGACTTTCTGGTAATCCCTTGGTATAGTCTACCCATAAATCAAGAAATAATATAGCGTCTAATCCATGTTTGTGATACATAAAGTGCCCTGGGGTGTCCCTAGGAGGAATAGGGACAGCTTCTTCGAGAACCCCTTTTCTGGTAGTGATCTGTCTTAATTTCGAAAAGAGCGGCATATTGAGAACTGACCTTATACTTGATTTTAACCTGATACTTGAATTTGAACAGACTTAATACAATAAATACGATAATGAACAGTCATTCATACCACGATATACTTAAACACTTTAAACATTAAACATTAAACCTTTAACTGAAACAACAATGATGATCGTCTGCATAACTAATCACCAAGCTTAATTCTCGACAATAACTAGACAATAACTAGACACTTCGGAATACTTTGGAATACTTGATATACTGCTAAACAGTACAGATACACTGCTAAAACAGTGCAGACCGGATTTGTGTACCCAAACCCGTCTTGACCGGCACAACCTATGTGCACGTCAGAAATGCCTCCCCAGCAATGGTACTCACCGGGTAGCTTCGGAAACGGAAGGCCTCAGCGACTTGAACTTGACTCGGACTGGACTGGACTGGACTCGACTCGTCGGACACTGGGCTTGACTTCGGACTGGTGGGTCTCTGTATACCTCGGATCTTGCTCTCTCGGCTAGGCTCTGGTCGGGATACTTCGCACTTCTCACCGCCTCGTCTGGGTGTTGATCGCAGTCTCAGTCGCCCCCGCTTGACCGGAGGGAGATACAGGAAATCCTGCTGGTACGCGTTATTGTCCGTCCAGCTGTGGCAGGAGACCGGGCCTGCAACGCACCGCCGGCGCGTGAGATGAGAAAGTGTCCCTGTTCGGGCGCCATCATGTGGTAAATATTTCTCCTTTACCGGGACTGAATTTGATACAGGAACATAGTAAAATAGCTCAATGAAATGAGAGGCAGAATCCGTGGTATTAGAGGTTCGGAATGGGCTTTATTCCGGTGATCGATTATAATCGGATGCTTCAAGTTCCATCACCACGGGGGTTCAGGAAGTGAAGTACACACTTTATTGACAAGAAATGACTTTTATAGTACATACATGACAATGAAGTAAATGCAGTAGGCGTAACAATTGATAAGGAAAATGACGAGTTGTTCTGCGTAACCAGAAATGGGTGTAATAAGGCGAAAAAAAGAACATAATTGGGTGTGATGTCATGTATAGGTGGGTCTATAAGATAATACTTGGCATGGATGCGCGCGCAGCAGTCTGACGTGTAATTGACGTGTAACTAGGGGGTGAAGGGGACTTGACATTTAGCTCTACGTGTGGAGACAAGAAGTCTGGGGGGTCAAGTCAACCTAATCCCAAATCATATCTAACATCCTATGTTTAAAGAACTATGTTATCCATAAAAGAAGGACTTTCGGACAGAATCTATTCTATACTTGTGGTAAATATTTCTCCTTTACCGGGACTGAATTTGATACAGGAACATAGTAAAATAGCTCAATGAAATGAGAGGCAGAATCCGTGATATTAGAGTTTCAGAATGGGCTTTATTCCAATAAGCGATTATAATCGGATGCTTCAAGTTCCATCACCACGGGAGTTCAGGAAGTGAAGTACATACTTTATTGACAAGCAGTAACTTTTATAATACATACATCATAATGAAGTGAATACAGTAGGCGTAACAATTGATAAGGACATTGACGTTTGGTGTGCGTAGCCGAAAATGGGTGTAATAATGAGTAATAAGGAACATGATTGGCTATGATGTAATACATAGGTGGATCTATAAGATAATACTTGGCATTGATGCGCGCGCAGCAGTCTGACGTGTAATTGACGTGTAACTAGGGGGTGACGAGGACTTGACATTTAGCTCTACGTGTGGAGACAAGAAGTCTGGGGGGTCAAGTCAACCTAATCCCAAATCATATCTACATCCTATGTTTAAAGAACTATGTTATCCACAAAAGAAGGACTCTCGGACAGAATCTATTCTATACTGACTGTGCGTGCGTGTACAAGCGTCTAGGTGTCTACACTGAATGCGAGGGGGTAGGAATATTCCATGGTAACAGGGCTATGAATTACTCGCATGAGGACAGAGAAGATGGGCCTTTTTGCTTGGTAACTGGAAGAATGTTTACTTAAGCTACTAGGCAGGAATGCATCGGCTGAGGGGGAAGCAGATAATTCGAAGGTGAAATACAGTTCTTGGCAGAGAATAGGCTGATGTCAGGCTTCGTGAGCCGCGCAGAGGATGAGGCAAAGTTCATGGTCACGGATGCAGGCTTGAACTGGAGCTTTCAGAGGCAGAAGGCAAAAGGAGTTCGATGACAGAATCAGGGCCTACTTGCCTGGACTGTAAAATGGCATAAGTGAACCATATAAAGCCGGTGGCCTTTCATATTTATAAATGGAATATCCAGCCCATTTATGGCGGATCTGACAGAGGACATGTTGACGGTGGACGCACATGTGTTTGCGTCATCATTACTGGAACTGGAGGGATCATACATGTACTTGCGACATGCACATAGAACCGTTGGGGTCCAAGATAGGGGACATAACTGACCAGAAAAATCCATATTTCCACATTCCCTCCTTGTCCCCTTCTTGCCCTTCAAGAGATATCAATCTTCATCAATCCATTGATCTGTTCATATAGCATCATTTGTTCTTCTTTCTTCTTCCGGGATCTTGAATGAAAATCTTGATGTGGAATGCACGATGTGGCACATAGACCACAAATTGCTGGTCCACATTGCAGACATAGACAGCAACTGAATAGTATGAGAAAGCTTATACCTAGGAAGGATAGAACTCTCCATCCCCAGGCTGATACCGTATTCCAAAACCAACTGGACCAAGTCCAAGTGCCTGGGTTCTGGTGTATCTGGCTTACTATCTTGTGAAGGCGAGTGATGGCTTTATATACGGATGGCGAATTTTCTGGCAGCAGCTTGATCCGATGACCCTACAAGCTCCGCCTCTATCAGCCAGGATGACGTCAAGGACAAGACGATTTTGAAGCACAACAATCCGCATAGCAGACTGTTCTTCTGTTAAATTGCCTAAGGCGGAAATAGTTTCATTCACTACTGCTTCAAGGGTTCTAGTTAATCTACGTATTAGCTTACTATTAGTAACAGTACCTATATAGGGAAAGATGCCTTTATTGAAATCTACATACTTGTCCCATGCCGTCTCAGTGTAATCGACAATGGGGAGATCTCTCCGCTCTCTGTTGTGTACTAAATGAATATTTCTGTAATAATCAGGAGGAGCTAGGAAAACAGGTGGCAAAAGGAATGCTATGTAGCAGGTACCATCCCAATCTAGAGGTAGACGCATATATGCAGTCTGACCACATATAAAGTAGGAGTGGCGAGAAGCTCTGAATGAAGATTTGCCTTGATCACTGAATTCTACTGTAATAGTGCATTTACTATGGCCCATATGTATAGAACCAACCTTTCTTACACACAATTCACCTTTTGCTGGGAATACTGACATGGTGGGTAAGACTAGCTCAACTTCGGATATGACATTTAGAATCATGAGATTAGGTGTAAAATTACCTAATCTATATACTTCATTTTCTAGATCAGTTCCTGTTCCTTTGGGGCGACCCTCCTTGTCAGGGTAACAGACTTTGAGTAAAACTAGGTTCAGGTTTCCCCATATCCAATGGTCTTGGTAAACTGCCGTGTCTGAGTCTATGGAATTAATTAAACTAAACCATGCTCCACAGGAGCCATTATGAGTAAATGGATGCGGAAAGAATGGCAGGACTCCTTCATAATTCTGATAGGGAGGGAGTCGGCCACACACCCAACAATTGGTGGCGTTACTAGTCTGATGGGAATAATGTAACATACTAATGAAAGTGTTATTGCGCAGCGCAAGTCTATAAGACAATTCATGCGGAGGTAAGTCACTAAAAGAATGTTCAGCAGCAACATTATAAACATGTCTAGAAATAGGGTAATATATGTGCAACATCATACTTATAATAATTATTAAAAGACTCAATAAAAACAAAATTAATAATGTCACTATGCAGTGGCTACGCAGTGATTTACAATACGCCTGTCGTTTCAACATTTTTCCGGTATTTCCTCTACTTAGGTCCAGGGGATACATGTCAGAGACAATTCAACCGCTTCACCTTGGAGAGGACTTAAACAATCAAATTGCTCGACGTCCTAGGCCTTAACTTAACTTTGTAAAGTTCGCTTTCAGTTTTTTCCACCAAAGGAAGTTTTGAATCAGTCTGTGAGGGAGTGCAGGGCACAGTGTCTATATCTGAAGGTAGTCCATGAAATTTTTTTATGTGACTTGAATGAATCCAGCCCTTGCGGCCCTCGATCTTCACGGCTGTTCTTGTGGTCAACAGGACCAACTTGGGTGCTTTCCACCTGGGCTCCAGTTGATTCTTTCTGTCGAAATTTCTCACAAAGACAAGATTACCCGGAACAACGTCATGGGGTTTCACCTCAGTGTTGTCGGGAAAGGCTGCAGCTACCTGTGAACGAGAAGATTGTAGTGCAGACATCAAGGAAGCCAAGTAATCTGTCAGCATATTACAGTCAATATCAGTTATTTTGCGTGGTATGGGCGTCCCCCACATATTTGGTGGTCTACCGAAGATCACCTCATACGGGGATAGCCCTGTTCTAGAGTGTGCTACCATTCTCATGTAAAAGAGTGCAACTGGTAATGCTACTATCCAGTCGACACCTTTCTCTCTGCATATTTTGGACAGTCTGATTTTCAGTATCTGGTTATGTCTTTCTACGAGACCTGCTGCCTCGGGATGTCGGACACAGTGGAATTTCCACTGATAACCTAACAGAAGTGAAACGTGTTTCATTAATTCGGATGAGAACGGCTGGCCGTTATCTGAGTAGACAACACGTGGTAAACCGTATCGTGGGAAGAATTCTCGAACCAACTGTTTGGCAGTAGTCGGGGCAGTGTAATCTGAAACCGGGTACGCCTCTGTCCAACGGGACAGAGCGCAGACAACTACGAGAACATATTTGAATCCTCGACATCGTTCCATCTGGATATAATCCATCTGTAGGACTTCAAAAGGGTGATCAGGAGGCTGAAATCCACCCTGTTCTACGGGAACACTTTTTCCTGGGTTGAACTGGCAACAGATCATACAGGTACGGACCTTTTGTTTGGCTGCTGCTCGTAAATGCTTATTAAACCAAATGTGTTGAATGCTATCTAGCATAGCTTTTTCTCCTAGATGTGCTGGACTATGTATAGTGTTAATTACGACTTGGACCATTGAATCAGGGAGGAACCATACAGACTTTTCCTTCATCATCCATCCTTGGTCCGTTTGGATCCCTCCTAATTCAGTCCATTTCTTTATTTCGTCTGGTGTAGCATGTGTCTGTATGTCAATTACGTCAAGAGTAGGATCTTTAACTGTCATACAATGTGTCGGTGTCGGGACTATTGTCTTTGTCATACCGGGGGTTTGAGTTTGAGCAGTCAGTTTAGCTGTTCTGTCGGCTAGATCATTGCCTTGGGAAATGGTATCAGTAGCTTTTGTATGGGCTTTACATTTCATAATTGATATTGCAGTGGGTAGATGTATTGCATCTAATAATGCATGAATGAGGGGTCCGTGCTGAATGTGGGCACCGTGGGAAGTTAAATAACCTCTCTCTCGCCACAGCACGCCGAAGTCATGTACAACTCCGAATGCATAACGTGAATCAGTGTATATGTTGACTTTTTTATTCGTGGCTTGAATACAGGCTTGTGTCAGAGCGATGAGCTCTGCGGCTTGAGCTGACAAAGTATTTATACGATTAGTTTCAATGACTTCAGTATCTGTTGTGACTGCATAAGCGGCTACTAACTCTCCTGTACTTGTTCTCATGCATGAACCATCGACATAAAATGTCAGGTCTGGATCTGACAATGGAACATCGGTCAAGTCTTGTCTGGGTTTTGTCGTTACAGTAATGACTTCAATACAGTCATGAGCTAGTGGGTCTGTTCCGATTACTGGCAAAAGTGTGGCAGGATTCAATGTGTTACAGCGTCTTATTTCTATATGTGGCTGAAACAATGTAAGTTCATACCCTGTAAGTCGTGCTACGGTCAAGTGTTGTGTTTGTGTTCTATTTACAAGAACCTCTACTGCGTGTGGTACTTGAACTGTCAATGGATGTCCTAACACTATGGTATCGCTTTGTCTGATTGCTAAAGCTGTTGCGGCCACTGATTTCAGGCATGCAGGCAAAGACTGAGCTACGGGATCTAATGTACTAGAAAAATAAGCACATGGTTTGTGTGCTCCTGCTTGTTCCTGTGTGAGTACTGACAAAGCAGTACCTTCGCGTTCTGTAACAAAGAGCGTAAACTGTTTTCTGTAACATGGTGTTGCTAAAACTGGTGCTTGACATAAAGCTTTCTTTAGGTTTTCAAAAGCTTGTGTGTGTTCCTGAGTCCAAGGGAGAACAGTCGATGTGGCTGCCTCCTGGGTAGTCAACTGAATGAGTGGTTTTGCTAGGAATGCATATTGCGGGATCCACTGTCTACAATATGAAGTGAGGCCTATGAAAGCCCGCACCTCCTTTTGTGTCTTGGGTATTGGCATGTTAGCTATCAACTGAATGCGGTCGGGTGTAAGCTGCCTTCCCTCCTTGTCCAGCGAGTGTCCAAGATAAACAACTCGCTGGACACAGAATTGCAGCTTAGAAGGGGAAACCTTGTGCCCTTTTTCGGCTAGAAATTGTAAAACTGTCAGTGATGCTTTTTCACATTCAGGTTCACTTCTTGCGGTGATCAGCAGATCATCGACGTATTGAAACAGAGCCGTGTTAACTGGCATGTGGATACTGTCAAGTTCTCGTTTCAATGCTTGGCTATAGATGCTGGGGCTTTCTGTAAATCCTTGAGGTGCGCGTGAGAATTTAAAGCTACGTCCATTTAAACTAAATCCGAACAAATATTGGCTTTCCGGATCTATTGGGACACTGAAAAAGGCATTCTTGAGATCGATTACAGTGAAGAATGTCGCTTCGGAATCAATAGCTGTCAGTAATGACGAGATATCTGGGACCACAGGGAATTGTGGCACAATGCATTTGTTTAATTCGCGCAGGTCAATAACCAATCGATATACTGGCGGGGCCTTCGGATCTGTTCGTTTAAGAATCGGTATTATCGGTGAATTACATATATTGGAGTCTGTTTCCACAACTACTCCTTGGGCAATGAGCTCGTCAATGATTTGTAGTAAAGCCACTACAGCATCTGGTGGTAACTTGTATTGTCGCATTCGTGGTAGCACCACTCCTGCCTTTAGTGTGACTCGATATGGTGTAATATTCATGCAACCAACATCAGTAGGGCCTTGTGCCCATAGACGTGTAGGTAAAATCTGTAGTCGGGGATCCATGTCTCTAGATACATAGTGACCTTTAAAATCACGTAAAAACAATCTTACTCCTTCCGGAGAACAACATATTATGGCTCCTAGAGCTTTTAACGTTTTTATTCCTAATAAATTTTCTGGACATGATTTAGTAAGCAGTAAATCTGTAGTTCGGGTCAGAGGTCCTATCGTGAGTGGCAGAGGCTGTGACACTTCATTAACAATAGGTTTGCCTGAAAAGCCAAGGGAAATATTCTGTGAGCCTGAGAGGGGTGCCCCTGGAACTTCACTATGTTTTATAGTTGTTCGACTTGCCCCTGTATCGAGTAAAAATTTTCTATCTTGACCTAATAATTTACTATGTACATAAGGTCCTTCTTGATCTACAGGAATCTCGATAAGGGGTAAGTCAACTTCCCTCTCTAGGCTAGTTCATGCGTAACGCTGATACTCGGGATATTCATACTGTGCGGTCTGATACATTTGTCGTGTTGTTGTTTGTGTGGCAGCAACAGGCAATGGGGGTGCAGCTGGCACAAACTGTATTGGCTGTTGTGCGGCTGGCATTGCCTGGACATGCTGTATAGCTCCTTGTTCATTCTGGTCTTGTCTGAGTGGCCGTGATCTTTCTTGTGTTTTACCTATGGCGATGTTATGTTTTAAAACTGGACAATCGTGTACGTAATGGCCTGGCTTTTTACAATAATTGCATGTCCCTTTTACAGGTCCTGCTGAATCGGAATGTGTCATACCCTTTTTATGTCCTTCAGCTGGAACTGTCTGGGAAACTAGCATTTTCATTTTTGTGTCTTTCATGCGTCTGTGTTCATGTTCTTGTTCCTCTTTAATTCTATTGTGGTGGTACTGTAACATTTGTAACATTTGTGTTGGAGTGTTACCTTGCCAGGTACTTTCGAATTTTAATACTCTATTCTTTACTGGAGGCAGAGCATTTTCTACTAATTTTGTTACAAACAGATGTGGGTATGATTCGCTACTTGCTTTTATGCCACTATTTATACCAAAACATTTTTCAAAACGGGCATAGTAATCACTAGTGTCTTCATCTTGCTTCTGTTTACAGGCTGAAATTGTACCCCAATCTTCCTTCTTCGTAGTTAATAAACGTGGCAGTACCTGTACTAGTAGTCCTGGTAATGCCTTAGTTTTGTCCCCAAGCCCCGAACCTGGACCTCGGGCCCTTTCTTCTGCTTCTAATGCTGACCATTCTATCTTTTGATCACCTACCTCCCACTCTTTTTCTTTGAGTTTCTCATAAATGCCAGCAGGCATCAACACCTTTAATATTGTCATAATGTCGGGGTAGGTATACTCTCCCATGAGTAACATGTCTTTAATTTCTCGGTGAAACCCCGCTGGGTCCTTGTCATGACTGGGTACTACTTTCTTCATTTCTAATAATTCTATTTTCGATATAGGCGTATATACAAATACGCGTTTAAACTCATTGTCCTCACCCTTTATTGGGTGCACTTCTCGTAAGGGATTCTGTCTATCTATGTGGTACGTAGTTCTTTCCTTGACGGACAATGGAACATGTTCTGAACATACGAAAAGAATATACTGCTTTCTTGATTCTAGAATTTCTTTAATTAATTCAGTACCTGGACCTCTCCATTTATTCATAAGTAATTCAGTCAGTATGTCAGGCAAGGGACCAGGGTCCGAATGCTGACTCCGATACAGTATAATGAGTTGTTGGATCATATAAATCCCAGCTAACCTTTGTTCATCTGGGGTAAGATTCAAAAATGTGCGTACTACTGTATCATCACTATATTTTCCGGGACTGTCCACCCAATGGACAGCTGCCCTGGCTAAATCTTGTTCATCCATAGAATCGAGGAAATGATAACCCCTTCGTTCTTGGAGTAGTTTGTCGGCGGTTTGGAACGAATGCTCGTTAGACCTTATATTAATTATAGGTATTTGAAAATTCCTGCTATGGTCTGGACACGTCGGATGCATTGGGTCAGTATGATATCTAGTCTGATTCCTATTACAAGATCTTCCTCTACCTACATAGGCTATGGTGTCTGACTGTCCTGTGGGCAGTCCTGGCCCTTCTTCCTCGTTTTGTTCGAACTCGTCTGTCTCTAATCTCTCTTCGTGTAGGCGTTCTATTTCTTTACGGATCTTTCGGCACATGGCTATTATACAATTTTGTTTATCATGTCTCCCTTCTGATATATTCTGGCTCCATCTTGTAAGAATTCTCATGGCTTCCGGGTCTACCCCCGGTCGGTCTTGATTTCTGATCACACAGTTTATGAGGAAACGTAACAGTTCCCCCTGTATCTCTACTTTCTGGTATTCCATAGCTCTGTAAATACATTCTGGATCTCGCCCCGTTTGGACAAAATGATATATATTATCTAGATGTGCAGTCATTCCTGGTAACTTCGCTAAATACACTGCGGCTCGTCTGATACGCAATGATGCTAGGGTCATTTCGTCCTCTTTTCCAGGCACCGGGTCATATCTACAATCTATAAGAAGTTCCTTAAGCGCACGGGCACTAAGGAGTTTGGGTGTACGTGAATGCGCTGACTCTTGAAAAGTAAGTTTATTTATTCTGGGTGGTGTAGAAAAGACATTGGTAGCTCCTCCCGCGGCTCCATCTGGGGCGTCGGGTGTAAAAGGATTCGTTGAACGTGACACAGCAACTACAGGTGTGGACACAGCCATAGAAGTAGCTGTAGGAGCGGATACAGAAACAGATGTGCTTGCCGGAACTTGTGACTCGATTTGTTGCCGTAGGGATATGGGTACTGGATCTTGGCGTTGAACCTCCCTGGTAGGCGGTCTACGTGGGGCGGAATTGGCATACTCGGGAGCTGCGTCATCTAAATAAGAGGAAAGAAAAACATCTTCTGCGGTTCTAGGATGCCCCTTAGGATGTACCTTTATTGGGAACAATGGGGTTGGCAAGTCTTTTGGCGTTTCCGGAGTAGCCTTAGGTAATCCTTCGGCCAGAAGGGGATACATACCATTCATAAGGGCATTTCTTTGTCTGTCTACTTGTTCTGATTTCACTCGGATACCTTCCTCAATTAATAGATTCTCTCGAACTTTATTGGAATTCTCTTTACTCTTCTCTTCCTGTCTACGTGCTTTTTCTGTTCGTCTATGTGATTCTTTACGCCATAATTCAACGGCGTCTTTCTGTGACTGTCTGACTTTCCTTTTCCATAACTCTTCCTCGACTTTCATGATGCACTCTGCATCCCAGGTCCCTGCTGTGGGCCACCTCTGACTTTCTGGTAATCCCTTGGTATAGTCTACCCATAGATCAAGAAATAATATGGCGTCTAATCCATGTTTATGATACATAAAGTGCCCTGGGGTGTCCCTAGGAGGAATAGGGACGGCTTCTTCGAGAACCCCTTTTCTGGTAGTGATCTGTCTTAATTTCGAAAAGAACGGCATATTGAGAACTGACCTTATACTTGATTTTGACCTGATACTTGAATTTGAACAGACTTAATACAATAAACACGATAATGAACAGTCATTCATACCACGATATACTTAAACACTTCAAACATTTAACATTAAACCTTTAACTGAAACAACAATGATGATCGTCTGCATGACTAATCACCAAGCTTAATTCTCGACAATAACTAGACAATAACTAGACACTTCGGAATACTTGATATACTGCTAAACAGTACAGATACACTGCTAAAACAGTGCAGACCGGATTTGTGTACCCAAACCCGTCTTGACCGGCACAACCTATGTGCACGTCAGAAATGCCTCCCCAGTAATGGTACTCACCGGGTAGCTTCGGAAACGGAAGGCCTCAGTAACTTGAACTTGACTCGGATTTGGACTGGACTCAACTCGACTCGTCGGACACTGGACTTGACGTCGGACTGGTGGGTCTCTGTATACCTCGGATCTTGCTCTCTCAGCTAGGCTCTGGTCGGGATACTTCGCACTTCTCACCGCCTCGTCTGGGTGTTGATTGCAGTCTCAGTCGCCCCCGCTTGACCGGAGGGAGATACAGGAAATCCTGCTGGTACGCGTTATTGTCCGTCCAGCTGTGGCAGGAGACCGGGCCTGCAACGCACCGCCGGCGCGTGAGATGAGAAAGTGTCCCTGTTCGGGCGCCATCATGTGGTAAATATTTCTCCTTTACCGGGACTGAATTTGATACAGGAACATAGTAAAATAGCTCAATGAAATGAGAGGCAGAATCCGTGATATTAGAGTTTCAGAATGGGCTTTATTCCAATAAGCGATTATAATCGGATGCTTCAAGTTCCATCACCACGGGAGTTCAGGAAGTGAAGTACATACTTTATTGACAAGCAGTAACTTTTATAATACATACATCATAATGAAGTGAATACAGTAGGCGTAACAATTGATAAGGACATTGACGTTTGGTGTGCGTAGCCGAAAATGGGTGTAATAATGAGTAATAAGGAACATGATTGGCTATGATGTAATACATAGGTGGATCTATAAGATAATACTTGGCATTGATGCGCGCGCAGCAGTCTGACGTGTAATTGACGTGTAACTAGGGGGTGACGAGGACTTGACATTTAGCTCTACGTGTGGAGACAAGAAGTCTGGGGGGTCAAGTCAACCTAATCCCAAATCATATCTACATCCTATGTTTAAAGAACTATGTTATCCACAAAAGAAGGACTCTCGGACAGAATCTATTCTATACTGACTGTGCGTGCGTGTACAAGCGTCTAGGTGTCTACACTGAATGCGAGGGGGTAGGAATATTCCATGGTAACAGGGCTATGAATTACTCGCATGAGGACAGAGAAGATGGGCCTTTTTGCTTGGTAACTGGAAGAATGTTTACTTAAGCTACTAGGCAGGAATGCATCGGCTGAGGGGGAAGCAGATAATTCGAAGGTGAAATACAGTTCTTGGCAGAGAATAGGCTGATGTCAGGCTTCGTGAGCCGCGCAGAGGATGAGGCAAAGTTCATGGTCACGGATGCAGGCTTGAACTGGAGCTTTCAGAGGCAGAAGGCAAAAGGAGTTCGATGACAGAATCAGGGCCTACTTGCCTGGACTGTAAAATGGCATAAGTGAACCATATAAAGCCGGTGGCCTTTCATATTTATAAATGGAATATCCAGCCCATTTATGGCGGATCTGACAGAGGACATGTTGACGGTGGACGCACATGTGTTTGCGTCATCATTACTGGAACTGGAGGGATCATACATGTACTTGCGACATGCACATAGAACCGTTGGGGTCCAAGATAGGGGACATAACTGACCAGAAAAATCCATATTTCCACATACTGACTGTGCGTGCATGTACAAGCGTCTAAGTGTCTACACTAAATGCGAGGGGGTAGGAATATTCCATGATAACAGGGCTATGAATTACTTGCATGAGGACAGAGAAGATGGGCCTTTTTGCTTGGTAACTGGAAGAATGTTTACTTAAGCTACTAGGCAGGAATGCATCGGCTGAGGGGGAAGCAGATAATTCGAAGGTGAAATACAGTTCTTGGCAGAGAATAGGCTGATGTCAGGCTTCGTGAGCCGCGCAGAGAGTGAGACAAAGTTCATGGTCACAGATGCAGGCTCAGACTGGAGCTTTCAGAGGCAGAAGGCAAGAAGAGTTTGATGACAGAATCAGGGCCTACTTGCCTGGACTGTAAAATGGCATAAGTGAACCATATAAAGCCGGTGGCCTTTCATATTTAGGAAGCGAATATCCAGCCCATTCATGGCGGATCTGACAGAGGACATGTTGACGGTGGACGCACATGTGTTTGCGTCATCAAAACTGGAACTGGAGGGAACATATATGTACTTGTGATATGCACATGGAACCGTTGGGGTCCAAGATAGGGGACATAACTGACCAGGAAAATCCATATTTCCACTACGTTCCTGCAGCCACATCCAATTGGCACCCATAGCACAGGTCCCAACAACTTGTTGCATCGTGGGGATTGCTCATATATCCCACCACAACATGGAAAACGTCTGCCTTTGTCCAGGCTCTGAATGCATGTGGTGGTACAACGCCTGTGTACACACACCTGTGCAAGGTGATGCAGGTCCATGCTCGGTGCAACACAGCGTCATTTGGCAAAGTTGCCAATTCGGTCACACTGCTGGGGGAGAGCACACACATGGCAATGTAGCACGGCATGTGAACCTGTCAGACCCTCACACCTGATCACCGTCAGCAGAGCAGACAATTGGTGCCCTCCGGAAGCAGAGCACCATGCAGATCTCATGGGCAGTGAGTCATGGCTCCTCACACGGGGCAATGGGCAGACGCCAAACAAAACGTGACTCATCCAGCAAGGCAAGGTGGACTGAGAGCATTGCCATCCATGATGAATGTTGCCCATTTTAGCTCCAACATTTCCCGAACCTCGACATGTGCCCATGCTACGTGTCTCAAGCATGTCCCTGCCTGTTGTGCCGTTGCCTCGTCTGTACTGACACGCACATGCCAATAAAGTCAATGCAACTCCACTGGTGTCTAACTGTATGGTGTGTTGTTTGGATTGTCCGCTCGTGTGCCACAATGAGCATCGTCCCTATACAGGGAGGAACTGACTGACGCATGTGCAATTGGGGGGTGTCCCTTTGGCAAGTTCCACCTCTGTGAGCCAGACAGTGTTTTTGGATTGGTGCTGGACGTCATGTGCACTTACATGACTACAGCAATGTGAGTATGGCGTCCAAACTCTGACCATGTGGAGCAATGCCATATATCACAACAGAATGTGTCCACACAGCTGTGTGTGAGTAGGTATGCAACATGAACTTCTGGTGTCACATGTGGTGTAGGACACCACTCCTGGCCTGCTTTTGTTTGGGTCAGTCCTACACACAGCCCTCTTCAGTGCATGGACGTGTGCCTAGGGTGGGGGGTGTGAGATTTTTGTTGATGTGCAATGTGGACACAACTAAGCCAATTGGCTATGTGTCTCAGGGATACACATGCACATAGATGTCAGTTACCAAGGTGTACCTCCATGTGCAAACATTGTTCCTACATCCAGCCACAACTCCATACGTGAGTAAACATAGTGATGACACATCTGTGTGATTTAGAATGTTTTATTCATGTTCAGGTGATTGACGGAGCTGGGGCTGTACATGGCCATCCAAGCCCACATCACATGGAAGCCCAGTGGTGGGCCAACCAGAGTCCTTTGGGGATTGCACAGTGATTGGGAAGAGGGAGAGTGCAGTCCGCAGCAGGATAGCTGTGTAATTGGCCTGCGGTGACGAAATGGCAGTCCATGTCGGGGTCCGGGTGAAAGCAGCAGAATGTTCCGGCGGTCACTAGGAGGGGTTTCCCAGGCCATCATGCATAGATCAGAACTAGGCAGGGGCAGGCCATACGGTGGTGATGGCTGCTACTGCCTCCTTCCTCACACAGTAGTTCACATCCCCTTCTTATTCCCCTGATACGGGTTCTGTGTCCGGTGTGTCCGGTGTGTGTGGCGGGTGATGACTGCATCACTGTGTGCCACTGACACATCAGACTGTGAAGGTGATAGGGCAGCATCACTGTGTGCCACGGACACATCAGGGGTTGGAGCTGTGTGTGTTGATGTTCCCGCTGCAGTCATCTGTGTCTGAGCCTGGTGCAGACAGGGGGTGTCCGATAGGGACTGTACGTGATCCCTGATGGGACTCAGACACCCACGTATGGCATCGAGTTTGGCTGCCATAAGCTCGAAACCCACCCGCAGCTGCTCAGCCAACTCCACCTGGGAAGACCACACATGTTGTATGTGTTCCATGTATTGGTCGGGGGGTCCTGGGAGACAGCCGTGGTGGTGTGTGTTTCCTGCTGTGTGGTCTGTGCAGGTGGTGGGGTCCCCTCGAGGCAGCTGGCCTGCTCTGCTCCTGGGGGTGGGGTGCAGAGGCTGTCCAGTATCTGTTGGAGGGTATCTTGACAAATGTGCAGGTTGTTGTCTACATCATCAATAATGGGGTTTGTGTTCTGCTCTGCCACAGGTGGTGATTGTCCCTCTGAAATGTTGAGGGGAGATGCAGGTTAACAGAGTTTCACATGTATGTTGTTAATTTTCAGATGTTTACATTCAGACTGCATGCCAATGTACATAGGGACTGTTTGGGAGGAGCTGGCTACTTGATGGCAGTCAGTGTGTTTTCCCAGTACATGACTGATGTGTGGTAGTACCCGTTCATTATCATCACACTGTGTCAGGCAATGCAAGATGTGAGTGGACAGTTACTACGCATGAGCGGAACATGTTGTGGGCTCTGTCCTGTGGTGCTGCACATTGTACCACATTGCCGTTGTTGCTGATGTCCTGTGATTGCTATGTGTGTGTGCTGCATTGTGGGCGAGTTGCCCCTGCAGCTCTGTTTTTGTGTGGTCTTCTCCCTTTGAGGCGGAGTGCCTTAGAATTGTGTGCTTATTGGGGCCTGATTTGCTTTTGACTTGGGTCATATGTGCTTTCGGAGAGATTTTTTGGCTTGGTGCAATGTTTGTCTGCTGCGTGTTTCGTAGGACATGGGTTGTGGGTGCACGTGGACATGTCAGAGTGTGACCTGCTCCTTTACGGATGTGATCCGCACTGGGCTACCTCCATGTCGATTTGTGGGCCATGTCATTTTTTTGGGCTGCTGCCATGCTATCGGACATGCAGTGTTCCTTGCATAGTCAGTGTGGGTCAGAGTCGCTGCTTTGCTGGATTCAGCATATGTGCATGGGTCAGTTATGATGTTGGTGATGGGGGGCCCTCTGTGCACATTGTGGGTGAGGGGCTGCTTGGAAGTTCTATGTGTACTGCAGTGAGACAGGCCAATCAGGGACATGTTCCACAGTCATTGTGGGTGTGCAGTGTGCTAGACTTGATTGTGCCCATTTCCCCCCGTACCCCACATCGCTGGTCGTTACTCACCATGTTGCTGTTGTGTCAGGTCGTATTGTGCTGTGTCCAGGCCCCCCAATCCTGCCACCGTCTCACCATTTGCTCCAGCTCATCCAGCTCCTCCTGTGTCACAGGGGGCCCACCTCCAGTCGCCGTTGCTGCCTCCATGTTGGCGGCGAGCTTATGTTTGGTCTGCCTTTTCAGATAATGCCATCGCCTCTTGATGTCCTCCAGTGACCTCCTCCACACAGCATCTGCTTTGACGTTGGTGACGATGGCCTGCAATATTTCTGTTTGGGTTGCCAGTGCCGCAGTGGAGGCGCCAAACAGTTGTTGATGGTGTTGGGTCACCTCCGTGACGATGATCCGGTCTTCCTGCGGTCTGAACCTAGTCTTCCTCTTCCTCTTGTCCTTGCCCTTCCCCGGACGCGGGGTTCCTGCCTGGTCCACCGCGGGGCTTGTGGTGTTCGGCTTGTCCTCTGCACTCGGTCCGGGTACTTCCATGTTGCTACGCAGTTTGAATTGTTTTGTGGCTTTTTTTTCTTACTTTTATAGTGCATTTTTCTGCCAGACACATGGGATTTGCAGGCCTGTGGCTGGTCTTCACTGATTTCTGTACCGCGATTGGCCTCATCTCATGTTTTTTCGCGTTTGCGGTTCGCATTTTTGCGGCGTGGCGTTGATTTTCACGCTGACATTGTCTGCGTTATCTGGTGACTATCGCATGCTACCGCCTTGATGTGAATCCCACGTTGACACGGGGTTATTTTCCCGCGATGGGCTGCGATATTGAAAGTTGTGTTACGCAACTCTTGCGGTAGTTATCACACGTTCTTGGGAATATACTCCAGAAGGTGTAGTGGCAAACATTTATATTTCCAAAGATACTGAACATGTGTGTAGTGAGACAGAATGGTTAAATTTATGCAGCAATTACCCTATTCTTATTAAAGTTAGGGATTTTGTCAAGGGAAAATGGCCTCCTTTAAGAAATTTGACTGCAAAACTTAAAACTTACTTTCATATTTCAAATGAACTGAGTATAGTTAATGGATTTCTCCTTCGGGGAGATCTGTTGATTCCACCTTCCAAATTGAGAAAATCTTTAATTAACTTAGCTCACAGAAGCAATCCTGGGGCTACCTTAATGAAGAAAATGTTTAAAGAGAACTATTGGTGGCCAGGGTTAGATTCTGATGTGAACTTGTTTGTTGATAAGTGTGCAAGTTGTTTAAAATCAGATAAGCATTGGAACCCTAGAGTCAACGAAATGCAATTGGTCTCTATACCAGATAGTTTGTGGAACAAAATTCCAATAGATTTTGCAGGTCCGTTCAATATTCTAGAAAATGACAGTAAGTTTTTAATTGTAGTAGGTGATTACTACTGTAAATGGATCTATTTTGAATTCATAGCAGCAATAGACCTAGTTCTGTTATTGAAATTTTAGATAAATGCTTTTCCATAGAAGGTCTACCACGCATTTTAGTTTCCGACAACGGTAAACAACTTACATCAGAAAATATGGTTTCCTTATTGAATATAAATGGTATCAAACAGGAGAAAACACCTCTGTATTCTCCTAAATTCAATGGACAAGTTGAAAGAATCGACAGGTTTTAAAAAAAAGGTATTCAGCTTGCCCCTGCTTCAGGATTTAAAGTAAAACAGTTCTTATAGGAGAAGGTAAACTGTTACAACAACACTACCAATAGTGTGACTGGGCAATCTCCATTTTTCCTCATGAGAGGCGGGAAAGGAAACACTATACTTGCCCCTAAGTTTGCTCCTAATGAGAAAGGGAAATCCAGCGTTGTAGAACTCAACGACGGTCAGCTTAAAGTAAAGAATCCAAGAGCATCAACTTAAATCAAAAGTTTACCACGACAAAATTCATAGAGCAACGGTCAAAGAGATTAACAAAGGTGATTGGGTCATAGTTAGGAAACCTTACAAAGTTCAAAAAGGAGAGTCTAAATATTCTGTTCCAGTTGAGGTCATTGATGTTGCTCATGGATCTGTTCTTTTGAATAAGCAAGGTTGGAGAAGCAAAAGTGACTGAATTAAGCTTAAACCTGGTCAAAGAGAACTCATGGGAGATGACAAGAATGGTTCAGATTCTGAGGAAGATTATTTGTGGTTTAGCTCTAAGACTCACGGGAACTAGGAATGTGAATCACCGGATAGCTCGCATAATTTGGGAACTATACCATGTAATGTTTCTAATAATAATGATACTCTTGTTCCTAGTAATGCTTTTGCTGAACCTGAACATGTAATGGACAGAGGCCACAATGTTGATAGTTCAAATTTAGCAAATGTTTCCACTTCAGAGGCACAAGTTTCCTGAGGTAGTAATGAAATTTGCCACAATGTTTGTGATAGTACTTGTACTAGTTCAGGAAGGCTGTCTCGTTTCCCGAACCTGTACAAAGACTATCAACCTCATGCATCAAGCAAAAATCCAGTCGGTAAAATACCGAATCGCTAATAACACCCGTTAGCGAATAAAAAAAAACTATTTCCAATGCATGAACCCAAAATGTGAGCCAATAACGAATCGCAAAATAAATCCGGTAAAATACCGAATCGCAAATAACCAACAAGCAAATTTACCGAATCGCTAAATACCGAATGAGCAGATACCGAAATCACTATTAGCTCCCGGAAAGTGCCAATGGCAAATAACGATTCGCACCCCAATGCAACAAAAGTCGCAAATACCGAAAACACCACAAATCGCTATTTTGCTTGAGCTAAATAAGGGGAATCAGAACCTGGAGGTAAAGTTAAAAAAAAGTCATGTGAATTAAAAAAAACACTTTCAACATGTGCAACTGATTGTGCCAATCACCAAACCCTTAAATGTGACCCAGGAGACCCTGTTGGCTACCACAAAATGGCAGCCCTCTACGTGCTTGCAAGGAGGATGCGTATCAATGCGGCAGGACAGCGCAGGAGAAGGGTCCAGGAGAGCGTTTTCAGACTGCGCATCACCTTGCTCGGGCAGAATGAGGACGAGGTGTACGAGAAGTATCGACTCAATCGTGCCATGATCATGCGCCTCATTGCAGACCTAGAACCATTACTGCAGCACCAGACACACCGGACCAATGCAATCCCTGCGCACGTCCAGGTCCTATGCAGCCTGCACCTACTGGCCTCAGGGAGTTTCCAGGGGGTAATTGCGGTAGCCGGAGGCGTATCGCAAAGCGCACTCTCACGCTTCTTCAAGAAATTCCTAGATGCCATGCTGACAATGCTACACACCCACATCAGCTTCCCCACAACCCCACAGCAGTTGGACCGCAACAAACAGGCCTTCTACCAGGTGGCACAATTCCCCCATGTAATTGGATGCTTCGACTGTACGCATATCCCCATATGTCCACCCGCAGCAAATGAGTGCATATTCTGGAACCGCAAGTCCTACCACTCAATCAACGTGCAGGTTGTGTGTGATGCCAATCACATCATAACGGACCTAGTGGCACAATTCCCGGGGAGCACACACGACTCCCACATATTCCGCCACAGTGGAATCCACAGGCGTCTAATCAACGGAGAATTTGGAGAGGGACTCCTGCTTGGTACGTACAAATTACGCTTCCCCACACCAACACCACACATGTATGGACATCACCAATGCTAAGTCTTTGCTTCTATCTTCTAGGTGACAGTGCTTACGCCCTGCGTGAATATATACTCACCCCATACATCAATCCAGCAACCCCACAGGAACAACGCTACAACGCAGCACACATAAGCACTAGGAATGTCATAGAGAGGACATTTGGAATTCTGAAGAGTCGCATTAGAATCCTACATAAGACTGGCGGCGCCTTGCTATACAAACCTGAAACCTGCTGCCGGATTATTGCTGTATGTGCAATGCTGCAAAACATTGCGACCAGAAGGGGGATACCCATAGAGGTTGACAGGAATGACCACCACCGGGATGACCAACCACCCGCCCAACAACGACAGGCACACGTCCCTAACACAGCAGAGGGCCACAGGAGGCGGACATACATCATGCAACATCATTTCTGAATCAGGTGAGAATGAAACATTACAAGTTTGTTTGGGGTGCAACTGTTTAATGCACAGTAGCACTGCGGCATGTGCAACAAAACAAGCAATGGAAATAATGCTCCACAGGAAAAAAGTAAAATCAAATGTGCGTTAAAGTCACGCCTGTGCAGACTCAGAAAGGGGAGGTCCATGGTTGCCCCACCATGGTCCGGCATGTCTGTGTATCTGTCTAGTGGCGCTTGCCACGTACCCCAAGCCTCCGCTCAGGTGTCTCCAATGCCTCACCATGGCCTGTCCCCGTGGAGGCCCGCGAACTGCGGCGCCTGGTGCTGAGCTCTGCCAGTGACACGCTGCTGACACTGGAGGCAGCCTCACTGGCGTCATCCCCTCCCAAAGCAGCAGCACTGCATGTGCTGCTCTGTAGGTGTTCAACAGCAGTGGTCATCTGCCCTAGTGCCTTGGCAACATCCCCGCAGAAGTGCCCAAGGTCCACCTGCAAGGACACAGAGCGGCGTGCCAACACTGCGGTACTGTTGCTGTGACGTGTGATCGCCTTTGTAGCGGCGGCGGAACGCACCAATTGCTGTCGGTGCCTCCTCTTCTCGCACTCATGGCCCTCCCTCATGGCACGGGTGAGCTCATGGATGTCTTCCCTGAGGTGAGCATTGCCCTCTGCCACCACAGTGGTCATGTCCCTAACCGCCGTGCTCATGTCCGTAACCGCCTCAGCGCTGGGATGCCCTAGGGTAGCTATGCGCTTTACAAATCCCAATCCAAATCCAAAAATCCAAGTCATGGCACGCATTTCTCTAGCAAGGCGCACGATATTGCAGCTAATGTTTGCCATGTGTCGTCCCTGCAGGCGCTGTACACGCAGCATCCTCTCCTCGATGGCAGAAGTGTGTGGGAGATCCAGGTCGCCTGAGGAGACGGAACTTGGCCGAGCCCTGCGCCGCTGTGTGAGTCTTGCGCGTCCAGGTGGTGCATCAGGTGGTGTGATGGTGCGCAGACTGTGTCCCAATTGTGTGGAGGGTGTTTCCATCACCTGCAAGGGCGCAACTTGGGACCTGCGCCTCTGCGCTTTTGTGGCTGTTGTAGCTGCAGCGGGTGTGGCTGGTGCTGTTGCTGGTGGCGCTGGTGCTGGTGCCGGTGCTGGTGGTGCTGGTGGTGGTGGTGCTGGTGCTGGAGCAGAGTTTTCTGTTTGAAAATTCGCTGGTTTTTGAAGCTCTGGCATGACTATTTGTCATATTAATTTTATTAATTACTAGCAATTAATAAGTGCGTTTATATTAATCAATCCGTTTGTCCTAACAAGAGAGAGTTACACGTGGGTGCGCATAAATGTGCTGTTTAAAAATAACGTGCGTGTTTTCATGTTTAAACGTTGCTATGTGCTGTTTATTTTTGAGCACAAAACGCTTTCCGAATTAATGCTTTTCTATGTTGCAAGTGCTAGATAGATGCATACACATAAGGGTATTAGTGGGGTTAACACTGTTTAATCACTATGCTGTGGTAACGTTGTTTTTGTTTCTTTTAATTAAGATGGTCTATTGTGGCCTATGGCGGCCTAGTTAAAGATGGCCGATTTTGTAAGCCTGGCCTCGAGTTGAGAATAGAAAACTGTGATGGAAGAGAGCCCTGCTGAATATGGTCCTGAAGTCAGCTGACCACAGTCCTTGCTTGCCTTATAAAATTTTCCGTGAGGACATCAGCAGCCGGGGTAATCTTCGAGTGAAATGGAACGTCCTTGGCAGCCTTGGGAAAACAAAGGAGCCTTAGAGAAAGACTCTGAGCATTGGTCTCATTGCCGAGGAGAAGTAGAACTAACAGATACATTTGAGATTCTTGGTTCCTGTTCCGTAGTCTTTATTTTGTGATTTTTCCTGAGCGGAGATTTTTGAATGTTGCAATGTTACATCCTTTCCTTCTCGCTCTGCTCAGCGGTCCAGCGGACATTACAACTTTTCTTTGTATCTTTCTTTTGTTTGATTCAGTATAAGAATTGTTAGCCTAGAGAGGGCTTTGCCACTTGCCACTTGCCACTTGCCACTTGCCATTTGCCTTTGCCGCGTATCGAATCTGCGTTGCTGAGGATTGATGCTGAAGGGACTTCGTCTTGAGAGACTTTACCAAGAGACTTGTCCTGACCCGTTCTGACATTTAGCTAGAATAGGTAACTATGAGAAAAATGATTTATGCTGCTTGATTTCCATTTGACTAATTTTAGATAAAGCAATATAACTTGAACATGGTGTTGGATATTATTTCTTGTCAATTATTGTGTATTATATTTTGATTATTCGTATAGGTTGTATAGATTATGTTTATGGACAGTCACAATAACCAGATCTTGTCGACCTGATATAGATGCAGGGTGACTAGGAGTTTTCTTTCCACAGGTTTATTGCTGCTGGTAGAGTATTTGAGCGTATGTTAGTGAAATGGGCCCTAGTGTATGATGAATGTATGTGCGTGTAACTGTGGGATTACTCTATCTGTGGTAGTGGGAATATTATACACACCCTGATCTCTATCAATTTCCTGGTAGCAGAGTAGGATGGTTATTGATGATTGTCTTGATCTGATAAGATTGCATGTACATTAGCTTATTGATTATTGATTATTGATTGATGTTGGTATATATACTAATACTATATGTTGGAGTCGTAATGTTGAGTTATATGTAGTGCTTCTGGAACTTGGGAGCTGGTAGCAGTTCCGTAGTAGGGCAGAGGGAAGTATATGCTGCTCTCGGGAAAGACGGAATTGTAAGGAATAACGTGTGACAATTGAAGTTGCGCGTCACATTGTCTGGGTTCGGAATCAGTGACATCGTCGTATGTTACTATTAGATATTTCTGGTATATAAGGAGTGTGTATGATAGTGAAGGTTATCTGTGAAACTCTGGTCTTAAGTCCCAGGGATCCGTAAGGATTACCGTTAAAGCTTATCGCGGGAGAAGTAATAGGTATTCTCTGAGCTTATTTGAGAAACTGAACAGAGGAAAGCTGTTTAGTTGATGTATGTTATAATTCTGTAGTGGAGCAGATTGTCTGTTCTCGGGAAGCAGGATTCTGTCCGTATGTACTATATTTCCTTGTATGAATGTGCGTGAATGTTTGTACATTTAGTTGATTGTAAGACTCTTTGGACAAGTCCTAGAGGTAACAGTTAATGAATGTATGTTAGAAGGGCAGAGTAGAGGAAGTGCTACTGTGTCAATGAGAGGTTTCTTGTGAAATAGACTCTCTTTTACTATTCTGTGGTTAGTGAAGCAGACAATGGAGATGTTTTTATGTTGTAACTAATAGATTTTGTAGAAATTTTGACACGAAGTCTACTGAAAAGATTTTGTAAAGGAGGGGTAGACGAGTGACAGAAGACAGGAGACAAGCGACTGCAGCGACTGTTGACGTCAGAAAGACCGCGCTCTGATTGGATAGTAGATCAGAATAGTGCTTGCGCTAGGATTGGTGCGTTAGTGTGAGCCGCGCAAGGATTGGAAGGGCTATTTAGTGACGTAGACGTTCCAGGATTGGTGCGTTAGTGTGAGTCGCGCTGCAATTGGTTGAAAAATTCGTATTGTATATTTATAATACGGAAAGAGTAGAGAGTTTTTTTTTTGGTAAACGCTAAAATGTATTACCAAGAAGAGAAAAAGAAGAAAACATTTTTTGGTAAAATTAAAAAGTGGTTTAGCAAGGATAAAGATGTTAAAACGAGAGAGGGCGAGTTGTTACCTCCACCGAAAACACCTGCATCCTTCATGGCTGCAAGACATGGGTTTCATACCTGTATATGGTTGGAGAATTGGGTTAGGTATACTAAAGAAGATGGTGTTCTAGCATTTCCAGAACATGGTTCATTTAATCTGGCCGTGTTGAGAAATTTACGGGAAAAGATGTTATGTCTAGACCCGAAACCGAGACCTACACAGTTCGAGGCTTTAGTGGAATGGGAAGAGGAAGTACATGAGAGAGAAAAACAGAGATCTGGAGGGTACTACAGGTACATGTTTGGGAGGAGACATGATCGTGAGACTCATCATGATCGAATGAAAAGGTGGCGAGATGTTAGGATGTCAGAGGG
Organism: Triturus cristatus; assembly: GCF_964204655.1. NCBI lineage: Eukaryota > Metazoa > Chordata > Amphibia > Caudata > Salamandridae > Triturus > Triturus cristatus. Next base: position 722,751,401 of record NC_140595.1, read on the forward strand.
ATTATATCCGATGAGAACAGTTGAAGGAGGAGCAGAAAGGGTTCCTGAGTCAGAAATGAGAAAATATGGAGTTAATGAGTATGAGGATGAGGTCTTGAATGACATGATTTACAAGAGACCACCTCCATATAGACCAGAACCGGATAAAAGTACACCAGTTGTTTCTCCGATAAGAGATACAGTTTGTGTTAGTGAGGCAGAAAATGAGACACCTGAGGTAAGAAGTGATCACTACCTTGATGAGAATGCCAGACAATTAGCCAGAACTACAACAGAGTTGACAGAGAAGATTAGGGAGTTAACGAAGAATCTAGAAGCTGTTACGGTGCCGGTAACAATAGGTCCGGTTATGCCTGTGTTTGACAAACAGAGGACAGGTGAGAGTGGACTGGTGATTCCATATGTTGGGAATAATTTGACAAATTCAGTTGGTCCTTCAGGAGATTCAGGCAAAAGAGCAGAAAGAAGTGACCTGACACAAGCAAGACATGACACATGTAGTGAAATATTGGATGCTAGTGAAGCTAGTTGTTCAGGGATGCCAATTTTAGAACCGCAGAAGAGAGTGGTTCCAGTGAGAAAAACTGCTGAAATAACAGTTGAGGATTTGAATGATTGGATGAAGGTTCTACAGAAAAAGGATAAAGATTCACAAGTAATTGATGTAGCTAGGTTACGTGTAGAACTAGAAGAGCTTGTTACAGGAACAGTTCCAACAGAGATTCTGAAGAGTCATCATGATGGTGAATTAATGTTTATGTGCAAGAACATTACCTGGAGAGCAAGAAATACACATGACAGGCTAAGAGCAATAGCGAATGAGCAGGGAGTTGACATTGATAAAGTGAAAGCTTTACAAAGAACTTACAGGATGGATTTTACAGAGAAGGATATTGAGAATTTGAATGCTACTGGTGGAACAGGACAGATTAAGGAAATGGTAGCATTATTGCGAAGATGGGGTGATGTAGAAAAGTGGAAGGATAGGTGGTACAAGAAAAGAGATGAGGCTGAAGATAGAACAACTTATTCAGCATTTCCAGTGAGAGAAAAAGAGAAACCAGTGGATAATTATCCTCTGAGAGAAATACCTGGAGGAGGATATGTACATGTTCCATGGACCAGACAGGATATTTTATCATTCACGAATGATTTCCCTCGATTGAGAGAAAAGCCCGTCGAGTGGTATAGGCAGGTAGATAGATTTGTGAAATTGTCAAAAGTGCTGTGGGTTGACCTGAATAGTCTGTTTGATATAATTGTTCCAGCAGACTTGTGGACTGAGTGTAAAATAGTTGTGAGTTGGCCTACTGAGGAATATCCAAGAGACCCAAGAACAGGGGCACCAGATCCAGAGGTAATGAGAAAGTATGATCAGGTGATGGTATACCTGAAGAGTAAAGTTCCTGCAAAAGAGACAGACTGGGTAAAGATAGATCGAACACAACAGGAAGTGAAAGAATCAGTTCATGCTTTTTACGAGAGGCTGATACTGGCATTCAAACAATTCAGTGGAGATGAACACCTGGGTGACAAAGATTTGAGTCATTTTGTATACAGATTTGTATATGGCCTTAGACCTGAAATTGGTGAGAGAATTCGTGAGCATACAGTGGATTGGCAGAGTAAGAAAGTAGATGAGATTCTGAGACATGCAAAATACTTCAGTGATGAAATTGAAGCAAAACAAAGAAAGCTGAAAGAGAAAGCAATGTGGGCACAAGTGAAAGTTGCGGAGAGACAGGAAGCACAGTTAGTGGAACAGGCAAATAATCCAGGAAATAATGCAGGGAATAGACCTAGATATGTAGGGAAAGGAAAAGGAAGTCTTGAGGAAGCGAAGAAAAAGTTTCCTTGTCACAACTGTGGCCAATTGGGGCATTGGAGATCGGAGTGTCCTAATCCACCATTAGTGAGTAATGAGAATAAATCCTTAAATCAACAGGTGCAGAATGAAGGAAATAATCAACAGCAGCAACAACAGAAAGTTGTGAGACAGCAGAGTCAAGAGCCAAAACCGCCCTTGCCGCAGAATAAGGGGTTACAAAAGTATAATCAGGATTCAGGATTCTACAATGATGAACAGGTAAACAAACCGAGACGTTCAAACAAGGTACAACAGTACTTGTTAAAGAGTGAAGGGAGTGAATCTGAGGGTGATTATTGACGGTGCCGAGGAGAGGAAGAAGAGTGCATACTTGGTGCAACTCTAGAAATAGACCAGGCAGGACCATTTGTGGATGGGAAAATAAATGAGGAGAGTGTTACTTTTTTGGTAGACACAGGTGCGACAAGATCAACTGTCAGGTCAACAGATGTTAGAAATCTTCCTCTCTCGGATGAAGCAATCCAAGTAGTTGGTGTAGCCAATACGCAAATTAGAACACGTCTTACTGAACCTGTAAGAGTACAGATAGGGAAATTTTCAGACATGCACAGATTCATTGTCTGTGACACTAGTCCAGTGAACCTATTGGGTAGGGACTTGTTGTGCAAGATGAACTGCACAATTTTTTGTACACCGGATGGGATAGCCTTTGAGACACCAGATGAAGATGTTTTGTACCGAGTGACTCTAGAGAATAGAGAGAGTGAGTTAATTGGTGCATTTGCTGTGTTTAATCCGGAGGATTTGCCTCGAGAGCTGAGAGACACAGTGAAAAGGACAGTTTGGGATTTTACTGGAGAGGATGTGGGATTGATGAATAATGTAGATCCAGTGAAAATTGCAGTAAAAGAGGGAATTACATATCCTAACATTCCTCAATACAAAATGACACCAGAAATAATTGAAGGGATAACTCCTATAATTGAGAAAATGATTCAGCAGGGAGTCCTGAGAGAACTACTGAGTAGTCCGTGTAATTCACCGATAATGGGACTGAAAAAGCCTAATGGAAAATTTAGGATCGTACAGGATTTGAGAAAAGTTAATCAAATTGTGGTGGCATGTTGTCCTATCGTGCCAAATCCATCAGTGATCCTGTATCAAATTCCACATGATGCCGAGTGGTATACAGTAATTGATTTGTGTCATGCGTTCTTTTCAATTCCATTACATCATGATAGCCAGCCGATTTTTGCATTTAGGTTTGGCCAGCGTATCTTAGCATGGTGTCGAATCCCACAGGGGTATACGGAAAGTCCTTCGATATTCAATCAGTTATTGAAGAAATCGTTGGAGAGTTTGATCATGCCTGAGAGCTCAGTACTAGTGCAATACATTGATGACCTACTTGTGGCATCAAAGACACGTGAAGCTTGTGAAGTAGATACCATAGCTTTACTGAATCATCTGGCAGATGGAGGGTTAAAGGTATCTCCAGCCAAATTGCAATTTTGCAAGAAAGAGGTGCATTATCTTGGACACAATATTGAAAGGGGTCTGAGAAAAGTGACGGATGACAGGATCAGAATAATCAGAGAAATGAAAGCTCCAAAAACTCAGAGAGAAGTGAGAATGTTCCTGGGTATGGTGGGTTATTGTCGTCAGTGGATAATTAATTTCTCCTTGATAGCAAAGCCACTGATTAAACTGACAAAAAGTGAGATGACAGATCCATTGGATCTAGATGCAGAACAAATGGCAGCATTTGAAGAGCTCAAAAGTAAAATGTGTGAGGCTCCAGCTTTGGGTATGCCTGACTACGAAAAGGAGTTTGAGCTGTACTGCAGTGAGAGAAATGGATGTGCACTTTCAGTGTTAATTCAGAAACATGGATTACTGAGAAGGCCTATTGCGTACTTCTCATCGACACTTGACCCTGTAGCTGTGGGTTTACCAGGTTGTCTGAAATCTGTGGCTGCAACATGCAGGAGTCTGGAACAAAGTGAGGGAATCATAATGGGATATCCTGTAAGGGTATTCGTACCTCACAATGTGGCAATTCTTTTGACAAGAAGCAGAACTCAGTACATGTCACATAGTCGGTTGACTAAATATGAAAAAGTGATTCTGGGAGCATCAAATGTGACTCTTGAGAGATGTGTGAATGTGAATCCAGCGACACTCTTGCCAGATATTGAAAACGTGGGTGTGAAAATGGAAGATGATCATGATTGTTTGGATGTGCTTGAGTACTGTACAAAACCGAGACCAGATATAAGGGATCTTCCCTTACATGAGAGTGATCATGTGTTGTTTGTGGATGGTTCATGCCTGAGAAATGATGATGGTGTGCTATGTGCAGCATATGCGGTGTGCAAAATTTCAGAGGTCATGGACCATCACCATTGAAAGGAGTGAAATCTGCGCAAGTTGCTGAATTGATAGCATTGACAAAAGCTTGCGAAATTGGGAAAGATTTGAGGACGACTGTGTTGACTGATAGTCAGTATGGATTTGGAGTTGTGCATGACTTTGGCCAGCTTTGGCTACAAAGAGGTTTCTTGACATCGAGTGGAACTCCAATAAAGAATGCTGAAATGATTGGTAAATTGCTTGAGGCGATACAGCTGCCTAAAGAGTTAGCAGTTGTAAAATGTGCTGCCCATGGACCAGGAGAGGATTTTATCACGGTTGGAAACCGTTACGCTAATGATGTTGCGCAATACTGTGCCAAGACAAATCAGTCCATAAATCGGGACCGAGAGGGGGAAATGTCTTTTCTCTCTGTAATGTTTACTAATGTCTTAGAAACCTGGGATGAAGTGAAACAGTTGCAAGATGAGGCAGGAGAGGAAGAGAAAAAAGATTGGATTAAGGCAGGATGTGCTCCAAGAGAAACAGACCATGTTTGGGTCTACAGAGATGGCAGACCAGTAATGCCTAACTCCATTTTGTCGTCAATGGCAAGGATGTATCATGGCCAGGGACATTTGGGGAGGGATGCGATGGTAAGGTCATTTAAACAGACCTGGTACAATGCAAAGTTCAGGACAATTGCAGAAAGCATCTGTCAGAGGTGTTTGGTTTGTCAGCAATTTAACACTGGGAAAAAGACAGTGGTGAGTCTGGGAACAATAGGCAGAGAAGGAGGTCCTTTTACAAGAATGCAGATTGATTTCATTGAGATGCCCCAAGTAAACAGACTGAGGTATGTTCTAGTGGTAGTCTGTTTGTTTTCAAGGTGGGTGGAAGCTTACCCGACTAGAAGAAATGATGGAATAACAGTGGCAAAGTTACTGTTAAGAGAGTTGATTCCTAGGTACGGGTTTCCAGTAACAGTTGAGTCTGATAGAGGTGGACACTTTCAAAATGAACTTATGGGTTTGATTTGTGAAGCATTGAAAATACAGCAGAAGCTACATTGTGCATACCGACCAGAGGCTTCTGGTGTGGTTGAGCAGATTAATGGCACAATAAAGAACAGGATTGGAAAGATGTGCTTAGCCACTGGCATGAAATGGCCAGATGTTTTACCTTTAGTGCTGATGACTATTAGATCTACTCCAGATAGAACTACTGGTTTGAGTCCGCACGAGATAATCATGGGACGTGCAATGCGCCATGCATTCGTGCCTTTCAATAAGTTGGTGACAATAACTGATGACATGATTTTGGATTACTGTAAAGGCCTGGCTGACGCAGTTCATTCTGTGTTTCACCAGGTTGGAGAAGAAGCTACCACACTTGAGAAGAAGCAAGCCCATGATCTGAGTCCAGGAGACTGGGTGAGGATAAAAGTTCACAGAAGAAGAAATTGCTTGGTTCCAAGGTGGGGAAGGCCAAGACAAGTTATTCTGACTACGACGACTGCAGTAAAGTGTGCTGGAGTGAGACACTGGGTACATGCAAGTCATACTCTGAGAGTTCCAAACCCAAAAGAAGGGACTGGTAAAGAGTATTTTGAAGAGTCAGATTCCAGTGATGATGAAGATACGGAATCAGTGGGGAAAGAAGTAGGAAAAGCTTCGAATGAACCACTGCGAGTATCAGAGAAGAGATCAAATTCTGTAAGAGAGCCTGAAGTTTCAAAAAGCAGTGAAGGAAAAAGAAGAGAAAAGAGAAATTTCACAGAGACTACTCCTGAATCAGAAGAGGAGGAGATCGAAGAACCACTTGAGATTATACTTGAAGAAGTAGGGTCAGAAGAAGATAGAGAGGGAAAGATTGCGGAAGACCCCCGAGGAGGTGTAGGGAACATTCTTGATGAGCCAGGTTGAAGGGACAAGTAGACAGCAAGAAGATTGCGTGTCGGAGACTCGAGGAGGGACAAAAGTAGGGAGATCTCAAACAGTGGTGAAAAAATCTGTGGAAAAGAAGAAAGCTGCTGGAAAACGGAAACAAGAGGCACTTGAAACAGATGATGAGAATGAACAAACCGAAGGTCGAGTTCTGAGAAAGAGAACTTGGATTGGAGAAAGAAGTAATAAAGAAATAAAGCCGAAAAAGGTGTTAAGAGGAGATCGTTGGCCTAACAACAGAGTTAAGAGGCTGAGATACAAAATAATAAGAGCAAGTACATCGAAAGCTGAACAAGTGAATGAAGTTTCGAGTCAAAGTTCAAAAGCTGAAGGAGAAGAATCAAAGGAGTCAAAAGAACCAGTGGAAATAAAAAGAGTAAGAAGACCCAACCAAAAGTACAGATCACCGGAATGGTCTTATGTGGCACTGTCTGAAGGAGGAAAAGAAGAAACAGTGACTCGAGATAATCCGGAAGAGATCTTGAGAGAAGTGGTTGAGGAAGATACTGGTGAAATTCTGAAAGTACTCTTGACTGACATTGGAGAAGAGTCGAGTACTGAGGATTTTGATGTCGGAGATCTAATACAATTTGATGTTGAAGAAATTGAAGTGAAGAATGACAAGTATCCAAACTGAATAAAGGAGGATTCACTTGGATTAAGTGAACGAAAAGATCATTTGGAAAAACTGAAAGCTGAAGAATTGCTGAAGAATTGAAGAGTTCCAACAGTAGTGGAGTAGTAGAGGCTAAACTAAAGTAGTAAAATGGCTAACATAGAGGATAATAGAAATAGATGTGCCTTCTTTAAAAGGTGGTGTAGAATGTGCTGCTGCTGTACTGGATTATTAATGCTTCTATGGGGTGTTTTAGTTTTATTAGTTACTTTTAAAGTAGAGTTTGAGATGCATACAGAGAATGTGACAAATGTAGAGAAGAATTCGCAAAAAGTAGTTCCAATTAGAATTAGTAATACTTACATACACAAAGATAGGTCAATTAATAACTTGAACAAAGAGCTGAATCCAGCTAAAGAAGCTAACACTTTTGGTGAGATTTTTATTGAAGAAAAAGGATTAACATTAGATTACATTTTTAAGAATAATTTAACTTGCAGTTTGAAAGGAGAGGAGAAAGCTTTCCTGGATATGGTAGAAGAAAGGAGATTGAACATGCAGGGAAAAGCAGGAAAATATAAAGTGAGTGAGACAATTTGGGACATTGAGATGGGAAAAGAGTTGAAGAATGGGGTTAGTCCAACTTTAGCTTTAGATGCACCACAGAAAGGTAAACTTTGCATTACAAGAAGGAAATCCCAATATGATACATATTTTGTTGGGACTAGTGAGTGCCATGATACATACTTCATTGCAACAGGTTGGGGTTTCAGAGGTGGAGAAGATACAATTTTTCCAGGAGTATATTATGTTTGTGGGAACAAGGTTTATTACAAGTTGCCTGACCATTGGTATGGCACGTGTTATGTGGGCCTGGTTTTTCCAAAGATTTTTCATATAGATAAAATAACAGATGTAGAACATATTAATTTACTAATGCGTTTTAAGAGAGAAACTTGGTCTGAAATAGTGGGTGACATTTTTGGGGTTTTGATTCCAGCAGTGGGAATATCTTTGAATGCTTATGGAATTCGGAAACTGTCCACAGTGGTTGATCGCTTGTCGACAAATACCGCTGGAGGGTTTCTTTTGGTGAATACGGAATTAAGTGCCGTACGTGCCATGTCTATGCAAAATCGACTTGCCCTTGATATTCTATTGGCCAAGGAGGGTGGAGTCTGTGGAATGCTGAAAGTTCAACATTGTTGCACTTACATTCCAGACGGAAGCAAAGACCTGAAGGTCTATATCAAAAATATTACTGATTTGCATGAAGAATTAGTACCACTTGAAGCTGAGAATTTATGGACTAAAATAGCTAATAAAATTATAGCTGTTAAGGATTTTATTGCAAAAATAGGTAGTACTATTATAGGTAGAATATTGTTTCCTTTAACTTGTATAATTGTTGCTTTATTGATAATAATAAGATTGGTGTGTGTGTGTTGTAAAAACAGGGGAGGGAGGAAGAAATTGAATAAAGAAAAGAAAAACAAGAGGTTGAAAAGAGAACCTCAAGAAATTGAATTAGAAGAATTGAGGGAGAGTGTTTACTTAGAGACAAAAAGGGATGATGAAAGAGTGACTGGTGTGTAATGTTGTGTAAGGGGAAAAAGACATTTCCGATTTCTCCTAAAATGGGACTAAATTTTCACTTTTTTTTTTGGGGGGGTTTATTTGGTGATAAAATCACCAAAGGGGGGATTGCTGGAGCAGAGTTTTCTGTTTGAAAATTCGCTGGTTTTTGAAGCTCTGGCATGTCTATTTGTCATATTAATTTTATTAATTACTAGCAATTAATTATTTGTCTTGAGCAAGTGCGTTTATATTAATCAATCCGTTTGTCCTAACAAGAGAGAGTTACACGTGGGTGCGCATAAATGTGCTGTTTAAAAATAACGTGCTTGTTTTCATGTTTAAACGTTGCTATGTGCTGTTTATTTTTGAGCACAAAACGCTTTCCGAATTAATGCTTTTCTATGTTGCAAGTGCTAGATAGATGCATACACATAAGGGTATTAGTGGGGTTAACACTGTTTAATCACTATGCTGTGGTAACGTTGTTTTTGTTTCTTTTAATTAAGATGGTCTATTGTGGCCTATGGCGGCCTAGTTAAAGATGGCCGATTTTGTAAGCCTGGCCTCGAGTTGAGAATAGAAAACTGTGATGGAAGAGAGCCCTGCTGAATATGGTCCTGAAGTCAGCTGACCACAGTCCTTGCTTGCCTTATAAAATTTTCCGTGAGGACATCAGCAGCCGGGGTAATCTTCGAGTGAAATGGAACGTCCTTGGCAGCCTTGGGAAAACAAAGGAGCCTTAGAGAAAGACTCTGAGCATTGGTCTCATTGCCGAGGAGAAGTAGAACTAACAGATACATTTGAGATTCTTGGTTCCTGTTCCGTAGTCTTTATTTTGTGATTTTTCCTGAGCGGAGATTTTTGAATGTTGCAATGTTACATCCTTTCCTTCTCGCTCTGCTCAGCGGTCCAGCGGACATTACAACTTTTCTTTGTATCTTTCTTTTGTTTGATTCAGTATAAGAATTGTTAGCCTAGAGAGGGCTTTGCCACTTGCCACTTGCCACTTGCCATTTGCCTTTGCCGCGTATCGAATCTGCGTTGCTGAGGATTGATGCTGAAGGGACTTCGTCTTGAGAGACTTTACCAAGAGACTTGTCCTGACCCGTTCTGACATTTAGCTAGAATAGGTAACTATGAGAAAAATGATTTATGCTGCTTGATTTCCATTTGACTAATTTTAGATAAAGCAATATAACTTGAACATGGTGTTGGATATTATTTCTTGTCAATTATTGTGTATTATATTTTGATTATTCGTAGAGGTTGTATAGATTTTGTTTATGGACAGTCACAATAGCCAGATCTTGTCGACCTGATATAGATGCAGGGTGACTAGGAGTTTTCTTTCCACAGGTTTATTGCTGCTGGTAGAGTATTTGAGCGTATGTTAGTGAAATGGGTCCTAGTGTATGATGAATGTATGTGCGTGTAACTGTGGGATTACTCTATCTGTGGTAGTGGGAATATTATACACACCCTGATCTCTATCACTGGTGGGGTGGCAGGTGGAGGTGATGTATGCGCATCCTGCGCTGTCTCCAGGTCGGAATCCACAGGTGTCTCGGATATTATCAGCCGCCCGCTGTCGTCCGAATCCCCAGGAGATGCATCTGTGTGTGAAACAGTGCATGGTTAGTGGGATAGTTACACCTACGTAGTGTTGTACACAGACATGTCCCTCTGTGATCCACTAAATAAACAGTCTCTATCCATGTTCAACTGATGTGGTGAATGGTCATTGCATTTACGCCTGTATATGCACACTGGGCTGACTAGACTACAACTCCCATGATGCACTAGTGTTAGGAGTAAAGCTGTGTGTGCCAAAGCTGCCTACTCACTCAGATCCTGCTGGGGGCATGGAAATGGATTTACGCTATGCTGGGTATGGGCACAGGCATGCATCTTACCTTGGGCACTTGTGGCTGCGCCGGACGTGTCCATCTGGGTCACTCCCACGACGGCTTCCCGCTCGATTGTTCCTTCCACCAGCTCCTCCAGGGCAGTGTTTGCTTGGACCGTGGAAGGGCCGCCTCCGGTTCTGCTTGCCTCCCGGAGCCTCTCTGAAATCCTCTCCTTTGCACGCTTCCGCAGGTCGTACCACCTTTTCTTGAGGTCGTCGATGCTGCGGGGCGTCACACCTACAGCATTCACCCTCTCCCGGATGCGCAGCCAAATGCGGCGCTTCTCCGCCTCAGGCACCTTGAGGGACAGCTTACCGAAGAGGCGATCGTGCTTGCTGCTGACTCCCTCTATCAGGTGCTCCCGCTCCCTGTCGGAGAACTTGCGCTTGCGCTTGCGTGCAGCCTCAGCGCTGGATGGTGCTTCCTTCTCCATCAGGTATTTGTTTTGAGGATGGCTCAGTTGTTGTGGCTTCACTCTGCACAGGCAGTCTTCAGTCACAGCTCCTGTTTGCTCCTCTGTCGTGGCAATGTGGGTGGGGCTGCAGTATTTCCTGGTTGGTGATGTCATCTGCACGTTCCCGGTGCGACGCGGTCATTTGCGATTTCGCTAATACCGAATTCGCTATTAGCTAATTCGGTATTACCGAACTCGCTATTAGCTACTCCGAGTTTGCATACCCCGCTATTGATTAATCGGTAAAAATAGCGATTTTTAAAGAATCGCTAGGATTTACCGAATCTGTTGATGCATGCCCAAAAGCGATTCCTTAATAACGATTCCTTATTTCTCGCTATTAAGGAATCGCTTTTGGTTTGCTTGATGCATGTGCCCCTTTGTTGTGTATTAACTCTCTTGTTATTTAAAAAATGGGAGATGTTGTACCTCCTCCAGATATCATTAAAGTTACTTTATTTTTTATAGTTAGTATGCACCCCACTTTCCTCCTTATTGCACTTGGCATTGTGATGTCATATGGAACCCCCGATAGGTCATGGAATGTTGCGCCATTCCTTAGCCAGCTGCTCTCCTTGCCAGCCACGCTCCTTGCCGGCTGCTTGTGGGCCTAATTAAAAAAATATTCACTTGATTCAACTTTCGCCTCTGCAACCATTTATTTCACTGTCACTTCAATAATCTTTCTGTAAATCATCATCACATCATGTGATTTGCACTGTGTGTGAAGTGCCACCAGGCCAGCAGTAACGCTCGGTCCTGTGCAGCCTTCCTGTCTATGCTGGTTCAGGAGCCCCTGTTTTATGTGCTCCTTAGGTACACAAAACTCTGCAAATTGCGTTTACCAAACAGGGGCATCAATCATTCCAGCAACCATTAAAAATTGCCAAAACATAGTTTATTTTGCAATGGGGTTAGAGCCATTGTAGTGGGGGTTGTTTCAAAGCCCACGGTAAACATTAACACAATGCTGCCATTAGTGAAACGCGCCTCTCTTCAGCCCATACACTCACCGCAGCTCTCAGGAGGACCCTCACCCAGTGCCTAATTTGTGGCGGTGCTTTCCGGTGCTCAGCACCAGCACTTAATTGCCAGCACCGGGGCTTATGACTGTCTGCCACATGGTAGTGGTGTCTGCCAATTTAGGTATGAGAACAACAACAACTGTTTTATTATTTCAATTTCAATTTCCAATTATTAGTATTTGCCTCCAAAGCCATTCGTATAGCTTTGGGGGCCTGTAATACTATGAATTGTCCCACTTTTAAGAGTGTGATGTTAGTGGTGTGTTGGTGCTGTCATTGGCAGTGCTGCCAGGGGCAACGGATGGTGCAAGCTCTAATGTCCTCCTGTCGAGAGCCCCAGCACTACGTTTTTTACAAATTAAGCACTGCCCTCACCATGAAAACAGACTCCACAAGGGGTGGATGGAAATTGTCCAATCGTTGGCAAGTGCGAGGTGAAGCAGGCTTTTAGCTCTGATGGTTGTAGAAAGCCAGCCTAACAGCTAGATTGATGTTTGCCAAGAGAACAAAAATAACGCAATGCATCAGAACTATTTGTTAGCTACACAGCTCGGGGTAAAAAAGACACTGCGCTTTCCAATGAAAACAGGGATGCCAGTAGACAATCTTCATTGTTTGTTCGTTAAAGTTGTGTAAGTGTGTGCATAGTGCATGTTTGAATCTGTGCATTCTCTTTACAAAAACAGAACTAATACCTGTCATAGCAGCAAGTGCTCTGTGATATCAATGAAGTAACACCAGATCTAAGTCTCCCCAGCTGAGGTGGATGGCTTTAAATATACACAAACTCACTTCCTCCAAACAAAAAAATGTAATTGTCTGAGAAACACAAACTGTTCCATAAAGTACACTTTTCATGTTGGTAAATTCTGTTTATTCGACTTCCAAATTGCATGTGATTTAATCGTGTATGCATACTACTCTCTTACAGGACACATTGTTTCCCACAAGCATAGGTATTACCATCAAAAGCCAGATATGGCAACCATAATGCCAAGGACAATACAATAGGCCAATAATGGGTACCATTGCGTGGATGCCACCTATGTGTCAGGTCTAGACACCATTAATACTATGGATGCCCAAAATATATTAAAAACGGTAATCAGGGTGGCACCATAAGGTTAAGGATGCCATCAGTTTGTCAATGGTGGTCACCATTATACAACATGTGGCTACCTCAATTTGACAATGATGCTAATATCCGAACACTGGCCACCACCGTGTCATGCCACCATTATGCCAGGGCTAGGCATTATAGTGCATGTGAGTATTGTCCTTTCCCTAAATCGGCACGTAGAGCACTGGAATGTTTCACATGTCCCTTTTCAATGCTCTAGTCATTTTAGCTAATTTATTCCAAAATTGTGCTTTAAATGCACTTTTAATTTTATCTTTTTCAAAATGTTCACCGGGGAGGGGAACCTCCTATCAAAACTTTACTTGGAGGAAGGCTCCCTTGCTGAAATTCAGATCGGGTATTACATCTGCCTTTCATCAGTGTCAGGTGAGGAGGATGTGGGCGGAGCCAATAGAGAGTGGGTGGCGCCAGTGGAGGAAGTGGGTAGAGCCAGGTGAACGTGGGTGTGGCCTCCGGCCAATATTTGAGCACCTGGACTTGATATTTTACAAATTAAGCACTGCTTACTAGTAAAACAAAGGCATTATTCTTAGCTAACAAGACCACTTCTTTCACCTGCAACACAAAACGTGGGAAAGAACAGATTCCACAGCGTGCATGAAATTCAAACCAATAATTCTAAAGCGAGAGTTTTCAAGGGAACTGCATTGAGGCCTACGAGGTTCAGCTAATATAAGAAAGCATCATATGAGCTTTACGAATTGGCATGGAAATAAGGCACTTTTAAGTAATGCATTTACCTACATGTAAAACGTCACAATTAATGAGCACATTTAGGACATGAATAATTGTCAGATGCACAACATGAGTTATTCACGTTAATGTTTCTGCTAGTTACATTCACTTTCTATGTTGATTCGCCATGGTCCTTTTTAATGGCCTAAACATGTCACGTTTTCATGTTAATACATTTCACAATTCTAACACTTTACATTAATATAACAAAGGATTATATGCGGATGTGGTCTACATGTGATTATAATGCACCCCTACAAAAAAAATGCCATTTCCACTCTATCAGTTCCCCCTTCTGATGACGTTGAGTCATCATAAAACACTTCAAAATCCCTGCAGAGTAGACTGATCTAAACAGATGTCGTAACTAATCTCCTCTGTATGAGCTCCTCCAATTTCATCAAATTCTCGTAATGACTGTTCTGAGTCTTTCCACCCTTCTCTCTCTCTCCCTTAAGGAGTTCTCCACTTGTCTCCCCTTGTGCCATTTGTATGCTCTTATCATTCCTATCAAGATGATGACACAGATTACAACAATTATTATTGCCTTCAAGATGTATCCAAGAATTCCACTTTCTAAATTAAAAAAACAACTTCCAACTACATCAGATCCCTTCCCAATCTTATCCCATACTCCCTCAGTTGCCATAACATGTATCTCATGATGTATCTCCGTCATATCACTTATATAAGCCCCCAGATCTTTACTTTTATCAGGGATATAAGTGCAACACTGTTGAACCTTCAGCATCCGACAGACTCCACCCTCTTTTGCCAGTAACACTTCTAATGCAAGATGGTTTCAAATCACCATTGCCCTTATCAAGACCATCTCCCCATCTATGAGTAGCAAATACTGAGCTGTTTTAACTAATAACTTATCTACAATAGTAGACAGCTTTCTGACCTTGATGTCATCCGATGCCATTCCTAAACTAGGAATCATCGCTCCAAATATATCTCGCAAAACTTCACCCGCACTCAGTCCGCTTTTCTTTCTATGGTTTAATTTTCCTTCCAAACCCTTCAAATCCTCAAAATGGTATGTCTTTGGAAACACAACTACCACATAACAAGTACCATACCAATTGCTCGTAAATCAAACATATGCATTCTTCCCACACACAAAATGTACTCCTGGCACCACTCGTACTGGCTCTAGTGGAAACATCTTCAACGGACCATTGACTAGAAAGATATGGTCACACACACTCTGTCCCACAAATACAGTATCATAGCGACTCTGAACTTGACGTAAGCAAAGCTTGCCTCATTCCCAATCTAGAGCTATGGGACCAGAACTTCCCTTAGCCTTGTGGGCTAACTATCAAGATTCTTATCCTTGTTATTAGACTTAACAACAAATTCCCTACATCTATCTTCTACTTGATCTATGAATATCTTTTCTCTGTCAGTTAGCATGTAAGTTAGGTTATGTCTGTATGCATAAGCAGTGTCTAATGTTACTGTGGGTGCAAAATACTTTCACATTCTCTCTTCTTGCTTATAATAATCATACTTGTTCAGACGTTTATATACTTGTATTTTTTAAAGTAGTACTTGCAATGGCCTTTCTTAACCTAAGAAATAAACTACAACTAATGCCATACGTCAAGGGAAGGTGCTGATATCTAATTCCCTCCTCATCCGAAGCAGGCAACTACATGCACACATAACAATAATCTCTCACTTTCATCGTATCAACATATTTGTAAAGCTGTTTGGCATAAGCATTCCATGTATAATCACTCTTAGACAAATCTACATGAAGAAAGTGACTAGTTTGCTCTATTAAGCCTTTTTCAGATCCTAGTGTACCCTCTCTTGAGGCAGCAGTGGTTGTTGTGAATGTCCCATGTACCACCCACTCCCTGCTGTTCATTTTAATGTGTGCCTAAAATTGACTCAGTAATAACTACAGCTATCACTATGATTATCCTTACAATAAGTATGCCTATAATACATTTGTGCCTACAATTTGAATTTCCAGACTCCATTTTAAAGTAGCTCAGATTATAGCTTGTAAGAGGTTCAATACACAGAGTTTCTTTCTCCAACTCTTATTCTCATGTAGCAACCTTCTTTGAATCTTGGAAAATTCTTTCACCAGTGTTTTGCACAAATTTTTATACAGCTTGGAAGACTTCCCTAGCCCTTTTTCTTCTTTTTCTAGATTATTTGTTTTTCTTCAAGCAACTTAGCTACAGTACAAAAGTTCAATTTACAACCCTTATGAGAACAGAGTCAATCTCCTCAATGGCTCGTTGTAACAATTCAGCTCTCAATGCTGCAATGTCTTGAGGAGACTGTGGCGCTCCAAAACTTGGAATTCAATGTCTTCTAAAATCAGAGTCTGTTAGCCACTCAACCTTGGTGGAAAAGGTACAGTCAATGACAGAAGTGTATTAGCCTCGATTCCAGGAACTCTCAGCAAGATCTTGACAATCAGTATCGAAATCTCGGATCTCGCTCTCCCCTGAATTTGTAACCAGATAATTCCACTCGGAAGAGGAATATCTCTGACACGGCAATCAAGCTGTTCTAGACCTTCTAGCACTTCCTGTGGCATACTCAGTTTCACACAGACCAGACTTCGAAGATTCACTTATTGGTGCAAGTTCTCCTTTGGATACAAGTCTCCTGTTTTTTCTCATCTGTCTCACAAGCCATGTCTCACCTGCAGCATATTTCTTCCTTAACTGCACACGACCATTTGTCACACCATTCTCTTCGGCTGAGCCAGACTCTATACCACTCGCAATGTAACTGTCTCTCTCAGAGTCTATACCAGGGCCTTGTGTGCCCTGACCCCCCTCAGCTTGATCTGGTGTGTATCCAACCTCTTCAGGAACCTTCACAGCTTGGATTGCCCTCTCCAGTGACCCCTCGGTCACGGTTGGTAATACTTCTGGGAGAGGAGATGTTTCATCTTTGGGACCTGTGACTCATTGATTATGGAAAGCATAAATCCAGTTTGGTACTCCTCCACACCTCACAGCAGTATTCGTCACCAGTATTACTTGGTATGGCCCAAGCCACCGAGAGTCAGGACAGATTTTCCTCACATGCTTTCTGGCGAGCACCCAATCACCTGGGTTCAGATCGTGGTAGAGATCTTTTGAGGTCTGTGCAGTCACAGCTTCAACCTGATGAGACACAGAATGAACCACATCAGACAATCCTTTATGGTAGTCTAGGATGAAGTCATCTGTGATATTTATCAAAGCAGTGGCAGGCACAGCAGTCAGACACATTGCTCTTCCCTCAATATATGATGGGGTGATAACACAGCTCTCCTGTTAGGAATGCTGAGCAAACTCATTAAAACCAGAGGCTATGCATCAGGCCATTTTTAAGGATGTTGAAGCACACACTTTAGACAGTCTCAATTTCAATTTCAAGGTTCCGTTGATTTGCTTCACCATGCCTGATGCCTCCGGTCTGTAACTACAATGTAATCTTTGATCCACACTCAGGGCAGTGCACAGTAATGCCATGACTTCATTATGGAAGTGCGTTTCTCTATCCAATTCCAATGTAGTTGGAAATCTGAATCTAGGCATGATTTCCCTTAACAATAACTTAGCTACTGTGAGGCTATCACACTTTCTAGTTGGATAAGCTTCCACCCATTGAGAAAAGATGCACACAACAACCAGGATGTATCTAAACCCATGACACACAGGCGTCTCAACAAAATCAATTTGGATCCAATTGAAGGGATCCCCTGATCTGCCAATGGGACTCAAAGCAACAACTGTCTTTTCCCCAGCATTCATTTGTTGACACATGACACACCGATGACACACCGATGACACACCGCTTTCACAATTACTCAAAACCTCGGATTAAACCAGGTCTGTCTGAATAATCTTATCATTGCATCCCTCCCTATGTGAGCTGCTCCATGAATTTGCCTTGCCATTGGGTGCACTAGGCAATCAGGTAACACTGCCATTCCATTGGCTGTCGCCCATATGTCATTCTCTCCCTTCTCACAACCTACTCTGATGTGACCCGCTTGTTCCTTATCCATGGCATCCTTTTGCAAACGTCTGACTTCATCTCATGTGTCTGCAATCGCTATCATCATGCTGAGTTCGGTCTTCTCTGTACTCTCATCAGTATATTCCCCATTGAAAACACATGCTTGTGTAGCACAAAAATGAGCAACCCCATTGGTGTACCTATTCCCTGTTGTAACAACATCATCTCCTCTTCCATGGGCTGCACACTTAACGACAACCACTTCTCTTGGTAATTGCAACGCTTCTAACAGTTGTCTCACATACTCCCTGTTCGTGATTGGAGAACCTGATGACGTTAGGAACCCTCTCTGAGACCATAGCTGTCCAAAGTCATGAATCACACCAAAACCGTACTGGTTATTTGTATAGATAGTGATTCGGATATGCTCAGAAACTCGATATGCACGGGTCAAAGCAATGGTTTCAGCCACCTGTGCGGAGTGTACTCCCATAAACAAGCCGCTTCCACCACTCCAGACATGGTACAGACGGCAAACGCTGCTCTCAGATTGCCTTCATTGTCACTTAGGCAGGAACCAGGAACAAAAAGAAGTTAATCAGGATCAGGCAATTGTTCATGAACAATGTCAGGTCTCGGCTTCATGCCAAGCTCAGTGAAATCCAAACAGTCATGGTCTCCACATTCTTCCCCATCAGTGTTTGGAACAGATAGCAGCACTTGCTCATATCTTATCAACCTGTTATTTTTCAAATGCTGTGTTTTGGTTTGCGTCATCAGGAGCTCAACTGCATGTGGTACATATACAGTGAGAGGATGACTCATCATAATGCTCTCCCATCGTTCAATACTGACACCTGTTGCAGCAACGGATTTAAGATCTGGGCAATGCTGAAGCTATAGGATCTAATGTAGCTAAGAAGTAGCCCACTGGTCTACGGGCACTCCATGTGTTGTCGTGTAGTTCCTATATAACCCATACAGGATCTGTGCGTTTGGATAACAAAAACTGTAGGATTGGTGGCAGACTGATTCTGTGCACCCCCACCGGATATGCTAGCCTGTCTGTATCAGCTAGCTCACAGTGCCACTATAATCTCCTCTTACCAAGGAGAGAACATGTCTACCCTGATCCCTCAGAATCGTAGAAACAATATACTACCTTTCGCTCAGTCCCTTGTGCTCACTTAGTTTGTCTCAGAGATACACAGAATAAACATACCGGGCATTTATCAATAAGGATTTATTGAACAGTTGTTATTCTAGTGTAGAATAGATGAGCTGCAACAACCATTAGACAGTAGCAGAGATATATGATTAGAATTACTATGAAAGTAAAAGGATGGTACAGTTCTATCTTTTTGCAGTAATAATTAATATATACAAGTACATAAAATACATGAAAAAAGTGCATTCTCCTACAATGCCTCCCTAACTAGATGTACCTAAATGTACCTAGCATCTGCGTAGGTGTTATGCCAAGAATCCCTCTAGGATCTAGTCATCCCCATTACCTGAGAATGAGAGAATATGGGACACCATCCTGGTCTTGAGTTGGACACCCCGCAAGGGATGTTAGACTACTGCGAGCTGGAACGTCTGCATGCAGGAACCTAAGCGTCTCTGGTCAGTGTGTCAGCCAGGAAGTATCGGTCTCCTCTCCCCTTGTAAGCAAGATGTGATGTATATATATCCATAGTTCTCCCCACGGGTCCTACCTTCCTTTTGTTATTGTGTGAGCCTAAAGGATGACTGTGGGCCTGAACTTTATACAGAGATATTATAGAGGAGATGGTAGTCCCGCTGTGCTTTCAAGAAACCTCATGCATAATGTATGAGATTCGGACTAGGGAAAAACCTGCGTTCTGAATGCAGTGTCATATCTAGGTAAAAGGTCAGTCCCTAAGAACCGTTATTTATGTAATGTAGGGAAGAATATAGGTGAAAGGTTGCAATGTTACTTGTGCCTATATAGGGTACCTACATGGAATATAACACCCACTCCTCTTTCGACTGGACGACATATGTAACTTATTACTGTACTACTGGTCTAACTAGATATAGCTCAAAGTTCATAAAACATTTGTTTTGCTAAAATGCCTAAGAAGGTATAATATTTTTCTAAAAAACGAATGTTAAAAGAAACATGTTTGCAAGGCATAGTTCTAAAGTGTCAGTAGTTATAGTCCGAATAACTATAAGCATTATAAAGCCATGTATGCCCTAAAAAATTTATGGAATGTCAATTTTGTTTTTTGAGTTCCCAAATTGAGCTTGTTTTTTTTAAAAGGGGCAAATTTCTTCCAGCACACGATGAGCCAAATTACTCAATTGTTTATGTGTCCTGGCTGGTAGAAGCAACATTTTTGTTGCCTGCTTCCGCTGTAGACGGCCCCTGTAGCACCTCGCAGAGTACGTCAATTGAGCACAGATGATGTTCCACACTGTCCGCAGCCGTTGCTGGGGCAGTCTATGTGCCGTCCAATGCCTGGGTGTCAGTGGAGGAGCCGGTGTCCATACCAACAGGTGCAGTTACTTGCTTTGGTGGCTCAAGGAATGCCGCCATCAACATTGGAATACGATGAGGACACTGCAGAACATGGGCCGTTATTGGGTCTAGTAGAGCATTCATGTCAGGTTGCGCACATGATGGGAGTGTCAAATAAAGGTCTAACATGCATTCTTCTCTGCAAAACAGGCATCGGAGGACAGATGCAGTCCATCCAGACTGGTCAAAATGACAAGAACCAAGATGCACTCAGTTCTCTTAGGCGAGGCGTGCCTAGATGTTGTACCATGTGGTCACAGTATTTACGCTCCAGGGGTGCTTTTTCCATCTCCTTGGTGACTGGGACGTCCATTGCGTAGCAGATAGAAAACAATCAGGATTCCTGCTATTAGACACAGGATTAGCGGAAGTCCTCCAAAGATGCTTCTGAATACGGAGTGTATGAAGTTTGGTATAACTCCAAGTACCGTCTGAAAGGTGCCTAGAAGTCCAGAACCTATGGTCTTAAATAGGTGGACTATGCCTGTTGTATCAGACATGTTACAGATGCGATTTACCATTTCTGCGAAATGGAAAGGGCAATGTGTATGGATAAGCGCCTGTTTCTCTGCTGAAGACTTTGCGATCTGGAGATCAAAAATCTCTTGTGCGGTGGGTAAGGGCACAGACTTCTGTAAAAGCATGGCTTTCATTCTGCCTGGAGTATCAAACCATATTAAAGAAACATTCAGTGAAGGCCATAACAGCGCCTCCCTGACTGTATGTGTCGGTGGAAACAATACTTGCATACAACAAGTAACCCTGGAGCTAACTGTCACCAGATATGCAATGCCCGGGAGCATTCCGCAGCAGCCTTAACTGTTCAGCATCCAGTAACTCCCATTTGAAAGTAGCCTGAATGAGGGAGTAATCACTGCAGCTGGGGCACCCCTAAGATGAAAGGGCAAGTTTGCTACAGAACCATTACAAGCCCCGTGCAGCATTTTATCCTGACATATGAGTGATCCACTTAAAGCGTTCTCACAGTTTGTACCGCTTAGAAACACTTCTCGATCCCTACTCCGGCATCAAAATCTGTATGGTAATTCCCATGATTCCTTAATGAATTCCTTACCCATTTTTTCATATCTGCCTGCCTGCTTTTGTTCAAGGCAATACTGAAACTGAAAAGTAGTGATGGCTAGATGTTATGTGGCCATGGATTAGCCATTCTGTGGACAGTGATTCTGTCACCGTAAATGGTAATCTATCCAGTTTTTCGATAGGCAGCATTGTAGATTTTGCTCCCCTTTGTACCATTTCTTTCTGCTTATCTGTTAGATTGTATTCAGAAAACAGAGACGTGCTGATGATAAAACGCCAAGGCACATAGCCTGCACGCAAAGATTGCAACGTCTAGCTTAACAACATAATAGAAACTAATTGAGATTGCCCATGTTGTAATATGGCCAAATCTTGTTCTAGTAAGTCTATCACAGAAGATACAATGTTTCCCAAGGAATATATCCTGGAGGTCAATGTTGTTAACCCATTGTCTACCACTGCTAGAGATTTTTCTAGATTTTTACGGTCTATTTCCCGTAATATCTCTGCGGCCTCCTGTTGGGATATTTTCCATATTTCCTTGTAGGCAGCATAAATGCCAGCATAAACAAAACGTTTCTGACGTGGCTTCCTGGGACCTAGTAAAAAAAAAACTAAGATACACATCCTTTGACAGTAAGGATAAGTGTTGCTTCACCTGTGTGAGTGCTGAGGTTTTTAACCAATCAAGGCACAACTTCCCAACACTGTCGGAAGTCACTACCCCTGGATGTTCTCTTTGTACATAACGCGGATCTGGCCTATGGATAGCGAACCCTTCGGTTTTACCCATGAATCTCTCCTGACAACTATTGGTGTCTGTGGGCCAAATCAACCATTTCTTTCAATCAGGGTCTGATCTATTGTATTGTATGATGTCATCTACTATAATCTCTTTCCGTGATGTTTCGTTACCCTCGGTCAGTGATGGTGTTGGCAGCCGAGGTGTGTTCAAGTCTTTGTTCTTGGCTAGTTCAAGGCAAGATGTCTGTTGCACTGTCTCATTCAAAAACATGATCTGCTGAGGGATGAGACATGCTCTAAATAAAGCTTCCGTTCCCTGAACTTGCCATTCTCTAGTAGCCCAGTCTTATTTTAAGTCTATGGTGTCTTTCCATAAGTCGTAATTTTGTTCAGACAACTGGGCAATAAAAGAAGCAGAGTAAATCTGTTTGGTGTTCGTTGACATATTTTTCTGTGCTGATGTTGGTGCAACCTCATAATATTATGAGGCTGGGTCAGACATATTAAACCCTGAAAAATATGGACATTTCTATGTAAATGTTTTTTAACTGCCTTTTGGCGGTGTTGGACAATGTTCCCACTGGTGGTATGTGAACACATTTCTAGGACTAGCAGATTTATGCAAAAAGTGATGACCATAATGCTGAAAACAATACATTGTTTCGAAATCTGGTGTGCTTTAAAATGTTTCACTATTTGAAGATTTGCAGCAGATTTTTCCAGATCAGACAACATATTATTTACAGTTTCAAAGTCCCAATCATCGGAAAATGTACTTGAGGTAATGATATCACTCAACGATATTTTAAATAAATGAGGAATTATTAAAAGTTCGGTCGGGTCAAATATATTGAAATCAACCTTGTCCCAAACTATACCATCCGGTATGGGAACTGCTGTAATGTTCACTGATGACAAGTCTCTTTGTTCTTGATGAGATAATTGATGTGGTTTTAAAATTAAATTCACCTTTTGCGCTGCAGTGCTTTGTCGAAGGTATTTTCCATTAACAAGCATGCTAAAAACTATTACTAAGCCTACCCAGAAAAGAAAGAAAAGTATCCCGGTGATTACCCATAGTTCTAACCAAGGTGACACCTGGTAAGTTTTTTTAAGAATGTTCAGAAAGTCTTTAACTTGCTGCTTGTGTGATTTTTGAGCTGGCATCGGTTCAGGTTCACTTGGAGCCAAAGAAAATGTTTCAAAGTTTATGAAGTAGCCAGAAGCAGTTCGATCAATTGTTTGTATTGCATCAGGATTTGTGGAAATCGTAGCTTGCTCTTTCTGAGGCATGTTGATGTAGACATCTGTATTTGGTCGAATTGAAATTTGTCTTTTATTTTGATTCTGAATTTGAACTTCAGGTTCAAGGGGAACGAGTTACATGAACTTCTTGAATTGTAGCGAAAGGAGGGTGTCTGCTACTTTGGAGTCCACGTGGCCTACTATTCAGTATCTTCCACATAGAGTAGTTTGATTAGGTCGATTGAGACAAATCTTTTCTCCTTTTTTCTGGCAAAAGGCAGTAAGAGTACAGTTCTTGTTCCTTCAACTACTAGGACCTATACAGGCTTTCTGTAGGATGGACAAAATTATTTCTTGTCCGCTATTTTCTCTCTGAAAAGATCCCTGGCTTTTGGGCTCCAGACAGGTCTTGCCATAACTGATTTGACTTCCTCAGTGGTGGTCTGCTTCAGGTGGACATTACTTCGTTGTGTCCTGGATTCATTTAGATCCTGTAAAACAGCCAAACGATCATGGATGTCAAAAGGTTTTGTCATCCACCACTGTGCTTTCACAATCAAGATCAGGTACCCACATTCTTGTCCCAAATTGGACCTCATATGGAGTGACCCCCCTAGAGAACTTCTTTGCATATTGTTCAAAGCCCGCTGCACTCCATACAGATATTTTACCCAGCTCTCACCTATGTCTAATACTCTAGCTGTTATAGACTGCTTTAAGTCTCGTTTTTTCCTCTCCACAACCAAATTTCCCTCGGGATGGTACGGAGAGGAGTACCGCAATGCTACACCCAATCCTCGCATGGCCTCCTTGTAAGCCTCCTTGCAAGCATCAGCCGAGCGTTGGTGCCACACCCATAGGAAACTTGAGCAGGAATCCAATGCAAACATGATATACCTGTAAGCTCTACCTCTTTGTAAAGGGCCGCAGTGGTCTAAGTAAACACAAACTAGTGGTTTGTCAGATATTAATAATGGAGTCTGCGCTGGATGTGTTACGGTGGAATCTTTCATCTGCTGGCAGATGTTGCATTTCGAGACATAGTCTTTAGTCTGCTTTGTTAATCCAGGCCACCAATAGCGTTGTTTCAATAAAGAAACAGTTGCCGTAACTCCTGCATGTGCAGAACCTATCTTTTCATATGCTGCTAGAATTAAACCTAACCTACGATCCATGTTTGGGATTGTTCTATCTCCCACTTCAGAAATCTGAGCAAGCAAATGGAATGCTATTGGCATCTAACTTGTAGGAGTACTTGAGTTAAAATCTTTTTGGTACTGCTTTGCTGTTTTTACGTGAAGCAATGACAGCCACCATAATCTCATCATCTATTTTTGTTTTAGAATGAGTAATTGCAGCTATGGAAGCCGTGCGTACAGCCCCCTTTGCGACCTCATCAGCCAATGAATTCCCTTCAACGTGAATGCCATCACGCTGATGACTCAGTGTATGTATCACGTGAGCCCTCGGTAGTTTGGTTTTATGCTTAATTGTGCCACCTTTTGCATCTTTGAACCCGTTTTGAATCCAGTGCTGTAAATATTAATTATATGACTGCACACGGTAAAGGAATTGCACACAATTATTGTGGGAAATTCTCGATCCGTATTTACCAGTGCTAGTCTCAAGGATTTTAACTCTGCCAGCTGTGCCGTGCAGTTTCCTAGAGATTGCGTTTTCATGCCACTTGGATGGAACTTTCCATCTCGCATGCGACCTTTAACAATTGCACATGCCGCGTTATATTGTTGCTTACTTTCTATGGCCGGTTGAGCAGATCCGTCAGTGTAAATTATATATTCATACTGATCTAGAGGCATTATTTTGTTTGGTAGAGGATATTCTTGTTTGTTTTGCAGGAATGCTTGTGTCTTTAGATTTGGGTCATACCTGTATTCTACATCTGTTGGAGTAAGAGAATTAGCCCATTGTATCCATCTCGGATGTAAGGCTTTAGCGTTAGGAACGCTCGCTTTTGTCACAGCCTCTAAGGCTGGAACTGGAGTCACTACTATTATTCGTTTACCCTGAGCCAGTGCTCTTTCTCTCTGATAGGAGTTTGTACTGCTGTCAGAATCTTTTCTGTAGATGTGAAGCGCATTTCAGCATTTGTGTGCAAACGTGATTTGTATGCAATTAGTACTGTTTCACCTTCATTATATGTCAGATAGGTCTACCCAGATTGACCCGCAATAATACGGATCACCAGGTTGCATACGTTTACGCATATCTGTAAGTGTTTGGAAGCTATCATGTCAGCTTGTAAGGATCGAAGTGTATCTGTGTGTTTCTGTGTCCATTGTCTTACTGAAAAATCAGGTTTTATTAAGTCGTAGAAGGGTTTTACTCTTTCTGCATAATCCAAATTGTATGTTCTATCAAAATTTAGGAATCTCAGGATTGATTGTAAACTTTTTTATGATTTAGGAGGTTGTAGCAGCACGCATTTTGTCTAAACAATTGGATGCCAGGCTTTTCCGTTCACTTGATAGCTCATATCCTAAAAACGGGACACTGAGGTGGGAAATTTTTGTTTTTTTAAAGTTGAATTTGTAGCCCTCAGATGCAAACCACAAAATTATGGTATTCACTATGTTCCAGTGCTCCTCTAGGTCATTGTCCTTTAGAAAAATATCATCCGCATAGGACAATGCCTCTTCATCCAAATTTTGAAGTAATTCAGTTACTCTGGCTGAAAACAACCCCGGTCTGTTCTTATACCCTTGGGGGAGTCGACAAAATTGCTCTGAGACCCTAGCGCTGAGAATGCTGTTAGATGTCAGCTTTCAAGCACTATATTTTGGGAAAAAAATCAATTTGAGATATCAAGTGTTGTTTTATATTTTTTCCGCACAATGTTATTCATTAATGCGGCACAGTGTGCATTTTGGACTGCAAATGTCTTAGTGAAAGTGTTTAAATGTCTGTAATCTAAAACTAGACGATATGAATTGTCAGGTTTCATGACTGGAAACAAAGGATTATTCATTGATGAGGTGCAATTTTCAATCACCCCTTGGTATTCAAGTTGATCTAAGATCTCCCTGGCCTGTTTTTTTTAGCTTCTTGCTTTATTGGATACTGCCGCTGTGCAGTTGGAGTATTTTTTAAAGGAATTATTTGGTGGAATCTTCATCCCATCCATAATGGTTTTTGTATACTGCTGGAGCCTGGGCTACCGCCCACTCCTGCGCATAAGTATGTTTTAGGTGCCTGGGAATATGATCTGAGAATGCCAGTAGAATTACAGTTTCCCCTTTAGGGTAATCCATGACGAGTGCTGGCAGCCAATCTCGTTTAGCTAACAAAACGTCATAGCCAAACATCAGGCTCTCCCAAAAGAGACCTCTCACTGTTCTACGTTTGTCCTCCTCCATCTGGAGCGTTATTTCATATACTTTATGTGGGACACTTACCCTTGTATCGGGTGTTTCTAACGTGATATAATCATTCAAGTCTGCTATCACCAGAAATTCCATCAGGTTCTGGTGAGATATTGTTACTTCTGCTGCACTGTCTAGCATCGTCAGAGCCCATTCCCCATTCAGTAGTCGAGTCCTCAGAATTTTGGGCATGTCTGATCTTTCGACCTGCAACCTTCTTCTTTTTGAACTGTGGCTTTTGCTTTGGCTTCTCTTCTTTTTTAAAAGTATAATCTTGAGCGTGTTGCTTGTCTCTGGACTTTGTGTGCTCTTTTTGTCTGTCTGACCATCCTTCCCTCTCTGAGTTTTTCAGTGAATCCTGAAAGGAATGAGAGGAACGTGTATCAGTATCCTGATACCCCTCAGATTTCTATAATATTATCCCTATTCCTGAGGTTATACCTCTTTTAGGAGGGCTCCTGTGGAGGAGATCTGCCTCTGAATTGAGATCTGTTTCCTTGAAAGTTTTTTTTTTTTTTATTGTCCCACTTCTTCTTATTTGAAGCAGGTGTCTGCTTGGAAGTGTCCTTTTCAGGACTGTCCATTAGTTGTGGTTTTAAAGCTTTCCCACCCAAAATGTCTCTGCCTAATTCTGCAAACGCAGTTTCAATTATTTTAGCTAATTCATGTTCCTGTTCTAAAGAACTGAACTCCCTTAGGCGTTGGCGGATAGCCACTGAAGATGCTTCCCCTTTAATATTAGCTACAATTATGGCTGATACCTGGGCATACTTACCTAGTAACTTCATCCCTAAGTTCAGAGCAGGATCTGCTCCGTACTCGTTTTGTATTTGTCTCAATTCATCTGGTACAACTGCTAATGACGGAATACCATGAGTCCTGGTATAAATGGCAGCAAAGACTGTACCCCAAGTGGTACAATCTTCTACTCGTGGTGTTATCCCCATGGGCAAGCAGATTGTTAGCATTCTGTGTTTTTCATATGGGGTAGGATTCAGGAATACTGCCTCTAGCTGTGTTATTTTCTGAGCTACCCAGAATGGCATTTGTTCACGTTTTGTTGGGCATTTTGCCCATCACTGCGTATAATGTTTGAGGTGTGATTTTAGTTGCTGTACCCTGAGCTTGAGTTCCATTTGTTGCAACTGTTGCCGGTTGGACTGTAAGTGTCCTTCTTTATCACGTCTTTGTGTTGTGTGGGTAAGACTCCGACTGGCATTGTTTCAATGTCAGGATGTAGTGTGTAGGCCGCTAATATTGGCCATGTTGCCCCTTCTCTTCCAAGCGGGCCAAGCCTCACTCTTCTTATGTGGCGTAGGGCACCTTTAAACCAGTATAAGTGTTCCTGGTACGTGAGCGGAACCTCAATGTCCTCAAACAGACAATATTCCGCTGGTGCATCTCCTTCTGTGTAGGAGTGAAATGTTTGTGATCTAGCATTTTCTGCTGGGAATGTAACCCACAAATAAAATACCTCTGTTCTGTATGACTCGTGCGCCTCAATCACGAAAGCTACTATACCACCCCTAGGTGATAAACCATGCTCTAGCAGTTTCAGGGTGACTGTATTTCTGATTTATTTTTTCTGCAATTTGTATTGCGTCTGCATCTTCTTCTCCGGCAGAGAGGTTTAGTTCTACTACTACGTTATCTCTGGTCTCAGTCATTTTTATAAAGACGAGCTTTCAAGGGAACTAAGATAAGGTGTTTATGCACAATTTAGGAACAATGTGTCCTTCAAGCTTGATTAACCAACAGCAATAAATAGGATCTTTTCACCTACTCAGCTGTGGCAGAGTTTGTGTCCCCCCATTCCAGACGTCTCTGGTGTTTTGTGAGTAGGGGTCTCTGAGAATAGCACAACTGAACTGCTCAGATCCTACTGTTAAATAAGTACCCAACCAAAGTTGGGCGCCATTTTGTGTAGTTCCTTTATAACCCATCCAGGGTCTGCGCGTTTGGATAACATAAACTGTAGGATTGGTGGCAGACTGATTTCGTGCACCCCCATCGGATATGCTAGCCTGTCTGTATCAGCTAGCTCACAGTGCCACTATAATCTCCTCTTACCAAGGAAAGAATAGTTTCTGACAACCTCAGAACATGACAACCCTGATCCCTCAGAATCATAGAAACAATATACTACCTTTCGCTCAGTCACTCGTGCTCACTTAGTTTGTCTCAGAGATACACAGAATAAACATACCGGGCGTTTGTCAATAAGGATCTATTGAACAGTTGTTATTCTAGTATAGAATAGATTAACTGCAACAACCATTAGACAGTAGCAGAGATATATGATTAGAATAACTATGAAAGTTAAAGGATGGTACAGTTCTACCATTTTGTAGTAATCATGAATATATACAAGTACATAAAATACATGATAAAACGCGCGTACTCCTACGATGCCTCCCTAACTAGATGTATCTAAATGTAACTAGCATCTGTGTAGGCGTTATGCCAAGAATCCCGCTAGGATCTAGTCATCTCCATTACCTGAGAATGAGAGAATATGGGACACAGTCCTGGCCTTGAGTTGGACACCCCACTAGGGATGTTAGACCACTGCAAGCTAGAGCATCTGCATGCAGGAACCTCAGCGTCACTGGTCAGTGTGTCAGCCAGGAAGTCTTGGTCTCCTCTCCCCTTCTAAGCAAGATGTGATGTATATATACCCATAGGTCTACCCAGGAAACCTACCTTGCTGTGTTACTGTGTTGGCCTAAAGGATGACATTGGGCCTGAACTTTGTACAGCGATATTATACAGGAGATGGTAGTCCTGCTGTGCTTCCAGGAAACCTCATGCATAAATATGAGATTCGAACTAGGGAAAAACCCGCGTTCTGAATACAGTGTGGTATCTAGGTAAAAGGTCAGTCCCTAAGAACCGTTATGTGTGTAATGTAGGGATAAATATAGGTGAATGGTTGCAATGTTACCTGCGTCTATATAGGGTACCTATATGGAATATAACAGTGTCTGGCTGACTATAGAGAGAGTGCAACCTTGCCTCGCATGGCAGAACAGCGAAAACGCTTTGTTGTAATTAGGCATTCCTAAGCCTCTGCTAAAACGTGAGAAAGAACAGATTCCACAGCGTGCATGAAATTCAAAACGATAATTCTAAAGCGAGAGTTTTCCAGGGAACTGCATCGGCGCCTAAGAGGCTCAGCTAATATAAGAAAGCATCATATGAGCTTTACGAACTGGAATGGAAATCAGGCACTTCCAATTAATGCATTTACCTACAGATAAAGCGTCACACTTGATGAGCACATTTAGTACATGAATAATTGTCAGATGCACAACACAAGTTGTTCACGTTAATGTTTTGTGCTAGTTACCTTCACTTTCTACGTTGATTCGCCTGGTACTTTTCAATGGCCTGAACACGTCACGTTTCCATATTAGTACATTTCAGAATTCTAACACTTTACATTATTACAACAAAGGATTATATGCGGGTGTGGTCTACACGTGATTATAATGCACCCCTACAAATAAAATGCGATATCCACTCTATCAGTACTTTAAGACCCCCGTGGAAATGATTGCGAGTACCCAAGCATTAGGATTTACCATCAAAATTAATAATAATTACGCGTAATTATATATATATATACATATATGTATATTACCTACTGGCGGTCGCCAGTAGGTAGTTATAGTTAGGACCCTGTTTCCATAGGAAATCCGCAACATTCTATTTGGAATAACTTTGGCGCCGGTCGACGAATCCTCGCGAAATTTTCAAAATAGGTGGGGCGCTACGCTCCGCTCCTACCCTGAAAGTCTCGGGGGGATTCGTCAAGCGGGGGCTCAGAAAAAAGGGGGGTCCCAAAACACGTTTTTCCCATGCATTTTTCCATAGGACCTTTAGACACAGCTACAGCCCGAACGGCTGAACAGAGTTACTTGAAATTTGGCAGAGAGGTAGTCCTCAGGTCAAGGAAGTGCCTTTTGTAGGTCTGGTGTAAATCTGTTGAGTAGTTCCTGAGAAAATAGCATTTAAATCAATATATATATCCGTGGCAGCTTACGGTGCGCTTACCGTGCGCTTACGGTAAGCTTACCGTACGCGTACGGTGACGTGCGCGAGCGCGATTCTGATTGGATGTTAGATCTTAGTAAACATTCGAATCGGTCGAAACCAGGAAGCGGCGGCCGCCATTTTCTCTCTCGCACTCTGAGTGGGGATTAAAAAACAAAGGACCAAAACATGTAAAGGGGCTGTTTAGACAGCTCCTAAGCACCTAGCCATGTTGGGGGAGTCCCCAAAGATCCCCCAAGGCCAAAAACGGAATGTGCCCGAAGGGCACCATTTGTGCATGGCATATCACAGATGTGAAAAATTAAAATATTACCTTTCACAACGAAGCGCATCATATGTCCTCCATGTGCGCACGGTGCGCGAAGTGCATCGTGCGTACATGGCCCATCTAGCATAACGTGGGCACGCGGTGCGCGTAGCGCACCGCGTGCCCACCGTGCGTGCACGGCACTATCTGCGTAAAGTGGGCGCGCGGTGCGCGAAGCGCACCATGTGCTCACTGTGCGCGCACGGTGCGCGAAGCGCACCGTGCGCGCACGGAACGAACTGCGTTAAGTGGGCGCGCACGCCACGAATGGCGTAAAGTAACTTAGCATTTAAAAAAACGTACAAATTCACTGAAAAAACCATAGGTTTCACACACGTTATAGTTAGGAATTAGCATTTAAAAAACCTTGCAAATTCACTGAAAAAACCATAGGTTTCACACATGTTATAGTTAGCGGAAATTTTACTTATAAAAAACCAATGAAATTCCCCCGTTATAGTTAGTGCAGGCAACTATAACTCACGCGACCGCAATCTTCTGCTGATGACATATATGTCTTTATGAAAAAAAAATATTTGTAATATATGTATAGCTAAAAATTTATGGAAGAAGACATGGGCAAATAAGTGTCTAAATACAGTATTAGCATCAGCAGAGGATTGCGGTCGCGTGAGTTATAGTTGCCTGCACTAACTATAACGGGGGAATTTCATTGGTTTTTTATCAGTAAAATTTCCGCTAACTATAACATGTGTGAAACCTATGGTTTTTTCAGAGAATTTGCAAGGTTTTTTAAATGCTAATTCCTAACTATAACGTGTGTGAAACCTATGGTTTTTTCAGTGAATATATTAAATATATATAAATACGTATATATTTATTTATATATATATATATATATTTTTTTTTTTTTTTTTTTGTAGCAACGAATATAAACAATTCAAATTATGCGTGACATCCAGGTGTCAGAAATTTGTGAGGAGCAGGTTTGTTCCACTTCGATCCATATGAACTTGAGCTATATTTATTTATTCATTAAAAATGTATTTGTTAAATATTTTTTCTACTTTTATTTAGAACATTATCTGAAATACCATATTACATTTCATGACAAGTGCAAAAGACAAAGCCACGTTGTGATCCCGACGTGATTTTAACACGCAACCTTCTGATCTGGAGTCAGACGCGCTACCGTTGCGTCACGAGATCACCTGCATGTGCTGCTGGAGAATGATACACAAGTCAGTAGTGACGTCAGTGATGGTCTGCCACTGAGATATTAATTTGTTGGTTTTCTAACAGGAAATAAGGGGTTGAGATGAATAACGTTATTCTGTTAGCGGGGCCCTCAGTCAAGTGTTTTTACCGTAGAAATGTACAAATCAGTGACTAAATCCGGCTGCCAAATTCGATTCATTCCGGCTAGAAGGCTAATTCAAGCTCCTGCGTTGTATGCACCCCAACATTTCCTGTCACCCCTAAACTTCCTTTTCTGCTGGCGCTGCTGCGTTATGGTCCTGTCAAGTGTGACACAGACTGTGAAAAATAAAAATGTCTTCCATCATCACAAGCGCAAGATCAAACAGTGTCACGCAGATAAGCCGAGATCCCACGAGCTCAGCGGGAAGGCCTTTCAGCTCCGCCTCTCGGACAATCATTGGGAGGAGCTGTGTTTTGGGGATCACCTTTTTTTCCGCAATTAGTTAGAATGTCACGCATGAGTTGAAGCGGAGAGATGGTTCTGGGGTGATCTGTGTCAGTTGGCATTACTCAGCTGTACACTGAGAGCCCTGAAACAGCGGCAGACAATGCTGCCCCCCAAACCCCTGTGCACAGGGGTACCTCGTTGGAGTCGCTACTCGCGCTATGCAAATGTCCTGAACTTTTCAGTCCCATAAAACTCTTCTGTTGTATGTAGTGCGTGGCTCCAGGAGCATCAGAAAGGTATCTATCAACAGTGCAGCAGGTGCAGTGGCACCGGGGTCGTCGTTGGGGTTGAAAGGCCCACCGCACCCCAACTACTGTTGTCGTTTACTACTTGGCTAGAGGCATGGGTGCATTACCTTCTCTTTCCTCCTTTGATTTATTTGCAGCCCCGTGAAATGGATACAAAAAAGAAACACACTTTTACTTGAAATGTCGTCTTTTTCTGACATTTTTCAATTTCTGAGTGCAGCCTCGGGGGAGAGAAATAAAACATTCAAAATATGAAAAATAGCTAACTAACTAAAGTAAGACAGAGTGGTTGCAAGGTGGCCAGATCGATTTATTCGCATCTAAAAACATTAGCGCCACTTCACAGTGTTTGCCAGTGAAGGGATACTTTTGTTTTCTCGTCTCTCTTTGACAACATTGTTTTCCCTGGATGGTGAAATGCCCTATTTCTGGAGGTACTGAAATACATGCTTGATGGGTGAATTGGAAAACAAAATGTGTACAACGGCTGTGTGTTCAAGGATGTGGTCTTTTTAAACCATACTGCTTACGTTTTGTAAGGATATAAGCAATGGGCATTGAAACGGGTCACTTCTGGGCCCTGTAATCATGGCCTTAACTTTTCAGGCAAAAGCACTCACTAATTTCTGAATAATGAGTGTAAAAAGAAAAAGGTAACTATGTTGTTCCTGCTTACATTTCTCATGCTTTACTTAATCTTGCATTCCCTATGAGTGTTTGCTTTTTCTAGGATGTTGTTAATTTTTTTTAGGCAGCACATTGCTCTTATCGAGTGCGTAATTTGAATTGAGTCACATCCAGGTGTTTATAGCGGGTCAGTGCAGTGCAAGTTTCTCTCAGTGGGGCAGTATCGTGTTCAGTGGGGGAGAGGATGTGGCATCAGGGTCGTAGCCACGGGAAGCCCAGCTGGGCCGGGCACCTCTAAAATCACGTTTGGATCCCCTAAAAATTCAAGTGCCCTATTTGAGCCTAATTTTTTAGACTGCCAGTCCTCAATCTTTCAGCAGGCTGCTCCATGAACCATCCAAGACGTGTGTAATTATCGGGCCAGACTCACGTCCTGTGCCTCTGACAGGGGCCAGTGTGGGGGAGGGTGAATGGCCACACCCTTGTTCCCCGGGCACAGCAGCTTCTTCTCCGATCTGGAAATACACAGGTGGTACAGGCTGGTACACCCCCATCCCTTCGTGCTGCAGCATGCTTGTCTGCGACTGCCTATGTCACTGGCCCCTCGGCCCTGCCATGGCTGTTGTCACCCTCAGTGGTAAAATCTACCACTCTTTTTCATCTCTGCACCCTGTCAGGGCATTCACCATCACAATGCTCCTCCTGGCACTTGGGATCGGCTGGCCTGTTGGGAGATGACCAGGTTTTTGCCGGTTTGCAACCCTGTCCTACTACTGCCAGATAGCACAAGGACTCCGACACACCGCATGGTCAAAGCTGCTGAATTTGGAACTGGGGAACCAGGTTCAGCCTTCATGACCAGTCCACCAGACCACTTGTTAGAAGGCGACCTCAGAGGGGCCCGGAAGGGGCCCTGACTGCCCTGAGACCTACCCTCGAGGTATCGTAGCCGGGCGCTGGCGGGAGACTCCTCAGGGGAGGAACCTCGTATCTAGGATCGTACACTCGGCACCACACGACAGAGAGACACTACACGAGGAGTTCTTAAGAGCAAATCTTTATCAGATCAGAGAGGTAGGATCTTTATGATTAGCAAGGCAAAATATATACAAGTAGAGCGCGGGCTCACCAAGTCTTGGAGGGGAGATAGGAGGTAGCGGGACAGTCTTTGGGGATATGGATCAAATGCAGGAGCGTACCCGGCGCACAGCTCACAATCCTCGAGCTGGGGGATACGCTTGTCGTCGTGGGGTCCGGCGGGACCAAGAGAGTCTGTGGGAGCTGCGAGTCACTCAGCAAGCTCGAGTATAAGTTCGGAGCTCTTACGATCTTCGGGGAGCCGCGAGTCACTCAGCAGGGCTCAAGCACAAGTTCGGAGGTCTTACGATCTTCAGGGAGCCGCGAGTCACTCAGCAGGGCTCAAGCGCAAAGTCGGAGGTCTTACGATCTTCAGGGAGCCGCGAGTCACTCAGCAGGGCTCAAGCGCAAAGTCGGAGGTCTTACGATCTCCAGGGAGCCACGAGTCACTCAGCAGGGCTCAGGTGTTTCCAAGGCGAATCTGCCGGACAGTCCCAGAGCACCCCTTGTTATAGGGCGACTCCTCTTTGATGTCCGGAGTCTGTGCAGGTAGGGGTCTTGTCACCTGGGGGTCGCTTGTTGGGGGTTTCCTGCCATTGTCCTTTGATCCTTTCAGGGCCGGGTCGGGAGGAGCCCCAGACACCCAGCAGGCGTGGAGCCAGCCCTCGGGGAGGCCGGCGGGTCGATCGACACCCACCTTCCCAGGGAAGCGCAGAGGTGTGATGGAAACTACTCCTCCCTTTCTCATCCCAAGGGGAGCGCGATGTCCTCCAGCCGGAGTGGCGCCTCTAGGCTAGGGTCGTGCTGGGGCCGGGCGGCCATCTTGGTGCATGCAGTGGGCACGCGGGCCCGGGGATGGCCGAAGGAGGAAGGCCACGGACGGGGGAAGTCCGGGTCGGGTGTGTGTGTTCTGGTGGGAAGGATCGGCTAGGCCGTGGGCTCGGGGCTGGTGTGAGGTGCAGGGGTCAGGTCTGACTATGTTACGAGGGCCGGGTCTAACACGCGTCCCCCCCAGCTGAAAGCCGGAGAGAACTACCCATCCTCTTGGGGGTTCTCTTCGCTGAGGCGGAAGAATCGGGAGAGGCCATCGGCGTTGGCGTGGTCCGTACCAGGGCGATGTTCCACGGTGAAATCCATCCCCTGGAGGGAGATTGACCACCGCAGAAGCTTGGGGTTTTCTCCTCGCATCTGCATGAGCCATCGCAAGGGGTGATGGTCGGTTTGGACCCTGAAATGGGTGCCGAACAGGTAAGGGCGTAGTTTCTTGAGGGCCCAGACTACGGCGAACGCCTCGCGCTCGATGGTACTCCATCTCTGTTCCCGGGGCAACAGCCTTCGGCTGAGGAAGGCCACGGGCTGGTCTAGACCCTGGTCATTTACCTGGGAGAGGACTGCCCCGATGCCATGCTCGGAGGCATCCGTTTGTACCACAAACTCTTTGGAGTAGTCGGGGGCCTGGAGGACGGGGGCCGTACACATGGCTGTTTTCAGGGCATTGAACGCCTCTTGGCAGGCAGGGGACCACTGTACCTTCTTGGGCTGCTTCTTGGACGTGAGTCCCGTGAGGGGACCGACCAGGCTGTCGTAATTCCGGATGAATCTCCGGTAGTAGCCCGTGAGGCCCAGAAAGGCTCGGACCTCTGTTTGGGTAGAGGGGGGTTCCCAGGCTAGGATGGCGTCGATTTTGGGCTGTAGAGGGGCGACCTGCCCGCTTCCGACCTGGTGCCCCAGGTAGGTTACCGAACCTTGCCCAATCTGGCATTTGCTGGCTTTCACGGTGAGGCCCGCCTGGCGTAGGGCGGTTAGCACCCTCCGGAGGTGCTGGAGGTGCTCACTCCATTCGGAACTAAAAACTGCAATATCGTCGAGATATGCAGCGCTGAATTTTTCCAGCCCGGCCAGGACTCTATTTACCAGTCGCTGGAAGGTGGCCGGGGCATTTTTCATCCCGAAGGGCATCACGCGAAAGCGATAGTGCCCATCCGGGGTGGAGAAGGCGGACCGCTCCTTGGCTCCCTCTGTGAGCGCAATTTGCCAGTAGCCGCAGGTGAGATTGAAGGTGCTGAGGAACCGAGCAGCCCCGAGCCGGTCAATGAGCTCGTCGGCCCGGGGAATGGGGTGGGCATCGGCTCGGGTGGCTTCATTGAGTCCCCGGTAGTCCACGCAGAAGCGGAGTTCCGGGGCGACCCCGGGGGCAGCTGCTTTTGGGACCAGGACCACGGGGCTGGCCCAGGGGCTGTCTGAGGGTTTGATCACGCCTAGGGTCAACATTTTCGAGACTTCGGCTTGGATACAGGACCGGACCCGATAGACTCGGTAGGCTCGGTGTCTCACTGGCGGGCTGTCCCCGGTATCCACATCATGGACACACCAGTCGGTGACCTTGGGGACCAGGGAGAAAAGGTCCGGAAACTGCCCTAGGAGCTGGCGGCAATCCTCACGTTGCTGGGGAGTGAGAGACGGGGAGAGGTTCACTCCCTCTACGGAGCCGTCCTTCTCCTTGGTGCACAGGAGATCAGGGAGAGGATCTGACTCTTCTTCGGACCCGTCGTCAGTGGCCAGTAGGAGGCTCAGCTCCGTCCGCACAAAGTGGGGCTTGAGGCGATTCACGTGGAGGACCCGGAGGGGGTCCCGGGGTGACTGGACGTCTACCAAGTACGTGACCGGGCTCTTCCGCTCAACTACTTTGAAGGGCCCGGTCCATTTATCATGGAGAGCGCAGGGTTTCACGGGGGCCATGACCCACACCAGCTGGCCCGGCTGAAACTCGACCAGCGCGGCGTTCTGGTCATACCAGCGCTTCATCTCCTCCTGACTCGCCTCCAGGTTGGCCTCTGCCATCTCCCGGAACCTCCTAGTCTGATTTCGGAGGGTCAGGACGTAACGGAACACATCTCGGGGGGGGCCTCGGGGCGCCGCCTCCCACTCTTCCTTGACCAGGCTGAGGGGCCCCCTGACGGGGTGCCCGTAGAGTAACTCAAAGGGGCTGAAACCCAAGGATTTCTGGGGAACTTCTCGGTATGCGAATAGGAGGCAGGGGAGCAGGAGGTCCCACTTACGCCGGAGGGGCTCTTCCAGGCCCGCGATCATCCCCTTCAGAGTCCGGTTAAACCGCTCTACCAGGCCGTTTCCTTGGGGGTGGTACGGGGTGGTGAACTTGTAGGACACCCCGCACTGTTGCCATAAGGACCTCATGTATCGGGAGATAAAGTTGGTACCGCGATCGCTCACGACCTCGCGGGGAAAACCCATGCGGGAGAAGATCCCCATCAACGCCCGGCCCACCACGGGGGCCGTGACGGTGCGCAGGGGGATGGCCTCAGGGTAACGGGTGGCATGGTCCACCAGGACGAGGATGAACCGGTGCCCCAGGGAAGTTGGGGGGTCCAGAGGTCCTACAATGTCGATCCCGACCCGCTCAAAAGGGGTACTGACGACAGGGAAGGGTTGGAGGGGAGCCTTGCGCTTCTCTCCACTCTTCCCACTGGCCTGGCACGTGGTACAGGACTTGCAGTGGGCTTCCACATCCGCTTTCATTCGGGGCCAGTAGAAGTGAGTCACGAGGCGACTGTATGTTTTGTCCTGACCCAAGTGGCCTGCAAGGGGAACGTCGTGGGCCAAGCCCAGGAGGAGGTTTCGGAAGCGTAGGGGTACCACCAGCACCCGGCCGGACCCTAGCTCCACCGACTTCTGTTCACTGTAAAAAAGGTCATTCTCCCAATACACCCGGTGCGTCCCCGTTTGGTCGCCTGCGGCCTGGGCCTCTGCCTGTTGCCGGGGCCCGACCAGGGAGGGACAGGTAGCCTGCTCTCGGCAGAACTCCTCTCGGGAGGGGCCCCCCTCGTGGCGCCACTGGGCTAATTCGGGCAGATCGCCTAACTCGGTGTCTGGGGTGGAGTCGGAAGGCGGGGGTTCGTCACTGGCGATCGACTCTTCTGGTGAGGGGATGTGGGGACCCTCGGCCGGGACCATCCCATCTTCAGGGGTCGGGGCGTCGTCGACGTCCCTCAGGGGGGTCAGTCGAGCCGCCATGGATCGAGTGGTGGCGCACACCCACTCAGGGAGGCCCATCATCCCTAGGTGGGTTTTGCGCTCAACTTGTCCCCAGGGGGAACTTTCCAGGTCGTTCCCCAGGAGACAGTCGACGGGTTGGGAGGTTCTCACTGCGACCTTCAGTTTACCGACCACCCCTCCCCACTCGAAGGGCACCAGGGCTACCTTACATAGGCTTTCTGTGTTGTCGGCTGAGATGACAGGGCAAAATATGTTGGGGAGGACCTGGTCTTCGTGGACTAAATGGCTGAGGACACCGGTGATGCTGGCCCCGGTGTCACGGAGGGCTTCTACTTGGTGGCCATTGATCGTTACGAGCTGCCCATATTTTTTTGTGTTAGAGGGCAGGAGGCTCCCAGGGACCATCTCTCTATCTCCTAAGGACACTAGGGCCATAGCGGCGGGTTCCCACTCCTCGCCATCCTCAACCTCCTCCCCCAGAGCTACATTGGCTATCTGTCTAGCGGGGGGTGCTGCCTGGGTGGTGCGTGGGGCCATGGGGCATTCAGGGTCGTTGGCGTAATGCCCGGGCTTCTGGCAACGGAAACAAGTGATGGTTACCCGGTGCCCCCGTCTCAGGGGGGGGCCGGATACAGCTGGTGGGGGTGCCGGGAAAGGTGGAGGTTGGGACTTCGGGGGACTAGCCTGGGACTCTCTCTGCCCTCCCTGGTTCCCCCCCCCCTCTCTGGCGGGGTGGTCCCTGACTCGTTCGGTATACTCTCCTACAGGGCCCCGGGAGACCCGGGTGTTGGTCCAGCGATCCGCCTCGACAGCCAGCTTTCTCGGGTCCGTGAGCTTGCTGTCGAGCAGATGCTGGCGTAGATCCACAAAGCAGTTGGCAGCCAGGTGTTCCCACAGCATAAGGTTGGTTAGTTCTTCCAGGGTGGTTACCTTGCTGCCCTTGATCCACCCATCGAAGGCGCGGCTGAAGAAATTCACATACTCCACCCAGGTGGTACCCGGGATCTTCCTGCAGTCCCGGAGCCGCTGGCGGTACATCTCCGGGGTGAGGCCGTACCTTGTGAGGAGGGCCGCTTTCATGTGTTCATAGGAGGTCTGCATGGAGGTGGGTAGGTCGAGCAGGGTGTCTCTCCCTTCGCTCAGGAATCGTCCCCATAACCCAGCCCCCCAATCCTTCTGCGGGACCCGATGGGAGGTCATGGTGACCTCGTAGGCCCGGAACCACTGCTGAATGTCATCATTCTTGTAATATTCTTTGACCACATCCTTGGGGATGTGGACCTTCTGCTCCGTCGGGGCAGCCGCCTCCCGGTTCCCCGGGGGCCGCGCTTCTTCGCTTCTTGCTTTCAGTTCTATTTCCTTCAAGCTTTGTTCATGTTCCAGTTGAAG
This sequence comes from Triturus cristatus, assembly GCF_964204655.1. Taxonomy (NCBI): domain Eukaryota; kingdom Metazoa; phylum Chordata; class Amphibia; order Caudata; family Salamandridae; genus Triturus; species Triturus cristatus. The sequence continues at coordinate 722,791,321 of NC_140595.1, forward strand.
TCTCCTTCCCTCGTGTTCTCGTTGGAGTTTCTTCTCTTCTAGTTCTCCTTGTACTCGCAACTGTTCTACTGCTAGCTTTTTCTCGGCTAATTTCAACTCGCCCTCAATTTTGAGTTTGGCTAATTCGAGCTCGTGATGGCGACTTTTTTCTCTGTCTGCGAGTTCCTCCGGGGATAGGCCCCCGTCTGGTACGAAGCCTCGCACCTGGTTGCTGCTGCGTTCTCCTTGGGAGGGTCCAGCTTCGTTGTGGGGCTCCCCCGCTCCTTCTGGGCGGGAGGCTCCAGAATCCACCCAAGCTTTCAGTGCCTTTTTAATGTCTTCTTTGGTGTTGAGACCAGTGGTAGCGATTCTGAGTTCCTTACAGAATTGTTTTAGTTCTTTGTGAGTGTACTCTTCCAGATGTTCCACCTGGAACAGGGTACTGGCGTCGTCTTCTATGAGAACCACGGCGTTTCCTTCTGCCATCTTTGTCGGTAGTGCGTCAGCCGTTCACGGTACGATCTCTTAGATTATGGGCCCGAATCCCATCGCTTGCCACCAATGTTAGAAGGCGACCTCAGAGGGGCCCGGAAGGGGCCCTGACTGCCCTGAGACCCACCCTCGAGGTATCGTAGCCGGGCGCTGGCGGGAGACTCCTCAGGGGAGGAACCTCGTATCTAGGATCGTACACTCGGCACCACACGACAGAGAGACACTACACGAGGAGTTCTTAAGAGCAAATCTTTATCAGATCGGAGAGGTAGGATCTTTATGATCAGCAAGGCAAAATATATACAAGTAGAGCGCGGGCTCACAAAGTCTTGGAGGGGGGTTAGGAGGTAGCGGGACAGTCTTTGGGGATAGGAATCAAATGCAGGAGCGTACCCGGCGCACAACTCACAATCCTCGAGCTGGGGGATACGCTGGTCGTCGTGGGGTCCGGCGGGACCAAGAGAGTCTGTCGGAGCTGCGAGTCACTCAGCAGGCTCGAGTATAAGTTCGGAGCTCTTACGATCTTCGGGGAGCCGCGAGTCACTCAGCAGGGCTCAAGCACAAGTTCGGAGGTCTTACGATCTTCAGGGAGCCGCGAGTCACTCAGCAGGGCTCAAGCGCAAAGTCGGAGGTCTTACGATCTTCAGGGAGCCGCGAGTCACTCAGCAGGGCTCAAGCGCAAAGTCGGAGGTCTTACGATCTCCAGGGAGCCGCGAGTCACTCAGCAGGGCTCAGGTGTTTCCAAGGCGAATCTGCCGGACAGTCCCAGAGCACCCCTTGTTATAGGGCGACTCCTCTTTGATGTCCGGAGTCTGTGCAGGCAGGGGTCTTGTCACCTGGGGGTCGCTTGTTGGGGGTTTCCTGCCATTGTCCTTTGATCCTTTCAGGGCCGGGTCGGGAGGAGCCCCAGACACCCAGCAGGCGTGGAGCCAGCCCTCGGGGAGGCCGGCGGGTCGATCGACACCCACCTTCCCAGGGAAGCGCAGAGGTGTGATGGAAACTACTCCTCCCTTTCTCATCCCAAGGGGAGCGCGATGTCCTCCAGCCGGAGTGGCGCCTCTAGGCTAGGGTCGCGCTGGGGCCGGGCGGCCATTTTGGTGCATGCAGTGGGCACGCGGGCCCGGGGTGGCCGAAGGAGGAAGGCCACGGACGGGGGAAGTCCGGGTCGGGTGTGTGTGTTCTGGTGGGAAGGATCGGCTAGGCCGTGGGCTCGGGGCTGGTGTGAGGTGCAGGGGTCAGGTCTGACTATGTTATGAGGGCCGGGTCTAACACCACTCTTCTGAGGGAGCACATTCCCAGGCTAGACCTTAGAAGGCTCAGCTAGACCTTAGAAGCCCTGGTGTCTTAGCACCAGCAGGTGGAACATAGCGGTGGCACGTGTGGGTTAACCTTGAAGGCCTGTCCACCATAATCCATAAAAAAGTTCATCTGCAGTCTTGCAGGCAGGCCTATGAAGCAGCACGCCATAGAGTGACAGTGACTCTGTCACTGAGGTCACAGGACCCTTGAGCAGGGTGGCTCTAGGGCAGTGCGACTGCACCAGGCGCTGACCAGCCGCAGTTCGTGCAGGTAACATCGGTGGGGCAGAGAGGCCTTGTAAGGGGGGATTTCGAGGGACAACGCAGAGGGAAAATTAAATAAAGAATTAATTTTCCATCGGCATCGTCCCTCGAAATCCCCCCTTACCCGGCCCCACTGCCCCACTGCTGTTACCTGCATGGACTGCGGCTGGCGCTGACTTCAGGTGGGGGCGTCGTGTTTGCAAGTATAATATGGTTTTAAAAGCACTTGCTGCCTCCTTCCTGGCTTCCAAAAAATTTCGGCAACAGTAAAAATGTCATGATAACTCCAGTGATTAATGTTCTTAGTAGAGAGAGATGGTGTTTTGTCCCGTGGACGTTTTGACTCATGGAAAGGAAGCACAGAAGGTTAATGTGCCTGCTGCTAATAACATGTACCATGCAGATCACAAAGTGCACATAATGTAAATAGGTCAGTGGGTTACTGCTTTAGTCAGAGAGACCCTATTGTTACTTGCATTTAATGTTAAAATCCCAACAAAGAACAGTGAGCTATTAACTGTCATGGAAGAGTTGCATGCAAACTGCAAGGTATAAATTAGAGCGTTATGGTTTTTTCCCAGTCTTTGATTATCCTAATGTTGCAAAAAAGGGTTCATTTGGGTAGAAATCAATTCTGATTATTAAAGAGAACCCCCAACCATGGTATTATGCTTTAAATTCAGAGTTTGTGTTTCTCCAGACCAATCTCTATTAAACTATGCTGCCCACTAGTATGGTTGTCATGTGACTCCTACACCTTGTAGTCCTTTGTCTTATGTAACATTTCCGATACAGTGATTTACACATGTATGATTGAGTGCTTCTGTGTAATATGTGTGATGTAAAGTGCTCTGACACCCTACACTGGTATTAGTGGTGCTGTAAATTTTCTGATACGTTATTATTTTGATATTTTGCACATGCTAACAGTCTCTGCAAAGATTTTTCCTTATTAGTACTAGTGGAACATACAACTGCAGCAGTGAGAAAGGTGACCAGTCAACCTTTGCAAATGGCCCTCCACTTCACAGCAGCACAAGTCACATTTTTTAGTAACATTTGATCCGTTTGAGCTATAAACAATTTATTAGTTAAAATTGTCAGATTATGCAGCAGATGATGAATTATGTGGCAAATATGGCAGAGCCATAATTATGTGGAAAACATTAGCAAACTAGGATATTTTGCCATTCATGTTTGAACTGCTCTTGGGGAAAAAGGGAGGTGAAGTGAGGATGACAGAAACTCCATGGCTGGGAGACAAATGCCTTGCAATTCCACTTTTAAGGGTATTTGGGACATCCTGTGATTGGAAACGCATCCCACTTTGTGAATGTATTTTAATGTCAATAACTTATATTAAACCTTAAATAAACATGTGTATCCATTGGTTAAATTAAATATTGTAATAAGGTGTAACCGGTTAGTGAAATGGGAAACAAATACTAAAAATTGTGATATTTTGCTCTTTCTGCCAAACCTCTGGCTCCACCCACTGACCCAATCCACAGGTTATTTCCGCCCTCTGATTCTCCGCCCACAGTTCCCCTACCTTCCCCTACCCAATTCGACCACAGGCCTCACTGCACCAGTGGCCAAGATCTCCATTGTGAGGGATTGTGCTAATGTGTAAATCAGAGAAGGAAGAGGGGCAAGTGACCTAGATTTTCACAATTCATAAAAATGATTCATAAAAATAATTTAGATGGTTACGATTGATGGTGGCAAAAAGCAAAACAAAAAATTCACCCATGACAAATAAATCACTGGCAGATTGAGTTTGCACTATGCACATGTTTATTCTACTCAACGGATTTTGTGGAATTGTGGAGAATTTATTTTAGTTTTTACACATTTGATGGGGTTCACGCCCTCCCCACTCCTAATGCGAACCAGCACGAAATGGCATGAACTCCCAACCTCAACAAAGTTTGGAAACTTCTAATAAAATGGGAAAATACACAAAATGTCACATTTTACTCAAGAAACAAAACAAAAGAAACTCCAGGACTGGTAAAAATAAAAATAAATAAAGAAGGCAGGCTAATGCAAATAAAGTAAGGAGTATACTGTTTGATGTCTAGGTCTCATAAATAACCACTCAGTGAAAATTACATGAAAACACTTCGGAGAACAGATGAGGCAACGTGAGTTGAGAAATTAACACCATCCCCGGCCCTTCAAAGAGAGGGAAGCGGCTGCAAGGGCCACTGTCAACTTGAAGAGTCAAGGTCTGTGTGGACACCCCAGGGGGCCATGGGGGGGATGGGGTGGGATCTCTCTTCTCTAGTATAGGCCGCCTGGGCTTGTAATAAATATTCTGTTGGTGAGTGAGCCTGGAGGCGGCCATGTTCTTTGTGCGGAGTAGGGTCACCAGCCCTGGTGATGTCTACAGAGTCCTCCTGGTGGTCTCAAGCTCCAGGGCAGTGTTGGTTTCTGTTCACCAGTCTTCACACACCAGTCCCCTGGGTTCTGCACTCCTGCACAGTGGTCAGGTGGCACAAAGTCATGTGCGTCACCACCTCCTGGTCCTGGTTTTTAGCCAGCGGCACTTTGAACGCTAAGACTTCTTGGCTCATGGTTTTAATGGAACAATGAAAGCACAAGGCCCAGAATGAAACCCATGGTAGTTTAAAAACCCTAAAGGGGCTAAATATGCAGCAGAGGGCGGGGCCTTTCTGTCGCTCAAATACAATATTCCATCCATCAATAGCAATGGTTGGATATGCATTTCACTCACATTGTACTCTTGGCCCTCATATTTCATGTTGCCATCCTCACATTCTAGGCTTCTTTCCAGTATGCATGTATAATTGTATGTCTGTATGTGCTGGAATTCTTGAAGTACAAACACATCCAGGAATCAATGGAGAACTTTATATGGGGGGGGGGCGCGAGGGGACGTTTATTCCACCATACAGGGTGATTCTCATTACACTTCACAGCTCTCAGGTTTCCCAGGTCCATCATGAGTAGCTCTCCCAGTCCATGCCTTTCTTTGCATCTGGGGTTTGTGTTCTGTTTGCCTCATTATAAACCCAGGCCACGAGTCCCAGAATTCAACGTACATGCCTGGGCTGGGTGACCCACTCACCCTTGGACCTGGGAAGCTTGAGAGCTCCATACATTCAGCAGGGCAAATGTACATGTGATGGAAAGTACCAGAAAATCTCTGCAGGGCAGCAATACCCCTGGGTGTGAGTGTTGGAGACAGGCGTGCAATGTCCATAGGGCTAAAAGGGTGTCAGCCCCACCCCGTCGCATGTCTCAGCCCGGGCTGCTGCAGCTCGAGCTGCTGTGGGCTCGGCTGGGCAGTGTCTAGAGTCTTATCTCCGGCACACCCGAGTTCTTCACAGGTCTTCAAAGACCATTTGCATATTTACATACGTTTGTAAACTGGTTACAGAGGCTTACATTTTTTCTGGTTTCAGTACCCCCCGGGACCCACTCAGCCTATTCCTTACGTTTGTATTTTACGTTTACTGCCGTAGTGTGAGAATGCATTTCATGAAAAGGAATATAATGTAGGGTTGCCCAAAGAAAAACGACAGCCATGTGTTGTTTAAAGAGCCTGCAAAGACCTCCTCTTGACGCTAAATAGTGTAATAAATAAGTAAAAAGTAGGGATTCATTGGTAATGTGACTTTTCTGTCTTTATTCCCTTTAATTATCAGGCACCAGTCATTCAGGCACCCCTAAAACAAAATAAAAAATGATTTCTATTTATATTTGTTGTTCAAAGTATGCACAGACAAGTGCTGAAAATACGCTTTTTTGCTGCGCCGTCTGGACATCAAAATAATGAGCTGGCAACCCTAATCATAAGATTAGAAGTTTGTTGTTGTTCAAGGTATGCGAAAAATACAATACTCGTGGGTATGCTATTTGATCTGCACATCTACTATTTTATGGTATTGTAATTCTTTTAACAGTACTAAATATTCACATGTCATAGAGGTGCTCTCATGGTGTCACAAAACCCGCCGACTTGGGTATAAGCCCATTCGAACTGTGCAAACAGTTAAAAATCAAAGTCAAGCGATTGCACCGAAGCACACCACTTTTATGGTACTCTTATCCTTTGAAAGTAATCCGAGGCACAGTCAGTCATGAGGGTTCCCTTGGAAGAAGTTCACCACAATTAATGAAGCAGGTCACTGTTGATGTTTTAATTAATTCCATTACAGACAAAAACAGCAGCCGACGTGCGTTTTGTCCTCCCATGGACTTTCTCAAGGCTTCAATTTGAATTCTTCGAATAGCTATCGATATCGTATAATTCATACAAAAAATGAATATGATAAAATGTTCCAATCGAATCTGAGTCAAAATCTGTAAATCCGAAAGTAACGAAAACTGAGGAGTCCAGGTAGCAGCCGCTATATGCTCTATAAAGACGTATAGCTATCCTAAGTCAAGTCTTTGACATTTTCAATTGACACCGTTCTTCGTGAGGTGGAACCTTGATAAGTCCACTCTTAACAGCGCCGCAAATACCGTGTTTCTCACCGTCGAAGTCAAGTGTTTGGCGCGCAACTGCTTTCTATTTATATTTGTTGTTCAAAGTATGCACAGATAAGTGCTGAAAATACGCTTTAGGTGACTTTTTTTTGTTGCACCGTCTGGACATCAAAATAATGAGCTGGCAACCCTAATCATAAGACTGGAAGTTTGTTGCAGGATCCGCCCATTATTTATTTGCTCCACAATTGATCCCTGATTAATGCCATAATGGCAATAGTTTAACTTATATCTGAAACCCCACGCCACCTTCAATAACATGCTGAGTTACTTCAAGTGTCTGGGAATGCGTCCTGCGTTCAGGCAACTCACTCCTCATTCTTGCCCTTCACTTTCACTCTCACCCTGCACTCACAGCGACCACAATGCACTCACACTGGTCACCATGCACTCCTACCATTCACCCACTCACCCTGCACTCACAGTGATCACTCTGCACTCACAATGCACTTGCGCTGTTCACCCTGTACCTCACCCTGCAGTCACATGAGCACACTACTCACCCTGCACTCACATGACACTTCACTCACCTGTCCCCCTCAGTCCTCAATCTGCAATCTCACTCAAACAAGCCCATCACTAACCATGCATTCATTCGTCCCATTCTGCACTTATATCCTCACCCAAATTCAAATGGACACCTCACTCAACCCTCAGTCACTCCTCTTACCCTACTCTCACTGTCACATTGCTCACTGTGCACTCACATGGGCACTCCTGCCACCCACACAGTGCAGAGGGTTAATATACCATGCAGATCACAGAACTGAGTGTGAGTAAACTATGAGTAGCCCTATAAAATAATGAAATGTTTGTCAGAAAGGGGTGATAGAGAGATGAGGTGCATTTTTAAAGGGTGGTAGTGAGGGGATTCATGGAGAATGAGGAAATGGGGGAGGGGCGGCAGGGCCGTGGGAACCAAAACCGGCCCTAACAAAGTGCTCGGACGATTTCTATGATGCAAAAACGGCCCTGTGACAAAAACGGCCCCCAGGTGCCCAAAACCGGCCCCGACTCATGCGGCGCACCGGGGGATTGCCCAGTGCCCGCTACATCCAGTCCGACCCTGGGGAGCGCCCAAAAAGACTGTTGTATTGTGCCCTGGCTGGGAGTCCTAGCGCCCCCCCCCCCCCCCGGAGTTCGGGTCTAGTTGCACCCCTTGTTGGAGAGAAGACTGGTCTTGCACCTTACTACCAACCTCGCACTCTCCAGTCTTGTTGTCTGTTTGCCGCCCTCTTCCCCCTGCACCCAGGGTCCCTCCTCTGGGCGTGGCAGGTGCCGCTTGACCCTTTGGTAACTAAGAGGAGGCTTTGGGGCACATTTTGGAGCAAACTTTCCGCTCCCTTCCTCCCAGTGACGTCATTCTATATGAGGCTATCTTAAGACCAGGCGCACAACACCCATTGGACTCAAAGGGCTTCAGTCCCCCCTCCCGTCGTGTGTGGCAGCCTGGGATGAGAAGCCCCCCCCCCCCTCGTGTGTGGCAGCCCAGGTTGAGACAGCTTCCCAGGCACACACACAGCCGCACACGAGCACTTCACAGGTCTTTAAAAGACCATTTGCATGTTAATGAAGCCTTGCTGTTGTTTCACCCCATCTAAGAGCCCCTGCAGCTCCACACTGCCTATTGTTTAAAGATTCAGCCCCCCCTCCCCGAAATCAGCTCCACTCTGCCTATTGCTTAAAGATTCAGCCCCCCCCCCCCGAAATTTTTTCTTAGATCCACCCCGCCGAAATTTGTCTCTAGTTAGGCCTCTGGATAAGACCCATCTCCAGCCAGGCCCGGCCTCGGATGGGTAAGGACGCCCGATGCTCCGGAGAGAGAGGCCGATGCTGTAATGTAGCCGCGTGAGAGGGAGCAGCGGAGAGAGCTCGTGAGCCGCCGCCAGAGCTCCTCCTGCGGGGCAGTTACAGCCATGAAACCTGTCCATGGAAACGAGCTGGACCCCGGGCCGCGGCAGGCGGTGTCACCGGGTTCTGAAGTGAGACTGAGAGCTTTTAAAGCAAGAGTAGTATGAGAGATGTGCTGAGATGTGAGGGCGAGTTCAGTGCAGCAGAAAGCGCTAAGTGAAACAAAGTGCTAGCTTGGCGCTTGTAAGGCATGGATGGTCCAGTGTGTTTCCAAGCTGACAACCCCTCGTGGCCCAGTGCTCTGGACTCACCTCGAATTTTGCCTCCACAGGTACCGGTAAGCAGGTCTCTGTGGCGCAATCGGTTAGCGCGTTCGGCTGTTAACCGAAAGGTTGGTGGTTCGAGCCCACCCAGGGACGGGCTTCTCTCTTTTACAAATTTAGCATTCGCCGCACTCTGCTCACTTCCCATCTCTTACACGCCCACTCTCTGCACCTGCTGTCATTCACCTCCGCTCCCAAATACCAAAAATAAACACATCCACACCTCGAGCACCGGCCGAGCCTGGCCGCAAGAAAAAACTTTTAACTGTGGTTTAAAGGACTAATAAATAAAAGTCTTAAGAGTGTTTCTTTTAAGAGGGATCTACTGGACTTTCACACTAATAGTGTTTTGGGTTGTTTTTGCCCTTTTTTAGAAAAGACAGTATCTGCACTAGACTGTAGGACATGACATCATTAGACTGAGGTTCCATGTAATTGCTCTATGGGAGTTTAGAGGTGACTGTCTTGTCCTAATAAATGCACTACATTCTGTAGGCTTGGCACCAAGGAAGAGGAACTGGTAATTTTTATTTTTTAGTTGATCTTTGGGGCACTATCAAACAAGATTGTGGTTGCAGAGAGTAATTTTGGCAAAAGGGGCACACTCCTGAAAGATCGAATAAGTTACAAGGAAACTCTGAGATTGCACAGATCCTGTGTAGGACCATTACCTTTCTGTCAGAAGTCATGACTGGCCTACGTGCTGAATGTATGGTACATTTAAGTCTAGCTTGTGAAAGTTAAATTAGTCTATCATGCATTTCGTCACCTCGTTTTATTTTTCGTGATTTTTCTGATTACAATGGTTTTGCTCAACTTCTTAAAGTACATTGAAATTCTAAATCATCTTAAAAACAACTGGGCTGGGCTACTGTTAGTCCTGCATGAGGACTTGGAGTCGGGGAAAGGCACCACACAAGACTGAACGTCTACCCCTGCCTCCCATCCTCATCCAAGGCGCACTGCTGAACCACCATGGAAACCACGGCTCTGAGCATCTCACTGTCTCCCCTGCAAGAGAGCGCTCTCATAGTGCCAATATCGGCAACAGTTATCACAAAGCACATAAGTATCGCTGTTACCAGAGTTTCTAAATCAATATCACCTTTGAAAACAAGATGGAGCCGTTCGGCTTCGGTACCCTCTGAAAATGAAGGCTCATCAGTAAACGTCCGGCACTCTTTCTTTCAAAGGCAACAGTAGTACCTGCCACAGGGCTGGCAGTATCACCCCATAACTCCTTAGGGCAGGCATTGAGGGTCACCTGGCATGAGCTTTGCATGCAAGTCGAACAATGCTGTTTACACTGAAAGGGCTGATTGATGCTCGGGCCTCACCAACACCAAAAAAGAATTGAGAAAGTGACTTTATATTTCCCTGCAGTCATGTCCGGGATTCGCAGCTGCAACAAATAATAGTTCTTGATATGGTGGCAGAGCCTGAATTATTTTAATATTTATCGATTCTTTCCAGACCTGCCTGCAAGCACTTTTCTTTTTCTTTGCGGCCCGTGTGTTAGACACCAGCACAGTCCTGCAGGAGGAGAGCTCTATCACAAAGCGATAATAATGCAATCTACGTCACTCCCCTCTCTCACATCATTCCCTCCTCGTCCTTGGTTCGGTGTCCTCCCAATTCCTGCTCCTCGCCCCACGCGCTTTCCATCTGAGTGACAGTAAGAGCTGCACGTCTCTCCCAGTGGCTGTTATTAAAGAGAAGGGTCCCGCACAATGTTAGCGCTGTGACGGGATTAATAGTTTGCCATAAAAAAATGCATTGTATTATTATTCGCATGTTATCTTAATAAAATAGTCTTGCGTTGGCCGGGAATCGAACCCGGGTCAACTGCTTGGAAGGCAGCTATGCTTACCACTATACCACCAACGCTCGTTGAGTCTGACATGCGTCAAACTCAATATAAGAAGTGGCACGAGCCGTGGGACACTCTATTAGCTGAGCATTTCTGAAGTTAAAGGCAATGATTCCCCCACAGACATTTTCACTCTAATGACCCTTGTAAAACCCCCAGTCTGGCCGCTTCTCGCAGCCCCTCCCGCGGCCCAGCCCCGCTGACTGGAGAGAAACCAGCTGCGTCATTTACCCTGGCGCAGGGGGCCGGGTGGATGCTGACGTCGGCTTCAATCCTGTTCCAGCAGTAGCCTCAGTATTATGAGCCCTAATGGGCCTCCGGCCCCGGTGCCGCTGCACATGCTGCACCGATGCAAGCTACGCCCACGCGCCCTGGAACTATGGATTCTAAGCGATTGTCCCGCTCCAGACATTCAGCTTCAAGGAAAGTGATGGCGGACACGCCCCACCCCCCCATCACTGCAAGAATATCCACATTGAACTAGGAAAGAGAGCGGCACAGAAGGGGTGTCTACAGAAGAGCCGGAGAGGGGTCAACCTTCAGTGTATGGAAGTGCAAAGGGACAGCAGAGTCACCACTGTGATGTGTAAGGGCATATTGACGTCACGCGCTGGACGGAACCAGATGGTACCGGTGCTGGGGAAGCCACAGGTGGTTGAGACCCATCACCCGTTCTATAGGGTGCCCTCTAATATACCCCATCTCGTTAGGGACTATGGAGGTGGGGAAACAAATCACTGGGGTCCAGTCACATCACATACGAAAGACCACCACACTATAACCCTGCTTTCAAAGGTGGACTCAGCGGGGCATACCATCCTAAATCTCTCACACATCACATTATTAGACTTCAGCACCTTATTCTATCAGTCTAACAAACCGACTAGATAAACCGTAAAGATCAACACACAACCTCGCGATTAAAACAACCAGTGAAACGATCGACAACCTCAGCCGGGCAGACATTGAACGTGTTCCTTCGTTCCCAAAAAACTGAGAGCAAAACTCTCCTCTTTGTCAAGACGCAGCAAGAGGCCAAGATGTTGGCAAATGTGGGTTAACATACTGTAACACCACACATAACACAAAGTAACCAAACGTGACAAAACAGCATTGAAGGGTATAGCATAACATATATATTTGTAATCTTTAGTTTGCACTCTACTGGAGCTATGTGAAGTCTGCCCCCAGGTAAGTGTTTTACACAATGTGTGCTTTACTGTCAAAGTGTGTGCACATCAAACACATGTGTGGCCGCAGATCACATGGCTGTAATGACTTACCACAGAAACATGCATCACAGCAGAGTGGCACAGCGGAAGCGTGCTGGGCCAATAACCCAGAGGTCGATGGATGCAAACCATCCTCTGCTAAGCTTTTCGACATCAACCCTCATATTTTAGCTTTACATTTCAATCAATCAATCAATCAATCAATCAATCAGGGGAATTGTAAGCGTGCTACTCAACCGTGAGGGTCTCAAGACGCTGAGGGAGTGGGGGGGGGTCCGCAGATTTGTCTAGCCGAAGAGCCAGGGCTTGAGGGTCTTCCTGAGGGTGTTCAGGGAGGGGGCGCGTCTGATGTCTGCCCGAAGCTCGTTCCAGGTCTTGGCTGCAATGTGAGAGAAGGATCTTCCGCCTGCTCTGGTGCTGTGGATGCGCATTTCATGTTGGCCCTGGATTAACTCTGTGTTTTTATTGTCTTGAAGAGTTGAATGGGGTTGACATAACTGGTGTTATTCAGTGTAGCTAAATCACGCTTAATTTCCTAAAATGTATGCAATATTACGCTTGAATTGTGCAAGAAGAGTAATTCTGCAATTAGCGCTATTTCTTAGCACAACAATGCCCAGTCACGTCCAAAATGGATGCAAGGATGCATTTTGCACTAAGAAATGGCGCTACATGCAACAGAACACGAATAGCGAACTGCCAATACTGCTTGCTAAATGTGATCTTGAAGTCGGATTTTCCTCAAACTTACTAGCAACATTTAGCGATATTTTGTTCAGGCAAAATGCCCCTTTGCGCTCAAAATGCCCCTCCATCTTCCCGACACCGGGCACCATTCCCCTTCCATCGGCCTCGCGGCCTCCAGTGACCCGGCCCAATTCCCCAGATGGCCGCTGTTAGAATTGGGAACACATACAGTAATACAATGACACACCACAAATGGACACCAGTCAAGGTTATATCAAAAATTGTTCTCTTTATAAAAGGCTTAGCACAAGACCGGAATAACGATTAAAATGACCACAGTATTATTTTAAAGTTCAATGTTCTTGTAAAAAGGCTTAAAATGCAAAAATAGGCTTCTTTTACTCAATTCGGCTTCTTTTCAGGCTTTGTACGGTTCGTACCTGGGTGTGCGACTCGTCCGCATTAAAAACAAGGAAAGTACGAGTCAAACAATCGGTGCGGACTCCGGGGTCCGTGACGCACACGCTGCGGTGCGAACCGAACAAAGTACCTTAAGTTCGTGGGGTCCGCGACGGACAGTGCGGGACAAGTTGATGGGTCCGGGTCGTAGTTCGGCAGCGCATTCAGGTGCAGGTCGGGTCACGGCGTCGGGACGCGGCGTTGGTACGCGATCTTCAGGGATACGTGCGTATGGCCCGGATCAGCTTGCAGAGTCCGTGGCGTTCGGCGTTCGACCCGTACCTTCGGTGCAGATAGGCGGCGACACTTCTCTGCGCCGTACAGTGTACGGGGAGGATCAGCGTACTGCGGCTTCTCGGCTCTGAGTACGGCACGGTGCAGTACGTTAGCAGCGTACGGACCGTACCTGCGGGACGATGGAACTTGGGTCCGGCGTACAGGGTTCGGCAGCCAGTGATGTACGTCTCGAATCGGCGGGGAAGGTTAGGTGCAATGCGGCCGGGAGGGATACGGCGCGTACTAACCTCGGGATGATGGGACTGCCAGAATGGGTGTGCGCAACCACCCGATCCATGGCGGCCCGGCTACCCCCCGCGGGGGAGTCGAGGACGAAACCCCCAGCACCACCTCCGTTGACCAAACCGGAGACGACCCTGTTGAACCTCACGCCCTATCCCCAGGAGAAGAGCCTCTCACCAACGACGGGCCGTACATACCCGAGGATTGGGGTACGCCTGGGGTACGGTGCGGACATAAGCGGGTGGGGGGTACGGTGTGGATATACACGGGTGGGGGGGTACGGTGCAGACATACGCGGGTGGGGGTACGGTCCAGACATACGCGGGTGGGGGGTACGGTGTGGACATATGCGGGTGGGGGGTACGGTGCGGACATACACGGGAGGGGGAGGCTGGGGGGGCCATACGACACGTACCCCGGGCACAAGTGTACTCGGGGTAGGGGTCGTACAAAGTTCGCTCCGTACGGGACGTTTTCCAAACGCTTGTGTATTCGGAACACCAGTACGGATCGGACTTGTGCGCTCAGACTTCAGTTTTACGACTCGTACGTAAAACTGTCCGGGGACGTCACGTAGACTTTTCCCGAAGCGATTCGTATGTATTTTTCACATACGAATCGTACTTCACCGGTTGTACGATTCGTACGTAAAAAAATACGGATACGAGTCGTACGTTAATTTTTTTTTTAACGGCTCGGAATCGGCACCTTAGTGTTTATTGGGGTAGAGGGTGGAAGGTAATTTCGTCTAAATTAATTAATCATTACTTTTTCATTAATAATCATTTTGTAATTGAGAAATATTTTTGGTAATTGTTTAGTTTTTATTCTGTTTGGGGATTTAGGTTCAATAGCTGTAACGTTTGGTTTGTACATTAACTTTTACATTTTTAAATGTGTTTTAAAATTATTAATATTTGTTTAATTTATAATTAATTGTGTTAATTATGGAGGTACACGTTCTTCTTTAATTTAGATGTGTGTTGTAAATTGTGTTATAGGGTAGGGAAATAAAAATGATATTTTTGTCAATTAAATTTTTTGGATTAAGATTAATTTCTATTACAAAATATTTGTTTGTAAATTGTTTGTTAAATTTTAAAAATTAATATTTTTACGTTAATTTTAGATTTTTGCTACATTAAAACATTTGTATATGTTTTGTTAATTCTTATATTTTTATATATGTTCTGGTTTTGGGTTTTTTATTATATTTTGTATTGTAGCTGATATTTTGTTTGTTTTTAAATTTGAATTTTGTTCTGTGGGAATACAAATGTATACCCCTACGCTATCCAATACTTTGGTTCCTCTTCCGATCCGGGTCGGAAAGCACTCCGACCGAGCCGGATCTGGAGTGTTTTCCGACTGAGCCGGAGTCCTGCAGTCCGAATGAGCGAGTACGATACGGCCGTATGCTGCCAGACTCGGTTCGTTTGGACCCCCATAGAAGCCAATGGGAGCTGGTCGTACGACGCGCACCTGGGCTCCCATTGACTGAATGGGTATGTCTCGCGCAAGGGCACCCCCTACAGTGGGTACACGTCGGTGCCATCCGCACCGTACATGCCTGTGTTGGGGGGACCCTTGGGTCACCCCCTGTGTCCGAGTCATAGGGCTGCGAGTGACAGGGGGTCCGACGCGGACCCCCATAGGCAACCACCCGGACGTTTTGTGAGCCGGACACTCTGGCTCGCACAGGCTGTCCGACGCATGCATCGTACTGGGTCGGTCGTAAATTGCATCCATTGCACACCACGGTTAGCTTCCGACCGAGACGTACGGAGCGGTTCGGACCCGGGAATGACTCGGTCGGTGAATTTCACGTAGCTCTCATCGTACTTGCTCGCTCGTACAGCTGCACGAGTCGGGTGGAAACTATGCGTACGGCTCGTAGTTTTTCCGGCCGGATCGCGTTCAGTGCCCTTCCGACACGGATCGGAATCCGCCCAATTCTCTACTGTTACACTTGCTGGAGTGGGAATAGTAATTTTTACCCCTCCGCCATCCAACACTTTCCCTACTGTTGCACTCCCTGGAGTGGGAATAGTAATTTGTACCCCTGCGCAATCCAACACTTTCCCTACTGTTGCACTCCCTGGAGTGGGAATAGTAATTTTATCCCCTACGCTATCCAACACTTTCCCTACTGTTGCACTCATTGGATTGGGAATAGTAAATTATTCCCCTCCGCTATCAAACACTTTCCCTATTGTTGCACTCACTGGAGTGGGAATTTATTCCCCTCCGCTATCCAACACTTTCCCTACTGTTGCACTCACCGGAGTGGGAATGGTAATTTTACCCCTTTGCTATCCAAAACTTTTCCTGCTGTTGCACTTGCTGGTGTGGGAATAGTAATTTTTATCCCTCCGCTGTCCAACACTTTCCCTACTGTTGCACGTGCTGGAGTGGAAATAGTAATTTTTCCCCTACGCTATCCAGCACTTTCCCTACTGTTGCACTCATTGGAGTGGGAAAAGTTAATTATTCCCTTCCGCTATCCAACACTTTCCATGCTGTTGCACTCGCTGGAGTGGGAATAGTAAATTATTCCTCACCGCTATCCAACAATTTCCATACTGTTGCACTCACTGAAGTGGGAATAGTAATTTTTTACCTTCTGCTATCCAACATTTTCCCTTCTGTGGCACTCGTTGGAGTGGGAATAGTAAATTATTCCCCTCCTCTATCCAACACTTTTCCTACTGTTGCACTCGCTGGAGTGGGAATAGTAATTTTTTACCCTCAGCTATCCAACACTTTCTCTACTGTTGCACTCGTTGGAGTGGGAATAGTAAATTATCCCCCTCCGCTACCTAACACTTTCCCTACTGTTGCACTCCCTGGAGTGGGAATAGTAATTCTTTTACTATCCACTAATCAACACTTTCCCTACTGTTGCAGTCTTTGGAGTGGGAATAGTAAATTATTCCTCTCCACTATCCAACACTTTCCCTACTGTTGCACTCGCTGGAGTGGGAATAGTAATTTTTTACCCTCAGCTATCCAACACTTTCTCTACTGTTGCACTCGCTGGAGTGGGAATAGTAATTTTATCCACTGGCTATCCAACACTTTCCCTACTGTTGCACTCGCTGGTGTGGGAATAGTAATTGTATCCCCTCCACAATCTAACACTTTCCCTACTTTTGCACTAGCTGGAGTGGGAATAGTAATTGTATTCCCTCCACTATCCAACACTTTCCCTACTGATGCATTCTCTGGAGTTGGAATAGTAATTTTTAACCCTCCACTCTCCAACACTTTCTCTACTGTTGCACTCAATGTAGTGCATAATGGAGGTTTAAAAAATATTTAATATTTTAATGTATAATATATTTTTTTATTTTTTTATTGTTATGATACAGCTGTATGTATATATATATATATATATATATATATATATATATATATATATATATATATATATTTATGTATAATTTTTTATTTATCTATAACATTTTAAAATTAATTAAAATTATGATTTATTAATAGTTTTTAAGTAAATATATATGTATTACATTTTATATATGTATGTTTAATTTTTCTTAAATTAAATGTATTTATTATAATTGTAAACATTTACAAATATATCTAAATCCTTTTTTAAAAGTTACATTTATTATTTAATTCATTTTACATTATTTATTATATATATTAAAAAAACAGTATTTTCTACATCGATATCTTTGACAATGATATTTTCCCCCCGATATTTTTGTACTTACCATTATGAAGATAGGAAGTCGATATTTTTGCCAACAATATTTATGTCCCGATATTTTGGTAGCTCGATATTGTGGTTGTCGATATTCTGTCAGTGATTCTGACAAACAGGCGTCTCAGCAAAATCTATTTGGATCCGATTGAAGTGATCCCCTGATCTGCCAATGTGACTCAAGGCAACAACTGTCTTTTTCCCAAGATTAATTTGTTGACAAATGACACACCGATGACACACTGCCTCTGCAATCAC
This sequence comes from Triturus cristatus, assembly GCF_964204655.1. Lineage (NCBI taxonomy): Eukaryota > Metazoa > Chordata > Amphibia > Caudata > Salamandridae > Triturus > Triturus cristatus. The sequence continues at coordinate 722,808,795 of NC_140595.1, forward strand.
TCAAAACCTCTGATTAAACCACGTCTGTCTGAATAATCTTATCATTGCATCCCTCCATATGTGAGCACCTCCATGAATTTGCCTTGCCATTGGTGCAACAGACAATCAGGTAACACTGCCTTGCAATTGGCTGACGCCCATATGTCATTCTCTCCCTTCTCACAATCTACTCTGATCCGACTGTTGTATTGTGCCCTGGCTGGGAGTCCTAGCGCCCCCCCCCCCCCCCGGAGTTCGGGTCTAGTTGCACCCCTTGTTGGAGAGAAGACTGGTCTTGCACCTTACTACCAACCTCGCACTCTCCAGTCTTGTTGTCTGTTTGCCGCCCTCTTCCCCCTGCACCCAGGGTCCCTCCTCTGGGCGTGGCAGGTGCCGCTTGACCCTTTGGTAACTAAGAGGAGGCTTTGGGGCACATTTTGGAGCAAACTTTCCGCTCCCTTCCTCCCAGTGACGTCATTCTATATGAGGCTATCTTAAGACCAGGCGCACAACACCCATTGGACTCAAAGGGCTTCAGTCCCCCCTCCCGTCGTGTGTGGCAGCCTGGGATGAGAAGCCCCCCCCCCCTCGTGTGTGGCAGCCCAGGTTGAGACAGCTTCCCAGGCACACACACAGCCGCACACGAGCACTTCACAGGTCTTTAAAAGACCATTTGCATGTTAATGAAGCCTTGCTGTTGTTTCACCCCATCTAAGAGCCCCTGCAGCTCCACACTGCCTATTGTTTAAAGATTCAGCCCCCCCTCCCCGAAATCAGCTCCACTCTGCCTATTGCTTAAAGATTCAGCCCCCCCCCGAAATTTTTTCTTAGATCCACCCCGCCGAAATTTGTCTCTAGTTAGGCCTCTGGATAAGACCCATCTCCAGCCAGGCCCGGCCTCGGATGGGTAAGGACGCCCGATGCTCCGGAGAGAGAGGCCGATGCTGTAATGTAGCCGCGTGAGAGGGAGCAGCGGAGAGAGCTCGTGAGCCGCCGCCAGAGCTCCTCCTGCGGGGCAGTTACAGCCATGAAACCTGTCCATGGAAACGAGCTGGACCCCGGGCCGCGGCAGGCGGTGTCACCGGGTTCTGAAGTGAGACTGAGAGCTTTTAAAGCAAGAGTAGTATGAGAGATGTGCTGAGATGTGAGGGCGAGTTCAGTGCAGCAGAAAGCGCTAAGTGAAACAAAGTGCTAGCTTGGCGCTTGTAAGGCATGGATGGTCCAGTGTGTTTCCAAGCTGACAACCCCTCGTGGCCCAGTGCTCTGGACTCACCTCGAATTTTGCCTCCACAGGTACCGGTAAGCAGGTCTCTGTGGCGCAATCGGTTAGCGCGTTCGGCTGTTAACCGAAAGGTTGGTGGTTCGAGCCCACCCAGGGACGGGCTTCTCTCTTTTACAAATTTAGCATTCGCCGCACTCTGCTCACTTCCCATCTCTTACACGCCCACTCTCTGCACCTGTTGTCATTCACCTCCGCTCCCAAATACCAAAAATAAACACATCCACACCTCGAGCACCGGCCGAGCCTGGCCGCAAGAAAAAACTTTTAACTGTGGTTTAAAGGACTAATAAATAAAAGTCTTAAGAGTGTTTCTTTTAAGAGGGATCTACTGGACTTTCACACTAATAGTGTTTTGGGTTGTTTTTGCCCTTTTTTAGAAAAGACAGTATCTGCACTAGACTGTAGGACATGACATCATTAGACTGAGGTTCCATGTAATTGCTCTATGGGAGTTTAGAGGTGACTGTCTTGTCCTAATAAATGCACTACATTCTGTAGGCTTGGCACCAAGGAAGAGGAACTGGTAATTTTTATTTTTTAGTTGATCTTTGGGGCACTATCAAACAAGATTGTGGTTGCAGAGAGTAATTTTGGCAAAAGGGGCACACTCCTGAAAGATCGAATAAGTTACAAGGAAACTCTGAGATTGCACAGATCCTGTGTAGGACCATTACCTTTCTGTCAGAAGTCATGACTGGCCTACGTGCTGAATGTATGGTACATTTAAGTCTAGCTTGTGAAAATTAAATCAGTCTATCATGCATTTCGTCACCTCGTTTTATTTTTCGTGATTTTTCTGATTACAATGGTTTTGCTCAACTTCTTAAAGTACATTGAAATTCTAATTCATCTTAAAAACAACTGGGCTCGGCTACTGTTAGTCCTGCATGAGGACTTGGAGTCGGGGGAAGGCACCACACAAGATTGAACGTCTACCCCTGCCTCCCATCCTCATCCAAGGCGCACTGCTGAACCACCATGGAAACCACGGCTCTGAGCATCTCCGCGTCTCCCCTGGAAGAGAGCGCTCTCATAGTGCCAATATCGGCAACAGTTATCACAAAGCACATAAGTATCGCTGTTACCAGAATTTCTAAACCAATATCACCTTTGAAAACAAGATGGAGCCGTTCGGCTTCGGTGCCCTCTGAAAATGAAGGCTCATCAGTAAACGTCCGGCACTCTTTGTTTGAAAGGCAACAGTAGTACCTGCCACAGGGCTGGCAGTATCACCCCACAACTCCTTCGGCATTGAGGGTCACCTGGCATGAGCTTTGCATGCAAGTCGAACAATGCTGTTTACACTGAAAGGGCTGATTGATGCTCGGGCCTCACCAACACCAAAAAAGAATTGAGAAAGTGACTTTATATTTCCCTGCAGTCATGTCCGGGATTCGCAGCTGCAACAAATAATAGTTCTTGATATGCTGGCAGAGCCTGAATTATTTTAATATTTATCGATTCTTTCCAGACCTGCCTGCAAGCACTTTTCTTTTTCTTTGCGGCCCGTGTGTTAGAAACCAGCACAGTCCTGCAGGAGGAGAGCTCTATCACAAAGCGATAATAATGCAATCTACGTCACTCCCCTCTCTCTCACATCATTCCCTCCTCGTCCTTGGTTCGGTGTCCTCCCAATTCCTGCTCCTCGCCCCACGCGCTTTCCATCTGAGTGACAGTAAGAGCTGCACGTCTCTCCCAGTGGCTGTTATTAAAGAGAAGGGTCCCGCACAATGTTAGCGCTGTGACGGGATTAATAGTTTGCCATAAAAAAATGCATTGTATTATTATTCGCATGTTATCTTAATAAAATAGTTTTGCGTTGGCCGGGAATCGAACCCGGGTCAACTGCTTGGAAGGCAGCTATGCTCACCACTATACCACCAACGCTCGTTGAGTCTGACATGCGTCAAACTCAGTATAAGAAATGGCACGAGCCGTGGGACACTCTATCAGCTGAGCATTTCTGAAGTTAAAGGCAATGATTCCCCCACAGACATTTTCACTCTAATGACCCTTGTAAGACCCCCAGTCTGGCCGCTTCTCGCAGCCCCTCCCGCGGCCCAGCCCCGCTGACTGGAGAGAAACCAGCTGCGTCATTTACCCTGGCGCAGGGGGCCGGGTGGATGCTGACGTCGGCTTCAATCCTGTTCCAGCAGTAGCCTCAGTATTATGAGCCCTAATGGGCCTCCGGCCCCGGTGCCGCTGCACATGCTGCACCGATGCAAGCTACGCCCACGCGCCCTGGAACTATGGATTCTAAGCGATTGTCCCGCTCCAGACATTCAGCTTCAAGGAAAGTGATGGCGGACACGCCCCACCCCCCCATTACTGCAAGAACGTCCACATTGAACTAGGAAAGAGAGCGGCACAGAAGGGTTGTCTGCAGAAGAGCCGGAGAGGGGTCAACCTTCAGTATATGGAAGTGCAAAGGGACAGCAGAGTCACCACTGTGATGTGTAAGGGCATATTGACGTCACGCGCTGGACGGAACCAGATGGTACCGGTGCTGGGGAGGCTACGTGTGGTTGAGACCCATCACCCGTTCTATAGGGTGCCCTTTAATATGCCCCATCTCGTTAGGGACTATGGAGGTGGGGAAACAAATCACTGGGGTCCAGTCACATCACATACGAAAGACCACCACACTATAACCCTGCTTTCAAAGGTGGACTCAGCGGGACATACCATCCTAAATCTCTCACACATCACATTATTAGACTTCAGCATCTGATTCTATCAGTCTAACAAACTCACTAGATAATCCCTAAAAATCGACACCCAACCTCCCGATTAAAACAACCGGAGAAACGACCGACAACCTCAGCCGGGCAAACATTGAAGGTTTTCCTCGTTCCAAAAAAACTGAGAGCAAAACTCTCCTCTTTGTCAAGACGCAGCAAGAGGCCAAGATGTTGGCAAATGTGGGTTAACATACTGTAACACCACACATAACACAAAGTAACCAAACGTGACAAAACAGCATTGAAGGGTATAGCATAACATATATATTTGTAATCTTTAGTTTGCACTCTACTGGAACTATGTGAAGTCTGCCCCCAGGTAAGTGTTTTACACAATGTGTGCTTTACTGTCAAAGTGTGTGCACATCAAACACATGTGTGGCCGCAGATCACATGGCTGTAATGACTTACCACAGAAACATGCATCACAGCAGAGTGGCGCAGCGGAAGCGCGCTGGGCCAATAACCCAGAGGTCGATGGATAGAAACCATCCTCTGCTGGCATTTTCGACGTCAACCCTCATATTTTAGCTTTACATTTCAATCAATCAATCAATCAATCAATCAATCAATCAATCAATCAATCAATCAATCAAGGGAATTGTAAGCGTGCTACTCAACCGTGAGGGTCTCAAGACGCTGAGGGAGTGGGGGGGGTTCCGCAGATTTGACTAGCCGAAGAGCCAGGGCTTGAGGGTCTTCCTGAGGGTGTTCAGGGAGGGGGCGCGTCTGATGTCTGCCCGAAGCTCGTTCCAGGTCTTGGCTGCTAGAGAAGGATCTTCCACCTGCTCTGACGCTGTGGATGCGCATTTCATGTTGGCCCTGGATTAACTCTGTGTTTTTATTGTCTTGAAGAGTTGAATGAGGTGGACATAACTGGTGTTATTCAGTGTAGCTAAATCACGCTTAATTTCCTAAAATGTATGCAATATTACGCTTGAATTGTGCAAGAAGAGTAATTCTGCAATTAGCACTATTTCTTAGCACAACAAAGCCCAGTCACGTTCAAAATGGGCGCAAGGATGCATTTTGCACTAAGAAATGGCGTTACATGCAACAGAACACGAATAACGAACTGCCGATAGTGCTTGCTAAATGTGATCTTGAGGTAGGATTTTCCTCAAACTTACTAGCAACTTTTAGCGATATTTTGTTCAGGCAAAATGCCCCTTTGCGCTCAAAATGGATGCGAGGATGCATTTTGCGTTATGGATGCGAGGATGCATTTTGCGCTAAGAAACAGTGCTAATTGCAGCAGAATACAAATAGCGAGCCCGAGCAGCCACTCGCACTTGCTAAATGTGCTCTCACGTTAGGACAGGGATATTCAAAGTACGACCCGAGGGCCGCATTCTGACCTTTAATTTCATCCCCCTGGTGAACAGCAGCACTGGGTTGTTGTTCACTTAACAGAACAGGAGCATTCAGAAAGCTGTGAAACGGGCATACTGATTGTTGAACCCGGCCTCGTGGCGTGGCCCATTCAGACCCGTAGCGACACCAGACTAACCTCTACACCCCACACGACCCTGACTAACGTAGCCTACCGACCCAGAACCTGGGGTCACCCCCGTCCTCCCCTCCATCTTCCCGACACCGGGCACCATTCCCCTTCCATCGGCCTCACGGCCTCCAGTGACCCGGCCCAATACCCCAGATGGCCGCTGTTAGAATTGGGAACCTCTAGTTGGCACATGTATGCACTTGCGACAAGCAGGGACTCTCAATTCTAAGTCAGGATAAGGGGATCACCCTTTCAAATAACCCCTGCTCACCCTTTAGGTAGTGTGGCGCAAGCAGTCAAGACTATTCTCAGGGCGTCATAGGTTAAGCATTTGTGAACACATACAGTAATACAATGACACACCACAAATGGACACCAGTCAAGGTTATATCAAAAATTGTTCTCTTTATATAAGGCTTAGCACAAGACCAGAATAACGATTAAAATGACCACAGTATTATTTTAAAGTTCAATGTTCTTGTAAAAAGGCTTAAAATGCAAAAATAGGCTTCTTTTACTCAATTCGGCTTCTTTTCAGGCTTTGTACGGTTCGTACCTGGGTGTGCGACTCGTCCGCATTAAAAACAAGGAAAGTACGAGTCAAACAATCGGTGCGGACTCCGGGGTCGGTGACGCTCACGCTGCGGTGCAAACAGAACAAAGTACCTTAAGTTCGTGCGGTCCGCGACGGACAGTGCGGGACAAGTTGAAGGGTCCGGGTCGTCGTTCGGCAGCGTATTCAGGTGCAGGTCGGATCGCGGCTTCGGGACGCGGCGTTGGTACGCGATCTTCAGGGATACGTGCGGATGGCCCGGATCAGCTTGCAGAGTCCGTGGCGTTCGGCGTTCGAGCCGTACCTTCGGTGCGGATAGGCGGCGACACTTCTCGGCGCCGTACAGCGTACGGGGAGGATCAGCGTACTGCGGCTTCTCGGCTCTGAGTACGGCACGGTGCAGTACGTTAGCAGCGTACGGACCGTACCTGCGGGACGATGGAACTTGGGTCCTGCGTACAGGGTTCGGCAGCCAGTGATGTACGTCTCGAATCGGCGGGGAAGGTTAGGTGCAATGCGGCCGGGAGGGATACGGCGCGTACTAACGCTTTTGGATCAGCGTAGATGCGCGGTGCCCGCCGGCAAAGACACGGCTTCGCGGCGGATGGGGTACGAGGCATACTGGGGCCAAATCCAGCGGGAAACAAGCACAGATCGTCCAGGCAACTCAATTTTTGAAGGCAGATGAGTCCAATGGTCCTGGGACTCAGTTCAGGGGGCAAGCTCTTCTTCCAAGCCCTTGGAGATAGTTGAAAAACAAAGTGCAAAGTCTCTTTCAGTCTTTTCCTCTCCTTTCTCAGCAAGGCACCAACTGCAGGCCAATCCCCCAGGTCAGGGAAAGTTACTCCTCCTTCAGCTTCTTCCAGGTCCTTCTAGTCAGGCAGAGTTCCTTCGTGGTTCAATCAGGATCTGATTTCTTAGGAGCAGGGCCCCTACATTTATACTAAGTTTCTTTTGTCTTTACAGGCCAGGGGGGCCTTTGCATAATCCCAGTCCAGTTCTTTTCAGTGAGGAGCACTTTGTTGTTGGGGCTCTGGCTTCTTCTTTCAGCAGGCAGGGCAGAGACATCAGACGCTCCCCAGGGGGTGGAGCCAGCATTGTGATGGCAGAGCACTGCCCTATTCAGAGTCAAGGTGCACACCTCCCACCCATCCTGGTGTAATCTCCCTATTCACCACCTGGCAGCCCCAGCCTGTCTCCTGGAACTTCCCAGCCCTGTCACTCAAGCTACACACAAAGAAGATAGCCCTCCCCTCCAGAGGCGGACTGAAATGGTTAGGCACGCAAAGGCTAACTTTCTAAAAGTAGCATTTGCAAACCCAGGATATTAAAATAACCTTTGCTAAAAGATGTATTTTATTATTCTGAGTTCAGGCATACTAAACATGAATTTCTACCATGCTTCCAGAGCCTTCTAGGATTATAGAGTGTTATACTCTAGCAGCCCATTCAGCCTATGGAGAGCAGGTAGCCTTACAATAGTGAAAAACGAAAATGGCTGTAATTCACTATTAGGACATGCCACACACCTCAGGGCATGTCCTACCTTATCCTTACAATGCACCCTGCCCTAGGGCCTACCATAGGGGTGACTAATATGAAGGTAAGGGAAGGTTTAGGGACTGGCAAGTGGGGACACTTGCCCAGTCAGCATGACAGTACCAGACTGCATGCAGGTTCTGCAATGGCAGACCTTAGACACATTTTACCAGGCTGCTTCTGTGGGTGGCACAACCAGTGCTGCAAGCCCACTAGCAGCATTTGGATATATAAGCCCTTGGCATCCCTGGTGCACTCTACTAGGGACTGATAGTAAACCAAATAAGCCAAACATGGAAGTCAATTCACATAATACATTTTCCCATAGGGAGAGTATATGCACCTTAGCACTGGTCAGCAGTGGTAAGGTGCCCAGAGTCATAAAACAGCCAACACCAGGTCAGAAAAAATACAGGAGGAAGGCAAAAAGTTTAAGGATGACCCTGCAAGAAGGGCCAAGTCCAACAGCCGCCCTCGATCCAAGCGCAACCCCGGCCTAGCCGCGCCATACCGGCTGGGGGAGTTTCATTCACACCTGGCCTCTTCCCAAGAGATAGTTTCGGTCGCCCCTCCGGCCACCCTGAGAGCTGGCTCCACGCCTGCTGCATGTCTGGGATCCCTCCCGACCCCGCTTTGAATGGATCAAAGGGCCGTGGGGCAAGGACCCCCAACAACCGACCCCCAGGCGCTAAGACCCCTGCCCGTGAGGACTCCGGACATCAAAGAGGAGTCGACCTATAACAAGGGGCGCCCTGGGACCCTTGGCAGTTGAATCCTGGATCAGAACAAGCCCTGCTGACGTGGTCGTGGCTGAAGAACATCCTCCCAAAATCCGACAGAACTCTTGGAACCTCGGTGAGCCCTGCAGACAGTGTCGCGGCTCCCCCTGGCAGAGACGGACTTCTGCCTAAAAACATCCGAGCCCTGCTGACGTGGTCGCGGCTCACCTTGCACCCTAGAGAACTCTGAGCCCTGCTGAGTGACTCGCGGCTCCTGAAAGATTGTCCGACCTCCGACACCCGGACTCGAGCCCTGCAGATTGGGACCCACTCCAGAGACATTCCGGTCCGGCTGGGCCCCAAAGATCGGTTCGTATCCCCCGGCTCGAGGATTGAGAGCCGTGCGCCGGATACACTCCCGCACTGACCCAGAGCCTAAGACTGTCCCGCTACCCCTACCCCAACCGAGACTTTGTGAGCCCTTGCTCTACTTGTACATACGCCTCTGCGGATCATAAAGATCCTGATATCTCTAGATAAAGCATTCGTACTCCAGAATCTACGGTGTGGTGTCTCTGTGTTGCCTGGTACTAAATCAACGTGTACGATCCTAGGTACGAGACCCAGCCCTGAGGGGGTCTCCGGCCAGTGCTCGGCTACTTCCCCCAGAAGGGTGAGGCGCAGGGGGGTCAGGTACCTGTCTGTCCGTCCCTGAGGCTAGCCTTTCTAACACTGGTGGCAAGCGACGGGATCCGAGCCCACAAACTAGAGATCGTACAACGAACGGCTGACGCACTACCGAACAAAGACGACAGAAGAAACCACCATGAGCACCGCTGAAACCGACGCGAGTGCTACGTTTTGTGTACAGCGATTAGAAGAATACACACACAAGGAGCTGAAACAATTTTGCAAACAACGAAAGATCGCTACCACTGGTCTGAACACCAAGGAAGACATGCAACAAGCCCTGAAAGCCTGGGTGGAGTCCGGAGCCTCCCTTCCCCGACTGGACGACGTCGGTGAGGAGACAGAGCGGGCGGACGAGCTCAGGAACTTCCCGAGAACAAGCAATAACCCCCAAGCGCAAAGCAACGCAGCGAGTGGGGGCTGGTCCCCGGAAGACGTCACAGACAGGGAAAGGGACCGAAGTCATGAACTAGAAATGGCCAAACTGAAAATAGAAGGCGAGATAAGGCTAGCCGAAAAAAAGCTAGCAGTGGAACAACTCCGAGTACAAGGAGAGCTAGAAGAAAAGAAGTTGCAACAGGAGCACGAGGAAAAAAAACTTCAGCTTGAGCACGAGCGCAGCTTGAAAGAAATAGAGTTCCGAGCAAGGAGCGAGGGAGCTCGACCCTCGGGGGGCCAGGAACCCGCACCCTGGGGAACTGAAAGTCCACATCCCTAAGGATGTGGTCAAAGAGTACTAAAGGAATGATGACATCCAGCAGTGGTTCAAAGCCTACGAGGTAGCCATGACCTCCCACCGCATCCCACAGAAGGACTGGGGGGCCGGGTTGTGGGGGCGATTCCTGAGCGAAGGACGAGACACCCACCTCGACCTACCGGCCTCTATGCAAACATCCTACAGCCACATGAAGGAGGCCCTCCTCACGAAATACGGCCTCACCCCCGAAATGTATCGGCAGCTGTTCCGGGACTGCCGAAAGATCCCAGGCACCACCTGGGTGGAATACGTGAACTTTTACAGCCGGGCGCTGGAAGGGTGGATCAAGGGCAGCAAGGTAACCACCTTCGAAGAATTGACCGACCTCATTGCCTGGGAACACTTGTTCACAGATTGTTTTGTAGATCTACGCCAGCACCTGCTCGACAGCAAACTCGCAGACCCGAGGAAGCTGGCCGTCGAAGCAGATCGCTGGGTAAACACCCGGGTCCCCCGGAACCCCATCGGGGACTACCCCCGAAGCTATCAAGGACCTCCCCGTCAGAGAGGGGGGGGAAATCAAGGGAAACAGTGGGAGTTTCCATCCGGGCCCCGCGTAGCCCCCCGAGGAACCCATCCCCGGGGTTCCCAGCTCCTCCGCCAGGCAGTGCCGCCACACCGGGCAGACAAGGACCCTGGGTGAATATCACATGTTTCCGCTGTCAACGGCTAGGGCATTACGCCAGCGACCCTCAGTGCCCCATGGCCCAGAAACCCCCCACGACAGCTCCCCCAGCCCGACACATGGCCACCGTAACCCTAGGGGAGGAGTTTGAGGACCCCAAGGGATGGGAACCTGCAGCCATGGCCCTGGTCTCTCTAGGAGATCGGGATATGATTCCCGGGGCACCCCTACCCGCAAACACCAAGAAGTATCGCCAGCTAGTAAAGGTTAACGACCACCCGGTGGAGGCCCTTCGCGACACCGGGGCGAGCATCACTGGTGTCCTCAGCCACTTAGTCCAGGCGGACCAGATCATCCCAAATGTCTTTTGCCCTGTGATAGCTTCCGACAACACTGAGAGTTTGTGTAAGGTGGCCTTGGTACCATTCGAATGGGGGGGAGTAACCGGAACATTACGGGTAGCTGTCTGAACCGCACAACCTGTAGACTGCCTCCTGGGAAACGACCTAGAAAGTTCCCCCTGGAGACAGGTCGAGCGCAAGACCCACCTCGGGATGATGGGACTGCCAGAATGGGTGTGCGCAACCACCGGTCCATGGTGGCCCGGCTACCCCCCGCGGGGGAGTCGAGGACGAAACCCCCAGCACCACCTCCGTTGACCAAACCGGAGACGACCCTGTTGAACCTCACGCCCTATCCCCAGGAGAAGAGCCCCTCACCGACGACGGGCTCGTCCAGCCCGACCACGCGCAGATCAGGGAGTTAGGTGATCTGCCCGAGTTGGCCCAGTGGCGCCACGAAGGGGGCCCCTCCCGAGAGGAGTTCTGCAGAGAACAAGTGACCTGTCCTTCCCTGGTCGGACCCCGGCAGCAGGCTGCCGCCCAAGCCGCGGGCGACCAAACAGGAACCCACTTATTGTATTGGGAGAATGACCTCCTGTATAGCGAACCGCGGGCTGCCGAGCTAGGTGCTGGTGGTCCCCCTACGCTTTCGAGACTTCCTCCTGGGCTTGGCCCATGATGTACCCCTGGCCGGCCACTTGGGCCAGGACAAGACCTACCACCGCCTAGTAACGCACTTTTACTGGCCAAAAATGCGAGCCCACGTAGAGGCCCACTGCAAGTCCTGCCCCACATGCCAGGCCAGTGGTAAAAGTGGAGGAAAGCACAAGGCTCCCCTCCAACCCTTCCCAGTCATCAGTACCCCCTTCGAGCGGGTCGGAATTGACATCGTTGGGCCCCTGGATCCCAAGACCGCCCAGGGTCACCGCTTTATCCTCGTCCTAGTGGACCATGCCACACGATACCCAGAGGCCATCCCCCACCGCACCGTCACGGCCCCCGTGGTGGGCCGGGCCTTAATGGGGATCTTCTCCCGGGTAGGGTTCCCCCGAGAGGTCGTGAGCGACCGGGGCACCAATTTTATCTCAAAATATATGAAATCCCTGTGGCAACAATCTGGAGTAGCTTATAGATTCACTACCCCTTACCATCCCCAAGGCAATGGCCTAGTGGAGCGGTTTAACCGGACTCTGAAGGGAATGATCATGGGTCTCGAGGAGCCCCTGCGGCGTAAGTGGGACGTCCTTCTCCCCTGCCTCCTGTTCGCCTACAGGGAAGTCCCCCAGAAGTCCTTGGGGTTCAGCCCGTTTGAATTACTGTATGGGCACCCAGTCAGAGGTCCCCTGAGCCTAGTCAAAGAGGGATGGGAGACGGCACCCCGAAACCCCCGCAGGACGTGTTCCGGTACCTGTTGACTCTCAGGAACCAGACTCTGAAGTTCCGAGAGCTGGCCGAAGCCAACCTCGAGGCGAGCCAGGAAGAAATGAAGCGCTGGTACGACCAGAACGCCACGCTGGTCGAGTTTCAGCCCGGCCAGCAGGTCTGGGTGATGGCCCCAGTGAAGCTGTGTGCCCTCCAAGACAAATGGACCGGGCCCTTCAAAGTGGTCGAATGGAAAAGTCAGGTGACATACGTGGTGGACGTCCAGTCCCCTCGGAACCCCCTTCGGGTCCTCCACGTGAACCGCCTCAAGTCTCACTTCGTGCGGACGGATTTGAGCTTGCTCCTGGCCACAGACGACGGGGCGGAAGAGGAAACGGAGCCTCTTCCTGATCTCCTGCGGGCCAAAGAAAAGGACGGCTCCGTGGAGGGGGTGATCCACGCCCCCTCCCTCACACCCCAGCAACACGAGGACTGCCGCCGGCTCTTGGGCCAGTTCTCCGACCTGTTCTCCCTCGTCCCCAAGGTCACCGACTGGTGCGTCCACGACGTGGACACCGGAGACAGCCCCCCGGTAAGGCACCGAGCCTACCGCGTCCCCGACCGAGTCCGGGCCTGCATCCAGGCGGAAGTATCGAAGATGTTATCCCTAGGGGTGATCGAGCCCACAGACAGTCCGTGGGCCAGCCCAGTGGTGCTCGTCCCGAAAGCACCTGCCCCTGGTGTTGCCCCCGAACTACAGTTCTGCGTGGACTACCGGGGGCTCAATGCGGTCACCCGAGCCGACGCTCACCCTCTCCCCCGCGCAGATGAGCTCATTGACCGCCTTGGGTCTACTCATTTTCTCAGCACCTTCGATTTGACCTGCGGATACTGGCAAATTGCACTCACGGAAGGCGCCAAGGAGCGGTCCGCCTTCTCCACCCCGGATGGGCACTATCGCTTCAGAGTGATGCCATTTGGGATGAAAAACGCCCCGGCCACCTTTCAGAGACTGGTGAATCGAGTCCTGGCCGGGCTGGAAGAGTTTAGCGCCGCCTATCTGGACGATATTGCGGTATTCAGTTCCGAATGGGGCGAGCACCTCCAGCACATCCGGAGGGTCTTGGGGGCCCTGCGCCAAGCCGGCCTCACAGTAAAAGCCAGCAAATGTCAGATTGGGCAAGGATCAGTGGTCTACCTGGGGCACCAGGTCGGCAGCGGGCAGGTCGCCCCCCTCCAACCTAATATTGACGCCATACTGGCCTGGGAACCACCAACTACCCAAACCGAAGTCCGTGCCTTTTTGGGCCTCACTGGTTACTACCGGAGGTTGATCCAAGTTTACGGCAGCCTCGTAGGACCCCTCACAGAGCTCACGTCCAAAAAACAACCTAAAAAGGTGCAGTGGACACCTGCCTGCCAGAAGGCGTTCGACGCCCTGAAACTCGCCATGTGTACGGCCCCTGTGCTCCAAGCCCCCGATTACTCCAAAGAGTTTGTGGTACAAACGGATGCTTCCGAGCATGGCATTGGGGCCGTCCTATCCCAGCTCAATGAGAAGGGCTTAGATCAGCCCGTGGCCTTCATTAGCCGACGGTTACTGCCCGAGAGCAACGATGGAGCACCATTGAACGCGAGGCGTTCGCCGTAGTCTGGGCTCTAAAGAAACTGCGACCCTACCTCTTCGGAACCCACTTCCGAGTCCAGACGGATCATCGACCTTTACGGTGGCTCATGCAGATGAGGGGGGAGAACCCCAAATTGCTACGATGGTCCATCTCCCTCCAGGGGATGGACTTCACAGTAGAGCATCGCCCTGGCAGCGACCACGCCAATGCTGACGGCCTCTCCAGATTCTTCCACCTCAGCGAAGAGAACCCCCAAGAGGATGGGTAGTTCTCTCTGGCCTTCAGCTGGGGGGGACGCATGTTGGACCCGGCCTCGTGGTGTGGCCCATTCAGACCCGTAGCGACACCAGACTAACCTCTACACCCCACACTACCCTGACTAACGTAGCCTACCGACCCAGAACCCGGGGTCACCCCCGTCCTCCATCTTCCCGACACCGGGCACCCTTCCTCTTCCATCGGCCTCGCGGCCTCCAGTGACCCGGCCCAATACCCCAGATGGCCGCCCTCGATCCAAGCGCAACCCCGGCCTAGCCGCGCCATACCAGCTGGGGGGGAGAGAGAGCTCCTGGTGAGTAGGAGGAGTAGTTTCATTCACACCTGGCCTCTTCCCAAGAGATAGTTTCGATCGCCCCCCCGGCCACCCTGAGGGCTGGCTCCACGCCTGCTGTGTATCTGGGATCCCTCCCGACCCCGCTTTGAAAGGATCAAAGGGCCGCGGGGCAAGGACCCCCAACAACCGACCCCCAGGCGCTAAGACCCCTGCCCGTGAGGACTCCGGACATCAAAGAGGAGTCGACCTATAACAAGGGGCACCCTGGGACCCTTGGCAGTTGAATCCTGGAACAGAACAAGCCCTGCTGACATGGTCGCGGCTGAAGAACATCCTCCCAAAATCCGACGGAACTCTTGGAACCTCGGTGAGCCCTGCAGACAGCGTCGCGGCTCCCCCTGGCAGAGACGGACTTCTGCCTAAAAACATCCGAGCCCTGCTGACGTGGTCGCGGCTCACCTTGCACCCTAGAGAACGCTGAGCCCTGCTGAGTGACTCGCAGCTCCTGAAAGATTGTCCGACCTCCGACACCCGGACTCGAGCCCTGCAGATTGGGACCCACTCCAGAGACATTCCGGTCCGGCTGGGCCCCAAAGATCGTCTCGTATCCCCCGGCTCGGGGATTGGGAGCCGTGCGCCGGATATGCTCCGGCACTGACCCAGAGCCTAAGACTGTCCCGCTACCCCTACCCCAACCGAGACTTTGTGAGCCCTTGCTCTACTTGTACATACGACTCTGCGGATCATAAAGATCCTGATATCTCTAGATAAAGCATTCGTACTCCAGAATCTACGGTGTGGTGTCTCTGTGTTGCCTGGTACTAAATCAGCATGTACGATCCTAGGTACGAGACCCAGCCCTGAGGGGGTCTCCGGCCAGTGCTCGGCTACTTCTCCTGGAAGGGTGAGGCGCAGGGGGGTCAAGTACCTGTCTGGCCGTCCCTGAGGCTAGCCTTTCTAACACTGATTTGCACGTTAACTAAACTAAAGGTAAAGAAGCAAAGAATGTTTCCTAGACAACTTACCTGTAGCATGCATCGGCTTTGCATTCCCCTATGCCCACCTTTCAACATCCCAAGCCTTGCCCTGCTGTCGTCAGTGTGACACCCGAGAAGCCACAGACAATAATGAAAGGGCTGGGCCCATAAGTTTTAGACCTATTCTAGAATCAACATTCCATGGTTCTTTTTCACAGCATGAAAGTGTAAAGGGGAGAAAAATCGTTAGATGGCCAATCAATTAGTCAATAATTTTACTGGAAACACAGTAACCACAGTCAACTACTTAAGGTTAGTTTGATTTATTACAAAGCCAAAAATAACTGAACATAAACACACCTCAATACAAGAGTGTAAAAATACATTGGAATTAGCATGATCCAAATCTGCGCATCCAATTTAGGCGATGAAACATAAGCAATACACTTAGTTCAAGAACTATGGGGTCCATTAGGATGGCAGGCGGACTTCAGTCCGCCTGCCACCCTAGCGGTGCTGGGACCGGCCGCCAGTGGTCCGGCGGTCCCGCACCGCCAATTGGGATGCGACCGTGGTGGTCGCATCCCGCATATTCAATATTGTGGCAGGCGGTGCTGTGAGCAGCACCTGCCACAATGTAGAAAATGTATGTTGTGCATTGGCATGCACAACGTGCCAGGCACCGCGCGGGGCCTGCCACCTTGTGTATGCCAATGTAGGGGGGCATGGTACCCCCCAAGTGCAGCTCCCACACCCCCTCCCGGGGGCACACAACGGGCACCCAAAGCAATTCCCGCATGCTTTTCCATGGCAGAATCTCCGCCATGAAAAGGCATAACACCGCCCACATCATAATATGGATGGCGGTGCCTGCAAAGCACCACCACCATATTGTAGGCCTATTCTGCCCGGTAGGCAATTGTAACGATTGCCTACCAGGAGAAAAGCGGTGGACGGTCTTTCCGTCCGCCGCGGTACCCACTGCTATGCTAATGTGACAGGGGGTAAAAGGCCGTCCAGCGGGGTGTTTTGGCGGGCGGATCGCCACTACCGGTCTGGCGGTGGCAATCTGCCCACCATGCTAATAGGCCCCTAAGATGCAAAAGATCAGAAAGCATGAGTCCTAGTTTTCCTGCATCGAGGTTTGGTGAGGGAATAGCATTACATCTATCCCTACTCTAGCACTAAAGTGACATCCCTACTTCACATTTTCAGACGAAGGAGTAAAAGGTGTCAGTATATTTAGACTTCCTAAGAAGTCTCTCCACAATCAATGGGTTGTGTAGCATAAATCTACCAAGGCAGAGTTTGTTCTAAGGTGCTCTCTCTCTGAACGCAAGAAATAAGTGGGTACTTGCCCTACTACCACACATTAACACATTATTCATGGATCACATTCCCAGAATTCAGTGCGAGCCACGCCCTCTGTGCTGGGTATGATCCTGAAGGTGGTTTTCCACGGGACAATGGTGTTCTTTTCTTGATACATTTTGTCCTTGGTTCCCAGGCTTTCTCCTGTGTGAAGCACAACGACATTCCTTTATCGATTCAAGCAACACAATTGTAACTTTTTCTCTCCTTGTCTTACTCGTAAAACAAAGGCATTATTCTGAGCTATAGAGAGCGCTTCTTTCACCTGCAACACAAAACGTGGGAAAGAACAGATTCCACAGCATGCATGAAATTCAAACTGATCATTCTAAAGCAAGAGTTTTCAAGGAAACTGCATTGAGACCCATAAGGTTCAGCTAATATCAAAAAGCATCACATGAGCTTTACAAATTGGCATTGAAATAAGGCACTTTCAAATAATGCATTTATATACAGGTAAAACGTCACAATTAATGAGCACATTTAGTACATGAATAATTGTCAGATGCACAACACGAGTTCTTCACATTAAGGTTTTGTGCTAGTTACATTCACTTTATGGGGCCGATTCCGATCCCGGGTCGGACAGCTCTTCGAGAGCTGTCCGTAACCTTACCGTGCAACCGACACATACCCGTAGCCGGTCTGTCCTGTAGAGGAAGTACGATGTGCATAACTGTCAAAAACACGACCGACATGCAGGCTGTGATTCAAGCTCCATTCTCCTTCCGAGCCGTAACTCCGAACGCCGAACCGAGTCGGCCGGAAGCAGTATCCATAGCAGTTTCCGCCCTGACAAGTACGATGCGTACTTCCTACGTGCCGGACGGGTTGCCACGTACGGCACGTGAAAGAATCCAGAAAACAAGCATATCAGCTATGATTCGTGCCACAACTCAATCCACGGCTACGAGATGGACCAGCTTGCAGCGGGTACGAGAAGGAGCAACAAGCAGCGTGAACGACACAAACACATCATGAATCCCATTGCGTAGGTCATACCAGTACTCTACATCTATGACGGATCAGGAACCAACGCCAACGGCGCAGGTTGTAAGTAAGACACCTACCACACAAACAAACAACACATACCCACAAAATGGCACACACACACAGGGGATCCACATCCTGGCCACTAACAACAGGCCACCATAGGGGTTGCATGGCCAGCACCACTAACACTCCCACCCATACGGCTTATGTTGCCCATCACCCCTGCCACCCCCAGCCATAGGGCATATGTTGCCCATCACTACTGCAACTCCCACCCATAGGGGACCTGTTGCCCATTACACCTGCCACCCCCACTCATAGGGGACATGGTGCCCATCACTACTGCCACCCACAGCCATAGGGCATATGTTGCCCATCACTACTGCCACCCCCAGCCATAGGGGACCTGTTGCCCATCACTACTGCCACCCCCACTCATAGGGCTTATGTTGCCCATCACTACTGCCACCGCCAGCCATAGGGCATATGTTGCCCATCACTACTGCCACCCCCACCCATAGGGGACCTGTTACTCATCACCCCTGCCACCCCCACTCATAGGGGATCTGGTGCCCATCACTACTGCCACCCCCAGCCATAGGGGACCTTGTGCCCATCACTACTGCCACCCCCAGCCATAGGTGACCTGTTGCCCATAACCCCTGCCACCCCCACTCATAGGGGACCTGGGGCCCATCACTACTGCCACCCCCAGCCATAGGGGACCTGTTGCCCAGCACTACTACCACCCCACTCATAGGGCTTATGTTGCCCATCACTACTGCCACCCCCAGCCATAGGGCATATGTTGCCCATCACTACTGCCCCCCACGCATAGGGGACCTGTTGCCCATCACCCCTGCCACCCCCACTCATAGGGGACCTGGTGCCCATCACTACTGCCACCCCCAGCCATAGGGGGCCTTGTGCCCATCCCTACTGCCACCCCCAGCCATAGGTGACCTGTTGCCCATCACCCCTGCCACCCCCACTCACAGGGGACCTGGTGCCCAACACTATTGCCACCCCCACTCATAGGGCTTATGTTGCCCATCCCTACAGCCACCCCCAGCCATAGGGCATATGTTGCCCATCACTACTGCCACCCCCAGACATAGGGGACCTTGTGCCCATCACTACTACCACCCCCAGCCATAGGTGACCTGTTGCCCATCACCCCTTACACAGCCACTCATAGGGGACCTGTTGCCCATCACCCATGCCACCCCCACTCATAGGGGACCTGGTGCCCATCACTCCTGCCACCCACAGCCATAGGGGACCTGGTGCCCATCACTACTGCCACCCACAGCCATAGGGGACCTGTTGCCCATCACCCCTGCCACCCCCACTCATAGGGGGCCTGGTGCCCATCACTACTGCCACCCCCAGCCATAGGTGACCTGTTGCCCATCACCCTTGCCACCCCCACTCATAGGGGACCTGGTGGCCATCACTACTGCCACCCCCAGCCATAGGGGACCTGTTGCCCAGCAATACTGCCATCCCCACTCATAGTGCTTATGTTACCCATCACTACATCCACCTCCACCCATAGGGGACCTGTTGCCCATCACCCCTGCCACCCCCACTCATAGGGGACCTGGCGCCCATCACCCCCAGCCATAGGGGACCTGTTGCCCATCACCCCTGCCACCCCCACTCATAGGGGACCTGGTGCCCATCACTACTGCCACCCCCAGCCATAGGGGACCTGTTGCCCAGCACTACTGCCACACCCACTCATAGGGCTTATGCCACCCATCACTACTGCCAACCCCAGCCATAGGGCATATGTTGCCCATCACTACTGCTACCCCCACCCATAGGGGCCTGTTGCTCATCACCCCTGCCACCCCCACCTATAGGGGACCTGGTGCCCATCACTACTGCCACCCCCATCCATAGGGGACCTGTTGCCCATCACCCCTGCCACCCCCACTCATAGGGGACTTGGTGCCCATCACTACTGCCACCCCCACCCATAGGGGACCTGTTCCCCATCACTACTGCCACCCCCACTCATAGGGCTTAAATTGCCCATCACTCCTGCCACCCCCAGCCATAGGGCATATGTTGCTTATCACTACTGCCACACCCACCCATAGGGGACCTGTTGCCCATCACTACTGTCACGTCCACTCATAGGATGGGTGATGCGCCATGCATCCATCATACTCCAATATTAGGTATGTCAGCAAAATACATCCCCCTAACATCATGACAACAGTGTGTAGTCTGTGACAAATGCCCACAACAGTGATTATGACTTCGAACATACAATGTAACTAACAGCATATGTGTGACCAACAAATGAGTGTGTCCTACACAAGGCAAGCATCACTATAGCACTGTGTCAATGTAAAAAGAACACCCCCTCACTGTGTAGAACAATAGTTAAGTGTGGGCTTCCAAACTGCAGCAGATGTTGAGCATTGTGGTGATGGGGTCTAATCCCCCCCTCATCACAGTGACCAAAAGGTAAGTGTCATCATGGTCAAAGCTGCAAATAACAAACAGCATGTATGATCCCTGCTCCCAACACATTAAACACTTCTGGGGCGAAGTAGTGGTTATGTCCCGTTCCCACAGAGATGTGGTGAGGCTAACAGTCCTGTGAAAACCTAACACACTCTCGGCCATGTGCAGACAGGCACCACACATGGGGGCTGACAATGCATACAGTGTACAATGACACAAGAGCAGAAGTGACCAACACAAAGCATACACACATCTTGAAAATAGACACACTAATCAAAACAACCTGCGTAGACTGTAGGTGTCAGCTCACAAACTCCCATTCCATGCCAGCAATGGCACCTAACAACCAGGATGAATGTGCACAATGATGTGATATGACTCACAGGGACAGCAGGGAAAATCACAGAAACAGCATCCAGACAATGGCCCACGACAGCAATACCAATGCACTGATTCAGATGCACAGTCACAAACAGGCAACCTCACACTGCACATCTGACACAACATGTGTGTGTGTGTCTCAGTATCCCCAGGCAACTACACAACACATGAGGGGGGTTGAACCACAGTGACACAGATGTGGACACAGTGCCATACAAAAGTAAACTATCAATTCAATTCAATTCATGAAGCTTTATTCGGTGCATAACATGTAATGACCATAAAAGCGCACAGCAAAACACAAAAATACAAAGATACATACTAATAAAGGAACACATTTAAAAAAATCATGCTTTTCCTATAATAAATAGCTTTACAAATAAAACTTGCAGTATAAAAACATATATCAGGGGAATTCATATTAAAAAGCAACCTCATTGCATCTTCCGTATTAAAAATACCATATTTTAAAAACATGGGTTTTAAAAACGTAATCCTTACATTCAAGAACAGAGTGCAAATAAGCATAAAGTGCATACTGGTTTGTTTGGAGTGTCCGTCGCACGGGCAAGGGCCAACAGGTTATCTTTTTTGTTGGGGGAAGGCCACCAAGACATGCGCCATTCCTAGCCTTAATCTGGTTAGGACAAATCTATGGGCTGGGCGGGTTACCATGTTCAGGTACTGCTGAAAACCCTCATTTTCAGTGTATTTATTAAACAGTTGAACAGTAATAGAGGGACCAGACTCAGCTAGACGTTTTTGGGTTCTAGACAACAGAAAAGATTTTTTCATGTCATGTTTAACTAGAACTCGTGTGGAATAACAATCTAATAACAAGTTCAACCCAAAAATAGCCTGATAGCTCTCGACAACATACTTAAGCCATGGGATTTTCATACAGTTATCTAATTTAAAACAGTCCTTAATAACAAGTTGGTTGAACTCAGTCTCTTCCTTATGCCAGATTGCTTTGTAAAGTGACAAGGGTCTAAGGGAAACAAGGTCACTCAAATAGGCAGCCCGACCTCTTTATGAATTAACTCTGTTGAGGCAGAAGCGGGAAGACACATAAGTTTCTTGAGGAAGGTGTTTTCTTCCCTCTGAAGACAACCAACGTTAGAATAACCCCACAGCCCTGCCCCATATAGGGCAATGGAGACACTTTTGGCCTTGTATATCTCCATCATGTCTCTTATTCGTCTATCCCCTATTTTTGCGGCAAATTTGAATATGCCGTAGGAACTTTTGGCCATTTTAGTTCTTACATTTATTAAATCCTGGGCCCAGCTACCATCGCCTGAGAAAGTGACACCCAAATAGCAGAAATTTCTGACTTGCTTCATTTTCACTCCTTCTATAAAAAAGGCGTGGTTCTTACGGGGCTTAGGCCCGCAAATCATAATATGAGTTTTACTTTTATTTATCAATAGCTTCCTCTCCCCTATAAATTCGGAAAACCGATCCATCAGGCGCTGCAAACCAATAGGTGTCCGAGATAGGAGCACAGCATCATCCGCGTAAAGCAGAACAGGCACACCTATCCCGGTAACCTGAGGTGCATCAGCCTTAACTGTTTTCAGGATGGTTTCCACCCCAATAATAAATAAAATGAACAACAAAGGGGCAAGGACACAGCCCTGTCTAATTCCCCGTTTCACACTAAAATTCGGGGTACACTCCCCATTGACCCCATATCGGACGCTTGCTTGCATCTTGTTATATAATCTAGCAAGGAAGAAAATAATTTCCTTGGGGGCGCCTAATTCTAACAAGACTGACCAGAGAAGCGGATGATTAACTAGGTCAAAAGCACTACTTAAATTGGCAAAGCAAAGATACAAATTGCCACGCATAGCCTTGGTATACTTGCCGATTAATAGTTCTGAGTTGAGGCACTGGTCCAAGGTCCCACGACCCTTTCTAAAACCATATTGGGAGTTGGCAAGAATCCCATTCTCCTCTGCCCACGCTTCCAATCTAAACAACAACACCCTGCTCATAATCTTCACCGATGAATCCAACAGACTAATCGGTCGATAATTACAAGCTAAAGCCTTATCCCCCTTTTTATAAATAGGGACAATAATTGAATCTCCCCATGTGGGCGGAATTAAAGTGGTTACCGCTGCATTGAGGACCAAAGTAAGTATTGGTCCCCAGATCAGCGGTTCGGCCTTATAAACATCAATAGGGACTCCGTCGGGCCCCTGGGCCTTTCCCCCCTTGCTAGCATTAATACTGCATTCCACCTCACCGAGGGAGATGTGTAGTGGAAGCATGGGCCAATGCCTTCGCTCATTACCAGTCGAGACACTATCTTAAAAAATAGATGACAAATGTAACACCCAGGCCTCACTTCCCACATGAGAAGAGAGTTGGGGGATTGTATCATCATGTAGGAAGGGGGAATTAATAGTAGACCAGAATAAGCGGCTGTCCAGGGTTTCTGCCGCCTGAGTTAAGTTATCCCAGGCTTCCTGCTGTAGTTCTTTTTTCCTTCTAGTAAGCGCCATTTTGTAATCATATCGTAAAAGTGTGACTAGATTCTTGTCCCTTGGGGTAAGGGCTAGTGCTTTTTTAAGTTGGGAAAAAAGGTCTGTACAAGCATGATCAAACCAGCCCTTACCCTTACCTCTCATACCCGGCTTATTTCCCGTAAAAATGTTATTAATAATCAAATTAATATCAATAAAATTAGTCACAACGGAGATTGCTGAACACCCTGGTGTTAGAATGGTATTAATATCTTCCAGACTTTTAGATATGATTATAGGCACTACTACTGCAGATTTTTCCCCTTTCCACCTAAGCCTAGTTCCATTAGCTCTATGCGGTTCAATATTAGCTATGGTTCTTGGCGCTTTCTGGTCTCTGCATTTCCATGACTCAATTTGCATGGTAATGCAATTGTGATCACTCATGCTGGAGACATCCTTTATCATGATCGAACACTGGGGAATTAGACTAGAAGAAACCAGAATATGATCAATGCTAGAACTGGCGTTCCTCCCAGTAAATGTAGGGATAAAAGAACCACTAGCCTCTACATCAGGCCTCACCAGCTCTAAATCATAGGTTGCCATTATACTATTAATAGCCTCCCCATAGGTGTTATATGGGAAATGAGGCGTATTTTCGCCACTATTGTTTTGTACCCCACAAGCCCTAGAGGAGGACAGACTGCATATTGTAGAATTAAAATCACCTAACCAAATAAGAGTAAGAATGCATTTTGCTTCTGCTACAAGCTTCATGAGGGCACTGTCAAGCTCAGCTATTACTTTGTGCCGGGAATTGTTAAAAATGTTATTATAAACATTTATTAAAAGCACTTCAAAACCTTCTGTTAGTTGCACCCAGAGAATTTGGGAATGGGCACCAACTGTTAAATGTTTAACAACCGTCAGCTTAAGGTCTACTGATACAAGGAAAAGCAGTCCCCCCTTTGCTCTTCCATGTCTAGACTCAGTAGCATCCAAGCTATAACATATATAACCATCAAAGCAAGGTTGAGCAGTACACTAAGACTCTTGAAAACAAAGAATATCATGTGATCTAATCAGGACCTCCCATCCCAGATTGTTTTGCTTAGAGGCCCCACCGGCTATATTCCAACTAGCAATAGAGATACCCCTACGGGAGCAGTTATTAAGCTCATCTTGGGCGGTATTGGAGATGTCTCCATTGCAGCATAGATCAATCACAGACACACCCAAGCTGCCAGCTACATCATTAATCGATTCCAAGTTACCCCCAATAACATTTGTTACTACTGATCCACTGTTAATAGTTCCCAGGTTATCGTTAAACTGGGGATCCTCATGAGCTAACTTAAACACATCAGAATGTTTAGACAGACCGCTAAGAATAACGGTCGCCTGAGACCTAAATGTCTTCTGATGTCAGTCATTCTGATCTAAGGAGCTCAGGGATTGATATCTATTCTAAACAGGGATTTCAAAAACTAACCCGTAATTAGGGGATAATGATCTATTTCTATTAGTGGTATAATTAGGAGGGGGGACTCTATCCCTGTTTGTAGCATGGGGCGGCTTACTAAGATGGTTGTAGAAATAACCAACAGGTCGTACAGTTATGTCAGTCTCATACTGTGATATAGAGGCTGCTCTTAGCAGAACCGTCGCAACATGTTGGGGGTGTTGAAAATGAACGATAACACAGTCCCCCCTACATGACTTCCTTGTGTTTCCTATCCAGCTAGCCCTTCTTGTAGTTATAATTTGATCAAAGAACTTTACCGGGAACCCACAGTGCTTATTTAGCCAAAAGGTTGTTTTATTTTTTAATGAGTCCTGCGACTCTAAAGTGGCTCTAGTCCGGCCAAGATCTAAGCAGGGGACATTGGATAGGACAACAACATAAGGTGCACACTCTGGTGGGAGGTCTACGGATCTGTTATTGTTAGGTGCAGCTTCCCTAACTGGTATAGCAGTCATAACAGGCTCCTGCACAGTAGTGCTTGTATTACAAGCCTGTAATTCACTCCGACTTGCCGGTGCAGGTTCTGCTTGGACCTGCTTTATCCGACCACCTGCTCGTGTACCTAGTGTGGCTACTTGCACAGAACAGGCGCTTTTGTTAGTCGGTTTAGGGGCAGGTTCAGCTCTAATGCCATCCTTCACTGAGAGCCCAATATGTTCCATCTTAGTCATAAGCCTATCTAGGGCACCCCCCAATCTAGACACTGTAGGTTCGTTAATTTTGGTGGTTAATAGCTTAACAATCAGCTCAAATTTACTCTCAATATTACCAACTAGTAGATTGAATTGCTCGGTATTAATGGTAACTGAATTGTCCTTAGCCAAGGTCCCTTTTTCACAAACAGACTTCTTGGATGCAGGTTCGGCTTTTCTTCTAGTAGAATTTCCTCCCCGTTTGTTAATTACTTTTCTGCATGCCCTCACTGCACGCGGGGCCAACGGGCATTGCTGTGGGACAAGCTCCAGTACTACCAATAGATCTTCGATCAAGGCAGAAACAGCTGGGGCATCAGATACTGCTACAGATAAAACTTCGGGATCACAATGGATAACCACAGGCTCAACAGTGTCAGTTATGTCTTCTTCACGGAGTCCCAAAGGCAGGGGCAGAGTAGGCAAATTATCTCGCCCTAAGGATTTTCTACGGTCGCTGTTTATCTTGCTTACAACTTTGACCAAATAGTTATCCATGGTTGACTTTTGTTTGGTCATAGTAGCATAAATTGAATAACACAGCTACTGTACGAAACGGGCTATGAGTTGCAGGGCTGTTAAACAGATATACACCAATCCCCTGAATCTGGAGGCACACACAGCTCACCAAACTGTCTAGCAATCACAAAACGCTTACTGGATTCTGGGAGCGGCAACCAAAGGGGATGGCCCTGCCCGGCCTCATACGGTCCTCGGAGGGCCACAGAGGGCCCACCCTTTGCCCGGGCTTAGCCCGGCACCGCCCGCGCTCGTCCCACGACGCGGAGGGAGCCGCGATCTTTTCAGCGCCTCCGGGCGCGTAGATGGCGTCGGCAGCCGCTAGGGAGCCTGGGAGCTGTAGTCTCCCCCTGCTCACGGCCGCGCGGTGGAGTTGCGGCGGCAGGGGAGACTCACAGCGTAAGGCACCCAGGAACAGCGGTAACGGCAGGCAGGAAGGACAGGACAGCAATGGAGCCCCTGCAGCAGGTAGGGCGTCTTGGAGCCACTGGTTTCCCGCTCCACTGAGGGAGCCGCGGTCTTTTCAGCACCTCCGGGCGCGTAGATGGCGTCGGCAGCCGCTAGGGAGCCTGGGAGCTGTAGTCTCCCCCTGCTCACGGCCGCGCGGTGGAGTTGCGGCGGCAGGGGAGACTCACAGCGTAAGGCACCCAGGAACAGCGGTAACGGCAGGCAGGAAGGACAGGACAGCAATGGAGCCCCTGCAGCAGGTAGGGCGTCTTGGAGCCACTGGTTTCCCGCTCCACTGAGGGAGCCGCGGTCTTTTCAGCACCTCCGGGCGCGTAGATGGCGTCGGCAGCCGCTAGGGAGCCTGGGAGCTGTAGTCTCCCCCTGCTCACGGCCACGCGGTGGAGGTGCGGCGGCAGGGGAGACTCACAGCGTAAGGCACCCAGGAACAGCGGTAATGGCAGGCAGGAAGGACAGGACAGCAACGGAGCCCCTGCAGCAGGTAGGGCGTCTTGGAGCCACTGGTAAACTATCATTGGGACACCCTTAGTGGGCAATCAGGCATTGTGAGATGAGAGGGAGCACAACAGACACATGTGACACAAGCTTGAATGAACACCAACTAACACAGCAAGAGACTGACACACAACAGCACTACCCCCAGTGACCGGACATTGGGTTGACACAAGCATGCATAACACCTCCACTGTGATGACAAAGGCAGATGTCGTACACACTGGGAAACCCAGACATGTGTCCTGTTCCACAAACGTACATCACACATACACAAACACAAATCACTCAGCATGGCCCCTCATTCACGGACAAACGGGAGCTAGGGGACCTTCCATGCAAACATTTACATCAGTCCACCCTCAACACCACACACCCTGAACTGCAACAATGTGCATCTGTGAATCCCACATGGACAGGTGACATTGCACATGCACCCATGACAAACACAGCAATGTTGGGAGGAACTAAGGTGCACAGACTCATCACACAAGGACAGTTTACAACCCTGGGGAATAACAGACATACTGCACAGTATGCGGTACATGGCCATGACGTCAAAGCTCACGTAACCTTCAGAATACCTGCCACAGTCCCAGGACAATGCAGAAGCCAAGGAGAGCCACAAGGCACACATGCTGACACCTGCCAACATTGCAGCTATGAACCCGACAAGTGGGAGCAGTCACACACACATACACATGTCTCAATCACTGAAAGGTACCACCTAGGGACAACTACATGATATTGCGACTAAACAAGTGCCTTGGGGAACCCTCACTGTGTCCCATCTGTGTCTGACAACATCATCACCACTCAGAACTGACAAATCCCAATGATGATACACCAATTAACAGTAGTGTGTCATGCACCCACACATCTGGTAGCCCATGGCAAAGTAGTGGGATGAAGCCAGTACCACTCAGCAAGCATCAACAACAGGAACATATCAAGGGAACACTGCCTTTGTATGAAAAGGGATGGGGACACACACACATGCTCATACAACACACACCATGGGTCCAGGCTATGTCACGTTACAACACACTTACTTGAGGGGACCCAACTTCTGTAGAAGCCCAGCTGTGCCAAACATATTCACAGCACGTCTCACTCATGTCAGCAGAACACTTGGTCAGTCAGCCATCAGTTACCACACAAAGAAGGCTCTGGTCACAACAGCCTGGGTACGTGAGTCTCCCCTAAGTCATCTGCACATACTCAAAACATATGTCTAGCAAGTTCCACAGAGGACCCAGTTGCTCCTATACCAATGATGCCCACACCTGTAGGTCCAGTGGTGATGCGCACAAAGTCTGTGAAATTGACAAATTGGACAGTGGGAAGCACATCATATGTGCATGGATGCAAACCAGAGATGTGACCATGCAAATGAAATGTTCACAGAGATGTCCATAAATAGTTGATCATGACACACCCAGGTAGCTGCAAAGGATGACATGGATACCCACCAGAATATGATACATATCTCATGGACCAAATGGAGTACTTCACATCAACACATCAGTATTCAACATTGGAAACCAAGCATTACAGGTGCAAGGGCATGTTAAACATCATCAACATAATGTACAGCTAAATCAAGTTCACAGGGATAAAGAAAAAAGCTTTATTCAGGATATTAAAACTTAAACGTCCATTCAAACAAAAGGCCAATGGCCTGTCCATGTCCAAATGCCAAGGATTGAACTAGAGTGACAACTGTCACACCTTGCTTGCCTGCACTGCTAAGGACAGGGGTCATCCCCTCGGAGGGGCATACCTGGGGGCAGGCCAGGCACCGCAGGGACAGGATCAGGGTGGAGCAGAAGGAGGCAGTGAAGAGGTGGTAGATGAAGGCGAGACACTTGCAACTGAAGTGGAGCTGACTAAAGTGGTGGGTGCAGTCACAACTGTGGGGCACAAGTCAGATGGGGTGGGTGCCAGCACAACTCCAGTGGGCAGGTCAAATGGAATGGATTGGGTCCCCACTGCAGTGCCCAAGTCAGACGGGGTGGTCGTGGACTCCACTGCAGTGCCTACATCCATGGGAGTAGAATGGGGTGTAGGTGAGGTCGGCAGGACAGGAGGGGGACACGGTCCCCACATCAGTGGCACTAACCGTCTGACCAGGTGTGGAGGAGCAAGTGGTGGGGGGAGGGCCTTAGCATTTTGGGGATGGTGTATCTGTGGGTGGGCGAACCGGGGGCAGGGAGTGGCGGGGGAAACTCTGGAGTGGTGGCCTGGGGGATGGAGGACGGAGACTTTGCCTTGGAGCTGCGTGGTGGCGGGGGGGGTCTTACCCTTCCGGCTCCGGGGGGGGGACTTGCAGGTGGGGGTCTCAGTCTGACTGCGTCTGGGGAGGGTGTCCGGGTGTGAGGGGCACTCCCCTCTGTATGTGGGGACTTCCTCTTCCCCTTGTAATCAGGATCTGCTGGGTCGGTAAGGAAGAGGCCAAGGTCACAGAGGAAGAGCTTCTGGGGATATGGGGTTGTAGGTGAGGCAAGGGAAGGGGGCTGGGAGCGAGAGCTTTCGAAGGACTGCGGAGTGGTTGTGGATGACTGTGTGTGTGTCTACAAACCAGCCCCTGTGAGTGTGGTATCAGTCCCCTGCACTTGCTTGTGTGCACGTCTAGACCTTGGTTTGGGTGTTTGTGTGCTGCCCGTGTCTGTGGCTCTGTGAGAATGTGCAGGTGTTTGTGTGCTTTGGACAGGTAGGCTGCTAGGAATTGTGGGTGGTGCAGGGGTAGGAGGGGTGCGGGACTGTTGGAGGAGGGACACTGCTGTCGTCAGGGAGGAGACCATGGACTGATTGGTCCTCTGCAGGGCACACATGCCCGATGAAATGCCCTCCATGAACGACACCAGTTGTGTCAACAGACTTCTGTGTGCATGGAGGACCTTCAGCATCGACGTCTGCCCTACATGGATCTGTCTAAGTAAGTCCACAGACTCCTCACTCAGGGCAGCAGGGGACACAGGGGCAGGGGGTGTGGTGCCTGGCACAAAGGAGATATGCTCACGAACACAGGAACCTACAGGGACCTCTGGGATGGGAGCCGATGGGAGGGTGGTGATGGTGGTGGTGGTGGTGGCGGGGACAGCCTCACTAGCTGGGGTTTGGTGGCTGCTGACACTCGCCTCCACAAGGGAGTCATCCTCAGAGCTGCTGTGGCCCTCAGCTGGGGGTGATGGTGCTGATGACTCCTCTGTGTGGCTCCACTCGCCCTCCGTGCCACTGGGTCCCCCCGACTCCTCTCCTTCTGTCCTTGTCAGGCTCTGTGGCTCCTCCTGGTCCGTGGAGCTGTCCCCTCCTGTGGCCGTGGATGTATCTGGATAGGAATAGGAAGTAAGAGAACAACATCAGTCACCTGCACTGACTGCACACACCACAGTGAGAACATCACATCACAGGGCAAGCCCTGGCATCATCAGCTGAACACAGCTCAAGGTGACAACACTGTTTAGAATAAGCCAATTGTCATTCTCAACATCAACCATGGCACACATATCCCTCATTGACTTGCACACATATGTCTGTTGCATGTTGGATGCTAATACCCCAATGTGCCGACATGCACCACCCACACATTATTTGGACATGCAAGTGAACATGTAGGAGTATGTCACTATACACACAGCACATCTCTTGCTACTGACTCAGTACAGGTGTCCGGATGAAGGGATGGGCAGAGACTCATTTCACATATTTGTGATGCATGCCAGCAACACATACTATGATGTTCTCATGTCCTGATGGGCAATGCCACAATGGGGTGCATGGTGCACACTTGAACACAATGCAGGATCACTCATAGCAAGTTAAATGCCATGGCACTGGGATGCCTGGAAAGTCAGTCAACACTGTCTCCTGTCACAGGGGCAGGGCATCCAGACAACAACAATATGCACTGACTCACAATCCTAACTCAGGGGTAAAGCTAACTCTGCAGATGACCGGCGCACTTGCCCATCTCCTGCAAACAACATATACAGGACCCAGAAGACTCCACATCATGCAAATCAGACATATGAGTCTCTGCAAACACAACCCCCCGTACATTAACACATCACAGTCTGCCATGCATGTAACCCAGCTGCATGAAGGACACAGTTGCATACGCCATTGTGCTCTGTCAGATGAACACACACCTATATGTCACACAAGTCTTGTCTCTCACAGTCACATCTCAGATGTCCTGCTGACCCTGTGAATCATGGACACCCCAGTTGTATGTAACAACAGGCCACACCCTAATGACACAGAGGCAGACACCTGAGGGCACATGTCACTAAGCACAACCTGTAATTTAATACACAGGAGTGGGATTACAGAGTGTTTCTAAATCCCCTTGAGGAGGCATGACTGCCCAGGTCTCCATGAAACAGTGTTTGGCCCTGGACAGTAGTCAGGTGGCTAAGCAAGTGTGACATACTTGATATACATACTCCTGAGGCCCCAAAATTGGAGTCCCCTGCTGCATGGGTTTGTTTGGAATACCCCAGCCACATGTGACGAGTCAGACCAGCAATTGGAACACATCTCAAGGGCACACACAGATCACATGTCAGATCTCAGGCATTGGGCAAACAATTGACCCACCCATGAAACACACAACAGAGTTACGGGAACAGATGCTGTCCGGTAGATGAAGCATAGCTGACTGCAGGGACACAGTGCCCTAGTGACACAAGCAACAGACTCTAGGGGCCATACCTGTGGAACAGATGAGGAGGGTGCATCACACAATTGAGGGACCTGAGTATTGGACTACAAGACCTACTTAATGTGGAAGTGTGACCAGGCCAAAAGACTGCAATTAGCATGTCGACATAGTACACAGATTAGGCATGGACTTACCCTCTTCCTGCTGCTGTCTGGCCTTCAGCTGCCTATCCAGGTCCGGGAAGACCACCGCCAGTATCCAGAGCATGTGGGGGGGTCAAGGTCCGGTGCCCGTCCCTCCTGCGTGGAGGTGACAGCTTCAGCTGGACTCTAGCTATCCTCCGGGTCCAGCCCCGAAGGGCCTGCCACCTTTTCTGGCAGTTGCGGATTCGGCGCTTGTAAACCCCCACCGAACGAACAGCCCGGGCGATGGTCAGCCATATCTCCTGCTTCTGGTGGGCATCAACCTGTGAGGATGACAAAGTTAAAAGTACATTAACACACATGCCCCATATTTGTGCTGCACACATTTGGATATACATGTCATCATCACAAAGGGAAATGAGTTACACAGGTAGTGCAACCAGGGGGAAGGACAAATCACCTGCATGTCTGACATGTTAACAATGCCTGGATAGTTTAAGCTTGCACTAATGCACTTTAGCAGCAGGACACCTGTTCATTACATGCAACTACACACTTTGGGGGATGAAAGTAGTCAGTGAGAATGCTTGCCACTGGTGTACACACTGCTAGTACTGCTAGTCAGACAACATGTATAATTAGGAAGGCAGTGGACTGCACACTCACCTGCTCCCCTGGTTTCCCATAGCGCTTGCTGTACTGTGGAAGGAGCCCGTCCAGCAGGGCCTGGTTCTCCTCCTCAGTGAAGGCTTGGGCCCTCTCCAGAGTACGTGCCATAGCAGGAGCCAGAGGATGCAGACACAGCAGCAGTGGTAGCAGGGATGTGGTCCAGTAGCAGATAGTGCAGGCAAGTGAGCTCCCTGGGGGCCAGCCAGCCTTATATCTTTGCTGCAGAGGCAAAATCTGTGCCATGTGTCCCAAGTGATAGGTCCAACACGGTTGCATTCTATGAATCTGGCCAATCCATGGAAATGTACGACTCATACACGCCTTCCGCATCGTTCAAATCTTCACCTTCATGAAACACTTGAAATTGCAACATTGTTGTAGGCATCCAACTGAATTTCCAGTGCACAACTCGTACAAGTTTTGAATCCGCATCTGTCTCCTTGACAGTCCAGAGCCAATGGGTGCGCCCGGCTTGGTCAACTGACTGTACAACGTGTATATTGAAAATACACATGCACCCGTCTCCATACAATTCAATGGCCAAGGCGTACGCCTGTCTCGGACCATGCCTGCCTGACGCGTATGCATGATAGTCACCCACATCGGACCTCATTGCATTCAATGGCAAAGCGCACGCATGGCTCAGTCATGAACCGTGCAATGCGTACGCATTGTCACCCGCGTCGGACCTCATTGCATTCAATGGCAAAGCGTACGCACGGCTCGGTCATGAACAGTGCCATACGTACGCATTGTCACCCACGTCGGACCTCATTACATTCAATGGCAAAGCGTACGCACGGCTCGGTCATGAACCGTGCAATGCGTACGCATTGTCACCCGCGCCGGAACTCATTGGTGTGACTATTATATGGATTCAACAGACAATTACTTGCCAGGGACACCTGTGTACACCTACCACACTACAGCATTGGCCCCACAGTGTCCCATGGCATGTAAGGCTACATTCCCTGGGTGTTTGGGGGGGGTCACATTTGGTTTGTGGGGTGGCACTTTTGTGCAGCCACTCCCAGGCTGTGCACGTGTACATGGGGGCAGAATTCTTTGTGTGTCGTGCACATTACCACTGTGATGTGCAATTGTACAGTAGTGGGCATGAGTCACAGACACAGTTTCATGTTGGATATGTTTGGGGCATGTCACATACACCCTGAGTCCAGGGGGTGATGGCATGTATGTCACAGTGAGACCTGTAGCCACAATACTGTTGTGCACCCACAGTCTGTGTGCATGTTGTGTCTCAGACGTGTCTGATCAAATGTGCCCAATGGGTGACAGTCTCCACATCAATGGGTATATGCATCAACCTTGATGGTGTGTGTGTGTCTAAGAGACGTGCATGTAGGGCCTGCAGGAACAACAGTGGCCACTACCTGTGGGACTTACGCTTGCTTTGTGGTGTGTACGTGATACGCTATGTCCATGCCAGTGTCGATGTGGCAATACATGGACCCTGGGTTTCTGCATGGCAAAGATCTGTGATGCCTGGGAGACATCAGGCCTCACTTGTCACTGTGGTGTGTGTTTGGAACGTCACAGCAGTTCATAGGTTGGGTGACACAGTCAGATGATTGGCCATTGCACTACATGGGACTCATGTGGACATGTGAGGTGATGGTCATGTAGGTGACATATGTGTCCATGCCCAACAGCACACACCTCAGTACATTGTGTAATGTCATGATCTATCATGTGATATTGAGCCTGGTCATGGCCACATGGGGGGATGTACTGACAATCTTCCTTTGTGTATCTCTGTACTGCAGGGCACCAGCTGTCCATAGACCATTCCCAGACCTTGCGACCATGCAGGAACGCGACTGCATCAGATGGTACCGCTTCACCAGGCCACTGATTGAGGTGTTGGCGGGGCAGTTGGCGCCACATCTGCTACCTGGCCGGACATACCCTACAGCACTGACCCCAGAGGTGAAGGTGATGACAGTAGCAAAGAAGTGCACAGACCTAGACCTGTACATCAAGTTCCCGAGCCCAGCTGAACTACCTGAAATAAAGGATGCCTTTTATACAATGGGAAGGATGCCGAACGTCATCGGATCTATTGATGAGACACATGTGGCCCTGATACCACCACAGGCACCTGAGCCAGAACAGTAAGCACTACCACTCCATCAATGCTCTGGTGGTATGTCTTGCTGACATGTCTATCACACATGTGTGTGCACGGTTCCCTGATTGGCGCACGATGCCTACATAATGAGGAGTAGTCGCATTGCAACGCTGATGTCACAGATGCCAACTCAGCATGCATGGCTTGTCAGTGTGTACTGACTGTTTCTCATTGTGTGTGTTTGTCAATGTTGTATTCCGCACTCCTTCAAAACACAGCTCCTTGTTCATTTTTGTGTGTGTAGGTGACTCCGGATACCCCAACATGTCGTGGTTGCTGACACCCCTCCGGAACCCTGTGACACCAGCCGAGATGCGCTACAATAAGGCACTTGGTCGGAGCAGGAGGGTGATTGAGCGGACATTCGGCCTCCTGAAAAGTCGCTTTCGCTGCCTGGACAAGACCGGAGGGGCCCTCCCATATGAGCCTGCAAAAGTGTGCAAAATAATCCTTGTATGCTGCATGCTACACAACATGGCAGTGCGGAAGGAGGTGCCTCTCATCCAGGATGACGATGATGATGACCAACCTCCGGCACCTGTGGAGGATCCCGGCCTGGGCTAAGATGCCAGTGATGATGAGGATGAGGGTGACGTCCGCTCACAGCTCATCAACAAATTCTTCACCTGAATGTGAGTTTCCAGGGTTGTTATGTCAATGTATGGAGGTAGCCTGGAATGTGTTGTGACTGCTCTGTTGCTGTCTGAGTGTGTCTGCGTGCCACTTGACTGGATGCGTGCAGTGATGTGCCCATTCAGGTGGTGTGTACTTCACAATAGGGTAGTACTGCTAACTTGTTTTTGTGTAGGTTTCTTGCGACATGTTTTGTGCATGTGTATTGCATTTCTCGCCTGTTCTGCTGTGCTTTTGACTGCGTCCTGTGTCTGTCCTTCCCAGGGTACTTTGCCTGTTGTTTGGTCAACACTGACCCCCAACACCCAGAATCCAACACCAGTGTGGAAGTTGTCAATTCTCATCAACTGATGTACCACACATCCCTAGACTTCAATTCTCCAACACTTTGTGAGCGAGTGTCCACTGTTACGTAGAATTACCTTGCAACTATTGTGGAATAAACATGTTGCTGATGTGTAATGAACCTGTGCTACGCTTTGTTATGTGCGTTGTCTGTCTTCCCACATCTGACTGACATCTGCTTACCTCACCTGTGGACTTGTTACCACTGACTGGGGCTGGTGTTGTGACTGTGCATGCCAATGTGTTTCAGGTCAACATCATTGTGTGGGATGAGTAACATGGCCATGGTGAATATGTATCGTGGTGCCATAGTGGTGTGTCTCCCCCACATGTGTCACATCACCATGACTCACCTTACGTTGGTCACATTTTTGCAGTTTTTGGCATGCACTGTGTTGTGTAGCAGATCGACATCTCCATGACACATGGCAAGTTGGAATCACAACAGAGGCAAGTATGGTGTACTGGTGAGTTTATTTTCAAACATGTGTGAGGAAAGTGCACAGGATGGTGGGTGCAGTACATTGGTTTTGGAATCCAAAGTTCACATTAGAGTTGGATGTGTTGGTAGATGAAATGTCCAGAGTAAAGTCCACAGTCATCTGCTACATTGGCCCAACATGAACCCTCCATGTCATGTGGGCGAGTTGAGGGCGATTGGACAAGGTGAACGTGTTGCGCACAAAGAACATTGTCCAGAACAGGTTTAGAGGCCCTGGGGGATGTGCTGGGACATCTGCCTCTCACATGTTCTTCTTCAGACGACCCCTCTTCTTCCTGGGGGGGATCCTCAGGTGCAGGTCTCTGCGGTGCAGGGGACTCTCCCCCAGAGTCCTCCTCCCTCCCTGTGGCGCTGGCAGATGGTGTTGCAACAGATGTTGTGGCCACACAGGGAGGTGTGGACAGGTTTGTGTTGATCTGGCGGAGGCATTGGAGTATGGCCAGATGCACCCCAGTAAGGGCATCCCACTTGGCCTCCATGCGGGCGTGGTGGGCAGCCTGCTCCTGTTGCATGTCCTTGAGGATCCCCACTACCTGGCCAAATCCTCCGGTGCTATCCTGGTACGCATCTATGATGCCTGCCAGGTGGCAGTCATCATGCAGTCCAGAACCCTCTGCAAGGCGCGCCCTTTGCCTCCCACCCCTCCCAGCAACCCTATCCACATGGGCAGGACCAGCAGCGGGACGCAAAGGTGACACTGGGCCCCCTTGGGTGGTGTTGCTGGTGGTGTTTGCTGTAGCTTCCGGGGGGTCCTGTGTTCCTGTGCTGTGGGTGTTCAGTGGCCTTGGTCTGTCTGTGTTGGCGGGGGTGCCCTGTCGGTTTCCAGATGCTGGAGGAGTGGGTACAGGGGGTGCAGATGTTGATGCTGCTGGTGCTGCACGATGAATCACACCGGAGGGGCCAGGTTGGTCGTCATCATCCGAAGAGGACAGAGACAGAGTCAAACCAGAGAGCTCAGTGTCCGCCAGAGTCTGGGACTGGGAATCCTCTTCATTTGGTGCTGGGTGCCCAGCACTACCTGTGTTTGGAAGAGACACACGATGTGAGTTATGTTTCTACATGCATCAATGGTTCACAAACATGACATTTTCTACTTTACGAACAGATGCCTGCCTGTACACTGCTTTTTCCCAGCTTGTCACGGACAGAGTTTGATATTGTTGTTACCCAGTTCCCAGCATGGCCTTAACTCTGCTTCCCTGTGAGGGAGTGTGACATCAATGGCAAGATGGCTGACTGTGAAGTCCTGGTGTTTGTTGGTGCCCAGTTCCCAGCATGGCCTTGTGCTCCCCACAACCGAGCCCAGTGTCAGACATCCTGTCAGTCCCTTCCCACTCCCTGTGGGGTTAGTATGGTTCAGTTAGAACTTGCCGGGCCATGTGGGTGGGTGTAGATTGTCTGTGACTGCGACTCCTATCATACTCTTGGCTACACCCCCCTTCCCAGCATGCCCATACTTCCTTCCTCTTGACTCTGCTTCCCTGTGAGGGGGTGTGCCATCAATGGGAAGATGGCTGACTGTGAAGTCCTGGTGTTTGTTGGTGCCCAGTTCCCAGCATGGCCTTGTGCTCCCCACAACAGAGCCCAGTGTCAGACATCTTGTCAGTCCCTTCCCACTCCCTGTGAGGCGAGTATGGTTCAGTTAGAACTTGCTGGGCCATGTGGGTGGGTGTAGATTGTCTGTGACTGCGACTCCCATCATACTCTTGGCTACACCCCCCTTCCCAGCATGCCCATACTTTCTCCCTCTTGACTCTTCTTCCCTGTGAGGGGGGGTGACAGCAATGGCAAGATGGCTGACTGTGAAATCCTGGTGTTTGTTTGGCTACAAGTCCAAAGAGAGCCCCTGTGCTTCACACAGGTGTGGGTCAATGCATTCTACCCGGTGAGTTGTGTGGAGTTTGTGTTGAGGGGTGTGTGTGTCTCCACATGCGGGTAAGTATGGTCAGAGCTGTCAGTCCTCCTTCCCACCCGGCCAGAAATCCCACCGTGAAACGTGCTTCCATTGTGGGGCGTGCAAGTTGTCTTTCAGGATGGCAGTCAGTGGTGTCCTGATTCTGATTTGCGCACATGCCCTAGCAGGGCCTTGTGCTCCCCACAGCAGGAGCCAGTGTCAGCCATCTTGTCAGTCATTTTCCACTCCCTGTGATGTGGGCATGTTTCAGAGAGGTCTTGATGGGCAAATCAGGAGGGGGAGCATTATCTGTGACTACAGGCCCCATCATGCTTTTGGATACACTCACTTAACCTGCATCCCCACAATTCCTTCCTGTCAGGCAGCTGCAATGTGAGGTAGTGTGTTTGTGGTGGCAAACTGTCTGGCAGTGTCTATTTAGCTTTGTGCCACTGCCTTGCTCTATTTGTTTGTAGGTTGGTGCATGTCATGACACAGTTCCAAGTCACTATGAGATGGCAGGTATTGTGTTTGTCTGACTGGCATACACATCTTGGTATGATTATCTATTGGTTACTGTAGCTTTGCTTGCGGTGCATGGTTTCACTGTCCCCTTGCCACACAATCTTGGGTATGTTGTTTGTGTACTCACCAGGCTCTGGTATGTCTGTTAGCCCATGGACGCCCTCTGGTGGTAGGATGTCCCGAACCTTCTCCTCCCAGGTCCTAGAGTAGACTGGTTTGGCAGGAGGACCACAGCCGGTGCACTGACTCAGGGCGTGATCTTTTTCGATGAGTTTCTTGACCCTCCTGCGCACGTCATACCACCTGTTCTGGATATCGTCCTTTGTGCGCCTTGCTGGTGCTTGAGCGTTCACCTTGTCCACAATCCTCACCCACATCTTGGTTTTCTGTGACATGGGGGTCCTTTGGACCAATGTACCAAACAAATGTGGCTCTACTCTGATGGTCTCGTCTACCAGCACTTCTAACTCACTATCTGTGAACTTTGGATTCTTCTTTGGGGGCATGGTGATGGGTGGTGAGGGATGTGTGTGTGAGGGTGCAAGTGAGGGTGGGTTGGTGTTGGTTTTGCTGGCTGTATGTGTGTGTACTTTTGGATGAGGTGCTGATGGTGTGTGGCTTGTGTGATGGGTGAGTTGTGAGCGTGTCTGTGGTTGCTGTATAATGGTGTTTGCTGCTGGCGGTGTATCCTGTTTTCAAGGGATGATGGTAGTGATTGTAGTCCTTTATATAGTTGGAGTTGTGGGTGTGTCTTTGTCCCTGTTTTTTTTATTTGATATTTATTGGCTTTGTCATTGTGTTGGACCTGTCAGCCCTAGGGTGGTCTCCCCTTCTATTTTTGTATCGTGCCTCATTTTTTCCACCCTCATTTTTATGTTGGACTAGGTCTCCGGGCGCCTTTTCATTGCCAGGCAGTGTTAAGGTGCAGGTGCTCCCTTCTCCCAAGATGGCTGCCACAGACCCCTGCTACTGCAGGGTGGTCGTTTTTCATAGTAGCACCCTAGCTGCCAGGAGCTGGCTGGGACCCACAACAATGTTGCGATACCAGCCCGCCTTTTTGTCCCATAGTTAGAGTGGGGAAGCTCCTGGAAGAAGCTGGAACCTTCTAGAAGGGAGGTGGGGTTTTACTTTTGCCACCTTGGCTAGAGGTCACCTGACCTAGGGCTACTTAAGAGTGGGAGGGAAGCTTTTGTGGTGAGTTGGCCATTGGGGTGAAGCAGAGCTGGAAGAATCCACCAGGAGTGTAGGCGGTAGGGCCTAGCCAGGGACTTATGCCTCTGAGAGTGACAGGATTTAGGTACTGCCTCTTAAGTGAGTGAGGTGCCCTGTGAATCCCACTGATCTTGCCCAGTAGTAGGAGGACCCAGAGACTCTCTGCCAGCCTGACTAGGAAGGACCTAGTCGCCCTCTCCATCCCTACCCCTGTAACAGAACCCCTTAAGGGCGCCAGATACATCTGCGCCAAAAGACTTCATCTGTCAACTGAGAACTGAAACCTAACTTTAAGAACTGAGACTGCATGACAAGAGCGAGCTGTAAGCCTTGAATGCCAGAGCTGAGACTGCGTGTCCAAGCTACCCTAGTGAACAAAATACTAAGCCGATTGCCAAGCCACCGGGGATCGACCAGGTACTAGCGCTGTGACCCCCGCGCTCCCTGCCCTGGTCTGGGACCCCCGGCAGCGTGCTCCGCTGAGCACCATATCCCCATCCTTAATTTGAGCCCCCCCCCCTGCGACGACGAAGCCAGCGCGCTCACCGCCGCGGCCTGGAGGCCTGGGAGAGTGCTCTGCTGTGTCGCGAGGCCCAGGCGAAGTCCGGGGCCCCGTCGCTGCTGTCGCAGCCGTGTGAGGAGAAGCGCAAGGTCGGGGCCGAGTTCCCCCAACGTCGTGAGGACGGACGCCTGCTGACGCCGAGACGGAGGTAAGCCCGGAGGCCGAGATCCCCCCTGGTGCGCCCCCTGCTGGTCTGGAAACCACACCGCACTTGGCCCGGGTTGTCCCCTCCGTGGGAATCCCCTCCCCTGCCTGCGCGACGGAGAGACCCCGCCGAGGGATCCTGTCCATGTCCCCCCTCCTGTGTTACTGAGCGCGGTGCTCTGTGAACTGCACCGGAGCATAGGGACTCGCTCCTCAAGTCCAGTAATCTCCCCCGCTGGAAGCCGTTCAAAGTACTGACAGACATTACTCTCGTGTGGCGCTTCACGCCACCGACTCTGCTTCCTCAGCCGGAGGGACCGGGACGGCGAGTACCCCCATGTGTTATATGCACTGCTCGAAAGTAACTATATGCCAAGGAATGCGAGTAGCGCATTGTGTTATATGCTCTGCTCGAAAGTAATTACATGCCAAGGAATGCGAGTAGCGCATTGTGTTATATGCTCTGCTCGAAAGTAATTACATGCCAAGGAATGCGAGTAGCGCATTGTGTTATATGCTCTGCTCGAAAGTAATTATATGCCAAGGAATGGGAGTAGCGCATTGTGTTATATGCTCTGCTCGAAAGTAGTTACATGCCCAGGAATGCGAGTAGCGCACTGTGTTATATGCTCTGCTCAAAGGTAATGACATGCGACTGATTAAGAGTCACGTGATGTATTAAATGTTCTACGCAAACGTATCCACATGCAACTGATTGCGCGTAGCGCTATGTTTATATGCCTTGCTTCACAGTACTAGGGGCCCTTGATCACGAGGAGCGCTCAGTTCTACAGGCGCCATGTTAGTGAACCCAATGTGTCCCCTTTCAGGTATTACGCTTAGTTAGACGGCCGGTTCAGGGAAAGACTTTACGTAAGCGCGCACGGCGCTAGAACAAGGTTAGGCACTGCATAGATATCACCCAGAGTGTCGAATGTAATGTCACAATGGTATTATGATTCATGTATTACCTTGTTATTTCCTGAACTGCATCTGACCAGCTATACTTGGATAAACTTGAAGTATTTGCATAATTTAAACGGTGTGGCGTCCCTTATTGTGTGTGACTCTAGTCCATGAGAAGCGTGTGGTGTATGGTTGCTTAACACATAGCCCTCTGGTTGCCCGACCGGCTCGCGCCACGCTACCGCCTATAGGGCCTGGTGACCCCAGGTTCCTACACATTGCTTGTTTGGTCCTTTCTTGTCTTTTTTCCTTTGGGTTTTGTAGGCATGAAGGAGACGTTCATCTGACGGAAACGGACGCTGATGTTGGCTCGTGCGGGCTTCTCCTCCTCGTTCACGCTGCCTATCTTCTGTGTTTCATACATGTCGGTCGCGAAGGTCTCTATTGCTTGTGGGCCCGGTTGTCAGTGTGTGTCGGTCGTGTGGCTTGGTCTCCGTGCGAGTCGGTCTGGTTTTACACGCATTGCATCGTACTGCGCGGATCGGACATCGCGGGTACGGGTCGGTCAGTTTCATTCCGGGTTCGTCTCGGTAGGTGAAATTTGCATCGGTTTTCCGGCCGGATCACTATTTTCCCTACAGCTCGGTCGTACGGCTTGTATTCCGTACGTGTCGGTTGTAATTCACACACGTTGCATCGTACTGCACGGGTCGTATGGCGCTGGTCCGTGTCGGTCAGTATCCGGTCCGGGACCATGCCGGTCGGTTCGTTTTGCGGCCGGAATTGGAATCGGCCTCTCAATGTTGATTCGCCATGGTACTTTCAATGGTCTAAACATGTCACGTTTTCATGTTAATACATTTCACAATTCTAACACTTTACATTAGTACAACAAAGGATTATATGCGGGTGTGGTCGACACATGATTATAATACACCACTACAAATAAAATGAGAATTCTACTCTATCAGTTCCCCCTTCTGATGACGTTGAATATTCATAAACACTCCAAAATCCCTGTAGAGTAGATCAATCTAAACAGATGTCGTAGCTAATCTCCTCTGTCTGAGATCCTCTAATCTTTTCAAATTCTCGTAATGACTGTCCTGCAGTCTTCCACCCTTCTCTCTCTTTCCCTTAAGGACTTTTCCACGTGTCTCTTCTTGTGCCACTTGTTTGCTCTTATCATTCCTACCAATATGATGACACAGATTACAACAATTATTATTGGCTTCAAGATGTATCCAAGAATTCCACTTCCTAAATTTAAAAAACTACTTCCAACTACACCAAATCCCTTTCGAATCTTATCCCATACTCCCTCAGTTGCCATAACATGTATCTCATGATGTATCTCCTTTATATTACTTATATATGCCCTCAGATCTTTACTTTTATCAGGGATATAAGTACAACACTGTTGGACGTTAAGCATACGACAGACTCCGTCCTCTTTTGCCAGTAACACTTGTAATGCAATATGGTTTTGCATCACCATTGCCCTTATTGAGACTATCTCCACATCTATGAGTAGCAAATACTGAGCTGTTTTAACTCATAACCTATCTACAATAATAGTAAACTTTCTATTCTTGATGTCATCCAATGCCACTCCTAAACTAGGTATCATCGCTCCAAAAATATCTTCCACAACCTGATCAGCACTCAGTCCGCGTTTCTCTTTATGGTTCAATTTTCCTTCCAAACCCTCCAAATCCTCAAAATGGTATATCTTTGGAAACACAACTACCATGTAACGAGTACCATACCAATTGCTCTTGAGTTGAACATCTGCATTCTTCCCACACACAAAGGGGCCGATTCCGAATCCTGTAGTTTTCCTGTACGACTCGTATCCGTATTTTTTTCCGCACGAATCGTACAAGTCACAACCGACCCGTGAAGTACGATTCGTACGGGAAAAAGTACATACGGATCGGCCTGATCCATACGAATCGTAGCGGGAAAACTTGTACGAGACGGACACGGACACTTTTCCGTACGAACCGTAAAAAGACAGTCCGAGCGTACAAGTACGATCCGGACCGGCTTTCGGATTTACGATTCGTACGGAAAACGTCCCATACATGGGGAATGACTTGTACAAATGCAATGTCGGTGTACGCGCCGTACATAGCAATGGCGGTGTACGCACCATACATACGCGATGTCGGTGTACGCACCGTACATAGCAATGATTGTGTACGCACCGTACATAGCAATGGCGGTGTACGCACCGTACATAGCAATGGCGGTGTACGTACCATACATAGCAATGGCGGTGTACGCACCGTACATAAGCAATGGCTGTGTACGCACCGTACATAAGCAATGGCCGTGTACGCACCGTACATATGCAATGGCGGTGTATGCACCATACATAGCAATGGCCGTGTACGCACCGTACATACACAATGCATGGGGGGTGTGTGCCTGTACGACTCGTACCCCTGTACCGTACTGAACCACGGACACTGTAAAACAGCACAAGGAGGGTCTAATCGACTCGCACAACACCACAAAACACGTCCACAGTGCACTAAAAATGGAAATGACTGACCTGGACACATCCAAACAGGCAAACAGAGGGGCAAACTCTCAACCACCCCTTATAACACACCCACCAAAAATTCAAAGTGAGGCCCACCCACAAATGGACCAATAAAAAGGGCCCACACACACAAACCATGAGCCTTTGCGACAGACTCACTGCAGCTAGAGAGCACACACTAACAACTGCACCCATCCACCTTAACATATACACCGTCACACAACCTCCTTCACACATACCCCCTCTACACATTCACACCCACACCATCAGATTCAGACCCACACACCCACAACCATCCACACCCTCACCCCACACCATGCCCACAGACAAGAATCCAAAGTTCACAAGTTGGAGATCCTTGTCAATGAAGTCATCAGAGTCGAGCCACAGCTGTTTGGAACATTGGTCAGACAGACCAGCATAGCTGAAAAATCACGCCTGTGGCAGAGGATCGTCGATAGGGTGAATGCTGTTGCACCCATCAGAAGGACCAGGAATGAATGCCAAGCCAGGTGGTACGATCTGCGGAGGGCGGTCAAGCGCAAAATGAATGAGGACTACGCCCAGAGCAACATCACTGGAGGTGGTGCGCCCCGCAGACCAGTACATTACCATCCCTGGGAGGAGAAGGTGATGGCCCTGCTGCCGCCGGTGGGAGTACATGGACTGCAAGGACTTCCAGAGCCTGGTGAGTACACAACCAACTTATGTTACATGGGAGTATTGGCATCCACACCCCAACTACACAACATGCCTGCAACTACCCCCAAGCCCTCACCAGCCAGAACCACACTAAAAAATAACGCTAATGCCACTAACATGTGTATGCTCCATTGAGAAAGCAAGGCCATGCTATGTCCCATGCTACACGAAGCAGCAACCCAAGAATGGATGTCCGGTATGCTGGGAGGGTGGGTGGCACAAAACACATTGTTGAACTCCAAATCAGACACAATTGCCCTCATCCCATATGGCCCAGGTACATACCCATGCACCATGCGCAATGCACAGGGATTGGGAAAGTACTGACAAGATAGTTCACACTCGGCCTGGGTGTAGGCAGCACAAGGCCCTCCTGTGACCAGTGCAAACACAAACACCAAGACAACAAGGTCAGATATCTAGGACAGGAACTCACACTCACTTTCATGGCAGCATGCTCAATGGGGGGACAGCTACATCACCTGGGAGCCCCACTGGCAAATCACACTACACCCACCAGCAGGTCCTGTCACACACACACCCCTCACACAAGCAGACACCCCCGGGACAGGCAATTGATTTACCCACTGTCACAATGGTCATGTAACACAACAACACCAATA
Organism: Triturus cristatus; assembly: GCF_964204655.1. Lineage (NCBI taxonomy): Eukaryota > Metazoa > Chordata > Amphibia > Caudata > Salamandridae > Triturus > Triturus cristatus. Next base: position 722,853,673 of record NC_140595.1, read on the forward strand.
CATAGCCAAAGAAGCATTCAAGCCAAAAATATACATGTCAAAGACTCAGGAGAACATATCAAACAGTCCCCCGCAACATACCCATCCACAAGTGAACATTGAGGAGAATGCTAGGCACATACAACTACCTGGAGGAACAGTGCCAACTAGAATGTGTATGATACATGCATGTTGCATGAAACAGCATTAACATTGTCTGTCTCTCACACACAGGGCAACGTGATGAATCTACCCCCAACAATGGGGGTGAAGATTCACAGTCCCTGGCCCGGGAGAAACCTGATCCCACCGGCAGCGACGCCTCTCAACATTCCGCAGATGACCCCGACCGACCTGGACCCTCTGGTGTCCAAGCCCCTGCCGAACCTTGTTCAGGACCATCTGTGCCAACCACCACCCCCATTCCTGTCACATCCCAGGAGATACCGAGGAGCCCTGCCTGCAGTGAACAACTGAGCCAGTCTGACCAGGAGGGACAAGGAGCGCCGGGCACCCAGGAGGAGGCACACAATACCGCCACTGCCATCCCTCAGGGGTCCCGTAGACCTGATGTGCCCACAACGGCAAGCCAGGCCCGTGTGGGCAGGGGTGGTGGGAGTGGAGGCAGGCGGAGGCGAGAACCTGACCAGCCAGCTGAAGGGACCGGTATGTCACACATACACAACATCATGGAGGCATACCGGCATGACACTAGGGAGTTCAGCCAGGTAGTGGTGACCCTCACAGAGATCAAGAACCAGCAGGCAGAGCAACACGCCAGTCGACAAGAACACCAAGGACGGATGGAGGCAAGACTGGCTGAGCTCCTGGCGGTGCAAAGGGACATAAGCCATTCACTCCGTCGGATCGCCAACAACATGGGCAACCCTCCCTGTGCCACCAGGCGAAGACCACCACACGCCACAGGCAGGGAGGAGGAGGATTCGTCCGACGGAGCGTCCCAAGCATCGTCAATGCCTGCATCTGAGGGTCCCCGGAGGAAGGTGGGTCGTCCACGGAAAAGACCGTGAGAGGCAGCGGACCATCCACATCTCCCAGGTCACCTGGCTTGACACCTGGCCTTCATGTGCGACAGCATCACCTCATTGACTGACATCATCTGCCACATGGACCTGCTGGTCACAGTCTGACTAATGATGCCAAACACTGTGGTCTGGACTCTGATGACTTCAAATGGCTAGATTCCCATCTCCCCCTGGATTCTATTGTCCCTGCATTGCACCTTTTTCAGTGCACAAATCACGCCCCAGACCTATAATTAAATAATTAATAAGTGAAATTTCATGTTGCAGTCATTTAGCATGAGTCCACAACATACCTGTGGGGATATGTCAAAGTATGCCTGAGTGTGGAACTAACTCCAGCCATCCATACACTTGGATCTGAGTCCGGTCGAGGACACACATGTGTCTCAATCACCAAATCACCAAATACAGACATGGAGCCCAATACTCACCCGTGATGGCCTCGAGCTGCTGAGGGGGGCTTGCAATACTGCTCAGACAGACCAATTTGGAAGAGTATCATGAAGGTGTACAGGTCATGGGTCATGTTGATGTTCCCGGGGAGGGAGTCCCAGGTCTGTTTGGCGAGGTGGGAGAACTATTTCCTGCATGCAGTATTTATGTGGATGTGATGAATGGTGGCCAGGGCAAGGTGGCCTGCACAGAGGTGGGCCAACGGGGTGTTGGATGACAGACATCCAAGGTTTGTTTTGGGTCTGGGGTTGTGGACTGCCTCCTGAGTGCGGTTGAGGAGTATGAAGGTGATCCTGCAGCAAACATTGAGCCATTCTAGCTATGTCAGGTGGACGGTGATGTGGCTGGGGATGTTGAAGATGAGGTGTGCGGATGCACCCTGGAAGTGGACAACTTCTCCTGCAGTCCTGCTGTTGTTCTACGTATAGGCCGGTGCTGTAGTTGAGCCGGCTGGTGTCGTTGACCTGGGGGACGGTCTGTCTTGCCTTGTAATGGATCTATCGGTGGATCATTTGCAGCATGCGGAGTGTGTTGCAGCATGAGGTACAGATGGTAGTGAGTTGCATGGTAATTGTCAGCGATGGGTCCATGATGAACACCAGCTTGCGTGCATGGCCACTGGGTGCTGGTGCGGTGCCCAGACCAGTGGCACACAAGGACTTGGACCAGCCGTAAGGGGACAATCCTCAGTCCTGTCCAAGTCCAGCCTCAGGTGGCTGATGTTCAGCCATTCGTCAATGGATCTCATGCCTTCTTGAAGGTTGGATCTGGCAATGGCTGGCTCTTTGGTGAGTTTGAGTAGCAGCTGGGTGTCAATGGCATACGAGATGATGATGAGGTCGTGTGCGCATGTGATGGTGGAGAGGGGGGTCATGGAGACATTGAAGATCATCACGCTGAGAGAAGAGCCCTGGGTCATGTGCCACATGACCCCAGTGTACTACATGCTGCAGGGTGGAGGAAGACTCCCTGGGCCTTGCTGGTGAGCTACTTTCTGATTGAATCCTGGGCCCTCCTCAGGATACCAGTGTTGGAGATGTGTGAGCTGACAGTGTGGTAGCACATGGTGTACAATGCCGTTGAGAGGTCAAGGGGGGTGGGCTCACCATTGCTGAGCAGGGCAAAGTTGTCGTTGGTGGTGGCAATGTTGACGGTTGCAGTGGTGTGATTACTGTGGAAGATGGTCTGGTGCCGGTTGCCTGGAGCTGGTTGAGTGGAGGAAATATGTCAGTTGCTTGTTGAGTCTCTTCCGGATGACATTAGCTGGGTAGGGAAGCAGGGTGATGTACCAGGAGATCTTGCGGTACTGCCGTCCGTTGTTTAAGAAGGGCCTGGGTCTCTGCATGCCTCCAGCACCCATGGAATGTGGCCAACTCAAAGGAGACATTCAGGATGCGCTGGACGTGGGCTTCAAGGATGGGGAATAATGTGGTTGAGATGTTGTGTGGGAATGGGCCTGATGGAGAGCCAGAATGGATGGTGCACATGATCCAGGTGGTGTACTTGCTGCTGACGGGAGTCCAGAACCTGAGGGGGGTTTGTACTGCGGATAATAGTGCTGTCTGCCTCTGTGTGCCAAGGCTGTTGTGTATGGCCATGAGCTAGCAGTGTTACAAAGTTGCAAGGGATGTGATCTGCCTTGTAAGGGTGGGGTGTCTTGGATGGAGATTTGCTGTCAGTTCACTCACAATGCTGATGAGCTCCTTGATGTTGTGTGTTTTTGGTATCTCAGCACTATCTGAAGGATCTCCACTTGTCCTTGCTGATGATTTGGTGATGGCTGTGTGTGGTCTTTTCCAGGCCTGTAAGGTAAATGATGGCTCTTTGTGTTGCAAGGTGTGCACAAGTGTCCGGCTAGGTCTGTAGGAGTCCAGTAGGTCTACCTTGTCCCAGGTGCCTTAACTATTGTTGTGCTTCACAGGAAAGTCCGTCAATGTGGCAAGATTGTTGGATCAGTTGCTGATCCAGTGCATGAGGTTTCAGGGGGTTGCGTTGGTGTTGTTTTGAGTGTCCCACACAGCTTGTCTGTGGTGACTTACATCAAGCATCTTTGGGGGATCGTTAGCAGGGTGTGGGGCAGTGTGTTGCTTGTCGGAGACGTCGATTAAAATGTTGATGGACCAATGATGGATGGTGGTGTGGTTCGCCTCCAGCAAGAAGTTACTGGCCCCCAGCCACATGTAGCCTGTGGAGGGTAGGGCGTGCGTGCATATGTACGTGTTGATGGCTTGGCGCAATTGTGGATGTAGGCCTGGATATCTGTAGATGAGTGTTACTCTGAGGGTTGCCAGGGAGTTGCTGCAAATCCGGATTTGTGACTCTGAGGGTGTACTTTTGAATCAATTGCAATTCATCCTCCGGGATTGTTGGTGCCGTCCCTGCAAGTGATCTTGTATCCGTCTGAGATGGCAAAGAAGAAGTTGTGTGCTGATGATGCTTATGTCCAGGTTACTGTCATGAAGGTGATGTGTGGCCCTGTTGTGTTGAGGAGGTACCAGAGTCCAATGGCGTGCTGGTGGACGGAGCGGGTGTGGAGTAGGAGGCACATGACCTGGTTGTTCTGACAGGGTCTGGTAGGCGGGCCAGCGCTGTGTAGGCAGTTGGAGTTGCACACTCAGCATGCGAAGGTGTCATGTGTGCGCTTAGGGGTTGCCTGATAGCAGGCGGATGATTGTCTAGAGGACATTGCTTGGAGGTTGGCTGCAGCATGAGCCTGTTGTGTGACGTGGGTCATGCAAAGACCAGAGGCTTGGGCACTGTGCACGTTGCAGGCGCACACGGTCCTGCCTTTGGCATGGCGTTGGCGCAACAGTGACACAGACAAGCTGCTGGCTGCATTAACAATGGGTGGAGTGGGGTAGGGAGGAGCATTTTGGAGGCGTGTGGGTTGCAGAATCATGGCACTCGGCGGGGCGGTGCCGCAGGTGACGCAGCAGCAGGCGGAAGGGGTGAGTAACGAGGGAAAATGTACCACACAAAGACAAGGAGGTCAGAAAGGCACAGTGCAACAGGTGTATGTAAAGGAAGGAGTGTCAGGTAACTCATGGGTCACTACGAGAAAATGTATGACCAATCACCAAAAATGACGGTCACAGGGTCAGGTAACAAAATGCGGAGCTGCGCACAGGAGACACACCATCAGCATGTGTTCACGTCCCATTGTGTGGAGCAACCTGCACAAATATATACACAACCAGGGACTTCATGCACAATAGATATTATTAGCCATGAAGAACTGCATGCATGTTGCAGATGTGGACATACACATATGCTCAATATTTGACAAGTATGCCATGGATGACACATGCAAACTGGCTAGAGAGCTGCAGTGACAGAGATGAAGCACTTTGGATTGTGCTGAACACCTTTATTCCACATACACACACAAAGAGAAATGCATCCATGTGAACAGACTCACAGGTCAGTTGACAGAACATGTGGGACATACGCTGGACCTCCCCCTTCAGGACACGGATGATGTCAATCCCAAAGAACTGGCACACAATTCAAGGGGATTAGCCAAACAAATCCTGCTGCACACGGAGAGGTTGCAATTCCCCATAGAGCCTGTTGTTGTGATGTCCCACACTATGTCCACCCGTACCATCCGCAATGTTTCAGAGGCAAGGTTTACACACATTGTTGCCTTCATCAGACGCCACACTCCACACTCCACTACAGATGACAGTCAAGAAGGGTGACTATCATGTCATGGGAGTGATGCTACATGTTATATGCTCCATGGTGAGAAGACATGTATGCATGGTACCACAACATGCACAGAAGCAGGCCCACACATTCCCAACCCGTACCACCACCCAAAAGCATTGCTGCTATCCTTACCCAAACTGACATTTCCACATGTCCGTGCATGGAACGCTGATTCAGCAATCCTCATGAGGAATAGCAGGAGGACAAAGATGACACGAGCAGACAACAGGCGCAGAAACCTGGGAATGACAGACACACAAGAAGTCACCTAAAACAATTCTCGTCGCACACATGGACATTTACAAAACATGAACAATGCTGGACACATGTAAATTTCAAAGAAAGTCTCTCCGCAAAACTGTGTGGCATGACATCATCACTCGAGTGACACATCAGAACTCACCTCAAAGTCACTTTGCATTCAGTCATCTAGACACACACATTGCAACACATGCCACTCAATACTACAAGCTTGCACACTCATACCCAGTGACTCACCATTATGAGAAGAAGTTGCGTATGAGCTGACTCCGGATATCATCCTCCTCATCACTAGCATCGTGAGCAAGCCCTTGATCCTCACGGGTGGATGTTCCTGCTCATCTGGATCCAGGATGAGTGGCACTGCCTTCTCAACTGCCATGTTGTGCAGCATGCAGCACACGAGGAAGATTCGGCAGACCTTCTCCAGGGCATAAGGGAGGGACCCGTCTGTCTTGTCCAGGCACCGGAATCTGCTCTTCAGGAGGTCAAACGTCCTCTCAATCACTCGCCTGGTCTGCCCGTGTGCATTGTTGTACCTGTGATCTACAGCTGTTTTTGGGTTGCGGAGAGGTGTCATTAGCCATGGCATGTTGGGATATCCAGAGTCCCCTACATGGAAACATCATGTAAAAAGTGGGTCAGGAGATGCCGTAAGAGCCAAAGATACCGCAACACACAGGACAAACAGAGTATACCCACCAACAAGACATGCTCGTTCGTTGTGCAGCCGCAGCATCATTTGTGGCACCCTGCTATGCCTCATGATGTAGGCATCGTGTGCTGATCCTGGAAAACGTGCACAGACATGGGAAATCAGCATGTTAGCAAGACACACCACAAGGGCATTTATCGAGTGGTAATGTTTTCTATTGCGATAGGCTTGTTCCTGTGCCTGTGGTGGTACCAAAGCCACATGTGTACCATCAATGGACCCAATGACATGGGGAATCCCTCCCAGGGCATAGAAATCACCCTTGACATATGTCAACTCCTCAGGAGTAGGAAATGTGATGAATTCATCAAGGTGCTCCAACATGGCTGCTAAAACATCACGCAGGACACGGCTGAACATTGTCTGTGACATGTCACTAACATCAGCTATGGTGAATTGAAACGTACGTGTGGCAAAAAAATGTAGGGCTGCCATCACCTTCATCTTTGGGGTCAGCGCAGTAGGATACCTGTGTCGCGGTTGGCGGTGTGGTGCAAGCCTGTCGGTCAAGTCCTCAATCAACTGTTGAGTGAATCTGTAACGTCGGATGCAGGCACGTTCCCTCATGGCACCCAAGTCTGGCATTGGTCTTGGGACAGGCGGTGCCCTGCAAGACATTGGGCCCGATTCACAGAACTAACTTAAGACAAAATCCTAAATTTACTGCTTTTGGTATTCACAGAAGTTAGGATTTTGTCTTAAGTTTGTCTTAAGTCTGTCTTAAGTATGTCTTAAGTCTGTCTTAAGTCTGTCTTAAGTTTGTCTTAAGACAAACTTAAGACAAAATCCTAATTTCTGTGAATACCAAAAGTAGTAAGTTTAGGATTTTGTCTGAAGTTAGTTCTGTGAATCGGCCCCAGTGTTTGTAAGAATGAAGATTGAGAGTCTGCCAATATCAATGTCAATGAACATAGCACATGCTACACTGCTAATACACATCAGGTAACTATGGAGACGGGTGTGTGCAATACATACAGGACACATATGCCAGCTTGCTGGCACTCCTACAAAAAGCCAGATACACCTATTGATTGTCAAGTCTACATGACATGCCCTGAAATGAGTTGGTTGCCAGTCTGAGTGAAGAGCCACAGATATCACCGGAGTGACACACAACCACATAGCTGCATTGGAAGGATGTCATCTCATCCACACAGCTGACTGCAAGGCACACGCACAGATCACAAGGAATGTCAAATGTACATATCAAACACATTGCGATGAAGGGGTACATGTGACAAGAGAAAGACACAGCCATTGAGACAACGCAGACATGTATGACTGGGAAAATATGATGTCCGATGCACACAGACCCTACAGCGGTGGGAATCCACATGTGGCATGGTGTGCATAGATGTGTCCCATGCCCATCTCCACACAGACCCATGTTGGATGCACCAACAGCAGATGCAGTTGACGGAACACTGACATCAAGCTCATGGGAACACATGACACACACCTGACATAGTCACAAAGGGGCACGCAGATCGTGACATGTCAGTTGATAGAGTGTCCCTATCTCTGGCATCAGGATACAGTTGCGGGTGATGATGACTGCGCCATCCTACTGCTGCTGTGCATGACACAGTTGGACTACAGACAGGTCATCACACATCAATTGTGCAACTAGATGAGATGACCTGTGCAATATCACTGGCTGCCACACCTAGGGCCTGCACATAACAGTATGCAATGACAAGTACGTGATGGACATCCTTGTGCGACTCGAAGCCCTCCATTCCTGGCATGTGTGCGCCTGTATTACCATTGTAAGAGTGTGAAATGCGTACCCGTAGGTGTCTAACGCACGGTACTACTAGTGCGTACCCGTACATGTGAACTAGTACATACCCGTAGGTGTCTAACGCACTGTTCTACTAGTGCGTACCCATACGTGTCTAACGCACTTTGCTACTAGAGCGTACCCATACGTGTGAACTAGTGCGTACCCCTAGGTGTCTAACGCACTGTACTACTAGTGCGTACCCGTACGTGTCGAACACACTGTACTACTAGTGCGTACCTGTACGTGTGAACTAGTGCGTACCCGTAGGTGTCTTACGCACTGTACTACTAGTGCATACCCGTACGTGTCTAACGCACTGTACTACTAGTGCGTACCCGTACGTGTGAACTAGTGCGTACCCGTAGGTGTCTAACGCACTGTACTACTAGTGCGTACCCGTACATGTCTAACGCACTGTACTACTAGTGCGTACCCGTATGTCTGAACTAGTGCATACCCGTAGGTGTCTAATGCACTGTACTACTAGTGCATACCCGTACGTGTGAAACGCACCGTACACCCGCTATCATCGCGTGTGCTACGCTTCGTTTCACCATTGTACTTGTGCCATAGGGGTACGTGTGAAACGCACCGTACACCAGCTATCATCGCGTGTGTACGCTTCGTTTCACCATTGCACTTGTGCCGTAGGGGTACGTGTGAAATGCACCGTACACCCGCTATCATCGCATGTGTATGCTTCGTTTCACCATTGTACTTGTGCCGTAGGGGTACGTGTGAAACACACCGTACACCCGCTATCATCGCGTGTGTACGCTTCGTTTCACCACTGCACTTGTGCCGTAGGGGTACGTGTGAAACGCACCGTACACTCGCTATCATCGCGTGTGTACGCTTCATTTCACCATTGTACTTGTGCTGTAGGGGTACGTGTGAAATGCACCGTACACCCGCTATCATCGCGTGTGTACGCTTTGTTTCACCACTGCACTTGTGCCGTAGGGGTACATCTGAAACGCACCGTACCTGTGTGCGGATTTCAAAATTACATAGGGGACACATAAGGGACAAGTATTAGGCCCTAAATGCATGCTGGTTGTCATGGAGACAGAGTTTTCAGTTGAAAAGTGTCAATCATGTGTCCTGGAACAGTCAGTTGGCCACAAAATACAATGTTGCAAAGTGGTTGTTGACTTGACATGATGCTCAAAATTTGAACGATGCGAATGCGTGTCATTGGTGTATGTTTAAAGGGATTGGAGTAAATGTGCGATGCAAATGAGTCTGACCAATCACTATGTACTCCTCTAAATGAATGCCCCTCAGCAAGACAGATATAAGTCAGTCAGAACCCATGAGAGGGCACTTGCCTGCACAACTTTCCTGTCGACCACACTGCTGCTGTCTCTGCTTCCTCTGGACCATGTCACGTACTGTGGAGAGGGCCCAGCCATTCACCCTGGAGGAGAATCAGGCCTTGCTGGACGTCCTCTTCCCACAGTACACCAAGCTTTATGGGAGACCAGGGGAGCAGGTGAGTGCTGAGTCCACTAACTTTGCCTATGCACCTGCTGTGTGAGTGTCAATATTGTGTCCAGGTGGGACAGACATGCAATGTTGTTTAGAGTGGGTCCCAGAGGGGGGGCATGCTGATGTCTCTCATGCAGAGCATGATGTCGTTCCTGTGTGCACTACTCACTTGCATTGTGCTTACTGTGACTTTCACTGCATAGTGCATGACACTTTCAGCCTGGCAAATCCTTGGTGGTTTTTTTTCCTAGTGCCCCCGGTGTGACAGGTGACTGTACCCACAGATGTGTATGAGTTGAGTGGCCCTGTGATGAGAGTGTCCAAATGATGTGCACGACCTCATGGACATTGATGTGTGTGAATGTTCCTTGTCATGTGGGTGAGTGTTTATGTGAAGTGTTGCACCACAGCTGCATGGAGGAGGCAACAGTTCAACCCATCTGATGTGACAAGTAAGCCGTGCTGTGTGTCTGACTTGCAGAGCTAGCATGACACCTGTGACACCCCACTAGCAAGTGGCACATGTGCAGAGTGAGGGTTGTATCCGCTGTTGTCAATGGCAGGCGAGTGATCTGTGCTTGGGTGTGTCTGTCTAGTATGCTGATGGTGCGTCAGTGGAGTGGGACATGTGACTGCTTGGCACGTGCTGCCCTTCAGCCTGCTGTTGCATGTGCTGCACCGTGTGTGGCATGATCAGTGAGTGTGTCGCACCCCTCATGGCAACATGTTGACTTTCAATGCCATGTACTGCATTGGGGCTTGCACACAGGCCAATTTCTAATTGTGTATGATGTAATTCCTGTCTGCATCCTATGCCCTGTGTAACATTTCAATGATGTTCAAATGTGTGTCTCTGGGACATGGAGCAGGTGTATTGATGTTGTGTAACTTTGTCATCCGGACAGGTAACTGCCTACGAGAAGGGCGTGATCTGGAAAGACATCGTCAGGGCCATGAGATCTGAGGGGGATCGTCATCGCCAGCTGCCCCAGGTGCGCAAGAGGTGGCAGGACATCCGGTGCTGGACCCGGCTGATCGCCCGGGTCCAGTTGGGGCTCGACCCTCCTCGCCCCCACGGCGGGCGCCGACGCCTGACCTCCCACATGACCCGTGTCCTGGCGGTGGTCTTCCCTGACCTCGATAGGCAGTTACAGGAGAGACTGCAGCAAGGAGGGGGTAGGTACATGGCGGTTTGTTGTGTTATGTGTCACCAGCTTTTGGAAGTGCTCTGTAGCCTGGATACACTCCCAGAGTTAATATGTGCAGTGCATTTTCTGTTCCACAATGTCACCTGGTGCTCATTTTCATCCCTTCCCCTCCTTGACATGTGTCCCCTGGTGTGTGTGTAGTCACATTTGCACATGGTCATCTAGGGTGCAAGTAAATCTAAGTGCACATTGCTTTCGGCATCATGTGGGAGGGTGGCCTGTGACTTGTGTTGGAACCTTGCCTGTGCCATGACCTGTTCACTATGTTGGGGGTCCATATTTGTTGTCACTGATGATGATTCTCAACATAGGAGTGTGAGCTTTAAAATGAACACCCTTGCAGCATGCATGACCAATGTTGTGGCTTCAGACATGATGTGCATGAGTGGGAGATATGCATATTGCCATGACGGTTGAACATGGTACAGTCAGCTCATTCCAGGACCACGGAGCAGTGTGCCCACTACAGTCCCCTGAGACACCCTGGGCTCATAATCATGTGTTTCATCCAACACTGTGCACATTCTCTGTGTGTTCAGCATATGTCTGCCTCTGTGGCATTGTTCCCTGGCCTAGTTAGTATTTTGCAAATGTGTGCTACATGTGTCCACTGGAAAGGGATACACCATTTTGCTTGTGCATACTCACACTGGGCAGTGCCTGTGTGGCTATTCACAACAATCGGTTGATGGTTGTTTGTCACAAATATGTGTTGCCAGCCCCATGAGATGATGTTGTGTAAATGAAGCTATTTTTCAAGCACAGTTATTGTAACCCTGAATAAGAGGTGTCACTTCTTAATCTGTATCAATCACATTGACTCAGGCATTGGGTGGGGTGTGCAGGAGAGGCATACATGTGGAGCCCTGATTTTTCATTGCCAGGTCTGACTTGTGTGTGATACTTGGCTGTACAAATAATCACCGTACAGTGCCCCTGTGATGCTGGCCAGTGCTTAATTTACCTGCTTTGCAGCCTGTGTCAGTTTTTTATAAACATGATTCCTGCTCATACATTTTTAGCACCTGTGTGTGGTTCAGATGCAACGCTGTTTGGACTTTGTGTGATGACATCTGTGTGTACATTCTGGCTTGCCATGAGGGTGTCCAAACTGTACAGCTAGGCTTTTTTTCTACCCAGTTGCAGGCCCATTAGCTAATGCATTGTCCTGGGTGTGGATATGTTCCACTCCAGATGACAGGCAGTAGGTCATTCGTGTAGCCAACTGTGTAATCAGGTGACGGATGGCCATGTGACAACTGACATAATTCAAGTTGTTACTCTTACAAAATTGTACCTTGGCACTCACAGCACTTGTCAACAGTTCTTCATGTTTTAAATGTGGGAATTTGAGGATTTGTGTTGCGAACACTGATGTGCCTGCATGGAAAAAGTCGCCCAAGGAAGTGCACACCAAAATACATTTCCACTTTCATGGAACACACTGGCACATTTTCTAAGAAGCCACTGTTAGAATTAAATGGTGTTGCTGATTCTCCATAGACATGTTCCCACAGTGCTCTTGATTTTGTGAGACTCCTTTGTTGTTGGTGATACAAACTGACGAGTCTCAAGACATCCAGACCTCCGTGGGCCCATGTATATGTACTGTCTGCAACACCATTAATTTCTAACAGTGGCTTCTTTGAAAAGGTGCCAGCTTCTTCAATGACAGTGTAAATGTACTTTTGTGCGCACTGCCTTGTGCAACATATTTCATGCAGGCACATGAGTGTTCTTTTCACGAAATGGCGAATTGGCACATTCAAAACATATTGATTGTGTAAAGTATTGTGAGTCCCAAGGTAGCGACATTTTTTGGTTTTGTGTTCCAAGGTACTTACAGGTCTCTGAGTGTGGTGTGGTGACACCTTGAGTATTGAGGTGGGTCAGTTTACGTTGGGTGCACCACTACTGTTTCTTTTAGGTTAAACAAGAGGTGGCATGACTTCATTGTATTGTTGTGCTCACCGGTTCACAGACACTAGCTTCTCAGTGTATTTCTCAGTCAAGTTGTGGCCTTTTGTGTTCTTTTTTTCCTGTTGTCCAAGTGGCATAGTGGGTCTACCAACTGGGCAGTACAGGGCTTACATATGTGCGGAGTAATCTAGCTGTTACTCATGATGCATTGCCTGATATGCACTGTGACCAATTGTTCTTGTGCTCATGTGTCAGATGTATACAGGTGACTGATGCATTTCGGTTTCTTCTCCTTGCCCACAGCATCATCATCTGCAACCGAGGGAGACACCTGCATGGACCTGGAGGAGGGACCCAGCGGCAGTGCCACCAGTGCTGTGGAATTAGAAGCACCCAGTGGCACGGAGGGCGAGGGGAGTCAGTCGGAGGACCTGTCTGGACACAATACCAGCTACGACGCTGACGGGTCCGAGGCTGACCTCCCTGAGGAGGCGGAGGCTGCTACACCAACTGGCAGCATCCTCACATCTGTCCCCGCCTCCTCCATTACCATCTCCGCCCTCCCAGTTGCTCCCGTCCCTTCTGGCCGTGCAGAGTCCCACCATCTCTCCTTCGTCCCAGGCATCGCACCCCCTGCCCCTGTCACCCCTGCTGCCCTCAGTGAAGAGTCTGTGGACATACTGCGGCAGTTGCAGGTTGGGCAGGCATCGGTGCTGACTGTCTTTCATGGACACACTAAACTGCTCCCACAGATTGTGTCGTTCATGGAGGGCATGTCAGCAACGATGTCTGACCATTGCAGGTTTCTGCGGTCCATGAACTCTTCCCTGACTGCAGCAGTTTCTCTCCTGCAGCGCTCCATCCCCCCTACCCCGGACCCATCCACACTGCCCTCTCCCATGCCTGCCCAACGCACACCCAGACAGTCACAGGCACGCACCCCACCAGACACATCCAGCACACCCCCAAGTAAGGCACAGCGCACACCTCCTGGCACGCACACTCAGGGGGATGTAGGCACACCCACAGGGGCTGGAGGCAGATGACATACACGCAGCCACAGTCGCAGTCCGCAGTCCTCACAACCCTGTTCCTCCAAAACCACTCCCCTTAGCTCCCCTGCCAAACCGTCACCTAAGGAAACCTGTATGTTTGAGCTGGGCCTCGCCCCCACTGAGCCACCACCCCACAAGCGGGCGAGGAAGTCCCCGGGCACGGGAGTTGAGCCCCCCACCATGCCCACCCCCTCCCCCAAGAGCGCTGCACCCCATCCCTCGGCCACCACACCCTCCGTTGGCCCTGGGGTATCTTCAGGTGCAGGGGCTAGGATGGAGGCCCTAGCAGCAGTGTGCAGCGCTGTGTTCACCTCCACCTTTGTCGCTGCCCCACCCCCTGTGGTGGAGACGTCCACCCCTGCACCCACCACACCTACCCCTCCCCTCATGTCCCTGCGGTGCCTGGTCCTGCCATAAACCTTGAGGTTCCTTAGTGCAGGCAAGGTAGGGGTGGACGTGGTCCCCTACGTCCACCCTTGGACTTGAGAAATGGACTGGCCATTGGCCTTTGTACATAGTATCTTTTACATTAATTTAATTTTGGTGCTGAATAAAGCCTTTTCTTTTACTTTCAACACTATTGCATTTCAGGTACTTGATGAGGCTCCGGGAGTTGGTGTTCTGGTAATGTGTTAGGGCTCTGAGAAATGTTTTTGTATAATGGTCATGAGGTGGACCATGGTATCTGTGTGCCATCACAATGTCCCTGCAAAGATTCATTGGTAGTGTGTGTTCGTTTAGTTTGGAGACATTGTCCCAAGGAGTGTTCCTTCCTCTGTGGCACCTGACATCTTTCCTGCAAACAGTTGCACAATTGTTGTGCTGACCTGTGTCCACATTTCCTTTGTTGGTGACGGATCCCTTCAACAATGGCCATGCCTGCTCACCGAAGTCTCCTGCTGAATCGTCTGTGCCATCCTTGCTAGTCACTATACTTGTGTTTTGGGTATGTAGGAATGCCTTCAGGGACAAGTTGGCCCTTTTCAGCACTATGCATGTGTGCAATCACAGCCTACCACACAAATGCAGGGTATTTGGGCACATGACTCACAATTGTGGGCATTGTATGTGGTGGAATTGAACCCTATTCCTTCCATGAGAGACAACATCTTGGTGGCTGGACCAGCACCTGTACATTCCTTACACTCCTGGGATGTGCTTGACAGTGTGTGTTCCCTTTGGCTATCTTAGTTTTGTATGCAGTTACATGACTATACAGTCTGTTGGAATGAAATCAGGGTTTGTATTGTGTTGCATCCGCCATGAGTGGGTATGCATGTGTTATATGTCCTCACACCCACATGTGGTATGTCATGCAGTATGTGACAGACATCCATCGTCCTGGGAGTGGGACCCTGCTGTCAGTGATGTGTTTTAATGGCACTAAAATCATAGTCCAAAGTTAGGGATGCGTTCATACCACCATTTAGGTGTGGTCATCTGATGATGGTGTACACCCTGCATATCTCTGGACACTGCTGGTAGTCATATGCACCCACCCCTCATATTGCAGGCCACTGCTAGGAGTCATATGCACCTACCCCTCATATGTCTGGACACTGCTAGGAGTCATATGCACCCACCCCTCATATCTCTGGACACTGCTGGTAGTCATATGCACCCACCCCTCTTATTGCAGGCCACTGCTAGGAGTCATATGCACCCACCCCTCATATTGCAGGCCACTGCTAGGAGTCATATGCACCCACCCCTCATATATCTGTCCACTGCTGGTAGTTTTGCACCCACCCCTCATATTGCAGGCCACTGCTAGGAGTCATATGCACACACCCCTCATATCTCTGTCCACTGCTGGTAGTCATATGCACCCACCCCTCATATTGCAGGCCACTGCTAGGAGTCATATGCACCCACCCCTCATATGTCTGGACACTTCTAGGAGTCATATGCACCCACCCTTCATATGTCTGGACACTGCTAGGAGTCATATGCACCCACCCTTCATATTGCAGGCCACTGCTAGGAGTCATATGCACCCACCCCTCATATCTCTGTCTACTGCTGGTAGTCATATGCACCCACCCCTCATATTGCAGGCCACTGCTAGGAGTCATATGCACCCACCCCTCATATGTCTGGACACTGCTAGGAGTCATACGCACCCACCCCTCATATGTCTAGACACTGCTAGGAGTCATATGCACCCAACCCTCATATTGCAGGCCACTGCTAGGAGTCATATGCACCCACCCCTCATATCTCTGTCCACTGCTGGTAGTCATATGCACCCACCCCTCATATTGCAGGCCACTGCTAGGAGTCATATGCACCCACCCCTCATATGTCTGGCCACTGCTAGGAGTCATATGCACCCAGCCCTCATATCTCTGTCCACTGCTGGTAGTCATATGCACCCATCCCTCATATGTCTGGACACTGCTAGGAGTCATATGCACCCACCCCTCATATCTCTGTTCACTGCTGGTAGTCATATGCACCCACCCCTCATATTGCAGGCCACTGCTGGGAGTCATATGCACCCACCCCTCATATGTCTGGACACTGCTAGGAGTCATATACACCCACCCCTCATATTGCAGGCCACTGCTAGGAGTCATCTGCACCCACCCCTTATATTGCAGGCCACTGCTAGGAGTCATATGCACCCATCCCTCATATGTCTGGACACTGCTAGGAGTCATATGCACCCACCCCTCATATCTCTGTCCACTGCTGGTAGTCATATGCACCCACCCCTCATATTGCAGGCCACTGCTAGGAGTCATATGCACCCACCCCTCATATGTCTGGACACTGCTAGGAGTCATTTGCACCCACCCCTTATATCTCTGGACACTGCTAGGAGTCATATGCACCCACCCCTCATATTGCAGGCCACTGTTAGGAGTCATATGCACCCACCACTCATATCTCTGTCCACTGCTGGTAGTCAATGCACCCACCCCTCATATTGCAGGCCCCTGCTAGGAGTCATATGCACCCACCCCTCATATCTCTGTCCACTGCTGGTAGTCATATGCACCCACCCCTCATATGTCTGGACACTGCTAGGAGTCATATGCACCCACCCCTCATATCTCTGTCCACTGCTGGTAGTCATATGCACCCACCCCTCATATTTCAGGCCACTGCTGGGAGTCATATGCACCCACCCCTCACATGTCGGGACACTGCTAGGAGTCATATGCACCCACCATCATATCTCTGGACACTGCTAGGAGTCATATGCACCCACCCCTCATATTGCAGGCCACTGTTAGGAGTCATATGCACCCACCCCTCATATCTCTGTCCACTGCTGGTAGTCAATGCACCCACCCCTCATATTGCAGGCCACTGCTAGGAGTCATATGCACCCACCCCTCATATGTCTGGCCACTGCTAGGAGTCATATGCACCCACCCCTCATATCTCTGTCCACTGCTGGTAGTCATATGCACCCATCCCTCATATGTCTGGACACTGCTAGGAGTCATATGCACCCACCCCTCATATGTCTGGACACTGCTAGGAGTCATATGCACCCAGCCCTCATATTGCAGGTCACTGCTAGGAGTCATATGCACCCACCCCTCATATATCTGTCCACTGCTGGCAGTCATATGCACCCACCCCTCATATTGCAAGCCACTGCTAGGAGTCATATACACCCACCCCTCATATGTCTGGCCACTGCTAGGAGTCATATGCACCCAGCCCTCATATCTCTGTCCACTGCTGGTAGTCATATGCACCCACCCCTCATATGTCTGGACACTGCTAGGAGTCATATGCACCCACCCCTCATATTGCAGGTCACTGCTAGGAGTCATATGCACCCACCCCTCATATCTCTGTCCACTGCTGGCAGTCATATGCACCCACCCGTCATATTGCAGGCCACTGCTGGGAGTCATATGCACCCACCCCTCATATGTCTGGCCACTGCTAGGAGTCATATGCACCCAGCCCTCATATCTCTGTCCACTGCTGGTAGTCATATGCACCCACCCCTCATATGTCTGGACACTGTTAGGAGTCATATGCACCCTCCCCTCATATCTCTGTCCACTGCTGGTAGTCATATGCACCCACCCCTCATATTGCAGGCCACTGCTGGGAGTCATATGCACCCACCCCTCATATGTCTGGACACTGCTAGGAGTCATATGCACCTACCCCTCATACTGCAGGCCACTGCTAGGAGTCATATGCACCCACCCCACATATTGCAGGCCACTGCTAGGAGTCATATGCACCCACCCCTCATATCTTTGTCCACTGCTGGTAGTCATATGCACCCACCCCTCATATTGCAGGCCACTGCTAGGAGTCATATGCACCCACCCCTCATATGTCTGGACACTGCTAGGAGTCATATGCACCCACCCCTCATATCTCTGGACACTGCTAGGAGTCATATGCACCCACCCCTCATATTGCAGGCCACTGTTAGGAGTCATATGCACCCACCCCTCATATCTCTGTTCACTGCTGGTAGTCAATGCACCCACCCCTCATATTGCAGGCCACTGCTGGGAGTCATATGCACCCACCCCTCATATGTCTGGTGTGAGAAGTTGGCCTGGAATATGATGTTCACTAGTTAAAGTGACCACCTTGTACCATGCCAAGCAACCCTTATGGTGTGGTTGTAAGTCAACCTTTTCGGACTAGCTGCCCTAGTGGGAGCGTAGGCTAAGCAGTCTTTGAGGCTAAACTCGTTAAAGCGTGTTAAGCAGGCTGTTTTACCAGATGTCACTCCCCTTTATACCAATGAAAGGACACCACACAGATATATATTCAAAATATATATGTATTTATTTCTCAAAGTATCCCCTAGACTCTTTATGAGCACAGGAGCACAAATCGTTAAACAAGACAACGTTATAATATACAGAAGTTGCACTTTATATGGATGGGCCCTGGTGGCCACTCAAACCATATACTAAAATAGTGGTATAAGTACCACGAACAGGAAAGGGAAAAGGCCTAGGGCCTCTAGAATCGCTGGGCCTACAAGGAGCTAACTTCAGTTAGTGACCAGGAGGTCCACGGGTTGCGTGTGCAGTGAGGAAAGTCACACGCGTGCTCCCTTAGGTTTTCAATGGGTGCGTAAAAGTTAAAAAGTTACTGCAGAAAGGGTCTTCTGGGTGGACTACGATCTAAAGATTCGAAACACAGACACTAGAGATGATTCTCTACACTTGGGCACCGGAGTGCCAGCTTTACCTCACCCACAGGAAGCGGGTGCATAGGTCTCAAAGTGCGTCGGGTTTCTTCTATCGATTCAATGGAGCCTGATGACAAAGATGCTGCAGGCGGTCGGTCCAGAAGAGCTGCGTTGGATCCAAGGGTGGATCGGAGTTGTAGAAGACCTGAAAGCAGAGGGGACAGTGTTCACAGTCACTAGCCAGTGACCGGCGTGGCACCAGGTAGGTACCAGGCGATGTCGGGTGCAAACAGGTGGTGAAGGGTAGCTTGTCTCCGCAGCCACGTGGTCCCTGAAGGGCAACGACGTCCAGGAGTCGGTTCACGAGCTGTCCCACGCAGGCTCTCGCTGTCGGCGGTGTCGGCGACTCAAAAGAGGCAAACAAGCCTTGGCAAAGGCAGGAGTTGTGGAAAGAGATGAAAGCTGATTGTTCTGACCAGCAAGGTCAGAGGGGCTGCTCTTTTGGAGAGCAGCTAGGGCCAGTCTGGAGCAACCAGACCAGCGTCGTTGATTTCAAGTTTCGTCGCCAAGATGGCCACTAGCCAAGGGGCCAGGGACCGGGCAGGCGCGTCGAGATGCAAAGTGCAGAGGGGCCCCACGCAGATCGTGGAGATGCTGGAGGGCTCACCTTTGGTGCAGATGCTGCTCGATGGTTGGGCTTCACAGGACCCAAAGCACAACTCAGAGGGAGCCTCTGTCGTTGCGCTTGCAGCTTGTCGTCGGTCTTCCAAGATGGCTGGCTCCACGTGTCTCGGTGCCTCCACGGGTTCCTTCTTTTCAGGGACTGTGGATCGGGCGGTGAGAGGTCTGGAGGTCCAGGTCTTGTCGGGCTCTGGGCTCGGGCTCCGGCTGGAGGCGGCGGCAAAGCAGACGTTCAATAGCTGGTTGGTACTTGCGTTAGCAAGATGGTCACTCCCTGACCATAGGGGAGATTTCCTTCAGTCCTCTGTGCAGCAGAGCGTCGAAGTTCCCGTCTTCTTCCTGCGGTTAAGTTGATTCCAGGATGTCTGAAGTCTTAGGACACAGCTCCTACCTTTAAGCGGATTCTAGGGGCCGGACTACCTGCTAGGTCCCTCCCTAAGGGTGGAACCAGGAAGGGGGGTGGTTACACCCCCAATCCTTTGTCCAGCTCGCCCCAGGTCCGGGGCTGGTGTGCCCCAGGACCGGTTTGAACTGGCATATGCACCGAGGTTCCTTGTGAGCCTCAGGCATGTCTGATTTCTTTCAAGCCCTACCTGACCAATACACAAATCCTGTCTGGGGTGGTGCTCGCACCTCCCTTGGCAGGAAACCCTTTGTCCCCACCTCCCAAGCTGGAAGGACTCCCAGCAGCAGGAGGGCAGACTTGTGTCTGTGGTGGCAGCATCCATTTTGTGGAGCTGAGGCTATGTCTGATTTTACCCGGGTTTCAGGTACTGTACATGTCGAGTCCCTCTAGAAGGGTGGAATGCTAACCCCGTCGCCAGAATTGGCGAGGGGTTAGTATTCCAATTCGTATGACACCTTACTCGACATGTTTTGATAAAGCCAAACCAAAGATAGCATTTAACAGCGAGGTTCATAATGCACTTAAGAGTATATGGTATGACGATATCTGGAAACGGTAGAAGGAAGTTGTTCCGACCACTGCAGACAGGCTCAGCTCATGCCAGAGCACCATCTCACATGGAACCAAGCACTCTGCCTTCAGGATTGTTAAGGCCTGCCATAGGAGTGACTTATAGGTTAACATGTGTCCCATTTAAGGTTAGCTATAGGTATACTACACCTAAGTAAGAGGTGGTTACACCAACTTACCCCAGCTGAGTGATCAGCCAGTTGTGTCAAATGTGTTAGGCCAAGCCTGGGGTGGCATAATACATGCTTCAGCCCCTGGCAGGCCTTAGATACACCAATGCCCTGGGTACCTAGTGTACACTGGTACTGGGGCTCACAGGGTGATCCACTTCCAATTGGTTTTGCACCTAGGGTGCATAGTGTCAATTTAGTTAGAGAGAACAGCAGGCTGGGGGTCTGATTAGCAGGCCCACAGCCTCATTATGTCAAAAACCAGTGAAGCAAAAGCAAAAAGTTGGGGTGACCATAGGATAGCAGACCCTACTCTCCTACACAACCCCCCCCCCCAAACGCAGGGACATTAAACTAGCCTTGACCAGTCTCGTCTTCATGTCCTAAGTGGAAGTACCTGGAGAGACCATCTGCATTCCCATGGTCTGTACCTGGCCGGTGCTCCACTGTAAAGTCCATACCCTGTAGGGAAATGGACCACCTAAGCAGTTTGGGGTTTTCACCCTTCATCTGATTTAGCCACAAGAGGGGCTTATGGTCGGTCTGAATCTTGAAGTGAGTGCCAAACAAGTATGGCCTCAGCTTCTTCAGGGCCCACACCACAGCAAAGGCCCCCCTCTCAATAGCTGACCAATTCTTCTCTCTGGGGGTCAACCTTCTGCTAATAAAAGCAATGGGTTGGTCTTGACCATCTACATTAAGTTGTGACAGCACAGCTCCCACTCCCAACTCAGAAGCATCTGTTTGGACAATAAACTCTCTGGAGTAGTCAGGACTTTTCAGGATAGGTGCAAAGCACATGGCCTTCTTCAGGTCATCAAATGCCTTTTGACAGCTTACTGTCCACTGAACCTTTTTGGGCATCTTCTTGGATGTCAGATTATTAAGAGGAGTCACAATGGACCCATAGTTCTTAACAAACTTCCTGTAGTACCCAGTCAAGCCCAAGAAAGCTCGAACTTGAGTCTGGGTGGTTGGAGGGGACCAGTCCTTGATGGATTGTATCTTACTCTCCAGTGGTTGAACTTGGCCTCCACCTACAAGGTGGCCCAAATACACAACCTTACTCTGCCCTATCTGGCACTTAGTAGCCTTGATAGTGAGGCCTGCCTTTTGCAGAGCCTCCAGTACCTTCTTCAGGTGGATCAGGTGATCCTCCCAGGTGGAGCTAAAGACAGCAATGTCATCAAGATATGCTGCACAAAAGTCATCCAACCCAGTAAGGACTTGATTCACCAACCTTTGGAAGGTGGCAGGTGCATTCTTCAGACCAAAGGGCATCACCAAAAATTGATAATGCCCACCTGGGGTTGAGAATGCTGTTTTGGCCTTAGACTCCTCAGCTAATCTGATTTGCCAATAGCCAGCTGTCAAGTCAAATGTGCTCAAAAACTTAGCAGAAGCTAGTTTGTCTATGAGCTCATCTGCCCTTGGAATAGGATGTGCATCTGTCCTAGTGACAGCATTGAGTCCTCTGTAATCCACACAGAATCTCATCTCTCTCTTGCCATCTTTGGTGTGAGGTTTGGGGACCAGAACCACTGGGCTAGCCCAGGGGCTCTCTGAGGGTTCAAGGACACCCAATTCCAGCATTTTGTGTACCTCAGCCTTTATACAGTCCCTGACGTGGTCAGGTTGTCTGTAAAGTTTGTTCTTTACAGGCAGACTGTCACCAGTGTCCACCACATGGGTACACCAGTCAGTTTGGCTAGGTATCAAGGAAAACATGTGTTGAAATGATTGTAGAACCTGTCTACATTCAATCTGCTGATGCTCAGTGAGGTTGCCTCCAAGGGTCACTCCTTCAACTGAACCATCCTCAGGGTTCTGAAACAACAGGTCTGGGAGAGGGTCGCTCTCTTCCTCCTGTCCCTCATCTGTAGCCATGAGCAAGCCCATGTCTGCCCTGTCAACATATGCTTTTAACCTGTTAACATGGAGTACCCTGTGGGGACTCCTGGGAGTTCCTAGGTCCACCAAGTAGGTGACCTCTCCCTTCTTTTCCAGGATTATATGGGGTCCAGACCATTTGTCTTGGAGTGCTGCTGGGGCCACTGGCTCCAACACCCATACCTTCTGTCCTGGCTGAAACTCAACCAAGACAGCCTTTTGGTCATGCCAAGCTTTCTGTAAGGCCTGGCTTGCCTCAAGGTTTTTGGATGCCTTCTCCATATACTCAGCCATCCTGGAGCGGAGACCAAGTACATAGTCCACTATGTCTTGTTTAGGCTTTTTGAGAGGTAACTCCCATCCTTCCTTCACTAAACACAGTGGGCCTCTCACAGGGTGCCCAAACAACAATTCAAAGGGGCTGTAGCCAACTCCTTTTTGTGGGACCTCTCTGTAAGCAAACAGAAGGCAGGGTAGAAGGATGTCCCATCTTCGCCTGAGCTTTTCAGGTAATCCTTTGATCATACCCTTTAGGGTCTTGTTGAATCTCTCAACAAGCCCATTGCATTGTGGGTGATAAGGAGTGGTGAACTTGTAGTTGACACCACATTCCTTCCACATAGCTGTCAAGTATCCTGACATGAAGTTGGTACCTCTGTCAGAAACCACCTCCTTAGGAAACCCCACTCTGGAGAATACTCCCAGTAGGGCCCTGGCCACAACAGGAGCTGTTGTGGTCCTAAGGGGAATTGCCTCTGGATACCTGGTGGCATTATCCACAACCACCAGTATAAATCTGTGCCCAGATGCAGTGGGGGGATCCATGGGACCCACTATATCTATTCCCACTCTTTCAAAGGGGACCCTCACCACAGGTAGTGGTATTAGGGGGGCCTTTGTTGTGCCACCTGATTTGCCACTGGCTTGGCAGGTCACACAGGAGCGACAAAACTCCTTGGTATCTTCATTCATGTGAGGCCAGTGAAAGTGAGGGACAAGCCTGTCCCAAGTCTTGTTCTGGCCTAAGTGTCCTGCTAGAGGAATATCATGGGCCAAGGTAAGAAGGAAGCCCCTAAATTGCAGAGGTATAACCAACCTTCTGGTTGCACCAGGTTTTGGGTCTCTAGCCTCTGAATAAAGGAGCCCTTCATCCCAATACACTTTATGGGTACCTTGAGCATTCCCAGCAGCCTCAGCAGCAGCCAGCTGTCTGAGGGGTTCAAGAGATGGACAGGTTAACTGAGCCTGCCCCAAGTCAGCCCTGGAAGGTCCCCCTGTCCCCAGAAACTCAACCTGATCAGGTTCAAGCTCTTCAGGGACAGTTCCTTCAGGGTCCTCTAGATCATCTTCCTGGGAAGGCTGATCATCACTTTGAGGCAGGGGGGAAGGCACAGCCTTTACCCTCCTGTTCTTCTTCTTGGTAGGTGCTTGGTCCATTGTTCCAGGATCCAAGACCTGTGGTTCAGTAAGGCACTTTTTGGCCTGTGACCTGGTCACAGCAAGGACATGTGGTGATATATCTAACATCTCTGCATGTGTCCTGTACTCCACTTCTGACCATAGAGAACTCTCTAGGTCATTGCCCAACAAACATTCTACTGGGAGGTCTGCACTAACCACAACCCTTTTGAGGCCAGTTACCCCTCCCCATGAGAAGTTAACAACTGCCACACTATGTGAAGTAGTGGCATTGCTGGCATTGGTCACCAGGTAATTCTCACCTGGTATGTACTGTCCAGGATCCACAAAGCCTGGTGTCACCATAGTGACACTGGCACATGTGTCCCTGTAGGCTTGAGCCACTTTTCCATTAATTAAAGGAGTCTGTCTGTACTTGCCCAGGTTACTGGGGCTCACAGTCAGGGACACATTCATGTCCCCATCACAGATCAAGACTGCCTGTGTCAGGGTTCTGTCTAAGTCAGAATCTCCTTCAGTTCCCATAGTGATTCCCACTACACCCTTTGTTTGGGGACCAACACTGCTAACAGTAGTACTGGGAGCAGGTGCCTTAGGGCAACAGTGTTGGGGGCTCCACCCTTCTTACAATCACTAGTCCAGTGAGTTGTATTCTTGCAAGATTTGCACCAGGGTTTCTTTGGACCTTCTTTCTTCTTCCCTTTAGGCTGGGACCCACCCTCGTTAGTACTAGTTTGGGGCCCTGTTGAAGACTTCTGGTCTTTAGATTTCTGATCTCCACCCTTTTGGTCTGTTTTCTTCTGATCACCCCCTTGGCCCTGGTTCTGGTTCTTTTGCTTAACCCTGGTTCTGACCCATTTGTCTGCCTTCTTTCCCAATTCTTGGGGAGAGGTCAGATCTGAGTCAACCAAGTGTTGATGCAGTTGCTGGTTCTGACAGTTATTTAAAATCTGTTCTCTCATCATCAAATTGTACAATCCTGTATAATCAGATACCTTACTTCCCAGCAACCAACCCTCCAAAGCCTTAGTGGCACATTCAATGTATTCAGACCAGTCCTGAGTCTGTGTCTTCTAGGTGTCTCTGAACATTAACCTGTACTGTTCAGTGGTTAAGCCTAACCCATCAACTAGGACACTCTTCAGGACTCTGTAATTTCTGTCTGACATCCTCCTCTCTAACAGCGAGGAGTCTATCTCTGCCTCTTCCTTCAAAGGAGAGCCATAAGATTGCTGCCCACTGGTCTTCAGGAACCTGCTGCACTTTGCAGGCTCTCTCAAGAGCAGTCATCCATTTGTGGATGTCATCCCCACTTTTGTAGGGGGGCACAACCTTGGACAGGTTTGTATTGTCAAAGACCCTATCTTTGTCCTTAGGGACAATGCTACCACCAGTGGGTATAGACCCACTCTCTTTAAGTTGCCTAGCCTTGTTCAGTTTCTCTTCCATCAGGGCTACCTCTAGCTCCTGTTTCCTGATCCTCAGCTGGGCTTCCTGCATTCTGGCCTCATGCTCCCTCCTCTGAGGGGTGGTCATCCTTCTCCTGGAGTGACCTTGAGAGCCTCTAGAGGCATGAGAAGCATTAGATTCACCTGAGTGATTCCTTTGCCTCCCAAGCCCCTGGTTAAGCCCACTGGGGAGATCTAATGGGATGATCCCATTGTCAGTCCCCAATAGCCTTAGGTTAGCTGGGCCACGTATAACACTTGGCACTGGGCTAGTTCTCCCTTCATCCCCACTAGCATCTGTATCCCTATCACTTTCATCCTTTGTTGTATGATTCTCATCTAAGGGATGACTATTGGCAAGGGGTACTTCTGTAGCATCTTCCGAAGGGGGGCCTCCTGTTCCAGTCCCTAAGGGGCCTAACTGGGAGGCTTTCTTGAGAGCTTTCTGATCTTCATCAGCTTGCAAAAGCTCTCTGAGTTCAGCAGAAGTAGGGTTCTTGGGCTGTTTAAGGCCCCTGATATTTGCCAACTGCCTGAGCTCATTTTGATTTAGGGTAGCAAAGATGGATGGTGCCCTCTGGGGGTCACTCTCAACAGAGATGGGTACATTGGACCCCTCTGCCCCAGCCATTGCTCTTAAGTGTGGGTGGATGTGTTGCAATTTACTTACACTTGGGTTTTCCTACTAAACCTATCTAGTAGTTGTAGTCAGGGTGTGCTACTCCCTTTGCTCTACAACAACTAAGTTCAGTAGAACTTAAGTATATCTATCTTGTTTTATATGTACCTACAGGTACCTATGTGATCTTTCAATTGGTAACCAAGAGATTACAATGGCAAAACACAGCAAGCTCAAATCCAACCGCTGCTCACCAATGTGAGAAGTTGGCCTGGTATATGATGTTCACTAGTTAAAGTGACCACCTTGTACCATGCCAAGCAACCCTTATGGTGTGGTTGTAAGTCAACCTTTTCGGACTAGCTGCCCTAGTGGTAGCGTAGGCTAAGCAGTCTTTGAGGCTAAACTCGTTAAAGCGTGTTAAGCAGGCTGTTTTACCAGATCTAACCCCCCTTTATACCAATGAAAGGACACCACACAGATATATATTCAAAATATATATGTATTTATTTCTCAAAGTATCCCCTAGACTCTTTATGAGCACAGGAGCACAAATCGTTAAACAAGACAATGTTATAATATACAGAAGTTGCACTTTATATGGATGGGCCCTGGTGGCCACTCAAACCATATACTAAAATAGTGGTATAAGTACCACGAACAGGAAAGGGAAAAGGCCTAGGGCCTCTAGAATCGCTGGGCCTACAAGGAGCTAACTTCAGTTAGTGACCAGGAGGTCCACGGGTTGCGTGTGCAGTGAGGAAAGTCACACGCGTGCTCCCATAGGTTTTCAATGGGTGCGTAAAAGTTAAAAAGTTACTGCAGAAAGGGTCTTCTGGGTGGACTACGATCTCAAGATTCGAAACACAGACACTAGAGATGATTCTCTACACTTGGGCACTGGAGTGCCAGCTTTACCTCACCCACAGGAAGCGGGTGCATAGGTCTCGAAGTGCGTGGGGTTTCTTCTATCGATTCAATGGAGCCTTATGACAAAGATGCTGCAGGCGGTCGGTCCAGAAGAGCTGCGTTGGATCCAAGGGTGGATCGGAGTTGTAGAAGACCTGAAAGCAGAGGGGACAGTGTTCACAGTCACTAGCCAGTGACCGGCGTGGCACCAGGTATGTACCAGGCGATGTCGGGTGCAAACAGGTGGTGAAGGGTAGCTTGTCTCCGCAGCCACGTGGTCCCTGAAGGTAGACGACGTCCAGGAGTCGGTTCACGAGCTGTCCCGCGCAGGCTCTCGCTGTCGGCGGTGTCGGCGACTCAAAAGAGGCAAACAAGCCTTGGCAAAGGCAGGAGTCGTGGAAAGAGATGAAAGCTGATTGTTCTGACCAGCAAGCTCAGAGGGGCTGCTCTTTTGGAGAGCAGCTAGGGCCAGTCTGGAGCAACCAGACCAGCATCGTTGATTTCAAGTTTCGTCACCAAGATGGCCACTAGCCAAGGGGCCAGGGACCGGGCAGGCGCATCAAGATGCAAAGTGCAGAGGGGCCCCACGCAGATCGTGGAGATGCTGGAGGGCTCACCTTTGGTGCAGATGCTGCTCGATGGTTGGGCTTCTCAGGACCAAAGCACAACTCGGTGGGAGCCTCTGTCATTGCGCTTGCAGCTTGTCGTCGGTCTTCCAAGATGGCTGGCTCCACGTGTCTCGGTGCCTCCACGGGTTCTTTCTTTTCAGGGACTGTGGATCGGGCGGTGAGAGGTCTGGAGGTCCAGGTCTTGTCGGGCTCTGGGCTCGGGCTCCGGCTGGAGGCGGCGGCAAAGCAGACGTTCAATAGCTGGTTGGTGCTTGCGTTAGCAAGATGGTCACTCCCTGACCATAGGAGAGATTTCCTTCAGTCCTCTGTGCAGCAGAGCGTCGAAGTTCCCGTCTTCTTCTTGTGGTTAAGTTGATTCCAGGATGTCTGAAGTCTTAGGACACAGCTCCTACCTTTAAGCGGATTCTAGGGGCCGGACTACCTGCTAGGTCCCTCCCTAAGGGTGGGACCAGGAAGGGGGGTGGTTACACCCCCAATCCTTTGTCCAGCTCACCCCAGGTCCGGGGCTGGTGTGCCCCAGGACCGGTTTGAACTGGCATATGCACCGAGGCTCCTTGTGAGCCTCAGGCATGTCTGATTTCTTTCAAGCCCTACCTGACCAATACACAAAATCCTGTCTGGGGTGGTGCTCGCACCTCCCTTGGCAGGAAACCCTTTGTCCCCACCTCCCAAGCTGGAAGGACTCCCAGCAGCAGGAGGGCAGACTTGTGTCTGTGGTGGCAGCATCCATTTTGTGGAGCTGAGGCTATGTCTGATTTTACTCGGGTTTCAGGTACTGTACATGTCGTGTCCCTCTAGAAGGGTGGAATGCTAACCCCGTCGCCAGAATTGGCGAGGGGTTAGTATTCCAATTCGTATGACACCTTACTCGACATGTTTTGATAAAGCCAAACCAAAGATAGCATTTAACTGCGAGGTTCATAATGCACTTAAGAGTATATGGTATGACGATATCTGGAAACGGTAGAAGGAAGTTGTTCCGACCACTGCAGACAGGCTCAGCTCATGCCAGAGCACCATCTCACATGGAACCAAGCACTTTGCCTTCAGGATTGTTAAGGCCTGCCATAGGAGTGACTTATAGGTTAACATGTGTCCCATTTAAGGTTAGGTATAGGTATACTACACCTAAGTAAGAGGTGGTTACACCAACTTACCCCAGCTGAGTGATCAGCCAGTTGTGTCAAATTTGTTAGGCCAAGCCTGGGGTGGCATAATACATGCTTCAGCCCCTGGCAGGCCTTAGATACACCAATGCCCTGGGTACCTAGTGTACACTGGTACAGGGGCTCACAGGGTGATCCACTTCCAATTGGTTATGCACCTAGGGTGCATAGTGTCAATTTAGCTAGAGAGAACAGCAGGCTGGGGGTCTGATTAGCAGGCCCACAGCCTCAATATGTCAAAAACCAGTGAAGCAAAAGCAAAAATTTGGGGTGACCATAGGATAGCAGACCCTACTCTCCTACATCTGGACACTGCTAGGAGTCATATGCACCCACCCCTCATATCTCTGGACACTGCTAGGAGTCATATGCACCCACCCCTCATATTGCAGGCCACTGTTAGGAGTCATATGCACCCACCCCTCATATCTCTGTCCACTGCTGGTAGTCAATGCTCCCACCCCTCATATTGCAGGCCACTGCTAGGAGTCATATGCACCCACCCCTCATATGTCTGGCCACTGCTAGGAGTCATATGCACCCACCCCTCATATCTCTGTCCACTGCTGGTAGTCATATGCACCCACCCCTCATATGTCTGGACACTGCTAGGAGTCATATGCACCCACCCCTCATATTGCAGGCCACTGCTGGGAGTCATATGCACCCACCCCTCATATGTCTGGACACTGCTAGGAGTCATATGCACCCACCCCTCATATTGCAGGCCACTGCTAGGAGTCATATGCACCCACCCCTCATATCTCTGTACACTGCTGGTAGTCATATGCACCCACCCCTCATATTGCAGGCCACTGCTAGGAGTCATATGCACCCACCCCTCATATGTCTGGACACTGCTGGGAGTCGTCTGCACCCACCCACGCACCCCCTTGGAGCAGTACACTGCTGGCCTGGACCTACACACACCAATATGAAGGTAACATGCTGGGCCAGTCCTCTACGCCCACATTCCTGGCGTGTGTACGCCTCGTATTAACGGGGTACGTGTGACACGCACTCTACCCACGCATTCATTGCATGTGTACGTTCCGTATCACAGTTCTACTGTGCCGTAGGGGTACGTGTGTTACGCACCGTACCCACGCATTCATTGCGTGTGTACGGTCCGTATCTCTGTTCTAATGGTGCCCTAGGGGTATGTGTGGTACGCACCGTACCCACACATTCATTGCGTGTGTACGGTCCGCATCTCTGTTGTAATGGTGCCGTAGAGGTACGTGTGGTATGCACCGTACCCACGCATTCATTGCATGTGTACGGTCCGTATCTCTGTTCTACTGTGTCGTAGGGGTACGTGTGACACGCACCGTACCCATGCATTCATTGTGTGTGTACGGTCCGTATCACAGTTCTACTGTGCCGTAGGGGTACGTGTGGTACGCACCGTACCCACGCATTCATTGGGTGTGTACGGACTGTATCACTGTTCTAATCGTGCCGTAGGGGTACGTGTGGTATGCACCGTACCCACACATTCATTGCGTGTGTACGGTCCGTATCACTGTTCTAATGGTGCCGTAGGGGTACATGTGGTACGCACCGTACCCACACATTCATTGCGTGTGTACGGTCCGTATCTCTGTTCTAATGGTGCCGTAGGGGTACGTGTGGTACGCACTGAACACACGCATTCATTGCATGTGTACGTTCCGTATCACAATTCTACTGTGCCGTAGGGGTACGTGTGGTACGCACCGTACCCACGCATTCATTGCGTGTGTACGGTCCGTATCTCTGTTCTAATGGTGCCCTAGGGGTACATGTGGTACGCACCGTACCCACGCATTCATTGCGTGTGTATGGTCCGTATCACTGTTCTAATGGTGCCGTAGGGGTGCGTGTGGTATGCACCGTACCCACACATTCATTGCGTGTGTACGGTCCGCATCTCTGTTGTAATGGTGCCGTAGAGGTACGTGTTATACGCACCGTACCCAAGCATTTATTGCATGTGTACGGTCCGTATCTCTGTTCTACTGTGTCGTAGGGGTACGTGTGACACGCACCGTACCCATGCATTCATTGTGTGTGTACGGTCCGTATCACAGTTCTACTGTGCCGCAGGGGTACGTGTGGTACGCACCGTACCCACGCATTCATTGCGTGTGTACGGTCTGTATCACTGTTCTAATTGTGCCGTAGGGGTACGTATGGTACGCACCGTACCCACGCATTCATTGCGTGTGTACGGTCCGTATCACTGTTCTAATGGTGCCGTAGGGGTACGTGTGGTACGCACCGTACCCACACATTCATTGCGTGTGTACGGTCCGTATCTCTGTTCTAATGGTGCCGTAGGGGTACGTGTGGTATGCACTGTACACACGCATTCATTGCGTGTGTATGGTCCGTATCTCTGTTCTAATGGTGCCTTAGGGGTACGTGTGGTACGCACCGTATCCACGCATTCATTGCGTGTGTATGGTCCGTATCTCTGTTCTAATGGTGCTGTAGGGGTACGTGTGGTACGCACCGTACACGTCCACTTCCGTTGTTGCGGTATGCAGGGGTTGCTGCACACGCCCCCCCAAGTGACCAGACCCTGGTGGTAATTTATGGGCTCCATATTATAGGTTTGGATTTGAGTATGGAATATGTTTCCTGCCCCTAACCCCCACCCTGGCCCCTGGGTGTTGTTCTCACCTTCTGCGGCGTGTGCGTCGGGTCCGGTGCATCAGATCGTAGGCTAGGAGGACTGGGATGACACGTACGATGGGGTTCATGGCGTGTTCGTCGCCTACCGGGGCTCCGTTGCGTGGCGGTTCGCGTCGAACTCTGCTTTTCCGGCTGTGTTTGACTCCTGTAAAAAAAGAGCCGTACGGAGTGACGTAGGGACGAATCGTACTTGCTGGGCTGGAAACCGCTGCCTGAATACGTCCAGACGTCGCGTACAAGCTGTTCCGGATCAGAATCGTATGTATTTTTCCCACGAACTGTCTTTTGTACGATTCGTACGGAAATAGGCTTTCTGTACGAATCGTACTTCCCAGGATGTAGGGATAGTTTACCGGGTACGAGTTGTACGGAAAAAACGATTCGTACTGCCTTTTCCCAGGATTGGAATCAGCCCCAACATGTACTCCTGGCACCACTAGTACTGGCTCTTGCGGAAACATCTTCAATGGACCATTGACTAGAAAGATATGGTCACACACACTCTGTCCCACAAATAAAGTATCATAGCGGCTCTGAACTTGACGTAAGCAAAGCTTGCCTCGTTGTTCCCAATCTAGAGCTATGGGACCAGAACTTCCCTTAGTCTTGTGGGATAACTCCTCCTTGGTCCACTCAAGATTCTTATCCTTTTTATTAGACTTAACAACGTATTCCCTACATCTATCTTCTACTTGATCTATGAATTTCTTATCTATGTCGTTTAGTGTGTGAGTTAGGTTATGTCTGTGTGCATAAGCAATGTCTAATGTTACTGTGGGTGCGAAATACTTTCCCATTCTCTCCTCTTGCTTATAATAATCATACTTATTCAGATGTTTATATACTGATATTTTTTAAAGTACCACACCATAATTTGAGAAGTAGTACTCATAATGGCCTTTCCCATAAAACATACTAATAAATAAACTACAACTAATGCCATACGTCAAGGGAAGGTGATGATATTTAATCCCCACCTCAACCAAAGCAGGCAACTACATGCACAAATAACAATCTCTCACTTCCATAGTATAATTGTACTTGTAAAGCCATTTGGCATAAGCATTCAGTGTATAATCCCCCTAGGACAAATCTACATGAAGAAAGTGACTAGTTTGCTCTATTAAACCTTTTTCAGATCCTAGTGTACCCTCTCTTGAGGCAGCAGTGGTTGGTGTGGATGTCACTCCCTGCTTTTCATTTCAATGTGCGCTTAAAATGGACTCACTAATAACTACAGCTATCACTATGATTACCCCTACAATAAGTGTGCCTATAATACATTTGTGCCTACGATTTGAATTTCCAGACTCCATTTTAAAGTAGCTCAGATTATAGCTTGTAAGCGGTTTAATACACAGAGTCTCCTACCCCGCCTTTTAATCCCATGTAGCAACCTTCTTTGAATTCACGAAAATTCTTTCAACAGTCTTTTGCACAATTTTTATACAGCTTGGAAGACTTCCCTAGCCCTTTTTCTTCTTCCAGATATAGATAATTTGTTCTTCTTCAAGCAATTTAGTTAAAGTACAAAAGTTCAATTTACATCCTTTTTGAGATCAGAGTCACCCTCCTCGATGGCCCGTTCCAACAATTCAGCTCTCAATGCTGCAATGTCTTGAGGAGACTGTGGCGCTCCAAAGCTTGGGAATTCAATGTCTTCCAAAATCAGAGTCTGTAAGCCACTTAACCATGGTGGAAAAGGTACAGTCAATGACAGAAGTGAATTAGCCTTGTTTCCAGGAACTCTCAGCAAGACCTTGAGAATCAGTATCGAAATCTCGGACCTCCCTCTTCTCTGAATTTGTAACCAGATAATTCCACTCAGGAAAGGAATATCTCTGACACGGAACTCAAGCTGTTCTAGACCTTCTAGCACTCCCAGTGGCATGCTTAGTTTCACCCAGATCAGACTCCGAAGATTCACTTGTTGGTGCAAGTTCTCCTTTGGATGCATGTCACTGTCTTTCTCAGTGTATGCACCAGGGTCTTGTGTAGCCTGACCCCCCCCCCCCCCCTCTGCTTGATCTGGTGTGTATCCAGCATCTTCAGAAACCTCCACAGCTTGGCTTGCCCTCTCCAGTGACCCCTCGGTCACGGTTGGTAGTACTTCTGGGAGAGGTGATGTTTCATCAGAGGGACCGATGACTCGTCGGGTATGGAAAGCATGAATCCAGTTCGGTACTCCTCCGCACTTCACAGCAGTATTCGTCACCAGTATCACTTGGTATGGCCCAAGCCACCGAGAGTCAGGACAGCTTATCCTCAAATGCTTTCTGACGGGCACCAAATCATTTGGGCTCAGGTCGTGGCAGAGGTCTTTTGAGGTCAGTGCAGTCGCAGATTCAAACTGATGAGATACAGAATGAACCACATCAGCCAATCCTTTACGGTAGTCAAGGATCAAGTCATCTGTGATATTTATCAAAGCAGTGGCAGGCACAGCAGGCAGACACATTGCTCTTCACTCAATATCTGATGGGGTGAAAACACAGTTCTCCTGTCAGGAATGCTGAGCAAACTCATTAAAACCAGAGGCTATGCATCAGGCCATTTCAAGGATGTTTAAGCAAATGCTTTAGCCAGTCTCGATTTCAAGGTTCTGTTGATTTTTCTCCACCATGCCTGATGCCTCCAGTCTATAACTATAATGTAATCTTTGATCCACACTCAAGGCGGTGCACAGTAATTCCATGACTTCGCCATGGAAGTGCATTCCTCTCTCCGATTCCAATGTAGTTGGAAATCTGAATCTAGACATGAGTTCCCTCAACAATCACTTAGCTACTGTGAGACTATCACACCTTCTAGTTGGACAAGCTTCCACCCATCGAGAAAAGATGCACACAAAAACCAGGATGTATCTCAACCCATGACACACGGTAAAGAGTCAGAATATCAAGTAGAAAATGTCAATTTGCACTAATATCGAGTGCAAAATATCGAGGTACATATATAGCGACTGCAAGAATATCGTGGTCAAGAATATCGAGTTTCAGGTAAGAAATATTGTTTTCTAAAATATCGAAGTCATTAATATCGTTTGCAAAGATATAGGGGCCGATTCCGATCTCGGTCGGAAGGGCACCGAATCGGGTTCGGCCGCAAAAAAATACGAGCCGTACGCGTGTTTTCCGGCCGACTCGTACAGCTGCACGAGCGAGCAAGTACGATGCGAGCTACATGAAATTCACCGACCGAGTCGTTTCCGGGTCCGAACCGCTCTGTATGTGTCGGTCGGGAGCTAACCGTGGCGTGTAATGGATGCGATTTACAACTGAGCCAGTACGATGCATGCGTCAGACAGCCTGTGCAAAAGGTCCCGGAGTTGGACTTTGGGGGTCCGCGTCTGACCCCTGACATGGGCAGCCCTACGACTCGGACACAGGGGGAGACCTATGGGTCTCCCCAACACAGGCATGTACGGTGCGGGTGGCACCGATTCGTACCCACTGTAGGGGGCGCACTTGTTCGAGACGTACCCATTCAGTCAGTGGGAGCCCATGTGCGCGTCGTACGACCGGCTCCCATTGAATTCTATGGGAGTCCGCCCGAATCGAGTCTGACAGCATACCTGCGCATCGTACTGGCTCGGTCGGACTGTAGGGGTCCGGCTCGGTCGGAAAACACTCCGGATCTGACTCGGTCGGGGTGCTTTCCGACCCGGATCGGAATCGGCCCCATAGTTGTAAAAAATATATTTTTTTAAGTTAGTGTTATGTATTTAAGTATGTATTTTAAATGTATGTGCTCTATTTTTTTGTCTAGGTTTTGCATTTGTTTTTCAATATATGTGTTACATTTTTATAAGTTATTAATTTTATTTTAATTAAATTTTGCGTTTTAGTTCCATTGCGGGTTGTGGGTTGATAGGGGAGTAGGGTGAGAAGTAATTTAATTATAATTAATTTATTAATATTTTTTATTAATTCATATTTATTTATTTTATATTTTATATTTTTAATTGTGGGAATTAATTTATTATTAATTATTTATTAATTGGTTGTTAATTATTATTAAGTAATTCCTAATTATGTTAATTGTGTAATTTTTTAGGAGCGGGTTGTGGGTTGATAGGGGAGTAGGGTGGGAAGCAATTTAATTTTGATACATTTATTATTATCTTTAATATGATATCTAATTAATTTTATTTTATACTATTAAGGTGCCGATTCCGATCCTGTAAAACCCGGGTACGAATGGTCGTACGGAGCGTATTCTCCGTCCGACTCTTACCCGGGAAAACCACCTTACAAACCCGCAAGTATGATTCGTACAGAAATACCATTTCCGTATGAGTCGTACAAAACACCGACCGGCTAAAAAATACCCACAATTCCGATCCGGGACATCGCGTACGTGACGGCGGACGGAGTCAGGCAGCGTTTTACGGACCAGCAAGTACGATCCGTGCCTACGTCACTCCGCACAGCTCATTTTTTACGGCAGCCAAAAACTCCCAGGAAATTGAGGAAGACGCGAAGAAGGAGCACCTGTACGCGACGGAGAGCCATGGACCCCATCCTACGTGTCATCCCGGCCCTCCTAGCCTACGATCTGGTGCACAGAAACCGACGCAGATGTTGCAGAAGGTCAGAACAACACCCAGGGGCAAAGGGGGGGGGGCGCGAGGGGCAGGAAACATAACCCCCACCCAATGTAAAACATATATATC
The DNA here is from genome assembly GCF_964204655.1 of Triturus cristatus. Taxonomy (NCBI): domain Eukaryota; kingdom Metazoa; phylum Chordata; class Amphibia; order Caudata; family Salamandridae; genus Triturus; species Triturus cristatus. Next base: position 722,889,693 of record NC_140595.1, read on the forward strand.
CTGCACATAAATTACCTCCATGGTCTGGTCACTTCGGGGGGCGTGTCCACCAATCCCACGTACCGCCACAACGGAAGTGGACGTGGACGCGTACACGTCACCACTACAATGGTGGTACGGCCTGTACCCACGCCCCCCAGAGCGTGGGTACGGTCCGTACCACCATTGTAGTGGTGACATAGGGTTACACGTGGTACGGACCGTACCCACGCTCTGAGGGCATGGGTACGGGCCGTACCACACGTACCCCTACCTCACCACTACAATGGTGGTACGGACCATACACACGTTCTGGGGGGCATGGGTACGGCCCGGACCACGCGTACCCCTACCTCACCACTACAATGGTGGTACGGACCATATGAGGGGTGGCTGCAGAGGACTCCCAGCAGTGGACAGACATATGAGGGGTGGGTGCAGAGGACTCTCAGCAGTGGACAGACATATGAGGGGTGGGTGCAGAGGACTCCCAGCAGTGTCCAGGCATATGAGGGGTGGGTGCAGAGGACTCCCAGCAGTGGACAGAGAAATGGGGGTGGGTGCATATCACTACCAGCAGTGTACAGACATATGAGATGTGGGTGCAGAGGACTGCCAGCGGTGAACAGACATATAAGGGGTGGATGCAGAGGACTCCCAGCAGTGTCCAGGCATATGAGGGGTGGGTGCAGAGGACTCCCAGCAGTGGACAGATATATGAGGGGGGGGTGCAGAGGACTCCCAGCAGTGTCCAGGCATATGAGGGGTGGGTGCAGAGGACTCCCAGCAGTGGACAGACATATGAGGGGTGGGTGCAGAGGACTCCCAGCAGTGGACATACATATGAGGAGTGGGTGCATAGCACTACCAGCAGTGGACAGAGACATGGGGGTGTGTACATCATCCTCAGATGACCACAACTCCATGGGTGTATGAACGCATTCCCAATGTGCGACTATGTTGAGAGTGCCATAACAATACATCACTGACAGCAGTGTCCCACTCCCATGAGGATGTATGCCTTTCCCCCACTGCATGACATACCACATGTGGGTGTGAGGACAAATGACACATGCATACCCACCCCTGGCGGATGCAGCACAATACACACACTGAGATCATGTCACAAGACTGTATAGTTATGTTAAAGCCTACTAAACTAAGAGAGCCAAAGGGAACACACACTGTCACGCACATTCCAGGACTGATAGGAATGTACAGGTGCTGGGACAGCCACCAAGTTGTTATCTCCCATGGAAGGAATACGGAGGACTTCCCACAGATACAATGCCCACAATTGTGAGTCAGGTGAACAAATACCCTGCAGAACAAGTACCATATGTGTGCCAGGCTGGGAGTACACACATGCATAGTGCGGAAAAGGGACAATTTCTACATGAAGGCATGGCAACATACTCTATACACAAGTACAGTGACTACCAAGGATGGCACAGACGATGCAGCCAGAGACATTGATGAGCAGGCATGGCCATAGTTGAAGGTATCCGTCACCCACAAAGGAAATGTAGACACAGGTTCAGCACAACAATCGCGCAACTCCCTGCAGGGAAGATGTCAGGTGCCACAGAGGAAGGAACACTCCTTGGTACAATGTCTCCAAACACAAAGAGCATACACGACCAAAGATTCTTTTCAGATACCTTGTGATGGCACGCAGATACCAGGGTCTACCCCATGAGCAGCAGACTACAACATTTCCCAGACACCTAACACATGATCACCACCCCAACTCATGGAGCATCAGCCCCAACATCAATACCTGAAAAGCAATCGTGGTCAAAGGAAAAACAAAATGCTTTATTCAGCATTAAATTAAAAGGTATAAAAGGACAATATTTACAAAGGCCATAGGCCAGTCCAGATGCGAATTCCTGGGGGGGGACACATGTCCACGCGTCTCCCCGAGCTTGCCTGCACATACTAAACCTCTGGTTCAGCGACTGGGGGGGGGCATCATGTGGGGAAGGACCAGGCACCGCAGGGACAGGAGGGGGAAGGGTAGGTGTTGTGGGTGCAGGGACGGACGACTCCACCACAGGGGGTGAGGCAGCGCCAAAGGTGGCGGTTAGCATGGCGCTGCACACGTCCGCAAGCTTGTCCAGAGTCTCCCCTGCACCCGAAGGAACCACAGGCCCCAAGGAAGGGGGGGGAGGTCAGAGGGATGGGTTGCAGCGCTACTGGGGGAGGTGGTGGACAGGGGGGGGACTCAACTCCCCTACCCGTGGAGTGCCTTGCCCATTTGTGTGATGGTGAACCAGTGGGGCTGAGGCCCAGCACAGCCAAGTATGTCTCCTTCTCAGACTGTGGGGCAGGGGAGCCGAGGGGAGTGACATTGGTGGGACTGGGGAGTGAGGCATGCGGACTTGGACTGTGGCTGCGTGTCTGCCTGTGTGCCCTAGACCCAGTGGGTGTGCCTTATTCCCCCTGAGTGTGGGTGACAGGAGGTGTGCGCTTGGCCTTCTCTGTTGGTGTGCTGCCTGTGTCTGGTGGGGTGCGTGGCTGGGAATGTCTGTGTGTGCTTTGGACAGGAATGGGAGTGGGAAGTGTGGATGGCGCAGGGGTAGGGGGGGACGAAGCGCTGCAGGAGACTCACTGCTGCCGTCAGTGACGAGTCCATGGACCTCAGCAACATCCGTTGGTCAGACATCGCTGATGACATGCCCTCCATGTACGACACCATCTGTGTCAGCAGTCTGGTGTGGCCATGGAGGACAGTCAGGATCGATGTCTGCCCAACCTGCAACTGCCGCTGAATGTCCACAGACTCGGCAGTGAGGGCAGCAGGGGAGACAGGGGCAGGGGGTGTGGTGCCTGGCACGAAGGAGACACGTTGTTGCCCTACACGGACAGAAGGGACCCTAGCAAGTGGGAGGGCGGTGATGGGAATGGAGGGGGCGGTGACATTTGTATTGCTGCTGCCAGCTGTTGGAGCAGCCTCCGCCCCCTCAGGGAGCTCAGCCTCGGACCCGTCAGCGTCATAGTCGGTGTTGGTACTAGACAGGTCCTCCGCCTGACTCCCCTCGCCCTCCGTGCCACTTGATTCCGCCGACTCCCCAGGAGTGGTGGCACCGGTGCTCGATCCCTCCTCCTGGTCCGTGCAGGTGTCTCCCTCGGTGTCCCCCGATGATGCTGTGTGCAAGGTGAAGAAACATGAAATAATCAGTCACCTGTGTACATCTGACACATGAGTCCAAACAAAATAGATCACAGTGCATATCAGGAAAAGCATCATGAGTAACATCTAGAATACTCCGCACATATGTAAGCCATGCACTCTCCAGTTGGTTCACCCACCATGCCACCAGAAAAAATGAACATCAGGACACAACAGCAAATAACTCGATATCCAATTATACTGAGAAGCTAGTGTCTGTGAACAGTGGAGCACAGCCAGACTATGAAGGCATGCCACCTCTTGTTCACTGTGAAAGAAACAGTATTGGTGCACCCAAGGCCAAATAACAGACGCCAATGCTGAAGGTGTCCCCACACTCAGAGACCTGTGAGTACTTTGTAAACCCTAAAGAAATACATAATGATCCCTTGGGAATCACAACACTTTACACAATCGACATGTTTGGAATGTGTGAATGTGCCACTTTTGGAACAGAACACACATGTGCCTGGATAACAGAAGTCACACAAGGAGGTGCACACAAAACTACTTTTACACAGTCATTGTATGAGCTGCCAGCCTAATGCAAATAAGCCACTGTTAAGAAGAAATGTGGTATCAGGAAGTACATATCCATGGCACCACGGTGGTCTGGATGACTTGACACCCGTAAGTTGGTATCAGCAACAACCGAGGACTAACCCAAATGCAACCACACTGTGGGAACATGTATATGTATAATCTCTAATCAATTTCATTACAGAACTGTGCATTTTTTTTAAATGTGCCAGGGTGTCCCCTAAAAGTGTAAAGGTGGTTTCTTGTGCACTTCCTTGGGAGACATCTGTCATGCAGGCACATTATTGTCCTTCACAACAAAAAATCAAAGTCAAGCATATAAAGTATTCGGACATGTTGACAAGTGTAGTCAGTGCCAAGGTACAAGACATCTTGACTAACAACTTGAATCATGCCACCTGTCACATGGCCATCCGTACCATGATGACACAGTTGCCAACACATCTGACCCACTACCTGTCATGTGGAGTGGCACACATGTCCAGACACAGGACAATGCATTAGCTAATGGCCCTGCAATTGTGTCGGAATAAGGAGCCCCTGCACTGAGGAGACACCCTCATGGGAACCAAGAATGTCCACACAGATGTCAGCACACACAGACCAAACTACGTAGCATCTGGAGCACACATCGGTGCCAAAAATGGATGAGCAGGAAACATGTCTTTTAACTTTTGCCACATGCTGCAAAGCACAAACATTACCCCCTGCACAACATGCCTGTGTCACTGCACGTTGAGTGTCTGTCCAGACAATTATCACACACAGGTCAGACCTGGCAAGGAGACATAAGGTTTGGACATGTAGGCCTTGCCTGCACAACCCCCCCCTACCTGAGACAATGTGATTGAGACAGAGCAAGTAGTTACACCTCTTAATCTGGGATTACTAAAATGTGCATCAAGAAATCCTAAATGTACTCAACATCACCTCGTGAGGCTGCCCACACATATTTGTGACAAACAACCATCAACAGATAGTTGTACATAGACACACAGGCACTGCCCAGTGTGAGGATGCACAAGCCTAATGGGGTCACCATGGACAGTGGAGACATGTAGCACACTTTACGTAAATACAAATGAGGCCATGGAACAATGCCACAGAGGCCAACCTATGCTGAACACACAGTGAATGGGCACAGTGTTTGATGCCACACATGATTTCTAGGAAAAGGTGTCTCAGGGGACTGTAGTGGGCACACTGCTCCATGGTCCTGGAATGATCTGACAGTAACAGGAGCAACCGTCCCGGCACTATGCATATCTCCCACTCATGCACATCATGTCTGAGGCCACTACATCGGTCATGCATGCTGCAAGTCTGTTTATTTGAAACCTCACACTCCTATGTTGAGACTCAGGACAGTGCCAACAATTATGGACCCCCAAATGAGTGAACAGGACAGGGCACAGGCAAGGTACCAACACATGTCACAGACCACCCCCACCCATGATGCTGAAAGCAGTGTGCACCTTGATTAACTTGGAGCCTAGATGACCATGGGCAATAGTGATTACACACAGACCAGGGACCACATGTCAAGGAGGGGAAGGGAAGAAGAACAGCACCGGTTGACTTGGGGGAACAGGATATGCACTGCACATATAAACCCTGGCAGTGTATCCAGGCGACTGAGCACTTCCAAAAGCTGGTGACACACAACAAACACACATGTACCTACCCCCTTCCTGCTGCTGTCTCTCCTGTAACTGCCTATCCATCTCAGGGAAGACCACCGCCAGGACACGCTTCATTTGGTGGGTCAGGCACGGCGCCCGCCGTGGGGGCGTGGTGGTGAGTCCCCCAGCAGGACCCGGGCGATTCTCCTGGTCCAGCACCGGATGTCCTGCCAGCGTTTCCTCACTTGGGTCAGGCGCCGACTGTGACCCTCCACCGTATTCACGGCCCTGACGGCCCTCTTCCAAATTCTCCCCTTCTGGAAGGCGGTTACCTGTGAGGATGACAAAGTGAGACTACATCACTACACCTGCTCCATGTCACAGAGACACACATTTTAACATCTTTGATTTTTTGAACAGGGCATAGTATGCTGCCAACTAATAGCACCTTTGTCATAGAGACATTCACCTCTGTGTAAGCGCAAATGCACTACATGGCATTGAAAGTACACAGGTGGCATGAGGGGTTCGACACACTCCCTGATCATGGCACACACTGTGCATCACAAGCAACACAAGGCTGATGGGCAGCACCCCCAAGCAGTCACATGCCCCAGGACACTGACGCAACCTCAGCAGAGTACACACACACACACAGGCACAGATCTTTCACCTGCCATTGGCAACAGCAGATGCAAACCTCACTCTGCACATGTGCCACTTTCCTGGGGGGTGTCACAGGCGTGGGGCTAGCCCAGCAAGTCACACACACAGCACGGCTTACTTCTCACATCAGATGGCTGGAGCAGTTGCCTCCTCCATGCAGCTGTGGTGCAACACTCCCCATAGACATTCACCCACATGACAAGGAACATTCACACACATCAATGTCCAGGGGGCGTACACATAATTTGGACAATCTCACCACAGCTCCATTCAACTCACACACATCTGTGGGTACAGTCACCTGTCACACCGGGGGGACCACTGATTCACCTCAGGACTATAGAACAAGAATGCCCAAGAGGATTAGCCACGTGAATGTCACAGTAAGCACAATGCAAGTGAGGAGTGCACACATGAACCACATCATGCTCTGCATGAGAGACATAAGCCATTCCCCCCACGCTGGGACCCACTCTAAACAACATTGCATGTCTGTCACACCTGGACACAATGCCAGAAGTGAAAGTCACAAAAAAGGGGCACAGTCAAAGGTAGTGGAGTCAGCACTCACCTGCTCCCCTGGTCTACCATACAGGCTGGGGTACTGTGGGAGGATGACGTCCAGCAACGCCTCTTTCTCTTCCTGTGTGAATGGCTGGGCCCTCTCCACAGACCTTGACATGGTGCCAGAGGAAGACAAGACAGCAGCAGTGGTGTCGACTGACATGTTGTGCAGGCAAGTGCCCTCTCATGGGTTCTGCCTGACTTAGATCTGCCTTGCTGGCCTATTTCATTTACAGGATTACAGAGTGATTGGTCAGACTCATTTGCATCCTACGTTTCCTCCAATCCCTTTAAACATACACCAGTGACAGCATTAGCATCTTTCAAATTTACAGCAGCATGTCAAGTCAACAAGCACTTTGCAACAATGTATAATGTGGCCAACTGCTTTTTCCAGCCCACATGATGGAAAATTTTGATCTTGAAACTCGGTATCCATGACAACCAGCATGCATTTAGGCCCTAATACTTGTCCCTTATGTGTCCCCATTGTAATTTTCAAATCCCCACACAGGTACGGTGCGTTTCACACGTACCCCTAGGGCACCACTACTATAATGATACAGCCCGTACACGCGTGTGTAGGGGTCGTATCCCTATAGTAGTGTTGCCGTAGGTGTACGCCATAGTGATACGGCCCATACACATGCATGTAGGGGTCGTATCCCTATAGTAGTGTTGGCGTAGGTGTACGCCATAGTGATACGGCCCGTACACGCGCATGTACGGGTCGTATCCCTATAGTAGTGTTGGCGTAGGTGTACGCCATCGTGATACGGCCTGTACATGCGCGTGTAGGGGTCGAATCCCTATACTAGTGTTGCCGTAGGTGTACGCCATAGTGATACGGCCTGTACACGCGCGTGTACGGGTCGCATCCCTATAGCAGTGTTGGCATAGGTGTACGCCATAGTGATACGACCCGTACACACATGTGTAGGGGTTGTATCCCTATATAAGTGTTACCGTAGGTGTATGCCATAGTGATACGGCCCGTACACGCGTGTGTATGGGTTGTATCACTATGGCGTACACCTACGTCAACACTACTATAGGGATACGACCCGTACACGCGCGTGTACGGGCCGTATCACTATGGCGTACACCTACGCCAACACTACTATGGGGATAGGACCAATGTGTACACGTACGTGTACGACCAGTGTGTACACCTAGGTGTACACACTGGTCGTACACGTACGTGTACACACTGGTCGTACACGTACGTGTGTACCGTTCATACACACACGTGTACTCCTACCCAAACCCAATATAGTGATACGACCGTACACACGCCCTCTGAGCGTGTGTACGTTGCGTTTCACAGCTTACACTGTTGATAGGAGGCGCACACAAAAGGAATGGAGGTGTCAGACTCGCACAAGGCTGTACATCAAGTCATTGTCAGTGCAGTCCTTCATGTGCAGGGCCTAGGTGTGTCAGGCAGTGATGTGGTACATGTCTCCTCATGTTTTGTCACAATAGATGTGTGGTGACCTGTGTACACATGTCATGTGTGATGGGGCACTATGTTGCACACTTCCCCTTCACACTTTGCACATGTTTGCATGTAGTATAAACATGTCAAGCACTGCATCACTGGCATGGCACAGTCCCCAACACCCGCAACTGTCCCCTGATGCCAGGTACACAGATAATTACACCTGACATCTAACTACCATCGTGCCACGATGTGACTATGTCATGTGTGTGTCATGTGTTCCCATGAGCTTGCTGTTGGCGTTCCGTCAACTGCATCTGCTGTTGCTGCATCCAACATGTGTCTGTGTGTAGATGGGCATGGCACACAATTACGCACACCATGCCAAATGTGGAATCTCACGTAACGTGTGTCTGCATGCATCGAACATGGTATTTCGACCTGAGGACATATCTGCGTTGTCTCAATGTCTGTGTTATCAGTTTTGACATGTACCCCTTCATGGCAATGTGTGTGATCTGTACTTTTTAAATGACATGTGACCTGTGCGTCTAGCTTGCCGCAAGCTGTCTGAATGAGATAACATCCTTCTTATGCAGATATGTTGGTGTATGTCACTCCTGTAATGTGTCTGGCTGTTCACTTACACTGGGCCACAGCTAGTTTCATGGCATGTCATGTAGACTTTGACAATCAACGTTTGTAGCTGGCTCTTCGTAGGAGTATCACCTGGCTGACATACATGTCCTGGATGTATTGCACAGACCAGACTCTGTATTTAGCATATGTGTATTAGCTGTTGAACATGTGCTCAGTTCATTGACATTGGTGTTGTAATGTACTCAATCGTCGTTATTCCTTCCAAATTTCTGCAGGGCACCGCCTCTCCCCCGACCAATGCCAGACTTGGGTGCCATGAGGGAATGTGACTGCATACGCCGTTACAGATTCACCCAACAGTTAATTGAGGACCTGACAAACAGGCTGGCACCACACCTCCAACCGCGACACAGTTATCCTACTGCGCTGACCCCCAAGATGAAGGTGATGGCAGCCCTACATTTTTTTGCCACCGGTACCTTTCAATTCACCATAGCTGATGTGGGTGGCATGTCCCAGACCATGTTCAGCCATGTCCTGCATGATGTTTTAGAAGCCATGTTGGAGCACCTGGATGAATTCATCCATTTTCCAACTCATGAGCAGTTGACAGGTATCAAGGGTGAGTTCTATGCCCTGGGAGGGATGCCCCATGTAATTGGATCCATTGATGGGACACGTGTGGCTTTGGTACCACCACAGGCATAGGAGGTAGGCTATCGAAACCGAAAACATTATCACTCCATTAATGCCCTTGTGGTGTGTCTTGCTAACATGCTGATTTCCCATGTCTGTGCACGTTTTCCAGGGTCAGCACACGATGCCTACATCATGAGGCGTAGCAGGGTGCCAGAAATTATGCTGCGGCTGCACAACGAACGAGCATGTCTTGTTGGTGGGTATACTCTGTTTGTCCTGTATTTAGCGGTATCTTTGTATGTTACGGCATCTCCTGACCCACTTCTTTACATGATGTTTCCATGTAGGGGACTCTGGCTATCCTAACATGCCATGGCTGATGACGCCTCTCCGCAACCCCAGAACAGCTGCAGATCACCGTTACAACAACGCCCATGGGCAGACCAGGCGAGTGATTGAGAGGACGTTTGGCCTCCTGAAGAGCCAATTCCGGTGCCTCCACAAGACAGGCGGGTCCCTCCATATGCACCGGTGAAGGTCTGAAAAATCTTCATCTTTTGCTGCATGCTGCACAACATGGCAGTGGAGAAAGCTGTGCCACTCATCCTGGATCGGGATGAGCAGGAACATCCACCCATGGAGGATGAAGGTCTTGGTAAAGAGGCAAGTGAGGAGGAGGAGGAGGAGGAGGAGGACATCCGGAGTCAGCTCATACGCAACTTCTTCTCATAATGGTGAGTCCCTGGGTCTGAGTGTGCACGCTTGGAGCCTTGTGTGGCATGTGTTGCAATGTGTGTGTCCAGCTGACTGTATGCTAAGTGACTTAGAGTTGTGTTCTGATGTGTCACTCGAGTGATGATGTCATTCCACACATTTTTGCTGACACACTCAATTTTCAACTAGCATGGTGTCAACCTTATTCATGTAGAGTACATGACCATGCATGCGGATGACTATCTTTTTCCTGACTTCTTGTGTGTCTGTCATGCCCAGGTAGTTGCGCATGCTGTCTGCTCGTGGCATCGTTGTGCTCCTGCTATTCCTCATGAGTATTGCAACGTGTGCTGAATCAGCGTTACATGCACTGACATGGTGAAGAGTCTTCTTTGGGTAAGGATTGCAGCAAGGCATTTTGGGTGTGGTAGTTGTTTGTAATGTGTGGGCACTGCTCCTTTGCAGGTTTTGTTACTATGCATACATGTCGACTCACCATGGGGCACATGACATGTAGCATGACTCACATGAATTGATAGTCACACTTCGTGACAGTCATCTGTCATAGGATTGTGGATTGTGATGAAGGCATCAATGTGTTTAAAACTTCCCTCTGAAACATACGGGATGCTACGGGTGGACATAGTGTGGGACATCCCCATAAGAGGCTCAATGGGGAATTGCAGCCACTCCGTGTGCAGCAGGGGGTGTTTGGCTCACCCCCTTCACTTGTGTGCCAGTTCAATGGATTTACTGCATCTTTGGTGCGAAGTGGGTGTCCAGTGTGGGGCCCACATGTTCATCCAAAAGACCTGTGAGTTTGTTCATATTGATGCATTTCCATAGGTGTGAGCCTGAGTAATAAAGGTGTTCCTCACCCTCCAAGGTGCCTCATCTCTGTCAATGCAGGTCTCTTGCCACTGTGCATGCGGCATCTCTGGCATAGTTGTCAAAGATTGTGCATATGAGTCTATGTGTAGATTAGCAACATGCATGCTGTGTATGTGTTTTGGCATGTTGGTCCCCACAACGGGCCGTCAACACCTGCTGAGGGTGTGTTTCCTGTGCGCAGCTCGGCCTTCAGTTTCCTGATCCGGTGTCAGTCATCTTTGGTGATTGTGCATCCATTGTTTCTGGGTGTGCCATGGAAAACCGGACACTCCTTCATTTACATACACCTGTTGCAGTTGTCCTTTCTAACATCCTTGTCCTTGTGTGGAACTTGTGGCATAGTTTCCAGGACATGCAGCCCGCTGTTGCAGCTCCTGCAGCAAGGGCACACGAAGTTTCCGGATTTGGCAACACACACACATCAAAGATGCTCCTCCCTTCCTCCCTCAACCCATTCATTTGGCTGTCATCAGCTTGTCTGTGCCACAGTTGCGGCCACGCGGTGCCAAAGGCTGGACCATCTGCACATGCAACGTGCACATTGCACGACCCTCAGGTCCTTGCATGACCCACATCACACTACAGTCTGATGTTGCAGCCACCCTCCAAGCAATGTCCATCCACAAATCTACCTCCTGCTCTCAGGCATACACTAAGCGCACACACAACACCTTTGCATGATGAGTGTGCAACTCCAACTGCCTACACAGCGCTGCCACACCTTCCAGGCCCTGTCACACCAACCAGGTCATGTCCCTCCTACTCCCCACCGGCTCTGTACCCCAGCAAGGCCATGGGAGTGGGACTCAAGGATTCTGCGTGTAGTATGGTGTCGTCGTCGGGCACATGGCACAGGTATCATCTCTCAGCGTGTCAATCAACAATGTGTCCAGGACCCCCCTCTCCACCATCACATGCGCACAGCACCTCATCATCAGCTTGTATGCCATTGACAGCCAGGTGCTCCTCACCCTCACCAAGGACGCAGACATTGCCAGTTCTAATATTCAAGAATGCATGACATCCATTGATGAATGGCTAAACATCAGCCACCTGAGGCTGGACTTGTACAGGACTGAGGTCAACATCTGAGGATTGTCCCCTTACAGCTGGGTCAACTGCTTGTGTCTCACCCGCAAGAGCCCTGCACAAGCACCCAGTGTCCACGCACACAAGATGGTATGCATCATGGATTGCTTGCTCACATTTGCCATGGTATTCACCAGCATCTGTGCCTCAGTCTGCAACACCCTCTGCATTATGCACATGATCCCCAGATAGATCCACTCCAAGGAAAGACGGACCATCCCCCAGGTCCACGACAACATCCGTGTCAAATACTGCCCTGTCCTCTACGGAGCAGGCACATCCAAACTCCCGGGAAACTTGTCCAAATCCAGGGTGCATCTGCACACCTCAGCTTCAACATCCGGCGCACCAGCCACATCACCGTCCAGCAGAGATACCTGCAATGGATCACTGTCTGCTGCAGTATGACCTTCACATTACACACCCACACTCAGGAGGCAGGCCGCAACCCCGAACCAAAACCAACCTTGTACCACTGTCATCCGAGACCCCGTTGGGCCATCTCCGTGCATCCAACCTTGCCCTGGACACCATTCTTCACATCCACCTTACTCCAGCATGCAGTACATAGTCCTCCCACCTGGACACACATACCTGGGACTCCCTCCCCGGGAACCCTCACATGAGCCATGACCTCTGCGCCTTAATGATACTCTTCCAAATAGGTCTGTCGGCACAGTATTGCAAGCCCCCACTCAGCAGCTTGAGGCCATCGCGGGTGAGTATTGTGCGCCATGTCTGCATTGAATGATACATTGTGACCCATGTGTGTCCTGTACCAGACTCAGATCCCAGGGTACGGATGGGTGGAGTTAGTTCAACACTCAGGCATAGTTTGACATTTACACACACATATGTTGTGGACTAATGCAAAATGACAGCAACATCTCATGAAAAAATAAAGTTTTTATTTACGGTGGGGTACGTGTTTTGCTAGATAAACTAAGGAGCTCTACCGGGTGCATAGAATCCAAAGTTCACAGGGGGAGATGGGATCCTTTGCTTTGGAAGTCATCAGAGTCCAGACCACAGTGTTGGTCATCATTGGTCAGACTGTGACCAGCAAGTCCATGTGGCAGAGAATGTCATTGGATGAGGTGCTGCTGTTGCGCCAGAGGGTCAGGTGCCAGGCCAGGTGACCTGGGAGATGTGGATGGTCCGCTGACTCTCACGGTCTTTTCCGTGGATGACCCACCTTCCTGGGGGGACCCTCAGATGCAGGCCTTGACGATGCTTGTGATGCTCCGTCGGACGAATCCTCCTCCTCCTCCCTCCCTGTGGCTGGTGGTGGTCTTCGCCTGGTGGCACAGGGAGGGTTGCCCATGTTGTCGGCGACCCGACAGAGTGAACGGCTCATGTCCGTTTGCACCGCCAGGAGCTCAGCCAGTCTTGTCTCCATCCGTCCTTGGTGTTGTTGTTGACTGGCACGTTGCTCGGCCTGCAGGTTCTTCATCTCGTCGAGGGTCCCCTTCATCTCTGTGAGACTCGCCATTACCTGGCTGATGCCCCTGGTGTCACGCCGGTATGTGTCCAGGATGTGGCGTATGTGTGACATACCGGTTCCCTCAGCTGGCTGGTCAGGTTCGCGCCTCTGCCTGCCTCCACTCCCACCACCCCTGCCCACACGAGCCTGACCTGCCGTTGTGGGCACATCGGGTCTACGGGACCCCTGAGGGATGGCATTTGCGGGGTTGTCTGCCTCCTCCTGGGTGCCCGGAGAACCTTGTCCCTCCTGGTCAGACTGGCTCTGTTGTTCAGTGCGAGCAGAGCTCCTGGGTGTCTCCTGGGATGTGGCAGGAATGGGGGTGGGGGTTGGCACAGATGTACCTGACGCAGGTGCTGCAGGGGCTTGGGCACCGGAGGGTCCAGGTTGGTCGGGGTCATCCACGGAGTGGTGAGAGTCGTCGCTGCCGGTGGGATCATCTTCACGCTGAGCCTGGGACTGTGATTGTTCCCCCCCATTGTTGGGGGGAGGTCCATGACGTTGCCCTGTGTGTGAGAGAGAGACAATGTTAATGCTGTTTCATGGCACATCATGTTTCATACATATTCAAGTTGTCACAGTTCCTCCAGGTAGTTGGATGTGCCTAGCATTCCTCTCAATGTACACTTGGGGAGGGGTATGTTGCGGGGGACAGATTGATATGTTCTCCTGAGTGTTTGACCAGTAGATTTTTGGCTAGGATGCTTATTTGGCTATGGATTGGCCTTGTTGTGTCACATGTCCATTGTGAGAGTGGGTAAATCCGTTGCCTGCCCCGGGGGTGTGTGCTTGTGTAAGAGGGGGTGTGTGACCGGGCCTGCTGTTGGGTGTAGTGTGATTTGTCATTGGGTCTCCCAGGTGATGTGTCTGTCCCCTCATGGTGCATGCTGGCATGACAGTGAGTATGAGTTCCTGTGCTAGATATCTGAGCTTGTGGAGTTGGTGTTTGAGTGTACAGTGGTCACAGGAGGGCCTTGTGCTGCATACAGCAGGGCCAAGTGTCAGCTACCTTGTCAGTACTTTGCCACTCCCTGTGCATTGGGCATGGTGCATGGGTATGTACCTAGGCCATATGGACTGAGGGCATTGGTGTCTGCTTCTGAGTTGCACAATGTGTTGTGTGAGCCCCACCTTCCCAGCATCCCGGACATCCAGTCTTGGGTTTGTGGTTGGTGTGGCCTGGGACATGGCATTGCCTTTATTTGTGAGTGGGGCATGGAGACGTTAGTGCCATGAGCGTGATTTTTGAGTGTGGTTGTGTGCGGTGAGGGCTTGGGGGAAGTTGCGTGCATTTGGTGTATTTGTGGTGTGGATGCCATTCCCCCATGTTAAGTGAGTTGTTTGTGTAATCACCAGGCTCTGCGACTCCTTCGACTCCATGTACTCCCACCGGCGGAAGCATGGCCATCACCTTCTCCTCCCAGGGATGGTAATGTACCGGTCTGCGGGGCAGCCCACCTCCAGTGATGTTACTCTGGGCGTATTCCTCGTTCATTTTCCTCTTGACTGCCCTGCGCAGATCGTACCACCTGGCTTGGCATTTATGCCTGGTCCTTCGGATGGGCGCAACAGCATTCACCTTATCGACGATCCTCTGCCACAGGCTAGTTTTTTGGGCTATGCTGGTCTGTCTGACTAATGTTCCAAACAGCTGTGGTTCGACTCTGATGACTTCGTTGACAAGGAGGTCCAGCTCCACCCTTGTGAACTTTGGATTCTTGTCTGTGGGCATGGTGTGGGGTGTGGGTGTGGATGGTTGTGGGTGTGTGGGTGTGAATGTGACGGTGTGTGTGTGAATGTGAAGAGGGGGTGTTTGTGAAGGAGGTTGTGTGAAGGTGTGTAAGTTAAGGTGTAGTTTAGGTGTGAGTAAGGTGCAGTTGTTTGTCTGTGGTGTCTTTGAGCAGCGGGTCTGTTGCAATGGCTCATGGGTTGTGTGTGTGGGCCCTTTTTATTGGTCCATTTGTGGGTGTGGCTGGGTTTGAAATTTTGGTGGGTGGGTTATAAGAGGTGGTTGTGATTTTGGGCCTCCGTTTGGATGTGCCAGGTCAGTCATTGAGATGTATTTTGTCATGTAGACGTGTTTAGTGGTGTTGTGCGAGTCGAATTGACCCTCCTTGTGCTGTTTTACAGTGTCCTGGTTCTGTACGAGTCTTTTTCGTGTAGTTGAGGTCCGTACATACGCGATGCTGGGTGAGGGTGCTGGGGTACGGTGTTGTGGTGCAGCGCATACAGGTGCGGGGCTGGGGCATGTGCCTGGGGTGTGGCGCGTACATGCATGGGGCTGGGGTACGGGCCTGGGGTACGGCGCGTACAGGTACGGGCTGGGGTACGGGCCTGGGGTGCGGTGCGTACAGGTACGGGGCTGGGGTACGGGCCTGGGGTATGGCGCATACAGGTACGGGGCTGGGGTTCGGGCCTGGGGTACGGTGCGTACAGGTACGGGGCTGGGGTACGGGCCTGGGGTACAGTGCGTACAGGTACGGGGCTGGGGTGTGGTGCGTACAGGTACAGGGCTGGGGTACGGGCCTGGGGTGCGGCGCGTACAGGTACGGGGCTGGGATACGGGCCTGGGGTATGGCGCATACAGGCACTACGGGCCTGGGGTACAGCGCGTACAGGTGCGGGGCTGGGGTACAGGCCTGTGGTACGGTGCGTACAGGTACGGGGCTGGGGTACGGGCCTGGGGTGCAGCACGTACAGGCACTACGGGCCTGGGGTATGGCGCGTACAGGTGCGGGGCTGGGGTACGGACCTGTGGTACGGTGCGTACAGGTACGGGACTGGGGTACGGGCCTGGGGTGCGGCGCGTACAGGCACTACCGGCCTGGGGTACGGTGCGTACAGGTACGGGGCTGGGGTATGGGCCTGGGGTGCGGCGCGTACAGGCACTACGGGCCTGGGGTACAGTGCGTACAGGTATGGGGCTGGGGTACAGTGCGGACAGGGGGGGTACGGTGCTGACATACGTGGGTACAATGCTGACATATGCAGGGGGGAGGAGGGGGGCTGTACGACTCGTATCCGGGCACAAGTTTACCCGTGTACATGTGTGTTACTGCGTTCACTCCGTACGGGGCCTTTTACATGTGGTTGTGTATTCGGACGGGCGGTATGAATTTTACTTGCGCGTTCGGACTTCTGTTTTACGATTTGCACGTGAAAATGTCCGGCTCCCTCTCGTACACTTTTCCCGACGCTTTTCGGACGTAAAAATTTCCGGCTCCCTCTCGTACAGTTTTCCCGACGCTATTCGTATGTATTTTTCACGTACGAATCGTACTTCTCCGTTTGCACGGTACTTGTACGATTCGTACGTGAAAATATACGGATACGAGTCGTACGCAAATTTATTTTACCGGATCGGAATCGGCACCTAATTGTGCGAATTATGTTTTTAATAATTATTTATATTCTGCTTGTTAATTGTTATTAATTAATTCATTAATAATTACATATGTTAATTGTGTCATGTTTTACAAAATTGGTGGTGGCATTGATAGGGGAATATGGTGAGAGGTAATTTATTTATAATTAATTAATTATTTGTTAATTAATGCTAACTAATTCATTAATATTAAAATATGCAAATTGTGTAATAATTTTGATGTGTGAGTTGTGAGGTTTATATTGGTAAATGGTGGGAAGTAATTAAAATAATTATTCATGATATGTTAATTGATTTTAATTTATTAATTAAATATTAGTTATGGAAATTGTGTAAATATTTTTAGGTGTGTGATTTGGGTGCCGATTCCGATCCTGTAAAACCCGGGTACGAATGGTCGTACAGAGCGTATTCTCCGTACGACTCGTACCTGGGAATTCCACTTTACAAACCAGCAAGTACGATTCGTACAGAAATACCATTTCCGTACGAATCGTAAAAAACACCATACGGCTGAAAAATAGCTACTATTCTGATCCTGGACAGCGCGTACGCGACGTCCGCACGGAGTCAGGCAGCGTTTTACGGACCAGCAAGTACGATTCGTACCTTCAGCACTCCGCACGACTATATTTTTACGGGAGCCAAAAAGTGCCGGAAAAGCTAAGTACGCTGCGATGCATGAAGAAAAGGGGGCCTGGTACGCGACGTACACGCCATCACCCACATCATACGTGTCATAATGTACGGTGCGTACCCCAACATTGCATATGTACGGTGCGTACATACGCGTTGTTGGGGTATGCACCATACATAGGCCAACAGTGCGTATGTACGGTGCGTATGTCCGCACCGTACCCCCCACCCGCGTATATGTCTGCACTGTACCCCCCCACCCTTGTATGTCTGCACCATAACCCCCACCCACATATGTCCGCACCATACCCCAGGCGTACCCCAATCCTCGCGTATGTACGGACTGTACATACGCAAGGATTGGGGTACGCCTGGGGTACGGTGCGGACATAAGCGGGTGGGGGGTACGGTGCGGATATACACGGGTGGGGGGGTACGGTGCGGACATATGCGGGTGGGGGTACGGTCCGGACATACGCGGGTGGGGGTACGGTGTGGACATACGCGGATGGGGGGTACGGTGCGGACATATGCGGGAGGGGGAGGCTGGGGGGGCGATACAACTCGTACCCCGGGCACACGTGTTTTCCTTTGGGTAGGGGTCGTACAAAGTTCGCTCCGTACGGGACGTTTTCCATACACTTGTGTATTCGGAACACCAGTACGTATCGGACTTGTGCGCTCAGACTTCAGTTGTACGATTCGTACGTAAAACTGTCCGGGGACGTCACGCAGACTTTTCCCGAAGCGATTCGTATGTATTTTTCACATACGAATCGTACTTCACCGGTTGTACGATTCGTACGTAAAAAAATACGGATACGAGTCGTACGGTAATTTTTTTTAACGGCTCGGAATCGGCACCTTAGTGTTTATTGGGGTAGAGGGTGGAAAGTAATTTTGTCTAAATTAATTAATCATTACTTTTTCATTAATAATCATTTTGTAATTGAGAAATATTTTTGGTAATTGTTTAATTTTTATTCTGTTTGGGGATTTAGGTTCAATAGCTGTAACGTTTAGTTTGTACATTAACTTTTACATTTTTAAATGTGTTTTAAAATTATTAATATTTGTTTAATTGATAATTAATTGTGTTAATTATGGAGGTACACGTTCTTCTTTAATTTAGATGTGTGTTGTAAATTGTGTTATAGGGTAGGGAAATAAATATTATATTTTTGTAAATTTAATTTTTGGGATTAAGATTCATTTCTATTACAAAATATTTGTTTGTAAATTGTTAGTTAAATTTGAAAAATTAATATTTTTACGTTAATTTTAGATTTTTGCTACATTAAAATATTTTTATATGTTTTGTTCATTCTTATATTTTTATATATGTTCTGGTTTGGGGTTTTTTATTATATTTTGTATTGTAGCTGATATTTTGTTTGTTTTTAAATTTGAATTTTGTTCTGTGGGAATACAAATGTATACCCCTACGCTATCCAATACTTTGGTTCCTATTCCGGTCCGGGTCGGAAAGCACTCCGACCAAGCCGGATCTGGAGTGTTTTCCGACTGAGCCGGAGTCCTGCAGTCTGACTGAGCGAGTACGCTACGGCCGTATGCTGCCAGACTCGGTTTGTTTGAGAACCTTATGATGTTAGGAACCCTCTCTGAGATCATAGCTGTCCAAAGGCATGTACCATACCAAAACCGTACTGGTTATTGATAGAGATGGTGATTCGGATCTGCTCAGAAACTCGATATGCACGAGTCAAAGCAATGGCTTCAGCCACCTGTGCGGAGTGTACTCCCATAAACAAGCAGCTTCCACCACTCCAGACATGGTACAGACAGCAAACGCTGCTCTCAAATTGCCTTCATTGTCTCTTAGGCAGGAACCATGAACAAAAAGAAGTTAATCGGGATCAGGCAATTGTTCATCGACAATGTCAGGTCTGGGCTTCATTCCAAGCTCAGTGACATCCAAACAGTCATGGTCTCCACATTCTTCTCCATAAGCATTTGGAAAAGGTTACAAGGTAGAGGAATTTAATACAGAACGCCGCTTCAGGGTCACCTTCTCTGCAGCGAGAAACACTTGCTCGTATCTTGTCAACCTGTTATTTTTCAAATGCTGTGTTTTGGTTTGCGTCATCAGGAGCTCAACTGAATGCGGTACATATACAGTAAGAGGATGACTCATCACAATGCTCTCTCATCGTTCAATACTGACACCTGTTGCAGCAACGGATTTAAGATCCGGGCAATGCTGAAGCTATAGGATCTAATGTAGCCGAGATGTAGCCCACTGGTCTACAGGCACCTCCATGTGTCTGGCTGACTACAGAGAGAGTGCAACCTTGCCTCTTGTGGCAGAACAGCGAAAACGCTTTGATGTAATCAGGCATTCCTAAAGCTGATGTGCGACACAGGCACTCTCTCGACTCTAGGAAGGCAAGCAGACAGTCGTTATCCCATGGTACCAGATCACACACATCCTTGTGTTTCAGCATCTGTAAAGGCTTTGCCATTAAGGAAACATTTGGAATATATTGCTGGCAATAGCCAACCATTCCCAAAAGCATCCTGACCTCTTTCTGAGTACTAGGCTGATTAATTTTCATGATCACCGCCACTCGCTCTTGTGACACCTTCCTGTTGCATTTTTCAATTCAGTGACCCAAATATTGGACCTCATTTAGGCTGTATCGAAGCTTACTTGGAGACACCTTATGCCCATTATCAGCCAGATGGTTCAGTATTGTCCTTGCAAGCCTCCCACTTTTCAGACGCAAGAAGGAGGGCATCTATGTACTGGACTAACACTGAGTTTCGGGGCCGAATCAAGCTCTCAATGTTCTTCTTCAAGACCTTTCAGTATACCCTTGAGGGATACAACACCATGTTAAGACACGATTCTCCAGACAGAGAGCAAATGAAAATTGGGTCTCCTCCTTAAATGGAATGGAGAAAAATGCCTGACAGAGGTCAATCACTGTAAACCGCTCAGTTCCACAAGGGATCTGGAATAGGATCACAGAAGGATTTGGTACCACAGGACAACATGTAATCACTATGTTAATGACCTTTTAAAGGTGCTGAACATTGTGATACTCCTCACTCGGCTCGTGCAATCCCATGAGAGGCGAGTTGCACTGACTTCCTTTGATTTCTTTTAGGATGCCCTGCACAATCATAGACTCAATCACATGTCTAATCCCTGCCACCAATTCTGGGGTCAAATTGTACCGAGGTGTTCTTGGAAATTCTGCGTTAGGCTTGACCTGTATGCGGACTGGCTCGACTCCTTGGACCAGTCCAATTTCCTCCCCAGAGAAATCCCATATCACTGAAGATAATGTGTCTCTCAAATCCAGCAGCATGTCTTCCACTGTCAGAAACAGAAACGCAGTTGTGTAATGGTTCTGGTTAGCCAATTTGAAAGTAATGTTCTCATCATTTGTCTGTAACTCGATTCCTGTCGGCATGCAATAGATGGTAAAATTCAATTTGCACAAAAGATAACACCCTGACAAACAGACTGGACTTCAATTACACACCACCAACTGATGGTGATCTTGAAAGGTTCTGATTTTCACTGATACCTCTTCTGTTAAAGGGTTTGTCATCTCCTTATTAGAAACTCCAACAACTTGGATCAGGTTTGGAGCTACTGCTGATCTCACAGTAGAATGGGTAGCACCAGTATCAATCAAGAATGTAATGGGCTGACCATCTACATCTGCTTCTATATATGGCCCACTCTAGTCTATCTCTAAAACACGCCAAGTGTACAGTCTTCCTCCCCCCTCAGGCACCGTCATAAGGACGGGTCTGGATCAAATCCGTCCACAGCTTCCATCAAAGGAATCTGGTTACACATCTGTTTGCCCTGTCGAATACTTGGAGGCTGTGGCACTTGCACTAACTGGTCTGATTCCCTCCTGCAGTAAGTGATCTTGGCCTAGTCACTGACGGTAACTGATTCACTCCATCTGCCATCTGCACAAGTTCTACTCCCTACTCCTGAGTTCCAGGATTAAGGTGACACTCATGCATATAATGCCCGATCTTGTGATCAAAAAGACAGGCAGTGGTTTTCTTTAGAGACACAGCATCTATCTCTGTCTTCTGATCTATAGGGATGCCTCTCCCTCTTCCCTGTCCCGTCGACCATACGGCTGATAGTACTCGGACAGCTCCTGGGACATTCCCTTGACCACGAGCTACAATTCCCATCATTGCCTGCACCTACTCTCCCTTTTGGGCATTTCGCACTTGGAACAGCATCAATTTCTCCTTTATCCTCCTATGCTTAGTCTCAGAGTCCACCTCATCACTGCAGTACCTGGCATACCGTAGGATTTTGGTGACGCATTTGTTTTGCCAAAAAATAGGTGTAGTTGGATCATGAGGCTGAGCTCCGACCTCAATCCAGTCACAAATTTGGATACAGATTGTCCCATGTCTTTAGGGTCGAGCGTATTAAACCTACTGTACTGCGTAAAGGCTTCTAACAGCTCTCATAGTAAGCATGTACTGACTCATTAAGTTCCTGGGTCGTTCGATCTATCTTAACCAAATCGATGTCTTGAGGGGCTGTTTTGGACTGCCCCCATGTGATCACCTGATCGTACTTCTTAACCGAAGGCGAAGGACCATGAGTTACCAAATCCCTCTTTGGATCCGCAGCATGCCACAAAATTGCTATTTTGCAAGTAGCCCACAGGTCAATAGGAACCACAAATTTCCAACAAGGTATTTAAATCAATGCACAACACTTTCGAGATTTTAACAAAACAATCAACTTGTTATACCACTGAGCAGGCTTCTCCCTCAACATGGAAATATCATTTGTGAACAAAGAAAGGCCACTTCAACTCCAGGGAACATGCACATCACTTCACTAGGGATTTCACATAACAGGTATACCTCTACTCCCTGGGCTCCCCGTCCCGGAGGTGGTGTCTCTCCTGTTGCCTTTCTCACACTCTTCTTTGACCATCTCTCTTCCCACTTACTCAGCATACTACAAGCCCTTGTTCCTATGACCAACTCTCGGATATGTGTTTTCAATCCCATCACTCTCTTTTCCTCCAGCTCCTGGTCACTGTACTTATGCCTAAGAATTCACTGTAATATTTTTGATCAAGACAGGTCTACGTCATACCTCTGAGATAACTCTGACAACTTCTCTTGTGCTCGTTTTGCCCTATGGATGACATCCTTCACAACACTGGCTCATAGTTCTCTATTTTGTCCAAAGGTAAATTCTCACTGATGATCTCATCTTTCTCAGCCGGCTTCAGCCTCACCACATCCAATTGTTTCGCCTTCACCACAGCCTTGATGGCACCCTGACTCAATGTACTACTCTGACTCTCCTTGCAGTTATTATGGTCTCTTACAGGATTCCAAGTCTGCAAAATCTAAGACATGCTGACTTCCAGAGGCTCCTTGACTTGTGTTTGCTTCCAAAGCTACACCAATTGCTACTCTCACTGAGTTTTCCCACATCCGAAGGTCTGAACTAGTGCTTGCAATGGGTATAGACTGTATAGTGCTAGAACCAATGCGTACTTCAGAAGGATCAGCAGTAGCCGTCAAAGGGTTCTAGATTCCACATGCACTAAAGATGGACGTTTCCCATTTGTGCTCCCTGTCCTTCCCAATCCATTCCCTTCATCCTGTATGGGCTGTCGCTGACTAAGGTTTCCCACTGAGCTTGGATCATACACATAAACAACAGGACCAATAGTAACCGAACCATAGGAGCTTCCAGCTTCCGTGAGGAAGCGTTAACTCTGTTCTGTTCTATACCGCCTAAGGTGGATACTCCTGTCTCCCTTATTCCTGCATATATCCTTTCCACAACTCCTGTACTAGGACCCAATTGAGCTGCTGCACTTCCCGCGTTCTTTGCACCTCCGTAGTCTCGCCCCGTCCCCTGATTGTGGTCTATAAAGTAGAGGACGCTCAGATGACAATGCATCCAACAAGCTGTCTTCATTGTCATTACTGTCACTTCCATTTGTCTTTCTACTCCTATCCTGGGATCCACCACCTCCTACCAGCACTGGGTACAACCTTTCTCCCTCAATTGTATCCACTCTTCATCTCTAAAGCTGTGCATCCCACTGTGCGTCCTGATATGCCCTCACAGTTTTGCTTATTTCGCCTTGGTATTTCTCCCTCTGCTTAGGACGAGCAGCACGCATCCATGCATCTAACGCTTCAATCTGTGTTGGTCTATGCAAAGGTTGTAGCACAAACATTGCTCCTCTTAGCTGATGCAGTACATCCAACCGAAATGAAACAAAGTGTGGAAATGACAATTCACCCTCCTTTTCAGTGATTGTATGCCAATTATGAAGCCAGATTATAGTATGGAGCTCAACTTTTGCCATATAGTGTGCTGAAGTATCCTCGGGTGGCCCCCACTCAAGTAACAACCCCTTCATCACCCCTAAAAATATCTTGCAACACCTTAAAGCATCACATGATTTCAATTGCAAATTGTTGTTCAACAGATTACGATGGAACAGTCTTTCCCAATCACAACTTCCCCATGACCACCAACCAATCTCAGTACGGCGTTACACCAACTGACCTATCGCAACACGACACTCTCTGACATTACCTTCACTCCTCTCAACGGCTCACCCACCTTCACAATTTCTTCGAGACCATTCACTCACACAATCGTCTTAAAGCCGTAATTGTCTGCCATCTAAAAGGGCCAATAGAATTCAATCACTCAAGAACATCCACACATGATGACCCTCGACCAGCATTGATCACCAAATCACTATAGTTCACCCCTGTACATAAGGTCCACTAAACGATTCCCAGACATCCCATTCACACAAAGTTCCCTGTCTTAGGTTGAACTGCCCTTGACATCTCATGACAACTCCTCAATTCTTCAGTCAAACAATCACGTGGTCTTCAGCACCTTTATTATATCCAGGGATCTGAGGCCACTTTGGGACCTGCAACTCAAATCGCAATCCTTGGACCATGTCAGGTCCAAAACAACATTCACTCGACTCTCACACCAACTCCACAAGACATCACACAATCAAATCATTCCCACAATCCAACACACAGCATACAATCTATTAATACTCACTCCTCCGTCCACCATTGATTTCTCTGCACCATCAAACTCCGCCAGTCTCCGACAGATTCTGTCGCCTTCCTTTCTCGATCATTGGGCTCTATTTCAGGGCTTTGGTGTTCTAGGTTCCACTTAGTCTAGACTATTTCTGGATTCTCCCCTTGCTTCATGCGCGAACCATCCTACACAGCTACCAACTGAAAGGGCCACGCCCATAAATTCTAGACCTGTTCTAGAATCACAATTTAATGAGTCTTTTTCACAGCATGAAAGTGTAAAAGGAAGAAAAGTCATTAGATGGCCAATCAGTTAGTCAATAATTCTCCTGCAAACATAGTAACAACAGACAACTACGGAAGGTTAGTTTGATGTATTACAAAGTCAAAAATAACTGAACATAAAGACACCTCAATACGAAAGTGTAAAAATAAATCAGAATTAGCATGAAGTGAAATCTGCATATCCAATTTAGATGATGCAACATAAGCTATACAATTAGTTCAAGAAGTAAGATGCAAAAGATCAGAAAGCATGATTGCAAGTGTCCTGCATCGAGGTTTGGTGAGTGAATAGCATTAAATCTGTCCCTACTCTAGCACTAAAGTGACATTCCTACTTAAGCATTTTCAGGTGAAGGAGTAAAAGGTGTCAGTATGTGGAGTCTTCCTAAGAAGTCTCTCCACAATCAATGAGGTCATGTAGCATAAAGCTACCAAGACAGAGCTTAGTTTAAGATGCTCTTTCTCTGAAGGCAAGGAATAAGTGGTCACTTTCCCTACTCCCAACAAAACTTTATTTGTTAATCACATTCCCAGAATTCAGTGTGAATCGAGCCATCTACACTGGGTACGATCTTGAAGGTGGTTTTCCAAGGGACTACGGTATTCTTTTCTTGATGCATTTGTCCTTGGTTCCCAGGCCTTCTCCTGTGTGAAGCACAACGACCTTCCTTTCTCGACTCAAGCAACACAATTATAACTTCTTCTCTCCTTGTCTCACTAGTAAAACAAAGACATTATTCTTAACAACACAATTGTAACTTCTTCTCTCCTTGTCTCACTAGTAAAACAAAGACATTATTCTTAGCTAACTAGAGCGCTTCTTTCACCTGCAACACAAAACATGAGAGAGAACAGAATCCACAGCATGCATGAAATTCAAACCAATAATTCTTGATTTTGACTGCTTATAGCATACCTGGGTCCAATTGACCCTATCATGCGATTGTTTCTTTCTTCATTGGCTCAAAATGCATTTTTTCAGTCTTTTACTATACTGTAATTCCTTTTAATTTCTCTGGGATTTACTGAACCCTTAACATCTCTGCCGCTGCCTTCCTGGCTTCGCTCTCCCCCTGACATTATCCTAATATCAAATATATTCATTTCCCCCTCACTCGCGTCATTTGAACGATGCAACAGCATTCTCGTTGCCTGGCAACGCCCGGAGCGCGCCAGACACACGAGCCCAATGCGGCCGCACTTCTGTTTTTAAAAACGCTCTTAGCATTGCACCACATTGGCGGTTGCTGCCTAAAACGCGTATGTCCTGCAAATGCCTTTCGGGCTCCGGAGAAGGACCTGAGCTCCTGTATCTCTCCACAGGACCCGGAGACACGCTAAAACTCTTCCTTCCCCTCCGCGGTCCACCCTCTAACGTGTTCCGCGGAGGGGACAAACATTTAAGGAAAGGACCTTAATGACGACCACGCACGCAGGAGACATGCGTGGTTGCCCTGATTTATGTCAACATTTGGCAGTTGCTGTTTTATCGCGTCTGACACTCAGAGGAATAGTTTTTATCGCTAATACGCCCTTCCTTCAAACCTAGAGGGCCCTGTCTTATTCGAGTAAATTAACCCCTTTTCACCTCTGTAACCCTCGAGCTGCATGTTATTCCATTTATTTGGCCAAAAAAAAAAAAGGGGCAAACGTAGGAGATTGGAAATAATCTTATTGATACTATTGACTTTCTTGTTTAATTATATATCCCTTCTCCATGATGTCCTCTAATCCTGACACCAACCTAGAGGAGAAATTAGAATCAATGGTTTCTAAGGCCATGGACAGATCTATGAACTCTTTTAACGAAACCATTAACAAAAAATTTGAAATACTTTCAGGGGCATGGCCCTCTACAAGCAGTGCGCATACCCTTGGTGCAAAAGAAGGGGTAGTTAAGGCCCCAAAGAAAAGAGTCGCAACAGAACACCCTATCCTAAATGTCAAAAAGACAAAGAAATCAACGAAAACGGCTCCATCTTGCTTTCAATGGGGAGACCATATCGATGCCCTGGGCATCACAGGGGGGAAACAGACAGCCCCGCAATCCCCTATACATGATGATAGCGATCAACAAGACGAGGCAGAGATAGATCTCTCGTGCTCATCACCTTTCGATTCGGACATTGAGGTCCAAGGAGACAATTCGGATGTGAACTCTGAAGAGGCAAACAAGGCCTCAGGATCAAAAATGACTCTCACTGACCCTTTCAGGGACGAAATGTTTGATCCATTGTTAATCAGGCATCCCCTATCCCCCGAATGTCTACCGGCCCAGCATGTTACAGATTATATTAGCTTCTGGCTAAGAAGGGAGATCCCGAAAGAAGTAAGATCCAGGTTGAGATCGGAATGCCCCCGCCCATCCCTTCCAGACAAAAACACTTTCACCCTTGAACTCGACCCTAAGGTCGTCGCTTTTATAGCCAAGGCTGCAAAGTACCCAAGGAAGGGCATAGACAAAGGTCTTAGGTCATATCAAGACCGTCTGCTCTATATAATTGGTCCCCTAACCAACATTTTTGACCTGGCCAAAAACGCCTATGTTCATGATGTTCCTATTGATCCCAAAGAGTTACGTGAGTGGGTCCAAAGATCCGTCTGCCTCCTTGGCAATGCGAACACTGCCATATCAAATGAATGCAGGAAGGGGATACTCCTTAAAATAGATCCTAAGCTAATAGAATTGTTTAACAAAGAAGCAGGACCCAACTCACAAGGACTCCTATTTGGAGAAGACTTTATCCGTGATATGGCCAAATATGTAGGGGCGTTCAGCTCAATACAAAAATCTCAGCGCAAAATTTTAAAAGTCTTCCAAGACAGAATTTTTGGAAGGGCCGGGAGAATGCGGGGTCGATTCCCCGGCCGTGGCCAATCCACCTCAAGACCCTTTCTGGGACGAGGTTCCAGGTTCCAACAGACATCATTCTACGGGAACCAAACCTTCTACCCTCAGAGGCAACGCAACAGGGGAAGACCTTTTCGAGGCGAGAGGAGAAGCAGAGGTTTCTCAACAGGTAGGTGTATCGAAAGACCATTCACATACCCCTATAAAGGTAAGAGGGAGACTAGCCCTTTTCTCTGGGAACTGGACATTGTTAACTCAAGACCCGTGGGTCCTACAAACCGTCAAAGGTTACAAAATAGACTTTATAGGCGCTCCCTTCCAATAAAAAACACCCAGCGAGATAATGTTCTCCCAAGAACAGAAAAAACTAGTATCTTGGGAAGTAAAGGATCTTCTCGACAAAGGGGCTATAGCAGAGAGCTCACAGACAGGTTTCATCAGCAATATTTTCTTGGTAGAAAAGAAAGACAAGACTCAGAGACCTGTCATAAACTTAAAAAATCTAAACTGGTGGGTATCTTACCGCCACTTCAAGATGGAGGGACTACACTTCCTCAGAGACGTCTTGAGAAAAGGCAACTGGCTAACACGCCTAGACTTAAAGGACGCCTATTTGACCATTCCAATTTGGCCCCCACATAGAATGTTCCTCCAATTCACCTGGGAGGGATAAGTATGGGAATTTTGCAGTCTTCCATTCGGACTATCCTCAGCCCCTTGGTGCTTCACCAAGGTCTTACATCCGGTAGTAGCATGGCTAAGGGAAAGGGGTGTAAAACTAATAATCTATCTGGACGACATCCTTATCATGGGTCAGTCCAAGGCAACAATTTCTCACCACACAGACCTTACTATCCGCCTTCTGAAGCATCTAGGCTTTGTCATAAATACAAAGAAATCTTGCACTACCCCAACCCAGGAAACCCAATTCCTGGGGTTCATGGTAAACACGGTATCGGGAGAATTGAAATTATCAAGGGAAAAGATAAAGAAACTCAGAAAGGAGTTAAAAAAGATACTGTCTCTGGAAGTCTTCCCCTTGAGACTTTTAGCCAGAATCCTGGGTCTCCTCTCCTCAACCATTCAGGTGATTTTTCCGGGCCCTCTTCACTACAGGGCCCTACAGAGACTCAAAGCAAAAGCTTTGAAATCGACTCTCTCTTACACTCAGATGACTTCCTTAGACAAAGATTCGAGGAAAGAA
This sequence comes from Triturus cristatus, assembly GCF_964204655.1. NCBI lineage: Eukaryota > Metazoa > Chordata > Amphibia > Caudata > Salamandridae > Triturus > Triturus cristatus. Next base: position 722,918,525 of record NC_140595.1, read on the forward strand.
CTATCTTGGTGGCTGAAAAATTCAGAAGCCTGGAATGGCAAAGCCATCTTCGGGGAAACCCCAGATTTGATAATAGAATCGGATGCGAGTCTACAGGGTTGGGGGGCCACATGTGCCAACTCTTCCACCGGAGCGCCGTAGACACGCGAGGAGAAGAAACTACACATCAACTTCCTGGAACTTTTAGCTGGCTCCTTTGCGGTTCGAAGCTTCACCCAGAATTCGTTAAAATGCTGTATAATGCTTCGCACGGACAATGTCTCTGCTGTGAAATATGTCAACAAGATGGGTGGACCACGTTCGAAGGATCTGACCGAAATAGCGAAGGCTTTCTGGAACTATTGTTTGAACAACGGACTGTCAGTCACAACAGAACACATCCCCGGTTTGAACAATGGTGTGGCGGACTGGTTCTCCAGGAATTTCAGGGACTCAAGCAACTGGAACTTAAACAGGGAGATATTCTTCATTATCCAGGACCAATGGGGCCCCTTCGGGACGGACCTCTTCGCAGACAGGTTAAACACTCAAATGGCGAACTTTTTCAGTTGGAGGCCGGACCCTCAGGCATCATCGGTGGATGCCTTCCTCCAGAACTGGCAAGGCTTAAGGCCATATGCCTTTCCGCAATTCGTAATGCTTCCGCGACTTCTCTTACACTCTCGCCGGTACCTTCAGAGTATGGTGGTGATAACCCCACTCTGGAGGTCTCAAGCATGGTTTCCGGTCATCTTGGAGTTGACCATGGATTTCCCAATCCTAATACCACCTTTCAGTCGACTACTCCTAGGTCCTCAGGGCGAAACACATCCTCTCTTAGATCAAGGTCTATTAATCCTGACGGCCTGGAAGATTTCAGCGAGAGTGGCAAATCCCTGGCCTTTCGCTCGATGCTTTCCAACTCATATCTGAATCATGGACATCTGGAACAAGGAAGGCATATCGATTGGCATGGAACAAATGGGTTCGCTGGTGTCTTCAACGACATTATGATCCCGTTTCAACTGATTTAATTCATGTAGTCAATTTCCTATCGGAACTCTTTGCTTCTGGCCTTAGCTACAGAACCGTTAATGTCTATAGGTCAGCAATAGCTGCAGGCCATTTCTTAATCGATGGTGTAGCAGTAGGACAAAGCCTTTTAACAAAAAAGATTATGAGAAGCATGCGGGTTCTCATTCTTCCAACCCCCAAATATACAGCCTTATGGGACGTAAGAAACATATTACAACTTATCTCCTCCTGGGGAGATAACGCTAACCTCTCTCTTAAACGTATTTCTTATAAACTTACTGTGTTACTTTGCTTGGTTTCCTTCAGACGGACATCAGATGTTAAGGCTTTAGATGTTACTAGCAGAGCTTACCAGCCTGAGGGAGTTTGTTTTTACCTTAAAAAAAGGACCAAGACTATGTCGTCCTCTATCTTCTATCCTTTCTTTCCTCAGAATGAAAGTTTGTGTGTTGTCAAGTGTCTTAAAGAATATGAAAACAGAAATGTAAGTCTGAGAGGAACTGAAACACAACTATTGATCTCCCATAGATCTCCTCATAAACCAGTTTCATCTCCCTCACTTGCGAGATGGGTGAAGGAAGTGATGAGTGAAAGTGGTGTCGATGTTTTCAATTTTCGATTCACACTCTCTTAAGGGTGCATCAGCTTCTAAAGCTTTAATGCTTGGTGGAGGGCTCCAAGATAATCTAAGAGCCGCTGACTGGTCTAATGAGAGTATGTTTAAAAAGTGTTATTTTAGACCAATCAATAATGTGATTGACATTGTTCTTAATTCACTTTAAACTTGCATAATGTCGGCCTCTGTGTCATGCCATAAAAATTAGATTTTTCACAGCCTGCTGGGCAGAAAATCTAGATTTTATTAAAGACACGGAGGCTAATATTATCCCTCCACTAATTGACCCTCCCTAAGGGTTTTATCTTTTGACATTTTTTATCTCTAGCTTTTCAGATTAGAGTATCTACATTTGGTTTATGGAAATGACTCGTTCAACATCATAATTGAAGTTTTGGGATTAGTAACTTTATTCTTTTGGTTCGCAGCATCGGACAAAGAAGGATGGTGGCTGTGTGCTCGTGGACTTTATACTATATCTAGAATGTTTCGAAGTTCTATATTCTCTTCATTGTTACTGCTGAGCTGTGGCATTAAAGGAGATTTGCATAATATTAGCCTCCGTGCTCTTCGATGACGTATCACGGATATATGCAGATGATGTGTACCACTATTTTAATAAAATCCAGATTTTCTGCCCAGCAGGATATGAAAAACCAAAATTTCAAATGCTTTATTGATTTTGAATCAAACCGATAATTCTAAAGCGAGAGTTTTCCAGGGTATTGCATCAGCGCCTAAGAGGTTCAGCTAATATAAGAAAGCATCATATGAGCTTTACGAACTCGCATGGAAATAAGGCACTTTCAATTAACACATTTACATACAGGTAAAACGTCACAATTGATGAGCACATTTAGTAAATGAATGATTGTCAGATGCACAGCACGAGTTCTTCACATAAAGGTTTTGTGCTAGTTACATTCACTTTCTACGTTGATTCGCCTGCTACTTTTTCAATGGCCTGAACATGTCACGTTTCATGTTAGTACATTTCACAATTCTAACACTTTACATTATTACAACAAAGGATTATATGTGGGTGTGGTCTACACCTGATTATAATGCACCCCTACAAATAAAATGCGATATCCACTCTATCAGTACTGTATGGTCCCCGGGGAAATGATTGCGAGTACCCATGCATTAGATTTCCCCCCCAAAATTAATATTAATTACGCGTTAAAGAGTAATTGCGTAATTATTGGTAACACCGCAAGAAAGGGAATCACAGAATTATGGAAACGACTCCCATTACTCCGTCGTAACTGAAATTCCGCCCAGCCCAGAGTTAATATATAAGAAGAAGCAGTGTGAAGGCTGGACTACATAGCTCCTATTAATATTATAAGCGCTTAATATATATATATACATATATATATATATATATTTTTTTTTTTTGTAGAAAGGTATATAAACAATTCAAATTATGCGTGACTTCTAGGTGCCATAACAATTTGTGAGGAGCAGGTTTGTTCCACTTCAATACATATGAACTTGATCTACATTTATTTATTAATTGAAAAGGTATTTGTAAAATATTTTTTCTACTTTTATTTAGAACATTATCTGAAATACCATATTAAATTTCATGACAAGTGCAAAAGACAAAACCATATATTGATCCCGACGTGATTTGAACACGCACCCTTCTGATCTGGAGTCAGACGCGCTACCGTTGCGCCACGAGATCAGCTGTGTTCAGAGATGAAGAATGACGGACAAGTGAGACTTGACGTCAGTGATGGCCTGCCACTGGGATACTCATTTGTTGCTTTTCCGACGTCCTTGAGGAAATAAGGGGTTGAGATGAATGACGTTATTCTGTTAGCGGACCCTCAGCCAAGTGCTTTTACCGTAGAAATGTACAAATCAGTGAATAAATCCGGCTGCCCAGGACGACTCATTCCGGCTAGTAGGCTAATTCAAGCTCCTGCGTTGTATGCACCCCAACCTTTCCTGTCACCCCTAAACTTCCTTTTCTGCTGGCGCTGCTGCGTTATGGTCCTGTCAAGTGTGACATAGACTGTGAAAAATAAAAATGTCTTCCGTCATCACAAGCGCAAGATCAAACAGTGTCACGCAGATCAGCCGAGATCCCACGAGCTCAGCGGGAAGACCTTTCAGTTCCTTCTCTCGGACCATCATTGGGAGGAGCTGTGTTTTGGGGATCACCTTTTTCCGCAATTAGAGTGTCACGCATGAGTTCAAGCGGAGAGATGGTTCTGGAGTCAAGTGTGTCAGTGGACATCACTCAGTTGTGCCACTGAGAGCCCTGAAACAGTGGCTGACAATGCTGCCCCCCCAAAACCCTGTGCACAGGGGTACCTCGTTGGAGTCTCTACTCGCGCTATCCAAATGTCCTGAACTTTTCAATCAGGCACCACTCTTCTGTTGTGTGTAGGGCGTGGCTCCAGGAGCATCAACAAGGTATCTATCAACAGTGCAGCAGGTGCAGTGGCACCGGGGTCGTTGGGGTTGAAAGGCCCACCACACCCCAACTATAGTTGTCATTTACTACTTGGCTAGAGGCATGGGTGCATTCCCTTGATTGTGTGAGGGCCCCAGGTACCCTCACTGCACCAGTGGCCAAGATCTACATTGTGAGGGATTGTGCTAATGTGTAAGTCAGGGGAGGAACTTGGAAGAGGTGCACGTGACCTGGATTTTCACAATTCATAAAAAGAATTAATAAAAATAATTTACATGGTTGCGATTGGTGGTGACCAAAAGCAAAACACGAATTTCACCCATGACAAATACATTACTGGCAGTTTGCATTTGCGTTTTTATTCAATCAGTCAATCAATCAATCATATAACTTGTAAAGCGCACTACATACCCGGGCGGGTTTCAAGGCGCTGGGGGGGGGGGGGGGGGGGAGTTGTTACTGGTCGAAGAGCCATGTCTTGAGTTGTCTCCTGAAGGTCAGCAGGTCTTCGGTTTGATGTAGGTGGAGGGGGAGGGTGTTCCAGGTCTTGGCGGCGCGGTGGGAGAAGGATCTGCCTCCGGAAGTGGTTATCCGGATGCGTGGGACCGTGGCCAGGGCGTGGTCAGCGGAACGGAGTATCCTGTTGGGTACATAGAAGGAGAGTCGACTGTTGAGATAGGCTGGGCCGGTCTTGTGGAGGGCCTTGTGTGCGTGGATCAGGAGCTTGAAGGAGATTCTTTTGGCGATGGGGAGCCAGTGCAGGTTCCGAAGGTGGGGGGTGATGTGGTTGCGGCGCGAGACGTCGAGGACCAGGCGTGTGGAGGCGTTCTGGATCCTCTGTAGTCTGTTGATGAGCTTGGACGAGGCTCCGGCGTAGAGGGCGTTTCCGTAGTCGAGCCTGTTGCTGACCAGAGCCTGGGTGACTGTTTTCCTCGTGTTTGTCGGGATCCATCTGAAGATTCAGCTGTTGTTATGTTTTTTTTACTTGTTTTGTGGGGTTTGCGCCATGAATCACCAACCATCAACAAAAATTGGAAGCATTTAATTAAAATGGAGAAAACAAAACAGAATGGCACATCTTTCTCAAAAAACAAAACAAACCCCCCAGACCTGGTAAAAATATAAATATATAAAGAAGGCAGGATGATGCAAATATAGTAAGGAGCACACTGTTCCATGTGTGGGTCTCATAAATAACCACTGAGCAGAAATTACCTGAAAACACTTCAGAGAACAGATGGTGCAACGTGAGTCGGGAAATGTACACCATCCCCGGCCCTTCAAAGAGAGGGAAGCGGCTGCAAGGGTCACTGTCAACTTGAAGTGTCAAGGACTTGGAGGACACCCCAGGGGGCCATGGGGGGGATGGAGTGGGATCTCTCTTCCCTCTTCCCACCTGGGCTTGTCATACATACTCTGTGAGTGAGCCTGGAGGCGGCCATGTTCTTTGTGCGGAGTAGGGGCACCAGCCCTGGTGATGTCTACAGAGTCCTCCTGGTGGTCTCAAGCTCCAGGGCAGTGTTTGTTTCTGTTCACCAGTCTTCACACACCAGTACCCTGGGTTCTGCACCTCTAGAAAGAGGCCAAGGGGCGCCAAGTCACGTGCGGCACCAATACTCAGTCCCGGTCTTTAGCCCGCGGCACTTTAAATGTTAACACTTCTTGGCACATGGTTTTAATAGGAACAATGAAAGTACAAGACCCAGACTGAAACCCAAGGTACTTTAAAAAGACAGAAGAGGCTAAAGGTGCGGTAGAGGGCGGGGCCTTTCTGTCACTCAAATATAACATTCCCTCCATCTATAGCAGAGATTCCATATGCATTCCCCTCACATTTTTCATATTTCCTGTTGCCATCCTCACATTCTAGGCTTCTTTCCGGTATGCATGTGTAAATGTATGTCTATATGTGTTGGAATTCATGAAGTACAAACACATCCATGAATCAATGGAGAGCTTTACATGGGGTGGGGGGGGGGGGCGTTGGGTACACGAGGGGACATTTATTCCACATACAGGGTGATTCTCGTTACACTCCACCGCTCTCAGGTTTCCCAGCTCCATGCACGAGGAGCTCACCCAGTCCATGCACGAGGAGCTCACGCAGTCCATGCACGAGGAGCTCACCCAGTCCATGCACGAGGAGCTCACCCAGTCCATGCACGAGGAGCTCACCCGGTCCATGCTTTTCTGTGCTTCTGGGGTTTGTGTTCCGTTTGCCTCATTATAAACCCATGCCACGAGTCCCAGAACCGAAAGTACAAGCCTGGGCTGGGTGAGCGACTCCCCCCTGGACCTGGGAAGCTTCAGAGCTCTCTATATACGTTCATCAGGGCGGCTGTACATGTGATGGAAAGTACCAGCGCATCCCTGCAGGACAGCAACGCCCCTGGGGGTGAGGGTCGGAGCGAAGACTGCTCTTGCACCTCACTACCGACCCCGCACTCTCCAAGCCCCGCAGCCTTGTTGTCGGTTTGCCGCCCTCTCCCCCCTGCACCAGGGTCCCTCCTCTGGGTGCGGCAGGCCCCGCTTTAACCTTCAGTAAATAAGAGGTGGCTGCGGAGCACATTTTGGGGCAAACTTTCCGCTCCCTTCCTCCCAGTGACGTCATTCTATATGAGGCTATCCTACGGTCTATCTCCAGCCAGGCCCGGCCTCGGATGGGTAAGGACGCCCGATGCTCCGGAGAGAGAGGCCGATGCTGTAATGTAGCCGCGCGAGAGAGAGCAGCGGAGAGAGCGCGTGAGCCGCCGCCAGAGCCCCTCCCGCGGGGCAGTTAAACCATGAAGCCTGTCCGTGGGACCGAGGCAGACCCCGGGCCCTGGCAGGCGGTGCCAGCTGGTTCTGAAGTGAGAGGGTCCGGGGGAGCTTTTAAAGCAAGAGTAGTGTGAGAGATGTGCTGCGATTAGATGATGATCTGAGGGCGGGTTAAGTGCAGCAGAAAGCGCTATGTGACATGGAGTGCTAGCTTGGCGCTTGTAAGACATGGATGGTCCAGTGTTTTACCAAAGTAAAAGTCTTCCCAGGCCCAATACTCTGGACTCAGCTGGAATTCTGCCTCCACGAGACGCGTCGAACAAGTCTCTGTGGCGCAATCGGTTAGCGCGTTGGGCTGTTAACCGAAAGGTTGGTGGTTCGAGCCCACCCAGGGACGAAGTTTTCTTTATTTTCAAACTTAGCATTCCCAGAACTCTGCTCACTTCCCCTTCTTACACGCCACTCTCTGCACCTGCTGTCATTCACCTCAACTCTCAAATACCAAAAATAAACACCTGAGCGCCGGCCGAGCCTGGCCGCAAGGAAATACTGTTAACTGTGGTTTGAACGGACTCATGAATAAAAGTCTTTAGAGTGTTTCTTTCAAGAGAGATCTAGTGGACTTTCACACTAATAGTGTTTTTGGGTTGTCTTTTGCCCTCTTATAGGATAGGCTAAATCTGCACTAGACTGTAGGACATCACATCATTTCAATGAGGTTCCATGTGATTGCTCTATGGGAGTTTAGAGGCGACTGGACTACGGCAACGCCCTCTACGCCGGAACCACCGTCAAGCTCCAGAAGAGACTCCAGCGGATCCAGAACGCCTCAGCCAGACTCATCCTCGACATCCCACGAACCAGCCACATCTCCGGACATCTGAGAGACCTACACTGGCTCCCCGTCAACAAAAGAATCACCTTCCGCCTCCTCACCCACGCACACAAAGCCCTACACGACCAAGGACCGAGCTACCTCAACAGCCGAATCAACTTCTACGCTCCCAAACGCCACCTCCGATCAGCCAACCACGCCCTCGCCGCCGTCCCCCGCATCCGAAGAGCGACGACAGGAGGAAGGTCCTTCTCCTACCTGGCCGCCAAGACCTGGAACTCCCTCCCTACCGACCTGCGCCTAACCCAAGACCACCTCTCCTTCAGGAAGAAGCTGAAGACCTGGCTGTTCGAGCAGTAGCGGCTCCCCCCTTCCCCCAGCGCCTTGAGACCCTACGGGTATGTAGTGCGCTTTATAAATGTCTTTGATTGATTGATTGACTGTCTTGTCCTAATAAATGCAACACATTCTGTAGGCTTGGCACCAAAGAAGAGGAACTGGTAATTTGTATTTTTGGGCGAGTCTTCGGGGCACTATTAAACAAGATTGTGGCTGCAGAGAGTAATTTTGGCAAAAGGGGCACACACCTGAAAGACTGAATAAAGTTACAAGGAAACTCTGAGATTGCACAGATTCTGTGTAGAACCATTACATTTCTGTGAGAAGTCGTGACTGGCCTTGTGCTGAATGTGCGGTACATTCAAGTTTAGCTTGTGAAAGCTAAATTCATCTCTCTTGCATTTCGTCACATCGTTTTATTTTTTGTGATTTTTCTGATTGTAATGGTTTTGCTCAACTTCTTAAAGTACATTGAAATTCTAATTCATCTTAAAAACAACTGTTCTCGGCTACTGTTAGTCCTGCATGAGGACTTGGAGTCGGGTGAAGGCACCAGACAAGATTGAACGTCTACCCCTGCCTCACATCCTCATCCAAGGAGCACTGCTGAACCACCATGGAAACCACGGCTCTGAGCATCTCCGCGTCTTCCCTGGAAGAGAGCGCTCTCACTCCGCTCAGTCCACGAGTAATGAGGGAAGCCCTCCGGAGCCCCCAGGGTGCACCATCACTCGTCAGCGGACTGCCCACGGCTCTGCTCTGTGGTTGGTTTCCATCTTGCCTTCTTGGTTCTTGGAGGCCCTCATGCTCTTTCCAGGCATCAAATCCAAACCTCCCCAGCATGGCTGAGACAGCTGTTGCCCCAGCCCGCCTGGCCTCATTTCCCATGGATTGTGCCCCCGGATCCCTGAGGCCTGGACCCCACCCGCCTTGAGATGCGCCTCAACCAACCGCGCCATTCAGCTCCAGCGCTTCTCCTTTGTATCCAGACTCACAGTGTACACTCGACTGCGGAGTTTGTGTCCAGAGAGTAATTCAGGAGCAGCTGGACCAGGTGTGAGGGAGCGCTACGCTTACGACTGATAGACGTGCGTACAGCATCTGCAGCGCTCCTTGCACAGAAACGTAGCATCTAGGCACATTCATGATTACAACACACGGGTTCTTGTGACCCTTTCTACCATGCAACTGAGCTCAACTTCCTGAGGCGGTCAGAGTGTCCTCACATAGGGTAGGTATGTTCTTAACTATAGACCTATCATAGTTTCATTATTAATAAACAAAGCAGTCCGAGCTCTGCTTCGATAATCTGTCTATTGTGTTATTCATGTATCGCTGTTACCAGAGTTTCTAAATCAATATCACCTTTAAAAACAAGAAGGAGCCGTTCAGCTACGGTACCCTCTGAAAATGAAGGCTGAAAGGGGCGGTGTTTTTGCTCATCAGTAAACGTGCGGCACTCTTTGTTTCAAAGGCAACAGTAGTGCCTGCCACAGGGCTGGCAGTATCACCCCATAACTCCTTCGGCATTGAGGGTCACCTGGCATGAGCTTTGCAGGCAAGTCAAACAATGCTGTTTACACTGAAAGGGCTGATTGATGCTCGGGCCTCACCAACACCAAAAAAGAATTGAGGAATTGACTCTATATTTCCGTGCAGTCATGTCCGGGAATACAGCTGCAAACAAATAATAATTCTTGATATGATGGTAGACCGTGAATTATTTTAATATTTCTCGATTCTTTCCAGACCTGCCTGCAAGCACTTTTCTTTTTCTTTGCGGCCGTGTATTAGACACCAGCACAGCCCCGCAGGAGGAGAGCTCTAACACAAAGCGATAATAATGCAATCTAAGTCACCCCCCTCTCTCTCACATCATTCACCTCCTCGTCTCCTTGGTCCTGTGTCCTCCCAATTCCTTCTCCTCCCCCGCGCCCTTTCCATCTGAGTGACAGTAAGAGCTGCATGTCTCTCCCAGTGGCTGTTATTAAAGAGAAGGGTCCCGCACAATGTTAGCGCTGTGACGGGATTAATAGTTTGCCATAAAAAAATGCATGGTATTATTCGCATGTTATCTTAATAAAAAAGACCTGCGTTGGCCGGGAATCGAACCCGGGTCAACTGCTTGGAAGGCAGCTATGCTCACCACTATACCACCAATGCTTGATGAGGCGTATCTGTAAGGCTGGGGGGGGGGGTTGCGCAGCGGCCCGCCCCTTGGAGGGCGGCCGCCTTAGTGCCACAGGAAGGCACAGGGGTGGGAGGTCGTGTCCCTGGGATAGACCCAGGGAGACCCCAGCAGATAGCTGCTTCCGGTGGGGAGGAGCCAGGGGGTACATATTCTGTCTCCGCCCCCTCCTCGCCCTCTTGTCCGCTCGTTCGCCTTGCCAGCAGTTCGTCGTGCTCCGTCGTGTCGCTCTCCTATTCTCGGTGAGTCTGCCGGTTACTTCCCTCTCGCCCCGGCCTTGTCCCTGGGCAGTACCAGGAGACGGGGCCCTGTGGTCGGCGTACCACGGGCGGGGGGGGGGCCGTGCTCGGGGAACGAGGTTGTGGTGGGGCACGGGTTTTGTATCGCTTGTGCGAACGCGAGGCGACAGCAAGGGGGCTAGGCCAGGGTTAGGTGCCACTTGTAGAGCGCATGCGGTGCAATCCGGTGGCCGCGGGTTCGCTCTCCGGCATCCCCACTTCTGCTGCCGTCCTCGGAGCGGGGGACCAGGGTACGAGAGTCGGTATGGTTTCACCTCTACTGAGGGGAAGCGGGATACTAGCACGCACATACTCTTGCTGGTGTGCGTCGGGATGTATTGATGCTTATGAGGTTTCCCTCCCCCCTCCCCCCCCCTCGGACTGCTTTGTCCACTCCCGGCCCGTGGGGGCCTCGGGCGTGCTGCTGGTGTGCGTCGGTAGGTGTGGGGCGCTCGAGTATGTATCATGCTCGAATTCGCTTGGAGGCGAGGGAGGGCGGGCGCAGCTGCGGGCCTCGCATTCGCTCTCCGGCATCCCCACTTCTGCTGCCGTCCTCGGAGCGGGGGACCAGGGTGCGAGAGTCGGCATTGTTTCACCTCTACTGAGGGGATGCGGGATACTAGCACGCACATACTCTTGCTGGTGTGCGTCGGGATGTGTTGATGCTTATGATGTTTCCCTCCCCCCTCCCCCTCGGACTGCTTTGGAGGCGAGGGAGGGCGGCCGCAGCTGCGGGCCTCGCAGAGGAGGGGTCGTCCAATACCGGCCCTGCTCCCAGCACCCGGGCTGTTTTCTTGGGAGATCGCCTGGGAATACCAGGTGCTGCAGGCATTTGCAGCGATATTTATTAATCTTATTTAGCATGTCTAAACTCTAGCGGACAGTAAAGTATCCCGGAGTCTCCCGTTCCGTTTATAATTGGGAAAACACACTTTGCCCTGGGGGCGAGGGCTCGGACCATATTCCGGGGGAGGCCTGGCATCTCCGATGAAAAAACGGTATGGCATTTGAGGTCGATTAAGTGTATTTTCAGTTGCGCAGTAACACAGGATTAAGAATGCTGGCCTTATGGTCTGCTGCCCTCCCAGTCGGCGGCGGCAGCAACTATGGTGGGGTGCGGCCTCGGTTGCAAGTCCATGGGAGCTTCGTTTTCTCTCCCGGTGCCTGCTCTCTCTTGGGCGTCCACACGCCCGCTTCCCCTGGCCTGCCGCACCCCTCCCATGCCTATCGGCGAGGCAGCACTCACCGCGACGATTGTAGCTAGCGTCGCGTGGTTTTCTGTGCCATCAGCCGGGCACCCCCCAGCGGAAATGTGTATGGCTGAGGCGGGGCTCCAAATTCAAAAAGGAATCTCACACCCCGTCCCTAGTGCGCGTCCCTGCACCCGGAGCGCACGCTGGTGCGAGTAGGCCTGCGCGTGGCTGCGCTAACCCCGTTGCGCACGTTGATTGAGGAAAGGCCTCTCAGCCAGTCCCACCCCCGCCTCCCCGCATTTGGCTTTGTGGTTGTCGTGTGCGGGGCGGCGGCCTGGGCCACCGAGGTGGGTCCACGCCTCGCGGGGGGGCCTACATGCGTCCCACTATCAGCGAGAGGGCGGAGGGGGCTAAACGACATAGGGGGGGCCATGTCTTGGGGCGTGTGAAGTAGAGCACCCGAGATTGTAGCAGGGGAATGAGTTTCGAGTCTGGTAGGAGGCGCAAACATTCTTTGACTCGGGGCAATTCACTTAGTCCCCCATGCGGAAGCTTGAATGGGCCTGTCTGCATCGCCTCTGGGGCTCAAGTAGAGTACGGTTGTCAAGGCTCTCACAGGACAAGGGGTCGTGCCCCGACTACGCTGTCAAGTGTCACAAGTGGGCAACAAATTGCAACTCTTCTTTGTATCACCCCGGGTGTCCCTCCCATCCACTTTCAGCGCAGGGTTTGTCTTGGGGGCATGCTTGCAGGTTATAAAAGCAAGGAAGTATAAAAAAAAATAAAAAAAAAAATTGTTGTTTTACAACCCTCTCCTTTTGCTTCCAGATCGAGCCAAGGTTTAGGCGTACCAGACGAACACGCTCGCCGCCGGACAGGGGTGTAAGTGTGCCAAGGGGAGGAAAGGGAATAAGAGAGTAGGCCCTCGGCTTGCATGGCAAGAACAAGGTCGCCCTGGGGCGCGGGTTTTTAATATTTGTTGTTCTTTTGTATGCAGGATATTTGGGACAGCACAAGTTCAGGGCAGAAGGACGTGCGCACGCTTCCGTGAGAGTAAGTAGTAGCGGGTGTGACGGCGCAGATTGGTTTTCGGGCGAGTAGGGGCCGGTTTTCAAGTGGTACTGGCCGCAGCTTACGTTCATTTCTCTTGCAGGTTAGGACCCAGTCCGTGATGGATAGCGAGGGTACCCCAGCGCTCTTCTCGACGCCGTCCCAAGTTGATGAGACCCAGCAGGGCAACTCGCAAGACGCACAGATAGCGGCAATTATTGAACTCGCTAAATCTAAAGGACTGGCTTGGGCTGCAGACCTCCTCAAGGCCAGCTGCCCTGACGACTCTGGTGTCATTTCTGGGGGTCCCACGGTGGGACAAGAGTCGACTGACGAGGCGGGACCGCCCCGGTCCAAACGCATCCGCAGGGCCACTGTTAGAGATTTCCCGGCTGAAATACCAGCACACAGGATCTGCTCGGTGCCCACCGTCAAGGGCACATCCGGGCAGCCGCCCCTGCCGTCCCCGGCCGGCCCGGCCCCCCCGAGCAGTTTAAGCACACCTTACGCTAACTTTGCATCCAGGGAAGACCTGGCCAATCTCAACGACACACTTAAAAATTTCATGGAAGAGGTCAGGGCTGGTTTCTCGCGTGCAGCCTCAGCTGGGGGACTGCCGATTGCTGACAGTGCGGGAGCGAATCCCTCCGCTGCAGCCACCGTCTGGGCGCCACAAGGGACAAGTCGCCAGGCCCCGGAGCTGTCCACGGTGCCGTCCACACCAGCTATTCCCTTGCCCAGGAGTGCGGATCCGGCGGCGGCAGGTTCTGAGATGTCCGCCAGGCAGGAGATGGCGGCCCCCGTTGTCCCCCCCGCTCCAGGGCCCCTCCCTGCAGGGGGTGAGCAGCGGCAAGCAGCAGGAGGTGAGCCGCCAACTGGGCAGCCTGCTGCCGTCCTTCAGTCCACCACCCCCTCCCCCGCCCAAGGGGCCAGTCCGTCCTCGCAGCTAGCCAGCGCAGCAGCACCAGGGCCAGTTCTGCAGACCTCAGCCAAGAAGGTTACTCATGCCCCGCTCCTGTCTGGGCATAGCTCGCTGATCTGGGAGGTTCCCTTGGCAGTAAAGGAATTCATCTGGAGGCGCGAATTCTTGGACATCTTTTCCCTACTTCTGCTGGGTCAGCATGGGCAAGACGCGCGTAGGCTTGGGGGGAAGGAAGAGGATAAGAAGTTCAGGTTCCAGCAGTGGCCGGATAAAACCATAGACAACTGGCTAGCCGCCTTCTCCATTTTACAATCGGTTATCCTTGAAAAATTCCCCGAGCAGGGCCAGGCGTTAGTTTTGTACCAGCGGCTAATTCACACGGAGGCGCAGAAGTGGGGCGGGGAAGGGTGGCTCAATTATGACCGTGAGTTCAGAAAGAAGATGGCCATTTGCCCAGAGATGGAGTGGGACCAGAAAGAGGTACAGCTGTGGATGGACCACATGGGGTCCCGGGGAGCCCAGAGCCCCGCCTCACTTCCCAAAGGGTCAGTAGGGGGGGCGGCCAGCCAGGGAATTCCCAGCCGATTTCGAAGCCCGCTAGGCAGCCCTTTCGGGGGGGGGGCGCAGGGGAGGTGGCAGGGGAGGGGGGCCCAAGCTTGTCTCTCCGGGGACTTGCAATCTGTTCAATTCCGGCGCTTGCTCTTGGGGGGCCAAGTGCCGTTTTCAACACTCATGCAGCAAGTGTGGGGGGCGCCACCCCGCTTCCTCTTGCCAAGCCAAACAAGACAAGAAGCCTGCTGACACCTTCAAACCGTCCTCTTGAGTCTCCCCCGCCCCCCCCTAGCGGCTGCCTCTCCCTCTCCCCTCCCTCCCCCCGTGCTCAGCAGCACCTACCTCACCCAGCACGGGAGTCCTCCAGGCACCTCTCCAGTCGTCTGTGCGCCTGCGCCCCAGGCCAGCAAGGGTCCGTCCCCTGTCCGCCTTGACCGCATGCTCGATCTACTCAGACTGTACCCCCTTACTTCTGACAGTGCGCTCCTGCTAGAAGGTTTCTCGGTGGGTTTCACCATACCATATGTAGGTCCCCTGTCCGGTCGCGATGCGGAGAACCTCAGATCTGCCAGGGTCCTTCCACAGGTCCTAAAAGAGAAAGTTCAGAAAGAACTAAGGCTGGGACGGGTAGCGGGTCCTTTCTGGGAGCCCCCGTTAGAGAACTTTGTAGTCTCCCCCCTCGGCCTTGTCCCTAAAAAAGAACCAGGGTCCTTCAGACTGATTCACCACCTGTCTTACCCCGAAGGGGGCTCAGTAAACCTCGGCCTTCAGGAGGGCTCATGCTCGGTGTCTTATTGTACATTGGATGTCGCGCTTGACCTGGTAAGGAGGGTTGGCAAAGGAGCATGGTTAGCGAAGGCCGACATTGAGTCGGCCTTTCGTTTACTACCAGTGCACCCGAGCAGCAGCCAACACCTGCTGGGTTTCAAGGTGGACGGCATGTACTACTTTGACAGGTGCATGCCCATGGGGTGCGCGGTCTCCTGTGCCTTCTTCGAGGCCTTCAGCTCTTTCCTCCAGTGGGCCTTCCAGCACTCCTACGGCGTTTCCGGGGTCTCCCACTATCTAGATGATTTCTTATTTATCGGGAAGGATGGCACTCAGGATTGCAGGGCAGCCCTTGCTGACTTCCAGGTTCTGATGTATCACCTGGGCGTTCCCTTAGCCCCCAAGAAAACGGAGGGTCCGGCCCAGGTCCTCTCTTTCCTAGGTATTGAGCTGGACACAGTGGCGGGGGAGGCCAGGCTCCCAGCTGACAAGGTGCGGGACCTGAGAGAACAGATTAGCCAAGTGGTAGGGAAGGAGAAGGTTTCCTTGGCAGCCATTCAGAGCCTCCTGGGGAAGCTAAACTTTGCTTCCAGAGTGATCCCCGCGGGCAGGGCTTTTGCAAGGAGGATAGCCAGAGCCACGGCCGCTGTGCGTAGGAAGCATCACATGGTTAAGTTGAACAAGGGGATGCGTGAAGATCTTATGATGTGGGCAGACTTCCTAGTCAACTTCAATGGGGCCGTCATCTGGCGCGACCCTTGGGCTAGCAACCAGGAGCTTGCCCTCTTTTCTGATGCGTCTGGCCGGGAAGGGTTCGGAGTGATCTTGGACAAGGAGTGGTGTGCTGAGAGGTGGCCTAACGCCTGGCACAAGAAAAAGGTCACGTCCAAGATCACCGTCCTTGAACTCTTCCCAATTGTGGTAGCATTTCATCTCTGGCCCAAGGTCCTGTCCGCAAAAAGAGTGCTGTTCTGGTCAGACAATCTAGCGGTGGTGCAGGCCATCAACTCCCAGTCTGCCAGCTGCCCCCTGGTCCTGTGCCTACTGCGAGAGCTTGTCAGGGCCTGCCTATTCAACAACGTAGAGTGCAGGGCTAGGCACATTCAAGGGATTTCTAATGTTGCCGCTGACTCTTTGTCTCGATTTCAGTGGCACCGGTTCCGGGAGGCCTGGCCGAGCGCACGTCAAGAGGGGACTCCTTTCCCGCCACACTTGTGGCGGCTGCTGAAGTGGGACCACGGATGAGGGAACTGGGAGAACGGTCCTTAGCCCCCAGAACTGCGAAGCGCTACAGGAGCTGTGTCACTCTTTTCTGTGCAATTACAAGGGGCTGGGAGGAGGATCAGGTTGCCCTGGAGCTTAGAGTCCAACAATTCCTCCTGTGGGCCAGGGAGGAGGGCAAAACGCATTCCCGGATAGCGGGTCACCTCGCTGCCATCAACCACCACGCCAAACTGAGGGGACAGTCCGATCCCACCAAGGCCTTTGTCATCAAAGCAGCCTTGCGTGGGTGGGCCAAGCTGTTTCCGCGCTCCCCTGATCCCAGGTCCCCCATCAGTTTCTCACTACTTCAAGGGATGCTGGATTGCATGGGCAGGGTCACTCATTCAGGGTACGAAGCCACACTGTTCTCGGCCTGTTTTTCCCTAGCTTTCTTTGGTGCTTTCAGGATCGGGGAACTAGTGGCTCGCTCTAAATCTGACTCCTCGGGGGTGGCCTTGAACGTAAAAGACGTAGGACTGGAGCCGGGTTGCCTGAAGATTGTCTTGAGACAGTCCAAAACTGACCAGCTAGGGCGAGGGAGGTTAATTGAGCTACACAGCCTGGGGGATGAGAGGTATTGCCCGGTAGCATGGGTCAGAACCTACCTGCCGCTCCGCCCGCGGGGGGCGGGTTACCTGCTGGTTCATCCGGATGGCCTCCCGGTCACCAGATTCCAAGTGGACCACATACTGAAGGCCTGCCTACGGCTGTCCTGCCATGAGGTTAGGGACAAAAAATTCAGCAGCCATTCTTTCCGCATAGGGGCGGCCACCACAGCGTACCTGGCAGGTCTGCCCTCAGAAGGGATCATGAAGGTGGGGCGCTGGGAATCGCATTGCTTCAAGCGATACATTCGGCCCTAAGCGTGGCCGCGGGGCCCCGGGGACTGCCTGATGACTACTTGTGAGGGTACCTGTGTCCGGCAGGCATCCCCCCCCATTACTTTTGCTCTTGTTTGACGCAGATTTTGCTTGTAGATGTGCTGCTTTCTCTGTTTTAAATAAACATATATTCCAAATTATTTTCTCTCTTTATTAGGAATGAAGGTTTGGGTAATTGGTCACTCGATTATTGCGAGACTGACACATTGGGCAGAGGCGAGAGAGTGGCAGAATGGCTTTGTCGCCACAGACATCACGTGGTTGGGATTCCCGGGCTTGCGATGGTGTGCACTGTTACGGAAAGTGAAGCAGAGACTCCGGGGAGGGTGGCTCCCGCCCAACCTCTTGGTGGTTCACCTGGGGGGAAATGATTTAACATCACTAGGAAGGAGAGCGTTGCTTCAAGCCATGAGGGACACTTTTTGCCAGTTGAGCGTGTTGCTGGGGCCGTGCGAGCTGTGGTGGTCTGAGATGACACCTCGCGCCATTTGGCATGGAGCCCGCTCAAGAGATGCCGTCGAGGTGTCAAGAAGGAAAGTTAACAGTGCTATGCGCAAGTTCACTGAGCAAAGAGGCTTTGGCTTCATCAGGCATGGCCTTTTACACGCCAAATCAACGGGGTGTCTGGAGGGTGATGGGGTTCACCTCTCCACTTTAGGCATGGATTTATTTTTACGGGATCTTGGGGAGGCATTGGCAGCTGCGGGTTGCAAATAGTAGTGGTACATCGGTGGGGGGGCCCTGGTAGTGACGGTGGCCACTCCCAAGGCTGTGGAGGAGTTACAGGGCGATCCAGGGTCTGCACATACCAAGGGGTATAGCATGCAGCAGCACCGCGTGGTGCTAAGCCAGGATACCCAGGGATGTTTAGCGTGTCCACTGGAAGACCGACGGCGCCCCGCTATCCGACAGGCGGTTGTGGGTCTGAGCAACCGGGGGCTGCCATGTATGCTCCGCCCACCCATCACGGGGGGGCGTGTGAAGCAAGTGGACTGGTGGTCCACGGATGGGAGGGGGGGACCCTCCCAACATTTGGTATACACCAATTGGCGTTGCCATGGTGACTCTAGGCTTATCAGACGGGCAGGCGGCATAGGGGCTGGCCTGCCCTGGGATCGCCCGTAAGATAACCCACCATGTTTGCATATTGCTTATGCTAATAAACCTGCAGCAATATTTCTCCACTTACATTCAGTGTCGTGTGTTTTATTTATGTAATTATGTGTTTGGTGATAACTGTTGCCGATATTGGCACTATGTCCCACACTCAATATAAGAAGTGGCACAAGCCTGTGACACTCTACCAGGAGAGTACATGTGAAGTTAAAGGCAATGATTCCCCCTCAGACCTTTTCACTCTAATGACCCTTAAAAGACCCCCAGTCTGTCCGCCTCCCCTCAGGCGAAGCAGCGCTGACTGGAACCCTCGTCTTTACATAGGGGAAACCAGCTGCGTCATTTATCCAAAGCCCGCAGGGGGCCGGATGCTGACGTTGGCTTCAATCCTGTTCCAGCAGTAGCCTTAGTATCATGAGCCCTAAGGTGCCTCAGGGCCCCGGTGCCGCTGCACATGCTGCACCGATGCAAGCTACGCCCATGCGCTCTGGAACTGTGGATTCGAGCTGTCTCGAGGGGCGGCGGGTACATGCCACCTGCAGGGCATAGATAGTGGGGGGTCTCTAAGGGATTGTCCCCCTCCAGACATTCAGCTTCAAGGAAAGTGATGGAGGACACCCCCCCCCCCTATCAATGCAAGAATGTTCACATTAAACTAGAAAAGAGATGGCACAGAAGGGGTGTCTGCAGAAGAGCTGGAGAGGGGTCAGTCAGCCTTCAGTGTATGGAAGTGCAATGGGACACCAAACTCACCACTGTGTGTGAGGGCATCACAAGGGCACAGGGACAAGGGACAGCAGAGTCACCACTGTAATGTGTAAGGGCATATTGACGTCACGCGCTGGATGGAACCAGATGGTACCGGCCGGTGCTGGGGAGGCTACGGGTGGTTGAGATCCATCACCCGTTCTATGGGGTCACGTTGCCCTTTAATATACCCCATCTTGTTAGAGACTCTGGAGGTGGTGAAACAAATCATTGGGGTCCAGTCACATCACATACGAAAGACCACCACATTACCACCTCGAGTCGTCAGCCCTCCCCATCCCAGTCCTAACTACATGAGCATAGATCCTCCCACCAGAAACTCCCAAGCAACTAAAAACCCATCCCTTCCCTCCATGCCACACCCACACCCTGAGGAATATAATCAAGTGACCCGCTTATCCACATCCTGTTTGTTTTTTCTGTGTAGTTTACTTCCTGTGCAAGGTGAGTGTGGATCGTCTGCTTGGCGGCTGTTTGATTCCCCTACATGCCTTTTGGGATTCAGTTATGTTTGAGTCCCTGCTTTAGTGGGACCGTGGGTTTGTGGGGTCCGGACTGCCTGGTGTGGGGTGGTGGCTCCCTGCTGCGGCTTCCCCTGTTCTGGGTTCATTCCGTGCTCTAGCGGGAACACCCAGGTAGGGAGGGGAGGTGTGCGGCTGGCTTTTCTGTGCACGCCGGGGGCGTGGCGGATTAGCTCCTCCTCTGAAGTCTGTTAAGGGGGCTTGGGGCTCGTCTAATTTCTGGCCCGTGTTCCCCCTTTTTTTAGGCTCTTGTCTCGGTTTGATTCATTGGAATCTGTGGCAGTAGCGATGTTGGTGCATTTAGGTGCGTCAGTTTCACACATACCGTAGTACTGGGGTTTGTACGATGTATTTTGATTGCCTGTTGAGACTCGAGTAGAGGAGTTGATTTGTTTTGAGGTGGTTTCCATCTCGTGGACGCCCGCGGTTCTGTGAAGGCATTTGAGCCCGCTCTTTGTAAGGCTGCCTGTTGTTTGTACCACTGGGGGTTTCCGTTTCCCCGTGAATGGTGAGGCTCTGTCTCTCTTGGGTGGGGATTTCGGGAAGTTGATGGGCTCTGCGTATGCATTCTGTTACCCTTGCATACAGCCTAAAATGTACTCAAGGAGGCTGTCCTTCGCGATGTTCTGCTGTGTGTTCAGGTCAGTTTAGGTTCCCTGGTCCCTTGGTGGATGGAACGTCAGTAGACTTTTTTTGCATTTTTCCGGTTAATGGGGACTGAATGCCTCCCTATTCATTGCTCTGTGGGGCATGTGCTTGTGGGGGTGGGGAGGTTGTTGCCAATCTTTCCTTACCCCGGTTTCTTGCAGAGTGGTATCCTTTCCAGGGGTTCACTGTGGTGTTCCCGGCTGTGCAGATGGTGGCTCCCTGCTGACTGGTGTGGCGTCTCGGAGCCTGGTGGTGTCCGTGGAGTTGGTCCTTCTTGTCCTGGGCTCGAACGATGTATGGGGGCCTTAAAGCGCTCCTTTACTGCCTCTGATCTTGCGGTTTGGTCTGCGACTTACACCAGCTATCTGGTTCTGTCGCTTCCGAATGTCTGTTGGGGGCTCAGTATTCCTCTGCTCACCTGTGTCTGTGTGTTTGGGGGCTAATGTCTGCTACTGTGCTGTTTGTTCCTTGGGCCCGTTTGCACTTGTACCCCCTGGTATCTCATGCCCTGGGGCATTGGGTTCAGGCGTCTCTGGTTTAAGGGCTGTTGATTCCGGGTAATGTGGCCATTGGCCTGGTGTTGTCCTGGTGGCTGGAGGATCAGATCCTATTGCAGGGCTCGCCCTTTGTGTCCCCGGGGTGGTTGGTCTTGATGACCGATGCCTGCGTACTTGGTTGGGGGTGTTGTTGGCTCAGGAGTCAGTGTGGGGGCTGTGGTCTGTGCTGGTGGAGAGAATGTCTTCGAATTGGAGGGAGTTGGCGGCGGTTCAGTTGGTATTGACTCTTTTTCTGCCTCGGGTCCTCCGGTGGGTCGTGTTGGTGCGATCATTCAAAGCGTTGGTGGTGTGTTCTGTCCTCCACTGCGGGAGTGTGATGGTGCCTTCCCTCTTGTTGGCTCGGCAGATCTGCCTTAGGCGGTCTTATTGTCTCTGGGTGCTTTTCATCTGCTGGGAGTTTTGAACTCGGTGGCGGATCACCTAAGTGGGGGGTTTCCCTCCCTGTCCGTGGGGTGCCTGACACAAGTGGTGTTGGGTTGCCTGATGGCCCAGTTCGGGTTCCAGTGGTGGACCCGTTTGCTGTTCCTGGGAACATCTTGAGGGTGGCGTTTGTCCTCTGGTTCGGTCTGCCGTGCTTTGGTGGGTGGATGCCCTGTCCTTCCGGTGAGTCGGGGGGGCCTGTTGTTTGCCTTCCCCCGTTGCTTTGATTCTGCGGGTCCTGCTGGAGGTCAACCTGGATTGGGCCTCGTTTGTCCTGGTAGTTCTAACTTGGTCCTGGTGACCTTGGTTCCCTCTGTTGTTGAGGTTGGCTGGGGGTGCCTTGCTGGTGGCTGCCGGTAGTCCCTTGTCCCCTGTCGTTTCCCCCTCGGTCTCGGGGGTGTCTGGTCCGCCTGCGACTGGTGGTTGCCTGTTGTATTGGTGTTCCTCGTGGCTTTGGAGTGTTCTCCTTTTGTGACTGTGTTTCTTCACGTGTCGGCACCCTTCCACTCGCGTGTCCTATGCCAGACATTGGGATTCCGTTCTGGATTGCCGACGTGGAGGTGATGAGTGTATGTCACGGGGTTGGTCTTCATTGGTGGTGGATCCGGTGCCTGTCTTGGATTTCTTGTGGGATGGCTTCAACTTTGGTCTGGCTGTGTCCTCCTTGTGAGCTCAGTGGGCGGCTGTACAGGCCTTTCGGAGTTCGGTCTGTGAGCCGGTGGTTCCCCTGGTGTCCCGCTTTATGGGGAGTGGTTGCATCCTGGAGCCTGTCATTCGGTTGTTTGCACCTGGTTGGGATCTGCCTCTGGTTTAGAGGGCCTTGCAGGGGGCTCCCTTTGAGTCTCTGCTTGAGGTTTCTTTGAGGCTTTTTCCATTCAAGGTGCTTTTCCTTCTCGCTAATGCCTCGGCTCGGCGGATTGAGGAGTTGGGCTCCTTGGTTTGTTCTGTCCCCTTTTTGCATTTTTTTCCTGATCAGGTGATTCTACGGCCAGATCCTTCAATTGTTTCCAGAGTCTTTTCCCCGTTTTCACTGCTCGGCGGATCTGGTTTTGCCTGTTTTCTGTCCGAGCCCTCTTTCGGAGGGCTCTGGTGGTCAGCTTGCTGCGTACTAACCCTTTTCGTAAGGTGGATTCCCTTTTTGTGACCTTTTGCTTGGCTGGTCGAAGTCTTCAGCCTTCTGGTGATACCCTCAGTCGTTGGCTACGGTGGGCTGTGGGGGCTGCCTGTGAGGCTTGTGGTGTGTTGGTACCTGGGTCGGTTCAGGTGAGTTCAACTCAGGCGGTGGCTGCTTCCTGGGCTTGTTTTCAAGTGGCTTCCATGGCCGTGTTCTGCAGGGCTGCTGCTTGGAATACTTCTCACGCCTTTCTGTCCCATTGTCGTTTGGTGGTGGGTGGGACTGATCGGCTGGGTTTGGGGGCACTGTGTTACGTTCTGCTCCGGTAGTGTGACTTTTGCTGTGCTTTATTTATTATTTATTTATTTATTTAGCAATTTGTATAGCGCCTGGTGACCCGAGGGCATCCCCGCGCTGTTAATATTGAGTCCTGCTGAGGGGGAGAGAGGTGGAGGGTTTATTTAGGGAACAGAAGGGTTTTAAGTTTTTTCCTGAATGTCAGGTGGTTGGGTTCCAGTCTGAGGGAGCGTGGGAGAGAATTCCAACCAGTGGACGCTTTAACAGAGAAGCGTCGGCCTCCAGTGCGTGTTCTTTTGAATTTAGGGATGTTGGCCAGGTGCTCGTTCTCCGACCGTAGGGCCCTTGGTGCAATGTAGGGGGTGACCAGACCCCTAAGGATCGCAGGTCCCGATCCGTTGATTAGTTTATGGGCCGTGCACATGGCCTTAAACTCCACCCTTTGACGGACTGGCAGCCAGTGCAGCGCCTTGATGGCGGGTTTAGCGGATGCTCTAGGAGGTACGCTCATGATTAGGCGGGCTGCAGCGTTCTGGGTTCTTTGCAGTCTCGCTAAGGTGGCTTCCGGCGCACCTAGGTAGACCAAGTTGCTGTAGTCTAGCCGTGACAATATGAGGCCCTGCACTATTAGTTTCCTGGACACGGGTGGTAGGAGGGGGAGAATTTTGCAAACAGTTCGCAGAAGCCCAAGACAGATTCCGGCGGTTTTAGCCGCTTGGGTCTTCATTGAGAGAGCGGGTTCTAGCCAGACTCCGAGGGTCTTGATTTCGTGTTTCGGGGTGGGGATTTCCCCGAACACGTCTGGCCAAATTGCCGGGGGGATGGTCGCCCATTGTTTGCCCATGAGCATCACCTCGGTTTTGGAACCGTTGAGTTTTAATGACGATTCACACATCCACCCGTGAATTTCGGTGAGACAGTTTGGTAATTTGTCTGGGTGGTCGTCAAGTTGGGAGAGGGAGACGACCAATTGTGTGTCGTCAGCGTAGCTCACGATTTTTATCCCGTATGGTGTTACCACATCTTCCAAGGGGGCCATGTACACATTAAAAAGTGTGGGGCTCAGGGAGGAGCCCTGAGGAACCCCGCTGGTGAGTGGGAGTGTGGCCGAGTGGAATTCGCCATCCCAAACCTGGAACGTGCGTTCAGTGAGAAAGGACTCTATCCATTTGAGTGCCATCCCGGTGAGCCCTGCTGCAGCCAGTCGGTGAAGAAGGACACGGTGATTGACCGTGTCAAAGGCGGCACTCAGATCCAGGAGGATCACTGCCACTGATCCCCCTGAGTCTAGAATGCGCCTTGCTTCCTCGATGACGGCAAGCAGGGCGGTGTCTGTGCCGTGTCCCGGACGGAACCCGGTTTGGGATTGCCGCAGGATGTTATTAGTCTCGAGAAATCTGGAGAGTTGACTATTCACCAGTTTCTCGGTGATCTTGCTAATCCCTGGAAGGAGTGATATGGGCCGGTAGTTTGCCATATCAGTAGGGTCGAGCTGAGGTTTTTTAAGGAGTGCCTTCACCACTGCCTTTTTCCAGCTGTGGGGGACTGATCCTTGAGCAAGTGAGCAGTTGATAAGCTCCGTGATTGTAGGGGTGATAGCGGGGGCCACGTTTTTGAGGAATCTCAGAGGAGCAGGGTCTAAAGGAGATCCACTTTTTATTTTATTCAATGTCGTTTCCACCTCGTTGGGCGTTGTAGGCTTGAATGTCTCGAGTTGGGGACGTAATCCCGTCTCATCGGGGGGCTGAATAGTGTTTCTGCGGGAAGGGGAGCTGGGGGGAGGGAGGGATGTGAGGATGCGGGCAATTTTGTTGTTGAAGTATGAGGCTAGGTCATTACTTCTATCTACCTGAGGGGTGGTGGGCGAGGAAGCGATGGGAACTTTCAGAAGCTCCTTCACAATGAGATAAGATTCCCTAGAGGAATTGGATGATTCCTTTATCCGGGTGTCATAGTGAGAGGCTTTGGAGAGCTTGATTGCGGTTTTATAGGTTTTGACTGAGGAGTGGTATGCCTCTTTGCTGGCGTTGTGCCAGTCTTTTCTCCAAAGCCGTTCAGCTCTTTTACAGTTTTTACGGAGCTGGCGGAGTTCTGGGGTGTACCACGGAGCAGAGCCGATGTTGTTGGTCTTATCTTCGCGCATTCTGAGTGGGAGCACAGAGTCAAGGGAGGTCGTGATCCAATTTCTGAAGTTGCTATCGGCGTTGTCCGGGATATTGTCGAGAGTAGGGGTGGTAGATGTCAGGGTGTTGGCCCATTCTTCTATAGGTAGTTTGGACCAAGTCCTGCCTTTAGTGAAGGAGGGAGGTTTCTGAGGTTTCTTGAGGGGTCCTGGGAGTTGGAATAGGACCAAGAAGTGGTCCGTCCAGGGAAGGGGAATGGAGTCTATTTCTTGCATCGCGGGGGTGCTGGTGAACACTGGGTCCAGCAGGTGGCCTTTGATGTGGGTGGCTCCTGAGTTAATGAGACGGAGGTCCGAGACCGCTAGTTCGGAGATCAGGTCGACTACTCCAGAATCTGCCGTGTCTTCAAAGTGGATGTTCAGGTCTCCCACTAAGATGAAGTTCGTGGCGGAGTGAGCCTGTGTTGCTACCATGTCTAGGAGGGCATTGGAAAAAGGGCCAGGGTGGTGGGGGGGACGGTAGATTAGAATCCCTGAAAGGGAGTTCATAGGGTCAAGTTTAATTGTGAATTGAAGACTTTCCGAGTCTGGGATTTGTGCATCGCTGGCGTTGCAGGTGAAGGAGTCACGGTAAATAATGGCGATGCCTCCCCCTCTGCCAAGTGGTCGAGGGAGGGATTGGATGAGGAATCCCTGAGGTGTGGCTGACACTGTGTCCGAGTCAGAGTGTGGGGTGAGCCACGTTTCCGTTAGGAAGAGAATGTCAATCTAGTCTGTTTTTGCTACTGGGTGAAGCCGATTCTTGCTTTGGTATCTGCTCATGTAGATAGGACTGGGATGGGAAGGGCTGATGAGGAGGTAATGACCGGTTAGTCACCTGTAATATTCATGACTCCGAGTCATAACCCTCCCCGTCCGAGTCCTGGTTCCCATCACTCCCTCTCTGTTCGGCTTCTTGTGCTTGGTGGTACAGGATGTGGATACGCGGGTCACTTGATTATGTGCATCAGGGTGTGGGTGTGGCCTGGAGGGAAGAGATGGGTTTTTAGTTCCTTGGGAGTTTCTGGTGGGAGGAGCTATGCTCATGTAGTTAGGACTGGGACGGGGAGGGCTACATCTCGGAGTAATGAATATTACCGGTGAGAAACCGGTCATTATAACCCTGCTTTCAAAGGTTGACTCAGCGCGACATACCATCCTAAATCTCTCACACATCACATTATTAGACTTCAGCATCTTATTCTATCAGTCTAACAAACCGACTAGATAAACCGTAAAGACCAACACACAACCTCGCGATTAAAACAACCAGTGAAACGATCGACAACCTCAGCCGGGCAGACATTGAACGTGTTCCTCCGTTCCAAAAAACTGAGAGCAAAACTCTCTTTTTTGTCAAGATGCAGCAAGAGGCCAAGTTGTTGGCAAATGTGGGTTAACATACTGTAACACCACACATAACACAAAGTAACCAAATGTGACAAAACAGCATTGAAGGGTATAGCATAACATACATATTTGTAATCTTTAGTTTGCACTCTACTGGAACTATGTGAAGTCTGCCCCCAGGTAAGTGTTTTACACAATGTGTGCTTTACTGTCAAAGTGTGTGCACATCAAACACATGTGTGGCCGCAGATAACATGGCTGTAATGACTTACCACAGAAACATGCATCACAGCAGAGTGGCGCAGCGGAAGCGTGCTGGGCCAATAACCCAGAGGTCGATGGATCGAAGCCATCCTCTGCTGGCATTTTCGACGTCAACCCTCATAGTTTAGCTTTACATTTCAATCAATCAATCAAGGGAATTTTAAGCGTGCTACTCACCCGTGAGGGTCTCAAGGCACTGAGGGAGTGAGTGGGGGGTCCGCAGATTTGTCTAGCCAAAGAGCCAGGTCTTGAGGGTCTTCCTGAAGGCGTTCAGGGAGGGGGCGCGTCTGATGTCAGCCAGAAGCTCGTTCCAGGTCTTGGATGCAAGAGAAGGATCTTCCACCTGCTCTGACGCTGCGGATGCGCATTTCATGTTGGCCCTGGATTAACTCTGTGTTTTTTTATCGTCTTTCACTCATTCACCTGTAATAAAAATACTCGTCAGTTTATCCTGTATTATGTCTCACTTCATTGGTGTCCTCAATCATTTTGCAACAAACCAAATAAATAAGATAGATTTGGGCCCTGCAAATTACTATCTGACTATACTATGAAGGTTACTTGCACAGAACAAAATTATAATTTCGGCTAAAAACATCATATTTTATTTTCTGTTCTGCAACGGGGAAGAATAAATTATCCTGGGCATCCATATAAAATGCCAAAGCACCCCCTGTTGCCCTTCGACTGTAGTATCCAACAAGAAGAGTTGAATGAGGTGGACAGAACTGGTGTTATTCAGTGTAGCTAAATCATGCTTAATTACCTAAAATATATGCAATATTACCCTTGAATTGTGCAAGAAGAGTAATTCTGCAATTAGCGCTATTTCTTAGCACAAAAATGCCCAGTCACGTTCAAAATGTACGCAAGGATGCATTTTGCACTAAGAAATGGCACTACATGCAACAGAACATGAATAGCGAACTGCCGATAGTGTTAGCTAAGTGTGATCTTGAGGTAGGATTTTCCCCAAACTTACTAGCAAAATTTAACGTTATTTTGTTTGGACAAAATGCCCCTTTGCGCTCAAAATGGATGCGAGGATGCATTTTGCGTTATGGATGCGAGGATTGATTTTGCGCTAAGAAACAGTGCTAATTGCAGCAGAATACAAATAGCGAGCCCAAGCAGCCACTCGCACTTGCTAAATGTGCTCTCACGTTAGGACAGGGATATTCAAAGTACGACCCGAGTGCCACATCCTGACCTTTAATTGCATCCCACTGGTGAACAGCAGCGCTGGGTTGTTGTTCACTTAAGAGAACAGGAGCATTAAGAAAGCTGTGAAACGGGCATACTTATTTGCACGTTAACTAAACTAAAAGTAAAGAAGCAAAGAATGTTTCCTAGACAACTTATCTTTAGCATGCATCGGCTTTGCGTTCCCCTATGCCCACCTTTCAACATCCTGACCCTTGCCCTGCTGTTGTCGGTGTGGCACCCGAAAAGTCACAGACAATACTGAAAGGGCTGGGCCCATAAGTTCTAGACCTGTTCTAGAATCACAATTCAATGGTTCTTTTTCGCAGCATGAAAGTGTAAAGGTGAGAAAAGTCGTTAGATGGCCAATCAATAAGTCAATAATTCTCCTGGACACACAGTAACCACAGACAACTACTTAAGGTTAGTTTGATTAATTACAAAGCCAAAAATAACTGAACATAAACACACCTGAATATGAAAGTGTAAAAATAAATCAGAATTAGCATGCCAAATCTGCGTATTCAATTTAGACGATGCAATACACTTAGTTCAAGAAGTAAGATGCAAAAGATCAGAAAGCATGAGTCCAAGTTTCCTTGCATTGAAGGTTGGTGAGTGAATAGCATTACATCTATCCCTACTCTAGCACTAAAGTGACATCCCTTCTTAAGCATTTTCAGATGAAGGAGTAAAAGTTGTCATTATGTGGAGTCTTCCTAAGAAGTCTCTCCACAATCAATGGGTCCTGTAGCATAAAGCTACCAAGACAGAGCTTAGTCTAAGAGGCTCTCTCTCCGAAGGCAAGGAAGAAGTGGGCACTTTCCCTACTCCCAACAACACATTATTCATGGATCACATTCCCAGAATTCAGTGCGAGTCATGCCATCTGTGCTAGGTTTGATCCTGAAGGAGGTTTTCCATGGGACAACATTGTTCTTTTCTTGATACATTTTGTCCTTGGTTCCCAGGCTTTCTCCTGTGTGAAGCACAACGACCTTCCTTTATCGACTCAAGCAACACAATTGTAACTTCTTCTCTCCTTGTGTTATTAGTAAAACAATGGCATTATTCTTAGCTAACAAGCGCTTCTTTCACCTGCAACCCAAAACATGGGGAAGAACAGATTAGACAGCATGCATGAAATTCAAACCGATAATTCAAAAGCGATAGTTTACGAGGGAACTGCATTGAGGCCTACGAGGCTCCACTAATATAAGAAAGCATCATATGAGCTTTACGAATTGGCATGGAAAAAAAGCACTTTCAAATAATGCATTTACCTACAGGTAAAACGTCACAATTAATGAGCAGATTTAGTAAATGAATAATTGTCAGATGCACAACACGAGTTCTTCACGTTAATGTTTCTGCTAGTTACATTCCCTTTCTATGTCGATTCGCCATGGACTTTTCAATGGCCTAAACATGTCACATTTTCATGTTAATACATTTCACAATTCTGACACTTTACATTAATACAACAAAGAATTATATGCAGGTGTGGTCTACACATGATTATAATGCACCCCTATAAATAAAATGTGATTTCCACTCTACCAGTTCCCCCTTCTGATGACGTTTTGTCTTCATAAAGCACTCCAAAATCCCTGCAGAGTAGACCGATCTAAACAGATGTTGTAGCTAATCTCCTCTGTTTGAGCTCTTCCAATCTCTTCAAATTCTCGTAATGACTGTCCTTCAGTCTTTCCACCCTTCTCTCTCTTTCCCTTAAGGAGTTCTCCCCTTGTGCCATTTGCATGCTCTTATCATTCCTACCAAGATGATGACACAGATTACAACAATTATTATTGGCTTCAAGATGTATCCAATAATTCCACTTCCTAAAATTAAAAACCAACTTCCAACTTCATCAAATCTCTTTCCAATCTTATCCCATTCTCTCTCAGTTGCCATAACATGTATCCCATGATTTATCTCCATTATATTACTTATATATACTTTCAGATCTTTACATTTATCAGGGATATAAGTACAGCACTGTTGGACCTTCAGCATCCGACAGACTCTGCCCTCTTTTGGCAGTAACACTTCTAATGTAAGATGGTTTTGCATCACCATTGCCCTTATCAAGACCATCTCCCCATCTATGTGTAGCAAATACTGAGCTGCTTTAACTGATAACTGATACAATAGTAGACATCTTTCTGATCTTGATGTCATCCAATGCCACTCCTAAACTAGGTATCATCGCTCCAAATGTATCTCCCACAACATCACCAATACTCAGTCCGCGTTTCTCTCTATGGTTCAATTTTCCTTCCAAACCCTCCAAATCCTCAAAATGGTATATCTTTGGAAACACAACTACCATGTAACGAGTACCATACCAACTGCTCGTAAGTTGAAAACATCTTCAACAGACCATTGACTAGAAAGATATGGCCGCACACACTCTGTACCACAAATACAGTATCACAGCGCTCTGAACTTGACGTAAGCAAAGCTTGCCTCGTTGTTCCCAAGCTAGACCTATGGGACCAGTACTTCCCTTAGCCTTGTGGGTTAACTCCTCATTGGTCCACTCAAGACTCTTATCCTTGTTATTAGACTGAACAACGAAGCCCCTACATGTATCTTCTACAAGATCTATGAATTTCTTTTGTATGTCGGTTAGTGTGCAAGTTAGGTTATGTCTGTGCGCATAAGCAGTGTCTAATGTTACTGTGGTTGCAAAATACTTTTCCCATTCTCTCTTCTTGCTTCTAATAATCATACTTGTTCAGATGTTTATATACTGGTATTTTTGTAAGTACCACATCATAATTTGAGAAGTAGTACTCGTAATGGCCTTTCCCATAAAACATACTAAGAAATAAACTACAACTAATGCCATACGTCAAGGGAAGGTGATGATATCTAATCCCCTCCTCAACTGAAGCATGCAACTACATGCACACATAACAATCTCTCACTTCCATATGATCAACGTACTCGTAAAGCCGTTTGGCATAAGCATTCAACGTATAATCACCCGCAGCCAAATCTACATGAAGAAAGAAACTAGTTTGCTCTGTTAAGCCTCTTTCAGTTTCTAATTTACCCTCTCTTGAGGCAGCAGTGGTTGATGTGGATGTCCCATGTACCCCCACTCCCTGCTCTTCATTGTAATGTGCGCTTAAAATAGACTCAGTAATAACTACAGGGATCACTATCATTACCCCTACAATAAGTCTTCCTATAATAAATTTGAGCCTCTGATTTGAATTTCCAGACTCCATTTTAAAGAAGCTCAGATTATAGCTTGTAAGAGGTTCAATACGCAGAGTCTCTTTCCCCGCCTCTTATTCTCATGTAGCAACCTTCTTTGAATCTTTGAAAATTCTTTCAACAGTCTTTTGTACAATTCTTAAACAGCTTGGAAGACTTCCCTAGCTCTTTTTCTTCTGCCAGATCGAGATTATTTGTTCGTCTTCACGCAACTTACTTACAGTTCTAAAGTCCATTTTAGATCCCTTATGAGATCACAGTTAATCTCCTCGATGGCTCTTTGCAACAATTGAGCTCTCAATGCTGCAATGTCATAAGGAGACAGTGGAGCTCCAAAGCTTGGGAACTCAATGTCTTCCAGCCACTCAACCTTGGTGGAAAAGGTACAGTCCATGACAGAAGTGCATTAGCATCGATTCCAGGAACTCTCAGCAAGACTTTGATAATCAGTACCGAAATCTCGGACCCCGCTCTCCCCTGCATTTGTAACCAGATAATTTCATATGGTAGAGGAATATCTCCGACATGTCACTCAACCTGTTCTAGACCTTCTAGCACTTCCTGTGGCATGCTCAGTTTCACACAGATCAGACTCCGAAGATTCACTTATTGGTGCAAGTTCTCCTTTGGATGCAAGTCTCTGGTTTTTCCTCATCCTTCTCACAGGCCATGTCTCACCTGCAGCATCTTTCTTCCTTAACTGCACATACCATTTGCCACACCAGTCTCTTCGGCTGAGTCAGACTCTATACCGCTCGCAACATTATCGTCTCTCTAAGAGTCTATACCAGGGTCTTGTGTAGCCTGACCCCCCATCAGCTTGATCTGGTGTGTATCCAGCCTCTTCAGGAACCTCCACAGCTTGGCTTACCCTCGCCAGTGATCCCTCGGTCATGGTTGGTAGTACTTCTGGAAGAGGTGATGTTTCATCGGAGTGACCTGTGACTCGTCTGGTATGGAAAGCATGAATCCAGTTCGGTACTCCTCCACACTTCTGTTCTGCTCGATTTTCCCGGCCTTCTTGTGAGGAAAGGTGATTGAATGTGACTTCAGTCTCTTACCATTCAAGTCTAAGGGTTAGAGTAGTGAATGGAGCCTATTTACTAGGCACTTCGACATGATCCTGTGCTCTTCCCCATAGATCAGGGCTTGCACACATAGCCTAGGGGATAGATTCGTTAGTATTAGGGATAACCTGTCCTGTAGTGAGGGTATTTCATGGAGCCGTGCTGAATTCAGGCCTGGTAGGCCTCAAACGGGAGAGACTCCATCTTTCTTTCTGCTCCGGCAGCTTGGGATGCTTCTAGGTCAAATGTAATGTTTTAGTTATGAGGTGTTATTCGCTTGGAGAGAACCGGTTCAGGCCGGCCCTTATCGAAGGATTGTATTTTTCTTCATGCCGAAGACACTACATCAGGCCGGCCGGCTGGGAACGTGTCCTTGGTACGGGGAGGTACAAGAATTTGGTGGGCGGCAGGTTACGGGCCGGAATTTTCTATGAGGAAACGCACCTCTATATTAGTGAAAGTCTGAGGCAGTTACATGTTCAGTCCGTAGGCGGCATCTAGCCGTTAGCAGTAAAGCTACTACTTATTCCAGGGAAGACAGACGCCATCTTGGAGGCGGAGAAAAACCGAGAGACAGATACTCTCCTAGCAGAATAGCCAGAGAGGAGAGAGTAGCCGATAAGGAAGAGGTCCCAGTGACTCGGAGAAGGGTGAAGGGAACAGCGCATAGTGGTGCAGACGTGTATCCGTGACTGCGGAGGTGTGACTTCCAGGCGAGCCGAGGCACAGACGAGAAGGGAACCTAGATGACCACTGAGTGCAGGCTACACACTACTAAGGTGATGTCGACCCTTTCTTATTAGAGTGCACTACTTAATCTTTCACTTTTCTTTGCAGGTTATGTGTTATATTGTAATGTTATGTGATTGCGTATGTAATGAGTAATAAAGTACCCAGTTTGTAGTGAACCAACATGTGCTGCGTGTTCTTGTATGAGAGGGTAGCCTATTCTTCTAGTCAGCTGCGGCTACATGAACAGATGTTAACCCTGATCAGGTAAGTGGTAACTGAATAAGGGAGATAGGAGCCCCTCGAACCGGAGAACAGGCTATGCTCGAACTGGCAGTCCTTGTGTGATCTGATGAATAGTGAGACTGATTCCCTTTTTGTATGTTATGGTGATCATAGGATGAACTGTCGTATGAACTGTCGTCTGGGTAGAGAGGTCTGGATCCGTATGGGATCGCGAGGCCGCCGATTGTGCTGAGACTGCCGTCTGGGTAGAGAGGTCTGGATTCGTATGGGATCGCGAGGCCGCCACTTGTGCTGAGACTGCCGTCTGGGTAGAGAGGTCTGGATTCGTATGGGATCGCGAGGCCGCCACTTGTGCTGAGACTGCCGTCTGGGTAGAGAGGTCTGGATTCGTATGGGATCGCGAGGCCGCCACTTGTGCTGAGACTGCCGTCTGGGTAGAGAGGTCTGGATTCGTATGGGATCGCGAGGCCGCCACTTGTGATACTGTCGTATGGGCAGAGAGGTCTGGATCCGTATGGGATCGCGAGGCCGCCACTTGTGATACTGTCGTATGGGCAGAGAGGTCTGGATCCGTATGGGATCGCGAGGCCGCCGATTATAAGAGGTCTTGGTATGTATAGTAGGAATTCCCTGTCCTTAGGTGGTAGATATATGTGGTTACCTATTGTAAATAGGCCCTAGGGAGGGGGAGGGGGTAACGTTCTGGCTGGGTTAGTGAGGCTCTGATGAGCGGGTTCTATCTGATCCGAAAACCCAAGCAGAACATTTGGCGTCACGAACCGTTTACGAAACCTGTGTGCGTTGTGGTTGTATCGTGTTTGCTTTCGGCGCGTGCGTGGTTTTGTTTGTATATTATTTGTATATAATTGTGTGTATAGTTTTTTCTTTTTTTTTCTTTCTTTCTTTTCCGAGATGTTTTCTAGAAAGTCGAAATCTACTTTTAAGTTGCCCGTTGATATTCCCGGCTGGGATTCAACGCCTTATGAAGCCTTAGCCCGTGAGTGGGCTGATTCTACTGGTTTGAGTGAGAATTGGAATTCTTTTTTGGAGCTGGCGGAGCCGGCTAATGTGATTACTTGTTTACAGAAGGCGCCGGTATCTAAGGGTGATGAGCTTCCCGTTTTGGGGTGCAGAGGTTGGATTGTTCTGTCTGCGTACAGGATTCTGCATGAGAGGTTGTTGAAGTTACAGAAATTGCATAAGGATGTGGAAGCGAACTTTGTTGAGATTCAGAATGCTCATACTTTGTTGCGGTGTCAAAATAAGTTGCTTGCTGACAAACTTGAGACGTACCAAACTATTGCCGAGAGGGCGGCTGTGCGAATTGCTCATTATAAATACAAGAATCGGCGTGGTCGGGTTTCGACGCGAAAGGTGCGTCTGGTCGTGGCGAAAGCCGGACTGGATTGGAATCCTGATGAATGGGATGGTAATATCTGGAACTCGAGTGATTCTCGTTCCTCGGGTGAGGAGTCTGCCAAGCGCGAGTCCTCTCGCTCCGGCCGTGATTGTAAGTCTGCTTCTTGCGCCTCTGATGGTGCACCCCGTGATTGCGCTCGTCCTTCGAGTGGGGTCCATGCTTCTTACACTGATTGTTCCTCTACGTGTACTGATCGAGCTCCTTGTGATGCTCGTCCCGCGGTCTCGGTGCATCCAGTTTTTCGGCGGAAGTTGCAGCAGGCTCCCGGTGCTCCGAATGGTATTGCTTTAGACTCTTTGGAGGATTTTACTCAACAAGAAATTAGTGATATTTTGCAGCGATTTCGGCAGCGAGCTGGTGAGACCTTACTCACATGGATGGTGCGCCTTTATGAACTGGGCGCTGCTGGCATTATGTTGGATGCTGGCGATTGTTTGAAGTTTTGTTCCTTGAGTTCGGATTCTACTGTACAGGATCATTTTCGTAACTTTAATGGTGGTGGTCAAATTACTTTGCTTCAATTGGCGACTGAGGGTTGTAATCAAAAATATCCTACTGAGTCTGACTGGCCTGTGAATGACAAACCGTGGTATACTTTGCGCGATGCTGCACAACGTCTCAAAGAGGAGGTGATGAAAATGGCAATTTTTCTGAATACTGCTGACAGGTTGCTTGATGGTTTGTTGACATCTTCTGTGCGGAATCGTATTATTCGTTCTTCCCCTGTTGCTTATAAGCAGGTCATGATGACTTTATTGATTAATCAGACTGGTAACATGTTATCTATGGTGCTGGAATCGGTACGCCAACTCGGTGAGTTGGGTGAGTGGTGTAAACCTGAACGGCAGTCCCGGCCTGACACTCGTACTCCTGGTGACAATAAACTTACTAGACGTGATATGTTTTTTGGTCTTATGGCCGATGGTGTGCGGAAGGAGGACATTGACGGTGAGACTACTTCTCGTTTGTGGGAAATGTTTCGCAAACGTGGCTTGGATCGAAAGGAGGGTGCCCGGCGTGTTCGGACGACTGAGTGTGATCG
Organism: Triturus cristatus; assembly: GCF_964204655.1. Classification (NCBI taxonomy): domain Eukaryota; kingdom Metazoa; phylum Chordata; class Amphibia; order Caudata; family Salamandridae; genus Triturus; species Triturus cristatus. Next base: position 722,953,766 of record NC_140595.1, read on the forward strand.
TGGTTTTTCTGACGGTAGCAGTGATGACGACCGCCGTGGGCGCTCTGATCGTCGTGATGATCGACGTTATGTACGTGATTTGTCCCCCCGTCGTGAGAGAGACAGAGAGAGAGAGGGGGAAAGAGAAAGGGGGAGAGATGATTATGTTAACAGCAGACGTAGAGATGATAGGGATCAATCCCCTGAGTTGAGAAGGAGAGAGGATCGACACAGATTGGCCGATCGAAACCCGCAGTACAATGCGGAGGACAGGAATCCATTTCGTAATAGAGATGGATATGAACAGGAGGTATCGATACCTGGGAAACGTGAGAGTCTTTATCCTGATTTATCCTGGTACACAGAACGCAGTAAAAATGACTAGGAAATAGGTCAAGCTGCAGTACACAGATGGGCTCACAGAGATAATAGACCCTATGTAGATATTGATATTTATTGGAGACATCGTAATGTCCAAAGGGCCCGAGCATTGGTAGATACAGGAGCGGAGGCCACTCTTATTCATGGAAAATCAAAAAAGTTTAAAGGTCAGCCTTTTACAATTACCGGATTAGGTGGAAAGGAAACTCCCGCAGTTCAAACTTTACTTGAAATGAGAATAGGTAGAATTCCTAGAAAAGAATACTCTGTATTAGTGGTGCCACTCTTAGAATTCATAATTGGAATTGATATTTTGAAAGGAATGACTTTGCACTTAGATGATGGATGTTACCAATTTGGAACTAAACATTATATATCGTCCAGGCCTGTACGGGTTGGTCGTTTAAGAATGCCCCCCATAAAAGTTCCCCAGGCGACAAAAGTGGTTTGTCAGAAGCAGTATCGTATTCCAGGTGGTCATGAAGAGATTAGTACCACTATTCAGGAGTTGGTGGATGCAGGAGTTATAACCCCAGTTACTTCTGCTTGGAATAATCCTGTTTGGCCTGTACGTAAGAGTGATAATTCTTGGCGCATGACTGTCGATTATCGAGAATTGAATAGACACACACCCTCTTTGACTGTTGCAGTACCGGATGTTATTACCCTAATTGAAAGAGTCCAAAAACATCCAGGTACATGGTATGCGTCCATTGATATTGCTAATGCTTTCTTTTCGATTCCGATTGCCCCTGAGTGTCAGGAACAATTCAGTTTTACGTGGAACGGGCGTCAGATGACGTTTAGAAGTCTTCCCCAGGGCTATGTGCATAGTCCTACGATATGTCACCGGCTGGTGGCAGAGCATTTGGCTGAGGTACCGGTTCATCCGCAAATTCAGATATGTCACTATATTGATGATATTTTGATCCAAGGCGAAACACAAGAGGAAGTTCAGACCCAATTGGACAGAGTCATTGAGTGCCTGCGTGAGAAAGGTTGGGAAATCAACCCGGATAAATTACAAGGTCCGTCCCAGGCTGTGAAATTTTTGGGTATTAATTGGCATGAGGGGCACCGAGAAGTGATCCCTCAGGTTAAACAGAAAATTCTTGATTTTGCAGTTCCGAGGAATAGGAAAGAAGCCCAAAGCTTCATTGGTTTGTTTGGTTTTTGGCGCCAGCATATTCCTCATTTGAGTCAAATATTGGCCCCTTTGTACCATGTCACTCGTAAAAAGAATGCATTTGAATGGGATAAACCACAGCAAGATGCGTTCAGTCTGGCAAAGGAAGCAATTCAGCATGCTCTGGATTTATGGCCTGTATGTGATGGTGATGTGGATTTGAATGTGTCTGTACAAGGCCTTTATGCGAATTGGAGTTTGTGGCAGAAACAAGGCAAGAGTAGAGTACCGTTATGTTTCTGGACCAAAAAGTTACCTGATACTGGTGAGCGTTATACACCTTTTGAGAAACAGTTACTTGCATGTTATTGGGCTCTGGTGGATACCGAGCAATTGACTTTGGGACATGATATAGTTTTGCGACCTGAAATTCCTATCATGCAGTGGGTTATGAGTTCGCCGAAAACTCACCGAATTGGACACGCTCAAGAGGCGAGTGTGATTAAATGGAAATGGTATATACAAGACAGGGCACGTGTGGGACAAAAAGGAGTTGCATCTTTGCATGAGCAGGTGGCACGGGCGCCATCGACTGAGACTGAGAGTGAATGTTCCGTACCTTTAGTACAGGAGTCTCCTGTTAAGTGGGGTAGACCTTTTGATGATTTGTCCGCGGAGGACAGAAACCATGTCTGGTTTACGGATGGTTCAGCAAGGTTCATAGGGACGAAACGGCATTGGAAGGCGGTGTCCTATAATCCGATCACACAAAAATTGCTGAGTACAACTGGTGAGGGTAAGAGCAGTCAATTTGCTGAACTCTATGCTGTTTATCAAGTTCTGAAACAAGAGTTACCTGGCACATGTCATATTTTCACCGATTCTTGGTCTACTGCCAATGGACTGGCAGTTTGGTTACCGACTTGGCATTCCCATAGTTGGAAATTGCATTCAAAAGAACTGTGGGGAAAAGAATTATGGCAGGAGATTTGGGAAATGCTCCCACAGAGTACTGTTACAATCTTCCATGTGGATGCTCATACCCCGATAGACTCTCTTGACAAATTCTTTCAAAACATTGCAGATGAGAAATCTAAAATTGCTGAGGCAGTGGTGGACAGGCAAGATTCTGATATTGCGGGATTGGCGAAATGGGCCCACCAGAAAGCAGGACACTTTGGAGAGAAAGCCACTAGCAGGTGGGCTGCTGATCGAGGAATTTATATTCCCCTAGATTTAATCAAAAATGTTATTCTACATTGTCCCATTTGTCAGCATATCAGGCAGCGCAAAGTGCCCCAAATTGTTAAAGGTCATTTACATCGCGGGAAATTGCCCGCTCAAATTTGGCAGATTGATTACATCGGTCCACTTCCTATGAGTAGGAATTGTCAATATGTTTGCACTATTGTTGATACATACAGTGGCCTGCTGGTGGCCCTTCCCTGTAAGCAAGCTACCCAATTGAATACTATTAAAACATTGGAATTGATTATGATGTATTATGGTGTGCCATTCCAAATTCAATCTGATAATGCATCCCATTTTCGTGGAAGATTGGTACAGGAATTCTGTGTGGAAAACAATATTGAATGGGTGTTTCATATACCATATTATCCACAGGCCTCGGGTCTTGTGGAGAGGTTGAATGGCCTGCTGAAAGATCAGTTACGTAAATTAACAGATGACAAGTATAAGAATTGGCGAGACTTTTTGCCTCAAGCGCTATTGATTTTGAATAACCGTCCTTTTCTAAATGCTGAATCCCCACTTATGCGTTTGTTTCCTCCGAATGTTGATGCTAAGCCCAATGAAATCAGAGAGACTGTGATGTACTGGGAAATTACTCCCGGAGCTTTGGCTCCATGTAGAGCGACCCCAGGGTCGGCAGGTTTAGACTTGCATGCCATGGATGACACCGTTATAAAAAGTAAGAATCGAGTCATCATTGAAACTGGTGTTGGTGTTCATATACCAACTGGGAATTTCGGATTAATCGCCCCTAGATCGGGGTTGGCTGTAAAAGGCGTTCAGGTGCATGGAGGAATCATTGACAGTGATTATCAGGGAGAGATTAAGGTGCTCCTGCTGAATAGCAGTGAGGTTGACTTACTGATACATCAAACTGACCGAGTGGCTCAATTGCTAATAATGCCTGTTTTCAGTGGTGAGATCACAAAAGGCACTGCCCCAACGTTGCTAACTGTACGAGGCCAGAAAGGTTTTGGCTCCACAGATAATCCTGGGGCCAGAGTTTGGGTGCAGTCGCCTAAGAATCCCCCTGAACAAGCAGAGGTCATTGCAACCGGTCAAGACAACACCATTTTAGTTATGAGACCAGGGAAAGATAGCTGGGAAGCAGTCCCGGCTGACAAATGTTACTTACGAGAATGAATAATGCCTGTATTTGATTCTCTTTCAGATCATTCTTTGGATTGTTGCTGCAGGATGTGTCGGCGTTGGACTCCTTTTGGGCTGGTACGACGAGAGAGGAGGGATCCCATCAACCCGGGCTGAGTTGAGAACCCGAGTGTCGCGTTCCTTCGCTGCGTGGGATTCGTCGTCGAACTTTTGGACTACGTTAGCCAAACGAGTGACTAAAGCCCCTCATTTCTGCTTGACACCGATGAGATCGGTGACTGACATTCTAGCGACTTGTTTAGTTGCTGTCCCTGCTTCATTGGAGACTTTGACTCATATTTTCAATATATCGAATGCTCGCCCCAATGTTCTTCTGGGCGATTTTGCTACCTATGAGTATTACCCCTTGTGTACTGTACTGTCAGACCCGATACCCCCCATCCAGTCCCAAATAGTTACCTATAATATCACACAGGGTGATTTGTGTTTTTTCCTTACTTGTGATCCTAGTGCGATTTCTGAATGTATGCGTTTAAGATTGAAAGGTGCCACTTCATTCACCGCTCATGAACGAACTTTGTGCCTTCAAAGGACACCGAAAACATGTACTTCTGTTCAGAATAACATGACTTGCAAGAGTTTGGTAGTTACCCCCAGTCATTATCGCACAATGTTACTACCTGCCGGATGGCTTTTCTCATGTGGTAATACTTCCTGGCCATATATCCCCGCAAATATTTCTGGAGGCCCTTGTGCCATTACTAGACTGAGCTTGTTAATGTTTTCATCACATCCGAATGCCAACTCTCGTGTGATTCGAGATACAGTGAGGTTACAGGAGGATTGTGACTCATCTTTGCATTTATATTCCAAGTCTGAATACCTTAGCCTGGCTATTTCAATTGTTGGTGTTCCTGCTTTGGCAGTTTATAATGCCAAATCTATTGGGAAAATGGCCTGCTGGATGGTAAAATCCATTAATCATACTTCTACAGTCCTGTCTGACATGCTATTAGACGCCCAGGGTGAACGTAGAGCTATCTTGCAAAATCGAGCGGCCATTGATTATCTTTTGCTTAAACATGGACACGATTGTTCTGATTTTGAGGGTCTTTGTTGTTTTAACTTGTCTGATCATACAAAATTCATTCAAGCTCACATTGATAAACTACATGACTTGACAGAAGAAGTTAGAAAACACATTGACCAGGGCTGGTTTGACTGGCTCTTTAATTGGTTACCTGATTTGCATATGTTACGTCAGATATTAGGAGGTATTCTGGTTACTATCGGCATTTTGATTTCTATCTGTTGCTTTATTCAGTGTATTCCTTCACTACTTCAATTCTGCACACCTGGTACTAGACATCGATCAGTTAGTTTTGTTTCATATTATTCTTCCACAGATATTAGTTCTGTTTAATGAATGTATAATAGACTGAAGTCAAGGGTGAAATGTTCTGCTCGATTTTCCCGGCCTTCTTGTGAGGAAAGGTGATTGAATGTGACTTCAGTCTCTTACCATTCAAGTCTAAGGGTTAGAGTAGTGAATGGAGCCTATTTACTAGGCACTTCGACATGATCCTGTGCTCTTCCCCATAGATCAGGGCTTGCACACATAGCCTAGGGGATAGATTCGTTAGTATTAGGGATAACCTGTCCTGTAGTGAGGGTATTTCATGGAGCCGTGCTGAATTCAGGCCTGGTAGGCCTCAAACGGGAGAGACTCCATCTTTCTTTCTGCTCCGGCAGCTTGGGATGCTTCTAGGTCAAATGTAATGTTTTAGTTATGAGGTGTTATTCGCTTGGAGAGAACCGGTTCAGGCCGGCCCTTATCGAAGGATTGTATTTTTCTTCATGCCGAAGACACTACATCAGGCCGGCCGGCTGGGAACGTGTCCTTGGTACGGGGAGGTACAAGAATTTGGTGGGCGGCAGGTTACGGGCCGGAATTTTCCATGAGGAAACGCACCTCTATATTAGTGAAAGTCTGAGGCAGTTACATGTTCAGTCCGTAGGCGGCATCTAGCCGTTAGCAGTAAAGCTACTACTTATTCCAGGGAAGACAGACGCCATCTTGGAGGCGGGGAAAAACCGAGAGACAGATACTCTCCTAGCAGAATAGCCAGAGAGGAGAGAGTAGCCGATAAGGAAGAGGTCCCAGTGACTCGGAGAAGGGTGAAGGGAACAGCGCATAGTGGTGCAGACGTGTATCCGTGACTGCGGAGGTGTGACTTCCAGGCGAGCCGAGGCACAGACGAGAAGGGAACCTAGATGACCACTGAGTGCAGGCTACACACTACTAAGGTGATGTCGACCCTTTCTTATTAGAGTGCACTACTTAATCTTTCACTTTTCTTTGCAGGTTATGTGTTATATTGTAATGTTATGTGATTGTGTATGTAATGAGTAATAAAGTACCCAGTTTGTAGTGAACCAACATGTGCTGCGTGTTCTTGTATGAGAGGGTAGCCTATTCTTCTAGTCAGCTGCGGCTACATGAACAGATGTTAACCCTGATCAGGTAAGTGGTAACTGAATAAGGGAGAGAGGAGCCCCTCGAACCGGAGAACAGGCTATGCTCGAACTGGCAGTCCTTGTGTGATCTGATGAATAGTGAGACTGATTCCCTTTTTGTATGTTATGGTGATCATAGGATGAACTGTCGTATGAACTGTCGTCTGGGTAGAGAGGTCTGGATCCGTATGGGATCGCGAGGCCGCCGATTGTGCTGAGACTGCCGTCTGGGTAGAGAGGTCTGGATTCGTATGGGATCGCGAGGCCGCCACTTGTGCTGAGACTGCCGTCTGGGTAGAGAGGTCTGGATTCGTATGGGATCGCGAGGCCGCCACTTGTGCTGAGACTGCCGTCTGGGTAGAGAGGTCTGGATTCGTATGGGATCGCGAGGCCGCCACTTGTGCTGAGACTGCCGTCTGGGTAGAGAGGTCTGGATTCGTATGGGATCGCGAGGCCGCCACTTGTGATACTGTCGTATGGGCAGAGAGGTCTGGATCCGTATGGGATCGCGAGGCCGCCACTTGTGATACTGTCGTATGGGCAGAGAGGTCTGGATCCGTATGGGATCGCGAGGCCGCCGATTATAAGAGGTCTTGGTATGTATAGTAGGAATTCCCTGTCCTTAGGTGGTAGATATATGTGGTTTTATACTCACTAAACAGAGAAACGCTCCACAAAATTCATTCCTCACCGTTTATTGTGATAGTGAAGAGCACAATACTATCCCTATTATCACATAAACCTAGAGTGTTATTTAGAAGGAAAAGACATTATTCTTAAAATACTGCCCTCACACACTTTGCAGTGTCATGCTTCATCATTGGGCCGCGTCGAACGCCCCCGTGCAGACCAACACAGTGGGCGGAGCGCAATGTTTTTTGTAAGATGAAGAATAAAGTGGTGAGGTGACAAAACAGAAAAAGGGGTTTGGCAAAATAGAACAAATAGTGTCTACAGTAAACAGAACAAGGACAATATTCCCTAAAGGAGGGACCACAAAAGTGCAGACATATATAGTAAAACTGTCTAGGAGGGGACTTGCTTAAATTTTATTCCTGTCACCCCCTGACAGGATTAAAAGTAACTGGTCAGGATTTTTTTAAGGGAGGTACAAGCCCCTAAATCCCTGCTGCTATTACCAACATGTTTCTGCCCAAATCAAACGCTCATAAGAGTCGTGCAGGCATTCATCAGGGTGTTGGTCCCTTGGTTCTTTTTCTTGGTCTACCCCCAACTAGGGGATTCGTTACCTTCTACTGAGAAACGGCCAGTCGCCTTTAATACTTCAGTACTCTGAATGGTTTCCGAGAGTGAACAATTATCTGAAAGAGAGTAGAACATACTTAATCGTTCCACTCCTCTACACCCCCTTGCATTACTTTAAGAATAAGAACTATCCTCACATCTCTTATGCCACAGATCGTCATGTCTCCCAAGCGTGTACACCACACAACACCCCCCCGTGAGAACTTTTATTCTTCACACAGGTCAAAGACCTCACGTATTCATTGTACACGTAGCGTGATGGAAAAAGATGTGATTCCCCATTCCACAACACCACGAGTGTACACGTCTATATACACAGTAACTACATTACATCATGCTGTTAATTATTTGTCATCCACAGCACATGCTGGTTCTGCTGGATATGAACCAAAATAAAGAAGGACTTACAAGGGTTTATTGGAAAATCTCCAAACCCGGGACCGGTGAGAGGCCGTGGTCCTATAGTCACACTCTGTATACAAAGGAAGGAAGTCAAAATGCATAATAACATCAATTCCCTCGTATTATGCCAACACCGCTTCTCTTTCATCATCAGACCACTCGTATCACTTACTACTCCAAGAACGCACGGCACTAATCGTCCCAACAGCGGTCCTCCGTCGCCGGAGACAGAGACGAATTCTCTTCAATTTAAAGACAGCGTATTGATTATTCCTTCCGGTGGGAGGGCTCTGAGTACACATGATACCGCGTAGTTCCGGCCGTCTGAGACTACGCGAGTGAAAAGAGAAGACGGACCAAGTACGGACGGGAGTCTATTGAGTGAGAAAACCACCCGCCGACATCTTGGAGGTCCTGTATCCCTCGTAAAAAGTCGGGGCTCCTACATGGGTGTCTGTATTCCCAATAGTGGGAGTACCCTCTCGGTGATATCTTTATATAATAATGATTTCAGGCAAACTGAACTCATTCTCGGTTTCCCCACATACGGAAAAATGAGCGATCATAATTCATGTTTACACCCGCACTAAGTGTGAAAAGTGACCAGAAGGCGCTCTCGCATACAAGCACAGTGGTGATTGAATGAAGTGGTCAATAATTGAAACCATCCTGCAGGTGCAACTCCATTTCATGATGCTATTATTTTCTCAGGTGTTGAGCTACACTGCATCAACAATACTCTCAATACAACTGACTCCACTGAAATAAATCATTTTTTACCCAACCCATATAAATGGAACCATGGGATGGAATCATTTAAACCCACTATACTGCTTTTTAGTCTGTCTACCCAACGTTGTTCCCTACAAAACAGGAAGTTAGCAATATCTACTGTATTGGGTGGTATAAAGGGTTTGTCCAGCACCGTCCACCTCAAGTCATGTTCACTATGTTTTTGTTGGTGAAAATGTGCAGTAAGTTTTGTGTTTGTTTTTAAAAATGATTTATTTCAGTGGAGTCAGTTGTATTGAGAGTATTGTTGATGCAGTGTAGCTCAACACCTGAGAAAATAATAGCATCATGAAATGGAGTTGCACCTGCAGGATGGTTTCAATTATTGACCACTTCATTCAATCACCACTGTGCTTGTATGCGAGAGCGCCTTCTGGTCACTTTTCACACTTAGTGCGGGTGTAAACATGAATTATGATCGCTCATTTTTCCGTATGTGGGGAAACCGAGAATGAGTTCAGTTTGCCTGAAATCATTATTATATAAAGATATCACCGAGAGGGTACTCCCACTATTGGGAATACAGACACCCATGTAGGAGCCCCGACTTTTTACGAGGGATACAGGACCTCCAAGATGTCGGCGGGTGGTTTTCTCACTCAATAGACTCCCGTCCGTACTTGGTCCGTCTTCTCTTTTCACTCGCGTAGTCTCAGACGGCCGGAACTACGCGGTATCACGTGTACTCAGAGCCCTCCCACCGGAAGGAATAATCAATACGCTGTCTTTAAATTGAAGAGAATTCGTCTCTGTCTCCGGCGACGGAGGACCGCTGTTGGGACGATTAGTGCCGTGCGTTCTTGGAGTAGTGAGTGATACGAGTGGTCTGATGATGAAAGAGAAGCGGTGTTGGCATAATACGAGGGAATTGATGTTATTATGCATTTTGACTTCCTTCCTTTGTATACAGAGTGTGACTATAGGACCACGGCCTCTCACCGGTCCCGGGTTTGGAGATTTTCCAATAAACCCTTGTAAGTCCTTCTTTATTTTGGTTCATATCCAGCAGAACCAGCATGTGCTGTGGATGACAAATAATTAACAGCATGATGTAATGTAGTTACTGTGTATATAGACGTGTACACTCGTGGTGTTGTGGAATGGGGAATCACATCTTTTTCCATCACGCTACGTGTACAATGAATACGTGAGGTCTTTGACCTGTGTGAAGAATAAAAGTTCTCACGGGGGGGTGTTGTGTGGTGTACACGCTTGGGAGACATGACGATCTGTGGCATAAGAGATGTGAGGATAGTTCTTATTCTTAAAGTAATGCAAGGGGGTGTAGAGGAGTGGAACGATTAAGTATGTTCTACTCTCTTTCAGATAATTGTTCACTCTCGGAAACCATTCAGAGTACTGAAGTATTAAAGGCGACTGGCCGTTTCTCAGTAGAAGGTAACGAATCCCCTAGTTGGGGGTAGACCAAGAAAAATAACCAAGGGACCAACACCCTGATGAATGCCTGCACGACTCTTATGAGCGTTTGATTTGGGCAGAAACATGTTGGTAATAGCAGCAGGGATTTAGGGGCTTGTACCTCCCTTAAAAAATCCCGACCAGTTACTTTTAATCCTGTCAGGGGGTGACAGGAATACAATTTAAGTAAGTCCCCTCCTAGACAGTTTTACTATATATGTCTGCACTTTTGTGGTCCCTCCTTTAGGGAATATTGTCCTTGTTCTGTTTACTGTAGACACTATTTGTTCTATTTTGTCAAACCCCTTTTTCTGTTTTGTCACCTCACCACTTTATTCTTCATCTTACAAAAAACATTGCGCTCCGCCCACTGTGTTGGTCTGCACGGGGGCGTTCGACGCGGCCCAATGATGAAGCATGACACTGCAAAGTGTGTGAGGGCAGTATTTTAAGAATAATGTCTTTTCCTTCTAAATAACACTCTAGGTTTATGTGATAATAGGGATAGTATTGTGCTCTTCACTATCACAATAAACGGTGAGGAATAAATTTTGTGGAGCGTTTCTCTGTTTAGTGAGTATAAAACGTTAGTTAGGGGAGTCAGAGAAGGCTCAATTTCTCCCTTATTTCTCTCTTTTGTGATATTATTAGATATATGTGGTTACCTATTGTAAATAGGCCCTAGGGAGGGGGAGGGGGTAACGTTCTGGCTGGGTTAGTGAGGCTCTGATGAGCGGGTTCTATCTGATCCGAAAACCCAAGCAGAACAACTTCACAGCAGTATTCGTCACCAGTATCTCTTGGTATGGCCCATGCCACCGAGAGTCAGGACAGCTTTTCCTCACATGCTTTCTGACAAGCACCCAATCACCTGGGCTCAAGTTGTGGCAGAGGTCTTTTGAGGTCTGTGCAGTCGCAGCTTCAACCTGATGAGACACAGAATGACCCACAGCAGCCAATCCTTTACGGTAGTCAAGGATCAAGTCATCTGTGATATTTATCAAAGCAGTCGCAGGCACAGCAGGCAGACACATTGCTCTTCCCTCAATATCTGATGAGGTGATAACCCAGTTCTCCTGTCAGGAATGCTGTGCAAACTCATTAAAACAGGAGGCAACGCATCAGGCCATTTCAAGGATGTTGAAGCATACGCTTTAGCCAGTCTCAATTTCAAGGTTCCGTTGATTTGCTCCACCATGCCTGATGCCTCTGGTCTGTAACTACAATGTAATCTTTGATCCACACTCAAGGCGGTGCACAGTAATTTCATGACTTCGTCATGGAAGTGCATACCTCTATCCGATTCCAATGTAGTTGGAAATCCGAATCAAGGCATGAGTTCCCTCAACAATAATTTCGCTACTGTGAGACTATCACACCTTCTAGTTGGATAAGCTTCCACCCATCGAGAAAACATGCACGCAACAACCAGGATGTATCTCAACCCATGACATACAGGCATCTCAACTAAATCCATTTGGATCCGATTGAAGGGATCCCCTGATCTGCCAATGTGACTCAAGGCAACAACTGTCTTTCCCAGCATTCATTTGTTGACACATGACACAACGATGACACACTGCTTCTGCAATCACTCAAAACCTCGGATTAAACCACGTCTGTGTGAACAATATTATCATCGCATCCCTCCCTATGTGAGCTGCTTCATGAATTTGCCTTGCCATTAGGTAAAACAGACAATCATGTAACACTGCCTTGCCATTTGCTGACACCCATATGTCATTCTCTCCCTTCTCACGGCCTACTCTGATGTGACCCGCTTGTTCCTTGTTCATGGCTTCCTTTTGAAAATGTCTGACTTCATTCCATGTGTCTACAATCGCTATCATCATGCTGAGTTAGGTCTTCTCTGTACTCTCGTCAGTATATTACCCATTGAAAACGCATGCATGTGTAGCACAAAAATGAGCAACCTCATTGGTGTACCTATTTCTTGTTGTAACAAATTCATCTCCTCTTCCATGGGCTGCACACTTAACGACAGCCACTTCTCTTGGTAATTGCAGCGCTTTTAGCAGTTGTCTCACATACTCCCTGTTCCTGATTGGAGAACCTGATGACGTTAGGAACCCTCTCTGTGACCATAGCTGTCCAAAGTCATGAACCACACCAAAACCGTACTGGTTATTGATAGAGATGGTGATTCGGATCTGCTCAGAAACTCGATATGCACGGGTCAAAGCAATGGCTTCAGCCACCTGTGCAGCGTGTACTCCCTGTAAACAAGCAGCTTCCACCACTCCAGACATGGTACAGACAGCAAACGCTGCTCTCAGATTGCCTTCATTGTCTCTTAGGCAGGAACCAGGAACAAAAAGAGGTTAATCGGGATCAGGCAATTGTTCATCGACAGTGTCAGGTCTGGGCTTCATGCCAAGCTCAGTGACATCCAAACAGTCATGGTCTCCACATTCTTCCCCATCAGCGTTTGGAACAGGTAACAAGGTAGATGAATTTAATACAGAACGCCGCTTCAGGGTCACCTTCTCTGCAGCGAGCAACACTTGCTCATATCTTGTCAACCTGTTATTTTTCAAATGCTGTGTTTTGGTTTGCGTCATCAGGAGCTCAACTGAATGCGGTACATATACAGTAAGAGGATGACTCATCACAATGCTCTCCCATCATACAATACTGACACCTATTGCAGCAACGGATTTAAGACATCCTAGCAATGCTGAAGCTATAGGATCTAATGTAGCCGAGAAGTAGCCCACTGGTCTACAGGCACCTCCATGTGTCTGGCTGACTACAGAGAGAGTGCAACCTTGCCTCTCGTGGCAGAACAGCGAAAACGCTTTGTTGTAATCAGACATTCCTAAAGCTGATGTGCGACACAGGCACTCTCTCGACTCTAGGAAGGCAAGCAGACAGTCGTTATCCCATGATACCAGATCACACACATCCTTGTGGTTCAGCATCTGTAAAGGCTTTGCCATTAAAGAAAAATTTGGAATATATTGCTGGCAATAGCCAACCATTCCCAAAAACATCCTGACCTCTTTCTGAGTACTAGGTGGATTCACTTTCATGATCACCGCCACTCGCTCTTGTGACACCTTCCTCTTGCCTTTTTCAATTCAGTGACCCAAATATTGGACCTTATTTAGCCAGCATTGAATCTTACTTGGAGACACCTTCTGCCCATTATCATCCAGATGGTTCAGTAAGGCGATAGTATTGTCCTTGCAAGCCTCCCAAGTTTCAGACGCCACAAGGAGGTCATCTACGTACTGGACTAACACTGAGTTTCGGGGCAGAATCAAGCTCTCAAGGTTCTTCTTCATGACCTTTCAGTATATCCTTGAGGGATATGACACCATGTGAAGACACGAGTCTCCAGACAGAAAGCAAATGAAAATTGTCTCTCCTCCTTCAGTGGAATGGAGAAAAATGCCTGACAGAGGTCAATGACTGTAAACCGCTCAGTTTCACAAGGGATCTCGAATAGGATCACAGAAGGATTTAGTACCACATGACAACTTGCACTCACTATGTTATAGACCTTTCTAAGGTCCTGATCAATGCGATACTTCCCACTCGGCTTGTGCAATCCCGTGATAGGCGAGTTGCACAGACTTCCCATGATTTCCTTTAGGATGCCATGCACAATCATAGACTCAGTTACAGGTGTAATCCCTGCCACTGTTTCTGGTGTCAGATTGTACTGAGGTGTTCTGCATTAGGCTTGAACTGTATGCAGATTGGCTCCACTCCTTGGATCAGTCTGATTTCCTCCCCAGAGAAATTCCATATCACTGGACATAATGTGTCTCTCAAATCCAGCGACATGTCTTCCACTGTCAGTAATGGCTGTGTAATGGTTCTGATTAGCCAATTTGAAAGCAATGTCCTCGTAATTTGTCTGCAACTCAATTCCTGTTGGCGTGCAATAGATTGTGAAATTCAATTTGCACAAAAGATAACGCCCTAACAAACAGACTGGACTTCAATTACACACCACGAACTGATGGTGCTCTTGAAAGGTTCCGATTTTCACTGATGCCTCCTCTGTTAAAGGGTCCGTCATCCTCTTGTTAGAAACTCCCAAAACTTGGATCGATTTTCCAAAGAGGGGCTGGTTTGGAGACACTGCAGATCTCACAGTAGAATGGGTAGCACCAGTATCAATCAATAATGTAATGGGCTGACCATCTACATCTGCTTCTATATATGGCCCACTCTAGTCTACCTCTAAGACTCAAAAAGTGTACAGTCTTCCTCCCCCCTTAGGCACCATCATAAGGACGGATCTGGATCAAATCCGTCCACAGTTTCCATCAAAGACATCTTGTGATTCGTCTGATTGCCCTGTGGAATTCTTGGAGGTTGAGGCACTTGCACTAACTAGTTCTGATTCCCTCCTGCATTAAGTAATCTTGGCCTAGTCACTGACGGTAACTGATTCACTCCATCTGCCATCTGCACAGTTCTCCTCCCTGCTCCTGGTTTGCAGGATTAGGGCGACACTCACACTTATAATGCCTGATCTTGTGACAAAAATGACAGGCAGTGGTCTTCTTTAGAGCCGCAACATCTATCCTTTTCTTCGGATCTATAGGGATGCCTTTCCTCTTCCCTGTCCCGTCGACCCTGCAACTCACAGTTCTTTGACACCTCCTGAGACATTCCCTTGATCACGAGCTATAATTACCATCATTGCCTACACCTGCTCTCCCTTTTGAGCATTTCCCATTTGGACCAGCATCAATTCCTCCTTTATCCTCCTATGCTTAGACTCAGAGTCCACCTCATCACTGCAGTACCTGGCATACCGTAGGATTTTGTGGATGGATTTGTTTTGCCAACAAATTAGGTGCAGTTGGATCATGAGGCTGATCTACAGTCTTAATCCAGTCACAAATTTGGATACAAACTGTCCCATGTCTTTAGGGTTGAGCATATTGAACCCACTGTACTGCTTACCTCTGTGGAAATGTGGATTTTCCTGATCAGTTATGTCCCCTATCTTGGACCCCAACGGTTCTATGTGCATGTCACAAGTACATGTATGTTCCCTCCAGTTCCAGTTTCCAAAACGCAAACATATGTGCGTCCACCGTCAACATGTTCTCTGTCAGATCCGCCATCAATGGGCTGGATATTCGATTCCTAAGTATGAAAGGCCACCGACTTTATATGGCTAAGTTACTCCATTTTTACAGTTCAGGCAAGTAGGCCCGATTCTGTCTTCAAAACCTTCCCTGCTCTCTGTCTCTGACAGCTTCAGCTTGAGCTCGCATCTGTATCCATGAACTTTGTCCTACTCCCTGTGCAGCTAACGGTGCCTGCCTCGGCCAGTTTTGCCTGCCTGCCAAGAAGCTGTATTTCACCTTCGAATTATCTACTTTGCTCTTCAGCCGATGCATTCCTGTCTAGTGATTTAGGTAAACATTTCCTTTAGCTCACAAGCAAAGGACTCGGCCTTTCCGTCCTCCTGCAAGTAATTCATAGCCCTGTTGCCATGGAAAGTTTTCTGCCCCTCGCATCTCATATAGACACTTAGACGCTTGTACACGCACACACAGTCAGTATAGAATAGATTCTGTCCGAGAGTCTTTTCTTGTGGATAACATAGTTCTCTAAACATAGGATGTTAGATATGATTTGGGATTAGGTTGACTTGACCCCCCAGACTTCTCGTCTCCACATGTAGAGCTAAATGTCAAGTCCCCTTCACCCCCTAGTTGCACGTCAATCACACGTCATGCTGCTGCGCGCGCATCTATGTTAAGTATTATCTTATAGATCCACCTATGCATGATAATCAGAGCCAATCATGTTTCTTTCTGCTCCTTATTACGCCTAGTTTCGATTACGTATCACTATGTCATTTCTCTTATCAATTGTTACGCCTTTTGCATTCGTTTCATTGTAATGTATGACCTATAAAAGTTACTTCTTGTCAATAAAGTATTGTACTTCACTTCCTGAACCCTCGTGGTGACGGAACCTGAAGGCCGCCACTCGAGTCGGCCATTTTGGAATAAAGCCCATTCAGAAAATCTCTTATACCACGGATTCTGCCTCTTGTTATTCTGAGCTATTTTTCTTTATTTTAGATTCCGTATGAAATTCAGTCTAGGTAAAAACAGATATATTTACCACATAATGGCGCCCGAATAGGGACACTTTCTCATCTCACGCGCCGGCGGTGCGTTGCAGGCCCGGTCTCCTGCCACAGCTGGACGGACCATAAACGCGTACCAGCAGGATTTCCTGTAAGCTCCCTCCGGTCAAGCGGGGGCGACTGAGGCTGCGATCAACCCAGACGAGGCGGTGAGAAGTGCGAAGTATCCCGACCAGAGCCTAGCTGAGAGAGCAAGATCCGAGGTATACAGAGGCCCACCAGGTTTTCGAAATCCCGATGTCCAGAGGGTCCGCTATCCGCAGTCATCGAGTCCCGTCCATTCTCTGAGGCCTTCCGTTTCAAGGAGCTACTCGGTGAGTACCATCGCCGGGGAGGCGTGTTGACGCGCACATAGGTTGTGCCGGTCAAGACGGATTTGGGTACACAAATCCGGTCTGCACTGTTTAGCAGTGTATATGTACTGTTTAGCAGTATATCAAGTATTCCGAAGTATCTAGTTATTGTCAAGAATTCTGCTTGGTGATTAGTTATGCAGACTGTCATCATTGTTGGTCATTTTTAAAGGTTAAAATGTTTAATGTTTAATGTTTAATGTGTTAAAATGTCCTGCATATTGTGGTATGAATGATTGTTCATTGTTGTACTTTTTATTAAGTGTGTTCAAGATTAAGTATCAGATCAGTTGTCAAGATGCCGCTCTTCTCGAAGTTAAGACAGATTACTACTAGAAAAGGGGTGCTTGAAGAAGCAGTTCCTATTCCTCCTAGGGACACTCCAGGGCATTTTATGTATCACAAGCATGGCTTAGATGCCATATTGTTTCTTGATCTATGGGTAGATTATACCAAGGAATTGCCGGAAAGTCAAAGGTGGCCCGCAGCGGGAACCTGGGATGCAGAGTGCATCATGAAAGTGGAGGAAGAGTTATGGAAAAGAAAAGTCAGACAGTCACAGAAAGACGCTGTTGAGTTATGGCGTAAAGAATCTCATAGACGTACAGAAAAAGCACGTAGACAAGAAGAGAGGAGTAAAGAGAGTTCAAAGGAAGTTCAAGAAAATATATTAATTGAGGAAGGTATCCGAGTGAAATCAGAACAAATAGATAGACAAAGAAACGCTCTTATGAGTGGTATGTATCCCCTCCTAGCCGAAGGACTACCTAAGGCTGTTCCAGAGATGCCAAAAGACTTGCCACCCCCATTATTTCCAATTAAGGTACATCCAAAAGGGCATCCCAGAACCGCAGAAGATGTTTTTCTTTCCTCATATCTAGATGACGCAGCTCCCGAGTATGCTAACCCCACACCACATAGACCGTCTGGCGGAGGGGTTCAACGTCAGGATCAGGTATCTGTCCCCGTGCAACAGCAAGTCCCGACACGAGCTCCGGCAAGCACATCTGTTTCCGCATCTGTCCCCGCAATCGATTCTACAGTGGTATCGACACCTATAGTTGCTGTGTCACGTTCGACGAATCCATTCACACCCGACGCCCCTGAAGGGGCCACGGGAGGTGCAAGCAATACTTTTACGCCACCTAGAATAAATAAACTTGTTTTTCAAGAATCAGCGCATTCACGTACACCCAAATTCGTAAGTGAACGTACGCTTAAGGAACTCCTTATAGATTGTAGATATGACCCGGTGGTCGGTAAAGAGGACGAAATGGTCCTGGCATCATTACGTATCAGACGAGCCGCAGAGTATTTAGCGAGGTTACCAGGAATGACTACGCATCTAGATAACATATATCATTTTGTCCAAACAGGGCGAGACCCAGAATGTATTAACAGAGCTATGGAATTCCAGAAAGTAGAGATACAGGGGGAACTGTTACGTTTCCTCATAAACTGTGTGATCAGAAATCAAGACCGTCCGGGGGTAGACCCGAATACAATGCTTATTCTTACAAGATGGAGCCAGAATATATCAGAAGGGAGACACGATAAGAAAAACTGTATAATAGCCATGTGCCGAAAAATCCGTAGAGAAATAGAACGTATTCACGAAAAAAGATTGGAAACAGACGAGTTCGAGCAAGATGAAGTATCCGAATCAGGGAATTCCGCAAGACAGTCAGAAACCATAGCATACGTAGGCAGAGGAAGATCCTGTGCTAATACTAGATGCTTTTCTGATCCCATACACTCAGAATGTCCAAATGATAGCAGAACGTATCCGACGCCTGTAATAAATTTGAAGTCTCCTGAACATTTGTTCCAAGCCGCAGATAAACTACTACGAGAACGAAGGGGTTACCACCTCCTCGATTCCATGGATGAGCAAGAATTGGCCAGATCAGCCATTCACTGGATTGACAGTCCTGAAAAATACGGTGATGAGACCGTAGCACACACGTTTTTTAACCTTAGTGCAGATGAACAACGTTTAGCTGGAATCTATATGATTCAGCAACTCCTTATACTATATAAGAGCCAACATGCTGACCCTGGTCCTTTACCTGATATATTAACGGAACTACTCACGAACAGATGGAGAGGTTCTAGTAACAAGTTAATTAAAGAAATATTAGTGTCACGTAAACAGTATGTCCTTTTTGTAAGTCCGGATTCTTTCTCGCTGCCCCGCAGAGAAAGAACGCCGTATTATATGGATAGACAAAATCCCTTACGAGAAGTGCACCCAATAAAAGGCGAAGACAATGAGTTTCACCGTGTATTTGTATACACACCCATATCAAAAATTGAATTGTTAGAAATGAAGAAAGTAGTACCAAGTCATGACAAAGACCCAGCGGGTTTCCACCGAGAAATTAAGGACATGTTGCTGATGGGAGAGTATACCTATCCTGATATTATGACGATATTAAAGGTGCTCTTACCTGCTGGCATTTATGAAAAACTGAAAGAAAAAGAGTGGGAAGTGGGAGACCAAAAGATAGATTGGACAGCATTAGAAACGGAAGAAAAGGCCCGAGCTGCAGGTTCAGGGCTCGGGGATAAAGTCAAAGCATTACCAGGTTTACTAGTACAAGTACTGCCACGTTTATTAACTACGAAAAAGGAAGATTGGGGTGCAATCACGGCCTGTAAACAAAAGCATGATGAAGACACAAGTGACTATTATGCCCGATTTGAAAAATGTTTTGGAATAAATAGTGGTATAAAAACAAGTAGTGAGTCGTATCCACATTTATTTGTGACAAAATTAGTAGAAAATGCTTTACCTCCAGTAAAGAATAGAATATTGAAATTCGAGAGTACCTGGCAAAGTAACACTCCGTCACAAATGCTACAAATGTTACAGTATCATCACAATAGAATTAGAGATGAACAAGAACACGAACAAAGACGTATGAAAGATACAAAAATGAAAATGCTAGTGTCTCAGACAGTACCGGCTGAAGGACATAAAAAGGGTATGACACATTCCGATTCAGCAGGACCGGTAAAAGAGACATGCAATTATTGCAAAAAGCCAGGTCATTACGTACACGACTGTCCAGTTTTAAAACATAATATCGCCATAGGTAAAACACAAGAAAGATCACGGCCACTCAGACAAGATCAGAATGAACAAGGAGCTATGCCGCATTCCCAGGCCATGCCAGCCGCACAACAGCCAATACAGTTTGTGCCAGCTGCACCACCGTTGCCTGTTACTGCCACACAAACCACAACACGACAAATGTATCAGACTGCACAGTATGAATATCCTGAGTATCAGCGTTACGCATGAACCAGCCTAGAGAGGGAAGTTGACTTACCGCTTATCGAGATTCCTGTAGATCAAGAAGGACCTTATGTACATAGTGAATTATTAGGTCAAGATAGAAAATTCTTACTCGATACAGGGGCAAGTCGAACAACTATAAAACGTAGTGAAGTTCCAGGGGCACCCCTCTCAGGCTCTCAAAATGTTTCCCTTGGTTTTTCAGGAAAACCTATTGTTAATGAAGTATCACAGCCTCTTTCACTTACGATAGGACCTTTGACACGAACTACAGATTTATTGCTTACTAAATCATGCCCAGAAAATCTGTTAGGAATTAAAACTCTGAAAGCCCTAGGAGCCATAATATGTTGTTCTCCGGGAGGAATAAGGTTGTTTTTACGTGATTTTAAAGGTCACTATGTGTCTAGAGACATGGATCCCCGACTACAGACTTTACCAGCACATCTATGGGCACAAGGCCCTACTGATGTTGGTTGCATGAACATTACACCATACCGAGTTACACTCAAGGCAGGAGTGGTATTACCACGATTGCGACAATACAAGTTACCTCAAGATGCTGTAGTGGCTTTGCTGAAAATCATTGATGAGTTAATTGCCCAAGGAGTAGTTGTAGAAACAGACTCCAATGTATGTAATTCGCCGATAATTCCGATTCTTAAACGAACTGACCCTACTGCTCCGCCAGTATACCGATTGGTTATTGATTTGCGTGAACTAAACAAGTGCATTGTGCCACAATTTCCTGTGGTCCCCGATATATCATCATTATTGACAGCAATTGATTCCGAAGCAACATTCTTTACTGTAATTGATCTCAAGAATGCCTTTTTCAGCGTCCCAATAGATCCGGAAAGCCAATATTTGTTCGGATTCAGTTTAAATGGGCGCAGCTTTAAATTCTCACGCGCTCCCCAAGGATTCACAGAAAGCCCCAGCATCTACAGCCAAGCGCTGAAACGAGAACTTGACAGTATCCACATGCCAGTCAACACTG
This sequence comes from Triturus cristatus, assembly GCF_964204655.1. NCBI lineage: Eukaryota > Metazoa > Chordata > Amphibia > Caudata > Salamandridae > Triturus > Triturus cristatus. The sequence goes on from NC_140595.1 coordinate 722,974,814, forward strand.
CACTGCTTCAATATGTCGATGACCTGCTGATCACCGCGAGAAGCGAACCTGAATGTGAAAAGGCTTCTCTGACAGTTTTACATTTTCTAGCCGACAAGGGGCACAAGGTGTCTCCTTCTAAGCTGCAATTCTGTGTCCAGCGAGTTATTTATCTTGGTCACTCGCTGTCCAAGGAGGGAAGGCAGCTTACACCAGATCGCATCCAGTTAATTGCTAACATGTCAATACCCCAGACACAAAAGGAGGTGCGGGCTTTCATAGGCCTCACTTCATATTGTAGGCAGTGGATCCCTCAGTACGCATTTCTAGCAAAACCACTCATTCAGTTAACCACACAGGAGGCAGCCACATCGACTGTTCTCCCTTGGACTCAGGAACATACACAAGCTTTTGAAAGCCTAAAGGAAGCTTTATGCCAAGCACCTGTTTTAGCAACACCATGTTATAGCAAACATTTTACACTCTTTGTTACAGAACGCGAAGGTACTGCTTTGTCAGTACTCACTCAGGATCAAGCAGGATCACGCAAGCCATGTGCTTATTTTTCCAGTACATTAGATCCCGTAGCTCAGGCTTTGCCCGCGTGCCTGAAATCAGTGGCAGCAACAGCTTTAGCAATCAGACAAAGCGATGCCATAGTGTTAGGACATCCATTGACAGTACAAGTACCACATGCAGTAGAAGTTCTTGTGAACCGAACACAAACACAACACTTGACCATAGCAAGACTTACCGGTTATGAACTGACATTGTTTCAGCCACACATAGAGATCCGACGGTGTAATACATTGAATCCTGCTACACTATTACCTGTAATTGGAACAGACCCACTAGCTCATGATTGTGTTGAAATTATTGAAATAAAGACGAAACCTAGACAAGACTTGACAGACGTTCCATTGTTAGATCCAGACCTGACGTTGTATGTAGACGGATCGTGCATGAGAGCAAGTACAGGAGACTTAGTGGCCGCGTATGCAGTCACAACAGACACTGAAGTTATTGAGACAAATTGTATAGATACTTTGTCAGCCCAAGCAGCAGAACTTATTGCTCTAACACAAGCCTGTATTCAAGCCACAAATAAGAAAGTTAATGTATACACTGACTCACGTTATGCATTCGGAGTTGTACACGACTTCGGCGTGCTGTGGCGAGAGAGAGGTTATTTAACCTCCCATGGTGCCCACATTCAGCACGGAACCCTCATTCATGCCTTGTTAGACGCAATACATCTACCAACTGCCATATCAATTATGAAATGTAAAGCACACACGAAGGTTACTGATATCATTTCTCAAGGCAATGATTTAGCTGACAGAACAGCTAAACAGACTGCTCAGAATCGCACATTAGACATGACAAAGCCAATAGTTCAGACACCAACACAGTGTATGACAATTAAGGATCCCGCACTTGACGTAATTGACATACAGACACATGCTACTGCAGAAGAATTAAAGAAATGGACTGAACTAGGAGGGATCCAGACAGATCAGGGATGGATGACGAAGGAGAAATCTGTATGGTTTCTTCCTGACTCTATGGTCCAAGCCATTATAGCTACAATTCACAGCCCAGCGCATTTAGGAGAGAAAGCTATGCTAGATAGCATTCAACACATTTGGTTCAACAAACATTTACGAGCAGCAGCTAAACAAAAAGTCCGTACCTGTATGATATGTTGTCAGTTCAACCCAGGAAAAAGTGTTCCCGTAGAACAGGGTGGATTCCAGACTCCTGATCATCCTTTTGAAGTGCTCCAAATGGATTATATCCAGATGGAACGATGTCGAGGATTCAAATATGTTCTGGTAGTTGTCTGCGCTCTCTCCCGATGGACTGAGGCGTACCCAGTATCAGATTACACGGCCCCGACTACTGCCAAACAGTTAGTTCGAGAATTCTTCCCACGGTACGGTTTACCACGTGTTGTATATTCAGATAACGGCCAGCCTTTCTCATCCGAATTAATGAAACATGTCTCACTTTTGTTGGGATATCAGTGGAAATTCCACTGTGTCCGACACCCCGAGGCAGCAGGTCTCGTGGAACGACATAATCAAATTTTGAAAATCAGATTGTCTAAAATATGTAAGGAGAAAGGTGTTGACTGGATAGTAGCATTACCAGTTGCACTATTTTACATAAGAATGGTAGCACACTCTCGAACAGGGCTATCCCCGTATGAGGTGATCTTCGGAAGGCCACCAAATATGTGGGGGACGCCTATACCACGTAAAATAACTGATGTTAATTGTAATATGCTGACAGATTACTTGGCTTCCTTGATGTCTGCACTACAATCTTGTCGTTCACAGGTAGCTGCAGCTTTTCCTGACAACACTGAGGTGAAACCCCATGACGTTGCTCCGGGGGATCTGGTGTTTGTAAGAAATTTTGATCGGAAGACCCAGTTGGAGCCCAGGTGGAAAGCACCGAAGCTAGTCCTGCTGACCACAAGAACAGCCGTGAAAGTTGAGGGCCGCAAGGGCTGGATACATTCCAGCCACATTAAGAAATTTCATGGACTATCCTCGGATATAGACACTGTGCCCTGCACTCCCTCACAGACTGATTCAAACCTTCCTTTTGTTGAACAGAATGACTCTCAGTGCTATAAATTAAAGCTTAGGCCCAAACAGTCGAGCAATTTGATTGTTTAAGTCCTCTCCAAGGTGAAGCGGTTGAATTGTCTCCGACATGTATCCCTTGGACCTGAGTAGAGAAAATACCCGAGAAATGTTGAAACGACAGGCGTATTGTAAATCACTGCGTAGCTACTGTATGAGGACATTATTAATTTTGTTTTTATTGAGTGTTTTAATAATTATTACGAGTGTGATTTTGCACATATATCATCCTATTTCTAGACATGTTTATAATGTTGCTGCCGAACATTCTTTTAGTGACCTACCGCCACATGAATTATCTTATAGACTTGCGCTGCGCAATAACACCTTCATTAGTATGTTACATCATTCCCATCAGACTAGTAATGCCACCAATTGTTGGGTGTGTGGCCGACTCCCTCCCTATCAGAATAACAAAGGAGTTCTGCCTTTCTTTCCACATCCGTTCACACATAATGGCTCCTGTGGAGCATGGTTTAGTTTACTAAATTCCATAGACCCAGACACAGCAGTTTATCAACAACATTGGATATGGGGAAATCTGAATCTAGTTTTATTCAAAGTCTGTCATCCTAATAAGGAGGGTCACCCCAGTAGAACAGGAACTGATCTAGAAAATGAAGTGTATAAATTAGGTAATTTTACACCTAATCTTATGATTCTGAATGTCAAATCCGAAGTTGAACTAATTCTGCCCACTATGTCAGTATTTCCAGTTAAGGGTGAATTATGTGTAAGAAAAGTTGGTTCCATACATATGGGCCATAGCCAATGCGTTACTACAGTAGAATATAGTGATCAAGGTAAATCTTCATTTAGAACTTCTCGCCATTCTTACTTTATATGTGGTCAGACGGCATATATGCGTCTGCCTCTAGATTGGGATGGTACCTGTTACATAGCATTCCTTCTGCCACCTGTTTTCCTAGCTCCCCCTGATTATTATCGGAATGTTCATTTAGTACACAATAGAGAGCGAAGAGATCTCCCAGTTGTCGATTATACTGAGACGGCATGGGACAAGTATGTAGATTTCAATAAAGGCATCTTTCCCTATATAGGTACAATATCAAATAGTAAGCTGATACGCAGACTAACCAAGACTCTTGAAGCTGTAGTAAACGAGACTATAGCCGCCCTAGGCAATCTGACAGAGGAACAATCAGTGATGAGAATTGTTGTTCTCCAGAATCGTCTTGTCCTTGACGTCATCCTGGCCGATAGGGGCGGAGCTTGCAGGGTCATCGGATCCAGCTGCTGCATATTCATACCAGAAAATTCGCCATCTGTATATAAAGCTATAACACGCCTTCATAAGATTGTGAGCCAGATACACGAGAATCCAGGCACTTGGACGTGGTCCGGGTGGTTTTGGAGTGTAATATCAGCCTGGGGATGGAGAGTTCTATCGTTCCTAGGTATTGGCCTTCTTATGCTCTTCAGTTGTTGTTTATGCCTGCAATGTGGACCAGCGATTTGTGGTCTGTGTGCCACATCATGCATTTCATATCAAAGTTCTCGTTCAGAATGCCGGAAGAAGAAGGAAGAAGAAATGATGCTCCATGAGCAAATCGATGGAATGATGAAGATTGATATCTCTTGAAGGGCAAGTAGGGGACAAGGAGGGAATGTGGAAATGTGGATTTTCCTGATCAGTTATGTCCCCTATCTTGGACCCCAACGGTTCTATGTGCATGTCACAAGTACATGTATGTTCCCTCCAGTTCCAGTTTCCAAAACGCAAACATATGTGCGTCCACCGTCAACATGTTCTCTGTCAGATCCGCCATCAATGGGCTGGATATTCGATTCCTAAGTATGAAAGGCCACCGACTTTATATGGCTAAGTTACTCCATTTTTACAGTTCAGGCAAGTAGGCCCGATTCTGTCTTCAAAACCTTCCCTGCTCTCTGTCTCTGACAGCTTCAGCTTGAGCTCGCATCTGTATCCATGAACTTTGTCCTACTCCCTGTGCAGCTAACGGTGCCTGCCTCGGCCAGTTTTGCCTGCCTGCCAAGAAGCTGTATTTCACCTTCGAATTATCTACTTTGCTCTTCAGCCGATGCATTCCTGTCTAGTGATTTAGGTAAACATTTCCTTTAGCTCACAAGCAAAGGACTCGGCCTTTCCGTCCTCCTGCAAGTAATTCATAGCCCTGTTGCCATGGAAAGTTTTCTGCCCCTCGCATCTCATATAGACACTTAGACGCTTGTACACGCACACACAGTCAGTATAGAATAGATTCTGTCCGAGAGTCTTTTCTTGTGGATAACATAGTTCTCTAAACATAGGATGTTAGATATGATTTGGGATTAGGTTGACTTGACCCCCCAGACTTCTCGTCTCCACATGTAGAGCTAAATGTCAAGTCCCCTTCACCCCCTAGTTGCACGTCAATCACACGTCATGCTGCTGCGCGCGCATCTATGTTAAGTATTATCTTATAGATCCACCTATGCATGATAATCAGAGCCAATCATGTTTCTTTCTGCTCCTTATTACGCCTAGTTTCGATTACGTATCACTATGTCATTTCTCTTATCAATTGTTACGCCTTTTGCATTCGTTTCATTGTAATGTATGACCTATAAAAGTTACTTCTTGTCAATAAAGTATTGTACTTCACTTCCTGAACCCTCGTGGTGACGGAACCTGAAGGCCGCCACTCGAGTCGGCCATTTTGGAATAAAGCCCATTCAGAAAATCTCTTATACCACGGATTCTGCCTCTTGTTATTCTGAGCTATTTTTCTTTATTTTAGATTCCGTATGAAATTCAGTCTAGGTAAAAACAGATATATTTACCACACCTCTACCCCCTGTGCTCCTCCTCCCTGAGATGGTATCTTTCCTGTTGCCTTTCTCACACTCTTCTTCTTTGGCCATCTCTCTTCCCACTTATCCAGCATACTCCAAGCCCTTGTTCCTATGACCAACTCTCGGATATGTGTTTTCAATCCAGTCACTCTCTTTTCCTCCAGCTCCTGGTCACTGTAGTTAAGCCTATGATTTCCCTATAACATTTTCGTTCGAGACAGGTGTTAGAAATGGGATTTCTGGTTGGCTAGGGCTTGCGCCAAAGCCAGGCAGAAACTACCACTCTAAGTCAGGGCTGGGGAGTTACACGCCAAAGATAACCCCTGCTCACCCCCTTGGTCGCTTGGCACGAGCAGTCAGGCTTATCCCGGAGGCAATGTGTAAAGCGTTTGCGCGCGCACCCAGCAACAACACCCTAGGCCCACCTCAAAAGAAACTCCCTACACGGTTATATATAACAAAAATAGCCCTTGTATTATAATAAACACATTAGATGATAATCACATAATTTACACTGTGCCAACTGGCACTGGGCAGAATTTACAGGGGACTATTTACACAGGACAGGGCCACAAGGACCACTGTCAGAATTAGCACAAATCACTAATTGTAGATGTAAAACATATACCAACTGTAACACCAATTATAACTGCAGAGCACGGGGGAGGCGCGCGGCGGCGGCAAGATGGCCGCTACTTGAAACGCTCCGACACAGCGAGCTTCTCTCCACACAGAAGAAGCCTCATTACAGCCGCGCTGATGTTCGCGGACGGAGGACAACGCGTCGGAAACTGCCGGGAGTACGCGGGCATGTTTCCGGCGGCTCTTGACAGTATTTAATCTTTCATTTCTTCTGTTCTCCGTTCTCCTCAGCGACGGCGGCCGCCATTTTGTGATTGTGGGATACTGCGAGACTGGGAATATGCTATAGTGGTTTATGAACTTCCGCCCCCTGCCACTTTTTCCGCTATTTCATGGTGTTTTCTGTCTTATTCGCCTGAAGAAACTTCTTTTTACAGGGGACTTGAGAGCCTGGTCTCTTTTGTATGTGCAACTGCGGTTCTGGGCAGCTCAGTTTTGTTTCACCTCGCCATCAGGCTTGCCTTATTTTTTCTGCCATGCTTTAATGTATTTCTCAACTTCCTGCCAATTCTCCACGCCTCCGAGTGTCGACAGTCCAGTGTAGAGGTCTACTGCGCGCCACTACGTATTCCCTGCAGTTTATTTGTATTTTTTATATATATAAGCCTGCTGGTTGCTTTGGCTTGTGCTTACATAACATCAGGTGGGACTCCCCCCTTTTTTTGTCCTTATCCTGGGGCTATATATCTTTTGAGCTTGTAGTGTGCCGCATTGGTCTTGCGTCATGGATCACGCACAATCCTCCAAGCCCCAGGGTGCTGTCGGAGCTGGTTCTGGAGGTCGCAAAGATACCACAACAAATTCTGGTAAACGGCTCAAGAAGAACCTTTGTTCTCCGCCCAAATCACCTCTTCCCCTCACGCTGGAGGACATTATGGAAGAATTGCGCCTGATTCGCCCCTTTATGTTTGATACCACTGCTACTCTTCAGAGGATTGAGGAAAAATGGTCAGGCCTTGATTTAAGATTGTCTGATGTTGAGCAAAAGCTGAGTGACGAGCAAGATGTTCTTGTTAAAGTGGATACTCTTACTAAGGAGGTCACCCCACTTAAGAAAACGGCAGAGGATTTAGAAAATTGCAATCGGCGTAATAACTTACGCATTTATGGTGTTCCTAAAGGTTCCGACATGATTTCCTTCTTGAAAACCCAAGTTTTACCGATTGTTGGCCTCCCTAAATCAGCAGACTTTAACATCCAAAGAGCGCACAGACTAGGGCCTAAATGTGCTCCCTCCTCAACCAAACCAAGAGGCATCATCGCATATTTTCTGCTGTACTCTGATCTTATGGCGATCCTCAGTGCAGCCAAGCAACATAAACAGATGGTATGGTCCAGACTTAAAATCTTTTTTAGTCAAGATGTCTCTAAGCCCACAGCCAATAGACGTAAGGAATTTCTTGATCTCAGACCAGCTCTTAAGTCCATGAACGCTCGCTATGGCCTCATACATCCATGTTTCTTTAAGGTGACTTATAAAGATAGAACATTTTCCTTTGATGATCCAGCTGACCTTCGGAAGTTCATTCATTCTCATCGAGGAGAACTCATGGATCTCAACAATCAGTGATTTTTCAGTTATTGCTCATATCTGTTGTCTTTCTCTTTGTGGCCAACTATTTGTTGATATGTCGAATTTTTTTTCTTGACTTTATCTGCTATTATTTTTCTTTTTTCTTCATAATTTCCAGGTCCCTCCCTATGTTGTCCTGTGGCTGCGGATCTTCCCCGGTATTTCCCACCTTTTTACCAATCTGGTTCTTCCCGGTGTTTTGTTCCTTTATTGGTTGGTAAGTCTCCTTCCTCCTTGTTTCATTTGTCTATTATTGTATGCCTAGAGGTTTCTCTCTCTTCCTCATTATTTATTTTCTATATCAGTTTTTTTTTCTCTCGATGTCTCGTTTCGTTGGAGTGGTCGTCTTGGTTCTTGCCGCCCCCCCCCCCTCACACTATTGTTTCGTTTTCTGTGATTTGGCATGGCTAAAGCCCCTTGGCTTTTTGTCATCTATCCTTACCTACGTTATTACAGTCATTTTCTATCCCTTTCTTCATCGTTTTTCTGGCAACCCTTTACTTCTCTATTTTTGCCTGTATTCTTTCTCTTCTTTTCTCAGTTCAAGGTTTCTTATTTTCGTCTTTCTTGGAATACTTCCTTTTTACTTCTACTTTTACTTCTGCTTATATATATATATATTTTTTTTTTATCACTCTTGCAACCTGTTTCCGTTCTTATCCCTGTGGTGCCCAACTGGTTCAACCTTTTCTCTTTTTGCTCTTTTATACTATTTATATCTTTCCAATCTCCTCCTGTTCTTATTTTTTCCTCTCCTACTCCTTTGTGAAATTTCTTTACCTTTCCGCCTACTTTTCTTCATCTTTCTAAGATGAGTGGTCTTCGTGTTATCTCTTGGAATGTTAAGGGCATTCGCAATCCTGTTAAAAAGCAACGTGTGTTATCTCATTTAGCAAGATTAAAATGTCAAATTGCATTGTTGCAGGAAACGCACCTTAAACTACAAGATCTGTCTTCATTGCGTAAACAATGGGTAGGAGAAGTTTTTTGCTCTCCGGCAGTGAATAACAAAAATGGTGTTATCATTTTGTTTCATAAGTCATTGAGTGTTCAGTTACACAATGAATTTTCTGATTCTAATGGTAGATGGTTGTTTTTAGATACTACTGTTAATAACATACACCTTTCCTTCTGTAATGTTTATGGCCCTAACGGTATTGATTTTTCCTTTTGGGATGACTTTTCCTCACTTCTTTCTTCACATGCGACTAATGATTTGATTGTGGGAGGTGATTGTAATCAACTCATGGATCCCTTCTTAGACCGGAAATCACAAACCAGATATGTTCCAAATAAGATGCAAAAATCATTCCACAAAACCATTTCCTCCAGAGGGCTCATTGACCCTTGGAGAATCTCCCACCCCGACACACTAGAGTTCTCTTTCTTTTCCCCCGTTCATACATCATATTCCCGTATTGATTATATTTTTCTCACTCAACACATTTTTCAATTCATGACTAACTCAGAAATAGGGTCCATTCTTATTTCAGATCATGCCCCTGTTATTCTAGACATAGACTGCCCCTCACCTATTCCTTCTTGCCGGCGCTGGCGCTTCAACAACTCCTTACTTCTACACTCCCAATTTACTGAGCATTTTACACTTTTTATGGAAGAATTCTTCCATAACATTCTTCACTCTACTTCTCAATTCCACTTTATTTGGGATGCTTTTAAAGCTGCCGCTAGAGGTTTTATAATTGATTTTGTCTCTCGTAAAAGGAAAAAAGCCCTTCTACAGTCATCTCACATTCTTAAACAGATTAAAGAACTTGAACATCTTTTCTTCACTACGAACTCCTCTGATACACTATCTTCTCTTATCAAAGCGAAAATGCAGTATAACAAGCATTCTTGGGATTCTGCATGTAATAATCTTCTTAGATTCAATGCTAAGATGTACGGAGGGCGAAATAAGGCTGGCAGATCCCTTGCAAACTATCTTAAAATCAAAAAGCAAAAATCTAGAATTATAGCTATTACTGATAATAATGGAAATCACCAGTCCACGGATGATAAAAATCTGGATTGTTTTGTTCAATATTATTCTTCCCTTTATACTCCGGAATTCACTCCTTCATCCACTCAAATAGAATCCTTTTTTCATTCTATTGCCAAATCTTCTGATAACCTTGTGGACCTCTCACCCCTTGATGTTCCTATTTCAGAAACAGAAATACTTAATGCTATTACTCTTCTGCCCAAAGATAAAACACCTGATCCGGACGGCTTCACAGTTCGCTTTTACCTTCACTTTAAATCTGTTCTAATACCACACTTGCTTTCACTGATTAACTATTTTTTGATCAAGGGCAAGTCCAGCGGTTCCTTTACGCAGGCTATGCTATGTCTCCCTCCTAAAAATGATAAGGATCCCTCCCTTTGCAAAAATTACCGGCCCATTTCTTTGATCAACTCAGATTGCAAAATCTATGCAAAAATTTTAGCAATTCGGATTAATAAAATAATTCCTGACCTTACTACTATTTACCAATCTGGGTTTGTCAAAGGGAGATCTATTACTGATAACTCGAGAACTCTACTCAACATCCTCCATCTCGCCTCCAACATGGACTGTCCTATTGCAGCTATCACATTAGATGCTGAAAAAGCGTTTGATAGGGTTAGTTGGGACTTTATGTTTAGTGCACTGAAATGGCACAGTTTCAGTCCCCTCATTATTCAATATATTCAATTGTTGTACTCAGCTCCTTCTACGTCTATCTGGGTCAATGGCTCCCAATCTAATTATTTTTCTCTTCATAGAGGCACCAGACAAGGCTGTCCCCTCTCCCCTCTTCTTTTTATTCTCGCTTTAGAACCCTTTCTGGAAACAATTCGGCGCTCTCCATCCTACCCCGGCTTCAAATTTCATGATATTGACATTAAATTCACTGCATATGCAGACGACATTTTGCTTTATATTTCTAACCCGTCCACTTCTTTACCCTCACTTTTTTCTTTACTGCAAGACTATTCCCTTGTCTCTGGCTATAAATTAAACATAGACAAGTCTGAGGTCCTTCCGCTCAACAAATGTTGCCTTTCCCATATGTTTGATGGTTCTGGTTTTGAATGGAACCCCAGGAACATCAAATGCCTCGGTATTCTCTATACTGCTACTATTAGGGGTACAATCAAACTCAATCACAAGGATCTACTTCAAAAGATCTCGGCACTTATTGATGGCTGGTCTCCTCTTTTTTTATCCTGGTGGGGGAGGTTGGCAACTATTAAAATGATGCTTCTTCCTATTGTTAATTTCTATCTTTCAATGCTTCCTCTTTCTCTTCCTCTCTATTTCTTTAAATCCATTAATCGCCTTCTAACAAAATTTTTATGGAACAATCGCAAAGCCAGAATTTCTCTCTCTTGTCTCCAACAACCCAAGAACTTAGGTGGCGTCAATTTTCCTAACCTCACTCGCTTTCACTCAGCTTTCACCTTAAAACAAATTTGGTCCCTTTTAGATGACTCGCTTTCTCCTCCCTTAACAGCCTGGAGTACGCTTGAGCTTGCACAACTTTCGCCTTTTTCATTTCTTACAGCTACTCGCTTATCTCAACCTCCGAAGCGATTTCTTACTCCAACATTTAAACACTCCAAAGCTCTTGCCCTCTCATTGTTTCGCTCTTCTTCTTCGCAGGCTGATCTTTTCTTCCTCTCTCCGATCTGGTATAATAAATTCTTAAAAATCAATAACAGAGCGCTTTTCTGGAAAGAATGGATTGATAAAGGCATCATTACCTATTCTCATTTACTTAAAGATAACTCCCTGAGGGAATTTTCAGACATCCGTGAAGCATTTCAGCTTTCCAACACCTATTCCTCCCAATATCCTGCACTTGCAAGTGTTTTATCCTCTATTGTCTCTCAAATCAGTACCCTAACTACTACTGCCCCGTTCCTCTCACCTTCCCCAGACTTTTCTTTTCCTCTCAAAGCCTCTGCCATTTCTAAACTATTATCTCGTCCTATAGCTGATAGGCCCAAGTTTAAAGTTGAACTTCTGTGGGAAAAAGACCTAGCTCAGGACTTCTCCCTTCAGGTTTGGGATTCAATATGGTCTAAATTACATACTGCTTCTCGTTCTGCCAGCACCACACAGACCTTATTTATTTTTTTACAACAGACTCTTTTTAACTCCTTCAGACTTATACACTTTCAAATTACTTGATTCTAAGAAGTGCTGGTCCTGCTCACATGCTGATAGCGACTTTTTTCACATGTTTTTTTATTGCCCTTTGGTAAAATCCCTTTGGTCTCGTATCTGGGTGAAACTCAATGATATTTTGAACACTGATTATCCTTTTGAGATTGTACATATGTTTTTTGGGAGGTTCTTCATCTATCTGGGAGGTTCATCGTAATGTACGTAACTTTATTGACTTGTATATTGCTGTTTCTCTTCAGATTATTACTAATAATTGGAAAGACACTTCAAAGATTTCTTACAGTGCTAGGTGGAATCTGCTATGTCACCACCACAGGCTTGACCGTGCTTTTACCACCTCTGTACCTTTACTGATCAAAAGAGATATGTTATGGTTGCCCCTAACTGATTTTCTTTCTAAAAGTATTTAACTTTTCTCCTTCATTTTATGGGTATATATAAATCACATCTTGCTGAGTTAAGAAGAGGAGACCAGGACTTCCCGGCCGACACACTGACTCGAGACGCTGAGGTTCCTGCATGCAGACACTCCAGCTCGCAGTGGTCTAACATCCCTCGCGGGTTGTCCAACCCGAGACCAAGATGGTGTCCCACAGTCTCTCACTTCCGGTAATGGGGTTGACTTCATCCTAGAGGGATTCTTGGCTTAACACCTATACACATGCTAGGTACAGTTAGGTACATCTAGTTAGGGAGGCATCTTTTTTGTGTCATGTATTTTATATACTGCCTTGTATTCATGATTATTGCAAAATGGTAGAGCTCTATCATCCTTTTACTTTCATAGTGCTCCTAATCATTTGTATCTGTTACTGTCTGACGGTTGTTGCAACTTATCTATTTTACACCAGAGTAACCACTGTTCAACAAATGCTGATTGAAAACACCCAGACTGTTTATTCTGTGTATCTCTCGGAGACAGACTAAGTAAGCACGAGTGACTGAGTGAAAGGTAGTATATTATTTCCACGGTCCTGAGGGATCAGGGTTGTCATGTTCGATGGTTGCCAAGAACTATTATCTCCTTGGTAAGAGGAGAGTCTAGTGGCACTGTGAACTATCCGATACAGAAGGCCAACATACCCGGTGGGTGTGTTTAGAATAAGTCTGACACCAATCCTACAGTGTATGCTGTCCGAAAACGCAGATTCTGTATAGGCTTTATAGGAACTACACGACACTACCAAGACAGAGCTTGTTCTAAGATACTCTCTCTCTGAAGGCAAGGAAGAAGTGGGCACTTTCCCTACTCCCAACAACACATTGTCTGTGGATCACATTCCCAGAATTCAGTGCGAGTTGTGCCATCTACACTGGGTACGATCCTGAAGGTGGTTTTCCACGGGATAACGGTGTTCTTTTCCTTGATACATATTGTCCTTGGTCCCCAAGGCCTTCTCCTGTGTGAAGCACAACGACTTTCCTTGACCAGCTCAAGCAACACAATTGTAACTTCTTCTCTCCTTTGCTGACTAGTAAAACAAAGATATTATTCTTAACTAACGAGAGCACTTTTGTCAACTGCAACACAAAACGTGAGAAAGAACATATTCCACAGCGTGTATGAAATTAAAACTGATAATTCTAAAGCAGGAGTTTTCCAGGGACCTGCATCGGCGCCTAAGAGGTTCAGCTAATATAAGAAAGCATCATATGAGCTTTACGAACTGGCATGGAAATAAGGAACTTTCAATTAATGCATTTACCTACAGATAAAGCGTCACAATTGATGAGCGTATTTAGTACATGAATAATTGTCAGATGCACAATGCGAGTTGTTCACGTTAATGTTTTGCGCTAGTTACAGCCACTTTCTACTTGACTCGCCATGGAACTTTTCAATGGCCTGAACACGTCACATTTTCATGTTAGTACATTTCACAATTCTAACACTTTACATTATTACAACAAAGGATTATATGTGGGTGTGGTCTACATGTGATTATAATGCACCCCTACAAATAAAATGCGATTTCCACTCTATCAGTACATTATGGCTCCCCCAAGGAAATGATTGCGAGTACCCACGCGTCAGGATTTCCCCACAAAATTAAAATTAATTACCCGTTGAAGAGTAATTGCATAATTATTAGGGATGGGCGGAATTTGCGTAGTTGCGCTACGCAAAGGTCCGCGAAATGGTAAAAAATTCCCGCGAGCACGCAGAATTTCCGCAATGCTTTTTTCCTGTTCGCGAACGCTGTTTGTGTGCTCGGGGGGAAATATCTCGAGAACACGCATTTTGAGAACGCTAACAAGCAAACAAATCCGCCAAGCCCTGGAATACAGAATTTTGGGCAATTCCGCGTTCTCCGTGGAACACAAAATTACCCAAATTCCGCGAGCGGAACGGAATTAACTGCCCAGGCCTAATAATTATCAGTAACTTCTCAAGAAAGGGTAACACGGAATTATCGAAATTACTCCGTGGTAACTGAAATTCCTCCCAGCCCAGAGTTAATAGATAAGAAGAAGCAGTTTGAAGGCTGGACTGCGACTGGTGATAGTTCCTGTTAATATTATAAGCGCCTACAAATATATATATATATATATATATTTTTGCAGAAACGTACATAAACAATACAAATTATGCGTGACTTCCAGGTGCCTTAGCAATTTGAGGAGCGGGTTGGTTCCACTTCAATCCATATGAACTTGGTCTACATTCATGTATTCATAAAGAAGGTATTTGTTAAATATTTTTCCTACTTTTATTTAGAACATTATCTGAGAAAATCATGTTACATTCCATGACAAGTTTAAAATACAAGGCCACGTTGTGATCCCGACGTGATTTGAACACGCGGCCTTCTGATCTGGAGTCAGACGCGGTACCATTGCGCCACGAGATCAGCTGTACCTAGCAATGAAGAATGACGGACAAGTGAGACGTCAGTGATGGCCTGTCACTGGGATATTCATTTGTGCTTTTCCGATATGCTTGAGGAAATAAGGGGTTGAGATGAATGACGTTATTCTGTTAGCGGACCCTCAGTCAAGTGTTTTTACCGTAGAAATGTACAAATCAGTGAATAAATCCGGCAGCCCAGGACGACTCATTCCGGCTAGAAGGCTAATTCAAGCTCCTGCGTTGTATGCACTCCAACATTTCCTGTCACCCCTAAACTTACAGGCGCTGCTGCGTTATGGTCCGGTCAAGTGTGACACAGACTGTGAAAAATAAACATTTCTTCCATCTTCACAAGCGCAAGATCAAACAGCGTCACGCAGATCAGCCGAGATTGCATGAGCTCAGCGGGTGGACCTTTCAGCTCCTCCTCTCGGACCATCATTGGGAGGAGCTGTGTTTTGGGGATCACCCCTTTTCCCATCATTAGTTGGAGGGTCACGCGTGAGTCCAAGCGGCGAGATGGTTCTGGAGTGAACTGTGTCAGTGGACATCACTCAGTTGGGCCAATTTCAACTTGAAGAGTCAAGGTCTGGGTGGACACCCCAGGGGGCCATGGGGGGGATGGAGTGGGATCTCTCTTCCCTCTTCCCACCTGGGCTTGTCATACATACTCTGTGAGTGAGCCTGGAGTCGGCCATGTTCTATGTGCAGAGTAGGGTCACCAGCCCTGGTGATGTCTACAGAGTCCTCCTGGTGGTCTCAAGCTCCACGGCAGTGCTTGTTTCTGTTCACCAGTCTTCAGACACATGTCCACTGGGTTCTGCACCTCCAGAAAGTGGTCAAGGGGCGCCAAGTCACCTGCGGCACAGATACTCAGTTCTAGTTTTTATCCAGCAGCACTTTGAACGTTAAAACTTCTTGGCTCATGGTTTTAATGGGAACAATGAAAGTAGAAGGCCCAGAATGAAACCCAAGGTACTTTAAAAACCCTGAAGGGGTTAAAGGTGCGGCAGAAGGAGAGGCCTTTGTGTCACTCAAATGCAAAATTTTGACCATCTGTAGCAGAGATTCCATATGCATTCTCCTCACATTTTTCATATTTCCTGTTACCATCCTCACATTCTAGGCTTCTTTGCTGTATGCAGTATGTCTATATGTGCTGAAAATCATGAAGTATAGCTTGGCGCTTGTAAAACACGGATGGTCCAGTGTGTTTCCAAGCTAACAACCCTCCCTAGACCAGTGCTTTGGACTTTGCTGGAATTCTGGTGGTTCGAGCCCACCCAGGGACGGTCGCCTTTTTTTCAAATTTAGTATTCCCTGCACGTGGTTCACTTCACCTCTCTTACACGCCCAGTCTCTGCACCCGCTGTCCCTCACCTCAGCTCTCAGATGCCAAAAGTAAACACATCCACTCTTCAAGCCGGGTCTAGTCGCTCAGTGGACTAATGCATCCCCTTAGGGGCCTGTGCTTGACCTCCTCGTCACAGGTTCAAATACCTGCGGGTTCACTCACAGTATCATCCATCTGAGGTCGATAACGTGACTACCATTTAGTTGGACAATAATAAACATCTGTTGTTCAGCGCCAAAACTTGTGCTTTACAAATACACGTCATGTTATCTAGTGCGGGCCGAGTCTGACCGCAAGAAAGAACGTTTAAAAGAGTAACAAACAAAAGTCTTAAGAGTGTTTATTTAATGAGGCATCTGGGGCACTTTCACACCGGACTGTCTCTTGCCCTATTTTACAATAGGCTTTATCTGCAATACAGTGTAGGACATGACATCATTGGAATGAGGTTCCATTTAATTGCTCTGTGGGAGTTTAGGGGTGACTATATTTTCATAATAAATGCAACGCATTTTGTAGGCTTGGCACCAAAGAAGGGGAACTGGTCATTTGTATTTTTGGGTGAGTCTTTGGGGCACTATTAAACAAGATTGTGGCTGCAGAGAGTAATTTTGGGAAAAGGGGCACACTCCTGACAGACTGGATAAAGTTACAAGGAAACTGTGAGAATGCACAGATTCTGTGTAGGACCATTATATTTCTGTGAGAAGTCATGACTGGCCTTCGTGCTGAATGTGCGGTGGATTTAAGTCTAACCTGTGAAAGCTACATTCACCTCTCGTGCATTTAGTCACCTCGTTTTATTTGTTTGTGATTTTTCTGATTCTAATGGTTTTGCTCAACTTCTTAAAGTACACTTACATTCAAATTAATCTAAAAAACAACTGGCCTCGGCTACTGATAGTCCTGCATGAGGGCTTGCAGTCAGGGGAACACACCCCACAAAGACTAAACGTCTACCCCTGCCTCCCAGCCTGATCCACGGCGCACTGCGGTACTGCGATGGCTCTGAGCATCTCCGCGTCTCCCCTGGAAGAGAGCGCTCTACTCTGTAGCTCAGTCCACGAGTGATGAGGGAAGCCCTCCGGAGCCCCCAGGGTGCACCATCACTCTTCAGCGGACTGTCCGCGGCTCTAGCTGGACTGGTCACAGCAGACGTGGGGTGAATCCCCAGTGGGCAGAGCCTGGAGGTGCTTCTTGCACTGAAAGGGCTGATGATACGCAGTCCTCTCCCCAACAGCAAAAAGATTTGAGAAATTGACTTTATATTTCCGTGCAGTCATGTCCGGGAATACAGCTGCAAACAAATAACAAGTCTTGATATGATGGTAGACCGTGCATTATTTTAATATTTCACGATTCTTTCCAGACCTGCCTGTAACACTTTTTTTTTTCTTTGCCGCCCGTGTGTTAGACACCAGCACAGTCCTGCAGGAGGAGAGCTCTAACACAAAGCGATAATAATGCAATCTAAGTCACCCCCCTCTCGCTTACATCATTCCCTCCTCGCCCTTGGTTCCGTGTCCTCCCAGTTCCTGCTCCTCGCCCCACGCGCTTTCTATCTGAGTCACAGTAAGAGCTGCATGTCTCTCCCAGTGGCTGTTTGTAAGAGAAGGGTCTCGCACAATGTTAGTATAAAACATACATATTAATATTACATTGTATCTTTAATTAGGAAAACATGCGCTGCGTTGGCCGGGAATCGAACCCGGGTCAACTGCTTGGAAGGCAGCTATGCTCACCACTATACCACCAACGCTTGATGATATCTGCGTGTCCAGCACTCTTTATACCCAGGGGCATGAACGTGCTACTCTCTTCCAGAGTAACATTATTTCAATTAATACCACCATTTTCCGCACAGACATTATCACTCTAATGACCCTTCTATGACCCCCAGTCTTGCGCTTCTAGCAGCCCCTCCTCAGGCGGAGCAGCGCTGACTGGAGCCCTCATCTTTACGAAGCAGAAACCAGCAGTAGCGGTGCGTCCATTAGGGCGTTGGCCGCGTAGCCCCCCTGCCTGCAGCGTCGTCCGCAGCGTTGGCGTCTTTGAACTTAAGTAAACTGAATCAGTTTACTTAAGTTCGAAGAAGCATAGGGAGAGCTAACAATCATGTCAGTCAGCATGACGTCGGACCGCCCACCCCCTTCAGAGTCTGAAGGGGGTGGGCGGTCCGGCGTCATGTTGACTGACATGATTGTCAGACGGACCAGGCAGGGGCAACAGGCAGCAGCACAAGTGCGCATGATTGGGGAAGGTGAGCAAATTTTTGCTCCATGCCCAGTCATGCGCACTAGTGTCTGCTCTGGCTGGCGCATGCCCATTAGGAGACCGAGGGTTGAGCAAAGGCTCAAACCTCGGTCTCCTAATGGGCAGTCGGGCGAGCAGTAACCGTGCCCTAAGCCAATCCTGGCGCTGCTGGCAGCGCCAGGATTGGCTGAGAGCCTGAGAGGGGCTGTACCGCTGTAGGCGCCAACGGATGGACCCGAGGCGGCACGGACGTGCTCAGGGCCTCAGGTAGGATAATGATTTAAAAAAATGTATTTTAACACTCCCGGCCCCCACCCCCGCGAGCCGTGACTGAGTGTGGCAGCGTTTCATATTCATCTTCGGATGCTATTCGTATAGTCCTGTTTACTTTTCTTTTGGACAAAAATATCGTGTCGCATGCCAACTCGTGGCATATATGCTCTTGCGCTGTTGCTGTGTTAAAGTTTACAAGTTGCCCTATGGCAGTGTGTTGCTGTGTATGCGAGCTCTGCCGGTCATTGTGTTTTCTCTGTGCCAGTGTTTGTATCTTTATGAAAGTAAGTGTGTGTGTTTGAATATATTCCTGCCTCTGTCTGGGGTTATATTTGCCTGTTTGTGGTTCTGCAGGTCCGTGTGAATCTGTGGGGTGTAAATTAAAAAAAATAGTCTGAACTCAGAATGACGAAACCGGACGTGCGCGTGTAACTTGCGTTTGTGCGCTTTCATTCAAGTATAAGAGTGAATGAGGGCGGAAGAGGGGAGGGTTGGGGTTCACTGTTCGTCTAGGTATGGCACTAATCCAGCACATGCACTTTACATACTGCCGTATTATCTGCTGGTCTTCAAGCTTCCATAAAAGTCAACACTCTCTGATTCACACCTGGAAAGTGGCGTTCATCGTGAAATGTTGGAATCTTTTACTCAGCGCTGCTGAGTGTTCCCAGCAAGAACATAAACACTCTGCTCATGTACTTAAATTACTTTACCATCATACACTCGTGCACCAGCAGTTAAAAAAATACTCTGGTCTGCTTTCCGTACATAGGTGTCTCTAGCGTGTTTTCTTATCTCCTTTATGGAGGACAGTATTGAAGACAGTTATGTATCACTGCCATACACCAAAGCGGTTGCTCTCGGAAGTTATCACAGAGTGACCAAAATTCCTTTTTTGAAAAGTTCCGGTGAACACACGTCAACATGCGTCCTTGGCTCGGGTTCTAAGGTTCTCAGAGTCCCTTGGCCATTACGGTGCTTATGCGTGTAACCTTGTGCTCCAATCAGCTGTCGAAACTGCACCTGTAGACGAAAAATATATGTGTAAAATAAAATGGCTCCTGCAAGTGGAAGCTCTGTTCTTTTATTGATAGCTGAGCAGAGGTAATTGTTTGGGTGATGCAGATTTTGGTAAAAGGGTGTCTATTTTTCATGGCATAATATACTAACCCAGAACTCAGAGCGTCAGAAAACTATCTGGAGAACGTATCTAAGGTGATTAATTAGATGCATTTTATATTGACTTTAAGTTGAGATAATACAGGAAAGACTGTGATGTGAATGGCTGAAGGAACCAGAATACCGCCGAGTCTCACTAGAAAACAACTCCAGAATACTAAAATAGATGTGGTGGGAAAGACTGCAAGTACCAGAATGCCTCTGGGTCTCACTGAAGAAAGTGTTTCAGAATGCGCAGAGAGTTGAAAGGGGTAACATGGTGATTGTTGAAAGGGTTAATATGTGGGACCTTAGCAGGGTTTCAGTTTTCAGAGGAAGTGTGTCTGAATTGCACAGTAGTTCCAGTGAAAGCTGCTGATGTCAGAGCTTTCAAACCAGTACTTGCGGCTACCGAAGAAACATTCTCCTAGACTCAGCGTGGCATAGGTAGGTTGTCTTGGGCCCCAGTTCAAGCAGGGGATTTTCTGGTCAAGGCTGTGCCACGAGGGACAAATAACATTGTTAAAGGAGGCCATCAGGGTAGCTCAGTGGACTGTGTGCCTGCTTGCAAGTCGGAGCTAAGTGGCTGCGACTGACACAGTCGGGTCCAGCCTGCCGTTTCCCAGCACTGTACAGCACTGCACAGTCAATGAATGTATTTATTGTATAGTTAAAACCATTACAAGTGTATCAGTGTGTTCAAAGGTTAATATGGGCAAGTGATAACATCAGCATATGCAAAGATTGTCCTCTATAGCTCATAAAAATTGGCGATTTCTTAAATGATAAATAATTCAATCTTATTGCTTTATTAACCTTCCTGCTTCCTAAAATTTGCTTGAAAATGCACCATTTTCACACACTTTTTTTCAAAATTAGGTTGTTCGTGCACGCTTGCTGGCCGCAGTGCAATACGACAATTTTATGCCCCACCACTTTCAAATGTCACCAGCCGCCCCTGAAAACCAGCGGCACCATTCACCCAGACCCCGCAGGTGCCCGAATGCTGACTTCGGCTTCAATCCTGTTCTAGCAGTAACCTTAGTATCATGAGCCCTAATTCGCCTCCGGGCCCGTGTCACTGCACATGCTGCACTGATGCAAGCTACGCCCACACGCCCTGGAACTGTGGATTCGAGCTGTCTCGAGGGGCGGGTACATGCCACCTGCAGGGCGTAGATCGTGGGGAGTCTCTAAGGGATTGTCCCGCTCCAGACATTCAGCTAAGCGAAGTGAAAGAGAACACCCCCCCCATTTCTTCAAGAATGTCCACATTGAACTAGAAATGAGAGCGGCACAGAAGAGGTGTTTGCAGAACAGCCAGGGAGAGGTCAGCCTTCAGTGTATGGAAGTGCAAAGGGACACAAAACTCACCACGTCTGTGTGTCAGGGCATCACGAGGGCACGGGTGAGGAGGGACACCACACTCACCCCTGTGGTATCACAGGGGCACAGGGAGAGGGGACACCAAACTCACCACTGTGTGTCAGGGCATCACAAGGGCACGAGGAAAAAGGACACCAAACTCACCACTGGGTGTAAGGGTATCACGAGGGCACAGGGGAGAAGGGACACCAGACTCACCACTGTGGTGTGTAAGGGCATCACAAGGGCACGGGGAGAAGGGGCACCAAACTCACCAGTGTGGTGTGTAAGGGCATCACGAGGGCACAGGGGAGAACGGACACCAAACTCACCACTGTGGTGCTTAAGGGCATCAAAGGAGCACAGTGGGCAAGGGACACCATTCTCACCACTATGGTGTGTAAGGGCATCACAAGGGCACGGGGAGAAGGGACACCAAACTCACCACTGTGGTGTGTAAGGGCATCACGAGGGCACAGGGGAGAACGGACACCAAACTCACCACTGTGGTGTGTAAGGGCATCAAAAGAGCACAGGGGGCAAGGGACACCAAACTCACCACTGTGTGTAAGAGCATCACAAGGGCACAGGGGAGAAGGGACACCAAACTCACCACTGTGGTGTGTAAGGGCATCACAAGGCACGAGGAGAGGGAACACCAAACTCACGACTGTGGTGTGTAAGGGCATCATGAGGGCACATGCGAGAAGGGACACTGTTAGACCTGGCACCTTGGCGTGAGTTTCCCTTCCACTTTTTGATGGTGTGCCTCGATTGTTTTTCTGGTGTTGTCCGCTCAGAGCGCCACGCCACGGCTAATCCGTGCCGCAGCGCAAGTGCTCCCTAGAGAAAGTGTGCATAATTGATATCCATGATTGGGTTATTGGATTCACTGTCGGTCCCCAGTAAAGTGCACCCGGAGTGCCAGGGCTTGTGAATGCCAATGCCGCTAGTGGGCTGCAGCGCTGGTTGCGCCACCCACAACAGTGGCCATGTAAAGTGTGTCCTGGGTCTGCCACTGCAGACCCCGCGTGCAGTCCCGTACTGTCCCGCCGGCTGGGCAAGTGCCCACACTTGCCAGCCTCCAGAACCTTCCCTTAGCCTCATGTTAGTCACCCCTATGGTAGGCCCGCGGGCAGGGTGCGTTGTAGGTGTAAGGTAGGACAGGCCCGGGTTGTGCGGCCTGTCCTAGTAGTGAATTACCGCCATATTCATAGTTCACTATTGCAAGGCTACCTGTTCCCGTTAGGCCAGGTGAGCTGCTGGAATTATTACACCCTATAATCCCAGCAGGCTCAGGGAACGTGGTAGAGAGATATGTTTCGTATGCCTGAACTCGGAATGATAAAATATTTCTTGTAGCCAAGTTTATTTTACTATCCTGGGTTTGTAAATACGACTTTTAGAAAGTCAGTATTTACTCGCTTAATTATTTCAGCCACCTCTGCTGTGCGTGTGTCTGACTGTCTGGGCGATGCGTGTGACAGGGCTGGGGGGATGACAGGTAGCGAATGACAGGAGAACACCTTGGTGGGATGTGGGGGTGCCCCCTGGATTCTGAATAGGGCAGTGCTCCACCACCACAATCCTGGCCCCGGACGGGCGAAGCGCTGTCCACAAGGTGCTCCTGAAAGTACTTGTCCCCTGAATGCCGGCTCCACCTCCTGTGGAGCGGCTGATGTGCCTGCCCCTCACAGTGAAAGCAGAAGTCAGAGTACCCCCAACAAAGTGCTCAGGACTGAGAACGGTTATGCGAAGGCCCCCCTGGCCTGAAAGAACAATAGAAATGTGGTATAAAAGTAGGAGCCCTGCTCCTTGCAAATCAGAATCCTGTTTACCACAAAGAACCTCTGCCCGACTAGGAGGAGAAGAAGACGCTGGAAGGACTGGCCTGCTGCTTGCCTCGCTGAGAAAGGAGAGGAAAAGACTTGCTGAAAAGACTTTGCTGCTTTGTGCTTGAACATTCTCCAAGGGCTTGATCGGAGCTTGCCCCCTGAACTGAACCCCAGGACCAGTGGGTTCTCTGTGCTTTTGCTCGTTCTCCAATTCGAGCCGTGTGTGCATCCCGCTGGAAAGAGACTGCGCCCCTCATCGCCCCCTCCTAGGGCCGTGACACTCAGGAGCTTGCCTGCCTCAACCCCGTGAGAGCCCCGCTCAATCCGGAGCCGCTCTCTGTCCCCGGGCTAGGTTGCCTGCGCCCCTGTCACCGCCTGCCACTGGAGCGCGCTGAAAGCGCTGTCACCCCTCCCGCCGGAATCCTTCCGACGATCGTGATCTTTGCCGGGTCACCAGCTGCACGGACCGTGCCCTGTGATCCCGCTTCGTTATCTTCGGAACCCCTCGGGCCGCGCCGCCCCCGCTGTGGAGACCCCCTGCACCGCCGTGCTAAGGGTCGCTGGCCGAGCCTGCCTACCTGCCCACACCCGCTGATTGAGGACCCAAGAACACTTCCCAAAGCTGAGCGTCGCACTGACCCGTGCCGACTCTCCACACGACGTTGCTAAAGGAGTTCCAGTATCGGGTTCGGGGCCCGCACCGCCTTATTTCCCCGTAATCCTCACTGCCCGCACGCCCGTCTCACCTCTCGCCGCCCCGGAGCCGCCGGGGGAGAGCTGTGCACGGCGCAGGCGCGCCCACGACAGAGGCGTGAGCCGCGGTAGGCCTGAAGTAAGTCAAGACTGGAATCCCCCAAGTGACAGTGGTAAAGGACTAAAGAAGCATCCGCTTAAAGAACCGGTTGCCTGCTTTATAATCTGGTGGCATAGAACCAACGTTACTGGTCTTGTATTAAGTCTGCATATTTATTTTTATATAAAGAAGCGTATTTTCACATACCTAAGCCTGGTGTCCGTTTCTGGGGGAGATTAAGGTATTTACTGTGTGTGTGATTATAATTGCTTAACCAACAACGCCTGAAGAATCGCCTTGGCTGCTCACGCCACGCACCTAGAGGGTGAGCAAGGGTCATTCCAAAAGGGGTTATCCTTTGCCCCGACGTGGAGGAGAGGGTCCCTGCTTGACACAAGGACATCCTTGCGCCAATCAGAGATCCCCGAGTCTAACATTGGTGGCAGCGGCTGGGATTTCGGATTTGCATTTGTAATTTGCATACAGTGAATTATTAATCACCAGATAGTGAGAGCAGACTAAGTAACGCAGCCACAGGTTTTCATTTTTTTAACTTTTTTGAGACATCTGCCATTATTGCAACCATTGCTGGAATAGATGAGGTGGATTGGGAGGAGCTGGAAGGATACACAGTAGAGCAATTGAAAGGCTACAGTGTCAAACTCCGAGTTCCCCATGCTGGATTCAAGAGGAAGATCCAGTACACCAAGGCGTTGAGAGCCTGGAAGGAGTCAAGAGACTCACAGAATGCGGGGGACATCGTTCCACCCGACAACCTTGGGGAGCCCAGCAGAGTCCTGTCACCAGAGGAGCTGGCAGACAGGGCAGCAGACAGGGCGCATGCAATGGAGATGGCAAAGTTGGCAGGACAAATGGAAATGGAAAAGCAGAAGTTGGCCTTGGAGGCACAACAACGCCAAATGGATCATGATATAAGATTGAAGGAGTTGGAGCTGAAGGCGAAAAGTTTGGACACCGCTCCTTCTGGTGGCAGCACTCCGCCGGTGCAGGTAGAGTCCAAGGTGTACATCCCCAAAGATGTAGTTAAGGAGTATTTTAGAAAGGATGACATAGGGCAGTGGTTTAGAGCCTATGAGGTAGCCATGTCTTCACACCGGGTCCCTGAGAAAGACTGGGGAGCGGGGTTGTGGGGAAGGTTCCTTGCTGAAGGGCGTGACACACTTTTAGATTTGCCCCTAGATCTCCAGGCCTCATACCCCCATATGAAGGAAGCTTTAATGACCAGGTATGGGTTGACTCCTGAGCTATATAGACAGAGGTTCAGGGAGACTAAGAAGATCCCTGAGAGTACGTATGTGGAGTATGTAACTTTTTTCTGCAGAGCACTGGATGGTTGGGTGAAGGGTAGCAAAGTGAATGATTATCAAGGGCTGCTTGATTTAATTGCATGGGAGCACTTGTCCAGTCAATGTTTTCCTGAGCTATGCCAGCACCTGATTGATAGCAAGCTGTCCAACCCGAGGAAGCTTGCTGAGGAGGCGGACCGCTGGCTCAGCACCAGGGTCCACAAGGGTCAAGTGGGAGACTCCGCCAAAGGTGGGCAGGGTCCCCAGCAGAAGAGTGGGGGGGACAAGGGTAAACAGAAAGGGTTCCAAAAAGGCCCCCAAAGTAATCCCCAAGGGAACCAGCAGAAGGGTTCTCAGCCTCCCCCACCCCCGCAGCAGAATGGGGCCCCGACTGGTAGGCCTGTTCCAAAGGGGCCCTTCAACTGTTACAGGTGTGGCGACCCGGGTCACATTGCCTCCGATCCTAAGTGTCACCTGTTTGGTAAGACAGCACCCACTGGTGCTCCACATCGGCAAGTAGCTAGTGTTAATTTTGGGTAGGAGGTAGCAGTCCAGGGGGGTGGGGGTCCTGCGCATATGACCCTAGTCTCGCTAGGAGACAGTGAGATGGTCCCTGAAACCTACTTACCCTCTAACACTAAGAAATATGGGCAAGTGGTGACCATCAATGGAAAGAAGGTTGAGGCTCTTAGAGACACAGGAGCCAGCGTGACCTCGGTGAGGCAACACCTGGTGTCTCAAGAGCAGATTGTACCCAATGCCTACTGTAGGGTTGTCAATGCTGACAACATAGAGAGTCGTTGTCCAATGGCTCAAGTTCCCTTTGAGTGGGGGGAGGTCTCTGGTACTCTACAAGTCGCTGTGAGAACTGACATGCCTGTAGACTGTCTGCTAGGGAACGACCTGGAGAGCTCCCCTTGGGAAAAGGTGGAGAAGACCACGCATCTGAGGATGGTGGGCCTACCCGACTGGGCGTGCGTGACCACCCGGTCCATTGCAGCCAGTAGGGGTGTTGAGAGGGTCCTGGAGCCTGAGGGAGAGGTCCAGGAACCGGCCTTAGGGAGAAGGCGCAGGAGGCGCGGGAAACCGGCCCCCGAAGTTCCCACGGCCCAGGAGGAAGCAGACCCTGAGGGGGATGCTCTGGAGCCTACCGGGGAACAGATTGCCGAACTGGGGGACCTGCCTGAGCTGACCCATTGGCAGCAAGAAGGAGGCCCCTCGAGGGAGGAATTCTGCAGGGAGCAGAAAGAATGCCCTTCTCTCGTGGGTATGCGGCAGCAGGCTGCAGACCAGGCCAATGGTGTTCAGGCCAAGACACACTACGTGTACTGGGAGAGTGACCTCCTGTATTCAGAGCCTAAGGCTGCTGAACCTGGGTCAGCCCGTGTGCTGGTGGTACCCCAGAAGTTCAGAGCCTTCCTACTGGGGCTGGCTCACGATGTGCCATTAGCAGGACATTTGGGGATGGACAAGACCTACTACAGGCTTGTCACCCACTTTTACTGGCCCCAAATGCACAAGAATTCAGATTCCTACTGCAGAACCTGTCAGACTTGCCAGGCAAGTGGTAAGAGCGGAGGGAAGCACAAGGCTCCTCTGCAGCCCTTCCCCGTGGTCGGTACGCCATTCCAGTGAGTGGGTATTGATATTGTGGGGGCTCTGGACCCCAAGACAGCCCTGGGCAACAGGTTCATCCTGGTCTTGGTGGACCATGCCACCCGGTACCCTGAAGCCATCCCTCTGAGGACAGTGACGGCCCCCGTGGTGGGACGAGCACTGATGGGAATTTTCTCCCGAGTGGGATTCCCTCTAGAGGTGGTGAGCGACAGGGGGACCAATTTCATATCCACATATATGAAATCCCTGTGGAAGGAGTGTGGAGTAACTTACAAGTTCACCACTCCTTACCACCCCCAAGGAAATGGGTTGGTTGAGAGATTCAACCGAACCCTCAAAGGCATGATCATGGGCCTAGACGGTGCAATGAGGCATAAGTGGGACGTCCTCTTGCCATGCCTGCTCTTTGCTTACCGAGAGGTGCCACAGAAGTCTCTAGGGTTCAGTCCCTTTGAGCTTCTGTATGGTCACCCGGTAAGAGGACCTCTGAGTTTGGTAAAGGAAGGCTGGGAGCAATCTCCCAGGAAACCTCCCCAGAATGTATACAGTTACATGCTGGCCTTTAGAAACCAGACTAGGCGTTTCAGGCAACTTGCTGAGGCAAATCTGGAAGCCAGCCAGGAGGAGATGAAGCGGTGGTACGACCGGAATGCCACTCTGGTAGAGCTTCAACCTGGACAAAAGGTGTGGGTCTTGGCCCCAGTGGAGCCTTGTGCACTTCAGGATAAGTGGACAGGTCCATTTGAGGTTGTGGAGCGCAAAAGTCCTATCACCTACTTGGTGGACATGCAGTCTCCCAGGAACCCTTTGAGGGTCCTACATGTTAACCGCCTTAAGCCCCACTTAGAGAGGACCGAAGTGGGCATGCTGCTGGCCACTGATGATGGAATGGAGGAGGAGACTGAGCCTCTTCCTGACCTCTTAGTAGCCTCTGAGAAAGATGGGTCAGTGGATGGAGTTAACCTCTCACCCACCCTGACGCCTGAACAACAGGAAGATTGCCGCCACTTGCTGGGGCAGTTTCCAGATAGGTTCTCCCTGGTTCCCGGTGTCACAGATTGGTGCGTCCATGATGTGGACACGGGAGACAGCTTACCTGTGAAGCACAAGGCTTACAGGGTAACTGACAGGGTCAGAGCTTGCATCAAGGAGGAGGTCTCCAAAATGTTTGCTTTAGGGGTGGTTGAGCCCTCCAGCAGTTCTTGGTCCAGCCCCGTGGTCTTGGTCCCCAAAGCTGCTGCGCCGGGAGCCACACCTGAACTCCGGTTCTGTGTGGACTACAGAGGACTCAATTCAGTAACTAACACTGACGCGCACCCCATCCCCAGAGCTGACGAGCTCATTGATCGGCTGGGGGCTGCCCGGTTCCTCAGCACGTTTGATTTAACGTCTGGGTACTGGCAGATCGCCTTGACCGATGGGGCCAAAGAGAGGTCAGCATTCTCTACACCAGATGGGCACTTCCAGTTCCGGGTCATGCCATTTGGAATGAAGAATGCCCCTGCCACCTTTCAGAGGTTGGTCAACCAGGTATTGGTTGGGCTGGATGAGTTCAGTGCCGCCTACCTGGATGACATCGCAGTGTTCAGTGCCACCTGGCCCGAGCACCTGCGCCACCTCTGGGAAGTGTTGATGGCTCTGCGCCAAGCAGGCCTCACGATCAAGGCAAGCAAGTGCCAGATCGGGCTGGGTTCCGTGGTGTACTTGGGACACCAAGTGGGGAGTGGCAAGGTGGCACCCTTGCAACCCAAAATTGAGACCATCCTGGCTTGGGAGCCCCCCAAGACACAGACCGCAGTGAGGGCCTTCCTGGGGGTCACTGGGTACTACAGGAGGTTTGTCAAGGGCTATGGAACGATTGTTGCCCCCTTGACAGAGCTGACTTCCAAGAAGCAGCCCAGGAAAGTGATCTGGACTGACACCTGTCAGAAAGCTTTTGATACCCTGAAGACTGCCATGTGCACGGCGCCCGTGCTCTTGGCCCCTGACTTCTTCAAGGAGTTCCTAGTACAGACAGACGCTTCAGAGCATGGTGTAGGGGCTGTTCTCTCACAGATGACTGAGGAGGGCTGGGACCAACCCGTAGCCTTCATCAGTAGGAGGTTACTTCCACGGGAAAGTAGGTGGAGTGCAATTGAGCGAGAAGCATTTGCTGTGGTCTGGGTGCTGAAGAAGCTAAGACCCTACTTGTTTGGGTCTCACTTCCGGGTTCAGACGGACCACAGGCCCCTCAGATGGTTGATGCAAATGAGGGGTGAGAACCCAAAGCTGTTGAGGTGGTCCATCTCCCTACAGGGTATGGACTTTACGGTGGAACACCGTCCTGGTACAGATCACGCCAACGCTGACGGTCTGTCCAGGTATTTCCGCCTTAGTGATGAGGAACCCCCTGGGCAAGGGTAGTTCTCCCCACATTTCAGCTGGAGGGGACACGTGTTAGACCTGGCACCTTGGCGTGAGTTTCCCTTCCACTTTTTGATGGTGTGCCTCGATTATTTTTCTGGTGTTGTCCGCTCAGAGCGCCGCGCCACGGCTAATCCGTGCCGCAGCGCAAGTGCTCCCAAGAGAAAGTGTGCATAATTGATATACATGATTGGGTTATTGGATTCACTGTCGGTCCCCAGTAAAGTGCACCCGGAGTGCCAGGGCTTGTGAATGCCAATGCCGCTAGTGGGCTGCAGCGCTGGTTGCGCCACCCACAACAGCGGCCATGTAAAGTGTGTCCTGGGTCTGCCACTGCAGACCCCGCGTGCAGTCCCGTACTGTCCCGCCGGCTGGGCAAGTGCCCACACTTGCCAGCCTCCAGAACCTTCCCTTAGCCTTTTGTTAGTCACCCCTATGGTAGGCCCGCGGGCAAGGTGCGTTGTAGGTGTAAGGTAGGACAGGCCCGGGTTGTGCGGCCTGTCCTAGCAGTGAATTACCGCCATATTCATAGTTCACTATTGCAAGGCTACCTGTTCCCGTTAGGCCAGGTGAGCTGCTGGAATTATTACACCCTATAATCCCAGCAGGCTCAGGGAACGTGGTAGAGAGATATGTTTCGTATGCCTGAAATCGGAATGATAAAATATTTCTTGTAGCCAAGTTTATTTTACTATCCTGGGTTTGTAAATACGACTTTTAGAAAGTCAGTATTTACTCGCTTAATCATTTCAGCTGCCTCTGCTGTGCGTGTGTCTGACTGTCTGGGTGATGCGAGTGACAGGGCTGGGGGGATGACAGGTAGCGAATGGCAGGAGAACACCTTGGTGGGAGGTGGGGGTGCCCCCTGGATTCTGAATAGGGCAGTGCTCCACCACCACAATGCTGGCTCCGCCCCCTGGGGAGCGACTGATGACTCAGCCTGCACCTGGCCCCGGACGGGCGAAGCGCTGTCCACAAGGTGCTCCTGAAAGTACTTGTCCCCTGAATGCTGGCTCCACCTCCTGTGGAGCGGCTGATGTGCCTGCCCCTCACAGTGAAAGCAGAAGTCAGAGTACCCCCAACAAAGTGCTCAGGACTGAGAACGGTTATGCGAAGGCCCCCCTGGCCTGAAAGAACAATAGAAATGTTGTATAAAAGTAGGAGCCCTGCTCCTTGCAAATCAGAATCCTGTTTACCACAAAGAACCTC
Organism: Triturus cristatus; assembly: GCF_964204655.1. Classification (NCBI taxonomy): domain Eukaryota; kingdom Metazoa; phylum Chordata; class Amphibia; order Caudata; family Salamandridae; genus Triturus; species Triturus cristatus. Next base: position 723,005,074 of record NC_140595.1, read on the forward strand.
TGCCCGACTAGGAGGAGAAGAAGACGCTGGAAGGACTGGCCTGCTGCTTGCCTTGCTGAGAAAGGAGAGGAAAAGACTTGCTGAAAAGACTTTGCTGCTTTGTGCTTGAACATTCTCCAAGGGCTTGATTGGAGCTTGTCCCCTGAACTGAACCCCAGGACCAGTGGGTTCTCTGTGCTTTTTGCTCGTCCTCCAATTCGAGCCGTGTGTGCATCCCGCTGGAAAGAGACTGCGCCCCTCATCGCCCCCTCCTAGGGCCGTGACACTCAGGAGCTTGCCTGCCTCAACCCCGTGAGAGCCCCGCTCTATCCGGAGCCGCTCTCTGTCCCCGGGCTAGGTTGCCTGCGCCCCTGTCACCGCCTGCCACTGGAGCGCGCTGAAAGCGCTGTCACCTCTCCCGCCGGAATCCTTCCGACGATCGTGATCTTTGCCGGGTCACCAGCTGCACAGACCGTGCCCTGTGATCCCGCTTCATTATCTTCGGAACCCCTCGGGCCGCGCCGCCCCTGCTGTGGAGACCCCCTGCACCGCCGTGCTAAGGGTCGCTGGCCGAGCCTGCCTACCTGCCCACACCTGCTGATTGAGGACCCAAGAACACTTCCCAAAGCTGAGCGTCGCACCGACCCGTGCCGACTCTCCACACGACGTTGCTAAAGGAGTTCCAGTATCGGGCTCGGGGCCCGCACCGCCTTATTTCCCCGTAATCCTCACTGCACCGCACGCCCGTATCACCTCTCGCCGCCCCGGAGCCGCCGGGGGAGAGCTGTGCACGGCGCAGGCGTGCCCACGACAGAGGCGTGAGCCGCGGTAGGCCTGAAGTAAGTCAAGACTGGAATCCCCCAAGTGACAGTGGTAAAGGACTAAAGAAGCATCCGCTTAAAGAACCGGTTGCCTGCTTTATAATCTGGTGGCATAGAACCAACGTTACTGGTCTTGTATTAAGTCTGCATATTTATTTTTATATAAAGAAGCGTATTTTCACATACCTAAGCCTGGTGTCCGTTTCTGGGGGAGATTAAGGTATTTACTGTGTGTGTGATTATAATTGCTTAACCAACAACGCCTGAAGAATCGCCTTGGCTGCTCACGCCACGCACCTAGAGGGTGAGCAAGGGTCATTCCAAAAGGGGTTATCCTTTGCCCTGACGTGGAGGAGAGGGTCCCTGCTTGACACAAGGACATCCTTGCGCCAATCAGAGATCCCCGAGTCTAACAGACACCAAACTCACCACTGTGGTGTGTAAGGGCATCACAAGGGCACGGGGAGAAATGACATCAAACTCACCACTGTGTGTTAGCGCATCACAAGGGCACAGGGGAGAAGGGACACCAAACTCACCACTGTGGTGCTTAAGGGAATCAAAGGAGCACAGTGGGCAAGAGACACCATTCTCACCACTGTGGTGTGTAAGGGCATCACGAGGGCACGGGGAGAAGGGACACCAAACTCACCACTATGGTGTGTAAGGGCATCACAAGGGCACGGGGAGAAGGGACACCAAACTCACCACTGTGGTGTGTAAGGGCATCACGAGGGCACAGGGGAGAACGGACACCAAACTCACCACTGTGGTGTGTAAGGGCATCAAAAGAGCACAGGGGGCAAGGGACGCCAAACTCACCACTGTGTGTAAGAGCATCACAAGGTCACAGGGGAGAAGGGACACCAAACTCACTACTGTGGTGTGTAAGGGCATCACAAGGCACGAGGAGAGGGGACACCAAACTCACGACTGTGGTGTGTAAGGGCATCATGAGGGCACATGCGAGAAGGGACACTGTTAGACCTGGCACCTTGGCGTGAGTTTCCCTTCCACTTTTTGATGGTGTGCCTCGATTGTTTTTCTGGTGTTGTCCGCTCAGAGCGCCGCGCCACGGCTAATCCGTGCCGCAGCGCAAGTGCTCCCTAGAGAAAGTGTGCATAATTGATATACATGATTGGGTTATTGGATTCACTGTCGGTCCCCAGTAAAGTGCACCCGGAGTGCCAGGGCTTGTGAGTGCCAATGCCGCTAGTGGGCTGCAGGGCTGGTTGCACCACCCACAATAGCGGCCATGTAAAGTGTGTCCTGGGTCTGCCACTGCAGACCCCGCGTGAAGTCCCGTACTGTCCCGCCGGCTGGGCAAGTGCCCACACTTGCCAGCCTCCAGAACCTTCCCTTAGCCTCATGTTAGTCACCCCTATGGTAGGCCCGCGGGCAGGGTGCGTTGTAGGTGTAAGGTAGGACAGGCCCGGGTTGTGCGGCCTGTCCTAGTAGTGAATTACCGCCATATTCATAGTTCACTATTGCAAGGCTACCTGTTCCCGTTAGGCCAGGTGAGCTGCTGGAATTATTACACCCTATAATCCCAGCAGGCTCAGGGAACGTGGTAGAGAGATATGTTTCGTATGCCTGAACTCGGAATAATAAAATATTTCTTGTAGCCAAGTTTATTTTACTATCCTGGGTTTGTAAATACGACTTTTAGAAAGTCAGTATTTACTCGCTTAATCATTTCAGCCGCCTCTGCTGTGCGTGTGCCTGACTGTCTGGGCGATGTGAGTGACAGGGCTGGGGGGATGACAGGTAGCGAATGGCAGGAGAACACCTTGGTGGGAGGTGGGGGTGCCCCCTGGATTCTGAATAGGGCAGTGCTCCACCACAGCAATGCTGGCTCCGCCCCCTGGGGAGCGACTGATGACTCAGCCTGCACCTGGCCCCGGACGGGCGAAGCGCTGTCCACAAGGTGCTCCTGAAAGTACTTGTCCACTGAATGCCGGCTCCACCTCCTGTGGAACGGCTGATGTGCCTGTCCCTCACAGTGAAAGCAGAAGTCAGAGTACCCCCAACAAAGTGCTCAGGACTGAGAACGGTTATGCGAAGGCCCCCCTGGCCTGAAAGAACAATAGAAATGTGGTATAAAAGTAGGAGCCCTGCTCCTTGCAAATCAGAATCCTGTTTACCACAAAGAACCTCTGCCCGACTAGGAGGAGAAGAAGACGCTGGAAGGACTGGCCTGCTGCTTGACTTGCTGAGAAAGGAGAGGAAAAGACTTGCTGAAAAGACTTTGCTGCTTTGTGCTTGAACATTCTCCAAGGGCTTGATCGGAGCTTGCCCCCTGAACTGAACCCCAGGACCAGTGGGTTCTCTGTGCTTTTGCTCGTCCTCCAATTCGAGCCGTGTGTGCATCCCGCTGGAAAGAGACTGCGCCCCTCATCGCCCCCTCCTAGGGCCGTGACACTCAGGAGCTTGCCTGCCTCAACCCCGTGAGAGCCCCGCTCCGTCCGGAGCCGCTCTCTGTCCCCGGGCTAGGTTGCCTGCGCCCCTGTCACCGCCTGCCACTGGAGCGCGCTGAAAGCGCTGTCACCCCTCCCGCCGGAATCCTTCCGACGATCGTGATCTTTGCCGGGTCACCAGCTGCACGGACCGTGCCCTGTGATCCCGCTTCGTTATCTTCGGAACCCCTCAGGCCGCGCCGCCCCCGCTGTGGAGACCCCCTGCACCGCCGTGCTAAGGGTCGCTGGCCGCGCCTGCCTACCTGCCCACACGGGGAGAAGGGACACCAAACTCACCACTGTGGTGTGTAAGGGCATCACAAGGGCACGGGGAGAAGGACCAAACTCACCACTGTGGTGTGTAAGGGCATCACGAGGGCACAGGGGAGAAGGGACACCAAACTCACCACTGTGGTGCTTAAGGGCATCAAAAGAGCACAGGGGGCAAGGGACACCATTCTCACCACTGTGGTGTGTAAGGGCATCACGAGGGCACGGGGAGAAGGGACACCAAACTTACCACTGTGGTGTGTAAGGGCATCACAAGGGCACGGGGAGAAGAGACACCAAACTCACCACTGTGGTGTGTAAGGGCATCACGAGGGCACAGGGGAGAAGGGACACCAAACTCACCACTGTGGTGCTTAAGGGCATCAAAAGAGCACAGGGGGCAAGGGACACCATTCTCACCACTGTGGTGTGTAAGGGCATCACGAGGGCACGGGGAGAAGGGACACCAAACTCACCACTGTGGTGTGTAAGGGCATCACAAGGGCAGGGGGAGAAGAGACACCAAACTCACCACTGTGGTGTGTAAGGGCATCATGAGGGCACAGGGGAGAAGGGACAGCAAACTCACAACTGTGGTGAGTAAGGGCATCAAAAGAGCACAGGGGGCAAGGGACACCAAACTCACCACTGTGTGTAAGAACATCACAAGGGCACAGGGGAGAAGGGACACCAAACTCACCACTGTGGTGTGTAAGGGCATCACAAGGCACGAGGAGAGGGGACACCAAACTCACCACTGTGGTGTGTAAGGGCATCATGAGGGCACATGCGAGAAGGGACACCAAACTCACCACTGTGGTGTGTAAGGGCATCATGAGGGCATGGGGAGAAAGGACATCAAACTCACCACTGTGTGTTAGCGCATCACAAGGACACAGGGGAGAAGGGACACCAAACTCACCACTGTGGTGTGTAAGGGCATCACAAGGGAATGGGGAGAAGGGACATCAATCTCACCACTGAGTGTTAGGGCATCACGAGGACACAGGGGCGAAGGGATACCAAAATCGCCACTGTCTGTAAGGGCATCACGAGGGCACGGGGAGAAGGGACATCAAACTCACCACTGACTGTGGTGTGTCAGGACATCACGAGGGTACATGCGAGAAGGGACACCAAACTCACCACTGAGGTGAGTAAGGGCATCACAAGGGCACGGGGAAAAGGGACATCAAACTCACCACTCTGGTGTGTAAGGGCATCACAAGGGCACGGGGAGAAGGGACACCAGACTCACCACTATGGTGTGTAAGGGCATCACAAGTGCATAGGGAGAAGGGACACCAAACTCACCACTGTGGTGTGTAAGGGCATCATGAGGATACGGGGAGAAGGGACATAAGACTCACCACTGTGTGTAAGAGCATCACGAGGGCACAGGGGAGAAGGGACACCAAACTCACCACTCCATTTAAGGGATTACACGCCCTTTCGGAAGCAGAATGTAGCAAAATCCTTCTGAGGCGACGTGGATCCTTAAATCGACGTGCCGCGTTGGACGGAACCAGACGGGACCTGTGCCGGAGGATGCTACGGGCGGCTGTGACCCATCTCCCGTTCTATGGGGTGACCTTTAATACACCCCTTCTTGTTAGTGGTTATTGAGGTGGTGAAACAGATCACTGGGGTTCATTTGCCAGAGACCCCATAATGCACCCTATTTGGGTGGATGCTGAATACACATGGGGTGGGGGGGATAAAAGAATGGTGGATGATGATAAATACACACTAATTAATGGCCAAACCCACTACCTAAATGGTGACCGGTCCAGGTGCCACATTGGAAGGTTGGTACCACCAAGTTTGGTATGTTCTGAGGATGGGACTCATCCAGTCAAGGGTGTGGATGAGGTATTTACACCAGCGTGGGCCCTGCTCCTGGCATTATTTTGCAAAAGTCCACAGAGGGCTTGCATGCCCAGGAGCACTACGACTGCTATTACTGTAGCCTACTGCATGAAGGAGAGATGAAATTCAAGGAAGGGGCTGCTGAGCTTTGGTCAATTCAGTTTGACCACCTGTTAGAAGGTGGTTCTGACACTATGGGCCGTCCGGCATTTTACCTTTTTGAGCACCTAATTGTTGAGCTTTCACTGTGGGGGAGACTCATAAGTTGGGACTCACCCACAGCGAACTCATAATGAAAGAGACAGCATGGGGATTTTACTGGTGTCCCCCTGGCTTGACCAGGCCACTGCGCAACAGCAGGAGTGAGGGACACCGGGCTAGTTACATGCGGGAACATTTGTACATGCATGTGCACATGTGTGCGGGCTGTGCAGAGGAGACTCCTGGCATGCGCAGCCCCAGAGCAGATACAAGGTGAATGGTGTGGCAGGACTTAGGCAGAATGGGGTGGTTACATGGAATAGGCTTTATACAGTGGGAAGAAACATGCCAGGGAAAGTCAGTGTGCTTTACAGTGTTAATTCCAGTATTCTCTTATGGGGTTAGGAAGCACATGAGTAAGTTTTACTTTCCTAGGGAATACAAATTCAAGACACGCACCAAAGTCCACTGTAACGGATGTGAGAATAAGTATTTTGCAGAGTCCAAAGTCATATTTGTACCGCTTTTGGGTCATCCAGAAATGTCATATTTCTCTCACTCAGCTCATAACCAGGACCTGGCTGGGGTCTGGCCCTGGCAGGTAAGATTTATGACCTTTCTTCCCAGAGTGAAGGCCTTCCCTCCAAGGAGAGAAGATGGGTGGAGCTACAGGCTAATCCATCAGCAGCTGTCACTGGGTGCCAGGCATCAAGCAGCACCAGGGTGAAGGCAGCACTGGGGGGGAAGGGGCTTTCAGAGACCATGTGGCAGGAGACCATGGACGACGCCATCTTGAACAAACCCAGAGGCCTGGGCAGGAAGGAGGAAGCAGGGAAGTGATGTGTCGCTGTGTGCTAGGGCAACCAGAGACTTCCTGCCAGCCCAGTCCCCAACTTTCTTAAAAGGACTTGCACAGGAAGAGGAGCTCTCTCTGGGGTGTGGTCTGCTGAGGCAGAAGGTGCTGGAGCCTGGCGCAATGGGCAGTTGGAAGGAGGAACCCCTGACTGCTCCAGAATCCTGAACAGCGCCAGGAGAGGAGACCAGGACCAGTGCGCAGAAGCAGGGGCCTCTGCGCAGGGAGAAGAGAGGCCCAGGAGGAGAGCCAGACGAAAGGCTGGCGCAGGGAGCCAGTGAAGACAGCTCCCTGCTGAATCCCCCCTCTCAGAGACCCGGAGGGTGAAGGAGAGTGCTTCCAGTGGCTGGGGAGCGCCACCAGGAGCAAGGAGAGGCCAAGATCATAAAAATCGGACTCCTGGGGGCCAAGATATGCCCCCCAGAAGGTATGCGACATTTGACCTCTGGAGGAACCGACGACGAAGCGCGTGGGGCTCCGCCGCCTGTCCATGATGTGCCCCCGGGGTGGGTCAGGTCCCGGGGGCTGCCCCCAAGAGAAGTAAAGTCAGGGTGTGCCGGCGCGCACCCCGTGAAGGTTCCCCTCCATGGGGTGCCAGGAGCCCACCCTTGCCCCGCTGCACATGAGGCTGGGGAGCGCCGTCGCGCTCCCCGTGAAAATGTGCCTAAGGGGCCCGGGACCCCCATCCCCAGGCCCCGAAGCAAAGCCGGGGAGCGCCATTGCGCTCCCCGTGAAGATTTATCCCTAGAGGGTGCCAGGAGCCCAACCTGGCCCCCGGTGAAGAAGAGACAAGACGGGGAGCACTGTCACGCTCGCCGTGAAGAGGAGCAGGAGGCGGGGAGGGCCGTCGCGCCCCCGCGAAGTGGTCTCTAGGGGCCCTGGACCCAATCCCTGGGCACTGAAGCCAAGCAAACCTGGGGAGCACCGTCGCGCTCCCCGTGAAGATGAAGAGGGAAGAGGGACCCGGGACCCCATCCCCGGGCCCTGAAGAGAAGGCTGGTATGGGGGGAGTGCGTCACACTCCCCCGAGGACCGGAGGAGCCGGAGAAGTCCTGCACGTCTGCCCACCGGAGCGGGCAGACCAGAACTGCGTTGCCGGCTCCCGCTGCAGCACGCGAGGGTGCTGGCCGGGCGGGGAGCCGGCGGGAGCAGCCGGGGGTGGGCTCCCTGGGCTGCCCTCCAATGAGTGGGCATGTGGGGGCCCCGGGTGAGACCTGGACCCCCAAAAAGAACAAGAGAGGTGCTAGGGGCCAGGGTGGGATCGGCCCCGAAAGACAGAAGTAGTGGCCGGGGGTGGGCTCCCCGAGCCTAACCACTCACCTTGGGGTCTGGGTGGGACTGGACCCTCCAACAGACACCAGCAGTGGCCGGAGGCCCAGATCGCGGCACTCTCCGTAGCTGCGGGAGAGCTGCTGCTCTGATATGCAACAATTCCCATAATGACTTGCAGTCCAGGACGGGCCTGCAACGGCAAACTGCTTTTTCTCTCTTAGTGGTGGCCCCAGGAGAACGGGGTCATCACCAAGTGAGGGCAAAGGTGCTGGGGGAGCTGCTGAAGGAGCGTAGTCTCCCCCCAGCACAAAGAGAAGACCCTCCCTAAGTCTCATGGGGACTTGAAAAGGATAACCCCTCAAGGGCTCAGCCAGCAGTTTAACTCCTCTTGGGCTGGAACTTTTGTTCTACTGCTGGAGGAGGGTTGAGAAGTGCATCAAGGAGTGAAGGGCTGAGTTGACTGTAGAAGAGCATCCCCTGGAGTTGAAGAGGTGTAATTGTACCCATAGTGCATTTACTAATGTTATTTCTTTCAGAGCGACTGAGTTCACATGTGTTATGTGAAGTACCTGTGTAAGGTGATGTCATAAGCAAAGTGAGGTTATGTTGTCAGACATTCCTACTAGAGTGTCTGGCTGTATATGCGTAATCCTGTAATTTCATCTGTGATGCCTTTAGGAGCTGTAATTTCAATGCATTCTAATGATCCACTATTGTGATGAGTACTGCCATTCTAAAGTGATGCTTACACATGAATTCTTGCTGCTGCGCTGAGGTGAAGAACCCAGACCGCTAGCCCTTAAGATGTAAAGGTGTATGCTTCATGGTCCGTAGGAAATGCTCAGTCAGGGTTGTGTGTCACCAAGGCAGGGTTACCTATTTTAAATGCTTTTTGAGATAATGGGGTGGGTCGCCACTGGGATGGTGCCAGTGCGCAGGGCCCTCGCTCCAGTTTATGTTCAACTAACTGCATTGGGGGCCAGATGATGTGCATACATGGGAGTGGTGGTACTAGACCCCACCCCCCCCTAGGGAGGGATGGAGATGTTATGCAATGTCACAAAGTAATTCCAACAGCCTATGTATATTTGTAAATTGGTTCATAGTATTGAGTAGTGTGTGTGTTTAATAAATGCACTCTTACTTTTATAAAGCAAAGTACAGACTGGACAATCAATTATTGAGTGTTATTTCTGCGCACCTGCAAATGGCAATTACTAGCCCACACCACCTCCCTTGAGTAATCCTCAGACTGCTCTGCAACGCTACCCTCTGAGAGTCAGGCGCTACAATTGGGTGTTTGGTTCCCAGTGAAGGACAAATGTAGTCATGTTATTTGTGCAGGCCTCACCAATACTGCCTCGTTTTCCATCACAACCACAAACGGGTCGATTTCTGAAAAGAACCATTTAAGTGGCTTGTCTCTGGTGAGGAGAATGGGGATGGTTGTGGTGGTTGGGGTGGAGAATATTTCCCTTCATGTCTGCTAATTTGTAAATGTTACTGTTAAGTAAAGTCAATAAGATGATCAACCACAGCAACAAAAAACGAACGCTAGTGCCATGGGGTATATTTGCGCTCTATAAATGTTTATTAACATATCATAACCCTGCATGAATAAAACTAAGCAACATAGTCAAATTAAACTTGTCTAACCCTGCAAGCCCCCATGCCATGATTCACCATAGAATCCAACCAAACCCACCACCCTTACCCATCAACAGTATGCTACCCACTAACACAACCTCACCTGAAGCAAGTCCTGACCAGCACACTCATGCAGGTGAACTGATATGTGTAGTGACTGACAACACCTGCTTAAGGTCACTACCCCTAAAACCTGTCTGAAACACATGCAGAGCTAAATAGGCACACTCAACAGCAAACGTCTGCATTTAGATCTTCTATAATCAGAGCAAGATGGCGTCTGGCTAACGGCCGCTAACCGGTGGGCTCCCTCCCCCTTACCGATGGCATGTTTATGGCATCTCCCGAGTGATGCAATAGCAGGAATTTGAGCCTGGAGGTGGCCGAAGTAATGTTGGAGACTCTACTGTTTGGGATCGCCTGGAACTCCGTAACCCGGCTTGGCTTCGAACCAGATCAACTTTGCTTTCCTGATGGCTGGCAGATCCTCAAAGACCTCCAAGAGACTTACAAGTTTGGTAGCCATTGCTACCGGCTCGATCCCTGCGGGGACTACAAAGTGCAGCATGCACCACAGGAGCCTCAAGGAGACTGGGGCAGAATCCAAGAACAAAAAAAGGGGGATGCGTTTAATGACATCTCAAGCAAGAGAACCACCTGCGGGCACAATTTTCTGGTGGCAGGGGAAAATCAACCCATGATCTTGGATCTTTTTCCTGTGAAACATCCTGGATCTGTGAAAAACCAGGACCCTGCTACTGCAGCTCTCCCCTCAGCGCTTGCTTCTATTTCTGCATCTGCCGCTACTCAAGAGCAGGTGTTGTTGCTCGAGACCGTCTTTGATGTGGATGCTGCTGGAAAAATAAAAACAGGCAAAGAGGAGAATTGCGCAGCCACACCCAAGGAGGGTGCAAGGGTGAAAGGGCAGTCTGATCAGATGCTCAGTGGGGAACACATTCCAGAGGACATTAGTGAGGATGACCCTGGCGTTCGTGGGGGACCCCTGATCCCTCCTCTCTTACAATCAACCGAAGCTGATCCCATCTCTTCTGGCTTTGACTCCCTCGGGCCCCTGGTATGATGGCCTCCCCCGACCGGACAGGAGGGGGGAAGAAATTCTTCTCCTTAAACGAGGACTCAGATTCTTCAATGCCGGATCTAGGTTTATCAACTTCGTCACTTTCCATGTCAACTCGTAGCAGTTTGCAGGGTGGATCCATTGTCTCTGCAGGACATAAAAAAGGATCACGGGGGTCAAAAAGTTTTAAAAAAAAGGCCTCCAGCGTAGATAAGAGAGAGATAGGAAGCAAACGTAAGGGTGGTAAGGACCAGAAAGAGTCCTCGAGTAAAAGGACCCCTAGGGTCAGTTGGGATTACTCTACAGTTCAACTCTTGGACAATCCGGCTCAGAACGTGGAGGACACCACTGCTGGAACTATAACAGCTCAAGAACCACCACCTTTTCTAATTTTGACTATGATTAAACAGATGCAAGCAGAAATTCGGGCAGACAACCAACGGGAACAGCAGGAGCGGTCAGGAAAATAAGTAAAACATGTACCGAAATCTCTGACCGGATATCCAACTTAGAGGCTCGAACCGAAACTCTTGAACAGGAGGTCGCTGAATTAAAGACCAGAAAGCTCCTTCCAAGACAACAAGCTCACAGAGATGATGTGGAAGATGGAGGACTATGAGAAAAGGCAAAGAAGGAACAATTTGAGACTCGTGGGTGTTCCAGAAGGGAAAGGGGGAGGGGACTCTAAAGGTTATGTTATTAAAATCTTAAAGGTTGCATTCCCAGAACTTATGGGATGGGATTGGGAAAAGGAAATCCAGAGGGCGCACTGATTCCCCCTTATTCCCAAAAAACAGCAGGCGGACAGTAACGCATACCCTAGGGCTATGTTGGTGTATTTTGGAAATTTTATTTTGAGACAAAGCATTTTTGATTTGGCTCGCCCTAATGGTAGAAGAGAATTTGAGGGAGTCACCTTCTTTGCACAGCCAGTCTACACCCATGCAACGGTAGAGCAGAGATGGCGGCTAAGGCAAATGTTTGCCCCCCTCCAGAAATTAGGTGCCAAAGGTACCTACAGGATCCTGCAAAATTGAAGGTAGTTTGGAAGGGTCGTACCCGTACTTTCTTTTCGGAGATTCAGGCCCAAGAATTTCTGTCAAAGCAACAGGGCGGGGTCTGATTTAGTGGGTGATAGGTTAAAACATGTGTCTCAATGCTGGGTAAAAATCGGAGAATTCCGGAACATGAGTGAAAAGGTTAAAAAAACTCATAAAGAACATGATGTTGCCTTCAAGGGGGAGATGGAGGGAGCCCAGGCAGTGGGGTGTGTTGTGTCAGATGGCGTCATTCAGGCTAGGCTTGGTTGCTCAGAGGTGGGGGTTGGATGGGGGTTGGGGGAAGGTCAGGGGGAGCAGGCCAGGGAAGAGGTTTATAATCAATGCGATCGAAGTGAGAGTGGAAAGAGGTTCAGAGGTTGGGTGGTGGTCAATAGGGATGCTCACAATGACAACACAATTGTGAAGAGAGGGTGTGTAGGATGCAGGGTAAAAGTAGCCAATGAATGCTAGGCAAATGATCCGTATCGCATCCATTAATATATGTGGTCTTAATGACCCTAAGAAAAGAGCCAGCACTTCCTTAGGCTTAATACTCCTGAGAGCGGACATTGCCTGCCTTCAGGACAGACACACTGAAGCCTCACAGAGGGATACCCTTAATTTGCTTGGCTATAGACTCATAGCCGGTACCTCACAAGGTGTGCGCACTGTGGGTGTGGCGATCCTGGCCCAAGGAAACCTGCTAAAATGTTCACAAATAGGGATCGATCCTAGGGGCAGATGGGTAGCAGTAGTCTGTCATTCATCTTGTGGCGGAAATTCAAGCTGTGCTCAATTTATGTCAGTGTACTCGATGATCCCACTGTTTTAAGTCAGGTTTCTAATGAGTTAACATATCACCCCCACCTTACTTCATGTACAAACCATCCAAACTGCTACCAACTGAAAGGGCCATGCCCACAAATTCTAGACCTGTTCTAGAATAACAATTCAATGGTTCTTTTTCACAGCATGAAAGTGTATAGGGAAGAAAATTCATTACTACTTAAGGTTAGTTTGATCTATTAAAAAATCAAAAATAACTGAACATAAAGACACCACAATATGGGAGTGTAAAAATACACCGGAATAAGCATGAAGCCAAATCTGCATCTACAATTTAGATGACGCAACATGAGCAATACAATTAGTTCAAAAAGTAAGATGCAAAAGATCAGAAAGCATGAGTTCAAGTGTCCTGCATCGAGGGTTGGTGAGTGAATAGCATTAAATCTATCCCTACTCTAGCACTAAAGTGACATCCCTACTTAGGCATTTTCAGATGAAGGAGTAAAAGGTGTCAGGATGTGGAGTCTTCTAAGGACGGCTCTCCACAATCAATGGGTAATGTAGCATAAAGCTACCAAGACAGAGCTTAGTCTAAGAGGCCCTCTCTCCGAAGGCAAGGAAGAAGTGGGCACTTTCCCTACTCCCAACAACACATTATTCATGGATCACATTCCCAGAATTCAGTGTGAGTGACACCATCTACGCTGGGTACGATCCTGAAGGTGGTTTTCCACGGGACAACATTGTTCTTTTCTTGATACATTTTATCTTTGGTTCCCAGGCCTTCTCCTGTGTGAAGCACAACGACCTTCCTTTCTCGACTCAAGCAACACAATTGTCATTTCTTCTCTCCTTGTCTGATTAGTAAAACAAAGGCATTATTCTGAGCTATAGAGAGCGCTTCTTTCACCTGCAACACAAAACATGAGAAAGAACAGATTCCACAGCATGCATGAGATTCAAACCGATAATTCTAAAGCAAGAGTTTTTCGGGGAACAGCATTGGCGCCTAAGCGGTTCAGCTAATATAAGAAAGCATAATATGAGCTTTACGAACTGGCATGGAAATAAGGCACTTTCAATTAATGCATTTACCTACAAATAAAGCGTCACAATTGATGAGCGCATTTAGTACATGAATTATTGTCAGATGCACAACAGGAGTTGTTCACGTTAATGTTTCTGCTAGTTACATTCACTTTCTACGTTGACTAGCCTGGTACTTTTTCAATGGCCTGAACACGTCACGTTTTCATGTTAGTACATTTCACAATTCTAACACTTTACATTATTACAACAAAGGATTATATGCAGGTGTGGTCTACACGTGATTATAATGCACCCCTACAAATAAAATGCGATTTCTACTCTATCAGTACTTTATGGCCCCCAAGGAAATGATTGCGAGTACCCACAAGTTAGGATTTCCCCTCAAAATGGTTTTTAATTACGCTTTGAAGAGTAATTGCGTAATTATCTGTAACTCTGCAAGAAAGGGTAACACGGAATTATCTAAATCACTCCAAATACTCCATCATAACTAAAATTCCGCCCAGCCCAGAGTTAATATATAAGAAGAGCCAATGTGAAGGCTGGACTACGACTGGTGATAGTTCCTGTTAATATTATAAGCGCTAAAAAAATATATATAGATATATATATTTTTGTAGAAACATATAAAAACAATGCAAATTATGCGTGACTTCTAGGTGCCATAGCAATTTGTGAGGAGCAGGTTTGTTCCACTTCAATCCATATGAACTTGGTCTACATTTATGTATTCATTAAAATGGTATTTATTAAATATTTTTTTCTACTTTTATTTTGAACAAGATCTGAAACACCATATTACTTTTCATTACAAGTGCAAAATTCAAAGCCTTGTAGTAACCCCGACGTGATCTGAACACGCAAGCTTCTGATCTGGAGTCAGACGCGCTAGAGATCAGCTGTAGGTTCTGCTGACGAATGATGGACAAATGAGTCTTCACCTCAGTGATGGAATGCCACTACTATAATTCAATACTCATTTGTTGCTTTTCCGACATGCTTGAGGAAATAAGGGGTTGAGATGAATGGCGTTATTCTGTTAGCGGACCCTCAGCCAAGTGTTTTTACTGTGAAAATGTACAAATTAGTGAATAAATACTGCTGCCCAGGACGACTCATTCCGGCTAGTAGGCTAATTCAAGCTCCTGCATTGTATGCACCCCAACCTTTCCTGTTACCCCTAAACTTACTTTTCTGCTGGCGCTGCTGCTTTATGATCTGGTCAAGTATGACACAGACTGAGGGGGCGCTAGGTGGCACGCAACCAAGATGGCCGCACACCAGTAAGGCTCCTGCCAGCCGGGCAGAACAATATCCTTTAAAGCCATCCTGCGAGATCAGAAGAGCCCTATCTCCAGATATATCGCTGTCGGATTCCCAGAAGAACTTTATGGCATGATGGGCCCTGTGTCAGCCTTGTGAACCATAACGCTGATTGCCGTAATCCCCTGTGCCTGACACCGCGCTTGGGACCTGGAGCAGAGAGATGGCAGCACGAGTTGCGCGAGCCCACGCTCTGATGTGGGACTGCAGGCCTGGGCTCGGCATCGACTGTGGCGCAAGACGTTGCGGGTGGAACCGCTGTGCGCAGGAGGGCAGCGGAGATACGCAGCTGCATCCTTGAGGTGAGACTGCGGTGAACGGGGAGCATAGCGTGAGCCTGCCACCCACGCTGGTTTGAGCGTCTGCCTCGGAGCGGCTACTGAGGTGGCTTGGAATACCCTGTGGCCGGAGGGTGCTCCCTCGGTGGGCCTGACCACCCGCGAATGGTGAGAGGGGGATAGAGAGACTCTTGTCCGTGTGGTGGTATTGATGGCACTGGGGGCCTGATATGGAGTGATATTGCTGTTTTAGTGTACCAACTGGGGCCTAGGTACACTCAGTCTTGCCTGCTACTGTGCACTGGCGAGCACAGACACATTTGCCACCGATACACCCTGGCGAAGAGACGCAGTGGGAGCGCCATTTTCCTTATTGAGTGAGACCAACAGCACGCGGCAGGGCTGGGCCTGACGCGGGGAGCATCTTGCACGCTAGAAGAGCATCACTACCTGTCACAGGGCGGGCGCAGGTCGTTTCCTGGGCAGTACAACGAGAGCATGTGGGGCAAATCAGTGACGGCCATTTTTTAGTGCACCTCTGACATTTCGGTGCTCCAAAAAGGGTTGGCGGCACAGCTTCATCCTGCCAAGGTGGACCCTCTTTATTACCAGTGGGCACAATGGGCAGAACTGACGCGAAACAGATGAAAATACCTTTCGAGTCAAGTAAAGCACCCAAAACTGGCTCCTCAGACCATGTGGACTTGGACATAGCAGACAGCTAGGAAGAAGACTAGAAGGGGCTACTATTAAGCATGAAACACAGCTTGACATCCATTGATGCGAAAATGGACACCATGAACACGCAATTGGATTCAGTTGTGCACAAACTAGACCAGCATGACCAACGGCTTAAGGAGGCGGAAACCAGAATTTCAGACCTAGAAGACGGAAAACCAGGAGCAAGTCTCGCATGTGGACAGGCTCCTCAAGATTATAGCAGATAAAAATGAGGATTTGGAAGCCCGCACTAGAAGGAACAACGTCCGCATCCTTGGTCTAGCAGAGACGACCAAAACGGGTCATATGGAGGACTTCATTGAGCGGCTCCTTGCTGACCTGTTTGGGAGGGACTCCTTCTCTACCCATCTGATGGTAGAAAGAGCGCATAGAGCCCTGACTGCGCGCCCACCTCCGGGTGCACCACCGCGCCCGGTGATAGTTTGATTCCTCAACTATCGGGATCGGAACACAATCCTTGACCCTGTGACCAGGCAGGTCGCTTCCTCTGCCACCGCGCAGACCCCCTGTGTGCCGCTGCTGCTGCTCCGTGTTGTCTACTGCCTCCCTACAGACTGGTCTGTTTGACTGCGTGTCATCTTCTTCCCTGTTGACTGTGTTTTTCTTTTTTTGCCTACAGTTGACTGTGTTTTCATTTTTTCCTACTGTTCCACTTGCCCATTGTTTTCATTTTTGGGCCTGCTGTGCCTGTCTCTCCCCCCTGCCCCCTCTTGCCTTCTGGGCCACTTTTTCCCGCTGCTCGCGTCCCACGCGGCCCCGCCCCCTCGCTTCCCATTGGCCGCCCCGCTCCTGCCTCCCAGCTGATCCTCCCTCCCTCTCCCCCTTATATGGAGGCTGCGCAGCGGCCGCGCAGCAGACGCGCGCAGCGTGCACGCCAAAGGCAAGCCCGTCTGTGCCCGTCCGCGCCTGGACCGCGCCCAGTGCCAGGACCCCTGGCCCTCGACGATGCCAGCCCACCCAACTGAGCTACGACACCGCCACCCTCCACGCACTCAACACCGGCCAGACCCCCGCCTGCCACCGAGCCACTCCGAAACGCACCCACGGACCCTTCACCTGCCAAGCCTCCGGACCTGCACCACACCTGCCAGACCAGGCACCAACAACAACCACCTCAAGTGTATCCTGCTCAACACCCGCTCTGTCCACAAGCACGCCGTCGAACTCTGGAACCTCCTCGACACAACAGCGCCGGACGTCGCCTTCCTCACAGAAACCTGGATGAACGCCTCCTCAGCCCCCGACATCGCCATAGCCATCCCGGATGGCTACAAGATCACCCGGAGGGACCGCGTCAACCAAACCGGAGGAGGCATTGCCATTGTCTACAGAAACACCATCCGTATCACGACCAACGCCGACGACACCCTCACCGCCGCAGAGCACCTTCACTTCCAGATACACACCAACCCCAAAACCACCCTCAGAGGTACTCTCATCTACAGACCCCCGGGCTCACGCACTGTTAGACGGACCGGGAGGGTCGGCCGAGGACAAGGGGAGAGGTCTCCGGGGAGAGCCGTCTCCAGCGATCGTACAGACGAGTAACTTCCCCCCCACAGATGTACACCACACAAAGATAGGTTTTAACGTTATTTATAAGCAATCTTTAGGTACGATAGAATGGTACAAGGAGGTCAGGACTCAGGGGTCCCCTCGATTCTAGTCTCTTGGTGGAGAAAGGGGGTAGCGGGACAGTCTTGTTACCAATCTGGTAGATGCGATGAAATGATGGATAGCTCACAATCCTCGAGCTCGGTGTTCTAGTTGGACAGGCCGCGGCAGCGCCAGCAGGTCCCGGTGAAGGTGGTCGTTACACGGTCCGCGGCTGCGCCAGCAGGTCCCGATGAAGGTGGTGGTTACAACGGTCCGCGGCAGCGCCAGCAGGTCCCAACGAAGGTGGTAGTTACAACGGTCCGCGGCAGCGCCAGCAGGTCCCAACGAAGGTGGTAGTTACAACGGTCCGCGGCAGAGCCAGCAGGTCCCAATGAAGGTGGTAGTTACAACGGTCCGCGGCAGCGCCAGCAGGTCCCGACGAGGATGGAGGATGCAGAAGGCCGCGGCAGCGCCAGCAGGCAGGGTGATAGTTCACAAGGCAGGGCTACGGCAGCGCCGGTAGTCCGTCAAGGATGAGTTCTTCTCGGTGTCTCTCGACTCCAGGATACAACTGCCTTCCTGCTCTGGAGCTGCCCCAGTTATAGGTCTGGCGCCCTTTGATGTCCGGACCCTCGCACTTGGAGGTCGGGAGGTCCGGGATGAGGGAGTCCAGACACCCAGCAGGGGGGTGGAGCCAGCGCCCGGGGGAGCTGGGGGGCGATCGGCACCTGGCGGGGGAGAGCCATCGACACTTCTTTCTCCCAACGACCTGCCAAGTGGTCCGTTCACCTCCTGGGTGGATGGTGGTGCCGGGATATCGGGGCCTGGCCAGGCCCAGGGTTAGGGTCGAGCTGAGGCCACGCGGCCTTGTGGTGCAGTGTCCAAGATGGCGGCCGGGCCGGGCGAGGGAGCCGGTAGTGGTTCGGCCCCATGATACAGAGATGTCCGGGGGCAGGAGTCCCGTCTGGAGACGGGGTGCGGGTTGTTTCTGTGGGTAACACCTGGAGGGCCGGGGCTCGGGCCCTGTCATGCGGGGAGGGAGCAAGCCCTTCATGTGGCCTGTCCAACACGCACACAATTCAGCGAAGCCATCGCAGACTTCATCAGCCCGCTTGCCCTCACCTCCTCAGACTACATCCTCCTAGGGGACCTCAACTTCCACCTGGAAAACAACAATGACAACAACACCACCACCCTGCTAGACAACCTCGCCAACCTCGGACTCAAGCAACTAGTGAACACCCCCACCCACTACGCCGGCCACACGCTTGACCCCGTCTTCTCCTCCAGCAACCACATCTCCTTCAGCCACTCCACCAGACCACACTGGACAGATCACAGCTGCGTCCATTTCAAAACCATGACCCACCACCACCCGCAACAGGCTCCCCGAAGTTGCTGGAGCAAGATCACCACCGACCAGCTCACCACTTCCCTGAGCCAAAATCCTCCCGCCAACACTACGGACTCCAACGAAGCAGCCTGTAACCTCACACAATGGTTCACCAACTGTGCCGATGCCCTTGCACCACTGAAGAATCCTCCCAGCGGACCCGGCAGCAAGAAAACCTCGTGGTTCACCAACGACCTCAAAGACTCCAAGAAATCCTGCCACGACCAGTCAGCAAAAAAAACATGACAGCCCTCAAGAACGCCATCCGCAAACACCACCAGCTGATCCGCACCACCAAAAGGACAGCATTCAGAGAACGACTAGACAACAACACCCACAACAGAAAGGAACTCTTCAGCATTGTTAAAGAGTTCTCCAACACCAGCGCCAGCAACAACGACATCACGCCCTCGCAAGACCTCTGCGACGCACTCGCCTCGTTCTTCCACCGCAAGATCGCCGACATACACAACAGCTTCGGCGCCCAGACCACGCACCCAACCACCGAACCAACGCCCCCCACCACCACCCTCTGTGCCTGGACCCCCGTCAGCACTGAAGACACCACCCACGTGAAGAACACCATCCACTCCGGCTCCCCAACCGACCCCTGTCCACACCACATCTTTAACAAAGCCGACTCCATCATCGCACCCCAACTCCGGAACATCATTAACAACTCCTTCGCATCTGCCACCTTTCCGGAGAGCTGAAAGCATGCGGAGATCAGTGCCCTCCTAAAGAAACCCACAGCGGACCCCACGGACCTCAAGAACTTCCGCCCCATCTCGTTCCTCCCTTTCCCCACTAAAGTCATCGAGAAGACCGTCAACAAGCAGCTAACCGCCTTCCTCGAGACAAACGGCTCCCTCGACCCATCACAGTCCGGATTCCGAGCAAACCACAGCACCGAGACCGCCCTCATCGCAGCCACCGATGACATCAGGTCCCTGCTCGACAACGGGAAACTGCTGCCCTCATCCTCCTCGACCTATCGGCCGCATTCGACACAGTCTGCCACCGCACCCTAACAAACCGCCTCCACCACGCCGGGATCCAAGGAATGGCCCTGGAATGGATCACCTCCTTCCTCTCCGACAGAACTCAGAGAGTCCGCCTACCTCCCTTCCGCTCAGCGGCCAACAAGATCATCTGCGCCGTACCCCAAGGCTCCTCGCTCAGCCCCACCCTCTTCAACGTCTACATGAGCCCCCTCGTAGCCATCGCACGCCAACACAACCTAAACATCATTTCCTACGCTGACGACACCCAGCTGATCCTCTCCCTCACCAACGACCCCACCACCACCAGGGCCTGCCTCCAGGATGGAATGAAAGACGTCGCGGAATGGATGAAGCTCAGCCGTCTGAAACTGAACTCAGACAAGACAGAAGTCCTCATCCTCGGACCATCCCCCTCCGCCTGGGACGACTCCTGGTGGCCTCCTGCTCTGGGCACCGCCCCGAAGCCCACGGACCACACACGCAACCTGGGTTTCATGCTGGACTCCTCCCTCACGATGACCAAGCAAGTCAACGCCGTCTCATCATCATGTTTCAACACCCTGCGCATGCTCCGAAAGATCTTCCGGTGGAACCCCACCGAAACCAGAAAGACGGTCACCCAGGCCCTCGTCACCAGCCGACTGGACTACGGGAACGCCCTCTATGCTGGAACCACAGCCAAACTACAGAAAAGACTGGAGCGCAAACAGAACGCTTCTGCACGACTCATCCTGGACATACCCCGACACAGCCACATCTCTGCCCACCTGAGAGACCTGCACTGGCTCCCCGTCAGCAAAAGGATCACGTTCAGGCTCCTCACCCACGCTCACAAGGCTCTCCACGACCTGGGTCCCATATACCTCAACAGCCGCCTCACGTTCTTCACACCCACCTGACAGCTCCGATCCACCAGCCTCGCCACTGTCCCACGGATTCGCAGAACCACCACCGGAGGAAGGTCCTTCTCCTACCTGGCTGCCAAGACGTGGAACTCCTTCCCCACCCACCTCCGACTGACCCAGGACCATCTCTCCTTCAGGAAGCAACTCAAGATCTGGCTCTTCAAGCAGTAGCAGCACCCCCCCCTCCCTCCCAGCGCCTTGAGACCCTTGCGGGTGAGTAGCGCGCTCTATAAATGTGTTTGATTGATTGATTGATTGATCCTGCGCCTTGAAGAAACAGGTCCACTATGAAAACACCACCCTCTCCTTCTAAACGGATTTTACCCAAAATGTACAAGAGGCGAGACGCAAGTACACGGCTGTCAAGAAAAAGCTGATAGCTCAAGGCATCCCAAACGCAATGTTGTAGCCAGCGAAGCTACGCATCACTCACCATGGAAAACAACACTTCTTCCAAAATCCGCAGCAAGCTGAAGACTATCTTAAACATTGCCGCCAAATGTCCCTACAGAGTCAGCTGCCCGCTCACGTTCCAGGTCCCAATCACCGACGACGGCCCCGGACTGATAGGGTGCTCATCACCTAAATGTTTTAATGGCTTGCTCCAACCGGCCCTCTACCGCCCAGAGATACTTGATGAGACCCAGCGATCTATTGCCTATGCAATGACTTTGACTTCTGGTCCGCCGGTGCCTCACCACCCTCCCACGCACGCTGCTAGTCTGACAAAGGCTTAGTGGAATGTGGGTGTGATAAAGGAGCGGAGATAGCAGGTCGTGGGCCCCTAGTATTTTTCCCTGAGAGAGTGATCCCCGTATATCTTGCTCTAAGCTTTACTGTTAATTCTTTGTTTTCATCTTAGGGTTGCTCAGGGTGGGTAATGATGCCCGACGAGTTGGGGTTGTCGTGTGGGAGGGGAGAGGCAGTCCTAGCCCCATGATGTTTTATTTAAGTTCAACAATCCAGCTTTCACAACACAACAGTCACACTAACGTATTCGAGATGGGGAAATGACGAGCGCCACAGACACCAATAACAAACTGCATATTTTATCATGGAATGTCCGCGGTTTGAATAACTCACGGAAGAAGAGGCAAATTATTGGATATTTAGAGAGACACCACATTAACATAGCCTTACTACAGGAAACTCACCTGGACCCGGCAATCAAGCCCCTGTTTGCTGCGAGATGGGCTTCCCACCGTTGATTCTCGTCATATTCCACATACTCCAGGGGGGTTGCTATTCTCATTAGACGCAACGTTGCATTTGTGATGGGGGTCTGAGACTGATCCGCAGGGATGGTATTGCTTGGTCTGGGGGCGCTTATGATCACATGATGTGACGATTGCCAATTATTATGGCCCCAACGTGGACGATCCACAAATCCTCAGTATGTTATGCAGCAAGATCCAGACTCTTGGCTCCACTTACCTAATCTGGGGAGGTAACTTTAATACGACTGTGTGTCCACAGACGGACAGATCCCAAGCCACTCCATTACATTACACGACTACACAAAGGCTGTTGACAGATCTGGTGGCCACCAACTATCTTCTTGATACCTGGCGGTACAAGCATCCCACACAGAGAGAAGGCACACACTACCCGCATGGTCCAGGTTGGATTACTTATTGGGTATAGCGCACTGGATTGAGGCAGTGACCCACCTGGCCCGCACGTACTCGGATCATTCTCCCGTTCAATTAATATTGCAGCCCCCGGCGGATCAACCCCCCTATGCTAGGTGGCGTCTTAACCCCATGCACCTCCTAAACATGGTCTTTAGAAATGAGCTGGAACAGGAAATACAGGATTTCTTCACGCACAATGTAGAGTCAGTGCCTAGCCTCACAACGGTATGGGATGCTTTTAGAGTTACGGTCAGGAGATGGTGTATCTCTAAAGGTGGGGGAACACTCAAGGACATTCGGAGGGAACTTCACCGGCTGGTAAGTGATCTTTAAACACTTGAGAGCGACCTTGCCTCAGCGGGGGAGGGAGACGAGACCCGTGCCAAAATACGAGACAAGTTGACAGAGTACGCAGACACAGTGGACCGAGAATGTAAATTTAGAGGGAAATATCATATAGCGAGGGTATATGGAGAGGGTGACCGCCCGGGGAAAGTCCTGGCAAACTTGGTGCGCACACCCAAGTTCTCCAATTATATAGCCGAGATCCATGATTTGGACGGCGTGCCTCACAGAAACCTTCCAGAACAATTGCAAACGTTTGAGGAATACTATAAAACATTATACACCTCCCAGAGGAGCCAGCCACTTGACCTTCCACAGTACTTCGAGGACACGGCCTTAGCCTGGCTTGGGAATACTCAGCAGGAATTTTTTAGTGCTGAATTGGAGTAGATGAAATCACTGAGGGTATAATGCAGATGAAATCTGGGCACACGCCAGGGTCGGACGGCCTCCCTATAGAATTTTACAAGACTTATGTGCTGCAATTGGCCCCCATATTGAAAGACATTTTTTACGAAGCCAGAGAAGAATGTTGCCTCCCGAGGACTATGAGAGAAGCACAGATAGTTTCCCTACTGAAACCTGACAAGTCCCCACTCTACTGCGAGTCTTATCGCCCCATCTCATTGCTAAACTACGATACGAAGATACTAGCTAAGGTACTCTAACCTTCTCAACCTCCTGATGAAGTGGCTGGTCCTGCCGGACCTGGCCGGGTTCTTCCCAAACCATGCCACAACACACAATCTTAGAACGTTATTAGCAGTCCTGCAGGACATAGACCCCAACAGTTCGGCAGTGACGGTGTTTCTTGATGCCACCAAGGCATTTTATTTGGTCTAGTGGGACTATCTGATTGGTACCTTACGGTACTTGGGGATGCCTCCAGCTTTTCTAGGCTGGGTGGAATTGTTGTACAGACAACCACTCGCCACCGTATTGCTAAAAGGAGCCAGATCCAATAGGTTTTCCATTTCCAGGGGCAGGTGGCAGGGCTGCCCCCTGTCCCCTATTTTGTTTGCCCTAGCAATAGAGCCCTTAGCCGCAAAGATCAGGCAACATCATAAAGAAAGGGTGTTAGTGTACCCCTCTAGACAGCTGATAATTTCACTCTATGCAGACGATATAACATTATACATCATAAAGCCCCAACAAAACCTTAATCCTGTTTTACGAGAGATAACCACATTTGGAGCCATTTCAGGGATCCAGATTAACTGGGCTAAATCTGCAATATTCCCCTTAACGGAATTGACTATGCCACACCAATTAGACTACCCCCTGGTCTGGAAGACCGATGAAGTTAAATACCTGGGAATTCGCATGACCAGAGATAGAGAAGCACTCATGGTAATAATTATGGGACCACGATAGATAAAGTGACGGATACCGTTACCCGATGGCTGACTCTGCCCATCTCGATGGCAGGGAGAATATCGCAAGTTAAGATGGTCCTGTTACCAAAATTTCTATACCTTTTTATTAATGTTCCGTACAATCCTGGGAGGTTTTTTTTTAAATGTTAAAAACGCAAATCACCCGACTTATTTGGGGAGGGAGACAGGCGTGACTAAGCCTTACAACGATGATGCTACCTTACAACAAGGAAGGGTTTGATGTCTCCAATTTGGAATACTACTACTATTGCGCCCAAGCGCACTTTGCAGTCTATTGGTTTCACCCGCCTCCATTTATGCCACACTTGGCGGTGGAGGATGGCTACATGGCCCCTGTCCCACCCTCGGGTACCTATTCATGTCGGAAAGGGACTAAGAGCGGGATCCGTTTCTGGTCGACTGCACTAATATAGCATGGCGAAAGATTGCCGCTAGGCTAGAAACCCCATGATGTATTGTCCTAGAATGCCCTTGATACGCCATCCCTCATTACAGCTTACCTATGAAGGGATATGCCGGCGACTACTAGAACATCTCAAATACGCTACATGGGGAGACCTCTATATAGGAGGCAGCTTCCGTTCCAGGGAACATTTCTTTGGCGCACATAGCCCTACCACTATGGATCTATTCATGTATATACGACTCCGGCAGAGTGTGAAAGCAGCCACCCCATCATTCCCTTTGGAGCCGTTTACCTTACCACCGCTACATGCGATGTTGCAACCGCGACCTCCCAGACATGTCACTTCACTGCTGTATAAGCATACACAAACCGCATCACCGCCCTACACTCCACTTACCCGGGCAGAATGGGACAGGGATCAAGAGACACCCCTCACTGAGGAGCAGTGGGAATTCAGTTGCAAACAGACAGAAACACTAACGGCTAGCAGCCGGGGATGACTTATCCATTATAAATTCCTGCACAGACTATACTATACTCCTGCTAAACTCCACAAATTCAAGCTACGAGATGACGATAGATGCGCAGGATGTGCAAGCGAAGGGGCAGATTTTTATCATCTAGCATGGCAGTGTCCACAGATATTTGACTTTTGGTTGCAGGTATTCGAGGGTACGTCACACATGTTAGGACTGCAACTGCACTACTGGGCTGTATTCAGGCAATAGTTACAGTACATAAAAAATACCTAGCCCTGGGCTTCCTCATAGCCAAACGTCGAATAGCCTGCAAGTGGGGGCGGGGCCGTGCCCCTAAGTTTAAGGGCTGGATACATGACTTGACCACCTGGCAGGAACAGTCATTATATTACGCTGAGCTACTCCCAAAGTCGTCACGACCAAAGGATATCTGGGGCCCTCTCGCCGCATATCTCCTATCTCAAAGGGCTGATTCGGACGCGGAACAGGAGGGGGTGGTGGGTGGGGCACGGACTGCTGGGTGAACTGACGCGCACTCCCTTCCCTCTTCCCACAGTCCTGGGGGGGACCGAGTTCTGAGGATTGATGGACGTGGAAGGGTGAGGGATCCAGACTGTGTAGGGAAGAGAGGTAACCGTGCATGTGTGGGCTAAATATCCCCTTGTTAATTCCTGAACGGGTGCACTACATTAGTGGTAGTAATAGTCATATACAGGCGCGCAACACCCATTGAACTCAAAGGGCTTCAGCCCCCCCCCCCCCCCCCCCCCGATCGTGTGTGGCAGCCCGGGATGAGACCGCATCCCGGGCAGACACAAAGCCGCACCCGAGCACTTCACAGGTCTTTAAAAAGACCATTTACATGTTAATGAGGCCTCGCTGTTGTTTCACCCCTTCTAAGAGCCCCTGCAGCTCCACTCTGCCTAGATTCAGCCCCCCCACCCCCCAAATCAGCGCCACTTTGCCTACTGTTTAAAGATTCAGCCCCCCCCCCCCCCGAAATTTTGCTTAGCCCCCCCCCCGAAATTTGGCTCTAGTTGCGCCTCTATATCCCTCTGCACTAAGAGCTGAGCTGTGACGTAATTCAAAGATATTCGTCTTTTCTTTTCTCGAGGCTGTGCTAGTTAAGGGGGTTGGGCTGGGGGGGGGGGGGGGGGGGGGGGGGTTCCTTTTGTTATTTTGTATTGTATTCATTAGTTGTCCCAGCGGGTTCTGAGTGTCTCCAATTGAAAGCTACTGATTGCCCAATGACAACTCTGTGCTGTACAATTCGCGCATATACTGAAGATTCTTTTTAAAAAAACACTTAGAAAGTCAATAATACTACGTGGTAAAAAAGGTTTGTCTTATATGCTCACAGCACAAAAAATATATTTTTCAAAATGATTCACTTGACAGGGCTGGCCCGAAGTGGTTGTAGGCG
This sequence comes from Triturus cristatus, assembly GCF_964204655.1. Classification (NCBI taxonomy): domain Eukaryota; kingdom Metazoa; phylum Chordata; class Amphibia; order Caudata; family Salamandridae; genus Triturus; species Triturus cristatus. The sequence goes on from NC_140595.1 coordinate 723,031,323, forward strand.
GCTTGCTGTGTACTTTTACATTGCCTATACTGCTACACCTGTTACTTCCTCGCGCTGCCGCCCGAACAGGGTTGTAGGCACCATGCCGTTCAACAGTACCTGCCTCTGATAAAGGTTTTTGAAACTCAAAAAAAAAAAGTATGACGCAGACTGTGAAAAAGAAGCCTTTCTTCCATCATCACAAGATCAAACAGTGTCACGCAGATCAGCCGAGATCCCACGAGCTCAGCGGGAGACCTTTCAGCTCCTTCTCTCGGACCATCATTGGGAGGAGCTGTGTTTTGGGGATCACCTTTTTCCGCAATTAGAGTGTCACGCATGAGTTCAAGCGGACAGATGGTTCTGGAGTGAAGTGTGTCAGCGGTCATCACTCCGTTGTGCCACTGAGAGCCCTGGAACAGCGGCAGACAACGCTGCTCCCCCGAACCCTTGTGCGCGGGGGTACCTCGTGGAGTCGCTACTCGCGTTATGCAAATGTCCTGAACTTTTCAATCACGTACCACTCTTCTGTTGTGTGTAGGGCGTGGCTCCAGGAGCATCAAAAAGGTATCTATCAACAGTGCAGCAGGTGCAGTGGCACCGGGGTCGTTGTGGTTGAAAGGCCCACCACACCCCAACTATAGTAGTCATTTACTACTTGGATAGAGGCATGAGTGCATTACCTTGATTGTGTGAGGGCCCCAGGTACCCTCACTGCACCAGGGGCCAAGGTCGCCTTTGCGAGGGATTGTTCTAATGTGTAAATCGGGGAGGAAGTGGTGCAAGGACCTGGATTTTCACAATTCATAAAAATAATTAATAAAAATAATTTACATGGTTGCGATTGGTGGTGACCAAAAGCAAAACACGAATTTCACCCATGACAAATACATCACTGGCAGTTTGAATTTGCGTTTTTATTCAGCTATTGTTATGTTTTTTGTACTTGTTTTGTGGGGTTTGCGCCATGAATCACCAACCATCAACAAAAATTGGAAGCATTCAATTCAAATGGAGAAAACAAAACCGAATGGCACATCTTTCTCAAAAAACAAAACAAACCCCCCAGACCAGGAAAACATAAAAAGAAATAAAGAAGGCAGATGATGCAAATAGAGTAAGGAGCACACTGTTCCATGTGTGGGTCTCATAAATAACCACTGAGCAAAAATCACCTGAAAACACTTCGGAGAACAGATGAGGCAAACGAGAGTCGAGAAATGAAAACCAGACCCAGCCCTTCAAAGAGAGGGAAGAGGCGGCAAGGGCCAATTTCAACGTGAAGTGTCAAGGTCTGGGTGGACACCCCAGGGGGCCATGGAGGGGATGGAGTGGGGTCTCTCTTCTCTTGTAGAGGCCGCCTGGGCTTGTCATACATACTCTGAGTGAACCTGAAGGCGGCCATGTTCTTTTTGCAGAGTAGGGTCACCAGCCCTGGTGATGTCTACAGAGTCCTCCTGGTGGTCTCAAGCTCCAGGGCAGTGTTTGTTTCTATTGACCAGTCTTCAGACATCTGACCCTGGGTTCTGCACCTCTAGAAAGAGGTCAAGGGGCGCCAAGTCACCTACGGTACCGATACTCAGTCCCGGTCTTTAGTCCGCGGCACTTTAAATGTTAACACTTCTTGGCACATGTGTTTTTTTTAGTGGTAACAATGAAAGTACAAGGCCCAGAATGAAACCCAAGGTACTTTAAAAAGACCGAAGAGGCTAAAGGTGCGGTAGAGGGCAGGGCCTTTCTGTCACTCAAATATAACATTCCCTCCATCTATAGCAGAGATTCCATATGCATTCCCCTCACCTTGTACTCTTGGAGCTGATATTTCCTGTTTCCATCCTCACATTCTAGGCGTCTTTCCGGTATGCATGTGTAAATGTGTGTCTATATGTGCTGGAATTGATGAAGTATAAACACATCAGGAATCAATGGCGGGCTAATGGCAATGGAGGGGGGACGTGAGGGGCCGTTTATTCCTCCATACAGGGTGATTCTCGTAACACTCCACCGCTCTCAGGTTTCCCAGCTCCATGCATGAGTAGCTCACCCAGTCCATGCACGAGGAGCTCACCCAGTCCATGCTTTTCTGTGCTTCTGGGGTTTGTGTTCCGTTTGCCTCATTATAACCCCAGGCCACGAGTCCCAGAATTCAAAGTACAAGCCTGGGCTGGGTGAGCGACTCACCCCTGGACCTGGGAAGCTGTACGTGTGATGGAAAGTACCAGCGCATCTCTGCAGGACAGCAACGCCCCTGGGGGTGAGGGTTGGAGAGAAGACTGGTCTTGAACCTTACTACCGACCCAGCACTCTCCAAGCCCCGCAGCCTTGTTGTCAGTTTGCCGCCCCCTCCCAGCTGCACCCAGGGTCCCTCCTCTGGGTGTGGCAGGCGCCGCTTGACCCTTTGGTAAAAAAGAGGTGGATGTGGGGCACATTTTGGGGCAAACCTTCCGCTCCCTCTCTCCCAGTGACGTCATTCTATATGAGGCTATCCTAAGGCAGGGGCGGTGGGTGAGATTTTAAAGTGGTGGGGCGCAAACGAATTAGCATACAGCACCGTATCGAGCGAGCGCAGCAAGCGAGCCCGAACCCCAAAAGGGGGGTTTTGGGGGGTTACCCCCCCAAGAAAATTTTGAAAAAAAAGAAGAAAAATCGTGCATTTTCAAGCAAATTTGAGAAAGCAGGAAGGTTAATAAAGCAATTGTGAAAGTGCAGTTATTACATTAATAGATGGCATAACATAGGTAGCTGCTTATTCAGTATTACCACAGAGCTTCATACATTCTGTCCTATTATGCTCAGGTGCTGAATTCAGACTATAAGACTCATGGAAATCTCAGCTCTAAGAGTAGAAGAAGTTGCACAGCAGTGTAATGGTTGCCAGGCTCGTTCCGCAGGAGCGTCAGGAACTTGAAGAAAAGTCCACAGTCTTCCCCTACGGCCTTCCGACTCTATTAGACTTTAGAGTAACGAATGGCACGCAAGGGGAAAACAGGGAAACAAAACAAGGAAAGGCGGGGGAAGAAAAACAGACTTACAACATACTGAATATTAGACTCTAGAGTAACGAATGGCAAGCAAGGGGAAAACAGGGAAACAAAACAAGGAAAGGAGGGGGAAGAAAAACAGTCTTACAATATACTGAATATAAAAGAGGCAGCGCAATGCGCTGTTACCGTGATTCTGGTTGAGCTGAGCTTTGTACACACACTTCACATAGGTCCACGCAAGTACCCCAAATATAAATGGTATAAAGGTTTTCGCAATTTGCCAAGGGGAAAGGTTTGATAGGCAACACAAGCAACGAATCGTTCACCCTGCGGGAGACAGGTCCGGCCAGTGAACAAAGGTGAGCAAATCTGTGTAGTCTCCAAATAGAACAAACACTACAAAACTTTTAAAAACAGAGATACCAATGCATTTCTTACCTCAATCAGAATTTTTTGTATTCAACAAACAAGTAGCAGCATTCACTTTTTGTAAATGAAATCCGCACGTCTGTCTTTCAGTGTAGCAAACTTGTCAATTACTTTCATGTTGAAGTCCGGTATCTTTTGGACTAGCTTGCTCTCTACAGATAGCATCGCCAAAGCATTTAGTCTTTCCTCTAGCATGGTGTTCCTGAGGAATGTCTTTATGCGCTTTAAGGCTGAAAAACATCGTTCAGCTTCTACTGTTGTCATTGGAGTCGTAATCACAATTTTTAGTAAAGTCACTATCTCTGTAAGTGAGTTTTCCATATGCAGTTTATGAATTAAACTCAGCAAAGTCAAGGCGCTTGTGGCCTTCCGGTACACAGGCATTCCGTAGAGTACAGTTAACTCAGTTCTCAGCTGCTCTTTTTTTAGCATAGGATATGCTTCCACAGCCTGATTCAGAGCACGCTCAGGGTAGGATTCATCATATTGTGCAAACTCTTTACTTTGCAATAAAGTTGCACTCACCAAATGTTTTGTGAATGAAAAACGTTCTTTTGCCTGCACAATTACAATGTCACATATCTCCTTTCCAATTCGAACCAGAGAGGTGATGTTTTGTCTGCGGTTTGCAAAAATAGAATGCTCCGGCAGTTTGCTCTCTAAATCTTCAACCCCATCTCTCACTTTCATAATCTGTTGTACAAATGCAGATGTATTGGCTTTCACAGAGACAGTATCTAGGTGTTTTCTTTGCAACTGATCGTATAACACATCAACAGGAATCATTATGTCATGAAATAAAAACAGTAAGAACTGAAACTCTTTGTCTTGTAGTGTTCTAATAAAGCCATGGGCTTCACTCTGACTTGTGTGATCAAAGTCTACTCTGGATGCTATGGCGACAAAACATTTCTCAAGGCCCTCCCTCTGTTCAAAGATTAAGTTGACTGTACGAATGTGAAAGTTCCAACGAGTTGAGGATCCCCTTGGTACGCTTTTGTCCACAATCTCATGAAGGGCTTCTGTTCTTTTGGGGGAACGTGTGAAGAATGCTGCTATGCCTCCGATATCCTGAAAGAAAACTCGTGTCTCTCTGATCTTTGATACCGCCTGTTGCATAATAAGATTGAGTTGGTGGGCGTAACAGTGCACAAAATGGGCATTAGGGTACACATCTCGAATTCGTTTCTGTACTCCACTAAGGCTTCCACTCATTACGGACGCACCATCATAGCTTTGTGCGATAAGTTTTTGTTTTTGAGGCAGGTCCGGGAAAATTAAGTCCAGTTGACACAGTATTGCTACAGTGATGGTTGCTGCACTAGAGTCACTTAAATGCGTGAAGCCATAAAATCTTTCCACAACGTTTCTGTCACTGTCAAGGTACTGAAACACTAACACGGACTGTGTTTGAGTGGACACATCAGTGGTGTCATCAGCCTGAATAGCCACAAAGTCTGTGTTTCGCAACTCTTGCACAATATGGCTTCTTATAATTTCGAGCATACAGTCAAGGAGTTCATTTTGTATTGTATTAGAGGTGCCCTTAAAGACTGTAGCATGTGCTAAATGTCTTTCCAAATCCTGGTCTATGGTTGACATTAAATCCACTAGGCCTCGGAAGATCCCAGGTTTTGAGGAAGTTTCTGATTCGTCATGGCCTCGCAATGCCAGTTCGAAAGCACCACAGAAACGAATGCAATCAATGATCTTGGATAGATTTTGTCTGTTCTTATCAACAGCTTCATTGTGTTTTTGAATGGATTTGCGATACGCATCATTTATCTGCTGCTCAATTGGTGCGTCTTCCCCCAACATTCCCAGTCTTGTCAGGTTTTCCAGATGATTTCTTGTGAGCGCATGCTTCTTCATTTTTTCAGCGATGTGCTTCAGGTCGACCATTCCTTGCCGTGTCCGAGAAAAGTCACCGCCAAACAGCAAGCAGGGGAAGCAGAACAGAGAATTTCTTATAGGGCACCCTGTAAGCCAATCAGCTTTTGTGTACCAGGCATTTGAGAATGTACGTTTTGACATTTTTCCTCTGTCCTGGGTAGTTTGCTGTAGGTTTATTTCAGGCTGAGGAGGTCCTAATTGTTTTATCTGTAGTTTATGTTCAAGTGGCCGTGACTGGAATGACTTTGTAATCAGCTCTTGTACTGTATTCATGATGGTGTGTTGCTGGCCTTACCAATATATATATATTAAAGAGACCTGTCAATAATCAAAGTACAACGTATAAGGTGCAGTGCAATAATATCAAATTTCAGTATAAATACATTATACATATATCTTGTGCATTATCCTAATACATCTCAAATGACTGCTAAAAATAGAGCCGTACTGCCTCCTGCCTCTCTGTGCCATAGTGGTTGCTGGAGGCACTGAAAGACACTGCTTGAGGCACTTGAGAGTGACCACATACATACATAGCCCTAACTCCCATGTAAAAAAATATATAGCATCAGTTTCCTTACCTTTAACACTGGTGTTTGCTGGGTTGTAGCCGGGGTCGGGTGAGAGAGCAGCAAAGGAGGTTGGGGTCCTCTTGTTGTTTGCTGGAAAATTGCCCCAAAATGCAGTAATGTTTCAGGTTGTCAGGTGCTGAAAATGAAAAGATAACAATTTATTTTTGAAACAGTAGGGTAATGAAACAAAGACTGTGGGGAAAAAACATAACGCTCCAATTTTTTCCTTGCAGTTTGCATCCAGCTCTTAGATGGCAGTTAATAGCTCTCTGTTGTATGTTAGGATTTTAACTTAGAAACTGCAAGTAACAAAAGGATCTCTCTGACAAAAGCAGTGCCTCACTGACCTATTTACATCATATGCATTTTGTGATCTGCATCAGGTATATATGTTCTTTGCAGCAGGCACATTAAGCTTCTGCGCTGCCGCCTGCTGCTAGTTCACTACTGGGACCACAAACATAGTCTGGCAGACTGCCAACGCTCCTACATATATAGGCCAACAACTGATGTTTCTATTTTTTGTTTTATATAGCGAGCAATCGGGCATCAGAGCGCTTTACATGCAGTAGGCAGTCTTGCATAGGGTTGCGGACCAGCCCCCTCCCCCAGCACATCCTCGCAGCATTGTTGGTGGAAAACGTGGCGTTTCCCCGCCTGGCTCCGTCCTCCGGGCGATGCCGGGCCATCTGCTGTGCAGTGATGGGAGCCGGTGGCCCCCGGTGAGATGGGGGGGGGGCAAGCTACCGGCGACGCCTCTGCACGGGCGGGCATCAGACCTCTCCACCCATGCGTATGAGCCGCTGGAATCCCACATATGCGTCTCTAGCTTTATTTATTTATTTATGATAATTTATTTGTTTAGGTGTATTTATTTATAATTAGTGCAGTCAACAGTGGACTGGTCTGTGGTGAAGTGGTATTTATATTATGTGATATTACTCTTCGGAGTATGTTAGCGCCGTGAGTGGGATTATTAGTGGCATTATGATTATTTTAATTAATAGGAAGCCGTAGTAGAATATTGTAGTTAGTAGTGTGGGCAGTATAATTCATACTTATATTCACAGTAGAATTTATTATTGTAATTACTTGTTCTATTAATGTTGTTAATGGTGGTAGAATTGTTACTATTATAACTCGGAATGGCCTTATTATTAGCAGCAGTATAAATGTTCTATTTGTATTTATTAATGGCATTTTTTTTACGTTAATACGCGTAGTAGCAGAAAATATGTAATGTTTCATTAATTGAATAAAATGAGAATTTATACTTTTAGCAGTGTTTTTTTTTTTTTTAGTTCTGGCCGCCCAATGTTGCCCCCAAATAAATTATTAAAATGAACACTCGTGTAAAGTACATATTTTCACATTTAGGCCGAAAGACGCAGTAGTCGTTCACTCCCAAAAGTGACTTTATTCAGAGAACAGCGTCCGAGAACTCCTACCTTTGGCCCAGGCATATTCCATGATGTGGGGCAGCCAGCTCCGTCACAGCCCCTCGAACTCCGCGAGTGGACGCGAGGCCCCGAATTATTTCAGCGGTAGCCCGTGATCCTGCCTGAGCGGTGTGTCAGAGACAGGGATAGCTGGGGGGAATTAACCGTGAGCAGCAGTTTACATTCCGCGCTGACACAAATTAGTCTGCTAAAGTAGAAGGGTGTGGGATCGGAAGCCAAGAACGTCAAATTAGTAGTGAAATATATAGTATATTTTTTTTTAAAAAAAAAAGCTACTGTAACATGATCCCCTTTTAGAAACAAGCTGTGATTTTTTTTTACCCATTTAATTTTTTTCAGGCTTTTAGATAGAAGTGCGCAGCATCTGCAGACAAGCAGATGTTTACTGTGTTGTGAGTCTACCATTTTATATTCCTTAAACTTTTAAACCTCATATTCGTAATATATTTTAGTTTTTTTTAAGGTATCACTTTGGGTCCGCACCATCACTTGTATAGCAATCAAAAGACTATCTGTGGTTTGTTTTGAGCTCCGCCATTTTAACTTTAATGTTGTGTCTTACTCATTGTGACTAACTTATTTCTTCGGTTACACACCACCCATGGTCTGACCGTGGTTTCTTAAGATAGAATACATGCTGTCTTAAATTGTGACATCACTTCCACACAGCGATAACAGCGGATCCCAGCAGTACAGATTAAGCAATGTTTTTTGTTTTCACCACACACTGAGGCCGGATCAGGGCGAGAGTAATCCAAAGGGAAACGTTTCAGGTGATGAGAATTCATGCCTGAAGTTGCTATCAAACCATTTTAGAAAAAGCAGCTGAAAATGAAAGGGTGCCTCGTGGGCTCCTAGAAGCCCTAGCGTGTGTAAGGTAAAGAAATGCCGCGCAAATACCTTTGATCCACGGAGGAGGAGTCGCGCGTGGCTATTTTCACATCTCAGGGTCGGCGGCGGGCGAGAGATGTTCAGGTTTAGAGTGTGCTGTGGACTGCGAGACGACAACACCTTTGAAAGAAAGGCCCCCTTACCAGGCTGAACCGGATCCAACGACACTGCAGCACCGCGCGCCGCAAATGGCCAATCACTGCATGACTACATTAAGTCAGAGACAGTGATTGGCCATTGTGCAGGGCGGCTGAGCCACCCACGCTCGGCATCCAATATGGATTGCCCCTGCTGTGCTGCGCGGTGACCGGCCAATCCTGGCGCTGCATGCAGCGCCAGGATTGGCTTGGAGGGCACACTAACTGCTCGCCCTGTCGCCCTTTTGCTGCCAGGGGCTGCCGCCAGCATAAAACTGCACCCCCCCCCCTACTAGCTAATGGGGCCCTGGCCCTGGGGACTTTAATGCGCATGCTCGGGCAAGTTGCTGCCCGAAGCATACATGCGGGAAAACAACTAACTAGAAGCCCGCCCCCCCTGCGCACTCCTGATTCAGTCGGGTGCTGCCCGGCGGCGCCGGATAAATATCGTGCTAAGGTTTTACATTTATTTTAATTATTTTACGGCAGCCGCGGGTCCAAGCAGGGCTGGTGGGGCTACGCCCCTACGCCCCAATGGATGCACCGCGGCTGTCCTAAGGCCTATCTCCAGCCAGACCCGGCCTCGGATGGGTAAGGACGCCTAATGCTCCGGAGAGACAGGCCGATGCTGTAAATGTAGCCGCGTGAGAGAGAGCAGCGGAGAGAGCTCATGAGCCGCCGCCAGAGCCCCTCCTGCGCCTGCTGGGCAGTTAAACCATGAAACCTGTCCATGGAACCGAGGCAGACCCCGGGCCCTGGCCGGCGGTGCCAGCTGGTTCTGAAGTGAGAGGGTCCCGGAGAGCTTTTAAAGCAAGAGTAGTGTGAGAGATGTGCTGCGATGAGATGATGATCTGAGGGCGGGTTAAGTGCAGCAGAAAGCGCTTAGTGAAATGAAGTGCTATCTTGGCGCTTGTAAGACATGGATCGTCCAGTGTTTTACCAAAGTAAAAGTCTTCCCTGGCCCAGGGCTCTGGACTCAGCTGGAATTCTGCCTCCCCGGAACGTGTCTCACAAGTCTCTGTGGCGCAATCGGTTAGCGCGTTCGGCTGTTAACCGAAAGGTTGGTGGTTCGAGCCCACCCAGGGACGGGCTTCTTTCTTTTACAAATGTAGCATTCGCCGCACTCTGCTCACTTCCCCTTCTTACACGCCCACTCTCTGCACCTGCTGTCCTTCACCTCAACTCTCAAATACCAAAAATAAACACCTGAGCGCCGGCCGAGCCTGGCCGCAAGGAAATACTGTTAACTGTGGTTTGAACGGACTAATGAATAAAAGTCTTTAGAGTGTTTCTTTCAAGAGGGATCTAGTGGACTTTCACACTAATAGTGTTTTTGGGTTGTCTTTTGCCCTCTTATAGGATAGGCTAAATCTGCACTAAACTGTAGGACATGACATCATTTCAATGAGGTTCCATGTGATTGCTCTATGGGAGTTTAGAGGTGACTGTCTTGTCCTAATAAATGCAACACTTTCTGCAGGCTTGCCACCAAAGAAGAGGAACTGGTAATTTGTATCTTATAAGGGCTGATTGATGCTCGGGCCTCACCAACACCAAAAAAGAATTGAGAAAGTGACTTTATATTTCCCTGCAGTCATGTCCGGGATTCGCAGCTGCAACAAATAATAGTTCTTGATATGGTGGTAGAGCCTGAATTATTTTAATATTTATCGATTCTTTCCAGACCTGCCTGCAAGCACTTTTCTTTTTCTTTGCCGCCCGTGTATTAGACACCAGCACAGCCCTGCAGGAGGAGAGCTCTAACACAAAGCGATAATAATGCAATGTACGTCACTCCCCTCTCTAACATCATTCCCTCCTTGTCTCCTTGGGTCCTCCCAATTCCTGCTCCTCGCCCCACGCGCTTTCCATCTGAGTGACAGTAAGAGCTACACGTCTCTCCCAGTGGCTGTTATTAAAGAGAAGGGTCCCGCACAATGTTAGCGCTGTGACGGGATTAATAGTTTGCCATTAAAAAAAATGCATTGTATTATTATTCGCATGTTATGGCAGCTATGCTCACCACTATACCACCAACGCTCTATGAGGCTTACTTGTGCCACACTCAGAATAAGAAGTGGCATAAGCCTATGACACTCTCCTAGTGGAGTATATGTGAAGTTAAAGGCAATGATTCCCCCACAGACCTTTTCACTCTAATGACCCTTGAAAGACCCCCAATCTGTCCGCTTCTAGCAGCCCCCCCTCAGGCGGAGCAGCACTGACTGGAACCCTCATCTTTACTGAGTACCATTGAGTTGGGTAACAATAAACATCTGTTATTCAGCGCCAAGATACCCGTAGTGGTGAACGTGCGCTTTACAAATACACATGTTATGTTTTTATGTTACTCAGGAGAAACCAGCTGCGTCATTTATCCAAAGCCCGCAGGGGGCCGGATGCTGACTTCGGCTTCAATCCTGTTCCAGCAGTAGTCTTAGTATCATGAGCCCTGATGTGCCTCAGGGCCCCGGTGCCGCTGCACATGCTGCACCGATGCAAGCTATGCCCATGCGCCCTGGAACTGTGGATTCGAGCTGTCTCGAGGGGCGGCGGGTACATGCCACCTGCAGGGCATAGATGGTGGGGGGTCTCTAAGGGATTGTCCCGCTCCAGACATTCAGCTTCAAGGAAAGTGATGGAGGACACCCCCCTCCCCCCCATCACTGCAAGAATGTCCACATTGAACTAGAAAAGAGAGGGCACAGAAGGGTTGTCTGCAGAAGAGACGGAGAGAGGTCAGCCTTCAGTGTATGGAAGTGTAATGGGACACCAAGCTCATCACTGTGATGTGTAAGGGCATATTGACGTCACGCGCTGGACGGAACCAGATGGTACCGGCCGGTGCTGCTGGGGAGGCTACGGGTGGTTGAGACCCATCACCCGTTCTATGAGGTCACGTTGCCCTTTAATATACCCCATCTTGTTAGGGACTCTGGAGGTGGTGAAACAAATCATTGGGGTCCAGTCACATCACATACGAAAGACCACCACATTACCACCTCGAGTCGTCAGCCCTCCCCATCCCAGTCCTAACTACATGAGCATAGATCCTCCCACCAGAAACTCCCAAGCAACTAAAAACCCATCCCTTCCCTCCAGGCCACACCCACACCCTGATGCACATAATCAAGTGACCCGCGTATCCACATCCCTAACCACCAAGCACAAGAAGCCGAACAGAGAGGGAGGGATGGGAACCAGGACTCGGACGGGGAGGGTTAGGTAATGAATATTACAGGTGACTAACCGGTCATTACCTCCTCATCAGCCCTCCCCATCCCAGTCCTATCTACATGAGCAGATACCAAAGCAAGAATCGGCTTCACCCAGTAGCAAAAACAGACTTTTATAAAGCACAGCAAAAGTCACACTACCGGAGCAGAACGTAACACAGTGCCCCAAAACCCAGCAGATCAGTCCCACCCACCACCAAACGACAATGGGACAGAAAGGGGTGAGAAGAATTCCAAGCAGCAGCCCTGCAGAACACGGCCATGGAAGCCACTTGAAAACAAGCCCAGGAAGCAGCCACCGCCCGAGTTGAACTCACCTGAACCGACCCAGGTACCAACACACCACAAGCCTCACAGGCAGCCCCCACAGCCCACCGTAGCCAACGACTGAGGGTATCACCAGAAGGCTGAAGACTTCGACCAGCCAGGCAAAAGGTCACAAAAAGGGAATCCACCTTACGAAAAGGGTTAGTACGCAGCAAGCAGACCACCAGAGCCCTCCGAAAGAGGATTTGGACAGAAAACAGGCAAAACCAGATCCGCCGAGCAGTGAAAACGAGGAAAGGACTCTGGAAACAATTGAAGGATCTGGCCAACCTCGCGATTAAAACAACCAGTGAAACGATCGACAACCTCAGCCGGGCAGACATTGAACGTGTTCCTCCGTTCCAAAAAACTGAGAGCAAAACTCTCTTTTTTGTCAAGATGCAGCAAGAGGCCAAGATGTTGGCAAATGTGGGTTAACATACTGTAACACCACACATAACACAAAGTAACCAAATATGACAAAACAGCATTGAAGGGTATAGCATAGTGTTGGACTTGGCCCTTCTGGCAGGTTCACCCCTGGACTTTTTGGCTTTTTATTGGTGACTTGGTATGGTGATTGTTTGGTCTCTGCGCACTTTCCCTGTGTCCCAGGGTAAAGAGCGTGCGTGCTCTGAGTGCATGTGGTGAGATAGGCCTGCCCTCCCATAGGAATGCATGGGGAATGTATGTGTCCCTAGTAGTTCCTGATGCGTGGGGTGTGCAGGCCCGAGTTTGGTATGTGCGGACTCGTGGGAGTGAATGCTGCGCGATGATGTGTGCGGCGTGCATGTACCTAGTGTGGAAGTGCCACTTCTAGAAGTGGGCACTTCTGTGTGCAGTGTGTCTGTCGCGTGATTGGCTGGTCATGTCATGTGACGGGCTAGGGATTCCCCAGTGTCAGGATGAGTCACCCAGTGGTGAATGGGGAGATCAGCAGCTAGATGGGTGGGAGGAGTCCACCTGGGTCCTGAATAGGACAGGGTTTTCCAAACACAATGCTGGCCCCGCCCCCTGTGGTGCGACTGACGACCCTAGCCCTGCCAGTGAATAGAGTGAGGGGCTGAGCACATCAAGGGTGCTCCCCAACCAGCTGCGACTGGTTTTCCCCCTCACCCTGAACCCAGAACAAAGGGTTTGCCTGTATAAAAATGGGGCTGTGTCCCCACAGAAACTGTTCTCTGCCAGGATCTTACCTGAGGGGGGCTGCTGCTGCTGCTGGACCAGAGGACCGCCACCTGGACTACCTCCCTGCCTGGAGGCCCAGTGAGCTGGCTCTGGGTCCAGCCTTGCCCCCCCCACCCCTGCCCTGCTGCATGCAGGGAAGAACTCTGCTGTACTTTGTGGTGCTTTTTTTGTATGCCTAAGCGCTGGGAGCGCTTTTCTTTGGCTTATAGCGCTAGGAGCGCTTTATTTGGACCCCCAGCGCTTCTAGAGCGCTTTCATTGTTGGCAGTAGCGCTAGGAGCGCTTTAGTTCTGCTAGCCGGTGCCCACCCGGCGTTAGCCCTGTCTTTTCCGAGCCTGAAGTCCCCTGGCAGGTGCCCACCCTGCCAGGGACATTGCCACTCCTAGCGGGTGCCCACCCCGCTTATTTGCGTACCTTTGCCCTTAATACGAAAGCGGGTGCCCACCCCGCTTCGTGACGCTCAGCGGCGGGTGTCTACCCGCCAGGGACTCTTTTCGCTGTAACCGGGAGCCCACCCCGTACTGCCACCGTCACCAGGAGCTCTGGGCCGCCGCGCTGCCTGCGGCGACCCGGAAACAAAGAGAAGTCCGGCCTTCCTGGGGGCGGGGCCGAAGCCCGGAAGAGGAGCGGACGGGAGCCTACCCCGCGCTCCAGTGAGGACGTACGGTGACTTCCCCGGCAGGGCTCCCGCAAGTGGGGAGAGCCCTGCATTCCTGCGAAGCCCCGCGCCAAGAACCGAAGCGCCGCCAGGAGTCCCGGTGAGTGGGGGCAGCCTGGTTATTTTCGGAGCGCCTGACGCTCCATCGAAGGAGGAGGGGGGGCAGTACTTCTTGAGCCTCGAGGCTCCGAGGACGAAGCCAGCCCTGACTGTGTGAGAGCGCTAGTGCGCTCCAGCGAGGGCCGCATTGGTCGGGTACCGAAGCCCGGAAAAGGAGCATTGACCTTACGAGGGAGAGCGGCCCCGGAAGGCAGCGGGCCGCTCCAACGTTGGCCCCCATATTCGTTTTCAGAGCCCACGAGGCTCCAAAGAGGCGCATGGTTCTCGAGCTCTGTGTAGCTCCAACGGTTGGGCATATTCGTTTTCAGAGCCCACGAGGCTCCAAAGAGGCGCATGGTTCTCGAGCCCCAGAGGCTCCAACGTTGGGGGCAACATTACTTAGAGTCCAGAGGGACTCCCAAGGGGGCATAGTTGTTTCAGAGCCCAGAGAGGCCCCAGGTGACTGCGGTACTGGGGTTCAAGGCACAGTGGTGCCCCAGTTCAGTTCCACAGCTGCCCAGCACTTAGTGGGCAGCTGCAACGTTTAGGTTGTGCATTGTGCGCCTGGCTTGCGCAGCCTGCGCCGGCGCGCCCTGACTTTTCTGGACACAGGGCGTCCTTGCCCCTACAAGGCCAGTTGGCCTAGGGACTGCCACAGGTGGTGGCGAATGTGAGTTTTGGCGCCATTGTACCTGTTCTGCACCTCTGAATGTGTTTTTGCGTCATGTGCTTTGCTTTACACCTCTGAATGTTATGCATCATGTGTTTATGTGCTTAGACCCCTACAGGTATAGTGATACTTAGGTGGTTGTTTTCTCCCTAGTACAGGTGGTGCTAGTGAGGTCCTGATTCCCTGCGCAATACTGTCCTAAGGTGGTTAGGGTTGCGTAGGTGGTACTTTCTGGTTACCAGTAGTTACTGGTTGTGTGCTACATATGTTATTTTATACTACAGTATTATTCCTATGTTCTAAGAGTGCTAATTCCGGACAGCGGTCCAGGTGGCCCTGTCCCCTGTATATATAATCCCTTGTAAATTCTGCCCGTGCCTGTTGGCACATTGTAGAGTGTGTGTTTTTATCTAATGTGTTGTGTATAATACAAAGGCTATTTTTATAGAATACCTTGTGTGGAGTTTCCTTTGTGGTGGGCCTTGGGTGTTGTTACTGGGTGCGCGCGCAAACGCTTTACACATCGCCTCAGAGATAAGCCTGACTGCTCGTGCCAAGCTACCAAGGGGGTGAGCAGGGGTTATCTTTGGCGTGTAACTTCCTTGCCCTGACTAGAGTGGTGGTTTCTGCCTGACTTTGGCGCAAGCCTTAGCCAACCAGAAATCCCATTTCTAACATTGGTGATCAGCGGTGGGATTTGGACTTGCGTTTGCGCTGTACCGCAGCAGCAACTGGCCGCACTACAAAACTCTGCATTTAGATAAATCACATGGTATAGGGATTATTGTTTTAAAATTGTTTTTAATTGTCATTTCTTTGGAAATGTGGTTTTGTGCACTGTGATTTAGGTGTCCCTAGCTCGGGAGGGTAGATCATCCCCCTTAGTGCATTGTGTTTTCTGGATTCACCAGAGGGTGGGATCCAGTGGTGGCAGCGTAATAGTGTCCTGTACATTTGTCCCCCGCCCTGCGCCCAGAGTTGGTACCTGTGTCACGTGGTGGTCAGGTTGAGGAATCAGGGGTGGTAGAAACTGCCTTACCAGTCCGAGGGGAGGGTTGTGTGTGTGGATGAATGGTGTGTGGCACTAGGCAAGTGAGTGTGAGTTCTCTGGGTTAGAGAGCTTGCTGAATCTTTTTGTGAATTGTGTGCTCCTGTGTTAAACGCAGACCCCTAGGTTCCCTGTGTGATCTTTTCTCTAGAACGTCTGCCAGAATGGAGCCTGCTTTTGATCTCAGTGATCTAATTTATTACAGTATGCAGGAGTTGGAAAGGTTCTGTAGAGAGAGAGGCATAGGGGTGAGAGAGTCAGACACTATGTGTGAACTTAGGGGCCACATGATCCAGTGGGTTAAGAGGCAAAGGGATCTTGAGCGCAGTACGGAAAGGGCCCAGGCCTCACACCTGGAGGGTGGTGGGTCTGTGGGGAGCCCTGAAGAGTCAGAAGAGGAGGTAGAGGATGACAATACCTGGACGCCAGTAGAGAGTGAGGACCCCATAGGTAGGGCGTCCCTTGCTGGGTCCAGCGTAGGAAGCAGCGCCTCATCCCTTTCCCTGTCCCCAGAGGAGTGGGAAGATAGGAGGAAAGAAAGGGAGCACCAGCTGGCGTTAGAGAAGCTCAGGTTAGAGCATGCTCAGGCTATGGCGCAGCTGGAGGCCAGGAAGCAACAGCGAGAGACTGAGTGGGTCTTGGCGCGGGAGAGGGTAGAGGAGGCTGAGAGGGCCTCCACCAGAGGCAAAGTAGCTCTGGAGGGTAGACTATCCCCTGCGCGCAGTTTTAATTTTCTGGGCTCCCCAGGGAGGGTTGAGTCCAGTGGTAGTAGCGATGTAGATTCCAGTGTAGGGAATCCCAATCCCAGTCCCCCCAGTCTGGTACCTGTTCCCCAGGAGGAGGAGTTAAGGTTGAAATTCAGGGGCAGTAGGAAGCTGTCTCACCAGACTTGGGACACGTTTGTGGGTAAATGTGAGGATGCACTGGATGATTGGTTAAGTGTAAACACGAAACGGGATTTTGATGGACTGTATGCTCTGGTTATCAAAGAACAGCTATGCAGTAGTTTTTATCCCGGGTTGCGCCAACACCTGTTGGGATGTGATGCCTTGGATCCTTGGACCCTGGCAAGAAAAGCAGACCGTTGGGAAGGGGTCCCAAGTTCTGATGAGGAATGGGAGAGTGATTCCAACAGTAGTGGTTCAGAGATCCTCCAGCCCAGCGTGGTGGAGGAGGCTCAGTGTAGCCCAGCTAGGTCCCAGGATAGCGAGGAGGGTGTAGGGGCTCACTGCCTGGCTCAGTGGAGCAGGAGTGAGGGGGTGACCGAGGGTCCCCAGACGCCCGAAACCCTGCCTCAGGACTTGGATGGTTTCATGAGGGAACACCAAGTTGGGGACCTAGGCTGTCCTGTTAGTCCACTTGAGGAAGATCTCTTAGTGAGTGGAGGACCTGGAGCGCCTGTAAACAGGGCTCCTGTGGTTCTAGTGTCTGGCAGTACCGCTCCGGTAGGGAGGGTACAGGAGTCCAGTGTGAGGAGTGATTGGGGGATGAGTTCCCCAGTGGAAGAGCCTGTGGGTCAGGGACTACCCAGTTGGGCTAGGATCTCGTGTAGTGACCAGGGTGGCACCACTTCTGTTCTGGGGGATCTCCGCGCACTGTCAGGTGGACAGGGGACGGGAGATCAGCGCCAGACAGACAGTCGCTTGACGTATGTGTCCTTTGATAGCCTCAGGGGGATGGAGTGGAAATCCCCAGAAGTCCTGGAGTGCCAGGCAATTATTCCACCAAAGGTTCTAGGCCGGAGGTTGGAAGGCCAGGTTCGGGATCAGCCTGACCTGAAGGGTGGGACGTCTGTAACCAGCGTCCCGACCAGTTCTTCTTCCAGAGGTACCGCCCCAGTTGGTAGGGAGCAGGGCTCTGGAAGGGGGTGCAGAGGGTGGGAGAGCCCACCTCTGCCCCCGGTACAACCTGAGGGGTTAAACCCTGGGTTGGGATGGCGTTCTAGGTGTACCCCTCGCCAGAGGAGGAGGAACCCTAGGAGAAGAGGTAGGGGGAGGAGAGCCTTCCCTGAGACTCCTGGTCCGCCTGAGGGTGTAGACCCTAGGTTGGAGAACCAGTGGCAGTCTAGTCCTGTCTTTCAGAGAGGAAGAGTGGAGAATGGCCGCTATGTGCCAGGGGTTACTACCCCCCACTCTGTGGTTAGGCAAAGACCAGTGGCACCTGGGTGGCCTAGGGCCTGGTCTTGGCCGCGGACAGCTTGGGAGTACCAGTGGGGTAGCCCAGTTGGTCCGGACAGTGGTGTTAAAAAGAATTCCATGGGTTCACCGTGGCGTAGAACCGGAGGGTGTCCATGCAGTTGCGGGCCCGCGTCCGTGTTCTATCGCCCCAAGCAGGGAAGTCCATCACGGTGGTGATTGGTCTGCCCTGCGTTTTGGCTGGAAGGGGGTTGTGTTGGACTTGGCCCTTCTGGCAGGTTCACCCCTGGACTTTTTGGCTTTTTATTGGTGACTTGGTATGGTGATTGTTTGGTCTCTGCGCACTTTCCCTGTGTCCCAGGGTAAAGTGCGTGCGTGCTCTGAGTGCATGTGGTGAGATAGGCCTGCCCTCCCATAGGAATGCATGGGGAATGTATGTGTCCCTAGTAGTTCCTGATGCGTGGGGTGTGCAGGCCCGAGTTTGGTATGTGCGGACTCGTGGGAGTGAATGCTGCGCGATGATGTGTGCGGCGTGCATGTACCTAGTGTGGAAGTGCCACTTCTAGAAGTGGGCACTTCTGTGTGCAGTGTGTCTGTCGCGTGATTGGCTGGTCATGTCATGTGACGGGCTAGGGATTCCCCAGTGTCAGGATGAGTCACCCAGTGGTGAATGGGGAGATCAGCAGCTAGATGGGTGGGAGGAGTCCACCTGGGTCCTGAATAGGACAGGGTTTTCCAAACACAATGCTGGCCCCGCCCCCTGTGGTGCGACTGACAACCCTAGCCCTGCCAGTGAATAGAGTGAGGGGCTGAGCACATCAAGGGTGCTCCCCAACCAGCTGCGACTGGTTTTCCCCCTCACCCTGAACCCAGAACAAAGGGTTTGCCTGTATAAAAATGGGGCTGTGTCCCCACAGAAACTGTTCTCTGCCAGGATCTTACCTGAGGGGGGCTGCTGCTGCTGCTGGACCAGAGGACCGCCACCTGGACTACCTCCCTGCCTGGAGGCCCAGTGAGCTGGCTCTGGGTCCAGCCTTGCCCCCCCCACCCCTGCCCTGCTGCATGCAGGGAAGAACTCTGCTGGACTTTGTGGTGCTTTTTTTGTATGCCTAAGTGCTGGGAGCGCTTTTCTTTGGCTTATAGCGCTAGGAGCGCTTTATTTGGACCCCCAGCGCTTCTAGAGCGCTTTCATTGTTGGCAGTAGCGCTAGGAGCGCTTTAGTTCTGCTAGCCGGTGCCCACCCGGCGTTCGCCCCGTCTTTTCCGAGCCTGAAGTCCCCTGGCAGGTGCCCACCCTGCCAGGGACATTGCCACTCCTAGCGGGTGCCCACCCCGCTTATTTGCGTACCTTTGCCCTTAATACGAAAGCGGGTGCCCACCCCGCTTCGTGACGCTCAGCGGCGGGTGTCTACCCGCCAGGGACTCTTTTCGCTGTAACCGGGAGCCCACCCCGTACTGCCACCGTCACCAGGAGCTCTGGGCCGCCGCGCTGCCTGCGGCGACCCGGAAACAAAGAGAAGTCCGGCCTTCCTGGGGGCGGGGCCGAAGCCCGGAAGAGGAGCGGACGGGAGCCTACCCCGCGCTCCAGTGAGGACGTACGGTGACTTCCCCGGCAGGGCTCCCGCAAGTGGGGAGAGCCCTGCATTCCTGCGAAGCCCCGCGCCAAGAACCGAAGCGCCGCCAGGAGTCCCGGTGAGTGGGGGCAGCCTGGTTATTTTCGGAGCGCCTGACGCTCCATCGAAGGAGGAGGGGGGGCAGTACTTCTTGAGCCTCGAGGCTCCGAGGACGAAGCCAGCCCTGACTGTGTGAGAGCGCTAGTGCGCTCCAGCGAGGGCCGCATTGGTCGGGTACCGAAGCCCGGAAAAGGAGCATTGACCTTACGAGGGAGAGCGGCCCCGGAAGGCAGCGGGCCGCTCCAACGTTGGCCCCCATATTCGTTTTCAGAGCCCACGAGGCTCCAAAGAGGCGCATGGTTCTCGAGCTCTGTGTAGCTCCAACGGTTGGGCATATTCGTTTTCAGAGCCCACGAGGCTCCAAAGAGGCGCATGGTTCTCGAGCCCCAGAGGCTCCAACGTTGGGGGCAACATTACTTAGAGTCCAGAGGGACTCCCAAGGGGGCATAGTTGTTTCAGAGCCCAGAGAGGCCCCAGGTGACTGCGGTACTGGGGTTCAAGGCACAGTGGTGCCCCAGTTCAGTTCCACAGCTGCCCAGCACTTAGTGGGCAGCTGCAACGTTTAGGTTGTGCATTGTGCGCCTGGCTTGCGCAGCCTGCGCCGGCGCGCCCTGACTTTTCTGGACACAGGGCGTCCTTGCCCCTACAAGGCCAGTTGGCCTAGGGACTGCCACAGGTGGTGGCGAATGTGAGTTTTGGCGCCATTGTACCTGTTCTGCACCTCTGAATGTGTTTTTGCGTCATGTGCTTTGCTTTACACCTCTGAATGTTATGCATCATGTGTTTATGTGCTTAGACCCCTACAGGTATAGTGATACTTAGGTGGTTGTTTTCTCCCTAGTACAGGTGGTGCTAGTGAGGTCCTGATTCCCTGCGCAATACTGTCCTAAGGTGGTTAGGGTTGCGTAGGTGGTACTTTCTGGTTACCAGTAGTTACTGGTTGTGTGCTACATATGTTATTTTATACTACAGTATTATTCCTATGTTCTAAGAGTGCTAATTCCGGACAGCGGTCCAGGTGGCCCTGTCCCCTGTATATATAATCCCTTGTAAATTCTGCCCGTGCCTGTTGGCACATTGTAGAGTGTGTGTTTTTATCTAATGTGTTGTGTATAATACAAAGGCTATTTTTATAGAATACCTTGTGTGGAGTTTCCTTTGTGGTGGGCCTTGGGTGTTGTTACTGGGTGCGCGCGCAAACGCTTTACACATCGCCTCAGAGATAAGCCTGACTGCTCGTGCCAAGCTACCAAGGGGGTGAGCAGGGGTTATCTTTGGCGTGTAACTTCCTTGCCCTGACTAGAGTGGTGGTTTCTGCCTGACTTTGGCGCAAGCCTTAGCCAACCAGAAATCCCATTTCTAACACATAACATATATATTTGTAATCTTTAGTTTGCACTCTACTGGAACTATGTCAAGTCTGCCCCCAGGTAAGTGCTTTACACAATGTGTGCTTTACTGTCAAAGTGTGTGCACATCAAACACATGTGTGGCCGCAGATAACATGGCTGTAATGACTTACCACAGAAACATGCATCACAGCAGAGTGGCGCAGCGGAAGCGTGCTGGGCCAATAACCCAGAGGTCGATGGATGGAAGCCATCCTCTGCTGGCATTTTCGACGTCAACCCTCATATTTTAGCTTTACATTTCAATCAATCAATCAAGGGAATTTTAAGCGTGCTACTCACCCGTGAGGGTCTCAAGGCACTGAGGGAGTGGGGGGGGGGAGGGGGTCTGCAGATTTGTCTAGCCAAAGAGCCAGGTCTTGAGGGTCTTCCTGAAGGCGTTCAGGGAGGGGGCGCGTCTGATGTCTGCCAGAAGCTCGTTCCAGGTCTTGGATGCAAGAGAAGGATCTTCCACCTGCTCTGACGCTGTGGATGCGCATTTCATGTTGGCCCTGGATTAACTCTGTGTTTTTATTTTTTATTGTCTTTCCCTCATTCACCTGTAATAAAAATACTCGTCTGTTTATCCTGTATTATGTCTCACTTCATTGGTGTCCTCAATCATTTTGCAACAAACCAAATAAATAAGATAGATTTGGGCCCTGCAAATTACTATCTGACTATACTATGAAGGTTACTTGCACAAAACAAAATTATAATTTCGGCTAAAAACATCATATTTTATTTTCTGTTCTGCAACGGGGAAGAATAAATTATCCTGGGCATCCATATAAAAATGCCAAAGCGCCCCCTGTTGCCCTTCGACTGTAGTATCCAACAAGAAGAGTTGAATGAGGTGGACAGAACTGGTGTTATTCAGTGTAGCTAAATCATGCATAATTACCTAAAATATATGCAATATTACGCTTGAATTGTGCAAGACGAGTAATTCTGCAATTAGCGCTATTTCTTAGCACAAAAATGCCCAGTCACGTTCAAAATGTACGCAAGGATGCATTTTGCACTAAGAAATGGCACTACATGCAACAGAACATGAATAGCGAACTGCCGATAGTGTTAGCTAAGTGTGATCTTGAGGTAGGATTTTCCTTGAACTTACTAGCAAAATTTAGCGTTATTTTGTTTGGACAAAATGCCCCTTTGCGCTCAAAATGGATGCGAGGATGCATTTTGCATTATGGATGCGAGGATGCATTTTGCGTTATGGATGCGAGGATGCATTTTGCGTTATGGATGCGAGGATGCATTTTGCGTTATGGATGCGAGGATGCATTTTGCGCTAAGAAACAGTGCTAATTG
Organism: Triturus cristatus; assembly: GCF_964204655.1. Taxonomy (NCBI): domain Eukaryota; kingdom Metazoa; phylum Chordata; class Amphibia; order Caudata; family Salamandridae; genus Triturus; species Triturus cristatus. The sequence continues at coordinate 723,053,387 of NC_140595.1, forward strand.
CAGCAGAATACAAATAGCGAGCCCGAGCAGCCACTCGCACTTGCTAAATGTGCTCTCACGTTAGGACAGGGATATTCAAAGTACGACCCGAGTGCCACATCCTGACCTTTAATTGCATCCCAATGGTGAACAGCAGCGCTGGGTTGTTGTTCACTTAAGAGAACAGGAGCATTCAGAAAGCTGTGAAACGGGCATACTTATTTGCACGTTAACTAAACTAAAAGTAAAGAAGCAAAGAATGTTTCCTAGACAACTTATCTTTAGCATGCATCGGCTTTGCGTTCCCCTATGCCCACCTTTCAACATCCTGACCCTCGCCCTGCTGTTGTCGGTGTGGCACCCGAAAAGTCACAGACAATACTGAAAGGGCTGGGCCCATAAGTTCTAGACCTGTTCTAGAATCACAATTCAATGGTTCTTTTTCGCAGCATGAAAGTGTAAAGGTGAGAAAAGTCGTTAGATGGCCAATCAATAAGTCAATAATTCTCCTGGACACACAGTAACCACAGACAACTACTTAAGGTTAGTTTGATTTATTACAAAGCCAAAAATAACTGAACATAAACACACCTGAATATGAAAGTGTAAAAATAAATCGGAATTAGCATGCCAAATCTGCGTATTCAATTTAGACGATGCAATACACTTAGTTCAAGAAGTAAGATGCAAAAGATCAGAAAGCATGAGTCCAAGTTTCCTTGCATTGAAGGTTGGTGAGTGAATAGCATTACATCTATCCCTACTCTAGCACTAAAGTGACATCCCTTCTTAAGCATTTTCAGATGAAGGAGTAAAAGTTGTCATTATGTGGAGTCTTCCTAAGAAGTCTCTCCACAATCAATGGGTCCTGTAGCATAAAGCTACCAAGACAGAGCTTAGTCTAAGAGGCTCTCTCTCCGAAGGCAAGGAAGAAGTGGGCACTTTCCCTACTCCCAACAACACATTATTCATGGATCACATTCCCAGAATTCAGTGCGAGTCATGCCATCTGTGCTAGGTTTGATCCTGAAGGAGGTTTTCCATGGGACAACATTGTTCTTTTCTTGATACATTTTGTCCTTGGTTCCCAGGCTTTCTCCTGTGTGAAGCACAACGACCTTCCTTTATCGACTCAAGCAACACAATTGTAACTTCTTCTCTCCTTGTGTTATTAGTAAAACAATGGCATTATTCTTAGCTAACAAGCGCTTCTTTCACCTGCAACCCAAAACATGGGGAAGAACAGATTAGACAGCATGCATGAAATTCAAACCGATAATTCAAAAGCGATAGTTTACGAGGGAACTGCATTGAGGCCTACGAGGCTCCACTAATATAAGAAAGCATCATATGAGCTTTACGAATTGGCATGGAAAAAAAGCACTTTCAAATAATGCATTTACCTACAGGTAAAACGTCACAATTAATGAGCAGATTTAGTAAATGAATAATTGTCAGATGCACAACACGAGTTCTTCACGTTAATGTTTCTGCTAGTTACATTCCCTTTCTATGTCGATTCGCCATGGACTTTTCAATGGCCTAAACATGTCACATTTTCATGTTAATACATTTCACAATTCTGACACTTTACATTAATACAACAAAGAATTATATGCAGGTGTGGTCTACACATGATTATAATGCACCCCTATAAATAAAATGTGATTTCCACTCTACCAGTTCCCCCTTCTGATGACGTTGAGTCTTCATAAAGCACTCCAAAATCCCTGCAGAGTAGACCGATCTAAACAGATGTTGTAGCTAATCTCCTCTGTTTGAGCTCTTCCAATCTCTTCAAATTCTCGTAATGACTGTCCTTCAGTCTTTCCACCCTTCTCTCTCTTTCCCTTAAGGAGTTCTCCCCTTGTGCCATTTGCATGCTCTTATCATTCCTACCAAGATGATGACACAGATTACAACAATTATTATTGGCTTCAAGATGTATCCAATAATTCCACTTCCTAAAATTAAAAACCAACTTCCAACTTCATCAAATCTCTTTCCAATCTTATCCCATTCTCTCTCAGTTGCCATAACATGTATCCCATGATTTATCTCCATTATATTACTTATATATACTTTCAGATCTTTACATTTATCAGGGATATAAGTACAGCACTGTTGGACCTTCAGCATCCGACAGGCTCTGCCCTCTTTTGGCAGTAACACTTCTAATGTAAGATGATTTTGCATCACCATTGCCCTTATCAAGACCATCTCCCCATCTATGTGTAGCAAATACTGAGCTGCTTTAACTGATAACTGATACAATAGTAGACATCTTTCTGATCTTGATGTCATCCAATGCCACTCCTAAACTAGGTATCATCGCTCCAAATGTATCTCCCACAACATCACCAATACTCAGTCCGCGTTTCTCTCTATGGTTCAATTTTCCTTCCAAACCCTCCAAATCCTCAAAATGGTATATCTTTGGAAACACAACTACCATGTAACGAGTACCATACCAACTGCTCGTAAGTTGAAAACATCTTCAACAGACCATTGACTAGAAAGATATGGCCGCACACACTCTGTACCACAAATACAGTATCACAGCGCTCTGAACTTGACGTAAGCAAAGCTTGCCTCGTTGTTCCCAAGCTAGACCTATGGGACCAGTACTTCCCTTAGCCTTGTGGGTTAACTCCTCATTGGTCCACTCAAGACTCTTATCCTTGTTATTAGACTGAACAACGAAGCCCCTACATGTATCTTCTACAAGATCTATGAATTTCTTTTGTATGTCGGTTAGTGTGCAAGTTAGGTTATGTCTGTGCGCATAAGCAGTGTCTAATGTTACTGTGGTTGCAAAATACTTTTCCCATTCTCTCTTCTTGCTTCTAATAATCATACTTGTTCAGATGTTTATATACTGGTATTTTTGTAAGTACCACATCATAATTTGAGAAGTAGTACTCGTAATGGCCTTTCCCATAAAACATACTAAGAAATAAACTACAACTAATGCCATACGTCAAGGGAAGGTGATGATATCTAATCCCCTCCTCAACTGAAGCATGCAACTACATGCACACATAACAATCTCTCACTTCCATATGATCAACGTACTCGTAAAGCCGTTTGGCATAAGCATTCAACGTATAATCACCCGCAGCCAAATCTACATGAAGAAAGAAACTAGTTTGCTCTGTTAAGCCTCTTTCAGTTTCTAATTTACCCTCTCTTGAGGCAGCAGTGGTTGATGTGGATGTCCCATGTACCCCCACTCCCTGCTCTTCATTGTAATGTGCGCTTAAAATAGACTCAGTAATAACTACAGGGATCACTATCATTACCCCTACAATAAGTCTTCCTATAATAAATTTGAGCCTCTGATTTGAATTTCCAGACTCCATTTTAAAGAAGCTCAGATTATAGCTTGTAAGAGGTTCAATACGCAGAGTCTCTTTCCCCGCCTCTTATTCTCATGTAGCAACCTTCTTTGAATCTTTGAAAATTCTTTCAACAGTCTTTTGTACAATTCTTAAACAGCTTGGAAGACTTCCCTAGCTCTTTTTCTTCTGCCAGATCGAGATTATTTGTTCGTCTTCACGCAACTTACTTACAGTTCTAAAGTCCATTTTAGATCCCTTATGAGATCACAGTTAATCTCCTCGATGGCTCTTTGCAACAATTCAGCTCTCAATGCTGCAATGTCATAAGGAGACAGTGGAGCTCCAAAGCTTGGGAACTCAATGTCTTCCAGCCACTCAACCTTGGTGGAAAAGGTACAGTCCATGACAGAAGTGCATTAGCATCGATTCCAGGAACTCTCAGCAAGACTTTGATAATCAGTACCGAAATCTCGGACCCCGCTCTCCCCTGCATTTGTAACCAGATAATTTCATATGGTAGAGGAATATCTCCGACATGTCACTCAACCTGTTCTAGACCTTCTAGCACTTCCTGTGGCATGCTCAGTTTCACACAGATCAGACTCCGAAGATTCACTTATTGGTGCAAGTTCTCCTTTGGATGCAAGTCTCTGGTTTTTCCTCATCCTTCTCACAGGCCATGTCTCACCTGCAGCATCTTTCTTCCTTAACTGCACATACCATTTGCCACACCAGTCTCTTCGGCTGAGTCAGACTCTATACCGCTCGCAACATTATCGTCTCTCTAAGAGTCTATACCAGGGTCTTGTGTAGCCTGACCCCCCATCAGCTTGATCTGGTGTGTATCCAGCCTCTTCAGGAACCTCCACAGCTTGGCTTACCCTCGCCAGTGATCCCTCGGTCATGGTTGGTAGTACTTCTGGAAGAGGTGATGTTTCATCGGAGTGACCTGTGACTCGTCTGGTATGGAAAGCAGGAATCCAGTTCGGTACTCCTCCACACTTCTGTTCTGCTCGATTTTCCCGGCCTTCTTGTGAGGAAAGGTGATTGAATGTGACTTCAGTCTCTTACCATTCAAGTCTAAGGGTTAGAGTAGTGAATGGAGCCTATTTACTAGGCACTTCGACATGATCCTGTGCTCTTCCCCATAGATCAGGGCTTGCACACATAGCCTAGGGGATAGATTTGTTAGTATTAGGGATAACCTGTCCTGTAGTGAGGGTATTTCATGGAGCCGTGCTGAATTCAGGCCTGGTAGGCCTCAAACGGGAGAGACTCCATCTTTCTTTCTGCTCCGGCAGCTTGGGATGCTTCTAGGTCAAATGTAATGTTTTAGTTATGAGGTGTTATTCGCTTGGAGAGAACCGGTTCAGGCCGGCCCTTATCGAAGGATTGTATTTTTCTTCATGCCGAAGACACTACATCAGGCCGGCCGGCTGGGAACGTGTCCTTGGTACGGGGAGGTACAAGAATTTGGTGGGCGGCAGGTTACGGGCCGGAATTTTCCATGAGGAAACGCACCTCTATATTAGTGAAAGTCTGAGGCAGTTACATGTTCAGTCCGTAGGCGGCATCTAGCCGTTAGCAGTAAAGCTACTACTTATTCCAGGGAAGACAGACGCCATCTTGGAGGCGGAGAAAAACCGAGAGACAGATACTCTCCTAGCAGAATAGCCAGAGAGGAGAGAGTAGCCGATAAGGAAGAGGTCCCAGTGACTCGGAGAAGGGTGAAGGGAACAGCGCATAGTGGTGCAGACGTGTATCCGTGACTGCGGAGGTGTGACTTCCAGGCGAGCCGAGGCACAGACGAGAAGGGAACCTAGATGACCACTGAGTGCAGGCTACACACTACTAAGGTGATGTCGACCCTTTCTTATTAGAGTGCACTACTTAATCTTTCACTTTTCTTTGCAGGTTATGTGTTATATTGTAATGTTATGTGATTGTATGTGTAATGAGTAATAAAGTATCCAGTTTGTAGTGAATCAACATATGCTGTGTGTTCTTGTATAAGAGGGTAGCCTATTCTTCTAGTCAGCTGCGGCTACATGAACAGATGTTAACCCTGATCAGGTAAGTGGTAACTGAATAAGGGAAAGAGGAGCCCCTCAAACCTGAGAACAGGCTATGCCCGAACTGGCAATCCTTGTGTGATCTGATGAATAGTGAGACTGATTCCCTTTTTGTATGTTATGGTGATCATAGGATGAACTGTCGTATGAGACTGCCGTCTAGGTAGAGAGGTCTGGGTTCGTATGGGACCGCGAGGCCGCCACTTGTGATACTGTCGTATGGGCAGAGAGGTCTGGATCCGTATGGGATCGCGAGGCCGCCGATTGTGCTGAGACTGCCGTCTGGGTAGAGAGGTCTGGATTCGTATGGGATCGCGAGGCCGCCACTTGTGCTGAGACTGCCGTCTGGGTAGAGAGGTCTGGATTCGTATGGGATCGCGAGGCCGCCACTTGTGCTGAGACTGCCGTCTGGGTAGAGAGGTCTGGATTCGTATGGGATCGCGAGGCCGCCACTTGTGCTGAGACTGCCGTCTGGGTAGAGAGGTCTGGATTCGTATGGGATCGCGAGGCCGCCACTTGTGATACTGTCGTATGGGCAGAGAGGTCTGGATCCGTATGGGATCGCGAGGCCGCCACTTGTGATACTGTCGTATGGGCAGAGAGGTCTGGATCCGTATGGGATCGCGAGGCCGCCGATTATAAGAGGTCTTGGTATGTATAGTAGGAATTCCCTGTCCTTAGGTGGTAGATATATGTGGTTACCTATTGTAAATAGGCCCTAGGGAGGGGGAGGGGGTAACGTTCTGGCTGGGTTAGTGAGGCTCTGATGAGCGGGTTCTATCTGATCCGAAAACCCAAGCAGAACATTTGGCGTCACGAACCGTTTACGAAACCTGTGTGCGTTGTGGTTGTATCGTGTTTGCTTTCGGCGCGTGCGTGGTTTCGTTTGTATATTATTTGTATATAATTGTGTGTATAGTTTTTTCTTTTTTTTTCTTTCTTTCTTTTCCGAGATGTTTTCTAGAAAGTCGAAATCTACTTTTAAGTTGCCCGTTGATATTCCCGGCTGGGATTCAACGCCTTATGAAGCCTTAGCCCGTGAGTGGGCTGATTCTACTGGTTTGAGTGAGAATTGGAATTCTTTTTTGGAGCTGGCGGAGCCGGCTAATGTGATTACTTGTTTACAGAAGGCGCCGGTATCTAAGGGTGATGAGCTTCCCGTTTTGGGGCGCAGAGGTTGGATTGTTCTGTCTGCGTACAGGATTCTGCATGAGAGGTTGTTGAAGTTACAGAAATTGCATAAGGATGTGGAAGCGAACTTTGTTGAGATTCAGAATGCTCATACTTTGTTGCGGTGTCAAAATAAGTTGCTTGCTGACAAACTTGAGACGTAACAAACTATTGCCGAGAGGGCGGCTGTGCGAATTGCTCATTATAAATACAAGAATCGGCGTGGTCGGGTTTCGACGCGAAAGGTGCGTCTGGTCGTGGCGAAAGCCGGACTGGATTGGAATCCAGATGAATGGGATGGTAATATCTGGAACTCGAGTGATTCTCGTTCCTCGGGTGAGGAGTCTGCCAAGCGCGAGTCCTCTCGCTCCGGCCGTGATTGTAAGTCTGCTTCTTGCGCCCCTGATGGTGCACCCCGTGATTGCGCTCGTCCTTCGAGTGGGGTCCATGCTTCTTACACTGATTGTTCCTCTACGTGTACTGATCGAGCTCCTTGTGATGCTCGTCCCGCGGTCTCGGTGCATCCAGTTTTTCGGCGGAAGTTGCAGCAGGCTCCCGGTGCTCCGAATGGTATTGCTTTAGACTCTTTGGAGGATTTTACTCAACAAGAAATTAGTGATATTTTGCAGCGATTTCGGCAGCGAGCTGGTGAGACCTTACTCACATGGATGGTGCGCCTTTATGAACTGGGCGCTGCTGGCATTATGTTGGATGCTGGCGATTGTTTGAAGTTTTGTTCCTTGAGTTCGGATTCTACTGTACAGGATCATTTTCGTAACTTTAATGGTGGTGGTCAAATTACTTTGCTTCAATTGGCGACTGAGGGTTGTAATCAAAAATATCCTACTGAGTCTGACTGGCCTGTGAATGACAAACCGTGGTATACTTTGCGCGATGCTGCACAACGTCTCAAAGAGGAGGTGATGAAAACGGCAATTTTTCTGAATACTGCTGACAGGTTGCTTGATGGTTTGTTGACATCTTCTGTGCGGAATCGTATTATTCGTTCTTCCCCTGTTGCTTATAAGCAGGTCATGATGACTTTATTGATTAATCAGACTGGTAACATGATATCTATGGTGCTGGAATCGGTACGCCAACTCGGTGAGTTGGGTGAGTGGTGTAAATCTGAACGGCAGTCCCGGCCTGACACTCGTACTCCTGGTGACAATAAACTTACTAGACGTGATATGTTTTTTGGTCTTATGGCCGATGGTGTGCGGAAGGAGGACATTGACGGTGAGACTACTTCTCGTTTGTGGGAAATGTTTCGCAAACGTGGCTTGGATCGAAAGGAGGGTGCCCGGCGTGTTCGGACGACTGAGTGTGATCGTGGTTTTTCTGACGGTAGCGGTGATGACGACCGCCGTGGGCGCTCTGATCGTCGTGATGATCGACGTTATGTACGTGATTTGTCCCCCCGTCGTGAGAGAGACAGAGAGAGAGAGGGGGAAAGAGAAAGGGGGAGAGATGATTATGTTAACAGCAGACGTAGAGATGATAGGGATCAATCCCCTGAGTTGAGAAGGAGAGAGGATCGACACAGATTGGCCGATCGAAACCCGCAGTACAATGCGGAGGACAGGAATCCATTTCGTAATAGAGATGGATATGAACAGGAGGTATCGATACCTGGGAAACGTGAGAGTCTTTATCCTGATTTATCCTGGTACACAGAACGCAGTAAAAATGACTAGGAAATAGGTCAAGCTGCAGTACACAGATGGGCTCACAGAGATAATAGACCCTATGTAGATATTGATATTTATTGGAGACATCGTAATGTCCAAAGGGCCCGAGCATTGGTAGATACAGGAGCGGAGGCCACTCTTATTCATGGAAAATCAAAGAAGTTTAAAGGTCAGCCTTTTACAATTACCGGATTAGGTGGAAAGGAAACTCCCGCAGTTCAAACTTTACTTGAAATGAGAATAGGTAGAATTCCTAGAAAAGAATACTCTGTATTAGTGGTGCCACTCTTAGAATTCATAATTGGAATTGATATTTTGAAAGGAATGACTTTGCACTTAGATGATGGATGTTACCAATTTGGAACTAAACATTATATATCGTCCAGGCCTGTACGGGTTGGTCGTTTAAGAATGCCCCCCATAAAAGTTCCCCAGGCGACAAAAGTGGTTTGTCAGAAGCAGTATCGTATTCCAGGTGGTCATGAAGAGATTAGTACCACTATTCAGGAGTTGGTGGATGCAGGAGTTATAACCCCAGTTACTTCTGCTTGGAATAATCCTGTTTGGCCTGTACGTAAGAGTGATAATTCTTGGCGCATGACTGTCGATTATCGAGAATTGAATAGACACACCCTCTTTGACTGTTGCAGTACCGGATGTTATTACCCTAATTGAAAGAGTCCAAAAACATCCAGGTACATGGTATGCGTCCATTGATATTGCTAATGCTTTCTTTTCGATTCCGATTGCCCCTGAGTGTCAGGAACAATTCAGTTTTACGTGGAACGGGCGTCAGATGACGTTTAGAAGTCTTCCCCAGGGCTATGTGCATAGTCCTACGATATGTCACCGGCTGGTGGCAGAGCATTTGGCTGAGGTACCGGTTCATCCACAAATTCAGATATGTCACTATATTGATGATATTTTGATCCAAGGCGAAACACAAGAGGAAGTTCAGACCCAATTGGACAGAGTCATTGAGTGCCTGCGTGAGAAAGGTTGGGAAATCAACCCGGATAAATTACAAGGTCCGTCCCAGGCTGTGAAATTTTTGGGTATTAATTGGCATGAGGGGCACCGAGAAGTGATCCCTCAGGTTAAACAGAAAATTCTTGATTTTGCAGTTCCGAGGAATAGGAAAGAAGCCCAAAGCTTCATTGGTTTGTTTGGTTTTTGGCGCCAGCATATTCCTCATTTGAGTCAAATATTGGCCCCTTTGTACCATGTCACTCGTAAAAAGAATGCATTTGAATGGGATAAACCACAGCAAGATGCGTTCAGTCTGGCAAAGGAAGCAATTCAGCATGCTCTGGATTTATGGCCTGTATGTGATGGTGATGTGGATTTGAATGTGTCTGTACAAGGCCTTTATGCGAATTGGAGTTTGTGGCAGAAACAAGGCAAGAGTAGAGTACCGTTATGTTTCTGGACCAAAAAGTTACCTGATGCTGGTGAGCGTTATACACCTTTTGAGAAACAGTTACTTGCATGTTATTGGGCTCTGGTGGATACCGAGCAATTGACTTTGGGACATGATATAGTTTTGCGACCTGAAATTCCTATCATGCAGTGGGTTATGAGTTCGCCGAAAACTCACCGAATTGGACACGCTCAAGAGGCGAGTGTGATTAAATGGAAATGGTATATACAAGACAGGGCACGTGTGGGACAAAAAGGAGTTGCATCTTTGCATGAGCAGGTGGCGCGGGCGCCATCGACTGAGACTGAGAGTGAATGTTCCGTACCTTTAGTACAGGAGTCTCCTGTTAAGTGGGTTAGACCTTTTGATGATTTGTCCGCGGAGGACAGAAACCATGTCTGGTTTACGGATGGTTCAGCAAGGTTCATAGGGACGAAACGGCATTGGAAGGCGGTGTCCTATAATCCGATCACACAAAAATTGCTGAGTACAACTGGTGAGGGTAAGAGCAGTCAATTTGCTGAACTCTATGCTGTTTATCAAGTTCTGAAACAAGAGTTACCTGGCACATGTCATATTTTCACCGATTCTTGGTCTACTGCCAATGGACTGGCAGTTTGGTTACCGACTTGGCATTCCCATAGTTGGAAATTGCATTCAAAAGAACTGTGGGGAAAAGAATTATGGCAGGAGATTTGGGAAATGCTCCCACAGAGTACTGTTACAATCTTCCATGTGGATGCTCATACCCCGATAGACTCTCTTGACAAATTCTTTCATAACATTGCAGATGAGAAATCTAAAATTGCTGAGGCAGTGGTGGACAGGCAAGATTCTGATATTGCGGGATTGGCGAAATGGGCCCACCAGAAAGCAGGACACTTTGGAGAGAAAGCCACTAGCAGGTGGGCTGCTGATCGAGGAATTTATATTCCCCTAGATTTAATCAAAAATGTTATTCTACATTGTCCCATTTGTCAGCATATCAGGCAGCGCAAAGTGCCCCAAATTGTTAAAGGTCATTTACATCGCGGGAAATTGCCCGCTAAAATTTGGCAGATTGATTACATCGGTCCACTTCCTATGAGTAGGAATTGTCAATATGTTTGCACTATTGTTGATACATACAGTGGCCTGCTGGTGGCCCTTCCCTGTAAGCAAGCTACCCAATTGAATACTATTAAAACATTGGAATTGATTATGATGTATTATGGTGTGCCATTCCAAATTCAATCTGATAATGCATCCCATTTTCGTGGAAGATTGGTACAGGAATTCTGTGTGGAAAACAATATTGAATGGGTGTTTCATATACCATATTATCCACAGGCCTCGGGTCTTGTGGAGAGGTTGAATGGCCTGCTGAAAGATCAGTTACGTAAATTAACAGATGACAAGTATAAGAATTGGCGAGACTTTTTGCCTCAAGCGCTATTGATTTTGAATAACCGTCCTTTTCTAAATGCTGAATCCCCACTTATGCGTTTGTTTCCTCCGAATCTTGATGCTAAGCCCAATGAAATCAGAGAGACTGTGATGTACTGGGAAATTACTCCCGGAGCTTTGGCTCCATGTAGAGCGACCCCAGGGTCGGCAGGTTTAGACTTGCATGCCATGGATGACACCGTTATAAAAAGTAAGAATCGAGTCATCATTGAAACTGGTGTTGGTGTTCATATACCAACTGGGAATTTCGGATTAATCGCCCCTAGATCGGGGTTGGCTGTAAAAGGCGTTCAGGTGCTTGGAGGAATCATTGACAGTGATTATCAGGGAGAGATTAAGGTGCTCCTGCTGAATAGCAGTGAGGTTGACTTACTGATACATCAAACTGACCGAGTGGCTCAATTGCTAATAATGCCTGTTTTCAGTGGTGAGATCACAAAAGGCACTGCCCCAACGTTGCTAACTGTACGAGGCCAGAAAGGTTTTGGCTCCACAGATAATCCTGGGGCCAGAGTTTGGGTGCAGTCGCCTAAGAATCCCCCTGAACAAGCAGAGGTCATTGCAACCGGTCAAGACAACACCATTTTAGTTATGAGACCAGGGAAAGATAGCTGGGAAGCAGTCCCGGCTGACAAATGTTACTTACGAGAATGAATAATGCCTGTATTTGATTCTCTTTCAGATCATTCTTTGGATTGTTGCTGCAGGATGTGTCGGCGTTGGACTCCTTTTGGGCTGGTACGACGAGAGAGGAGGGATCCCATCAACCCGGGCTGAGTTGAGAACCCGAGTGTCGCGTTCCTTCGCTGCGTGGGATTCGTCGTCGAACTTTTGGACTACGTTAGCCAAACGAGTGACTAAAGCCCCTCATTTCTGCTTGACACCGATAAGATCGGTGACTGACATTCTAGCGACTTGTTTAGTTGCTGTCCCTGCTTCATTGGAGACTTTGACTCATATTTTCAATATATCGAATGCTCGCCCCAATGTTCTTCTGGGCGATTTTGCTACCTATGAGTATTGCCCCTTGTGTACTGTACTGTCAGACCCGATACCCCCCATCCAGTCCCAAATAGTTACCTATAATATCACACAGGGTGATTTGTGTTTTTTCCTTACTTGTGATCCTAGTGCGATTTCTGAATGTATGCGTTTAAGATTGAAAGGTGCCACTTCATTCACCGCTCATGAACGAACTTTGTGCCTTCAAAGGACACCGAAAACATGTACTTCTGTTCAGAATAACATGACTTGCAAGAGTTTGGTAGTTACCCCCAGTCATTATCGCACGATGTTACTACCTGCCGGATGGCTTTTCTCATGTGGTAATACTTCCTGGTCATATATCCCCGCAAATATTTCTGGAGGCCCTTGTGCCATTACTAGACTGAGCTTGTTAATGTTTTCATCACATCCGAATGCCAACTCTCGTGTGATTCGAGATACAGTGAGGTTACAGGAGGATTGTGACTCATCTTTGCATTTATATTCCAAGTCTGAATACCTTAGCCTGGCTATTTCAATTGTTGGTGTTCCTGCTTTGGCAGTTTATAATGCCAAATCTATTGGGAAAATGGCCTGCTGGATGGTAAAATCCATTAATCATACTTCTACAGTCCTGTCTGACATGCTATTAGACGCCCAGGGTGAACGTAGAGCTATCTTGCAAAATCGAGCGGCCATTGATTATCTTTTGCTTAAACATGGACACGATTGTTCTGATTTTGAGGGTCTTTGTTGTTTTAACTTGTCTGATCATACAAAATCCATTCAAGCTCACATTGATAAACTACATGACTTGACAGAAGAAGTTAGAAAACACATTGACCAGGGCTGGTTTGACTGGCTCTTTAATTGGTTACCTGATTTGCATATGTTACGTCAGATATTAGGAGGTATTCTGGTTACTATCGGCATTTTGATTTCTATCTGTTGCTTTATTCAGTGTATTCCTTCACTACTTCAATTCTGCACACCTGGTACTAGACATAGATCAGTTAGTTTTGTTTCATATTATTCTTCCACAGATATTAGTTCTGTTTAATGAATGTATAATAGACTGAAGTCAAGGGTGAAATGTTCTGCTCGATTTTCCCGGCCTTCTTGTGAGGAAAGGTGATTGAATGTGACTTCAGTCTCTTACCATTCAAGTCTAAGGGTTAGAGTAGTGAATGGAGCCTATTTACTAGGCACTTCGACATGATCCTGTGCTCTTCCCCATAGATCAGGGCTTGCACACATAGCCTAGGGGATAGATTCGTTAGTATTAGGGATAACCTGTCCTGTAGTGAGGGTATTTCATGGAGCCGTGCTGAATTCAGGCCTGGTAGGCCTCAAACGGGAGAGACTCCATCTTTCTTTCTGCTCCGGCAGCTTGGGATGCTTCTAGGTCAAATGTAATGTTTTAGTTATGAGGTGTTATTCGCTTGGAGAGAACCGGTTCAGGCCGGCCCTTATCGAAGGATTGTATTTTTCTTCATGCCGAAGACACTACATCAGGCCGGCCGGCTGGAAACGTGTCCTTGGTACGGGGAGGTACAAGAATTTGGTGGGCGGCAGGTTACGGGCCGGAATTTTCCATGAGGAAACGCACCTCTATATTAGTGAAAGTCTGAGGCAGTTACATGTTCAGTCCGTAGGCGGCATCTAGCCGTTAGCAGTAAAGCTACTACTTATTCCAGGGAAGACAGACGCCATCTTGGAGGCGGAGAAAAACCGAGAGACAGATACTCTCCTAGCAGAATAGCCAGAGAGGAGAGAGTAGCCGATAAGGAAGAGGTCCCAGTGACTCGGAGAAGGGTGAAGGGAACAGCGCATAGTGGTGCAGACGTGTATCCGTGACTGCGGAGGTGTGACTTCCAGGCGAGCCGAGGCACAGACGAGAAGGGAACCTAGATGACCACTGAGTGCAGGCTACACACTACTAAGGTGATGTCGACCCTTTCTTATTAGAGTGCACTACTTAATCTTTCACTTTTCTTTGCAGGTTATGTGTTATATTGTAATGTTATGTGATTGCGTATGTAATGAGTAATAAAGTACCCAGTTTGTAGTGAACCAACATGTGCTGCGTGTTCTTGTATGAGAGGGTAGCCTATTCTTCTAGTCAGCTGCGGCTACATGAACAGATGTTAACCCTGATCAGGTAAGTGGTAACTGAATAAGGGAGAGAGGAGCCCCTCGAACCGGAGAACAGGCTATGCTCGAACTGGCAGTCCTTGTGTGATCTGATGAATAGTGAGACTGATTCCCTTTTTGTATGTTATGGTGATCATAGGATGAACTGTCGTATGAACTGTCGTCTGGGTAGAGAGGTCTGGATCCGTATGGGATCGCGAGGCCGCCGATTGTGCTGAGACTGCCGTCTGGGTAGAGAGGTCTGGATTCGTATGGGATCGCGAGGCCGCCACTTGTGCTGAGACTGCCGTCTGGGTAGAGAGGTCTGGATTCGTATGGGATCGCGAGGCCGCCACTTGTGCTGAGACTGCCGTCTGGGTAGAGAGGTCTGGATTCGTATGGGATCGCGAGGCCGCCACTTGTGCTGAGACTGCCGTCTGGGTAGAGAGGTCTGGATTCGTATGGGATCGCGAGGCCGCCACTTGTGATACTGTCGTATGGGCAGAGAGGTCTGGATCCGTATGGGATCGCGAGGCCGCCACTTGTGATACTGTCGTATGGGCAGAGAGGTCTGGATCCGTATGGGATCGCGAGGCCGCCGATTATAAGAGGTCTTGGTATGTATAGTAGGAATTCCCTGTCCTTAGGTGGTAGATATATGTGGTTACCTATTGTAAATAGGCCCTAGGGAGGGGGAGGGGGTAACGTTCTGGCTGGGTTAGTGAGGCTCTGATGAGCGGGTTCTATCTGATCCGAAAACCCAAGCAGAACAACTTCACAGCAGTATTCGTCACCAGTATCTCTTGGTATGGCCCATGCCACCGAGAGTCAGGACAGCTTTTCCTCACATGCTTTCTGACGAGCACCCAATCACCTGGGCTCAAGTTGTGGCAGAGGTCTTTTGAGGTCTGTGCAGTCGCAGCTTCAACCTGATGAGACACAGAATGACCCACAGCAGCCAATCCTTTACGGTAGTCAAGGATCAAGTCATCTGTGATATTTATCAAAGCAGTCGCAGGCACAGCAGGCAGACACATTGCTCTTCCCTCAATATCTGATGAGGTGATAACCCAGTTCTCCTGTCAGGAATGCTGTGCAAACTCATTAAAACAGGAGGCAACGCATCAGGCCATTTCAAGGATGTTGAAGCATACGCTTTAGCCAGTCTCAATTTCAAGGTTCCGTTGATTTGCTCCACCATGCCTGATGCCTCTGGTCTGTAACTACAATGTAATCTTTGATCCACACTCAAGGCGGTGCACAGTAATTTCATGACTTCGTCATGGAAGTGCATACCTCTATCCGATTCCAATGTAGTTGGAAATCCGAATCAAGGCATGAGTTCCCTCAACAATAATTTCGCTACTGTGAGACTATCGCACCTTCTAGTTGGATAAGCTTCCACCCATCGAGAAAACATGCACGCAACAACCAGGATGTATCTCAACCCATGACATACAGGCATCTCAACTAAATCCATTTGGATCCGATTGAAGGGATCCCCTGATCTGCCAATGTGACTCAAGGCAACAACTGTCTTTCCCAGCATTCATTTGTTGACACATGACACAACGATGACACACTGCTTCTGCAATCACTCAAAACCTCGGATTAAACCACGTCTGTGTGAACAATATTATCATCGCATCCCTCCCTATGTGAGCTGCTTCATGAATTTGCCTTGCCATTAGGTAAAACAGACAATCATGTAACACTGCCTTGCCATTTGCTGACACCCATATGTCATTCTCTCCCTTCTCACAGCCTACTCTGATGTGACCCGCTTGTTCCTTGTTCATGGCTTCCTTTTGAAAATGTCTGACTTCATTCCATGTGTCTACAATCGCTATCATCATGCTGAGTTCGGTCTTCTCTGTACTCTCGTCAGTATATTACCCATTGAAAACGCATGCATGTGTAGCACAAAAACGAGCAACCTCATTGGTGTACCTATTTCTTGTTGTAACAAATTCATCTCCTCTTCCATGGGCTGCACACTTAACGACAGCCACTTCTCTTGGTAATTGCAGCGCTTTTAGCAGTTGTCTCACATACTCCCTGTTCCTGATTGGAGAACCTGATGACGTTAGGAACCCTCTCTGTAACCATAGCTGTCCAAAGTCATGAACCACACCAAAACCGTACTGGTTATTGATAGAGATGGTGATTCGGATCTGCTCAGAAACTCGATATGCACGGGTCAAAGCAATGGCTTCAGCCACCTGTGCAGCGTGTACTCCCTGTAAACAAGCAGCTTCCACCACTCCAGACATGGTACAGACAGCAAACGCTGCTCTCAGATTGCCTTCATTGTCTCTTAGGCAGGAACCAGGAACAAAAAGAGGTTCATCGGGATCAGGCAATTGTTCATCGACAGTGTCAGGTCTGGGCTTCATGCCAAGCTCAGTGACATCCAAACAGTCATGGTCTCCACATTCTTCCCCATCAGCGTTTGGAACAGGTAACAAGGTAGATGAATTTAATACAGAACGCCGCTTCAGGGTCACCTTCTCTGCAGCGAGCAACACTTGCTCATATCTTGTCAACCTGTTATTTTTCAAATGCTGTGTTTTGGTTTGCGTCATCAGGAGCTCAACTGAATGTGGTACATATACAGTAAGAGGATGACTCATCACAATGCTCTCCCATCATACAATACTGACACCTATTGCAGCAATGGATTTAAGACATCCTAGCAATGCTGAAGCTATAGGATCTAATGTAGCCGAGAAGTAGCCCACTGGTATACAGGCACCTCCATGTGTCTGGCTGACTACAGAGAGAGTGCAACCTTGCCTCTCGTGGCAGAACAGCGAAAACGCTTTGTTGTAATCAGACATTCATAAAACTGATGTGCGACACAGGCACTCTCTCAACTCTAGGAAGGCAAGCAGACAGTCGTTATCCCATGGTACCAGATCACACACATCCTTGTGGTTCAGCATCTGTAAAGGCTTTGCCATTAAGGAAACATTTGGAATATATTGCTGGCAATAGCCAGCCATTCCCAAAAACATCCTGACCTCTTTCTGAGTACTAGGTGGATTCACTTTCATGATCACCGCCACTCGCTCTTGTGACACCTTCCTCATGCCTTTTTCAATTCAGTGACCCAAATATTGGACCTTATTTAGCCAGCATTGAATCTTACTTGGAGACACCTTCTGCCCGTTATCATCCAGATGGTTCAGTAAGGCGATAGTATTGTCCTTGCAAGCCTCCCAAGTTTCAGACGCCACAAGGAGGTCATCTACGTACTGGACTAACACTGAGTTTCGGGGCAGAATCAAGCTCTCAAGGTTCTTCTTCATGACCTTTCAGTATACCCTTGAGGGATATGACACCATGTGAAGACACGAGTCTCCAGACAGAAAGCAAATGAAAATTGTCTCTCCTCCTTCAGTGGAATGGAGAAAAATGCCTGACAGAGGTCAATGACTGTAAACCGCTCAGTTTCACAAGGGATCTCGAATAGGATCACAGAAGGATTTAGTACCACATGACAACTTGCACTCACTATGTTATAGACCTTTCTAAGGTCCTGATCAATGCGATACTTCCCACTCGGCTTGTGCAATCCCGTGATAGGCGAGTTGCACAGACTTCCCATGATTTCCTTTAGGATGCCATGCACAATCATAGACTCAGTTACAGGTGTAATCCCTGCCACTGTTTCTGGTGTCAGATTGTACTGAGGTGTTCTGCATTAGGCTTGAACTGTATGCAGATTGGCTCCACTCCTTGGATCAGTCTTATTTCCTCCCCAGAGAAATTCCATATCACTGGACATAATGTGTCTCTCAAATCCAGCGACATGTCTTCCACTGTCAGTAATGGCTGTGTAATGGTTCTGATTAGCCAATTTGAAAGCAATGTCCTCGTAATTTGTCTGCAACTCAATTCCTGTTGGCGTGCAATAGATTGTGAAATTCAATTTGCACAAAAGATAACGCCCTAACAAACAGACTGGACTTCAATTACACACCACGAACTGATGGTGCTCTTGAAAGGTTCCGATTTTCACTGATGCCTCCTCTGTTAAAGGGTCCGTCATCCTCTTGTTAGAAACTCCCAAAACTTGGATCGATTTTCCAAAGAGGGGCTGGTTTGGAGACACTGCAGATCTCACAGTAGAATGGGTAGCACCAGTATCAATCAATAATGTAATGGGCTGACCATCTACATCTGCTTCTATATATGGCCCACTCTAGTCTACCTCTAAGACTCGAAAAGTGTACAGTCTTCCTCCCCCCTCAGGCACCGCCATAAGGACGGGTCTGGATCAAATCCGTCCACAACTTCCATCAAAGACATCTTGTGATTCGTCTGATTGCCCTGTGGAATTCTTGGAGGTTGAGGCACTTGCACTAACTAGTTCTGATTCCCTCCTGCATTAAGTAATCTTGGCCTAGTCACTGACGGTAACTGATTCACTCCATCTGCCATCTGCACAGTTCTCCTCCCTGCTCCTGGTTTGCAGGATTAGGGCGACACTCACACTTATAATGCCTGATCTTGTGACAAAAATGACAGGCAGTGGTCTTCTTTAGAGCCGCAACATCTATCCTTTTCTTCGGATCTATAGGGATGCCTTTCCTCTTCCCTGTCCCGTCGACCCTGCAACTCACAGTTCTTTGACACCTCCTGAGACATTCCCTTGATCACGAGCTATAATTACCATCATTGCCTACACCTGCTCTCCCTTTTGAGCATTTCCCATTTGGACCAGCATCAATTCCTCCTTTATCCTCCTATGCTTAGACTCAGAGTCCACCTCATCACTGCAGTACCTGGCATACCGTAGGATTTTGTGGATGGATTTGTTTTGCCAACAAATTAGGTGCAGTTGGATCATGAGGCTGATCTACAGTCTTAATCCAGTCACAAATTTGGATACAAACTGTCCCATGTCTTTAGGGTTGAGCATATTGAACCCACTGTACTGCTTACCTCTACCCCCTGTGCTCCTCCTCCCTGAGATGGTATCTTTCCTGTTGCCTTTCTCACACTCTTCTTCTTTGGCCATCTCTCTTCCCACTTATCCAGCATACTCCAAGCCCTTGTTCCTATGACCAACTCTCGGATATGTGTTTTCAATCCAGTCACTCTCTTTTCCTCCAGCTCCTGGTCACTGTAGTTAAGCCTATGATTTCCCTATAACATTTTCGTTCGAGACAGGTGTTAGAAATGGGATTTCTGGTTGGCTAGGGCTTGCGCCAAAGCCAGGCAGAAACTACCACTCTAAGTCAGGGCTGGGGAGTTACACGCCAAAGATAACCCCTGCTCACCCCCTTGGTCGCTTGGCACGAGCAGTCAGGCTTATCCCGGAGGCAATGTGTAAAGCGTTTGCGCGCGCACCCAGCAACAACACCCTAGGCCCACCTCAAAAGAAACTCCCTACACGGTTATATATAACAAAAATAGCCTTTGTATTATAATAAACACATTAGATGATAATCACATAATTTACACTGTGCCAACTGGCACTGGGCAGAATTTACAGGGGACTATTTACACAGGACAGGGCCACAAGGACCACTGTCAGAATTAGCACAAATCACTAATTGTAGATGTAAAACATATACCAACTGTAACACCAATTATAACTGCAGAGCACGGGGGAGGCGCGCGGCGGCGGCAAGATGGCCGCTACTTGAAACGCTCCGACACAGCGAGCTTCTCTCCACACAGAAGAAGCCTCATTACATTCGCGGACGGAGGACAACGCGTCGGAAACTGCCGGGAGTACGCGGGCATGTTTCCGGCGGCTCTTGACAGTATTTAATCTTTCATTTCTTCTGTTCTCCGTTCTCCTCAGCGACGGCGGCTGCCATTTTGTGATTGTGGGATACTGCGAGACTGGGAATATGCTATAGTGGTTTATGAACTTCCGCCCCCTGCCACTTTTTCCGCTATTTCATGGTGTTTTCTGTCTTATTCGCCTGAAGAAACTTCTTTTTACAGGGGACTTGAGAGCCTGGTCTCTTTTGTATGTGCAACTGCGGTTCTGGGCAGCTCAGTTTTGTTTCGCCTCGCCATCAGGCTTGCCTTATTTTTTCTGCCATGCTTTAATGTATTTCTCAACTTCCTGCCAATTCTCCACGCCTCCGAGTGTCGACAGTCCAGTGTAGAGGTCTACTGCGCGCCACTACGTATTCCCTGCAGTTTATTTGTATTTTTTATATATATGAGCCTGCTGGTTGCTTTGGCTTGTGCTTACATAACATCAGGTGGGACTCCCCCCTTTTTTTGTCCTTATCCTGGGGCTATATATCTTTTGAGCTTGTAGTGTGCCGCATTGGTCTTGCGTCATGGATCACGCACAATCCTCCAAGCCCCAGGGTGCTGTCGGAGCTGGTTCTGGAGGTCGCAAAGATACCACAACAAATTCTGGTAAACGGCTCAAGAAGAACCTTTGTTCTCCGCCCAAATCACCTCTTCCCCTCACGCTGGAGGACATTATGGAAGAATTGCGCCTGATTCGCCCCTTTATGTTTGATACCACTGCTACTCTTCAGAGGATTGAGGAAAAATGGTCAGGCCTTGATTTAAGATTGTCTGATGTTGAGCAAAAGCTGAGTGACGCGCAAGATGTTCTTGTTAAAGTGGATACTCTTACTAAGGAGGTCACCCCACTTAAGAAAACGGCAGAGGATTTAGAAAATTGCAATCGGCGTAATAACTTACGCATTTATGGTGTTCCTAAAGGTTCCGAAGGGTCCGACATGATTTCCTTCTTGAAAACCCAAGTTTTACCGATTGTTGGCCTCCCTAAATCAGCAGACTTTAACATCCAAAGAGCGCACAGACTAGGGCCTAAATGTGCTCCCTCCTCAACCAAACCAAGAGGCATCATCGCATATTTTCTGCTGTACTCTGATCTTATGGCGATCCTCAGTGCAGCCAAGCAACATAAACAGATGGTATGGTCCAGACTTCAAATCTTTTTTAGTCAAGATGTCTCTAAGCCCACAGCCAATAGACGTAAGGAATTTCTTGATCTCAGACCAGCTCTTAAGTCCATGAACGCTCGCTATGGCCTCATACATCCATGTTTCTTTAAGGTGACTTATAAAGATAGAACATTTTCCTTTGATGATCCAGCTGACCTTCGGAAGTTCATTCATTCTCATCGAGGAGAACTCATGGATCTCAACAATCAGTGATTTTTCAGTTATTGCTCATATCTGTTGTCTTTCTCTTTGTGGCCAACTATTTGTTGATATGTCGAATTTTTTTTCTTGACTTTATCTGCTATTATTTTTCTTTTTTCTTCATAATTTCCAGGTCCCTCCCTATGTTGTCCTGTGGCTGCGGATCTTCCCCGGTATTTCCCACCTTTTTACCAATCTGGTTCTTCCCGGTGTTTTGTTCCTTTATTGGTTGGTAAGTCTCCTTCCTCCTTGTTTCATTTGTCTATTATTGTATGCCTAGAGGTTTCTCTCTCTTCCTCATTATTTATTTTCTATATCAGTTTTTTTTTCTCTCGATGTCTCGTTTCGTTGGAGTGGTCGTCTTGGTTCTTGCCGCCCCCCCCCCTCACACTATTGTTTCGTTTTCTGTGATTTGGCATGGCTAAAGCCCCTTGGCTTTTTGTCATCTATCCTTACCTACGTTATTACAGTCATTTTCTATCCCTTTCTTCATCGTTTTTCTGGCAACCCTTTACTTCTCTATTTTTGCCTGTATTCTTTCTCTTCTTTTCTCAGTTCAAGGTTTCTTATTTTCGTCTTTCTTGGAATACTTCCTTTTTACTTCTACTTTTACTTCTGCTTATATATATATATATTTTTTTTTTATCACTCTTGCAACCTGTTTCCGTTCTTATCCCTGTGGTGCCCAACTGGTTCAACCTTTTCTCTTTTTGCTCTTTTATACTATTTATATCTTTCCAATCTCCTCCTGTTCTTATTTTTTCCTCTCCTACTCCTTTGTGAAATTTCTTTACCTTTCCGCCTACTTTTCTTCATCTTTCTAAGATGAGTGGTCTTCGTGTTATCTCTTGGAATGTTAAGGGCATTCGCAATCCTGTTAAAAAGCAACGTGTGTTATCTCATTTAGCAAGATTAAAATGTCAAATTGCATTGTTGCAGGAAACGCACCTTAAACTACAAGATCTGTCTTCATTGCGTAAACAATGGGTAGGAGAAGTTTTTTGCTCTCCGGCAGTGAATAACAAAAATGGTGTTATCATTTTGTTTCATAAGTCATTGAGTGTTCAGTTACACAATGAATTTTCTGATTCTAATGGTAGATGGTTGTTTTTAGATACTACTGTTAATAACATACACCTTTCCTTCTGTAATGTTTATGGCCCTAACGGTATTGATTTTTCCTTTTGGGATGACTTTTCCTCACTTCTTTCTTCACATGCGACTAATGATTTGATTGTGGGAGGTGATTGTAATCAACTCATGGATCCCTTCTTAGACCGGAAATCACAAACCAGATATGTTCCAAATAAGATGCAAAAATCATTCCATAAAACCATTTCCTCCAGAGGGCTCATTGACCCTTGGAGAATCTCCCACCCCGACACACTAGAGTTCTCTTTCTTTTCCCCCGTTCATACATCATATTCCCGTATTGATTATATTTTTCTCACTCAACACATTTTTCAATTCATGACTAACTCAGAAATAGGGTCCATTCTTATTTCAGATCATGCCCCTGTTATTCTAGACATAGACTGCCCCTCACCTATTCCTTCTTGCCGGCGCTGGCGCTTCAACAACTCCTTACTTCTACACTCCCAATTTACTGAGCATTTTACACTTTTTATGGAAGAATTCTTCCATAACATTCTTCACTCTACTTCTCAATTCCACTTTATTTGGGATGCTTTTAAAGCTGCCGCTAGAGGTTTTATAATTGATTTTGTCTCTCGTAAAAGGAAAAAAGCCCTTCTACAGTCATCTCACATTCTTAAACAGATTAAAGAACTTGAACATCTTTTCTTCACTACGAACTCCTCTGATACACTATCTTCTCTTATCAAAGCGAAAATGCAGTATAACAAGCATTCTTGGGATTCTGCATGTAATAATCTTCTTAGATTCAATGCTAAGATGTACGGAGGGCGAAATAAGGCTGGCAGATCCCTTGCAAACTATCTTAAAATCAAAAAGCAAAAATCTAGAATTATAGCTATTACTGATAATAATGGAAATCACCAGTCCACGGATGATAAAATTCTGGATTGTTTTGTTCAATATTATTCTTCCCTTTATACTCCGGAATTCACTCCTTCATCCACTCAAATAGAATCCTTTTTTCATTCTATTGCCAAATCTTCTGATAACCTTGTGCACCTCTCACCCCTTGATGCTCCTATTTCAGAAACAGAAATACTTAATGCTATTACTCTTCTGCCCAAAGATAAAACACCTGATCCGGACGGCTTCACAGTTCGCTTTTACCTTCACTTTAAATCTGTTCTAATACCACACTTGCTTTCACTGATTAACTATTTTTTGATCAAGGGCAAGTCCAGCGGTTCCTTTACGCAGGCTATGCTATGTCTCCCTCCTAAAAATGATAAGGATCCCTCCCTTTGCAAAAATTACCGGCCCATTTCTTTGATCAACTCAGATTGCAAAATCTATGCAAAAATTTTAGCAATTCGGATTAATAAAATAATTCCTGACCTTACTACTATTTACCAATCTGGGTTTGTCAAAGGGAGATCTATTACTGATAACTCGAGAACTCTACTCAACATCCTCCATCTCGCCTCCAACATGGACTGTCCTATTGCAGCTATCACATTAGATGCTGAAAAAGCGTTTGATAGGGTTAGTTGGGACTTTATGTTTAGTGCACTGAAATGGCACAGTTTCAGTCCCCTCATTATTCAATATATTCAATTGTTGTACTCAGCTCCTTCTACGTCTATCTGGGTCAATGGCTCCCAATCTAATTATTTTTCTCTTCATAGAGGCACCAGACAAGGCTGTCCCCTCTCCCCTCTTCTTTTTATTCTCGCTTTAGAACCCTTTCTGGAAACAATTCGGCGCTCTCCATCCTACACCGGCTTCAAATTTCATGATATTGACATTAAATTCACTGCATATGCAGACGACATTTTGCTTTATATTTCTAACCCGTCCACTTCTTTACCCTCACTTTTTTCTTTACTGCAAGACTATTCCCTTGTCTCTGGCTATAAATTAAACATAGACAAGTCTGAGGTCCTTCCGCTCAACAAATGTTGCCTGTCCCATATGTTTGATGGTTCTGGTTTTGAATGGAACCCCAGGAACATCAAATGCCTCGGTATTCTCTATACTGCTACTATTAGGGGTACAATCAAACTCAATCACAAGGATCTACTTCAAAAGATCTCGGCACTTATTGATGGCTGGTCTCCTCTTTTTTTATCCTGGTGGGGGAGGTTGGCAACTATTAAAATGATGCTTCTTCCTATTGTTAATTTCTATCTTTCAATGCTTCCTCTTTCTCTTCCTCTCTATTTCTTTAAATCCATTAATCGCCTTCTAACAAAATTTTTATGGAACAATCGCAAAGCCAGAATTTCTCTCTCTTGTCTCCAACAACCCAAGAACTTAGGTGGCGTCAATTTTCCTAACCTCACTCGCTTTCACTCAGCTTTCACCTTAAAACAAATTTGGTCCCTTTTAGATGACTCGCTTTCTCCTCCCTTAACAGCCTGGAGTACGCTTGAGCTTGCACAACTTTCGCCTTTTTCATTTCTTACAGCTACTCGCTTATCTCAACCTCCGAAGCGATTTCTTACTCCAACATTTAAACACTCCAAAGCTCTTGCCCTCTCATTGTTTCGCTCTTCTTCTTCGCAGGCTGATCTTTTCTTCCTCTCTCCGATCTGGTATAATAAATTCTTAAAAATCAATAACAGAGCGCTTTTCTGGAAAGAATGGATTGATAAAGGCATCATTACCTATTCTCATTTACTTAAAGATAACTCCCTGAGGGAATTTTCAGACATCCGTGAAGCATTTCAGCTTTCCAACACCTATTCCTCCCAATATCCTGCACTTGCAAGTGTTTTATCCTCTATTGTCTCTCAAAACAGTAACCTAACTACTACTGCCCCGTTCCTCTCACCTTCCCCAGACTTTTCTTTTCCTCTCAAAGCCTCTGCCATTTCTAAACTATTATCTCGTCCTATAGCTGATAGGCCCAAGTCTAAAGTTGAACTTCTGTGGGAAAAAGACCTAGCTCAGGACTTCTCCCTTCAGGTTTGGGATTCAATATGGTCTAAATTACATACTGCTTCTCGTTCTGCCAGCACCACACAGACCTTATTTATTTTTTTACAACAGACTCTTTTTAACTCCTTCAGACTTATACACTTTCAAATTACTTGATTCTAAGAAGTGCTGGTCCTGCTCACATGCTGATAGCGACTTTTTTCACATGTTTTTTTATTGCCCTTTGGTAAAATCCCTTTGGTCTCGTATCTGGGTGAAACTCAATGATATTTTGAACACTGATTATCCTTTTGAGATTGTACATATGTTTTTTGAGAGGTTCTTCATCTATCTGGGAGGTTCATCGTAATGTACGTAACTTTATTGACTTGTATATTGCTGTTTCTCTTCAGATTATTACTAATAATTGGAAAGACACTTCAAAGATTTCTTACAGTGCTAGGTGGAATCTGCTATGTCACCACCACAGGCTTGACCGTGCTTTTACCACCTCTGTACCTTTACTGATCAAAAGAGATATGTTATGGTTGCCCCTAACTGATTTTCTTTCTAAAAGTATTTAACTTTTCTCCTTCATTTTATGGGTATATATAAATCACATCTTGCTGAGTTAAGAAGAGGAGACCAGGACTTCCCGGCCGACACACTGACTCGAGACGCTGAGGTTCCTGCATGCAGACACTCCAGCTCACAGTGGTCTAACATCCCTCGCGGGTTGTCCAACCCGAGACCAAGATGGTGTCCCACAGTCTCTCACTTCCGGTAATGGGGTTGACTTCATCCTAGAGGGATTCTTGGCTTAACACCTATACACATGCTAGGTACAGTTAGGTACATCTAGTTAGGGAGGCATCTTTTTTGTGTCATGTATTTTATATACTGCCTTGTATTCATGATTATTGCAAAATGGTAGATCTCTATCATCCTTTTACTTTCATAGTGCTCCTAATCATTTGTATCTGTTACTGTCTGACGGTTGTTGCAACTTATCTATTTTACACCAGAGTAACCACTGTTCAATAAATGCTGATTGAAAACACCCAGACTTTATATTCTGTATATCTCTCGGAGACAGACTAAGTAAGCACGAGTGACTGAGTGAAAGGTAGTATATTGTTTCCACGGTCCTGAGGGATCAGGGTTGTCATGTTCGCTGGTTGCCAAGAACTATTATCTCCTTGGTAAGAGGAGAGTCTAGTGGCACTGTGAACTATCCGATACAGAAGGCCAACATACCCGGTGGGGGTGTTTAGAATAAGTCTGACACCAATCCTACAGTGTATGCTGTCCGAAAACGCAGATTCTGTATAGGCTTTATAGGAACTGCACGACACTACCAAGACAGAGCTTGTTCTAAGATACTCTCTCTCTGAAGGCAAGGAAGAAGTGGGCACTTTCCCTACTACCAACAACACATTGTCTGTGGATCACATTCCCAGAATTCAGTGCGAGTTGTGCCATCTACACTGGGTACGATCCTGAAGGTGGTTTTCCACGGGATAACGGTGTTCTTTTCCTTGATACATATTGTCCTTGGTCCCCAAGGCCTTCTCCTGTGTGAAGCACAACGACTTTCCTTGACCAGCTCAAGCAACACAATTGTAACTTCTTCTCTCCTTTGCTGACTAGTAAAACAAAGGTATTATTCTTAACTAACGAGAGCGCTTTTTTCAACTGCAACACAAAACGTGAGAAAGAACATATTCCACAGCGTGTATGAAATTAAAACTGATCATTCTAAAGCAGGAGTTTTCCAGGGACCTGCATCGGCGCCTAAGAGGTTCAGCTAATATAAGAAAGCATCATATGAGCTTTACGAACTGGCATGGAAATAAGGAACTTTCAATTAATGCATTTACCTACAGATAAAGCGTCTCAATTGATGAGCGTATTTAGTACATGAATAATTGTCAGATGCACAATGCGAGTTGTTCACGTTAATGTTTTGCGCTAGTTACATCCACTTTCTACTTGACTCGCCATGGTACTTTTCAATGGCCTGAACACGTCACATTTTCATGTTAGTACATTTCACAATTCTAACACTTTGCTTTATTACAATAAAGGATTATATGTGGGTGTGGTCAACATGTGATTATAATGCACCCCTACAAATAAAATGCGATTTCCCCTCTATCAGTACATTATGGCCCCCCCAAGGAAATGATTGCGAGTACCCACGCGTCAGGATTTCCCCACAAAATTAAAATTAATTACCCGTTGAAGAGTAATTGCATAATTATTAGGGATGGGCGGAATTTGCGTAGTTGCGCTACGCAAACGTCCGCGAAATGGTAAAAAATTCCCGCGAGCACGCAGAAATTCCGCGAACACACGGAATTGCTTGTTCGCAATGCTTTTTTCCTGTTCGCGAACGCTGTTTGTGTGCTCGGGGGGAAATATCTCGAGAACACGCATTTTGAGAACGCTAACAAGCAAACAAATCCGCAAAGCCCTGGAATACAGAATTTTGGGCAATTCCGCGTTCTCCGTGGAACACAAAATTACCCAAATTCTGCGAGCAGAACGGAATTAACTGCCCAGGCCTAATAATTATCAGTAAGTTCGCAAGAAAGGGTAACACGGAATTATCGAAATTACTCCGTGGTAACTGAAATTCCGCCCAGCCCAGAGTTAATAGATAAGAAGAAGCAGTTTGAAGGCTGGACTGCGACTGGTGATAGTTCCTGTTAATATTATAGCGCCTACAAATATATATATATATATATTTGCAGAAACGTATATAAACAATACAAATTATGCGTTACTTCCAGGTGTTTTAGCAATTTGAGGAGCGGGTTTGTTCCACTTCAATCCATATGAACTTGGTCTACATTCATGTATTCATAAAGAAGGTATTTGTTAAATATTTTTTCTACTTTTATTTAGAACATTATCTGAGAAAACCATGTTACATTTCATGACAAGTGCAAAAGACATAGCTTTGTGATCCCGACGTGATTTGAACACGCAACCTTCTGATCTGGAGTCAGACGCGCTACCGTTGCGCCACGAGATCAGCTGGGATCAGACATGAAGAATGACTGACAAGTGAGACGTGACGTTAGTGATGGCCTGTCACTGGGATATTCATTTGTGCTTTTCCGACGTCCTTGAGGAAATAAGGGGTTGAGATGAATGACGTTATTCTGTTAGCGGACCCTCAGCCAAGTGCTTTTACCGTAGACATGTACAAATCAGTGAATAAATCCGGCTGCCCAGGACGACTCATTCCGGCTAGAAGGCTAATTCAAGCTCCTGCGTTATATGCACCCCAACCTTTCCTGTCACCCCTAAACTTACAGGCGCTGCTGCTTTATGGTCCGGTCAAGTGTGACATAGACTGTGGAAAATAAACATTTCTTCCATCTTCACAAGCGCAAGATCAAACAGTGTCACGCAGATCAGCCGAGATCCCACGAGCTCAGCGGGAAGGCCTTTCAGCTCCTCCTCTCGGACCATCATTGGGAGGAGCTGTGTTTTGGGGATCACCTTTTTCCGCAATTAGAGTGTCACGCATGAGTTCAAGCGGAGAGATGGTTCTGGAGTGAAGTGTGTCAGTGGACATCACTGTTGGGCCAATTTCAACTTGAAGAGTCAAGGTCTGGGTGGACACCCCAGGGGGCCATGGAGGGGATGGAGTGGGCTCTCTCTTCTCTAGTAGAGGCCGCCTGGGCTTGTCATACATACTCTGAGTGAACCTGGAGGCGGCCATGTTCTTTGTGCGGAGTAGGGTCACCAGCCCTGGTGATGTCTACAGAGTCCTCCTGGTGGTCTCAAGCTCCAGGGCAGTGCTTGTTTCTGTTCACCAGTCTTCAGACATCTGACCCTGGGTTCTGCACTTCTATATAGTGGTCACTGGGTACCAAGTCACCTGCGGCACCAATACTCAGTCCTAGTTTTTATCCAGCAGCACTTTGAACGTTAAGACTTCTTGGCTCATGGTTTTAATGGGAACAATGAACGTAGAAGGCCCAGAATGAAACCTAAGATACTTAAAAAACCCTGAAGGGGTTAAAGGTGCGGCAGAAAGAGAGGCATTTGTGTCACTCAAATGCAACAGTCTGTCCATCTGTAGCAGAGATTCCATATGCATTCCCCTCACATTTTCATATTTCATGTTACCATCCTCACTTTCTAGGCTTCTTTCCTGTATGAATGTGTAAATGTGTGTCTATATGTGTTGGAATTCATGAAGTATAGACACATCCAGGAATCAATGGAGAGCTAATGGCAATGGAGGGGGGACGTGAGGGGGCGTTTATTCCACATACAGGGTGATTCTCGTTACACTCCACCGCTCTCGGGTTTCCCAGCTCCATGCACGAGGAGCTCACCCAGTCCATGCACGAGGAGCTCACCCAGTCCATGCACGAGGAGCTCACCCAGTCCATGCACGAGGAGCTCACCCAGTCCATGCACGAGGAGCTCACCCAGTCCATGCACGAGGAGCTCACCCAGTCCATGCACGAGGAGCTCACCCAGTCCGTGCTTTTCTGTGCTTCTGGGGTTTGTGTTCCGTTTGCCTCATAATAACATTCTGTGATTCTGGGCAAATCACTTCATCTCCCCGTGCCTGAATGTGTAATGTAAATACGGTGCTATGTAAAGCGCTCCGATACCTTCGGGTCGAGTTCGTGCTATATAAAAGATGAAAAAAAAAAAACCAGGCCAGAATTCATAGTACCCCCAGGGGCACCCCGCTGTCCCCCCTCCCCCATAATAGGTTACCCAAATGACACACACAAGGCAGTTGGTGTTGGGTAACAATGCTGCAGGTTTATTACATAATTCCAGAATATGTAATGGGTGGGTTATCTTACGGGCGATCCAAGGGCAGGCAACCAACTGGGTCGCCTGCCCGCCTGATGAGCCGGGCAGCGCGGGAGCGATGCCCGCGGTTGCTGCCCTCCAGGTGATTCTTTCTACGATCATGTGCCGTTGGTAATTCTACTCACGCCCCCCCTCTCGGGGCGGAGCGTCGCATAGCAAGCCCCCGGTTGTTCAGGCCCACAACCGCCCGCAGGACTAGCGGTGCGCTGACACGGCTTCCGGGACCTCCCTTGAGGCTCCTCGGTTTTGGCTCAGGCACCCCCTATGGTGCCGCGCAGAGGTACCCTTTGTACCGGCCTGCTTCCAAATCGCCCTGTAACTCCGCCACAGCCCTGGAGGCGGCTCACCGTCGCAGCCAGGGCCTCCCACCAAACCGCTATAGTCTTACCTGCAACCTCTCCTATCTAGGGCTTCCTGTACATGGATAATAATTATTGGCCCAGAGTCACAGCGTGACCCGCCCGAAGGTGTTGGAGTGCAGTACATGAGCCCCGTATTTACATACCTATTCGTGCACGGTCGATTAGTGATTAGCTCAAACCGTAATGCGCGCGAAATTATTAGAGCGCCGGACACAAGCACCGACCAAATAACCCTTTCAGGTGCAGGGGGAGTCGTAATGCCCGGAATCACCTAATGCGCGCGAATGTGAGCACGAGCAAATTCTTGTGAGTAATACATGCACTGGTATCATGTGTCTGCATTATAGGAAGCCAACCACTACATGTTGCATATTTATCTAGCGTGAACTCGACCGGAAGGTATTGGAGAAAAATCTTGTGAACAATGCCCACACTTGTATCAAGTATCTGCCTTATAGGAAGCCAGCACATACATGTTGCATATTTGTATAGCGCAAACTCGACGCCAAAGGTATTGCACCGCTTTACATGAGCACCGTATTTACGTTACACATACAGGCTCGGGGAGCGGGAGAGATTCGTACCATAGAACACGAACCCCGTGCCAGGTCACGCGAGCACCGCACCAGATTAACCCTTGAGGTGCGGGGGGGGATTAGTAATACCAGTAATCGCGTGATGTGAACAGTGCATGTACTTGTATCATGTATCTGCCTTATAGGAAGCCTGCAATTACATGATGAATATTTATATAGCGCGAACTCGACCGGAAGGCATTGGAGCACTTTACATGAGCACCGTATTTACATTACATCTTCACGCAGGGGGTGCTTAAGACATTCGTACCATATTACCCGCTCCCCGAACCGGATCACGCGAGTACCGCACCAGATTATCCATTGAGGTGCGGGGGTTTATTAATGCCCGTAATCGCGTATGTGAAGAATGCATGCACTTGTATCATTTATCTGCCTTATAGGAAGCCAGCAATACATGTTGCATAATTATATAGCGTGAACACGACCTTAAGGTGTTGGAGCGTTTTACATGAGCACCTTATTCACATTACACATTCAAGCACGGGGAGCTTACAAGATTCGTACCATACTACACGATCCCTGAGCCAGGTCCATTGCACCTGCTGCACAAATGCCCACTGCATGCCCCCCCCCGCCCTCAATTGCAGCATAGCCGACGGGAGGGGGGGCGATAACCTTAACCAGGGAGCGCCACAGGTGTTGCACCGCCCACGATCAGCGGGGACCCAGGCAGCTCCCAGCCTTGCAGTGCTGGTGTATTGGGGCCGTGAACCCACGCTAATCTCCTACCGGCTCCCACGGCGCAGGGTATGCAGCTTCTTAGCCGGCCACACCCCCCTTCATTCACTTTGCTCGTGAGGCCGACCGCCATTGCGAAATATGCCCCGCGGGCGAAAGGCCGACGGACACACGATCACTAAAATGAGTGCTCTGCCGGACGGTAATTGATCACCTTACACCGCACTATAGCTCACCGCATGCGACCCATGAGCAGGGGGTGACTTAAACCGTGCCCACGAGACCCCCGAAACCTAGGATGCGCAGGGGGGGGTGAAAGGTACGCCAACGAAAGGTACGCCAACGGAAAACAGAATCAATGTAAATTGAACCTGCGACCTTGCGAGCAAGCGTCCCAGGGCCGAGGACCCACGCACGCTCATGCCCGCTCCCACCGTGCGCGCGGCTTATTGGCCGGCCGCTCCCATACCAACTAACATGCGCGAGGTCCACCGCCATCAAGCAATACACCCCAGGACCTTCATGGAGATTTCAAGAATCAATGGGACTTAAACCGGTAACCTTGAGAGCAAAAGTCTCCGACCTTAACCGAATACGAACTATTCCCCCCTTACGGGTCTCAAGGCGCCGGGGGCTACTGTGGAGATGGAGGCCTTGTCCAAAGTCACATGGGGCTGAGGGTGTCACCGGGGATCGAACCGTGAGCTTTGTGCTCCAAAGTCGGGTGCCAAGGCTGCCGCACCACACCGCTCCACATTAGGCCACAGTGACTGTCAGCATCACGCTGCGGCGACGCTTGGGCAGGGGATAGTTTAATCGAGCCCGCGAAACCCCCCCCCCCCCCCCGATGCCCAGTTCAATGTGGCAGGGGTGTGATGAAGGGATGGGCCCGGCTGGCAAGAGTTCCATTCCCACAAGCAAAACAGGGAATAAAACACATATATCACAGGCAAATTAGGGAGAGCACGCCTAGGGCTCCCGCCTAGCTCCAACCCGTGAAGATACATAGTTCAAATCCTGCCCTTCCCTGTGACAAGCTAACAGAAGGGTTCTTATTGTGCATGTTTCTATAGCGCGAACGCAACCCGAAGGTATAGGTAATTTGCCCAGAATCACATCCTGTGGTGCGACCTCGAGACTCGAACCCTGGTCTTCTGCATCAGAAGCGGCAGCGCGGCCGACAGACCACATCCTCTCCCCTCATTGAGAACACATGTATATCAAAGGCAGGTTAGGGAGAGCGCACCTACTGTTCACGCCTAGCACCAAACCCGTGAAGACGCATGCGGCCGATGCATGGTCAGGAGGTGGACTAGAAGGCATTGAAGCGCTTTAACTATTACAGTGTTTATATTACACATCCCTGCATTCGGTGGCAGCGCATCCATTGCAGCTCGCCGCCCGCATTCTCGCCCATTGGCAGCAGCGCAGTCGACGGGCCACATCCTCGAAGGCCCACCTGGACCCAACGGAGGGATTAAAGTGTTTCCGACCGGTCACGAACGGGGACCTTTCACGTGATAGGCGAACGTGATAACCATAACGCCCGTAATCGCGTAATGGGAACAATGCATGCACATGTATCATGTATCTGGCTTATAGGCAGCCAGCAGTTACAGCTTGCATATTTATATAGCGCAAACTCGACCCGAAGGTATTGGCGCAAAATTCTTGTGAACAATGCAATCCCTGCATCAAGCATCTGCCTTCTAGGCAGCCAGCCACTACAAGTTGCATATTTATATAGCGCGAAATCGACCCGAAGGTATTGGAGCGCTTTACGGGAGCACCGTATTTAAATCACACCTCCCGGCACGGGGAGCTTAGTACAATATCTCATGCTCGAATGTCCCCGATCTTGTGCACCGTATTTACATTACACATCCAGGCACGGGGGGCTTATGTACAATATTAACATGCTCGAATGCCCCAGATCACGCGAGTTCCGCACCCCCGAATGCGGATGCGACCTCACGGGCCGGAACCTGATTTCTCCAAACCGCGTCCCGCTCGCAGGTTAAACCGCCTACAACTTGGCCCCGCTCCCCTCATCACCCCCACGACAACGCACTCGCTGCCCATGAGCACGCAGCCCAATGCATGCCCCCCCCCGCCCGTACTGCATCGCAGCCACCGGAAGGGGGCGGCGTCTGATCTCGGGAGCACCACAGGTTTGCACCACCCGCGATCCGCAGGGACCCAGGCAGCTCCCAACATTGTAGTGCTGGTGGGGGGTGGGGGTGGGGGTGGGGAAGGGGCCGAGGACCCATGCATGCGCATAACGGCTCCCACCGCACAACTGTTGGGATCACTCCGTGGCGGACACAGCTGGGATTCTAGGCGCTTACTGATGCTGTGAATTATACACGGGTCTGATGCTTGTGCTTTACAGGTTTGAAATAGCGGGAACTCGCTCCGAACGCCTTGAAGCACTTTGCATGAGCGCCAGTTGCATAGCACAAGGACCCATTCATGTTTTGTTCTTTTTCGTAGGCGCGGGAAGATTAAGTGATTTGCCCAGAATCAGAGGATGTTGAGAGGATGCCGAGACTCGAAGCTACAAAGTCGGCCGCTCTGTCCCTTACGCTTCCGTCAGAGGGACTCTGACATGTACAGTACACATGAAACCTGCCCGGCATATCTCACCTCCCAACCCCTGACGGTTTATACAAATTACACGTTTTATAGTGGCACAGAGTGCCACTGCACTGTGCGCCACTATACTCTACACTGCAACACTCTACTGCCCTTTCAACGAACATCGGTGCCCCTATTCGGTAGCGTTGCCAGCAGACTCTATTCAATCGCCACCCTCGCCCTAATCTTGCGCCCCCTCCGCCCGTGGCCCAGTCGACATGGTACTGCCCAGGGACGGGGCCGGGGCGGAGTGGGACAGCAAGCCTTACCGTAGGTGCTGAGCGACGAGGCGACGACCAATGCACGAGAAGGGAACCACTACCGATGTTGCCAAGGCGAGGTGGGCGACAGTTCTAGACAAATACATGCGATGCCCAGGGGGGGGGGTGGGTTGCGACGCGCGAGACATGAATCGATACCTTAAGAGCACGACTATCAGACGTAGAGCGACTCTAGCAACCTCATGCGGCAGCCGTTGCCGGGGTGATGCCCCACGCTAGGCGAACGTCCCATCCCCTCATTCCGAAAGGCCCTGCGGCCTAGTAGCGCTCACAATCGCGCATTTCCCGCACGCCCCCAGGGCTCTTCCTTCCCGCCACGAAACTGGCCTATTACGATAGTCGCAGCGTCCTTCCGAGGCGCAGGACCCCACTTGCGCCCCCCCCACCCGTGGCCATCCGAGCCACAGGGCCCCGTCAACCTGGTACTGCCCAGGGACAGGGCCGGGGCGGGGGGGGGGGGGGTGTTGCAAGACTCACCGTAGCTCGTTGCTATTGCAAATCGCACGACGACGGAGAGGCCGGGATCGCAGCGCGGGGCAAGGACGACAACCGTTGGTGTCCGAGGCTGCGACCGGTCAAATGGCGAGGTGGGCGACAAAGAGGTCGCCAGGAGGGTGGGGGAAGGCTAAATAGCCTCCCCCTCACACCAGGGCAGGAAGTGACACGCTTTTACGCGTCATTTCCGGCCAGCCCGAGGAGGGGGGCTCCGGTCTGCGTCCCCGCCCCCCCGCCCCAGTGGGAGGGGGTGTGGAGGGGTGACCGGTGCTCCGGGGGCACTAAGGCGCCGACTGCCGATTGGCCCCCTGCGGGGGCCGCGGTCAGCGGCAAAGTACAAGCCTGGGCTGGGTGAGCGACTGACCCCTGGACCTGGGAAGCTTCAGAGCTCTCTCTAGACGTTCATCGGGCGGCTTACATGTGATGGAAAGTACCAGCGCATCTCTGCAGGACAGCAACGCCCCTGGGGGTGAGGGTTGGAGCGAAGACTGGTCTTGCACCTTTCTACCAACCCCGCACTCTTCAAGCCCTGCAGTCTTGTTGTCTGTTTACCGCCCTCTCCCCCCTGCAGCAGGGTCCCTCCTCTAGGCTTGGCAGGCCCCGCTTGGACCTTCAGTAAATAAGAGGAGGCTTCGGGGCACATTTTGGGGCAAACTTTCCGCTCCCTTCCTCCCAGTGACGTCATTCTATGTGAGGCTGTCCTAAGACCTATCTCCAGCCAGGCCTGTAGCGGTCTAGTTGTTAGCGCGTCACGTGACGTGACGCGGCGACGCACGTTGGCGCGGCGATGCGCGCGCAGGTGTGAGCGCGGAGCGGCAGAGAGAGAGTGAGTGCGCGGCAGTGAGCGTACATAGTGGTGGCCGGCGCTCCTCGGTGTAACGGCTCATAAGTTGTGCTAATAAATCATAGCAGAAGGATCACCGTGTTCCGAGTGTTCATTGACCAACATCACAGTGGCGACGAGGTCGGGACGGAAACCAGACCGACGGGGAAGCGCAGTAGAGGGCAACACTCCACGTGGCCCCACGAGTCAAAGGAAGACACGCCACCAGGCCATCAAGCCCAAAACAAAACACCGCACAGGCCGCCTGGAAGGGGGAAGTCACGGGATACGCCCCAGCCAACTGCGGAGGTCGACCCCAGGCACAGAGCATCCGAGGAGCGTGGCAGTGCCACGGTACAATAACCGAACCACATACAGGCCAAAGAGACGACGCCGTCCACAACCAACAAAAGCACACGAGCTGCCTTCGCACGTAATCAAGCACATAAAGCGCTGCACTGGCTACCAAAGAGGAGGAAGTGGGGTCCAGTGACAAGAGCCCTCAGAGGATCAAGCACACAAGAAACAACGACAACACCCCAGGCAGCCCCCCGAGCAAAGCCACCGACGAAACAAGCACCAAGGAAGCAAAGATGAGTACCCCGGCAGGGTATGCGATTGCACCGGTGCAATTCCTAACGAAACCCGGTGAACCAATGATGAAATGGGAGGACTGGAAGGAATACATAGACAATTTCATAGGGGTTTTGGAGGACGAGAACGAAGAAAAATTCACGCCCCAGAGGAAAAAACGCATCCTGCTACTAAATCTAGGGCCCGAAGGGCTGAGAATATACAAGAGCCTAGTGCCCACGAAGAGAGAAGACACAGACGATGATGTGTATGCGCACGCGGTGGAGGACCTGGATGAGCGATACCGCCCCACCGTCTGTGTTTCGGTAGACAGATACAATTTCCAGCAAAGGAAACAAAAGGTGGGGGAATCCATCGAAGAGTATGTAGCAGCACTGAGGAAGCTAGCAGCCCCGTGCAGGTACGCACTGTGGGAAGACGAATTTATAAAAGATCAGGTGATCATGCACACCACCAGTACAAACGTGCAAGACAAGCTGTGGGCGAGTGGGGACACCACACTCAAGGAAGTAATGGTCATAGTGAAGAGGGCGGAACTCTCAAAGAGGTGCGCCGATGCGACCAGAAAAGACACAGGCACCCCAACCATGGTGAACAGGATACAGGAGGGAGATCACCGCAGGGACCAGAAAACCAAGTCTCCCACAACCAAAGGGACCAGCAGATGGCAAGGGAAACAAGCGGACGGTGAGAGCAAGAAAACATGCTACAGGTGTGGAAGTTGGTCCCACGAAGCCCACGACAGACGTTGCCCGGCCTTCAGAGCCAAATGCATGCACTGCGGTATCATGGGCCACTACGAGAAGGTGTGTCGGAAGAAACAACAGAAGGGAGTGGTGAAATACATGGACCAAAGCGCGGAAGACCAGGAAGACGCCACGGAGGAAGAGGTGGTCACCGTACTGTGCATATACGATCAGGTACTGAGCGTGGATGCCAAGAGATCAACCAAACCGGTCCTGGAGATGTCCATGGGCGGCATAACCATCTCTGTTGTGGCAGACACCGGATCCCCATTCACCATCGTACAGCGTGCAGTGTGGGTAGAACAATTCCAACCCAAGTTGGGCCCTGGGCTGGAGAAACTAGACATACGACCGGTAACATACAATGGTGATCGCATTCCCATGCTAGGGTTCCGACGTCTGTTGTTCGAGTTCAGAGGCCGCGCAGCGTGGTGCAAGCTGTATGTGGCCGAGAAAGGACCCTCCGTCCTGGGATGGTTGGACCAGGGCGACCTGGGCATAAAACTCGACCCAGGAGGAAAGGAACAGATCCTGCTCACAGACCAGGTGGAATGGCTGGACATGGACAGATGGAAAGAAAACTACCCAAGAGTGTTTGGGGGCGCAGTAGGAAAAATTGAGAAATTTCAACACAAAATAGTACTTAAGGAAGGAGCCACACCAGTAGCACACAAGGTGAGGAATGTGCCCATTGCAGTAAGGGAAGCTGTCCAGACGGAACTCCAAGATCTGGAGAAGAAGGGCATCATAGAACCCATAACCTGTGCCGAATGGTTGGCGCCTTTGGTGGTCGTGATGAAACCCAACGGGAAGGTCAGGCTTTGCGTAGACTTGAGAGAACTCAACAAGAACATAGTGGTGGAGAAATTTCCCCTTCCCAAGATAGAGGAGATGCTGGCACGAACCAGAGGAATCCAGTGGTACTCCACCATCGACCTGACATCAGCTTACCACCAGGTAGCCCTACACCCGGACAGCAAAAGTCTCACATCGTTCATTACCCCGTTTGGGTGCTACAGATTCTGTCGCATGCCGTTCGGGCTAGCCTCGGCGGCGGCCGTTTTCCAGAAGATGATGCACCAACTGTTCAGAGACTGCAAGGACGTGCAGTACTTCCAGGACGATATACTGGTGATGGGCAGAGATAGGAGGGACCATGACCGGACACTGGAAAAGGTATTACGGACACTGGAAGCTAAAGGTCTCACGGCGGAATGGTCGAAATGCCGGTTGGGAATGCAATCGGTGACCTATTTAGGCCACGAAATAGGGCAACAGGGGGTCACCCCCAAGATGGAGAACGTGAAGGCCATCGTTGAAGCTCCGGCCCCCAAGAACAAGGAGGAGGTCAGGTCTTTCCTGGGGATGGCGGAGTACTACAGTAAATTCGTGGTACAATTCGCATCCAAGACCTATAACTTGAGGAGGCTGACCAGAGAAAGCACGGTGTTCCAATGGACACCGGATGCCCAAGCGGAATTTGAAGTCATCAAAAAAGGGATCCTAGAAGCAATGCCTCTCAAGGGTTATGACCCGCAAGGCGCCACCATACTCATCACGGACGCCAGCGACAAGGGGTTGGGCGCTGTACTCATGCAAGACCGAGGAAGTGGAGACATGGAGACAATAAGCTTCGCCTCCAGAGCACTGACGGAGACAGAAGGCAAGTACAGCGTCATTGAGAAGGAGATGTTAGCGGTAGTGTGGGCCATGACGAGATTCCGGCAATTCCTATGGGGTACCCGATTCCTGCTCAAAACGGACCACAAGCCGTTAGTGAAGGTTCTGACATCGTGTGGACACGCCAGCGCCACACCCAGGATATCGAAAATGTCCCTAAAATTGTTGGACTACAGATATGACGTAGAGTACATCCCGGGAAACAAGAACCGAGTGGCAGACTACCTGAGCCGAGCGGCGGCCATGGAGCCGGGAGAAGAAGACCCTGCGGACAGAGGGGAGATGGTGGCTCTCATTGAGGATCAAGAGAAGATCATCAGCAGACAGGAGTGGACAGCCGCGTATGACGAAGATGCGGACCTGATGGAGGCAAAAGTTCACATCACCCAAGGGTGGCCCGATAAGAAAAAGGTGAAACCCAACCTCAAACCTTTTTATGAAGTGAGAGAGGAACTGACTGTGGGAGATGAGGGCATATTCATATACCGGGGAGACAGAGTAATTCCCCCCAC
This sequence comes from Triturus cristatus, assembly GCF_964204655.1. NCBI lineage: Eukaryota > Metazoa > Chordata > Amphibia > Caudata > Salamandridae > Triturus > Triturus cristatus. Next base: position 723,093,055 of record NC_140595.1, read on the forward strand.
GAATCTCATCAACAAACTACTGGACCTATTACATGAAGGCCACCTGGGTATTGGGAAACTCAAAGCTAGATCGAAACAGAACTACTGGTGGCCAGGCATGGACGTGAGAGCAGAGAGACATGTCAGGGAGTGCCCCCAATGCCGAGGGGCTGACAAAACGTTGAGGCCATTACGCCCGGCTCTGGGAAAATTCGACACTCCCGCAAACCCATGGGAAGAGTTGTCCATAGACATTTTAGGGCCGGTGCTGGATGACCAGAGCGTACAGAAATACGTGTGTGTCCTCATCGACCGTTATTCTAAGTGGCCAGAGATAAAAGTGAGCGAAACGATGGACACGGAGAACATCCTGGAGTTCCTATCGGAAACATTCACCCGAGAGGGAATTCCCAAGTCCATCTTAAGCGACAACGGGCCACAGTTCACATCAGAAAAATGGAAACAGTTCATGGGGAGAAACGGCATCGAGGTAAAGCACACGGCCATATACCATCCAGCAGGTAACGGTCTAGTGGAACGATTCAACAGGGTGGTGATGGGGGCCATACAAGCAGCCATCACCTGTAACAAAGACTGGAAGAAAGCGGTGGAGAATATGGTATGGGCCTACAGGATAACGCCCACAAGCACAGGGTACAGCCCGTTCCAAATATTGAGAGGACGTGAACCTTTCACGCACGACAACAGAATCTGGAAGGAGAAGGTAGTGACCAGTGAATGGTCTCCAGCAGTCGTGAGAGCAAACATGGAGAGGGCTCAAGCCATCTACACCAACAACTACAATAAGAGGAGGAGTGTGAAGGACACTCGGTTAGTGAGAGGAGAATGGGTGAGAGTAAAGTTGGCTACCCTACAGAGGAAAGGAGACAGCAAGTACAGCAAGCCCATGCAGGTCAAGGAAGTGTATGATAGAGCGGCTCTGCTCAGTGACGGGAACGTGTGGTCGCAGGACCGCATGGCCCGGTGCAACAAGATATTGAGATGGGAACAGTGGGAGACGGAAGGCGAAGGCACGGGAGACGTGGATGAAGAGAATAAGGCGAGCGGAAGCGAAGGAAGGGAAGAAGCAGGAGCAGGAGAGGAGCAAGGAGGAGAGCAAGGGGGTGAGACCCCAGTGACAGAGATGGACAGGCTAGGAGGTAATCTGAACAGTGGAGGAGCGATGGCCGAAGGGACAGAATGTGAGGAAACACAGAGCCAAGGGGCTCGAGGGTCTAGTGGTAAGGTGACCAGGAGCGGAAGACAAGTAGTAAGGCCTTCCAGGTTCCAAGACTTTGAACTGGACTGCGAACTGTAAGTGACTTATTGTTGGGTCGGTAAAAGGGGGAGATATGTAGCGGTCTAGTTGTTAGCGCGTCACGTGACGTGACGCGGCGACGCACGTTGGCGCGGCAATGCGCGCGCAGGTGTGAGCGCGGAGCGGCAGAGAGAGAGTGAGTGCGCGGCAGTGAGCGTACATAGTGGTGGCCGGCGCTCCTCGGTGTAACGGCTCATAAGTTGTGCTAATAAATCATAGCAGAAGGATCACCGTGTTCCGAGTGTTCATTGACCAACATCACAAGGCCCGGCCTCGGATGGGTAAGGACGCCCGATGCTCCGGAGAGAGAGGCCGAGGCTGTAAATGTGCCGCGTGAGAGAGAGCAGCAGAGAGCTCGTGAGCCGCCGCCAGAGCCCCTCCCGCGGGGCAGTGAAACCATGAAGCCTGTCCGTGGAACCGAGGCAGACCCCGGGCCGCGGCAGGCGGTGCCAGCTGGTCTGAAGTGAGAGGGTCCGGGAGAGCTTTTAAAGCTAGAGTAGTGCGAGAGATGTGCTGCGATGATGATCTGAGGGCGGGTTAAGTGCAGCAGAAAGTGCTATGTGACATGGAGTGCTAGCTTGGCGCTTGTAAGGCATGAATGGTCCAGTGTGTTTCCAAGCAGACAACCCTCCCTAGACCAGTGCTCTGGACTTTGCTGGGATTCGGCCTCTGCACTGAATGCTAAGCAGGTCTCTGTGGCGCAATCGGTTAGCGAGTTCGGCTGCTAACCGAAAGGTTGGTGGTTCGAGCCCACCCAGGGACGGGCTCTTTTTTTTCAAACTTAGTATTCCCTGCACGTGGCTCACTTCACCTCTCTTACACGCCCAGTCCCTGCACCTGCTGTCCTTCACCTCAGCTCTCAAATGCCAAAAGTAAACACATCCACTCCTCTAGCCGCGTCTAGTCGCTCAGTGGACTAATGCATCCCCTGTAGGGGCCTGTGCTTGACCTCGTCACAGGTTCAAATACCTGCGGGTTCACTCGCCCTATCATCCATCTGAGGTCGATAACGTGAGTACCATTTAGTTGGACAATAATAAACATCTGTTGTTCAGCGCCTAAAGTTGTGCTTTACGTCATGTTATCTAGTGCGGGTCGAGCCCGACCGCAAGAAAGAACGTTTAAAAGAATAACAAACAAAAGTCTTAAGAGTGTTTATTTAACGAGGGATCTAGTAGACTTCCACGCTGGACTGTCTCTTGCCCTCTTTTAGAATAGACTTTATCTGCAATACAGTGTAGGACATGACATCATTGGAATGAGGTTCCATTTAATTGATCTATGGGAGTTTAGAGGTGACTATATTTTCATAATAAATGCAACGCATTTTGTAGGCTTGGCACCAAAGAAGGGGAACTGGTCATTTGTATTTTTGGGTGAGTCTTTGGGGCACTATTAAACAAGATTGTGGTTGTAGAGAGTAATTTTGGGAAAAGGGGCACACTCCTGACAGACTGGATAAAGTTACAAGGAAACTCTGAGAATGCACAGATTCTGTGTAGGACCATTATATTTCTGTGAGAAGTCATGACTGGCCTTCGTGCTGAATGTGCGGTGGATTTAAGTCTAACCTGTGAAAGCTACAATCACCTCTCGTGCATTTAGTCACCTCGTTTTATTTGTTTGTGATTTTTCTGATTCTAATGGTTTTGCTCAACTTCTTAAAGTACGTTTACATTCAAATTAATCTAAAAAACAACTGGCCTCGGCTACTGATAGTCCTGCATGAGGGCTTGCAGTCAGGGGAACACACCCCACAGAGACTAAACGTCTACCCCTGCCTCCCAGCCTGATCCACGGCGCACTGCGGTACTGCGATGGCTCTGAGCATCTCCGCGTCTCCCCTGTAGGAGAGCGCTCTCACTCTGTAGTTCAGTCTACGAGTGATGAGGGAAGCCCTCCGGAGCCCCCAGGGTGCACCATCACTCTTCAGCGGACTGTCCACGGCTCTAGCTGGACTGGTCACACCGTCACAGCAGACGTGGGGTGAATCCCCAGTGGGCAGAGCCTGGAGGTGCTTCTTGCACTGAAAGGGCTGATGATACGCAGTCCTCTCCCCAACAGCAAAAAGATTTGAGAAATTGACTTTATATTTCCGTGCAGTCATGTCCGAGAATACAGCTGCAAACAGATAACAAGTCTTGATATGATGGTAGACCGTGCATTATTTTAATATTTCTCGATTCTTTCCAGAACTGCCTGCAAGCTCTTTTTTTTTTCTTTGCGGCCCGTGTGTTAGACACCAGCACAGTCCTGCATGAGGAGAGCTCTAACACAAAGCGATAATAATGCAATCTAAGTCACCCCCCTCTCTCTTACATCATTCCCTCCTCGCCCTTGGTTCCGTGTCCTCCCAGTTCCTGCTCCTTGCCCCACGCGCTTTATGAGTCACAGTAAGAGCTGCATGTCTCTCCCAGTGGCTGTTTGTAAGAGAAGGGTCCCGCACAATGTTAGTATAAAACATACATTTTAATATTACATTGTATCTATAATTAAGAAAACATGCGCTGCGTTGGCCGGGAATCGAACCCGGGTCAACTGCTTGGAAGGCAGCTATGCTCACCACTATACCACCAACGCTTGATGATATGTGTCTGTCCAGCACTCTTTATACCCAGGGACATGAACGTGCAACTCTGTTCCAGAGTAACATTATTTCAATTAATACCACCATTTTCCGCACAGACATTATCACTCTAATGTCCCTTCTACGACCCCCAGTCTTGCGCTTCTAGCAGCCCCTCCTCAGGCGGAGCAGCGCTGACTGGAGCCCTCATCTTTGCGAAGCAGAAACCAGCAGTAGCGGTGCGTCCATTAGGGCGTTGGCCGCGTAGCCCCCCTGCCTGCAGCGTCGTCCGCAGCGTCGGCGTCTTTGAACTTAAGTAAACTGAATCAGTTTACTTAAGTTCAAAGAAGCATAGGGAGAGCTAACAATCATGTCAGTCAGCATGACGTCGGACCGCCCACCACCTTCAGAGTCTGAAGGGGGTGGGCGGTCCGGCGTCATGTTGACTGACATGATTGTCAGACGGACCAGGCAGGGGCAACAGGCAGCAGCACAAGTGCGCATGATTGGGGAAGGTGAGCAAATTTTTGCTCCATGCCCAGTCATGCGCACTAGTGTCTGCTCTGGCTGGCGCATGCCCATTAGGAGACCGAGGGTTGAGCAAAGGCTCAAACCTCGGTCTCCTAATGGGCAGTCGGGCGAGCAGTAACCGTGCCCTAAGCCAATCCTGGCGCTACTGGCAGCGCCAGGATTGGCTGAGAGCCTGAGAGGGGCTGTACCGCTGTAGGCGCCAACGGACGGACCCGAGGCGGCGCGGATGTGCTCAGGGCCTCAGGTAGGATAATGATTTAAAAAAAATGTATTTTAACACTCCACCCCCCGCGAGCCGTGACTGAGTGTGGCAGCGTTTCATATTCATCTTCGGATGCTATTCGTATAGTCCTGTTTACTTTTCTTTTGGACAAAAATATCGTGTCGCATGCCAACTCGTGGCATATATGCTCTTGCGCTGTTGCTGTGTTAAAGTTTACAAGTGGCCCTATGGCAGTGTGTTGCTGTGTATGCGAGCTCTGCCGGTGATTGTGTTTTCTCTGTGCCAGTGTTTGTATCTTTTTAAACTAAGTGTGTGTGTTTGAATATATTCCTGCCTCTGTCTGGGGTTATATTTGCCTGTTTGTGGCTCTGCAGGTCCGTGTTAATCTGTGGGGTGTAAATTAAAAAAAAAGTCTGAACTCAGAATGACGAAACCGGACGTGCGCGTGTAACTTGCGTTTGTGCGCTTTCATTCAAGTATAAGAGTGAATGAGGGCGGAAGAGGGGAGGGTTGGGATTCACTGTTCGTCTAGGTATGGCACTAATCCAGCGCATGCACTTTACATACTGCCGTATTATCTGCTGGTCTTCAAGCTTCCATAAAAGTCAACACTCTCTGATTCACACCTGGAAAGTGGCGTTCGTCGTGAAATGTTGGAATCTTTTACTCAGCGCTGCTGAGTGTTCCCAGCAAGAACATAAACACTCTGCTCATGTACTTAAATTACTTTACCATCACACACTCGTGCGGCGGCACCAGCAGTTAAAAAAATACTCTGGTCTGCTTTCCGTACATAGGTGTCTCTAGCGTGTTTTCTTATCTCCTTTATGGAGGACAGTATTGAAGACAGTCATGTATCACTGCCATACACCAAAGGGGTTGCTCTCGGAAGTTATCACAGAGTGACCAAAATTCCTTTTTTGAAAAGTTCCGGTGAACACACGTCAACATGCGTCATTGACTCGGGTTCTAAGGCTCTCAGAGTCCCTTGGCCATTACGGTGCTTATGCGTGTAACCTTGTGCTCCAATCAGCTGTCGAAACTGCACCTGTAGACGAAAAATATATGTGTAAAATAAAATGGCTCCTGCAAGTGGAAGCTCTGTTCTTTTATTGCTAGCTGAGCAGAGGTAATTGTTTGGGTGATGCAGATTTTGGTAAAATGGTGTCTATTTTTCATGGCATAATATACTCATATACTAACCCAGAACTCAGAGCGTCAGAAAACGATCTGGAGAACGTATCTAAGGTGATTAATTAGATGCATTTTATATTGACTTTAAGTTGAGATAATACAGGAAAGACTGTGATGTGAATGGCTGAAGGAACCAGAATACCGCCGAGTCTCACTAGAAAACAACTCCAGAATACTAAAATGGATGTGGTGGGAAAGACTGCAAGTACCAGAATGCCTCTGGGTCTCACTGAAGAAAGTGTTTTAGAATGCGCAGAGAGTTGAAGGGGGTAACATGGTGATTGTTGAAAGGGTTAATATGTGGGACCTTAGCAGGGTTTCAGTTTTCAGAGGGAGTGTGTCTGAATTGCACAGTAGTTCCAGTGAAAGCTGCTGATGTCAGAGCTTTCAAACCAGTACTTGCGGCTACCGAACAAACATTCTCCTAGACTCAGCGTGGCATAGATAGGTTGTCTTGGGCCCCAGTTCAAGCAGGGGATTTTCTGGTCAAGGCTGTGCCACGATGGGCAAATAACATTGTTATAGGAGGCCATCAGGGTAGCTCAGTGGACTGTGTGCCTGCTTGCAAGTCGGAGCTAAGTGGCTGCGACTGACACAGTCGGGTCCAGCCTGCCGTTTCCCAGCACTGCACAGTCAATGAATGTATTTATTGTATAGTTAAAACCATTACAAGTGTATCAGTGTGTTCAAAGGTTAATATGGGCAAGTGATAACATCAGCATACGCAAAGATTGTCCTCTATAGCTCATAAAAATTGGCGATTTCTTAAATGATAAATAATTCAATCTTATTGCTTTATTAACCTTCCTGCTTCCTAAAATTTGCTTGAAAATGAACCATTTTCACACACTTTTTTTCAAAATTAGGTTGTTCGTGCACGCTTGCTGGGCGCAGTGCAATACGACAATTTTACGCCCACCACTTTCAAATGTCACCAGCCGCCCCTGAAAACCAGCGGCACCATTCACCCAGACCCCGCAGGTGCCCGAATGCTGACTTCGGCTTCAATCCTGTTCTAGCAGTAACCTTAGTATCATGAGCCCTAATTCGCCCCCGGGCCCCGTGTCACTGCACATGCTGCACTGATGCAAGCTACGCCCACGCGCCCTGGAACTGTGGATTCGAGCTGTCTCGAGGGGCGGGTACATGCCACCTGCAGGGCGTAGATCGTGGGGAGTCTCTAAGGGATTGTCCCGCTCCAGACATTCAGCTAAGGGAAGTGAAAGAGAACACTCCCCCCCCCCCACCCCATTTCTTCAAGAATGTCCACATTGAACTAGAAATGAGAGCGGCACAGAAGAGGTGTTTGCAGAACAGCCAGGGAGAGGTCAGCCTTCAGTGTATGGAAGTGCAAAGGGACACAAAACTCACCACGTCTGTGTGTCAGGGCATCACGAGGGCACGGGTGAGGAGGGACACCACACTCACCCCTGTGGTATCACAGGGGCACGGGGAGAGGGGACACCAAACTCACCACTGTGTGTCAGGGCATCACAAGGGCACAAGGAAAAAGGACACCAAACTCACCACTGGGTGTAAGGGTATCACGAGGGCACAGGGGAGAAGGGACACCAGACTCACCACTGTGGTGTGTAAGGGCATCACAAGGGCACGGGGAGAAGGGGCACCAAACTCACCAGTGTGGTGTGTAAGGGCATCACGAGGGCACAGGGGAGAAGGGACACCAAACTCACCACTGTGGTGCTTAAGGGCATCAAAGGAGCACAGTGGGCAAGGGACACCATTCTCACCACTCTGGTGTGTAAGGGCATCACGAGGGCACGGGGAGAAGGGACACCAAACTCACCACTATGGTGTGTAAGGGCATCACAAGGGCACGGGGAGAAGGGATACCAAACTCACCACTGTGGTGTGTAAGGGCATCACGAGGGCACAGGGGAGAAGGGACACCAAACTCACCACTGTGGTGGGTAAGGGCATCAAAAGAGCACAGGGGGCAAGGGACACCAAACTCACCACTGTGTGTCAGGGCATCACAAGGGCACGGGTAGAAGGGACACCAAACTCACCACTGTGGTGTGTAAGTGCATCACAAGGGCACGGGGAGAAGAGACACCAAACTCACCACTGTGGTGTGTAAGGGCATCACAAGGCACGAGGAGAGGGGACACCAAACTCACCACTGCGTGTCAGGGCATCACAAGGGCACGAGGAAAAAGGACACCAAACTCACGACTGGGTGTAAGGGCAGCACGAGGGCACAGGGGAGAAGGGACACCAGACTCACCACTGTGTGTCAGGGGCATCACAAGGGCACGGGGAGAAGGGACACCAAACTCACCACTGTGGTGTGTAAGGGCATCACAAGGGCACGGGGAGAAGGGGCACCAAACTCACCACTGTGGTGTGTAAGGGCATCACGAGGGCACAGGGGAGAAGGGACACCAAACTCACCACTGTGGTGCTTAAGGGCATCAAAAGAGCATAGGGGGCAAGGGACACCATTCTCACCACTGTGGTGTGTAAGGGCATCACGAGGGCACGGGTAGAAGGGACACCAAACTCACCACTGTGGTGTGTAAGTGCATCACAAGGGCACGGGGAGAAGAGACACCAAACTCACCACTGTGGTGTGTAAGGGCATCACAAGGGAACAGGGAGAAGGGACAGCAAACTCACAACTGTGGTGAGTAAGGGCATCAAAAGAGCACAGGGGGCAAGGGACACCAAACTCACCACTGTGTGTAAGAGCATCACAAGGGCACAGGGGAGGAGGGACACCAAACTCACCACTGTGGTGTGTAAGGGCATCACAAGGCACGAGGAGAGGGGACACCAAACTCACCACTGTGGTGTGTAAGGGCATCATAAGGGCACATGCGAGAAGGGACACCAAACTCACCACTGTGGTGTGTAAGGGCATCATGAGGGCATGGGGAGAAAGGACATCAAACTCACCACTGTGTGTTAGCGCATCACAAGGACACAGGGGAGAAGGGACACCAAACTCACCACTGTGGTGTGTAAGGGCATCACAAGGGAACGGGGAGAAGGGACAGCAAACTCACCACTGAGTGTTAGGGCATCACGAGGACACAGGGGAGAAGGGACACCAAACTCGCCACTGTCTGTAAGGGCATCACGAGGGCACGGGGAGAAGGGACATCAAACTTACCACTGACTGTGGTGTGTCAGGACATCACGAGGGTACATGCGAGAAGGGACACCAAACTCACCACTGTGGTGAGTAAGGGCATCACAAGGGCACGGGGAAAAGGGACATCAAACTCACCACTCTGGTGTGTAAGGGCATCACGAGGGCACGGGGAGAAGGGACACCAGACTCACCACTATGGTGTGTAAGGGCATCACAAGTGCACAGGGAGAAGAGACACCAAACTCACCACTGTGGTGTGTAAGGGCATCACGAGGATACGGGGAGAAGGGACATAAGACTCACCACTGTGTGTAAGAGCATCACGAGGGCACAGGGGAGAAGGGACACCAAACTCACCACTCCATTTAAGGGATTACACGCCCTTTCGGAAGCAGAATGTAGCAAAATCCTTCTGAGGCGATGTGGATCCCTATATCGACGTGCCGCGTTGGGCGGAACCAGACGGGACCTGTGTCGGAGGATGCTACGGGCGGCTGTGACCCATCTCCCGTTCTATGGGGTGACCTTTAATACACCCCTTCTTGTTAGGGGTTATTGAGGCGGTGAAACAGATCACTGGGGTTCATTTGCCAGAGACCCCATAATGCACCCTATTTGGGTGGATGCTGAATACACATGGGGTGGGGGTGATAAAAGAATGGTGGATGATGATAAATACACACTAATTAATGGCCAAACCCACTACCTAAATGGTGACCGGCGCAGGTGCCACATTGGAAGGTTGGTACCACCAAGTTTGGTATGTTCTGAGGATGGGACTCATCCAGTCAAGGGTGTGGATGAGGTATTTACACCAGCGTGGGCCCTGCTCCTGGCATTATTTTGCAAAAGTCCACAGAGGGCTCGCATGCCCAGGAGCACTACGACTGCTATTAATGTAGCCTACTGCATGAAGGAGAGATGGAATTCAAGGAAGGGGCTGCTGAGCTTTGGTCAATTCAGTTTGACCACCTGTTAGAAGGTGGTTCTGACACTATGGGCTGTCCGGCATTTTCGCTTTTTGAGCACCTAATTGTTGAGCTTTCACTGTGGGGGAGTCTCATAAGTTGGGACTCACCCACAGCGAACTCATAATGAAAGAGACAGCATGGGTATTTTACTGGTGTCCCCCTGGCTTGACCAGGCCACTGCGCAATAGCAGGAGTGAGGGACACCGGGCTAGTTACATGCGGGCACATATGTACATGCATGTGCACACGTGTGCGGGCTGCGCAGAGGAGATTCCTGGCATGCGCAGCCCCAGAGCAGATACAAGGTGAATGGTGTGGCAGGACTTAGGCAGAATGGGGTGGTTACATGGAATAGGCTTTATACAGTGGGAAGAAACATGCCAGGGAAAGTCAGTGTGCTTTACAGTGTTAATTCCAGTATTCTCTTATGGGGATAGGAAGCACATGAGCTAGTTTTACTTTCCTAGGGCCTACAAATTCAAGACACGCTCCAAAGTCCACTGTAACGGATGTGAGAAGAAGTATTCTGCAGAGTCCAAAGTCATATTTGTACTGCTTTTGGGTCATCCAGACATGTCATATTTCTCTCACTCAGCTCATAACCAGGACCTGGCTGGGGTCTGGCCCTGGCAGGTAAGATTTATGACCTTTCTTCCCAGAGTGAAGGCCTTCCCTCCAAGGAGAGAAGATGGGTGGAGCTACAGGCTAATCCATCAGCAGCTGTCACTGGGTGCCAGGCATCAAGCAGCACCAGGGTGAAGGCAGCACTGGGGGGGAAGGGGCTTTCAGAGACCATGTGGCAGGAGACCATGGACGACGCCATCTTGTACAAACCCAGAGGCCTGGGCAGGAAGGAGGAAGCAGGGGCAGGAAAGTTGTGTGTCGCTGTGTGCTAGGGCAACCAGAGACTTCCTGCCAGCCCCGTGCCCAACTTTCTTAAAAGAACTTGCACAGGAAGAGGAGCTCTCTATGGGGTGTGGTCTGCTGAGGCAGAAGGTGCTGGAGCCTGGCGCAATGGGCAGTTGGAAGGAGGAACCCCTGACTGCTCCAGAATCCTGAGCAGCGCCAGGAGAGGAGACCAGGACCAGTGCGCAGAAGCAGAGGCCTCTGCGCAGGGAGAAGAGAGGCCCAGGAGGAGAGCCAGATGAAAGGCTGGCGCAGGGAGCCACTGAAGACAGCTCCCTGCTGAATCCCCCCTCTCAGAGACCCAGAGGGCGAAGGAGAGTGCTCCCAGTGGCTGGGGAGCGCCACCAGGAGCAAGAAGAGGCCAAGATCATCAAAATCGGACTCCTGGGGGCGAAGATATGCCCCTCAGAATGTATGCGACCTTTGATCTCTGGAGGGACCAACGACGAAGCGCGTGGGGCTCCGCCACCTGTCCATGATCTGCCCCCTGGGTGGGTCAGGTCCTGGGGGCTGCCCCCAAGAGAAGTAAAGTCAGGGTGCGTCGTCGCGCACCCAGTGAAGGCTCCCCCCGCGGGGTGCCAGGAGCCCACACTGGCCCCGCTGAACATGAGGCTGGGGAGCGCCGTCGCTCTCCCCGTGAAAATGTGACACGGGACGAGGAAGCGGGGGAGTGCCGTTGCGCCCCCTGCGAAGATAAAGTTGGGGGAGCGCCATCACGCCCCTCGCGAAAATGTGCCCAAGGGGCCAGGGACGTCATCCCCAGGCCCCGAAGCAAAGCCAGGGAGCGCCATTGTGCTCCCCGTGAAGATTTATCCCTACAGGGTGCCAGGAGCTCACCCTGGCCCCCGGTGAAAAAGAGACAAGACGGGGAGCGCCGTAGCGCTCCCCGTGAAGAGGAGGAGGAGGCGGGGAGGGCCTTTGCACCCCCGCGAAGTCGTCTCTAGGGGCCCGGGACCCAATCCCTGGGCCCTGAAGCCAAGCAAAGTTGGGGAGCACCGTCGCGCTCCCCGTGAAGATGAAGAGGGAAGAGGGACCCGGGACCCCATCCCTGGGCCCTGAAGTGAAGGCTGGCATGGGGGAGTGCGTCGCACTCCCTCGAGAACCGGAGGAGCCGGACAAGTCCTGCACGTCTGCCCACCAGAGCGGGCAGACCAGAACTGCGTTGCCGGCTCCTGCGGCAGCACGCAAGGGTGCTGGCTGGGCGGGGAGCCGGCGGGAGCAGCCGGGGGTGGGCTCCCTGGGCTGCCTTCCAACGAGTGGGCATGCGGGGGTCCCGGGTGAGACCGGGACCCCCAAAAAGAACAAGAGAGGTGCGAGGGGCCTGGGTGGGATCGGCCCTGAAAAACAGAAGTAGTGGCCGGAACCACTCACCTTGGGGTCCGGGTGGGACTGGACCCTCCAACAGAGACCAGCAGTGGCCGGAGGCCCAGATCGCAGCTCTCTCCGGAGCTGCGGGAGAGCCGCTGCTCTGATATGCAACAATTCCCATAATGCCTTGCAGTCCAGGACAGGCCTGCAAGGGCAAACCGCTTTTTCTCTGTTAGTGGTGGCCCCAGGAGAACGGGGTCACCACCAAGTGAGTGCAAAGGTGCTGGGGGAGCTGCTGGAGGAGCACAGTCTCCCCCCAGCACAAAGAGAAGTCCCTCCCTAAGTCTCATGGGGACTTGAAAAGGATAACCCCTCAAGGGCTCAGCCAGCAGTTTAACTCCTCTTGGGCTGGAACTTTTGTTCTACTGCTGGAGGAGGGTTGAGAAGTGCATCAAGGAGTGAAGGGCTGAGTTGACTGGAGAAGAGCATCCCCTGGAGTTGAAGAGATGTAATTGTACCCATAGTGCATTTACTAATGCTATTTCTTTCAGAGGGACTGAAGGTCACATGTGTAATGTGAAGTACCTGTGTAAGGTGATGTCATAAGCAAAGTGAGGTTATGTTGTCAGACATTCCTACTAGAGTGTCTGGCTGTATATGCGTAATCCTGTGATTTCATCTGTGATGCCTTTAGGAGCTGTAATTTCAATGCATTCTAATGATCCACTAATGTGATGAGTACTGCCATTCTAAAGTGATGCTTACACATGAATTCTTGCTGCTGCGCTGAGGTGAAGAACCCAGACCTCTAGCCCATAAGATGCAAAGGTGTATGCTTCATGGTCCGTAGGAAATGCTCAGTCAGGGTTGTGTGTCACCAAGGCAGGGTTACCTATTTTAAATGCTTTTTGAGATAATGGGGTGGGTCGCCACTGGGATGGTGCCAGTGCGCAGGGCCCTCGCTCCAGGCTATGTTCAACTAACTGCATTGGGGGCCAGATGATGTGCATACATGGGAGTGGTGGTACTAGACCCCATTCCCCCCTCTAGGGAGGGATGGCGATGTTTGCAATGTCACAAAGTAATTCCAACAGCCTATGTGGAGAAGTGTGGCACAATGATTAGAGCGGCAGACCCTGATGCAGAGATCTAGCCCGGGACCAGGGTTTGATTCCCCACCTTGGTGGGTCTTGGGCTCAATAATTACATGGACCTGATAATTCTCGCCTCGGTGCCATTCCAATCATGGAGTCCCACTCTGCAACTCTGGGCAATAGCTTGCTTAATCTCCACAATGGCCCCCACAACGCTAAGGATGCCCGGCCTCCACCTTGGGGGTACCCAGAAGTGGACACCTCACAGGGAAAGCCAGGATGGGTTCCACAGAGGTATTCGTACAAGTGCCTTGAGACCCTTGCGGGTGAGTAGTGCGCTATACAAATATCAATTTACACTTTTTTTTAATGTATATTTGTAAATTGGTGCATAGTATTGAGTAGTGTGTGTGTTTAATAAATGTACTCTTACTTTTATAAAGCAAAGTACAGACTGGACAATCAATTATTGAGTGTTATTTTCTGTGCACCTGCAAATGGCAATTAATAGCCCACACCACCTCCCTTGAGTAAGGCTCAGGCAGCTCTGCAACGCTACCCTCTGAGAGTCAGGTGCTACAATTGGGTGTTTGGTTCCCAGTGAAGGACAAATGTAGTCATGTTATTTGTCACCAATACTGCCTCGTTTTCCATCACAACCACAAACGGGTCGACTTCTGAAAAAAACCATTTAAGTGGCTTGTCTCTGGTGAGGAGAAAGGGGATGGTTGTGGTGGTTGGGGTGGAGAATATTTCCCTTCATGTCTGCTAATTTGTAAATGTTACTGTTAAGTAAAGTCAATAAAATGATCAACCACAGCAACAAAAAACGAACGCTAGTGCCATGGGGTGTATTTGCGCTCTATAAATGTTTATTAACATATCATAACCCTGCATGAATAAAACTAAGCAACATAGTCAAATTAAACTTGTCTAACCCTGCAAGCCCCCATGCCATGATTCACCATAGAATCCAACCAAACCCACCACCCTTACCCATCAACAGTATGCTACCCACTAACACAACCTCACCTGAAGCAAGTCCTGACCAGCACACTCATGCAGGTGAACTGATATGTGTAGTGACTGACAACACCTGCTTAAGGTCACTACCCCTAAAGCCTGTCTGAAACACATGCAGAGCTAAATAGGCACACTCAGCAGCAAACGTCTGCATTTAGATCTTCTATAATCAGAGCAAGATGGCGTCTGGCTAACGGCCGCTAACCGGCGGGCTCCCTCCCCCTTACCGATGGCATGTTTATGGCATCTCCCGAGTGATGCAATAGCAGGAATTTGAGCCTGGAGGTGGCCGAAGTAATGTTGGAGATTCTACTGTTTGGGATTGCCTGGAACTCCGTAACCCGGCTTGGCTTCGAACCAGATCAACTTTGCTTTCCTGATGGCTGGCAGATCCTCAAAGACCTCCAAGAGACTTACAAGTTTGGTAGCCATTGCTACCGGCTCGATCCCTGCGGGGACTACAAAGTGCAGCATGCACCACAGGAGCCTCAAGGAGACTGGGGCAGAATCCAAGAACAAAAAAAGGGGGATGCGTTTAATGACATCTCAAGCAAGAGAACCACCTGCGGGCACAATTTTCTGGTGGCAGGGGAAAATCAACCCATGATCTTGGATCTTTTTCCTGTGAAACATCCTGGATCTGTGAAAAACCAGGACCCTGCTACTGCAGCTCTCCCCTCAGCGCTTGCTTCTATTTCTGCATCTGCCGCTACTCAAGAGCAGGTGTTGTTGCTCGAGACCGTCTTTGATGTGGATGCTGCTGGAAAAATAAAAACAGGCAAAGAGGAGAATTGCGCAGCCACACCCAAGGAGGGTGCAAGGGTGAAAGGGCAGTCTGATCAGATGCTCAGTGGGGAACACATTCCAGAGGACATTAGTGAGGATGACCCTGGCGTTCGTGGGGGACCCCTGATCCCTCCTCTCTTACAATCAACCGAAGCTGATCCCATCTCTTCTGGCTTTGACTCCCTCGGGCCCCTGGTATGATGGCCTCCCCCGACCGGAGAGGAGGGGGGAAGAAATTCTTCTCCTTAAACGAGGACTCAGATTCTTCAATGCCGGATCTAGGTTTATCAACTTCGTCACTTTCCATGTCAACTCGTAGCAGTTTGCAGGGTGGATCCATTGTCTTTGCAGGACATAAAAAAGGATCACGGGGGTCAAAAAGTTAAAAAAAAGGCCTCCAGCGTAGATAAGAGAGAGATAGGAAGCAAACGTAAGGGTGGTAAGGACCAGAAAGAGTCCTCGAGTAAAAGGACCCCTAGGGTCAGTTGGGATTACTCTACAGTTCAACTCTTGGACAATCCGGCTCAGAACGTGGAGGACACCACTGCTGGAACTATAACAGCTCAAGAACCACCACCTTCTCTAATTTTGACTATGATTAAACAGATGCAAGCAGAAATTCGGTCAGACAACCAACGGGAACAGCAGGAGCGGTCAGGAAAATAAGTAAAACATGTACCGAAATCTCTGACCGGATATCCAACTTAGAGGCTCGAACCGAAACTCTTGAACAGGAGGTCGCTGAATTAAAGACCAGAAAGCTCCTTCCAAGACAACAAGCTCATAGAGATGATGTGGAAGATGGAGGACTATGAGAAAAGGCAAAGAAGGAACAATTTGAGACTCGTGGGTGTTCCAGAAGGGAAAGGGGGAGGGGACTCTAAAGGTTATGTTATTAAAATCTTAAAGGTTGCATTCCCAGAACTTATGGGATGGGATTGGGAAAAGGAAATCCAGAGGGCGCACTGATTCCCCCTTATTCTCAAAAAACAGCAGGCGGACAGTAACGCATACCCTAGGGCTATGTTGGTGTATTTTGGAAATTTTATTTTGAGACAAAGCATTTTTGATTTGGCTCGCCCTAATGCTAGAAGAGAATTTGAGGGAGTCACCTTCTTTGCACAGCCAGTCTACACCCATGCAACGGTAGAGCAGAGATGGCGGCTAAGGCAAATGTTTGCCCCCCTCCAGAAATTAGGTGCCAAAGGTACCTACAGGATCCTGCAAAATTGAAGGTAGTTTGGAAGGGTCGTACCCGTACTTTCTTTTCGGAGATTCAGGCCCAAGAATTTCTGTCAAAGCAACAGGGCGGGGTCTGATTTAGTGGGTGATAGGTTAAAACATGTGTCTCAATGCTGGGTAAAAATCGGAGAATTCCCGAACATGAGTGAAAAGGTTAAAAAAACTCATAAAGAACATGATGTTGCCTTCAAGGGGGAGATGGAGGGAGCCCAGGCAGTGGGGTGTGTTGTGTCAGATGGCGTCATTCAGGCTAGGCTTGGTTGCTCAGAGGTGGGGGTTGGATGGGGGTTGGGGGAAGGTCAGGGGGAGCAGGCCGGGGAAGAGGTTTATAATCAATGCGATCGAAGTGAGAGTGGAAAGAGGTTCAGAGGTTGGGTGGTGGTCAATAGGGATGCTCACAATGACAACACAATTGTGAAGAGAGGGTGTGTAGGATGCAGGGTAAAAGTAGCCAATGAATGCTAGGCAAATGATCCGTATCGCATCCATTAATATATGTGGTCTTAATGACCCTAAGAAAAGAGCCAGCACTTCCTTAGGCTTAAGACTCCTGAGAGCGGACATTGCCTGCCTTCAGGACAGACACACTGAAGCCTCACAGAGGGATACCCTTAATTTGCTTGGCTATAGACTCATAGCCGGTACCTCACAAGGTGTGCGCACTGTGGGTGTGGCGATCCTGGCCCAAGGAAACCTGCTAAAATGTTCACAAATAGGGATCGATCCTAGGGGCAGATGGGTAGCAGTAGTCTGTCATTCATCTTTTGGCGGAAATTCACGCTGTGCTCAATTTATGGCAGTGTACTCGATGATCCCACTGTTTTAAGTCAGGTTTCTAATGAGTTAACATATCACTCCCACCTTACTTCATGTACAAACCATCCAAACTGCTACCAACTGAAAGGGCCATGCCCATAAATTCTAGACCTGTTCTAGAATAACTATTCAATGGTTCTTTTTCACAGCATGAAAGTGTATAGGGAAGGAAATTCATTACTACTTAAGGTTAGTTTGATCTATTAAATCAAAAATAACTGAACATAAAGACACCACTATATGGGAGTGTAAAAATACACCTGAATAAGCATGAAGCCAAATCTGCATCTACAATTTAGATGACGCAACATGAGCAATACAATTAGTTCAAGAAGTAAGATGCAAAAGATCAGAAAGCATGATTGCAAGTGTCCTGCATCGAGGGTTGGTGAGTGAATAGCATTAAATCTATCCCTACTCTAGCACTAAAGTGACATCCCTACTTAGGCATTTTCAGATGAAGGAGTAAAAGGTGTCAGGATGTGGAGTCTTCTAAGGACGGCTCTCCACAATCAATGGGTAATGTAGCATAAAGCTACCAAGACAGAGCTTAGTCTAAGAGGCCCTCTCTCCGAAGGCAAGGAAGAAGTGGGCACTTTCCCTACTCCCAACAACACATTATTCATGGATCACATTCCCAGAATTCAGTGTGAGTGACACCATCTACGCTGGGTACGATCCTGAAGGTGGTTTTCCACGGGACAACGGTTTTCTTTTCTTGATACATTTTATCTTTGGTTCCCAGGCCTTCTCCTGTGTGAAGCACAACGACCTTCCTTTCTCGACTCAAGCAACACAATTGTCATTTCTTCTCTCCTTGTCTTACTAGTAAAACAAAGACATTATTCTTAGCTAACGAGAGCGCTTCTTTTACCTGCAACACAAAATATGAGAAAGAACAGAGTCCACAGCATGCATGAAATTCAAACCGATAATTCTAAAGCGAGAGTTTTCCAGGGTATTGCATCGGCGCCTAAGAGGTTCAGCTAATATCAGAAAGCATAATATGAGCTTTACGAACTGGCCTGGAAATAAGGCACTTTCAATTAATGCATTTACCTACAGATAAAGCGTCACAATTGATGAGCGCATTTAGTACATGAATAATTGTCAGATGCACAACAGGAGTTGTTCACGTTAATGTTTCTGCTAGTTACATTCACTTTCTACGTTGATTCGCCTGGTACTTTTTCAATGGCCTGAACACGTCACGTTTTCATGTTAGTACATTTCACAATTCTAACACTTTACATTATTACAACAAAGGATTATATGCGGGGGTGGTCTACACGTGATTATAATGCACCCCTACAAATAAAATGCGATTTCTACTCTATCAGTACTTTATGGCCCTCAAGGCAATGATTGCGAGTACCCACAAGTTAGGATTTCCCCTAAAAATGGTTATTAATTACGCTTTGAAGAGTAATTGCGTAATTATCTGTAACTCTGCAGGAAAGGGTAACACGGATTTATCTAAATCACTCCAAATACTCCATCATAACTAAAATTCCGCCCAGCCCAGAGTTAAAATATAAGAAGAGCCAGTGTGAAGGCTGGACTACGACTGGTGATAGTTCCTGTTAATATTATAAGCGCTAAAAAAATATATATAGATATATATATTTTTGTAGAAACATATAAAAACAATGCAAATTATGCGTGACTTCTAGGTGCCATAGCAATTTGTGAGGAGCAGGTTTGTTCCACTTCAATCCATATGAACTTGGTCTACATTTATGTATTCATTAAAATGGTAGTTATTAAATATTTTTTTCTACTTTTATTTTGAACAAGATCTGAAACACCATATTACTTTTCATTACAAGTGCAAAATTCAAAGCCTTGTAGTAACCCCGACGTGATCTGAACACGCAAGCTTCTGATCTGGGGTCAGACGCGCTGGAGATCAGCTGTAGGTTCTGCTGACGAATGATGGACAAATGAGTCTTCACCTCAGTGATGGAATGCCACTACTATAATTCAATACTCATTTGTTGCTTTTCCGACATGCTTGAGGAAATAAGAGGTTGAGATGAATGGCGTTATTCTGTTAGCGGACCCTCAACCAAGTGTTTTTACTGTGAAAATGTACAAATTAGTGAATAAATACTGCTGCCCAGGACGACTCATTCCGGCTAGTAGGCTAATTCAAGCTCCTGCGTTGTATGCACCCCAACCTTTCCTGTTACCCCTAAACTTACTTTTCTGCTGGCGCTGCTGCTTTATGGTCTGGTCAAGTATGACACAGACTGAGGGGGCGCTAGGTGGCGCGCAACCAAGATGGCCGCACACCAGTAAGGCTCCTGCCAGCCGGGCAGAACAATATCCTTTAAAGCCATCCTGCGAGATCAGAAGAGCCCTATCTCCAGATATATTGCTGTCGGATTCCCTGAAGAACTTTATGGCATGATGGGCCCTGTGTCAGCGCTGTGAACCATAAAGCTGATTGCCGTAATCCCCTGTGCCTGACACCGCGCTTGGGGCTTGGAGCAGAGAGATGGCAGCACGAATTGCGCGAGCCCACGCTCTGATGTGGGACTGTGGGCCTGGGCTCGGCATCGACTGTGGCGCAAGACGTTGCGGGTGGAACCGCTGTGCGCAGGAGGGCAGCGGAGATACGCAGCTGCATCCCCGAGGTGAGACTGCGGTGAACGGGGAGCATAGCGTGGGCCTGCCACCCACGCTGGTTTGAGCGTCTGCCTCGGAGCGGCTACTGAGGTGGCTTGAAATACCCTGTGGACGGAGGGTGCTCCCTCGGTGGGCCTGACCACCCGCGAACAGTGAGAGGGGGATAGAGAGACTCTTGCCCGTGTGGTGGTATTGATGGCACTGGGGGCCTGATATGGAGGGATGATGCTGTATTAGTGTACCAACTGGGGCCTAGGTACACTCAGTCTTGCCTGCTACTGTGCACTGGCGAGGGCTGACACATTTGCCACCGATACACCCTGGCGAAGAGACGCGGTGGGAGCGCCATTTTCCTTATTGAGTGAGACCAACAGCATGCGGCAGGGCTGGGCCTGACGCGGGGAGCATCTTGCACGCTAGAAGAGCATCACTGCCTGTCACAGGGCGGGCGCAGGGCGTTTCCTGGGCAGTACAACGAGAGCATGTGGGGCAAATCAGTGACAGCCATTTTTTAGTGCACATCTGACATTTCGGTGCTCCAAAAATGGTTGGCGGCACAGCTTCATCCTGCCAAGGTGGACCCTCTTTATTACCAGTGGGCGCAATGGGCAGAACTGACGCGAAACAGATGAAAATACCTTTCGAGTCAAGTAAAGCACCCAAAACTGGCTCCTCAGACCATGTGGACTTGGACATAGCGGACAGCCAGGAAGAAGACTGGAAGGCACTACTATTAAGCATGAAACACAGCTTGACATCCATTGATGCGAAAATGGACACCATGAACACGCAATTGAATTCAGTTGTGCACAAACTAGACCAGCATGACCAACGGCTTAAGGAGGCGGAAACCAGAATTTCAGACCTAGAAGACGGGGCCACGGAAAACAAGGAGTGAGTCTCGCATATGGACAGGCTCCTCAAGATCATAGCAGATAAAAATGAGGATTTGGAAGTCCGCACTAGAAGGAACAACATCCGCATCCTTGGTCTAGCAGAGACAACCAAAACGGGTCATGTGGAGGACTTCATTGAGCGGCTCCTTGCTGACCTGTTTGAGAGGGACTCCTTCTCTACCCATCTGATGGTAGAAAGAGCGCATAGAGCCCTGACTGCGTGCCCACCTCCGGGTGCACCACCGCGCCCGGTAATAGTTCGATTCCTCAACTATCGGGATCGGAACACAATCCTTGACCCTGTGATCAGGCAGGTCGCTTTCTCTGCCACCGCGCAGACCCCCTGTGTGCCGCTGCTGCTGCTCCATGTTGTCTGCTGCCTCCCTGCAGACTGGTCTGTTTAACTGCATGTCATCTTCTTCTCTGTTGACTGTGTTTTTCGTTTTTTTGCCTATTGTTTTGATATTTGATATTTGAGGGGTTATTTGTAGAGCGCGACGTTCGCTCCGGAGGGAGCATCTTGGCGCTGAGGATCCTGACTAATCCATCCTGAGGTTGAAGGGGGGTTTAGATGGCCGCTTTGGCGTAATCATCGGAGAGGTTGAAGATCCAGGTCTTTAAGAGCTTTCTGAAGGATTTTTCAAGCGTCTGATGTCGGAGAGTTTTGGGCAAGCTGTTTCATGCTTTAGTGGCCAGAGAGCTTAGGGTTTTGCCGCCTTTAGTCTTTAGGTTATATTTGGCAGGGAGGATGAGATTGTCAAGAGACGAGCGGAGGGAACGGCTGGGGGTGTAGTGGGGAAAGCGTCTGGAGAGGTACTTAGGGCCGGTTTTGTTGAAGGCACGGAAGGCAATGTTCAGTATTTTGAAGAGAATTCTCTTATGGAGAGGTAGCCAGTGTAGCGAACGGAGGGCAGCAGAGATAGAGGATCTGCGAGGTAGCCTGAGTACCAATCGTGCGGCGGAGTGAAACACACTTTGAAGTTTTGATAGCGTGTTCTTTTTTGCCCCTGCAAGAAGGCCGTTGCAATAGTCTAGGCGGGAAATTATAAGCGCTACTGTCACAGTTTTCCTGGCATCGGTAGGAAGGAAGTTGAAGAATTTTCTGAGTGATTTGATTGTTCCAAAGCATTTGCCAGCTACCGTTCTAGCATGAATGTCAAAGGAGAGGTCAGAGTCAAAGATAACGCCAAGATTTCTGGCGGATGTAACAGTCTGGGGGGGAGCAGCTGAATCATCTGGCCACCAGAGGGCTGGGCAGAAGGACGCGTTTTTTCCAATTGGAAGGATCTCAGTTTTGCTGGAATTGCATTTTAAATGGTTGCGATCCATCCAGCGGAAGACTTCAGTTAAACAGAGTTTAAGGTTGAGCTCGGCATCAGTGGAATTGTCCTCTAGAGGCACGATGAGTTGTGTGTCATCGGCGTACGAGGTGACTGGTATAGCGAAGGAATCGATCAGGGATAGGAGTGGGATGAGATAAATATTGAAAAGGAGGGGGCTCAGGATGGACCCCTGTGGTACACCAGACGAGACCATCTTCTCTTTCGAGTGGAAGGGGCCTAGGGTGACAGTTTGTGAGCGATCAGTGAGGAAAGACTTAATCCAGGCTAAAACAGTGTCGGTGACGCCAATATCCATCAATCTACTGATAAGGATGGAGTGGGAAATGGTGTCAAACGCCGCCGTTAAGTCAAGGAGGATAAGAATTGAATTTTTCCTCTGATCTTGTAACAATTTGATGGTGTCTGATAGCTCTATCAGTGCGGTTTCAGTCGAGTGTTTTGGACGGAAACCTGATTGTTTGGGGTGGAGAATGTTGTTTTCTTCCAAGTGGCGTTTTAACTCTCTGTAGACTAGTTGCTACGTTATTTTTCCCAAGGCAGGGAGTAGTGAAATCGGGCGGAGGTTGGTCAGATCTGTCGGGGATTTATTGGCCTTTTTCATAAGGGGTTTGACAATTCCCTTCTTCCAACGGCTGGGGACAGACCCTGTGAGGAGTGAGGAATTAACTATTTTGTTGATCGTAGGATTCAACACCTCGATTAGTTGGTGCAGAATTTTTGGGGGACAGGGATCAGATGGTGAGCCAGATTTGCAGGCCAGGATGATTTCTCTGGTTTGCGCTAACATGGCCGGTGAGAAGCTACTGAGAGTGCCGACACTAGAGTCCGGGAGGGGGGGAACAAGGGGGGTATCCGGGGTGGGAAAGTTGTTTTGGATGGAGGCAATTTTATCTTCAAAGTAGTCAGAGATTTGGTCACAGAGATCTTGAGATGGGGAAATTTCCGGTAGGAGTCCTTTGGGTTGAGTAAATGATTTTACTATTTTAAACAGCGTCTTTTGTTTTTGGCTGGCATCTTTGATGGCGTTAACGTAAAAGGTTTTTTTGGCTGATTTAATTTTTGAGAGATACGTTTTCCTTATTAGAGTATATGCAAGGCGATTGACCTCATCGTACGTCTTGCGCCATTTACGTTCCGCCTTCCTGCATAGCAAATGAGCGTTAGCTAGGTCAGGTGTGAACCAAGGGGCCTTGGTTTTGGTTTTTTGTTGGGAGGAACCGGGACGCTTGGGGGGGATTCTGGACTTAATTTCCAGTGAGATCCAGTTGTGGAAAAGGTCGGCGTCGATTTCGACGTTCCCCGATAAAGTGGGGGATTGAGAAGGCATTAGGGGTTTGAGACTAATGTTTTCTTGGACCTTTTTCCAGTTGATGGAGTTGGTAAGGAGGGGGTTGGCTTTATTGCAGGGGGGCGGATTCACAGTCTTAATGTGAAATGGGATCAAAGAGTGATCAGACCAGATCTGTAGCAGAGGGGGAAGGGTGGTTAAAGAAGAGAGGTTGGTGCACACACCATCAAGGGTATGACCAAGAGAGTGCGTAGGAAGAGTGACGAGCTGCTGGATGTTAAACATATCCAGGGTTTGGGAAAAATTGACGGATTGGGCGTCGGTTTTAGATTCAAGATGTAAATTGAAGTTGCCGAGTAGGGTAAAATGTGAGTATCTTAGGGAGAAGTGTCCCAAGGAGTCACATAATGAGTCAAGAAACTCAGTAGCGTTTCCGGGTGGGCGATAGATAAGGCCGCCTGAGAAGGAGGTGTGTTCATTTAATTTAATTGAAAAACCTAAACCCTCTGTTTTTTTCAATGGTTCTAGATTAAAAGTATGACAGGAAAAGTTGTTTCTAAGTATAATGGCGACTCCACCACCTCTCCCCTTAGCTCTGTCTTGTCTGAAAAACGAGTAGCCTTGGGGTAGGGCGATAGCAATATCGGGGTTGCTCTCTTCCGTTAACCATGTTTCGGTTACCATTAAGCAATCAAGATCGGAGTCAATGATGAGATCGTGTATATCTTGATTGTGCTTGCACATGGATCGTGCGTTAATTAGTCCTCCTTTGAATAGAGGCTGGGAAGCGTTGGTGGGTGATGGAGCGGCTGGAGTGAGGCCTGAGTTAGTAGAGGTCCAATGGCAGAGCTTGCAGCTAACTGAGCCGGTTAGAGTGGCTGGGTCTAGTATGCAGGGGCAGTGCTTGGAGCCCTGTAGATGATGGAGGTCACTGGACTGGTAACGAATGTGGGAGGAAGAGTGGACAGAGTTTCCTGCGCCTGTCGCGGTCTTGGCGCGGACGGGCGCAGACGGGCTTGCCTTAGGCGCGCCTTCGGCGCTCCCGCTGCGCTCGTCCGCTGCGCTTCCTAAACATACACATTATATAGGGGAGAAGGAGAGGGCGTGGCCTATCAGGTGGGCGTGGTTTAGCGTGCACGCCTGTGCTGATGGCGGCGTCTGAAGATGAATTAAGTGCGCAACAGCGTTCAAATCGGCTGCGTGCAGTTTGCAGTCTTTGGTTTAAAAACAACAATTAGGTCAGTGACACCACACAATGAGTTTAAAAATAGGGCAAATGTACAAGTAAATAGTACCTCCAGCACCCGGCTTCCGCCTCAGGTCTGGGTCAGGAATCAATGCTGGACGCTGGTGTTCAGCGTTTAAATAGGCGGGCAAGTGGGCGTGGCCTATCAGGTGGGCGTGGTTTAGCGCGCACGCCTGTGCTGATGGCGGCGTCTGAAGGTGAATTAAGTGCGCGACAGTGTTCAAATCGGCTGCGTGCAGTTTGCAGTCTGACTGTGTTTTCGTTTTTGCCTACTGTTCCACTTGCCCCTTGTTTTCATTTTTGTGCCTGCTGTGCCTGTCTCTCCCCCCTGCCCCCTCTTGCCTTCTGTGCCACTTTTTCCCACCACTCGCGTCCCACGCGGCCCCGCCCCCTCGCTTCCCATTGGCCGCCCCGCTCCCGCCTCCCAGCTGCTCCTCCCTCCCTCTCCCCCTCATATGGAGGCCGTGCGGTGGTGAGAGGAGCGACCCTTGACCCTGTGACCAGGCAGGTCGCTCCCTCTGCCACCGGGCAGACCCCCTGTGTGCCGCTGCTGCTGCTCCGTGTTGTCTGCTGCCTCCCTGCAGACTGGTCTGTTTGACTGCGTGTCATCTTCTTCTCTGTTGACTGTGTTTTTCGGTTTTTTGCCTACTGTTGACTATGTTTTCATTTTTGCCTACTGTTCCACTTGCCCCTTGTTTTCATTTTTGTGCCCGCTGTGCCTGTCTCTCCCCCCCTGCCCCCTCTTGCCATCTGTGCCACTTTTTCCCGCCACTCGCATCCCACGCGGGCCCGCCCCCTCGCTTCCCATTGGTCGCCCCGCTCCTGCCTCCCAGCTGCTCCTCCCTCCCTCTCCCCATCACATGGAGACAGCGCAGCGGCCGCACAGCGGACGCGCCAAAGGCAAGCCCGTCTGCGCCCGTCCACGCCTGCACCGCGCCCAGCGCCAGGACCCCTGACCCTCGACGATGCCAGCCCACCCGACTGAGTTACGACGCCACCACCCTCCACGCACTCAACACCGGCCAGACCCCCGCCTGCCACCGAGCCACCCCAAAACGCACCCACGGACCCTTCACCTGCCAAGCCTGCAAATTCACCTGCCTCCGGACCTGCACCACACCCGCCAGACCAGGCACCAACAACAACCACCTCGAATGCATCCTGCTCAACACCCGCTCTGTCCACAAGCACGCCGTCGAACTCTGGAACCTCCTCGACATAACAGTGCCGAACGTCGCCTTCCTAACAGAAACCTGGATGAACGCCTCCTCAGCCCCCGACATCGCCATAGCCATAACGGATGGCTACAATATCACCCGGAGGGACCGCGTCAACCAAACCGGAGGAGGCATCGCCATTGTCTACAGAAACACCATCCGCATCACGACCAACGCCAACGACACCCTCACCGCCACCGAGCACCTTCACTTCCAGATACACACCGACCCCAAAACCACCCTCAGAGGTACTCTCATCTACAGACCCCCGGGATCACACACACAATTCAGCGAAGCCATCGCAGACTTCATCAGCCCGCTTGCCCTCACCTCCTCAGACTACATCCTCCTAGGGGACCTCAACTTCCACCTGGAAAACAACAATGACAAAAACACCACCACCCTGCTAGACATCCTCGCCAACCTCGGGCTCAAGCAACTAGTGAACACCCCCACCCACTACGCCGGCCACACGCTTGACCCCGTCTTCTCCTCCAGCAACCACATCTCCTTCAGCCACTCCACCAGACCACACTGGACAGATCACAGCTGTGTCCACTTCAACTTCAGGAAAACCACGACCCACCACCACCTGCAACAGGCTCCCCGAAGATGCTGGAGCAAGATCACCACCGACCAGCTCACCACTTCCCTGAGCCAAAATCCTCCCGCCAACACTACGGACTCCAACGAAGCAGCCGGTAACCTCACACAATGGCTCACCAACTGCGCCGATGCCCTTGCACCACTGAAGAATCCTCCCAGCGGACCCGGCAGCAAGAAAACCTTGTGGTTCACCAACGACCTCAAAGACTCCAAGAAATCCTGCCGTACCCTCGAGAAAGCCTGGCGCCACGACCAGTCAACAAAAAACATGACAGCCCTCAAGAACGCCATCCGCAAACACCACCAGCTGATCCGCACCACCAAAAGGACAGCATTCAGAGAACGACTAGACAACAACACCCACAACAGCAAGGAACTCTTCAGCATCGTTAAAGAGCTCTCCAACCCCAGCGCCAGCAACAACGACAACCCGCCCTCGCAAGACCTCTGCGACGCACTCGCCTCGTTCTTCCACCGCAAGATCGCTGACATACACAACAGCTTCTGCGCCCAGACCACGCACCTAACCACTGAACCAACGCCCCCCACCACCACCCTCTGTGCCTGGACCCCCGTCAGCACTGAAGACACCACCCACGTGATGAACACCATCCACTCTGGCTCCCCAGCCGACCCCTGTCCACACCACATCTTTAACAAAGCCGACTCCATCATCGCACACCAACTCCGGAACATCATTAACAACTCCTTCGCATCTGCCACCTTTCCGGAGAGCTGGAAGCATGGGGAGATCAGCGCCCTCCTAAAGAAACCCACCGCGGACCCCACGGACCTTAAGAACTTCCGTCCCATCTCGCTCCCCCCTTTCCCCACTAAAGTCATCGAGAAGACCGTCAACAAGCAGCTAACCGCCTTCCTCGAGACAAACGGCTCCCTCGACCCATCACAGTCCGGATTCCGTGCAAACCACAGCACCGAGACCGCCCTCATCGCAGCCACCGACGACATCAGGTCCCTGCTCGACAACGGGGAAACTGCTGCCCTCATCCTCCTCGACCTATCGGCCGCATTCGACACAGTCTGCCACCGAACCCTAACAAACCGCCTCCACCACGCCGGGATCCAAGGAATGGCCCTGGAATGGATCACCTCCTTCCTCTCCGACAGAACTCAGAGAGTCCGCCTACCTCCCTTCCGCTCAGCGGCCACCAAGATCATCTGCGGCGTACCCCAAGGCTCCTCGCTCAGCCCCACCCTCTTCAACGTCTACATGAGCCCCCTCGCAGCCATCGCATGCCAACACAACCTAAACATCATTTCCTACGCTGACGACACCCAGCTGATCCTCTCCCTCACCAACGACCCCACCACCACCAGGGCCAGCCTCCAGGACGGAATGAAAGACGTCGCAGAATGGATGAAGCTCAGCCGTCTGAAACTGAACTCAGACAAGACGGAAGTCCTCATCCTCGGACCATCCCCCTCCGCCTAGGACGACTCCTAGTGGCCCCCTGCTCTGGGCACCGCCCCCAAGCCCACAGACCACACACGCAACCTGGGTTTCATGCTGGACTCCTCCCTCACGATGACCAAGCAAGTCAACGCCGTCTCGTCATCATGTTTCAACAACCTGTGCATCCTCCGAAAGATCTTCCGGTGGATCCCCACCGAAACCAGAAAGACGGTCACCCAGGCCCTCGTCACCAGCCGACTGGACTACGGGAACGCCCTCTATGCTGGAACCACAGCCAAACTACAGAAAAGACTCCAGCACATACAGAACGCTTCTGCACGACTCATCCTGGAAATCCCCCGACACAGCCACATCTCTGCCCACCTGAGAGACCTGCACTGGCTCCCCGTCAGCAAAAGGATCACGTTCAGGCTCCTCACCCACGCTCACAAGGCTCTCCACGACATGGGCCCCATATACCTCAACAGCCGCCTCACGTTCTACACACCCACCTGACAGCTCCGATCCACCAGCCTCGCCCTCGCCACCGTCCCACGGATTCGCAGAACCACCACCGGAGGAAGGTCCTTCCCCTACCTGGCTGCCAAAACGTGGAACTCCCTCCCGACCCACCTCAGACTGACCCAGGACCATCTCTTCTTCAGGAAGCAACTCAAGACCTGGCTCTTCGAGCAGTAGCAGCACCCCCCTCCCCCCTCCCAGCGCCTTGAGCCCCTTGCGGGTGAGTATCGCGCTCTATAAATGTGTTTGATTAGTTGATCCTGCGCCTTGAAGAAACAGGTCCACTATGAAAACACCACTCTCGCCTTCTAAACGGATTTTACCCAAAATGTACAAGAGGCGAGACGCAAGTACACAGCTGTCAAGAAAAAGCTGATAGCTCAAGGCATCCCAAACGCAATGTTGTAGCCAGCGAAGCTACGCATCACTCACTATGGAAAACAACACTTCTTCCAAAATCCGCAGCAAGCTGAAGACTATCTTAAACATTGACGCCAAATGTCATTACAGAGTCAGCTGCCCGCTCACGTTCCAGGTCCCAATCTCCGACGACGGCCCCGGACTGATAGGGTGCTCATCACCTAAATGTTTTAATGGCTTGCTCCAACCGGCCCTCTACCACCCAGAAATACTTGATGAGACCCAGCGATCTATTGCCTATGCAATGACTTTGACTTCTGGTCTGCCGGCGCCTCACCACCCTCCCACGCACGCTGCTAGTCTGACAAAGGCTTAGTGGCATGTGGGTGTGATAAAGGAGCGGAGATGGCAGGTCGTGGGCCCCTAGTATTTTTCCCTGAGAGAGTGATCCCCCGTATATCTTGTTCTAAGCTTTACTGTTAATTCTTTGTTTTCATCTTAGGGTTGCTCAGGGTGGGTAATGATGCCCGACGAGTTGGGGATGTCGGTGTGGGAGGGGAGAGGCAGTCCTAGCCCCATGATGTTTTATTTAAGTTCAACAATCCAGCTTTCACAACACAACAGTCACACTAACGTATTCGAGATGGGGAAATGACGAGCGCCACAGACACCAATAACAAACTGCATATTTTATCATGGAATGTCCGCGGTTTGAATAACTCACGGAAGAAGAGGCAAATTATTGGATATTTAGAGCGACACCACATTCACATAGCCTTACTACAGGAATCTCACCTGGACCCCGCAATCAAGCCCCTGTTTGCTGCGAGATGGGCTTCCCACCGTTGATTCTCGTCATATTCCACATACTCCAGGGGGGTTGCTATTCTCATTAGACGCAACGTTGCATTTGTGATGGGGGTCTGAGACTGATCCGCAGGGACGGTATTGCTTGGTCTGGGGGCGCTTATCATCGCATGATGTGACGATTGCCAATTATTATGGCCCCAACGTGGACGATCCACAAATCCTCAGTATGTTATGCAGTAAGATCCAGACTTTCGGCTCCACTTACCTAATCTGGGGAGGTAACTTTAATACGACTGTGTGTCCACAGACGGACAGATCCCAAGCCACTCCATTACATTACACGACTACACAAAGGCTGTTGACAGATCTGGTGGCCACCAACTATCTTCTTGATACCTGGCGGTACAAGCATCCCACACAGAGAGAAGGCACACACTACCCGCCTGGTCCAGGTTGGATTACTTATTGGGTATGGCGCACTGGATTGAGGCAGTGACCCACCTGGCCCGCACGTACTCGGATCATTCTCCCGTTCAATTAATATTGCAGCCCCCGGCGGATCAACCCCCCTATGCTAGGTGGCGTCTTAACCCCATGCACCTCCTAAACATGGTCTTTAGAAATGAGCTGGAACAGGAAATACAGGATTTCTTCACGCACAATGTAGAGTCAGTGCCTAGCCTCACAACGGTATGGGAGGCTTTTAAAGTTACGGTCAGGAGATGGTGTATCTCTAAAGGTGGGGGGATACTCAAGGAAATTCGGAGGGAACTTCACCGGCTGGAAAGTGATCTTTAAACACTTGAGAGCGACCTTGCCTCAGCGGGGGAGGGAGACGAGACCCGTGCCAAAACACGAGACAAGTTGACAGAGTACGCAGACACAGTGGACCGAGAATGTAAATTTCGAGGGAAATATCATATAGCGAGGGTATATGGAGAGGGTGACCGCCCGGGGAAAGTCCTGGCAAACTTGGTGCGCCCACCCAAGTTCTCCAATTATATAGCCGAGATCCATGATTTGGGCGGTGTGCCTCACAGAAACCTTCCAGAACAATTGCAAACGTTTGAGGAATACTATAAAACATTATACAACTCCCAGAGGAGCCAGCCACTTGACCTTCCACAGTACTTCGAGGACACGGCCTTAGCCTGGCTTGGGAATACTCAGCAGGAATTTTTGAGTGCTGAATTGGAGTAGATGAAATCACTGAGGGTATAAAGCAGATGACATCTGGGCACACGCCAGGGTCGGACGGCCTCCCTATAGAATTTTACAAGACTTATGTGCTGCAATTGGCCCCCATATTGAAAGAGATTTTTTACGAAGCCAGAGAAGAATGTTGCCTCTCGAGGACTATGAGAGAAGCACAGATAGTTTCCCTACTGAAACCTGACAAGTCCCCACTCTACTGCGAGTCTTATCGCCCCATCTCATTGCTAAACTGCGATACGAAGATACTAGCTAAGGTACTCTCTAACCGTCTCAACCTCCTGATGGAGTGGCTGGTCCTGCCGGACCTGGCCGGGTTCTTCCCAAACCATGCCACAACACACAATCTTAGAACTTTATTAGCAGTCCTGCAGGACATAGACCCCAACAGTTCGGCAGTGACGGTGTTTCTTGATGCCACCAAGGCATTTGATTTGGTCTAGTGGGACTATCTGATTGGTACCTTACGGTACTTGGGGATGCCTCCAGCTTTTCTAGGCTGGGTGGAATTGTTGTACAGACAACCACTCGCCATCGTATTGCTAAAAGGAGCCAGATCCAATAGTTTTTCCATTTCCAGGAGCAGGAGGCAGGGCTGCTCCCTGTCCCCTATTTTGTTTGCCCTAGCAATAGAGCCCTTAGCCGCAAAGATCAGGCAACATCATAAAAAAAGGGTGTTAGTGTACCCCTCTAGACAGCTGATAATTTCACTCTATGCAGACGATATAACATTATACATCATAAAGCCCCAACAAAACCTTAATCCTGTTTTACGAGAGATAACCACGTTTGGAGCCATTTCAGGGATCCAGATTAACTGGGCTAAATCTGCAATATTCCCCTTAACGGAATTGACTATGCCACACCAATTAGACTACCCCCTGGTCTGGAAGACCGATGAAGTTAAATACCTGGGAATTCGCATGACCAGAGATAGAGAAGCACTCATGGTAATAATTATGGGACCACGATAGATAAAGTGACGGATACCGTTACCCGATGGCTGACTCTGCCCATCTCGATGGCAGGGAGAATATCGCAAGTTAAGATGGTCCTGTTACCAAAATTTCTATACCTTTTTATTAATGTTCCGTACAATCCTGGGAGTTTTTTTTTTTAAATGTTAAAAACGCAAATCACCCGACTTATTTGGGGAGGGAGACAGGCGTGACTAAGCCTTACAACGATGATGCTACCTTACAACGAGGGAGGGTTTGAAGTCCCCAATTTGGAATACTACTACTATTGCGCCCAAGCGCACTTTGCAGTCTATTGGTTTCACCCGCCTCCATTTATGCCACACTTGGCGGTGGAGGATGGCTACATGGCCCCTGCCCCACCCTCGGGTACCTATTCATGTCGCAAAGGGACTAAGAGCGGGATCCGTTTCCGGTCGCCTGCACTAATATAGCATGGCGAAAGATTGCCGCTAGGCTAGAAACCCCCATGATGTATTGTCCTAGAATGCCCTTGATACGCCATCCCTCATTACAGCTTACCTATGAAGGGATATGCCGGCGACTACTAGAACATCTCAAATACGCTACATGGGGAGACCTCTATATAGGAGGCAGCTTCCGTTCCAGGGAACAATTCTTTGGCGCACATAGCCCTACCACTATGGATCTATTCATGTATATACGACTCCGGCAGAGTGTGAAAGCAGCCACCCCATCATTCCCTTTGGAGCCGTTTACCTTACCACTGCTACATGCGATGTTGCAACCGCGACCTCCCAGACATGTCACTTCACTGCTGTATAAGCATACACAAACCGCATCACCGCCCTACACTCCACTTGCCCGGGCAGAATGGGACAGGGATCAAGAGACACCCCTCACTGAGGAGCAGTGGGAATTCAGTTGCAAACAGACAGAAACACTAACGGCTAGCAGCCGGGGATGACTTATCCATTATAAATTCCTGCACAGACTATACTATACTCCTGCTAAACTCCACAAATTCAAGCTCCGAGATGACGATAGATGCGCACGATGTGCAAGCGAAGGGGCAGATTTTTATCATATAGCATGGCATGAGGATTGATGGACGGGGAAGGGTGATGGATCCAGACTGTGTAGGGAAGAGAGGTAACCGTACATGTGTGGGCTAAATATCCCCTTGTTAATTCCTGAACGGGTGCCTACGTTAGTGGTAGTAACAGTCATATATCCCTCTGCACTAAGAGCTGAGCTGTGACGTAATTCAAGAATATCCGTCTTTTCTTTTATCGAGGCTGTGCTAGTTAAGGGGGTTGGGCTGTGGGGTGTTTCCTTATGTTATTTTGTATAGTATTCATTAGTTGTCCCTCCAATTGAAAGCTTACTGATTGCCCAATGACAACTCTGTGCTGTACAATTCGCGCATATACTGAAGATTCTTTTTAAAAAAAAACACTTAGAAAGTCAATAATGCTACGTGGTAAAAAAGGTTTGTCTTATATGCTCACAGCACAAAAAATATATTTTTCAAAATGATTCACTTGACAGGGCTGGCCCGAAGTGGTTGTAGGCGGCTTGCTGTGTACTTTTACATTGCCTATACTGCTACACCTGTTACTTCCTCGCGCTGCCGCCCGAACAGGGTTGTAGGCACCATGCCGTTCAACAGTACCTGCCTCTGATAAAGGTTTTTGAAACTCAAAAAAAAAAAGTATGACGCAGACTGTGAAAAAGAAGCCTGTCTTCCATCATCACAGGATCAAACAGTGTCACGCAGATCAGCCGAGATCCCACGAGCTCAGCGGGAGACCTTTCAGCTCCTCCTCTCGGACCATCACTGGGAGGAGCTGTGTTTTGGGGATCACCTTTTTCCGCAATTAGAGTGTCACGCATGAGTTCAAGCGGAGAGATGGCTCTGGAGTGAAGTGTGTCAGTGGACATCACTCAGTTGGGCCAATTTCAACGTGAAGAGTCAAGGTCTGGGTGGACACCCCAGGGGGCCATGGAGGGGATGGAGTGGGCTCTCTCTTCTCCAGTAGAGTCCGCCTGGGCTTGTCATACATACTCTGAGTGAACCTGGAGGCGGCCATGTTCTTTGTGCAGAGTAGTGTCACTGCTCCTGGTGATGTCTACAGAGCCCTCCTGGTGGTCTCAAGCTCCAGGGCAGTGTTGGTTTCTATTCACCAGTCTTCAGACATCTGACCCTGGGTTCTGCACCTCTAGAAAGAGGTCAAGGGGCGCCAAGTCACGTGCGGCACCGATACTCAGTCCTAGTTTTTACCCAGCAGAACTTTGAAAGTTAAGACTTCTTGGCTCATGGTTTTAATGGGAACAATGAAAGTGCAAGGCCCAGAATAAAACCTACGGTGCTTTAAAAACCCTGAAGGGGTTAAAGGTGCGGCAGAAGGAGGGGCCTTTGTGTCACTCAAAATGCAACAGTCTGTCCATCTGTAGCAGAGATTCCATATGCATTCTCCTCACATTTTTCATATTTCATGTTACCATCCTCACATTCTAGGCTTCTTTCCTGTATGCATGTGTAAATGTATGTCTATATATGTTGGAATTGATGAAGTATAGACACATCCAGGAATCAATGGAGAGCTAATGGCAATGGAGGGGGGACGTGAGGGGAAGTTTATTCCACATACAGGGTGATTCTCGTTACACTCCACCGCTCTCAGGTTTCCCAGCTCCATGCACGAGGAGCTCACCCAGTCCATGCACGAGGAGCTCACCCAGTCCATGCACGAGGAGCTCACCCAGTCCATGCACGAGGAGCTCACCCAGTCCATGCACGAGGAGCTCACCCAGTCCATGCTTTTCTTTTCATCAGGGGTTTGTATCCTGTTTACCTCATTATATACACCCAGGCCACGAGTCCCAGAATTGAAAGTACAAGCCTGGGCTGGGTGAGCGACTGACCCCTGGACCTGGGAAGCTTCGGAGCCCTCTCTAGGCGTTCATCGGGGCGGCTGTACATGTGATGGAAAGTACCAGCGCATCTCTGCAGGACAGCAACGCCCCTGGGGGTGAGGGTTGGAGCGAAGACTCGTCTTGCACCTCACTACCGACCCCGCACTCTCTAGCCTTGTTGTCTGTTTCCCGCCCTCTCCTCCCTGCACCCAGGGCCCCTCCTCTGGGTGTGGCAGGCGCCGCTTGACCCTTTGGTAAAAAAGAGGTGGCTGTGGGGCACATTTTGGAGCAAACCTTCCGCTCCCTTCCTCCCAGTGACGTCATTCTATATGAGGCTATCCTAAGGCCTATCTCCAGCCAGGCCCGGCCCCGGATGGGTAAGGACGCCCGATGCTCCGGAGAGAGAGGTCGATGTTGTAAATGTAGCCGCGTGAGAGAGAGCAGCGGAGAGAGCTCGTGAGCCGCCGCCAGAGCCCCTCCCGCGGGGCAGTGAAACCATGAAGCCTGTCCATGGAAACGAGGCAGACCCCGGGCCGCGGCAGGCGGTGCCAGCTGGTCTGAAGTGAGAGGGTCCGGGAGAGCTTTTAAAGCAAGAGTAGTGCGAGAGATGTGCTGCGATGATGATCTGAGGGCGGGTTAAGTGCAGCAGAAAGCGCTATGTGACATGGAGTGCTAGCTTGGCGCTTGTAAGACATGGATCGTCCAGTGTTTTACCAAAGTAAAAGTCTTCCCTGGCCCAGTGCTCTGGACTCCGCTAGAATTCTGCCTCCACATATGTGGGAAAGCAGGTCTCTGTGGCGCAATCGGTTAGCGCGTTCGGCTGTTAACCGAAAGGTTGGTGGTTCGAGCCCACCCAGGGACGCGCTCTTTTTTTTTCAATTTTTGCATTCCCTGCACGGCTCACTTCCCCTCTCTTACACCGCCACTGCCTGCACCCGCTGTCCTTCACCTCAGCTCTCAAATGCCAAAAATAAACACACCCACTCCTCTAGCCGGGTCTCGTTGCTCTGTGGACTAATGCATTCACTGGAGGGGCCTGTGTTTGACCTCATCCTCACAGGTTCAAATACCTACGAATACACTCACCCTATCATCCATCTGAGGACGATAAAATGAGTACCATTTAGTTGGGTAACAATAAACATCTGGGGGCAGATCTTCAAGCCCCGTGCGCCACTTTTGCGCTGCCGTTGCGTTTCTGTGACGCAGCGGCAGCGTAAAGCTAGCGCCATGCTGCGGGGGATTTACAACATGACGCATCTAGGGAGATGCATCACGTTGTAAAGCCCTGCGCCACATGAAACCTGCGTCAGGTTTCGCATGGGCGTACCGGCGCTGGGTGGGCGCTCGGGCGCAGGAACCCTCGGAAAAGTGCCTGAGTGAAATCTACAAGATTTCACTCGGTCACTTTTCCGACCTCGCTGAATCAAAACCTTGCGCCTGTTTGAAGCAGGCATAAGGTGTGACACACCATGTGGAAGATAGTCCAGGTTGGCACAGTGCTGGAGTTGCGTCGCATTCGCAACACAACTCCAGCACTGCGCCAACCTTACGCCGGCAGATGCGACACGCATCTGTTTATTCTTGCGCCATGATGCACCACATTGTAAATGCGTCACACATCTTTCCTGGCGCATCCCTGCTGATTTGCAGGGATGCCCCAGGAAACGTAAATCTGCCCCCTGTTATTCAGCGCCAAGATACCCTGTTTGGGGTGAACCTGCACTTTACAAATACACATATCATGTTACCTAGTGCCGGCCGAGCCAGACCTCAAGAAAGAACTTTTAAAGGACTAACAAACACAAGTCTTAAGAGTGTTTATTTAACGAAGGATCTAATGGACTTTCACACTGTGCTGTCTCTTGCCCTCTTTCAGAATACAATTTGGGGCAGATTTATGTCTGACTTGCGCCTCATTTACGCCGCCGATGCATCACTTTTGTGACGCAGCTGCGGCGCAAATCCTGCGCGATGGTGCGGGGTATTTACAACGTGACGCATCTGGGAGATGCGTCACGTTGTAAAGCCCTGCGCCACATGTAGGCGTTCCAGGGCAGGTGGGGGCGTTCCGGCGCAGGAACGCCTCCTAAAAGTGGCTGAGTGAAATCTACAAGATTTCACTCAGTCACTTTTAGGCCCATGCTGCGTCAAAACTCTGCGCCT
Organism: Triturus cristatus; assembly: GCF_964204655.1. NCBI lineage: Eukaryota > Metazoa > Chordata > Amphibia > Caudata > Salamandridae > Triturus > Triturus cristatus. The sequence continues at coordinate 723,129,698 of NC_140595.1, forward strand.
GCTTGAAGCAGGCGTAAGGATTGACGCAGCATTGTGAAGATAGGGCCCCCCAGAGCATTGCTGGAGCTGCGTCACGCTTGCGACGCAACTCCAGCAATGCGCCACTTTTACGGCACAGATGCGTGACGCATCTGTGCCGTTTTTGCCCCATGGTGCGCCGCATTATAAATGCGGCGCATCTATGGTGGCGGAGTTGGGGCGCAAAATAACTGGCGCATCCCTGCTGATATGCAGGGATGCGTCAGTTATTATAAATATGCCCCTTTATCTGCAATAGACTGTAGGACATGACATCATTAGAATGAGGTTCTATTTAATTGCTCTATGGGAGTTAAGAGGTGACTATATTTGCATAATAAACGCAACACATTCTGTAGGCTTGGCACAAAAGAAAATGATTTGTTCATTTGTATTTTATGTGTACTTATAGGGCACTATTAAACAAGATTGTGCTTGCCGTGAATAATTCCGGCAAAAGGGGTACACACCTGAAAGATTGAATAAAGTTACAAGGAAACTCTGAGAATGGACAGATTCTGTGTAGAACCATTACCTTTCTATGTGAAGTCATGAATGGCCTTCGTGCTGAATGTGTGGTGGATTTAAGTTTAGCATGTGAAATCTAAATTAATCGATCATGAATTTAGTCAGCTCGTATTATTTTTTGGTGATTTTTCTGATTCTAATGGTTTTGCTCATGTTCTTAAAGTACACTTACATTCAAATTCATCTAAAAAACAACTGGGCTCGGCTACTTGCAGTCGAGGGGGGGAGGGGGAGGCACCAACAAGACTGACCTTCTACCCCTGCTTCCCAGTCTGATGCAAGGCGCATTGCTGTACCACGACGGAAACCATGGGGGCAGATTTACAAGCCCCTTGCGCAACTTTGCATCATTTTTAACATGAGAAAATTGACGCAAAAGTGGCGCAAGGGGCTTGTAAATAAGCCCCCATGGCTCTGAGCATCTCCGCATCTCCCGTGCAAGAAAGCACTCTCACTCTGTATCTCAGTCCACGAGTAATGAGGGAAGCCCTCCGGAGTCCCCAGGGTGCACCATCACTCTTCGGTGGACTGTCCACGGCTCTAGCTGGACTGGTCATGCTGGAGCAGGGTTTTCTATTAAAAATTTATTGAAATTTAAACTCCAGTTTATGTTTATATGTCATAATTAAAATTACTGATAATTAATTATTAAGTATTAATTTTGTTAAAGTTTCTGACTGATCAACCTTACTAATGAAAGAATTACACGCAGGATTGCATTTATGTTGCTTTATTAAAACGTGAACTAAGTTGGTGAGCAAATTAATAAAATAAGTGTTGCTAAAGTGCTATTTGTTTTGTGTTTGCGCTTTAAAATAACGTGCTTTAATGCTTCATTATGTCGCAGATGGCTAGTTAATTACATACACATAAGGGTATTAGTGGGTATTAACACTGTATAATCATTACGATGTAGTAACGATGTTTTGTGTTTCTTTTAATTAAGATTGTCCATTCTGGCCTAGTAAAAGATGGCCGATATTTACAGCCTGCATTTGAGTTGCTGAAATACGAAGAGAGGCCTCGCTGAATATGGTTGGAAACCACCTGACCTCGGCCTCTGTCTGTATTGAAAGTTTCCGTGAGGACAGCAGCTCTGGGCTAGTTGCCAGATGTCACCAGTTATCCTTGGAAAAGAAAGAAAGCCACAATGAACTTTGATAAACTTGCGGTGGCTTCACTATGGTTCCGAGGAAGAGCATTCATGGATGTTTCTTTTTTTAGTTGAGCTTCCTTCTTCCGTGTTTTTATTTTTGTGATTTTCGAGAGCGGAGGTTTTTCTAAATGTTGCGAGTCAACATCCTTTCCTGCTCGCTCTGCTCAACGGCTCAACGGACGTTCATAGTTTGTTTGTAACTTTTGAAATGTTAGTTTCTCTATAAATATTGTTAGACTAGAGAGGGTCTAAGGCCACTTCTTCCCGAACCTATGCTCGTGAGGATCGACGCTGATTGAGAGGACGGCGACTCGGGAGACTTTACTGAGAGACCTGTCCTGACCTAAATGACACTTAGCTAGAATAGGTAACTATGAGAATAACGATTTTGCTATTGATTGACTTTCATTTGAACTAATTTAGATAAAATAACCTTTTGTTTGAATCACAGTGTCGGGTGGTTATTTCTTTGTCATTTATTGAATTTTCAAGTATGTTCTTATTGTTTAAATCATGACTCAAGACTGATCAATTAGGTCGCATTGACCTCAGTTTAGATGCAGATTGGTTTAGGAGTTCTCTCGTATATCCAGTGTGGATAGAGTAATAGAATGAATATTAGTGTGATGGGCCCTAGCGTATGATAAGTGTGTGTGCGTGTGACTGTGGAATTACTCTGTCCGTGGAAGTAGGGAGAATTTGTATGCTCTGATCTGCAGCAGTTTCCTGGTAGCAGAGGATGGTTTCGATTCATCGACAGCTGGGTTATGGACCCAGCACGCTTCCGCTACGCCACTCTGCTGCAGTTTCCTGGTAGCAGTATGATGGTTTTGATTATTGTCTTGATCTGATAGATTGCTTGTACATAGGCTTTGGATTTATTGATTTATTGATTGATGTTGATATATGTACTAACAGTATATGTAAAAGTCGTCGTGTTGAGTTCTATGTAGTGTGTACAGCTTCTGGAACGTGGGGAGCTGGTGACGGTTCCGTAGTAGGGCAGAGGGAAGTGAGTGCTGCTCTCGGGAAAGACGGGATTGTTGGCCCTGTACGTATGCAGGGAAAAGCGTGTGACAATTGAAGTTGCACGTCGCATTGTCTGGGTTCGGAATCAGTGACACCACCATGTGTTACTACTAGAGACATATTTTCTGTATAAGAGGAGTGTGTATGGTAGCGAAGGTTATCTGTGAAACTCTGGTCTTAAGTCCCAGGAATCCGTAAGGTTTGCCGTTAAAGCTTATCGCTGGAGAAGTAATAGGTATTCACTGAGCTTGTCTGAAGGACTAGGCAGAGGTAAGCGCTGCTTGGTTAACGTGTGTTATAATTCTGTAGTGGGACAGACTGTTTGCTGTTCTCGGGAAAGGCAGGATTCTGTGTGGATGTACTACATTTTCTGGTATGAAAGTGCGTGAATGTATGAGCATTTAGCTAATTATGAGACTCTTTGGAGCATTCCTAGAGGAAACAGTTATTGGATGCATGTTAGAAGGGCAGAGTAGAGGGAAGTGCTACTGTGTCAACGAAAGTAATAATTCCATAGTGGAGCAGTGGTAAGCGCTGTTCTAGAGAGAAGCGGGATTCTTGTGAGAAAGACTTTTCTTTACTATTCTATGGTTAGCGAAGCAGACAATGGAGACGTTTATATGTTGTAACTAATAGATTTTGTAGAATCTGAAACGAAGTCTACTGAGAAGGCTTTGTAAAGGAGGGGTAGGCAAGTGACAGGAGACAGAGTAGAAGCGACTGCAGCGACTACTGACGTCAGACAGACCGCGCTGTGATTGGGCAGAGGATTAGAACAGTGCTCGCGCTGTAATTGGTGTGTTGGTGTGAGCCGCGCAGGGATTGGAAGGAGTACAGGGTGACGTAGACGCTCCAGGATTGGTGGGTTGGTGTGAGTCGCGCTGTTATTGGACAAAAGATCGTACAGTTGCGGAAAGGACTAGAGGGTTGTGGTAAACGCGAAAATGTATTATCAAACGGAGGAAAAGAAAAATAAATCCTTGTTCGGTAAAATTAAAAGGTGGTTCGACAAGGATAAGGACATAATAACTAGAGAAGGTGAATTGTTACCTCCGACAAGAACTCCTGCATCCTTCATGGTTGCGAAATATGGGTATCATACCTGTATTTGGTTAGACAATTGGGCTAAGTACACTAAGGAGGATGGTGTTTTAGCGTTCCCGGAACATGGTTCATTTTATCTGGCCGTGTTGAGAAATTTACGGGAAAAGATGATGTGTCTAGAGCCTAGACCAAGGCCGACACAGTTTGAGGCATTGGTGGAATGGGAAGATGAGGTGCATGAACGAGAAAAGCAGAGGAGTGGAGGCAATAATAGCTTTATTTTTGGGAGGAAATATGATCGTGAAACTCCTCATGATCGAATGAGGAGATGGCGAGATGCTAGTATGTCAGAGGGATTATATCCTATGAGAACTGTGGAAGAAGCAGAAGGGAGGAAAGGTGCAGAAAAGGTACCTGATGCAGAATTGAGGAGGTATGGGGCTAATGATTATGAGGATGAAGTCATGGATGACATGATTTACAAAAGACCACCTCCATATAGACCAGAACCAGAAGTGAGAACACCAGTTGCTACTCCAATAAGAGATACTTTGCAGATCATTAAAACAGAAGTTGTGACACCTGATTTGAAAAGTGGTAGCTCTTTCACGGAAAGAGAGAGAGAGAGAGAGCGAGAGAGAGAGTCAGTGATTTTGTATTAGATTCCTCATGATGCTGAATGGTATACGGTGATTGATTTGTGTCATGCTTTCTTTTCAATTCCATTACATCATGATAGCCAGCCGATTTTTGCATTTCGGTTTGGACAGCGTATTTTGGCATGGTGTCGTATCCCACAGGGGTATACAGAGAGTCCATCAATATTCAATCGGTTGTTAAAAAAGTCTTTGGAAAGTTTGATCATGCCTGAGAGTTCAGTACTAGTACAGTATATCGATGACCTACTTGTGGCATCAAAGACACGTGAATCTTGTGAAGTAGATACCATAGCTTTACTGAATCATCTGGCAGATGGAGGGTTAAAGGTATCTCCGGCCAAATTGCAGTTTTGCAAGAAAGAAGTGCATTATCTTGGACATAATATTGAAAAGGGTCTGAGAAAAGTGACCAATGACAGGATCAAAATTATCAGAGGAATGAGAGCCCCAATGACCCAGAGAGAAGTGAGGATGTTTCTGGGAATGGTGGGTTATTGTCGTCAGTGGATAAGTAATTTCTCCCTGATAGCAAAGCCATTGATTAAATTGACCAAAAGTGAAGTGAAAGACCCCTTGGAACTGAATGCAGAACAAATGGCAGCATTTGAAGAGTTGAAAAGCAGAATGTGTGAAGCTCCTGCTTTGGGAATGCCAGACTATGAGAAGGAGTTTGAGTTGTACTGTAGTGAGAGAAATGGATGTGCACTTTCAGTGTTGATTCAGAAACATGGACAACTGAGAAGGCCAATTGCGTATTTCTCATCAACACTTGACCAAGTAGCTGTGGGTTTGCCAGGTTGCCTGAAAGCAGTAGCTGCTACATGCAGAAGCTTGGAACAGAGTGAGGGCATAATAATGGGATATCCTGTACGGGTATTCGTACCTCATGATGTGGCAATTCTGTTGACAAGAAGTAGGACTCAATATATGTCACATAGTCGGCTGACTAAATATGAGAAAATCATTCTGGGAGCATCAAATGTGACTCTTGAGAGATGTGTGAATGTGAATCCAGCAACACTCTTGCCAGATGCTGAAAATGTGAGTGTGAGAGATGATGTTGATCATGATTGCTTGGATGTGCTTGATTACTGTACAAAACCTAGACCAGACATAAGAGATCTGCCACTACCTGAGAGTGATCATGTGTTGTTTGTGGATGGATCATGTCTGAGAACTGATGATGGTGTGCTGAGTGCAGCATATGCGGTGTGCAAGGTTTCAGAGGTTATGGAAGCTTCGTCTTTGAAAGGAGTAAGGTCTGCTCAAGTGGCTGAATTGGTGGCATTGATGAAAGCTTGCAAGATTGGGAAGAATTTGAGAGTGACTGTGATGACTGATAGTCAGTATGGATTTGGAGTGGTTCATGATTTTGGCCAACTTTGGCTACAGAGAGGTTTCTTGCCGTCGAGTGGGACTCCAATAAAGAATGCTGAGGTGATTGGAAAGTTGCTTGAGGCGATACAGCTGCCTAAAGAACTAGCAGTTGTGAAATGTGCTGCTCATGGACAAGGAGAGGATTTTGTTACTCTTGGTAATCGTTTTGCAAATTACATAGCACAGTATTGTGCAAAGAACGATCATTCGATTAACAAGGGACGAGAAAAAGAAATGTCTTTTTGTTCTGTGATGTTTACTAATGTCCTGGAAACATGGGATGAGGTGAAACAGTTGCAGGATGAAGCGGGAGATGAGGAAATGAGGGATTGGATCAAGGCAGGTTGTGCTCCAAGAGAGAAAGATCATGTTTGGATCTATAGAGATGGAAGACCAGTCATGCCTAATTCGATGCTATCAACAATGGCAAGAATGTATCATGGCCAGGGACATCTGGGGAGGGACGCTATGATTAGGTCCTTTAAACAAACCTGGTACAATGCAAAGTTCAGGCTGATTGCAGAGAGCATCTGTCAGAGATGTTTGATTTGTCAGCAGTTCAATACTGGAAAAAAGACAGTGGTGAGCCTAGGGACAATAGGCAGAGAAGGAGGTCCTTTTACCAGAATGCAAAAAGATTTCATTGAAATGCCTCAGGTCAATAGATTGAGGTATGTTTTAGTGGTAGTCTGTTTGTTCTCAAGATGGGTAGAAGCTTATCCGACTAGAAGAAATGATGGAATAACAGTGGCAAAGTTACTGCTAAGAGAGTTGATTCCTAGGTACGGGTTCCCAGTGACAATTGAGTCAGACAGAGGGGGACACTTCTACAATGAGCTGATGGGTTTGATTTGTGAAGCATTGAGCATACAGCAGAAGCTACATTGTGCATACAGGCCAGAGGCTTCTGGTGTTGTTGAACAGATGAATGGCACAATCAAGAACAGAATTGGTAAGATGTGTTTAGCCACTGGAATGAAATGGCCTGATGTCTTGCCTCTTGTGCTAATGACTATTAGGTCTACTCCAGGTAGAACTACAGGGTTGAGTCCACATGAAATATTGATGGGACGAGCAATGAGACATGCACTCGTGCCTGTCAACAAATTGATGACAATAACTGATGACATGATTTTGTATTACTGTAAAGGCCTGGCTGACGCAGTTCATTCTGTGTTTCACCAGGTTGGAGGAGACGCCACCACACTTGAAAAGAAGCAAGCCCAAGATCTGAGTCCAGGGGACTGGGTGAGGATAAAGGTGCACAGAAGAAGAAATTGCTTGGTTCCAAGGTGGGGAAGGCCAAGACAAGTCGTTCTGACTACGACAACTGCAGTAAAGTGTGCTGGTGTGAAGAACTGGGTTCATGCAAGTCATACTCTGAGAGTTCCAAATCCAAAGGATGGGACTGGGAAGGAGTATTTTGAAGAGTCAGATTCCAGTGATGATCCAGACACTGAGACAGTGAGAAGAAAAAAGAATCCTGAAAGGGGGAAGAGTTGGAAAGAGAGTCAGGTGATTCTTTTTTCTTACCAAGAGAAGCTTTAAGAGAAACATTGAGAGCTTCAGAGGAGAGTTCAGATTCTGTAAGAGTGCCTGAAGTTGTTCCAACAAGCAGTGGAGGAAATAAAGGAGGAAAAAGGAGAGAAAAGAGCAATTCCACAGAGACTACACCTGAATCAGATGAAGAGGTTGAAGATCCACCTGAGATTATTTCTGAAGAAGTAGAGTCAGAAGAAGATAGAGAGGGACAGATTGCGGAAGACCCCCGAGGAGGTGTAGGGAACATTCCTGATAAGCTAGGTGAAGGGACAAGTAGACAGCAAGAAGATTGCGTGTCGGAGACCCGAGGAGGGACAGTAGCACGGAAATCTCAATCGGTGGGGAAGAAGTCTGTGGAGCAAAAGAGAATTGTTGAGGAACAGGAGGCAAATGAGACAGAATCGGATGAGAGTGAGAATGGAAAATCAGAGGGTCGAGTTCTGAGAAAGAGAACTTGGATCGGAGAAAGAATTAATAAAGAAGTGAGACCAAAAAGGAGTGTAAGAGGAGATCTTTGGCCTAACAAGATAAAGAGGCTAAGGTACAGACTGACACGAGCAAGTGCAAGTTCAAGTCCGTCAAAAGCTGAACAGGTGAACGAGGTGTCGAGTCAGAATCGAGCAAAGGGTGAGAAACAAAAAGAATCTAAAGAACCAGAGGAGATCAAGAGAATCAGAAAACCTAACCAGATGTATAGGTCACCGGAATGGACGTATGTGGCACTTTCTGAAGAAGAAGAGGCAGAAAGTCAAGGAAATCCAGAGGGGACCTTACGAGAAGTGGTTGAGGAGGAGAAAACTGTTGGAATCCTGAAAGTTATCTTGACTGACATTGGAGAAGAGTCAGATGCTCAGGATATTGAAGATCTGATACAATTTGATGTTGCTGAAGAAGAAGTAAAAAGTGATGAAAATCCAAATTGAGTGAATTTAAGGAGTCACTTGGAGGAAAGTGAAAAGAAGAAATCTAAAACTAGCAGATTGAAATAATCTAGTGTTCTAGTGTTTCCGGTAGTAAAAGAGGCTAAGTCAAAAGACACTGCCAAAGTAGTAATATGGCTAACACAGAAAATAATAAAAGTAGATGTACCTTCTTGAAAAGATGGTGTAGAATGTGCTGCTGCTGTACAGGATTATTAATGCTATTATGGAGTGTACTTGCTTTATTAGTTACCTTTAGGGTTGCAATAGACACTTTTGGAATACATACTGAGAATATGACTAACATAAGGAAGAGTTCACAGAAAGTAGTGCCAACTAGAATTAGTAACATTTACATACATAAAGATAGATCGATTAATGATTTTTCTAGCAATGTTTTTTCAAAGTTGTTGTACGAATACGTAAAGACAATGGAAGTAAGGGATTGCTACGTCTGTATGCAATTGCCTGCATCCGTTTCAGAAGGTGTTACTTATCATCATCTTCCAGCTACGTATGGGATTTCATGCAGTGTGCTAAGTAGTGTTTTTTATTTGTTAGGGAAAATAGATTATGAGATGTCTAACAAAGATAACATTTTTGGGCAATTAGCTATGAATAAGAAACTAAATCCTGCTAAAGAAGCTAACATTTTTGGTGAGATTTTTATTGAAACAGAAGAATTAACATTAGATTATATTTTTAGAAACAATTTAACTTGTAGTTTGAAGGAAGAAGAAAAGGCTTTCCTGGATATGGTAGAGAAAAGGAGAGTGAGCATGCATGAAAAGGCAGGCGAATTTAAGATGAGTGAGACAGTGTGGGACATTGAGATGGGAAAGGAGTTGAAGAATGGGGCCAGTCCAACTTTGGCTTTAGATGCACCACAGAAGGGTAAACTATGCATTACCAGAAGGAAATCCCAATATGATAATTATTTTGTTGAGACTAGTGAGTGTCATGATACATACTTTATTGCAACAGGATGGGGATTCAGATGAAGAGGTTGAAGATCCACCTGAGATTATTTCTGAAGAAGTAGAGTCAGAAGAAGATAGAGAGGGACAGATTGCGGAAGACCCCCGAGGAGGTGTAGGGAACATTCCTGATAAGCTAGGTGAAGGGACAAGTAGACAGCAAGAAGATTGCGTGTCGGAGACCCGAGGAGGGACAGTAGCACGGAAATCTCAATCGGTGGGGAAGAAGTCTGTGGAGCAAAAGAGAATTGTTGAGGAACAGGAGGCAAATGAGACAGAATCGGATGAGAGTGAGAATGGAAAATCAGAGGGTCGAGTTCTGAGAAAGAGAACTTGGATCGGAGAAAGAATTAATAAAGAAGTGAGACCAAAAAGGAGTGTAAGAGGAGATCTTTGGCCTAACAAGATAAAGAGGCTAAGGTACAGACTGACACGAGCAAGTGCAAGTTCAAGTCCGTCAAAAGCTGAACAGGTGAACGAGGTGTCGAGTCAGAATCGAGCAAAGGGTGAGAAACAAAAAGAATCTAAAGAACCAGAGGAGATCAAGAGAATCAGAAAACCTAACCAGATGTATAGGTCACCGGAATGGACGTATGTGGCACTTTCTGAAGAAGAAGAGGCAGAAAGTCAAGGAAATCCAGAGGGGACCTTACGAGAAGTGGTTGAGGAGGAGAAAACTGTTGGAATCCTGAAAGTTATCTTGACTGACATTGGAGAAGAGTCAGATGCTCAGGATATTGAAGATCTGATACAATTTGATGTTGCTGAAGAAGAAGTAAAAAGTGATGAAAATCCAAATTGAGTGAATTTAAGGAGTCACTTGGAGGAAAGTGAAAAGAAGAAATCTAAAACTAGCAGATTGAAATAATCTAGTGTTCTAGTGTTTCCGGTAGTAAAAGAGGCTAAGTCAAAAGACACTGCCAAAGTAGTAATATGGCTAACACAGAAAATAATAAAAGTAGATGTACCTTCTTGAAAAGATGGTGTAGAATGTGCTGCTGCTGTACAGGATTATTAATGCTATTATGGAGTGTACTTGCTTTATTAGTTACCTTTAGGGTTGCAATAGACACTTTTGGAATACATACTGAGAATATGACTAACATAAGGAAGAGTTCACAGAAAGTAGTGCCAACTAGAATTAGTAACATTTACATACATAAAGATAGATCGATTAATGATTTTTCTAGCAATGTTTTTTCAAAGTTGTTGTACGAATACGTAAAGACAATGGAAGTAAGGGATTGCTACGTCTGTATGCAATTGCCTGCATCCGTTTCAGAAGGTGTTACTTATCATCATCTTCCAGCTACGTATGGGATTTCATGCAGTGTGCTAAGTAGTGTTTTTTATTTGTTAGGGAAAATAGATTATGAGATGTCTAACAAAGATAACATTTTTGGGCAATTAGCTATGAATAAGAAACTAAATCCTGCTAAAGAAGCTAACATTTTTGGTGAGATTTTTATTGAAACAGAAGAATTAACATTAGATTATATTTTTAGAAACAATTTAACTTGTAGTTTGAAGGAAGAAGAAAAGGCTTTCCTGGATATGGTAGAGAAAAGGAGAGTGAGCATGCATGAAAAGGCAGGCGAATTTAAGATGAGTGAGACAGTGTGGGACATTGAGATGGGAAAGGAGTTGAAGAATGGGGCCAGTCCAACTTTGGCTTTAGATGCACCACAGAAGGGTAAACTATGCATTACCAGAAGGAAATCCCAATATGATAATTATTTTGTTGAGACTAGTGAGTGTCATGATACATACTTTATTGCAACAGGATGGGGATTCAAGGGAGGAGAAGATCCAGTTTTCCCAGGAGTGTATTATATTTGTGGGAATAAGGCTTATTACAGGTTGCCTGACCATTGGTATGGCACGTGTTATGTTGGCCTGGTCTTTCCAAAGATTTTTCATATAGATAAGATAGAAGATGTAGAACAAATTAATTTACTAACACGCTTTAAGAGAGAAACTTGGTCAGAAATTGTAGGAGATATTTTTGGAGCTTTAATTCCAGCAGTGGGAATTTCAGTAAATGCATATGGAATTCGGAAGCTCTCAACAGTGGTGGATCGCTTATCGACAAGCACCGCTGGAGGGTTTCTTTTGGTAAATACGGAGATGGTTGCCGTACGCGCCATGTCTATGCAAAATCGACTTGCCCTTGATATTCTATTGGCCAAAGAGGGTGGAGTCTGTGGAATGCTGAAGGTTCAACATTGTTGCACTTACATTCCTGACGAAAGCAAAGATCTAAAGATCTATATCAAGAATATTACTGATTTGCATGAAGAATTAGTACCACTGGAAGCTGAAAGTATCTGGACTAAAATGGCTAATAAGATGATTGCTGTTAAGAACTTTATAGCTAAAATAGGTAGTACCATATTTGGTAGAATATTGTTTCCTTTAACATGTGTGATTGTTGCTTTATTGATACTTAGATTAGGGTGTTTGTGTTGTAAAAACAGGGGAGGGAAAAAGAAAATTATGAGAGAAAATTCTGAAAAGAAACAAAAGAGGTCAAAGAGAGACCCACAAGAAATAGAATTAGAAGAATTTAGGGAGAGTGTGTACCTGGATTGAAGAGGGATGATGAAAGAGAGTCCGGTGTGTAATGATGATTATGAAAGACATTTCGATTTCTCCTAAAATGTTTTTTTGTGGTGATAATATATCACCAAAGGGGGGATTGCTGGAGCAGGGTTTTCTATTGAAAATTTATTGAAATTTAAACTCCAGTTTATGTTTATATGTCATAATTAAAATTACTGATAATTAATTATTAAGTATTAATTGTGTTAAAGTTTCTGACTAATCAACCTTACTAATGAAAGAATTACACGCGGGATTGCTTTTATGTTGCTTTATTAAAATGTGAACTAAGTTGGTGAGCAAATTAATAAAATAAGTGTTGCTAAAGTGCTATTTGTTTCGTGTTTGCGCTTTAAAATAACGTGCTTTAATGCTTCATTATGTCGCAGATGGCTAGTTAATTACATACACATGAGGGTATTAGTGGGTATTAACACTGTATAATAATTACGATGTAGTAACGTTGTTTTGTGTTTCTTTTAATTAAGATTGTCCATTCTGGCCTAGTAAAAGATGGCCGATATTTACAGCCTGCATTTGAGTTGCTGAAATACGAAGAGAGGCCTCGCTGAATATGGTTGGAAACCACCTGACCTCGGCCTCTGTCTGCATTGAAAGTTTCCGTGAGGACAGCAGCTCTGTGCTAGTTGCCAGATGTCACCAGTTATCCTTGGAAAAGAAAGAAAGCCACAATGAACTTTGATAAACTTGCGGTGGCTTCACTATGGTTCCGAGGAAGAGCATTCATGGATGTTTCTTTTTTTAGTTGAGCTTCCTTCTTCCGTGTTTTTATTTTTGTGATTTTCGAGACCGGAGGTTTTTCTAAATGTTGCGAGTCAACATCCTTTCCTGCTCGCTCTGCTCAACGGCTCAACGGACGTTCATAGTTTGTTTGTAACTTTTGAAATGTTAGTTTCCCTATAAATATTGTTAGACTAGAGAGGGTCTAAGGCCACTTCTTCCCGAACCTATGCTCGTGAGGATCGACGCTGATTGAGAGGACGGCGACTCGGGAGACTTTACTGAGAGACCTGTCCTGACCTAAATGACACTTAGCTAGAATAGGTAACTATGAGAATAATGATTTTGCTATTGATTGACTTTCGTTTGAACTAATTTAGATAAAATAACCTTTTGTTTGAATCACAGTGTCGGGTGGTTATTTCTTTGTCATTTATTGAATTTTCAAGTATGTTCTTATTGTTTAAATCATGACTCAAGACTGATCAATTAGGTCGCATTGACCTCAGTTTAGATGCAGATTGGTTTAGGAGTTCTCTCGTATATCCAGTGTGGATAGAGTAATAGAATGAATATTAGTGTGATGGGCCCTAGCGTATGATAAGTGTGTGTGCGTGTGACTGTGGAATTACTCTGTCCGTGGAAGTAGGGAGAATTTGTATGCTCTGATCTGCAGCAGTCACAGCAGACGTGGGGTGAATCCCCAGTGGGTAGAGGGCCTGGAGGTGCTTTTTGCACTGAAAGGGCTGATGATGCGCAGTCCTCTCCAACAGCAAAAAGATTTGGGAAATTGACTTTATATTTCCGTGCAGTCATATCCGGGATTCGCAGCTGCAACAAATAATAGTTCTTGATATGGTGGCAGAGCCTGAATTATTTTAATATTTCACGATTCTTTCCAGAACTGCCTGTAAGCACTTTTCTTTTTCTTTGCCACCAGTGTGTTAGACACCAGCACATACCTGCAGGTGGAGAGCTCTAAGACAAAGCGATAATAATGCAATCTAAGTCACCCCCCTCTCTCTTACATCATTCCCTCCTCGTCTCCTTGATTCTGTGTCCTCTCAATTCCTGCTCCTCTCCCCACGCGCTTTCCATCTGAGTCACAGTAAGAGCTGCTTTCCTCGCCCAGTGGCTGTTTGTAAGAGAAGGGTCCCGCACTATGGGGGCATATTTACAAGGTGGCGATAAAAAATTATCGCCGCTTTTGCGGCCGTCTTCGGCCGAAAAGCGGCGATAATTTTATCGCCTAATTAGCAAGGCCACGCTAACGCGTGAAACCTTGCTTTAGCGTTGGGATTCCTAACGCCCAGATTTGCATCTCTAATGAGATGCAAAGTGGCCGTTCCTGACCTAACATGACAGGAGAAATGTCGTTAAGCGACATTTCTCCCTTCATCAAGCCCCACGCTATGAAGCATAGCGTCAGGAAAAGTAGCAATAACCCCTGTTATCGCTACTTTCCTTACGGCTGCTTCTGGACTGACTTAGCCATGATATCCTATGGAAGGTGGATATCATGGCTAAGTTTGCGAGTCCCTATCAGCAAGCTAACGCCACACTACGTGAGAATATCGCTGGGTTTCCAGCGATAATCTCACGTTAGGCAGTTAGCGTGAGGATTTTCATCGCTGAGGAGATAAGCGTTGCTAATAGCACGCTATCTCAGCGATAAAAATCCACGTTACCCGGCGATAATTATCCTCACGCTAAGAGCACTGAGTGAAAATTACCGCCGGTTGTTGCTGATAAGCCCCAATGTTAGTACTGTGGGGAGATGAATAATTTGCTATTAAAAACATACATAGTAATATTACATTTTACCTTTAGTTAAGAAAAACATGTGCTGCATTGGCCGGGAATCGACCCCGGGTCAACTGCTTGAAAGGCAGCTATGCTCACCACTATACCACCAACGCTTGATAGAAATGCTGTTTTCTGCATTCTTTTTATCGATGGGCATGAGAGTGCTACACTCTCGCAGGGTAATATTCCTTAAGTTAAAGGCACCATTTCCGCACAGACATTATCACTCTAATGACCTTTCTTAGACCCCCAGTCTGGCCGCTTCTAGCAGCCCCTCCTCAGGCGGGGCAGCGTTGACTGGAGCCCTCATCTTTACAAAGCAGAAACAAGTGGCACCATTCACCCCGACCCCGACCCCGCAGATGCCCGGATGCTGACTTCGGCTTCAATCCTGGTCTAGCAGTAGCCTTAGTATCATGAGCCCCAATGGGCCTCCGGGCACTGGTGCCACTGCACATGCTGCACAGATGCAAGCTACGCCCATGCGCCCTGGAACTGTGGATTCGAGCTGTCTCGAGGGGCGGGTACGTGCCACCTGCAGGGCATAGATCGTGGGGTTCTCTAAGGGATTGTCCGCTCCAGACATTCAGTTCTAAGAGAAGTGATGGCGGACACGTGCTGCCCCCCCACCCCCCACCCCCATCACTGCAAGAATGTCCACAATGAATTAGAAAAGAGAGGGCACAGAAGGGGTGTCTGCAGAAGAGCCGGAAAGAGGTCAACCTTCTGTGTATGGAAGTGCAAAGGGGCTCCAAACTCACCACTGTGTGTGAGAGCATCACAAGGGCACAGGGAGAAGGGACACCAAACTCACCACTGTGAGTCAGGGCATCACGAGGACACAGGGGACAAGGGACACCAGATTCACCACTGTGGTATCACAGGGGCACTGGGAGAAGGGACACTCAACTCACCACTGTATGTCAGGGCATCACAAGGGCATGAGAAAAAGGGACACCAAACTCACCACTGTGGTGTGCAAAGGCATCACAAGGGCACATGGAGAAGGGACAACACACTCACCATTGTATTTAAGTGATGACACGGGCCTATCGGAGGCAGAATGTAGCAAAATCCTTCTGAGGCGACGTGGGTCCCCATATCGACGTCACGCGCTGGACGGAACCAGACGGGACCTGAGCCGTGGAGGCTACGGGCAGCTGTGACTCATCTCCCATTCTATGGGGTGGCCTTTAATGCACCCCTTCTCGTTAGGGGTTTTTGAGGCGGTGAAACAAATCACTGGGGTTCAGTTGCCAGAGACCCCATAATGCACCCTACTTGGGTGGATGCTGAATACACATGGGGTGGGGGGGATAAAAGAATGGTGGAGGACGATAAATACACACTAATTAATGGCCAAACCCACTAACTAAATGGTGACCGGTCATGGTGCCACATTGGAAGGTTGGTACCACCAAGTGTTGTATGTTCCGAGGATGGGAAACCTCACTCATCCAGTCAAGGGTGTGGATGAGGTATTTCCACCAGCGTAGGCCCTGCTCCTGGCATTATTTTGCAAAAGTCCACAGAGGGCTCACATGCCCAGGGGCACCACGACTGCTACTACTGTAGCCTACTGCATGAAGGAGAGATGGAATTCAAGGAAGGGGCGGCTGAGCTTTGGACAATTCATTATGACCACCACAAAGGGGTCGATTTATGAGAAGAACCATTTCAGTGGCTTGTCTCTGGTGAGGAGAAAGGGGGTGGTGGTGGTGGTGGAGGGGGGTGGAGAATATTTCCCTTCATGTCTGCTAATTTTTCAATGTTACTGTTAAGTAAAGTCAATAAGATGATCAACCACAGCAACAAAAACCGAACGCTAGCGACATGGGGTGTACACGCGCTCTATAAATGTTTATTAACATATCATAACCCTGCATGAATGAAAATAAGCAACATAGTCAAACGACACGTGTCTAACCCTGCAAGCCTCCATGCCATGATTCACCATAGAATCCAACCAAACCCTCTACCCTCACCCATCAACAGTATGCTACTCACTAACACAACCTCACCTGAAGCAAGTCCTGACCAGCATACTCATTCAGGTGCACTGATATGTGTAGTGACCGACAACACCTGCTGAAGGTCACTTCCCCCTAAAACCTGGCCGAAACAAATGCAGAGCTACATAGGCACACTCACCAGCAAACATCGGCATTTAAATCTTCTATAATCTCCTCATCCTCCCAATGAATCATTAATCTACTCTTACTCACAGTGAAGTACACATCCTAAAACAAACAAGTTCTACACAGTTAATCTCTAACATCGTCTTAATCCCATCACACAGGTTATGGTCATCCACAAAGGCATCATACCAATGAAAAGTGTCCCAGACTGAACACCTTTACCTACAATGCATCAAGGAATGCACGACCTTCCTTCCAGTCAGACTGACTGATAGACCATCATATTGTAACCCCTCATTCTGAGGTGGACTCATTGAGTCAGTAGCACATATTCAAAATTGCTGGCTCGTCATATTACTAGATTTGGTGTGACCAGCCAAACCCCTAAACATAAAGACATAATCTCACAATTAGAACAAGCAGGGAAATGATCAATAACCTCAGCAGCTCTCCATGCCACTGGAGTCAAGCTAGCCTGGCTGATGAGGGGTGATTCCCCATGTGGTGTGGCAGGTATGGCAGGCCCCAGGGCAGAGGGTTACACAGGCCGCTGGGCTATCTCTATAATGAGGGCACGCATACTCAATTGTTACCTCTGGGCCAAGACCCCGAGCGGTCTTGAGCCCTTTTGTTTATACCCTCGGGCGAGCCCGCCCTCAGGGTGCATGGGTGCGTGTCCAGCGTGAGTGAACGGGCCGGTTGGCTCCATCACTACATCCCTCCAATCTTTCAGACACATGAATCCTTGCGGGTAAGTCTTTAGTCTTTCTTCACGCACCATGCAAACTCTCTTAGTTTTTGACTAGGGGCTGGGTTCGGCCGGAGACCATTCTTCTGGCTCTGGGGTTTCTCCGAGATTTCCAACCCTTCCGACTCTTTTCCTCTCTCTTGGAACCCAACTCCTTGGCTCTGTGATTCTTCTGCTGCTTCCGTCTCTCCTTCGGATGGGTGTTGAGTGCACTCTGCGTTGTCGGGTATGTCGCTCATGGGAATGGCACCCTCTCCATCTACTGAACCCCTTCTGATCTGTTCAGTTGTTGTCATACCCTCTCTGACCTTTCTGAACCAGGAGGTATTCCTCGTGACCACTCAGGTTCCCCTCATGGCCGACACCATCGTGCCGTGGACATTGACAACTTCCCACACTTCTGGCTCATACAGGGTGCGATACTTCCAGTTCGGGTGACGATCCCTTACCACGACATGGCCTCCGACGTGTATGCTCATGGATCGAGCTCTTCGAGCCTGGCTCGCCTTGTCATTGGATGCTCTCCTCCGTTCTTGGGCTGCCCCCTGATCCAGCGTGGGTGGACTCCATGAACCATCCGCCGGGACGCAGTCTCTTGGTGCTTTCTTGAATACAAGGTGGGCTGGGGTGCACTGAGTAATGCAGTGAGGGGCATGGCGATAGGAACTGCGAGAGGCATTGTTCGACATTTTCTCCCTTCTCGACCCCTATCCTGAGAGCTTGGTTCATGGTGCGCATGAACCGCTCCACCTCTCCGTTCACCTGGGGCCATAGTGGCGTGATCTTCCTGTGTCGGATGCCTCTGGAGGCCAGGTAATCTTGGAAGTCTCTGCCTTGGAACGGTGGCCCATTGTCCGATTTAATCTCTTCAGGTAGTCCCATCATGGCAAAAACACGCTCCAGCGCCGTCCTGACGTGGTGAAATGCTGTCGACGATACCACCTCCACCACCAGGAACTTGGAGTGGGAATCGACCAGTACCATCGTGTTCCGCCCGTCTGGGAAGGATCCAAAGTCGATGCTTACTTTGGACTATGGCTCGAGGTACGGGTCCTCCGTGATCACCGGATGTGTAGCAGGGTCACTTCCCATGATGTTGCAGGAGTAACAGGATCGCACCATTTCTTCGACAGCTGCATCCATTCCCGGGAACCAGACTTTGCTTCTCAGTCTGGCTTTGGTTTTCGAGATGCCTTGATGGCCTTGGTGGGCCAGATGGACTACTTCCTTCTGCAGATTCCTTGAAATGACAAGTTTAGTTCCTCGCAAGACTACTCCATAGAGGCCCACGCTGAGTTCATTTCGCACCCTCCACACGTGTTGTCGGAAAAGTTGTTCTTCTGCCGTGAGGGAACTAACTCCGTCCAGAAAGTGATGCCAGTTCCGGTATGTCAGCGTGGTCTTGACCATGATGAGGCACTCATCTACCTCTGTCGCTTTTCCGATGTCTTTGAGCGTGAGGGTGACAGGACATGCTTCGAGAGAGACCATCTGAATGAACTCCTCTGTGCCTTCTTCATCAGTGAGCGCAGGCGATGATTGTGCCATGCCGGGGTGACGCGACAAGAAGTGAGCAGGGTTGTCATGTCAAAGCTCTACGCCTGCAACTGCACTGCTCACCTTTCGATACGGGGGGGAGCAAATCGGGAAGTGCCAGCAAAGAGCGGGACAAGCGGTTTGTGGTCGGTGACCACCCGGAATTCCTGTCCATAAAGGTACAAATGGAAGTGCTGACACGCCCACTTGATGGCCAGGGCTTCGCGCTCGATTTGGACGTACCTCATCTCTGTGGCAGTCAACGCCCGGCTAGCATACGCAGTTGAGACCCATTCATTGGACTCTGTCTCCTGCATTAGGACTGCCCCCAGTCCAACCAGCTGGCATCCACTACGACATCCGTGCGCCAAGTGTGATGAAAGTACACCATGACCCGATCATCAATGATAGCCTCCTTGACGGCCTGGAATGCTAAGTCCTCCTTCGCGGACCAGACCCACGGCTGGCCAGACTTTGTGAATGTACGGAGTGGCTCAGACAAGGACGTCAGATTGGGGATGAAGCGACCACAATAAGTGGCCATTCCCAGGAAGCTTCGGACCTCAGTGGCTGATGTTGGCCATGGGGCAGAGCGGATGGCCTCCGCTTTCTTCGGGTCAACTCGCAATCCGTCCCTCGAGAAGACATACCCAAAGAAGTCTACTGAGTCTCGGTAGAACGAGCACTTGGCCCTGTGGAGGGTGAGTCCATTGTCCGCGAGCCGTTGCAAGGTGGCGCGGAGGTGTATGTGGTGTTCCTCTAGCATCTTGGAAAACACTAGGATGTCATCGCTCAGGTTTATTACACCTTGTAGTCCTGTGAGGGTTTCCCGTATTGCGTTCTGGAATACCTCCGCCGCCGAGGAGATGCCAAAGCTCAGCCTCTTGTATCGCCGTAGGCCGACGTGAGTGGAAAACATCATGATGTTCCTACTGTCCGGGTGGAGTTCCAGCTGATGATACCCTGTGTTTGAGGTCCAATTTGGTGAACCACTTGGCGCCGTTTAGGTCAGCGATGATGTCATCCATCGTGGGTGTAAGGTGTCGTTCCCGCTTCACGGCTCTGTTTGGCAGGCGCATGTCAACGCAGAGCCAGATGGCTCCCGGCTGCTTCGGGGCTATGACGAGGGGGGACACCCACGGTGTTGGCCCTGATACCTTCTCGATTACCCCTAAGTCCTCCAGCTTTTTCAGTTCTTCCTCCACTTGCGGCCGCAGGTGGAACAGCACTCTCCTGTACGCAGCGCCATGGGCCGGACCGTCGGATCGATATGCAATTTGAACATCTTCCCTTTCAAACACCCAAGGCCGTCGAAGAGCATAGGAAAGTCCCTTAACATATCTCGAGCATGCAGATTGTGCACTTGGTTCGCAAAGAACACCAGCTCCAGATCTGCTGTGTGACAGCTAAGGAGCGTGCCTCGTCGTCCTTTCATGACATGAAATTTCATGGTCATGTGATGACCCTCGCTGGCGATCTCAACCTCCATGACTCCTCGTAGTGGGAGTGGCTCGTCGCTGTCATACGTGTATATCCTGGCCTTGGACGGCAGGAGTGCCGGGCGGGGTGACAGTTTGTCATATTGCTCGCTGTCCATCACGTTCACTGACGCCCCAGTATCTACGAGAAGACAAAATAACAATATCTCAACCGGTATCAATCTGAAGGACAAATAGACATGTATGTATAAAACATTACGTGAAAAGAAAACGGGAGACTCTGGAATGTTTTTAGAATGTGCACATTGCATCATATAATTGTGGACGAAAATTCAAGAATCAGGAAGATACAGTTGTAGCAGCACTGTAGGCAAATTAAATGCGAAAACAACCCGAATTGAACTTGGCGCTCGTAATGCGTAGGTGACACAGAAGTCACTTGCGTCGCTTTCTTTGTTTTATACATACATGTCTATTTGTCCTTCAGATTGATACCAGTTGAGATATTGCTATTTTGTCTTCATGTACCTACCCTAATCTCAACATGGTTTATGGGTTATACTCCTGTGGTTTGTTACAAAACCAGTATCTATGAGGGCACTCACAGGGGATCCTGCAATGGTGATGTTGCACATGGGCGGTGGGCGGCACTTTGTTCCTTCCCCGCCGACGAAGGATACAAAGTAGACGTCTGGCGGGGTGTTGTCTCTCTGGCTGATCGGGTTTTCGAGCGTGAGTTGTCTCACTGCCGTTGAGAGCCCACGTGTGCGTGGGGCACTGCCCTGTCCTCTTCCACTCCTGCAGACCTTCGCAAAATGATTGAGTTTCCCACATTGTGAACAGGTCCTTCCTTTTGCGAAACATCTACCCCCTGGGGGGTGGTCCAGACCACAATTCCCGCACATGCTTCCTTGTGACGGCCTCGTGGCACCTCTGGATCGAGGCAACCTTTGTTGAATCGCGTCTACTCTTTCCTCCTTGATTGCGGCGGTTGGTGGCGAGATGGGCTGCGAGGAGGGCCTGTTGAGAGCCGCTTCCATCTCATCTGCACAAGCACTGGAGCGCTCGTGGGACCTGGCGAGCACCAGGATCTCGTCTAGAGTGATGCCTGGCTGTCGCCGAATGAGGTGTCGCAGCGAGACAGACTTGCATCCTTGAATGAGCTGCGCCCTTATCTCTTCCCTTGGGTCTGGCAACGTGCAGGAGCTCGCCAGTCGTCGGACACGAGTGTAGAAGATGTCTATGGTCTAGGCCTCGCCCTGCCGGGCCTGTCGAAGTTTGAAGTGCTCGAAATCGGGTTTATCTGAGGATCAAAGTGGCAGTTTAGCGCTCGAACAGCCCCATCGTAATCGTCATCCGCTCCTCTGTCAGGTAGGCTCTCAAACAGGTCGTATAGCTCGCCATCTCCGTAGCACATGAGGAGGAACCTCTTCACCTTCACGTCAGTCTTTCTTACGCCGATGGAATAATGATCTAGGCGATCAATCCAGGACTTCCAGCGCGCCGCAGCTGTGGCAGGGTCGGAGAGTTCACTGAAAGGCGGTAGAGGGGCAGCAGTGGCCTGGCCAGGCTAAATATGGGCTGGTGGAGCAGCCTGAGGAGGGGGCGGCGGTTGCGCTGTAGGGGGGCACCACCACCGGCAGCACCTGGAGTGGACATTCTCCCACGTGGATCCGACGGGAGAAATGCTGGAGCGGCGCTAAAGGGTGTCAGGCACGTGCTAGGTGGACCTATCGCTGACAGTCAGCGTCCCAGATGGGTGCCCGAGATGGTGGTTTCACCAGCTCGCCTTGGGCTACGTCGTGGCCTGCTGGTGAGGGTGTGTGAGGGCTGTGGGGTGTGCAGGGACGTGATGCAAGTCACCTCGAATTGCTGTTGCTCTCTTATTCAGGCTGACACCACTTGTGCAGTGTACCTTCCTTAAGGCTTGGGGCCAGGTCAGAGGCGTGGCATCAATGGTGACAGCTTTCCCTACTGATGATGCCTGCCGGTGGTCGCTGGGGCCGAGGGTAGGAGGTGCTGAGTGCCGAGAGCGCAGCGTGCAGTCCTGGAGCAGGGTTCCGCGAGATGCGTGCAACTTCGCAGCCCGCCGGCTCAACCACGTGACTGTGGGAGTGCGGCTGGGCCGAGCGTTTGCCGGTTGCGGGCACGGGACGCGCAGTCGAGGGCCCAAGCAAGCAGGGCAGGCCTGACCTCGAGTACGTGTCCTCGTGCTGAAGATCGCAGGCAGTCGTCAGTCGAGGCAGAGTGCACGTCGCCTCTTCATAAGCTGGCAGGCTTCCAACACCGGCAGCTGGTGGAATGCAGGGTGGGCACCTGCAACACACACAGGAGGCATCAGCACTGCAAAGGCAGCAGCAGGACACCGATGGCAGACTTGAGGGCACAGCAGGTGAGGACTTCGGCGAGGCGTGGGGTAGACCCGCCTCGTCGCCAGTGTGGTGTGGCAGGTACGGCAGGCCCCGGGGAAGAGGGTTACACAGGCCCCTGGGCTATCTCTATAATGAGGGCACGCACACTCAATTGTTACCTCTGGCCCAAGACCCCGGTGGTCGTGAGCCCTTTTATTTATATCCTCGGGCGAGCCCGCCCTCGTGGTGCATGGGTGCGTGTCCAGCGTGAGTGAACGGGCCGGGTGGCTCCGTCACTACACTCCGAAACCGGTCCTAGGATGCTTGTTTCTAGTCCAGGGAGGACCTGGCTTTACAGTTCGGGCTGGACTGTTCCCATGGGGAGCAGGGTCAAGACTGATTTTCATATTGCTGGGTTTAAAATGGAATAGCATAATTTGTTTTCCATTCCAATACTGGAAAGAATGATTAATCGGGAGCGGCCTTATAGTAATACCACAGCGCCCTCTACTGCCCTTCAACTAAAGTGTCCAACACAGAGTTAAGGTATAACAGCAGTGTCGGGTGGAGTCAGAGTTCCTGTTAATACATACATAACGGTGACATAACTGCACAGTTCCCGAAACGGACAGCACTCAATATTTTTGTTACTCATTGCATGTAAAACACTTGCGTTTTTTAAAAAAAAGGTTTGTGCGGAAACGTGTAAAGGCAGTATAACTGAGGTATGACGGCTTCTAAATACGCATTGCAATTTATGAGGAGCAGTTTTGTTCCGCTTGAATTCATATGAGCTCGATGCGCATTTATGTTTACATAAAACGAGCGTTTTAAATGCAATTACTTATTTGATTTAGAAAATAGCCTCTACTCCCATTTTTCTATTTTAACTGAAAAAGCATATATCGTGACCCCGACGTGATTTGAACACGCAACCTTCTGATCTGGAGTCAGACGCGCTACCGTTGCGCCACGAGGTCTGCTGGACACAATTCACTGGACGATTAAATATGAGTACTGTATCGTGGACGGCGATGCAGTGTTGCTGAGGAGAGTTCTTGTTTTCAGAATGTTCTGTGGGATTTACAAGATTAAGGTGCTTGGCTAACTCTACTGGCGGGACACTCAAGCAAGTGTTCCTAAAGTAAACATTTACAATCCTTTCAATAACACAAATTACATAACAGAACTCATTTGGTTTGAAAGCTAAATCGAGCTACGATTTTATATGTACTACTTTATTTTCGCGACACCCATATACTCGCTTGGCTGCTGGTGCTGCTAGTTCATAGTCCCATCAAGTGCGACAAAGGCTGTGAAAAACACAGTTCTCGTATCACACTGTCTGACATTTGTCACGCACGTCAGTCGCAATCCTATAAACTGAGCGAACAGACTTTTTGTTAAAACGTCACACTCCTCGAGGGCACAGAGGCAGAGCTCCGCCCCTCGGACCGCCATTGGTACTAGCTGTGTTTTGGTGGTCTCCTGCCACTTGATTAGTTGGAGTGTCACGCGTGGCTCCAAGCGGAGAGACGAATTTGGAGTGAACCTTGTCAGGAGCTTCTGTGCCACTGAGAGCAAAGCCGCCCACCCCAAAATATCTTTGCACAGCCCCCCTCCCCCCTGTGGAGTCACTACTCGCGCTTTGCAAAGGCACTGTGCTTTTTAACTCCGTGCAACTCTTCTGTTGTGTGTAGGGCGTGGCTCCAGGAGCATCAGAAAGGGATCTTTCAACAGTGCAGCAGGTGCAGTGGCACCGGAACATTTGGGTTGAAAGGCCCACTACACCCCAACTACTGTTGTCATTTTTCTACTTAGCTGGAGGCATGGGTGCATTCCCTTGATTGTGTGAGGGCCCCAGGTACCCTCGCTGCCCCAGTGGCCAAGGTCTCCAATGCGGAGGATTGTACTAAATGTGTAAGTGAAGTGAGGAAGAGGTGCACGTGGCCTGGGTTTTGGTGGCAAAACGCGAGCCTTGAATCTATTTATAGAAAAAAAAATCCCTGGCAGATTGAATTTGCCACTTTACAGGATTTTATTACACTTGTTGGATTTAGTGGTATTTTGGAGACATTATTGACACATGTTTTGCCCTCTCCGACCCCAATGTGAACCAGCACAATACACCACGAATCACCAACTGCAAACTACAAATCAGAAATATGACATCAACATGGAAAAAAGGAGAGTGTCACATTAAAGAACAAACACAAAATCTTCCCCACCTGCTAATGAAAAAAAGAACCAAAGAAGGCACTAAATACCCAATCAGCGAGCACTGCCTGAGAACACTGCGAAGGAGAACAGATGAGGCCACCCGAGCAGAGAAATGAAAACCAGCAGGAGATGTGGAAGGACAGGGAAGAGGTTGCACAGGGTGATGGGTTAAGGGCCTGATAGAGATCAGGGTGTGTACAATATTCCCACTACCACGGATAGAGTAATCTCACAGTTACACGCACATGCATACATCATACGCTAGGGCCCATTTCACTAACATACGCTCAAATACTCCACCAGCAATAAACCTGTGGAAGGAAAACACTCCTAAACACCCTGCATCTATATCGAGGTCGATAAGACCTGGTTTTTGTGACTGTCCCTAAGCATAATCTATACAATATATACACAATAATCAATAACGCAAACCCAATAATTGACAAGAAAGAATATCCAACACCATGTTTTAAATTATATTGCTTTATCTAAATTAGTCAAGGAAATCAATCAGAGTAAATCATTTCTCATAGTTACCTATTCTAGCTAAATGTCAGAATGGGTCAGGACAAGTCTCTCGGTAAATGTCTCTCAAGACGAAGTCCCTTCAGCATCAATCCTCAGCAACGCAGATTCGATACGCAGCAAAGGCAAAATGGCAAGTGGCAAGTGACCCTCTCTAGGCTAACATCTTATAGACTCTAAACAATGGAAAGATACATTGGAACATAGAAAAAATCATAATGTCCGCCGGACTTGCTGAGCAGAGCGAGAAGGAAAGGATGTAACATCGCTACTTTTGAGAATGTCCGCTCAGGAAAAGCACACATAGCGAAAACTACGGAACAGGAACCAAGGAAATAAAACATGTATCACAATTATCTTGCTTCTCCTCGGCCATCGAGCCATAGTTCAGAGTTTCCCTCTAAGGCTCCTTTGTTTCCCAAGGCTGCCAAGGACACTTTCACTTCTCTTGGAGAACTCCCAAAAACTGCTGCCGTCCTCATGGAAAGTTTTCGACAAGGACCATGGTCAGTTAGCTTCAGGACCATTTCCAGCAGGGGTCTCCCTCGTCTCAGTTTTCATATTATAAATCACAGCCAGGCTCATTATTCAGCCATCTTTCTTTAGCCAACATAGGCCTTAATAGACCATCTTAATTAAAAGAGACAAAAACAACGTTACTACAGCATAGTGATTAAACAGTGTTAACCCCACTAATACCCTTATGTGTATGCATTTATCTAGCACTTGCAACATAGAAAAGCATTAATTCGAAAAGCATTTTGTGCTAAAAAATAAACAGCACATAGCAATGTTTAAACATGAAAACATGCACGTTAATTTTAGTCAGCACATTTATGCACACTCACGTGTAACTCTCTCTTCTCTTGTTAGGACAAACGGATTGATTAATATAAACACACTTGCACAAGACAAATAATTAATTATTAATTATTAATACTTTAGTACAACGAATAGACATGCCAGAGCTTCAAAAGCCCCAGAATTTTCAAACTGAAAACTCTGCTCCAGCAATCCCCCCTTTGGTGATTTTATCACCAAATAAACCCCAAAAAAAAAAAAAAATTAGTGAAAATTTAGTCCCATTTTAGGAGAAATCGGAAATGTCTTTTCCCCTTTACACAACATTAAACACCAGTCACTCTTTCATCATCCCTTTTTGTCTCTAAGTAAACACTCTCCCTCAATTCTTCTAGTTCAATTTCTTGAGGTTCTCTTTTCAACCTCTTGTTTTTCTTTTCTTTATTCAATTCCTTCCTCCCTCCCCTGTTTTTACAACACACACACACCAATCTTATTATTAATAAAGCCACAATTATACAAGACAAGGGAAACAATATTCTACCTATAATAGTACTACCTATCTTTGCAATAAAATCCTTAACAGCTATCATTTTATTAGCTATTTTAGTCCATAAACTCTCAGCTTCAAGTGGTACTAATTCTTCATGCAAATCAGTAATATTTTTGATATAGACCTTTAGGTCTCTGCTTTCGTCTGGAATGTAAGTGCAACAATGTTGAACTTTCAGCATTCCACAGACTCCACCCTCCTTGGCCAATAGAATATCAAGGGCAAGTCGATTTTGCATAGACATGGCACGTACGGCACTTAATTCCGTATTCACCAAAAGAAACCCTCCAGCGGTATTTGTCGATAAGCGATCAACCACTGTAGACAGTTTCCGAATTCCATAAGCATTCAAAGAAATTCCCACTGCTGGAATCAAAACTCCAAAAATATCACCCACTATTTCAGACCAAGTTTCTCTCTTAAAACGCATTAGTAAGTTAATATGTTCCACATCTGTTACTTTATCTATATGAAAAATCTTTGGAAAAACTAGGCCCACATAACACGTGCCATACCAATGATCAGGCAACTTGTAATAAGCCTTATTCCCACAAACATAATATACTCCTGGAAAAATTGTATCTTCTCCACCTCTGAAACCCCAACCTGTTGCAATGAAGTATGTATCATGGCACTCACTAGTCCCGACAAAATATGTATCATATTGGGATTTCCTTCTTGTAATACAAAGTTTACCCTTCTGTGGTGCATCTAGAGCTAAAGTTGGACTAGCCCCATTCTTCAACTCTTTTCCCATCTCAATATCCCATATTGTCTCACTCACTTTATATTTCCCTGCTTTCTCATGCATGTTCAATCTCCTTTCTTCTACCATATCCAGGAAAGCTTTCTCCTCTCCTTTCAAACTGCAAGTTAAATTATTCTTAAAAATGTAATCTAATGTTAATCCTTTTCCTTCAATAAAAATCTCACCAAAAGTGTTAGCTTCTTTAGCCGGATTCAGCTCTTTCTTCATTGGCAAGTGCCCAAAAATACTATCTCTGTTAGACATCTTATAATCTACTTTCCCTAACAAATAAAAAACACTACTTAAAATACTACAGGAAATACCATATGTAGCTGGTAAATGATGATAAGTAACACCCTCTGAAACAGATGCAGGTAATTGCATACAGACGTAGCAATCCCTTACTTCCATTGTCTTCACATATTCATATAACAGTTTCGAAAAAACATTACTAGAAAAGTTATTAATTGACCTATCTTTGTGTGTGTAAGCATTACTAATTCTAATTGGAACTACTTTTTGTGAATTTTTCTCTATATTTGTCACATTCTCTATATGCATTCCAAACTCTACTTTAAAAGTAACTAATAAAACTAAAACACCCCATAGAAGCATTAATAATCCAGTACAGCAGCAGCACATCCTACACCACCTCTTAAGGAAGGCACATCTATTTCTATTATCCTCTATGTTAGCCATTTTAGTTTAGCCTCTACTACTCCACTACTGTTTGAAACTTCTTCAATTTCAATTCTTCAGCAATTCTTCAGTTTTCAGTTTATCCAAATGATCCTTCTGTTCACTTGATCCAAGTGAATCCTTCTTTCATTCAGTTTGGATACTTGTCATTCTTCACTTCAATTTCTTCAACATCAAATTGTATTAGATCTCCAACATCAAAATCCTCAGTACTCGACTCTTCTCCAATGTCTGTCAAGAGTACTTTCAGAATTTCACCAGTATCTTCCTCAACCACTTCTCTCAAGTTCTCTTCCGGATTATCTCGAGTCACTGCTTCTTCTTTTCCTCCTTCAGACAGTGCCACATAAGACCATTCCGGTGATCTGTACTTTTGGTTGGGTCTTCTTACTCTTTTTATTTCCACTGGTTCGTTTGACTCCTTTGATTCTTCTCCTTCAGCTTTTGAACTTTGACTCGAAACTTCATTCACTTGTTCAGCTTTCGATGTATTTGCTCTTATTATTCTGTATCTCAGCCTCTTAACTCTGTTGTTAGGCCAACGGTCTCCTCTTAACACCTTTTTCGGCTTTATTTCTTTATTACTTCTTTCTCCAATCCAAGTCCTCTTTCTCAGAACTCGACCCTCTGTCTGTTCATCCTCATCATCTGTTTCAAGTGCCTCTTGTTTCCGTTTTCCAGCAGCTCTCTTCTTTTCCACAGATTTTTTCACCACTGTTTGAGACTTCCCTACTCCTGTCCCTCCTCGGGTCTCCGACACGCAATCTTCTTGCTGTCTACTTGTCCCTTCACCTAACTCCTCAAGAATGTTCCCTACACCTCCTCGGGGGTCTTCCGCAATCTGTCCCTCTCTATCTTTTTCTGACCCTACTTCTTCAAGTATAATCTCAAGTGGTTCTTCAATCTGCTCCTCTTCTGATTCAGGAGTAGTCTCTGTGTGATTTCTCTTTTCTTTTCTTTTTCCTTCGCTGCTGTTTGAAACCTCAGGCTCTTTTACAGAATTTGATCTCTTCTCTGATACTCGCAGTGGTTCATTCGAAGCTCTTCCTACTTCTTTCCCCACTGATTCTGTATCTTCATCATCGCTGGAATCTGACTCTTCAAAATACTCTTTACCAGTCCCTTCTTTCGGGTTTGGAACTCTCAGAGTATGACTTGCATGTACCCAGTGCTTCACTCCAGCACACTTTACTGCAGTCGTCGTAGTCAGAATAACTTGTCTTGGCCTTCCCCACCTTGGAATCAAGCAATTTCTTCTTCTGTGAACTTTTATCCTCACCCAGTCTCCTGGACTCAGATCATGGGCTTG
This sequence comes from Triturus cristatus, assembly GCF_964204655.1. Classification (NCBI taxonomy): domain Eukaryota; kingdom Metazoa; phylum Chordata; class Amphibia; order Caudata; family Salamandridae; genus Triturus; species Triturus cristatus. The sequence goes on from NC_140595.1 coordinate 723,159,163, forward strand.
CTTCTTCTCAAGTGTGGTAGCTTCTTCTCCAACCTGGTGAAACACAGAATGAACTGCGTCAGCCAGGCCTTTACAGTAATCCAAAATCATGTCATCAGTTATTGTCACCAACTTATTGACAGGCACGAATGCATGGCGCATAGCACGTCCCATGATTATCTCGTGCGGACTCAAACCAGTAGTTCTATCTGGAGTAGATCTCATTGTCATCAGAACTAGAGGCAAAACATCTGGCCATTTCATGCCAGTGGCTAAGCACATTTTTCCAATCCTATTCTTGATTGTGCCATTAATCTGCTCAACCACACCAGAAGCCTCTGGTCGGTATGCGCAATGTAGCTTCTGCTGTATTTTCAATGCTTCACAAATCAAAGCCATGAGCTCATTTTGAAAATGTCTACCTCTATCAGACTCAACTGTTACTGGAAATCCGTACCTAGGAATCAACTCCCTTAACAGTAACTTTGCCACTGTTAATCCATCATTTCTTCTAGTCGGGTAAGCTTCCACCCACCTTGAAAACAAACAGACTACCACTAGAACGTACCTCAGTCTGTTTACTTGGGGCATTTCAATGAAATCAATCTGCATTCTTGTAAAAGGACCTCCTTCTCTGCCTATTGTTCCCAGACTCACCACTGTCTTTTTCCCAGTGTTAAATTGCTGACAAACTAAACACCTCTGACAGATGCTCTCTGCAATTGTCCTGAACTTTGCATTGTACCAGGTCTGCTTGAATGACCTAACCATCGCGTCCCTCCCCAAATGTCCCTGGCCATGATACATCCTTGCCATTGACGACAAGATGGAGTTGGGCATCACTGGTCTGCCATCTCTGTAGACCCAAACATGGTCTGTTTCTCTTGGAGCACATCCTGCCTTAATCCAATCTTTTTTCTCTTCCTCTCCCGCCTCATCTTGCAACTGTTTCACTTCATCCCAGGTCTCTAAGACATTAGTAAACATCACAGAGAGAAAAGACATTTCCCCTTCTCTGTCCCTGTTGATGGACTGATTCGTCTTGGCACAGTATTGCGCAACATCGTTGGCATATCTGTTTCCGACCGTTATAAAATCTTCCCCTAGACCATGGGCAGCACATTTTACAACTGCTAACTCCTTAGGCAGCTGTATCGCCTCAAGCAACTTACCAATCATTTCAGCATTCTTTATTGGAGTTCCACTCGATGTCAAGAAACCTCTTTGTAGCCAAAGTTGGCCAAAATCATGCACCACTCCAAATCCATACTGACTATCCGTCAACACAGTCGTCCTCAAATCTTTCCCAATTTCACAAGCTTTTGTCAATGCTATCAATTCAGCAACTTGCGCAGATTTCACCCCTTTCAATGGTGATGCTTCCATGACCTCTGAAACTTTGCATACCGCATATGCTGTACATAGCACACCATCATCATTTCTCAGGCATGATCCATCCACAAACAACACATGATCACTCTCATTCAAGGGTAAATCTCTTATGTCTGGTCTTGGTTTTGTACAGTACTCAAGCACATCCAAACAGTCATGATCATCTTCCATTTTCACACCCACATTTTCAATGTCTGGCAAAAGCGTCGCCGGATTCACATTCACACATCTCTCAAGAGTCACATTTGATGCTCCCAGAATCACTTTTTCATATTTGGTCAATCGACTATGCGACATGTACTGAGTTCTGCTTCTTGTCAAAATAATTGCCACATTGTGAGGTACGAATACCCTTACAGGATATCCCATTATGATTCCCTCACTTTGTTCCAGGCTTCTGCATGTTGCAGCCACAGATTTCAGACAACCTGGTAAACCCACAGCTACAGGGTCAAGTGTCGATGAGAAGTAAGCAATAGGCCTGCTCAGTAATCCATGTTTCTGAATTAACACTGAAAGTGCACATCCATTTCTTTCACTGCAGTACAGCTCAAATTCTTTCTCATAGTCAGGCATACCCAAAGCTGGAGCCTCACACATTTTACTTTTGAGCTCTTCAAATGCTGCCATTTGTTCTGCATCTAGATCCAATGGATCCATCATTTCACTTTTTGTCAGTTTAATCAGTGGCTTTGCTATCAGGGAAAAATTCATTATCCACTAACGACAATAACCCACCATACCCAGGAACATTCTCACTTCTCTCTGGGTCTTTGGAGCTTTCATTTCTCTGATTATTCTGATCCTGTCAGTAGTCACTTTTCTCAGACCTTTTTCAATATTGTGTCCAAGATAATGAACCTCTTTCTTGCAAAACTGTAATTTGGCTGGAGATACCTTTAACCCTCCATCTGCCAGATGATTCAGTAAAGCTATGGTATCTACTTCACAAGCTTCATGTGTCTTTGATGCCACCAGTAGGTCATCAATGTACTGCACTAGTACTGAATTCTCGGGCATGATCAAACTTTCCAACGATTTTTTCAATAACTGATTGAATATCGAAGGACTCTCCGTATACCCCTGTGGGATTCGACACCATGCTAAGATACGCTGGCCAAACCTAAATGCAAAAATCGGCTGGCTATCATGATGCAATGGAATTGAAAAGAACGCATGACACAAATCAATCACTGTATACCACTCAGCATCATGTGGAATTTGATACAGGATCACTGATGGATTTGGCCCAATGGGACAACATGCCACCACAATTTGATTAACTTTCCTCAAATCCTGTACGATCCTAAATTTCCCATTGGGCTTTTTTAGTCCCATTATCGGTGAATTACACGGACTACTCAGTAATTCTCTCAGGACTCCTTGCTGAATCATTTTCTCAATTATAGGAGTTATCCCTTCAATTATTTCTGGTGTCATTTTGTATTGAGGAATGTTAGGATATGTAATTCCCTCTTTTACTGCAATTTTCACTGGATCTACATTATTCATCAATCCCACATCCTCTCCAGTAAAATCCCAAACTGTCCTTTTCACTGTGTCTCTCAGCTCTTTAGGCAAATCATCCGGATTAAACACAGCAAATGCACCAATTAACTCACTTTCTCTATTTTCTAGAGTCACTCGGTACAAAGCATCTTCATCTGGTGTCTCAAAGGCTATTCCATCCGGTGTACAAAAAATTGTGCAGTTCATCTTGCACAACAAGTCCCTACCCAATAGGTTCACTGGACTCGTGTCACAGACAATGAATCTGTGCATGTCTGAAAATTTCCCTATCTGTACTCTTACAGGTTCAGTAAGACGTGTTTTGATTTGTGTATTGGCCACACCAACTACTTGGATTGCTTCATCCGAGAGAGGAAGATTTCTAACATCTGTTGACCTGACAGTTGATCTTGTTGCACCTGTGTCTACCAAAAAAGTAACACTCTCCTCATTTATTTTCCCATCCACAAATGGTCCTGCCTGGTCTATTTCTAGAGTTGCACCAAGTATGCACTCTTCTTCCTCTCCTCGGCACCGTCAATAATCACCCTCAGACTCACTCCCTTCACTCTTTAACAAGTACTGCTGTACTTTGTTAGAACGTCTTGGTTTGTTTACCTGCTCATCATTGTAGAATCCTGAATCCTGATTATACTTTTGTAACCCTCTATTCTGCGGCAAGGGCGGTTTTGGCTCTTGACTCTGCTGTCTCACAACTTTCTGTTGTTGCTGCTGTTGATTATTTCCTTCGTTCTGGTTCTGCACCTGTTGATTTAAAGGTTTACTCTCATTACTCACTAATGGTGGATTAGGACACTCCGATCTCCAATGCCCCAATTGGCCACAGTTGTGACAAGGGAACTTTTTCTTCGCTTCCTCAAGACTTCCTTTTCCTTTTCCTGCATATCTGGGTCTATTCCCTGCATTGTTTCCTGGATTATTTGCTTGTTCCACTAACTGTGCTTCCTGTCTCTCCGCAACTTTCACTTGTGCCCACATTGCTTTCTCTTTCAGCTTTCTTTGTTTTGCTTCAATTTCATCACTGAAGTATTTTGCATGTCTCAGGATCTCATCTACTTTCTTACTCTGCCAATCCACTGTGTGCTCACGAATTCTCTCACCAATTTCAGGTCTAAGGCCATATACAAATCTGTATACAAAGTGACTCAAATCTTTGTCACCCAGGTGTTCATCTCCACTGAATTGTTTAAATGCCAGTATCAGCCTCTCGTAAAAAGCATGAACTGATTCTTTCGCTTCCTGTTGTGTTCGATCTATCTTTACCCAGTCCGTCTCTTTTGCAGGTACTTTACTCTTCAGGTATACCATCACCTGATCATACTTCCTCATTACCTCTGGATCTGGTGCCCCTGTTCTTGGGTCTCTTGGATATTCCTCAGTAGGCCAACTCACAACTATTTTACACTCAGTCCACAAGTCTGCTGGAACAATTATATCAAACAGACTATTCAGGTCAACCCACAGCACTTTTGACAATTTCACAAACCTATCTACCTGCCTATACCACTCAACGGGCTTTTCTCTCAATCGAGGGAAATCATTCGTAAATGATAAAATATCCTGTCTGGTCCATGGAACATGTACATATCCTCCTCCAGGTATTTCTCTCATGGGATAATTATCCACTGGTTTCTCCTTTTCTCTCACTGGAAATGCTGAATAAGTTGTTCTATCTTCAGTCTCATCTCTTTTCTTGTACCACCTATCCTTCCACTTTTCAACATCACCCCATCTACGCAATAATGCTACCATTTCCTTAATCTGTCCTGTTCTACCAGTAGCATTCACGTTTTCAATGTCCTTCTCTGTAAAATCCATCCTGTAAGTTCTCTGTAAAGCTTTCACTTTATCAATGTCAACTCCCTGTTCATTTGCTATTGCTCTTAGCCTGTCATGTGTATTTCTTGCTCTCCTGGTAACACTCTTGCACATGAACATTAGTTCACCATCATTATGACTCTTCAGAATCTCTGTTGGAACTGTTCCTGTGACAAGCTCTTCTAGTTCTACACGTAACTTAGCTACATCAATTACTTGTGAATCTTTATCCTTTTTCTGTAGAACCTTCATCCAATCATTCAAATCATCAACTGTTATTTCAGCAGTTTTTCTCACTGGAACCACTCTCTTTTACGGTTCTAAAATTGGCATCCCTGAACAACCAGCTTCACTAGCATCCAATATTTCACTACATGTGTCATGTCTTGATTGTCTCAGGTCATTTCTTTCTGCTCTTTTGCCTGAATCTCCTGAAGGACCAACTGAATTTGTCAGATTATTCCCAACATATGGAATCACCAGTCCATTCTCACCTGTTCTCTGTTTGTCAAACACAGGCATAACCGGACCTATTGTTACAGGCACCGTAACAGCTTCTAGATTTTTCGTTAATTCCCTAATCTTCTCAGTCAACTCTGTTGTAGTTCTGGCTAATTGTCTGGCATTCTTATCAAGGTAATGATCACTTCTTACCTCAGGTGTCTCATTTTCCGTCTCACTAACACAAACTGTATCTCTTATCGGAGAAACAACTGGTGTACTTTTGTCCGGTTCTGGTCTATATGGAGGTGGTCTTTTGTAAATCATGTCATTCAAGACCTCATCCTCATACTCATTAACTCCATATTTTCTCATTTCTGACTCAGGAACCCTTTCTGCTCCTCCTTCAACTGTTCTCATCGGATATAATCCCTCTGACATACTAACATCTCACCACCTTTTCATTCGATCATGATGAGTCTCACGATCATGTCTCCTCCCAAACATGTACCTATAGTACCCTCCAGATCTTTGTTTCTCTCTCTCATGTACTTCCTCTTCCCATTCCACTAAAGCCTCGAACTGTGTAGGTCTCGGCTTCGGGTCAAGACATAGCATCTTTTCCCGTAAATTTCTCAACACGGCCAGATTAAATGAACCATGTTCTGGAAATGCTAGAACACCATCTTCTTTAGTATACCTAACCCAATTCTCTAACCATATACAGGTATGAAACCCATGTCTCGCAGCCATGAAGGATGCAGGTGTTTTCGGTGGAGGTAACAACTCACCCTCTCTTGTTTTAACATCTTTATCCTTGCTAAACCACTTTTTAACTTTACCAAAAAATGTCTTCTTCTTCTTCTCTTCTTGATAGTACATTTTAACGCTTACAAAGAACTCTCTACTCTTTCCGTATTATAAATATACAATACGAATTTTCAACCAATTGCAGCGCGACTCACACTAACGCACCAATCCTGGAACGTTTACGTCACTAAATAGCTCTTCCAATCCTTGCGCGGCTCACACTAACGCACCAATCCCAGCGCGAGCACTATTCTGATCTACCACCCAATCAGAGCGCGGTCTTTCTGACGTCAACAGTCGCTGCAGTTTGTCTCTTGTCTTCTGTCACTCGTCTACCCCTCCTTTACAAAATCTTTTCAGTAGACTTCGTGTCAAAATTTCTACAAAATCTATTAGTTACAACATAAAAACATCTCCATTGTCTGCTTCGCTAACCACAGAATAGTAAAAAGAGAGTCTATTTCATAAGAAACCTTTCATTGACACAGTAGCACTTCCTCTACTCTGCCCTACTAACATACATTCATTAACTGTTTCCTCTAGGACTTGTCCAAAGAGTCTTACAATCAACTAAATGTACAAACATTCACGCACATTCATACGAAGAAATATAGTACATACGCACAGAATCCTGCTTCCCGAGAACAGACAATCTGCTCCACTACAGAATTATAACACACATTAACTAAGCAAGCTTTCTTTGCCCAGTTCTTCAAATAAGCTCAGAGAATATCTATTACTCCTCCCGCGATAAGCTTTAACGGAAATCCTTACAGATCCCTGGGACTTAAGACCAGAGTTTCACAGATAACCTTCACTATCATACACACTCCTTATATACCAGAAATATCTAATAGTAACATACGACGATGTCACTAATTCCGAACCCAGACAATGTGACGCTCAACTTCAATTGTCACACGTTATTCCTTACAATTCCGTCTTTCCCGAGAGCAGCATATACTTCCCTCTGCCCTACTACGGAACTGCTACAGCTTCCAAGTTCCAGAAGCACTACATATAACTCAACATTACGACTCCAACATATAGTATTAGTACGTATACCAACATGAACCAATAATCAATAATCAATAAAAACAATCTTATCTAATCAAGACAATCATCAAAAACCATCAATCTCTGCTACCAGGAAATTGATAGAGATCAGGGTGTGTACAATATTCCCACTACCACGGATAGAGTAATCTCACAGTTACACGCACATGCATACATCATACGCTAGGGCCCATTTCACTAACATACGCTCAAATACTCCACCAGCAATAAACCTGTGGAAGGAAAACACTCCTAAACACCCTGCATCTATATCGAGGTCGATAAGACCTGGTTTTTGTGACTGTCCCTAAGCATAATCTATACAATATATACAACAATAATCAATAACGCAAACCCAATAATTGACAAGAAAGAATATCCAACACCATGTTTTAAATTATATTGCTTTATCTAAATTAGTCAAGGAAATCAATCAGAGTAAATCATTTCTCATAGTTACCTATTCTAGCTAAATGTAAGAACGGGTCAGGACAAGACTCTCGGTAAATGTCTCTCAAGACGAAGTCCCTTCAGCATCAATCCTCAGCAACGCAGATTCGATACGCAGCAAAGGCAAAATGGCAAGTGGCAAGTGACCCTCTCTAGGCTAACATCTTATAGACTCTAAACAATGGAAAGATACATTGGAACATAGAAAAAATCATAATGTCCGCCGGACTTGCTGAGCAGAGCGAGAAGGAAAGGATGTAACATCGCTACTTTTGAGAATGTCCGCTCAGGAAAAGCACACATAGCGAAAACTACGGAACAGGAACCAAGGAAATAAAACATGTATCACAATTATCTTGCTTCTCCTCGGCCATCGAGCCATAGTTCAGAGTTTCCCTCTAAGGCTCCTTTGTTTCCCAAGGCTGCCAAGGACACTTTCACTTCTCTTGGAGAACTCCCAAAAACTGCTGCCGTCCTCATGGAAAGTTTTCGACAAGGACCATGGTCAGTTAGCTTCAGGACCATTTCCAGCAGGGGTCTCCCTCGTCTCAGTTTTCATATTATAAATCACAGCCAGGCTCATTATTCAGCCATCTTTCTTTAGCCAACATAGGCCTTAATAGACCATCTTAATTAAAAGAGACAAAAACAACGTTACTACAGCATAGTGATTAAACAGTGTTAACCCCACTAATACCCTTATGTGTATGCATTTATCTAGCACTTGCAACATAGAAAAGCATTAATTCGAAAAGCATTTTGTGCTCAAAAATAAACAGCACATAGCAACGTTTAAACATGAAAACATGCACGTTAATTTTAGTCAGCACATTTATGCACACTCACGTGTAACTCTCTCTTCTCTTGTTAGGACAAACGGATTGATTAATATAAACACACTTGCACAAGACAAATAATTAATTATTAATTATTAATACTTTAGTACAACGAATAGACATGCCAGAGCTTCAAAAGCCCCAGAATTTTCAAACTGAAAACTCTGCTCCAGCAGGCCAATATCAAGGTGATCTGTGAAAGTCTTGGTGGACTTCTCAGGGGCCCATGGAGGGGACGGAGTGCGATCTCGGTTCTCTAATGCTTGCAATAAATGTTCTGTTGGTGAGTGAAGCTGGAGGCGGCCATGTTCTTTGTGCAGAGTAGTGGCACCAGCCCTGGTGATGTCCACAGAGGCCTGGAGGGTCTCACTCTCCAGGGCAGTGTTCGTTTCTGTTCACCAGTCTTCAGACATCAGCCCCCTGGGTTCTGCACTGCTACACAGTGGTCAAGTGTCGCCAACTCGGAGTGTCGGGGAGGTCTGTTAGCACCGTCGCCTGACTAGTGCCAGGACTTTCTTGCTGCCCCGATTTGAGAATGAGCGATTGACTCTTGTCGTTGTGATAAAAGGGTAAGGAAATAAACTCTTGTGTGAGCTGAGAATATTTCATAATTCAGTGCTGCCAGGAACTCATGTAAGTCACCAGCAAGAAATCGCATGTATGTTTTGGATGGCTAAGAACATGACCTTCATATGGTTCCCTGAAGAGAGAACGTAAAGAAGCTATACAGGCCTCCAAAAGGGGATACATAGAGGCCAGATGGGTGGAAATGCCTGACACGTGTAAATGGGAGGATCAAGAAAATATCTTTATTAACTAGTTAGATAAAGTACAAGTTAGCTAGCCAAGCAGTTAAATCCCAGTGAAAAATTGGGGTGAACACAGAAGGACAAATCTTGCTCACCTCTGCAAAGAAGTGACGCTTGATCATTTGGTCCAAGTCAAAGCTGTGCCTTCTCTTTTCAGTCATTAACTCACATTTTTCATTCAACCCCTCTCGCTTGTTTTCAGGGATTCTTGAAGCTGTTTTGATATAAAGGAAGGACTCAGGGACACCAGGCCCCAGTGGGCTACCTGCACAGCTGTTTCACAATCATCGCATCCATGCATCTCTGCCCAAAGGTGGCACCTCAGATTTAGTAGGATTGGCCTCTATGCCATTCACTTTCGTGTACTTCTTAAAATAAGCTGGCGCACAAGAAAGACCTCTCTGTGTCTGATCCAGAATGCAGGACCCGGATATATTTAATACCCATTTAGGGGGGACAGCTTTAGTCTCCCTTAAGACACTCCCAAGTTGGCTGTGTATAGATAACTCAACAGTGGGACCACAAAATGTCCTTTTTTGAGGCCTCTGTCAGTTTGTAGCTTTCAGAGAGATGGATCCTGAACCCACATTGGCAGTAACCTAGGATTCTGAAGTGCTGAATACAGATGTGATGCTTTCCCCTAATGCTAAAGATTAAAGAGAATTGTTGAAAGAAATAATAAGGGGATTACATTCCCTACTGTTTGCTGATTACAATTGTTGGCCACAGTGTGAATCCTGAGAGGGATGGGGTTCATTGTCAATACTGGAAAAGAGGGAGGGATAAGGATGCAAACGGTGAGGGGAGTGCTGGCCTTCTATGAGGGTGTGAGGCCGAGGGGAAGAGGGAACGAGGGAGGAACAGCATAAAAGATGAGTCAAAAGGCATTGTATCTTTTTTAGGGTAAATATGTATGCACTGCAGGATGCAAACACTGTAAACCATCAAAGTATGTTTCCTGGAGGTTGCTGGGCAGGAGGCACAGCAGGCATCCATCTGGGCTTCACATAGTCTACGCAGTGGGTCAGGGGTACAGAGACCCATGAGGCTTCCAGGTACAGGTCCAATACAGACCTCTGTGGGCCAAGGGTATGGACGCCTAGCTAGCTGGGGAGAGGGATAGCTAAGCTGGCATACAATGTAGGGATATTGGCAAAATCAGCAACAACAGCCCATCCCACCAGTTCCTACACGAGTCTCTCCTGGCCAACCATCCATGGTAACAAAACCCATAGGTTTATCCAGCTCAGCCCCATTACCTGTGAAAGATGGCATAGGGAGAAGACGTCACTGATGTATTTTCCTTGTTTGAAATTCAATCTTGCTACATTTTTGCAGCTTCTCTTCTTGCTTTATTTTGAACAGCACAATAAAAGAACACTACAACTCCCATCATCCTGCTCACCTAGGCAGGATGTTAGTAACACACAGAAAGGCCACCCTAACCTATAAATAGCAGTAGTGCATACAGCACTTCCACTTTTCTTGCTGCTAGAAATAAGTGCTTTACAAAGTGTTGTTTGCTAGTATTGCATTGTGATTTACTATAGATTTCCTTATTGATTGTTAGTGTTTAAAATGAACCTTTGATTTATTTAGGTCAGTTTCACAGTTATGTGTTTCAGGGCTCTAAGTGAAATTGTTACTTTGTTTTGTATTGGGGCAATTCAACACGGGTGCCTGCTTTCAAGGCTTGTTATGTGACATTGTTACTTTGTGATAGAGCTGTGGTCTTTGTTTATTCAAGGTTTAATAATTACATGGTATCAACACAAGGCTGCCGGGGAGTTGTGTCTATATTTATTTTATGGTCATCTACACACTTTTAATCGTTGTTAAACAGGCACTTGATTGAGGAGGTATTTAGGCAAGCAGCTCCCAGGGTTTAAAATCGCCACCTTTTTCCTGTATGCTTTTATTAATATATTTGATGTAACTTGTTCAGAGAAACTAATATGGGGCTCAATTCCCCGTTTGCTGATACAAATGGTTTGCTCTGGTGTTAAGATGGGAAATAATGAGTTGGGAAAAAGCATTGCAAATCTTTGGACAATTTCATTTCAAATTCCATTCAGTAAGTGGTCTCTTAATCATTTAGAAGTGCGGCCACTGATATAGCACATTCTGTGGTGAATGCCAGTACAAGCTCTTTGTCAACATCTGCAGATGGCAGGTCACATTCCCAGCAAGGGGAATTATATAGCCCTGACGGCAAAAGGCTGATGAAAAAAAATATGCTTATTCTCATGGGCATGAGAGAGGTACACATTGTGGTGGTTCAATTCTTCAGGGAGATAATGACTTGTGTTTAATATGGGAGGCCCAAGTATGAGGCGCTATAATTATTTATATACACAAAATTACAATTACTTTGGCCATGATAGCTATTTTAATGCTGTTGATGGTGGTACTAATGTGCTGAAAAACGCGACACCTGTGGATATGCCTCATGTTGTTATCCTGGATGAGAGAGATACTCCTATATTTTAGCCTGGACTCATTTAGCATCCACATTTAGCGGAGTATGCTCCTCTGCTGTTTATTGATTAATCGATTAGGTTTAAGATAAAAAGTTTGGTAGATGTGAGTGTTAGATCTAAAATGAGGGTGGAGTGCCCAAGACCAATAATATCTGAGAAAGTGACCATCATTCTGGGATTGGATGACTAGAATGTAACATTTTTAAGTAAAGGCAGGAAGGAAGCTAGAACAGGTGTAGACAGGGCATGGCCCTTGTGTGAATGTAGTTTATTGGATACCCTGAGCCTGTTTCTCTAGTTGTGTGTGTTGCTGAAGAGGCAAAGAAGTCAGGGGGGTCAATAGGACCCGGAAATACATTCCAGTTGCATCAAAAGGGTGATCTGTTTTCTTGGGAACACAAATGCAGGACTCTTTTTGAGACATACAGCGGTCTGTTGTTGTGTATTAGTCCCAAACACGGGACTTGGATATAAGGGCCATTTCTCAACGGTCTCTCTTTGGGGATGGATTTCTTAAGGTCATGTGCGGCACCGTGATTGAGAGCTGTCCTCTTGTTATTAGTATTTTTAGGAGTGTGGTTCATAGCATAGACCAGCTCTTGTTAGAAACAAGGTATCAGCCCTTGCATTTGGTTTCTGGAGGTTTTATGGCAAATTAGTGAGTCCATCTGTGGGCCCATACCTTGAAAGTGGAAAGAACTCATACTTTGATCTCAATTTAATACGGCCTGGAGGCATTTTCTGGAAAGTAGATTACCTTTTTTTAGATATGAGTCACCCTACAGCCTTTCGGAGAATAATTGAACTTCTGAAGACAACAAAACAGTGCCAGTGATGGCGAGTCTTTAACTTATGGAAACACGATCAAAGCAGGCTTGTCCACTTTTTAAAAGACGTATTAGGAGGCTGGTAAGCTTCTGCAGGTTCCTTGAAACAACTATTGTGGGTCTTTCTTAACACACAATCTGAATTCACAGTTTTTAAAAAACATATTTTGTAGAGTTTTACACAGAAAGGACACTTTCAATGATAAGGGGCCATATCTGGACAAGGATAAGCCCATCATGAGCAATGTACAGTCAGAGAAAACAAAAACCTGTAAACAATCATCATTGCCCAGGAAGAGATGAACACAAAAAAAAACAACTGGTGCTCAAGCAACACATTGGTCAGTCATAGATAGAAGTGATATGAGGGAAAGCAGTGAACTAGACAGAGAGAAACAATAAAGAATACAAAAGAACCAAACAAACAGCCACTGGGGAATGCAAACTAGTCAGAGATAAATGCTTATTGAGTACCAGGGTGTGGCGAGAGCACCCAATTCTGCACCGCAAACCTCCTCCACCATCAATGAATGCTGAAGGATAGAACATAGGCATACTTCACTCGCTGACATAGTCGTCATCTAGAGTGAGAAGCAACTGTCCGCGTTCATCACCTCTAGGGCATTCCTGCAGGATCAAATCCCATGCATGTGTATGGTTGGGCTATGCTTCTCCTCAGCACCTCCAACTTTAATAACGCCCCCTCTCACTCAACCCACTTAAGCAACAGACATACCACCAAGTCCATAGCCATATTAATGAGGCGTGTGCTCCAGTCGGGTGTAAGGGTTGGGCAGTCCCACACCATGTGACAAAAGTCGGCCCACTCCAACTGACAGCGTTGATAGGCTGAATGTGCATCAGAAAATATGAGGTTAATGCATTTGGGAGTGAAGTATACTCTGTGGAAATAGTAGAACAGGATCAGCTTAAAGCGAGTGATATGTGAGACCTGTATGGGGTAAATACCAAGAAATGATTCCAATTTGTATCTGCAAGTGCCTGGCCCATGTCGGCCACCCAGCGGTCGCGAGGGCTGACTAGTCCTCCTCTTTTCTGGGAAAGCAATGCTCTATTGTATGTGTTTGCTTGGCTGTTGCACAAATTACTTCTCATCAGTCATGCTTAGGGGTTCTAGATTGCCATGTCCCCACTCAAGACACATGGCCGATGAGACGGTCAATCAGGAATAAGTATACGCGAGAAGCTTGAATTCTTCATTTAAGTCCAGGAAGCTTCATAAGTGGTCATTGACATATAAACCCCAGAGTGTAGAAAACCCCACTGGTCAAACTAGTTTAATCCTGACCAGTCAGCCTTATGAGGGACATGCAGTAAAGCTCCTAAAGGAAGGTGTTTGACCTGGGGTAATTTCATCCGTGTGCATTGTAGGGCTCAAGTCCATGTAAAATTAAGTGCAGCAAGCATAAAACAAGCTGGGGTATCTTTCCTTTCAGCCTACCATGTGAGCAGAAGGGCCAACAGGGTAGAGTGAGTTGGGACTAATTGTGTGGTAACAGCCACCCCACTCCAGCATTGTGCCCTCTAGTAGGCCGCCCATTTGAGCTGGGCTGCAAGATAATAAAGTTCATGATCTATGACCACAAGTCCACCCTCATCAGTGGCGAACCACAGTTTGGGCAGCGCAATCCTGCAGCACTCTGTCCCACAGAGGAGATGTAATAGCAAGCTGTCTGCTTCTCAGAAGAATAATTTGGGAAGTCTGATTGGGAGGGCAGAGAAAAAATATAGGAGCTGCGGTGGAAAAGCCATCTTCGATAACACAACCCTCCCCTTGACTGATAACGCCAATGTAAGCTTAGAAGTGCACAGATTGGTATAGGGAGGCAAGTGCCGCTTGAAGATTGCCCTAAAATAGGGCAGCTTTCATGTGATATACATTAATTCCCAAGTGCATGAATGTGACCCGTTCCCAATGAGTAAAACAAGCAATTTCAGGTGGGGGGAGGGGGTCTTGTGATGCTGATGGATGCAATGGATATGCATTATTTATTTTATTTATTTAAGAAGTTTTATATAGCGCTTGCCTGACCCGAGGGTATCGGAGCGCTTTACAACAGTTATAATGCAGAGAATCACAAAATACAGAATAGTGTAGATTGATTAGTGGCGAGTTCGGTTCTGCGGCTTGTGGACATAGAGACGCAGCTGTGGAAGGAGACTGTTTCCGCACTCTGGCTGCTCCAATCGGTTCCCTAGGGAGCGGTCGAGGAACAGGGCTTTGAGCTGGCTTTTGAATTTAGCAAAAGAGGTAATAGTTCTGATGTGGGGGGGAATAGAGATCCTGATTTTGGGCGCACTCCCGGCAAAGGATCGAGCCGCAGTTTTTTGTTTTCGAGTTTTTAGTGGGATGAGTAGAAGAGAGTTCGAGCTTCTGAGGTTCCTGGTCTGACGGGCTTTTTTTAATTTGGCCGCCAAATATTCAGGTTTGCCGGTGTGCAAGGCTTTGTGTGTGAGGCAGGCTGTTCTGAAGCTAGCCCACATTTCCACTGGGAGCCATTTAAGTTCTCTGAGTGCCGGAGAAATGTGATCAAATTTCTTGATTCCGGTGACCATTCTGGCTGCCGCGTTGAACGTTGTTTTGAGGGGGGCAAAATGTGATTTTGCTACTCCTGAGAGGACTGCATTTCCATAGTCTAGTCTTGACAACACCAGTGCTTGGATGGCCTGTTTGAGATCATTGGGCTGGATGAAAGGTTTTATTTTGTTCAGTAGTTTTAGGTTGAGGAAGGCGCTCTTGACTGAGTTCTTGATGTCTGAGGTCATGTCCAGTTTCGGGTCTAGCGTGATACCAAGAGATTTGACAGAGTCGGCCAGGGTGAGGTTCCCATTGAGCGCATCGATGGCTTTTAGTCATTCAGCGATTTGGGGGTTCTCCTCTTTGTTCGAGATGAGGAGAACTTCGGTTTTATCCGGATTTAGTTTAAGGTGGTTGCTAGACGGCCAGTGTTGGACGTCTCTCAGAATGTCGTTGAGTCTGTGGATGTCCTTGATGGAGGAGGATTCCAGGTAGATCTGCGTATCGTCTGCATAAAGATGGAAGTGGATTTTGGCTTTTTTGAGTAGTTTGGTGAGGGGTTCCATGTAGATGTTGAAAAGTTGTGGGGGGAGCACTGAACCTTGCGGGACTCCCTTGTTGACTGGATGCAGATCGGATGCAAAGTTTTTGATTTTGATTCTTTGGGTGCGGTTGTGTAAGAAGGAAGAGAACCATTGGAGGACGACCTCGCCATGTCCGGCTCGTTCTTGGAGAGACTTAATGAGGAGTTTGTGGCCTACCATGTCGAAAGCTGCTGATAGGTCTAGGAGGATGAGGAGGCAGCAATGGTCTGAGTCTAGTGATTTATGGATATCGTCGATGATGTTGAGGATCCTTTTGTGAAGCCAGACTGATGGGAGTCAAGGAGGTCGATGTTGTTCAGGTGTTGGGATAGTTGATGACGTACGCATCTTTCTAGGATTTTGGACAAAAGAGGGAAGTTAGAGACGGGTCTGAAGTTGTTCAGATCCTTTATGTCAAGGCCGGGTTTTTTCAGCAGGGGCGTGACTTGCCCTACTTTAAGGCAATCTGGCGCAACTCCGTTTTTCAAGGAGCTGTTTATGATCGAGCACCAGTGCAGTGCTAGGGAGAGTTTCAGTTTTTTGGTCAGTTGGGGGGTATAGGGTCCAGGGCGTGAGAAGAGGGTTTGGGGGTGGAGATAAGTTTGACTATCTTTGCTATTTGAATGGGGTGGAAGACTAGCCAGGATTTGTTAGGGCGTGTGGGGGCATTATCAAGCGCCGGCGCCATGCTGCTCTTTGTGGGGCGGGGGGGGTGCTGTTGGTGTCCAATGAAAGTTCGATCTTGGTGATCTTGTCATTAAGGAAATTGGCGAAGTTGTCACAGAGTTCTTTGGACGCCTGAATTGAGGATGTAACAGGCTTGTAGGTTTGTTGCCTGATAATGTTATAGAGCTCTTTAGTTCTATTTTTTGCACTGTCCAGCGCAGAACGAAAAAACGTGGCTCTTTTGGTCTTGATATGATTGTTGTACTTCCTGCGTCCTGTTCTGAGTTGTTCGTGGAGGGTAGTCGAAGGATTATACCTCCAGCGTCTTTCTGTGGCTCTTAGTAGCCTTCTTTCGGAATTGGTGTCTGTGTTGAACCATGATCTGGAAGGAGTGGCTCGGCTAGTTGGTCAAGCATGGTCATCATATTTGCATTATAGAGCAAGGTGAGTTCGGTTGTTGTGAGATGGTCGTTGGCGCTGGGGAGGAGAGAGTTAATCTTATCTTCAAGGGCGGCGAGGAGGATCTTGGTGAGGGTTCTGGCCCATTTGGGGGGGTCTTGTATGGGCGGCTGAGAGAGCAACTTTTGGTTGAAATGGAATAGAATCATGTGATGGTCCGACCAGTCAACGGGGAGTATGTGGTCAATGGTAATTGCGTCATGCTGCGTGATAATGGCATCCAAGGTTGCTCCTTTATTGTGTGTTTCCTCTGAGCAGTGCTGAGATAAGTTATTGTCACCGAGAAGCTTGGATAGCCTTTGATTTAACGGGTTATTCGCTTCATTCCATCGAAGGTTTAGGTCACCAAGAATTAGGTTGTTAGCATTTCCGAGTGCGCAGTGAGCAATCAGGTTGGACAGGTGCTCCCCGAATGCTGAGGTGTTGCCTGGAGGGTGATAAAAAGGTGGCAGAGGAATGATCCATTGTCCTTAGTCTTGATATTGGTGGTAAGACATTCAAAGGTATTGTATTTGCAAGAGTCCAGTTCCATGATGGCAATGTTGTCTCTGTGTATGATAGCTACACCTCCCCCTTGTTGGTCTTTTCTATCTTTGTTGATAATGGAGAAACCTGGGGGCACAAGCATGTCTAAGCATGGTGTGGAGAGGTCATGGAGCCATGTCTCCGTGATGAACGTAATATCTATGTCCTGCATAAGGATGGCTTCTGCTAGCTCAGTTGCATGCCTAGAGGTTGATCTGCAGTTAATGAGAATGCAGTTGGTGGAGACCTCCTTTTTGGTGTGGATCTTTCCAGGGGGGTCTAGGTACGGTGGTGAGGAAGGGAGGGTGTCTAGGGGGTTTCGGGGGAGGCCGTCTCTTCTGAAACTGGTGATCACATGGATCTTGGATTTGGGGGAGTCTGTAGGGGGCGAGTTTTATGTTGAGGCTAGATCAGTCGCTTCTTCTGGGGACATTACGGCTTTGTATCTCGTGGGTCTTAGTGTCAGGCTCTTGGCATCAGTATTTGAGAGTCTCTGTAACCTGGGCGAGGGTGCTTTGGTCCCTCTGGTGTCCTGTGACGGGAACTCACTGTCCTTTCTAGAGGGTCTCTGAGATTGAGTCACGGGGGTTGCTAGGGGCCCGGCAGGGTGTTTTAGCTGATTGGAGCAGGTCGGGGGGCGCCCTGGAAGGGTATTGCCGGGGTTTTCTAACCTTGTCTAGGTTGGTTAGGATTTCAGGCAGGCCCTTGACTGTCATTTCTAGTAGGCTTTCTAGTGATGTGAGCTGCTGCGCCATGTTATCGTGGGCGGGGGAAATGGGGACTTGGGGTCATCTCGAGTGGTGGAGGTCGTGGCTAAGTTAAGAAGCCTATTGCATTAGATTTGTCCCAGTTGACACACAGGCCTGAGAAAGTGCCAAAGTTCTCCAGTAAACAGCAGCCCAGTGCTGCTGCTTCCCAGGGCCGCATGTAAAGGTCAGGAGAGCCGCATGAAGTCCCCGGGCCGTACTTTGAGTATCACTGGTCTATTGCATCATTCTAACAAACTATTTGTCCCAACTCCAGAGTTACAACATAGAGTCTTACACTTTTGTCATTCCATACCACTATCCGGACATCCAGGGGAAGAGAAGACAAAACAAACATGTCAGCGATAGATGTGGTGGGATGGTATGGTAAAAGATGTGGAGACCTACATTCAGTAATGTCCCACATGTGTCCATCAGAAGGCTTCTGATTCTGTCCCTGCTGGTTTATTACAAGCCTTACCCAGTCCTCCCACTCCACGGCACTCCATGAATATGAATTTCATCATGAATTTACCCCAAACAATGTTTTTACCACAATTCTTGTAGCGGTGGACCTTCTCACTGAAATGGCCCATTTTAGTCCCCTTGACAAACTTCCTACGGTTAAGGAATTCACTGAAGTGTTCATTAGCCAAGTGGTTTGGTTACATGGTCTTCCCACTGGTATAATTGCTGTCCATGATTCACAATTGTTCTCCAAATCCTGGCAGGTAATCTACATGGCTCTGCAGATTTATCATCGTTTGTGGACACATGGAGCAAACAAGCCAGGGAATATTTAAGATGCTTGTTATGCACCTGTACCAGAAATTTGGTACAAGAAGGTCCATTGACTGAATTTGCATACAATACACAATCTGCGCCCAAGATTTTTGCCCTTCTTTTCAAGTCTTGGATACCACCCAAAAGCCATTCTTCTACAAATACTCCAGGAATTGACAGCCATTCCAGCAGTAAAAACACACCATGAAAATCTTGTTAGTATTTGGACTAAAGCTAACAATGAAACAAAGCATTTCAAAGAAATCATGAAGATCCATGCTGATAGACATAGTTGTCCAGCTCCACATTACTCAGATGGTGACCAAGTTTGGTTAGCAACAAAGAATCTGCATCTAGAAGGGCCCCGTAAGTTTCAGCCATATTATATTTGTCCCTACAAGGTTTCCAAGGTTATTAGCCAAGTGGCCTTAAAACTGGATTTTCCCAAAGATCTTTGAATACACCCTGTATTTCATATCACCTCCTAAAGTTCTATGGGGCATATCAACAACAACCGGCGATAATTATCGCTGAGCGCACTTAGCGCTTGGATAATTATCGCCGGCTAGCGCCGATTTTTATCGCTGAGATAGCGTGCTATTAGCAACGCTTATCTCATCAGCGATAAAAATCCTAGCACTAACTGGCTAACGTGAGATTATCGCTGGAAACCCAGCGATAATCTCACGTTAGCTAGTTGATAGGGACTCACAAACTTAGCCATGATATCCACCTTCCATAGGATATCATGGCTAAGTCAGTCCTGAAGCAGGCGTAAGGAAAGTAGCGATAACAGGGGTTATCGCTACTTTTCCTGACGCTATGCTTCATAGCGTTAGGCTTGCTGATAGGAGAAAGGTCGCTTAGCGACATTTCTCCTGTCATGCCAGGTCAGGAACGCCCACTTTGCATCTCAGTCAGTCAACAATAGCTTTATTCGGTTAAAAATTAAAACCATCTGTTAGACCTGGCACCTTGGCGTGAGTTTCCCTTCCACTTTTTGCTGATGTGCCTCATTGTGTTTTGTTGGTGTTAGCTGCTCAGAGCACTGTGACACTGCTGATCAGTGCCACAGTGCAAGTGCTCCCTGTTAAAACTATATACATTGATTGGTGTCCATGATTGAGTCATTTGGTTTACTGTCAGCCCCTAGTAAAGTGCACCAGGAGTGCCAGGGCTTGTAAATACAAATACCGCTGGTGGGCCTGCAGCACTGGTTGTGCCAGCCACAGAAGCGGCCTAGTAAAATATGTCTAGGGTCTGCCACTGCATAACCTGCGCGCAGTCTGGTACTGTCGCGCTGACTGTGCAAGTGCCCCCACTTGCCAGTCCCTAAACCTTCCCTTAACTACATACTAGTCACCCCTCTGGTAGGCCCAAGGGCAGGGTGCATTGTAGGCATAAGGTAGGACATGCCCTGATGTGTGTGGCATGTCTTAATAGTGAATTACAGCCATTTTCGTTTTTCACTATTGAAGGCTACCTGCTCTCCATAGGCCAGAATGGGCTGCTGGAGTCACTACACGCTGTGACCCCAGTGGACTCATAGAGCATGGTAGAAAGTCATGTTTAGTATGCCTGAACTCAGAATAATAAAATACTTCTTTTAGTAAAGTTTATTTTAATATCCTGTGTTTGTAAATACTACTTTTAGAAAGTTAGTATTTACTGATCTGGCCATTCAGTCCGCCTCTGCGCTGTGTGTGTGTGTTCTGCCTAGCAACAGTAAGGAGCAGGGCTGGGGAATTCCAGGAGACAGGTTGGCTGCCAGGTGGTGGGTAGGGAGATTACACTAGGATGGGTGGGAGGAGTACACCCTGACTCTTGAATAGACCTGTGCTCTGCCAACACAAAGCCGGCGCCGCCCCCTGTGGAGCGGCTGATGTCTCTGCCCTGCTGCTAAAAGGAAAGTGCAGAGTCACCATAACAAAGTGCTCCAGAACTGGACTGAGCCAGGCCCAGGCCCCCTGGCGCTAAAGAACAAAAGAATTGTGCTATAAAAGTAGGAGGCTGGCTCCTAAGAAATTAGATCCTGGTTGCACTACGACGAACCTCTGCCTGAAGGAGAAGGACCTGGAGAAGCTGAAGGAGGAATACTGTCTCTCTGCCTGAGAGACTGGCCTGCAGTGGGTGCCTGTCTGCTGGAAGGAGAGGAAAAGACTGAAAGGAAAGACTTTGTTGGTAACTTGTGCTGAACTGATCTCCAAGGGCTTGCTAGAGAACTTGCCTCCTGAACTGCGCCCCAGGAACATTGGGCGCTACCCCCCTTTAAGGAGAAGAGACTGCCGTGGGTAAATCTACACCGCTGACCCTGGAGAACCTTGTGCTCTAATCTCCCTGAACAACGCGATCATCTGCCGCTGGAAGTGCCTGCAAACATAGTGAGGGCCCACCAGCCTAAGCAAAGTGAGCAACTACCCCTGTGAGCCGTCGCTCGCGAAGTGAGGAGGAGATCCCGGTCTGAAACATCGAGCTCTGTGACCCCCGGGCCGCAGAAATCCCCGTAAGGACTTGGGCACTGTTCGCCCCATCCGGACGAAGCTAGCAGCGCGCTGCGCTGAGATCTTGCCCCCAGGCTGCCCCCTCCTACTGCGGCCTCGCTGGTGTGCTGAAGAGTCAAGGAGTGCCCCTTGAAGCATCGCTGGCCACGGAAGAGCCGGGACCGAGACGCGACGTGGGACACTCGTGGGTGACCTCCAGAGACTGCCGCGAGCCTGTGCCCCCAAGAAAACAAGGTATTTCGTGCCCTTCGCGCTGATAGACGGTCCGTACTACCCACCGTACGGACCGTAACTGCTTTGCCCCCACGTGTGCTTGGTGCGCACCGTCCTGCCTGCAAAGTGCCCCAAAGCGCGTTGGTTGAATCGCACTGACCTGCCAAGGGAGACCGTGGGCTCCACAAACTGCTTGCTTGTGTCTGGAGCGAACCGTTCCTGCCTTGAAGCCTCACCCGTGCACGGAGCGTCCATCCCCCTGCACGGACCGTACCTTGGCTGAAACCCGCCGCAGCGCTCACGCGAGAAGCGTGGGACTTGGCCTGCACCCGTTCAACGCGTCCCTGCTCAGTACGGCCCGTATGGTTCAAGGCCGGTAGTCGCGTACCTCACGCGAGAAGCGTGGGAAACGGCACGGAGGCGGGAAATAGCGGTGAGAAGCGGTTGAAAGCGCTACAAAGTGCAGAAATACTCAAAAGACTCAATTTGAATCAGAATTGTGGCATTATAACACCTGTGGACTGCCCTTAAGCCTATACAAGTAACTGGAACGTAACTTTACCAAGAGAACTGTATTTATGCAACCTGCCTGAAAAGAACACCTTTTATATAAAGACCTATATTTTTACAATAATACAGCCTTGTGTCTTTGTGTAGTGGGGAGGTGATTTTTGTGTGGGACAACCTGAACGCTTAACCTGTATGCCCTCTGGAAATTTAGCCTGACTGCTCGCGCCACGTTACCTAGAGGGTGAGCAGGGGTTATTTTTAAAGAGGTGATCCTTTGCCCTGACTTAGAGGAAAGGGTCCCTGCTTGTCGCAAGTGCCTACCTGCGCCAACCAGAGACCCCGGATTCTAACATTGGTGGCAGCGGTGCGGATTTACGGATTTGCGTTCTAATTGTCTGCGCAGTGATTGCTAACCATTGCACAGTAGGCGGTCCAGTAGCTTAAGCCACAGAACTTTGCCATTTAATTTCGCCTGCCAAGAAAAGATCCCTTGCGTTGAAGCCATGCCGGGCTCAACCAGCACAGCATCTGAAGCCTCTGGGATGGAATTGGAATGGGATGCATCAAAACTGGACGACTACACAAAAAAGCAACTCAAGTACTTCTGCATGAAGTTCAAGGTTCCACATGCAGGATGCAAAAACAAACCAGACCTCTACAAGGCGCTGAGAGCCTGGATGGAATCAAGGGGTGCAGCTGGTGATGGTGTACCAGAGATTGTGCCAGTGGAGCCAGCAGAGAGCATCCACAGCTTTGGCAGAGACCTGTCGCCAGGAGAGCTGGCAGACAGACAGGCTGCAAGAGAACAGGAAGTCACTTTGGCGAAACTAAAAATGGCCCTGGAAGAAAAGAAAGTAGCTCTGGAAGAGAGAAAGGCTCTGATGGAGCACGACGCCAGAATGAGGGAACTGGCGATACAAGAGAAAAGTTTGGAGAACACTCCCTCTGGTGGCAGCGCAACGCCGGTGCAGGTAGAGTCAAGGGTGTACATCCCAAAAGATGTAGTTAAAGAGTTCTTCAGGAATGATGACATAGGGCAATGGTTCCGGGCCTATGAGGTAGCCATGTCCTCCCACCGGGTCCCTGAGAAAGACTGGGGAGCGGGGTTGTGGGGACGGTTCCTCAGTGAGGGGCGGGACACACTTTTAGATTTGCCCTTTGACATGCAGAATTCTTACCCCCACATGAAAGAAGCTTTAATGACCAGATATGGGCTAACTCCTGAAATGTATCGACAGAGGTTCAGGGGGTGTACCAAGATTGCGGGGGGTACGTATGTGGAGTATGTGACCTTTTTCTGCAGAGCACTGGATGGCTGGGTGAAGGGTAGCAAAGTTAATGATTACCAAGGTCTCTTTGATTTAATTGCATGGGAGCACTTGTCGCTTAATTGTTTTCCTGAGCTACGCCAACACCTGATAGATAGCAAGCTGACTAACCCTAGGAAGCTTGCTGAGGAGGCGGACCGCTGGCTCAGCACCAGGGTCCACAAGGGTCATGTGGGAGACTCCGCCAAGGGTGGGCAGGGTCCCCAGCAGAAGAGTGGGGGGGACAGGGGAAAACAGAAAGGGTTCCAACAAGGCCCCCAAAGTAATACCCAAGGGAACCAGCAGAAAGGTTCTCAGCCGCCCCCAACCCCGAAGCCGACAGGGGCCCCGACAGGTAAACCTGTTCCCAAGGGGCCCCCTCAATGTTATAAATGTGGCGAGCTAGGTCACTTTGCCAGTGATTCTAAGTGTCGCCAGTATGTGAAGCCAGCACCCACTGGTGCTCCACCCAGGCAAGTGGCTACAGTAGCCTTTGGGGAGGAGGTAGAAGTCCAAGGTGGGTGGGACCCTGTCCAGATGACCTTAGTCTCACTAGGAGACAGTGAGATGGTCCCCCAAGCCAACTTGCCCTCTAACACTAAGAAATATGGGCAAGTGGTGACCGTCAATGGGAAGAAGGTAGAGGCTCTTAGAGACACAGGAGCCAGCGTGACTGCAGTGCGGCAGCACCTGGTATCTCAAGAGCAGGTCGTACCCCATGCCTATTGTCGGGTTGTCAATGCTGACAACACGGAGAGTCATTGTCCAATGGCTCAAGTTCCCTTTGAGTGGGGGGGGGGTCTCTGGTACTCTGCAAGTCGCTGTGAGAACTGCCATGCCTGTAGACTGTCTCCTAGGGAACGACTTGGAGAGCTCCCCTTGGGAAAAAGTGGAGAAGACAGCCCATCTGCGGATGGTGGGCTTACCTGATTGGGCGTGCGTGACCACCCGGTCAATAGCAGCCAGTAGGGGTGTTGAAGGGACCCTGGAGCCTGAGGGAGAGGCCCAGGAACCGGCCTTAGAGAGAGGGCAAGGGAGGCACGGGAAACCGGCTCCTGAAGTTCCCACGGCCCAGGAGGAAGCAGACCTTGAGGGGGATGCCCTGGAGCCTACAGGGGAACAGATAGCCGAACTGGGGGACCTGCCTGAGCTGACCCATTGGCAGCAAGAAGGAGGCCCCTCCAGGGAGGAATTCTGCAGGGAGCAGAAAGAGTGCCCCTCTCTAGAGGGTATGCGGCAGCAGGCTGCAGCCCAGGCCAATGGTGATCAGTCCGGAACTCACTTGATCTACTGGGAGAACGACCTCCTATACTCAGAGCCTAAGGTGGCTGAACCTGGGTCAGCCCGTGCGCTGGTGGTACCCCAGAAGTTCAGAACCTTCCTACTGGGGCTGGCTCACGACGTGCCATTAGCAGGGCATTTGGGGCAGGACAAGACCTTTGAAAGGCTTGTCACCCACTTCTATTGGCCCCAAATGCGCAGGAGTTCTGATACTCACTGCAGGACATGCCAGACTTGCCAGGCAAGTGGCAAGAGTGGAAGGAAGCTGAAAGCTCCACTCCAACCTTTCCCTGTGGTCAGTACCCCATTCCAGCGAGTGGGGATTGACATTGTGGGGCCACTGGACCCCAAGACAGCCATGGGCAACAGGTTTATCCTGGTCTTGGTGGACCATGCCACCCGGTACCCTGAAGCCATCCCTCTAAGGACAGTGACGGCCCCCGTGGTGGGACGAGCACTGATGGGAATTTTCTCACGAGTAGGATTCCCTCTAGAGGTGGTGTCCGATAGGGGGACCAATTTCATATCGAAATATATGAAATCCCTTTGGCAAGAATGTGGTGTGACATACAAGTTCACCACCCCTTACCATCCACAAGGAAACGGGTTGGTTGAGCGATTCAACCGAACCCTAAAAGGCATGATCATGGGCCTTGAAGGACCAATGAGGCGTAAGTGGGACGTCCTCTTACCATGCCTTCTCTTTGCGTACCGTGAGGTGCCACAGAAGTCTCTGGGGTTCAGTCCCTTTGAGCTTCTGTATGGCCACCCTGTACGTGGACCTCTGAGTCTGGTCAAGGAAGGCTGGGAGCAATCTCCCAGGAAACCTCCCCAGAATGTATTTAGTTACATGCTGGCCTTCAGGAACCAGACTAGGCGTTTCAGGCAACTTGCTGAGGCAAATCTGGAAGCCAGCCAGGAGGAAATGAAGCGGTGGTACGACCAGAATGCCACTCTGGTAGAGCTTCAGCCTGGACAAAAGGTATGGGTCCTTGCCCCTGTGGAGCCTTGTGCACTCCAGGACAAGTGGACAGGACCCTTTGAGATTGTGGAGCGCAAGAGTTCTGTCACCTACTTGGTGAACTTGCAGTCTCCTAGGAACCCCTTAAGGGTCCTACATGTCAATCGCCTTAAGCCCCACTTGGAGAGGTCCGAAGTGGGCATGCTCTTGGCCACCGATGATGGGACGGAGGAGGAGTCAGAACCTCTTCCTGACCTCTTGGTAGCCTCAGAGCAGGACGGGTCAGTGGATGGAGTTAACCTCTCACCCACCCTGACCCCTGAGCAACAGGATGACTGCCGCCAACTGCTGGGGCAGTTTCCTGACCTGTTCTCCCTGGTTCCTGGTATCACAGATTGGTGCGTCCATGAGGTGGATACAGGAGACAGCTTACCGGTGAAGCACAAGGCTTACAGGGTGACTGACAGGGTCAGAGCCTGCATCAAAGAGGAGGTCTCAAAGATGCTTGCTCTTGGGGTGGTTGAGTCCTCCAGCAGTCCTTGGGCCAGCCCAGTGGTCTTGGTCCCAAAGGCTGCAGCGCCGGGTGCCACACCCGAACTCCGGTTCTGTGTGGACTACAGAGGACTCAATTCAGTCACGAAGACTGACGCGCACCCCATCCCCAGAGCTGATGAGCTCATCGATCGGTTAGGGGCTGCACGGTACCTCAGCACGTTTGATTTAACGTCTGGGTACTGGCAGATCGCCTTAACTGATGGGGCCAAAGAGAGGTCTGCATTCTCCACACCAGATGGGCATTTCCAGTTCCGTGTCATGCCATTTGGGATGAAGAATGCCCCTGCCACCTTCCAGAGGTTGGTCAACCAGGTGTTGGCTGGACTGACCGAGTTCAGCGCAGCATACCTGGATGACATCGCAGTGTTCAGCGGCACATGGGAAGAACACCTGCAACATCTCTGGGAAGTGTTGATGGCCCTGCGCAAGGCAGGCCTCACGATCAAGGCAAGCAAGTGTCAGATCGGGCAGGGGTCCGTGGTGTACTTGGGACACCAGGTGGGGAGCGGCCAGGTGGCGCCCCTACAACCCAAGATAGAAACCATCCTGGCTTGGGAGCCCCCAAAGACCCAGACGGAGGTGAGGGCCTTTTTAGGACTCACTGGGTACTACAGGAGGTTTGTCAAGGGGTATGGCAGCATCGTTGCCCCCTTGACCGAGCTGACTTCGAAGAAGCAGCCCAGGAAAGTGATATGGACTGACACCTGTCAGAAGGCCTTTGACACCCTGAAAACTGCCATGTGCACAGCGCCCGTGCTCTTGGCTCCTGACTTCTCCAAGGAATTCCTAGTACAGACAGACGCATCAGAGCATGGTGTAGGGGCTGTTCTCTCACAGATGACTGAGGAGGGCTGGGACCAACCTGTAGCCTTTATTAGTAGAAGGTTACTTCCACGGGAACAAAGGTGGAGTGCGATAGAGCGAGAAGCGTTTGCTGTGGTCTGGGCGCTGAAGAAGCTAAGACCCTACTTGTTTGGGTCTCACTTCCGGGTTCAGACCGACCACAGGCCCCTCAGATGGTTGATGCAAATGAGGGGTGAAAACCCAAAACTGTTGAGGTGGTCCATCTCCCTACAGGGTATGGACTTTACGGTGGAACATCGCCCTGGCTGATTGTATGACATAATTTCGAAAGACAAAAATTCGACCTACAAAAATATCGCAACAAAAATATCGTGGTCAAGAATATCGACATCCTATCTACAACATGGTAAGTACAAAAATATCGATAATTTAATATCGATGTCAAAAATATCGTAATTCAAAAATATCGGTTTTTTTTTAGTTTAAAAATATATGTAAAATAAACCAAATAATACTTATAAATCAAAGAAACATAATTAAATATATTGTATAATATGTAAAATTTATAATAAATATATATAATTAAATGAAACTTTAATTAAACATATATATAATATATAATATATACACTTACTTAATAATTACTTTTAATAATAATTTCTATAACATATAAATTATTAAATATTTATTTAAATTACCAATACATCTATACACATAAAACAATAACATTAATAAATATTAAATAATTACATATAGCAAATAATAATCAATAATTTTAATTTGAATAATTTTTATTATTAATTATATATTACAATAGCTAAAATATTACAAAACATATTTAATATCAGACACAATAAAACTACTAGTCCAACTTCAACAAAAACAACAGTAAGGAAAATGTTGGATAGCGTAGGGGTAAAAATATCTATTCCAACTCCCGAGAGTGCAACAGTAGGGAAAACATTGGATAGCGTAGGAGTAAAAATTACTATTCCAACTCCAAAGAGTGCAACAGTAGGGAAAGTGTTGGATAGCGTAGGGGTAAAAATTACTATTCCAACTCCAGAGAGTGCAATAGTAGGGAAAATGTTGGATAGCGTAATGGTAAAAATTACTATTCCCACTCCAGAGAGTGCAATAGTAGGGAAAGTGTTGGATAGCGTAAGGGTAAAAATTACTATTCCCACTCCAGACAGTGCAACAGTAGGGAAAACCTTGGATAGCGTAGGGGTACAAATAACTATTCCAACTCCAAAGAGTGCAACAGTAGGGAAAACGTTGGATAGCATAGGGGTAAAAATTACTATTCCAACTCCAGAGAGTGCAATAGTAGGGAAAGTGTTGGATAGCGTAAGCGTAAAATTTACTATTCCCACTCCAGAGAGTGCAATAGTAGGGAAAGTGTTGGATAGCGTAAGGGTAACATTTACTATTCCCACTCCAGAGAGTGCAACAGTATAGAAAACGTTGGATAGCGTAGGGGTAAAAATAACTATTCCAACTCCAAAGAGTGCAACAGTAGGGAAAACATTGGATAGCGTAGGGGTAAAAATTACTATTCCAACTCCAGAGAGTGCAATAGTAGGGAAAGTGTTGGATAGCGTAAGGGTCAAATTTACTATTCCCACTCCAGAGAATGCAATAGTAGGGAAAGTGTTGGATAGCGTAAGGGTAAAAATTACTATTCCAACTCCAGAGAGTGCAACAGTAGGGAAAACGTTGGATAGCGTAGGGGTAAAAATTACTATTCCCACTCCAGAGAGTGCAATAGTAGGGAAAGTGTTGGATAGCGTAAGGGTAAAAATTACTATTCCCACTCCAGACAGTGCAACAGTAGAGAAAAGGTTGGATAGCGTAGGGGTAAAAATTACTATTCCAACTCCAAAGAGTGCAACAGTAGGGAAAGCGCTGGATAGCGTAGGGGTAAAAATTACTATTCCAACTCCAGAGAGTGCAACAGTAGGGAAAGCGCTGGATAGCGTAGGGGTAAAAATTACTATTCCCACTCCAGATAGTAAAACAGTTGGGAAAGCACTAGATAGCATAGTGATTCTATTAACATTATAACCAATTTAATAATTTCTTATAAAAAAATTGCATGTTAACAATGTTTTAAAAAAAAAAATATTATTAAATACCAATTATGTAAAATAAATATTTAAATAAATAAATTTTAATTACATCCCACACTATTCCCCCTTTAACACACAACACACTACACATAAAAATTCACATAATTAATTTAATTATGAATTAATCACTTAATAAAATTAAATCACCAATTAATTACTAATTAACAATTAATTAATTAACTATAACAATAAAGAAATATTATTAATAAACTAATTATAATTTATATAATTAACAAAATAATAAAGTAATTTTACAATTAATAATTAATTAAAAATTAATTAATCTATTAATCACATTAATTACCAATTATTAATTGATTACAAATTAATTAATCATAAATACCAATGAAACAATACATATTAATTCATTAATTATAATTACATTACTTCCCACCCTATTCCCCTATAAACCCACAACCCACTACACATTAAAATTCACATAATTAATTTAATTATCAATTAATCACTTAATAAAATTAAATCACCAATTAATTACTAATTAACAATTAATTAATTAACAATAAATAAATATTAATAATAAACTAATTATAATGTATATAATTAACCAATTAATAAAATAATTGTACAATTAATAATTAATTAACAATTAATTAATCAATTAATTACCAATTATTAATTAATTACCAATTAATTAATCATAAATACCAATTAAACAATACATATTAATTCATTAATTATAATTAAATTACTTCCCACCCTATTCCCCTATAAACCCACAACCCGCTCTGATACTAAAACGCTAAATTAAATGTAAAATAATTATAAATCTCTAAACATTTATTTTTAAATGTATTAAAATACATTACAATAATCTTTAACATACAAATAAAATACATATTAAATGACATTACACTAAATAAATATCGATATTATTGACATCGAAATTTTTACTTACGATATTACTTACATCGATATTAATTACTTCGATATTATTTACTTCGATATTACTTACCTTGGGATCGATATTCTGTCCATCGATATTCTTGACTTCGATATTCTGTACCTACGATATTAAAAACACGATATTATTGTAGGTCGAAATTTAAAACTCGATATTTTGGCTAACCACCGCCCTGGCACAGATCACGCCAATGCTGACGGTCTGTCCAGGTTTTTCCGCCTTAGTGAAGAGGAACTCCCTGGGGTAGGGTAGTTCTCCCCACATTTAAGCTGGAGGGGACACGTGTTAGACCTGGCACCTTGGCGTGAGTTTCCCTTCCACTTTTTGCTGATGTGCCTCATTGTGTTTTGTTGGTGTTAGCTGCTCAGAGCACTGTGACACTGCTGATCAGTGCCACAGTGCAAGTGCTCCCTGTTAAAACTATATACATTGATTGGTGTCCATGATTGAGTCATTTGGTTTACTGTCAGCCCCTAGTAAAGTGCACCAGGAGTGCCAGGGCTTGTAAATACAAATACCGCTGGTGGGCCTGCAGCACTGGTTGTGCCACCCACAGAAGCGGCCTAGTAAAATATGTCTAGGGTCTGCCACTGCAGAACCTGCGCGCAGTCTGGTACTGTCGCGCTGACTGTGCAAGTGCCCCCACTTGCCAGTCCCTAAACCTTCCCGTAACTACATACTAGTCACCCCTCTGGTAGGCCCAAGGGCAGGGTGCATTGTAGGCATAAGGTAGGACATGCCCTGATGTGTGTGGCATGTCTTAATAGTGAAATACAGCCATTTTCGTTTTTCACTATTGAAGGCTACCTGCTCTCCATAGGCCAGAATGGGCTGCTGGAGTCACTACACGCTGTGACCCCAGTGGACTCATAGAGCATGGTAGAAAGTCATGTTTAGTATGCCTGAACTCAGAATAATAAAATACTTCTTTTAGTAAAGTTTATTTTAATATCCTGTGTTTGTAAATACTACTTTTAGAAAGTTAGTATTTACTGATCTGGCCATTCAGTCCGCCTCTGCGCTGTGTGTGTGTGTTCTGCCTAGCAACAGTAAGGAGCAGGGCTGGGGAATTCCAGGAGACAGGTTGGCTGCCAGGTGGTGGGTAGGGAGATTACACTAGGATGGGTGGGAGGAGTACACCCTGACTCTTGAATAGACCTGTGCTCTGCCAACACAAAGCCGGCGCCGCCCCCTGTGGAGCGGCTGATGTCTCTGCCCTGCTGCTGAAAGGAAAGTGCAGAGTCACCATAACAAAGTGCTCCAGAACTGGACTGAGCCAGGCCCAGGCCCCCTGGCGCTAAAGAACAAAAGAATTGTGCTATAAAAGTAGGAGGCTGGCTCCTAAGAAATTAGATCCTGGTTGCACTACGACGAACCTCTGCCTGAAGGAGAAGGACCTGGAGAAGCTGAAGGAGGAATACTGTCTCTCTGCCTGAGAGACTGGCCTGCAGTGGGTGCCTGTCTGCTGGAAGGAGAGGAAAAGACTGAAAGGAAAGACTTTGTTGGTAACTTGTGCTGAACTGATCTCCAAGGGCTTGCTAGAGAACTTGCCTCCTGAACTGTGCCCCAGGAACATTGGGCGCTACCCCCCTTTAAGGAGAAGAGACTGCCGTGGGTAAATCTACACCGCTGACCCTGGAGAACCTTGTGCTCTAATCTCCCTGAACAACGCGATCATCTGCCGCTGGAAGTGCCTGCAAACATAGTGAGGGCCCACCAGCCTAAGCAAAGTGAGCAACTACCCCTGTGAGCCGTCGCTCGCGAAGTGAGGAGGAGATCCCGGTCTGAAACATCGAGCTCTGTGACCCCCGGGCCGCAGAAATCCCCGTAAGGACTTGGGCACTGTTCGCCCCATCCGGACGGAGCTAGCAG
The DNA here is from genome assembly GCF_964204655.1 of Triturus cristatus. Taxonomy (NCBI): domain Eukaryota; kingdom Metazoa; phylum Chordata; class Amphibia; order Caudata; family Salamandridae; genus Triturus; species Triturus cristatus. The sequence continues at coordinate 723,190,951 of NC_140595.1, forward strand.
CGCGCTGCGCTGAGATCTTGCCCCCAGGCTGCCCCCTCCTACTGCGGCCTCGCTGGTGTGCTGAAGAGTCAAGGAGTGCCCCACGAAGCATCGCTGTCCACGGAAGAGCCGGGACCGAGACGCGACGTGGGACACTCGTGGGTGACCTCCAGAGACTGCCGCGAGCCTGTGCCCCCAAGAAAACAAGGTATTTCGTGCCCTTCGCGCTGATAGACGGTCCGTACTACCCACCGTACGGACCGTAACTGCTTTGCCCCCACGTGTGCTTGGTGCGCACCGTCCTGCCTGCAAAGTGCCCCAAAGCGCGTTGGTTGAATCGCACTGACCTGCCAAGGGAGACCGTGGGCTCCACAAACTGCTTGCTGGTGTCTGGAGCGAACCGTTCCTGCCTTGAAGCCTCACCCGTGCACGGAGCGTCCATCCCCCTGCACGGACCGTACCTTGGCTGAAACCCGCCGCAGCGCTCACGCGAGAAGCGTGGGACTTGGCCTGCACCCGTTCAACGCGTCCCTGCTCAGTACGGCCCGTATGGTTCAAGGCCGGTAGTCGCGTACCTCACGCGAGAAGCGTGGGAAACGGCACGGAGGCGGGAAATAGCGGTGAGAAGCGGTTGAAAGCGCTACAAAGTGCAGAAATACTCAAAAGACTCAATTTGAATCAGAATTGTGGCATTATAACACCTGTGGACTGCCCTTAAGCCTATACAAGTAACTGGAACGTAACTTTACCAAGAGAACTGTATTCATGCAACCTGCCTGAAAAGAACACCTTTTATATAAAGACCTATATTTTTACAATAATACAGCCTTGTGTCTTTGTGTAGTGGGGAGGTGATTTTTGTGTGGGACAACCTGAACGCTTAACCTGTATGCCCTCTGGAAATTTAGCCTGACTGCTCGCGCCACGTTACCTAGAGGGTGAGCAGGGGTTATTTTTAAAGAGGTGATCCTTTGCCCTGACTTAGAGGAAAGGGTCCCTGCTTGTCGCAAGTGCATACCTGCGCCAACCAGAGACCCCGGATTCTAACACCATCAAAGCATACAGCAAAATTTCATTAGCAAATAGTTACAATCAAAATAATCTACATAATCTGTTCAGACAAAAACACAATAAACAATATTTCATCAATACTAAATTAAATAAATAATTGGCGAACAATCACATTAAAAAGTAGGTCAACCCTGGAAATATAAAATTATTACATTTTCAAAAAAGAAGAGCAACATTAATAAATAAAACCACAATCTCCAACTATCAGACAAACTTAGAAATGGGGGGAAAATCCACAAAGCTACATTCGATTTCTACATCTAATAGCCCCAGTAAGATAGCTGGCTACTCCAAAACATACCAATGGAGAACCTAGCATTTGCAGATAGACCAATGCGGGCCTCACTTGCTCAAAATGGCAGTTCTTAAAAATAGGGCAAATAAATTTCTTACGCTGTAAAATATAAAATTTACAAAAGAAAACCATATGTAGCGTATTTTGTTCTGAGGCATTATCACAGGGACAGGGCCCCAAGGTGCCCTCTTTAAAGAAACCCTTCGGGTGAGCTAAAAGCCAAGGAAGCATGCCATGTTTAAACCTTGACAACAAAAACAGATGGAATGGATTGTTTATATAGGTCAAGTATGGCTGAATCTCACTGCCAATACTTAACATGACAAAACTCCTAACAGACGGCTTGCCCACTTCCCCGCCTTCCCTCAGCAACCTTGCTCTACACACGAACTGGGACTTAAAAGCTTTTATATCTAGTTTGCTCATCACACTTGGTTTATCAAATAAGTCAAAGTAGCCAAGTGTCTCCAAGTTAGATTTAATATATCGCAGCCAAGGGATGCACATGGCTTTGTCAAGGGCCAGACAGTCTTGAATAATAAGCTGATTTAGGCTTGGTGGGTGCTGAGCCCAAACTCTTAACCAGCCTAATAATGGGGCAACAGAAATCTGATCAATTAAATAACCTGCCCCCAAATCTTCATGGATATTCAAAATTGGAGCAGATGCAGGTAGTGACAGCAATTTCCGGAAAAAGGCATTTTCTACTATTTGAATCTCTGCCGAAGCCTTATAACCCCAGACCTCACTGCCATATAGGGCCATAGGCACGCACTTGGCGTTATATACCTTCATAATCGCGGGCAAGGGTTTACAACCCAGCCGTTTTGCAAAGCCCAACAGGGCTCCTTTTGCCCTAGCGAGAATATTCTTTTTCTGGGCACGTTGCATGACCCAGGATCTCCTATCATCAAAGATGATCCCCAAATATGGAAAGGTCTGCACTTTAATAAGCTCCTGCCCATTACAGAAGAATTTAGCCTTTTTGGCCCCCCGCAGCCAATTGTCATGGAGTGTGACTTTTTAAAATTTATGACTAAATCCAAAGAAACCATAAAATCATTAAATCCATTTAAAAGGGCTTGAAGGCCTCTCGCAGTTCTTGCCAACAAAACCGTGTCATCCGCATACAATAATGCGGGGATCAATTTTGTACCTGCTCTTGGTATATCTTTACAAGATGAAGACAAGACATCCCCCAGGTTATTAATATAGAGCGAGAAAAGCAAGGGAGCAAGAATACACCCTTGTCTTACCCCTCGTTTCATCTGCCAAGCTTCTGATAGATTCCCGTCCTCATTGTAACGGATGGCAGCAGTAGTATCCTCGTGCATAAGTGCCAAAAAGGCAATCAGCATGGGGTCAAGCCCCAACACTACCAGGGAAGCCCATAATTTTTGACGATTTACAAGGTCAAAAGCAGTAGAGAAGTCCATAAACGGTAAATGTAGGACCCCCTGCTTGGCGACCGTGTACTTCCCAATTATAAGATGTAGATTGAGGCATTGACCCACAGTGCTCCTTCCTTTTCTAAACCCATATTGTAGGTCCGAGATAATGGAGTTGTCCTCCAGCCAAGTTGATAGTCTAGCGAGAACAACTTTGCCCATTATCTTCATAGCGGAATCCAAAAGAGAAATAGGCCGATAACATGCCGGATCCTCTCTTGAGCCTTTTTTAAATAATGGCACTATCACAGCTTTACCCCAAGAACGGGGAGCACTCGCCTTTGATACGGCATTAAAAACAGAAGTTAAAAGCTTCGCCCAATACCTTGGATCAGCCTTATAAAAATCTGCGGGAACACCATCTGGACCAGGTGCTTTGCCCTTTGCCATAAACTCAATGGCGTCCTGGACTTCGACCTCATTAAAATCAAGTTTCGATGCCAGATTAATATCCCCATAATTTACTGGATTATGGTCTGGAATTTCAGAATAAAGACCACTAAAATGAGCCACCCATTTATCTGGAGGAATAAGGCAGTCATTGTTTGTGTTCTCCAATTCATTAAAAAGTGGACTGTTAATTACTTTCCAGAATTGGGTACTACTTTTTAAAACACTAGCGTCTGACAATTCCTCTCACGCCATATTTTTTAGTTGAATTTTCCTTGCCTTTATTGCTTTTTTATAGGATCTTCTTGCCTCCACAATCCTGCTGGCATCTTTCCCACTATCTTTTAATGCCAATAAGAGAGCGGAATGCGCACTACAACATGCCTGTCAAACCAGTTTTTAAACTTCTTAGGTCTTGGTTTCCCATCGAGGGTTAAGTTATCCACTACCTGTTTTGTTATTCTCTCGAAGGCACCAAGAATATCCACTGGTTTAGACTCTACTGCCAAGCATATATTTAAATCCACCAAATTACTATGATACAAATTCTCAAGGAAATCAGTCGGGGTAATGACGTCCCATCTCAGACGTCTTCCCTGTTTAATAGGGGCTAAGTTTAAGTTAGAGATGGCAGACAGAGGATTTGACCTAGTCACAGCGTTAATATTGATTTCCATAGACAGAGGATTATGATCGCTTAAGACATTTGGAGTAACATGAGAAAAGCCTATCAGATCCTTCAAAAGGCAGGAAATAAAAATATAGTCAATAATGCTGTTATGGCCCTGACCAGTAAATGTGGGAACAGGAGATAGGGAATCCTGCGTCGGAACAAATAAATGAAAGGCAGATACAATACTCTCTAGGAACATCCCACCCTTAGAATGATCAAAGTGGGCTTCCTCCTGAGGGCAATAGACATGATTAAAATTTCCAAAACAATTGAGTTGACATATATGAATATTAAAATCGCCAAAAAGTAACAAAAAATAAGGTGTATCATTATTTGCATCAAACTCATCCAAAAAGGTGGACTATGCTTTTAGGTGCTCCAATTCATCCAACCTGGTGAATGAGTTATAAAAATTCACAACTAGTAATGTCGGGAGATTGGCACCTACTAATTTGACCGCCAATATATTAGGTGAACTAGTCACTACAAGTTCTGTACTATACAGTAACTTGAGAATAAATAATAACAAAAGACCGCCCGAGGTCTCCCCGACGAGGAAGACACAGCATATTTATGAAAGGACTGATACCCATCCAAGTAATAAGGGTCTTTAGCCTCCCACGTCTCTTGCAAAGCAATTATATGAAAAGTAGAAAGAAAATACTTCCAACTTATATCACCTCTTTTCGATCTCAGCCCAGCAATGTTCCATGACAAGGTCATGATCTTATTTATTGAAGAGGTTACCCCCCTGTGACACAACGTTCCCTGAATGTAATGGATGGGGAAAGGATTCCATGGTCTCATTAATTAGGGGGACCCTAACAGTCGCATGACTAAGTATACCAGAGGGAACTATTTCACTCTCTTCTACTTGGGTAATCTCAGTTGTTATCTGATTAATACCATCACCATGAGTTGCCATTTGAGATAAGGAACTATCACCAGAACCATCGATATTATAATCAACAGTCGTCACAATCCCATCTTCTTCAGCGAACGACCGACTAGGCTCATTGTAAGGGGCCTGGATATAAGCTGCACTGAGTCAGTCATTAACATCCAGAAAGCTAAGGACCTCATATCTGTTACTAAGATCCAATGTCCTATTCACAGGAACAAAGTGAGAAATATGACCACTATTTCTTGTCAACCTCTGAGTGTAAGGTGGATAAAAGAACTCCAGAGGGAGGACATTGACATAGTCCTGTTGTAATCTGGACGTCCCTGCCTGTCTAAAAATGTTGGCTACCAAGTCAGGAGAACTAAAGCTCACAACAACACAGTCACCCTTCAGTGTCTTTTTGGACTTCCCAACCCAGGGAACCCTTCTAACCATCTTAAAACACTCAAAAAGGTGACTCCCCAAAACTTTCTTTCCTGCTAAAAAATGGAGGGCTTTATTCCTTAAAGAGGACCAGTTCTCTTCCTTCCCATCACTAGATGCCGGAACATTTGCCAGGATGACAGTATACGGGCAGGCCTCCGGTGGCAAATGCAAAGGGCGTTCCCTATATACCTGCGCAGGGAGCGGACTTACTCTCCCTGTCATATCCCCAGGTCTCAAATTAGCACCACCAGAAGAACCTACAAACACTGGAGGTAGATTAGAGGGACCTACAGCAGTGGTTATCATAGACTCAGCTAAGTCGGAAACTCTGGATACTACTCCACTTAAGGGGGGCCTCTCCAATGGAATGCGGTTTGGCAATAATGTTTCTTGGCCAGCTATGCGCCGCTCAATCAAAGTGAGTCTATCATCAATTTTATTAAGTCTGTTCATAAGTTGCTTTTAGTCGCTCATCCATAAGCTGTAGTAGGTCAACCAGTTTAATTCCAGTGGTATTTGTGGACCCCTGTTCAATATTTACATCCAGCCCATGGGTCTTATCAGCCAGAGCCTGGGAAACCACAGTACGTTCCTGGGAAACTAACTCGTGAACAGGCTCTAAGTTCCTGGGTTGTTTTACTTGTTGGCGACTTCCCTTAGGGCCTTTAATCGGTTTTCTTTTACCCTTAGTAATTTTAGAAGTAGTAGCAAGGAGGGCTCGTGACTGCCTAGAACGTGTAGCTGGAGGTGAGAGAAGGAGACTAGAAGTGTTTTCAGATGCTAGTAGAACAGCAGAACTAGCTTCTGACACAGACTCCACAGAGGAGGAACAACCAACCTGTCTAACATCTGAACCTGTAATAAAAAAACCAGGTTGATTATCAAGATTAGGCAATGATAATGGCTCCAAAGAAAGCCTCCTCTCTACAATTTCAATTTCTCTAGCAACAACAGTTTCTGCTTTTTTAAAAAAGCATCCAAAGTCCCCGTACCCCCTTTTGCCGAACACTTGTTATTACTTTTAGCCATAACAACAACAAATTAACACAAGGAAAGAACAAGCGTAGCAATCCAAAAATAGAATGAGAGCAACCACTTTATGCACAGCCACAGACTGGCGTGGTAGTCAAATCCTCCCAGATGCCTTAGTTGCTATACCGACATAACAAGGCTCCCGATGTCCTGGAACACAATGTACTTACTGCACGATAGCAAGTCACTTACACGGAACACAATAGTAATAACCCTCAAGCTGTTAGGGAGGTGGCCCAGCCCAGCCTCTGCCAGCCCCTGACGGCCACAGACGGCCCGCCCTTTGCCCGGGCTTAGCCCGGCGCTGCCCGCGCGCGATCCCGCGACGCGGGGGGCGGAGTTATTTTTGAAGCGCCTTCGGGCGCGAAATGCAGGGTGTCCGCTTCCGGTGGCTGTAGCGAAGGAGCCTGGGGAGTGTAGTTTGCTGAACCCTCCACACAGCGGTCGCCGTTTACACCACTGCGACGGCGGGAGGGGAAAGATTTGCACAGCAACGAGGACTCGCCAACCCCCAGGAAAAATAAACAGGTAAGGACAGCACCAGCGTCAATGCGGCACAAGCTTTCAGGCAACCCGCTCTGCCGGGGGTGGAGTTATTTTTGAAGCGCCTTCGGGCGCGAAATGCAGGGTGTCCGCTTCCGGTGGCTGTAGCGAAGGAACCTGGGGAGTGTAGTTTGCTGAACCCTCCACACAGCGGTCACCGTTTACACCACTGCGACGGCGGGAGGGGAACGACTTGCACAGCAACGAGGACTCGCCAACCCCCAGGAAAAATAAACAGGTAAGGACAGCACCAGCGTCAATGTGGCACAAGCGTTCAGGCAACCCTCATTAGAGATGCCAAGCTGGGCGTTAGGAATCCCCACGCTAATACAAGGTTTCACGCGTTAGCGTGACATTGCTGATTAGGCGATAAAATTATCGCCGCTTTTCGGCCGAATACGGCCGCAAAAGCAGCGATAATTTTTTATCGCCTGCTTGTTGATATGCCCCTTAGTTATTTCTTCCTGAGCAGAACAACCTCCACTGCCTATAGTCCTAGAGGGTCAAGGTGGAGTTTACGGTACGACACATCTTGGATTCAAAAAGACAAAATGGCAAACTTTATTATTTAATGACTGGATGGGTTATTCCCCTGAGGATAGTTCCTGGGAATCCACAAACCATGTCATGCCCCTCCCCTAGTGCATAGGTTTCATGCCCACCACCCTAACAAGCCCCGCCCCATGGTTCGACCTTTGGGAGGAAGAACTGTTACACCTCGCTCTTCCTGTGTATTCTATCTTCCTTGGGTAACTGGGGTTTGAGACCTTATGGGCCTAATTTAGAGTTTGGTGGACGAGTTAATCTGTCGTGACTTATCCTGTCTGCTGTATTACAAGTGGCATAGGAAATAATGGACTCATAATACGGTGGACGGGGTAACCCAATTGTGACGGAGTAACCCGATCCATCAAACTCTAAATCAGGCCCTAAGTCCTGATTGTTTGTAATATTTGTAATGACCCCCTAGGCCTGAACCCTCCTCTCCCGTTTTGGTCCCAGAAGTAATGCTGAACAGGTTGAATGCATAATATGCAGTTTATAGGATTTAGATTCATGGCTCCCTTTTTTCCCTCCATGTGCCTTCCTCAGTCCCGCGCAGTTTGCCAATATCCCGCAAGGTTTAACGGGTTGCTTGAGACCTACAGGAAGGGCCTTTTTGGGGCCAGTTGTGAATTTCAGCCTCACACAGGCTCTCACCCTTACTTGGCTTCAAGCCTCTCGCTTGACAACATCCTCCTACTTGGCCCCACTTTGACTTACCTGATTCTGGAGCCGCAGTCCTGTGGCTACGACTCCTCTTGGTTTCCACCTTAGCTCACCTGCATTGCAGGAGTCTTGGTCCTATGGTGATGCCTCCTCTTGGTTTCCGCTTTGACTCACCTAGATTATCAGAGCAGTGGTCTCGCGAAGACGCCTCCAAATTCCCTCAGTCTTTGCCACGGCCTTTGGCCCATTTCTTTTTTGTTTGTGAACCTGAAAAAGAAAGAAAAATGCAAGGTTGCTTAAGCTCAGTGCACTGAACCTTCAGCAAATATCAGCATACTAAGACATTTGATGCTTAGGGGAACAAACTCAAGACTGTTTTTCATTTGTATTTGACTGTATGCTCAGATTGAGCCTTGATTCTAGTTTCTCTCCACAAAATTCCAATAGAGACCATTCTTCTAATTTTCTCTTATACGCTCAAGTGAAACCTTGACTTTGATTACGGTTACTAGAAGGAACATTGTTGGAACCTTCCCAGAACTAATCCTAGAATTTGAATCTTAGGGGCTCATTATGATGGCGGACCGACTGGCATGGTGGTGTAAACCGATACTGTCCGTCATGCATGCGGCAGTTCCGCATACCCAATTAGGATGGGACTGCCACCGCGGCGGTCACTTTCTGCACCTTTAACATTGCGGTGGTGGCCGCTGACAGCAGCACTGCCGCGATGTCAAAAAGAGCATGTTGTGCATTTCACTGCACTACATGACAGGCACTACATTGTACCTGCCAATTGGCACAGTGAAATGTAGGAGGGTACCATGGGTACCCCACCAGTGCACCCACACCACTTCCCAACACTAGAGGGGCACGCAACAGGCCCCCAAAACCAAACTGCATGCCTTTCAACGGCGGTTGCACCGCCACGGAAAGGCTGGCTGGAACCTCATCATAATTTGGCGGACGGTGCTTGCTAGGCACCACCACCATTTTATGGATGCAGATCGCTCTGCCGGGCAATCGTAAGGATTGCCTGTGGTGGTTCCGTGGCGGGCGGGCTTTGCCTCCGCTGCGGTCGCAGTCTGGATCCCATCGCCATCGTAATCTGGCGGTGGGAGAATCGCGGTCTGCAGGGCTGGCGAACCTCACTTCCGGCGCGGCGGTGGTGGTCCTTCCGCCATCGTAATGAGCCCCTTAATTCTTAAGTCACACCTCAATAGATCACACAATCCGGGGATGAGGGTTAGAGATTTGATGATGGATGGGAACAGAGAGTTGGGGTAAGTTTGACAAAGACAAGCACAACATTTACCAGGTAGATTAGTAGTACATTATTATCAGATCGGTTGTGGGCACAAATCAAAAAAAGAATCACAGTTCAGTTAATAAATGCATTGCAAACAGCCCTTCAGCCCCAGGGTCCCAAGTTATGTAATTGTTCTGTCACCTAGGTTTGACAAAAACAAATTAGGGAGGACCCACACAGTTCTAAAAATTGTAATTGTTAAGAAAAGAAAAATGATACTGCATATAAAGAATGTATGACGAAACCAAGCACGCATGGCTTTACAACACTGTCATTAAAATGACAGCGACATTACCACACAAGTGTTTGCCACACAAGTCTTTACCATGCATATGCCTTTACTTTTTCTTTGTAAAGGCTGTTTCCCATATATAATCACCAACATGGAAAGTGTATCTGCATTGTTCTTGGAATGTCCATCTTGGGTACAGGGCTGAACCAGTCTGATAATTAAGCAGAAGTGTTATGGAGCTTTTGTGCTGTAGAATAGAAGTGCCATGGAATGCAAGAAAGTTAATCTCAATATTGTAGAGTCAAGGAGAAGGTAAGCTTCATGGTGGATGAGGAGGTCCAAGAGAACAGAGCAAGAGCATAAGCTGGTGCAGTCATGTGCGATTAACTGATAAGTGAGAACAATTTTACTACCAATCGCAGGCAAGTCACTGCATGTACCTGGCTGTTCAATCTCACACCTGTCAACTGTCATAACATTTAGCCAAGTGGAACCATCATGTGACATCTCTCCAGTTACAGTGCCCTCATACCAGAACCACTTATTTACAGCAGTTTGACATTTGCGCTAGCACACTACTCGGCATTTCCCAAATCAACTGACCTCTCTCCGGTACACAGAGCTGAGTAGGCCTCTTTGAGTCATGTTGTTTTCCACTTAAGTAGATAGGCATTGATCATAACTTCCTTCTTTTGGCTATTGGGGTAGTGCCGTCTTGACTCTGAGTCCAAACCTAAATGAGATTCACGGAGATGGACCTATGCTGCTGTTGATAAACAAGAAGAGCAAAAGAATTTGAGCATTTTGTGTAGTTTTGTTAACTAAATTAAACTAAACTGACTGGTCTGCTCTCTGAACAACCCGAAAAAAGAAGTGGAGTAAAGGAATGGACCATATAAGTAATTCTAGTGAAGTGTGAAAGCAAGGAAATCATTCAGGAAGAATCAACTATTGGGCCCCAAACATTAAAAATCAAGTTTACAAATTAGTTTAACAACACCCTCCCAGCCATCACACTAATCATCATCACTCACTCAATATATTACTCAACGGTACAATGGTTATTACTTTTTCCAAGCATGGCGGTGCACATTTGTCTATTGTATCTTCTCTTTTCCTATTGAATCAACAAACAATGGCAGTCTTGTATACAATCAATGTACTTTACTGGCAGCTCACCCAGGGAATGAACAAAAGAAGGATAGGAATGGCATTGTCTTCTTCATGTCCCTTAAGTGAATGGGGAGGCTTATTCTGTGCCTCTCCACTCCACTCCATACATGTGAATAAATGGTAGGGCTGCATAAGTCAGAAACCAAATATGAATGATCTTCTATATAATAAGATATCTAAACATTCTGTTGTTGCCTACTTTATCAAGGAAGTAGAGTTTGTTCTCAAACTCAGGGGTCACCCAGAAGGTCATCCGCTAACACACTTGAGTCTGACCACGTGCCCTCATCCTCCTCCTGTGCTGGTTCAGGAACAGTATAATGTTGTGGTATGAAGTGTTGGTTCTTTGTAATCATAGTTAATCACTACACATTTTAAAGGCAGGAGACTGATCCTTCTGACTGTGACAACTGCACCAGCTGCACTGAACATACACTCAGACGATACACTGTCTATGGACAAGCCAGATATTTTATTGCCAGCCTGTTGAGCTCTGGCCATTGGTTCATCTTCTCATACCAAAAGGCCAATGGATTTGGATCCACCTAGACCTCTTTTGGGTCATCCAGATTGTCCTCGAACATCCTCTGAATTGTCATTGGTGCTGCCACTGGCTCGAACTCTTTTGCCTTTGCCTCTGCACTTGACTTAAGCCCTCTCACTTGAAACCAAATCAATGCAGAGGTTGGGTCCAATTCTTCTGTCCCTGTACTTGTTGTTGCCGGAGTTCTTGTAGCTGGTGTTGGCTGCTCTAAGACAACATCACCGCCCTCTCTGGAAATTGAAGGCCGCACCCCAGACTTTTTGCCCAGGACTTTAAATTCCAGCTGTTCTTCTTCAAGGTCTCTTGCTTGATTAACAATCCACATCTTGAATAGTGAAACATCAATTTCAGAAAAAGGAATGAAAGTGGCCAGTATATTGTTTGTATCATGGATCAAGTGTTGTGGCACTGATATACTCTTTGGATGACACAAGGACTCTTTGCAGCCTTGGATGAACAGTCTAGTGAATGATTAAGCTCTCAACCAACTGATACCCTTCTCCATTGCCATCCACACCTGTGAACCTTTGCAACACCTTTTTTCATTGGTCCTGTAACAGATGCAAACACAAGGAGATGATGGACAGAGCACTGAAACTTTTCAGACACTCACTCCCAGTCACAGATCTGGGTTGAAACCATCATAGTTCTTTAGCTCACTTCGCCACCCCAGTTCATACCCAGGCATATGCAAATTAGCCTGACCCGGTTCCTCATGGAACAGTCCTGCCTAAACTGACAAGCCAGATCTTACCTATACTGGAAACAAGCATCCTGGGACCGGTTTCGGGGTAACACCCCTCATCAGCCAATCCAGTGGCAAAGTGTGTGTAGCAGATGCTTCTACAACGAATAGCCTGGATCATCGTACTGTCCTCTTTGCTGACTTCCCATGGGAAAACCTCAAAAGAAAGTAGAATTTGTGTAAGATATTTGACTAGCTCCACTTGTCTATCTCCATGGTCATACATTTTGCAGTTCCATCGCCTCTTCTTTGAATGACATGGGGGATTATTTAAAAACCCATTGTGCTGCCGGTGCGTCGCTTTTTTGACTCACCAGTGCCTCAATGGGCCACGTAAAATCACCCTGTGTCACCTCTCCTCGCCTTGTAAATATGGGCCCATTTCACACATTAATATGCATGAAAGGGACGTTCCATGGTTGTTGCTATGGGTGTTCCCACACAACATCCATGGAACTTGATTCATTCCCAGATTTACAACATTTTGTAAAATTGGAAATGCATCAGAATACTATGCCTCCCAAGGGGAGGCGTAGGAATAGTGCAACAAGGAGATATTCTCCTTGTTTATTTCCTCTTTTTATGCATGCTGCATTCTGTAGCACACATAGAAAGAGGGAAATACCATTAATTATTGTTTTTTGTGCAGGAAGGTGTCCCTTCCTGCATAAAAACAATCATCCCCTCAGGACAGGCACCCTTGCAAAATGACGCATGGGTGCCTGTGCTGGCACATGGCAGCCAATTGTGCCCCAACACAGGGGAAAGCACAGGAATGTGTCATATTGTTGTTAATACGACACATCTCTGTGATTTGATAACGACACCGCACTGTGCAGCTAAATGGCTTGCGGTGCCGCGCTTCGTCCTTTTCTAGTAGATGAGGCCCATAGTCGGTGATTGGTTTGTATTGCTTAAACATACGCTGCAACATCTGGTAGGTCAAGTTCCAATGTGTTGGCACTTTCTGAATGAGGGCTTTAACCGGTACTCTATTAGCACACTCAGAGGCGTAGCTAGAGCTTGTGGCGCCCGGGGCTATCCCTCAGGTTGCCGCCCCTAGTGGGAGGAGGGGTGCTGGGGAAAAATGCAGGCGAGCACTTGAAAGAGGTCCGAGAGATACATAGTATCGCCGCTAATACTTACCTTGATCATGCAAGTTACATGCACATACATGACACGGTCCAAGGCTACACAGTTGAATATACCGGTGACCAGCAGTACAAAGGAGAACACACAGACTGCATGATCTATCTGGGGAAAAACCGCATGTGACATCCATCAGAGAGCTGTGTGAACGATTACCTGGTAATTCCCTCAGCACAATGCAAACATGCACATACATGACACTGTTTGGGGATCCATCATCTACAGCTGACATTAAATGACCAAACATCATGGTTCCCCCCATTAAAGCAGTGGAGACATGCACAAACGCGATGTGCTCTGACTTGAGGTACAATAATGCAATGACGAACTCGGAACAGCATGAACTACTGAGGGGAGGTGGGGGCGAGGTGGTACACATAAAGCCTGGCCTTAGAACAGAGTCACACCAGTCTCAACAGTCAGACCCACACCATTGCAGCCAGAGAGTTTCTGCCAAACTCCTAGTGCCTACTGTTTGGTGCCAATCTAAGTTGGAGTGTGTGCAACAGCTAAGTTCAATTCAAGTCAAGGGAGATTTCTAAGATCTCACTATCTTGTCACCAACCTAGCACCAGCCTGCATTAATTGAGAGTCGCACTGGTGGCCCACCACAGCAGCAAGCCACTATAGCAACAACAAGGTACGACCCTGCATCACCATCCACCAAAGCATCCATGCCTATCAACAGTGCCAGCTTCTTAACTGATGTCTTCTCATTCCTTGGGAATCCCAGGCCCTGCCAACTTGCCTTACCAGCACTGCCTCATTGCTACAGGACCTCAGGAGTATGGCCTTACCACAGAAGGGCCTTATCAGTGTTGAGGTACGCATGATCTTCCTCCACTAATGCCTTATCAGTGCTTTCAGATTCCAGGTATTATTAGCTTTCTCCAACAATGCATTATCAATGCCACAATAAATGCTTTGCTACTAAAATCTCCACACTGTTGCTTCCCCAAAATTTTCAGATTTTACACTCATGACAGTGACATGTCTTATAAATAAAAGGATGTTTGTGGGATTACCGATCCATATCATGGTAAATCTCGAAAATGCTTTAATGGTAAAGAAAACTAGAAAATAGCATACTGGGACCCATGTTAATGGATGCTTGTATCCTTTCAGGCGCCAACCATCACTTGTGGTATTGAGGGGAAAAACTGCCATTTGCATAATTTTCAACACGCTTGCCGCGTGAACATACCTGTCTGCTCCTCTCCTTTCTTTCCTGTCTTCAGACGTTCCAAACAAACAACTGTGGAGATACCTGTGATGCACTGTAGAAGTTCCTCTTGGGTTGGCTCTGGTCCTCCACTCGCCCCTGGGACGTACCCATAAGCAACCACAACAAACACGGTACGTCGGGGCGGCAACAATCAGAGAACAATTCAAAGCGTACTGTAGCAATACAGACCCTTGCACGCCTACATCAGTGTTGCCAGATTTTTTCACAACTTTCAAGCCCAAAAGCAACAAAAAAGTAGCCTAAAATAGCCCAATGTTGCCACTCCATTAACTTACGTGTAGCCTGTCTACAACATTTAAAAAATATACTTCTATTTCAAGGATATGTTTAGTACCCACATTAATCAGATTACCTATATTTTATACACTAAAATCAAAGTTGGTCTGTCAGGAAAACTGTCACTCACTTGATATCGCATGGTGTGGAGAAAGCTGCCCAAAAATGTTCTTGGTCCAACTTTGAGGACTGCAACTGCGGAAACGTTCTTCTTGGGAAAGGTGCTCTTCAGCATGAAGTTCCTTTTGCATACTCAAGTCAGGCCCCTCAGAGTAATGGCAATATAGGCCAATGCTCCATGTTTTTTCACACTTGTTTGAATGCTCCAAGAGCAATGCTGAACATCTCTTTATATACGCAAATTACATATGTTACGTACTTTTTGGTACTCATCTGAAGAGAGCAGTCCATGGCATGGGGTGCAGAGCTTGCTGCTTGATGTTCCCATGAGCTAATACCCGATAAAGTGCAAGTGCATTCTGAAGACTCAGAAGAATCTCCATCTCCTGTTCTTTGCAAGGTATCAGCATGGTGGATCCTTGTTCAGCCAGTGGAAAGGTAAATGTTTACTGCCTTAAAGACGTATACTATCATTAATGCAGTAGGTGCAGTGCCAACGGGGTCCGTGGGTGTGAGAGGCCTACTTCCCTCCAATTAGGGGTGAGAAGCCTTTCCTCCATTAGTGCGCCCATCTCAACGGCCACAGTGGTTGCAAGAACCTACCTACCTTATGACCCTTCTACTTACAGGAAAGGGTGTTTTAACCCACAAACTCACCACAATGTGAAAGGAACACGATTTTTAAAGTGTGCCAAGCTTAATACAAAACATAAACCTCAAATGAAGGTCTGCGTGCATTACAAACCTGCCAAATAAGCTAGGAACTACAAAGACACCAACAATGAAGTATGGACGAATTACACTTGGACATTCACATTGCCAATAGCACCAGCTCCAACAAATATGAGAACAATTGAATTCCAATGCTTATTTCACACAGCTAGCACGTTTCTGTGTGCGAGGCAACATGAAGTATTGTGGCCTGATCAAAGAAAAATGGTACGAAGGCAAAGAAAAATGGTACGAAAGTGCCTGCAGGCGATTCATAGCTGCCAAGGTTTCAGATTGCTTAAGTGTGACATTTTCACATTTTTTGTGTAATTATGAGTGACATTCAACGACTACGAGTGACATTTTCTCAGGAACAAAAATCAAGTAAAGAAGATGAGGGAAACATATAAACATCAGAAATTATAGCTATTCCAGCAACAAGAGAAACTATGAATTTCTTAAAACTATTTCAAAGCACCAGAAATAGAAGGACACTATCCGATATGGAAAATAAACTGCATAGTTGCCACGTTTTAAGAGTGCTTAGGTGAGCCATTTTCAAAGTTTCAGAGTACTTATGAATGACATTCAACTACTAATGGTATGACACTAAGAGTGACAAGGCAAAATCAAGAAATTAAGTACATGGAAACAGATAAAACAAAAGAAATTACACTGATTTGAGCAAGGCCAAACTATAAAAAGAACTGCTGCAGAGCACCTGATCCTACTGTAAAATGATCGTATGCCCACAATCTACTCACATTGTACATGATTTTACTCTTGTGATCACTACTACTGCTTGCGAAACCACAGACAAATTGCACAAACACCGTGACAGGAAGCTAGTCAAGTATTTCATATGATTTTGCCTTGACCCTGCCAGCGTAGCAGCAATGTGTTTATGGGGGGCCAGCAGGATTTGTTTAAAAGAAAAACCTGATCTGTCTGGTGCTAGTCACGCGCTGACCAGTGACAGAACCAGGCAGGCTGCTGAGGCATGAGTGCATTAAAAGGAGCCTGCCCTGCCAATAAACGAGTATTTCATACCGTGTGGGGTGCCTAAGTCTGCTTTTTATAATCATCAATGTTATTGTTAAGTATGACTGATGTGCACACATCTGTCACCCCAGCATCCTTCTGTACTTTTACCCTCCTTGCCCTGTATTTTAATCACAACGTCCTGTGTTCCACTCTGTGTGCTCAGCTGCCCCCTCACCCCTCTAGTCATCCCTCTTTTTGCACTGTGTTTTCATCATCCTTTCCTGCCCCCAGTGTTGCACTGTGTGCTCATCTGCCACTCCTCGCCCCGCCTATTACCCTCTGTTCTCATCCTTTTCCTTGTCTGGTGTTATCTCGCCCTTTTTTGCCCCCTCTGCTCCACTTCCCAGTGCACAAATCTGACACCCTCTGTTCTCACCCCCTCCTTGACCTGTGTTTTCATCACCCCTTCCTGTCCCCGGTTTTCCACTCTGCGCTCATCTGCCACTCCTCGCTGCCCCCTGCACCCCTCTGCTCTCATCTCTCTCCTTGTCCAGTGTTTTCATCACCACTTCCTGACTCTTGTTTTCCACTCTGCGCTCATCTGCCACTCCGCACTGCCCTCTGCACCCCTCTGTTCTCACCGCTCTCCTTGCCCTGTGTTTTCATCACCCCTTCCTGTCCCGGTTTTCCACTCTGCGCTCATCTGCCACTCCTCACTGCCCCCTGCACCCCTCTGCTCTCATCTCTCTCCTTGCCCTGTGTTTTCATCACCTATTCCTGTCCCCGGTTTTCCACTCTGCGCTCATCTGCCACTCCTCGCTGCCCCCTGCACCCCTCTGCTCTCATCTCTCTCCTTGCTCTATGTTTTCATCACCCCTTCCTGTCCCCGGTTTCCCACTCTGCGCTCATCTGCCACTCCTCGCTGCCCCCTGCACCCCTCTGCTCTCATCTCTCTCCTTGCTCTATGTTTTCATCACCCCTTCCTGTCCCCGGTTTCCCACTCTGCGCTCATCTGCCACTCCTCGCTGCCCCCTGCACCCCTCTGCTCTCATCTCTCTCCTTGTCCAGTGTTTTCATCACCACTTCCTGACTCTTGTTTTCCACTCTGCGCTCATCTGCCACTCCGCACTGCCCTCTGCACCCCTCTGTTCTCACCGCTCTCCTTGCCCTGTGTTTTCATAACCCCTTCCTGTCCCGGTTTTCCACTCTGCGCTCATCTGCCACTCCTCACTGCCCCCTGCACCCCTCTGCTCTCATCTCTCTCCTTGCCCTGTGTTTTCATCACCTATTCCTGTCCCCGGTTTTCCACTCTGCGCTCATCTGCCACTCCTCGCTGCCCCCTGCACCCCTCTGCTCTCATCTCTCTCCTTGCCCTGTGTTTTCATCACCTATTCCTGTCCCCGGTTTTCCACTCTGCGCTCATCTGCCACTCCTCGCTGCCCCCTGCACCCCTCTGCTCTCATCTCTCTCCTTGCTCTATGTTTTCATCACCCCTTCCTGTCCCCGGTTTCCCACTCTGCGCTCATCTGCCACTCCTCGCTGCCCCCTGCACCCCTCTGCTCTCATCTCTCTCCTTGCCCTGTGTTTTCATCACCCCTTCCTGTCCCCGGTTTTCCACTCTGCGCTCATCTGCCACTCCTCGCTGCCCCCTGCACCCCTCTGCTCTCATCTCTCTCCTTGCTCTATGTTTTCATTACACCTTCCTGTCCCCGGTTTCCCACTCTGCGCTCATCTGCCACTCCTCGCTGCCCTCTGCACCCCGTTCTCACCGCTCTCCTTGCCATGTATTTTCATCACCCCTTCCTGCCCCCTGTTCCACTCCCTTTGCTCCTCTGACGCCCCAGTCATTCCTCTTATTGCCCAGTGTGTTCATCACCCCTCTGCCCTCTTTCCCAACTACACTAAGCCCTACAGCTGGAACCTCCGACGTCACCATACCTGCTGCTGCTGCATGCGAATGGAGGCGGGCCTGACACGCCGATCATTGAACTGATCTGACCCTGGATTAGGTCAAACAACTCCAAGGCCGGTCGGAACATTACTGGGGGCAGGTCAAAGGTCACTGCAGATCTTGCAGGACCCTAAATGGAAAGAAACTTCCCGCCCGCATAGATTTATTGCCCTGGCGGTGTTACTTGTGGGCAGGGGCCGCATGGCATAGAGCCACAGACGCACCTAATTTAGGAAAGAGGTGTGGGATGCAAGGCATCCATGTGCTGCAGCGCGGCGGCGCCGTAGGCGCCGCACAAAGCTTTGAATCCGCCGCAGCCCAAATTCCAGTAGCCCGCCCAACACGATTTTTCCTCGCACAATCGGGCAAAATAACGCCCAATTGTGCATGCGAGAAGTAGCCCAATCTCTCTGCCAGCCCTGGCCTCCGTTCGATTGCCTGCACACTACGAAGGGGCGGGCTGGTCGGCTGGATCTCTGAGCTGAGACAGCTCATTGGCTGATTGGAGTCTTTCCCCTCTGACCTCGGTTCGGTCGCGCACCACACCACCACGCTAGGAGGTGATGCGTGCGCTGCAGGAAGCAATTGCGCTTGCAGTTGCAATCAGGGGCACTTGTGCTTCAAATGGAGCCGCATGCGCTGCACTGCTGGCCCTTTGCGGCAGCCTTTATAATTTATTTGGGAACTCTGACACTACTGTAATGACTGACAGTAGTGTCAGTAAGTGTCACCAAATAAATTATAAAGGCCTCCGCAATGGGCCACTAGTGCCGCGCGGCCGCCGCCCCGAAAATGGTGACGCCTGGGGCGGACCGCCCCCACCGCCCCCCCCTAGCTACGCCAGTGAGCACACTGAATGATCCTCAACTGCGTCTGGGCTTTAAAGAATGACTGAAATAAGTACAGAGTCTTCGGCAGGTGGCCATTATGTTTCTGGCTATGTCTTCTTTTCTGAGAAAGTCGTGCACAATATTGAGGCAATGCTCAAAACACAAAGACCCTGAAATATCCACCATCTGCCATGGCCATGACAATGGTGAAGAGAGAGAATATCGATGGAGAAATATTGACTGTCATGAAAGTCGAGTCAAGAATATCGAGGGTGTAAAATATCGAGGTAAGTTTTATCGTTGTTAAAAATATCAATTTTTGTATGTTAGAAATATCTATTTTGAAAATATAGGTTAAAAATATCATTGTAAATAATATCAGCTATTTTTTTTCATGTTTACTTTTTTTTAAACTATTTTGGTAGTGCTTATTTTATATGTATAAGTATATTTTTAATGTTAAAAAGTATGTTTTTAATGTATTCTCACTTAATTTTAGGAGCGAGATGTAGGGTTTATAGGGGATAAGTGTGGGGAGTAAATTAAAAATATTAATTTAAAGTTTCAAAAAAAAAATATTATTTAAAAAATGTCAACATTTTCAAAATTAGAAATGTAAATTAAAACAAATATTTAAAAAAGAATAACATTTTTTTGAGGTGTAAATATTTGTGGGTTAAAAATGAACTTTTGAGCGCTTTGTTTCTTTTAACTACTTTTCGGGTTTTTGAGGGTTTTGTTATTGAGAGGAATGCGTCGCTGAAGGATTTTTTTCTACAGTTGTATTTTTGGGGGGTATTCCTTTCTTTGTGGATTCATATTTCGTTTTAAATTCTATGGATTAGTTTGTTTTTGAGGATCATCTACTTTGACAAAACTGTAAGTTATATTTAATTATTATGGGTGGGAAATGTTTTTTGTTAACATATTGTTTCCTTGTTTCTTTTTTATTTTAATAATTATACTATGCCATATATTTCATGTACATTTTTATTTATTAAATTACATAATTATAATTATTAATTTAAAAAAGAGTAGAAATATGTTGTTTTATTTTTTTGTAATTTTTAAATGCTGCATGGTGTTTGCTATTATTTTATTTTTAAGGTATAGATTTGGCTATTGTGTCTATGTATTCTAGTCCTTTGATGTTTTGTATTGTAGGTGTCCGTACATTGTTTTTGTTTGCTTACCAAGTTTAGGACTCATTTCAGTGAGGGATTGTTCTAGCCTTAATTCTTGATAAATTTGGGGGTCATTACGATGGCGGACGGACTTATGTCCGTCCGCCATCGTCACGGGCATTGGGACCGGCCGCCTATATGGCGGCTGTCCCGCAAGTGCAATTACAATGCAACCGCCACTGTGGGGACGCATTGTGCATGTTTACCATTGGGGAGGGTGCTGCTGGCTGCCTCACCCGCCACAGTAGTAGAAATGCATGTTGTGCATTTCCCTGCACTACGTGGCAGGCACCACGCGGTGCCTTCCACATGGTGCAGGGAAATGTTGGGGGGCACCACAGGTGTCCCTCAAGTGCACACCTAAAATGCCCCTGCAAAAGGGGGGCCCACAACGGGCCCCCAAAGTACATCCCCGCCAGCCTCTGAATGAACTGCCATACACTGGCTGGCGGGATGCAGCATCCTAATTTGGCGGACCGTTCCTTCTAGGCACCACCATCATTTTGTGGATGTGGGGTGGGTCCGACAGGCAATCGTAATGATTGCCTGTGTCGGACGCATGGCAGACGGACTTCCCGTCCACCAGCAAACTGCCCACCATAATGTCTTCCAAGCCATGTGGCTTGGAAGGCATTATGCCATCCTTCCACTGCATTATTTGTTTTAGCTTTTTGTGCTAGGTTCCTTTCATGGACATTCCACCAGGGTTTTTGGAATTTGGGTTGTCTTCAGTGTCCTGACCTATGTAGTCTTCCTACCCAGGTGTCTTCAAAGTAGTCAAGCAAGGGTGTTAGTATTGCTTCGTTGGTTTGGTAGAAAGGACTTTCGATAAGTATATTATAGTGGTTGGCTACTTCTGTTGTTAGTACATAGGCCAGGGCTATTCGTTTTTTTATTTAGTAGGCAGAGTTGCTGTTTGTGGCATTCTCTATACTGAAGGTAGATTTTGGAGATGTCTCCATATATTTTTGTTGAAATGATAATAGCAACCTTGTATTGCAGTATGTGGGTATATATTTTAAATTGCTTGAATCATTCCTTGCTCAAAATCTATTATTATTTTTTATGGGAAGCTGTTTTCTGTTTGTTGTTTAATTGTTATAAGGAGTTCTATGCAGGTAGTATTTTGTTTGTTGGGGAGTAGGGCGTATATGAAGAGGAGAGGATGTAGCCTTAAGGCTAGAGCGGTCAACCACTAAGCTGGGGAACCGGGTTCAAGTCTCAGCAATGACGCTCAACATCCTGTGATTCTGGGCAAATCATCTAATCTCCCTGTGGCTAACAAAAATGAATGAGCCGTCATGTAACAAAACTGGTGCTCATGTAAAGCGCTCTGAAACCCGAAGTCTCGGGTCTAGTTTGCGCTATATAAAACTCTAAACAAACAAAAAAAGGGGATGTTAGTTTCTTCATATTCACCATGGCTGCTATAGAGTTGATAAAAAGGTTTAGGGTAAACTTTAAATCTCCCACCCATCATCCATGTTTCACATTGTTTCAACTTTTGAATGTTGGTGGCAAAGATTATAATTCTTTTTTCATGACCATTATTGTCATAAAGAATGAATTTTTCATGTTTGTGTGTGATTGTGTATTCTTGTAAATGTCTATTTCTTCAACATGTTATGGGGGTTGGTGTTAGAGCCATAGATCTTTTAGTTCTGGCAATGGGGCATTTTAGAGTTGGGATAGAAGGTAATTATCCTGTTACATGTTCAGGAACACGAGTTAGTAAATTTTTTAATATTTGGGTATTATTTTGTTGTGACCTGGTGCTTGCTTCTTTGATGTTTTCTAAAGCATCTCTCACCTCAATTTCTGTGGCGTGGGGGGTTGTGTTCTCTAACATTAATAACACTTGTTTCCATTGTTGTTGATCTCCCATAGCAAGAATTGGAGTAGTATTTATAACATTTCCAATGAGTTTTATTTTCGGTTGTTTTCTCTCGTGTATTAGTATAGCCCATTTAGCACAAAAGTAGTTTTCCTTTTTGTGAGGAAATTAATTATGCCCCTTCTGTCATTTCCTTAGTGTATCTGTGAATGTATTTCATCAATAATTCAACCTTCGACTCCATTATGCTGGCTTTCATGGCGCTCTACGGTGGTGTGTGACCCCGCGGCCGAGCCTGGCCGTACAAATATCACCAAGACACTTTTCTTTCAGTTGAAGATAAAGATTGGGTCGCACTCTTGATACGCGTCTATTCCTTGTAATTAATTGTAATTTCCTTACAGGAACAAACAGTACTCCAAACAGAACTCCTATGCGTTTCGGTCTCGCAGAGACCTTGCTAACGGTAATGCCCCTGACTTCAAACCTCCAATTATCAAACACATTCTGGTTTACATGATTTCCGGTTTATCATTCCGGAGTGTTTGTGGGACTTTGAGTTCATCTCAATGTTATTCCTATAATATACATACATAAAAGAGTGACTTTGTAAACATACATTACGTGACTTTAAAAACAAACTCATCCTCAAATTAATTCAGTCTTAACGTTGAATTTTAGATGTTAACACTCATTAATTTATATAACAATACTCTTGAAAATTTACCGATGAATTTCATTCTATATCGTTAATCAAATACATATTCTTTATGGTGATACAGTGGCAATCAAAACCTCATCTCCTCAAGTGGAGAGAGTTAACTCTTTCATGGGTGTCTCACTTATGTATATAGAGTGTTGTCCAATACCATTACTCAATTTGATTATGATCACATTCGATAATATGATTCAATACTCATTCTTCCATGATTTAATCTAGGAAATTCAAAGAGGAGAGATAAAGATGGATAAAAATTTATCACAAAAAAGTGAATCACAAAAAAGTGAAAACAAAATTAAAAAAGAGTGCATAAAATATAATGATTGACTATTCATACAATTCTCATTGGAAAACTAAAGGCAGAATTGATCTTAGTTTTACTTCACAAATGTACATAAAGTTCTTCACTTTGATTAAGACCATGTGGTGTGAACAATCTTAAATTCAGGATATGTCGGGATTCTTTTTGGCTGAGTTTTTTCTCCCTGTCGCCACCTCTTTCTCGACGCTTTACTGTTTCAATGTTAAAGAATCTCAAAAGTTTCCAGTCACTGCCGTGGTCAACTTCCGTATGTTTAGTTACCACATTGCTACGGTGTTTATTTATGGTAGCTCTTACATGCTACAGAATATGTTTCTTAGTACGCATATGGTGCTCCCCACGTACTTCAAAGAACATAGGCATTCAATAAAATTAATTACAAATTGACTTTTACACGTGATCAGTTCTTGTATTTTCCAGGTTCTTCCATCAGCCATTTTGAGTTCCTGAGTGTTTTTAGCAATTTGGCATAGTTTGCAGTTATAGCATTTCTTAAATCCACTACTTTGTAGCCATTGTAATTGTTTGTTTTTCTTTTTCAAAAAATGACTGTGAGTCAAACGGTCTCTTAGATTTGTCGCTCTCCTAAATGTTATATTGGGATGTGTTTCCATGATTTTCCCTGCCGTAACATCAAGTTGAAGAATTTTCCAATTCTTTTTCAACATTTCTCTAATTTGTTTTGATTCTATAGAGAACATAGTGATGAATCTCATAGGCTCTGAACTTTCTTTTCCTTTTCCACCACTGTATTTTACTTTTAGTAACTCCTTTCTGTCAGCCTGGTTTGCTTTCTCCCAACCTTTTTTAATTTGTTTTGTTGGGTATCCTCTGCGTTGAAATCTAAGTTTTGTCAAATTGCTATGCTTCTGCCATTCCTTGTCCGCCGAACAAATTCTCCGTATTCTCAAAAATTCGACATAGGGAACATTTTGGAATAAGGATTGTTGGTGAAAACTTCCTGCATGTAACGTTGCATTTGTTGCTGTCATTTTTCTGTGTAAAGTTGTGTGGATTTGATTTTCTTCTAAATACATTTCTGTGTCCAAGAATGTTACTCTAGACAGGCTGATATCATATGTGAATTTAAAATTAGCCGGTGTTGAATTGAGAATGTTGAAATATTCATCAAATTCTTCGTTGGTTCCATCCCAGATGATTAGCAGGTCATCAATGAACCTGAGACACATGATTATTTTGTTTACGAATCTGTTGTTGTCAAATTGCCAGGCCCATTTCTGCTCCCACCAGCCCATTGTTAAACAGGTGTAGCTTCGACTGAATGAATAGCCCATCGCGGTGCCTTTAACTTGCTTGAAGATTTCTTCTCCATTAGGGGAAAACATTCAGAGTAAGACACATCCTGATCATTTCCACTAACATGATGTTATGTTGAACATAGTGGATGTTTCTATCCTTCAGAAAGAATTCACAAGCTGTTTTAACGATCTCATGGTCAATATTTGTGTACAAAGACACAACTGAAGGAAAAGTGTCTTGGTGTGTGTGCGTGTGTTTTAATTATTAATTAGTGAAGAGTAGACATTTAAATATAATTATTAGGCCTGGGCAGTGAACTTTGCTCCGTTCGCGGAGTTTACAGAGTTTTCCGCACTTCGCACTCCGCGGAGTTCGCGGAGTGAAGAAAACTCCGCTTCGCAATGTGCAGAGGAGTTTGACCACCGCTCGCGATTGCGAATGGTAGGTTTGCGAGTGTGAGCTGACGCTTGGGCAGAATTTTGGCAGGAATACCAGCACAAACTGCAGTTCGCACTGCACTCCGCCACTCGTGGAACTTCGCTGAGGTTTTTTGTAACTACGCCCAGGCCTGATAATGATGACACTTTAAAATATACTTATATATCTTGTTTTTCTTTTCTTGGATACTTTTTAGAAGTTTGTAGGTTATTCAGTGATTTCTTTATTTTCTGTTGGCTAAAAAAGATTTGTTTTTTATTGAAGTGTTGCATTTAGTTTGTTAGTTTTGTTTAGTTAGTCCCTATTTTTATTTAGTTGTTTTTATTAAAAAAATACTTACTATTTTTAGTTCATGTAATTTATTTCTTCGTTGTTGTTTTTCTGGTGTAGCCTGTAGAAGGAAGTAAGATAAAAGTATTTGTTAGTTATGTTTTGCTTTTTTAATATTCTTTTTTACGTTTTATCAATTAACTCTATTAGGGGCATATCAACAACAACCGGCGATAATTATCGCTGAGCGCCCTTAGCGCTCGGATAATTATCACCGGCTACTGCCGATTTTTATCGCTGAGATAGCGTGCTATTAGCAACGCTTATCTCATCAGCGATAAAAATCCTAGCGCTAACTGGCTAACGTGAGATTATCGCTGGAAACCCAGCGATAATCTCACGTTAGCTAGTTGATAGGGACTCACAAATTTAGCCATGATATCCACCTTCCATAGGATATCATGGCTAAGTCAGTCCTGAAGCAGGCGTAAGGAAAGTAGCGATAACAGGGGTTATCGCTACTTTTCCTGACTCTATGCTTCATAGCATTAGGCTTGCTGATAAGAGAAATGTCGCTTAGCGACATTTCTCCTGTCATGCCAGGTCAGGAACGCCCACTTTGCATCTCATTAGAGATGCAAAGCTGGGCGTTAGGAATCCTGATGCTAAAGCAAGGTTTCACGCGTTAGCGTGACCTTGCTGATTAGGCAATAAAATTATCGCTGCTTTTCGGCTGAAAACGGCCGCAAAAGCGGCGATAATTTTTTATCGCCTGCTTGTTGATATGCCCCTTAGTTAGTTAAGATATATTCTTACTTTGCTTTATACTTTTCATTAATGTTGATTTTGTAGTTGTTTTGGAAGGAAACCATTGTTTTGAATTTTCTAGGTAGAGTTTTAGTCAAGTTTAGTCTATGAAATGTAAAGAAAAGCATATTATATTTTGAGTTACTCTGTTTATATGCTTTTTTAAAGCTAATTTTATATATTTATTGAAAAAGTTTTGTCTTTACCTTCAATGTGAGTTTTTCTGTTTAGTTGTATGTGTAGATCTTTTTCGTTCTGTTTCTGTTTCTCAAAGTTTCGTCTTTTCTGCAGTGTTTGTCCGTTTCACTGTAAATGTTGTGTTTATTAATTGATTGCTTTTGTAGTGTTCATTAAATTAGTTAGAGTTTTCTATTGGTTTATGTTGGTGTAGTTCAAATTCATTGACTGAGATAGCTTTTTTTGAATTTTTGGACAGTTATAATTTAATTTGTTTACGTTTAATTGTGTTTTATCTAATGTTCGTTTTTATTTTATTTAGTAGTTTAATTAAAATGTATGCATTAATAAATGATATATATATTTTTCAAATATGTTATAGATATGTCTGTTTATTTTTGATAGTGGTTATTCTTTTTTTATGTTGTAGTGTTTGTGTATTTTTTTTCAATTTGATTTTTAAGTATATTTGTTTGGGTTTTAGTGATATTGTATTTATTTTTGTTAGTTTTAGTTTTAATGTTTGAAATATGTTATTTGATTATAGTACTGAAAATAATTAGTTTTTATGTTTAAATGTAACTTTTTTGTATAGTTAATATATATTTTATCAATGTTTGTGTTTCGATATTATGCATATCGATACGTTTGTTGTATTATATGATATTTAATTTTTATCAATATTTTTGCATTCTATTTTTTGTTGTTGATATTTTTGTAGTCAATAATTTATTTGATGATATTTTTTTATCGATATTTCTGTTATTTTAGTTTTGTGTATTGGGTGTCAATATTTTTGTATACGATATTAGTGACTCGATAATTTTGTATATCGATATTATAGGACTCAATGTTTTGTCAGTGATCCCATGACTATATTACTGCCATTGTACGTGGCAACAAATCCAATTCTGAGACCCCTAGGTGAAAGCCATTCTAATGCTTTGCTGTTAAACTCTTCCAACATCTTTGCAGTTGTATGGGATTTCTCAATGGCAAACATCACTACTGTTGCATGCCGTCAAACGCCCATAAAACTTTCTTCGTTGTTGAGACCTGCAGATAGCTGTTACCTAAACCCCAAAAAGGAGATCCAGTGTGCACTGATAAACCTGTATCTGTGACAACTGGTCCACTTGTCTGTTGCCAGGTGGATAGTGTGAAAAGCACTCTGCTGCATAGCTTGGCCTCCAATTTCAGCACATCATGATGGAGCGCTGGAACAGCAACCCTGACAAAATAGTTCAGCCTGGGAACCTTCCATTTCGGGCAGATGGTCACCAAAAATCCCTCTCCTTCCACACAAGAAAAAGGAAGAAGGTCCAGCGCTAACAATTTCGCCACCTTCACGCTGTACAAATGTGCCATTGGGTAGTTACACTCCTGCCTACACATGACTGTAATAATAGCATGGATTCTTTTTCTTGTGTGGTGCCACTGACACAGTGAATTCCAGGGAGAACCAGGGGGTGGTAGACCCAATATGAGTCTTGGGGGCATCACTGTATGCGGTGATGTCTGCATCTGTGCCTTGTGTAATTTGGAGGTTGCTGATGCGGGTGATGCTGGCACACTACAGGGGACAGTGCTGCTTTGAGTGAAGCTGTCATCCTCTTCTTCCTCATCACCTCCTTCTTCTACCCCGTGATCAGAGCTGCTTCCCAACTCTCATCACCACTACCACCTGTCTTTTTAAGGTGCTCCTCCCACCGGATTGCCTGATGTTTTTTCATCTGGGAAGTTTGGCCTCCAGTACCATAGTGTGACTGTGAACCTGGCTTACCTCGATGAACACTCATGTGGCAATGGCCTTTTGCAATATTATCCTCCTGCTGTTAAATGTGAAAAAGTCCCAAACTGGGGAGGAGAACTTTTTAGTGTTCCACTGCCAAACTGAAGAACTGGAGGTAGGTGGGAGTGTAATTTGCCTCTCTGTAGTGCATATTTCGACTGAGGTAGTGGTGAATGCAGTCCTCAGCGGAGTCTTTACAAACATGGAAGCTGGTGGTGGAACATCCCTCTGAGCAGGTTGAATGGGAGGGGTCATCTTGGTGCCATCTGTGCCGACCTCCATACTGACAATCACAGGCTTGTCCTCATCACTGTCACTTTCCATAATTCTAAGGCTTTCAACAACTTTTCTATTTCCTTGTCTCTGGTGGCAGGTCTCAGACTTGGCTGGAGTCCAGTCCATGTCGAGATCATCAGATGGAGGGCTTAGAGAAGATGGTGAGGCAACTTTTCTTTTTTCTTGCTGGAGATTGGGAAGCCCATGGTTCAAAAGATACATCTTGCTCAGCAGGAAGCTCAACCTCCTGTTCTACTCCTACTTCAGGAAGAACTGTTGCTGGCTGCGGCCCCTGTAGTCCACTTTCCTCAATTTCATGTGACGATTGGCAACTTTGCGGCTGAGACAAATCCAATTCAGACTTACTGCTCGTTGCCATGATATCAGTGGATGCCTCGCCGAGAGACATGGGCTTGGGCTTAGGTTGGGGTGTTGTCATTGCTGTAGGAGTGCCACTCCCAGATTTTTGCTGCCCAGAGAAGAGTGCGGCAGGCACACCACAGTTCCTGAAATAGGTGCAGGGCGGCACACTGGTGGTGGCAATCTCCTTCTTCTTCTCCTCCTCACTGGCCACTTTCTTGACAGGAAGACCTTTCTTTGAGGCCATCTTCATGCCCTTAGCTCTGGCAGTTGGCACTTAGCAGCACAAGTGGAAGCAGAGGAGGAGGACTCAGATGATGTCACTCAGCGCCGGCCTTATGTCTGACAGTACTCTGTGTGATGTCTCTTGTGCGCCTAAAAGCAAACAAACAAGAAAAACATTCAGTGAAATGTGGCATTTAAAATTTGAATATACATACAGACGACATAATTTATTGAGGTAATCACAAATAATTAACAATAGTGCATCCTTTCCAATCCAAAACAATATTTCAATAACATACAGATTTAAAAGTTTACTTTAAGTGTCTCTATGGCCTATGAGATACCTGTGGCAGGCAGGGGGTGCAGGGGAAAATTGAATAATCCTTAAAGATTTAATGCTGGTGTGCGCCTATGGCAGGCAGGGGTTGCAATGGAAAATTGAATAATCCTTAAAAAATGTAATGCTGGAGTGTGCCTATGGCAGGCATGGGGTGCTGGGTAAAATTAAATAATCCTTCAAAAATTAATGCTGGTGTGCGCCTATATCAAGCAGTGGCAGAGGAAAATTGAAAAATCCTTAAAGTAATTAATACTCGTGTGCATCTATGGCCTAAGAGACTGATGGCAAGCAGTGGGTGCAGGGAAAAAAACAATTAAGAAAATAAATTGCTGTGGTATCTCAAGGATCTACAAGAAATCCTATCTCCTATCTCCTATAGGATTTCTTGTAGATCTTGTAGAGAGACAACAGCAATTTTTGGTAGATAGAAAAAATTCATATAAAATATACGCTCTTTACATACATACTACAATTATCCTCAAGCCCATTAACTGATACCAGGAAAAAAATAAAAAAACAAAAAAGGCATAGCCCTAGCCCTTTTCTATAAATTGTGCATAGAAAAGGGCTTTGACAACTGGAAGAAAAGGATTTCTCACACTGGCTAGCAGCACAAAATGTTCACATGTTCAAACAGCACCAAGCAAGAAGGCATGGACAACAAAGAACACAAACAGGCTTATGGCAAAAAGCACACTGACTGCTACACAAAATGGCCACAGGCCACAAACAAGAAGAAGCAAGAAGGCATGGACAACAAAAAACATATGAAGGCCTATGGCAACGTACACTGATTACTATAGAATGGCTGCCGGCTACATGTTCAAGCAACAACAGTCCAGAAGGCATGGATAACAAAAAACACATGGAGGCCAATGGGAAAGCACACTCACTACTACACAAAATGACCACCGGCCACAAACAACAACAAGCAAGGAGGCATGGACAACAAAGAATACATGCAGGCCATTGGCTGAAGCAGCACACTGACCATATAAAAGACCGCCAGCCACATGTTTAAACAACAAGCAAGAAGACATGGACAATAAAGTATACATGCAGGCCTATGGCAAAAGCACACTGACGACGACTAAAAATTGCGGCCGGCCACAAACAACAACAGGCAAGGAGGCATGGACAACAAATAACGCATGAAGGCCTACAGATATAGCACCTCATTGACTACTACAAAATGACTTCTGGCCACATGTTCAAACAACAACAAGCAAGAAGGCATGGACAATAAAGAACACATGCAGCCTATGGCAAAATCACACTAACTCCTACACAAAATGGCCACTGGCCACATGTTCAAACAACAAGCAAGGTGGCATGGACAAAAAAGAACACATGCAGGCCTTTGAACACTGACAAAGCAAATGGCTGCCGGCCACATGGCATTGAGAACAAAGACAAAATGGTGGCCCATTGAAAACACACTCACACACACGCGCTAGACTAAAAAATGGCCACTTGGCCAGCAAACAAAGGAGGCATGTTAAACAAAGAACAAAACATTACCATGAATTCAGTAATGCCAAAAATGAAAATTAAGTCGGCTTTAAAAATTCCTCAATGGTACACTTCATCCCAAAGCAGGAAAATTATTATCCCACCAAAATGCTCTTTAACACTTTGCATAAAAATGTGAGATACAAAAAAACACATTTTGCATTTAGCCAGAGGTCATCCCTAACTCACATATACGACAGAAGCAGTTGTTGTATATACCCAATGCCTAGTATTGGCTGGATGGCCTATGGGCAGACTAGGCCAAATGGTGAAATGAATAGTGCAAATTTGACACACATGAAGAAAAAGTACTTAACGGTGCAGACTTTTTCCCTTATAAAAACTAAAAAAGTAAATGCAAAAAATAGGCCTCTGCTGCAAATCCAGGTCACCCACAATCAAATTAAAAAAATGAATAAGAAGCTAAACTGGCCCAAATATCTACTGGTGTATGCCCTCTATAAAAACAACACCCTTATACAAACGATTTTTTACTTGATTGATATGTCCCAAACACAATGGGGCACATTTGCAAAACCCTATCACCATAGGAACATCACTTTAAAAGACGTTCCTGTGGCAACAGGGGCTTCACCTTATTTACAAGGCATTATTAAGCCACTTAACGTGGATTAACACTGCCTTGTAAATAAGGTACCCTTTCACACTATGCTTAGTGTGAAAGGGGCGGGAAAAGGGTGTTGCATGGAATTCTGCCACAACACTCATTGATTTTGACACTGCATCATATTTAAAAGGGTGACGTAGATATGAGGCAGCACCAAAATTAAGACCAAGGAAAACCTGGTCTTAATATGGTGAAATGAAGACAATAATTTCTACTTGTTTGTGCTGTTTCTATGTATGCCGCAGTCTGCAGCACACATGGAAACAGCAAAACGCCATGAATGATTGTTTATGTGCAGGAAGGGGTCCATTCCTACACATAAACAATCATAAAAGAATGACGATTTGCAACTTCTATGTGTACTGCACAATGCAGCACACCTAGGAATTTCAAATCGCCATTCTGGATTGTTAACCCCTTGTGTGCCCATGACGTGCTGGACACGTCATGGAGCACAGTCGCGCTGTGCCCATGACGTGTCCAGCACGTCATGAGGCATTCCCTAGGGAATCCCTCTGGTGCGGGCACCAGAGGGATTCCCTTTCTGCCAAAATAGCCTCGGGAGCTGAGGAAGAGCTTCCCCAGCTCCCGAGGCCCCACCCCCCCTTTCACTGTAATGACGATCGGCGCGCACGGCGTGCCGATCGTCATTACAGTGAAAGTGAAACTGAAATGAGCCAAGAGGCTCATTTCAGTTTCACTTTCTACGTGCTCAGGGGGCTATCTCAGCCCCCTGAGCACGTAGAAAGACGGGAGAGGTATCGTTGGAAAGGGGAGAATCCTCCCCAGTGGATCCCTGCTTGGGGATCGCCACAAGAGGGCGATCCCCAAGCAGGGATCCACCCACTAGACACCAGGGAGGGGTGAGCGGCCCCTTGGGCAAGGGCCTTTGCTCCCCCCAGTTTATTTTGGGCATTATTTAGTCTTTTTGCCCCCCCTGGGGGGCAGATGGGGGCAGTAGCCCCCAATCTGCCCCCCCCTGGGGTGGCAAAAAGCCCACTAGACACCAGGGAAATTTATTAAAAAAAACAATAGGGGTGGGGCATTGGCCCCTAATCTGCCCCTTCGGGGGGCAGAAAGCCCACTAGACAACAGGGATTTCTTTTCTGTTTTGTTAGGGTGGGGGCTGCCCGAAATGGGCACACCAATGCCCCCACCCACCCACCACCATTACAGCCTTTCTGCCCCCCCTGGGGGGCAGATGGGGCATTGGCCCCCAATCTGCCCCTTCGGGGGGGGCAGAAAGCCCACTATACACCAGGGATTTTTTGTGCGCAATTGTTTTTAGGGTGTGGGCTGCCCGAAACGGGCACGCCAATGCCTCCCCTCCCCCCGCACAAAAATGACAGTCTTCCTGCCCCCCAGGAGGCAGATGGGAGCTGTAGCCCCCAATCTGGCCCCCCCTGGGGGCGCAGAATGCCCACTAGAAACCATGGATTTTTTTGTTTTATTAGTGTAGGGGTAGGGTCTCCCCAAAATGGGCATGACAATACCCCACCCCACCCCCAGAGAAATTCCAGTCGTTCTGCCCCCCCGGGAGGGCAGATGGTGGCAGTGGCCCCTGATTTGCACCCTGGGGGGGCAGAAAGCCCAGTAGGCGCCAGCGAGTATGCAGGCTTTTTTAATGCGTGGAGCTGCCCAAAATGGTCATACCAATGCCCCCACCCCCACAAAAAATAGCCACAGTCTTTCTGCCCTTTTAGGGGCAAATCAGGATGAAACCCCCTTCCCCGATTCCCCCCAGGGCGGCAGAAAGCCCACTGGGCTCTGATTTTTTTTTTAGCAATGTGCATACCTGTGGATTTTGGGCCCTAGCGCAGTTAGCACGTAGGCAAACCTAGCAAACCTGTACATTCTTTAAAACTAGACACCGAGGGGAATCCTGGATGGGGTGACTTCACTGGCTCTCACCAGGTTCTGTTACCCAGAATCCATTACAAACATAAAAAGGTGTTCAAAATAACACATTTTCCTCACATTTCTTTGTCGGAAAGTTCTGGAATCTGCGTGGGTCCACAAAATTCCACCCACCCTGCGTTCCCCAAAGTCTTCACAGAAAAATGGTCCCTCATTTGCGTGGGTAGGCCTAGTGCCCGCGTCAGGCAAGGGCCCAAAACCTATTGAGGAGACATCAAAATTACCTATCACAAAACAACCTGGTTTTGCAAAGAGGGTCCTATGAGTTTTTGGCCCCGGGCTTGGCAGCCACCTAGGGAAACCTACCAAACCCACACATTTCTGAAAACTAGACACCCGGGGGATTCCAGGGAGGTATGGCTTGCGTGGGTCCCCCAACGTTTCCTTACACAGAATGCACTGCAAACCTCAAATTTAGCTGAAAAAATCACCTTTTTCACACATTTTTGTGTGGGAAAGTTGTGGCATCACCGGGCTGACACAAATTTCCTACCACCCAGCGTTCCCCCAGGTCTCCCGATAAAAACGGTGCCTCACTCGTGTGGGAGGCCCAAGTACCCGCAACAGGCGAGGGCCCACAACGTATTGAGGCGACATGAAAATTGCCTACATCAAAACGACCTGGTTTTGCAAGGGGGGTCACCTGGGTTTATGGCCCGGTGCTCGGCGGCCACCTAGAGGAACCTACCAAACCCACACATTTCTGAAAACTATACACCCGGGGGATTCCAGGGAGGTATGGTTTGCGTGGATCCCCCAAGGTTTCCTTACCCAGAATGCCCTGCAAACCTCAAATTTAGCTGAAAAAATCACCTTTTTCACACATTTTTGTGTGGGAAAGTTGTGGCATCACCGGGCTGACACAAATTTCCTACCACCCAGCATTCCCCCGGGTCTCCCGATAAAAACGGTGCCTCACTCGTGTGGGAGGCCCAAGTACCCGCGACAGGCAAGGCCCCAAAACGTATTGAGGTGACATAAAAATTGCCTACCTCAAAACTACCTGGTTTTTTCAAGGGGGGTCACCTGGGTTTTTGGCCCGGTGCTCAGCGGCCACCTAGGGGAACCTACCAAACCCACACATTTCTGAAAACGAGACACCCAGGGGATTCCAGGGAGGTATGGCTTGCGTGGATCCCCCAAGGTTTCCTTACCCAGAATGCCCTGCAAACCACAAATTTAGCTGAAAAAATCACCTTTTTCACACATTTGTGTGTGGGAAAGTTGAGGCATCACCGGGCTGACACAAATTTCCTACCACTCAGCGTTCCCCCGGGTCTCCCGATAAAAACGGTGCCTCGCTCGTGTGGGAGGCCCAAGTACCCGCGACAGGCAAGGGCCCAAAACGTATTGAGGCGACATGAAAATTGCCTACCTCAAAACCACCTGGTTTTGCAAGGGGGGTCACCTGGGTTTTTGGCCCGGTGCTCGGCGGCCACCTAGGGGAACCTACCAAACCCACACATTTCTGAAAACTAGACACCCGGGCGATTCCAGGGAGGCATGGCTTGCGTGGATCCTCCAACGTTTCCTTACCCAGAATGCCCTGCAAACCTCAAATTTAGCTGAAAAAATCACCTTTTTCACACATTTTTGTGTCGGAAAGTTGAGGCATCACCGGGCTGACACAAATTTCCTACCACCCAGCGTTCCCCCGGGTCTCCTGATAAAAACGGTGCCTCACTCGTGTGGGAGACCCAAGTACCCGCGACAGGCAAGGGCCCAAAACGTATTGAGGCGACATGAAAATTGCCTACATCAAAACGACCTGGTTTTGCAAGGGGGGTCACCTGGGTTTATGGCCCGGTGCTCGGCGGCCACCTAGAGGAACCTACCAAACCCACACATTTCTGAAAACTATACACCCGGGGGATTCCAGGGAGGTATGGTTTGCGTGGATCCCCCAAGGTTTCCTTACCCAGAATGCCCTGCAAACCTCAAATTTAGCTGAAAAAATCACCTTTTTCACACATTTTTGTGTGGGAAAGTTGTGGGATCACCGGGCTGACACAAATTTCCTACCACCCAGCATTCCCCCGGGTCTCCCGATAAAAACGGTGCCTCACTCGTGTGGGAGGCCCAAGTACCCGCGACAGGCAAGGCCCCAAAACGTATTGAGGTGACATAAAAATTGCTTACCTCAAAACTACCTGGTTTTGCAAGGGGGGTCACCTGGGTTTTTGGCCCGGTGCTCAGCGGCCACCTAGGGGAACCTACCAAACCCACACATTTCTGAAAACGAGACACCCGGGGGATTCCAGGGAGGTATGGCTTGCGTGGATCCCCCAAGGTTTCCTTACCCAGAATGCCCTGCAAACCACAAATTTAGCTGAAAAAATCACCTTTTTCACACATTTGTGTGTGGGAAAGTTGAGGCATCACCGGGCTGACACAAATTTCCTACCACTCAGCGTTCCCCCGGGTCTCCCGATAAAAACGGTGCCTCACTCGTGTGGGAGGCCCAAGTACCCGCGACAGGCAAGGGCCCAAAACGTATTGAGGCGACATGAAAATTGCCTACCTCAAAACCACCTGGTTTTGCTAGGGGGGTCACCTGGGTTTTTGGCCCGGTGCTCGGCGGCCACCTAGGGGAACCTACCAAACCCACACATTTCTGAAAACTAGACACCCGGGTGATTCCAGGGAGGCATGGCTTGTGTGGATCCTCCAACGTTTCCTTACCCAGAATGCCCTGCAAACCTCAAATTTAGATGAAAAAATCACCTTTTTCACACATTTTTGTGTCGGAAAGTTGAGGCATCACCGGGCTGACACAAATTTCCTACCACCCAGCGTTCCCCTGGGTCTCCTGATAAAAACGGTGCCTCACTCGTGTGGGAGGCCCAAGTACCCGCGACAGGCAAGGGCCCAAAACATATTGAGGCGACATGAAAATTGCCTACATCAAAACGACCTGGTTTTGCAAGGGGGTCACCTGGGTTTTTGGCCGGTGCTCGGTGGCCACCTAGGGGAACCTACCAAACCCACACATTTCTGAAAGCTAGACACCCGGGGGATTCCAGGGAGGTATGGCTTGCATGGATCCCCAAACGTTTCCTTACCCAGAATGCCCTGCAAACCTCAAATTTAGCTGAAAAAATCACCTTTTTCACACATTTTTGTGTGGGAAAGTTGAGGCATCACCGGGCTGACACAAATTTCCTACCACCCAGTGTTCCCCCAGGTCTCCCGATAAAAATGGTGCCTCACTCGTGTGGGAGGCCCAAGTACCCGCGACAGGCAAGGGCCCAAAACATATTGAGGCGACATGAAAATTGCCTACATCAAAACGACCTGGTTTTGCAAGGGGGGTCACCTGGGTTTTTGGCCGGTGCTCGGCGGCCACCTAGGGGAACCTACCAAACCCACACATTTCTGAAAACTAGACACCCGGGGGATTCCAGGGAGGTATGGCTTGCGTGGATCCCCCAACGTTTCCTTACCCAGAATGCCCTGCAAACCTCAAATTTAGCTGAAAAAATCACCTTTTTCATACATTTTTGTGTGGGGAATTTGTGGCATCACCGGGCTGACACAAATTTCCTACCTCCCAGCGTTCCCCCGGGTCTCCCGATAAAAATGGTGCCTCACTCGTGTGGGAGGCCCAAGTACCCGCGACAGGCAAGGGTCCAAAACGTAGTGCGCCTCAACAGGCAAGGGTCCTAAACGTAGTGCGCCTCACTATGTTTTGGGCCCTTGCCTGTCGCGGGTACTTAGGCCTCCCACATGAGTGAGGCACCGTTTTTATTGGGAGACCCGGGGGAACGCTGGGTGGTTGGAAATTTGTGTCAGCCCAGTGATGCCTCAACTGTCCCACACAAAAATGTGTGACAAAGGTGATTTTTTCAGCTAAATTTGAGGTTTGCAGGGCATTCTGGGTAAGGAAACGTTGGGGGATCCACGCAAGCCATACCTCCCTGGAATCCACCGGGTGTCTAGTTTTCAGAAATGTGTGGGTTTGGTAGGTTCCCCTAGGTGGCCGCCGAGCACCGGGCCAAAAACCCAGTTGACCTCCCTTGCAAAACCAGGTCGTTTTGAGGTAGGCAATTTTCATGTCGCCTCAATACGTTTTGGGCCCTTGCCTGTCGCGAGTACTTGGGCCTCCCACACGAGTGAGGCGCCGTTTTTATCGGGAGAGCCGGGGGAACGCTGGGTGGTAGGAAATTTGTGTCAGCCCGGTGATGCCTCAACTTTCCCACACAAAAATGTGTGAAAAAGGTGATTTTGTCAGCTAAATTTGAGGTTTGCAGGGCATTCTGGGTAAGGAAACTTTGGGGGATCCACGCAAGCCATACCTCCCTGGAATCCCCCGGGTGTCTAGTTTTCAGAAATGTGTGAGTTTGGTAGGTTCCCCTAGGTGGCCGCCGAGCACCGGGCCAAAAACCCAGGTGACCCCCCTGCAAAACCAGGTCGTTTTGAGGTAGGCAATTTTCATGTCACCTCAATACGTTTTGGGCCCTTGCCTGTCGCGGGTACTTGGGTATCCCACACGAGTGAGGCACCGTTTTTATCGGGAGACCCGGGGGAACGCTGGGTGGTAGGAAATTTGTGTCAGCCCGGTGATGCCTCAACTTTCCCACACAAAAATGTGTGAAAAAGGTTATTTCTTCAGCTAAATTTGAGGTTTGCAGGGCATTCTGGGTAAGGAAACGTTGGGGGATCCACGCGAGCCATACCTACCTGGAATCCACCCGGAGTCTAGTTTTCAGAAATGTGTGGGTTTGGTAGGTTTCCCTAGGTGGCCACCGAGCACCGGGCCAAAAACCCAAGTGACCCCCCTTGCAAAACCAGGTGGTTTTGAGGTAGGCAATTTTGATGTCGCCTCAATACGTTTTGGGCCCTTGCCTGTCGCGGGTACTTGGGCCTCCCACACAAGCGAGGCACCATTTTTACCGGGAGATCCGGGGGAACGCTGGGTGATGGGAAATTTGAGTGAGCCCAGTGATGCCACAACTTTCCCACACAAAAATGTGTGAAAAATGTGATTTTTTTCAGCTAAAATTGAGGTTTGCAGGGGATTCTGGGTAAGGAAACGTTGGGGGATCCACGCAAGCCTCACCTCCCTGGAAGCCCCCGGGTGTCTAGTTTTCAAAAATGTATGGGTTTGGTAGGTTTACCTAGATGGCCGCCGAGCACCGGGCCAAAAACCCAAGTGACCCCCCTTGCAAAACCAGGTGGTTTTGAGATAGGCAATTTTGATGTCGCCTCACTGCGTTTTGGGCCCTTGCCTGTCGCGGGTACTTGGGCCTCCCACACAAGTGAGGCACCATTTTTACCGGGAGACCCGGGGGAATGCTGGGTGGTGGGAAATTTGAGTGAGCCCGGTGATGCCACAACTTTCCCACACAAAAATGTGTGAACAATTTGATTTTTTCAGCTAAAATTGAGGTTTGCAGGGGATTCTGGGTAAGGAAACGTTGGGGGATGCACGCAAGCTATGCCTCCCTGGAAGCACACGGGTGTCTAGTTTTCAAAAATGTATAGGTATGCTAGGTTTCCCATGGTGCCCGCAGAGCTAGGGTTCAAAAACTACAGCTAGACATCTTGCCAAAAAAGGGTCATTTTTCACTGCGAAATTGAGGTGTGACCACATTGCGTTTTGCGCCGTTTCCTGTTGCAGGCACTAGGCCGACCCACACAAGTGAGGTACTGTTTTTCTCATAAGACCTTGGGGAACGCGGGGTGGGTGGAAATTTGTGGATCCACACAGATGGCGGAACTTTCCACCACAGAAATGTGGGGAAAACGTGTTTTTTTTGTCAATTTTTAGGTTTGCAAGGGATTCTGGGTAACAGACCCTGGTGGGAGGCAGTCAAGTCACCCCATCCTGGATTCCCCTGGGTGTCTAGTTTTCAAAAATGTATATGTTTGCTAGGTTTCCCAAGGTGCCCGAGGAGCTAGGGTTCAAGACTACAGCTAGACATTTTGTCAAAAAAGGGTCATTTTTCACTGCGAAATTGAGGTGTGACCACGTTGCGTTTTGCGCCGTTTCCTGTCGCGGGCACTAGGCCGACCCACACAAGTGAGGTACTGTTTTTCTTGTAAGACTTTGGGGAATGCGGGGTG
This sequence comes from Triturus cristatus, assembly GCF_964204655.1. NCBI lineage: Eukaryota > Metazoa > Chordata > Amphibia > Caudata > Salamandridae > Triturus > Triturus cristatus. The sequence goes on from NC_140595.1 coordinate 723,230,320, forward strand.
GGTGGAATTTGTGGATCCACGCAGATTCCGGAACTTTCCACCACAGAAAGTTGGGGAAAATTTGGTTTTTTTGTCAATTGTTTAGGTTTGCAAGGGATTCTGGGTAACAGACCCTGGTGGGAGGCAGTCAAGTCACCCCATCCTGGATTCCCCTGGGTGTCTAGCTTTCAAAAATGTATAGGTTTGCTAGGCTTCCCAAGGTGCCCGCAGAGCTAGGGTTCAAAAACTACAGCTAGACATTTTGCCAAAAAAGGGTCATTTTTCACTGCGAAATTGAGGTGTGACCACGTTGCGTTTTGTGCCGTTTCCTGTTGCGGGCACTAGGCTGACCCACACAAGTGAGGTACCGTTTTCTCGTAAGACTTTGGGGAATGCGGGGTGGGTGGAAATTTGTGGATCCACGCAGATTCCGGAACTTTCCACCACAGAAATGTGGGGAAAATGTGTTTTTTTGTCAATTTTTTAGGTTTGCAAGGGATTCTGGGTAACAGACCCTGGTGGGAGGCAGTCAAGTCACCCCATCCTGGATTCCCCTGGGTGTCTAGTTTTCAAAAATGTATAGGTTTGCTAGGTTTCCCAACGTGCCCGCAGAGCTAGGGTTCAAAAACTACAGCTAGACATTTTGCCAAAAAAGGGTCATTTTTCACTGCGAAATTGAGGTGTGACCACGTTGCGCTTTGCGCCGTTTCCTGTCATGGGCACTAGGCCGACCCACACAAATGAGGTACCGTTTTTCTCGTAAGACTTTGGGGAACGCAGGGTGGGTGGAAATTTGTGGATCCACACAGATTCCGGAACTTTCCACCACAGAAATGTGGGGAAAATGTGTTTTTTTGACAATTGTTTAGGTTTGCAAGGGGTTCTGGGTAACAGACCCTGGTGGGAGGCAGTCAAGTCACTCCATCCTGGATTCCCCTGGGTGTCTAGTTTTCAAAAATGTATAGGTTTGCTAGGTTTCCCAAGGTGCCAGCAGAGCTAGGGTTCAAAAACTAGAGCTAGGCACTTTGCCAAAAAAGGGTAAATTTTCACTGCGATATTGAGTTGTGACCACGTTGCGTTTTGTGCCGTTTCCTGTCGCGGGCACTATGCCTACCCACACAAGTGAGGTACCATTTTTATCGGGAGACTTAGGGTAATTCAGATTTGTAAAGTAACTGTTATTATCTATTGACTTTCGATGCATTTCTGCCTTCCAAATGAAAGATTTTGTGTAAAAAAGAAGTCATTCTAAAAAATGACTGATAATTCTCATGCTAGTATGAGTATTCCCAATTTCAGAAATGTGCAAATATCTACTGTTTCTAAACTCTATATTTTGTTCCCATTTCAGAAATACATAGGTGTCTTTCATACCGATTTTTCCATGTACACATTTTTACAGAATAATTACTACATACCCGGTACATAATAAAAAACCATTGCAAGTTGTTGCTCAGTTTTTGGCTCTGGGTTCGTCGGGTTCTTGGTGAACCTACAAGTCCTATATATCCCCACAACCAGTAATGTCCAGCGGATGTAATGGTATATGTCTTTCAAAGAGCTGTCCTAATTAGAAGAAGTTACAGGTGAAAACGTTGACACAAAAGGCTGTTTTTTTCAACTAATTTTCAATTTATCCTATATTTAACTGTTAGTTTCTATAAAAAAAACCTTGATGGATCTACACAAATGACCCCTTGCTGAATTCAGAATTTTGTCTTCTTCTAGAAAATGTATAGCTTTCCAGGATCCATTATTTATTTTGTACCCATTTCTGACATTAACTGGAAGGAGGTCAAAAGCACAAAAAATAGCAAAATTAGGCTATGTCCCAGAAAAATGCCAAAACTGTGTAAAAGATGTGGGGTTTCTGACAAAAGTCTGGTATCCCCGAAAAGCTGGGAAAATAGTGATTTCAACCCCACAAACCCTTTTTTGATAACATTTGCAGGGAAAATCCCAGATGCTTTCATTTGCAGCCCGTTTTTTCAATTTTTCCGAAAAAAACCAAAATTTTGCTGTATTTTGGCTCATTTCTGTGACCCCTCTAGGAGAATCCACAAACCCTGAGTACCTTTAGAATCCCCATGATGTTGGAAGAAAAGGACGCAAATTTGGCGTGGATACCTTATGTGGTCAAAAAGTTACAGGGGCCTCAGCGCACACTACCCCAAATAGCCAAAAAAGGGCATGGCACAGGAGGGGAAAAGGCCTGGCAGCGAAGGGGTTAATGTGCAGCAACGGACACCTTCCTGCACATAAATAAATTCCCTCAACGCAGGCACCCATGCGCTATAGTGCAAGGGTACCTGCATTGGTGCTAGGCAGCTGAATTTAGCGCCAGCGCAGGAAGAAACACAGGCGTGCACCGTATTATAGGAAATACAGTGCATCCCTGTATTTCTAAAGTGATGGAGCATGGCGCTAGCAATTTTAGAGCTAACCCACGCTCTGCCACTTTTGCGGTAAATATGCCCCAAAGTCCTTAAAATCCAATTATATATGCAGCAGGAATTTCAGACTAGGAGAGTGATCCTTGCACCTCAAAATCCACATGAAAAGGGACGAGGTGATGGACAGAGCACTGGGAGGAGCTTTCTGGACAAGAAGAGGTGGTTAGGGTCTCTGAGGTACTTGCTTCCTGCTAAAAAAAGATGAAACATTTTTTAAAGTGTGTTTCATGCTAAAAGAGCTACCTGAACAGTCCATTCGGGTAGAATATTCACTCGAAAAGGTTGTTTTGAGTTGATTTAGATGCTTCTCGAGAAGAAAATCTACTTGAGAAGCAGCCCAACTGCTCACGACCGATCATGTTTAAAAAATGGCACCGGAAGGCTCCCTAGCAACTGGAAATTGAGCCAGGGGCCACCAAATCTCACTTGCGCATGCAAGCTTTCTTCATGGAGCCTCATGTTGTTCCCATTGTCATCATGTTGCTCAAACTGGAGTAAAATTCCACCACCTGGCTATTTGCAGAATTTAGGCTGGAATTCTATGTTAAAGAGTAATGTGTAGTGACCAAAATTCCACCAATTCCATGAGCGGAATGACATTTTCCACCCACCCTTAGTCATGACTGTCCTGTAAGGTACGTGCATGCTGACTTTTAAGTCTGCAGCATGTGAAAGATTTTTCTATCATGAGTTTTGTCACCTCATTTTAGTTTTTTTGTGATTTTTCTGATTGTAATCATTTTGCTCAGCTTTTTAAAGTACATGGAAATTCAGATTCATCCTAAAAACAAGTATGTTCAACTGCGGTGAGTCCAGTTTGAGGTCTTTCTGTCAAGGAGAAGGTACCAAACAAGACTGAACTGCTACCTCTGCTGCTCTGCCTGATCCAAGGCAAGCTGTACTAAGATGGAAATCATGTCTCTGAAAATCTCACTTTCTCCCCTACAAAAAAACACTCACAATCCGCAGCTCAGACAGCAAGGAATAAGGGAAGCCACCTGGAGCCTCCAGGATGCACCATTGCTGTCACAGGGTTTACACTCTCACCTGTTTAGTCCTTAGGCATTCAGAATCACATGACATGAGCTTTCGGCCGAAAAGCGGCGATAATTATATTGCATTATTTGCAAGGACACGCTAGCGTGTGTTTCTTTGTTTCAGCCTCCGTTTTGTTCACGCCTCTCTTTGCATCTCTAATGAGATGCAAAGGAGGCGTGCCTGACAAAACACCATGGGAAAATATCGCTACCCCAGCTTCGTGATATCATCAACGAGGGGTAGCGATATTTTAAATCCTGTTAACTATGCCTTAACTCAGGAATTTAACGTCTGTTAAATTCCTGACTAAGGCATAGCTAACATGGTAGGTGGATTATGGTGATACGACCACAGGGTCGTATCACCAAGGCTATCTCCGTTTTGGGTGCAACATGGCTGGATTCCAGCCATGTTGGCCCATTTCTCTGGACTATTATCGCCCTGGAGTAACGCGTTGTTAATAACGCGTTACCAGGGCAACAAATTCCTGCGATAGACGGCGATAAATAAACAAGGGCTAAGTGCGCTTTGCCTTTATTTATCGCCGTCTTAGTAAATATGCCCCTAAATGTTTTCTTTTTGCGTTAGCAACATTTTCTTCCCAAGCCTAAGGGAATTTTTTATTACACCAGTGTGATTTGTGAATTTCACATTAAGCCACATTTACACAAGTTCAAGAATTACATTGCTGGGAAATTAATTTCCCCCAATTTTTACACTTAGGAGATGGTGTTTACATGCACTGGTCTCTTCACTAATCTCAGGTGGTGTTTGAATGTATGATATGGCCTCAGGATCAATTTTCACAGTAGCTACTGTAAAGTGAATTCTACAACATTTCACAGATTTTTCACAGATTTTTGTGTTTTTTTTGCAGTTTCATACCTCTGTAGTTCTAACCAACTGAGCTAACCACCCAGACCAGTCATTAGATACTACTTGGAGTAACAACCAGGGCAATAAAGTAGGACCTATTTCAGAAAGGATTAATCTCTGAATTTCTGAATGATTTCGTAGCCAAGACAAAAGTGCCGGACTGGTCACAGGGGACACTAGGAAAATCCCTAGTAGAGATGCTTTGAGCCCGAAGGGCTGAGGGATATGCAGTCCCACCCATGGCTGGACAGGCCTATTATTGCACTGGGCATTTTCCAGATAGGCTAATTTTTATGGCAGGGGTTGCTTCTGCTGCCTCTGTCACTCTCCCCATTTTTTTGGATTCATTAGCAGGTTTGGCTGCTCCGTAATGGCAGAGGAGCGTCTCCCCACTGCCCCGAGCCACCAGATGATAAATAAAATGACATCACAATGTTATTATGATTTTATACAGTGGTTCCCAAACTGTGTTCTGTGGATTCCCAGGGGTCTGTGACACAATCCCAGGGGGTCCGCAGGCAGCGGTTTTAAAAGCACTGCAAATTTCCTTGTATATTTAGAAGTTTTCAGGCAACAATAAAAGTGTCAAGATAACTCAGGTGAATAATGTACCTGCAGGAGAGAGATGGGAGTTTTGTCCAGTGGCAGCTTTGACTCATCTAAAGGAGTGTGGATGGTTAATATGCCTGCTGCAAAGAACTTGTGCAGTGCATTTCCGAAAACAGTAGTTTATGTGCATAGCACAGTGGGTTACTGTTTTTGTCACAGAGATTATTTTGTTGCTGTGCAGTTACAATCATAATCTAGCACAGTGAGCTATGAACTGCCTTCAAAGCATTGCAGTTAGAAAGTTATATTTTCCCCGTCTTTCATTATCCTGATGCTGCTAAAAAAGGTTAATTTGGGTAGAAATAAATTCTTATTATTAAAGTCAACACTGAACATTTTGTTACGTTCTGAATCCACAGCTTGTCGTTCTCCAGATAAAACACTCTTAAAAATGCCGACCATTATGGATGACTTGTGAATCGTACACCTTGTAGTCCCCTTTGCCATGTATACATTGATTTACACACGTATGTTTCATTGGGCCATATTCACAAGGAGCTATCGCCGAATTAACAGCACTTTATCGCAGCCAAAGTCATGATAAATTTACCTCCCCATTCACAAGCTGGTGCTAACAGCCCACAGCACCAGTTTACCCGCGATAGCAGGCACAAAAAACATCGCCACAGAGGACCCCCGCAATTATCGCTAATGAGATGCAGAGTGGGCGTTCCCGTGCCAAAAGCCGCGACCACACCACACCTCACCATTCTCAACGACCAGACAGATCGGCGATAAAAACAGAAAACAGGCGATAAGGCACGTTAGCACCAGGAAATCTACACCTGCTCTGACCTGGTATTAAGTCTGACGGCAGCCAGCACCACAAAAGGGAGCACAGCCCAGGGCCACATCGGAAGTGCAACAGCTGTCAAGGAGCCACTCAGCATGCGGCCTGGACACCCAAGAGGGCCACAACACCCACCGACACTGCCCCAGGACCCCACCCCACACCTGTTGGGCCACCTCCTTTTGGCGTGCAGGAACATGGCATTGCGGTGCGATGTGTGGGTGGGTGAAGTGTCGTGAGCCAGCTGTGCTTGCGGGTGCTGAGGAACTTCGATTTCTGATCGCGATCGAATCGACCCGCCATTTTGTGCTCCGCCACCATTTTATGTTGCCCTCACTCAGGCAGCACGGCGAACAAAGTCTATTCTGCTTTTTCTGCTCTTCGTGTCAAAAATTGTCCTTTTGCCTCTATTTGCGAAGCTGTGTTAGGTCTGGCCGAGTACACTAATCCCTGTCTGATTTTCCTAATTCCCGTCTCAACTATCTGTTGGTTCACACTATTCCTTTTCCGACTTTATCTTATCGTCTGGCCTTCACTGTCCTCTGCTAACATTCTCTCGTTTCACAACTGTCCTCCAACACACACAAATGTATCTCGCCACCTGCAAGTTAGTTACAAACCGTTAATGAATTAGTTTGAGGGAGGGGTGACAAACACAGTTAGAGGAGAGGTTTCTTCGAATCATCTGACACTTTTGTTTTCAAACCTTTCCTATTGGTTCTGTCCTGTTTTCGAACTTTTCTTACTGGCTCTTTCTTATGTACTCTGGGTGTGTAGTTGGTTAATGTATATTTTTACATGCTATAAAAGATTGTGCGCCACAGAGTGAAGTGGCAGTCTCCTGAGAACCAACCTTGTGTACTTCTGGGACAACTGTACTAGCTGCAGCTAATAAATCTGATCTTCTAACGCCTACAGAGTGTCCCGTGTCTCTGTGTAGCTGAGCAGGAGAAAGCCAGGAGAGTAAGGCGTACCCTGCGCCGCCAGGCCCAAAAGGTTCTGGTTCTTCAACTGGCGCCCAACGTGGGGCGGCTTCAGTGGTACCGGTTCTGCCAGAAGGTCGTGAGGAACCCCGCAAGAAAATTCCGGAGGGTTCGCGAGCCACATCAAACGACCCCTGTATGTCGAAAGTGGTCCGAAGGTCTTTTGCAGCGCGGTTACTCCTTCCTGACGGCTACTAACAACTGCTGCCCTGACTGCCGCCCTGCCTTGGCCCTTTCTTTGATGATGTATGGTAAGGCGAGACGATAGACGGGCCTCTGCTGGTGTAAGAAGATGTCCTTAGTTAAGTATCTTCGTGGGTCGCGCCCACAATTTTTTGTCCTTTGTTTTCTTAGTATTTGTAGTTCTTAGTCTTCGAATATTGCAATAATCGAAACCGAGGGTAAGTGCATTTGTGCTGCGTAAACTGAGTTTTACTCCCTTGAAGTTTGTGAACAGACAGGAAAAATCACGAGATGCCTGGTCTGACTAAGTTTGAAAAATTTGGTTGCTTTGGTTGTAATAGGGATTCCCTACTTGAGGACTCTTGTCCGATTCCTTCGGTTGGAACTCCCACATATGAGCTCTATTCGAAACATGGTATTGGCCCCATTTCCTTTAACGAGGCATGGACCCGATACACGAAGAAAGATGGTGTTCCAAAAATGCCAGAAAATGGTAGCTTTGATTCTGATGTGCTAGATAATTTGGAAGCAACCCTATTCAAAAGAAAAGCCCGGCCGGCAATGTTTGACTCTCTTCGCCTTTGGCGTAAGGAAGCCAAACAGAAAGAAATTAAGCAAGCAAAACGAGATAGAAAAGCACAAGGTATGACGATTATACAGGCTGCTCAACAGTTCAAAGATGATGAAATTGATAAAGTAACTGAAATCTCAGAGAGACAGCATCGCATGGCGATAGATAAATGCTATCCGGTGTTGCCTGTTTCCCCCTCTGAAAATAAGAAAGTTATAGAAGAAGATCCCCTAATTTCCCATTTATTGAGGTTGCCTCCGCCCTATATACAAAGTGCTAATGCACCCCAATTATTACTGCCTGTCCAGCCGCCAGCGGTACCTCCGCCTGTTCCGGCTCTTCCGCATTTGCCTCCTCCAGTATTACCGCCTCTGCCGGTGTTATCATTAACTTCAACTTCTTTGCCTTCACCTCCTGATCTTAGATCTCCTTTGCCTTCTGCTCCTCCTGTAATTATCGATTCTCCTCCTGTCAGTTCTCCTAATACTTTGTCTCCAATTCTTATGTCTAATTCTCCGTCTGTGCATAAGCGTCTCACTGACACTGTCACTGGTATTCTATCTCCTTTCTTTGGAGCTTTAAGTGTGTCTCCGGCTTTTGTTCGAAGACAGTCTCGAAGTCAATTCCCAGATTTTGAGGAACGAGAAAGGTTAGACTCTCTCGCACGTAAATGGATCAAGAAGGGTCCTCAATATAGTGTGTCTGATATTATACCTACCTTCTCACAATGGAATGCGCCTACGCAAAGATATGTTTTTAATCCAATGTGTGATACTCTCATTAAAGAATGGGAAGATGTGGATTCAAGTTCGATCCCACAAGATCTGTTAGATATTCAGGCTGATTTCAATAAAGGTCTTATTGTGGGTTCCAAGATTAAGAAAGCTGTAAGGACACTTATTTCTTATAGATCCTTATTGTTCTCTCAGGCTTTCCTTGATTCTGATCCGTCGGTTAGACTGACATTGAAAAACTATCCCATGAGAGAGGTTCCTCCAGTATGGAAGGAAGAGGTTGCAGCAGTAGGTGCTAATCCACGTATTCCTGCTCATTTTCAGCGTATATGGGTACATGTTCCATGGAAACGATCTGAAGTCTTGGCTCTTAAGCAGACTCTACCAGATCCTCGTAAGAACCCTGCAGGTTATTACAAAGAATTATCACAGACAGTTGATGCTTGCATCATGAATTTAGCTGATATCAACATGTTGATGGGAAATGTAGTTCCACAGACAATATGGGCTAAGATTCGTAAAGAGGATCACGTACAGGAATTAGGTGCCACTTGGGACGTTATAACTACCACAGATAGAGACCAAGTGGGTGGTGCAAAACCTGAAGCTTTGACTACGGAACTCCCTGGTAGGATCATTACATTAATGAAAACTATGATGCCTGCCTTGAGAGTTAACTGGGATAAATTAGCAGCATGCAAGCAAAAGAAAGATGAGAGTGTCTCTGACTTCTTCACTCGTTTCGAGGAGACATTTATCGATCACAGTGGCCAAGATATGGCTACAGAAGGTGGACAGCGATTATTTTTGGACAAATTCGTATTTAATTTGCTCCCCGAGCTGTCACAAAAATTGAAAGACTCTAAAAGTTCATGGGCTGTTTCTTCTTCTGCCCAGATATTTGCTACTGCACAATATTACGAAAACCGAGATAAAGAAGAGAAGGAAAAGCAAGAGAAAAAGACAAAAGAATTAAAAACAAAGATTCTCTTGCAACAAGCCTATCCTCCTCGCTATGTTCAGCCTCAGTTTCAACAGACTCCACAGTTTCAAAGGTTGTATCAAAAACCTGAATCATACATTCCGCGACCTTTGTTAGGACCTAATCAATGTGCTTATTGTAGAAAAGAAGGTCATTTTAAGAGTAGTTGTCCGGTTTTATTGCAACGCAATGGAGCATTATCTGCTCCACGAGGTCGTGCTGGCCTCCAGTCAGTAAACAGAGGTAGAGGTCGAAGTGTGTTGACTCAAGAATAGCGTACCCTTCCTTCTCCCAATTCTGTGAACTGTTTTGATCAGCAAAATGTTAGGTCTATGCAATATTATAATTAAGGCTCCCAGTTTTCCGTTTTTACTGATTTTTACAGATAAATACAGACAGAAAATTATTTTTTTCCTGTCTGTATTTATTTTTAAATACAGAAAAATACGGAAAATAAGTCTTCTTTGGATGTTTTTTTTCTACTAATCATGAGTGCCAGGTCAGTAGGTGTACAGATTGAGAGGTAGGGGAGATGAAAAAAGACAATACATTCCCTAATTAAGCTTAATTAAGTGCAGATCTACAATTATGTATGCTATTCTGCAATGCAAGTGTTTTCAGATAACGCTATTGTACTGTATACTGCTGAAACCTTTTGGACATTCAAATGCGAATGTACATTTATCAGTCAAATAAATGTGGAAAAATACCCATGGCAGCTTCATTTATACAGAAAACACAAAATAAAAATGGATAAATACAGACAAAATTAGCAAAAAATAAATATGGATAAATACAGACGGAAATGTAGAAAAAATAAATACCATAAAACCAGGAGCCCTAATTATAATGAAGATTATTATGTTGAAAACGGAAATGAGAGTCTTCATGCTAACTAGGACAGCCAATGACAAAGTAAAGGAGTTGTGTCGATTCCAGTAGATCAGAATGGACCTTATGTTAACGTCACTACGATGGGTGTTTCAGAGCTATTTCTTCTAGATACTGGGGCGATCAGAAGTTCTATCATTCATTCTAAACTCCTTGGGGCACCTTTGTCTGGCTTAACGAATGTTTCTGTAGGTTTCTCTGGCGCCCCTGTTCGTAACCCAGTTTCTTACCCTGTACCGATTACAATTGGCCCCTATGATTTAGAAGCTCCACTTCTTTTGACGAATGGTTGCGGTGAGAATCTGTTGGGTCTAGATCTATTGAAAAGAATGCATGCAACGATATATTGTTCCCCTTCTGGTGTACATCTTACTTTAGGACAGAAACTGACTTCTCCAATGTATTTGTCCAAAGATCAGTTTCCACCTGAATTGCTTTCTCTTCCAGCAACACTTTGGGCCACGGGTCCCAACGATGTGGGTTGTCTTGAGATTCCACCTTATGTTGTCACTCTTAAGCCTAATGTTGAATTGCCACGTATCCCACAGTACAGGATTTCTACTGAAGGTGAAAAAGCGCTTTTGGAAATCATTCATGACTTGATTCAGAAAGATGTGGTTGAAGAAACAAGAGGTAACAAATGCAATAGTCCTATTCTGCCTGTTCTTAAACGCACTGATCCTACTCAGCCACCTGTATATCGTTTTGTGATTGATCTTCGGGAGGTAAACAAAATTGTTGGGCCGCAGTTTCCCGTAGTATCAGATATCACTGCTTTATTGACGATGATACCTTCCACAGCGACTTGGTTCTCTGTTATCGATCTAAAGAATGCCTTCTTTAGTATTCCCATTGCAGAAGAGAGTAGGGATATTTTTGGCTTCTCTCTTGGAGGCCGAAGCTTCCGGTTTAAGCTCGCACCTCAAGGCTATTGTAAAAGTCCCTCTATTTATAGCCAAGCTTTAAAGAGTCATCTAGATACTTTTCATTTGCAGTCTGGTGCTGCTCTTATCCAGTATATGGATGACTTGTTAATAGCTGCTGATTCAGAAGAGATTTGCAAAAATGTCACTGTTGCATTGTTACGCCATTTGTTTGATCTGAATCATAAGGTTTCACCCTCCAAACTACAATATGTTCATAGAGAGGTTACCTACTAGGGTCATCTCCTATCAAAGGAGGGACGACGACTAACGCCAGAACGAATTCAGGCGATTACGCAAATGTCTGTGCCATCCACACAAAGGGAGGTACGTGCCTTTTTGGATATCACCTCTTATTGTAGGCAATGGATCCCTAACTTCTCTCTGATAGCCAAACCTTTGTTGGCCTAACTTTAAAAGATATGCCTCAGCCCCTTCCATGGACTGATGAGTGCCAAAAGAGTTTTACCGATTTACGTACTGCTCTGTGTTATTTATTATTATTATTATTTGGAGTTTTATATCGCGCACGGTTACCCTTGAGCATCCCAGCGCTAACCATAGATCAGACCACCAACCAACGCATGACACCTAGACCGGGAACAGATGGGTTTTTAATAGTTTGCGAAAGCGCAGAGTATTGATCTCTGCCCGCAACCTGAGTGGAAGCGAGTTCCAAGCGGAGGCCGTATTCACTGAGAACCTTCTCCCTCCTGTGCGGGCTCGCCTTACTCTAGAAGACTGGAGGAGAAATTTATGATCCGAGCGGAGAGCCCTTACTGCTTTATAGGGTTGGATCATGTTCCTCAGGATCGCTGGACCCTTCCCCTGCAGACTCTTCTGTGCCATGCAGAGTGCTTTGAAGGTTACTCTTTCCCGCACCGGGAGCCAGTGCAGCGCCTTCAGTGCAGGTTTGGCGGACTGCCTTCTGGGAACATTGGTCAGCAGTCTGGCCGCTGCATTTTGCACCTGCTGCAACTTCTTAAATGTGGATTCCGGCGCGCCCAAGAAGAGTGCATTGCTGTAGTCCAGCCTTGAAATGATGAGCCCCTGTATAAGCAGCTTACGGGAGGTCTCAGGGAGGAGTGACAGAATCCTGCGGGCTGACCGGAGCATACCAAAACATACACCGGCGATCTTTTTGGCGTGTGTTCTAAACGTCAGGTCCTGCTCCAGCCACACCCCCAGGCTCTTAATCTCCGTCTTCGGGCTGGGAGGAGCTCCCATGCAGTCAGGCCAACTACTGGGGGACAGGGAGAAGGAAGATTGACCTAAGATCATGAGCTCGGTCTTTGAGCCATTCAGTTTAAGGGATGAATTACACATCCACCCAAACACTTCCTCCAGGCAGGAATGAAGCACCACTGGTTGCTTCTCTAACTGAGAAAGCCCCACCACCATCTGCGTATCATCCGCATAGCTGATGATGTTAAAGCCAAACGGAGGCACCACATCCTCCAGGGGGGCCATATATACATTAAATAATGTAGGGCTCAACGACGAGCCCTGAGGAACCCCACACTGGAGGGCAAAGGGGGGAGACTTCTCATTTCCTTCCCAAACTTCAAATGACCGTCCTCCTAAAAAGGAGGCAAGCCATCCAAGAGCCATCCCTGTGACACCCAGCCCTTCCAGTCGCTGGAGTAGTACCTGATGATTCACGGTATCAAAAGCCGCACTCAGGTCCAGGAGGATCACTGCCACTGACCCTCCTGAATCCAGAATGCATCTAGCTTCCTCCACCACGGCCAGAAGGGCAGTGTCTGTGCCCTGTCCAGGACGGAATCCCGTCTGGGAATCCCGTAACCGGCCATTGGACTCCAAGAAATTCGAAAGTTGATAGTTGACCAGTCTTTCAGCCACCTTGCTCACCCCTGGGAGCAGGGAAATTGGCCTAAAATTAGCCAGGTCAGTGGGGTCAAGGCTCGGCTTCTTCAGGAGGGCCTTCACGACCGCTCCTTTCCATCCAGGTGGCACCACCCCCTGCGATTGAGACAGGTTAATCAACTCTGTCACTGGGGCCACAATGGTCGGCGCAACCTGTTTTAAATACCGCATTGGGACAGGGTCCTTGGGAGAGCCACTCTTCAGTTTCCCAAGCACACTCAACACTTCCTCCGCAGTCACAGGGCCAAAAAGGTCCAGCTCAGCTGCTCCTACCCTTTGCTGAGCAGTTGGCTCTGCCCCTGCAGTTGGCTGAGGGAGTGAGCGTAAGATGGTCTCAATTTTGGAATTGAAGTAAGTAGCCAGCTCCAGACATTTCCCTTGGGGATTGTCGTGAATAACCGGTGGGTCGGGGGTTTTTAGCAACTCTTGCATCACTTTAAAGGATTCTCTCGAGGAGCAAGTGGCTTTACAAATTCTTTCATCGAAGTATTTGATCTTAGCCTCCCTTATCGCGTTCTTGTACGATCTCATGGCTGAGCGATAATTGTTCCTACTTGTTATCCCCCAATCCTTCCTCCACCCCCGTTCCAGCCTTTTACAGCTCTTTCTCAGTGCCCTCAGCTCAGGAGAGTACCATGGGGCCGAGCCCGCTCTCTTATCCCTGATGAGCATCTTTTTCTTTGGGAGAATGACATCTAAGGAGCTACTCAACCAGGTCTCCAGGCTGGCGTCTGCATCCACCGGGTCAGAGCCCCCTTGGGGGCATGTTGACTCCAAGTGGGTCACCCATTTATCCATTGGGAGCCTCGACCAAGCTCTATCCGTCCTAAACGTCCTAGGTGTGGGAAGATCCCAAACCGCAGGGGCCCAGCTGACTAAGACCAAGAAATGGTCTGTCCACGGTAGGGCAAAGGGAGGTTGGGCGGTTAGTTGCTCCATATTTGAGAAAATTGGGTCTAACAGGTGGCCCTTTTCATGGGTCGCACCTGAGTTAATTCGTCTCATCTGCATAGCGCTCAGGTCACATTGCAGGTCAGAGGACGTCAAGTCGCTTGAATCCTCAAAATGGAGGTTCAGATCTCCTAAAACGACAAAATTCGTAGTAGAGGAAGCTAGGCAGGTAACAGATTCCATTAGTGAATCAATGAAACCGGCCACTGCCCCAGGGGGGCGATAGACAAGGAGACCTGAGATGGCAACCGTAGGGGACAGCCGGAGGGAGAATTGACAGCTTTCGCAGTCCTTAACCCCGGCGTCCTGCGCTTTACAACTGAGCGTATCCCTGTACACAATAGCCATACCCCTCCCCGCCCTATGGGTCTGTCAAGATGGAAAATCACAAATCCTGGCGGGAGGGCTCGGACCATATCTGGGCTGGATGTGGACGTGATCCATGTCTCCGTTAAAAATAAGACGTCAAGATCGTGGTCCAAAATTAATGAGTTAATTTCTGTGGAGGGACAGGGAAGTGACCTACAGTTCAACAGACCAAATTCCAACTTTTTTCTATCCTTAAGGTCCCCAAACCCTAGGCGACACACCTTACAACTTCCGAAAGGTTGCCCATCCTTTACAATGAACCCACATGTGTCCAACTTAGGGGGTCGCAATAACAGGAGATCAGTCGTGGCATACCTGATGCAGCTACCCCGCGAAAATGTAACAACGGGCATAATGGCAGGCCCTAAGCCCGTCTGGGCCCGGACGGGCACAGACGGGCTTTCCTCTGGCGCTCCTCCGGTGCGACGCTGCGCGCGACCATATCCTACCCCTAAATAGCGTATGGCAGGGGGCGTAATTCCGACCTAGAGCGCTGAGCCCGGAAGCGACGTGGGAGCGCTTCCGACCCACACCCAAGATGGCGGTCGGGGGTAGGACGGCGAGAAAACACCAAAATGGTGAGTTCAGTGCAGTAGAGTTTTAAGTGCAGGCAGTGCGGTCGTTTTTGGGGAGGCAGAAGGCGATAAAAATACAATTTACAACACTTTTAAAAACACAAAAATTCAGAAATCAATATTCAGCTAAAAGACTAAACGATGATAGCCACAAGCAGTGTTACGTTTCTAGAGGCCGCGTCGATGTAACAGTCCTATCTATTGACCAGCCGGACACCAACTAGGTCCCTAAATAGAGTTTGCCAGGGGGCGTAATTCCGACCTAGAGTGCTGAGCCCGGAAGCGACGTGGGAGCGCTTCCGACCCACACCCAAGATGGCGGTCGGGGGTAGGACGGCGAGAAAACACCAAAATGGTGAGTTCAGTGCAGTAGAGTTTTAAGTGCAGGCAGTGCGGTCGTTTTTGGGGAGGCAGAAGGCGATAAAAATACAATTTACAACACTTTTAAAAACACAAAAATTCAGCAATCAATATTCAGCTAAAAGACTAAACGATGATAGCCACAAGCAGTGTTACGTTTCTAGAGGCCGCGTCGATGTAACAGTTCCGCTCCTGTATTGGGTACTCCTGATTACAGTAAGCCTTTTACGCTCTATGTTCACAAAAGAGAAGGATGTGCGTTGTCAGTTTTAACGCAGCGATTTGGAGACAAGCAGCGGCCATGTGCCTATTTTTCGGCTACGCTAGACCCAGTAGCTAAAGCATTGCCCAGTTGCCTCAAAGCGACAGCAGCAGCAGCAATTTCTATCCGACAATCTGCTGGAGTAGTGTTGGATAACACTCTCATTGTCATGGTACCACATGCAGTAGAAACCTTACTAAATAGAACGAAAGCGCAGCATCTTACGAGCGCTCGTCTAACTAGATACGAGCTGACGCTGTTGGCTAGTCATGTGCACATCAAACGATGTAATACCCTAAATCCAGCCACTCTGATGCCCCTACCAGATGAGAAAAGTGTTGATCCAGCCACTCTGATACCCCTACCAGATGAGAAAAGTGTTGAGGAGCAACATGATTGTTTCTTTCGTACTGAAGAAGAGACGAAAGGAAGAATTGACCTGAAAGACACACCGTTAGAGAATCCGGATGGAACTCTATGGGTAGATGGTTCTTGTTTTAAAATGCCTAATGGAGATACAGTTTCAGCCTATGCTGTGACTACTTTGCACACAGTGGTGGAAGCTGCACGTATTAGGCATAATTCAGCTCCAGCAGCAGAATTGATAGCTTTAACAAGAGCATGTGTCTTGTCAAAAGGGAAGAGAGTGAACGTGTACACCGATAGCCAATATGCCTTTGGTGTAGCGTTAAACTTTGGGCGTCTCTGGAAGGAAAGGGGATTCCTCACTTCACATGGCACCAAAATACAACATGGTCAGTTGGTGACTGAACTCCTTGAATCACTTGCCTTACCCACCCAAATAGCGATTGTGAAGTGTAGTGCACACAAAAAGATTACAGATGACATTGGTCGAGGAAATGCATTCGCAGACGAGGTAGCGAAAAAGACAGCGAAAGATGCAACAAGTCGAATGTATGTGGCGGGTCCGGCAAATTGGGTTAGAGAGAGAGGAATGTATGAGGATACAGTGGAAAGTGTACGAGCAATTCAGAAAGAGGCTTCGGAGAAAGAATTGAGCATGTGGAGAGAAAGTACAGGAATGTTATATGAGATGGGTTGTTGGGTGGAATTATCTGAACACCAACGTTGGCTGTTACCAGATGCCTATGTGCTTTCAGTGGTTACTATGGCGCATGGTCCAGCCCACTTAAGTGCGAAAGGTATATGCAAGCTTCTGGCTCCAGTGTGGCAAAATGACAAAATCCCAAAATGTGCAGACAATGTAGTGAAACATTGTATTGTTTGTCTGATGTACAACCCAGGAAAGGGAACCCCAACTCCAGCAGGTCATTTTGCTCCTCCAACATACCCATTTGAAGTGTTGCAGATCGATTATAGTCATATGGAACGATGCAACAACCTCAAATATGTTCTAGTGGTAGTATGTGCCTTTTCAAGATGGATTGAAGCATACCCTTTAAAAGACAACACCGCTTTATCCACAGCTAAAATTCTACTGAACTAATTTTTCCCTAGGTTTGGTTTGCCGCGCATTGTCTGGAGTGACAATGGGAGCGAATTTGTTGGCCAAGTCATGCAGAAAGTTTGTGCGGGTCTTGGTATCAAGCAAAAGTTCCATGCGGCAAATCATCCACAATCAGCGGGTTTAGTGGAATGTCACAACGGCAAATTGAAGTTGAAGTTAGCAAAGATTCAGGCTAGTACAGGACTCAATTGGCCAGATGCTTTGCCATTAGCTCTATTATCCACCAGAACTGCAGTACACTCTCGTTTGGGACTTAGCCCTTACGAAGTGGTTTTTGGACGCCCGGCTAACGTATGGGGAGTCCCTCGCCCTAAGAAATACTCAGACTTGCCATATCCAATGTTGATTGACTACCTACATGATCTCACGACTAAATTGCGTATTCTCCATCAACAGGTTCAAAGTGCTTTACCAGAGGCTTCCACAGACCCAGGTCATTCCATCCGACCAGGTGACTGGGTCTTCATCAAAAACTTTCAGAAAACAAGAAATTTGGAACCCAGATGGAGGGAGCCCCGAATGGTCTTGCTCACCACGAGAACAGCAGTTAAAGTCGAGGGAAAGAAAAATTGGATTCACGGTGTCCATTGTAAGAAAGTGCCTTTGCCTCTACCCTTTGATCAGTGGGTTCGTAAAGGTGTTGGTGACGCAGAAAGTGAAAAACTTCCACAATTCATACCTTTCAGTGATGCACACCTAAATGGGACTTTGTCTGAGAAAGAGGACGACGACATTTTACAGGAAGCAATAACATCGCATCGTCGATTAGATACAACCAATCCACGAACATTGTTTCAAAATCAGATCATTCCTGGAAGAGTACATTATGACCTGAGACCTAGAAAAAATAACTTTTAAGGTTTTCTCCTCTCTTGTGTAGTATTCTGTCCCGGTTGCAGGGTCACGGTAGGAGGCTTAATTGTGACCTGAGTAGTGGCAATAGGCCTGCAGGACTTGCAGTGTCATAGGACGGCAGACAATCATAATTGAGCGATCGAGGAAGATTGCTGTGAGCATCCATTAGAAAGATGGAAACTACACTAGACAAAAGAGAGAGAAGGAACGAAATGAAGAAAGAATCCTGTAAACTAATGTACAGTCGTTTTAATATAACTTTATGTGTTATTATATTATTGTGTATTGTTTTGGCGTTTATCGGTTACATTGTTTATGCACTGCATCAAAAAGTTGTCTCTCCTACTTTCTCTTTGTCTTCTTCTACTGTTTCTCCACATCTTTTTCATACCCTTCCTCAACATGAACTCATAAGAAGAACTGAATATTACAACAATTCCTTTGTCTAATTATTACATCAACACCAGTTAGTGGTCAATACGACTAATTGTTGGGTGTGTGGACTTATGCCACATACCACAGAGAAAGGAATGCCATATTTAGTTCTCCAGTTCTCTTATGAAGGTTCTGCTTGGGCTTATTTTGTCATTTTCTCTGATGCCTACAAAAGTAGGTTCAAACGCTCCATTAATTCATATATTGGTGGTCCAGACTTTAGTCATAGCTCATTAATTAAGGGAATGGTAGCTATGGCTAAAATTATGGAGAATAGTAAGATTTTCATTGATGAAAGAAAAGCATATACAAATTGGAACGTCACCCATTATATCACTAGTCTTAATGATAAAGTCAAACAAAGAAAATCTCCGCCAATCTGGACGATTCCTCATCAGGTATATTTCTGTGTGCAAATTAATGATCGCTCCTCTGACCCCATACAAAGAAATAACTGTTCTCACACGTACGTTTATTCCTCTCAGAACTCGCCTCCTCTAGTGCCATCTCAGGGCACATATTTTATCTGCCACAATAGGGCTTACACATGGTTACCCACGGATTTTTCTAGTACCTGTTATATAGATTTCTTTCTTCCCCCTACGTACACCGCTTCCGCAAACTATCATCGAAACAGATATGGCAGAGGGATTATTGATTCAAAAGACACAGCGGGACAAGAGGGAGGAGATTTCCTCAAAGGATTTCTTCCTTTTTGGGGTCCAATGGCCAACAGCAGAAATATAAGGCAACTAGTCCTTGTCGTAGAGACCACAATAGACATCACTGTAGGAGCCTTAAGTAATATCACGGCAGAACTACAGACGGATCGTCTTATGACCTTACAAAATCGAGTTGCCCTAGATTTTGTTCTTGCAGATCGTGGTGGAGTGTGCAAATTGATCAGGTCAAGTTTCTGTATTTTCATACCTAATGACGCTCCGACAGTATACCAAGCTATCTCCAAGTTGCATATAATCTCTGAGTCGATCCATCAGGACGAAGGAGATTGGTCCTTTTCGGAGTGGTTTTGGGGATTACTGTCCATATGGGGTTGGAAAGCATTGACATTTCTGGGAATAATTTTGACCATTATTTTCTCCTGCTGCCTTTGTATGCACTGTGGTCCCGCCATCTGTGACCTATGTGCTACTATGTGCATCCCTAAACCCAAATCGCCAAGAACAGAAAACATAAGAATGATGTTACAACAACAGCTCGATGACTTTATGGCTATCGACGTTGACTCAGATTAACATGAGTCTATCTTGCCTGAGTTCTGGCAAAAGGAGGGTCTGAGGAACTTCGATTTCTGATCGCGATCGAATCGACCCGCCATTTTGTGCTCCGCCACCATTTTATGTTGCCCTCACTCAGGCAGCACGGCGAACAAAGTC
This sequence comes from Triturus cristatus, assembly GCF_964204655.1. Classification (NCBI taxonomy): domain Eukaryota; kingdom Metazoa; phylum Chordata; class Amphibia; order Caudata; family Salamandridae; genus Triturus; species Triturus cristatus. Next base: position 723,249,912 of record NC_140595.1, read on the forward strand.
TATTCTGCTTTTTCTGCTCTTTGTGTCAAAAATTGTCCTTTTGCCTCTATTTGCGAAGCTGTGTTAGGTCTGGCCGAGTACACTAATCCCTGTCTGGTTTTCCTAATCCCCGTCTCAACTATCTGTTGGTTCACACTATTCTTTTCCGACTTTATCTTATCGTCTGGCCTTCACCGTCCTCTGCTAGCATTCTCTCGTTTCACAACTGTCCTCCAGCACACACAAACGTATCTCGCAACCTGCAAGTTAGTTACAAATCCGTTAATGAATTAGTTTGAGGGAGGGGTGACAAACACAGTTGGAGGAGAGGTTTCTTCGAGTCATCTGACACTTTTGTTTTCAAACCTTTCCTATTGGTTCTGTCCTGTTTTCGAACTTTTCTTACTGGCTCTTTCTTATGTACTCTGGGTGTGTAGTTGGTTAATGTATATTTTTACATGCTATAAAAGATTGTGTGCCACTGAGTTAAGTGGCAGTCTCCTGAGAACCTACCTTGTGTACTTCTGGGACAACTGTACTAGCTGCAGCTAATAAATCTGATCTTCTAACGCCTACAGAGTGTCCCGTGTCTCTGTGTAGCTGAGCAGGAGAAACCCAGGAGATTAAGGCGTACCTTGCGCCGCCAGGCCCAAAAGGTTCTGGTTCTTCAGTGCTGCCTGCTGTGTGGTCTGTTGCAGGTTCGGTGTTCTCCTCTGAGTAGCTTGGCTGTCCGGGTCCTGGTGGGGGTTGCGTAGGATATCCATGTGCTATTGTAGGGCGTCGGTGTCGACGGTGTGGTAATCCTCTCCGGCATCACTGATGTGGTGTATTCTGTGCTCTGCTGAATGTGTTGTGTGCACCTCTGCGATGTGAAGGGGAGGTGCGTATTGACTTTGGTTTGACATATATGTTGGAGCATTGTGCAGGTTTGCATGCAGACTGTATGGCAATGTACATTGTGACTGTTTGGGGGGTGCAGGATTCTTCTGCAGGACAGTGTACATTTGGTCTACAAGACGGGTGTGAGGTCGTACGCGTACATTTCCATTTCACAGTTTCCGGCTCCGTCAGATATAGTAGGCATGTTTCTGTGCATGTGCGGAGTCAGTTCTGTCCTCTGTTCTGCAGTGTCGGCTATGCGCGTTGTTCCTCGTTGTCGTCAATGTGGGTGTGCTGTTCGTGCTATCTGTGTGTGTGCTGCAGTGTGCCAAGGGGATCTGGGCCATGGAGCTGGGTGATTGTGGGTGTGCAGTGTGCTACACCTCGTTGTGCGTGTATGCCATTGTGCCAACTCACCCGTCCCCCCAGTCCCTGTTCGTTGCACTCCCTGTTGATGTTGTGTCAGGACCTCCCGAGCTGTGTCCGTACTCCCTACTCCTTGCACCATCTCCACACTGATGACTGTGGCCTGGGTTTCCTTCAGCTCCTCTGCTGGCGCTGGACTGCCACCTCCTGTCGCCGTTGCTGCCTTCCTGTTGGCAGCGAGTTTGTGCCTGGTTTAGGTAGTCACATAATACCAGCGCCTATTGGCCTCCTGGATTGGCCTCCTCGGCACTCCACCTGCAATCCAGGTGGTCTGCTTGTGGGTCAGTTGCTGGTAGTGTTCCGTCACCTCCGGGACGCTGGTCATGTTTTCCTGCGGTCTGCACCCCGTTTTCCTCTCCCTCTTCTCATTGGCCTTCCCTGGCCCAGTTTTTCCTTGCAGGTAGTCTGTAGGGGTTGTGGGGTTCGGGTTGGCTCCTGTGCTGTGTTAGGGTGCATCCGTGTTGCTACGCACTTTGGATTGTTTTTGGTGTATTTTTCTGTGGTTTTTATAGTGCATTGTTCCGCCAGAAGCTAGGGATTTGCAGGCCTGTGGCTGTTTTTTGTTACTTTTTGCACCGCGGCTGGCCTCATCGCATGTTTTTTTGCGTTCACGTATCGCATTTATGCGGCGTGGCGTTGATTTTGACGTGGACATTTGGCATGTTATCTGGTGACTATCACATGCTACCGCCTTGTTGTGAATCCCATGTTGTCACAGGGTTATTTTCCCGAGATAGGCTGCGATATTGAAAGTTGCATTACGCTACTCTTGCTGTAGTTATCACACGTTCTTGTGAATGTACCCAGTGATGTAAAGTGCTCTGACACCCTTCACTGGTATGAGAGGCTCTGTAAAACAAATGAAAAACATGTGAGAGGGAGGCTGTGGAGAGAAGAGAGGCACTGTTGGAGGGAGATAGTGAGGGAATCATTGGAGAGCCCCAACAAAGATTTCCATCATCATTTACTATGCTGTAAAAACGAATACAATTCAATATATATTGACCAATGTGTTGAAGAATGCATCATTTTCTCCAAACCTTCTTGGGAGAGAGCCCCCTTTGTACTGGTCAGGCTTACTCACTGCACTTGTGTGCACCGTATGGGGACTGTTCTGACAACATTTGCCAGGGCTGCTTTGGGTTACCAGTCTGGCCCTAACAGGAGCTGGAGCCAAACATTGAAAAGTTAGTCGCCCAGATGCGACAGCAACCTTTCCATTAATTTTTTAGATTTTTGCAGATTCTTTCAATATAAAATGCAAAAACCATTTATAATTCGAGTATTTTTTTGGTGTGCACACTTTTGTGTGTATTTCTTTAAAATTACTGTTTTAATGATGGAAATTGGCAAATTGCTTGGGGTCCCTGGCTCCAAGTAGTGACTCAATGGGGGTCCTCAGGAGTCAAAGGTTTGATAACCACTGATTCTATGTATTACTGTCTGAGCTGTGATGGAGTCCAAAGTAATGAGTATAGAACGGGGCATGGTCAGGTCATGGTAGGCACTTATAAGTGTGCATGCAGTTTGGCCGGCCGGCTTCGGCCGGCCAAACAGACATGCGCACTTATGTTTCTCCAACCTAGAGAAAAGCAACAGTCCTGCTCAGGCCAATCCCCATATTGCTCTCATGCTTGGGATAGCATGAGAACAGCGTCTGGATTGGGTGGGGATCCTGTGCTCTGAGGCCCATCCACTTCCGGGACTAGAGGAGCAACGAGGCGGCCGGTAACGTCAGGTAAGTCTTTTTATCTATTTTTATTTTATACTCCAATCACCCGCCTCCGGCAACCCTACCACTTTAGATAGGCGGCCGCCGCCACTGTTAATTGGAGCAGACACTGGTAGGCATCAAGAGAGAGGGAGAGATTGAGAGACGGAGGGAGGAAGAAGGGGGAGAGAAAACAATCAGGCAGGGAGAAAAGAACAAGGAGAGAGAGAGAAAATAGATGGATGGAAGGGGAATTATTGGGCGAGGGGATGGAAGAGGGTGCAGGTTTTGAGCATTTTTGCAAGCCGCTGCAAATGCAGGTCAGAGCGGTGGGGCCGGGTTGGGGGGAATTCAACAGAGGACCACGAGGGAAAATTAAATAAATAATTAATATCGCCTCATTGTGGTCTGTCGAAATCCCCCACCCGGCCTAACCGCTTTGACCTGCACAGGCCGCAGCTGATTTTTGCCAAGCCTGCTTTTGGTCCCCAGTCCTGCTCCGGTTCTACCCAACATAAAAGACAGAACTGAGAATCCGACTTACAATTTCCAAAGAGTCATGCGCAGGATTTGCAAATGGGTAGAAATAATGGTCCTTGATTCCTTCCCTATTGGAATATTTTGCGATTCTTTTCAGAACTGTCTGCAAATACTTTTACCTGGTGTGTTAGCTACCAGTACCGCCCTGCACCTGGGACTATAGAACATAAACCTGTGGGTGCTTATGCAATCGAAGTTGCTCCTCCCTCTCCCTGATTCCATTTCCTCATGGCCCTAAATTCTGCATCCTCCGAACTCCTTCTCATGGTAAAAAGGGAATTTCTCTCCCAGTTGCGGTCATTAAAGAAAAGTGTCTTACAGGACTATGAAATTGACGGTCTAAATGAACAGCTATAAACAACATTAGACTAATATTGTTTTTTTAATTTTAGATGATAAAACTGTACTTGCGTTGGCCGGGAATCGAACCCGGGTCAACTGCTTGGAAGGCAGCTATGCTCACCACTATACCACCAACGCTTAGTAGTGGTCGTTTTTCCTGCATTTTATATCAGAAGCAGCTCGCTATGTGCAGCGTCCTGTTCTATTGGAGGACTGTGCAGCTAACGTAATTAGTAAACCATTCTCACTTAGACTTTTTTCTGTAATTATCCTTCTAAGAGCTGAAGATGTCCAGTTCTAAGAGCCCCTCCTCACCCGGAGCAGCGCTGACTGGAGCCCTCATCTTTACAAAGCAGAAACCAGCTGCGTCCACCAGAGCCCGCAGATGCCCGTGTGCTGACTGCAGCTTCAATCCTGTCCTAGGACAGTGAACTCGAGAGCTCTAGACACAAGCAATGGTAAACTATGGGGAAAACCTGCAGAAGAATACAAATCTGAGGGACGATCTAAGAAATCTGTGGAATGAAATGCCCATAACTGTAAAATAAATACACTTCATGAAGTCCCACGCACGGTGTTTATTTACAGAGGTCCATAATGTTTAGCTTGCCCCCTACTGCAAATATGTAAGGTCTATGCTACCCGCAATGTGTGCTTTACTATCAAAATATTTCTAAGCACTCACATCTTGTACCCGACAGCTGTAGACGTCACATGTATCACATATAACTGTACAACGAGCTACGGCGTAGCAGAGTGGCAGCGGGAGCATTTTGGACTCCAACAGCATATTTTAACGACATTTCATGATTAGTTGTGAGTTAACTCTGTCTTTTATTGTCTTTACCTCTTCCGCATTTAATACAATACGTGCTTGGTTATCTTATATTTCGTCGCACTTTAGTGGGGTTACTTTCTAGATCATTTCGTTACAAAAGCAAATTACAAATAAAATATATTTTTACTCTGGAAATTAGCATCAGACTATGTAGTGTCGCGGTCTAGTGGACGCGCGCACTACGGGATGACGTAGAGGCGCGTAGCGGACGTCGGACGCTACTGCGCATGCGCGAGGCATAGCGGCGCGAACGAGAGACGCGATCGGAGCGTGTTGCCCGGCGCTCTCTCCATAGGTGTTTTACTAAGTGTAATAAAGGTTCTAGTTGCAAGCAGAACGTCTCCAGAGAGTCTGTGGGGGAAGGTACTTACAGCCTGGCATCGTACTACATTACAGTGGCGACGAGACTGGGACAAGAAGAACCCCAGGTGCAACAGGCGGAAGGTGCCCCCCCCTAACCTGCATCAGAGAGAAGCCCACCAGGAAAGACACCACCATACGCGGTGAGCGACTGGAGAAGCTATACAGCAGACACCTACACACCGGGAGAGCGCGGCAGAGGCAGATAGAAGCCGGAGAGTGGCACGTGGGCAACGAGGAGCCAGCCACGTGGTAGGGGATATCGAGGACGGACGGCGGAACCGCAGAAGAGATCCTGGCGGAGACAAGGGACGACGGAGCAGCCGGCTCGAACGCAGTCCCAGGTACCCGAAGCAGGGGAGTGGGGACGGACGCACCAGGTAGCCCAAGGAAGCAAGTGGACGCAAAAATGAGTGCACAGTCAGCGACCCTGACGACGCCGATACCTTTCCTACCACGCCCGGGAGAACCCATAATGAAGTGGGAAGACTGGAGGGAGTACTTCAGAAACTACCTGGAAGCGCTAGAAGACGAGAACGAGGAGGCGTTCTCCAGCGCCAGGAGGAAGAGGATACTCCTACACAACCTAGGACCAGAAGGGATACGAGTGTTCCAAAATCTCACACCGATCACCAGACCAGCAGGAGACACAGACGTGTTCACCCACGCCATAGAAGATTTAGACAACCACTACCGACCGGCAGTGTGCACCTCCATCGACCGCTATAACTTCCAGCAGAGGAAGCAAGAGGCGGGGGAATCTGTGGATGACTACGTGGCGGCGCTGCGGAAGCTGGCGATGACATGCAGGTATGGCGGACTGCAGGACGAGTTCATCAAGGACCAGATCGTCATGCACACGACGAGCAAGTCAGTACAGGATAAACTATGGGCGAATGGAGATGCAACGCTGAATGAAGTGATCGCCATAGTGAAGAGAGCGGAGCTAACGAAACGCTGTGCGGAAGCAGCCAAAAGAGAACAGGCCCCCAGACTCACAGTCAACAAAGTAGACGACGCGGACCACCAGGCGCGGGGGAAACAAACGACGGGAGAGTACAGAGGAGCGGCCACAGGGAAACCAAGACCCGGACCGACATGGAAACAGAGCAAAGGCGAGGCAATGAAATGCTACAGGTGCGGCAGCTCGAATCATGCAGCGCACGACAAACGGTGTCCCGCGTTCAGAGCCAAGTGCGCGTTCTGTGGCCTAGTCGGCCATTACGAAAAGGTGTGCCGCAGGAAAGGAAGACAGCAGGCGGTAAAGTTCGTGGCACAGGACGAGGGGGAAGAAGCAGAAGGCCGTGAAGAAGACGAGGAAGTCCTGTGTATTGAAGACCAGGTACTGGGCATAGAGGAGAGAAGATCGCGCAAGCCCCAATGCGACATGATAGTAGGAGGCATACCCATCACCATCGTGGCGGACTCAGGATCTCCTTACACCATCATTCAACGTTCAGTATGGAGCGAGAAGTTCAGACCCACGTGGGGAGCACACCTAGAATCCCCCGACATTCGACCTGTCACATACACAGGGGACCCAATCCCGATGGTAGGGTTCAAGACTATGAAGTTCCAGTTCAAGGAGAGGAGTGCGATCTGCAAGCTGTACGTCGCGGAGAAAGGACCGTCAGTCCTGGGCTGGATGGACCAGGGAGTGTTGGGAATACAGCTGAACGCAGGAGGGGACACCCAAGTGCTGGCGACGCTGGACGGAGAGGAGTCGACAGCAGGAAAATGGCGGAGCGGGCACCCGAAAGTCTTCGGCGGGAAGATAGGGAGGCTGGAGAAGTTCTCCCACAAAATCGTTCTCAAAGACAATGCCCGGCCAGTTGCGCACAAGGTACGGAATATCCCGATTGCCGTTAGGGAAGCGGTGCAACAGGAGATCCTCCGACTGGAAGAAGGAGGAATCATTGAGCCCATTGACAGTGCGGAGTGGTTGGCTCCCTTGGTGGTGGCCATGAAACCGTCAGGCAAAGTGCGCCTCTGTGTGGACCTCAGGGAGTTGAACAAGTGCATAGTGGTGGAGAGGTTCCCCTTGCCACGCATTGAGGAGATGTTGGCCCGCACGAAAGGAGTGAAATGGTTCTCCACCATAGACTTGCAATCAGCGTACCATCAAGTAGCACTACATCCGACAAGCAAAAAGTTGACATCGTTCATCACGCCGTTCGGCTGCTACCAATTCTGCCGCATGCCCTTCGGCCTCGCCTCAGCAGCGGCGGTGTTCCAGAAGCTGATGGCCCGTCTATTCAAGGACATTGAGGGAGTGCAATACTTTCAGGACGACATCTTAGTGATGGGGACGGAGCAGGAGGACCACGACAGGAAACTGTCGTCAGTACTGAAGATCCTGGAGGAGAAGGGCCTCACAGCAGAGTGGGAGACGTGCCATTTTGGGATGACGTCTGTCACCTACCTGGGACACGAGATAGGGGCACAAGGAATAACGCCGAAGAGAGGGAACGTAATAGCCATCTGCGAAGCACCACCACCCACGTCCAAGGAGGAAGTACGGTCGTTTCTAGGGATGGCAGAGTACTACAGTAAATTCGTCCACCACTTTGCCACGAAAACCCACCACATGAGGCAGCTCACGAGGGACAAGACGGCGTTCAGATGGACGGAGGAGACGCAAGAAGAGTTCGACACAGTGAAAAAGGAGATTGGCGGAGCGATCCCGCTGCAAGGATTCGATCCCCAGGGGCGGTCGATATTGATGACGGACGCGAGTGAAAAGGGGCTGGGAGCCGTGCTCATGCAGGAAAGACCAGAAGGCGGAACGGAGACGATCAGCTTCGCGTCCCGGACGCTGACAGCATCGGAACAAAAGTTCAGCGTGATAGAGAAAGAGATGCTAGCGGTAGTGTGGGCCATGGCGAAGTACCGTCAGTTCCTGTGGGGGACCAGATTCCAGGTGAAGACAGATCACAAGCCTCTCGTGAAAGTACTGACATCAGATGGCCATGCCAGCGCCACGCCCCGAATAGCGAAAATGACACTGAAACTCCTGGAGTACAGGTACGACGTGGAGTACATCCCGGGCTCCAGGAACAAAATAGCGGACTACCTCAGCAGGGCATCGGCGATGGACTGTGCTTGCAACGTCAGGGAAGACGACGACGAGATGGTGGCTCTGACGGACGATCCGGAAAAGGCCATCAGTAGGCAGGACTGGAAGGATGCATATGAGGTAGATGCCGACATGGAAGAAATCAAGGCGTGCATTGTGCGGGGATGGCCAGACAGGAGGAGACAAGGCCCAAAAATCAGGCAGTTTTACGAAGTCAGAGAAGAGCTGTCGGTTGGCAACGATGGAGTTTTCGTCTACAGGGGTGACAGGGTGGTGCCGCCGGAGAACATCGTACCTACCCTGCTAGCCATACTTCACGAAGGCCACCTGGGAATCGTGAAGACAAAGGCCAGAACAAAACAAACTTACTGGTGGCCGGGAATGGACACGCATGTCGAGAGACACGTGAAGGACTGCGCGCAATGCCAAGGGGCAGACAAGACTCTCAAACCGATGAGACCACCCCTAGGGACATTCACTAACCCCAGCAACCCGTGGGAAGAGGTAGCAGTAGATATCCTGGGACCAATACTGGACGACCAAGGCATCCCCAAATATCTATGTGTACTAGTGGATAAATACTCGAAATGGCCAGAAGTGCACATCAACGAGGTCATGGACACGGACGAGATCCTACGCTTCCTCAAGGCGATGTTCCTTCGGGAAGGCATACCCAGGAGCATTATCAGCGACAATGGCCCCCAATTCACCTCCGACAAGTGGGTCGCGTTTGCGAACAGGAACGGCATAATACTCAAACACACCTCGATTTACCACCCATCCAGCAATGGACAAGTAGAGAGGTTTAACAGGGTGCTGATGGGCTCCATACAAGCGGCCATCACAAGAGGTAAAGACTGGGAAAAGGAGTTGCTCAGCACGATATGGGCATACCGCATCACCCCCACCGGAACGGGGTACAGTCCCTTCCAGATCTTACGGGGACGACAACCCTTTACCAGAGACAATGTGGCATGGCAGGAGAAGACCATCACCAGCAAATGGTCCCCAGCGGTGGTGCAGCACAACCTGCAGAAGGCACAACGTATATACACGGAGCACTACAACCGCCACAAGAAGACAAAAGATACGGCGTTGGAAAAGGGGGAGTGGGTCAGGGTGAAGCTGGCTGTCCTTAAGCGGAAAGGAGAAAGCAAATACTCCCCACCCCTCAGAGTAGAAGAGGTGTATGACCGGGCGGCACTGCTCAGTGACGGTAACGTGTGGTCACACGAGCGCATGGCCAAATGCAACAAGATCTTACAGTGGCCCCGAGAGTGCACGGAAGGGGAAACCCCGGCAGAGGGGGTGATAAAGGACACAGACTCATCCGAAGGAGGCCCCGGAGAGGACAAGGGAGGTGAGCAAGAGAGAGAGAGAGACAACTCAGGGAGAAGACCCTTGGTGGAGACCACGAGAGAAGAAGGCGAGGTAAAAGAGAAAGAGAGTCCGGGCACTCCGAAAGGTACCGACGGAGGCCTGGTCACAGAGGGAAGCCGAGAAGGACATTCCACTCCGGTAAGACACACCCGGGGGGGAAGAGCAGTGGTGAGACCATCCAGGTTCAGAGACTTTGAAATGGACTGACCTCCGGGTCGGGGACTTTGTGTGAGAGGTGTGAAAAGGGGGAGATATGTAGTGTCGCGGTCTAGTGGACGCGCGCACTACGGGATGACGTAGAGGCGCGTAGCGGACGTCGGACGCTACTGCGCATGCGCGAGGCATAGCGGCGCGAACGAGAGACGCGATCGGAGCGTGTTGCCCGGCGCTCTCTCCATAGGTGTTTTACTAAGTGTAATAAAGGTTCTAGTTGCAAGCAGAACGTCTCCAGAGAGTCTGTGGGGGAAGGTACTTACAGCCTGGCATCGTACTACATTACAGACTATGCCATTATAGTTACTTGCACAAAATAATAATTCATCTGAAAACGTTTATTTTTTTCCTCTGCTGGAAAGAATGAATCAGCATGATCTGCCGTACATAGTAGACTAGTACCACAGCGCCCTCTACTGCCCTTCAACTGAAGTATTCAACGAAGAGTTGAGGCGTAAAGGGCGGAGAGGGGTGTTTTTTTTCTGATAATATACAGTAAAGTGACATTACTACTGTTCAGGAGGGTCCAGCACTCACGGTGTTTGTTGCTCAATGGTTCCCAACGGTGGTACGCCTAGCAATTTATGAGAAGAATGAGAATTGTATCCGCATTTATGATTCCATAAAATGTGTGTTTTTAAATATAATCACAATGTTGATTTAGAAAGTAGTCTAAATTACTATGCTTGATTTTATGTGTAAAAATGACTGACCGTGACCCCGACGTGATTTGAACACGCAACCTTCTGATCTGGAGTCAGACGCGCTACCGTTGCGCCACGAGGCCAACTGCTACTCTCATGAAAGATTTTATACAACTGCGGGTACAGCGGACAAGTTGTTGACATGTTGGTTTCTTGTTTTTCTTGCAGTGCTTAACAACAGTATAAGATACAAGAATGTACTTTATGAGCGTGACACCCCAGCAAGTGTTGCCAAAGTAAACATATACAAATAATTAAATAAGTCAGGCTGTCCAGTAAGATTCTTTCTGGCTATACGGCTAATTCACATTCATGCTTTTCGCGCACTCCATCCTTTTTGCGTTGCCCATAAACATGATTTGTTGCTGGTGCTGCTATTTTATGATGTGGCCAAATGTGACATATACTGTGAAAAGACATTTCTTGTATTCCCTGTCAGAAATTGGGTTTTTGGTTGAGGGAGGTGTGCACCCTGTCCAAAGGAACCACAATCTTAGTCAGAATATGATACACACCCTAAATGAACCTGTGCTCACCCTCTGGTAGCTTGGCACAGGGCAGTCAGACTTAATTTAAGATGTACCGTGAAAAGTATTTGTGCAATTGTGGATAAGCCAATGTTACCATGTTTAAAGCAGAGATCGCATGCACTTTAGCACTGGTTAGCAGTGGTAAAGTGCCCGTAGTTCTAAAGTCAGCAACAAGCATTTGCAATGCAATCGGTCTCACCTTTGGGACCTTATATGTATTTAGCTATGCAGCACATTAGCCTGGGTGCTTAAACTTCTACTGCTCTTTAACATGGAGGGAAAGTAAGCACCAAACTGCGGAACACGCCAGGTATGGGAATACATGGAGAGAAATACTGCCTGTCAGCTGGAAATGGTATAGTCCAATGCTCTGTTTTTAATATAAACTCAGGGCCTTCGGCGGTCATATCACTGAAAATACAAGATTTAGAAAAACTGTTATTGTCTGCGGGTGCTCGTGGAAGACAAGTTTCTATAGCCTATAATCTAGGGAATGCTAAAGGTATTATGGTATTTTACTGACCTCTGCTGGTCGTTTTCTATCAAGCGAGTTAAATAGAGGCAGTTACCGGAAAAATTAAAAAGAAAGTCCCAAAGCAGAAAGCAATTCTGGTATTTTGCTGACCTCTACTGGTTGTTTTCTATCAAGATAGAGGCAGTTGAACAGAAACAAGCATTTGCAATGCAATTGGTCTTGCCTTTGGGACATTATAAGTATTTAGTGATGCAGCATATTAATGTACATAACTGCCGCGTAGATCTCCGTGGTTATAAATGTATCACTGTGTAAGCACCCCGTCAAATAATCAGATGCACCCCCTCAAAAATTCTACACCATGCAGGAGTTTGGTTACTTGATATAAAGTAAAATTGTACACCCATGTGAAGAGTAAATAAAGTGTGGAGGTGAACTTTGACACCAAAAAGTTGAGTTTGATAATGAGAAATTCTCTATAACTATAAATATATCGCTATGTAAGCGTGTTTAGAAATGTGATCTGGGCCTAAAGCAAAACTCTTATTGCTTGTAATGCAGCAGTTATATGGCCAGTGTTATCCTATGATGCAGGGTTACGGTTGATTTTAGAATCTTCTAAGGCGTCAACGTCTCCTGTTGTTAACTGGAGCAAGCTCTAAAAGATTTACAAATTGAACAAAGCATATTTATGCAGGGTTATGCAGGGCACCGAACTACAGTCCTGGTGCAAGGATGGAATACAAGGTCACCACTAAAAGTGCTCCCAAGCTAGAATAAAAGGAGTCACCCGATATAATAGGTATATGTAATAACACTTGCAACCTTGTACTTAGGCTGCCACTCAGCAAAGTCTGTGGTTCTTCCACGGTTCCTGGTGATAATGTCCCGGTTAACAATAAGACATCACACCCATTTCATACAAACTCACCAAGGTATTAAGGAAACACTGGAGCATACTAAACACGGGGGCGCTACATCTAGAACAACCACGATTGGCGTTCATATGCTCAAAGAACCTTAAAGACATACTGATTAACACTAGACCAAAACAAAAGGTCATCAACAGACAAGGGACGCTTTGGCAACTACCAACTGTTGTTGGCCATTATCCCTGTGGCATTTGTACGGCCTGTGCCTTCACCTCAATACACAAAACGATTACTTTGAACGAGACGTTCACTTGGGAAAGGAGAACACACACAAATTGTAACACAACGAATTGTATTTATTTACTGACTTGTCCCTGTGGTCTTCACTATGTGGGTATGACCACTCGCCCAATTAAAGTGCGGATCTCAGAACATCGCAGCAATTTTCGCTGCCGTAAAAATAACACCAAAATGCGTATCCACTTCTTGGAAAAAGCCCACTCTCTGGACTCCCTCAAATGGGAGGTCCTGGAAGCTTCACAGAACTCGTCTAAATCCAAGCTATCCACCAAGGAACAAAGATGGATACACCGTTTATCCTCACATGTCAAAGGGTTGAATGATGCTATTCCTTGGAGCTCCATTAAAATCTAATTCTCCAGTTATTCTAAGCTGTCTCATTCCCTTACCTTATTTACCAATATGGACCTGACGATTTGTTCATTGCTGTTAGTCCACCATCACAATAACACTGCGTTTTGATCTCACACGATATAATCCCATTAAGGAACAGAGTTAATTTCATTCATGAGCCTTACAAACATCTTCGTTATAAATTAAAGATTTCTCTTTGAATTACCGGCGAATTTTTACCGCCACTAACCGCTGTTTATTGTTTTTTTAACACCACTAGTACCCTGATTATTAGTTTTGAGTTTTTGCTCACATATATAATAAATATTACCCCTTGCTTCTCACGTACTTGTTACCATTACAAGATGGCCGCTGCCATCTCTTTACATGAGACAAACTACATATCTTGCACGATAAACCACACCCAGTGACACGTGGTTCCTTGAACAGTGAAAAACCAATGAGGGACTCACTCAAACACCTCCCGGACCCGGTGGACAGGGAAGGTCGTCCAGCTAGCATAACGAGATACACCTGTGAGTAAATACTGCGATTTTCGCATCTCTGACTCCCGAACTACTGACTACTTGTAGTTCTTGCCGAAATCGGCGTTTTCGTGATTACATTCAATCGGTCCTTCTAAGTTAGATTAGAGTATGTTTTTACTGTCTTTGAACACTTCCGACAGCTTGAATTTGATCAGCTCGGGTACCCGAGTTTAAACACACACGATGATTCCCCCCTCGGTCTTCCACCTCCACATTATACTTCCATTAGATAGTTATCACTTCTAACATTTACTGCTTGATATTACGAGTGAGACAACTAATTTTATAAACCCCCTTTACATCTCCAAGGACAAAAATGTGTTGATAACATCAGTGTGAAGGGAGTGAGTCAGTGAGTCTCCCTCTACCTCCTTTAGAGAATAAGGTGACACCAACCATTGTTGCTCTTCGAGGTCTACTGTAAACTTGTTTAAGACAGCAACTTTTATAATAAATTATCTGTTTGTTTAGCCTCAATATTATAGGAGCTTTGCGTTATGCATACACCACCGGGTACTGATGATGCCTGGGGATTTTACTGAATAGGGTGAGTACCCTTTATGATTTCTGCTGCTGCATCATGGTTTTTCCACATGGGCTTAGAGTCACATTAGCTCACTGTGGAGATTTACCAACTGTTCACTTTTAAAGTTTATTTTAGCGCGATAACAACCACTACACGTGTGCTAATGATGAGGAATTAGAGTCACTCCGAGATTGTACCTAGGTTGATGATGTTCTGTTTTCACAATGAAAATAATTCATATCATTTTTGTCTCCCTGTATAGGTAGATCCAGACACATTAGCCTAGAAGCACTTTCACTGTGAGTAGAAAAATTACCACGTAACTTATGTGTAGATAGTTATCTATTCTATGGTCCTGAAGAATCGCCCGGATATTTATCCACTAGCGAGAAACATGTCGACCCACACTTGATTGAACAAGGAAACACACTATATGAGACATCACACTCAGACTAGTGCCTTGCTCTTTATTTTTAATTAGGGTAGGAGACCCCCAGAATAAAAAACTTGTTTACTTCGGCACTCCCAACCCTATTTTAACTCACTCCATCTACACAATACTGGCCCCATACCTGCACTTCATCATACGGCATTTGGATAAAAAGATGTCCACCAAAGAGCCCCTTATTTTAGGGAGCCCGTCGGGTATTGCACCGCCGACCCGACGTGGAGCAGCCCAGATAATGAAGCATGACACCTGCAAGGGTGTGTGAGGGCATTACTATCCAAAATTTTGGATCCCCAATATATTTTTCCATATTATTGGAATTATGAGATCCTTGTCTCCTGTGACTCTTTACTTTCCGACCTATAAGGAACAGCATAATCTCTTTTTGATTTACCTGAAAAGTCCCAGATTCCAGGTAACAATGTGTCTCTCAATTCTGGGGGCAAATCATCTTTTGTCAACATAAGGTATATTCCGATTTTGGATCTTTGTCTGACCAGTTTAAAGACAATGGGGGTCTTTACAATGGTGGGCAGACGTGAGTCCACCCGCCATCGTGGTGGGGATTGGGACTGCCTGCCATGTATGCGGCGGTCCCGCACACCAAATTAGGATGCGACCTCCGCCATGGCGGTTGCATCTTGCATTTTAACATTGCGGTGGGTGCCGCCGACTGCAGCACCCACCGCAATGTCAAAAACGCAGGTTGTGCATTTCAGTCCACTTAGTGCTTTGTAATGTAGGGGGGTACCATGGGTACCCCCCAGGTCACCCACACCTCCCCCCAACACAAGGGGGCCCACAAGGGGCCCCCGAAACCAATCCCCGCTAATGTTTCCATGGCGGTTTTGCTGACATGAGATGGTTGGCTGTAGCCAGCATTGTAATTTGGCGGACGTTGCCTGCTAGGCACGGCCACCATTTTCCGTATGCAGACCACTCCGCCAGGCAATCGTAACAAATGCCTGTGACGGATCCGTGGCAGGCGGTCTTTGAGCCCTCCACAGTCTCGGTCAGATTCCCCCCGCCATCGTAATGTGGTGGGGGAAAATTGCTTTCCGATGGCAGAAGGCCCGCCACCACACTGCTGGCGGGCCTTCCGCCATCGTAATGGCTCCCAATGTCCTCATCATGAGCTTAAACTCTATACCGTTTGGGGTACAGTAAATGGAACAGTTCAGCTTGTGCAAGAGATATCTTCCAAGCAGATTTACAGGACTAGAATCGCACACTGCAAATCAGTGATACTCCTCAAATGACCCTATCTTGACAGGTACCACTTCTGAAACTAAGCTTTGGTTGTGGTTGTGTGTGTATGTGTGTGGTTGTGGGTGCGGGTGTGGTTGTGGGTGTGGTTGTGTGTGGTTGTGTGTGTGGTTGTGTGTGTGGTTGTGTGTGGTTGTGTGTGTGGTTGTGTGTGTGGTTGTGTGTGTGGTTGTGTGTGTGGTTGTGTGTGTGGTTGTGGTTGTGTGTGTGTGGTTGTGTGTGTGGTTGTGTTGATGGTTGTGGTTGGTTGTGTGTGTGTGGTTGTGTGTGTGGTTGTTGTTGTGTGTTTGGTTGTGTGTGTGGTTGTGTGTGAGTGGTTGTGTGTGTGGGGTTGTGTGTGTGGTTGTGTGTGGTTGTGTGTGTATGTGTTGTGTGTGTGTGAATGTGTGTGGTTGTGTGTGTGTGGTTGTGTGTGGTTGTGTGTGGTTGTGTGTGTGTGGTTGTATGTGTGGTTGTGTGTGTGGTTGTGTGTGTGGATTTGTGTGTGGTTGTGTGTGTTGTTGTGTGTGGTTGTGTGTGTGGTTGTGTGTGTGTGGTTGTGTGTGTGGTTGTGTGTGTGGTTGTGTATGTGGGTGGTTGTGTGTGTGGTTGTGTGTGTGGTTGTGGTTGTGTGTGCTTGTGGTTGTGTGTGATTATGGTTGTGTGTTAGGTTGTGGTTGTGTGTGTGGTTGTGTGTGTGTGGTTGTGTGTGGTTCTGTGTGTGTATGTGGCTGTGTGTGTGTGTGTTTGTGTGTGTGGTTGTGTGTGTGTTGTGTTTGTGGTTGTATGTGTGGTTCTGTGGTTTTGTGTGTGTGGTTGTGTGTGGTTGTGTGGTTGGGTGTGGTTGTGTGTGGTTGTGGTTGTGTGTGTGTGGTTGTGTGTGTGTGTATGTGGTTGGGTGGTTGGGTGTGGTTGTGGTTGTGTGTGTGTGTGGTTGTATGTGTGGTTGTTTGTGTGGTTGTGGTTGTGTGTGTGGTTGTGTGTGCGTGGTTGTGGTTGTGTTTGTGTGTGTGGTTGTGTGTGTGTGGTTGTGGTTGTGTGTGTGTGGTTGTGGTTGTGTGTGTGACAGTAATACTAATAGCATCTCAAAATAAAGGAACACAAACATAAAGTTTGGAGAAAGAGAAAGCACGTTGTAAGTCAAACGGGCAGAGCAAAGCATTGACACAACAACAAAAACAAAACAAGATCACTTAGCGAAGACTGAGTGCTGTTAACGTATACACACAGCCCATCATCTTAGGAGTTCGATTGCAACCAATGTGCACTCAAACCTGCCCCCTCCTTGTGAGTGGCACCCCATATTTCATGAGTTATAACTTCTGCACCCACCATAGCGCTTTGAGATCTAAAGCGCAACATAGGTCTAATCGACTAAGGAGTCGCCAAGATGCTCTGCTTTTAAAGAGAATGTGCCAAACATTTCTAGCTTCCTCATCATATCCTCATGAAAGCGCCAATGAAAGGACTCCCTGAATGGTGCAACGGACATGAAGCAGCCGCTGCGATCAGAAATAAACACTGTGAACGTTGTCCAGTTTCACGGTAACATTTACTTAATGTTCCTTAAGTCACAAAACAGTAATACTAAAAGCATCTCAAAATAAAGGAACACAAACATCGAGGTTGTGGGAAGAGAAAGCACGTTGAGGCAGAGATGGAAGATACATTTAAGGTGGGCGTGATATTGCCTGACGGAGATGCACCCACTGGGAGAATTCCGAACGCTTGTAAGCGCGAAGGCGGAGGGAGGGGCGGAGGCAGGGAGCAAGCAAGAGGAAAGACAGATGGCGCTGAAGGCTGGCGGTTCGCGCGTGCACGCTCGCGTGAACGCAAGCTTGTCGCCAGCCAACAGCACTTTGGAAACTCACCTACAAAAGTCTCTCCGAGCACCGCATGTGCGCTGACTCAGCGAGACCTAAAAACAAAATAGATGGTTATGATTAGTGCGCCAAAGCGTGAATCTTGTGAATTCCACTCATGAAAAAAAAATGTCAACAGCCAATTTATTTGCCACATAACTTCTCTTTGTTCCACTCGTTGGATTTTGTGGAATTTTGGGGAATGGAACATTTTATATACATTTTGAGGGGTTTGATGCAATTATGGTAAAGAGTACACTGTTCGATGTTGAGGTCTTCTAAATGAGCACTCGGTGAAGAATACCCGAAAACACTTCGAAGAAGAACACATAAGGCAAAGTGAGTCAAGAAAGAAAAACCAGAACCGGACCTTTAAAGACAGGGAAGAGATTGCAAGATAAGTCAAGGACCACTATCAACTTGCTCTGCAAAAGTCTGGGTGGACATACCAGGGGTCAAATCAAATCAAATCAAAATAAACTTTATTCAGTTTCATATAAATGAACCATAAAAACACAGGGGGAAACCTTGCCTTTTGGACGACCAGAGCACTGTGTGGAGGCTCTTACCCTTCTTGACTTCGTCGCTGGATTTCTTCGCGGAAAACTCTACACCTTGCAGGACCCGCTGCGCGGGTCCCGCTGCGCCTGCACCTACTGAGAGGCTCGTGTGGGGAGCTGGAAACTTCCTGGACCATCTGCACTCCGGCAGGGCTGCGAGCAGCCTAGCAGGGACTCCATTGCCCAGGAGTCCCTGCGTGTCACACCTGTGGCCGCTCTCCCTGCCGGCCACGCCCCCCGCCCTACCCCAGCTCTATATTAAAGATAGGAGTTATCGCTGCGCGGTAGCGAGCGGGAGCGACCGGGGCGAAGACCGGGCAAAGAGCGGGCCGTTTGAGGCCGTTCGAGTACGTGAGAGTCCGGTCAGGGCCCCTCCTCTTTCATGTTCACATTTAGGCCGCTCAACCACCAGCGAAATGAGCACCAGGGAAACCAGAAGTAAAACATCTTCCCTAGCTGCGGCCGGAGCTGTCAAAGGACCTATTGACACCTACTTTGCTAAAGCTGGCTCTCTTTTGATCGAGGAAATCGAGGTGCCGGAGCGAAGAATCTCCCAAGAAATAGACTGGGTAAGGAGATCTTCAATGGGCCCAATGGCCCAAGCCAGAACCCCAGAAGTTAGATCCTGCCTATCAACTAGTGGTAGACTTGATCAAGCACCATGCTCACTCCCTGGCACCTCAACTACTAATCCAAAGTTCACTATTGAGGTGCTGACTGACCTTGAGGACATGAGCCTAATGGCCCTACCTAGCACCCAAATTGCCCTACCAACATTAACCGAGAACACTGAGGCAGTTAAAGCTATAGAACCTAACATAGATAGAGATAGGGGGGTGAGAGAAGGGGCAATACAAAAAAAGAAGAGGGGGCCCCAAAACAAAGAAAATAATAGGACAAAATCCCCCAAATCCAAACAACCGAGAGGCAAAGGGGGGAAAGGAGCCACCTCTGTCTCTATGCTAGAGAAGTCGGGAATGACAACTCCCCCTAGAATTAATAATACAATTCCATTACCACAGTCCACCAATACCGCGCCAGTGGATATTACCCCTGATGATATCACACTGGAGGACACAGGCACACTCCTAAGGTCCCTATTGAGTCCCCTTGAAGCTAGACTGATTAAAATCGAAGCTAGATTAGTTAGCATTGAGAAAGCCACTGTACAACTTGTTGACGCAAGGAAACTTGACAATAGTGGAATTAAAACTACAATAGAGGGTCTAGGACCAAAGCCCACTAAGGGTAATGGACCACCTATTGCCACAAATAATAAGCCTCCACTCACAAACCCCAAAACTCCACAAGTTGTATTAAATAAGACCTTGCAACCCTTAAATGATAACAAGGACCCAACTCCAACCCAGCCTATAGTAACTGTCACTCCAAAAATAACCCCCCCGCTTAAAGCTACTGCTATACCCGCAACCAATAACAAGGGTGATTCGCCACCTATTGGCGAGAAACCATACCCTAACCGCAGACAAAAGCCTGTAAACCTCCCCCCAGAAGCAGCACCCTACACCTTAGTTCTGGTAGGGGTCCCGGAATTAAAATCCTCAACATTCGAATCCACTACCTCTCTTAGGAATAAAGTTATCAACTGGCTCTCTATTAATAGACCCCTTCCGAGAGGAACAACCAGTGATATCTCCATGGCCAGGAGGGCAACGTGGGTGGGTTACACCAGGAAATCTATTAGTGGGGACTGCATTCTGGTCACCTTTAGAGACCCGAATACAGTCGCATATATCTGCACGTGGGTTTCTGACGAAGACTTTGGCAGTAACATTCAATCACTTCCTCTTTCATTTTTCTACCCTTCGAGCCTCTATAATTCAGAGGACCAGAGATGGGGGCACCATCAAGAGTTGCTGGAGGATTGGGAAAACTGCCCCAGGGAGAGCAATGTGCCCCAATACCATAGGGGAAGACCTATACATCATTTCCACCAGTATGGGGGGGAGGCTGGTTGGGAAACTGTTACACGGAGGAGGGGCGGGGGTGGAGGATATAGGAGAGGAATCCCAGGGCCACACAGAACACATTATCCAGCCTATTTACCCACCCACAATAGATACAGCAGTCTGGAAATGGTAGACTGACAGGTGGATGAAGTGGGGAGTTCTCTAATAGTATCTCCCAGGATGGAGATTAGTATACCCCCAGTCCCGGATATACATACTAGGGCAATTGACATAGTCGAACACAAGCTGGCTCTCGTATTAGGCATGACGGATTTCATCCTGTCTCCCATTAATATAACCTCTATCACAAATTATTCCCCCACTAGCCAAATGGCGCCCACTGAGCTTAACTCTAATAACTTTGTCTCCGCAGGCCTAGACACCACCCAATCGGCGCATATAACTGTGATCTCTTGGAACGTGGCAGGCCTAGCCAATAAAATAGACTCCATAGAGTGGGGCTCATACATTAGCTCCAAAAATATACTTCTTTTCCAGGAGACTTGGGCACGTGAGGAAATATTATTTCCGGGCTTTGCCTCCTTCTCTAAACCCGCAAAGTGGGGGGGAAGGGGCAGGCCGTCGGGGGGACTTACGACCTGGGTAGCAATTGACCTAGGTTGTCACGCCACTTGCCTAGAGACCGCCTCGGATGACATATTGGCTGTCTTACTCGAGTGGTCAGACTCCACTAAGCTGTTAGTCATTAACATATATTCAAGGCCTGTTCCTATGCTAAAAGAATCTTGCACTATAGATGAATTATCCGGGTTCCTAGAAGGCATTCCTTGCGAATTTGCCTGCTTGGTGGGAGGTGACTTTAATTCACAGTACGAACCACTTTCTGGACTACGTGACGGCCCTTCCTATGAGGAAGATTCATGTTGGTTTGTTCCAGAAACGGTGGCCCCACCACTTAGGGCCTGGACTCCCTTGGCCTTGCAGATAACTGCCCTTACTCTTAATCAAGGCCTAAGGGCTTGCAATGGCCGCTGCAAATCGGACATCCCTAGCATGTATACCTATAATAAAACAGGTAGCGAATCCAGACTGGACTATATTTTGGTCAAATTGTTCATGTGGCCATTAATAGTCGATTTCAAAGTCACTGAAAGAATGGACAGTGACCATAACGCTTTGGAATTGACTTATTCCCTGCCAGGGAGCGAGGACACATCCTACGGACCGGATAAATATAAAGCAGGGCTCTTACTTGAAAAAAATCGGCGGAGAGTCAAGTGGGAGAAATTGGTCAATAGTCCAGATAGAATACCGCAGTTATATGCAAGGATCATCCCATTGCTGGAGAGGGCCTTTCAGATTGGAAAGGAGGTGCAAGATGATCCCAATAGAGGAAAGCTTGCACAAATTCATGCAGACATAATCATCACCTTAGAGCAGGATCTGTTTTCATCCTCAGGGAAAAGGAAAGGCCCCCTGTCCAAAACATTCTGGTATAACGCCACTTGCAGGGAATCCAAGGCCCATCTGTTACTTGCTATAAAAGGACGCTATGGCAAGGAAGAAATCCAAGCTAGGAGAAGATCCTACAAAAGGCTCCTGGAAAATGCGCGGGCGGAATGGGACCAGGATTATTGGGAAAACCTTGTTAAAACACTAACTAACAGAGACTCGCGCAAATTTTGGCGCATAGTCGCCAATGGTACTGAGGATTTATCCTCGGCAACAGAGCCCAACATAGCGCCCATGATATGGCAGCGCCACTTTGAGACGCTTTATGCTGAGGAAGGGGGGGAACAAAATACAGTTGGTGGCATAAAGACATCTAGTCATATGGGAGCTCCCTTTACTGAAAAAGAGGTGAGGGAGGCCATCAAGGGTCTAGCTGCGGGAAAAGCCCCGGGACTCGATGGGGTGCCTGGGGACTTGTTCAAACAGGAACCAGGGATATGGGTCCCTTATCTTACACTAATATTTAATGCCATTCTGGGGGGAATGGAGGTCCCTGATACTTGGCTGGGAGCAGAGGTGGTTCCAATTTTCAAAAAGGGTTCCCCTCTGCTCCCAGCCAACTATCGTCCTATCAGTCTCATCGACATACCCCAAAAACTTTTCGGAAGACTGATTTTGGACAGGCTTCTGGCCTGGATAGAGGAGATGGATATCCTGTCCCCCTATCAGGCGGGCTTCAGACAGGGTGTATCGACAGTAGATCAAATTTTCCGGCTGAATCTCCTTTACTGGAGAACAGCCGTAATCGAGGGCGGTACTTTGTATACTATTTTTGTAGACTTACGTGCCACCTTCGATTTGGTACCTAGGGCACAGCTGTGGAGAGTCATGGAAGAGCTAAACGTCCCTGGTGATATTTTGGCAATCCTGATGAGACTTCATTATAACAACTACGCCCGCGTAAGGTGCGGCAAAGATGGCAAGTTAACCGATAGTTTCCCCGTTCGCAGAGGGGTTAGACAGGGTTGTGTCCTTGCACCGACCCTGTTTTGCCTCTTTGTGAACGGGGTAGTTGCCCACCTGAACAGGATTGCCAACACCGATGCCCCCAAGTTGACAGGCAGCAGGGTGCCTGCAATCATGTTTGCAGATGACACCCTGCTGTTGTCTAAATCCCCTATGGGGATCCAACGCATCCTAGACTGTTTTTTAGAGTTCTGCTCTGAGCGTGGATTGGAAATTAATCCTCAAAAAACTAAATTTATGATTTTGAATCCTAATACCCATAACCGAGCTCCACCTAGGTTAGGCACAGTCCAATTAGAACGTGTGCATAACATCGAATGCTTGGGGATTGCTATAAACGAACATCTAACGTGGACGTCACACCAGACTAAAGTGACTATCAAACTGGCTCAGTTGGCGGGTGGCACTATGCGTCTGGCGAACAAATCTTCCTATCGCCCACTAACCCCAATCATTCATATTTACAAAACTCAAGCCCGCGCGGGTGTCACATACGGGGGTGAGCTGTGGGGACACACCAATCTGTCTAAACTACAGTCAACGGAAAATAAATTTCTGAGACAGATTGTTGCCCTACCGCAGAGCACTCCACTACTGCCCCTAAGATTGGACATGGGAATTCGATCGATAACTGAGGAGCTAGGTCTTAAACCCTTGACATTTTGGAGACGCTTGTGGTGCAGCCCAGATCTCATAAACTACAGAGAGGAGTTACAGGAATTCCTGCACCTTCCGAACGCCAAGCAAATTCCATGGATGATTTATGTTAAGGGAATGCTAGAGGAGATTGGTTATCCGGAACTATGGACGGATCCTACAAACGCCTGTTTAAAGACTCCAAAAAAGGTTCTTGTGAGAGCATACCAAGAACTAATGCTCACCAGAGCTATCGATGCCACACGAGAAGGATCTTTGACCCATTTGTTCCTAAAAGTAAAAGATTCTTACCATCTTGAAAGTACTCTAGATGCCATGTCTCCTGTACTAACGAGGAAATTATTCTTACAATGGAGATACGGAACACTTCCCTTAGCATCGTTCACAGCGTCCTGGACATGCCGCTCCTCCATAGAAACTTGCCCAGTGTGCGCACATCCAAAGGAGAATGACGTTCACGTTGTTTTCTTCTGCAAGGGCTATGAGAGGAGCAGGAAATATTGGTTAGTCCCCCTACTTAAGAACTTGGGTTTTAGATCCTTTCAACCTGCTTATAGAGTTTTAAAGACAGACCTCTCCCCCACTGTAGTCTTTGCCCTCTCGAAATTTTTAACTTCCATGTGGTACACCCGAAGCCGATGGGTAAAAATACTCGTATAAAAAGACTCCTTGATAGCTACAGACTGAATTTCATGCACCCTCTTTTAACACTGTTTTAACTATTGGATCACACTGTTGTTTAATTCGTTTTTAAATTTTTTTGTACTAATGTTATGCATCTTTTATGATCTGTGATCGAAATAAAGATTTCTGAAATGAAATGAAAATATACTACATGCAATCCACATTATATATGCAAAAATAAGAATATTCGTAATTACTAAAGCTCCACAGACACACGGATGGTACCTGATAAATAAATCACTCTAGAGAAAACAATAGGACCATGCGCATGAGCAGATTGTTGTTTATACAGGCCGGTGCAGCAAAATAAAGTGCATAATGTCAGGGGTAATATCAGAAGTCAGGCTGGTTAATCACAGCTCACTGTAAGCCTGATTGTGGATTTAAAAAAGTTAAGCACATAAAAGACAGTGTTACCCATCAACATTTGTAAAAAAATAAATGCAGGCCGTACTTGCCTAAAGTTGGCCTTTTTCAAAATAGGAATTAAAAATGATTTTCTGGGGGTATCATAAAATGAGGAAAACATCATAAAATGAACCATATCCTGTGGAGATTTTCCATCGCAGCCACAGGTCGACGGGATTTGTTCCTTGTTCTGACCTCTAGGATGGGCAAGGAGGAGGTGAAAAAGATCAAACTGGAACCTAGTCAAAAGAAAACGGTCAAACCAGGGGTCATGAAGAGGATGGAGAGAGATCTCTCTTCTCTAATGTAGGCCGCCTGTGCTTGTAATAAATATTCTGTTGGCGGGTGAACCTGGCAGTGGCCATGTTCCTTGTGCAGAATAGGGTCACCAGCCCTGGTGATGTCTACAAGGTCCTGGTCGCTCTCAAGTCCCGGAGCAGTGTTTGCTTCTATGTAGCAGTCTTCACTTAAGACTTCTTGGCTCACGGTTTTATTGGGAACAAAGAAAGTACAAGGCCCAGAATGGAATATAGGGTTCTCTTAAACCTAAAAAGCCTGAGGTGGCTGCAGGTGTGGCAGAGGTGGGTCACTGGACATCTTCTATCCCTCAAATTCAATATACCATCCACCCACCATAACAAAGACTCCATCTGCCTTTTCCTAACATTGTACTCTTATCCCCAGTGTTTCCTGTTGCTATCCCTCACATTCCATGCTTCTCTCTTTTATGTATGCATGTGTAATTGTATGTCTATATGTGATGGGATGTATAAAGTACCCAGGAATCAGTGGAGTGTTATATATGGTAATGGAGTGAGAAACTGGGAATGTGAGGGGAAGGTTATTTTGCCCTTCAAGGTTATTCTGGTTAAACTTCAAAGCCCTCAAGTTTCCCATGTCCATCATGAGTAGTTCATCCAGTCCATGCTTTTCTTTGTGTCCCGGGGTTTATATTCCTGGTTACCTCATTATAAATTCAGGCCACAAGTCCCAAAATTCAAAGTACAAGCCTGGTCTGGATGAGCGACTCACACTAGGACCTGGGAAGCTTGACAAGTCTAAACGTTCATTAGGGCTGAAAGAGAGGGGGGTCTCGTGTTCCTGACATGTCATGGCTCCACTAGTCAAACGCTGTGTCTCTGGCCTTCTCTGCTCACATTGGCTCAGACCAGGTCACATGACAGTGCGCATGAAAAATGGAACGGAAGCACATATGGACCATATCACAGACATGAATGTATCAAGATTAGACTCTGTGAATGTTTTTTCTTTTACAATATTTTTTAATTTTACTTTTCAAGACTGGCTATGTTTGGACAGTGTTTATTTTAGGAGATGGACATTTTTGTAAGTTATTTAGTAATGTCCAGAAGCCACGCTTTCCGCAAGGTAGGTCAAGTTTCCCAACTTTTTCTGACTTTACCTGAGTCAAAGTCTAAGCTAGCACAGTCCCCTGCAGCTCCATCCATGTACAGCTGTAGCCAGACGTGCTGGTGACGTCATCGAGATGTCTTTATAGGAAGGGCGGGGCACTGGAAAAAACGAGGTTTAAATATTGTACTCCCAGAATATCACAGTAAAATATCCACAACCAGAATATTGTGGAAGTAAATCTATACAGGTATCTATCGGTTTGCTACCTTTAACTCCACACATATGTACCATGAGGATTTATATACATTTTCAGGGCATGTAGATGTGGAGATTTGAATTGTAAATTAATATTTACCTATATATACATATCTCCATGAAAGTCTGGTTAGTGGCATTTCAGTTACAAGATTCTTGTAACAGTATAATGTTTGGTTGATAATCTGACATACAAGCGTTTTGAAGGCAGGCAATCACTCATGTCTAAACACCTACACTTGTTCATTAGAGTCAACCACATGATGGATATGTCTGCCCCTTTTCTTTAGAACATATTAGTAGAGTATTACATTTATTAATATACTTTAAAAATATGTTAGGACTAAGTCTAGGGAGAACTTGAAGGATTTCATTGCACAAATTCTGCAGAGTTACATAAAAACTCTGCAAGATTCTGTCAATGGACAGAAAATGCCTCTTCCACTGCGATTTAGTGCCAGTAGCGTGTTCCGCACGGATAAATCAGCACGACCAGCAATACGCGGTGCTCAAGTGTGCGGCCTTTTTGTTCTATCCAGCCTGCTCCTGCCTAGCTTTCCCTTCTGTTTTTCCAGCTCCTGTAGTCTAGTGCTTCTTCCAACCCAATCCATCCCATTTTCATCCCATTCTCACCTTTTTTCTTTCCTTTTTACATTATGACTTTTCCTGTGTGTTTATTATTTATTTTATGCTTCTGTGTGTGTTTTTAATTACTTTTTTGTACTTCTTTCTCTTACTTCCCTTCCTATCCTATCTCCTCCCTGCTATGGCTGAAGCAGGCAGAAAGTCAGCGACTGCCAAAAAGCATTCCCCTAACATCCAATGGTACATGCTGAAGCAGGTATTGCAGACAAAGGGAATGATCCTTTCCCCTCCAAATCCAAATGAAAAGTGACCAAGGGATGGACAAAACAGTAGGAGGAGCCTTCTGGACAGGAAAAGGAAATTGGAGTATCTGTGGCACTTCCTGCCTGTTAAGAAAATAAAGTAATATTAAAAAAATGCGTTTTGTGCTAAAATAAAAAACTACCTGAATCATCCTTTTGCGTAGAATTCCTATCTCAAAAACTTTTTGGAGTACTGTGCAATATTGTTTTAAAAACATTGACAAAACCAATAGATGTGGCATAATTAAGACCTATTGACTGGCTTTGTAATGCTTGTTTATAACGTTGCTAGCTTTACATTTTGCTAACTTTGCAAAGTTTAAAAATTGCAGTAGTGCAGCAACTGACTTCTCAGTTTCGCACACCTCTATATTT
The DNA here is from genome assembly GCF_964204655.1 of Triturus cristatus. Classification (NCBI taxonomy): domain Eukaryota; kingdom Metazoa; phylum Chordata; class Amphibia; order Caudata; family Salamandridae; genus Triturus; species Triturus cristatus. The sequence continues at coordinate 723,277,108 of NC_140595.1, forward strand.
GTTGTTTCTGCTTCTGTTACCATCACGCGTATTTTCACTTTTTTTGTTGTGTATTTTGTTTTTTCTGTTTATACCTGTGCTTCTTCAAAAATTTTTGCTGCAAAGGCCAAAACAAATAAAACTGGTTTCAACCTTAATGGTCGTGTGATTTACCTCTGTTACACTTTGAAGCAGTAAGCTGCCAAGCCATTAACATATACAACACTGTTAAGGGAGGGGTGGCATGTATTGATCCGATACTCAGTACATTTTTGTCCAGAAAAGGCAAAGAAGATGCAATAAATTACAAGCCTATTTACAAGCTGGTTTGTGTAGCATTTCCACCATGCAGCATGGTACATGTGCGACGCAAACCTTAACCGAGATTTATGAAGCCGTGCAATTATACTTTGCGTGGCCCTGAGTGGCTCCATAAATCTTGAGTAAATCAGAGCAGCGCTAATGCCTTACTCTGTGCAAGGGAAACATTCCATGGGCGTTACATGGGTGCTCCCAGGCAACTCCCATGAATATATGACGTTACTTCGCAAGCGTTTAGTACGCATGCCATTACTACGCGGTCGTTCGTACGACCACGTTTTTAGTTCACATACCTTTCCTACGCAATTCTGAACAACGAATTGCAGTAGGGGGTGCTGGATGTTGGAATAGTATAATTTACTATTCCAACTCCAGTCTATGCGGACACTAGGGAAGGTGTTGGATTTTAAATCCAACACCTTACCCCCCCTAACGCAAGTCGCTGTTCCGACTTGCGTAGTAAAGGTTTTCTAAGTTACAACGCGTGCGTACTAACGTCCGCGTAGTAATGGCATGCGAAGTAACGCATGCTAAGTAAACACCGTTTACCAACTCCCATGCTTTTTGGCACATTCCCAGTTTTACCAGAACTGATAAACCTGGGAATGCCCCAAAAAGATGCTCCTTCCCAGGAGAGGCGTAAAAAGGAAAAATATCTTTATGTCTCCTTGTTGCCTCTTTCTATGTGTGTTGCACATAGAGGAATATGCCTCTCTGGATTGTTTTTGTGCAGGAAGGTGCCCCCACCTGCACAAAAGCAATCCTGCATGCGTCACAAGCATCCTTGCAGCATGGTGCAAAGGTGTTTGCGTTGGTGCTAGGCTACCAAAAGGGCTCCAGTGGAGAGGGAAAGGCAGGAATGTGCTATATTGCCTCAAATACAGCGCATTCCTGTGCTTTACCTGTTAAGCAGCGCAGTAAGGTGACTTACTGCGCTGCACTGCGTGGCACGTTCATAACTCTACCCCCTAGTTCTTCTGGTCATGTGTGGCTTGTCATAACTCGATTTATTCGAATCTGAAGTACTTCAAAAGACGTTCTTTTGTACTTAAGATTTAGTTATTGTGTGTACGCCCTTTCAAATACGGAGCAATTGGAAAGTCACAAGATTTTTTTGTATATTAATCAAAAAAAGAACAAACTTGATCCCGACGTGATTTGAACACGCAACCTTCTGATCTGGAGTCAGACGCGCTACCGTTGCGCCACGAGATCTATCTCACATAGTAATTTCAGTAGTTGTTACATGTACGACTGCCTGGCTGCATGTGGGAACGTGTGATAGGACTGGGCGGTGGACGAGAGAAAGCGGAGTCGGGCGGCAACAGGGCTCTGACACAGAAGCGTTCCCTGGCAGACGTGCGCTCCATGCCTACTGTTTATACACAGCAAGTCCCTACTTTTCAACATAAACTGGCAGACTGCGCTGCTACCAGAGGGTTCTCGCACTGCTGTGCTGCAGATTAAATGCAAGTTGCTCTTTTTACCGTTTGTGCAAAAGGTTATGTTAATTACACTAATACTTTGTTGACTTCCATTCGCTTTTAATTGCTTGCAACAGTATTTAAAATTGCATTAACAGAATATAGAAACAATCATTATGTAATAATATACGAATGCATAAATAAATAACAATAGCCGTGGCATTTTATGTAAATGCAAGCGCCTTTTTATTGATTGGTGAGTTTGATTGCATGAGTGAGTGCATACATGCAATTTTTGGATGAATTACGGATGAGTGTTGCATATGTCAATGAATGCATGAAAGGACTAAGAAGGTGGTAAATGAATGCATGAAAAGATGGCTGGGTGACTGCATGGATGAATGAAAAGATAGATTGCTGGGTGAGTTCAAAGATGAGGTAAAGGGGCATGGTAGAAAGGTTTAGATAGTAAGGGTGTGCATTATCATGAACGGAGTAAGATGCATAGGGTATGTATACCTCAACCATCAAATATTGTTTAAACTCGACATGCACAGCTTTACTGTATTTTTAGTGCTTGCAAATGGATGCCCACAACATGAGATTAATTACTACCATGATGCCAGGACATTATTCTGCCAGGGCTCGGTGGCATTATGCAAGGAATTCGAGGGCCATCCCCATGCCATGGATGACCACCAGCATAGCAAGGATGCCCACAGTGCTCCAGGAATTATCCCCATTATGGCACAGCCTGTAAAAACCATAGGTGTCCATATTATGGCAATACTTAGCACCACTATACCATGGCCAGTGATGCCAACATCATGACCTAAACACACACAAAGTGCTAGGGATTACCACCATTATACAAATGGCCATCAGCATCACGCCAGAGGTGGACAGAGTCAGAGAAGCTGAGGCAAGGCCAGATGCCATGGGTGGCCTGCTAAAGCACATCACTGGCCAGTAACCAGGATGCTGCTCGGTTCCGGGTACACAGTCACAATTCACACTCATCACACATCCTCCCTTTCTGTCACACACACACACACAACCACACGCACACACTCACATCTACACACCTACACACTCACACACCTACAGAGACACACACACAAATACACACATGCACAGACACACACATGCACATACGCAGACGTGCACACACACGCACACACACAGATATACACACGCAGACGCACACACACACACATGCAACTACCCCTTCACTTCCGAAACAAGAATTTTATTGTAATCCTGTCTTTCCCGATCCTTGTTTGCAGCTCGATCCCCTGTCTCCTCTCTTGCAGCTTCTGACTGGCTGGTGTGTAACTTCAGGGGGCAGTGACAGAGGGGGCAGCAAGGACATGAATTCTGTGAGGCACACTGAAGCTGCCCTAGGGCCCCCTCAGAGCGTTGTCACACTCACTCCACTCTTTCAAAGAGGCTCCTGACTGGCATCAATCCAGTGCACTCTGCTGACCAGGGTACACTAGCTCTCTCAGTCCACTGCGCGCTGGTACCTGAAAGGGGCAGACAAAGGTACCAAATGGAGGGCGAGGGAGCCTCAAACTGAGAGAGCATGGGGGTGGGAAGCCGACATATCCAGTACCAGGCGGTTCTGCACTCTTCAGCCCACCACATGAAAGGCACAACTGACAGGCATTTCCCAGCCAATCTCAGGCCTTGTTACAAGCCAATATGCAAAAAACAATGATGGCAAATAACCACAATCAATGCAAGCTTCTTCACACCTACCAGCCACTACTCCTGAGGCACTGCTTGTGAGTGCCAGAGCTCTGATGCTGTTTGTCATAATTACAGGTCAAAAATGCCAGACTAATAATGGATGTATTGTCAAATAGTGGCCTTCCACCCTAGCCAGACAACAATAGGAACACTAGTGCCCCCCCTCTCCACATGTTCTGCTACAGTTTCAGTGAATTGACTGCCTGCCCCGGGAGAGAAGTTCCAAAGGTCATGGCAGGAAGTGTAAACGATATTGTAAATTAGCCACAACATGGGTTGTGTGACGGAACCACGCGTGAGATTACCAGGCATGCCGGTTGCATGCGGTCTTAACCAAACAAGTCTTAACCACGCATATGCCTTTACCACGCATGACTTTACAACAAAATATGTGTTGTTAAGGTATGTATGGCAAAGACATATGCATGGTTAAGACTTATCAGGTAAATGTAACCCCGACCCTTGCCCCCCGCACTGAGCCCTAAAACTAACCCATCCCTCTTGAAAACCAACCACTTCCCCACTCAGCACTAAAAGCATCACTGTCCCCACAAGCCCTAAAAAGTACCTTGATCCCTGCCCCCGCCCTGAGCCTGAAAAAGGCCCCACAAGCCCCGCACTGAGACCTAAAACTACCCTCCTCCCTCCTGAAAACCAACCCCCTCTCCACCGAGCCCTAGAAATGACCCGACCCTCCTTCAAAGCCCTAAAACCTACCCCAACCCTGCCCAAGCCCTAAAAACTACACTGACCCCTCCACGAATCTCAAAAATACCTTGATCTCCCCTGAGCCCTAAAAATGACTGACCCCCCGAGCTTAAAAAACTACCCAACACCCCCAGCCCTAAAAACTACCCCAACACCCTGAGCCCAAAAAACGTCCCTGACCGCCCCAGCCCTGAAAACAAACCTTACCTCCCAGCCCTGAATACTACCCAACCCTTAAAAACCCAGCCCTACTTGTATTGTATTGTTTTGTAATTACATTTATATTGCACTTACTACCCCTGATGAGGCATCAAAGCGCTTTTTTGGCAAATAGCACGCTACTCCGGAACCCAAGAAGGATCGGTGTTGAATTAGTATAGTGAAACATGAAAGTAACTTGAGTGGTAGATAGGTTAGTCAGTTATTTGGATTCAGAAGGATAGCGGAGGGGTAGAATAGGTAAAAAGAATTGCATTTATATAGCGCTTGTTGACCCTGATGGGGTGTCGAAGCGCTTTTTTTGGTGAGTAGCGCGCTACTCGGAACCCATAAAGGATTAGTAGTGACTTAGTATAGTGACATATGAAATTTGATAAGTGGACATGTTAGTCTGTTACTTTGATTGAAAAGGATAGTGGAGGTATAGAAGAGTGAAGGATTTAGATTTTTTGGGGGGGATGTCATAGCAGTAGTGGGAGGCCTGGGATGAGTAAGAAGGGATGTGGAGGGGAAGAGACAGAGGGAAGAGTTTAGAAAGGCTTGTTTTGGGGATCAGTACAGTAAAAAGAGGTGTCAGATGGTTCAAGGAGGGGTAGAGTAGGGGAGAGTCTAGAAAGGGCTATTTTGGTGGTCATAGTAGTGGTATGGTGTTTGAGATGAATGAGAGAGTGGATATAGAGGATATATTGATAGAGGTATAGGGTGAGAAATAGGGTAGTGCATTCGAAAGCGTAGTGGAAAGAGGTTTGAGAGGAGTCAGAGAGTTGAGGTAGAAGATATATTGAGAGAGGTATAGGGTGAGACATAGGGTAGGTCATTAGATATGCTGAATTAGAAGTAAGTAATAAATATATAGATCCACAAGTACATGGAAAGTTTATAGATGCATAAAGGAAGTAAGTAGATGTAGATTAAAGATATTGATATAGGTATAGCGTGAGAAATAGGGTAGTGCATTGAATATGCTTTTTTTGGTGGACAGTAATAAATACATAGATCCAAGTACTTGGAAGGTATATAGATGCATAAATGAAGTAAGTATAAGTAGATTAAAGATGCATTCGATAAGCTATGGTTTTTAATTGTTGTACTTAAAAATTTATTTATTTATTGTTATTTATTCATTATTAATTTTTTAAACATAGTTATTTGACATGATTATACAAAGCAATACACATACATAGGTACCTATCTATAAAACAAATAAATGCTTATATAAAGAGGGATATGCTGTATATTTCCATTTGCGTATGGTGCTCATGTGAGGGAAGAGCCAATTCTTGAGTAGTTTTCTGAAGATAAGGTGGTTGTCGGTGGATTTTATGTTGGGGGTAAAGAGTTCCATATTGTGGCTGCTTGAACAGAGAAGGATGTGCCACCCATGGTTTTTTTCTTGTATCTTTGGATTTTGAGGCATGGTGCAACTTTAGAGCGAAGGTTCCTATCATAAATGTGTTTGGTGATTTTATTCCTGATGAAGAGTAGTCACATTCCATGTATCGCTTTGTGGGTGATACAAAGCAGCTTGAACGCGGATTTTCTGGCAACCGGTAACCAATGCAGGAAATTCAAGGCAGGGGAGATATGGTCACGCGGTTTGATATGCAAGAGTAGTCTGGCTGCCGAGTTTTGAATCCATTGTAGTCTTTTCATAGTCATTTAAGGCTGATCCGTGGTAGATGCTATTGGCATAATCAAGTTTGGACAGAACAAGGGAGATGGTAACTCGGACCTTGTGTGGAAATCCCAAATGGGGAAGGATTAGTCGTACAGTTTTTATAGTAATAAAGCTATCTTTCTAGTTTGTCCACTTGGGCATTCATCGACAGCTTGGAGTCCATGGTCATTCCGAGGTTTCTTACTTCCTTCGATACTTAGACGGTGATCCCAGTTCATCAGGTCAGGCGGCAAGCGGGTCATAATGTTTCCAATCGCCACAAGTGAGTATTTCTGTTTTGGAAGCATTCAATTTGAGTTAGCTCCACGTCATCCATTGATCCACGGCACTGAGACAACTGAAAATTGATGAGTTTCCGATATCTTTGGGGCATTCCAGTTGAAGGAGTATTTGCGTGTCATCAGCATAGTTATAGCACGTGAGGTGAAATTGATTGATCAGTAACGGTAATGACTTCATGTAGTTGTTGAAAAGCATAGGTGAGATGATAGAGCCTTGAGGGACCCCAGCTTTTATGGAGTGCAGTTTGGACGAGAAAGGTGGGGTATGGATGACATTAGTTCTGTTTCAAAGGTAGGATGTGATCCAGTCTAAAGCAGTCCCCTCTCTGCCGGCTTCGTAGAGTCTTTGTACCAGAGTGTCATGGTCAACCGTGTCGAAGGCAGCCAAGAGGTCCAAGGGGAGTAGCGCAGCAACCCCGTTGCGGTCAACTGTTTTTTCAGGGCATCCCAGATGGCAAGAAGGGCAGATTTCGTGCCTCATCCTGGATGGAATCCCATTTGGAAGTCTGAAAGTATGGCATTGTCGTCAATGAATTGTGACATCTGGGCGAACGCTGCTCTTTCTATCAGTTTTCCCCAAAAAAGTCCAGTTGTAATGAGTCTGTAGTTGTCAGGGTTCAACGGGTCCAAGTTTGTTTTCTTCAGTAAAGGACGTATGTATGACTTTTTGAGTTCTTCTGGAAATATTACAGTAGTTAAGGAATCGTTGATGATTCTTCTTACTGGGTTGGCAGCAGAGGTTTTTAGAAGAATTGTCTTGAAAGTTTGCGGTGGACATGGGTCAGAAGGACTGCCGGCAGGCCTGCTTGCTTTTACCAGGTCTATAAATTCATTGTGTGAAAAGTTTTTGAAGGAACGGAGAGGCTGAGTTAGAGTATTATTGGATTGTTGTTTTGTAAAAGGGTTAGTGCTGGTGCTTTGTCTCTGTTTTAAGTACGAGTCCAATGTGTCTGCTTTGTCCGTGTAATGATTTGCCAGTTTGTTTGTGAAATCTTGAGTAATGGGATGAGTTCCTTCTAGGCAATTTGGTTTACGAAATTCATTGAGTATTTTATAGAATTCTTTATTTGCACATTTAGCCTTTTGAATTTTGTCTGAATAGTACCTTTTTCTTTGATTTTTTGATAGCTGACTTGAGTAATCTGTTTTCTGTAGGTGAAGTTTGTCTTGTTTGTTTTTTGTTTTGAGCCAGGCACGTTGCCGCTTTCTAATTTCTACTTGTATGTCTTTTATCTGTGTATTTCACCAAGGTACTTGTTTTCTTTTGTTCTGTTGTGTTGTTTTGAGTGGTATTAGTATATTAAAAGCTTCCTGTAGCCACTAATATAGTTTTTTTAACAGAATGTATTGTTTCCAGATCTGTACTGGATGTTAGTTGTGTTTCTAACTGTTCCAAATTGAGTTTGTTCCACGGTCGATAGGTGAATCGCTTAGTGTTGTTTTATGTTGGAAAGCAAGCAAATTGTGGTCTGACCATGTGACCGGAGTTATAGTTTGAAAGGTAACAAGTTCGGTATTAGCAAAAATGACATCTAGGATATGTTCAGTGATGTGTGTGGGTTTGTGGACAATCTGATGCAGGTTCAGTGCGTCTAGGCCATTGATTATTGTTTTTGGATGGGTCATATTGGGTTTGTTAAACAAAATGTTGAGGTCTCCTAGAATGCATAGGTGGGAGTGTATTGTTATCAGGTTTGTATCACTGCATTCCTCCCGAACCTTCCTCGTCCTTCATCTTCAGCCCGTCCATGCCAGCAGCTAGACCGCGCACTGCCTTAACCATGCATATGGTTGGTTAAGGCGTATGCAAGGTTAAGGCAAGCGTGGTTGCACTTGCATTGTTGGGACACGCGTGGATGAGCACGCATTGTTCCAACCGTTTATCCATGACCATGGGTCTCGTCAGCTCCAATATATGGTCTGTTTGGAGCATTAAGATGAAATTTGAAGGTATAGAGAGAAATTCTATACAGTCCAAAATGTAGTTGTGCTGTTTATTGGCAAAATCTGTAAGTTCTAAGTAACCACAGGGACAGCTCTGCTGTCCACACCAAACACTTGTAAAATCTGTGCAATCTGTACAAGATTTATCAAAAACCAAAGCATGCTGGTTCTGTGCCACTTGAGACATGTCCCTGCTGACTGAGGCTTGAGAATGTGTGGTTTGTGAAAGCTGAGCTAAGGCAGTGCAGTCTAAAATAGCATGTCCTTGTGAACAGTGTAATCTGAGAGACGGCTCTGCAATCTGAGGCTTGAGACTGTATATTATTTCCAGCTGAGGGAGAGCTAGATGACTTGATGCCAATTCACTAAGCCTCAAAGCCTGTCAGCTTTGTGACTTCGAAGGAACAGTCCTGCTGTTGAAAGCTGAAGTGCGTGGGTTTGTGTACCATGCTGTGTGATGCTTGACGCCCTGAGTTGTCCACTAAAGCTAGAAACTACGGGTTTGTGCAATTCTTGTTTTTCAAAACACCTCCACAGCTATTTAAAACAGCAAATAAATATAGCTATGTGTGTTCTTGTGCACTAAAGAGTGATTACACTTTTGATCAAATTATTAAAAACTCGTTTAAAAAGTCAATTACACATATTGAGAGAAGCAGGGATATCTAAAACGGTCATTTTAGAATTAACCGTGGCACCGGACACTTCAAAAATAGAGGTGAACTGAAGAGTGTTCTCAATTGTTTCAATGACGGACAAACACATATCATTTCTTTAAAATCCGGAGGTTCGCCTCCTCATGGTGTACAACTTCTGTCTCTAACCTCTAAACATCTTCTGAATGGTCGGCCACATACTAAGGGTAGGACCTCGCTTTAAATTTAAAAAAGAATCCACATACACCCGCATCACATGTTCCCTTAACATAATGTTGCATATGTAGTTAAGTACTGTGGGGCAGATTTATGAGCCCCTTGCGCCACTTTTGCGTCACTTTTCCCATGTTAAAAGTGACGCAAAAGTGGCGCAAGGGGCTCATAAATCTGCCCCTGTATACTTAAACCAACTTAATTCTCCACATAATATCTCTAGCCACATTAAAAACTAGCATTTGTCACTCTCTTTTGTATTTGAGTTTTCATTGTGCAATTCAAGGACCAGGGTAAAACGTTTTCAGTATAAACTTTTAACATGATGAAATATCATTAATTGTTTCACAAAGTGTTTATTTCATCCCACTATCAAAAAACTCATGTGGATTAGAATGGTAATGCCTTCTTCTGCTTCTACCACTCCATAAGAGAATCTTAATAACTGGCTGTACATTTTCTATAAGGTATGTGAAATGTCCACATCTCATTTTGTGGTCTTCGACTATAAACCTGAATTTGTATAAACCAAGTACCTCCAGATTGGGCCTTCCATAACATATATTAACAAAGTACAGAGGGTGCGTTTGCTTAATGAATCAACTTTACCGAATCTAGTCTTTGCTTTCTCCTACTACTAAGAGAGATCATTATCTCACCGATTGGTGTAGCATTCATAGCTTGTTTATTCACAAGAGTGGTCCAAGATTCATGCACATCGATATACCTTCCCACATAATTATAAGTACCGTGCTGTTATTCTTTATACAATACTTTCTTGCAAAATTCTTTTCACTGTTTTAATATGAAATCCTCAAAAGTGCAATGTATTTCTCACATGATATTAACTTCCATTAAAATCCCACAAAATTAAGATCTAGTAAAATAGGGTCTTATGCAACCATGGAACTAGCAAAGGAACATGCAGGCAATTAGCACCTGATTTGGGAGAAAACGATTTCAGCTTCATTAGGACTGAGGCCAAATCTGCAGAGTACATTTTTTTAAAAACACAGAATAAACACACAGCTGTGCTTTAGTCAATTGCACCGTGGAAAACATTCTGCATATGGATTAAAAACCAAACACATGTGTCACAATGGAATTCCACAATTATATGCAACATTGCAGATGGGAGTCCAGTGTTTATTCCATTATACCTGAAAGCCAGTTAATCAACCTTATTGAATGCGGAGCACAGTTCAAGGAAGCCATCATGGGTGTCTATTGCTTTGGGTTCACACACATATCCAAAATACAGGAGGGGTGTTAAATAATTATCTAGAATAGATGCTGCTTACCTAAAGCCACATTGTTCAAATGGCCTTCGGCTAGGTGAGTAGGCCCAGTTCTGAAAGTGCTTTAGCAAACAATTTTGCAAACAGTTTCCCCGCTGTGTCCAGCCTGGTAATGGACATACAGCTAGATGGTTGATGCACACGTCCCTTTTTAGTTCTAGGTTTTGACACCAAAACTGTCAAGCAGACTTTTGCTTATAGTACATATAGTCCCTCATTTACGAAAGATCTAATTCAACAGAACTCACAGGTCTCCTCAAAAGGAAATCTCAACCTAGATTTTACACTACCCGACATAAATGTGAGGCAGTTCCCGCAAGCTAAGTTAAGATTTCTAAAGAAATGCTGGAATTTTTCAATAGTACCCCAAATATTCCATCTAATACAGAAGAAAATCAATCCATTCACTAAATTTTCCACCGCAGTCCCCTGTTCATTCGATCAATAAGCAAGAAATTCCATCTGTTGCACTACATATCCTCCAAAAGATACTAGAATCAATCCACTCACTGCTTGAAAAATCTACGATAAACATAGACCTTCTTTTGGAAATGCAATCAACAGTACTTCAATACTTAGTGGATCACCAAATCAACCTTCCAGGTGGAAGGCTCCAGACTAACGGGTCGATTCTGATCTTGTTCAGAAGGGCTCCGAACCAGGTTTGCTAGAAGCAAATCCGATTCGGAGCTTCTGTTTCCGAACGACTCATCCCCCTATCCGAACGACCAAGTACAATGCGCATAAGCCGTCCATGCTGACCGAATTGGTTCTGAACCCGAATCAGTCAGTGTGAGTCATTCAGAGACGAATCGTCCAGCTCAAGGGGCCGGCTCCCGAATGAGCGAGTACGATGCACGAGTCTGACAATTTTAACGACTCGGTTTTGCCGGGACGAAACGGCTGTGGAAATCATGCTGCGTCACAAAATGGGTTTGATGTAATAGGCGCAAGAAATAAACCCTCGACAACCATATCTGGACCATATATGAGAAAGCTAAAGTTTAACCTTCAAGTTACTAAAACAACAGCTCCAAAAAAAGAGCGTAATTCAAGATTGCTGGACAAATTAACAATAAGTCTTGAGGGTGGAGATAGATGGATATGGAACCACAATGAAAATAATATAACTAACAGCCCAAAGGACAATGTATAGTCATGGCTACCAAGCAACCTGAATGGAAACAAACATGACAAGAATGCCAAGGTTCCTTTTTAGCAATAGTCCAGTAATAATCTAAAATATCCTGTCTTTTAAGAAATCATCCTTCAATAGTATGCCTCCAGGAAACATGGACTGTGGACAATTTTGATCAGAAAAACTATTTTGTCTTTAATATTCTGGCCATAAGGTCAAGACAAGGCATGCAAAGGGATGGCTGGCTATCCTGCTATCAGAAGAGCTAAGGTGGGATTTTGAAATAATCCATTTTACTGGCTCCAATGCACAGTGTCTTAAACTAAAGTATTTAGATAAGCATGCATGCCTTAAACCATTTTTTTGTTCAACATTTATGTCCCCCCTCCCCCCTGGCCCGGAACACAATATAGTACTCACAAATATATTTAAACAAATAGAAACCATATATGGCTCTAGCAGCAACATATAAGTACTGTTTATGGGTGACTTTAATGCAAAAATCTCCAATGCTCTTTTGAACTCAGTTCGGAATTCTGAGCTCGAGGAATCTTGCTATTTTCCAGCTTCTGTCCTCCCAGTCTCTATTAGGACCACCAAGAGAGGGAAAATGCTACTGGAACTAATCAATGGAATTAATGGAATAATCTTGAATGGTAGAACAGAAGGAGATATGCTAGGGTCCTATATACGGAAAGGTTCAACTGGGCTATCCATATTTCACCATGCTATTAGTAGTTATGACTTATGAAACAAGTTTCAATGTCTCTCAACAGAATTCGTCCAAAGCAGTGATCATGCAATACTTCTCCTTGAAACAGACCTTTGTTTGCAGCCAGTATCCACATGGTCCCTGTCATACAGAAAGGAAGATGTACAAATCCAGCAAAAGCAAGGTCGAATATTCTGGAACAGTGAGAATCGGAAGCTAATTAATAAAGAAATTAATGGAATAATAGAAGACCAGTTACCTGAATAAGGCAACACAAGAGTGAATACTTAACGAGAACTTTTCGGTCAATTGTCTAGGAGCAGCTTCTATTGTGTAGTCAACACAAGAGTAAATCCACTTCTCCACTTCGAAACCATTCTCACTTCTGTAGGTAGTGCCCAGCAGAGGAAGTCTCCCTGCATTGTTAATAGCTCCTCTAGGAAGAAGCCTCCACGGTGAACCCTCTCTCTAGTAAGTTAAACAAGTTAATCAGACTCCAATTTATTACGTTTTCACTGACTGGGAAGTCTGAAATCTCCATCTTAAAGAAAAAAAGGAAAAGGCTCTGATGAGAGATAACAGAGCAAAAATGGACAGAAACTGGGTGGACCTTCAAGAAGTAGTGCGGCAGAAAAACACCAAGGCCTTCTGGGGTATAATCGCAGAAACTAGTGGAAATAAAATACCTCCAACAGCAACTCCAGTCCCAGAAAAGGAATGGGCAGATTGCCTTTCTAAATCGTACGGAATCCACTCAACGAAATCTGGCAATGTAAAGTTCCTCATGGTCAGAGCCTACAGCGTGTTTGACCAGCAGTTAAAGGCGCCAACAGAAAAGCAAATCACCTTTTACATAAGGAAAGCGAGAGCTACAGAGGCAATGGGACCAGAGAGAATCCCCCTAAAGGTTCTAAAAGAAAACATCGAAGGATGGAGTACAGTTCTGGCCCCCCCTTTTTATGTACTGTTACCAAACTCGCCACATCCCTAGTTCTTGGATGGGAAGCATCATGATCCCTCTCTTGGAAAAAGGTTACCGCCTTTCTCCAAGCAATTATTGCCAAATTGCCTGGATGCCACTGGGTTTTCTGCTCTTCTCTGGGGTTTAGTCTGCACACGATGTAAACAATGCCCCATGTTATTCTGTTCTGGTCAGTCCCTCGCACTTAGACATAACACGCCATACAGCTGCACTGCTGAAAGTCGAGCGCTTTAATATTGCAGAGATGCATGCTATTCAAAGCACTTGGAGAGAGCCCCTTCCAGAGAGAAGAGCTGTGCTGGTCCCGAGATGTAAACCTTCCATCTAGGCCTTGAGGTATGGGGTCTGCTGACAAAGCCCAGAGATCTTCTTTATTATGATAAACTATACCTTAGCACAGGGAGGGTGGTTAGGTACTATAGCCCTTTCCCACTGTCTTTATAAAATGACATCCCCTTTTGTATTCTATGGAATTGTAACAATGCTGACGGTATTGTGTTTATGCATTTTGCTGCTAGTAATGGCACGTGTACGGCACCATAGAGCATGTTATACAGTGACTCTGATTACTCTTATTGTGGACAAGTATGAGTGAGTGAGCGAAAGAGTTGTCTTGCTACCGCAATTCCTGAGAGTCAGGAGTGTTGTGTTCTGGGTTGTCTAATCATTGGTAGCTTCGCTATTTGTCGGAGAATGAATGAGACACTATAGCTAGTCAGTTTGGGGGATTTTTGGGCACTAAGGTGAAAGGTTGGTACACCGAGGTCCTGGTTTCCTGCGCATAGTTCTGTATATGTGCAGAATCCCTGCAACATGGCGCCCAACGTTTGGCCTGGTTCTTATCTGCGAGACGCTTGAGTAGTGCTTGTGCTTGTTCACAATCCCCTCACTTCTGTTTCCGGAGACGGTCGTGACGGTCTATCCTCCTATATTAAATGCTTTTAGAGGTTTTTCAAGCTTGAATTTTAAAAGGTCTTTTCATTTACTTGTTATACTCACTATCGTGCTGCCACGCGTAAGTTGTTTTTCTTTATTTCTTGAGCATGGCGACTGTTAATATTCCGCCGCAAAATAGGGCTGCTGTCAAAGCCTATTTGGCTCACATGGAGTCCCTGATGCTAGTGTTGCGCTCATTGTTGTAGTTGAGGCAAATGTAGCTTATCATTTTGAGGTGTTTTATTCTTGGGTCACATTATCAGCAGTGGACGGGACAGATGATCTGTTTCCCGAATATACTGCCACGACCCTTCCTGTGGGCTATTTACCTTACATGTCTCTTGACGTTCCGCTAACTGCTTGGCAACACCAAAATTGGATTAATAATGCCCTTCCTCACCCATTAACAGCGGTCTGTTTGGGCCCCTTATCGATTGATTGGTCACATGGCCCGTGTTGGCTGGATATATTCCACACCTGCGTTATGGTACTACTGCTACACTTGCAGAGCTTTGTGTATTGCAAAACCTCGTTGATATGCGTACATAGAGCTGTTGTTCACTTTGTTTCACGCAATTTCCAGGCCGGTCCACCTGGGGCTGCTGCGCAGCAGGTGGGGCGTGGGGCAGTGAGCATCAGTCCTGTCATGATTAATTCTGTAATGGGCATGCATCCCCAAAATAGGGACAAGTTTCCTTATTGGCTTGCTGAAAAGTTTGGTCAAATCGAGGCAGTCTTTCCCAACACTATGCCTGTAGAAAAGCAAAGGATTTTGACAGGAAGCTTACCTAATGATCTAGTTCCTTATTGAGCTGACTGTACTACTTGGGGTAAAGTGCAGCGGTATATTCAATGTGCTTCGGCACCCCTTCCATGACCGTACTCCCGTCCATGATTAAGCGTGTTCAAGATAAGCATGGAGCCGAAGCGGCTGTGGAATTGGGTATGCGACAGGTGAGAGTGTTCGACATAGTGGCTGATATGATCCTTGTTAATGTAAAGGGGGATGCTGTGAGCTTTCAGGTGGCTAACCCCCTAGAGGCCATGGCGGAGGTAGGCAAGCCACAAGAATTACAGAAGATTATTGAAAAGGTTTACAAAACCATAGGGCGCAATAGTCTGTGGGTTCACCCCTTTTTCTCAAGCACAGACGCAACCCCAAGCGCCGAAAACACAATCTGATAAGGATGGGAAACCATTCTTTTCTAAAAAAGAATTGAAAGCTTAAAGATAAGGTGCAGCAACAACAGAAGCAGCGGTTGCGTGCTGGTTCTCCGACCCTGAAACTTCTGAATGTACTTATGACTTGCGCGACCGCGCAAAGCTTAAGTCACCTTAACAACGCTCTCCTCGTTCTTTACAGGACACCTCGGGCTAACAACTCTGTGCTGGAGACCGACAAGGTCGTGTCAAAGGACCATCAACGCAACAGGGACGGGACCAGCCTTGACAGCTTGACGTTATAGACAAATCAGAGGAGCTGCCTCGGTTTCGACCACCATTTCAAAAGAAGAAAGTTGCCGCTTTGACAGCGAGATATGTCTCTGACTCTGCTCGACAGCACAGCGGAAGTTACCATAGTGCGGGAGGCACTGCATCCTCGTCTGGAGGTGACAGCAACTGAAACTTTCGTTACTGTAGAAACAGCAGACACCCCGATAGACTGTATGACATTGTTTTTCAAATTGAAGGTGACATAGAGCATGTGATCACAGGGATTTTTTTGGGAGAATCTAACCTCTTCTTACGACATTTTGTTGGTGGAGGCAGATTGGCCCCATGTTTTGTTCTAGCCGCATGAAGAGGGGCGTACATGATACTCCCGAGTTTTTCACGTTACGTCCCTGAGGAGCATGCAAAAGCTTTTGCATCTGAGTGGGCTTTAGCCTTGCACCGGCAGTGTACCGTAATCAAGTGGACAGGGATAAAGATTCTCCAACTCATGAAATTCCATTGCGGTCTATGCCACAGCCTCAACCCCAATATCCCATCCGGCGGGAAGCTAACGGTCCCGTTTATGATGTTCTAACTGAGTTGGACTATCAAGATGTGATTGAGACATGTGTGTCACCGATGAATAATCCTCTTTTTACTGTATCCAAACCTGATGGGTCTTATCGTATTGTGTTAGATTACTGGTGTTTGAACTCTCATTGTCGTACATTTGCGGTACAGAATACCCATAGCTCTGCACTTTTGGACGGTCTTGATCGTAAGAAATATAAAACACTTGATATTTCCAATGGCTTCTATAGTCATAACCTGTCTCTTGAATGCAGTCAATGGACAGCATTTACGGCCGGTGGAAAACAGAAAAAAGTTTGGCGTTTACCTATGGGGTATGAGAATAGCCCCGGGGTATTCACTGCACATGTTGTCTCTTTGTTAGACAGCATAGGCCCTGATGCATACTCGTACGTTGGTGATATTTATCTAGCGGACGATGAACTACGGCCGCATCTAGGCTGTGTCGACCGCATCATACTTATGTTTGCAAAGTCACACATCACTTATTATGCGGTGCTTTTTTTGGGTTACAAGCTCAATAATGAAGGTAGGGCTTAGCACCCCACTTTCTGGAGAAATGTGCAAGATTGCAGTCTCTATCTACACTGAAGAAACTTCAGTCTCTGCTGGGATTTTTAAATTTTGTGAGGACTTACATTCCGGATTATGCCCAGCGTCGCAAACAAGCCTCTTTATGCTTTGATACAACCTACATTTTCATCTGCCGGTTGGCTTCCAGAACATTCAGCTGTACTGCAATCTTTGCAGTCTGATCTACTTGAATCTAAGTACATGTTGACACATGATAACCACACAAACCTAGTGATACAAATCATGCCAGGCACAGTGGGTTTCACTTACTTGACGTACAATTAAAGTGACACAGTCCCTACGGCAGACAAATCACATTTGTACACTTCAGCCGAAATGCGGTTTTCCACTGTTGAAAATGTTTTGACAGCAGTGCAGTTGGCGGTCCTGAAAGAACGCGCACTAGCTCAGGGGAAAAGCATTTTGATGGTTACGCCTTTCCCTGCTTTAGAAGCAGTTACTAAGGCAAGTGTGCCAAACTCTAAAGCATTACATCCCCATTGGATACGATGGGCTACTTCTTTGACGTCTCCTGATGTCATGTTTATCTTTGATCCCGCTCTTCAGACACAGGAGTTCTTGCAAAATTATGTTAATCCTTATCCTCTGTCTTTATGTCCTTTAGAGGAGTACAAATGTATTATTTACCCCGATGGCTCGGCACAACTGGCCACCGACTCTAAACACGCTTATTCAGAGGCTTGTGCTATTTTGGCTGGTACAATGGTGAATGGTGAATTCAAGTCTAATATAGTGCATACACAGGTGCTAGGAGACTGTACCGCCCAATTGGCTGAGCTGTGCACTCTGGTTCTTGCTCTCGAGTTTGCAGATCCAAATGTGTCTACTCTAATTGTGTGTGATTCTTACTACTGTGTTCAGTCTTTCAATGACAACTTATTCTTTTGGTCTCAAAATGATTATCGAGATTCTAAAGGCAGCAAGATCAAGCATAAACAGCTTTGGGTTTGAGTGGCGGAACTTTAAACACGTCTCCCACTCACACAAGTTATCCATACTTTTGGCCATCAGCGTGTGGGAGCACATGCTGTTGGTAATTCTTTGGCTGATGAAGCAGCCAAATCTGCAGTAGCCACGTCTTACGTAGCAGCCGTTACAAGGTCCAGCACTAAGATTGATAATTAGATTTTAGCAGCAATAGCTGCTACTGCAGAGGACACCAATTACCCACAGGGTTTCCCTTCAGAGTATTCTTATCAGTTAACTCCTGAAAAAGTCCCTTTTGCAAGGATACCAGATGTTGGGGATTGGCTGGTTCCCAACGCGGACCGCAGATTCTCTTTGATTAAAGCCGCACACGAAGGCATGGCTTTGGCCCATGCCGGAGTGTCTGCAACAATCTCTATCTTGCAGCAACATTACTGGTGGAGTGGTTTATATAAACAGACCCGTAATTATGTACTTTCTTGTGACATCTGTCAGCAAATCAAGCCTTCTACGGTAACACGCCCACCACAAACACAGCTATGCATTTCTAATCAGCTGACGCTCGAAATCTCATCAGGGATTTGCGTGTCTTTCTAGGGATCTTTGCCTGTGGCACCTTTCATTTAGACCAAGGTCCAGCGTTTGTCTCTAAGGCATACAAGGACGCGATGAAGTCTTTGGGGGTGCTGGTGCAGTTTTCGTCTCCATACCGGCCTGAGGGCAATTCAACTGTGGAATGGATGAACTGTGACTTAAAGCAATCTTTGGCAGCTAGAGTCTTAGGTACTGGCAGAAACTGGCTGGACAATTTGTATGGAGTTCAACGTGCACTTATTAATCTCCCTAGAAGATCTCTGGGTGGGTGGACCCCATACGAGACGCTCTGTGGCATCAAAATGTTTGTGCCAGACCCTGATGGTCTAGACGTTGCGGCAGCTGCCGCAACCTTTGACGTAGATAATCATTCTACTATGTTACAGGACCTACAAGAGACGCGTGACAGTCTTGCAACTGAACATTTGACCTCTGCCACTGATGCTGCACTGCTTATTCCGGTTGCAGGCTGGCTGCCGAAAGTTGGTGATCTGGTCCGAGAGAAGTTGGAGAACAAAAAATAATTTGGTCCCTCTTATCGTGCACCGGTTCCAGTCCTTGGCTTGAAGGGTACTCGTACCATCATTTTACCACCGCTTCCTGGTCACAAAGACAACAGATACATCTCAGTGGACAATGTCAAGCTACAACGTCTGTCCGATTCTGAATAGTGTGACGCCTGCTATTTCATTCCCCACAATTTCTAGGAATCCTGGGGTTGGCGCAACCTTCAAAGCTCCACACGACACTGTTATTGAAATGGACCCTATTGTTGACCATTTACCTCTCCCACCTGCTTCCTCCTGTAACGAGGAAGTTAAATATGCTTATCCCACAAGAGAGTCTTTACACAAATTGCCTATCAGTCCTTTACAGCATGCCAGCTTTTCTTATGACTCGTCCTCCACCTCATCAATTGGCCCTACCAAATTAAGTATTTTTGTCTCCTGGTTCAAACAGACTTATTTAGTCCCTCCATGGACCTACATCTGGTTGGTACTCATCCTCATGTTTCTCTTCATGTCAATTGGTTTTGCAACAGTGTTTTACTAGCTCATCAATGGTCATTACTTGCCCGAACGCTCTGGTATTTTGGCCCCCCATTCATCTTCCCACATGATGAAACGTGATCAGACTCTTGTTAACATTTCAGCATTCCCAGTTGCAGATGGCATAGTTTGGGATAAAATAGATTTTGAAGTCCACGGTCCGAGCGAGATCCTCAACGTGCCATACGTATTTCGTGTATCCATGAGTAATGTGGTGACACAGGACATACGTTCAGATGACTGGGAATGTGCATGCAATGCAATCATTGTTTTCAGATTTGAAGTATTATGCTGCTTTTAAAGCTGAAGATTTGTATTTAAATTTTGCTAATTATGCCGATTTGTTCGGTTATCAACATTATGGGCATCATTCACTGCATAAGACAAATACATTAAGACCGTTTTTTAATTACACGCAATGGGAACATTGCCCATCACCGATAAAAGGGCGTTCGAAAACAATTAGAAATAAATGTACATACTTTACAGATTATGATAGGTGAACACCTGAGTCCTATTACTTTACATTAAATATTTCTTCAACACTCAAGGTTATGCTGACCCATACAAAATTAATGTATTCCAATAATTTCTGAAATGACCTGTCTATACAGTGCTAGGATCACTGGAAGGCCACCATTGACTTGAAATCTATTTGGGGTTCTAAGAACTGGCATTGCGGGGCACTGAATCCTTACATCGGGCCTGCCTCATCCCAGCGCAAATATTATTTCTGAATGACACAGTGTACCAAACAACTTGCTTTGGTTTGGCAACTGCAAAATAATTGAACGCCCATGCAATTCCCTCCTTAGCTGGATATGTTAATTGGCGCTCAAACACAAATTTGACCATTGATGTATTACAAGCCTTATTTCAAAATAACACTTTTAATTTCTCTGATGTGGATCCTTCAGGGTGGCTAGTATGGCAGACGAATTTGAATGCCTGCCAACTACATTTTTATAACAGTACTCCTGGTTATACACAGGATAGACCCAATCCACGTTTTATAAACACACATTTGGTTACCACCTATTCGGTTGGGAAATTATGTCAACAGTGGTTGCAGCACTTTACACTATCCTGCGTTAAACACCACTTATCGCTTTTTTCCAGTGACATCAATTTGGCTGACTTTGTACTGGGACCCAGGGTTCCTAGGACGAAGAGATTTATTTACGCAGCTTATAATGAAGTGTGAAAACTTTCCCAAATGGAAGCAGCGTTCTGTTTGCGTCAAATTGACCAAGAGAATTTAGAGAAGGTTCTTGCTGTGGTTAACAATAGTATTAACACACTGTCTTCACGCATTTATACCTTAGATAATATTGTTTCTTCTGTTATTGATATTGTACAAGAGGATGTATCTGTGTTATATCATAGTCAAAATCATGCGCTCAGTGATGCAATTCGCATGGACTTTACAGACTCTAAAAATGGGAAAAGTACCATTAGATTATTTAAATGCATCTGCTTTATTTTTCCCATTCAATCTGACTGACAAACAGCAGTTTATGTCCATCAGAGATGCAACATACACTCTTCTACACAATGAAAAATTAGACCCTTTGTCTTTCTCTGTTGCGGAAACAGACTCTGCTGCTTGGTTAATTCATGGGGTTATATCTTTACCTTTCTCGCTGTTTCAGTTCACCTCTTGTATGAAACATTACCCGCTAGGCCGCTTTGAACCCCTGGGTAGCGCATTCATGCATGAGTTGTGGTCTTTGCCCCTCACCTACAGATGTTTATGGGAGGGTAAGTAAATATACCTGACAGGGGAGGACTGTGATTCTACAGTAGGTCATTCTCTTGTTTGTAAAAACAATAAGTTGCACGGGGCTTGTAATGTGCAAGCTATGAACCTTGCTTGTGTTTTAAAAGGTAATCCAGTTCCCGCAATAACTCCAGCTGCTAACTTTAAAGGAATAAACATCTCAAAAACAAAATTACTACCATTTAAGGGTAGGAACATTTTCAAATCCTTCACCTAGAAATTAGGATGAAAATCAGTAGAAGAAGTATCTACTTACACCTATCTGGGGAGAGTTTTTTCTCAGTCTGTTGAAACCGCATCGCATTTCCAATGGACTAAATTAAAAGAAGAAGCCCATCTTAGTGCAATAAAAAGGTTTTATTTATCTTCGGGGAGGCAACATTTCTCAGCCCTTCTTGAAATTTATCGCACAAAGATTACCCCTATATTAATTTATGGGTTGGAGTATATTTCTATAATAAGGTGGGTCTTTTTAAATTCCAAAGAAGGGAAACTGTTGGGTATGATCACCTCTACAAGCCAATCCACACCACTACATGCACTTCGGCTAGAATTAAAGGTAGTTAGCGCATATACAAGAGCCTTGGCAAACCTTATCAGATGGTCCTATGACCTATTACATGCCCCCATGGAATCACTATGTCAATAAACTTGTGAAGCTGACTTAAGGAAGAAATATCTTCAAAGAAAACCTGGAGACTGCTTTAGAGCATTTTCAATGCTCACTTAAACTCCTGCAAGCTTGGTCTCCAGCACTCCTGAAGTTTTTCCTGAAAAAATCTACCCAGAGATTGAGCTTTGAAGTGGATAAGTCTGATTGTCTGAAGCTATCTCATTATAAGCCATTTTTAGCCAGAGTAGAATATAAAGTGAGTACAAAATATTTGAGTTTTTCATTAGACCATTAGGTTAGGTGTTGCATTTCGATGGTGAGATTGAGGACATTACCACTAAAAGATGTAACTGAAAACTGGGGTGGCTCCTTAGATAAATATTGCCACCGAGATCTTCATAGTGGAGGTATCCAAGACTTAGTATATGTCCTATTCGTCTAACCCAAGAAACGCCTGTTCTAAGCACGCGGCCATTTCTATAAAGCTATATGAATAAATTATAATATTTCTAGAACTATGGATCTGATTGGGTTGATAAGTGCCCCTCAGATGAATTTGTATGTTTTAGAGTATTTAAACATTTTAAAACTTTTTTTACCACTGTTTTAGAGATGTTTAGTTTATGACCAATAACATTTCCTGTATATATTGTGTTTTTTATATTGTGGATCTCTGACGAGGTCTATATCAATAAAACTTAATTTGAATATAGAAGAGGTTTAGAATCGCCCTTCTTAACCATGAACATTCTTGGACAAGTCTCTATACGCTATTGCTTTCAGACTTTGCCATCACATTTTGGCTCAGCCCAGTAGTCTATCCATCTCTAACCTATTGGTATTGATTGCTTGGTGTATCCTTTAATGTGCTTGCGCTGTACGTATTCGCTCATGTTATGTTATGTTATGTTAAAAGGTTTTATAGAGTGCAACAGCTGCCTCAGCTAAGAGGCGTCCCGGCGCTAAGCAACAAAAGAGCAGCACGCACCAAAACGCCAAAGGCCTACAAGGAAGGGAAAAAAATGTCTTAATGGCTTTCCTAAAGTGAAGATAATTAGTAAGCCCGCGAATGTGGGCCGGCAAAGAGTTCCACAAAATGGCAGCTCTATTACGAAAAGAGCGCCCACCTCCACGGACTCTTCTCACCCGGGGGATCAATACCAAACATTGCCCCATGGATCGAAGTGATCGTGTAGGAGTGTAAGGTAAAAGAAAGTCAGACAGAATTTGTGGGGATGCCAATTTCAGAATTTTAAAAGCAATACACAATGCCTTAAACTCAATTTGCCTGGCTACAGGCAACCAATGGAGGCGACGAATAGCGCTAGTCACTGAACAAGTTCTGCGCAAGCCCAAAATAGATCTTGCGGCTGCGTTCTGGACTCTCTGCAGCCTCTGTATTTCGGATTTATTAGCTCCCAAATACTGCGAGCAAGCATAATCGAGACTAGACAAAGTCAGGGCCTGAATAATGACCTGCCTGGTCGTAGCATCAAAAAAGGCCAGAATAGATTTGAGCCCGCGGAGCACCGAAACAGGTTCCTGCCACCTTTTTTGTCTGAATCTGAAAATTAAGTGAGTTTTCCATCCAAATCCCCAGGTTCTTCACTACAGGCTTAGGGATGGGAGCCATACCTAAGCTCGTGGGCCACCACAGCTCACTCCAACAGTCATGGTTCCATCCCACCAGCAACGCCTCTGACTTGTTAGTATTCAGTTGAAGGCAGTTGGCGGTCATCCACTCGGCGATCACCAAGAGGTCGCCCTGAAATCTCCTGGCGTCCTGCTTGGGGTCACTCGAGAGGGCCACCACCAACTGAGTGTCGTCGGCATAAGAGACCATGGTCAGCCCTCTGCTCCTGGCAACATCCGCCAGAGGTTGAACATAGAGATTAAAGAGCAGAGGGCTCAGGGACGAGCCTTGTGGGACCCCTTGGCCAATAGGGAAGGTACCAGAAGCAAAAGGGGGAGGCAACCACCTGAAACGTCCTATCAGCAAGAAAGGAGGACAGCCACTTAAGAGCTAAACCAGTGACTCCAGCCTCAAATAAACGATTCAGCAAAATGGCATGAGACACAGTGTCAAACGCGATCCAAAAGGATCAGTGCCGACGTCTGCCCCGCGTCTAAGGCAATCCAAAGATGTTCAGTCACAACCAGAAGCGCTGACTCAGTGCTGTGGCCAGGTCAGAAACCATTTTGAGGGGGATGAAACCTCTGATTTACAGTAAAAAAATCCATAAGAAGAGAATTGATATAGGCCCTCAGTGATCTTCGCAGTCCGAGGTAACAAGGAAATGGGACGAAAACGTTCAGGTTTATGGGAGTTTAGGGAAGGTTTCTTGAGCAGCGGTAGTACCCTGGCCTGCTTCCAGGCCCTCGGCACAACCGCTGCGCTCAAGGACCCGTTGATCACCATTTCCAAAGGGTGTATGATAGTAGGTAGTATTTTTTTAAATTGGTCAGGCTTCAAAGGGTCAGCAGGAGAGCCCGACTTTACCTTGGAGCAAAGTGTCAGTAAAACCTCTTGTGTTATGGGGGAAAAACTTCAAGGACACCATCAATGGGGTCGCAAGAGGTCTTGGGAGGGCCTATAAAAACCATAGGAAAGCTTTTATAAATATCCTCGACCTTCTTAACACAAAAATTGGCAAGTTCTTCACATTGCAAGTCGGAAGTAATCACTGAACTTGCAGCGTCCTTCTGAGTTTTAAGCTCCGTCACTATAGAAAAAATAATCTTAGCCAGATTGGAACTCCCCCTGATCTGCTCAGCATAGAATGCGGCACGCTGAACATGGAGGGCCCTATGGTAACGCTTAATGGCAGCGCGATAGAGAGCCTTGGAAGAAGGGTCAAAATCCCGCCGCCAGGCTCTCTTCAGCTTCTTACAGGTCTTACGTAGGACAGCTAGTTTAGCATTATACCAAGGGTTAGGTTTATTATGCCGGTTCCTAGACAACCTAACAGGAATAAGAGCATCCAGAGGCCGGATAACCCAATCGGAAAAAATCGAGTAAGCCTTGTTAGGGTCAGCCAAAATGACCGGGGAGGTGGCAGCGAGATGGCTTTGAAAATGTTCCCAACTCAGTTTGTGCCAAGGGCGCTTAAAAAACGAGGTGCTTACTAAATTGCACGCTGGCAAATTATCGTGAATCACTATGGAAACTAAATAGTGATCAGACCAGTCCATGGGAACAGGAGCTTGAACCACAAGGGAAGATATATTTGTAAAAATAGGGTCGAGTAGATGTCCAGCCAAATGTGTGGGGCCTGAAACCCATTACTCGAGCTGACACGCAGCAAGGTCAGCCAGAAAAGATAGCACACTGGGGTCGGAAACATTTTCTAGATGTAGGTTAAGGTCGCCTATAACAGAAAAGTCAGAGGCATTAACCGCTAGAGTGCTGACTATCTCGGACAGAGCAGCTCGAAACTCTGTGGACGTACCCGGAGGACGATAGATCAATAGTCCTGACATAGTATAATTAAAATTAAAAGTGATTTTAAAAAAGGCGCATTCACAATCAGTGCTTAGTAAAAATACATGGGAACCCAGTTTTAAGGATGACCGCGATACCCCCTCCTCTCGTAGGTCTATTAAGAGTATAAATCGTATAAAACTCCGGAAGGCCAAGTACCTGCTCCGTCACCATGTCCTCTGAGAGCCAGGTCTCAGTAAGAAATAAAACATCAGGAGACCTGTCCTAAAGGAGGTAATGAACGTCAGCAAAGTGCTTGACTAATGAACGACAATTGAGCAAAAGGACCATCACAGAGGAGCAGGGGGGGGGTTGCTGCGTCTAGCCGGTACTAAGGAGGAAAAACCACAGCGTAAACACCCAAAAGGGCCCTCTAAACCATCAAGCCGTGGTTGTAAACACTCCGTTACCCACCTCCCCATTGCAAGCAACTCAAACTGGGAATAAGCATACCTAATTCCAGCCGAACTAGCAGCGTGCCCGGCGTCCGGCGACAACTTGGCACGGACGGGCGCAGGCGGGCTTGCCTTTGGCACGCCAAAGGCAATGACAATGTTTTGACAATGATTTTAAATAGGAACAAACAAATTTCTCTCACTGTGGGCAGTATGTCAAAATTGTGTGTTCAATTATTTGTATAGCTACACTTAGTCAACTAGGGCGCCCTGGTGTTTGAGAATTAGAATGGTAAGAACAGAAACAGCTAAATGAACAACCAGGTTCTGATTGTTTTACAAAAAGAACAAATATTCTGTTTTAACCGAAGACCAAGTTGTTCCAGTGTTTGGCTACCAGATTGAAGAAGGAACCACCTCTTTCATATATGTTCTTTCCCTTGGAAAATAAGATGAAGTGAGCTGTATTGAGCAAAGAGATTGCTTAGGATGATTCACAGTGACCCGTTGCGTTTTTGGATAAAACGTTGACCTTGTCAATATATCACATAGTGACAGTGTTTAAAAAATAAACTCTTTGGCAATACAAGGCAGTGGGAGTAATGAAGAAATCCAAAGTTAGACAATCTGTAAAGGAGACCCAGCAAATGTCTTGAGAAACAGTTCTGAATGGGTTGCCATCTCAAGATCAGAGTTCTACGAAGGATGAGTTATGCGGAATTACAGTATTCTAACCATGACATTATAATGATGTGGACCACAGTTTTGTGGTCTCCAAAGGCAATACTTTGTGGGGCATTCCAATGTAGAAAAAGCAAGAATAAGAGGCTATTGAGTTGGGAAGAGAGAGAAAGTTGAAGGTCAAATAAAAAGTCAAGATTGGATATAAAGCCAATAATGAACTTCGCAAAATGACAAATATCTGTAATATGGAAGCCCAAAGCATGACATTTCTTTTTAGAATGGTAAAGGAAAATTGACCAGGCACTTGGATCAGGGATGATTTCAGGTGGTGTAAAAGAACACAGAGATCTGCCTGTTGAGGAATATGTTCATGTGCAACTGGACCACATCAGCTATTTGAGAAGTATCTTTAGTTCTAGCATCACCAATGAAAACATATAAAGATTTCAGAGGCTTTCCCAAAGATTCCAAAGACCCAGGAACAGCTAATTTCACAGAGATGGCTCCTGTTAATTCAGCTGTGTCCGCAAGCTCTGCTGAGTGAGATCTGTAAGCTCTTGGTAGCCACATTCCATCAATTATTTGAAAAACCCGCAAAGGAAGGGTGGAAGAAAGGAATACCCCTTACAGTTTGAACTCAACAAATCCATTTGTTTGAGATGAGCACCATCCTTATAGAGCTCCTGTATTCATTTGTGAGAAACCTATAACTTGGCATATTGATTGATCTGACCTTGCTATGTCCAAGAAGCCTTCTTGCAATTGTGGACTGTGCATTATTGTCATAGCTAGTAGTTGTTTCATGTTCCATGGGGATGGGTTCATTTGTTCTTAGCTATACATTTCAGCAAAGATTGTTTTCAGGACTGTTTCACCAATGTATTGATTATTTGCTTGAAAATATTCATGGTGATACATAATGGGCCTTTAATTCCCTTAAGTTAATGTGTGCTTCATATCTTGTTGGCTTTAAGTAAAAAGCTGGAACAACCGCAGAACAACTACAATGTACAGAGCTGTTTTAAGAGAGGGGAAAATTGAACAGTTGCCCTTGTCCCCACCTTCAAGGCTCCCTTATGCCCCAGTAAAGTGACAAGGGCAGACAGAAGTCCAACTATGACAAAGCAATAACAGAGCACATAAAATATCTCCTTATTGAATTTCACTGAAACTTAATGTGCAATTAAATTTCAAAAATGATAATTCAGTGTCTATTCTTTCTCCATACTTCACCTCTTGTACTTAACTCTCTTTGTTTAACTTCTATTTTTGTGTACCTATCTCTACATTTCTAGGTGCCTATCACCTATCTTTCTATTTAAACTATCTCTGCTTCACCTAAGCCTACCTCACTTCTCTCTCTCAAGACTCCTCGCTGTAGCACACCTCAGTCTGCCTCTCTCTCATGACCTGACCTCTTTATACTGCTCTCTTATCCTAGAATTACATCTCTACTTTTCTACCCCTCTCACAACCTCATCTCTTCTGCTATCTCACCCGTTAACCTCCCTGTATCTCTTGCCTACCTACTTCCCCCCTCTCTCAACTTCATCTATTTATATCACCAATATATTTCTCTCTTTCCATCTCTGTCTCTCTATACCTCACCCCCAACTAATCCTGTAGCTCATCACTCTCTACCTCATTGCTCTCTAATTAATTTCGCTCTCTACCGTGCACAAATCTAACTAAATCATCTTTCTCTTTCCCATCTCTTTATTTCTCTCCCTAGCCACTCAATGTATCCCTTAGTTAAATTCTTGCCATAACACACCACCTACCTCTGCCTTTGAACTCCGGTTCTCACTACCTCAATGTGCTCACTAACACACTCCCTCTTCTACCTGCACTTTCTCATTATCTATATTTATATAAATTTCCTGATCTCACCATTCTGTCTCTACCTCTCTCTCTCCATCTCCCTCACAAACCTCACACAATCTCTCTACCTCTATAACAACCTCACCTCTCCTTGTCTACCCCACCTTTGCCTTTCTTGCCTTTGCCTCTCTTCTCTACCTTGTTTCTCTTTGCATCACATTTCTGTTTATATCCAATATCCCCTCTCTCTACTGTTCTCTCTGTATCACTACTCTTTTACCTAACCTGTCTTTCCATACCTTTTTAAAAAAACAACTGCATTGCTTAATTAAGTAAAATCATTGCAAAGATATTGTATAATTCAAAGGAATAAATTATTAAAAATACCTACAGTGAATTGACAGTGTCATGCCTTGGCATGTACACAGAAGCTTTGGAGATGGGTAATCAAGCAGGCACAACAGACAGCCCTTTAATTCCTTTTGGAAAGATAGTTAACGGCATAGTTCATAGATCCCTGTACACCACCAGTTAATTGTGGATGTTTTCTACTGGGACAGTAAAGAGTAGCTTATTCACAGTAACTTGGCCCAAGCCTGTTAAAAACAGGCCTCAATAAATGTTTACTTTCTGATAATAGTTGGGGGTGAAGGGGAAGGATCTTCCTTGGGTGAAGTATAAGTAAAATGTAAAAATGCTATTAAACTTAAACAAATATATATATATGTGTTTACGTTTAATACCAATATAAATTAATGTTATATAGCTATTATTTTTAAATTTAGAAAAGGAGAAAAAAGGCTAGGGCACCATTAGCTTTATTTCCAATTCAATATTTGATTATTTTAAGTATATTAAATTAAAATAAAATTATATTTTTAATGATTAATTAAAACATTCCACCTATCACCGCAGAGATGAGGAGGAAAAGAAAACGTACTCTGGTATCCTCTCTATGGAGGGGTGCACTGTTATCTGAAATGAGCAAGCTTGAAGGCGTCTGCAGATAGTAACAGATTGCAATTAAAATGCTCGGGGACGTGTTGGATAAAGGGGAGGTCACGAGGTTATAGGTATATTGCAACAGGAATACTCACCGGTGACTTCCCCACAGTTAAAATATCTGCAATTAGTGAGCAATCAATGTCAAGTTGGCAGCATGGAAAATCCACCTCCTGGTGAGATTTTTACTTGCTTGCCATCGCCAAGGTCTAGTTGGTGAGCCGAGTGAGGAAAATCAACAACCTGGTGAGATTTCTCAATGTGGGTGGTTGGATTTTTCAATGCGAGTTGTTGTGGCAGGTTGTGACCATTCGCAATGAGAAACCTTTTGCTCGCATTGAGAAAGCTGCTGCTCGAGTAGAAAATCTACTCGAGCAGCCGAAAGGAAGCTGCACCCTCTTGCGCTGTGCATAGTGACAATCTCAATGATTTTACAGCTTGAGACAAACACCCAGAGTGCAAAATCACCGCGAACGGCATGACCCTAATGCACTCTGATACTCGCAGAACTTCCCGTAGCGCGTGGAGTTTTTTGTCACTTTACAGAGTTGGAACTCGACCTATTACATGTTGCAATGTCTGTTTGAGCAGTACAAGCAGATCAATGACTATGTCATTCAAAGAGGAGGGGATGCAATTGAGAAAACTACGACCATTGATGGGGACAAATAGGGCCTAATCAAATGCTTGACACAGACTCCCTTTTGAGGTTTTCAGTCAGGAAGTTAGCAAGGAGGACAGTACGATGGGCCAAGCTATCTCGTTGTTGCATCTGCTACCTGACTAGCTAAAGAAGGTGTCTGAAAGGTTCGCACTCGCAGGTGTGAATGAAAACACAGTAGGGCATGCCTCGGTTGAGAGCTTAATCGTAAGCTTGACTTGTAATGCAAGGCTGCAAACTTACATCATCTTATCCAAACTGTCCATCTATGTCACACTAAGACCCACGGTACAAAAAAACGGTGCCTACTTTAATTTCTTTTTCTGAGGGGCTGCTTCAAAATACAAGAGGCGGATTGTTGAGCAAGCCGGAGACCTGGAAGAAGAACAGCCGGAACTTAGAGTCCAATTCTGCAGTACTGGGGTGCTGCCTTCCACTTCCAGAGATGGCCGTCTTGTCTCACAACAGCCAGCAACCAGAACACTGGCAAGAACAGCAAACAGAAGGATTGGACCCAACCTCTTCATTGGATTTGTATCAAAGGGCAGGGCTTAAGTTTAGTACAGAGGCAATGGGAAAAGAGGTCAAGCAAGTGGCAGCACCAATGACCATTCAGAGGATATTCCAAGAGTATCTAGATGATCCCTGGATCCAAACCAATTGATGTATTGGTATGACTAGATCTGCCAATTGCAACAGCTCAGCAGGCTGGCAATAAAGAATCTAGCTTGTCCTGTAGCCAGGGTGTCTGCTGAGTGTGTGTTCAGTGCAGCTGGTGCAGTTGTTACAGTGAGAAGGACCGGTCTCTGGCATCAAAATGTGGAGAGATTCACCATGATCAAAATGAACCAACATTTCATACCACACAATTGCACCATTCCTGAAGCAGCACAGGAGAAGGAGGATTGGTCAGAAAAAGTGAGTTAGCTGACCAACTTCTGAGTGAACCACCTGAGTTTCAAACATTATATTTGTGTCAGATTTATACTGCCCTGCCATTTTTAGTCACATATATGGCTGGATTTCAGTTGGACTAGTGTGCAGTAAAGAAGCCTAAAAAATTCCTTCATGACATTGGAGACAATGCCTGCCGCCCTCGCATGCCTATCCTTTTTTTTTCATTACTTACAGGGCTGCACCAGAAGATTGTTGATTTACGAGAATGCCAAGACCAAATTATAATGTGTCAAAGCTACAATTGTGTACCTACTACCTAATCTACCTGTGCTTGGATTACAACTTTTGCAGCAATGGGTGAGTGATTTTGAGTGACTATTGATGATTTAGGCAGTGACCAACAGTGAGGGAGGGTGTTCAATTAATAGTAAACTTGATTTTGATAAATTGCAATGTTTATTAGTGCCTGATGGGTGATCATTTTTCCTGCAGGTAAATGACTTTACAAACTTACTTAGTAAAATTTTACCTGTATGGTCCACTCCTATCCTTCTTTTTTTTCGTCACCTGGAAGGGCTGCTCCTAGCAGATCATTTGATTTACAGGACTGTCAAATTCCAGAGTGTTGCTTGCATCAAAGAGGAGATACAATTGTGTACCTACCACCATGTTTGGATTGGAACAAGTCACTATTGCAATAATGAGTGATATATTATTGAGTGATTGCGGGTGATGATTGTCGATTCATGTGGTGGCAGACAATGAAAGAGGGTGTTCAACTAATATGTAAACCTGATTTTGATAATTTGCAATGTTTGGGGCCTTATGGAAGATGATTGGCCCTTTCACATATAGCGAGATTTACCTGAAGGATCTACTCCTGTTTTTCTGGTTCTTCAGAGAGCAGGCCAATCACTTCAGTTAACAAACACAAGCCTATACAAAATACTCTAATTCTATTTCTCTACTTGTTCTTCAGCAGGAGTGTACTACGTGTCTTACTTGCTCGGAACGGGACTGGGACGGAGTTTCTCAACAGCTAGAAGAAGGAAGTTATCGACTTCAAAGAGAAACCATGACTCTGCGGCCTAGTACTCAGCTATGTGGAATGGAGAGAGGTTCCTTGATTTGGGAAATGCCGCTGAGTGTGTGTGTTGCACTGGTGGCAAAAGGGAAACTTCGAGTCCTCTTGTTTTTGCTCTGCCTTTGAGTCTTCTTCATACACTCCTCATGAAGCTTACCTTCCTTCTGTCCTTCTCCTTCTACAATACAGTTTCTGTTTTACAATACGTAGACCTTCTTGTCTCCTGCACGAACCAAAGGCGAAAGTGCGGTAGGTGAGCATTGATTACCTACCGGAAAGGGGAAGACAGGCACCAAAGAGTGACATACATTCTTGAGGAGAATGCAGATGCGCTACCCAATTTGGCAGTACATCATCATTTTTCTTCTAACAATCATATTTTTATAACTGAGGGGGTTCAATTCACTTCTCCATATTTTTATTTTTTCAAACCTAAAAGATAGAACATCTAGATATCTGATAAGTTGGTTCTCTTCTGGAGCAGAAGGGTTTTTTTCAAATGCATTTGTTCCTACTCCCACTCACCTGAATACCAGGTACTGCAGGAACGAAAAATGTCCCGTCACTCACCCTTTGCTTTGACCCTTCATGCCCCACTAGAAAAAGACAGGAGCGGACAACGTACCAGGGAGAAGGCAGGAAGAAAAGAAAACAAGGGCAGGAGTGGATAATCACTGGGATGTTCTCCTCTGGAATTCTCATGGACACTAGGCATGCCACAAAGTCTTCAGAACAAGAAAGAAATGAAACAAGAACAATTGAGTAAGTAACAAAAGGACTGAGTTGGATAACAAATCATAAATCACCATAACAGGGAACAAAGTAATAAGCATATCACTGGCTCACCCCCTCTCTTTTCTGTGCTGGGACTCTAAGGAAAATCCAATGGTTCTTGTTCACCAATGACATATCCAGGCGGAGAGAGAGAGAACACCCAGTTCGATCTTAGAAAGGAAAGCACTCCAAAAATGTCAGGGGGGGGTATTAAAAATGCGGGGAAAAAGCCAGTGAAGAAAAAAACCCGCACCCCAAACACCAGAGGAAGAAAGGAATGATCCAAGGGCTAATCTTGAGGAGGTAATAGGGAATAATATACCAGTGCACTGGGAATAACAAAAAAAAAGTAAAGTTATTGGGCAATCAAAAAACCCGATTGAGTGCTGCAAGGTCCGGATCCTGAGAAGGAGGGAACAGA
The DNA here is from genome assembly GCF_964204655.1 of Triturus cristatus. Lineage (NCBI taxonomy): Eukaryota > Metazoa > Chordata > Amphibia > Caudata > Salamandridae > Triturus > Triturus cristatus. The sequence continues at coordinate 723,310,151 of NC_140595.1, forward strand.
CTCCAAAACACCAGCTGAAACGAACTCCAAAAAAACGGCAGTCTGTGAGGCTGGTAAGGAAATCCGATCCAATAATCCGGGCAAGACAAACACCAAACAATTAGGCTTCGGCAGAACGCCAACAGCAAGAATCCTTCCGGGGCATGAACGGGAGGTGAACCCAAGCAACAAGGAGCAGGGAGGCGGCTCTAAAATACTCGTTGTCGCCACACATGGAACCTACTGCGACTTCGCCAAACCACAATCCCAGAAGAAGGTGCAACACGCGAGAAAGGGGGAGAAAGGAAACACCCAGATTAGAGCAGTGGAAGAAAAATAAGCGGCGCGCAACTTCCCAAACAAGAAAGAAAGCACATCAAAACACCTAAGGTACAGGAAGTAAATCACACTGTAACAGCATTTAACTGTGCTGTATCATACATATTCCTTCATTTCCTTCCACAACAGTTTGATGATGATAATGTGCTACTCATCACCCTCATGAATATTGTTCTTGTGTTATGATTGTCATTTTCACACCTTTCCCTAAATCCCCTTTCCCATCCATTTATCAAAGCTCTAACCCTCTTCCCCAGACGGAGTGATTTTTGTGTAGGTGTGTCTTAATATACACCAAATAGATCACAAGCTGCGGTTAAATGTGACACCAACTCAACTCTGAATCTTCTATTAGCTGCGCAATAGCCCACACCAGCCCCAGTTACCCAACCACTAAGAACGTTATTCCTCAATGCTAAAATCATCTTACTGGCCTTTGAAATACGTAAATAAAACCTTGTCGAGTACAGATTATAGACTTTGAGAACACCTTCACTGACTTGAGGATTTCACAAATTTGTTTTTCAAATTCCATGCTTACCATCGCTCAGAATAATTTACTATTGGTATTTTTTGTGATAATTTGTGGTATCCTTTTCTTTGATGTGTCATGGTGGTTGTAGTCTATCGTCAGTCTTTCAAAAGCTACAATATATATGAATATGTATAACCTACTAACTTTTTGTGTTTCTTTTAATTTAGTTGCTTGTGAGCCTTTTGATTGATCCTGCATTTGGAGATCACCAAGCTGGTAGTGGGACCTTGCTAGGATGCCTTCCTTGTTAGCGTACTACCATAAAGAAGGCTTCTTGGGAAACCCTCCAATAAGGTGTTGGAAGATTGACAGAGGGAGCAGCAGCCAGTCATCACTTCATCTATTCAGACAAGAGAACTATGGGGTGAAGTGAACTACTGTCCTCAGCACTTAACTATCTTGTACTGCAGATGAGATAAATTCATTATTTCTGGAGGCAATACAGTTATTGGCAGCATACTGTCTAACTGGAATACAGTTTAAGAAATAGTAAACAAAGGCCGAGCGAAAAGGCATCAGTGCAAAGTTGAAGTAAAACACACAAAAAACTTCAGACATAATGTGGATTATAAAAGATTTCCTCTTTACCAACATTTATATAATAAATGCAGCCCTCATCACCCACAAAAGGCCCACTCCTCTTCCATTCTTACCGGCCCCTAACAAATTTCCAAAATAAATATTTATAATCTTGTCCACCCTCTCCACCCACAACACCTCCTCCCACCAAAACATTTTTTTAAAAAAAGAACTAGAACAGGACATTCTCTAAGAGGGTCTCCATATGTTGGGTGTGGGCCTCAAGGCATGCCATTCAATGGCCCAAGTGCACCTGCTCGTGGAGCACATGGAGATGTTGGAGCCAATCTGAAAGGTGGGTGGTACAGGGAGGGCCACGGGCAGCTCCAAGCTGCCGGCAACGCTGGTGTGGCATGGAGGCACAGGCGGTTGGCCGGAAGAACTGAGCCCAGGAGCAGGGGCATGTGCCGGGGCCTCCTCATCCATGAGCTGCTTGTAGTGCTCCCTGGTGGCATTCAGTCTCTGCCACCAGAGCCAGACCACAATCTCCTGCCGGGCCAATGGTGGTGGTGGACCAACAGGAGCAGCTATATCAAGAAAAAAAAAGGAAAACAGATAAATTGTAAAGAATTCTCTGTGTAAACACTTGTTTTTATAAATTATATAGTGACACAGTATAAGTAAATTTTTACTGGTCCCCTAGGGCCAGTGGAATTTTTGATGTGATTAGGAAAGTGAGTCACAAGGACATGATTTTTCACAACATATGCCTCACATAAAAGCAATGACTGGCTGAAAGGAGGCAACACAAGATTAAAAAAGAGTAAAAGAGTGAGGTTTTTTTCTTATTATGGATTTCCTAAACAAAGTAACCTGCACAGATACTTTCTATGGAAAAAAGAAAAATCACTCTGTTTAATGAGTAAGGCATCAACCACTATGAAGTACTAGTATTCCATTCTTTTTGTGCTTAATGACTGGAAGTGTGTTAGTTAGCTCATCGGGTACAAATTTGAAACTCTCCGCAGTCTGCACCTGGGGCAGCTGCAATGGGCAAATAATTATCTTTGATTTCAATGGCCCTGCTCTTCTCCAAATGCCTTTCAATTCTATCCTGAATCCAAAGAGGCAGATTATTATTAATTTGTCACACACTTCATGTATAGCATGCGGATAATAGATATCCTGTCTGCCTTGAGTAGATGGTGGGTAAAACGATTGAGTGCAGTACAGGGAAAGAAACGGATATATAGATTATATTAGGCACGTTTGTCACAGAGTAACCCATCCGCAAAACACAAAATCACAGATGCTTAATCCCACTTCACTTCCTGGCTTCACCCTAAAACACAAATCATTTAAATGAAATACATTCGCTTGGCAGTAAGGGAAGGAAACTTGACTTAGGTACTGATTTAGACTAGAGTTTGGCAGGGAGGTTACTCCTTCACAAACATTACAGATATCCCATCCACCGTATTCTGATTTGTAATATGGCGAACGGGATATACGTTAAATTTGTGACGGAGTAACTTCCTCCACCAAACTCTGAAAATCAGGCCCTTAGTCTGTTGCATCAGGGTAATGTACAGGCAAAAGGCTGGTACGGTATGGTAGAGATTTTGCAATAGAATAGTGTGGAGGGAGGTTTGTTCACTGATGATGTAGCTTAGGCTCAGTCAGTCACTCAAGGTGAAACTGAAAGTTGATCAATGTCAAATTAGAACAGGAGTAAATCCCTAATGAAAGCCATATGAACCACATGTCCCATAACATGTGGTGCATGCCATAAAGGTTTTTTTCAAATGTTTTTGGTAGATTGGGACAGAAGAACTTAGGAACAAATAAAGGAGTGCAGTACTAGGATAAGAGTGACTGAGTGGGCACTGGGAGGGAAGAGAAAGACACCTCGGGGCAGATTTACAAGCCCTTTGCGCCACTTTTGCGTAATTTTTAACATGGGAAAAATGACGCAAAACTGGCGCAAGGGTCTTGTAAATCTGCCCCCTTGTTTTTGTTTCGGTTTGTAATACATTCAAAGCTTTGTGAATGCTATACTAATAGAAGCAGACGCACATTGCACAGCCAACACTGCAGTGCTGGATTGAACCATACTGCAGTTCGGTGGAATCATGGCCCATGGGTCGTGACTCCCAAAGTGCCATGGCCAGGGAGGTCATGGATGAATGATGATGGGTGGGATCTGCCTCACTTAACAAATACAGTGGGTCTACAAGTAATTGTCAATAACCAAGCAATGTGACTTGCCATCACTCATCGCTGTAGCGCAGAGACTCCCACTTCAGCTGGCACTGTCACTGGTGGTTGTCTGTGCGGCTAGAAAAAACATTACACATCATCCACAAGAACACACTCAGGGTCACGACCAGCACCGACGACACCCTCAGCACCGCCGAACACCTGCACTTCCAGATCCACACTGATCCCATCACCACCCTCAGAGGAACTCCCATCTACAGAGCCCCCGGACCTCGGCCTCAGTTCAGAGACTCCATCGCCGACTTCATCCGCACGCACGCCCTTGCCTCCACAGACTACATCCTCCTCGGAGACCTGAACTTCCACCTCGAGAACAACAACAACACCAACTCCACCACCCTGATTGACAACCTCGCCAACCTCGGTCTCAGACAGCTCGTCACAGCTCCCACCCACTCTGCCGGCCACACGCTTGAACTCATCTTCTCCCCAAGTTTCCACATCACCTTCAGCCGCACCACCGAACTCCATTGGACCGACCATCGCTGCATCCACTTCACCTTCCGGAAACCCACAACGCACCACCACACTCAACAGCTCCCCCGCCGCAGCTGGAGCAAAATCCCCGAAGACCAGCTAAACACCACCTTCCTCCAAAGCCCACCCGCCGAACCCACCGATGCCGACACCGCCGCCCGCAACCTCAGGCGCTGGATCGACGACTGCGCCAACACTCTCGCCCCGATCAGGAAACCCTCCAACAGACGCACTAACAAGAAAGCCAGCTAGTTCACCGCGGATCTCCAGGCCTCCAAGCAAACCTGCCACAAACTAGAGAAGAGATGGCACCGCGAACAGACACCGGACAGCTATGCAGCCCATAAGAACGCTATCCGCAGACACCATCGCCCCATCAGATCCGCCAAAAGGGCATCCTTCAAGGACTGCCTCGACAACAACGCACAACAGCAAAGAGCTCTTCAACACCGTGAAGGGACTCTCCAACACCAACGACAACCCACCATCGCAAGACCTGTGCGACTCCCTTGCCACCTTCTTCCATCACAAGATCGCAGTCATCCACGACAGCTTCAACAACCTGACCACCTCGACAGCCACCAACACCTCAGATCCCCATGGCCACCACCCACATCAACCCCCTGCTCACCTGGACCAATATAAACAGCGACAACACCATCAAAATCATGAACACCATCCACTCCGGCTCTCCGGCAGACCCATGCCCGCACCACATCTTCAACAAAGCTAGCGCCACCATCGCACCCCATCTCCGCAAGGCCATCAATATCTCCTTTGAGACCGCAAACTTCCCGGAGAGCTGGAAGCACGCCGAGATCAACGCCTTACCCAAGAAACCCAAGGCGGATCTGAAGGACCTCAAGAACTTCCGGCCCATCTCCCTGCTCCCGTTCCCGGCGAAGGTCATCGAGAAAACCGTCAACAGACAGCCGACCCACTACTTCGAGGAAAACAACATCCTGGACCCGTCCCAGTCCGGGTTCCGCAGCAACCACAGTACCGAAACAGCCCTCATCGCCGCCACCGATGACATCAGGGCCCTGCTGGACAACGGCGAAACCACGGCCCTCATCCTCCAGCCACCTTCGGCACTGTCTGCCACCACACCCTTCACACACGCCTCCCCAACGCAGGGACCCGAGACAAGGCTCTAGAATGGACCACCTCCTTCCTCTCTGGCAGTACCCAGAGCGCCCGCCTCCTCCCTTTCCATTCCAAAGCATCCGAGATCATCTGCGGCATACCCCAAGGATCATACCTCAGCCCAACATTGTTCAACATCTACATGGCACCGCTAACCCACGTCGCCCGACTGCACGACCTCAACATCATCTCTTACGCTTGTGACACCCAGCTGATCCTCTCCCTCACCAAGGACCCCCTCACCACCAAAACCAACCACCACGAAGGAATGAAAGCCGTCACCGAATGGATGAAGAACAGCCGTCTGAAGCTGAACTCGAACAAAACAGAGGTCCTCATCCTCAGCCCCACCCCCTCAGCCTGGGACGACTCCTGGTGGCCGCCCGCACTGGGAGCAGCACCAACACCCACCGACCATGCACGCAACCTGGGGTTTATCCCCGACTCAACACTCTCCATGACCAAGCAAGTCAACGCTGTCTCATCATCCTGCTTCAACACCCCCTGCATGCTCTGCAAGATCTACAGGTGGATCCCCACCGAAACAAGAAGAACGGTCACCCAGGCCCTCGTCAGCAGCAGGCTGGACTACAGAAACGCCCTCTACGCAGGAGCCTCGGCCAAACTCCTGAAACGACTACAACGCATACAGAACGCCTCTGCACGCCTGATCCTCGACATCCCCCGCCACGTCACACCCCACCTGAGAGACCTACACTGGCCTCCCGTCAACAAGAGGATCACCTTCAAGCTCCTCACCCACGCACACAAGGCACTTCACAACACCGGACCAGCATACCTCAACAGACAAATCACCTTCTACACCCGGAACCGCCAGCTCCGCTCCACCGACCTCACCCTCGCCACGGTCCCCCGCATCCGAAGAACAACCACCAGCGGCAGATCGTTCTCCCACCTCGCCGCCAAGACCTGGAACACCCTCCCCATCATCCTACGACAGACCCAGGACCTACTAACCTTCATGAGGCTACTCAAGACCTGGCGATTCGAGCAGTAGCCGCACCCCTCACCCCCAGCGCCTTGAGACCCTCACGGGTGAGGAGCATGCTTTACAAATTTCTTGATTGATTGATTGATTGATCTTAGATGCCAGATACACCTCCCCCTTTTTATTTTTTCTAAACAAACTACAACAGCAACACATGACTACAGTTCGGTTCGCAGTATCTCCGCTTCCATCTAAAATATCACTTTGGGCATTTTGCTGGTTGACAATACTAGAAAATCCAATAGTCAAGCCAACTGTAATGGAGGAGCAGAGATATGATGACTGTGAGTCATTGAAAGCGCAATGAAGGGGTAAAATAAATTGATCAATAAAGGACATATGGTTTTGGTTGTCAAATGCAATGAGGCCATCCTCATACTACTCTCCTGCCATGCTGCACTGTCATCGAAACTCCTGGGATTCTGAATAATAATACATACAACACAGCATTGTGGGCGGGGGTCACCATAACCATGGCCACTCTCTAGCCATTTGAGCATGAGTGATAAAATAGAAAGCCTTCTCAACAAACAATCGGAGAAGAGCTTGCTTGGGTCTGAAAACTTTGCAGTCTTCACAGTAGACTACCTAATCTAGTGTCTTAGTCTTACAGTACCAGTCCACAGAGTATAAAGTTAGGGGAGAGGAACAACATAACCAAGCAGAATAAAGCTTAAGCTACAGATTAGGACAGACACAGGAAGAAGTCAGCTACAGAAATAAGAAATACAGAAAAAAAATAATGCAGGGAGGGACAAGTAACAAGGATATACATTAAATTGAATGATGAGCATTTTAAAAAAAGTCGCAGTGTGACAGAAAGAAGGAAAAATGTATTCAATAGGATGAGGTAAAAGTTAGAGAAATAAATAAAATTAATGAGAACTTATCAGGGCCAGCCGAGCTGTCCGCAGCAGCCAGGGTGCTTGTGGTGGTGTTGAAACTTTCACCCTCCAATGCCCTCTTCCTCCCTTTAGGTGCTGAAGAAATAACGATGATAACAAAAATAGATTAGTGATACAGTTAATCTCCTCGAAAATATTTTGACAGGCAAAGGCAAACGCAGTAACATATTGACATTAGACTTTTCTAAAATAGAATGCCTATATTATTCAACACTGACCTATTCCTAATTTCCAAAACCTTACCTAAGCCCTTTTCAAAATTTCCTAAACTGCATTTGGAAATATTTGATCTTTACCTCACAAATCGAACCGTCTTTGATGGGCCAACTCAGTTAGTTCCCTTTTTAATGCAGAGATGCATATTTTGTATACTATATCTCCGGAAGAGTGCTTTGGACTGTACAAGCTACATTAAAAGAAAGACGCAGACAAAGCTAACTCACTGATAATATTTTACTTCTATTACCACTGTCTTAGTGACAGGAAGACAGAGAAGTAAGCATAACTTCTTGCATATTTAGCCCATGCGAGCGCCTACAACAACGAGCAGAACTAAGTAGCACCGAGAGCACCTGGCTTGCTCAAATTGGATCAAATAATATTCATAAATTTACATGAACTTTATTTCCCTTTGAGAGTTTCGAGCATGCGATTTGGAAAAAAAAAATTGATAGGATACAACAAATAAGTAATAATTAATTACTAGTACTCAACCTGGACGTCCAACAGGTCGAGCAGGTCCCTCTCCCGGTCCCGTATGTCAGCCCAGCAGTGCATCACCTGCTGCTGGGTGCTCCGAACCCGAGTGCGTTGGCAAACGCAACAGCGCACCCTCCCCCACAGCAGCCGACACTCCAGCAGGCCGTACCCACTCCTGGGCCCACTACCAGCATGGAGGGGAGGTTGCACTGCACCAAAAAAAGTGTGCAGCCTCCTCTTCCTTCTTGCTAAAAATGGGACGAGGCTCTGCTCCTTGGTGGCGCTGGCACCCACAGGGTGTGCAGTTCGCTGCACCCCCAGCACTGGTGCGGCCTCTCCAGGGCCGGCGCTAGCGCTGCTGGCAGCCCCCCAATGACCACCACTGCCACGGATTCCCTCACTAGCACCCTTTAACAGTGCCTCTCAAGTTTCCATCACCACTGTCTCTCAGATTCATTTAGTTTTATATCGCCACTCACACCAGTGTAAGGTGTCAGAGCACTATACACCACACACACATTGCAATCATATGTGTGTAAGTCAGTGTATAGGAAATGTTACATCAGACAGTACTACAAAGTGTAATGTAGGAGTGACATGTCATCGATACTGGTAGGCAATATAGTTTAAGTTCTTATTCAGGAAAAGCACAAATTCAGAATTTAAAACTTAACATCATTGTTAGGGGTTCTCTTTCATAATAAGAATTGTTTTCTACCCAATTGAAAGCTTTTCACAAGATTAGAATAATGAAAGACAGGGCAAAAAAACATATAGGTCTAACATACACCTTGCAGTTTGCATGCAGCTCTAGGATGACATTTAATAGCTCAATGTTCTATATTATGATTTTGACTTCTAAACGACAAATAACAAAAGTAGCTCTCTTACAGAAGCAGTAACCCACTGACCTATTAATTTATGTGCACTTCCTTATCCGCATGGTACACGTTCTTAGCAGCAGGCATTTTAACCCTCTGTGCTACCTTAGGATGAGTCAAAACTTCCACTAGACAAACCTCCGGTCCCTTTCCAGGAAGACGATTAATCACTGGACTTCTCTTGACATTTTAATTGATGTCTGAAAGTTGCTGGAGGCCAGGAACGAGGCAGCAAATGCTTTTAAAATGATAAAACCCATTTAAAAAAATGACGCCCCCACCCCATGTCCACGCCCGGTGCGGTTTCACCGATCACACCGCCCTGGAGCCGGCCCTGCGCCTCTCTCTACCACACTCTGGCATGGCGCTGGGTAAATAAAAAGAAAGACAAGAGGAAGGGAAGTAATAGAGAGGGAAAAATTAGGAAGTTTGCGGATGTTAGGGGAAAAGTAATAAAAGGTCAAAAAGTCACAGAAATGTTTTTTTTTAAAAGAGGCAAAACCGTAAAATACACCAACACAAATACACACACTAAGGAAACAAATGTAAAACAGGGGAGGATAAGTTAAATAAAGTTAGGATGGCAAAGATATGGGGCAGATTTACAAGGACTGCCGCATCCCTGCAATTCAGCAGGGATGCACCAGGCAAGATGCGTCACGCCAGTTTACCCTTGCGCCACCACAGATGCGCTGCATTTATAATGCGGCGCATCCTGACGCAATGATAAACAGATGTGTACTGCATCTGATGGCGTAAGGGCGGCACATTGCTGGAGTCGTGTCGCAAGAGCGACACAACTCCAGCAATGCTCAGGGGCTGTCCATATCTAATTTGCTGCATCACGCCTTACGCCTGCTTCAAGCAGGCGCAGGGTTTTGACGCAGCGGCATCGGAAAAGTGACTCAGTGAAATCTTGTAGATTTCACTGCGTCACTTTTCTGAGGCTTTTTCCGACGGAATGCCCACCCTGCATATATTAAACCTGATGCAGGTTTAATGTGGCGCAGGGCTTTACAACGTGACGCATCGCCCTAGATGCGTCACGTTGTAAATAAGGCGCAACATGGCACATGGTTTACGCCGCCGCTGCATCACAGAAGTGACGCAACGGCGGCGTAAATGTGTCGCAAGGGGATTGTAAATCTGCCCCGTAGTTAGGATTGAGAAGTAGGCCCAGCACCATGCTCAGAATGAGAAAAACAAAACGCTGTGTGGGTGACCACATGGTGCTGTGCCACCAGGACACCAGAATTTACGATATTGCGCATAACTAATGACGCAGACATAAAACAGAGGATTTGAGGGATGGGCTACCTTTTTAGGCCTTTAAGGTAGGAGGGGCCTTGAGGGAATCCAGAGATGTTTGCAGTATTGAGAAAGTTTTTGGCCCTTTTTTTTTACTAAGCCAGTAGGTTGCTGTAGTGTTGCGATTCGCCTACTGTATGTAAGAACTGGGAAAATGTGTGTAAAGGAGGTAATGCATTAGTCCAAAAAACAACAAGAGCCCTCCTACCATGCGTTTCCTTCATTAGGGGAGCAGGATGGTTAGATACTAAGGAGCTTATTTACAAGCCCATTGATCCACCGGTGGGTCACTTTTATTGATGCACCGGCGGCACAATGGGCTTGCCCTTATTTACAAGGCCATGTAAAGACCCCCTGCATGTGTTTTCATGGCCTTGTAGATATGTTTCCCTTTCACACATTACTTTGCTTGAAAGGGGGGGTTCCATGGGTGTTGCTGTGGGTGTTCCCACACAACATCCATGGAACTTGCCGCATTCCCTGATTTACAACATTTTGCAAACCTTGGGACGTATCAGAATCCTCCCCACGGGAGGTGTAAGGAGGCGCAACAAGGAGAAATACTTTTATTTCTCCACATTTGTTCCTCTTTCTATTTGTGCTGCGTAGTGCAGCACACATACAAAGAGGAAAATGCCTTTAATTATTGTTTTTGTGCAAGAAGTTGTCCCTTCCAGCACAAAAACAATCATCCCAGCAACGCCGGCACCTTTGCTCCATGGTGCAAGGGGGCCTACATTGGCACATGGTAGCCCATTGTGTGCCGGCGCGGGAGAAAAGGACAGTAATGCACTGTCTCTTGTAGATACGGTGCATTCCTGCCTTTATTTTGACACATGGCAGTGCAGCAGGAAGGCTTGCTGCACTGCCGTGCATCAAAATATCGTAAATGAGGCCCCTGATTCCACATAAAATGTTGCAAGTCAGAAAAATATCTAGATATAAGTGCATAAATGATTGTTTGCATATTTTTGACAATTTGGTTGTCCGATTCCAGGCAGCTTGAGCTGTCGGCTGTTTCAGTGTGCCCCTGTTTCTGAATGCTTTACATATATTTCAATATTTGCCAGCATCATAAGGGCTTGAAGAAGCTGAAAATTGAAAATAACAGTTTTTTTAGGTCGAGCATCAGCGCGCATGTGCTGTCTGCAAGACCTGTTGTAATCACTATTTTGACTGTAATCCTGCCTCCTGCATACCATAGGATGATTCCAGTATCCCTCTTCTTTGCAGCCTTCTAATTGGTTGCCAACCCATACATCACTTCCGTTTTGTTGCTTGGAGCACCTCTCAACTACAGATTGATTTCTGTTCATTAGTGGCCATCAGCTTTTATCAGGTATTATTTCTTGTATCCCCTCTCGCATTCCCCTTGCCCTGCATTTTTCATTTTAAAGAATTCATATGTCTCTAAGCAAGCATTTCTTGCTGCCAAGCATTTCTTTCTGGGCTCCACTTTACATTATTTGTTTTTATGTGAAGCCAACGAGTTGCAGCGCGGCACAGTGGACTTTCAATTGTCTTGTGGCGTCTGTTTTACAAGCTCTGCTCTCTTTCTTTTCACTACGAAGCTGTTTCAAAAACAACCTTGTCTTCCTTTTGGCACACGAGGAACACAAAGACTTTGGTCCTCAGACTTCAGGTGCCACTGTGCCTTACTCCCAACACAGTTGTCTGCATTCCTGCCACCCCATTTCTGGATCGAAGAGGAAGCTCAAGCTGCCGTGTTCACTTAAATTACCCTAATACCCTTAAAGGGAGCGCACACATGTTTGTTCCGTAATGCTCTAATGTTAATCAAAGCAGCAAGTAGTATCCTGGGACAAAGCGGGGCTCAACAAAAGTTCTTCTCTGCCCACTAGCACTGCTAGCTAGGATATTGTAGTGTTTGAGCCTCAGGCCCACATGCATACAAAAGAGGGACCCAGACACTGGGGTAATGGTTAGGTAATTGGCCCAGAGCACGTGCGCTCGGCCCCTTTTATTGCCAGGGTCACCTGACTCGTGACGCCTGTGGTGGGTGGGTGTTCAGTGTGTGTTACAACATGCTGAACACTAGAATGCTGACCGGTCCGTCACTACAGATATAACTGAAGAATTGCTAATTTTTTTTTTAGAAGGTAGTGTACGTACTTTTAGAGTTGGGCAGATTTTATTTAGTTTATTTATTTTAATTTTGAGATCGCGCTCCTTTTAAATACATGCTCACTTTCATGTTTTACCATTACAGCGGACAAAAAACACCAGAAGGTAGCATGTGTATGCGTGTGTAAACTAACTTTGTTTCAGGATATTTCTTTTCTTTTTGTACTTTGGCCATCGCCATTACTTGTTAAAATGAGCCATCTCTGCCAGTCACATAAAAGTACGAAACTAGCCCCATCCGGTTTCATGAGCCTTGTTGTTCATTCAAACCACACCTCATTGGCCACTCTTTCAACAATGACAGCCCACAAATATTTGGGGCGTTTAGCGGGAATTTGCCACCTTCCTCACAGAGAAATACTGCAAATGCGTTGATGCTTTGAAAATCTGACTGAAGAGCCAGTAATTTGGAACTGTGACTTCTAAAATATCCAGTATATTATTGTTTGTTACCTTGACATTTATATGTCTGACTTAATAAAAATGCAGCAATAGTTTAGAATATTCTAATCAGCCTTAAAGTGATTTTTCCCTTCTGTTTGATATTTCAGTCATTAACTACAAGCAGGCAATACTGACTATATCCGATTGCCCTATTTCTTTTGCTGGCCTTGACTAAACATTATTGGCTACGTCGATAACTACACCTCTGCCCAAAGGCTAGAAGGTGGTGTCTCTAGACGCTTGGCAACAAATTCTCTTTATTTTATTCAAAGCAAGGGCTTACTATCTCGCTATTTGGAAACCGTAAATAAAAAAAAACTGGCTTGTCTCCTTTACAGGTAATGTCTGAAGTAAGAAATGGAGGATTCAGCCTTGTTTTAGACGTCTCGGAAGAGGCGGAAGAGTGGGCAATAATGATGCTTGTCCGGGAGGTTTCCTGTGGGGTGAGTCCAGCTCTGGCTCACAAGCTCGCTTGGCAATCTGTGGATTTTTCAGTAGCTTGTGAATCATACATGGGAAATGGATGTTTACTTGTGTTTGCTCTTTGTATCCTTTTCATTGTGAAGGTAACATGAATTGTTTTCAGTATCTTCAGCTGCTTCCCATTTGCCCCCCCCTTCTGTCCCCTCCCCTCGTTACAGAGAAATATGACCCTTTACATTCTTGAAATTATACTTGATCAGAAATCAATAAGAACTTAATTTCATTTGCTGACCATGCAATTCACACCGCAGAATTCCACATCATGCCACAGAATTCAATGGCACACCACATAATTAAACTCCACTACACACCATTCCACAACACAAAATACCATTCCACATAATTACACTTCATAACACAATTCCACTCCACGTAATTCCAGTACACTCAATACCACATAATTGCTATCCACATATTTACACTGCACGCCATGCCACACAATTCCACTACACTAATCCACTCCACACGACACAATTCCACATCTACCAATTCCAATTCAACCCACATAATTCAACTGCACACGACATATATACACTACATAACAGTGGGTAAAATACATTGTCATTTACAACCCCAATAGCTCTAACTCGAGCAAATACTAGACCCATTGCATTTCCAATGCTTGTCTTAACAGGTGTGAACTTGGATATAAACAGCAGCGAACTAGCAACTTTTAAAAACATGGACAATGTTCTGACACTGACCAAATGGCCAAATGTGAAGTTGTCCCCACTAAATTCACAAAAAGGCAAGGGGGTGGCACTTCACGAACCCCTGGTGACATTATAGCGTTGACCTGCGTCCCATATGTATCTGCTCATCCGCCTCGTTCCATTTGCTGCTGGGTGTCCGGGAAAAGAAAACGAAAGGAGACTCCAGCAAATAACCTGGACTCTGAGCCTGGTCACTGAGTCCAGGGAAGGACGGGCGTTGGCACCAATGCAGGGTAGAGACAGCATTCACCCCCCTACCCACCTACCCCCGCTGCTCTCATTTGGCCCACGTGCAATTTATTGCCGATTGATCAACACACACTAAGGTCAAAGCAAGAAACAGAGCAGGTTATTATCTACTGTGTGTGTTTGCAACAATATTTGACAACTTAAGGAAAGGACGGTAAAGTGAGGAGGAGAGCTGGGCTGGTGAAGGTGAGTGGGCTCTGTGCCATGGGCAGCTCTCTGGCATCTCTCCTGTTCACTTTATTTGCCTAACACTCTAAGCTGGGCCCTGTGTTTCTGTGGGTGCCATTAAAGGGGGACCGGAATCTCGGCAGCACAAGTACGAATTTGCTAAAGAGGTGGTCTTGGGTGGACGAGGGGGCCGAGTGGTTACGAACAGCAAGAGATTGGAGAAAAATCGGCACCGACGAGGGTGGGATTCGAACCCACGCGTGCAGAGCACAATGGATTAGCAGTCCATCGCCTTAACCACTCGGCCACCTCGTCTGGATATCACACACCGTATGGCACACGTTCTCACCCGTGCTGTCCAGCTGTTGTAAATGTCGCTGAGATAGAGAGAACTCGCATTTTGCTAATTCTCGTGTTGTTTAAATTGTATGACAAAGGAGCACACTTTTTAACTGTTCAAATGGGGTTCATTAAATAGAGATTTATATTCTCTCTGCAGCGCTTAAAATGGAGAACGCCGGGGAAGCTGCTACAGGACAAGGACATTCTGGAGCCCCGGGTAGCACAGAGTTTGGCTTAAGTGCCCCCTTTGATTACAGCAAAGTCAGCATTGAAGCCATTTACTGGGACCTGGCACCATCATGTAAAGGCGCCATGAAGGAGCTCACGTGGCGCTGAGTGCAGCTTCTCTATGTGCTGCAAGAAGCAGTGGGGGTGCGACACGTGCGTGTGCTTGCCTGTTTCAGGGTCTCAGGGGGGCATTTCAATGACAGCGGCAGTGCTTAGTTTGTGAAAAAGATAAGTTCCAGGGCCCTTGTCAGGAGGCCACTGCAGCTTCCACCTCCCCATGACCCCTGGCAGCGCAGCCAATGGCAATAGCAACACAACTCTAAACAATCACAACTATGAACCATCATGAGTGTGAGAAATCAGACTATTCCAGACCCCCAGAATGGCGTGGCGACAGGTATTAGTCATTTGTAAGGTATCTTGAATTGACAAACTGCTGTTCTGCTCTTCTCCAAATTAAAAAGCAGCGCCACCATGCAGCAGACTATCATAAGCACCGGTGTTGACCCTTAAGTGCCAGTGAGAGCACCCGAAACCACCGGCTCAAATTAAGCACTGGATAGTAGTGAACTGGGTACTGTCAGAATCCTGGAATACCTCTGAAAGAGGCCTGCACAAGAAAGGGCACCAAGGCGATTCCGCAAAAATGAAAGGGCCATTGAACCCATACCCCAGTGACATAGAATGCTGGTCATAGTCCCATCCTTAACTACTTAACAGCCTTCTGTTTGCTGCTGGGGGCTAGGAAAGTTAAGGAATGGACAGTACCGAGGGTAAACTGGGATCTGAGCCTGGTCTGCTTCCGGTTCCTGTCCTCGACTTCATGACCCTTGAGACCAGGGAAGCAAGGGCCATGCCAGGAGTATCACCTGCAAGTCAGAGACACCATCTGCCACCTCTGGCTTCTCCTAATTGACACTCATGGGCCCGAGTGCTATTTATGGCCTATTCATTAATTCATCAACAAAGGATAAAGCAACAAACCGGAGTAAGTCCCATCTGGTGAACTTCAAAAGAGACAGCACGAGAATACCATTCCCAAGTCACAAAAAGCAAGCAAGTCTTATCATCCTCATGGGGAGCCAGACTTCAGACCCCACAAGGGCACTGAAGACTCTACTGGACATTAGAGAGGAACATCTCAATTTCTGAGACCTGTGCTACCCATGCACATTCATCCTACTTTACTGTTCAGCTACCCTTCTGGTGAAGTTGGGTCAATGTGTACTAACTGAGAGACTGGCCACATTGTCCGGCATTCGCGAAAGAGAATTGTCATGATTCACATTCTTCTTGGAAATTTATACTCAAACCAAATTAGAGCCATTCCTTTGGCATCAAATGTGGTGTACTTCGGGGTCCTGTGTGTCATTAATGATATCAGGTCTTACATGATCGTCTTCGCTGATATCCTAGACTCCTAGACAATACAATTTCAAATGTATGTGGAAGGTACACAGTACCGTATAAGCTTGATGATAAGGCTGGCAATGGGACGGTAAAATAAAACGTTATGATAGTATAAGCACTGGCTGTGTCATGGTATTTTTTAGGTCTCGCCTATCGATGCAGCGCAGCTGCTCGATAGAAAGATCTATTGTCGTCGACTTGAGTTTGGAAGGGGGACAGAAGATGTGCACTTTCCCAGACAGCCGATGTGCACTCTCACAACATCTGTTTGAGCTTTAACCCACACAGCCAATGTGCACGCGTACGGCTTGCAGCCTTAGCACAATGTGCGCTTTCGCTTTCCCTCTTGCTCGCTCCCTCCCTCCCTGTCTCCATCGAGATGTGCGTGTGTGGACAGCATATCTGCACACATACGCTTTCGCTCTTCCTCGCTCCCTCCCTACCTCCATCAGGCCCCCCACCAGCATACACACACCGACGGCAGATCAGGCGGTTCGACGCTTCTGGCTTCCGACCTCTTCTTGCTTTGGCTGCTGGATGCAGGTGTAAAGTTTTTGGGTTGTGGATACGCCGTGCCGCCAGAGGAACCCGTGGAATTGTTGGGATCTTTGTACGCTTGTGTTTTGGGGCCACCTGGACCATGCCAGGCAGGAGAATGTCCTGTTCCCTCTGGAGGTATCTCTTTGGGATCGTGCTGGTGCTTTCCAGGGTGGCCCTGCCCTTGGCTAGGAACCTGGAAGTGGTGTCTTGGAGCTCTCGCACCCAGAAGTAAGTTTTCACGTTGTCACAAACCCCAGGGTCCGCTGCGCTAGCACAGCCCCGTCCATAATAATATATCTGCTACTACAGTTATCATGGGTTCTGGGATCTGTCCGTGCACCCCCCTCTTCAGCGCACCTGACCTGAGTTGGAAAGCGCCTACTTCACTGCTTAATGGAAGCGCCTACTGGTGGAGTGCAAAGTAATTGGGCAATACCGTGTTTGGAACGGGTAGGACACCATATCCATATCCAGGGGTGGAGGCAGCCTTTTGGGGACGGAGGGGGGGGTTCTGAACCCGGGATCTGGGACTCAGGAACTACACTTATAGGCGTGAGAAACGTGGCATCTTTCACACACTAGCCTAGCGCGCACTGTGTTCATGGGAGTCGAAGGTGGAGGGGTGGCCTTCGGGGTTCAAGACATGGAGATAGGTCACTTTATACTGCGCTTTATAAGCCACGCTATTTGGCTCTATTACTGCCAAGTACCTTAAGACAGGCTCATGTGCTTTTCGTCCACTGTTTGCCACACTCCGTACTGCTGTCTCTTGCTCCATATGCCTCTCCCCACCCCGTCCTTGATGCGCTCCCCCCTCCTCCTTGCTTTTTTGCCCATTTGCTTGTCCACCCAGTTCCATTTTACTCTATCTCCTGCCCATTTGCCAACCCCTACGCTTCAGATTGCGCTCCCTCCATGTCTTGTGCTTCCTTACACCAGTGCCCCCCACCTACTTAAGAAACCAGCATTTGCAATGCAATAGGTCTGGCATTTACGCGAGTTTGAGCTAATGACATTGCAAATAATAATACCTTTTATTTTTGCTTTCGTTTTAAAAACATAAATAAAAGGCATTGTCATTTACAATGCCAATAGCTTTAAATCCTGTAACTGCAAGACCTATTGCATTGCAAATGCTTGTTTCTTTTGTTGGGGGAGGCAACACAGACAAGAGGGTTGGAGGGAGTGGAAGGAACATGGACAACTGAGTGTGGGAGTGATTTGAAGCAGTTAAAGTAAAATGGGTTACTGATTGAGGGAGTGAAACCCTACTCAAGCAGCAACCACAATCCTTGTCAGGGTGAAGTCACAAGCATACACTAAATTAACCTGTGCTTAGTGCTCGGGTAGCTTGGCACAGAGCAGTCTGGTTTAACCCACACATCAATGTGTAAAGTATTTGTGCAATACTTCAAACAGTAATAAAGTAAAAACACATAACAGATTAAAAAAATAGTGTAAATTTTTTTAAATAAAACAAGAAGAAGACAGCAAAACTCCAATCCGTATAACTCGAGATATACAGGTTTAAAGAATTCAGTGAAAATAGCACCAAAAAACACTAACTGCCTACTGTGGATATGTGGTCACGCTGGACCGGGCCAAAATCACAAGTTCAAGCCAATTCCGATGGAGCGTAGGTGAGCTACAGAGACCAGTTAGGCCAGTTGAACAAGAGTACTTATGTGGGAGAATCCTTACAGCAGAGTTGATGCGCCGGCTCTTCTCAGGGTTGCGCCATGCAGCATGATCCACAGAGGCCAGGCAGAACACTTCAGGACACCTTCCAAAGGTCCAGGACCGGGGTGGCACCACTTGGCAAGGTAGGACTCACAGTTGGAGAGTCCAGGTGCTGGTTATAAAAGACTAGCCCTTGGAGTCTCTCTTGTGGTCCTAATTTCAGGTTGAAGGCCCATTCCTTCTCATCCAGGCCCTGCTCACAGCAGACTAGTGTCAAACCCCTTTGTGAGAGTACTCAGGCAGGGCCTTCGTATGTGCAAGTGTGGTGGGTGACAACTCTACCCCCTCGTTAACTCAGAGTGGCCCATCCTGCCAGCTTCTAACTTCCCTTTGTCTTACTCTCTGGGAGCAATACACAAAGACCAATTGCCAGCTACACCTAATCATGTAACCCAGAATCAGAATGCAGGCACCAAATGGTTAGGACAAGAAAATGGCAACATTCTAAATGTGGCATTTTCATAATTGTGATTAAAAATCCAACTTTACTTTTAAAGAAGGCTTTTAATTGCAATTCTTTAGACACCAAATTCAATCTGTTTACCTGTTCCTAATTGCAAATTACAGCGTATTAAATGTAATAATGTAACCCCAATGTTATCCTATGGGAGAGGTAGACCTTGCAGTAGTGAAAATGAACTTGAGGATATGCAAAACTTAAAAATACATGTCCAGCATTTTAAATAAACTGCACCCTGCCATCTGGACAGTTAATGGCCTACCCTAAGCATGACATCTGTGTAATAAAAGGGAAGGTTTGGTTCCAGCAAAAGGGTTATTTTGCCAGGTCAAAATAGCAGTTTAAAACTGCACACAAAGTCTGCAATGGCAGCTTGAAGCATGTTTAAAGGACTACTCAAGTGTGTGGCACAATAAATGCTGCTGGTCCACAAGTACCATTTAATTTACATGCACTGGGTGCATGTAGTACAACTTGACTAGGACTTACAAGTAGAGTATCATGCTTGGAGGAGAGAGCACAAGCCCTTTAGCACCAGTTAGCAGTAGTAAAGTGCACAGAGTCCTAAAGACCAACAAAACTGGTTCTGAAAACAGCAGGGTGATGGCAAAAAAGTTTATGGATGACTCCGCCAAAAGGGTCAAGTCCAACAGATACCATGCCTTACATTTTTCTGCTGCTCCCCTTAGTGTAGGACATCCTCGCCAAGGAAAGAGAGACAAATTGCTGGTGACAGTCTTTTAGAGTATGAGGTGCAGACCTTTTTACTTCACTCCCTGGCTGTAGAATCTAACATATCTCCTTGAGCGGCATGAGCTCCTCACGGATGAGTATTCGCGCTATACAAGCCCCTGATTGATTGATTTATCTCCTCAAATTATGTTCAATTTTCCATTACCTGAGTCCTCCATACCCCAAGATTATGTTAGGGGTTGTAGTATTCATGGATTTTGTGTATGTATGTATGTGTACATATAATCTCATGAGAAGAAAGGATGGTAAACGCACAATCACACAGTAACTGCAAGACAGGAGATTATTTTCCTACTGTCGTTGTCATGTTTCTGTCCTTGGGATATGCACCCCAGAGATGGTATTGTTACTGTTTGACTTTTTTAGGTTGGATTGGAGGATACATCCAGCAGAAATTCTGCCAAAGGGACAACTCCTGAGAGCTTCACATGTGGGCCCCCTGTCTCTTTTGCAGATGTCTGAATTGATATGATGAATATATCTCTCACTCATCCTATACAGCCATCTCACACATCCCTATCCCTTCAGTCCAATCTTCCCAGAATATAAAGGGCAGGAATAAACCTGCAAATTAATACTTAGCTCTAGTTGATTTGCTACCAAGGCCTCAAACAGGAACCTGTACCAGTGGCAGCTGCTGCTGTGAAACGGGGATGGAGGGCGGAGCAGGGGGATAAGAACATTTAAAAGATCAGTTATGGCTGCAGCGTAACCTCCGCCCTCTTCTCTTCCTGGCTCCAGGCAGCACAAAGGCTTCCCTAAGCCAATCACGACTCTGCTGTCACCATCATGACATCAGTGTTGTGATTGGTCTGAGCTGCCTGTTTAGCCACTCAGACAGTGCCTGAGCCTTGGGACTGCTCTCCACCCAGCTGTGCAACACAGACAGGTGGAGAAAGGCTAAGTGTGCATGACTGTTTGGCCGGTCCAAGACGGCCAGCCAAACTTTCATGCACACTTATAGTGCAAACATATTTCCTCCTCCCTGTGACCCCAGCCTGGCTCCGCCCTAACCTGGCCTGTAGCCCATACTAAAATTTAAATGATAATAAAGTTGTGTTATCATTTTATTTTTCCTTTTTCCACTCCTGTGAGAACAGTGGGGCGACGTGCCTCTGTCTTAGCAGAAGAGCAGCTGCTGAAGGGTACAGGCTTTCCTCTAGTGCCCTGTACCCTCAGGTAGATATCAGCCCTCCAGAAGCAGTTTGAGAACAGAACTGTAATTTGAAAAGCACTAGATCCAATTCATAGCCCACAAAGTCCAATGTCTAATGCTGTAACACTTTCTTCTACGCATACATCAAAGCCTTTCGTGAACCATTTATTAGATACCTTATCCATACCATCCTCTACAGTGCTACTGAAAATATTATAAAGCACTTGTTAGAAATGGGGGTCTCTAGTTGGCAATGGTTTGCACCTTTGTCCAAGTAGGGACCCTTCCTTCTAGTCAGGTTAAGGGAGTTACACTCCTAAAATAACCTGTGCCCCCTCCCCCTTTGGCAGCTTGGCACAAGCAGTCAGGCTTATCTCAGAGGCAGTGTGTGAAGCATTTGCACATAACCAACAGTAATACAGTCAATGCACTACAAAAGGGCACCACAACAGTTTACACATATATCCAATATTTTTATATAGCCAAAACAAGACCAAAACGATAAGAATCTAACATACAGTACTTAAAAATATATACTTTGCAAAATATCCTTAAAATTGCAGAAATACTTCAAAAACACAGTTCGTATGAGTCGGTAGCTCCCTCTGGGGCTACCGTGAGGCTGAAAAATACAGAGTCTAACAGTTCCAGCCGACCACGTAGGTACGGGCCAGTGAAAGGGTGGACAGACTCGGTAACACACCCTTTCTCGTTGCAGCTGGCCCTTTGGTGGGAGCTGGTCGTGCCAACCATCATGGTTTTGTTGCAAAAATGGAAGCGGTGCAGGGAGCGGTGCCCTCTCGATGCGATGCAGGTAACGGCTCGATGGCGATTGTCCAGATGGCATAAGTGAGACCAAGGCTTACGATGCAGGGCAAGGCGTTGCTTGATGTGGTGCTGGCAGGTTGCGGTGCAAGCTACAGAGCCGGTTTGTGGGAGTTGGCGTTGGTCAGCCAGACTGCTGTGTGGGACGAGGTGGTGCATCGTGAAACTTACAAGCGGTGACCCCAGCCACGATGCGGTCACGGGTGTTGGAGTCAGCAGCATTGACGCCGTCAGTGAGACCAGGATGGCAAATTGAAGCGAGGTAGTACGGAGTGCGTTGCCCACAGGTCACGATGCAAGCAGCGGCTCGGTGGACTCTGTCGTCGTCGTCGGTGAGACCAGGGTTGCTGTGCGAGTTGCGGACGATGCCTTCTGCGGTGCCGTCAGGACACAGAGCCAGCGATGGAGTCGGTTGCGATTCCCTGCTCTGTGGCAACAGAAACAGCATTCCAGAAGCGGTACCCAGAGGTTGGTGAAGTCTTTGCAGTCCCTGAGAATTCAGAACAGGAGGCAAGCTCTATTTCAGGCCCTTGGAGATACTCAATAAAGAAGTTGTAGAAAGTTCAGTCCAGTCCAGCCCTTTAACTGCCTAAGACAGAAGCAGCCACTGCAGACCAACACAGCAAAGCACTCAGCAAAGTGGTAGTTCCTCCTCACAGCTTCTCCAGCTCTTCTTCTTGGCAGTCTTCTTGGTCCAAAAGAGTTCTAAAGTTCTGGGGTTTGGGCCCCAGTATTTATACCCAAAATTCCTTTGTTCTCTCATGCAGAGAGTGTCTGTGCTTAGTCCAAACCAGTTCTTTCCTCTCTGGCCCAGCTTCCTGGCAGGAGGTAGAGACAGCATTGTAGAAGGCAGACCAGGCCCATTCAGGTGAAAGGAAATCTCATTTCCATACTCTAAATGCAGCCCAAATCTATTCAGCCCAGCCCTGACTCATCCAGACTCTCTAGAGCCACTGCACATCCCTAGCCCCTGTCATCCCAAAGCCAGACAGTCAATACACATCCTAGGAGAGGCACACTGGATAACTAAGCAAGAAAATACCTAATTTCTAAAAGTGGTATTTTCAAACACAGAGTGTAAAAATCACCCTCACTAAAAGATGCATTTTAACATTCTGAGTTCAGGTATACTAAAATTTATTTTCCTACCTTGTTCCCAGGGATAGTTATGTTTATAAGATGTTATAAGCAAACTCCCCATTCTATCCTCTGGGAACAGGCAGCCTTGCAAAAGTGAAAAACGAAATTGGCAGTATTTCACTATCAGGACATGCCACACACACCAAGCCATGTCCTACCTTCCACATACACTGCACCCTGCCCACAGGGCTACCTTGGGCCTACCTTAGGGGTGACTGACATGTAAGAAAAGGGAAGGGTAGGGCCTGGTAAGTGGGTGCACTTGGCAGATCGACATGGCAGTACTAGAATGCACACAGATACTGCAGTGGTAGATCTAAGTTACATTTACAGGCTGCTTATGTGGGTGGGGCCATCAGTGCTGCAGGCCCACTAGCAGCATTTGGTTTACAGGCCCTGGGCACACACAGTACACGGTACTAGGGACCAACTAGTAAATCAAATATGCCAATCATGGAAACACCAATCCATAATACAATTTACACAGAGAGGATATGCATTTTAGCACTGATCAGCAGTGGTAAAGTGCCCAGAGTCCTAAAACCAACTAAGACAAGTCAGTAAAAAGTAGGAGGAAGAAGCAAAAGGTTTGGGGATAACCCTGCAAAAAGGGCCATTTCCAACACCTCCATAATCCTTACACATCTGTGAGAAGTTTTCAAAATTTCTATTAAATCTCTTATATCCAGTCTTATATTTGCACTATTTTTCTCAAAATACCTCAGCAACTGTAGACATAAAAAAATAAAATCCCCTGGCAAACAGTACTTTATTTGTAAGTCTGAGAAAAATCAGAGTAACTCCTTCTCATATAGGGGCCCAACTGTAAAAAGATCTAGGAGCCACATGTACGTACGGACCAGTTTGCGATTACCTATTTGAAATTGTTTGTGAATCGCAAATTGGAATGTGCGAAGTGAGAACTGATTTGTTTTGCAACTCGCAAATGATGCGAGTTGCAGTTTTTTAAATCCTGTGTTGTGAGCTCCAAAATTGCAACCGTGGTCGCAAATTGGGAACGCAATCAAAAATAAAGAGAAACACTTCCTGGTATAGATGCCACACCCTGAGGCTTAAACACCTGAGCCACAAAGTGCTGCTCAGTGCCTGCCAGTGAAACAGAGAGAGCGAGAAGATGCAGCAAACTGCTTGTGACAACACTTATCTGCGTTGCCTTGGACAACCCCCTCCCCCCCCTAAAAAAAAAAACACGGCAAGCCAGGAAGGAGATAATGAGGCAGAGATCAGAAAAAATATATTAACATTTTCTGGAAAAGAGATTGATATCCTAACAGAGGAATGCTGCACTCACCATGATGTGCTATTTAAGAAGGCCTCCATGGCTGTCCCTAAGGCATAACAAAATCTGGATTGGCACGCAGGCCAAAATAAATGCTGTTGGGGTCACACAGCACTCTGTGGAGGAAATCTAGAAACAATGGTGTGACCTCAGGTCGAGGACCAAATAAAAGGTGGCCACTCACCCGGTGGAGAGCTGCGCTACAGGGGGTGGACCTTACAGAGTACCCCCACCTACAGCAATTTAAGCACTGGTAGAAGGCACCCCTGAGGCAAGGCAGCTGCTGGGTTTGACTAAACAGAAACCACGACTTCAGGGCCCAATTCTAGTAAGCGCAGCATGTACATTGTACTTTTAAAGCATTTTTGTAACTCTGCGGAAACATGTTAAGGTAGCACTGACCCCAGCCATAACAGTGCATCATGGGACATGTAGTACATGAAACATAGTGAAATTGTTCACAACTTTATTGTGACTAAACCACAAAAGTATGTTCAGTGGCTCAGAATCATACACAAAAGAAGTAATTTACATTTTCTTCTGTACCGCAGATGAATATGCACAGCACACACTATGGGCAGTGTCAGAGGGAGGTGAGGCAACTCACATGGATGAGAGGAAGAACCAATGGACACTTGAGGAGCCTCCACTTCACATAGCCACACCACAAGTGCTGTTTTTTTCACCCAAGCCTGCACCACAAGAGGAGGATGAGGGCCAGTCCTGCAATTACTCCCGTAGTTAAACTACGCCAGACGCATCTGTTGGGACATGGTCAACAAAGCCATAGGGCAAGACCGGTGCCACAAACACTTCCATCAAACCCAAAATCAGCAGAGGACACACAGGTGTTGGGAGGGCTGGAAAAGTCCATGTTACATACTCAACGCCTGCAACACAAACACATGAATATTCTGAATCAGAGGTTGCAGGGCATGCAAGATAATATGTCTTTGGGATTTGAAAAGACAGATGGAAGAAAACCAAAGACAAATGGACCACAAGGTAAACAGCAAGACAGCTGCTCTTGTAAGTTGTGAGCAGAGACTGACTTCAGTCAGAAACTGAGAGAAAAACACAGTGCAGCAGGCATGGACACCCAAAGCTGTTCTATCGGACGACTGGCACCTGCAACAATTACCCTGTGTAGAAGGACTGTAAAGCTACAGGTCCAAATGGACCACTTTAGTGGCGATGTATCAAGGGGGTTGCAGCAAATCACATCTGCAGTTGAGGCAATGAGGACTGAACGCATTGCAGCTGTCACATCTAAAGAAGGGCAGGATAGCAAGGACCAATCGAGTACTAGCAGTTTGTCCATTACAGATGCCAGGTCAATGAGATGCAGCAGCAGCTGGGCACATGCTGTGGCACAACCAGTAAGTAGCCTGTCAGCACACAGAGGCAAGACACATGTTTATTTTGATTATTTGCATTTTGATCTTTCAGTTCACTCATATCTTGTGACATAACCAGCAGATCAGTGTTTGAAGTTCATCTGTTTGTTTTCCTTCACTTCAAAATACATACCTGACATTAAAGGAAATGTTGGTTACATGCATCAACATGGTTTTGTGTTTCTTAAACATACACAATGCATTTTTATTGTTGACTTACCTCCCATAGTTACGTGTGGCAACATGGTCCATGTGCCTTCTCCCCTCACTGCACTGCTCTCCTCTGTAGGCTTCTGGACTGGTGGCATAGGATCTCCACCCTCTGAATCTGAGGCTCACTCCTCCATGTGTAGGCCTCTCCTGATGGAAATATTGCATAGGATGGCACAGCTTTCCACTATCTTACAAGAAATGTCTGATGTATATTGTAACACACCCCCCACTCTTGTGTAGGCACCTGAAACAAGCTTTCAGTAGGTCAAATGTCCACTCAGTCACACTCCTGATGCGACGATGTGCAATGTTTTATTACGGTTCATTTTGGGAGGTGGGGAAAGGTATGGTGTGAGAATCCATGAACGTATGGTATACGCTCTGTCACCAGCAAAACAGACATAAATGTGAGGTTACATTATGATTTGACTAGGAGACAACAAACAGATGTTGGTTTGTAAAAAAAAAATTACTTTTTAAATATCCGTCACTAAATTCCCCTCTTTCCAGCCGTCTGTATATTCCGCTGTGTCTAAACATAAAGGAGTCATGGGTGCTTCCTGGATATTGTGACACAAGATCAGTTATGATGTTTTAGGCATTACATACAACTTGTATATTGAGAGAACATTTATTTTTCCTGTTCCTGAATACATATTCCATATGAGATGGGGAACATCTGGGCACTCGTGTCCTGTTATTTCACCCTATGACATGGGGAAAATTGGCAATCCTCTAAAATTGTAATTTTCTACTTTGCATTTCCTGGGCATTCCTGGGTAGGTATATATGGCGGTGAAAATAGTGCAGCATGGCATCTAAGAAACGTGAAAGATCACTTTGAGATATCCCTCCTGTTACAGCAATCACACCCTGGTAACTGCCAGAGGCTAATAAGTGTAACGAGCACAACAACTGAACATGAGTGGGGATAGACTTGCTGCACAGAGTCCTACTTTCTAGATGTTGCCGTTAAAGGGCAATTATCTCCAATATGACATAGCCTGCATTTGTCATATATTTTTTCTTCTATTTGTTGAAAGACAGTCAGCCTGACTCTGAATATCCTCTCTTGTCTCCGCCTCCTTGGCTGCTGACCAGCCAATATTTGCATCCTCCTTGCATTCAGGTACAGAGCAGCCATTGTGGAAACCCCTGATGCATTCTGGGCCTGCTTTTATACTTAGGCCACGTGAGATCGTTTAAAATCGGCGCCTGTTGAGAAAAGCGGGAGATCTATTTTTTCGTCGTAACTGCGAGAGAAGGAGAAATATGTGACTTGGTGGAAGCAGGTATGGAGAAAAAGATTTATGGTTAAAGTACGGTAGAAAAAACTGTTGAAATGTTCCTTGTGAAGGCGAGAGGAAGATGAATGAATAGAGTGGGGATTTAAAAGAGGGGGGAGTGCAGTATGAGAGAGAATAGAGAGAATGTGAGAATGAGAGGATGTGTGATGAAGTCGCGTTATGTGTGGGTATGGATAGATGGTTGAGATGTGGTAAAGGGAGAAGTGGGCGGAACAAGAGCTGAGTAAGGAGGGGGTTTAATTGTTTGAGTTTGGTGGGGAACATGAAAATGAGAAAAACATAGATCGTCAGGAAATGAAGTTTAATTTAGGACTCAGGCGCATGGTAGTGGCATTTACCGTTTGTGTTAAGGGAGAGATAACAGAGGGAACTTAGGTGGAATCAGACAGTGTTTATGGTTTAAACGATAACACATGGTATGAATTGTATAGGGGTGATTTAAATAAATGTATAAAGATGAGACTTAAACAAATGTACAAAGATGATGTTTAGTAAGGACTTAAAGCGCAATTACTGTGTTACATTTTTATAGTTGTTGCTCAGATGTTGTAATGTTGGTTAAAATAACGAAGTTCTATTGTTATTTTCAGTTACCCCTGACGAAGGGCTTGATGTGCCCGAAATGCATTGGGTTATTAAAATACCGCTTCGGATGAACTTTTTGCGCTTATACTTGTTCTTGTATTAAGGTCCGGGACCAACTCGAACATGAGAAAACATAGAAAATTGGCATTTTACCTTACGTGTGTAACTTAAAATGAGGAACCACAAGAAACCATGATGAAAGGGAGGAAAAACTATGAATAAAGAAGTGTACAAAGGAAGAATTGTGCAAATTGCATTACGCTGTGCGGTTGGAATTGGGGCGGAGATCCGTCCCACAATTATAGCAACATAGTATTCAGGTGCCATCAGGGCAGGGCACCATACCAATGAGCACGCGACTATGAATAAATGATGATGATTAACTTTGATGAACTTATGGACTAGTGGGTGTGCATCCCCTATCTTCTAAATAGCCTGCTTTTATACTTGCCACCTGTTCTGGGTTGGTGGTGAATAGCATGTGCAAAAGGGGCATTTTGCAAATATTCGCTATTTGCGTCTGTCTCTAACATACATTTTGAGAATCGATATTCGATATTTTCGGTCGCAAAAGTTACTGGTTCACAAAACAGTCGCTTATCAGTTTTTGCTTTCCGAATGGCTTTTGTACATTGCAAAAAGCCATTTTTGCGTTTGCAAACCACTTTGCGACTGATTTGCGAGTGACACATTTTTTGTACATGTGGCCTCTAGTTGTGACAATGCATGAATTATATGATCTTTACATTTATTTGGAAATGATGGATTGCCCCGTAGTGGAAAGTAACAATTTAATGATGAAATGCCAAAAGTATGTTCCCATTTATTCTAGAGAGTCCTGACTGCTTTAATGATTTTAAATCAGACTCACTTAACGTCCCATGGATCAGCATGAGTTAACAAAAAAAAAACTTACCTGTGACCCAAACCTTAATTGAAATATTATTTTAAAAAACTGAGTTTGTGAATTAATGATTAACGCAGACATTCCGTGAGCGCTAGCCATCCAATAATAGAACGTATAGCCAGGAAATGCTAATCTGCTTCTTACAAGGGGCGGTTTCATGAATCGAATAGCTCTTCTTGCCTTGAGATAGCCGCATTAAAAACCACCAATAACAGATACAAGAGATAGAAAAAAGTATTAGGAACAAACAATGGGCAGCTGTTCCAGTGATGAAAGAATGAAACACATGTTTATAGCAAGGTTTCATAATTAATGCTAACAATCTTATGTTACTACTAATCCTAATTTCCAGATATATTGCTACTTGAACCACCTCGGATCATTATTTTTATTTATTTTTTATTTATTTTAAAAGGTTTATATAGTGCTAGCTTGTCCCGTAGGTATCAGAGCGCTTTACATACATACTGTAAAGAAAAACAGACGGAAATTGCATTACATAGTAGGCAGGCAGTAAGGAAGCAAAATCAGGGATAGAAAAAATACAGCATGGAAGATAAGGTGGTTAACACAGTCCGGTCACCAACTATCCCTGAATGTCAAGAGAGAGGAGTAAACTCGGATATTGAAGTCTAGGTTAGTTGACGTTGGTCAGAAAAGTATTTGTTAAGGAGATGGATTTTCAGATCCCTTTTGAAACTTGAGAAGGAGGAGTTGCATCTGAGGACTCTAGGGAGAGCGTTCCACATCCTGGGAGCGTTGCCAGAGAACGATCGGTATTGTGTGGTTTTCTTTTTCAGTTTCGGAGGAATAAGAAGGAGTGAGTTGGAGCTTCTCAGCGTTCTGGATTGACCTGCTCTTACCAGTTTGTTGTTCATGTAGTTAGGGGCCGGCGAGTGAAGGGTTTTGTGTGTGATGCAGGCCAGTTTGTAAATACACCTCCCTTCCATGGGAAGCCAGTTGAGCGAGTTGAGAGCTGGAGTGATGTGATCAAATCTTTTTACTCCAGATACGAGTCAAGCGGCCATGTTCAACACTGCCCTTAGAGGGGCTAAGTGAGCTTTTGAAGTCCCTGTTAGGATGGCGTTCCCGTAGTCGATATTAGAGAGAACTAGCGATTGGACTACAGTCTTGAGGTCATCATGGGGAAGAAAAGGTTTCAATTTCTTGAGGTGTTTTAGAGAGAAAAGAGCACTTTTTGCAGAGTTTTTGATGTGGGCCTCCAAAGATAAGTTCTTGTCAAGGGTGATACCTAGAGACTTAACTGAGTCGGATAGGACAATGGGGCAGTTTAGGGCGACCAGATTCTTGAGCCACTCTTGGATTGGACGGTGGTTGCTTTTTGGAGAGAATAGAATTAGTACTGTTTTATCTGGGTTGAGCTTTAAGTGGTTAGCGTTGAACCAAGTTTGGATCTCGGTTAGAGTGGCATTGAGGTGTTGGATGTCGCTGGGAGACTTGATTTTGAAATAGATTTGGGTGTCATCAGCGTAAAGGTGGTAATTCACTGCAGCTTTTTTCAAGATGATTGTGAGGGGCTCCATGAAATGATTGAAGAGGGCCCGGGAGAGGATCGAGCCTTGTGGGACCCCAAGTGTGACTTTTGTCGGCTTCAAGAGAAAGGAGTTGATTTTAATTTGTTGCGAGCGGTGTTGAAGGAAGGAGGTGAACCATTTTAGTACTGTGCCATTGATGCCGGAGCGCTTCGACAAGGTCTCCAGAAGCGCTGGATGATTTACTGTGTTGAATGCCGCAGATACGTCAATAAGGATGAGTAGGCAAGCATCACCTTCATCTAAAGCCTTGTGAATATCGTCAGAGACGTTGAGCATAGCTGTTTCCGTGCTACAGCCTTTCCTGAATCCTGATTGAAAGGTGTCGAGGAGGTTGAACTCATCAATGTGCTTGTTGAGTTGGTGGAGAACACATTTCTCCAATGTTTTTGCAAGGAATGGGAAGTTTGAGATAGGTCTGAGGTTGTTGAGATCATTTGGGTCGGCCCCTGTTTTTGGGAGAATGGGCGTGATTTGTCCAAGTTGAAGGGAGTCTGGGACACAGCATGAGGTGAGAGAGGCGTTGATGATTTTTGTCCAGAAAAGGGAAATGGTGTGGTTAAGTTCTTTTATGATTGTGGATGGGATGGAGTCCATAGTGTGGGAGGAAGGTTTTAGGTTAGAAATTATACTGAAAACCTCATTTTCCGACATTAGCTCAAAGTCGGACCAATGCGCATTGTTTTTTAGCTGGAGGCAGACCTGATTGTCCTTGGTAAGAACTCTTTCTGAATGATCAGGGGTGGTTATAGTGGGGCGGCAGGTTAAGAGGGAAGGAGGGTTAGAGGTTTGGATGAAGGATTGATCAATTTTCAAGACTTTATTAGTGAAGAAGGTGGCAATTTCTTCACAATGCTCATTGGTGGCTTTGATTTCTTGAGAGGGAGTGCAGTTAGTTTGGCTTTTGACAATTTTGAAGAGTTCTCTCGGTCTGTTTTTCGCCAGATTTAGTTGGCTGCGGAAGAAAGACGCCTTTACACTGAAGATGTGTTTTTTGTATGCTTGCCGAGCAGATCTAAGTTGCGCTAGGTGTAAGGTCGAGGGGTTTAGTCTCCAAGACCTTTCCGTTTGTCTGAGTTGATGCCTTTCCTCATTCAGATCCACGTTAAACCAAGGTTTAGACTTGGTTCGCCTCAATTGTTTGAGTTTAAGAGGAGCTACTTGGTCTAGAACCTCTGTCATTTTTGAGTTAAAGTGTGTAGTGAGGTCATCGGCCGTCGATGATGAGGGTTGGAGTTGAAGATGGGCATGAATCCTGGATTCAAGTTCGGATAAAGGGATTGCTTTGATATTTCTGGTCCAGTGTTTGGGTTTTTCATCACGAATAGGTTGGTGGAAGACAAGTGCATCAATCTTGAACCTTACCTTCTTGCATCTAATTAGAAATAATTTGCATCTTATCAGATTTTAATTTGTGGCCAGAAACTTCTCAAATGTTTCTGCCTCCAGCTCCATCACCCCAATAGCTTCAATCATATTACCAGAATACATTTTCAAATCATCAGCATATGCTGAAATCTTAATACTAATATCATTGCTTATAACATATACTATACTGCATCAGAAACAATAATTTGGGGCAGCCCATGTAATCGAAAAATTCCTTGTATAAAAATTGCCCCAAAGCCTTAGCCGAAGGAAACTTTTCATGTCAGTAAAATGTGCCATTTGGGAGAAGGAATCAATAGTTATGAATAATAACCTGGTTCCACGCAGATGGAGGTAAGACCACTATGAAATCAGTAAAGTTAGTATGCCAAGGATCCGGAAGTACTTGTAACGGGTGAAGAAATCCAGTTGGACACAAATGTGACTTATTTCCCTGGGCACACACTGGACAACAATTAACATAAGGAGTGTGTCTTCTCGCATGGATGGCTACCAGTAAGAACAAAGTACAAGTTGTAAAGTTGAATTAAAACCTTTGTGACCAACAACAGGCGAGACATGACAAATCTTCAAAACCTCAAGCCTTAGTTCTTTAGCTGGAATAAATAAGGCCTTCCCTTTAAATGATAGATGTCCTTGTTTATGGCCCTTCCATTCTTTCTTTCAGACTTTAGAATATCTAGTTTGAACCTATTTGAAGAAAGATTGCACCACCCCTATAATTCTATGGGCAGGCAGGACATTCTGTCTAGGGGCAGGTGGAGACTCTGGATACCTACGGGAAAGACCATCAGAAATAATATTTTTTGAGCGAGGAGTATAAGTATTAGAAAAAAAGTATTGATTAAAAAAGTATGCCCAACAAGTCTGTAGACTGCTCCTATACGACAAATTCCTGAGGCATTGCCAATCCTGGTGCTCTGTTCAAATCTCAAAAAGCATTCAAGCTCCCATCAAAACATGTCTCAGTTTAGAGCAGGCCAGTTTCATAGCCAGAAGTTCTATTTGAAGAAGTGAATATATTCTTTCAGAATATGACAGAATATATTACAAATGAAAAATGGGATGTTTCAAACTATCGTCATCTCAGACCCACAAGAGGATACTTCACTCTGAGGTATCAGTCTCAACAATAAATATTTTAGTGGGGTCAGGATGCCACATAATTTTTACTTGAGTGAAAGCTTATTTTAGACCCTTGAAGGCTTCCTCAGCCAATGAGTTGCCCCAGAAACCCCTACTGAGCATCTGCTTTTGTAACAAGTGGGTGATGTTACTGGTAAGATGAACAAAATCACTAATAAACTGTTTATCAAGTTTGGCGAATCCAAGGAATCACTGAGTCTCCTTCATGCTAAAAGGACCATGCCACTCCAGAATTCTCAACCCTTTTGAGGACTCATAGACACCTCTTGGATTTAAATGAAATCCAAGTATTCAACCTCCGATAGATCAAATTTCCATGTTTCTGGCTTACAAAAGAGTTGATTTTGTCAGAGCCTACCTACTACTTGACTGACTTGTTGATGGTGCATTTTGGGTCCTTATAATAAACTAAAATATCATCCAACTAGACGACTACAAATTGATTCAGCATATCAGAAAAGACGTGCTCCATAAAACGCTGCAAAATGGCAGGGCATTACTCAATCCAAAAGGCATCACTCGATATTCAAACTGGCCCAAAGCGGTCATGAAAGCTGTTTTCCATTCTTTTATAGGGAGAAGATGATATGCTCCTCATAGATCTAATTTTGTGAAGATCTTTGACCCTCTCAAAGACTTCAAAAACATCCTTAATCGAAGGAAGGGGATAACAACCCTTGATATTAATAATTTTCTATCCCCAAAGAAGCTCCAATGAGAGATAAAAATCTTGTTACAAGGCCATTGCGAAGATTTTCTTGCAGATATATTCTAAGGACCTCCTTTTCTGATTTTTAGAGGAAATAGATTATTCCAAATGATACAGTAGCTCCTGGTGAAATAGCTATAACACAATCACATTTTCTATGGGGAGGTAAACTTAATTAGTATGGTTTCTCAAAAAGATTAACATTTTGATGATACTGGACAGGAATTCCTTGGAGACTCAGGAATTCCTTGGAGTATCATTCTAGAATCAGAGTGATTGTCAGACTCAAATTCCTTAGGAGTCCAATAGCTCTCAGAAGGATAACATTGTCTATGACAAAATTGGGAGGACAAAGAAATTGTTCTATATATCCAGTTTATGTAAGGATCATTGCTGACCTGCCACGTAACTCCTAGGATTACAGCATTATTAGGTGAATAACATCAGAAGAGTCAGTTCTTGGTGAGAACCAAAAGTCAGTTTCAAAGGTATCATCATTGCTTTGACTGGTCCAGAGATTTCTGGGAAACCTATTTCCTTTCCCCATTTCTCACCCAAAGACAATCCTCAAGCTCCACAATACAGAAGGGCTGATGCCTTAATCAAGCATCCTTTTAGCAATGTAACCTGGACTGGCAGACGAAAAAGAGCAAAATAGCACACCTCGGAAGATCTGACAAAAGGAAATTGAGGTATTTACGTCCTCTCCTCTCACAAAGGACAAAAATCTGACTTTTCTTGACAGTTCTTTTAGGACAAATTGGACAGGCTCGAAGAAAAACACTACAAGCAAATATAATTTCTACAATGTCATGATTTCTCAGTCTCCGAAAGAGAGCCACAGGTGGTACCAATCTGAATAGGTGTGTCACTTGTACATGTAGACAGTTCTTTGGAGGAAAGTTCTACCTTAGATGGTGTTTGCTGGAAGTAACCTACTGCTGAAGCAGCTCAAATCATCCATCTCTCTTTTCTGCATTCTTGCAGACAATGCTCGATTAGTAGGTCATGATCCATGAGTTCAGAAGAGGTCTCTGATCGGGGATAGTGAATTAACTCATATTTAATCTTAAACAGTCAATGGTACAGGAACAGAGATGGTCATGATGGATACCAACAGAATGTCATCCAAGGTTCCATTATGTCATATCATATGTGCAGCATGAAAGACGTCCTTTCCATTCCCTTCCACCCCTTCATTGTCTTTCTGATCCTTGCGTAGATATGTCTCTCCATTTTGAAAAAAAGTATTATAACGTTGAAGGCTTGACTACTAGGCCTATTGACTACTTGATTTTTAAAATATCAAGCAAACCTTTCAAAGTGATACTTTGGATAGATAACCTAGCATTAGTGAGGTACTGTTTTGCAAAATCTGCAAAATAATGTGGTAGTTACAGATATGTACTTATATGCGTTCTGTTTTTGTCTAGGTCCTGAAGTACTCTAGACTCCTAGTGTGGCTGTTGGGATGAGTAAATATACATATATATTCACTGAAAAACAAAGGTTACAGTAACATTATAGTTAAATGAAATAATCAGTAACATTGTAACGTATAAACTCTAAAAACTAGAGAAATTCACCAGTTATAGTTATCTCAAATAACTATACCTTGCGCCCTTAGGTAACTATATTAAGAGTTTAAAGCATTACGTTGTTATTGAACATTTCACCTAACTATAATGTTACTGTAACCTTTGTTTTGTTCAGTGAATTTCTAGTTTTTTTTTTAACATAAAGTCATAATTTATTACTTTACCTGCAGGAAGTCCCTGTAGCCAATCCTGTCAAAGGCAGCTAACCCCCATGCTGTGCAGGGCCTTCGGCTGTGCATTGTGGGGGGTTAGCTACAGGAGCTGGCCTGCTGCTAAGCCTTGCAGCAACCCCCTGCCTCACAGGCAGCCAACTTAAAGCCATGCACGGCCTTCGGCAGTCCACGGCGAGCCTTTGCCACGTGGCATAGGATTGGCCTTAGGGGCCTAGAGACACCATCCCCCAGAGCCAAATACAATTAAACAGGGACAGGGGCATGCGGTCCTCCCTCCCTGAGCCTTTTTGGTTACCGGTGACTCCATCACCCAGAGCCAAATAGATTAAAAAAGGGGAGGGGCCACACGGACTTCCTCCACGAGCCCTATTAGGTCCCAGTATCCCATCCCCTAGGGTCCTGTGTATTGTATTTTAAAGGGGAGGGAGGCCATGTGGCCCCTTCCCGAGCCTCATTAGGTCCTGGAGACCCCACACACAGGGCACTATGTACTTTAAAGGGGAGGAGGCAATGTTGCCCCCTCCCCAAGCCCTATTAGGCCCTGGGGACCCACTCCCAATTTTTTTAAGTGTTGTTGTGCCATATGGCCCTTCTCCCTGAGCCTCATCAGGCTTTGGTGGCCTCATCCCCCAGGGCAATGTTATTTTAAATGGGAGGGGCCCACATGGGCCGCCCCCCATGCTTTATTCGGCCCGAGGTCATATGTATTTTAAAGGGGAGGGGGCCAAGTGGCCCCCCTTATTGAGCCTTATTAGGCCCTGGGGACACCATGCCCCAGGGCCTTTTTTTTTTTAAAGGTGAGGGGGCTGCGTGGTCTCTCGCCCCGGGCCTCAGCAGGCCCTGGGGACCCCATCCCCCAAGGTTGTATGTCTTTTAACTAGGAGAGGAGACACACAACCCTCTCCGCTAGCCATTTATGGCCCCAGGGACTCCATCTCCCAGTGCCCGCATTATTTCAAGGTGGGTGCCATAGTGCCCACCCAGGGCACCCAATATACACGTGTTGGGGCTGTGGGGGGAGCCCCAGGTCCCCCATGGCCCCAGCCGCTTCCCCATGCTGCAGAAGCCAGCATTGCTCCTGTCTGCAGGGAGCAGCAATTTATGCTGCTCCCTTTGGGCGGGAGCAGTATCAAGATTTGTTTTCCTGCCCACATCAGTGCGGGCAGGGAAACAGATCTCAAGTCTTCTTCCAACTTCTGGGAATATTTTGAATGCTCCCTTCCGCTGAGAGAAGACATTGTTTTTCGCTCCAGTTTAGCAGGAGTTTTAAAAATGCTCCCACAAGGTGGACGCAAACACAAGTTTCCCTGCTCTCACCTGTGTGGGCAGGGAACTACTGTGTCCCGGAGGTGGGCTTCCTGGTACACAGTATGTGAGCCAGCCCCGAGGAATGTTATGTTGTGTTAAAATACTTGTAACGCGCTATGTATACCCCAGGGTGTCTTGGCGCTGTCTCAGCAGAAGCAAAGGGGGCAGACAGAGGCTGTAGAATGAAAAGCCAGGTTTTCAGAAGCATTCTGAAAACCTGTAGAGAGGGTACCGATCTTATGTGTAATGGTAGAAGATTCCAATCCCTGGTTACACCCGCCAGGAAGCTGCTACCACCCCATTTGGATTTTTTAAATCTGAATGTGGTAACTTTGTGGGATCTGCTTGATCTCAGATTTCTGTTGGGAACATGCCAAGAAATTGATTGTCTCAGGAAGTCTGGTCCTGTGGCATGCAGAGCTTCAAAGGTAAGACAGAGCGCCTTAAATTTAATGTGATTCTTAATTGTTAGCCAATGTAGTTCTTCGATTGCTTGAGAAACAGAGTGATGTTTGGGAAGATTAAGAAGTAATCTAGTGGCAGCGTTTTGTAATACCTGCATTTTCTCAAGATATTGTGCCTGAAGATTAATATAAAGTCCATTACAATAATTTATTTCAGAATGGATTAAAGAAGATATGACTGTTTTTCTAGAATTTTTAGGAAGAAAGTGTATAATTTACTTATGATTCTAAGGGGCATATTTACAAGGGCATTATCGCCGCTTTAGTGGCAATTTTTGCCGCTAAAGCGGCAATAATTTCATCGCCCTATTAACAAGGTGGCGCTAACATACATTAGCGCATGTTAGCAGCCGTTTTGGTATTGCCTCGCTTCGCATCGGTAATGAGATGCAAAGTAGGCGTACCTTTCAGGGAACAACATGAAAATATTCACTAACTGCACATCGCGGTATTTACAAGCCGGGCCAGTACTCGCGTAGGGAAGAAAAAAGCCACGCTAACCGTGGATATCGGGGAAAACTAACGTCTACAAATATTTCGACTTGGCCATGTGCATAATGGGAGGTGGATTGTAAGGTTACATCCACCTCTCCCTATTAACAACATGTCCATCAGCGCAGTTGTAATATCGCTGGTTTTCAGGTGATATTGATGAAAATCGCCGTATATCGCCGGATTTCACATTGCCTGTTTGGAAATCGTTGCAAATACACCGCTAACACGGCGATGTGAACCGGCGATATACGGCGATATTCAAAATCGTGTTAAGCGCGATTGGCGATCTTCAACGCGAATCGTTGATAATATGCCCCTAAGAGTATTGTAGGAGGAAGATAGAACCGAATTGACTTGTTTGCCAAAGTTAAGCTTTTCGTCGATCATTACCCTGAGGCTTTTTGCCTTTGTGGTGGGTTGGGGTAGAGCACCCAGTTCGGCCGGCCAACATGTGGTGGACCAGAAATGAGGGTTGTTTCCCAGAAGAATCTCTTCAGTTTTATCTGAATTAAGTTTGAGACAGTGCTGACTAATCCATCTGCCAATCTCTCCCATGCAGCTATGAAGCTGATGACTGGTGTAACTGGTGTAATTTGCAGCAGATAGAACGATCTGCATGTCGTCTGTGTATGAAGTAAGAGAGAAGCCAAAGGATTGAACCAAGGGGGAAAGCTCTCTTGCGTAGATATTAAGCAGGGTGGGACTAAGGGAGGGTCCCTGTGGCACCCCGCAAGGTAGAAGGAAAGTGCGGGAATTAAAATTGTCCAGTTTCACTCTATTTTCCCTTTTCTTTAGGAAGGATTTCAGTAATTCTAAGGCTATGTCTTTGCCTAGATTCTCCAAGCGGGAAAGCAGGGTAGGATGGTCTATGATATCAAAAGCCACAGACAGATCCAATAGGATCAGTGTGACTGTTCCTCCTCCATCTAGGATGAGTTTAAGTTAATCTTTTGCTTTAATAAGGGCCGTCTCCGTGCTATGTTCTCATCTAAATCCAAATTGTGTGGGATCTAATAGATCGTTCTCTAAAATGAATTGGTTTAGTTGTTCATAATTTTTTCAATTACTTTAGCTGGAAATGGAAGTCTAGAAATAGGTCATTGTTAGATGGATCTTCTGGGTTAAGGGTGGATTTTTTTAAAAGAGGAAGGATGGAAGCCCCTTTCCGGGGAGTGGGAAAGATCCCTGTGCTGAACATAGAATTGAAGATATTCGTAAGTACTTTGGCTACACTCGCTGGAATTCATTTTAGCACAGATGGAGGGCAGGAATTTTCTGGAGACCCTGATTTAGTAGTCTGGATGAAATTCAAGGTTTGAGTCACTGTGATAGGGGAGAAATGAGTCAAAGCAGCCCAAGGGTGATTGTTAGTCGTCAGACTTTCATTGCTCCCTTTGCCTATTTGTGCTGTTAGATTCTTAGGATGATGAAATAAGTGATAAATGTGATCCACTTTATTTCTGAAATATCGGGCAATGGTGTTGCAGAAGCTTTGGCTGCTGCAAAATGCCTTCGTTTCTGGTTGCTTCGTGAGGCTATTTATTACTTGAAATAATTCTCCAGACAAGTTTTTTGCTGATTCAATCTGTAAGAGAATTTTTTTTCCCTTCGGTCAGAAGCGTTTTAGATTTGGCAAGAGCTTTTTTATATGCTTCCTTTTCATGGAGCTCATATTTGAGTCTTCACTTCTTCTTTTGGCGCCTTCCGTCCTGTTTTTCTAGTCTGAGGGCCTCGGAAAACCAAGGTGCTGAGGGTTTTTTCCTAGACTTGTTTAGTCTTTTTTATGAGAGCTACATGGCTGAGGGCCATCTCTAACAAATAATAATTCTGAGAAGCTAGTATGGGATCTTCCACGTATGTGTAGTTTCTGCAAGTTGTAGCTGTATTTGATTACTGTCTATGTTGGACCATGCTCTATAGGTGGCCATATCTGCTTTATTATTAGGACCTACGGCTGAGATTACACCTTTTATCTAAAAAAAGATGGCGACGTGATCTGACCCAAAAAGCGGTAGAAATTCAAGATCCTCGCTAGAGCTATTGTTTGAGAAAATGGCATCCAGTGTGTGGCCGGCCCTGTGCGTGTCAATTTGCACATGCTGCGAGAGACCAAAGGAATGGGGTCCTTGGGGCCACTAATGGCTCAGGGAGGGGTGCTGCGTGTCCCCCCTCCTCTTAAAAAATACAGTGGGCCCAGGTTATGGGGTTCCGGGGGTTGAAAGCGGCCGCTTGACCCCTCTACTGGGCCATGTACGGACCACTTTCTCCCCAGAGCTTTCTAAATTTTTTAGAAGGAGGGGGGCTGCAACATGCTGTTTGGACATAATTTTAAGCTAACCGACTCAAGATCATAATGCTATGCTATATATTATCTATATAATATCAATATGTTATGTCTAGATTCTTTGTGCTCCCTTCCCACTAATACTGGCAGATTGTATCTACAATTTTAGTTTAAATTTCACAGCTTTCATACACACCATTGTAAGGTTTTGTTATTGTGTTTAGACTCGTGTAACTGTTTCGTATCTTGTATGTAATCCATGTACTCTGAAGTCCTTATGTAATGTAACTGGTTCTCTTGTAAAGCCCTCTGACACCTTCCGGTAAAGCACACGCTATATAAAAACGCATAAATAAATAAATGCTGTAAAGACGCCCCTGCACCCACACACCTCATTGCTCCACTCACCTTCACGTTTCACTATAATTTACACACACTCTGGAACAACCACACCACCCCCTACCAGCTCACACTAGCCCATTGCCCCTCGATCACCACTCTTGCCTGCATCCCTGCCCTTTACTCACACGCATCTTCTCCAACAACACAAACCACGCACTGCTGACCGCCTCTTCACTCCTCACTCCATTCTGGCTGGCCCTCCACCCATCCACTTCTTTCACTTCTATTCAGCCCTTCACTCTGTAAGGCTGCCCGGGGGCGGGGTTGCGAAGCGGCCCCCCCCCCCCTAAGAGGGCGGCCGCCTTAGTGCCACAGGAAGGCACAGGGGTGGGAGGTCTAGTCCCTGGGTCGCACCAGGGGAGACCCCAGCAGATGGCTGCTTCCGGCGGGGACGGGGAGGAGACAGGGGTATTTATACTGTCTCCGCCCCCTCCTCGCCCTCTTGTCCTCTTGTTCGCCCGTTAGCCGACAGGCGGTTGTGGGTCTGAGCAACCGGGGGCTGCCATGTATGCTCCGCCCACCCCTCACGGGGCAGGGGGCGTGTGAAGCAAGTGGACTGGGGGTCCACGGATGGGAGGGGTGGCCCCTCCCATTAGTTGGTATACACCATCTGGCGTTGCCATGGTGACTCTAGGCTTATCAGACGGGCAGGCGGCATAGGGGCTGGCCTGCCCTGGGATCGCCCGTAAGATAACCCACCATGTTTGCATATTGTTTATGCTAACAAACCTGCAGCAATATTTCTCCACTTACAATAGTGTCGTGTGGTTTATTTATGTACTTATGTGTTTTGTGACAACTGTTGGCGATATTGGCACTATCGCCTGGCCCGCTCCTTCCCTGCTTTGGTACTCCAGTGGCAGAGGTCGCCATCTCCTTCCAGTGGAAGACATCTAAGCTGGCTTTATACCTGATGTTTGTCTGCAGGGCTGTGACTTGTCTCCCAGTAGAAAGAGCCCGAGCTGCTGGGCAGACGTGAAGGGGACAAGCAAGTGACAATAGAAGTATTTCGTGCTGCCATGATTCGCCGGCATTAGAGGTGGGGTGTGTTTCTTTTTGGGATTTGAGAGCTGAGATACATGAGAGCAGGTGTAACGTGAAGTTAGCAGAGTGCGGTCAATGCTAAAATTTGAGAAAAGGGGCCGTCCCTGGGTGGGCTCGAACCACCAACCTTTCGGTTAACAGCCGAACGCGCTAACCGATTGCGCCACAGAGACCTATTGAGTTACGTCCCAGAGACAGAATTCCAGCTAACTCCAGTGCAATGGGCCACGGAAGGCTATTAGTTTGGAAAAACACAGGATCGTGTCTTAAAGTGCCAAGTACTTCATGTCACATAGCGCTTTCTGCTGCACTTAACTCACCCACAGATCGCAGCACATCCCTCACAATATTCTTCCTTTAAAACCTCTCCTCTCACTTCCAAGTCTGCCTCCTTCCCATGTACAGGCGTCATGGTTTAACTGCCTCAGCAGGGAGGGGCTCTGGCGGCGGCTCACGAGCTCTCTCCAATACTTTCTTCCAGGAGGCTATTTTTAGAGAATCGACCTCTCTTTCCGGAGCATCGGGCGTCCTTACCCATCCGAGGCCGGGCCTGGGTGGAGACAGGCCTTAGGGTAGCCTCATATAAAATGACGTCACTAGGAGGGAGGGAGCAGAGACGTTGCACTACAAACAGACAATAAGACTGCGGGGCTTGGATAGTGCGAGGTTGGTAGTAAGTTGCAAGACCAATCTTTTCTCCAACCCTCACCCCCAGGGGTACAGGGGACGTATGGTACCGAGGTTAACAACACAAGCTGACAAATGCAAGAAAGAGACAAGCACTTAAAGATGCTGTCCGGCAGCACCATTGAAGAAGTTTACAGACACACACAGGATAATGCGTACATGGGTTCAAGCATTATTTCATGAGCCCAAGTACCCAACAGAAGTACCCTCTTTTCTGGATTAATATACCACCAAAGTTTATAACATCATAGGGCCCGACAGACCATTCATAAAAATGGGCATCGGCTGGGTATTACTCTGTAACATCTCCGATCTAGTGGTCACGTATGGAGTGGAGCCTAGGGGCCCAATGTGGAGATCGCTTTATGAGTAGGACATAGGGGTGAGCATTCCCAGGGGTATAGCTGAACACCATAGGGTATGTGGCCATGTGTATGCTTCTACCTCGAGGCCCACTAACTTGCGGTGCCACTGTTCTGAAGCCATTCCATCGACTGCCACTCAGAACTACCAAGGCGAGGTGCTTTTCCCACTGCAAGCTCCTCACATCCCTCGTTAATGGCAGCCTCGACGACGAACCTCCACATAGCAACTTCACCGCTCATCGGAATCGATGCATCGTCTCCACTGCACCTCACATCCTTGGCACCGGCCATTGCATCGCAAGCCCAGTCGACGGGCTCTGTGATGATGACACATCAGGACCTCGACCCGCAGCCTTGTCGCATCTCAGAACCGACTCATTGCCTCTGCTGCGCAACGCATCTTCGAGGCGACTCCATGTAAACACTCTGTGACCAGGATTTCAGTTACTTTGGTTCAACTGGCCTAACTGGGTTACTGTAGCCAGCCCTCGCTCCAACGCAGTTCCTCTGAACCTTTGACATTGTCCCGTTCTGGCATGCCCAGATATCCGCTTTTTGCTTCTTGACGCTATTTCACCTAAAAACCTTTGAAATTCAATATCTCAGGTTCTGCTTATTGGATTTTTGTCATTTAGTTAATCTTTTAT
This sequence comes from Triturus cristatus, assembly GCF_964204655.1. Classification (NCBI taxonomy): domain Eukaryota; kingdom Metazoa; phylum Chordata; class Amphibia; order Caudata; family Salamandridae; genus Triturus; species Triturus cristatus. The sequence goes on from NC_140595.1 coordinate 723,352,997, forward strand.
TCATTAAATTAAGCTATATTTTTCTAACCTGATGTGAAATCATTTTGTGTGGTGTTTTCCCTGTTTTACCTTTTGAAGTGTTGCACAAATACCTTACACATTGCCTCTAAAGTTAAGACTGACTGCTCTGTGCCAAGCTACCAGAGGGTGAGCACAGGTAAATTTAAGGTGTGTATGCCTCTGACCCTTACTAAAATTGTGGCTATTGTTTGACCAGGGCTTGACCCCAGTCAACCAGTAACCCAATTTATAACAATGGCACGTGCTCTTCCCCTTCATGTCTGCCCAGCAGGTCAGACTCATTCTACTGGGAGAAGTCCGAGCCCTGTCCTATCGACAAATAGCAGTTGTAAAGCCAGCTTAGATGTCTTCCAGTGGAAGGCGAGGGTGGCCCCTTCCACTGAAGTACCATAGCATGGTGCCCCCGTCCCCCAGAAAGTCAAGTCGTCTACTTCGTTGTGCCAATATATCAAAGGCATTTCATTGGAGTTTTAACTCCTGGGTTTTCTGCTACATTTAGTAAGATAGTGCAATAGAATATAATTTAATTTCGAGATCATTGAATTTAAGATAGGAGTTCTTTAACAAACTTTATTAAAAATCATATACCGGCTGAGGTTAATGTCAATTTCGGACTTTTATTCAATTTAGCATTATTAAATAAAATAAAATAAAATTACATTAAATTAAATTAAATTAAATTAAAGATCCTTTTTGGCATCATGGTTATGTTAGGAATACTTATTAAATATAATTCAAAAGAAGGGCAATTATATATTGGTAATGGTTAGTTGTGGCCTTAGGTTTAGATGAAGAAAACTTTTATTTTAATTCAATGAAAATATAAACTGCTTCGAGATTGGGCAGGGCTAGATTTGGTTAAAATCATCAATTTAAATTAGTTTAATTTAAAAAAACGTAATTGTTATAATGTTTTGCGCTAGGGATATCGCCACGGGTTTTTAAACCAGTAATTATTTTTTTCTTTTAATTTGAATGAATTGGGGTTAAGGTCAATCATTTAGCGGCGAGCTCAGGCTCATTATTTAATGTAATTTAAGTGAATGCGTGCCTAGGCTTTGGGTTAATATTTTCATTGAATGTATTCGAATTGAATACGATTGTGTGTGTGAAAAAGATGTTACATTTAGTGTAAACAAATAATACTTTTTAATGTAAATGAATTTAATGAATTATACTTCAGTTTGGTATGATCAGTATGGATAAATGATCGATGTAGTGCAGTGCTTTGAATGGGCAGGTACTGTCCGGAACTGAGTACCTGCACTTCTTTAATATGAAAGGGAGAGTACCAGCACTTCTTTAATATGAAAGGGAGAGTACCGGCACTACTTTAATATGAAAGGGAGAGTACCAGCACTTCTTTAATATGAAAGGGAGAGTACCAGCACTTCTTTAATATGAAAGGGAGAGTAGCGACACTTCTTTAATATGAAAGAGAGAGTACCGGCACTTCTTACCTGTTTAGCAGCCTTCCTGGTGGGTGTCTAGATTGAAGTAGACCTCAAAGAAGGCCTTTAAGCGCTACAGTATCTTTATTTCAAGCTGTCCTTCCTGACATGCTATACATGCTTTCCACACACGCATTCTATACTTCTCTCTCTTTCTCTTGCATTCCATTCTTCTAAGCCATTTATTTTATTTCACAATCCATATATGCTGTTCTTTCTATATTTATTTCCTCACAGTCCATGCTTTTACCCTTCACTATATTCGTATCTCCCTCAGGTTCCATGCTTCTATCCTTCACAGTTTATTCTTCTCTCCCTAGTATTCCATGCTTCTGTCCATAAGATTTTATAATTATCTCCCTTGTATTCCATGCTTCTAGCCCACTCCATCTGTACTTATTTCCTTCACATTACATTCTTCTATCCTTCACATTCTATATGTATCTACCTCGTATTCCATGCTTCTATCCTTCACATTTCATACTCAACTCCCTCGCATTCCGTGCTTCCTTCCTTCACATTTCATACTTAACTCCCTCGTAATCCATGCTTCTATCCTTCACATTTCATACATATCTCCTTAGTATTCCATGCTTCTGTCCGTCACATTGTATACTTAACTCCCTAGCATTCTATGCTTGTAGCCCACACCTAATGTACTTATTTCCTTCACATTCCATGCTTCTATCCTTTACATTTCATTTGTATCTCCCTCGTATTCCATGCTTCTATCCATCACATTTCATATTTAACTCCCTCGCATTCAGTGCTTCTATCCTTCACATTTCATACTTATCTCCCTAGTATTCTATGCTTCTGTCCATCAAATTTTATACTTAGCTCCCTCGCATTCCATACTTCTGTCCTTCACATTTCATACTTGTAGTAAAGTAAGATCTACTTCTATGGTTACCCCCACGTTTTGCCTGGCACTAAGCTGTTTTTGACTAGTCTGACTGGGATCCTGCTAATCAGGACCATAGTCTATCTGCTTTCTCCCTAAATTGTTGTGTTGAGTACTTAGGTACAGCCCAGATTGGATACTGGGTGTACCCTTATAAGTCCCTAGTATATGGTACTAAGGTACCCATGGCTTAGGTACCCCAGTGGTCCCCCATGGGCTGAAGCATGCTTTATGCCATCCATAGGAGACCATGAAAAAGGGAACTACAGGCCTGCCAATGCAGCCTGTGTAAGTAGGTGCTAGCACCACTTACTAAAGATATAGGTTTCCTATATCCAAGGGTCACTGCACTCAAAAACCTATAAGTCACCCCTATAGCAGGCCTTTGCAATCCTGAAGGCAGGGTGTTTGGATCTAAGTGAAAGGGCGCCCCTGCACAAGCAGGACATGCCTGCAGCCTACAGAGTCAATTGTCCCAGGTTGTCAGTGAAGCAGCCATTTACTATATAGAGGGGGATCGCCTACTTACGCGATGACCATCTCGAAAACGGCTGCATTGAATCCTATCATGTTTGGTATCAAACATGTTGGAATCATACCCCCACACTGTAAACGGTGTGGGAGGTATGATTCCAAGCACTGGAATATCCCTCCATTAGGCTCTCAGTGTTCTCGGTACCAGCCTTCTTGACCCGGACAGCACAAGATGGTTGCTGCCGACCAGAGACATGATTCTGCCCTCCTGCTGCTGAGCCCAGCTCGAGCGGGGGAAGACAGAACAATAGGCATCCTGTCGTAGGGAGGTGTGACCACCTCCCAGACAGGATTTAGTGTATTGAGATGGGGTGGGTGCACTTGCCAGTGTCACTCAGTCTACATGAGGTGCACATTTGCTGTCCCTGTGTATAGTCCAGTTTAGACTAGTTCTGGGAGCTTTTGGCTCCTGCTCTGGAGCAAAACTGGACAAAGGACATGGGAGTAACCCCCCCCCCCCCTGTCCAGACCCTCCCCTGGAAGAGTCCCCTGAATCTTTATAACCCTTTCCTTAGGGTACTTAAGGGCTTACCTGGGTGTGGGTCCTGAGATTCGTTGTGGGATAAGATTCAGATCAGACAGCACTGCACTTCTACCGTCTGGGCACTCTAGACTTCGCTGGACTTTGTTTGGGCCTGCCTTTGTCTCCCTTCCAGTCTACTGCATCGTCTGTGCCTGTGCATCATACAGGAACCTTCCAAGGCCTGTGAAGCATCAAATACACTTGAAGAAATCTCCTTAGGAGTGAAGGAGTCACTGCCCTGCATTTGCAGGCACCACAACTGAGTCAACTAGTCTACAGATCCTGAGCTCCTCTGGACTCCGTGGGCTCTGCAACACAGGTGGTGATTTTCCACAGGCCCCGAGGTCTATCCTGCCCTCTCACCAAGTTTGAGGCCAGTATCCCTTGTGGGGTTTGCAATAACTGCACCCCTGTGCACAGCGTCCAACTTGCAGTTGCAAAGGCTTTTTGGCTTCTTTCCAAGAAGATCTTTGGGCTCCAAGTAGCCTCAACCTCGAGCATCTCCAGTGACCAGAATCTTCAGCCTCACCGCATCATGTGCATTGTGGCCTGCATCTTTGGTGAGTTGTTTGAGGTCCTCTTGCGACTCCAGTGCCTTCGGCCTGTGGGTCCATTTAAGGGTCACCTTTGCTTCCCTTGGGCTCCTCTGTTTGCTCGGGACCCACCCTGACTCCCCGGTTTTTGGTGAGTCCCCTGGACCTTGCTGGTCTCGGCGTTGCTCCTTCTTCGATTCCTGCATTGCTTGCCTTTGCCAAGGCTTATTGGTGCTCCTGCTAGACACCGATCCCTCAGCATTTGACATCCTTCGTGGGATAGCTCATGCACAGGCCCTGGTCTTCTTCAGCATCGCCTGGTCCTCACAGCTGCAGAGTCAAGGTCATCATGATCCACCCTGCAACACCTGACATCGGAGGGCATTCATCTTCCAAGTCTCCTGGTCACCCCTGAGTGACATAGACTCTGTCCCCTCTGCTTGCAAGTACCTCTCATCCTGAATCCACCTTCGAATTCCACCGGACACTTTCTCCTCTTCCAGCAGCGGCACTTTCCTGAATTCGTCCATTGGGTTTGATGGTGGTTTCCGACACCACTTCACACGTATGCACCCAGCTTCCCTGGTGTAGGTAACAGGGGTACTAGGGTATCCACAGGTGGGGTGGCTCTCCAACCTTCTGTCTTCCATGGGGTTTCTTCAGGGTCCAGTGGAAAGGGTCCTTAATCTTTAAAAATCCAACCGCGACTTACATGTAGAGTTGTACGGAGCACGTGGTTGTGTTTCCACACTGCACACGCTCTCCGTGTGGTCCCTATCTATTCACCTAGGGTGGATCCTTGGGGTCTCAGCACTTCCACATCCTCTCGACACTGTCTTGACCCAATTCGTGGTTCTTATACCAATTTCTTAGTATATGGCTTGGTCCCCCCAGGGTCCACTATGTATTTCATGCTATTTACTGTGTTTCTTTGCTGACGTATTGTGTGCATTGTGCATATCTCTGGGTAAAAGATATTTCTATGTGTTCGAGAGTATTATGTAGTAAATACATATTTTTTATAAATACTTTGTGTGGTTCTTTTTCACTTAATCTATACTATAAGGTTGCATTCTGCTAAAACAAGCTGTTTTACACTCCTTCTGGACTAAGCCTGAAGGCTGCTCTCCTCAGCTACCACTTAGAGAGCTTTCTAAGGTTGTCTAAGACCACTAAAATCACCATAAGGGTTGTCTGGTCTGGTGCAAGGTGCCCACTTACATAAGTATACATCATATACCAGGCCAGCTTCTCACAATACTTATCTCCCCGGTATTCCATGCTTCTGTCCATCACATTCTATACTTAACATTCTATATTTATCTCCCCAGTATTCCATGCTTCAGTCCTTCACATTTCATATGTATCGCCCTCGTATTCCATGCTTCTAACCTTCACACTGCATTCTTATCTCCCCAGTATTCCATGCTTCTGTCCATCACATTCTTTACTTAACATTCTCTATTTATCTCCCCAGTATTCCATGCTTCAGTCCTTCACATTTCATATGTATCGCCCTGGTATTCCATGCTTCTCTCCTTCACATTTCATACTTAACTCCCTCGTATTCCATGCTTCTAATCTTCACATTTCACACTTATCTCCCTTGTATTTCATGCTTCTGTCCGTCACATTCTATACTTATCTCCCTTGCATTCCATGCTTCTATCCTTCACATTTATACTTACAGTGAACTTACAGTCACATACCTGAACGCTCGTTCCTTGGTTAAACACCAATTAGAAATATTTCAGCTTCTGGGCTCAGATAAACCGGATGTACTCTTTCTCACTGAAACTTGGCTCACTGAGGAGTCCACCCCTGACATATGAGCAGCACTCCCTAGTAATTATTATATATCCTTCAAGCTGATAAGGTCCCCGGGAAGTAGGGGGAGGGGTCGCAGCCATTGTTCATCAGAAGCTAGAGTTCACGTCTCTCGCAGCAAAGGACATGCCGTCAGTCGACTGCCTCATTTTAAAACTTGATTCCCCACCATCCCCCTTGATCTGCGCACTAATCTACAAACCCCCCTACCACATGCCATCATTTCCCCAACTACTGGGTGAAAACATCTCCCACCTAGTCATCAATTACGCCAAAATCCTAATAATTGGGGATTTTAATTATTGGGCCAATGATACCATGGGTGGCACCAGCTCTGCTGAACTAACAGACTTACTCACTGGGTTGAACTGTAACCAGCATGTGACAGTTCCCACTCACATCAAAGGTCATACTCTGGACCAAGTATGGACATCTAACTTGACGGTTTCTAACTTAAGGATCTCCCCTTGCACCCGGTCGGACCACTATTTTATAAAATTCTCCCTCACCAACTTGTACTTAGCGAAGCCCTACATGAAGGTGAGCCGCATGGTAAGAAATTGGAGATGCTCCAACATTGGATAAGAAAGTATTAAATCTTGGCTTGAATCCACCAGTGACAGCTTTGCACCCATTAAGAAAGTTATGTTATGTTATGTTATGAGGGGTTTTGTTGAGCGCTCAGCTACTCAAGCAGAGTGTCCCGGCGCTATCAGACCCATAACCGAAGAACTCCATCAGGGGAAGGTGAAACTTATTGGCCAAACAGCCATGTTTTGAGCTTTTCTCTGAAGGCCGTCAGGCTCTCACTCTTTCTTAGGGATAATGGGAGGGCATTCCAGGCCCGGGGCGCAAGATATTTAAAAGACCGTCCACCGATCCGGGCGCGCCTAATAGCCGGGACCGTGGTAAGAGACAGAGACGCAGAACGCAAGGCTCTGGCTGGCAAATGAAGACCGATCCTCTTCCTCAGATAGCGGGGGCCAGTGCCATGAAGGGTTTTGAAAGCCATTGTGAGCGTCTTAAATTCAATGCACCTCTGAATAGGCAGCCAATGAACAGACCGGTAGCGTGAGCGCGATGGCCAAGACCAAAAATCGCCCGAGCGGCTGAGTTCTGCACAATCTGCAGGCGCGATAGGAGAAACTTCGGAAGACCCAGATACAGGACATTGGCATAGTCCAGCCTAGATCCTATCAGGGCCTGCACTGTTGTTTACCTATGGGCGATGGAAAGAAGGGGAAGAAATTTTCTAAGCATCTTCAAGACCCCAAAACCCTGACCGACCAGGTTCATAATCTGCGGTTTAAAAGTGAGAAGGGTATCCATCTTAACACCGAGATTTTTTGCCACCAGTGCCGCATTAGAAGGGGGAAACATGTCTGTCGGCTAACAGGACTTCCAACAAGTATCTGGGGGACAGCCGAAGAAGAGAACCTCGGATTTATCCGAGTTGCATTTGAGCTGATTATCTTGGAACCAGTTAAAAACCGCACCCAATCAGCCTTTAATGAGATCACCATCAAAGTCCATATCTTTCTCACAGGAGAAGAGAAGCTGGGTGTCATCAGCATATGAGACAATCTGGGCACCAAAAGACTCAACCAGCGCCGCCAAAGGGGAAATATAGATATTAAAAAGAGTCGGGCTTAAAATTGACCCCTGAGGGACTCCCACATCCAGAGGCGGCACTGCCGCGGAGTACGGAGGTGCCCAGACTGTTTGTTGGCGGTTGGTCAGAAAGGAAGTAAACCAATTGAACACCGTTCCTCCAATACCAATCTCCTCGAGACGCGCCAATAGGCGGTCATGAGGAACGGTGTCAAACGCCGCCGAGAGATCAAGCAGTACCATCATTGCCTTCCCCCCAGAGTCCAGGACTTCCTTAATGGCCTCGGTCACCTCCAGCAGGGCCGTCTCCGTGCTCATATTAGCACGGAAACCGGATTGAGTGTGGTGCAAAACACCATGGGACTCAACAAAATGCGAGAGGACAGACTGCACATGCTTTTCTGCCACTTTTGCCAAGGCCGGGAGCAAAGAGATGGGTCGGTAATTAGCATGAATGGTATGATCCAAGGAGGGCTTCTTCAGGAGCGGAATGACCATCGCCCGTTTCCAAGTAGACGGTACTATCCCAGTTTCCAAGGAGCAGTTTAAGATGGGGTTAACCATAGGGTTAATAACATGGGCCACCTTGGCCAAAAACTTTGCAGGACAGGGGTCCAGAGGAGAGCCAGATCTCATTTTTAAAAGAATTTCCAGAGAAGCTTGAGGTTGAATAGGAGGAAAACTCGTCAATCTGGGTTGTCCCTGGTCAGGCACATCAGACTGGATTTTAAGACAGGACAGTCCCCCCCACTCAAGAGAGGGAAAAGTTGCCTGAATATTCCTGATTTTATTGGAGAAGAAGCTGGCTAGTTGAAAAACCCAAGATTCCGAGAAAGAACATTTAGGAGAAATGGCAACAGGAGAAGTGAATTCTTTCACAATTGCAAAAATTTCTTTACTTGTATTAGCGGCTTCTTCAATCCTTTGAGCGAAGTAGACTTTTTTGGCTAGATAGATTTCTTTGTGATAGGCCTTGGTACAGGACCTATAGGCCTCCTTCAAAGGATCCAGATAGTTTGCACGCCAAGCTCTCTCGGCCTTCTTGCAGAGCCTTCTACTGGAATTAAGCGCATGCGTAAACCATGGGGCAGATGCACGCGAGGATTTCTTAAAGGACCGCTTAGGCGGGGCTAAGACCTCCAGACACTGCGCAAGCCATGTTTGAAAACGGATAAGGTCCAGTTCTAAATCCCCTGTAAGAGAGCAGGGGTGAGAGAGCCGATATTGCTCAATCATTTCAGGTGTAACTCGGTGGAAAGGCCGTGATAGCCAGGGCTGACGACCGACATCTCTGCTAGTTACAGTGATCTTAGACTGAATCCTAAAAGACAATAGAAGGTGGTCAGATCATAACACAGGAAGGGGGGGCGCAACTAAGATGGAAGAGGTAGAAAAAATCTGATCCAAAATATGCCCCTTATTGTGAGTCGGCGACATTACGTAAGGTAATAGGCCCAGAGATGTAGTAGTATCTAGTATTTTAATAGTGTCTGCAGCATCCGTGTTATCAAAATGAACGTTGAAATCGCCCAGAAGAATGAAGTGCTTCAATTGAACACTCATAGCCGAAATTACAGTGTCTAGCTCCTCATTAAAAGATCCCACGGGGCCTGGGGGGTCTGTAAATCAACAGACCCGCACAGGATTGAGCAGGTGAAAGTGTAAGGCAAAAACCCAGTGCTTCAACCCCGTGAATATAATCAGTGGGTATAATGGACCACTCATAGCGTCTGTCTATTACTAGTGCCACTCCCCCACCCTTTCTTGTATTCCGGTCTTTTCTTAGGACATAATCATTGGAGGGCAGGGCGTTAACTATATCTGGGCCTGATGTTTCGTCAAGCCATGTTCAGTAAGAAAGAGACAGGCGGGCTTGAAGTCAGTAAGGAGGCTAAACAGATCCTGAGCATGTTTGCTCGCCGAACGAGTGTTCAGAAGAGCACAGCTAAAAAATCAATCAGCCGAGCTATGCACCGTCGTTGCGATTGTATGTTGGCTAGGCTTGGTAGCGATTGACTCCGTCCAGTCACCCCTCAGTGACCACCCACAACTAGAGCAAAGAAAATTATCCCCGGCAGCTAGGTCACACACACTACAACTGCTATTCCGGCGCGTTTTTAAAGCTAGTAGCTGAGGGGCTATGTACTCCGTGATTCCCATATCACAGGGACTCTCAAGGTCCCCAGCCCGGCCGCATACATCCGCATCCGGGACGCTGACGGGCGCAGACGAGCTTTCCTTAGGCGCTCCTTTGGCGCGGGAGACGCGCCTCCGCAATGCGCGTCCGCTGCGCGGAGCCATCCCCGTCTAATTTTATACTTCCCGCCCGTGAGGCAGCAAGCCTAGTCCGCCGACTAGCGAGCCTGCCTCACTCAAGATGGCCGCCGTCCCAGTGCGAATATCCCGCTGCGCGATTGGCCAGCTAGAAGGTCGCCCGGAGAGCACAGCCGGAGGAAAGGAAAGTGGAGAGCTGCGAGCCCCCGATACCGGAGCAGGCAACTCCGCTGCCCCAAGGTAGGAGGCGAGTCCCCAGCCCCAAAGGAGGAGAGAGTGCAGTATAAGATCTCCCGGCTTTGCGCCTCAGGAGAGGAAAGCAGTAAGAGAATAAAAAACAGTACACCCTACACAGTAAACAATACACAGTAAAAAAAAGTCTAAAATACAAATTTAAAAGACAGCGCGTTAAATGTGCAATATAGTCAGTGGCTACACGCCGCCAAATAAAAGCTCACACCGAAGGCAGCCACCCCGGTAGTATCAATGGCAAAGTCAATATAGTCAGACCCCACAATGTCCAACGCTTGCTCTCCGAAGTCCTAAAACTTGAGAAACTTGCCCTACGCCAAGCACAACGCAACTGGAGATGAAACTACTCCTCAGACAAAAAAGATATGTTTCTAACTCATCTTAAACAATCTAAAAATGCCATCTTACAAACCAAGGCCGACTATTTCTCCAACAAGATATTGAGCTCTACTAATAAATCAAAGGAAATCTTTGCTATTGTGGCTGAACTATCCAAGCCAGATAGAGTCACATAAAAACCCGTCCCCACTCAAGCTCTATGTGACTCACTCGATACCTACTTTACTGAAACAATAATTACCATCAAATCTAGCATACCTGCTTATACCCCTCCTAAAGCTCAACCACCTATGCTCAGGAACCCTCACTCGCTGGAGCAGGTTCCTCCCATCACCAGGGAAGCCTTTCTCTCCCTTCTAAGAAAAATGGGATCTGGCTCTCCTACAGACTGCTGCCCTCCACATATATTAAGAGAAGACTTCCTCACATGTCCAGATCCCCCTTTTACACATCTGAATAACTCCCTTAATCAGGGCATTGTTCCCAAGGTATTTAAAGAAGTGGAAATTGTCCCCATCTTGAAGAAAACAGGGACAAACCCTATAGCTCTTACGAACTACCGCCCCATTTCCCTACTCATCTTTTTAGCCAAGGTTCTAGAAGCCCATGTGGCAAACTCCCTCAGCACTTTTATCAAACATTCACACTACCTCGACCCCCACCAGGCGGGCTTCTGTCCTGCTCATTCCACAGAGGCTGTCATTTTGACGGTCCCAAACGAACTTAGGAAAGGGGCCGACAATGGCGCTACTCAAGCCCTGGTACTTCTTGATCTCTCTGCAGCGTTCGACATGCTCGACCATGAACTCCTGGCCGACCATGTCAGTAACGCCGGGATCAACAGTCTGGCTCTTAAGTGGTTTTTATCCTTTCTGGAAGACCGCTCTCAAGCTGTACGCCACGCTCATCTCTCCTCCCCCAAGGTTAAACTGACCTGTGGGGTGCCGCAGGGTTCTTCCCTCTCACCACTCCTTTTTAACCTGTACTTACTTCCCCTTATTCGTTCCCTCGGAAAAACTAAGGTTTGCACCTTCAACTATGCCGGCGACCTCAAATTGATGTTTGATATCGATCAGTCGGCATCCTCTGTTTCTAACTTCCAATCCACAATCCGATACATTAGTGGCTGGATGAACAGCAACCACCTGAAATTTAACCCGGATAAAACTGAGCTGATCCTGGTCGGTGGGCCAGCTAACCCCTAGAATTCTAACTTCTGGCCAACCGAACTTGGAATCCCCTCCCACCCTCACCATCCTCGAGTTCAACCAAAAGCCTGGTCATCACTATCGAGAGTGTCCTATCTATGAAAGCCCAGGTTGGGACAGTGGTTTCTTCCTGTTGCTTTCAGCTCCGCAAGAACAGGAAGATCAGCAGATTCCTCACCACTGAAAGTATTGGCCTTAGTCATCTCTCACATTGACTATGCCAACTCACTCTACTTTGGCATTCCACCATATCAATAACAAGCATTGGCATAGCCAATAGGTCTCGCCTTTGGGACCTAATAAGTGTTTAGCCATGCAACAGTTTATGTTGTTGCACCAAGGATATTGTGCTGCATAACTAAATACTTATAAGGTCCCAAAAGCGAGACCTATTGGCTATGCCAATGCTTGTTTAATATAGTAGTGATCTAGGGGACTTTTCGCACTTGACCCATTGTATCTTGAGTAATATTGTAATACAGGACAGCCCGTGACTGATGGCTGGCTTCATTTAATGTGCTTAGCAGCTGAAATTATTGCCTGCTCTAATGCTGAGTAATTATTAAGATACACTGCTTTTGAAAATACCGAGGGAATAATATTGATTTAGTGCTAAGTTATTTAGAAAAACGCCAGCAAAGGAGGAATATTTAACGTGAGCTGGCAGGGAGCAGTAATGGGCCTGCGCTGAGATATTCATGTGCAAATAAATTATGCACAAGGTAAACTATTTTGTTCTGCAGTGCCTGTAATATTAATTAAGTTGCTATTTCTTTGAAATGAACAAGATTGAGGACCTCAGTAAAACACTCTGCAGTTCCTACAATTAATTTAAAGCCAAGGGCATGACTATCATCTTTAAAGGGTAATTGTGCATTATAATTTATTGATGTGGGTTTTACTGGATTTAATTACAGTTCAAATGTGTTATTATTTCCGGGTTCACATACGCATTTAGGTCTACCGGCGTTGTTTTGCGAGCATGGTCTGATCAGTTTGCTCATGTGATAACAGTTAATGACAGAATAACTTAAAATGAATTTCCATCAATCTGATGTCAGCTCTTCCTCATTGCATCCATCATGACCCTTGTCTCAATTCTTCGGCCCAGCCATTCTCATTCCAGTATTCCAAAGCATGGCGTACAGTCTTTGGTCCCCACAAACCTACAATGCTGCTAAACCCAAGGACCTTTATTGTAAGAGTCCAGAAAAAATGAATTGCTACTGGATCAAAGAACCCCAACACCAACAGTTTTCCTTCCTTGTGCAGCCCCTGGTGTTTATAATGGTGGACACAAGTATGAGATGAAGCTCAATTAGCTGCTCCACAGATCTCTGTCTCTGGATTGTTTTAATCCCAGGGCTTTAAGTTGAATGAAATAACTAGCTGGTCTCTCAAGGGGGCGTGGCCGATGTATTGAAGGCGTGGCTTAAAAATATGCACGCTAAATATCTGTGCTTAGCATGGTGTGCCACCCAACTGGTATTTTGCTTATCTCTCAATGCATACGGATATATAATACAACAAGTAACATTACACCTACAACAAGTCAGGGCTATTGGATTTGCCAATGGTTGTTAGTTGTGGAAGATAAATAAGCAACAACTATGGCTTTGTTGTATGGAATATTGAAAATGCTTCAGGTCTGAAATGATGAGACTGTGAAAGAACTATAGCGAGTCTCTTTGAAATTACTGCAAAGGCAGTGACGGGTGGTACAGCTGCAGAGTTAAGATTTTATTTTTCACCCTGACGGTGGAAGCAAAAATGGAGAGCCTGATAGGGACCTGTCTCAGCATCTGCATTTTAGAACTGCTGGTGCTGAGCACTGGCAGGACCCGGCACACTTAAAGCCCTGCTTATTCCTGAATAGTATAGTAAGGACTGGGATGAGGAAGAGGGACATGGGGGCAAAATGCAGTGTTAGGAGACATAGGGTGCACACAGTTTTGAAGGAGCTTTAAAACAGGACAGCTGTGTTGTATGGTGGACCAAAGGAATTTCTATGACGCACTATCTGAGTTACCTCGGAATATTGAGCCCGGCTTCACTTCTGCCCATTGCAAAACATGAAAGCATTGCTTCTGTTTTATTTTCAAGAGCTTCTTTAAGTTTAAAAAGGAATCAATAAAATATTTTGAACTTAAAAAGGAATCCTATGACCCTGCTTATTTCTATTTCATGATATGTGTATATGTGTATCTCCTTGTACAGAACGCATGAAAGTACTGAGGTCAGAAAATGGCAGCCTCTGTGTTTCAAAAGAAAACTCAATTTTTACTTAATTTGCAAGTTTATATAATACCAATGGGAAAGATGTATGGTTATAGTTTAATGTGAAATATTTAAAAGAAAAAAAGGTATATACTTTCCTTAACTTAACCCTCCACTTTGACAGGTCATTGTCTTGTGGATGTCCAGCAGAGACAACATTATAAAAGCAGTTCTTTAACTACTTTACCAATCCAGAGGACTGGTCCTCTGAGACCTCAATACCCCTTTTATGGACAAACACTCTGTGATTAGGCATTGGCCTGAACGCGTCTTTCATTGATTTTTTATTTTAATAAGAGTATTTTGGGAGCTTTAGGAGTATGGGACCTTGATACGTTCCTTTTTAAACAAATGGGATTTTTTTCTAATCACTTATAAAAGTTTGAAGCACATCGCCTGGACATTGGGTAGTTCAAGTGACACTTTTGGAAACGTACTCTTTCTTCCACCTGCCTGTTCCAGTCCAGACACCCATCCGGGTGCCTCTCAGCGCCACGTGAGACTCACCGTCTGACTCCTGACTCTCTTCCTGCCATGGCCTCGGAGCTGAGTACCACAGAGAGCTGCTGTTTTCGGGGATCTGGATTCATTATCGCCACTCGAGTAGATAACACAACACGTTGAATAATTTACCGGTGGCAGTAAAACGCTTAGTGTGGCACGCGCCAATGCACTATATGAGGGGGCAATACCTAATAAGAGAAAGAGGCAGCAAGGAGATGTACAAAAATAAAAACAAAATAACTTTATTAGCAGTTTCAAGTAGCCGTGCGCACCGTCGTCCACTTCGTTTTAAAGGAAGGGTACTACCCTCCAAGATGGCCGCCACGCTTTCACTGAGCCAGTAATCAACGTGAGTACATGTTAAGAGTCTTCCATCCTGTACTCTTAGCCCCGGAAGAATTATGGCGGGTTTAAACAAGACGGCGGAAGACTCCTCCGGGTTGGTTCTTGTCTGCAATGGGAACAACGCCAGCCTGGCCCTGGAATCCACTGACACGAGTAAGGTGACCGACAAGAGTAGCCCAACCTGTCCAAGATTACCTGTTGGGTGTGAATACTTCCGTCGATAACAGTCTTTCTTTAGGCCAGTTTAGGCTTTACTATTTGCTCTTTACAACAGCACCAACATTAAAACAAGTTGAACGAGGACAGGAGGAGGCAGTAGGGGGAGGGGAGAGAGGAGGGGGCCTGTGCCTGTTTCCCTTGCGGGAGCGAGCAGGAACCATCTGTTAATTACAAACAGATGGTTTCAAAGCTCGCTCCCGCAAGGGAATCGGCAAACGTGCACGCGTTGCCATTGAAAGCAATGCAATGCGTGCACGTTTTTGGCAGAAAAACCGAATCGATTTCAAGAGGTCTCCTCCTACAGGCGAGACCTAAAAACGACTACAACTGGTGCAAAACCAGTTGGCCAGACTAATCTACCACCAGCCTCAATAGCACCATGTCACCCTGTTAATGAAAGGATTACACTGGCTCCCGGTAGCCGAAAGCAGCACATTTATGCTGGACTGCATCACCTTTAAATCTCTTCATGGCAACTGTCTGGTGTTTGCATCCTCTCGGGTACAGCACTAAGTCCTTTTTCTGTATCTTAAGTATTCCCATCTGAATCTTCTAGCCATCCCATCCTTTAAATGCAAAAAATTTGAGGGACTAAGATTTGTGGTCTTGGACTCTCAGTTCTGGAATTCTCTCCCTTTGGATATCAGATCACTGACTTCCTACGCCCAGTTCATTAAAATACTAAAGACCTGGCTCTTCCGCCAGGCATATGACTAAATCACTTAAGCGGTAGTGTCCCTTGGACTCCAGTGCCATGAAACCGTCTGGTGTATGTGCGGTTTAGAAGTTCCTTTAACATAGCATAACATACTTAACTTCCTCGTATTCCATGCTTCTATCCTTCACATTTCATACTTACCTCCCTTGTATTCCATGCTTCTATCTATCACATTTCATACTTACCTCCCTTGTATTCCATGCTTCTAATCATCACATTTCATACTTACCTCCCTTGTATTCCATGCTTCTAATCATCTCATTTCATACTTATCTCCCTTGTATTCCATGCTTCTATCCATCACATTTCATACTTATCTCCCTAGTATTCCATGCTTCTATCCTTCACATTTCATACTTACCTCCCTTGTATTCCATGCATCTGTCCATCACATTTCATACTTATCTCCCTAGTATTCCATGCTTCTATCCTTCACATTTCATACTTACCTCCCTTGTATTCCATGCTTCTAATCATCGCATTTCATACTTATCTCCCTTGTATTCCATGCTTCTATCCATCACATTTCATACTTATCTCCCTAGTATTAGCTGCTCCTAGCACACACCTGTACTTATTTCCTTCACATTCCATGCTTCTATCCTTTACATTTCATAGGTATCTCCCTCAGATTCCATGCTTCCATGCTTCATATGTCATACTTATCTCCCTCGTACAGTGCTTCTAGCCGACACCTTCTGTACTTATTTTCTTCACATTCCATGCTTCCATCCATCACAGTCTATACTTCTCTCCCCCCGCATTCTATACTTAGATATTCCACTTATGTTCCTTACTTCTATGCTCTGCATTCTATACTTCTCTTTTCTTGCATTCCATGATTCTATCTTTCCCATGCTTCGATCCCTCACATTCCATTATGATTTCCCTTGTATTCCATGCTACTAGCAGTCATTCTATACTTTTCAAACTCACATTCCAAGCTTTCATCTCTCGCATTCTAACCTTATTTCACTCTCATCCATGATTCTATCCCTCACGCTCCATACTTATCTTCCTCATAATCCATGCTCCTATCCCTTAAATTCTCCCCTTATTTCCCTTGCATTCCTTGCTTTTTTTTAAACCTCACATTTACAACTTATTTCTGTTACATTACATGCTCTTATCCCTCATATTCTATACGTACCTCCCTCGTATTCCACGCTTCTGTCCCTCAAATTCTATACCTTTCTCCCTCGGATTCCACGCTACTATCCCTCACATTCCATACTTTTCTCCCTCAATTCCACGCTTCTGTCCCTCACATTCTATACCTTTCTCCCTCGTATTCCACGCTTCTATCCCTCACATTCCATACTTTTCTCCCTCGTATTCCACGCTTCTGTCCCTCACATTCTATACCTTTCTCCCTCGTATTCCACGCTTCTATCCCTCACATTCCATACTTTTCTCCCTCTATTCCATGCTTCTTTCCCTCACATTCTATACTTCTCTCCCTCGTATTCCACGCTTCTATCCCTCACATTCCATACTTTTCTCCCTCGTATTCCATGCTTCTTTCCCTCACATTCTATACTTCTCTCCCTCGTATTCCATTATTCTATCTGTCATATTCTATACTTACATCCTTCGTATTCCATGCTTCTTTCCCTCACATTCTATACTTTTCTCCCTCGTATTCCACGCTTCTATCCCTCACATTCCATACTTTTCTCCCTCGTATTCCATGCTTCTTTCCCTCACATTCCATACTTCTCTCCCAAGTATTCCATTATTCTATCTGTCATATTCTATACTTACATCCTTCGTACCCCATGCTTCTATACCTCGCATCCCGTGCGTTTATCCTTTACATTCCATATTGATTTCATTTTCCGCTCTGTACTTCTAGCCCTCACATTCTATACTAGTACCTCTCGCATTCCTTGCTTTTATCCCCCACATTCGACACTTCTCTCCCTCGAATTTTTTGCTTTTAAACTCATATTATTCACTTAATTCCCTCGCGGTTTTTGTTTGTTTTTGTGGTTTTTGTCCGTTACGTAGTCCTACGCCCCATTAATCAGGGCGCTTACACTGTGAGGAAAACGAAAAAATACACCCATGCAAACAGCTGTGCAAACAGCTGATAAAAAGTACTGGGCGCTTACAGATAAGCATGGCAGGGCAGAGAGACACTGTTCTGCTATTACTCAACCAGTTGTAATTACTCAAATCCATCCAAATGAACGTCTAATTACACTAAAAAAGTTTATAAAATTATTAATATATATACAGGAGTAATTGACGTGCAAATAGAGACCAAAAACATTTTGACCCCGACGTGATTTGAACACGCAACCTTCTGATCTGGAGTCAGACGCGCTACCGTTGCGCCACGAGGTCTGGTGATGCACATGATTTCTGAGTGGTACAACTTGACAATAATAGCATAGGGTCTGTAAATATGTTCCTATGGAATGCCTGAATAAAGTTTAGGGAATACCACTGGAAGAGGCACCCCTTTCATCCCTTATAATAACCAGCGTTTACACCTGAGTCTGTTGCGTGGCAGGACTGACCGTACCGGGCATCAGACATTTCTCCAAAAGGCTGGAAGGGTGGGGGCCACTTTTGTTACTAGGGTACTAGTTTTGAGGCAGTGCAGCAGTTTTAAAAGCACTGCAGAGTTCCTTGTATATCCAACAGTTTCCAGGCAATGATGAAAGTGGCAAGATAATTCAAGTGATTGATGCACCTGCTGGAGAAAGATCAGAGATTTGTCTAGTGGTAGTTTTGACTCAGCTAAGGTAGCACAGAGGGTTACTATGCCTGCTGCTAAGAACATGTACTATGCAGATCACGGAACAGTATTTTATGTGCACACAGAAGAGGTAAGGAGGAGGAAGAGAAAGGCAGAAAAATAGTGACAAAGAACGAAATCAGGGATGAAAAAGAACCTGTAAGAGTAAGATAAGGGTGGTGGGTGAAAGAGGCATGAGTTGGACACAAAACTACATAGCCTGGTATTCAATGCCCCTCAAATTCGATAGCGCCTGTCGCAGACTCCTGAGCAAAACATTGGGTACTGGCGCTTATTGTTCAACAAATTAAGCACTGCACCTGTGTGTTTATAGTCCATTGTTACCCTTGTGTGCTTGGAGCATCACTCCCCTGAGAACTGTGCCACCCTGAGCACTGTGACATCAATCCTGTCAACTCTGACCCTGTGAAGGACGATGTACGCTGGTGTAACCAGGAACACTCCCAGGGCCGCTCTGTTTACACTCCTCGTCTCCTGGTTGGATCAATGGCCTTAGTGCAGACTCCTGATATTCCACATTACACTGTCACACCTACATGTCCTTCACAACCCTTTCTCACTGCAGATTTACCATCACCAATGTTCAAATAAACCGCTACCATGTAGCCTGGCCACCCCCAACAACAGTCTGTAACAACAAGCAACAAACAAGACCCCCCATGTGTATCTGCTTATAACATGTGTCTGTGAAAGGACCAACACTTGCCAGTCATCTTTTATAAGAGGGGTACAACTGCACACACTCCCTCCTTTTTATAGCCATCAGAGAAGCCCGGATGAATCCCTACGACATGGACACACATAACAAAAGACATAACATTTGTACATACAACCCATTCATTGTGCAAAGGAAGTGCAGTCTGACCTCTCCTTAATAACTGACTGATAACTAACCCAACCCTTCCCGCATCGGATTGGTAACGCGGGCACTCGGGCAATGCTCGAGGGGCCAATATCCGAATTCCGGCTGTGGGCTGCTTTTTTGAGCAGGGGGGGCAGATTTGGTAGTTTCTGCGTTGTTCGATGCCGCCAGCCGCACAGTGGTTGCCTGAGTGGCCGTTGATAAAAGGGAGGTAATGGGCCCATCTACCTCCCTTTTATCAACGGGCAGAAGTGTCACTCCCTTTCTCTCGCTTGGCCGGCCCATTAATATATGCATATTGAGCGTGGGTAGGGGGCCTGACCAAAAGTGTCCTCACTTGTTTTCAGCTGTGTTTCACCAGTGTAAACGAATCCGTGCATCTTTGTAAACCCCCCCTTTCTAATAAGAGTTCGCCGAAGCAGTGTTTTGCGGAAAGGCAATATGCAAATGTGGGACACTTTTTTTTAGCGTGCCCGGGCTGTATTTATTTGATAACGTGCACAGTGAGGCACAAATCAAGCTTCCAGGTCACATATAAAATAACATGGCAAAATCTGATCTCAAATAAAATACAGGCAAACATAAAATTCATATCCACACATACGGCCAAATGCAGGAGATGTTCTTTCTGCTCACACCGGGGCAGTTATTCTAATAAAGCCCCATGAAAAGAGATAAGAAAATGGGCTTCTTTTGGAATTCTCAAGGGCATATTATTAAGCCCATTATCGCCGCGTTAGCGGCAGTTTCCTGTCGCTAAAGCGGTGATAATTTTAACGCCATTCTTGATAATATGCCCCCTGGAGTCTGCCAATATGCAGCTAAGCACAGAAATATATAAGGGACATTAGAATCAAATGTGTAGGAAAGAACTAAAAATAAGAGAGTTAGAAACATTGGCATGTGAGGAATGAAAGCACAGATGTGAGGAACGGAAGCACTGAATGCGAGGGATACAAGTACAGAATGTGAGGGCTAGAAGGATGGATTGTGAGGGTGGAAAGCACTGGATGTAAGTGATAGAAGCCTACAGTGTTAGGAATGTGAGGGACAGGAACCTAGAATGTGAGAATAGATTTATAGAATGTGAGGGATGCAAAAATAGGGTGTGAGGGATAGTGGCAGGAAAGGTGAGATATACAAACACAGAATGTGAGGGATTCAAACAGAATGTGAGGGGTGGGTGTTGAATGAGGGGAAGAAGCATGGCATGTAAAGGGTTAAACATAGAATGTGAGGGATAGCAGCATAGAACGTGTGGGAACATAATGTGAGAGCTAAAAACGTGGGATATCAGGGAAAGAAGCTCATAATGTCAGGAACATATAACCCTGGAAGGTGAGGGGTGAACAGGCCTATAGGACAACCTGGCATGGCAAAAGGGCTGGTCTGACAGGTGAGTGTGTGGGCTGGTTTTAGGGCAGTTTGTGGGCCAGGTTTTTGGCATGCTGGGACGCATTTATTGCGGATTTCCCTAATATTACCACAAACATTGCCTGCATTAAGCTCAAATCCCTGAATTATACCCATACCTTCAAAAACACCAGCCCCGCGCATCTTTAGCTCTCTGATTTGCTGATGGGGGCGCTTTAAGTTTGGTGCCCGGGCCGCACTTATTCGCTGCCGAAGTCAGACTCTGTGGATAAAGCATTAAGGGGCATATTAACAAGGGCCTTATCTCCGCTTTCTTGGCTTTAAAAGCCAAAGAAGCAGAGATAAAAATATTGCCCTATCAACAACAGGGCGCTAACATGCAAAACCACATGTTAGCACCCTTTTTCACTACGCTTCCCTTTGCATCTCTAATGAGATGCAAAGTGGGCGTTCCAGAGCAAAATAAAAGGAGAAATGTCGCTAAGCGACATTTCTCCTATTATTAAGCTTCACGCTAACCCTGTTAGAGACAAAAAAAGCAGCGCTAACCACGGTTATCGCTGCTTTTTTACGTCTGCTAATTTTCAGTTTTAGCCATGTAATCCAATGGGAGGTGGATTACATGGCTAAATCCACCATGGGCTATCAACAAGGATATCCCTATCCTTGTAGTTTTATCGCTGCATTACCAGCGATAACCTCCCAAAATGCCGCTATCGCTGGATTTTTTATCGCCTCGGCGGTTAGCGTTGTTAATAACGCGATAACCAGGCGATATTATCCAGCGATAGCGGGCGTTAAAAAAATTACCGCTAAGCGCCCCTAGCATTAATTTTCCCTGTTCCTTGTTAATATGCCCCTATCATCTTTAAGACTGGCAGTTAGATTCTGGCAATAAAAGCGTAGTGATGGCTCCTGTCACTGCACTATCTTAAATATACATATAAAATGTGTTTTAATGCCTGATTAAGGTGGCTTAATTAATGGAGAGCTCGAAGTTGCACATTCAATTTCATTTTAAAATATGTTGGTGGTAACTTTGAAATTCCATATGCCAACACAAGGTCCATAACATAGTCCTTTCGATCACCTCAGAAAGCTAAAAATCACAGAAGACACGTAGAAATCCTTTCAAAAAACAGTGTAGTATCTGAAGCTGCCTTGGGTCGTCTCCTTTGAGAATAAGACTAGTCTAGATGTAGTGAGAAGTTATAGCGACATTTCATAAAATGATGGTAAACATTGGGCCACTCCTAACATTATTGAGCTTGTGAAGAGTAGGAAGAGGGTGCTGGGAAATCATTTATTTGTAGGAAATGTCCATGCTGACTGCAGATGACATTATAATCACGTAGACTTTGGGAAAGAGTCAGATATATGGGTCCCACGGGCTGGCCACCTTTACACCTGTACAACCAGCACTCAGCTCTACATTGTCTCACCTCTTGCTATGACCGTGCGATGGAGACAAAAATATACATGACTTCAAAAATACTGGCAGCGGTGGGATTCGAACCCACGCCTCCAGAGAGACTGGAGCCTTAATCCAGCACCTTAGACCGCTCGGCCACGCTACCACCTGGTTGAGCATCATAGACCGCTTGGCTACGCTACCACCTGGTTGAGGTTAATTAAACACGGAAATCAGACTCTAAGAGCTGATGTGAGATCTTTGAAGCGAGACGCTGTTATATAGAGGGACTTGGAGAACGAGAGCGCGCTTCCTGTGCTCAGGTCCCGGAGGAGTCAAAGCCAATAGCAGCAGGCACGTGATAGGCTTAATAGGTCCGGATTGGCCCCAGGCCGTGGGAGCGCCGGTCCTGACAGCCGGCCGGGTGACATAGAGCTCCCTGAATTTAAGGGTCCTCGAGGACTTTGAAGGCACAAAACTAATTCCTACGTCTCCAACTCACCAACCCTTGGCTGCCCCGATGATCGTGTATGTTTCCTGTGATTCATGAACAGAACCCTCCCAGCGCCGTTTACAGTAATTCCCAAACAGAGCTCACCTGAGAGGGGTTTGCACACACAGCTCTTTTAGTGTCGGCTATTGGGGATTTGGGGTATATGTTTATAATTACCACATAAAATTGGGAACGCTTAACCTGCCCACACCTCAAAATTCATGAGAGCAATAATTATGCGACGAGGGTGGGATTCGAACCCACGCGTGCAGAGCACAATGGATTAGCAGTCCATCGCCTTAACCACTCGGCCACCTCGTCCTCCTGGTCTGAGGGTTGATCACTGTCTATATTGTAGTTGTGGGCGCTTCTGGTGACGCTGTTGTCATTTATGGGCAAGTTGTTTTTACTCTATGTTTGATTGTCTTAAGATTGCTTTACATTTGTTGAACGTTGATTTTGAAAGTAAAATATCATGCAAATATTGTATGGGTATAACACTTTCCTGCCACTTAAAAGTCTCTGTGTGCTATACACTGGTGGTATGCTTACAAGTCAACATTTGGGAAAAAGGAGGGAAGAGACTACGGGCCATATTCTCAAGGAGCTATCGCTCAGTTATTGGCACCTTAACGCAGACAAATTTGCGATAAAGTTACCACCCCATTCACAAGCTGGTGCTAACAGCCCATATCAACAGTTTTCCTGCGATATCAGCCACAAAAAACATTGCCAACGATGACCTCGGCAAATATCGCTAATGAGATGCAGAGTAGGCGTTCCCGAGCAAAAAGCCGCGACAACACCACTCCACAACATTCTCAACGACCAGCCACATCGGCGATATGATCACAAAACAGGCAATAAGGCGCGGTAGCACCAGGTAACTAACACCTGCTCTGACCTGGTGTAAAGTCGAACGACAATCGGCACCAGACAAGGGAGCACAGCCCAAAGCCAAACATGAAGAACAACAGATGCACTTGGGCAACTGAACATGCAGCCCGGAGCCCCAATAGGGCAACAACACCCACCTCCACCACACCCAGGACCCCCCCCCAGAATTCCCCCCATGACCACCACAGAGGCAGCACGGACAAAAACAGCAGACCCACAGGAAACGCACCAGCCTCACAGACTCAACACCAAAGGATGCCATTACCCACTACAGGCTCAAAAGGAAAATCATCCTCCGCATCCTGACCATCATCGCCCAACAGTCTGACGGCACCAACACAGCGGACAACCAACATCCCACCCCACACAAAGCTGCTGGCTGTGATGCACCTGTTGACCTCTGGTATCCCCAACCAACACCCGCCAGAGTCGGAGGAGTCTCACAGCCAGTCGCATCCAAGTCCCTCATACATGTCCAGGATGCCCTCATCAGCCTGGTACCCCAGTATCTATACGTCCACCACAATGCGCAGGATCCGCTAGAGACAGAGCAAGGACCATACACCATAGCTGGATGCACGCACGTGTTGGGGCAATTCACAGCACACATGTCCTACTTGTGCCCCCTGGTGACACTGCACACAATCACCGCAACAGAAAGCACACGCATCCCATCAATGTGCAGGCAATAGTGGACCACCAGGGACTCTTCATCAATGTCGTCGCCAACCACCCAGCCAGTGTGCATGATTCCTTCATCCTCCGACAGTCCATCATCAACCAGCGCTACCAGGATGGCACCAAGGCACAGCCCCTTGGCAAGTTCCAAATGAATACCCCACACGCCTCAACTCCATAACCATGCAACTCACAACTCTGGCAATACACAGGTCACAAAATCACATACAACATGCAAAACAACATGCCCACCCAACAGACATGACCGAACAACTTACAATGTTAACCTGGGCAAGCCGTGAACATGAGCCATCAACTGCATGGCACCCCAACCACACAATAGCGGAATGTGGGGAGAGGTAGGAACCAGGCATGTGCGAAGGAGGCAGGAGAACCATGATTGGGAAAGTACACAATGCCAAGAGTGGCGGAGATGTGCAGGACAGACTGCAGTATGCAGAACACACCCATATCCATGGCAACATACACCGCTGGTGTATGGAGTGTAGTGGACAGTGGACGCAACCATGTCACCCCAGCCAGTGGGGTAGTACGCTGAAATGTTGCCTGTTATGTCCCCCCCATAAGCGTGAGCGGAGTGGGATGGCCTGGCGTACGCCATGCCAGCATAGGGGTGTGAATAAAAAGCACGTAGTCCTGGGCGTGGTCCTCTTCCGGAATGCCCAACGTCTCTGCCAGGGTGGCGCCTCTCACCCCGCCACAAGGCAGAGGCTGTCCTCCTGAGCGGAGATGCCTGCGATCCTGTGCACCTGCCGTACCCTGGCCCGCTGGACCCCAAACCCGTCAGGCCTGCCTCTGCGCAGCCAGGCCACACTGATCACCTGCCGACACCGACGTGTTGCAAGGAGGGCCCACCACGTGCCGGCGCAAACTCCAAGCCCGAGGCCTGCAACCCTGGCAGCCTCTCAGACCATCACAGCCTCCACAACACAGGCCCGCTTTACTCCTTTCTCGTTGACGTACTCTACTGCTGCACCCGGCCTACACTACGGTCAAGTAGGTCACACATTTGGAACTGAGTCTTGATTACACGATGGCAGAGTACATATGTTCATTGCAGATCTTATGCCAGTGTACTCCCTTCGATGTGGTGCCACCAACTCTGTGCTTGGCATTCCTACGCCACATGTCTGTGGTCCCCTGCTGACTACTGCCTTCGTCCTACACTACGGACAAGTAGGTCACACATTTGGAACTGAGTCTTGATTACACCATGGCAGTGAACACTATTTAAGGCAGAGGTTATGTCACTATACTCCCTTCGATGTGTTGCCACCAAGTCTGTGCATAGCATTACAACCACACATGTCTGTGGGTCTACGCGGACTACTGCCCTTGGCCTACGCTGCGCAGGAGTAGGTCACAGAATTGGAACTGAACATCGATTATTCAAAGGCAGAAAACATAACATTGCACGCAAAGAGAGGCATGAGAGGATGACAAGTTGCAGTCTGGAGGGAATAGGATCATCGTTACGTAGGTGATCGAACACTACCGACAACTGCCCTGGTCTCACTAACTCTGTGCATCGCGAGCCAATGACACGTTGCCGTGGGCCACTGCTGACCGCTGCCTCCGGCCTACACTGTGGTCCAGTAGGTCACAGAGTCTTGATTTAGCAATGGTGGAGTTCATATCAGTGTACCGGCATAACCGCAGACTGCATCCTCTCCTAGAACCGGTGCCACTAAGTCTATTCCCCGGCATTCATGGACACTCTCTGGTTGAACTTTGTTGGTGTCTGAGTGCATGGACTGGGGGTTAGTTTTCATCCTCATGTGGCTGATGCCAAATTGGTGTTGGCAGCGAGGCTTTCGCTTTCCACTCCCCCATTTGCTGCTTCCGGATAACATCAAACCTCTACATCATGCCCTGGAGGACACCTTCCACTGTCCCCCGCAACCCTCCACCACATACACAGCGGACATAGACATCGCATCACCGCAGGAGGCACACAGCACCACTGCCAGGATCGACTCCAAACGCCAACTGCCATTGCTGAAACGATCATACTGGCAGACTGACTGAGTTGCTCGCACATGTTGTGGATGCCATTTCCTGCCTGTTCCCCTGCTCAGCACTCCAGGTGCCACTAACTCAGTGCACCACAAATCTTCTTCCATTACTGTTTTGGTTATGAGCTGTGGTGAGTTCATGCAGCAATGTCACCTCAGGCAGTGTGGGAGACCAGGAACAATGATGTGGAAGATGATGCAGGTGTGACACCCCCCCCTGCAGCTGCAACACGAACAACCCAAAGGGACACAATTCAGGCAATTTCTACACATGAGCGCGCTCATCTCTAGTGCCCCAACCTCAGTACACTGCAAATAACGGACACTTCTGTTTGCTCATTGTGTGACCTCTGGACTTGCTCCGGCTACCTCCAAGATGCTCCACAGTTGTCTCTGTAATGCTGGTGTTGTCTGTTTCCGTATTCATAGTGTTCACTGTTGTATTTGTTGCCAGCACCAACAACTCCCTGAAAGCTGGCTTACACTCACTCCACACACACCCGGCACATGTGTCACTGTACATGTTGTCCTGCCAAATACAGGGGCCGTGCGCACGTACCCGTAGCCAGTTCTACATGATATATGCGTGTGTCCCTGTGGCCTTGTTGTATGCATGAGGGCCCTACGACATTGCATTGTGCTGTGTACAGCGGACGCAGACATGTCACCAAAGGCAGCGGGTCGGAGCTTGGACATGTCACTTTGTCGTCAGCCACTCGATACGATAAGAGGGGCGTACTGGGCCATCGTACGCAGAGCCAACGTGGGTGTGTGACTGATATGTGCGTTCCCCTGGGTGTGGCTCTGTGCTGGGGATGTGCATCTGCATGTGTTTCTGTCACAGTGTGGGTCTCCTTTGTGTGGTGTAGGTGGTCCCTGATGGGACTTGAACACCCACGTATGTGATCTACTTCAGCTTCTAGGAGCTCTGACCCCACCCGCACCTGTTCGGCCACCTCCTTTTGGCATTCTGAAACCTGGCATTGGAATGCGATTTGTGCCTAGGTGGAGTGTTGGGAGCCAGCCGTGGTGGCGGGTGCTTCCTGCTGTGTGGTCTGTGCAGGGGTTGGGGTCTTCTTGATGTCACTTGGCTGTCTTGCTTCTGGGGGTGACTTGCCTGTGATGTCCATGAGCTGTTGTAGGGCGTCGGTGTCGAAGGTGTGGTGGTCATCTCGGGCATCACTGCTGGGTTGTCTGGTCTGACCTGCTGGAGGTATTTTTTGTCCCTCTGCAATGTGAAGGGGAGATACATGTTGACATGTATGTTGGCGCATTGTTCTGGTTGAGATGCAGACTGTGTAACAATTTACATTGTGACTGTTTGGGCAGGGATGGCAATTTGGGGGGGGGGGTGGACATTTGGACTACGTGACGGATGTGAGGTTGTACCCGTACATATGCGCCTCACAGTTTCCTGCTCTGTTCAATGTGAGTGGACTGTTTCTGCGCATGTGCAGACCCAGTTGTGTCCCCTCTTTTGCAGTGTCGGTATTGCACTTGGTGCCACATTGTCATGGGAAGTGCTGTGATTGCTATGTATGTGTGCTGCGGTGTGCCACGGGGTTCAGGGACATGATCCAGGGTCTTTGTGGTTGTGCAGTGTGCTACACATCATCGTGCATGTGTGCCATTGTGCCCATCTCCACCCGTCTCCCAAGTCCCTTTTCTGTTGTTCACCCTGTTGTTGTTGTCAGGTCCTCTCTGCTGTGTCCGTACTCCCACCTCCTTGCACCGTTTCCACACAGATGACTGTCCTCCATTTCCTCCTGCTCCTCCTGTGGCGCAGGAATCCCACCTCCTGTCGCCGTTGCTGCCTTCCTGTTGGCGGCGTCTTGGTGCCTGGTTTGGGTTTTAAGGCCATGCCAGCGCCTCTTGGCCTCCTCCATTGGCCTACACGACACTCCGGCTGCATTCCAGGTAGTCTGATTGTGGGTCAGTTGATGGATAGTGTTCTGTCACCTCAGTGAAGCTGGTCTTGCTTTCCTGCGGACTGCACCCCGTCTTCCTCTCCCTCTTCTCCCTGGCCTTCCCCAACCCGTTGTACCTTGCTGGTGGTCTGTGGGGCTTGTGCGGTTTGCGTTGGCCTCTGCGCTCGGACAGGGTGCATCCATATTGCTACGCATTTTGGATTGTTTCTGGTGTGTTTTTCTTGTTCTGCATTTTTTTGTAACATTTTCCCACCAGACGCGTGGGATTTGCAGGCCTGTGGTTGGTTTTCGCTTCTTTTTGTATCGCACTTGGCCTCATCCCAGCTTTTTCTGCGTTTGTGTTTTGCATTTTTGCGGCGTGGCGTTAATTTTAATGCAGCAGCCATTTGATGTGTTATCTGGTGATTATCGCATGGTACCGCTGTGTTGTGAACACTTGGGGTTAACAAGCTGTAAGTTTCCCGTGATAGACTGCAATGTTGGAGGTTGCGTTAAGTAACTTTTGCGATGGTTATCACACGTTCTTGAGAATATGCCCCTTACAGCGCAAAATGAAGGGACATTTATTACCCAGCTAATTTGCAATGTTCTGTTACACATTTTAAGCAGGAGAACGTTAAAAAGATACAGCTTACAAAACCAGTAGTCTCCTACCTAAACTGGGAGTGTCAGTCAAAAAATCCTTTATTTGTTTTTTTCATAACCTTAAAGTGCAGTGCATAAAATAAAATATTGTTATTTTGTCACTATTAAAATGTTGTGTTTACAAAAGTTAAAAGGTACTTGTCTTTTCCATAAAAGAATTTACATTTGCCCCTACATGTCTTACATAAGTATTGAATAGGGTGACCAACCGTCCGTAAATTTCACGGACCGTCCGTTATTTTCGTATGTTGTCCGTCATCATTTCTTTTACTGACGCCTTTTGTCCGTAATGTTGGGGATTTCAGGAAGCTATGCTGTTCTCCTGCGGGAGACCCGTAGAGTTTAAAAGTTTCCACTCTGGGCCTCTCGCACTTATCTTTTAATCTGTAGACTGAGGCTGCCCGCAGCAGCCCCTGTGGAGGACCCCATTGCAATTCTGAGACTGCAGCTGATTATCACTTATAGAATGACAATAGGCCCTATTGTAGTGACAGCATGTGGTGTGCCTTCTCCTGCATCAGACTACGGCAAGACTTTCTGCTTGTGTCTTGGAGCCATGCTAGAGAAAATACAAACAAAATAACTGTCGGAGGCAGAGCAATCATTTGTGCACGACATCCATCTATAGGTCATTTAGCACATTGTCAAGGTGGATATTTGTAAAGGGCAGAAGTGATAGCCTCTTTTAAAATAGTTTCAGTTCAGTTTCTGATGTCCTGGAAAATATTATCCCTATTATAAATATAAGGCGCAAGGTAAAAGAATTCTGAGTAAACATGAATACAATGGGCTTTTCTGCGTAGTTCTACTTAATGTCATGGGACTGGAACAGCATTCTCACTGTACATTTAAAAGTAAGATTTAAACATCAAAATAAAAAAATACTTTTTAATGTTGATTGTTACATTAGCACACATCTTGATTGCAGACAGGGCGTGATGTCACTTTGCAAGTGATAGCAATATGCATGTTTCTGTTGCAGGATTGATTCCGCCTCCTAGTCTTCTAAAATAGGAATTCATATTGGTGCATATTTGATAACTCACAACACACAATTATTTTCAACTAATGAGATATTTTTCAAATAGTGGCAACATTTTTGTTCTAATTTCAATTTTCGTTGATGTAACGGAAAACTACAGTAAGAAAAAAGACACAGTACATAATTAAAACAAATATAATTTAATTGTGTTTTATTTATTTTATGGCATGGCTTTTCAGCGACAGGGGAAATGTGAATGCATTCACCATCCAGCGGCCATACTCTTAATCTAGAGCTTAGCTCACCAGCATGCATTCTTTTCAATGTCTGCTATGGGTCTTATCCATCACTCAGTAATGTACCAAGCCCCAAACCAGTCATCACCAGCTGAACAGACATGAAATTTCTGAAATGATCAGACACAAAGCTGGACACTCGGAGGACTGCACTCTAGTCCAGCACTGCAGGCCCCAAGTAGCCGCATTCTATGCGAGCTGCCTTACATCTCACAATGGCATTCAGATATGAGATGCCAGTAAAAAAAAGTCCATCCGAGCAGATCTTCCCGACCACTTCTCTCACCAAGCATGCCTGCTCAGGACCATGAATTGTAAACAAAATATCAGACTGTACAACCCAGTGCAGTAACCATATAAAAAGATTATTATCATATGAAATACCACAAAAGAAGCTGTGCACATACTGAAAAACTGTGAAGTGCACGATTGTCTCAACCTCATATAAACTTATTTAGACTTGTCCATATTTTGGTTGTCTATTTACTTACTTATATACTATTGTGCGACCCCCTCTGATATGTCTATAAAACGAATGTTTTGTCCCAAATTTTTGTCATGAATTTTGACCTTCTGTCCTGAATTTTTGTCCTGAATTTGGACCCTTTGTCCTGAATTTTTACATTCACCCTCCTGAATTTGCAAGCATGCCAGTTGGTCACCCTAGTATTGAATCACTCTTTTCTATTTTCATGATAAATTCATTCCTTTGTAGTTCGTAAAAACTGTTGCTTTGTGTGGCCCCTTGCTATTGTGAATCCACTTTTCAGAGGAGGTTGCTTATGCTTAAAATTTGTTTTTACCTCTCGACAGGTCAGTATGTTAGATGTGCCCTCCATCCAGCGGATTAAAGCTTGCCTACAGGTACGGATGTTTAGTTCATTGAAGATCAGTTTAAGGAATGTCTTTCTTAAGTCCATGGCTGTGGGGCAGGCGTGCAACGTCCATTGGGCTGAAAGGGCTTCAGCCCCCCCCATTGTGCCTGGCAGCCCAGCTGAAACAGCTTCCCGCACACACACAGCCGCACCCCAGTACTTCACAGGTCTTTAAAAGACCAGTTACTTGCCTACGAGGCTTTGTTGCTATTTCACCCCTTCTTAGAGCCCCTGTATTTCCACTCTGACTATCGCTGAAAGAATTACCCCCCCAACAAAAGTTTTGGGTAGCCCCCCTCCCTTCCGAAATGTGGCTCCAATTGCGCCTCTGCTGTTGGGCATACCCACATCAAGTGGCGTATGGATTCTTTACTGTAGCCACATAAACGGCAATTCTCATTTTGTTTTTTGCCTCTCCATGTTGGTAGCAAGTCCTTCGAGTTATGCGCTCCTAAGCGGTACTGAATAAAACTCCTTTTTATCTCTAAATGAAAGTGCGCTGATAAGTAGCCTTTCGGCTTCAGGTTGTTGTAGGAGTTTATTACTGTCCATGCATGTCATAGTTTGGCCAGGATTAGTTGCCTTGTCCACCTTGCTATCCCCTGCCTCTTCCATGCCTAGTTCCTCTAAGGCTTTTTCGAGATGTGCGCTCCGTGAGTTGGATTGTTTTTGCTCCATCTGTGCCACGATCTCTGCCCAGCATATGTTATTCAATGATCCAGATTCTGACGCTCGAAACTTCTAACATAGTTTTATGAAGGCATTTATTCTATGACATTTCTGGTTCTGCAGTCCAAATTCTAAACAGACCTGGGCTGGGGATGCTGATGCGGGGAGGCCAAAAACGGTCTTATACACCTTGGACTGGAGCTCATTCAATATTTCGATTTCCTTACTGCACCATATTACCAAGCCATATGTCAAGGAGGGTAACACATGAGCTGCCATCACTTACAGCAGGTGTCTATAGGAAGCGCAGCTTAATTTCTTTTTAAGCAGTGTGTAGGCGAAAATTAATGATTGGGCTTTTGCTCTAATTGACTTTGTTTGGACCGCAAATTACATTAGTCTCCCCAGCATTAAACCCAAGTACCTGTTGATTCTACTTGCTTGCCTTTTACGTGCCATTTGTATTTTCTGAACTGAGTGTCCACTAAACGTACCACCTTTGTTTTCTTCCTATTCAGCTCCAACCCATGCGGCTCGAGGTAATTTGTCAGATCGTTTATGACTCGTTGCAGACCGATCAGACTCTGGCTCAGAACCACAATGTCATCTGCGTATTGCAGTTATACGATTGACTCGTTTGCCAAGTTGGGAGGTTGGCTCTTGGCTTTTGACAGGTAGCTGTTTATGTCTGCAATATACAAGTTGAATAGGCTTGGTGCCAACACGAAGCCTTGTTTCAGGCCATGTTTGGTATTTACCTTGGCTGAAACTCTGCTTCCGTCTCCAGGTTTCACCTGAGCCCAGGTGTCGCTGTATAAGGCTAGGATGGCATCCAGTATATTTTGCGGTAGTCCCCTTGCTGTCAGTTTTGCCCAGAGGCGGTCTCGTGAAACTCTATTGAACGCGGATTTTAGATCTATAAAACATGCGAACAACAGGGATTTTCTTCTTATGGCTTTTTCCGATAAAATGGCCAGGGCTGTCAGGTTTGTTGTAGTTCCCATGCCAGGTCTGAATCCTGTTTGAAATTTCAGGATCACGCTTCTCTCCACCAGCCATGCTTGGAGGTGTGCCAGGATGCAGGATAAGTATAGTTTTGCCTCTACATCAATCAAGGCTATCAGCCTGTAGTTTTCTGGCTGGGTGCGGCATCTGTTTTTATATATTGGGTGAAATATGTTCCCTTTCCAAGAATTGAGAATCCTGTTCTGACTGTAGATATGGTTAAAGAGAGGCATAAAATACTCAGCCTAAAAGTCTGGTGCTTGCTTAAATAATCCATTGTGGACACCATTTGGCCCTGCGGCGCCTCCCGCTTTGAGTTTTTTAATGATTCCTTTTATTTGTTTAGTGTCGGTTAGCACTGTGGGTCCGTGTGTGCTTAAATCAAATGGTTCCCCTTCTGATTTCACACTTTCCTGTGGTTGGAAGCTGGAAGTTGCTGCTCCGTTCCTTCCCCTATGTAACTGCTTCTAGATTTTCCAGCAATCGAGCTTCATGCGCTTTTGTCTCCTGGGCAGTCATATTGTTTTGGGGTTTGGTATACATTTTAGGAACATGTTTCCAGGTTTCTTTGTTTATTCCTGTGTTTGATACTGTCTCGGTCCTTTTGTGAAGTTGTTTATTAGGCCCCAGAATTCCCTGCTGTTTGGTAGTTTACTTGCCTAGAGTAGTTTGCCCCAGAGGTCTTCCTTATGCGCCATTCTTGCCTCCCTACATTCTTTCGTATATTTCTTCCTAATTACTGTGATTTCACTTTTATCCGTTCTTATACCTTTTCTTTCTGCTGCTGCCTGAATTCTCACCTCTCTTGCGATTTTCCTTTTCTCATCGTGCATATGTTTATTATACCACATTTCGTTCCTTGCTTGTTGTCTGCCCGGATTCTTATGGCTTGCCGGTTTTGCTGGGAACGTTTTTAATATATTTCCCAAATGCCCCCATTTGTTTATGATGTGTTCCTCACTCGGGTTCCTGTATTGTTTGCAGATTCGCACACAATGTCCATAACTTGTTTTATGTTATTTCTGCACCACTCTAGTTTACTTTGTTGCAACTTTCTGGCGTTTCTGTTGGATCCTTTGCTTTACTTGTCTGGTGCAGTTGGGTTTTTATGTGAGGTGATCCATCTCCGGGGGGGGGGGGGGGGATTTGAAAAGCGTTGACACCATGGAAGAACTCCTTGCTAACGAAGGTGTCATTGATGGTTGATCGCCTCTTACCACTCGAATACGCGGCTGCTGCTCTTCAGCCGCCTTTTGTATTTTTATCCAAAATGATCCGGCCGAATGCTTCCAGCTCTTGTTGTCATTTTGATGCTTCTAGCTCACTTTGGTTCTTCCTCTTGTTTAAATTATTCCTCACAAAATTGGTGTTAAAGTCCCCTGAGATGATCAATTCACAGTGTTGGTGTGTGGTTTGCAACACCTTTATCAGGATCACCAGACTGGTCGATCTTTCTCTCTTCCACTTTCTATCCGGATGAATTTATACATTTATGTTCATCAAATTCTGGGTCCTCATTTGAGTTGTGCATTTGCACTCGAGTTTCAAGACTTGCAGCCAGTTCTCTCCCGTATCAAGTTCTTCCGAGAGCCATTTGAATTTTAACCTGGCGTATATAGACAAGCCTCCCCTAGGGCGACCAAAGTTGGAAAATCTTACAGCTAGTACATGGTGTTCTTCGTAGCCTACAAAAGATCTTTGAGTTAGGTTCCATGGGGCAGATTTACAAGAAAGTGACACCTCTGTAGAGAGGTGTCACTTTCCCTGCGCCACCATGCAAAACCCTTGCGTCACCATGGATGCACCGTATTTACAATACGGCGCACCATGGCGCAAGGATTGACAGATGCGTCAGAAATTCTGACGCATCTGTTGACGGAAAAGTCACGCATTGCTGGAGTTGTGTAGCAAGCACAGCGCAACTTCAGCAATGCGTGTTGCGGCCTATTCATAATACACTGCGTCACTCCTTACCCCTGCTCCAAGCAGGCGTAAGGTTTTGACGCAGTGGCGTCCTAAAAGTCACGCACTGCGTCACTTTTACAAGGCTTTCCTACGTGGGAACGCCTACCCACGCTGGGCTTTACAACGTGACGCATCTCCCTAGATGCCTCACGTTGGAAATGGGCCGCAACTTTTACGCCGCCGATGCATCACAAAAGTGACGCAACGACAGCGCAAAAGTGACTCAAGGGGCTTGTAAATCTGCCCCCATGTTTCTTGAAGTAATACTAAATGAAAGCTTTGTAAGACGGTCAGAGTTTTGTTATCTTGGCACTTTACTCCAAATCAGTGGACGTTCCATGAACAGATCTTGATGATGTCCTCTGTGTATGTGGTGTGTTGGGCCTCTATTAATTCACCCATTTCGTGTCCTGTACTGTCGTCAGGTACGCTATTGACTTAGGACCCTGGGCACCCAAGTCCAATCCTGGTTATCTTCCATCTGTTGTTTAGATTGTAGCTGGCTTTGCTTGGATTCTTTTTGGTTTTGGGCTAGATTTTTTGTTCATTGGGTGAGGCATTTCTTGCTCCCCTCAGGATGACTGTGGTCCCTTTTCTGCGCCCTGTTGTTTATAACTCTATTTTTGGTAGTGAAGGATACAGGTATTTAGGAAACTTATAGTGCTTTAGAGTTATTCCCCATGCTTCAAAGGTTTCATAAATCAGGTTGACTGTTTCATCGGAGATCCAAGTAGTTAGTGTTGCTTCTGATTGAAGCCTCTTTTCTGTTTGCTGGAATTCAACTGCTGGGAGTTCTGCTGAAGTAATTTTCCTAAGTTCTGGAATCTCTTGAAACAGTCTTAGCAGGTTGCCTTTATCTAGTGTGTCCTGTCTCTCTTTCGTTGGGTAGTCTGCTGTGAATAACAGTTTTGGTCTGTTCTCTACTGCGACGTTTGAATTATTTTTTTCCTGGTTGGTACTCTTTAAATTATCAAAGTTTTCGTTGGTATCTTGCCTTGTTTGACTTGTGTTCTCTTGAGACACCAGATTTTGTGTTGAGAAGTTGAGTTTTCCGTTTATTGCTTCGTGAGCTGGGCTCCCTGCATTTTGTCTTATTCGTGTCCATAGTTGCTCTGTCCTTGGTGTTTATTCGTAATTTACAGATGCCACCTTGCCTGTTTGTGAAAACTAGTATTGAATTCCTTTTACCTGGTTCTTTTATTGATTGATTATATAGCCTTTTTGCTGTTGGTTTTGCTCCCTCTGTGTTTTGTTTCTGCATTTGATTTGCTGTAGTTATTATAATTGATCTTATAGCCTCTTTCTCTTGTTTGATTTCGCAGTATGTTGTTGAGGCTGGAGCTTGATGTTGGGCTTGATTTCTTGTTTCACCCTCGTGAAATGTGTTTATCTGTTTTTGTTCTGGCCTGGATGCTGAACGTTCTGTGTTTGGGTCCCCTTGTTGTTTAATGAATTTTTTGTGTGTAGGTCGCTCCTTTTTGTCTTATTTGTGCGTTACTGTTTATTTGGTTAGGTGTGTCAGCTTTATTTTGTGTTGATTTATTTGAGGTAACTGAGAGCTCTGACGCGTTTGACCCTGGGCTGAACATGTCCTCTATTGATTAAATTTTACTTATATTATTCATTCTTTACTAGGGGTGGGCGGAATTTGCGACATTCACTTTCGCAAACTATCGCGAAAATGTTGAAAATCTCCGCAAACACGCCGGAACTATCGCGAAGACGTGGAAGTTTTTTCCCGCCTGTTCGCTGTATTTTTTGCGTGATCACGGCTCGCCAACTTACCCATGCGGTTGCTCACGGGCGTGGCCATCTTGTTTTCACTTGTCCCGCCCGCTCGGTTCGATATGACGTGCCCGCGTCCACACGCTCTCGCTCGCGGTGGAGAATGACGTGTTCGAGATCTCAATCATCTCATACTCTCGCGGTGTATGATCGCAAGAAGAAAGACGTGATCAAGCAACAAATGACGTGATCGCGTGACAAATGGCTACCAACAAACCAACATCTCGTGGAGAACGCGACCGGATCGGGAAAACTTGTCGGCGAACGTGGGGATTCAGGTAAGGCGATCGCGCGCACGCGAGAATGTATTTTTTTATAGAGCGAGCAAGAAAAAAATTACCGGTAAGATGTGGATTGCGGAAATTTTGTCAAATTATCGGAATTTCCGCAAGCGGAATGGAATTTTAGCCCAGGCCTATTCTTGACATTGACTGTTGAGTTAAGATGGGATAAATTTGCCTAGCTCCAAGGGATGTTTGTTTACTAAACTTGAGCCTGGCCATCCTTGCTCACTTTTGTTGCATTTTTGTTAATATTCCGCTCGGTAGGCTGGAGGTCAGTGTTTAAAGAGCAGCATCCTGATTTTTCCTTGTATATCTCATTTCCTTTGTTTCCTCATTTTCTCGCTTCCACCTTCCATAATGTTTGTTGTCTTGAAGGGTTCCACTGGGTCTTGATTGTCCTTGTTCTGTTGTGTTATGGTGGTGGAAGCCATATTTTTGGTGGGTAGTACCACATGTAATATTCCCGCAATTTAGTTTGTCTATGTTGTGGAATAGACACATCCTGTTCCATTATATCTATTGCACAAGACACAATGTTGCCATGTGAATAAAATCTGGATGATAATGTGTTCATCCCACTGTCGACCACTGCCAAAGCCTTTTCTAGGTTATCCCTATCAATCTCACGCAATCTCTCAGCAGCCTCCTGTTGGGGGATTTTCCATACCTCGTTGTAATAAGCGTACAAGAAGAGCTTTTGACGTGGCTTCTGGGGACAGAGAAGTGACAAGTGTTGTTTCACTTGAGACAGTGTTGAGGTCTTTAGCCACTCTAGGCATAACTTACCAACACTGTAAGATGTCACCACCTCGAGTGTTCTGATTGTACATAGCGCTGGACAGGCCTGTGGATTCTGAACCCTTTGGTGGTACCCCTGAATCTTGGCTGACACCTATTTGTGTCGATAGGCCAAACTAACCATCCCTTCAAAGTGGGGTCTGATGAATTGTACAAACCATATTGTAGCTTGGCATCTAATGTATCCTCAATGTGTTGTGTGTAATTTTGCCAACCCTCAATGTTGTGTAAAGGAGGAAATCCGAGGTGTGTTCAAGTCCTTGATCTTGGCTAGTCCAAGACAGGAAGTCTGTTGCACTGTGTCGTTCAGAACCTCCCCAGAACCTTTACTCTGCCAGTCGAGTACTTACCTAAAAGCCGATAACTCACTTTTCCTCCATAGGCTAACATTGACTGGTTTCACTTGGAAATTCTTCCAAGTGTGGAGTTTTGGAACTTTAAAATATTCATTTAAATCTGCCAAACAACGAATTCCAATTTACTTACCTGTTATCAGGAGAGACGTCAGTGCTGTTCTTGTAGCTCAGTACTGACCCTGAAAAGTCATTTTAACCGTACTTACCAGTAACTCGAATTTCCTACCATAGGATATCATTGCCTGCTTTTTGCTGAAAAAGTTTCTAAGTGTCGATTTTTGAAACTTACAAAAATTCTTTAAAAATCGTACCAACTGTGAAAACGTAATTGCTTACCTGTTTTAGATAGATGTCCCAGTACTGAGCCTAGGAGCCCAGAACTGGATTACAAAAGTAACAAGAACGTACTTTACCCGTAACTTGAATATTCTTCCATAGGAAACCATTGACTGTTTTTCTGTGAAATTTCTTGTGTCGATTTTGCAAACATATAAATATTCCTTAAAAATAGCCTGTATAACTTAAACACAGTTTCTCAACTGCTTACAGGTGGTACACTAGTGCTGGATCTAGGATCCAACACTGACATAGAAAAAGTAACCATAACCCCACTTACCTGCTAAGTGAATTTCCTTCCATAGGATAACATTGGTAATTTGATTAGAAAAAGTTTCTGTCAACTTTTAAAATAGAAAAATATTGCTTAAAAATCACAACAGTATCTAAAACAAATTTACTCACTTGTTTCCAAGAACTGTCCCAGGACTGAATCTAGGATCCAGTCCTGGAGTTTGAAAAGTAATCCTGAAAGTAATCAATTGCATATAACTTAAAATTCCCATTGAGCTCAATGTATTATTGTGCTTGAAATTGTGTTGCCCATTGCAACAAAGTGTAACTATTACCTGCAAAAGTCAATTGCCTACTGCAAAGTATTTAACTAAAGCATCTCATTCTGGGAAAGTATATTTTGATACCTATTGTTGGTTCTAAAATAAAACAACAATATATTTTTTATACAAACCATTGGCCTTGAGTTCAGTTCTTGAGTGTGTGAGACCATTTGCTGACTGAGTGTGTACAACAAATGCTTTACACTGTCCTCTGATACTGCCTTACTGCTCGGCAAGCTACCACTTTAGAGAGTAAAGTTATATCTAACTTTAGCCTCTGCCAAACCTCTGGGGACTGAGGACTCTGTGCACACTGTACCTATTTGGGAACAGTATATACAGAGCCACTTTCTCACAGTAGTGATAAAGTGATTAGACTCCTAAGGCCAACAAAAAGATACAGCAAAACATGAGGTGAAAAGCAAAAAGGTTGCGAGTAGACAACCTTAAGGATGCCAGGTCTAACAAAAATGAACTGAGGATAACATGAGTAAAACATCAGGTTTCTCTACTGCATTTGGTGAGACAAGTGGGCCTTCTTTTATCTTCCATTCAAGCAATCTTTGACAGACCCCTTTATTATAGAGCTCTTCAAGGATTAAAGATAAGGCACTTACAAAGGTGTCCCAAATACTCAGAGATGGTTGACTTCTGTAATATGGGTTGTAGACTAAAAGCAGCGCAAAAACAGAGTGCAACAGGGTCCAAAAAACTTGAGTGTCACATGAGAGTTTGCATGCAAGCGTATCCTTTTACAGATCCAGAGACATACTCATGCAATTTTTGTTTTTAGGACAGAACGTGCATGATGAAAAAAACATTGTTTTTAAAAAGTTCATTGAAGAATATCAGTACTTTGATGTGGGAAAACTTCAAAACTTTCAAACAAAATATTTGCATGCAGCTTACAGTAAGTTGTTGTGGCCGAGTGGTTAAGGCGATGGACTCGAAATACATTGGGGTCTCCCCGTGCAGGTTCGAATCCTGCCAACAACAAGAATCTTTTTATTATCGGCTACAATTTCAGAAGTTAACCTTTAGTATTTCTTCCATTTCAGTTTTATAAATAGGTGGCTTATTTCTGTGTCACTATTGCCTCTCCACATATTTTTTATCGCTACCTCTT
The DNA here is from genome assembly GCF_964204655.1 of Triturus cristatus. Taxonomy (NCBI): domain Eukaryota; kingdom Metazoa; phylum Chordata; class Amphibia; order Caudata; family Salamandridae; genus Triturus; species Triturus cristatus. The sequence continues at coordinate 723,392,662 of NC_140595.1, forward strand.
TCATGTCTTTGCTACACCTCATTCCTACTTTAGCACTGGTGTAAACACTTCAAATTATTATACCATTGCTCTCTCAATCATACCTGCGCATGCACTTGAAAGTTACTTTACCAATAAAAGACGCAAAGAGAGAAATAGAACAAAAGTGCTGGCTGGATTTGGCAGACACACTTCATAAAACTGCATTTTCTTTTTTATTCTCCCCCGTGTTACATGCTTAACCTCTCCCTGTGTAATTTCTCTTAACCTGCTGTCCCAGGAAGAGAATTTCATCTACAGGCTCTTTCTGTGTTTTTTTCCCTAGTCTGTCTTTCCCATTTCTTAGCAGTGTAACTGTTCCTTTACGTGCTCTATTTACACGCCATTAATTTCATTTGAGCTCCTTGCTCCCGTTCCTGTTTTCTCCACCTCTCATACTGCCAGTTCTCTCTTTCTCTGTGGTTGGTAGCTACTTTCCAGAGCTTCCGAAGCCCCGTGGTTCCTGCCTCTTGTTGTCAGACTTGAATTGGAAAAGGAACCATATTCACAAGCCTTTACCACTCACACACGGCGGACTTTTATACTTTAAATCAGTGAGCTAAGAAAAGCGTGTTGTGGGTCCCCTACGAGCCATGGTGCTTGCTTCATCATGATTTGGCACCAGTCATTTGCCGCAGCTCTGCTAATGAGCCACTGAGGTCAGTTTCAATAATTACTCAAAAACATAACCATTCAGCACACCCCTCAACTGTGTATTTATCTAGCTTTACTGCTGTTCGTGTGATTAGCTGGGAGGAGCTCACGGCGGCATCCTCCCTATAAAAGTGTAGATGGATCACTCCTTAACTCTTTCTTGCTTCACATACAAATGGCTTGAAAGGTGCAGGGAAGATGCAGGTCTAATAGACAGAATAGACGGTCTGTGCCAGGTGGGTTTCTCTGCATTGGTGTCCCATCACTGGCCCGAAAGTGTAATGTGTGATCTTTGACTCCTGGCATTTCACAAGCAGGCGGCCAGGAAATGGTTTCAGCCTATCAACCACTGAGGAGACGCAGCCTCTGAATGAGGAATGAGGAAGCAATGAATACATCCAGCCTATCACAGGAACAGCCGTGAGTGTTCCGAATTATAAATTCTCCATGTCACTGTATGTCGTCGAGCCCAAGTACCTCGCCGTGATTGTATAGTGGTTAATGCTCTGCGTTGTGGCCGCAGCAACCTTGGTTCGCATCTGTGTCACGGCATTGTGGTTGGCAATGTCACAGCAGTTGGGTGTTGCTTTTACAGAATTAGCAAATGTACCAGTGGTTTTTGTAAAATGTCTATTAAAAACAGATCCTTTCAAATATTTAAACCATCTAACAACAAATGATTTAAACTCACATGATTATAAGCTGTAGCTATAAAGTATTTACTTACATAAATTATCGTTCTTGAACCTATTGGGGGTGGAGGGGGAGCGGAGCTCACCCCCCAGGTGCAGTTGAGTGACCTGTGTTGTGGCTCTCTAGAGGGAAGGCACAAATGTTGCTGTCACCCAGCCCAATCCAGACGTGTATTGGGGCCAGGTTTCAGGCAAATAGAGCAGTAAGTGCAGAGAAATGTTCACTCTCTAAAAGTGGCATTTCTAAAATAGTAAAGTTAAATCCAACCTCACCAGTAAGTAGGATTTTCAATAAATAAATAAAGCTACTCCTCTCCGATATGGAATTAACAAATAAAAAGTATAGGGGAATACCAGAGCTAACCTATGAGAGGGGTAGACCTCACAGTAGTGAAAAATGAAATAGACTGTTTGGTACTTACAGGACATGCGAACCACCAAAGTACATATCTTATCTTTTACTTACATAGCATCATGCACCTAGGACTACCTAGGGCCTACCTTAGGGGTAAATCATATGTAATAAAAGGGGAGTTTAAGGCTTGGCAAGTAGGCTGGGACTCCCCTGGGAGACCACTGAGTCTATGCCCAGAACCATAACTCTGCCAGTCGAGTACTTACCTAAAAGCCGATAACTCACTTTTCTTCCATAGGCTAACATTGACTGGTTTCACTTGGAAATTCTTCTAAGTGGTGTGGAGTTTTGGAACTTTAAAATATTCATCTAAAATCAGCCGAACAACGAAGTCTGATTTACTTACCTGTTATCAGGAGAGACCTCAGTGCTGCATCTTGGAGCTCAGTACTGTCCCTGAAAAGTAATTTTAACCGTACTTACCAGTAACTCGAATTTCCTTCCATGGGATATCATTGCCTGCTTTTTGCTGAAAAAGTTTCTAAGTGTCGATTTTTGAAACTTACAAATATTCTTTAAACATCGTACCAACTGTGAAAACGTAATTGTTTACCTGTTTTAGATAGATGTCCCAGTACTGAGCCTAGGAGCCCAGCACTGGATTACAAAAGTAACGAGAACGTACTTTACCCGTAACTTTAATTTTCTTCCATAGGAAACCATTGACTGTTTTTCTGTGAAATTTCTTCTAAGTGTCGATTTTGCAAACATATAAATATTCCTTAAAAATCGCCTGTATAACTTAAGCGCAGTTTCTCAACTGCTTACAGGTGGTACAGTAGTGCTGGATCTAGGATCCAACACTGATCTAGAAAAAGTAACCATAACCCCACTTACCTGCTAAGTGAATTTCCTTCCATAGGACAACATTGGTAATTTGATCAGAAAAAGTTTCTGTCAACTTTTAAAAGAGCAAAATATTGCTTAAAAATCATAACAGTAACTAAAATGAATTTACTCACTTGTTTCCAAGAACTGTACCAGGACTGAATCTAGGATCCAGTCCTGGATTTAGAAAAGTAATCCTGAAAGTAATTAATTGCATATAACTTAAAATTCCCATTCAGCTCAATGTATTATTGTGTTTGAAATTGTGTTGCCTATTGCAATAAACTGTAACTATTACCTGCAAAAGTCAATTGCCTATTGCAAAGTATTTAACTAAAGCATCTCGTTCTGAGAAAGTATATTTTGATACCTATTGTTGGTTCTAAAATAAAACAACAATATCTTTTTTATACAAACCAATGGCCTAGAGTTCAGTTCTTGAGTGTGTGAGACCATTTGCTGACTGAGTGTGTACAACAAATGCTTTACACTGTACTGTGATACTGCCTTGCTGCTCGAGCAAGCTACCACTTTAGAAAGTAAGGTTATATCTAACTTTAGCTTCTGCCAAACCTCTGGGGACTGGGGACTCTGCACACTGTACCTAGTTGGAAACAGTATATACAGAGCCACTTTGTCACAGTAGTGATAAAGTGATTAGAGTCCTAAGGCCAACATAAAGATACAACAAAACGTGAGGTGAAAAGCAAAAAGGTTGCTGGTAGGCCACCTTAAGGATGCCAGGTCTAACAAAAATGAACTAAGGATAACATGAGTAAAACATCAGGTTTCTCTACTGCATTTGGCGAGACAAGTGGGCCTTCGTTTATCTTCCATTCATGCAATCTTTGACAGACCCCTTTATTATAGAGCTCTTCAAGGATTAAAGATAAGGCACTTACAAAGGAGTCCCAAATACTCAGAGATGGTTGACTTCTGTAATATGGGTCGTAGACTAAAAGCAGCACAAAAACAGAGTGCAACAGGGTCCAAAAAATTGAGTGCCACATGAGAGATTGCATGCAAGCGTATCCTTTTACAGATCCAGAGATATACTCATGCAATTTTTTTTTTTAGGCCAGAACGTGCATGATGAAAAAAACATTGTTTTAAAAAAGCGCATTGCAGAATATCAGCACTTTGATGTGGGAAAACTTCAAAACTTTCAAACAAAATATTTGCATGCAGCTTACAGTAAGTTGTGTGGCCGAGTGGTTAAGGCGATGGACTCGAAATCCATTGGGTCTCCCAGCGCAGGTTCGAATCCTGCAAACAATAAGAATCTTTTTATTATCGGCTACGATTTCAGAAGTTAACCTTTAGAATTTCTTCCATTTCAGTTTTATAAATAGGTGGCTTATTATTGTGTCAGTATTGCCTCTCTACATATTTATTATCGCTACCTCTTTCATGTCTTTGCTACACCTCATTCCTACTTTAGCACTGGTGTAAACGCTTCAAATTATTATACCATTGCTCTCTCATTCATACCTGTGCATGCACTTGAAAGTTACTTTACCAATAAAAGACGGAAAGAGAGAAATAGAACAAAAGTGCTGGCTGGATTGGCAAACACACTTCATAAAACTGCATTTTCTTTTTTATTCTTCCCCGTGTTACATGCTTAACCTCTCCCTGTGTAATTTCTCTTAACCTGCTGTCCCAGGAAGAGAATTTCATCTACAGGCTCTTTCTGTGTTTTTTTCCCTAGTCTGTCTTTCCCATTTCTTAGCTGTGTAACTGTTCCTTTACGCGCTCTATTTAAGCGCCATTAATCTCATTTGAGCTCCTTGCTCCCGCTCCTGTTTTCTCCACCTCTCATACTGCCAGTTCTCTCTTTCTCTGTGGTTGGTGGCTACTTTCCTGAGCTTCCGAAGCCACGTGGTTCCTGCCTCTTGTTGTCAGACTTGAATTGGAAAACGAACCATATTAACAAGCCTTTACCACTCACTCACGGCGGAAGTTTATACTTTAATTCAGTGAGCTAAGAAAAGCGTGTTGTGGATCCCCTACGAGCCATGGTGCTTGCTTCATCATGATTTGGCACCAGTCATTAGCCACAGCTCTGCTAATGAGCCTCTGAGGTCAGTTTCAATATTTACTCAAAAACATAACCATGCAGCCCACCCCTCAACTGTGTATTTATCTTGCTTTTCTTCTGTTCGTGTGATTAGCTGGGAGGAGCTCACGGCGGCATCCTCCGTATAAAAGTGTAGATGGATCACTACTTAACTCTTTCTTGCTTCATATACAAATGGCTTGAAAGGTGCAGGGAAGATGCAGGTCTAATAGACAGAATAGAAGGTCTGTGCCAGCTGGGTTTCTCTGCATTGGTGTCCCATCACAGGCCCGCAAGTGTAATGTGTGATCTTTGACTCCTGGCATTTCACAAGCAGGCGGCCAGGAAATGGTTTCAGCCTATCAACCACTGAGGAGACGCAGCCTCTGTATGAGGAATGAGGAAGCAATTAATACATCCAGCCTATCACAGGAACAGTCGTGAGTGTTCCGAATTATAAATTCTCCATGTCACTGTACATTGTTGAGCCCAAGTAGCTCGCTGTGATCGTATAGTGGTTAATGCTCTGCGTTGTGGCCGCAGCAACCTTGGTTCGCATCTGTGTCACGGCATTGTGGTTGGCAATGTCACAGCAGTTGGGTGTTGCTTTTACAGAATTAGCAAATGTACCAGTGGTTTTTGTAAAATGTCTATTAAAAACAGATCCTTTCAAATATTTAAACCATCTAACAACAAATGATTTAAACTCACATGATTATAAGCTGTAGCTATAATGTATGTACTTACATAAATTATCATTCTTGAACCTATTTGGGGGTGGAGCGGGAGCGGAGCTCACCCCCCAGGTGCAGTTGAGTGACCTGTGTTGTGGCTCTCTAGAGGGAAGGCACAAATGTTGCTGTCACCCAGCCCAATCCAGACGTGTATTGGGGCCAAGTTTCAGGCAAATAGAGCAGTAAGTGCAGAGAAATGTTCACTCTCTAAAAGTGGCATTTCTAAAATAGTAAAGTTAAATCCAACCTCACCAGTAAGTAGGATTTTCAATAAATAAATAAAGCTACTCCTCTCCGATATGGAATTACCAAATAAAAAGTATAGGGGAATACACAGAGCTAACCTATGAGAGGGGTAGACCTGACAGTAGTGAAAAATGAAATAGACTGTTTGGTACTTACAGGACACTCGAACCACCAAAGTACATATCTTATTTTTTACTTACATAGCATCATGCACCTAGGACTACCTAGGGCCTACCTTAGGGGTAAATTATATGTAATAAAAGGGGAGTTTAAGGCTTGGCAAGTGGGGCTGGGACTCCCCTGGGAGACCCCTGAGTCTATGCCCAGAACCATAACTCTGCCAGTCGAGTACTTACCTAAAAGCCGATAACTCACTTTTCTTCCATAGGCTAACATTGACCGGTTTCACTTGGAAATTCTTCTAAGTGGTGTGGAGTTTTGGAACTTTAAAATATTCATCTAAAATCAGCCGAACAACGAATTCTGATTTACTCACCTGTTATCAGGAGAGACCTCAGTGCTGCATCTTGGAGCTCAGTACTGACCCTGAAAAGTAATTTTAACCCTACTTACCAGTAACTCGAATTTTCTTCCATGGGATATCATTGCCTGCTTTTTGCTGAAAATGTTTCTAAGTGTCGATTTTTTAAACTTACAAATATTCTTTAAAAATCGTACCAACTGTGAAAACGTAATTGTTTACCTGTTTTAGATAGATGTCCCAGTACTGAACCTAGGAGCCCAGCACTGGATTACAAAAGTAATGAGAACGTACTTTACCCGTAACTTGAATTTTCTTCCATAGGAAACCATTGACTGTTTTTCTGTGAAATTTCTTCTAAGTGTCAATTTTGCAAACATATAAATATTCCTTAAAAATTGCCTGTATAACTTAAACGCAGTTTCTCAACTGCTTACAGCTGGTACAGTACTGCTGGATCTGGGATCCAACACTGACCTAGAAAAAGTAACCATAACCCCACTTACCTGCTAAGTGAATTTCCTTCCATAGGATAACATTGGTAATTTGATCTGAAAAAGTTTCTAAGTGTCAACTTTTAAAATAGCAAAATATTGCTTAAAAATCATAACTAAAACGAATTTACACACTTGTTTCCAAGAACTGTCCCCGGACTGAATCTAGGATCCAGTCCTGGATTTAGAAAAGTAATCCTGAAAGTAATTCATTGCATATAACTTAAAATTCCCATTGAGCTCAATGTATTATTGTGTTTGAAATTGTGTTGCCTATTGCAATAATCTGTAACTATTACCTGCAAAAGTCAATTGCCTATTGCAAAGTATTTAACTAAAGCATCTCATTCTGAGAAAGTATATTTTGATACCTATTGCTGGTTCTAAAATAAAACAACAATATCTTTTTTATACAAACCGATGGCCTAGAGTTCAGTTCTTGAGTGTGTGAGACCATTTGCTGACTAAGTGTGTACAACAAATGCTTTACACTGTACTCTGATACTGCCTTACTGCTCGAGCAAGCTACCACTTTAGAGAGTAAGGTTATATCTAACTTTAGCCTCTGTCTAACCTCTGGGGACTGGGGCTCTGTGCACACTGTACCTATTTGGGAACAGTTTATACAGAGCCACTTTCTCACAGTAGTGATAAAGTGATTAGAGTCCTAAGGCCAACATAAAGATACAGCAAAACATGAGGTGAAAAGCATAAAGGGTGCTGGTAGGCCACCTTAAGGATGCCAGGTCTAACAAAAATGAACTAAGGATAAAATGAGTAAAACATCAGGTTTCTCTATTGCATTCGGTGAGACAAGTGGGCCTTCTTTTATTTTCCATTCAAGCAATCTTTGACAGACCCCTTTATTATAGAGCTCTTCAAGAATTAAAGATAAGGCACTTACAAAGGAGTCCCAAATACTCAGAGATGGTTGACTTCTATAATATGGGTCGTAGACTAAAAGCAACAGGGTCCAAAAAATTGAGTGCCACGTGAGAGTTTGCATGCAAGAGTATCCTTTTACAGATCCAGAGATATACTCATGCAATTTTTGTTTTTAGGCCAGAACGTGCATGATGAAAACAACATTGTTTTTAAAAAGCGCATTGCAGAATATCAGTACTTTGATGTGGGAAAACTTCAAAACTTTCAAACAAAATATTTGCATGCAGCTTGCAGTAAGTTATTGTGGCCGAGTGGTTAAGGCGATGGACTCGAAATCCATTTGGGTCTCCCCGCGCAGGTTTGAATCCTGCCAACAACGAGAATGTTTTTATTATCGGCTACAATTTCAGAAGTTAACCTTTAGTATTTCTTCCATTTCAGTTTTATAAATAGGTGCCTTATTTTTGTGTCACTATTGCCTCTCCACATATTTATTATCGCTACCTCTTTCATGTCTTTGCTACACCTCATTCCTTCTTTAGCACTGGTGTAAACGCTTCAAATTATTATGCCATTGCTCTCTCATTCATACCTGCGCATGCACTTGAAAGTTACTTTACCAATAAAAGATGCAAAGAGAGAAATAGAACAAAAGTGCTGGCTGGATTTGGCAAACACACTTTATAAAACTGCATTTTCTTTTTTATTCTCCCCCGTGTTACATGCTTAACCTCTCCCTGTGTAATTTCTCTTAACCTGCTGTCCCAGGAAGAGAATTTCATCTACAGGCTATTTCTGTGTTTTTTTCCCTAGTCTGTCTTTCCCATTTCTTAGCTGTGTAACTGTTCCTTTACAGGCTCTATTTACGCGCCATTAATCTCATTTGAGCCCCTTGCTCCCACTTCTGTTTTCTCCACCTCTCATACTGCCAGTTCTCTCTTTCACTGTGGTTGGTAGCTACTTTCCAGAGCTTCCGAAGCCCTGTGGTTCCTGCCTCTTGTTGTCAGACTTGAATTGGAAAAGGAACCATATTAACAAGCCTTTACCACTCACACACAGCGGAAGTTTATACTTTAATTCAGTGAGCTAAGAAAAGCGTGTTGTGGGTCCCCTACGAGCCATGGTGCTTGCTTCATCATGATTTGGCACCAGACATTAGCCGCAGCTCTGCTAATGAGCCACTGAGGTCAGTTTCAATATTTACTCAAAAACATAACCATGCAGCCCACCCCTCAACTGTGTATTTATCTTGCTTTACTGCTGTTCGTGTGATTAGCTGGGAGGAGCTCACGGCGGCATCCTCCCTATAAAAGTGTAGATGGATCACTCCTTAACTCTTTCTTGCTTCACATACAAATGGCTTGAAAGGTGCAGGGAAGATGCAGGTCTAATAGACAGAATAGACGGTCTGTGCCAGGTGGGTTTCTCTGCATTGGTGTCCCATCACAGGCCCGCAAGTGTAATGTGTGATCTTTGACTCCTGGCATTTCACAAGCAGGCGGCCAGGAAACTGTTTCAGCCTATCAACCACTGAGGAGACGCAGCCTCTGAATGAGGAATGAGGAAGCAATGAATACATCCAGCCTATCACAGGAACAGCCCTGAGTGTTCCGAATTATAAATTCTCCATGTCACTGTATGTCGTTGAGCCCAAGTAGCTCGCCGTGATCGTATAGAGGTTAATGCTCTGCGTTGTGGCAGCAGCAACCTCGGTTCGAATCCGTGTCATGGCATTGTGGTTGGCAAAGTCACAGCAGTTGGGTGTTGCTTTTACAGAATTAGCAAATGTACCAGTGGTTTTTGTAAAATGTCTATTAAAAACAGATCCTTTCAAATATTTAAACCATCTAACAACAAATGATTTAAACTCACATGATTATAAGCTTTAGCTATAAAGTATTTACTTACATAAATTATCATTCTTGAACCTATTGGGGGTGGAGGGGGAGCGGAGCTCACCCCCCAGGTGCAGTTGAGTGACCTGTGTTGTGGCTCTCTAGAGGGAAGGCACAAATGTTGCTGTCACCCAGCCCAATCCAGACGTGTATTAGGGCCACGTTTAAGGCAAATAGAGCAGTAAGTGCAGAGAAATGTTCACTCTCTAAAAGTGGCATTTCTAAAATAGTAAAGTTAAATCCAACCTCAATAGTAAGTAGGATTTTCAATAAATAAATAAAGCTACTCCTCTCCGATATGGAATTACCAAATAAAAAGTAAAGGGGAATACCAGAGCTAACCTATGAGAGGGGTAGACCTCACAGTAGTGAAAAATGAAATAGACTGTTTGGTACTTACAGGACATGCGAACCACCAAAGTACATATTTTATCTTTTACTTACATAGCATCATGCACCTAGGACTACCTAGGGCCTACCTTAGGGGTAAATTATATGTAATAAAAGGGGAGTTTAAGGCTTGGCAAGTGGGCTGGGACTCCCCTGGGAGACCCCTGAGTCTATGCCCAGAACCATAACTCTGCTAGTCGAGTATTTACCTAAAAGCCGATAACTCACTTTTCTTCCATAGGCTAACATTGACTTGTTTCACTTGGAAATTCTTCTAAGTGGTGTGGAGTTTTGGAACTTTAAAATATTCATCTAAAATCAGCCGAACAACGAATTCTGATTTACTCACCTGTAATCAGGAGAGACCTCAGTGCTGCATCTTGGAGCTCAGTACTGACCCTGAAAAGTAATTTTAACCGTACTCACCAGTAACTCGAATTTCCTTCCATGGGATATCATTGCCTGCTTTTTGCTGAAAAAGTTTCTAAGTGTCGATTTTTGAAACGTACAAATATTCTTTATAAATTGCACCAACTGTGAAAACGTAATTGTTTACCTGTTTTAGATAGATGTCCCAGTACTGAGCCTAGGAGCCCAGCACTGGATTACAAAAGTAACGAGAACGTACTTTACCCGTAACTTGAATTTTCTTCCATAGTAAACCATTGACTGTTTTCTGTGAAATTTCTTCTAAGTGTCGATTTTGCAAACATAAAAATTCCTTAAAAATCGCCTGTATAACTTAAACGCAGTTTCCCAACTGCTTACAGGTGGTACAGTAGTGCTGGATCTAGGATCGAACACTGACCTAGAAAAAGTGACCATAACCCCACTTACCTGCTAAGTGAATTTCCTTCCTTAGGATAACATTGGTAATTTGATCAGAAAAAGTTACTAAGTGTCAACTTTTAAAATAGCAAAATGTTGCTTAAAAATCATAACTAAAACGAATTTACTCACTTGTTTCCAAGAACTGTCCCCGGACTGGATCTAGGATCTAGCCCTGGATTTAGAAAAGTAATCCTGAAAGTAATTAATTGCATATAACTTAAAATTCCCACTGAGCTCAATGTATTATTGTGTTTGAAATTGTGTTGCCTATTGCAATAAACTGTAAACATTACCTGCAAAAGTCAATTGCCTATTGCAAAGTATTTAACTAAAGCATCTCATTCTGAGAAAGTATATTTTGATACCTATTGTTGGTTCTAAAATAAAACAACAATATATTTTTGATACAAACCAATGGCCTAGAGTTCAGTTCTTGAGTGTGTGAGACCATTTGCTGACTGAGTGTGTATAACAAATGCTTTACACTGTACTCTGATACTGCCTTACTGCTCGGCAAGCTACCACTTTAGAGAGTAAGGTTATATCTAACTTTAGCCTCTGTCAAACCTCTGGGGACTGGGGACTCTGTGCACACTGTACCTATTTGGGAACAGTATATACAGAGCCACTTTCTCACAGTAGTAATAAAGTGATTAGAGTCCTAAGGCCAACATAAAGATACAGCAAAACGTGAGGTGAAAAGCAAAAAGGTTGCTGGTAGGCCACCTTAAGGATGCCAGGTCTAACAAAAACTGAACTAAGGATAACATGAGTAAAACATCAGGTTTCTCTACTGCATTTGGTGAGACAAGTGGGCCTTCTTTTATCTTCCATTCAAGCAATCTTTGACAGACCCCTTTATTATAGAGCTTTTCAAGGATTAAAGATAAGGCACTTACAAAGGAGTCCCAAATACTCAGAGATGGTTGACTTCTGTAATATGGGTCGTAGACTAAAAGCAGCGCAAAAACAGAGTGCAACAGGGTCCAAAAAATTGAGTGCCACATGAGAGTTTGCATGCAAGCGTATCCTTTTACAGATCCAGAGATATACTCATGCAATTTTTGTTTTTAGGACAGAACGTGCATGATGAAAAAAACATTGTTTTTAAAAAGCGCATTGCAGAATATCAGTACTTTGATGTGGGACAACTTGAATACTTTCAAACAAAATATTTGCATGCAGCTTACAGTAAGTTGTTGTGGCCGAGTGGTTAAGGCGATGGACTTGAAATCCATTGGGGTCTCCCCGCGCAGGTTCGAATCCTGCCAACAACGAGAATCTTGTTATTATCGGCTACAATTTCAGAAGTTAACCTTTAGTATTTCTTCAATTTCAGTTTTATAAATAGGTGGCTTATTTTTGTGTCACTATTGCCTCTCCACATATTTATTATCGCTACCTCTTTCATGTCTTTGCTACACCTCTCTTCCTACTTTAGTACTGGTGTAAACACTTCAAATTATTATACCATTGCTCTCTCAATCATACTTGTGCATGCACTTGAAACTTACTTTACCAATAAAAGATGCAAAGAGAGAAATAGAACAAAAGTGCTGGCTGGATTTGGCAAACACACTTCATAAAACTGCATTTTCTTTTTTATTCTCCCCCGTGTTACATGCTTAACCTCTCCCTATGTAATTTCTGTTAATCTGCTGTCCCAGGAAGAGAATTTCATCTACAGGCTCTTTCTGTGTTTTTTTCCTTAGTCTTTCTTTCCCTTTTCTTAGCTGTGTAACTGTTCCTTTACGCTCTCTATTTACGCGCCATTAATCTCATTTGAGCTCCTTGCTCCCGCTCCTGTTTTCTCCAACTCTCATACTGCCAGTTCTCTCTTTCTCTGTGGTTGGTTGCTAAAATCCAGAGCTTTCGAAGCCACGTGGTTCCTGCCTCTTGTTGTCAGACTTGAATTGGAAAAGGAACCATATTAACAAGCCTTTACCACTCACACACGGCGGAAGTTTATACTTTAATTCAGTGAGCTAAGAAAAGCGTGTTGTGGGTCCCCTACGAGCCATGGTGCTTGCTTCATCATGATTTGGCACCAGTCATTAGCCGCAGCTCTGCTAATGAGCCACTGAGGTCAGTTTCAATATTTACTCAAAAACATAACCATGCAGCCCACCCCTCAACTGTGTATTTATCTTGCTTTACTGCTGTTCGTGTGATTAGCTGGGAGGAGCTCACGGCGGCATCCTCCCTATAAAAGTGTAGATGGGTCACTCCTTAACTCTTTCTTGCTTCACATACAAATGGCTTGAAAGGTGCAGGGAAGATGCAGGTCTAATAGACAGAATAGAGAGTCTGTGCCAAGTGGGTTTCTCTGCATTGGTGTCCCATCACAGGCCCGCAAGTGTAATGTGTGATCTTTGACTCCTGGCATTTCACAAGCAGGCGGCCAGGAAACGGTTTCAGCCTATCAACCACTGAGGAGACGCAGCCTCTGAATGAGGAATGAGGAAGCAATGAATACATCCAGCCTATCACAGGAACAGCCCTGAGTGTTCCGAATTATAAATTCTCCATGTCACTGTGTGTCGTCGAGCCCAAGTAGCTTGCCGCAATCGTATATTGGTTAATGCTCTGCGTTGTGGCCGCAGCAACCTTGGTTCGTATCCGTGTCACGGCATTGTGGTTGGCAAAGTCACAGCAGTTGGGTGTTGCTTTTACAGAATTAGCAAATGTACCAGTGGTTTTTGTAAAATGTCTATTAAAAACAGATCCTTTCAAATATTTAAACCACCTAACAACAAATTATTTAAACTCACATGATTATAAGCTACAGCTATAAAGTATTTACTTACATAAATTATCGTTCTTGAACCTATTAGGGGTGGAGGGGGAGCGGAGCTCACCCCCCAGGTGCAGTTGAGTGACCTGTGTTGTGGCTCTCTAGAGGGAAGGTGTTGGAGGGAGGATTCATTACGGGTCAAGGAAGCTAGGGGCGGTACTTAGAGCCCCGGGAGCCACCACAGAACTGAGCAGGAGAGTGAGTCAGGGACAAAAGGGGCACCTTAATTTGAGCAGGGGTGCCTGGGAACGCTTGCTCTAAAACTGAAGAAAACAGACATGTGAGACATGGAATGGGAGACTGAACACAATGGCAGTTTAATGAGAAGATGCAACTTCAAAGAAGCTGCAAGACAAAGGCATAAAATACAAAATACAGAATTCAGATAATCACATGGAGCTCATCATGATACCCTCAGTATCTGCACTATTGTACTGTCAGAGAGAAAGAGAACACATTTATAAGTGCAATTGAAGAAACAGGTTACACCAAGGAGAAACGTTTCAGAGTATAAGAACTCTGTTACCTAGGAACTCTCACGTTTACTCTAGAGCAAGCATTCCTGCAATTACAATGAATACATTATGTAAATACAAAAAAGGAGAAACAAATAAAGAGAACAATGGTTAAACATAACAGGACATTTCATATGGGTAAAATACAACATAATGCTAAGCAGACGCAAGAGCTTCTTTTGCTCTTGGGGAAAACACTACGCAGTCTGTAACCCACATACAGACAGCGAGGCAGTCCGTCGATGACTGTGGGTGCTCCCTATTTATACTATTTTCTGGGCTCCTTTGCACGCAACTTCTACCCAAAAAAGCCTCGTCTGCAATATTTACCAGACATGTCGTCATTTACCCACTTAATGCTGACAATGAACTAGGTGAAAAGGTCAGTGTCTCAGGCCAATTGCTTGTCGTAAATTTCACAGATATTGTACGCGAAGCAGAAAATATAAACAGATATTGTGAGCGAATCGAATATAGACATATATAAATCTCCTCATTTCTCCTAACTTGACGCTCTGCGGTTGCAGCTTCCTTAAAAGCGGGAAACCTGCTCAGGAAACAAGTGCCATGCCAGGATGCAGCTTACTGTATGTCGAAGTCTCAAGGGTATGCTGAACTTTGATTCCGAGCACAGAGCGGTAGGGTGGGGGCTACTAGTTCGGAGCAGAAAGCCTAGCAGAAAGAGGAACTGAATCTGAGGTGGGTCAGATTTGGGTCAGACCTGCCATCAGCCTGCAATACACTGAAATGGCAGAGGTATGGTCAATCTAACAAAGGCCTATATTTCGAATAGAAGGGCCTGTAACACAGGACCCACTGGTCAATTTAATACGGCCTACAAATTAGGCTGGCAGGGCAAGGACAAGGGACTCATACTTCAGCTGTGGCCAGAAAGGGCCAGGGCCCCCCTATGATACAAAATCTACCCTCTCTCAAAGGTACAAATGTTGCTGCCACCCAGCCCAATCCAGACGTGTATTGGGGCCAGGTTTCAGGCAAATAGAGCAGTAAGTGCAGAGAAATGTTCACTCTCTAAAAGTGGCATTTCTAAAATAGTAAAGTTAAATCCAAACTCACCAGTAAGTAGGATTTTCAATAAATAAATAAAGCTACTCGTCTCCGATATGGAATTACCAAATAAAAAGTATAGGGGAATACACAGAGCTAACCTATGAGAGGGGTAGACCTCACAGTAGTGAAAAATGAAATAGACTGTTTGGTACTTACAGGACACGCGAACCACCGAAGTACATATCTTATTTTTTACTTACATAGCATCATGCACCTAGGACTACCTAGGGCCTACCTTAGGTGTAAATTATATGTAATAAAAGGGGAGTTTAAGGCTTGGCAAGTAGGCTGGGACTCCCCTGGGAGACCCCTGAGTCTATGCCCAGAACCATAACTCTGCCAGTCGAGTACTTACCTAAAAGCCGATAACTCACTTTTCTTCCATAGGCTAACATTGAGTGGTTTCACTTGGAAATTCTTCTAAGTGGTGTGGAGTTTTGGAACTTTAAAATATTCATCTAAAATCAGCCGAACAACGAATTCTGATTTACTCACCTGTTATCAGGAGAGACCCCAGTGCTGCATCTTGGAGCTCAGTACTGACCCTGAAAAGTAATTTTAACCGTACTTACCAGTAACAAGAATTTCCTTCCATGGGATATCATTGCCTGCTTTTTGCTGAAAATTTTCTAAGTGTCGATTTTCGAAACTTACAAATATTCTTTAAAAATCGTACCAACTGTGAAAACGTAATTGTTTACCTGTTTTAGATAGATGTCCCAGTACTGAGCCTAGGAGCCCAGCACTGGATTACAAAAGTAACGAGAACGTACTTTACCCGTAACTTGAATTTTCTTCCATAGGAAACCATTGACTGTTTTTCTGTGAAATTTCTTCTAAGTGTCGATTTTGCAAACATGTAAATATTCCTTAAAAATCGCCTGTATAACTTAAACGCAGTTTCTCAACTGCTTACAGGTGGTACAGTAGTGCTGGATCTAGGATCCAACACTGACCTAGAAAAAGTAACCATAACCCCACTTACCTGCTAAGTGAATTTCCTTCCGTAGGATAACATTGCTAATTTGATCAGCAAAAGTTTCTAAGTGTCAACTTTTAAAATAGCAAAATATTGCTTAAAAATCACAACAGTAACTAAAACGAATTTACTCACTTGTTTCCAAGAACTGTCCCAGGACTGAATCTAGGATCCAGTCCTGGATTTAGAAAAGTAATCCTGAAAGTAATTAATTGCATATAACTTAAAATTCCCATTGAGCTCAATGTATTATTGTGATTCAAATTGTGTTGCCTATTGCAATAAACTCTAACTATGACCTGCAAATGTCAATTGCCTATTGCAAAGTATTTAACTAAAGCATCTCATTCTGAGAAAGTATATTTTGATACCTATTGTTGGTTCTAAAATAAAACAACAATATCTTTTGTATGCAAACCAATGGCCTAGAGTTCAGTTCTTGAGTGTGTGAGACCATTTGCTGACTGAGTGTGTACAACAAATGTTTTACACTGTACTCTGATACTGCCTTACTGCTCGGCAAGCTACCACTTTAGAGAGTAAGGTTATATCTAACTTTAGCCTCTGCCAAACCTCTGGGGACTGGGGACTCTGTGCACAGTGTACCTATTTGGGAACAGTATATACAGAGCCACTTTCTCACAGTAGTGATAAAGTGATTAGAGTCCTAAGGCCAACATAAAGATACAGCAAAACGTGAGGTGAAAAGCAAAAAGGTTGCTGGTAGGCCACCTTAAGGATGCCAGGTCTAACAAAAACTGAACTAAGGATAACATAAGTAAAACATCAGGTTTCTCTACTGCATTTGGTGAGACAAGTGGGCCTTCTTTTATCTTCCATTCAAGCAATCTTTGACAGACCCCTTTATTATAGAGCTTTTCAAGGATTAAAGAGAAGGCACTTACAAAGGAGTCCCAAATACTCAGAGATGGTTGACTTCTGTAATATGGGTCGTAGACTAAAAGCAGCGCAAAAACAGAGTGCAACAGTGTCCAAAAAACTTGAGTGCCACAAGAGAGTTTGAATGCAAGCGTATCCTTTTACAGATCCAGAGATATACTCATGTAATTTTTGTTTTTAGGACAGAACGTGCATGATGAAAAAAACATTGTTTTTAAAAAGCGCATTGCAGAATATCAGTACTTAGATGTGGGAAAACTTCAAAACTTTCAAACAAAATATTTGTAGGCAGCTTACAGCAAGTTGTTGTGGCCGAGTGGTTAAGGCGATGGACTAGAAATCCATTGGGGTATTCCCGCGCAGGTTCGAATCCTGCCAACAACGAGAATCTTTTTATTATCGGCTACAATTTCAGAAGTTAACCTTTAGTATTTCTTCCATTTCAGTTTTATAAATAGGTGGCTTATTTTTGTGTCACTATTGCCTCTCCACATATTTGTTATCGCTACCTCTTTCATGTCTTTGCTACACCTCATTCCTACTTTAGCACTGGTGTAAACGCTTCAAATTATTATACCGTTGCTCTCTCATTCATACCTGCGCATGCACTTGAAAGTTACTTTACCAATAAAAGACGCAAAGAGAGAAATAGAACAAAAGTGCTGGCTGGATTGGCAAACACACTTCATAAAACTGCATTTTCTTTTTTATTCTCCCCCGTGTTACATGCTTAACCTCCCCATGTGTAATTTCTCTTAACCTGCTGTCCCAGGAAGAGAATTTCATCTACAGGCTCTTTCTGTGTTTTTTTCCCTAGTCTGTCTTTCCCATTTCTTAGCTGTGTAACTGTTCCTTTACGCGCTCTATTTAAACACCATCAATCTCATTTGAGCTCCTTGCTCCCGCTTCTGTTTTCTCCACCTCTCATACTGCCATTTCTCTCTTTCTCTGTGGTTGGTGGCTACTTTCCTGAGCTTCCGAAGCCACGTGGTTCCTGCCTCTTGTTGTCAGACTTGAATTGGAAAAGGAACCATATTAACAAGCCTTTACCACTCACACACGGCGGAAGTTTATACTTTAATTCAGTGAGCTAAGAAAAGCGTGTTGTGGGTCCCCTACGAGCCATGGTGCTTGCTTCATCATGATTTGGCACCAGTCATTAGCCGCAGCTCTGCTAATGAGCCACTGAGGTCAGTTTCAATATTTACTCAAAAACATAACCATGCAGCCCACCCCTCAACTGTGTATTTATCTTGCTTTTCTGCTGTTCGTGTGATTAGCTGGGAGGAGCTCACGGCGACATCCTCCCTATAAAAGTGTAGATGGATCACTCTCTAACTCTTTCTTGCTTCACATACAAATGGCTTGAAAGGTGCAGGGAAGATGCAGGTCTAATAGACAGAATAGAAGGTCTGTGCCAGGTGGGTTTCTCTGCATTGGTGTCCCATCACAGGTCCGCAAGTGTAATGTGTGATCTTTGACTCCTGGCATTTCACAAGCAGGCGGCCAGGAAACGGTTTCAGCCTATCAACCACTGAGGAGACGCAGCCTCTGAATGAGGAATGAGGAAGCAATGAATACATCCAGCCTATCACAGGAACAGCCCTGAGTGTTCCGAATTATAAATTCTCCATGTCACTGTATGTTGTTGAGCCCAAGTAGCTCGCTGTGATCGTATAGTGGTTAGTACTCTGCGTTGTGGCCGCAGCAACCTCGGTTGGAATCCGAGTCACGGCATTGTGGTTGGCAATGTCACGGCAGTTGGGTGCTAATTTTACAGAATTAGCAAATGTACCAGTGGTTTTTGTAAAATGTCTATTAAAAAGAGATCCTTTCAAATATTTAAACCATCTAACAACAAATGATTTAAACTCTCATGATTATAAGCTGTAGCTATAATGTATTTACTTACATAAATTATCGTTCTTGAACCTATTGGGGGTGGAGGGGGAGCGGAGCTCACCCCCCAGGTGCAGTTGAGGGACCTGTGTTGTGGCTCTCTAGAGGGAAGGCACAAATTTTGCTGTCACCCAGCCCAATCCAGACGTGTATTGGGGCCAGGTTTCAGGCAAATAGAGCAGTAAGTGCAGAGAAATGTTCACTCTCTAAAAGTGGCATTTCTAAAATAGTAAAGTTAAATCCAACCTCACCAGTAAGTAGGATTTTCAATAAATAAATAAAGCTACTCCTCTCCGATATGGAATTACCAAATAAAAAGTATAGGGGAATACACAGAGCTAACCTATGAGAGGGGTAGACCTCACAGTAGTGAAAAATGAAATAGACTGTTTGGTACTTACAGGACACGCGAACCACCAAAGTACATATCTTATTTTTTACTTACATAGCATCATGCACCTAGGACTACCTAGGGCCTACCTTAGGTGTAAATTATATGTAATAAAAGGGGAGTTTAAGGCTTGGCAAGTAGGCTGGGACTTCCCTGGGAGACCCCTGAGTCTATGCCCAGAACCGTAAATCTGCCAGTCGAGTACTTACCTAAAAGCCGATAACTCACTTTTCTTCCATAGGCTAACATTGAGTTGTTTCACTTGGAAATTCTTCTAAGTGGTGTGGAGTTTTGGAACTTTAAAATATTCATCTAAAATCAGCCGAACAACGAATTCTGATTTACTCACCTGTTATCCGGAGAGACCTCAGTGCTGCATCTTGGAGCTCAGTACTGACCCTGAAAAGTAATTTTAACCGTACTTACCAGTAACTCGAATTTCCTTCCATGGGATATCATTGCCTGCTTTTTGCTGAAAATTTTCTAAGTGTCGATTTTTGAAACTTACAAATATTCTTTAAAAATCGTACCAACTGTGAAAACGTAATTGTTTACCTGTTTTAGATAGATGTCCCAGTACTGAGCCTAGAAGCCCAGCACTGGATTACAAAAGTAACGAGAACGTACTTTACCCGTAACTTGAATTTTCTTCCATAGGAAACCATTGACTGTTTTTCTGTGAAATTTCTTCTAAGTGTCGATTTTGCAAACATGTAAATATTCCTTAAAAATCGCCTGTATAACTTAAACGCAGTTTCTCAACTGCTTACAGGTGGTACAGTAGTGCTGGATCTAGGATCCAACACTGACCTAGAAAAAGTAACCATAACCCCACTTACCTGCTAAGTGAATTTCCTTCCATAGGATAACATTGGTAATTTGATCAGCAAAAGTTTCTAAGTGTCAACTTTTAAAATAGCAAAATATTGCTTAAAAATCACAACAGTAACTAAAACGAATTTACTCACTTGTTTCCAAGAACTGTCCCAGGACTGAATCTAGGATCCAGTCCTGGATTTAGAAAAGTAATCCTGAAAGTAATTAATTGCATATAACTTAAAATTCCCATTGAGCTCAATGTATTATTGTGATTCAAATTGTGTTGCCTATTGCAATAAACTCTAACTATGACCTGCAAAAGTCAATTGCCTATTGCAAAGTATTTAACTAAAGCATCTCATTCTGAGAAAGTATATTTTGATACCTATTGTTGGTTCTAAAATAAAACAACAATATCTTTTTTATGCAAACCAATGGCCTAGAGTTCAGTTCTTGAGTGTGTGAGACCATTTGCTGACTGAGTGTGTACAACAAATGTTTTACACTGTACTCTGATACTGCCTTACTGCTCGGCAAGCTACCACTTTAGAGAGTAAGGTTATATCTAACTTTAGCCTCTGCCAAACCTCTGGGGACTGGGGACTCTGTGCACACTGTACCTATTTGGGAACAGTATATACAGAGCCACTTTCTCACAGTAGTGATAAAGTGATTAGAGTCCTAAGGCCAACATAAAGATACAGCAAAACGTGAGGTGAAAAGCAAAAAGGTTGCTGGTAGGCCACCTTAAGGATGCCAGGTCTAACAAAAACTGAACTAAGGATAACATGAGTAAAACATCAGGTTTCTCTACTGCATTTGGTGAGACAAGTGGGCCTTCTTTTATCTTCCATTCAAGCAATCTTTGACAGACCCCTTTATTATAGAGCTTTTCAAGGATTAAAGATAAGGCACTTACAAAGGAGTCCCAAATACTCAGAGATGGTTGACTTCTGTAATATGGGTCGTAGACTAAAAGCAGCGCAAAAACAGAGTGCAACAGTGTCCAAAAAACTTGAGTGCCACAAGAGAGTTTGAATGCAAGCGTATCCTTTTACAGATCCAGAGATATACTCATGTAATTTTTGTTTTTAGGACAGAACGTGCATGATGAAAAAAACATTGTTTTTAAAAAGCGCATTGCAGAATATCAGTACTTAGATGTGGGAAAACTTCAAAACTTTCAAACAAAATATTTGTAGGAAGCTTACAGCAAGTTGTTGTGGCCGAGTGGTTAAGGCGATGGACTAGAAATCCATTGGGGTATCCCCGCGCGGGTTCGAATCCTGCCAACAACGAGAATCTTTTTATTATCGGCTACAATTTCAGAAGTTAACCTTTAGTATTTCTTCCATTTCAGTTTTATAAATAGGTGGCTTATTTTTGTGTCACTATTGCCTCTCCACATATTTGTTATCGCTACCTCTTTCATGTCTTTGCTACACCTCATTCCTACTTTAGCACTGGTGTAAACGCTTCAAATTATTATACCGTTGCTCTCTCATTCATACCTGCGCATGCACTTGAAAGTTACTTTACCAATAAAAGACGCAAAGAGAGAAATAGAACAAAAGTGCTGGCTGGATTGGCAAACACACTTCATAAAACTGCATTTTCTTTTTTATTCTCCCCCGTGTTACATGCTTAACCTCCCCATGTGTAATTTCTCTTAACCTGCTGTCCCAGGAAGAGAATTTCATCTACAGGCTCTTTCTGTGTTTTTTTCCCTAGTCTGTCTTTCCCATTTCTTAGCTGTGTAACTGTTCCTTTACGCGCTCTATTTAAACGCCATCAATCTCATTTGAGCTCCTTGCTCCCGCTTCTGTTTTCTCCACCTCTCATACTGCCAGTTCTCTCTTTCTCTGTGGTTGGTGGCTACTTTCCTGAGCTTCCGAAGCCACGTGGTTCCTGCCTCTTGTTGTCAGACTTGAATTGGAAAAGGAACCATATTAACAAGCCTTTACCACTCACACACGGTGGAAGTTTATACTTTAATTCAGTGAGCTAAGAAAAGCGTGTTGTGGGTCCCCTACGAGCCATGGTGCTTGCTTCATCATGATTTGGCACCAGTCATTAGCCGCAGCTCTGCTAATGAGCCACTGAGGTCAGTTTCAATATTTACTCAAAAAAATAACCATGCAGCCCACCCCTCAACTGTGTATTTATCTTGCTTTTCTGCTGTTCGTGTGATTAGCTGGGAGGAGCTCGCGGCGACATCCTCCCTATAAAAGTGTAGATGGATCACTCTCTAACTCTTTCTTGCTTCACATACAAATGGCTTGAAAGGTGCAGGGAAGATGCAGGTCTAATAGACAGAATAGAAGGTCTGTGCCAGGTGGGTTTCTCTGCATTGGTGTCCCATCACAGGTCCGCAAGTGTAATGTGTGATCTTTGACTCCTGGCATTTCACAAGCAGGCGGCCAGGAAACGGTTTCAGCCTATCAACCACTGAGGAGACGCAGCCTCTGAATGAGGAATGAGGAAGCAATGAATACATCCAGCCTATCACAGGAACAGCCCTGAGTGTTCAGAATTATAAATTCTCCATGTCACTGTATGTCGTTGAGCACAAGTAGCTCGACGTGATCGTATAGTGGTTAGTACTCTGCGTTGTGGCAGCAGCAACCTCGGTTCGAATCCAAGTCACGGCATTGTGGTTGGCAATGTCATGGCAGTTGGGTGTTAATTTTACAGAATTAGCAAATGTACCAGTGGTTTTTGTAAAATGTCTATTAAAAAGAGATCCTTTCAAATATTTAAACCATCTAACAACAAATGATTTAAACTCTCATGATTATAAGCTGTAGCTATAATGTATTTACTTACATAAATTATCGTTCATGAACCTATTGGGGGTGGAGGGGGAGCGGAGCTCACCCCCCAGGTGCAGTTGAGTGACCTGTGTTGTGGCTCTCTAGAGGGAAGGCACAAATTTTGCTGTCACCCAGCCCAATCCAGACGTGTATTGGGGCCAGGTTTCAGGCAAATAGAGCAGTAAGTGCAGAGAAATGTTCACTCTCTAAAAGTGGCATTTCTAAAATAGTAAAGTTAAATCCAACCTCACCAGTAAGTAGGATTTTCAATAAATAAATAAAGCTACTCCTCTCCGATATGGAATTACCAAATAAAAAGTATAGGGGAATACACAGAGCTAACCTATGAGAGGGGTAGACCTCACAGTAGTGAAAAATGAAATAGACTGTTTGGTACTTACAGGACACGCGAACCACCAAAGTACATATCTTATTTTTTACTTACATAGCATCATGCACCTAGGACTACCTAGGGCCTACCTTAGGTGTAAATTATATGTAATAAAAGGGGAGTTTAAGGCTTGGCAAGTAGGCTGGGACTCCCCTGGGAGACCCCTGAGTCTATGCCCAGAACCGTAAATCTGCCAGTCGAGTACTTACCTAAAAGCTGATAACTCACTTTTCTTCCATAGGCTAACATTGAGTTGTTTCACTTGGAAATTCTTCTAAGTGGTGTGGAGTTTTGGAACTTTAAAATATTCATCTAAAATCAGCCGAACAACGAATTCTGATTTACTCACCTGTTATCCGGAGAGACCTCAGTGCTGCATCTTGGAGCTCAGTACTGACCCTGAAAAGTATTTTTAACCGTACTTACCAGTAACTCGAATTTCCTTCCATGGGATTTCATTGCCTGCTTTTTGCTGAAAATTTTCTAAGTGTCGATTTTTGAAACTTACAAATATTCTATAAAAATCGTACCAACTGTGAAAACGTAATTGTTTACCTGTTTTAGATAGATGTCCCAGTACTGAGCCTAGGAGCCCAGCACTGGATTACAAAAGTAACGAGAACGTACTTTACCCGTAACTTGAATTTTCTTCCATAGGAAACCATTGACTGTTTTTCTGTGAAATTTCTTCTAAGTGTCGATTTTGCAAACATGTAAATATTCCTTAAAAATCGCCTGTATAACTTAAACGCAGTTTCTCAACTGCTTACAGGTGGTACAGTAGTGCTGGATCTAGGATCCAACACTGACCTAGAAAAAGTAACCATAACCCCACTTACCTGCTAAGTGAATTTCCTTCCATAGGATAACATTGGTAATTTGATCAGCAAAAGTTTCTAAGTGTCAACTTTTAAAATAGCAAAATATTGCTTAAAAATCACAACAGTAACTAAAACGAATTTACTCACTTGTTTCCAAGAACTGTCCCAGGACTGAATCTAGGATCCAGTTCTGGATTTAGAAAAGTAATCCTGAAAGTAATTAATTGCATATAACTTAAAATTCCCATTGAGCTCAATGTATTATTGTGATTCAAATTGTGTTGCCTATTGCAATAAACTGTAACTATGACCTGAAAAAGTCAATTGCCTATTGCAAAGTATTTAACTAAAGCATCTCATTCTGAGAAAGTATATTTTGATACCTATTGTTGGTTCTAAAATAAAACAACAATATCTTTTGTATGCAAACCAATGGCCTAGAGTTCAGTTCTTGAGTGTGTGAGACCATTTGCTGACTGAGTGTGTACAACAAATGTTTTACACTGTACTCTGATACTGCCTTACTGCTCGGCAAGCTACCACTTTAGAGAATAAAGTTATATCTAACTTTAGCCTCTGCCAAACCTCTGGGGACTGGGGACTCTGTGCACACTGTACCTATTTGGGAACAGTATATACAGAGCCACTTTCTCACAGTAGTGATAAAGTGATTAGAGTCCTAAGGCCAACATAAAGATACAGCAAAACGTGAGGTGAAAAGCAAAAAGGTTGCTGGTAGGCCACCTTAAGGATGCGAGGTCTAACAAAAACTGAACTAAGGATAACATGAGTAAAACATCAGGTTTCTCTACTGCATTTGGTGAGACAAGTGGGCCTTCTTTTATCTTCCATTCAAGCAATCTTTGACAGACCCCTTTATTATAGAGCTTTTCAAGGATTAAAGATAAGGCACTTACAAAGGAGTCCCAAATACTCAGAGATGGTTGACTTCTGTAATATGGGTCGTAGACTAAAAGCAGCGCAAAAACAGAGTGCAACAGGGTCCAAAAAACTTGAGTGCCACAAGAGAGTTTGAATGCAAGCGTATCCTTTTACAGATCCAGAGATATACTCATGCAATTTTTGTTTTTAGGCCAGAACGTGCATGATGAAAAAAACATTGTTTTTAAAAAGCGCATTGCAGAATATCAGTACTTTGATGGGGGAAAACTTCAAAACTTTCAAACAAAATATTTGTAGGCAGCTTACAGCAAGTTGTTGTGGCCGAGTGGTTAAGGCGATGGACTCGAAATCCATTGGGGTATCCCCGCGCAGGTTCGAATCCTGCCAACAACGAGAATCTTTTTATTATCGGCTACAATTTCAGAAGTTAACCTTTAGTATTTCTTCCATTTCAGTTTTATAAATAGGTGGCTTATTTGTGTGTCACTATTGCCTCTCCACATATTTGTTATCGCTACCTCTTTCATGTCTTTGCTACACCTCATTCCTACTTTAGAACTGGTGTAAACGCTTCAAATTATTATACCGTTGCTCTCTCATTCATACCTGCGCATGCACTTGAAAGTTACTTTACCAATAAAAGACGCAAAGAGAGAAATAGAACAAAAGTGCTGGCTGGATTGGCAAACACACTTCATAAAACTGCATTTTCTTTTTTATTCTCCCCCGTGTTACATGCTTAACCTCTCCATGTGTAATTTCTCTTAACCTGCTGTCCCAGGAAGAGAATTTCATCTACAGGCTCTTTCTGTGTTTTTTTCCCTAGTCTGTCTTTCCCATTTCTTAGCTGTGTAACTGTTCCTTTACGCGCTCTATTTAAACGCCATCAATCTCATTTGAGCTCCTTGCTCCCGCTTCCGTTTTCTCCACCTCTCATACTGCCAGTTCTCTCTTTCTCTGTGGTTGGTGGCTACTTTCCTGAGCTTCCGAAGCCACGTGGTTCCTGCCTCTTGTTGTCAGACTTGAATTGGAAAAGGAACCATATTAACAAGCCTTTACCACTCACACACGGCGGAAGTTTATACTTTAATTCAGTGAGCTAAGAAAAGCGTGTTGTGGGTCCCCTACGAGCCATGGTGCTTGCTTCATCATGATTTGGCACCAGTCATTAGCCGCAGCTCTGCTAATGAGCCACTGAGGTCAGTTTCAATATTTACTCAAAAACATAACCATGCAGCCCACCCCTCAACTGTGTATTTATCTTGCTTTTCTGCTGTTCGTGTGATGAGCTGGGAGGAGCTCACGGCGACATCCTCCCTATAAAAGTGTAGATGGATCACTCTCTAACTCTTTCTTGCTTCACATACAAATGGCTTGAAAGGTGCAGGGAAGATGCAGGTCTAATAGACAGAATAGAAGGTCTGTGCCAGGTGGGTTTCTCTGCATTGGTGTCCCATCACAGGTCCGCAAGTGTAATGTGTGATCTTTGACTCCTGGCATTTCACAAGCAGGCGGCCAGGAAACGGTTTCAGCCTATCAACCACTGAGGAGACGCAGCCTCTGAATGAGGAATGAGGAAGCAATGAATACATCCAGCCTATCACAGGAACAGCCCTGAGTGTTCAGAATTATAAATTCTCCATGTCACTGTATGTCGTCGAGCCCAAGTAGCTCGACGTGATCGTATAGTGGTTAGTACTCTGCGTTGTGGCAGCAGCAACCTCGGTTCGAATCCAAGTCACGGCATTGTGGTTGGCAATGTCATGGCAGTTGGGTGTTCATTTTACAGAATTAGCAAATGTACCAGTGGTTTTTGTAAAATGTCTATTAAAAAGAGATCCTTTCAAATATTTAAACTATCTAACAACAAATGATTTAAACTCTCATGATTATAAGCTGTAGCTATAATGTATTTACTTACATAAATTATCGTTCTTGAACCTATTGGGGGTGGAGGGGGAGCGGAGCTCACCCCCAGGTGCAGTTGAGTGACCTGTGTTGTGGCTCTCTAGAGGGAAGGCACAAATTTTGCTGTCACCCAGCCCAATCCAGACGTGTATTGGGGCCAGGTTTCAGGGAAATAGAGCAGTAAGTGCAGAGAAATGTTCACTCTCTAAAAGTGGCATTTCTAAAATAGTAAAGTTAAATCCAACCTCACCAGTAAGTAGGATTTTCAATAAATAAATAAAGCTACTCCTCTCCGATATGGAATTACCAAATAAAAAGTATAGGGGAATACACAGAGCTAACCTATGAGAGGGGTAGACCTCACAGCAGTGAAAAATGAAATAGACTGTTTGGTACTTACAGGACACGCGAACCACCAAAGTACATATCTTATTTTTTACTTACATAGCATCATGCACCTAGGACTACCTAGGGCCTACCTTACGTGTAAATTATATGTAATAAAAGGGGAGTTTAAGGCTTGGCAAGTAGGCTGGGACTCCCCTGGGAGACCCCTGAGTCTATGCCCAGAACCATAACTCTGCCAGTCGAGTACTTACCTAAAAGCCGATAACTCACTTTTCTTCCATAGGCTAACATTGAGTGGTTTCACTTGGAAATTCTTCTAAGTGGTGTGGAGTTTTGGAACTTTAAAATATTCATCTAAAATCAGCCGAACAACGAATTCTGATTTACTCACCTGTTATCCGGAGAGACCTCAGTGCTGCATCTTGGAGCTCAGTACTGACCCTGAAAAGTAATTTTAACCGTACTTACCAGTAACTCGAATTTCCTTCCATGGGATATCATTGCCTGCTTTTTGCTGAAAATTTTCTAAGTGTCGATTTTTGAAACTTACAAATATTCTTTAAAAGTCGTACCAACTGTGAAAACGTAATTGTTTACCTGTTTTAGATAGATGTCCCAGTACTGAGCCTAGGAGCCCAGCACTGGATTACAAAAGTAACGAGAACGTACTTTACCCGTAACTTGAATTTTCTTCCATAGGAAACCATTGACTGTTTTTCTTTGAAATTTATTCTAAGTGTCGATTTTGCAAACATGTAAATATTCCTTAAAAATCGCCTGTATAACTTAAACGCAGTTTCTCAACTGCTTACAGGTGGTACAGTAGTGCTGGATCTAGGATCCAACACTGACCTAGAAAAAGTAACCATAACCCCACTTACCTGCTAAGTGAATTTCCTTCCATAGGATAACATTGGTAATTTGATCAGCAAAAGTTTCTAAGTGTCAACTTTTAAAATAGCAAAATATTGCTTAAAAATCACAACAGTAACTAAAACGAATTTACTCACTTGTTTCCAAGAACTGTCCCAGGACTGAATCTAGGATCCAGTCCTGGATTTAGAAAAGTAATCCTGAAAGTAATTAATTGCATATAACTTAAAATTCCCATTGAGCTCAATGTATTATTGTGATTCAAATTGTGTTGCCTATTGCAATAAACTCTAACTATGACCTGCAATAGTCAATTGCCTATTGCATAGTATTTAACTAAAGCATCTCATTCTGAGAAAGTATATTTTGATACCTATTGTTGGTTCTAAAATAAAACAACAATATCTTTTGTATGCAAACCAATGGCCTAGAGTTCAGTTCTTGAGTGTGTGAGACCATTTGCTGACTGAGTGTGTACAACAAATGTTTTACACTGTACTCTGATACTGCCTTACTGCTCGGCAAGCTACCACTTTAGAGAGTAAGGTTATATCTAACTTTAGCCTCTGCCAAACCTCTGGGGACTGGGGACTCTGTGCACACTGTACCTATTTGGGAACAGTATATACAGAGCCACTTTCTCACAGTAGTGATAAAGTGATTAGAGTCCTAAGGCCAACATAAAGATACAGCAAAACGTGAGGTGAAAAGCAAAAAGGTTGCTGGTAGGCCACCTTAAGGATGCCAGGTCTAACAAAAACTGAACTAAGGATAACATGAGTAAAACATCAGGTTTCTCTACTGCATTTGGTGAGACAAGTGGGCCTTCTTTTATCTTCCATTCAAGCAATCTTTGACAGACCCCTTTATTATAGAGCTTTTCAAGGATTAAAGATAAGGCACTTACAAAGGAGTCCCAAATACTCAGAGATGGTTGACTTCTGTAATATGGGTCGTAGACTAAAAGCAGCGCAAAAACAGAGTGCAACAGTGTCCAAAAAACTTGAGTGCCACAAGAGAGTTTGAATGCAAGCGTATCCTTTTACAGATCCAGAGATATACTCATGTAATTTTTGTTTTTAGGACAGAACGTGCATGATGAAAAAAACATTGTTTTTAAAAAGCGCATTGCAGAATATCAGTACTTAGATGTGGGAAAACTTCAAAACTTTCAAACAAAATATTTGTAGGCAGCTTACAGCAAGTTGTTGTGGCCGAGTGGTTAAGGCGATGGACTAGAAATCCATTGGGGTATCCCCGCGCAGGTTCGAATCCTGCCAACAACGAGAATCTTTTTATTATCGGCTACAATTTCAGAAGTTAACCTTTAGTATTTCTTCCATTTCAGTTTTATAAATAGGTGGCTTATTTTTGTGTCACTATTGCCTCTCCACATATTTGTTATCGCTACCTCTTTCATGTCTTTGCTACACCTCATTCCTACTTTAGCACTGGTGTAAACGCTTCAAATTATTATACCGTTGCTCTCTCATTCATACCTGCGCATGCACTTGAAAGTTACTTTACCAATAAAAGACGCAAAGAGAGAAATAGAACAAAAGTGCTGGCTGGATTGGTAAACACACTTCATAAAACTGCATTTTCTTTTTTATTCTCCCCCGTGTTACATGCTTAACCTCCCCATGTGTAATTTCTCTTAACCTGCTGTCCCAGGAAGAGAATTTCATCTACAGGCTCTTTCTGTGTTTTTTTCCCTAGTCTGTCTTTCCCATTTCTTAGCTGTGTAACTGTTCCTTTACGCGCTCTATTTAAACGCCATCAATCTCATTTGAGCTCCTTGCTCCCGCTTCTGTTTTCTCCACCTCTCATACTGCCAGTTCTCTCTTTCTCTGTGGTTGGTGGCTACTTTCCTGAGCTTCCGAAGCCACGTGGTTCCTGCCTCTTGTTGTCAGACTTGAATTGGAAAAGGAACCATATTAACAAGCCTTTACCACTCACACACGGCGGAAGTTTATACTTTAATTCAGTGAGCTAAGAAAAGCGTGTTGTGGGTCCCCTACGAGCCATGGTGCTTGCTTCATCATGATTTGGCACCAGTCATTAGCCGCAGCTCTGCTAATGAGCCACTGAGGTCAGTTTCAATATTTACTCAAAAACATAACCATGCAGCCCACCCCTCAACTGTGTATTTATCTTGCTTTTATGCTGTTCGTGTGATTAGCTGGGAGGAGCTCACGGCGACATCCTCCCTATAAAAGTGTAGATGGATCACTCTCTAACTCTTTCTTGCTTCACATACAAATGGCTTGAAAGGTGCAGGGAAGATGCAGGTCTAATAGACAGAATAGAAGGTCTGTGCCAGGTGGGTTTCTCTGCATTGGTGTCCCATCACAGGTCCGCAAGTGTAATGTGTGATCTTTGACTCCTGGCATTTCACAAGCAGGCGGCCAGGAAACGGTTTCAGCCTATCAACCACTGAGGAGACGCAGCCTCTGAATGAGGAATGAGGAAGCAATGAATACATCCAGCCTATCACAGGAACAGCCCTGAGTGTTCCGAATTATAAATTCTCCATGTCACTGTATGTTGTTGAGCCCAAGTAGCTCGCTGTGATCGTATAGTGGTTAGTACTCTGCGTTGTGGCCGCAGCAACCTCGGTTGGAATCCGAGTCACGGCATTGTGGTTGGCAATGTCACGGCAGTTGGGTGTTAATTTTACAGAATTAGCAAATGTACCAGTGGTTTTTGTAAAATGTCTATTAAAAAGAGATCCTTTCAAATATTTAAACCATCTAACAACAAATGATTTAAACTCTCATGATTATAAGCTGTAGCTATAATGTATTTACTTACATAAATTATCGTTCTTGAACCTATTGGGGGTGGAGGGGGAGCGGAGCTCACCCCCCAGGTGCAGTTGAGTGACCTGTGTTGTGGCTCTCTAGAGGGAAGGCACAAATTTTGCTGTCACCCAGCCCAATCCAGACGTGTATTGGGGCCAGGTTTCAGGCAAATAGAGCAGTAAGTGCAGAGAAATGTTCACTCTCTAAAAGTGGCATTTCTAAAATAGTAAAGTTAAATCCAACCTCACCAGTAAGTAGGATTTTCAATAAATAAATAAAGCTACTCCTCTCCGATATGGAATTACCAAATAAAAAGTATAGGGGAATACACAGAGCTAACCTATGAGAGGGGTAGACCTCACAGTAGTGAAAAATGAAATAGACTGTTTGGTACTTACAGGACACGCGAACCACCAAAGTACATATCTTATTTTTTACTTACATAGCATCATGCACCTAGGACTACCTAGGGCCTACCTTAGGTGTAAATTATATGTAATAAAAGGGGAGTTTAAGGCTTGGCAAGTAGGCTGGGACTCCCATGGGAGACCCCTGAGTCTATGCCCAGAACCGTAAATCTGCCAGTCGAGTACTTACCTAAAAGCTGATAACTCACTTTTCTTCCATAGGCTAACATTGAGTTGTTTCACTTGGAAATTCTTCTAAGTGGTGTGGAGTTTTGGAACTTTAAAATATTCATCTAAAATCAGCCGAACAACGAATTCTGATTTACTCACCTGTTATCCGGAGAGACCTCAGTGCTGCATCTTGGAGCTCAGTACTGACCCTGAAAAGTATTTTTAACCGTACTTACCAGTAACTCGAATTTCCTTCCATGGGATATCATTGCCTGCTTTTTGCTGAAAATTTTCTAAGTGTCGATTTTTGAAACTTACAAATATTCTTTAAAAATCGTACCAACTGTGAAAACGTAATTGTTTACCTGTTTTAGATAGATGTCCCAGTACTGAGCCTAGGAGCCCAGCACTGTATTACAAAAGTAACGAGAACGTACTTTACCCGTAACTTGAATTTTCTTCCATAGGAAACCATTGACTGTTTTTCTGTGAAATTTCTTCTAAGTGTCGATTTTGCAAACATGTAAATATTCCTTAAAAATCGCCTGTATAACTTAAACGCAGTTTCTCAACTGCTTACAGGTGGTACAGTAGTGCTGGATCTAGGATCCAACACTGACCTAGAAAAAGTAACCATAACCCCACTTACCTGCTAAGTGAATTTCCTTCCATAGGATAACATTGGTAATTTGATCAGCAAAAGTTTCTAAGTGTCAACTTTTAAAATAGCAAAATATTGCTTAAAAATCACAACAGTAACTAAAACGAATTTACTCACTTGTTTCCAAGAACTGTCCCAGGACTGAATCTAGGATCCAGTCCTGGATTTAGAAAAGTAATCCTGAAAGTAATTAATTGCATATAACTTAAAATTCCCATTGAGCTCAATGTATTATTGTGATTCAAATTGTGTTGCCTATTGCAATAAACTGTAACTATGACCTGAAAAAGTCAATTGCCTATTGCAAAGTATTTAACTAAAGCATCTCATTCTGAGAAAGTATATTTTGATACCTATTGTTGGTTCTAAAATAAAACAACAATATCTTTTGTATGCAAACCAATGGCCTAGAGTTCAGTTCTTGAGTGTGTGAGACCATTTGCTGACTGAGTGTGTACAACAAATGTTTTACACTGTACTCTGATACTGCCTTACTGCTCGGCAAGCTACCACTTTAGAGAATAAAGTTATATC
Source organism: Triturus cristatus (assembly GCF_964204655.1). Classification (NCBI taxonomy): domain Eukaryota; kingdom Metazoa; phylum Chordata; class Amphibia; order Caudata; family Salamandridae; genus Triturus; species Triturus cristatus. The sequence goes on from NC_140595.1 coordinate 723,425,286, forward strand.
TAACTTTAGCCTCTGCCAAACCTCTGGGGACTGGGGACTCTGTGCACACTGTACCTATTTGGGAACAGTATATACAGAGCCACTTTCTCACAGTAGTGATAAAGTGATTAGAGTCCTAAGGCCAACATAAAGATACAGCAAAACGTGAGGTGAAAAGCAAAAAGTTTGCTGGTAGGCCACCTTAAGGATGCGAGGTCTAACAAAAACTGAACTAAGGATAACATGAGTAAAACATCAGGTTTCTCTACTGCATTTGGTGAGACAAGTGGGCCTTCTTTTATCTTCCATTCAAGCAATCTTTGACAGACCCCTTTATTATAGAGCTTTTCAAGGATTAAAGATAAGGCACTTACAAAGGAGTCCCAAATACTCAGAGATGGTTGACTTCTGTAATATGGGTCGTACACTAAAAGCAGCGCAAAAACAGAGTGCAACAGGGTCCAAAAAACTTGAGTGCCACAAGAGAGTTTGAATGCAAGCGTATCCTTTTACAGATCCAGAGATATACTCATGCAATTTTTGTTTTTAGGCCAGAACGTGCATGATGAAAAAAACATTGTTTTTAAAAAGCGCATTGCAGAATATCAGTACTTTGATGTGGGAAAACTTCAAAACTTTCAAACAAAATATTTGTAGGCAGCTTCCAGCAAGTTGTTGTGGCCGAGTGGTTAAGGCGATGGACTCGAAATCCATTGGGGTATCCCCGCGCAGGTTCGAATCCTGCCAACAACGAGAATCTTTTTATTATCGGCTACAATTTCAGAAGTTAACCTTTAGTATTTCTTCCATTTCAGTTTTATAAATAGGTGGCTTATTTTTGTGTCACTATTGCCTCTCCACATATTTGTTATCGCTACCTCTTTCATGTCTTTGCTACACCTCATTCCTACTTTAGAACTGGTGTAAACGCTTCAAATTATTATACCGTTGCTCTCTCATTCATACCTGCGCATGCACTTGAAAGTTACTTTACCAATAAAAGACGCAAAGAGAGAAATAGAACAAAAGTGCTGGCTGGATTGGCAAACACACTTCATAAAACTGCATTTTCTTTTTTATTCTCCCCCGTGTTACATGCTTAACCTCTCCATGTGTAATTTCTCTTAACCTGCTGTCCCAGGAAGAGAATTTCATCTACAGGCTCTTTCTGTGTTTTTTTCCCTAGTCTGTCTTTCCCATTTCTTAGCTGTGTAACTGTTCCTTTACGCGCTCTATTTAAACGCCATCAATCTCATTTGAGCTCCTTGCTCCCGCTTCCGTTTTCTCCACCTCTCATACTGCCAGTTCTCTCTTTCTCTGTGGTTGGTGGCTACTTTCCTGAGCTTCCGAAGCCACGTGGTTCCTGCCTCTTGTTGTCAGACTTGAATTGGAAAAGGAACCATATTAACAAGCCTTTACCACTCACACACGGCGGAAGTTTATACTTTAATTCAGTGAGCTAAGAAAAGCGTGTTGTGGGTCCCCTACGAGCCATGGTGCTTGCTTCATCATGATTTGGCACCAGTCATTAGCCGCAGCTCTGCTAATGAGCCACTGAGGTCAGTTTCAATATTTACTCAAAAACATTACCATGCAGCCCACCCCTCAACTGTGTATTTATCTTGCTTTTCTGCTGTTCGTGTGATTAGCTGGGAGGAGCTCACGGCGACATCCTCCCTATAAAAGTGTAGATGGATCACTCTCTAACTCTTTCTTGCTTCACATACAAATGGCTTGAAAGGTGCAGGGAAGATGCAGGTCTAATAGACAGAATAGAAGGTCTGTGCCAGGTGGGTTTCTCTGCATTGGTGTCCCATCACAGGTCCGCAAGTGTAATGTGTGATCTTTGACTCCTGGCATTTCACAAGCAGGCGGCCAGGAAACGGTTTCAGCCTATCAACCACTGAGGAGACGCAGCCTCTGAATGAGGAATGAGGAAGCAATGAATACATCCAGCCTATCACAGGAACAGCCCTGAGTGTTCAGAATTATAAATTCTCCATGTCACTGTATGTCGTCGAGCCCAAGTAGCTCGACGTGATCGTATAGTGGTTAGTACTCTGCGTTGTGGCAGCAGCAACCTTGGTTCGAATCCAAGTCACGGCATTGTGGTTGGCAATGTCATGGCAGTTGGGTGTTAATTTTACAGAATTAGCAAATGTACCAGTGGTTTTTGTAAAATGTCTATTAAAAAGAGATCCTTTCAAATATTTAAACCATCTAACAACAAATGATTTAAACTCTCATGATTATAAGCTGTAGCTATAATGTATTTACTTACATAAATTATCGTTCTTGAACCTATTGGGGGTGGAGGGGGAGCGGAGCTCACCCCCAGGTGCAGTTGAGTGACCTGTGTTGTGGCTCTCTAGAGGGAAGGCACAAATTTTGCTGTCACCCAGCCCAATCCAGACGTGTATTGGGGCCAGGTTTCAGGCAAATAGAGCAGTAAGTGCAGAGAAATGTTCACTCTCTAAAAGTGGCATTTCTAAAATAGTAAAGTTAAATCCAACCTCACCAGTAAGTAGGATTTTCAATAAATAAATAAAGCTACTCCTCTCCGATATGGAATTACCAAATAAAAAGTATAGGGGAATACACAGAGCTAACCTATGAGAGGGGTAGACCTCACAGTAGTGAAAAATGAAATAGACTGTTTGGTACTTACAGGACACGCGAACCACCAAAGTACATATCTTATTTTTTACTTACATAGCATCATGCACCTAGGACTACCTAGGGCCTACCTTACGTGTAAATTATATGTAATAAAAGGGGAGTTTAAGGCTTGGCAAGTAGGCTGGGACTCCCCTGGGAGACCCCTGAGTCTATGCCCAGAACCATAACTCTGCCAGTCGAGTACTTACCTAAAAGCCGATAACTCACTTTTCTTCCATAGGCTAACATTGAGTGGTTTCACTTGGAAATTCTTCTAAGTGGTGTGGAGTTTTGGAACTTTAAAATATTCATCTAAAATCAGCCGAACAACGAATTCTGATTTACTCACCTGTTATCCGGAGAGACCTCAGTGCTGCATCTTGGAGCTCAGTACTGACCCTGAAAAGTAATTTTAACCGTACTTACCAGTAACTCGAATTTCCTTCCATGGGATATCATTGCCTGCTTTTTGCTGAAAATTTTCTAAGTGTCGATTTTTGAAACTTACAAATATTCTTTAAAAATCGTACCAACTGTGAAAACGTAATTGTTTACCTGTTTTAGATAGATGTCCCAGTACTGAGCCTAGGAGCCCAGCACTGGATTACAAAAGTAACGAGAACGTACTTTACCCGTAACTTGAATTTTCTTCCATAGGAAACCATTGACTGTTTTTCTTTGAAATTTATTCTAAGTGTCGATTTTGCAAACATGTAAATATTCCTTAAAAATCGCCTGTATAACTTAAACGCAGTTTCTCAACTGCTTACAGGTGGTACAGTAGTGCTGGATCTAGGATCCAACACTGACCTAGAAAAAGTAACCATAACCCCACTTACCTGCTAAGTGAATTTCCTTCCATAGGATAACATTGGTAATTTGATCAGCAAAAGTTTTTAAGTGTCAACTTTTAAAATAGCAAAATATTGCTTAAAAATCACAACAGTAACTAAAACGAATTTACTCACTTGTTTCCAAGAACTGTCCCAGGACTGAATCTAGGATCCAGTCCTGGATTTAGAAAAGTAATCCTGAAAGTAATTAATTGCATATAACTTAAAATTCCCATTGAGCTCAATGTATTATTGTGATTCAAATTGTGTTGCCTATTGCAATAAACTGTAACTATGACCTGCAAAAGTCAATTGCCTATTGCAAAGTATTTAACTAAAGCATCTCATTCTGAGAAAGTATATTTTGATACCTATTGTTGGTTCTAAAATAAAACAACAATATCTTTTGTATGCAAACCAATGGCCTAGAGTTCAGTTCTTGAGTGTGTGAGACCATTTGCTGACTGAGTGTGTACAACAAATGTTTTACACTGTACTCTGATACTGCCTTACTGCTCGGCAAGCTACCACTTTAGAGAGTAAGGTTATATCTAACTTTAGCCTCTGCCAAACCTCTGGGGACTGGGGACTCTGTGCACACTGTACCTATTTGGGAACAGTATATACAGAGCCACTTTCTCACAGTAGTGATAAAGTGATTAGAGTCCTAAGGCCAACATAAAGATACAGCAAAACGTGAGGTGAAAAGCAAAAAGGTTGCTGGTAGGCCACCTTAAGGATGCCAGGTCTAACAAAAACTGAACTAAGGATAAAATGAGTAAAACATCAGGTTTCTCTACTGCATTTGGTGAGACAAGTGGGCCTTCTTTTATCTTCCATTCAAGCAATCTTAGAGAGACCCCTTTATTATAGAGCTTTTCAAGGATTAAAGATAAGGCACTTACAAAGGAGTCCCAAATACTCAGAGATGGTTGACTTCTGTAATATGGGTCGTAGACTAAAAGCAGCGCAAAAACAGAGTGCAACAGGGTCCAAAAAACTTGAGTGCCACAAGAGAGTTTGAATGCAAGCGTATCCTTTTACAGATCCAGAGATATACTCATGCAATTTTTGTTTTTAGGACAGAACGTGCATGATGAAAAAAACATTGTTTTTAAAAAGCGCATTGCAGAATATCAGTACTTTGATGTGGGAAAACTTCAAAACTTTCAAACAAAATATTTGTAGGCAGCTTACAGCAAGTTGTTGTGGCCGAGTGGTTAAGGCGATGCACTAGAAATCCATTGGAGTATCCCCGCGCAGGTTTGAACCCTGCCAACAACGAGAATCTTTTTATTATCGGCTACAATTTCAGAAGTTAACCTTTAGTATTTCTTCCATTTCAGTTTTATAAATAGGTGGCTTATTTTTGTGTCACTATTGCCTCTCCACATATTTGTTATCGCTACCTCTTTCATGTCTTTGCTACACCTCATTCCTACTTTAGCACTGGTGTAAACGCTTCAAATTATTATACCGTTGCTCTCTCATTCATACCTGCGCATGCACTTGAAAGTTACTTTACCAATAAAAGACGCAAAGAGAGAAATAGAACAAAAGTGCTGGCTGGATTGGCAAACACACTTCATAAAACTGCATTTTCTTTTTTATTCTCCCCCGTGTTACATGCTTAACCTCCCCATGTGTAATTTCTCTTAACCTGCTGTCCCAGGAAGAGAATTTCATCTACAGGCACTTTCTGTGTTTTTTTCCCTAGTCTGTCTTTCCCATTTCTTAGCTGTGTAACTGTTCCTTTACGCGCTCTATTTAAACGCCATCAATCTCATTTGAGCTCCTTGCTACCGCTTCTGTTTTCTCTACCTCTCATACTGCCAGTTCTCTCTTTCTCTGTGGTTGGTCGCTACTTTCCTGAGCTTCCGAAGCCACGTGGTTCCTGCCTCTTGTTGTCAGACTTGAATTGGAAAAGGAACCATATTAACAAGCCTTTACCACTCACACACGGCGGAAGTTTATACTTTAATTCAGTGAGCTAAGAAAAGCGTGTTGTGGGTCCCCTACGAGCCATGGTGCATGCTTCATCATGATTTGGCACCAGTCATTAGCCGCAGCTCTGCTAATGAGCCACTGAGGTCAGTTTCAATATTTACTCAAAAACATAACCATGCAGCCCACCCCTCAACTGTGTATTTATCTTGCTTTTCTGCTGTTCGTGTGATTAGCTGGGAGGAGCTCACGGCGACATCCTCCCTATAAAAGTGTAGATGGATCACTCTCTAACTCTTTCTTGCTTCACATACAAATGGCTTGAAAGGTGCAGGGAAGATGCAGGTCTAATAGACAGAATAGAAGGTCTGTGCCAGATGGGTTTCTCTGCATTGGTGTCCCATCACAGGTCCCCAAGTGTAATGTGTGATCTTTGACTCCTGGCATTTCACAAGCAGGCGGCCAGGAAACGGTTTCAGCCTATCAACCACTAAGGAGACGCAGCCTCTGAATGAGGAATGAGGAAGCAATGAATACATCCAGCCTATCACAGGAACAGCCCTGAGTGTTCCGAATTATAAATTCTCCATGTCACTGTATGTCGTTGAGCCCAAGTAGCTCGCCGTGATCGTATAGTGGTTAGTACTCTGCGTTGTGGCCGCACGAACCTCGGTTTGAATCCGAGTCACGGCATTGTGGTTAGCAATGTCACGGCAGTTGGGTGTTAATTTTACAGAATTAGCAAATGTACCAGTGGTTTTTGTAAAATGTCTATTAAAAACAGATCCTTTCAAATATTTAAACCATCTAACAACAAATGATTTAAACTTGCATGATTATAAGCTGTAGCTATAATGTATTTACTTACATAAATTATCGTTCTTGAACCTATTGGGGGTGGAGGGGGAGCGGAGCTCACCCCCCAGGTGCAGTTGAGTGACCTGTGTTGTGGCTCTCTAGAGGGAAGGCACAAATTTTGCTGTCACCCAGCCCAATCCAGACGTGTATTGGGGCCAGGTTTCAGGCAAATAGAGCAGTAAGTGCAGAGAAATGTTCACTCTCTAAAAGTGGCATTTCTAAAATAGTAAAGTTAAATCCAACCTCACCAGTAAGTAGGATTTTCAATAAATAAATAAAGCTACTCCTCTCCGATATGGAATTACCAAATAAAAAGTATAGGGGAATACACAGAGCTAACCTATGAGAGGGGTAGACCTCACAGTAGTGAAAAATGAAATAGACTGTTTGGTACTTACAGGACACGCGAACCACCAAAGTACATATCTTATTTTTTACTTACATAGCATCATGCACCTAGGACTACCTAGGGCCTACCTTAGGTGTAAATTATATGTAATAAAAGGGGAGTTTAAGGCTTGGCAAGTAGGCTGGGACTCCCCTGGGAGACCCCTGAGTCTATGCCCAGAACCGTAAATCTGCCAGTCGAGTACTTACCTAAAAGCTGATAACTCACTTTTCTTCCATAGGCTAACATTGAGTTGTTTCACTTGGAAATTCTTCTAAGTGGTGTGGAGTTTTGGAACTTTAAAATATTCATCTAAAATCAGCCGAACAACGAATTCTGATTTACTCACCTGTTATCCGGAGAGACCTCAGTGCTGCATCTTGGAGCTCAGTACTGACCCTGAAAAGTAATTTTAACCGTACTTACCAGTAACTCGAATTTTCTTCCATGGGATATCATTGCCTGCTTTTTGCTGAAAATTTTCTAAGTGTCGATTTTTGAAACTTACAAATATTCTTTAAAAATCGTACCAACTGTGAAAACGTAATTGTTTACCTGTTTTAGATAGATGTCCCAGTACTGAGCCTAGGAGCCCAGCACTCGATTACAAAAGTAACGAGAACGTACTTTACCCGTAACTTGAATTTTCTACCATAGGAAACCATTGACTGTTTTTCTGTGAAATTTCTTCTGTGTCGATTTTGCAAACATGTAAATATTCCTTAAAAATCGCCTGTATAACTTAAACGCAGTTTCTCAACTGCTTACAGGTGGTACAGTAGTGCTGGATCTAGGATCCAACACTAACCTAGAAAAATTAACTATAACCACGCTTACCTGCTAAGTGAATTTCCTTCCGTAGGATAACATTGGTAATTTGATCAGCAAAAGTTTCTAAGTGTCAACTTTTAAAATAGCAAAATATTGCTTAAAAATCACAACAGTAACTAAAACGAATTTACTCACTTGTTTCCAAGAACTGTCCCAGGACTGAATCTAGGATCCAGTCCTGGATTTAGAAAAGTAATCCTGAAAGTAATTAATTGCATATAACTTAAAATTCCCATTGAGCTCAATGTATTATTGTGATTCAAATTGTGTTGCCTATTGCAATAAACTGTAACTATGACCTGCAAAAGTCAATTGCCTATTGCAAAGTATTTAACTAAAGCATCTCTTTCTGAGTTAGTATATTTTGATACCTATTGTTGGTTCTAAAATAAAACAACAATATCTTTTGTATGCAAACCAATGGCCTAGAGTTCAGTTCTTGAGTGTGTGAGACCATTTGCTGACTGAGTGTGTACAACAAATGTTTTACACTGTACTCTGATACTGCCTTACTGCTCGGCAAGCTACCACTTTCGAGAGTAAGGTTATATCTAACTTTAGCCTCTGCCAAACCTCTGGGGACTGGGGACTCTGTGCACACTGTACCTATTTGGGAACAGTATATACAGAGCCACTTTCTCACAGTGGTGATAAAGTGATTAGAGTCCTAAGGCCAACATAAAGATACAGCAAAACGTGAGGTGAAAAGCAAAAAGGTTGCTGGTAGGCCACCTTAAGGATGCCAGGTCTAACAAAAACTGAACTAAGGATAACATGAGTAAAACATCAGGTTTCTCTACTGCATTTGGTGAGACAAGTGGGCCTTCTTTTATCTTCCATTCAAGCAATCTTAGAGAGACCCCTTTATTATAGAGCTTTTCAAGGATTAAAGATAAGGCACTTACAAAGGAGTCCCAAATACTCAGAGATGGTTGACTTCTGTAATATGGGTCGTAGACTAAAAGCAGCGCAAAAACAGAGTGCAACAGGGTCCAAAAAACTTGAGTGCCACAAGAGAGTTTGAATGCAAGCGTATCCTTTTACAGATCCAGAGATATAATCATGCAATTTTTGTTTTTAGGACAGAACGTGCATGATGAAAAAAACATTGTTTTTAAAAAGCGCATTGCAGAATATCAGTACTTTGATGTGGGAAAACTTCAAAACTTTCAAACAAAATATTTGTAGGCAGCTTACAGCAAGTTGTTGTGGCCGAGTGGTTAAGGCGATGCACTAGAAATCCATTGGAGTATCCCCGCGCAGGTTCGAATCCTGCCAACAACGAGAATCTTTTTATTATCGGCTACAATTTCAGAAGTTAACCTTTAGTATTTCTTCCATTTCAGTTTTATAAATAGGTGGCTTATTTTTGTGTCACTATTGCCTCTCCACATATTTGTTATCGCTACCTCTTTCATGTCTTTGCTACACCTCATTCCTACTTTAGCACTGGTGTAAACGCTTCAAATTATTATACCGTTGCTCTCTCATTCATACCTGCGCATGCACTTGAAAGTTACTTTACCAATAAAAGACGCAAAGAGAGAAATAGAACAAAAGTGCTGGCTGGATTGGCAAACACACTTCATAAAACTGCATTTTGTTTTTTATTCTCCCCCGTGTTACATGCTTAAACTCCCCATGCGTAATTTCTCTTAACCTGCTGTCCCAGGAAGAGAATTTCATCTACAGGCTCTCTCTGTGTTTTTTTCCCTAGTCTGTCTTTCCCATTTCTTAGCTGTGTAACTGTTCCTTTACGCGCTCTATTTAAACGCCATCAATCTCATTTGAGCTCCTTGCTCCCGCTTCTGTTTTCTCCACCTCTCATACTGCCAGTTCTCTCTTTCTCTGTGGTTGGTGGCTACTTTCCTGAGCTTCCGAAGCCACGTGGTTCCTGCCTCTTGTTGTCAGACTTGAATTGGAAAAGGAACCATATTAACAAGCCTTTACCACTCACACACGGCGGAAGTTTATACTTTAATTCAGTGAGCTAAGAAAAGCGTGTTGTGGGTCCCCTACGAGCCATGGTGCTTGCTTCATCATGATTTGGCACCAGTCATTAGCCGCAGCTCTGCTAATGAGCCACTGAGGTCAGTTTCAATATTTACTCAAAAACATAACCATGCAGCCCACCCCTCAACTGTGTATTTATCTTGCTTTTCTGCTGTTCGTGTGATTAGCTGGGAGGAGCTCACGGCGACATCCTCCCTATAAAAGTGTAGATGGATCACTCTCTAACTCTTTCTTGCTTCACATACAAATGGCTTAAAAGGTGCAGGGAAGATGCAGGTCTAATAGACAGAATAGAAGGTCTGTGCCAGATGGGTTTCTCTGCATTGGTGTCCCATCACAGGTCCCCAAGTGTAATGTGTGATCTTTGACTCCTGGCATTTCACAAGCAGGCGGCCAGGAAACGGTTTCAGCCTATCAACCACTGAGGAGACGCAGCCTCTGAATGAGGAATGAGGAAGCAATGAATACATCCAGCCTATCACAGGAACAGCCCTGAGTGTTCCGAATTATAAATTCTCCATGTCACTGTATGTTGTTGAGCCCAAGTAGCTTGCTGTGATCGTATAGTGGTTAGTACTCTGCGTTGTGGCCGCAGCAACCTCGGTTGGAATCCGAGTCACGGCATTGTGGTTGGCAATGTCACGGCAGTTGGGTGTTAATTTTACAGAATTAGCAAATGTACCAGTGGTTTTTGTAAAATGTCTATTAAAAAGAGATCCTTTCAAATATTTAAACCATCTAACAACAAATGATTTAAACTCTCATGATTATAAGCTGTAGCTATAATGTATTTACTTACATAAATTATCGTTCTTGAACCTATTGGGGGTGGAGGGGGAGCGGAGCTCACCCCCCAGGTGCAGTTGAGTGACCTGTGTTGTGGCTCTCTAGAGGGAAGGCACAAATTTTGCTGTCACCCAGCCCAATCCAGACGTGTATTGGGGCCAGGTTTCAGGCAAATAGAGCAGTAATTTCTTGAGAGATACCTCTGACTTTTTGTGTAAATTACAACAACTACCATTCACCGAAGGACATGATTTACTGGTAAGCATGGATATAGTTTCACTATATACCCAAATTCCCCAAGATCAGGCTCTAGAAGTGGTGGAAATCTTTTTGGATAAAAGAGATCGTCCAACAAAAATTCCTACGGACTTCATTTTGGAATTAGCCAGAATGGCTTTGACAAAAAACTATTTCAAATTCCATGAGGACTTCTTTCTCCAAATAAAGGGAGTAGCCATGGGCTGTCCCTTTGCCCCGGAGCTGGCTATACTCTTTATGAGTGTATATGAGGACAGATAGGTACACAACAACAACCCCTTCTCACATTGGATAGGGGGCTGGGTTCGTTTTATTGACGACATTTTTTTCACATGGTCTGGCACAATGGAACAATTAACAGACTTTCACGGATGGCTCAACAGTCGCACAATGGACATCAAATTCAGTATCCAGTCATCACCTACAAGACTTTCCTTCCTAGATGTGGAAGTTTATTGCTCAGATGGACAGTTGGTGACCACCCTCTTTAGAAAAGAGACTGACCGCAATAAATCCTTACATTTCACAAGCAACCATCCGCGCAGTTTGAAAGAAAATCTACCAATAGGCCAACTTCTCCGCATACGTCGAAATTGTTCATTCAAAGACGAGTACATGTACCATGCGAATTTGTTAATGGGGAGACTTGTAGACCGGGGATATCCATCCAAATTGGTCAAAAAAGCAATTAAACGCGCGTGGTGGACACCACGTGAGGAACTTCTGAGAAAGAAAGAAAAGAAAAAACTCGAGCGCACAGTATGTGTTACTACCTTTGGGGCATCATCCAACTTTCTCAAAAAGACCATCCACCAAAACTGGCATTTAATAAAGGATATCGACATACAGTTGAACGCTAAACCACTTTTTGCTTTTAAAAAAGATAAAAGTATAGCGAACCAGATCATTAGGGCAGCCGTCCCCGTCAAGAAGACCCCTACAATACGTGAATTTGTCAATTTGCCTCCCGTTACAGGACATAAGAAGTGTGGAACATGCATGTGTTGTATTTCCACAATTGAGGGGAATGTATTCCAACACGAAGGCATCTCATGGAAACACAACATCTTTACGAACTGTAAATCAAAAAACGTGATCTATGCCATCCTATGTCCATGCCCCAAATTGTACATAGGGAAAACAAATCAGGAAATCAGACAGAGAATCTCTCAACATAAATCACGAATAAAGAAAAAAATTACCACAGCACCCCTGGTTCAACATTGGATTGACGAGTCACACGGCGATCAAGACTTCAGATGGACCGTCATTTCAAAATTAGAGCATGACCAGAGGGGCGGAGATCTAGAGACCAAACTTAAGCAAAGAGAAGCAATGCTGATCCTAAAATTCAACTCGGCCACACAGGGCTTGAACGAAATGTCGGAAATTTACAATTTATGAATACAGTGTTTTCCTTTCTCCCTCCTTTTCACACCCACGGCTGCAAGAATTCATGGATATAGTAGACAGCATTTCATATTCCGCGCTAACAAACATTGGAAACTACGATACCCAGAATCCTTAGTTGCAGTCTTCAATCACTTATACAACCGGTTCAACCGGGTCAATTACAAACGCGCCTCAGTGATGGACATGGACGCGTATGGAGGAGACTCGCAAAACCAATACCGGTAAGATCTTCTTAGCGCGCAGCAGATAAGTTTCAACCCATCCGTGCAATTGGGGAGCTGCCACATTTAAAACGAGTATAGACACTGCATCGCCTTAATATATTTTGATTAATGGATGCTACCGAACGCAAAACCATTTTATCTATGGGCACACCTCTTTAAGGAATCAGTATAGTATATAGTAGACAGCATTTCACATTCCGCGCTAACAAACATTGGAAACTACGATACCCAGAATCCTTAGTTGCAGTCTTCAATCACTTATACAACCGGTTCAACCGGGTTAATTACAAACGCGCCTCAGTGATGGACATGGACGCGTATGGAGGAGATTCGAAAAACCAATACCGGTAAGATCTTCTTAGCGCGCAGCAGACAAGTTTTAACCCATCCGTGCAATTGGGAAGCGGACACATTTAAAACGAGTATAGACACTGCATCGCCTGAATATATTTTGATTAATGGATGCTACCGAACGCAAAACCATCTCATCTATGGGCACACCTCTTTAAGGAATCAGACTCGCCGCGTGCTAACAAACTTAGGAGCTCGAGTCAACCTCACTCACTAAACCGCTCGTGCGTGTCTTTTCTTCACAAAGTAAATAAGATTTTTTTATATTTCAGAATTGTTTGAAGAAACTAACAATTAGGAACTGACCACGCGGCCACATAGCATCTCAATGTAAGTTCCTCAACGAAAGTCATTATTCTTCCTTTCCATTGGTTCACCAATATTAATTAAGCCCATTGAATTTTTAACATTTCAGCCACACGATAAAACTTTATTGGGAGATCGACCACTGAATCGTAAATACAGGTATGATCTGAGAGTGTGCTTGATTGATTGAAGTCGAGTGTTCTGAGTATGACTGACAGAATGTTTTTATTATTATTTTTTCTATAGATTGAATCCTCATGGTCCTGATGAGAATCCCTGCTACACAAGGGATTCGAAACGCGTCGACCCCTGTTCCCTTTATCTCCGTCTTCTCAAATAGACCAATCTTTCCAGCATTATAATTTAAAAATTAAATTATCTGATGGTCTATTATATGAAAACAAGAACAAATTAATTTTGTACTAATCACTAGAATCCGCACCTGCTCTCAAAAAAAACTTTATTAAATCCAGGGCGTTTTCTCTTGTCTTTGAACAGGCTATATGTGTTAATGTGCCGTCAATTTGTTTAGTCTTGATGTTTATGTCTCTAAGTGCACTCAATGTTGTCTTTTTGAATGTTTAATGTGTTCACCAAATAATTTGTAAATTGATATACATTGCATGAAAGTAGTGACATTTTTTATGTCTTTGTATATATTGTATGTTATTGTATATACCTTTCAAGTCTCTATTTTGTTGTGAACTTAAATTTTTGTTTAAAGAAAGTCCTATAAAATTTTTTTTAAAAAAAACTTAAAAAATTCTAGGATTAATAATCAAAATAAAAGAAATGTTTATAAGAAGCCAGACTAAAAGATTGGTCTTTATGAATTGAGGATTGTTACTCAATCAGAAGAAATTATTGAATCAAAGTGCAGTACTGGCATTTTTTTGTTGAATCACTCTCTAAAAGTGGCATTTCTAAAATAGTAAAGTTAAATCCAACCTCACCAGTAAGTAGGATTTTCAATAAATAAATAAAGCTACTCCTCTCCGATATGGAATTACCAAATAAAAAGTATAGGGGAATACACAGAGCTAACCTATGAGAGGGGTAGACCTCACAGTAGTGAAAAATGAAATAGACTGTTTGGTACTTACAGGACACGCGAACCACCAAAGTACATATCTTATTTTTTACTTACATAGCATCATGCACCTAGGACTACCTAGGGCCTACCTTAGGTGTAAATTATATGTAATAAAAGGGGAGTTTAAGGCTTGGCAAGTAGGCTGGGACTCCCCTGGGAGACCCCTGAGTCTATGCCCAGAACCATAACTCTGCCAGTCGAGTACTTACCTAAAAGCCGATAACTCACTTTTCTTCCATAGGCTAACATTGAGTGGTTTCACTTGGAAATTCTTCTAAGTGGTGTGGAGTTTTGGAACTTTAAAATATTCATCTAAAATCAGCCGAACAACGAATTCTGATTTACTCACCTGTTATCCGGAGAGACCTCAGTGCTGCATCTTGGAGCTCAGTACTGACCCTGAAAAGTAATTTTAACCGTACTTACCAGTAACTCGAATTTTCTTCCATGGGATATCATTGCCTGCTTTTTGCTGAAAATTTTCTAAGTGTCGATTTTTGAAACTTACAAATATTCTTTAAAAATCGTACCAACTGTGAAAACGTAATTGTTTACCTGTTTTAGATAGATGTCCCAGTACTGAGCCTAGGAGCCCAGCACTCGATTACAAAAGTAACGAGAACGTACTTTACCCGTAACTTGAATTTTCTACCATAGGAAACCATTGACTGTTTTTCTGTGAAATTTCTTCTGTGTCGATTTTGCAAACATGTAAATATTCCTTAAAAATCGCCTGTATAACTTAAACGCAGTTTCTCAACTGCTTACAGGTGGTACAGTAGTGCTGGATCTAGGATCCAACACTAACCTAGAAAAATTAACTATAACCACGCTTACCTGCTAAGTGAATTTCCTTCCGTAGGATAACATTGGTAATTTGATCAGCAAAAGTTTCTAAGTGTCAACTTTTAAAATAGCAAAATATTGCTTAAAAATCACAACAGTAACTAAAACGAATTTACTCACTTGTTTCCAAGAACTGTCCCAGGACTGAATCTAGGATCCAGTCCTGGATTTAGAAAAGTAATCCTGAAAGTAATTAATTGCATATAACTTAAAATTCCCATTGAGCTCAATGTATTATTGTGATTCAAATTGTGTTGCCTATTGCAATAAACTGTAACTATGACCTGCAAAAGTCAATTGCCTATTGCAAAGTATTTAACTAAAGCATCTCTTTCTGAGTTAGTATATTTTGATACCTATTGTTGGTTCTAAAATAAAACAACAATATCTTTTGTATGCAAACCAATGGCCTAGAGTTCAGTTCTTGAGTGTGTGAGACCATTTGCTGACTGAGTGTGTACAACAAATGTTTTACACTGTACTCTGATACTGCCTTACTGCTCGGCAAGCTACCACTTTCGAGAGTAAGGTTATATCTAACTTTAGCCTCTGCCAAACCTCTGGGGACTGGGGACTCTGTGCACACTGTACCTATTTGGGAACAGTATATACAGAGCCACTTTCTCACAGTGGTGATAAAGTGATTAGAGTCCTAAGGCCAACATAAAGATACAGCAAAACGTGAGGTGAAAAGCAAAAAGGTTGCTGGTAGGCCACCTTAAGGATGCCAGGTCTAACAAAAACTGAACTAAGGATAACATGAGTAAAACATCAGGTTTCTCTACTGCATTTGGTGAGACAAGTGGGCCTTCTTTTATCTTCCATTCAAGCAATCTTAGAGAGACCCCTTTATTATAGAGCTTTTCAAGGATTAAAGATAAGGCACTTACAAAGGAGTCCCAAATACTCAGAGATGGTTGACTTCTGTAATATGGGTCGTAGACTAAAAGCAGCGCAAAAACAGAGTGCAACAGGGTCCAAAAAACTTGAGTGCCACAAGAGAGTTTGAATGCAAGCGTATCCTTTTACAGATCCAGAGATATAATCATGCAATTTTTGTTTTTAGGACAGAACGTGCATGATGAAAAAAACATTGTTTTTAAAAAGCGCATTGCAGAATATCAGTACTTTGATGTGGGAAAACTTCAAAACTTTCAAACAAAATATTTGTAGGCAGCTTACAGCAAGTTGTTGTGGCCGAGTGGTTAAGGCGATGCACTAGAAATCCATTGGAGTATCCCCGCGCAGGTTCGAATCCTGCCAACAACGAGAATCTTTTTATTATCGGCTACAATTTCAGAAGTTAACCTTTAGTATTTCTTCCATTTCAGTTTTATAAATAGGTGGCTTATTTTTGTGTCACTATTGCCTCTCCACATATTTGTTATCGCTACCTCTTTCATGTCTTTGCTACACCTCATTCCTACTTTAGCACTGGTGTAAACGCTTCAAATTATTATACCGTTGCTCTCTCATTCATACCTGCGCATGCACTTGAAAGTTACTTTACCAATAAAAGACGCAAAGAGAGAAATAGAACAAAAGTGCTGGCTGGATTGGCAAACACACTTCATAAAACTGCATTTTGTTTTTTATTCTCCCCCGTGTTACATGCTTAAACTCCCCATGCGTAATTTCTCTTAACCTGCTGTCCCAGGAAGAGAATTTCATCTACAGGCTCTCTCTGTGTTTTTTTCCCTAGTCTGTCTTTCCCATTTCTTAGCTGTGTAACTGTTCCTTTACGCGCTCTATTTAAACGCCATCAATCTCATTTGAGCTCCTTGCTCCCGCTTCTGTTTTCTCCACCTCTCATACTGCCAGTTCTCTCTTTCTCTGTGGTTGGTGGCTACTTTCCTGAGCTTCCGAAGCCACGTGGTTCCTGCCTCTTGTTGTCAGACTTGAATTGGAAAAGGAACCATATTAACAAGCCTTTACCACTCACACACGGCGGAAGTTTATACTTTAATTCAGTGAGCTAAGAAAAGCGTGTTGTGGGTCCCCTACGAGCCATGGTGCTTGCTTCATCATGATTTGGCACCAGTCATTAGCCGCAGCTCTGCTAATGAGCCACTGAGGTCAGTTTCAATATTTACTCAAAAACATAACCATGCAGCCCACCCCTCAACTGTGTATTTATCTTGCTTTTCTGCTGTTCGTGTGATTAGCTGGGAGGAGCTCACGGCGACATCCTCCCTATAAAAGTGTAGATGGATCACTCTCTAACTCTTTCTTGCTTCACATACAAATGGCTTAAAAGGTGCAGGGAAGATGCAGGTCTAATAGACAGAATAGAAGGTCTGTGCCAGATGGGTTTCTCTGCATTGGTGTCCCATCACAGGTCCCCAAGTGTAATGTGTGATCTTTGACTCCTGGCATTTCACAAGCAGGCGGCCAGGAAACGGTTTCAGCCTATCAACCACTGAGGAGACGCAGCCTCTGAATGAGGAATGAGGAAGCAATGAATACATCCAGCCTATCACAGGAACAGCCCTGAGTGTTCCGAATTATAAATTCTCCATGTCACTGTATGTTGTTGAGCCCAAGTAGCTTGCTGTGATCGTATAGTGGTTAGTACTCTGCGTTGTGGCCGCAGCAACCTCGGTTGGAATCCGAGTCACGGCATTGTGGTTGGCAATGTCACGGCAGTTGGGTGTTAATTTTACAGAATTAGCAAATGTACCAGTGGTTTTTGTAAAATGTCTATTAAAAAGAGATCCTTTCAAATATTTAAACCATCTAACAACAAATGATTTAAACTCTCATGATTATAAGCTGTAGCTATAATGTATTTACTTACATAAATTATCGTTCTTGAACCTATTGGGGGTGGAGGGGGAGCGGAGCTCACCCCCCAGGTGCAGTTGAGTGACCTGTGTTGTGGCTCTCTAGAGGGAAGGCACAAATTTTGCTGTCACCCAGCCCAATCCAGACGTGTATTGGGGCCAGGTTTCAGGCAAATAGAGCAGTAATTTCTTGAGAGATACCTCTGACTTTTTGTGTAAATTACAACAACTACCATTCACCGAAGGACATGATTTACTGGTAAGCATGGATATAGTTTCACTATATACCCAAATTCCCCAAGATCAGGCTCTAGAAGTGGTGGAAATCTTTTTGGATAAAAGAGATCGTCCAACAAAAATTCCTACGGACTTCATTTTGGAATTAGCCAGAATGGCTTTGACAAAAAACTATTTCAAATTCCATGAGGACTTCTTTCTCCAAATAAAGGGAGTAGCCATGGGCTGTCCCTTTGCCCCGGAGCTGGCTATACTCTTTATGAGTGTATATGAGGACAGATAGGTACACAACAACAACCCCTTCTCACATTGGATAGGGGGCTGGGTTCGTTTTATTGACGACATTTTTTTCACATGGTCTGGCACAATGGAACAATTAACAGACTTTCACGGATGGCTCAACAGTCGCACAATGGACATCAAATTCAGTATCCAGTCATCACCTACAAGACTTTCCTTCCTAGATGTGGAAGTTTATTGCTCAGATGGACAGTTGGTGACCACCCTCTTTAGAAAAGAGACTGACCGCAATAAATCCTTACATTTCACAAGCAACCATCCGCGCAGTTTGAAAGAAAATCTACCAATAGGCCAACTTCTCCGCATACGTCGAAATTGTTCATTCAAAGACGAGTACATGTACCATGCGAATTTGTTAATGGGGAGACTTGTAGACCGGGGATATCCATCCAAATTGGTCAAAAAAGCAATTAAACGCGCGTGGTGGACACCACGTGAGGAACTTCTGAGAAAGAAAGAAAAGAAAAAACTCGAGCGCACAGTATGTGTTACTACCTTTGGGGCATCATCCAACTTTCTCAAAAAGACCATCCACCAAAACTGGCATTTAATAAAGGATATCGACATACAGTTGAACGCTAAACCACTTTTTGCTTTTAAAAAAGATAAAAGTATAGCGAACCAGATCATTAGGGCAGCCGTCCCCGTCAAGAAGACCCCTACAATACGTGAATTTGTCAATTTGCCTCCCGTTACAGGACATAAGAAGTGTGGAACATGCATGTGTTGTATTTCCACAATTGAGGGGAATGTATTCCAACACGAAGGCATCTCATGGAAACACAACATCTTTACGAACTGTAAATCAAAAAACGTGATCTATGCCATCCTATGTCCATGCCCCAAATTGTACATAGGGAAAACAAATCAGGAAATCAGACAGAGAATCTCTCAACATAAATCACGAATAAAGAAAAAAATTACCACAGCACCCCTGGTTCAACATTGGATTGACGAGTCACACGGCGATCAAGACTTCAGATGGACCGTCATTTCAAAATTAGAGCATGACCAGAGGGGCGGAGATCTAGAGACCAAACTTAAGCAAAGAGAAGCAATGCTGATCCTAAAATTCAACTCGGCCACACAGGGCTTGAACGAAATGTCGGAAATTTACAATTTATGAATACAGTGTTTTCCTTTCTCCCTCCTTTTCACACCCACGGCTGCAAGAATTCATGGATATAGTAGACAGCATTTCATATTCCGCGCTAACAAACATTGGAAACTACGATACCCAGAATCCTTAGTTGCAGTCTTCAATCACTTATACAACCGGTTCAACCGGGTCAATTACAAACGCGCCTCAGTGATGGACATGGACGCGTATGGAGGAGACTCGCAAAACCAATACCGGTAAGATCTTCTTAGCGCGCAGCAGATAAGTTTCAACCCATCCGTGCAATTGGGGAGCTGCCACATTTAAAACGAGTATAGACACTGCATCGCCTTAATATATTTTGATTAATGGATGCTACCGAACGCAAAACCATTTTATCTATGGGCACACCTCTTTAAGGAATCAGTATAGTATATAGTAGACAGCATTTCACATTCCGCGCTAACAAACATTGGAAACTACGATACCCAGAATCCTTAGTTGCAGTCTTCAATCACTTATACAACCGGTTCAACCGGGTTAATTACAAACGCGCCTCAGTGATGGACATGGACGCGTATGGAGGAGATTCGAAAAACCAATACCGGTAAGATCTTCTTAGCGCGCAGCAGACAAGTTTTAACCCATCCGTGCAATTGGGAAGCGGACACATTTAAAACGAGTATAGACACTGCATCGCCTGAATATATTTTGATTAATGGATGCTACCGAACGCAAAACCATCTCATCTATGGGCACACCTCTTTAAGGAATCAGACTCGCCGCGTGCTAACAAACTTAGGAGCTCGAGTCAACCTCACTCACTAAACCGCTCGTGCGTGTCTTTTCTTCACAAAGTAAATAAGATTTTTTTATATTTCAGAATTGTTTGAAGAAACTAACAATTAGGAACTGACCACGCGGCCACATAGCATCTCAATGTAAGTTCCTCAACGAAAGTCATTATTCTTCCTTTCCATTGGTTCACCAATATTAATTAAGCCCATTGAATTTTTAACATTTCAGCCACACGATAAAACTTTATTGGGAGATCGACCACTGAATCGTAAATACAGGTATGATCTGAGAGTGTGCTTGATTGATTGAAGTCGAGTGTTCTGAGTATGACTGACAGAATGTTTTTATTATTATTTTTTCTATAGATTGAATCCTCATGGTCCTGATGAGAATCCCTGCTACACAAGGGATTCGAAACGCGTCGACCCCTGTTCCCTTTATCTCCGTCTTCTCAAATAGACCAATCTTTCCAGCATTATAATTTAAAAATTAAATTATCTGATGGTCTATTATATGAAAACAAGAACAAATTAATTTTGTACTAATCACTAGAATCCGCACCTGCTCTCAAAAAAAACTTTATTAAATCCAGGGCGTTTTCTCTTGTCTTTGAACAGGCTATATGTGTTAATGTGCCGTCAATTTGTTTAGTCTTGATGTTTATGTCTCTAAGTGCACTCAATGTTGTCTTTTTGAATGTTTAATGTGTTCACCAAATAATTTGTAAATTGATATACATTGCATGAAAGTAGTGACATTTTTTATGTCTTTGTATATATTGTATGTTATTGTATATACCTTTCAAGTCTCTATTTTGTTGTGAACTTAAATTTTTGTTTAAAGAAAGTCCTATAAAATTTTTTTTAAAAAAAACTTAAAAAATTCTAGGATTAATAATCAAAATAAAAGAAATGTTTATAAGAAGCCAGACTAAAAGATTGGTCTTTATGAATTGAGGATTGTTACTCAATCAGAAGAAATTATTGAATCAAAGTGCAGTACTGGCATTTTTTTGTTGAATCACTCTCTAAAAGTGGCATTTCTAAAATAGTAAAGTTAAATCCAACCTCACCAGTAAGTAGGATTTTCAATAAATAAATAAAGCTACTCCTCTCCGATATGGAATTACCAAATAAAAAGTATAGGGGAATACACAGAGCTAACCTATGAGAGGGGTAGACCTCACAGTAGTGAAAAATGAAATAGACTGTTTGGTACTTACAGGACACGCGAACCACCAAAGTACATATCTTATTTTTTACTTACATAGCATCATGCACCTAGGACTACCTAGGGCCTACCTTAGGTGTAAATTATATGTAATAAAAGGGGAGTTTAAGGCTTGGCAAGTAGGCTGGGACTCCCCTGGGAGACCCCTGAGTCTATGCCCAGAACCATAACTCTGCCAGTCGAGTACTTACCTAAAAGCCGATAACTCACTTTTCTTCCATAGGCTAACATTGAGTGGTTTCACTTGGAAATTCTTCTAAGTGGTGTGGAGTTTTGGAACTTTAAAATATTCATCTAAAATCAGCCGAACAACGAATTCTGATTTACTCACCTGTTATCAGGAGAGACCTCAGTGCTGCATCTTGGAGCTCAGTACTGACCCTGAAAAGTAATTTTAACCGTACTTACCAGTAACTCGAATTTTCTTCCATGGGATATCATTGCCTGCTTTTTGCTGAAAATTTTCTAAGTGTCGATTTTTGAAACTTACAAATATTCTTTAAAAATCGTACCAACTGTGAAAACGTAATTGTTTACCTGTTTTAGATAGATGTCCCAGTACTGAGCCTAGGAGCCCAGCACTGGATTACAAAAGTAACGAGAACGTACTTTACCCGTAACTTGAATTTTCTACCATAGGAAACCATTGACTGTTTTTCTGTGAAATTTCTTCTAAGTGTCGATTTTGCAAACATGTAAATATTCCTTAAAAATCGCCTGTATAACTTAAACGCAGTTTCTCAACTGCTTACAGGTGGTACAGTAGTGCTGGATCTAGGATCCAACACTAACCTAGAAAAATTAACTATAACCACGCTTACCTGCTAAGTGAATTTCCTTCCGTAGGATAACATTGGTAATTTGATCAGCAAAAGTTTCTAAGTGTCAACTTTTAAAATAGCAAAATATTGCTTAAAAATCACAACAGTAACTAAAACGAATTTACTCACTTGTTTCCAAGAACTGTCCCAGGACTGAATCTAGGATCCAGTCCTGGATTTAGAAAAGTAATCCTGAAAGTAATTAATTGCATATAACTTAAAATTCCCATTGAGCTCAATGTATTATTGTGATTCAAATTGTGTTGCCTATTGCAATAAACTGTAACTATGACCTGCAAAAGTCAATTGCCTATTGCAAAGTATTTAACTAAAGCATCTCTTTCTGAGATAGTATATTTTGATACCTATTGTTGGTTCTAAAATAAAACAACAATATCTTTTGTATGCAAACCAATGGCCTAGAGTTCAGTTCTTGAGTGTGTGAGACCATTTGCTGACTGAGTGTGTACAACAAATGTTTTACACTGTACTCTGATACTGCCTTACTGCTCGGCAAGCTACCACTTTCGAGAGTAAGGTTATATCTAACTTTAGCCTCTGCCAAACCTCTGGGGACTGGGGACTCTGTGCACACTGTACCTATTTGGGAACAGTATATACAGAGCCACTTTCTCACAGTAGTGATAAAGTGATTAGAGTCCTAAGGCCAACATAAAGATACAGCAAAACGTGAGGTGAAAAGCAAAAAGGTTGCTGGTAGGCCACCTTAAGGATGCCAGGTCTAACAAAAACTGAACTAAGGATAACATGAGTAAAACATCAGGTTTCTCTACTGCATTTGGTGAGACAAGTGGGCCTTCTTTTATCTTCCATTCAAGCAATCTTAGAGAGACCCCTTTATTATAGAGCTTTTCAAGGATTAAAGATAAGGCACTTACAAAGGAGTCCCAAATACTCAGAGATGGTTGACTTCTGAAATATGGGTCGTAGACTAAAAGCAGCGCAAAAACAGAGTGCAACAGGGTCCAAAAAACTTGAGTGCCACAAGAGAGTTTGAATGCAAGCGTATCCTTTTACAGATCCAGAGATATACTCATGCAATTTTTGTTTTTAGGACAGAACGTGCATGATGAAAAAAACATTGTTTTTAAAAAGCGCATTGCAGAATATCAGTACTTTGATGTGGGAAAACTTCAAAACTTTCAAACAAAATATTTGTAGGCAGCTTACAGCAAGTTGTTGTGGCCGAGTGGTTAAGGCGATGCACTAGAAATCCATTGGAGTATCCCCGCGCAGGTTCGAATCCTGCCAACAACGAGAATCTTTTTATTATCGGCTACAATTTCAGAAGTTAACCTTTAGTATTTCTTCCATTTCAGTTTTATAAATAGGTGGCTTATTTTTGTGTCACTATTGCCTCTCCACATATTTGTTATCGCTACCTCTTTCATGTCTTTGCTACACCTCATTCCTACTTTAGCACTGGTGTAAACGCTTCAAATTATTATACCGTTGCTCTCTCATTCATACCTGCGCATGCACTTGAAAGTTACTTTACCAATAAAAGACGCAAAGAGAGAAATAGAACAAAAGTGCTGGCTGGATTGGCAAACACACTTCATAAAACTGCATTTTGTTTTTTATTCTCCCCCGTGTTACATGCTTAAACTCCCCATGCGTAATTTCTCTTAACCTGCTGTCCCAGGAAGAGAATTTCATCTACAGGCTCTCTCTGTGTTTTTTTCCCTAGTCTGTCTTTCCCATTTCTTAGCTGTGTAACTGTTCCTTTACGCGCTCTATTTAAACGCCATCAATCTCATTTGAGCTCCTTGCTCCCGCTTCTGTTTTCTCCACCTCTCATACTGCCAGTTCTCTCTTTCTCTGTGGTTGGTGGCTACTTTCCTGAGCTTCCAAAGCCACGTGGTTCCTGCCTCTTGTTGTCAGACTTGAATTGGAAAAGGAACCATATTAACAAGCCTTTACCACTCACACACGGCGGAAGTTTATACTTTAATTCAGTGAGCTAAGAAAAGCGTGTTGTGGGTCCCCTACGAGCCATGGTGCTTGCTTCATCATGATTTGGCACCAGTCATTAGCCGCAGCTCTGCTAATGAGCCACTGAGGTCAGTTTCAATATTTACTCAAAAACATAACCATGCAGCCCACCCCTCAACTGTGTATTTATCTTGCTTTTCTGCTGTTCGTGTGATTAGCTGGGAGGAGCTCACGGCGACATCCTCCCTATAAAAGTGTAGATGGATCACTCTCTAACTCTTTCTTGCTTCACATACAAATGGCTTGAAAGGTGCAGGGAAGATGCAGGTCTAATAGACAGAATAGAAGGTCTGTGCCAGGTGGGTTTCTCTGCATTGGTGTCCCATCACAGGTCCGCAAGTGTAATGTGTGATCTTTGACTCCTGGCATTTCACAAGCAGGCGGCCAGGAAACGGTTTCAGCCTATCAACCACTGAGGAGACGCAGCCTCTGAATGAGGAATGAGGAAGCAATGAATACATCCAGCCTATCACAGGAACAGCCCTGAGTGTTCAGAATTATAAATTCTCCATGTCACTGTATGTCGTTGAGCCCAAGTAGCTCGCCGTGATCGTATAGTGGTTAGTACTCTGCGTTGTGGCAGCAGCAACCTCGGTTCGAATCCAAGTCACGGCATTGTTGTTGGCAATGTCACGGCAGTTGGGTGTTAATTTTACAGAATTAGCAAATGTACCAGTGGTTTTTGTAAAATGTCTATTAAAAAGAGATCCTTTCAAATATTTAAACCATCTAACAACAAATGATTTAAACTCGCATGATTATAAGCTGTAGCTATAATGTATTTACTTACATAAATTATCGTTCTTGAACCTATTGGGGGTGGAGGGGGAGCGGAGCTCACCCCCCAGGTGCAGTTGAGTGACCTGTGTTGTGGCTCTCTAGAGGGAAGGCACAAATTTTGCTGTCACCCAGCCCAATCCAGACGTGTATTGGGGCCAGGTTTCAGGCAAATAGAGCAGTAAGTGCAGAGAAATGTTCACTCTCTAAAAGTGGCATTTCTAAAATAGTAAAGTTAAATCCAAACTCACCAGTAAGTAGGATTTTCAATAAATAAATAAAGCTACTCCTCTCCGATATGGAATTACCAAATAAAAAGTATAGGGGAATACACAGAGCTAACCTATGAGAGGGGTAGACCTCACAGTAGTGAAAAATGAAATAGACTGTTTGGTACTTACAGGACACGCGAACCACCAAAGTACATATCTTATCTTTTACTTACATAGCATCATGCACCTAGGACTACCTAGGGCCTACCTTAGGAGTAAATTATATGTAATAAAAGGGGAGTTTAAGGCTTGGCAAGTAGGCTGGGGCTCCCCTGGGAGACCCCTGAGTCTATGCCCAGAACCATAACTCTGCCAGTCGAGTACTTACCTAAAAGCCGATAACTCACTTTTCTTCCATAGGCTAACATTGAGTGGTTTCACTTGGAAATTCTTCTAAGTGGTGTGGAGTTTTGGAACTTTAAAATATTCATCTAAAATCAGCCGAACAACGAATTCTGATTTACTCACCTGTTATCAGGAGAGACCTCAGTGCTGCATCTTGGAGCTCAGTACTGACCCTGAAAAGTAATTTTAACCGTACTTACCAGTAACTCGAATTTCCTTCCATGGGATATCATTGCCTGCTTTTTGCTGAAAATTTTCTAAGTGTCGATTTTTGAAACTTACAAATATTCTTTAAAAATCGTACCAACTGTGAAAACGTAATTGTTTACCTGTTTTAGATAGATGTCCCAGTACTGAGCCTAGGAGCCCAGCACTGGATTACAAAAGTAACGAGAACGTACTTTACCCGTAACTTGAATTTTCTTCCATAGGAAACCATTGACTCTTTTTCTGTGAAATTTCTTCTAAGTGTCGATTTTGCAAACATGTAAATATTCCTTAAAAATCGCCTGTATAACTTAAACGCAGTTTCTCAACTGCTTACAGGTGGTACAGTAGTGCTGGATCTAGGATCCAACACTGACCTAGAAAAAGTAACCATAACCCCACTTACCTGCTAAGTGAATTTCCTTCCATAGGATAACATTGGTAATTTGATCAGCAAAAGTTTCTAAGTGTCAACTTTTAAAATAGCAAAATATTGCTTAAAAATCACAACAGTAACTAAAACGAATTTACTCACTTGTTTCCAAGAACTGTCCCAGGACTGAATCTAGGATCCAGTCCTGGATTTAGAAAAGTAATCCTGAAAGTAATTAATTGCATATAACTTAAAATTCCCATTGAGCTCAATGTATTATTGTGATTCAAATTGTGTTGCCTATTGCAATAAACTGTAACTATGACCTGCAAAAGTCAATTGCCTATTGCAAAGTATTTAACTAAAGCATCTCATTCTGAGAAAGTATATTTTGATACCTATTGTTGGTTCTAAAATAAAACAACAATATCTTTTGTATGCAAACCAATGGCCTAGAGTTCAGTTCTTGAGTGTGTGAGACCATTTGCTGACTGAGTGTGTACAACAAATGTTTTACACTGTACTCTGATACTGCCTTACTGCTCGGCAAGCTACCACTTTAGAGAGTAAGGTTATATCTAACTTTAGCCTCTGCCAAACCTCTGGGGACTGGGGACTCTGTGCACACTGTACCTATTTGGGAACAGTATATACAGAGCCACTTTCTCACAGTAGTGATAAAGTGATTAGAGTCCTAAGGCCAACATAAAAATACAGCAAAACGTGAGGTGAAAAGCAAAAAGGTTGCTGGTAGGCCACCTTAAGGATGCCAGGTCTAACAAAAACTGAACTAAGGATAACATGAGTAAAACATCAGGTTTCTCTACTGCATTTGGTGAGACAAGTGGGCCTTCTTTTATCTTCCATTCAAGCAATCTTTGACAGACCCCTTTATTATAGAGCTTTTCAAGGATTAAAGATAAGGCACTTACAAAGGAGTCCCAAATACTCAGAGATGGTTGACTTCTGTAATATGGGTCGTAGACTAAAAGCAGCGCAAAAACAGAGTGCAACAGGGTCCAAAAAACTTGAGTGCTACAAGAGAGTTTGAATGCAAGCGTATCCTTTTACAGATCCAGAGATATACTCATGCAATTTTTGTTTTTAGGACAGAACGTGCATGATGAAAAAAACATTGTTTTTAAAAAGCGCATTGCAGAATATCAGTACTTTGATGTGGGAAAACTTCAAAACTTTCAAACAAAATATTTGTAGGCAGCTTACAGCAAGTTGTTGTGGCCGAGTGGTTAAGGCGATGGACTCGAAATCCATTGGGGTGTCCCCGCGCAGGTTCGAATCCTGCCAACAACGAGAATCTTTTTATTATCGGCTACAATTTCAGAAGTTAACCTTTAGTATTTCTTCCATTTCAGTTTTATAAATAGGTGGCTTATTTTTGTGTCACTATTGCCTCTCCACATATTTGTTATCGCTACCTCTTTCATGTCTTTGCTACACCTCATTCCTACTTTAGCACTGGTGTAAACGCTTCAAATTATTATACCGTTGCTCTCTCATTCATACCTGCGCATGCACTTGAATTTTACTTTACCAATAAAAGACGCAAAGAGAGAAATAGAACAAAAGTGCTGGCTGGATTTGGCAAACACACTTCATAAAACTGCATTTTCTTTTTTATTCTCCCCCGTGTTACATGCTTAACCTCCCCATGTGTAATTTCTCTTAACCTGCTGTCCCAGGAAGAGAATTTCATCTACAGGCTCTTTCTGTGTTTTTTTCCCTAGTCTGTCTTTCCCATTTCTTAGCTGTGTAACTGTTCCTTTACGCGCTCTAGTTAAACGCCATCAATCTCATTTGAGCTCCTTGCTCCCGCTTCTGTTTTCTCCACCTCTCATACTGCCAGTTCTCTCTTTCTCTGTGGTTGGTGGCTACTTTCCTGAGCTTCCGAAGCCACGTGGTTCCTGCCTCTTGTTGTTAGACTTGAATTGGAAAAGGAACCATATTAACAAGCCTTTACCACTCACACACGGCGGAAGTTTATACTTTAATTCAGTGAGCTAAGAAAAGCGTGTTGTGGGTCCCCTATGAGCCATGGTGCTTGCTTCATCATGATTTGGCACCAGTCATTAGCCGCAGCTCTGCTAATGAGCCACTGAGGTCAGTTTCAATATTTACTCAAAAACATAACCATGCAGCCCACCCCTCAACTGTGTATTTATCTTGCTTTTCTGCTGTTCGTGTGATTAGCTGGGAGGAGCTCACGGCGACATCCTCCCTATAAAAGTGTAGATGGATCACTCTCTAACTCTTTCTTGCTTCACATACAAATGGCTTGAAAGGTGCAGGGAAGATGCAGGTCTAATAGACAGAATAGAAGGTCTGGGCCAGGTGGGTTTCTCTGCATTGGTGTCCCATCACAGGTCCGCAAGTGTAATGTGTGATCTTTGACTCCTGGCATTTCACAAGCAGGCGGCCAGGAAACGGTTTCAGCCTATCAACCACTGAGGAGACGCAGCCTCTGAATGAGGAATGAGGAAGCAATGAATACATCCAGCCTATCACAGGAACAGCCCTGAGTGTTCCGAATTATAAATTCTCCATGTCACTGTATGTCGTTGAGCCCAAGTAGCTCGCCGTGATCGTATAGTGGTTAGTACTCTGCGTTGTGGCCGCAGCAACCTCGGTTTGAATCCGAGTCACGGCATTGTGGTTGGCAATGTCACGGCAGTTGGGTGTTAATTTTACAGAATTAGCAAATGTACCAGTGGTTTTTGTAAAATGTCTATTAAAAAGAGATCCTTTCAAATATTTAAACCATCTAACAACAAATGATTTAAACTCGCATGATTATAAGCTGTAGCTATAATGTATTTACTTACATAAATTATCGTTCTTGAACCTATTGGGGGTGGAGGGGGAGCGGAGCTCACCCCCCAGGTGCAGTTGAGTGACCTGTGTTGTGGCTCTCTAGAGGGAAGGCACAAATTTTGCTGTCACCCAGCCCAATCCAGACGTGTATTGGGGCCAGGTTT
Organism: Triturus cristatus; assembly: GCF_964204655.1. NCBI lineage: Eukaryota > Metazoa > Chordata > Amphibia > Caudata > Salamandridae > Triturus > Triturus cristatus. The sequence continues at coordinate 723,454,318 of NC_140595.1, forward strand.
CAGGCAAATAGAGCAGTAAGTGCAGAGAAATGTTCACTCTCTAAAAGTGGCATTTCTAAAATAGTAAAGTTAAATCCAAACTCACCAGTAAGTAGGATTTTCAATAAATAAATAAAGCTACTCCTCTCCGATATGGAATTACCAAATAAAAAGTATAGGGGAATACACAGAGCTAACCTATGAGAGGGGTAGACCTCACAGTAGTGAAAAATGAAATAGACTGTTTGGTACTTACAGGACACGCGAACCACCAAAGTACATATCTTATTTTTTACTTACATAGCATCATGCACCTAGGACTACCTAGGGCCTACCTTAGGTGTAAATTATATGTAATAAAAGGGGAGTTTAAGGCTTGGCAAGTAGGCTGGGACTCCCCTGGGAGACCCCTGAGTCTATGCCCAGAACCATAACTCTGCCAGTCGAGTACTTACCTAAAAGCCGATAACTCACTTTTCTTCCATAGGCTAACATTGAGTGGTTTCACTTGGAAATTCTTCTAAGTGGTGTGGAGTTTTGGAACTTTAAAATATTCATCTAAAATCAGCCGAACAACGAATTCTGATTTACTCACCTGTTATCAGGATAGACCTCAGTGCTGCATCTTGGAGCTCGGTACTGACCCTGAAAAGTAATTTTAACCGTACTTACCAGTAACTCGAATTTCCTTCCATGGGATATCATTGCCTGCTTTTTGCTGAAAATTTTCTAAGTGTCGATTTTTGAAACTTACAAATATTCTTTAAAAATCGTACCAACTGTGAAAACGTAATTGTTTACCTGTTTTAGATAGATGTCCCAGTACTGAGCCTAGGAGCCCAGCACTGGATTACAAAAGTAACGAGAACGTACTTTACCCGTAACTTGAATTTTCTTCCATAGGAAACCATTGACTGTTTTTCTGTGAAATTTCTTCGAAGTGTCGATTTTGCAAACATGTAAATATTCCTTAAAAATCGCCTGTATAACTTAAACGCAGTTTCTCAACTGCTTACAGGTGGTACAGTAGTGCTGGATCTAGGATCCAACACTGACCTAGAAAACGTAACCATAACCCCACTTACCTGCTAAGTGAATTTCCTTCCATAGGATAACATTGGTAATTTGATCAGTAAAAGTTTCGAAGTGTCAACTTTTAAAATAGCAAAATATTGCTTAAAAATCACAACAGTAACTAAAACGAATTTACTCACTTGTTTCCAAGAACTGTCCCAGGACTGAATCTAGGATCCAGTCCTGGATTTAGAAAAGCAATCCTGAAAGTAATTAATTGCATATAACTTAAAATTCCCATTGAGCTCAATGTATTATTGTGATACAAATTGTGTTGCCTATTGCAATAAACTGTAACTATGACCTGCAAAAGTCAATTGCCTATTGCAAAGTATTTAACTAAAGCATCTCATTCTGAGAAAGTATATTTTGATACCTATTGTTGGTTCTAAAATAAAACAACAATATCTTTTGTATGCAAACCAATGGCCTAGAGTTCAGTTCTTGAGTGTGTGAGACCATTTGCTGACTGAGTGTGTACAACAAATGTTTTACACTGTACTCTGATACTGCCTTACTGCTCGGCAAGCTACCACTTTAGAGAGTAAGGTTATATCTAACTTTAGCCTCTGCCAAACCTCTGGGGACTGGGGACTCTGTGCACACTGTACCTATTTGGGAACAGTATATACAGAGCCACTTTCTCACAGTAGTGATAAAGTGATTAGAGTCCTAAGGCCAACATAAAGATACAGCAAAACGTGAGGTGAAAAGCAAAAAGGTTGCTGGTAGGCCACCTTAAGGATGCCAGGTCTAACAAAAACTGAACTAAGGATAACATGAGTAAAACATCAGGTTTCTCTACTGCATTTGGTGAGACAAGTGGGCCTTCTTTTATCTTCCATTCAAGCAATCTTTGACAGACCCCTTTATTATAGAGCTTTTCAAGGATTAAAGATAAGGCACTTACAAAGGAGTCCCAAATACTCAGAGATGGTTGACTTCTGTAATATGGGTCGTAGACTAAAAGCAGCGCAAAAACAGAGTGCAACAGGGTCCAAACAACTTGAGTGCCACAAGAGAGTTTGAATGCAAGCGTATCCTTTTACAGATCCAGAGATATACTCATGCAATTTTTGTTTTTAGGACAGAACGTGCATGATGAAAAAAACATTGTTTTTAAAAAGCGCATTGCAGAATATCAGTACTTTGATGTGGGAAAACTTCAAAACTTTCAAACAAAATATTTGTAGGCAGCTTACAGCAAGTTGTTGTGGCCGAGTGGTTAAGGCGATGGACTCGAAATCCATTGGGGTGTCCCCGCGCAGGTTCGAATCCTGCCAACAACGAGAATCTTTTTATTATCGGCTACAATTTCAGAAGTTAACCTTTAGTATTTCTTCCATTTCAGTTTTATAAATAGGTGGCTTATTTTTGTGTCACTATTGCCTCTCCACATATTTGTTATCGCTACCTCTTTCATGTCTTTGCTACACCTCATTCCTACTTTAGCACTGGTGTAAACGCTTCAAATTATTATACCGTTGCTCTCTCATTCATACCTGCGCATGCACTTGAATTTTACTTTACCAATAAAAGACGCAAAGAGAGAAATAGAACAAAAGTGCTGGCTGGATTTGGCAAACACACTTCATAAAACTGCATTTTCTTTTTTATTCTCCCCCGTGTTACATGCTTAACCTCCCCATGTGTAATTTCTCTTAACCTGCTGTCCCAGGAAGAGAATTTCATCTACAGGCTCTTTCTGTGTTTTTTTCCCTAGTCTGTCTTTCCCATTTCTTAGCTGTGTAACTGTTCCTTTACGCGCTCTAGTTAAACGCCATCAATCTCATTTGAGCTCCTTGCTCCCGCTTCTGTTTTCTCCACCTCTCATACTGCCAGTTCTCTCTTTCTCTGTGGTTGGTGGCTACTTTCCTGAGCTTCCGAAGCCACGTGGTTCCTGCCTCTTGTTGTTAGACTTGAATTGGAAAAGGAACCATATTAACAAGCCTTTACCACTCACACACGGCGGAAGTTTATACTTTAATTCAGTGAGCTAAGAAAAGCGTGTTGTGGGTCCCCTACGAGCCATGGTGCTTGCTTCATCATGATTTGGCACCAGTCATTAGCCGCAGCTCTGCTAATGAGCCACTGAGGTCAGTTTCAATATTTACTCAAAAACATAACCATGCAGCCCACCCCTCAACTGTGTATTTATCTTGCTTTTCTGCTGTTCGTGTGATTAGCTGGGAGGAGCTCACGGCGACATCCTCCCTATAAAAGTGTAGATGGATCACTCTCTAACTCTTTCTTGCTTCACATACAAATGGCTTGAAAGGTGCAGGGAAGATGCAGGTCTAATAGACAGAATAGAAGGTCTGGGCCAGGTGGGTTTCTCTGCATTGGTGTCCCATCACAGGTCCGCAAGTGTAATGTGTGATCTTTGACTCCTGGCATTTCACAAGCAGGCGGCCAGGAAACGGTTTCAGCCTATCAACCACTGAGGAGACGCAGCCTCTGAATGAGGAATGAGGAAGCAATGAATACATCCAGCCTATCACAGGAACAGCCCTGAGTGTTCCGAATTATAAATTCTCCATGTCACTGTATGTCGTTGAGCCCAAGTAGCTCGCCGTGATCGTATAGTGGTTAGTACTCTGCGTTGTGGCCGCAGCAACCTCGGTTTGAATCCGAGTCACGGCATTGTGGTTGGCAATGTCACGGCAGTTGGGTGTTAATTTTACAGAATTAGCAAATGTACCAGTGGTTTTTGTAAAATGTCTATTAAAAAGAGATCCTTTCAAATATTTAAACCATCTAACAACAAATGATTTAAACTCGCATGATTATAAGCTGTAGCTATAATGTATTTACTTACATAAATTATCGTTCTTGAACCTATTGGGGGTGGAGGGGGAGCGGAGCTCACCCCCCAGGTGCAGTTGAGTGACCTGTGTTGTGGCTCTCAAGAGGGAAGGCACAAATTTTGCTGTCACCCAGCCCAATCCAGACGTGTATTGGGGCCAGGTTTCAGGCAAATAGAGCAGTAAGTGCAGAGAAATGTTCACTCTCTAAAAGTGGCATTTCTAAAATAGTAAAGTTAAATCCAAACTCACCAGTAAGTAGGATTTTCAATAAATAAATAAAGCTACTCCTCTCCGATATCGAATTACCAAATAAAAAGTATAGGGGAATACACAGAGCTAACCTATGAGAGGGGTAGACCTCACAGTAGTGAAAAACGAAATAGACTGTTTGGTACTTACAGGACACGCGAACCACCAAAGTACATATCTTATTTTTTACTTACATAGCATCATGCACCTAGGACTACCTAGGGCCTACCTTAGGTGTAAATTATATGTAATAAAAGGGGAGTTTAAGGCTTGGCAAGTAGGCTGGGACTCCCCTGGGAGACCCCTGAGTCTATGCCCAGAACCATAACTCTGCCAGTCGAGTACTTACCTAAAAGCCGATAACTCACTTTTCTTCCATAGGCTAACATTGAGTGGTTTCACTTGGAAATTCTTCTAAGTGGTGTGGAGTTTTGGAACTTTAAAATATTCATCTAAAATCAGACGAACAACGAATTCTGATTTACTCACCTGTTATCAGGAGAGACCTCAGTGCTGCATCTTGGAGCTCAGTACTGACCCTGAAAAGTAATTTTAACCGTACTTACCAGTAACTCGAATTTCCTTCCATGGGATATCATTGCCTGCTTTTTGCTGAAAATTTTCTAAGTGTCGATTTTTGAAACTTACAAATATTCTTTAAAAATCGTACCAACTGTGAAAACGTAATTGTTTACCTGTTTTAGATAGATGTCCCAGTACTGAGCCTAGGAGCCCAGCACTGGATTACAAAAGTAACGAGAACGTACTTTACCCTTAACTTGAATTTTCTTCCATAGGAGACCATTCACTGTATTTCTGTGAAATTTCATCTAAGTGTCGATTTTGCAAACATGTAAATATTCCTTAAAAATCGTCTGTATAACTTAAACGCAGTTTCTCAACTGCTTACAGGTGGTACAGTAGTGCTGGATCTAGGATCCAACACTGACCTAGAAAAAGTAACCATAACCCCACTTACCTGCTAAGTGAATTTCCTTCCATAGGATAACATTGGTAATTTGATCAGCAAAAGTTTCTAAGTGTCAACTTTTAAAATAGCAAAATATTGCTTAAAAATCACAACAGTAACTAAAACGAATTTACTCACTTGTTTCCAAGAACTGTCCCAGGACTGAATCTAGGATCCAGTCCTGGATTTAGAAAAGTAATCCTGAAAGTAATTAATTGCATATAACTTAAAATTCCCATTGAGCTCAATGTATTATTGTGATTCAAATTGTGTTGCCTATTGCAATAAACTGTAACTATGACCTTCAAAAGTCAATTGCCTATTGCAAAGTATTTAACTAAAGCATCTCATTCTGAGAAAGTATATTTTGATACCTATTGTTGGTTCTAAAATAAAACAACAATATCTTTTGTATGCAAACCAATGGCCTAGAGTTCAGTTCTTGAGTGTGTGAGACCATTTGCTGACTGAGTGTGTACAACAAATGTTTTACACTGTACTCTGATACTGCCTTACTGCTCGGCAAGCTACCACTTTAGAGAGTAAGGTTATATCTAACTTTAGCCTCTGCCAAACCTCTGGGGACTGGGGACTCTGTGCACACTGTACCTATTTGGGAACAGTATATACAGAGCCACTTTCTCACAGTAGTGATAAAGTGATTAGAGTCCTAAGGCCAACATAAAGATACAGCAAAACGTGAGGTGAAAAGCAAAAAGGTTGCTGGTAGGCCACCTTAAGGATGCCAGGTCTAACAAAAACTGAACTAAGGATAACATGAGTAAAACATCAGGTTTCTCTACTGCATTTGGTGAGACAAGTGGGCCTTCTTTTATCTTCCATTCAAGCAATCTTTGACAGACCCCTTTATTATAGAGCTTTTCAAGGATTAAAGATAAGGCACTTACAAAGGAGTCCCAAATACTCAGAGATGGTTGACTTCTGTAATATGGGTCGTAGACTAAAAGCAGCGCAAAAACAGAGTGCAACAGGGTCCAAAAACACTTGAGTGCCACAAGAGAGTTTGAATGCAAGCGTATCCTTTTACAGATCCAGAGATATACTCATGCAATTTTTGTTTTTAGGACAGAACGTGCATGATGAAAAAAACATTGTTTTTAAAAAGCGCATTGCAGAATATCAGTACTTTGATGTGGGAAAACTTCAAAACTTTCAAACAAAATATTTGTATGCAGCTTACAGCAAGTTGTTGTGGCTGAGTGGTTAAGGCGATGGACTAGAAATCCATTGGGGTATCCCCGCGCAGGTTCGAATCCTGCCAACAACGAGAATCTTTTTATTATCGGCTACAATTTCAGAAGTTAACCTTTAGTATTTCTTCCATTTCAGTTTTATAAATAGGTGGCTTATTTTTGTGTCACTATTGCCTCTCCACATATTTGTTATCGCTACCTCTTTCATGTCTTTGCTACACCTCATTCCTACTTTAGCACTGGTGTAAACGCTTCAAATTATTATACCGTTGCTCTCTCATTCATACCTGCGCATGCACTTGAAAGTTACTTTACCAATAAAAGACGCAAAGAGAGAAATAGAACAAAAGTGCTGGCTGGATTGGCAAACACACTTCATAAAACTGCATTTTCTTTTTTATTCTCCCCCGTGTTACATGCTTAACCTCCCCATGTGTAATTTCTCTTAACCTGCTGTCCCAGGAAGAGAATTTCATCTACAGGCTCTTTCTGTGTTTTTTTCCCTAGTCTGTCTTTCCCATTTCTTAGATGTGTAACTGTTCCTTTACGCGCTCTATTTAAACGCCATCAATCTCATTTGAGCTCCTTGCTCCCGCTTCTGTTTTCTCCACCTCTCATACTGCCAGTTCTCTCTTTCTCTGTGGTTGGTGGCTACTTTCCTGAGCTTCCGAAGCCACGTGGTTCCTGCCTCTTGTTGTCAGACTTGAATTGGAAAAGGAACCATATTAACAAGCCTTTACCACTCACACACGGCGGAAGTTTATACTTTAATTCAGTGAGCTAAGAAAAGCGTGTTGTGGGTCCCCTACGAGCCATGGTGCTTGCTTCATCATGATTTGGCACCAGTCATTAGCCGCAGCTCTGCTAATGAGCCACTGAGGTCAGTTTCAATATTTACTCAAAAACATAACCATGCAGCCCACCCCTCAACTGTGTATTTATCTTGCTTTTCTGCTGTTCGTGTGATTAGCTGGGAGGAGCTCACGGCGACATCCTCCCTATAAAAGTGTAGATGGATCACTCTCTAACTCTTTCTTGCTTCACATACAAATGGCTTGAAAGGTGCAGGGAAGATGCAGGTCTAATAGACAGAATAGAAGGTCTGTGCCAGGTGGGTTTCTCTGCATTGGTGTCCCATCACAGGTCCGCAAGTGTAATGTGTGATCTTTGACTCCTGGCATTTCACAAGCAGGCGGCCAGGAAACGGTTTCAGCCTATCAACCACTGAGGAGACGCAGCCTCTGAATGAGGAATGAGGAAGCAATGAATACATCCAGCCTATCACAGGAACAGCCCTGAGTGTTCCGAATTATAAATTCTCCATGTCACTGTATGTCGTTGAGCCCAAGTAGCTCGCCGTGATTGTATAGTGGTTAGTACTCTGCGTTGTGGCCGCAGCAACCTCGGTTCGAATTCGAGTCACGGCATTGTGGTTGGCAATGTCACGGCAGTTGGGTGTTAATTTTACAGAATTAGCAAATGTACCAGTGGTTTTTGTAAAACGTCTATTAAAAACAGATCCTTTCAAATATTTAAACCATCTAACAACAAATGATTTAAACTCGCATGATTATAAGCTGTAGCTATAATGTATTTACTTACATAAATTATCGTTCTTGAACCTATTGGGGGTGGAGGGGGAGCGGAGCTCACCCCCCAGGTGCAGTTGAGTGACCTGTGTTGTGGCTCTCTAGAGGGAAGGCACAAATTTTGCTGTCACCCAGCCCAATCCAGACGTGTATTGGGGCCAGGTTTCAGGCAAATAGAGCAGTAAGTGCAGAGAAATGTTCACTCTCTAAAAGTGGCATTTCTAAAATAGTAAAGTTAAATCCAAACTCACCAGTAAGTAGGATTTTCAATAAATAAATAAAGCTACTCCTCTCCGATATGGAATTACCAAATAAAAAGTATAGGGGAATACACAGAGCTAACCTATGAGAGGGGTAGACCTCACAGTAGTGTAAAATGAAATAGACTGTTTGGTACTTACAGGACACGCGAACCACCAACGTACATATCTTATTTTTTACTTACATAGCATCATGCACCTAGGACTACCTAGGGCCTACCTTAGGTGTAAATTATATGTAATAAAAGGGGAGTTTAAGGCTTGGCAAGTAGGCTGGGACTCCCCTGGGAGACTCCTGAGTCTATGCCCAGAACCATAACTCTGCCAGTCGAGTACTTACCTAAAAGCCGATAACTCACTTTTCTTCCATAGGCTAACATTGAGTGGTTTCACTTGGAAATTCTTCTAAGTGGTGTGAAGTTTTGGAACTTTAAAATATTCATCTAAAATCAGCCGAACAACAAATTCTGATTTACTCACCTGTTATCAGGAGAGACCTCAGTGCTGCATCTTGGAGCTCAGTACTGACCCTGAAAAGTAATTTTAACCGTACTTACCAGTAACTCGAATTTCCTTCCATGGGATATCATTGCCTGCTTTTTGCTGAAAATTTTCTAAGTGTCGATTTTTGAAACTTACAAATATTCTTTAAAAATCGTACCAACTGTGAAAACGTAATTGTTTACCTGTTTTAGATAGATGTCCCAGTACTGAGCCTAGGAGCCCAGCACTGGATTACAAAAGTAACGAGAACGTACTTTACCCGTAACTTGAATTTTCTTCCATAGGAAACCATTGACTGTTTTTCTGTGAAATTTCTTCTAAGTGTCGATTTTGCAAACATGTAAATATTCCTTAAAAATCGCCTGTATAACTTAAACGCAGTTTCTCAACTGCTTACAGGTGGTACAGTAGTGCTGGATCTAGGATCCAACACTGACCTAGAAAAAGTAACCATAACCCCACTTACCTGCTAAGTGAATTTCCTTTCATAGGATAACATTGGTAATTTGATCAGCAAAAGTTTCGAAGTGTCAACTTTTAAAATAGCAAAATATTGCTTAAAAATCACAACAGTAACTAAAACGAATTTACTCACTTGTTTCTAAGAACTGTCCCAGGACTGAATCTAGGATCCAGTCCTGGATTTAGAAAAGTAATCCTGAAAGTAATTAATTGCATATAACTTAAAATTCCCATTGAGCTCAATGTATTATTGTGATTCAAATTGTGTTGCCTATTGCAATAAACTGTAACTATGACCTGCAAAAGTCAATTGCCTATTGCAAAGTATTTAACTAAAGCATCTCATTCTGAGAAAGTATATTTTGATACCTATTGTTGGTTCTAAAATAAAACAACAATATCTTTTGTATGCAAACCAATGGCCTAGAGTTCAGTTCTTGAGTGTGTGAGACCATTTGCTGACTGAGTGTGTACAACAAATGTTTTACACTGTACTCTGATACTGCCTTACTGCTCGGCAAGCTACCACTTTAGAGAGTAAGGTTATATCTAACTTTAGCCTCTGCCAAACCTCTGGGGACTGGGGACTCTGTGCACACTGTACCTATTTGGGAACAGTATATACAGAGCCACTTTCTCACAGTAGTGATAAAGTGATTAGAGTCCTAAGGCCAACATAAAGATACAGCAAAACGTGAGGTGAAAAGCAAAAAGGTTGCTGGTAGGCCACCTTAAGGATGCCAGGTCTAACAAAAACTGAACTAAGGATAACATGAGTAAAACATCAGGTTTCTCTACTGCATTTGGTGAGACAAGTGGGCCTTCTTTTATCTTCCATTCAAGCAATCTTTGACAGACCCCTTTATTATAGAGCTTTTCAAGGATTAAAGATAAGGCACTTACAAAGGAGTCCCAAATACTCAGAGATGGTTGACTTCTGTAATATGGGTCGTAGACTAAAAGCAGCGCAAAATCAGAGTGCAACAGGGTCCAAAAAACTTGAGTGCCACAAGAGAGTTTGAATGCAAGCGTATCCTTTTACAGATCCAGAGATATACTCATGCAATTTTTGTTTTTAGGACAGAACGTGCATGATGAAAAAAACATTGTTTTTAAAAAGCGCATTGCAGAATATCAGTACTTTGATGTGGGAAAACTTCAAAACTTTCAAACAAAATATTTGTAGGCAGCTTACAGCAAGTTGTTGTGGCCGAGTGGTTAAGGCGATGGACTAGAAATCCATTGGGGTATCCCCGCGCAGGTTCGAATCCTGCCAACAACGAGAATCTTTTTATGATCGGCTACAATTTCAGAAGTTAACCTTTAGTATTTCTTCCATTTCAGTTTTATAAATAGGTGGCTTATTTTTGTGTCACTATTGCCTCTCCACATATTTGTTATCGCTACCTCTTTCATGTCTTTGCTACACCTCATTCCTACTTTAACACTGGTGTAAACGCTTCAAATTATTATACCGTTGCTCTCTCATTCATACCTGCGCATGCACTTGAAAGTTACTTTACCAATAAAAGACGCAAAGAGAGAAATAGAACAAAAGTGCTGGCTGGATTGGCAAACACACTTCATAAAACTGCATTTTCTTTTTTATTCTCCCCCGTGTTACATGCTTAACCTCCCCATGTGTAATTTCTCTTAACCTGCTGTCCCAGGAAGAGAATTTCATCTACAGGCTCTTTCTGTGTTTTTTTCCCTAGTCTGTCTTTCCCATTTCTTAGATGTGTAACTGTTCCTTTACGCGCTCTATTTAAACGCCATCAATCTCATTTGAGCTCCTTGCTCCCGCTTCTGTTTTCTCCACCTCTCATACTGCCAGTTCTCTCTTTCTCTGTGGTTGGTGGCTACTTTCCTGAGCTTCCGAAGCCACGTGGTTCATGCCTCTTGTTGTCAGACTTGAATTGGAAAAGGAACCATATTAACAAGCCTTTACCACTCACACACGGCGGAAGTTTATACTTTAATTCAGTGAGCTAAGAAAAGCGTGTTGTGGGTCCCCTACGAGCCATGGTGCTTGCTTCTTCATGATTTGGCACCAGTCATTAGCCGCAGCTCTGCTAATGAGCCACTGAGGTCAGTTTCAATATTTACTCAAAAACATAACCATGCAGCCCACCCCTCAACTGTGTATTTTTCTTGCTTTTCTGCTGTTCGTGTGATTAGCTGGGAGGAGCTCACGGCGACATCCTCCCTATAAAAGTGTAGATGGATCACTCTCTAACTCTTTCTTGCTTCACATACAAATGGCTTGAAAGGTGCAGGGAAGATGTAGGTCTAATAGACAGAATAGAAGGTCTGTGCCAGGTGGGTTTCTCTGCATTGTTGTCCCATCACAGGTCCGCAAGTGTAATGTGTGATCTTTGACTCCTGGCATTTCACAAGCAGGCGGCCAGGAAACGGTTTCAGCCTATCAACCACTGAGGAGACGCAGCCTCTGAATGAGGAATGAGGAAGCAATGAATACATCCAGCCTATCACAGGAACAGCCCTGAGTGTTCCGAATTATAAATTCTCCATGTCACTGTATGTCGTTGAGCCCAAGTAGCTCGCCGTGATCGTATAGTGGTTAGTACTCTGCGTTGTGGCCGCAGCAACCTTGGTTTGAATCCAAGTCACGGCATTGTGGTTGGCAATGTCACGGCAGTTGGGTGTTAAGTTTACAGAATTAGCAAATGTACCAGTGGTTTTTGTAAAACGTCTATTAAAAACAGATCCTTTCAAATATTTAAACCATCTAACAACAAATGATTTAAACTCGCATGATTATAAGCTGTAGCTATAATGTATTTACTTACATAAATTATCGTTCTTGAACCTATTGGGGGTGGAGGGGGAGCGGAGCTCACCCCCCAGGTGCAGTTGAGTGACCTGTGTTGTGGCTCTCTAGAGGGAAGGCACAAATTTTGCTGTCACCCAGCCCAATCCAGACGTGTATTGGGGCCAGGTTTCAGGCAAATAGAGCAGTAAGTGCAGAGAAATGTTCACTCTCTAAAAGTGGCATTTCTAAAATAGTAAAGTTAAATCCAACCTCACCAGTAAGTAGGATTTTCAATAAATAAATAAAGCTACTCCTCTCCGATATGGAATTACCAAATAAAAAGTATAGGGGAATACACAGAGCTAACCTATGAGAGGGGTAGACCTCACAGTAGTGAAAAATGAAATAGACTGTTTGGTACTTACAGGACACACGAACCACCAAAGTACATATCTTATTTTTTACTTACATAGCATCATGCACCTAGGACTACCTAGGGCCTACCTTAGGTGTAAATTATATGTAATAAAAGTGGAGTTTAAGGCTTGGCAAGTAGGCTGGGACTCCCCTGGGAGACCCCTGAGTCTATGCCCAGAACCATAACTCTGCCAGTCGAGTACTTACCTAAAAGCCGATAACTCACTTTTCTTCCATAGGCTAACATTGAGTGGTTTCACTTGGAAATTCTTCCAAGTGGTGTGGAGTTTTGGAACTTTAAAATATTCATCTAAAATCAGCCGAACAACGAATTCTGATTTACTCACCTGTTATCAGGAGAGACCTCAGTGCTGCATCTTGGAGCTCAGTACTGACCCTGAAAAGTAATTTTAACCGTACTTACCAGTAACTCGAATTTCCTTCCATGGGATATCATTGCCTGCTTTTTGCTGAAAATTTTCTAAGTGTCGATTTTTGAAACTTACAAATATTCTTTAAAAATCGTACCAACTGTGAAAACGTAATTGTTTACCTGTTTTAGATAGATGTCCCAGTACTGAGCCTAGGAGCCCAGCACTGGATTACAAAAGTAAGGAGAACGTACTTTACCCGTAACTTGAATTTTCTTCCATAGGAAACCATTGACTGTTTTTCTGTGAAATTTCTTCTAAGTGTCGATTTTGCAACAGGTGGTACAGTAGTGCTGGATCTAGGATCCAACACTGACCTAGAAAAAGTAACCATAACCCCACTTACCTGCTAAGTGAATTTCCTTCCATAGGATAACATTGGTAATTTGATCAGCAAAAGTTTCGAAGTGTCAACTTTTAAAATAGCAAAATAATGCTTAAAAATCACAACAGTAACTAAAACGAATTTACTCACTTGTTTCCAAGAACTGTCCCAGGACTGAATCTAGGATCCAGTCCTGGATTTAGAAAAGTAATCCTGAAAGTAATTAATTGCATATAACTTAAAATTCCCATTGAGCTCAATGTATTATTGTGATTCAAATTGTGTTGCCTATTGCAATAAACTGTAACTATGACCTGCAAAAGTCAATTGCCTATTGCAAAGTATTTAACTAAAGCATCTCATTCTGAGAAAGTATATTTTGATACCTATTGTTGGTTCTAAAATAAAACAACAATATCTTTTGTATGCAAACCAATGGCCTAGAGTTCAGTTCTTGAGTGTGTGAGACCATTTGCTGACTGAGTGTGTACAACAAATGTTTTACACTGTACTCTGATACTGCCTTACTGCTCGGTAAGCTACCACTTTAGAGAGTAAGGTTATATCTAACTTTAGCCTCTGCCAAACCTCTGGGGACTGGGGACTCTGTGCACACTGTACCTATTTGGGAACAGTATATACAGAGCCACTTTCTCACAGTAGTGATAAAGTGATTAGAGTCCTAAGGCCAACATAAAAATACAGCAAAACGTGAGGTGAAAAGCAAAAAGGTTGCTGGTAGGCCACCTTAAGGATGCCAGGTCTAACAAAAACTGAACTAAGGATAACATGAGTAAAACATCAGGTTTCTCTACTGCATTTGGTGAGACAAGTGGGCCTTCTTTTATCTTCCATTCAAGCAATCTTTGACAGACCCCTTTATTATAGAGCTTTTCAAGGATTAAAGATAAGGCACTTACAAAGGAGTCCCAAATACTCAGAGATGGTTGACTTCTGTAATATGGGTCGTAGACTAAAAGCAGCGCAAAAACAGAGTGCAACAGGGTCCAAAAAACTTGAGTGCCACAAGAGAGTTTGAATGCAAGCGTATCCTTTTACAGATCCAGAGATATACTCATGCAATTTTAGTTTTTAGGACAGAACGTGCATGATGAAAAAAACATTGTTTTTAAAAAGCGCATTGCAGAATATCAGTACTTTGATGTGGGAAAACTTCAAAACTTTCAAACAAAATATTTGTAGGCAGCTTACAGCAAGTTGTTGTGGCCGAGTGGTTAAGGCGATGGACTCGAAATCCATTGGGGTGTCCCCGCGCAGGTTCGAATCCTGCCAACAACGAGAATCTTTTTATTATCGGCTACAATTTCAGAAGTTAACCTTTAGTATTTCTTCCATTTCAGTTTTATAAATAGGTGGCTTATTTTTGTGTCACTATTGCCTCTCCACATATTTGTTATCGCTACCTCTTTCATGTCTTTGCTACACCTCATTCCTACTTTAGCACTGGTGTAAACGCTTCAAATTATTATACCGTTGCTCTCTCATTCATACCTGCGCATGCACTTGAATTTTACTTTACCAATAAAAGACGCAAAGAGAGAAATAGAACAAAAGTGCTGGCTGGATTTGGCAAACACACTTCATAAAACTGCATTTTCTTTTTTATTCTCCCCCGTGTTACATGCTTAACCTCCCCATGTGTAATTTCTCTTAGCCTGCTGTCCCAGGAAGAGAATTTCATCTACAGGCTCTTTCTGTGTTTTTTTCCCTAGTCTGTCTTTCCCATTTCTTAGCTGTGTAACTGTTCCTTTACGCGCTCTAGTTAAACGCCATCAATCTCATTTGAGCTCCTTGCTCCCGCTTCTGTTTTCTCCACCTCTCATACTGCCAGTTCTCTCTTTCTCTGTGGTTGGTGGCTACTTTCCTGAGCTTCCGAAGCCACGTGGTTCCTGCCTCTTGTTGTTAGACTTGAATTGGAAAAGGAACCATATTAACAAGCCTTTACCACTCACACACGGCGGAAGTTTATACTTTAATTCAGTGAGCTAAGAAAAGCGTGTTGTGGGTCCCCTACGAGCCATGGTGCTTGCTTCATCATGATTTGGCACCAGTCATTAGCCGCAGCTCTGCTAATGAGCCACTGAGGTCAGTTTCAATATTTACTCAAAAACATAACCATGCAGCCCACCCCTCAACTGTGTATTTATCTTGCTTTTCTGCTGTTCGTGTGATTAGCTGGGAGGAGCTCACGGCGACATCCTCCCTATAAAAGTGTAGATGGATCACTCTCTAACTCTTTCTTGCTTCACATACAAATGGCTTGAAAGGTGCAGGGAAGATGCAGGTCTAATAGACAGAATAGAAGGTCTGGGCCAGGTGGGTTTCTCTGCATTGGTGTCCCATCACAGGTCCGCAAGTGTAATGTGTGATCTTTGACTCCTGGCATTTCACAAGCAGGCGGCCAGGAAACGGTTTCAGCCTATCAACCACTGAGGAGACGCAGCCTCTGAATGAGGAATGAGGAAGCAATGAATACATCCAGCCTATCACAGGAACAGCCCTGAGTGTTCCGAATTATAAATTCTCCATGTCACTGTATGTCGTTGAGCTCAAGTAGCTCGCCGTGATCGTATAGTGGTTAGTACTCTGCGTTGTGGCTGCAGCAACCTCGGTTTGAATCCGAGTCACGGCATTGTGGTTGGCAATGTCACGGCAGTTGGGTGTTAATTTTACAGAATTAGCAAATGTACCAGTGGTTTTTGTAAAATGTCTATTAAAAAGAGATCCTTTCAAATATTTAAACCATCTAACAACAAATGATTTAAACTCGCATGATTATAAGCTGTAGCTATAATGTATTTACTTACATAAATTATCGTTCTTGAACCTATTGGGGGTGGAGGGGGAGCGGAGCTCACCCCCCAGGTGCAGTTGAGTGACCTGTGTTGTGGCTCTCTAGAGGGAAGGCACAAATTTTGCTGTCACCCAGCCCAATCCAGACGTGTATTGGGGCCAGGTTTCAGGCAAATAGAGCAGTAAGTGCAGAGAAATGTTCACTCTCTAAAAGTGGCATTTCTAAAATAGTAAAGTTAAATCCAAACTCACCAGTAAGTAGGATTTTCAATAAATAAATAAAGCTACTCCTCTCCGATATGGAATTACCAAATAAAAAGTATAGGGGAATACACAGAGCTAACCTATGAGAGGGGTAGACCTCACAGTAGTGTAAAATGAAATAGACTGTTTGGTACTTACAGGACACGCGAACCACCAACGTACATATCTTATTTTTTACTTACATAGCATCATGCACCTAGGACTACCTAGGGCCTACCTTAGGTGTAAATTATATGTAATAAAAGGGGAGTTTAAGGCTTGGCAAGTAGGCTGGGACTCCCCTGGGAGACTCCTGAGTCTATGCCCAGAACCATAACTCTGCCAGTCGAGTACTTACCTAAAAGCCGATAACTCACTTTTCTTCCATAGGCTAACATTGAGTGGTTTCACTTGGAAATTCTTCTAAGTGGTGTGAAGTTTTGGAACTTTAAAATATTCATCTAAAATCAGCCGAACAACAAATTCTGATTTACTCACCTGTTATCAGGAGAGACCTCAGTGCTGCATCTTGGAGCTCAGTACTGACCCTGAAAAGTAATTTTAACCGTACTTACCAGTAACTCGAATTTCCTTCCATGGGATATCATTGCCTGCTTTTTGCTGAAAATTTTCTAAGTGTCGATTTTTGAAACTTACAAATATTCTTTAAAAATCGTACCAACTGTGAAAACGTAATTGTTTACCTGTTTTAGATAGATGTCCCAGTACTGAGCCTAGGAGCCCAGCACTGGATTACAAAAGTAACGAGAACGTACTTTACCCGTAACTTGAATTTTCTTCCATAGGAAACCATTGACTGTTTTTCTGTGAAATTTCTTCTAAGTGTCGATTTTGCAAACATGTAAATATTCCTTAAAAATCGCCTGTATAACTTAAACGCAGTTTCTCAACTGCTTACAGGTGGTACAGTAGTGCTGGATCTAGGATCCAACACTGACCTAGAAAAAGTAACCATAACCCCACTTACCTGCTAAGTGAATTTCCTTCCATAGGATAACATTGGTAATTTGATCAGCAAAAGTTTCGAAGTGTCAACTTTTAAAATAGCAAAATATTGCTTAAAAATCACAACAGTAACTAAAACGAATTTACTCACTTGTTTCTAAGAACTGTCCCAGGACTGAATCTAGGATCCAGTCCTGGATTTAGAAAAGTAATCCTGAAAGTAATTAATTGCATATAACTTAAAATTCCCATTGAGCTCAATGTATTATTGTGATTCAAATTGTGTTGCCTATTGCAATAAACTGTAACTATGACCTGCAAAAGTCAATTGCCTATTGCAAAGTATTTAACTAAAGCATCTCATTCTGAGAAAGTATATTTTGATACCTATTGTTGGTTCTAAAATAAAACAACAATATCTTTTGTATGCAAACCAATGGCCTAGAGTTCAGTTCTTGAGTGTGTGAGACCATTTGCTGACTGAGTGTGTACAACAAATGTTTTACACTGTACTCTGATACTGCCTTACTGCTCGGCAAGCTACCACTTTAGAGAGTAAGGTTATATCTAACTTTAGCCTCTGCCAAACCTCTGGGGACTGGGGACTCTGTGCACACTGTACCTATTTGGGAACAGTATATACAGAGCCACTTTCTCACAGTAGTGATAAAGTGATTAGAGTCCTAAGGCCAACATAAAGATACAGCAAAACGTGAGGTGAAAAGCAAAAAGGTTGCTGGTAGGCCACCTTAAGGATGCCAGGTCTAACAAAAACTGAACTAAGGATAACATGAGTAAAACATCAGGTTTCTCTACTGCATTTGGTGAGACAAGTGGGCCTTCTTTTATCTTCCATTCAAGCAATCTTTGACAGACCCCTTTATTATAGAGCTTTTCAAGGATTAAAGATAAGGCACTTACAAAGGAGTCCCAAATACTCAGAGATGGTTGACTTCTGTAATATGGGTCGTAGACTAAAAGCAGCGCAAAATCAGAGTGCAACAGGGTCCAAAAAACTTGAGTGCCACAAGAGAGTTTGAATGCAAGCGTATCCTTTTACAGATCCAGAGATATACTCATGCAATTTTTGTTTTTAGGACAGAACGTGCATGATGAAAAAAACATTGTTTTTAAAAAGCGCATTGCAGAATATCAGTACTTTGATGTGGGAAAACTTCAAAACTTTCAAACAAAATATTTGTAGGCAGCTTACAGCAAGTTGTTGTGGCCGAGTGGTTAAGGCGATGGACTAGAAATCCATTGGGGTATCCCCGCGCAGGTTCGAATCCTGCCAACAACGAGAATCTTTTTAAGATCGGCTACAATTTCAGAAGTTAACCTTTAGTATTTCTTCCATTTCAGTTTTATAAATAGGTGGCTTATTTTTGTGTCACTATTGCCTCTCCACATATTTGTTATCGCTACCTCTTTCATGTCTTTGCTACACCTCATTCCTACTTTAACACTGGTGTAAACGCTTCAAATTATTATACCGTTGCTCTCTCATTCATACCTGCGCATGCACTTGAAAGTTACTTTACCAATAAAAGACGCAAAGAGAGAAATAGAACAAAAGTGCTGGCTGGATTGGCAAACACACTTCATAAAACTGCATTTTCTTTTTTATTCTCCCCCGTGTTACATGCTTAACCTCCCCATGTGTAATTTCTCTTAACCTGCTGTCCCAGGAAGAGAATTTCATCTACAGGCTCTTTCTGTGTTTTTTTCCCTAGTCTGTCTTTCCCATTTCTTAGATGTGTAACTGTTCCTTTACGCGCTCTATTTAAACGCCATCAATCTCATTTGAGCTCCTTGCTCCCGCTTCTGTTTTCTCCACCTCTCATACTGCCAGTTCTCTCTTTCTCTGTGGTTGGTGGCTACTTTCCTGAGCTTCCGAAGCCACGTGGTTCATGCCTCTTGTTGTCAGACTTGAATTGGAAAAGGAACCATATTAACAAGCCTTTACCACTCACACACGGCGGAAGTTTATACTTTAATTCAGTGAGCTAAGAAAAGCGTGTTGTGGGTCCCCTACGAGCCATGGTGCTTGCTTCTTCATGATTTGGCACCAGTCATTAGCCGCAGCTCTGCTAATGAGCCACTGAGGTCAGTTTCAATATTTACTCAAAAACATAACCATGCAGCCCACCCCTCAACTGTGTATTTTTCTTGCTTTTCTGCTGTTCGTGTGATTAGCTGGGAGGAGCTCACGGCGACATCCTCCCTATAAAAGTGTAGATGGATCACTCTCTAACTCTTTCTTGCTTCACATACAAATGGCTTGAAAGGTGCAGGGAAGATGTAGGTCTAATAGACAGAATAGAAGGTCTGTGCCAGGTGGGTTTCTCTGCATTGTTGTCCCATCACAGGTCCGCAAGTGTAATGTGTGATCTTTGACTCCTGGCATTTCACAAGCAGGCGGCCAGGAAACGGTTTCAGCCTATCAACCACTGAGGAGACGCAGCCTCTGAATGAGGAATGAGGAAGCAATGAATACATCCAGCCTATCACAGGAACAGCCCTGAGTGTTCCGAATTATAAATTCTCCATGTCACTGTATGTCGTTGAGCCCAAGTAGCTCGCCGTGATCGTATAGTGGTTAGTACTCTGCGTTGTGGCCGCAGCAACCTTGGTTTGAATCCAAGTCACGGCATTGTGGTTGGCAATGTCACGGCAGTTGGGTGTTAAGTTTACAGAATTAGCAAATGTACCAGTGGTTTTTGTAAAACGTCTATTAAAAACAGATCCTTTCAAATATTTAAACCATCTAACAACAAATGATTTAAACTCGCATGATTATAAGCTGTAGCTATAATGTATTTACTTACATAAATTATCGTTCTTGAACCTATTGGGGGTGGAGGGGGAGCGGAGCTCACCCCCCAGGTGCAGTTGAGTGACCTGTGTTGTGGCTCTCTAGAGGGAAGGCACAAATTTTGCTGTCACCCAGCCCAATCCAGACGTGTATTGGGGCCAGGTTTCAGGCAAATAGAGCAGTAAGTGCAGAGAAATGTTCACTCTCTAAAAGTGGCATTTCTAAAATAGTAAAGTTAAATCCAACCTCACCAGTAAGTAGGATTTTCAATAAATAAATAAAGCTACTCCTCTCCGATATGGAATTACCAAATAAAAAGTATAGGGGAATACACAGAGCTAACCTATGAGAGGGGTAGACCTCACAGTAGTGAAAAATGAAATAGACTGTTTGGTACTTACAGGACACACGAACCACCAAAGTACATATCTTATTTTTTACTTACATAGCATCATGCACCTAGGACTACCTAGGGCCTACCTTAGGTGTAAATTATATGTAATAAAAGTGGAGTTTAAGGCTTGGCAAGTAGGCTGGGACTCCCCTGGGAGACCCCTGAGTCTATGCCCAGAACCATAACTCTGCCAGTCGAGTACTTACCTAAAAGCCGATAACTCACTTTTCTTCCATAGGCTAACATTGAGTGGTTTCACTTGGAAATTCTTCCAAGTGGTGTGGAGTTTTGGAACTTTAAAATATTCATCTAAAATCAGCCGAACAACGAATTCTGATTTACTCACCTGTTATCAGGAGAGACCTCAGTGCTGCATCTTGGAGCTCAGTACTGACCCTGAAAAGTAATTTTAACCGTACTTACCAGTAACTCGAATTTCCTTCCATGGGATATCATTGCCTGCTTTTTGCTGAAAATTTTCTAAGTGTCGATTTTTGAAACTTACAAATATTCTTTAAAAATCGTACCAACTGTGAAAACGTAATTGTTTACCTGTTTTAGATAGATGTCCCAGTACTGAGCCTAGGAGCCCAGCACTGGATTACAAAAGTAAGGAGAACGTACTTTACCCGTAACTTGAATTTTCTTCCATAGGAAACCATTGACTGTTTTTCTGTGAAATTTCTTCTAAGTGTCGATTTTGCAACAGGTGGTACAGTAGTGCTGGATCTAGGATCCAACACTGACCTAGAAAAAGTAACCATAACCCCACTTACCTGCTAAGTGAATTTCCTTCCATAGGATAACATTGGTAATTTGATCAGCAAAAGTTTCGAAGTGTCAACTTTTAAAATAGCAAAATATTGCTTAAAAATCACAACAGTAACTAAAACGAATTTACTCACTTGTTTCCAAGAACTGTCCCAGGACTGAATCTAGGATCCAGTCCTGGATTTAGAAAAGTAATCCTGAAAGTAATTAATTGCATATAACTTAAAATTCCCATTGAGCTCAATGTATTATTGTGATTCAAATTGTGTTGCCTATTGCAATAAACTGTAACTATGACCTGCAAAAGTCAATTGCCTATTGCAAAGTATTTAACTAAAGCATCTCATTCTGAGAAAGTATATTTTGATACCTATTGTTGGTTCTAAAATAAAACAACAATATCTTTTGTATGCAAACCAATGGCCTAGAGTTCAGTTCTTGAGTGTGTGAGACCATTTGCTGACTGAGTGTGTACAACAAATGTTTTACACTGTACTCTGATACTGCCTTACTGCTCGGTAAGCTACCACTTTAGAGAGTAAGGTTATATCTAACTTTAGCCTCTGCCAAACCTCTGGGGACTGGGGACTCTGTGCACACTGTACCTATTTGGGAACAGTATATACAGAGCCACTTTCTCACAGTAGTGATAAAGTGATTAGAGTCCTAAGGCCAACATAAAAATACAGCAAAACGTGAGGTGAAAAGCAAAAAGGTTGCTGGTAGGCCACCTTAAGGATGCCAGGTCTAACAAAAACTGAACTAAGGATAACATGAGTAAAACATCAGGTTTCTCTACTGCATTTGGTGAGACAAGTGGGCCTTCTTTTATCTTCCATTCAAGCAATCTTTGACAGACCCCTTTATTATAGAGCTTTTCAAGGATTAAAGATAAGGCACTTACAAAGGAGTCCCAAATACTCAGAGATGGTTGACTTCTGTAATATGGGTCGTAGACTAAAAGCAGCGCAAAAACAGAGTGCAACAGGGTCCAAAAAACTTGAGTGCCACAAGAGAGTTTGAATGCAAGCGTATCCTTTTACAGATCCAGAGATATACTCATGCAATTTTAGTTTTTAGGACAGAACGTGCATGATGAAAAAAACATTGTTTTTAAAAAGCGCATTGCAGAATATCAGTACTTTGATGTGGGAAAACTTCAAAACTTTCAAACAAAATATTTGTAGGCAGCTTACAGCAAGTTGTTGTGGCCGAGTGGTTAAGGCGATGGACTCGAAATCCATTGGGGTGTCCCCGCGCAGGTTCGAATCCTGCCAACAACGAGAATCTTTTTATTATCGGCTACAATTTCAGAAGTTAACCTTTAGTATTTCTTCCATTTCAGTTTTATAAATAGGTGGCTTATTTTTGTGTCACTATTGCCTCTCCACATATTTGTTATCGCTACCTCTTTCATGTCTTTGCTACACCTCATTCCTACTTTAGCACTGGTGTAAACGCTTCAAATTATTATACCGTTGCTCTCTCATTCATACCTGCGCATGCACTTGAATTTTACTTTACCAATAAAAGACGCAAAGAGAGAAATAGAACAAAAGTGCTGGCTGGATTTGGCAAACACACTTCATAAAACTGCATTTTCTTTTTTATTCTCCCCCGTGTTACATGCTTAACCTCCCCATGTGTAATTTCTCTTAGCCTGCTGTCCCAGGAAGAGAATTTCATCTACAGGCTCTTTCTGTGTTTTTTTCCCTAGTCTGTCTTTCCCATTTCTTAGCTGTGTAACTGTTCCTTTACGCGCTCTAGTTAAACGCCATCAATCTCATTTGAGCTCCTTGCTCCCGCTTCTGTTTTCTCCACCTCTCATACTGCCAGTTCTCTCTTTCTCTGTGGTTGGTGGCTACTTTCCTGAGCTTCCGAAGCCACGTGGTTCCTGCCTCTTGTTGTTAGACTTGAATTGGAAAAGGAACCATATTAACAAGCCTTTACCACTCACACACGGCGGAAGTTTATACTTTAATTCAGTGAGCTAAGAAAAGCGTGTTGTGGGTCCCCTACGAGCCATGGTGCTTGCTTCATCATGATTTGGCACCAGTCATTAGCCGCAGCTCTGCTAATGAGCCACTGAGGTCAGTTTCAATATTTACTCAAAAACATAACCATGCAGCCCACCCCTCAACTGTGTATTTATCTTGCTTTTCTGCTGTTCGTGTGATTAGCTGGGAGGAGCTCACGGCGACATCCTCCCTATAAAAGTGTAGATGGATCACTCTCTAACTCTTTCTTGCTTCACATACAAATGGCTTGAAAGGTGCAGGGAAGATGCAGGTCTAATAGACAGAATAGAAGGTCTGGGCCAGGTGGGTTTCTCTGCATTGGTGTCCCATCACAGGTCCGCAAGTGTAATGTGTGATCTTTGACTCCTGGCATTTCACAAGCAGGCGGCCAGGAAACGGTTTCAGCCTATCAACCACTGAGGAGACGCAGCCTCTGAATGAGGAATGAGGAAGCAATGAATACATCCAGCCTATCACAGGAACAGCCCTGAGTGTTCCGAATTATAAATTCTCCATGTCACTGTATGTCGTTGAGCTCAAGTAGCTCGCCGTGATCGTATAGTGGTTAGTACTCTGCGTTGTGGCTGCAGCAACCTCGGTTTGAATCCGAGTCACGGCATTGTGGTTGGCAATGTCACGGCAGTTGGGTGTTAATTTTACAGAATTAGCAAATGTACCAGTGGTTTTTGTAAAATGTCTATTAAAAAGAGATCCTTTCAAATATTTAAACCATCTAACAACAAATGATTTAAACTCGCATGATTATAAGCTGTAGCTATAATGTATTTACTTACATAAATTATCGTTCTTGAACCTATTGGGGGTGGAGGGGGAGCGGAGCTCACCCCCCAGGTGCAGTTGAGTGACCTGTGTTGTGGCTCTCTAGAGGGAAGGCACAAATTTTGCTGTCACCCAGCCCAATCCAGACGTGTATTGGGGCCAGGTTTCAGGCAAATAGAGCAGTAAGTGCAGAGAAATGTTCACTCTCTAAAAGTGGCATTTCTAAAATAGTAAAGTTAAATCCAAACTCACCAGTAAGTAGGATTTTCAATAAATAAATAAAGCTACTCCTCTCCGATATGGAATTACCAAATAAAAAGTATAGGGGAATACACAGAGCTAACCTATGAGAGGGGTAGACCTCACAGTAGTGTAAAATGAAATAGACTGTTTGGTACTTACAGGACACGCGAACCACCAACGTACATATCTTATTTTTTACTTACATAGCATCATGCACCTAGGACTACCTAGGGCCTACCTTAGGTGTAAATTATATGTAATAAAAGGGGAGTTTAAGGCTTGGCAAGTAGGCTGGGACTCCCCTGGGAGACTCCTGAGTCTATGCCCAGAACCATAACTCTGCCAGTCGAGTACTTACCTAAAAGCCGATAACTCACTTTTCTTCCATAGGCTAACATTGAGTGGTTTCACTTGGAAATTCTTCTAAGTGGTGTGAAGTTTTGGAACTTTAAAATATTCATCTAAAATCAGCCGAACAACAAATTCTGATTTACTCACCTGTTATCAGGAGAGACCTCAGTGCTGCATCTTGGAGCTCAGTACTGACCCTGAAAAGTAATTTTAACCGTACTTACCAGTAACTCGAATTTCCTTCCATGGGATATCATTGCCTGCTTTTTGCTGAAAATTTTCTAAGTGTCGATTTTTGAAACTTACAAATATTCTTTAAAAATCGTACCAACTGTGAAAACGTAATTGTTTACCTGTTTTAGATAGATGTCCCAGTACTGAGCCTAGGAGCCCAGCACTGGATTACAAAAGTAACGAGAACGTACTTTACCCGTAACTTGAATTTTCTTCCATAGGAAACCATTGACTGTTTTTCTGTGAAATTTCTTCTAAGTGTCGATTTTGCAAACATGTAAATATTCCTTAAAAATCGCCTGTATAACTTAAACGCAGTTTCTCAACTGCTTACAGGTGGTACAGTAGTGCTGGATCTAGGATCCAACACTGACCTAGAAAAAGTAACCATAACCCCACTTACCTGCTAAGTGAATTTCCTTCCATAGGATAACATTGGTAATTTGATCAGCAAAAGTTTCGAAGTGTCAACTTTTAAAATAGCAAAATATTGCTTAAAAATCACAACAGTAACTAAAACGAATTTACTCACTTGTTTCTAAGAACTGTCCCAGGACTGAATCTAGGATCCAGTCCTGGATTTAGAAAAGTAATCCTGAAAGTAATTAATTGCATATAACTTAAAATTCCCATTGAGCTCAATGTATTATTGTGATTCAAATTGTGTTGCCTATTGCAATAAACTGTAACTATGACCTGCAAAAGTCAATTGCCTATTGCAAAGTATTTAACTAAAGCATCTCATTCTGAGAAAGTATATTTTGATACCTATTGTTGGTTCTAAAATAAAACAACAATATCTTTTGTATGCAAACCAATGGCCTAGAGTTCAGTTCTTGAGTGTGTGAGACCATTTGCTGACTGAGTGTGTACAACAAATGTTTTACACTGTACTCTGATACTGCCTTACTGCTCGGCAAGCTACCACTTTAGAGAGTAAGGTTATATCTAACTTTAGCCTCTGCCAAACCTCTGGGGACTGGGGACTCTGTGCACACTGTACCTATTTGGGAACAGTATATACAGAGCCACTTTCTCACAGTAGTGATAAAGTGATTAGAGTCCTAAGGCCAACATAAAGATACAGCAAAACGTGAGGTGAAAAGCAAAAAGGTTGCTGGTAGGCCACCTTAAGGATGCCAGGTCTAACAAAAACTGAACTAAGGATAACATGAGTAAAACATCAGGTTTCTCTACTGCATTTGGTGAGACAAGTGGGCCTTCTTTTATCTTCCATTCAAGCAATCTTTGACAGACCCCTTTATTATAGAGCTTTTCAAGGATTAAAGATAAGGCACTTACAAAGGAGTCCCAAATACTCAGAGATGGTTGACTTCTGTAATATGGGTCGTAGACTAAAAGCAGCGCAAAATCAGAGTGCAACAGGGTCCAAAAAACTTGAGTGCCACAAGAGAGTTTGAATGCAAGCGTATCCTTTTACAGATCCAGAGATATACTCATGCAATTTTTGTTTTTAGGACAGAACGTGCATGATGAAAAAAACATTGTTTTTAAAAAGCGCATTGCAGAATATCAGTACTTTGATGTGGGAAAACTTCAAAACTTTCAAACAAAATATTTGTAGGCAGCTTACAGCAAGTTGTTGTGGCCGAGTGGTTAAGGCGATGGACTAGAAATCCATTGGGGTATCCCCGCGCAGGTTCGAATCCTGCCAACAACGAGAATCTTTTTATGATCGGCTACAATTTCAGAAGTTAACCTTTAGTATTTCTTCCATTTCAGTTTTATAAATAGGTGGCTTATTTTTGTGTCACTATTGCCTCTCCACATATTTGTTATCGCTACCTCTTTCATGTCTTTGCTACACCTCATTCCTACTTTAACACTGGTGTAAACGCTTCAAATTATTATACCGTTGCTCTCTCATTCATACCTGCGCATGCACTTGAAAGTTACTTTACCAATAAAAGACGCAAAGAGAGAAATAGAACAAAAGTGCTGGCTGGATTGGCAAACACACTTCATAAAACTGCATTTTCTTTTTTATTCTCCCCCGTGTTACATGCTTAACCTCCCCATGTGTAATTTCTCTTAACCTGCTGTCCCAGGAAGAGAATTTCATCTACAGGCTCTTTCTGTGTTTTTTTCCCTAGTCTGTCTTTCCCATTTCTTAGATGTGTAACTGTTCCTTTACGCGCTCTATTTAAACGCCATCAATCTCATTTGAGCTCCTTGCTCCCGCTTCTGTTTTCTCCACCTCTCATACTGCCAGTTCTCTCTTTCTCTGTGGTTGGTGGCTACTTTCCTGAGCTTCCGAAGCCACGTGGTTCATGCCTCTTGTTGTCAGACTTGAATTGGAAAAGGAACCATATTAACAAGCCTTTACCACTCACACACGGCGGAAGTTTATACTTTAATTCAGTGAGCTAAGAAAAGCGTGTTGTGGGTCCCCTACGAGCCATGGTGCTTGCTTCTTCATGATTTGGCACCAGTCATTAGCCGCAGCTCTGCTAATGAGCCACTGAGGTCAGTTTCAATATTTACTCAAAAACATAACCATGCAGCCCACCCCTCAACTGTGTATTTTTCTTGCTTTTCTGCTGTTCGTGTGATTAGCTGGGAGGAGCTCACGGCGACATCCTCCCTATAAAAGTGTAGATGGATCACTCTCTAACTCTTTCTTGCTTCACATACAAATGGCTTGAAAGGTGCAGGGAAGATGTAGGTCTAATAGACAGAATAGAAGGTCTGTGCCAGGTGGGTTTCTCTGCATTGTTGTCCCATCACAGGTCCGCAAGTGTAATGTGTGATCTTTGACTCCTGGCATTTCACAAGCAGGCGGCCAGGAAACGGTTTCAGCCTATCAACCACTGAGGAGACGCAGCCTCTGAATGAGGAATGAGGAAGCAATGAATACATCCAGCCTATCACAGGAACAGCCCTGAGTGTTCCGAATTATAAATTCTCCATGTCACTGTATGTCGTTGAGCCCAAGTAGCTCGCCGTGATCGTATAGTGGTTAGTACTCTGCGTTGTGGCCGCAGCAACCTCGGTTCGAATCCGAGTCACGGCATTGTGGTTGGCAATGTCACGGCAGTTGGGTGTTAATTTTACAGAATTAGCAAATGTACCAGTGGTTTTTGTAAAACGTCTATTAAAAACAGATCCTTTCAAATATTTAAACCATCTAACAACAAATGATTTAAACTCGCATGATTATAAGCTGTAGCTATAATGTATTTACTTACATAAATTATCGTTCTTGAACCTATTGGGGGTGGAGGGGGAGCGGAGCTCACCCCCCAGGTGCAGTTGAGTGACCTGTGTTGTGGCTCTCTAGAGGGAAGGCACAAATTTTGCTGTCACCCAGCCCAATCCAGACGTGTATTGGGGCCAGGTTTCAGGCAAATAGAGCAGTAAGTGCAGAGAAATGTTCACTCTCTAAAAGTGGCATTTCTAAAATAGTAAAGTTAAATCCAACCTCACCAGTAAGTAGGATTTTCAATAAATAAATAAAGCTACTCCTCTCCGATATGGAATTACCAAATAAAAAGTATAGGGGAATACACAGAGCTAACCTATGAGAGGGGTAGACCTCACAGTAGTGAAAAATGAAATAGACTGTTTGGTACTTACAGGACACACGAACCACCAAAGTACATATCTTATTTTTTACTTACATAGCATCATGCACCTAGGACTACCTAGGGCCTACCTTAGGTGTAAATTATATGTAATAAAAGTGGAGTTTAAGGCTTGGCAAGTAGGCTGGGACTCCCCTGGGAGACCCCTGAGTCTATGCCCAGAACCATAACTCTGCCAGTCGAGTACTTACCTAAAAGCCGATAACTCACTTTTCTTCCATAGGCTAACATTGAGTGGTTTCACTTGGAAATTCTTCCAAGTGGTGTGGAGTTTTGGAACTTTAAAATATTCATCTAAAATCAGCCGAACAACGAATTCTGATTTACTCACCTGTTATCAGGAGAGACCTCAGTGCTGCATCTTGGAGCTCAGTACTGACCCTGAAAAGTAATTTTAACCGTACTTACCAGTAACTCGAATTTCCTTCCATGGGATATCATTGCCTGCTTTTTGCTGAAAATTTTCTAAGTGTCGATTTTTGAAACTTACAAATATTCTTTAAAAATCGTACCAACTGTGAAAACGTAATTGTTTACCTGTTTTAGATAGATGTCCCAGTACTGAGCCTAGGAGCCCAGCACTGGATTACAAAAGTAAGGAGAACGTACTTTACCCGTAACTTGAATTTTCTTCCATAGGAAACCATTGACTGTTTTTCTGTGAAATTTCTTCTAAGTGTCGATTTTGCAACAGGTGGTACAGTAGTGCTGGATCTAGGATCCAACACTGACCTAGAAAAAGTAACCATAACCCCACTTACCTGCTAAGTGAATTTCCTTCCATAGGATAACATTGGTAATTTGATCAGCAAAAGTTTCGAAGTGTCAACTTTTAAAATAGCAAAATATTGCTTAAAAATCACAACAGTAACTAAAACGAATTTACTCACTTGTTTCCAAGAACTGTCCCAGGACTGAATCTAGGATCCAGTCCTGGATTTAGAAAAGTAATCCTGAAAGTAATTAATTGCATATAACTTAAAATTCCCATTGAGCTCAATGTATTATTGTGATTCAAATTGTGTTGCCTATTGCAATAAACTGTAACTATGACCTGCAAAAGTCAATTGCCTATTGCAAAGTATTTAACTAAAGCATCTCATTCTGAGAAAGTATATTTTGATACCTATTGTTGGTTCTAAAATAAAACAACAATATCTTTTGTATGCAAACCAATGGCCTAGAGTTCAGTTCTTGAGTGTGTGAGACCATTTGCTGACTGAGTGTGTACAACAAATGTTTTACACTGTACTCTGATACTGCCTTACTGCTCGGTAAGCTACCACTTTAGAGAGTAAGGTTATATCTAACTTTAGCCTCTGCCAAACCTCTGGGGACTGGGGACTCTGTGCACACTGTACCTATTTGGGAACAGTATATACAGAGCCACTTTCTCACAGTAGTGATAAAGTGATTAGAGTCCTAAGGCCAACATAAAAATACAGCAAAACGTGAGGTGAAAAGCAAAAAGGTTGCAGGTAGGCCACCTTAAGGATGCCAGGTCTAACAAAAACTGAACTAAGGATAACATGAGTAAAACATCAGGTTTCTCTACTGCATTTGGTGAGACAAGTGGGCCTTCTTTTATCTTCCATTCAAGCAATCTTTGACAGACCCCTTTATTATAGAGCTTTTCAAGGATTAAAGATAAGGCACTTACAAAGGAGTCCCAAATACTCAGAGATGGTTGACTTCTGTAATATGGGTCGTAGACTAAAAGCAGCGCAAAAACAGAGTGCAACAGGGTCCAAAAAACTTGAGTGCCACAAGAGAGTTTGAATGCAAGCGTATCCTTTTACAGATCCAGAGATATACTCATGCAATTTTAGTTTTTAGGACAGAACGTGCATGATGAAAAAAACATTGTTTTTAAAAAGCGCATTGCAGAATATCAGTACTTTGATGTGGGAAAACTTCAAAACTTTCAAACAAAATATTTGTAGGCAGCTTACAGCAAGTTGTTGTGGCCGAGTGGTTAAGGCGATGGACTCGAAATCCATTGGGGTATCCCCGCGCAGGTTCGAATCCTGCCAACAACGAGAATCTTTTTATTATCGGCTACAATTTCAGAAGTTAACCTTTAGTATTTCTTCCATTTCAGTTTTATAAATAGGTGGCTTATTTTTGTGTCACTATTGCCTCTCCACATATTTGTTATCGCTACCTCTTTCATGTCTTTGCTACACCTCATTCCTACTTTAACACTGGTGTAAACGCTTCAAATTATTATACCGTTGCTCTCTCATTCATACCTGCGCATGCACTTGAAAGTTACTTTACCAATAAAAGACGCAAAGAGAGAAATAGAACAAAAGTGATGGCTGGATTGGCAAACACACTTCATAAAACTGCATTTTCTTTTTTATTCTCCCCCGTGTTACATGCTTAACCTCCCCATGTGTAATTTCTCTTAACCTGCTGTCCCAGGAAGAGAATTTCATCTACAGGCTCTTTCTGTGTTTTTTTCCCTAGTCTGTCTTTCCCATTTCTTAGATGTGTAACTGTTCCTTTACGCGCTCTATTTAAACGCCATCAATCTCATTTGAGCTCCTTGCTCCCGCTTCTGTTTTCTCCACCTCTCATACTGCCAGTTCTCTCTTTCTCTGTGGTTGGTGGCTACTTTCCTGAGCTTCCGAAGCCACGTGGTTCATGCCTCTTGTTGTCAGACTTGAATTGGAAAAGGAACCATATTAACAAGCCTTTACCACTCACACACGGCGGAAGTTTATACTTTAATTCAGTGAGCTAAGAAAAGCGTGTTGTGGGTCCCCTACGAGCCATGGTGCTTGCTTCATCATGATTTGGCACCAGTCATTAGCCGCAGCTCTGCTAATGAGCCACTGAGGTCAGTTTCAATATTTACTCAAAAACATAACCATGCAGCCCACCCCTCAACTGTGTATTTTTCTTGCTTTTCTGCTGTTCGTGTGATTAGCTGGGAGGAGCTCACGGCGACATCCTCCCTATAAAAGTGTAGATGGATCACTCTCTAACTCTTTCTTGCTTCACATACAAATGGCTTGAAAGGTGCAGGGAAGATGCAGGTCTAATAGACAGAATAGAAGGTCTGTGCCAGGTGGGTTTCTCTGCATTGTTGTCCCATCACAGGTCCGCAAGTGTAATGTGTGATCTTTGACTCCTGGCATTTCACAAGCAGGCGGCCAGGAAACGGTTTCAGCCTATCAACCACTGAGGAGACGCAGCCTCTGAATGAGGAATGAGGAAGCAATGAATACATCCAGCCTATCACAGGAACAGCCCTGAGTGTTCCGAATTATAAATTCTCCATGTCACTGTATGTCGTTGAGCCCAAGTAGCTCCCCGTGATCGTATAGTGGTTAGTACTCTGCGTTGTGGCCGCAGCAACCTCGGTTCGAATCCGAGTCACGGCATTGTGGTTGGCAATGTCACGGCAGTTGGGTGTTAATTTTACAGAATTAGCAAATGTACCAGTGGTTTTTGTAAAACGTCTATTAAAAACAGATCCTTTCAAATATTTAAACCATCTAACAACAAATGATTTAAACTCGCATGATTATAAGCTGTAGCTATAATGTATTTACTTACATAAATTATCGTTCTTGAACCTATTGGGGGTGGAGGGGGAGCGGAGCTCACCCCCCAGGTGCAGTTGAGTGACCTGTGTTGTGGCTCTCTAGAGGGAAGGCACAAATTTTGCTGTCACCCAGCCCAATCCAGACGTGTATTGGGGCCAGGTTTCAGGCAAATAGAGCAGTAAGTGCAGAGAAATGTTCACTCTCTAAAAGTGGCATTTCTAAAATAGTAAAGTTAAATCCAACCTCACCAGTAAGTAGGATTTTCAATAAATAAATAAAGCTACTCCTCTCCGATATGGAATTACCAAATAAAAAGTATAGGGGAATACACAGAGCTAACCTATGAGAGGGGTAGACCTCACAGTAGTGAAAAATGAAATAGACTGTTTGGTACTTACAGGACACACGAACCACCAAAGTACATATCTTATTTTTTACTTACATAGCATCATGCACCTAGGACTACCTAGGGCCTACCTTAGGTGTAAATTATATGTAATAAAAGTGGAGTTTCAGGCTTGGCAAGTAGGCTGGGACTCCCCTGGGAGACCCCTGAGTCTATGCCCAGAACCATAACTCTGCCAGTCGAGTACTTACCTAAAAGCCGATAACTCACTTTTCTTCCATAGGCTAACATTGAGTGGTTTCACTTGGAAATTCTTCCAAGTGGTGTGGAGTTTTGGAACTTTAAAATATTCATCTAAAATCAGCCGAACAACGAATTCTGATTTACTCACCTGTTATCAGGAGAGACCTCAGTGCTGCATCTTGGAGCTCAGTACTGACCCTGAAAAGTAATTTTAACCGTACTTACCAGTAACTCGAATTTCCTTCCATGGGATATCATTGCCTGCTTTTTGCTGAAAATTTTCTAAGTGTCGATTTTTGAAACTTACAAATATTCTTTAAAAATCGTACCAACTGTGAAAACGTAATTGTTTACCTGTTTTAGATAGATGTCCCAGTACTGAGCCTAGGAGCCCAGCACTGGATTACAAAAGTAAGGAGAACGTACTTTACCCGTAACTTGAATTTTCTTCCATAGGAAACCATTGACTGTTTTTCTGTGAAATTTCTTCTAAGTGTCGATTTTGCAACAGGTGGTACAGTAGTGCTGGATCTAGGATCCAACACTGACCTAGAAAAAGTAACCATAACCCCACTTACCTGCTAAGTGAATTTCCTTCCATAGGATAACATTGGTAATTTGATCAGCAAAAGTTTCGAAGTGTCAACTTTTAAAATAGCAAAATATTGCTTAAAAATCACAACAGTAACTAAAACGAATTTACTCACTTGTTTCCAAGAACTGTCCCAGGACTGAATCTAGGATCCAGTCCTGGATTTAGAAAAGTAATCCTGAAAGTAATTAATTGCATATAACTTAAAATTCCCATTGAGCTCAATGTATTATTGTGATTCAAATTGTGTTGCCTATTGCAATAAACTGTAACTATGACCTGCAAAAGTCAATTGCCTATTGCAAAGTATTTAACTAAAGCATCTCATTCTGAGAAAGTATATTTTGATACCTATTGTTGGTTCTAAAATAAAACAACAATATCTGTTGTATGCAAACCAATGGCCTAGAGTTCAGTTCTTGAGTGTGTGAGACCATTTGCTGACTGAGTGTGTACAACAAATGTTTTACACTGCACTCTGATACTGCCTTACTGCTCGGCAAGCTACCACTTTAGAGAGTAAGGTTATATCTAACTTTAGCCTCTGCCAAACCTCTGGGGACTGGGGACTCTGTGCACACTGTACCTATTTGGGAACAGTATATACAGAGCCACTTTCTCACAGTAGTGATAAAGTGATTAGAGTCCTAAGGCCAACATAAAGATACAGCAAAACGTGAGGTGAAAAGCAAAAAGGTTGCTGGTAGGCCACCTTAAGGATGCCAGGTCTAACAAAAACTGAACTAAGGATAACATGAGTAAAACATCAGGTTTCTCTACTGCATTTGGTGAGACAAGTGGGCCTTCTTTTATCTTCCATTCAAGCAATCTTTGACAGACCCCTTTATTATAGAGCTTTTCAAGGATTAAAGATAAGGCACTTACAAAGGAGTCCCAAATACTCAGAGATGGTTGACTTCTGTAATATGGGTCGTAGACTAAAAGCAGCGCAAAAACAGAGTGCAACAGGGTCCAAAAAACTTGAGTGCCACAAGAGAGTTTGAATGCAAGCGTATCCTTTTACAGATCCAGAGATATACTCATGCAATTTTTGTTTTTAGGACAGAACGTGCATGATGAAAAAAACATTGTTTTTAAAAAGCGCATTGCAGAATATCAGTACTTTGATGTGGGAAAACTTCAAAACTTTCAAACAAAATATTTGTAGGCAGCTTACAGCAAGTTGTTGTGGCCGAGTGGTTAAGGCGATGGACTAGAAATCCATTGGGGTATCCCCGCGCAGGTTCGAATCCTGCCAACAACGAGAATCTTTTTATTATCGGCTACAATTTCAGAAGTTAACCTTTAGTATTTCTTCCATTTCAGTTTTATAAATAGGTGGCTTATTTTTGTGTCACTATTGCCTCTCCACATATTTGTTATCGCTACCTCTTTCATGTCTTTGCTACACCTCATTCCTACTTTAGCACTGGTGTAAACGCTTCAAATTATTATACCGTTGCTCTCTCATTCATACCTGCGCATGCACTTGAAAGTTACTTTACCAATAAAAGACGCAAAGAGAGAAATAGAACAAAAGTGCTGGCTGGATTGGCAAACACACTTCATAAAACTGCATTTTCTTTTTTATTCTCCCCCGTGTTACATGCTTAACCTCCCCATGTGTAATTTCTCTTAACCTGCTGTCCCAGGAAGAGAATTTCATCTACAGGCTCTTTCTGTGTTTTTTTCCCTAGTCTGTCTTTCCCATTTCTTAGCTGTGTAACTGTTCCTTTACGCGCTCTATTTAAACGCCATCAATCTCATTTGAGCTCCTTGCTCCCGCTTCTGTTTTCTCCACCTCTCATACTGCCAGTTCTCTCTTTCTCTGTGGTTGGTGGCTACTTTCCTGAGCTTCCGAAGCCACGTGGTTCCTGCCTCTTGTTGTCAGACTTGAATTGGAAAAGGAACCATATTAACAAGCCTTTACCACTCACACACGGCGGAAGTTTATACTTTAATTCAGTGAGCTAAGAAAAGCGTGTTGTGGGTCCCCTACGAGCCATGGTGCTTGCTTCATCATGATCTGGCACCAGTCATTAGCCGCAGCTCTGCTAATGAGCCACTGAGGTCAGTTTCAATATTTACTCAAAAACATAACCATGCAGCCCACCCCTCAACTGTGTATTTATCTTGCTTTTCTGCTGTTCGTGTGATTAGCTGGGAGGAGCTCACGGCGACATCCTCCCTATAAAAGTGTAGATGGATCACTCTCTAACTCTTTCTTGCTTCACATACAAATGGCTTGAAAGGTGCAGGGAAGATGCAGGTCTAATAGACAGAATAGAAGGTCTGTGCCAGGTGGGTTTCTCTGCATTGGTGTCCCATCACAGGTCCGCAAGTGTAATGTGTGATCTTTGACTCCTGGCATTTCACAAGCAGGCGGCCAGGAAACGGTTTCAGCCTATCAACCACTGAGGAGACGCAGCCTCTGAATGAGGAATGAGGAAGCAATGAATACATCCAGCCTATCACAGGAACAGCCCTGAGTGTTCCGAATTATAAATTCTCCATGTCACTGTATGTCGTTGAGCCCAAGTAGCTCGCCGTGATCGTATAGTGGTTAGTACTCTGCGTTGTGGCCGCAGCAACCTCGGTTTGAATCCGAGTCTCGGCATTGTGGTTGGCAATGTCACGGCAGTTGGGTGTTAATTTTACAGAATTAGCAAATGTACCAGTGGTTTTTGTAAAATGTCTATTAAAAACAGATCCTTTCAAATATTTAAACCATCTAACAACAAATGATTTAAACTCGCATGATTATAAGCTGTAGCTATAATGTATTTACTTACATAAATTATCGTTCTTGAACCTATTGGGGGTGGAGGGGGAGCGGAGCTTACCCCCCAGGTGCAGTTGAGTGACCTGTGTTGTGGCTCTCTAGAGGGAAGGCACAAATTTTGCTGTCACCCAGCCCAATGCAGACGTGTATTGGGGCCAGGTTCCAGGCAAATAGAGCAGTAAGTGCAGAGAAATGTTCACTCTCTAAAAGTGGCATTTCTAAAATAGTAAAGTTAAATCCAACCTCACCAGTAAGTAGGATTTTCAATAAATAAATAAAGCTACTCCTCTCCGATATAGAATTACCAAATAAAAAGTATAGGGGAATACACAGAGCTAACCTATGAGAGGGGTATACCTCACAGTAGTGAAAAATGAAATAGACTGTTTGGTACTTACAGGACACGCGAACCACCAAAGTACATATCTTATTTTTTACTTACATAGCATCATGCACCTAGGACTACCTAGGGCCTACCTTAGGTGTAAATGATATGTAATAAAAGGGGAGTTTAAGGCTGGGCAAGTAGGCTGGGACTCCCCTGGGAGACCCCTGAGTCTATGCCCAGAACCATAACTCTGCCAGTCGAGTACTTAACTAAAAGCCGATAACTCACTTTTCTTCCATAGGCTAACATTGAGTTGTTTCACTTGGAAATTCTTCTAAGTGGTGTGGAGTTTTGGAACTTTAAAATATTCATCTAAAATCAGCCGAACAACGAATTCTGATTTACTCACCTGTTATCAGGAGAGACCTCAGTGCTGCATCTCGGAGCTCAGTACTGACCCTGAAAAGTAATTTTAACCGTACTTACCAGTAACTCGAATTTCCTTCCATGGGATATCATTGCCTGCTTTTTGCTGAAAATTTTCTAAGTGTCGATTTTTGAAACTTACAAATATTCTTTAAAAATCGTACCAACTGTGAAAACGTAATTGTTTACCTGTTTTAGATAGATGTCCCAGTACTGAGCCTAGGAGCCCAGCACTGGATTACAAAAGTAACGAGAACGTACTTTACCCGTAACTTGAATTTTCTTCCATAGGAAACCATTGACTGTTTTTCTGTGAAATTTCTTCTAAGTGTCGATTTTGCAAACATGTAAATATTCCTTAAAAATCGCCTGTATAACTTAAACGCAGTTTCTCAACTGCTTACAGGTGGTACAGTAGTGCTGGATCTAGGATCCAACACTGAACTAGAAAAAGTAACCATAACCCCACTTACCTGCTAAGTGAATTTCCTTCCATAGGATAACATTGGTAATTTGATCAGCAAAAGTTTCTAAGTGTCAACTTTTAAAATAGCAAAATATTGCTTAAAAATCACAACAGTAACTAAAACGAATTTACTCACTTGTTTCCAAGAACTGTCCCAGGACTGAATCTAGGATCCAGTCCTGGATTTAGAAAAGTAATCCTGAAAGTAATTAATTGCATATAACTTAAAATTCCCATTGAGCTCAATGTATTATTGTGATTCAAATTGTGTTGCCTATTGCAATAAACTGTAACTATGACCTGCAAAAGTCAATTGCCTATTGCAAAGTATTTAACTAAAGCATCTCATTCTGAGAAAGTATATTTTGATACCTATTGGTTCTAAAATAAAACAACAATATCTTTTTTATGCAAACCAATGGCCTAGAGTTCAGTTCTTGAGTGTGTGAGACCATTTGCTGACTGAGTGTGTACAACAAATGTTTTACACTGTACTCTGATACTGCCTTACTGCTCGGCAAGCTACCACTTTAGAGAGTAAGGTTATATCTAACTTTAGCCTCTGCCAAACCTCTGGGGACTGGGGACTCTGTGCACACTGTACCTATTTGGGAACAGTATATACAGAGTCACTTTCTCACAGTAGTGATAAAGTGATTAGAGTCCTAAGGCCAACATAAAGATACAGCAAAACGTGAGGTGAAAAGCAAAAAGGTTGCTGGTAGGCCACCTTAAGGATGCCAGGTCTTACAAAAACTGAACTAAGGATAACATGAGTAAAACATCAGGTTTCTCTACTGCATTTGGTGAGACAAGTGGGCCTTCTTTTATCTTCCATACAAGCAATCTTTGACAGACCCCTTTATTATAGAGCTTTTCAAGGATTAAAGATAAGGCACTTACAAAGGAGTCCCAAATACTCAGAGATGGTTGACTTCTGTAATATGGGTCGTAGACTAAAAGCAGCGCAAAAACAGAGTGCAACAGGGTCCAAAAAACTTGAGTGCCACAAGAGAGT
Organism: Triturus cristatus; assembly: GCF_964204655.1. Taxonomy (NCBI): domain Eukaryota; kingdom Metazoa; phylum Chordata; class Amphibia; order Caudata; family Salamandridae; genus Triturus; species Triturus cristatus. Next base: position 723,492,364 of record NC_140595.1, read on the forward strand.
TTGAATGCAAGCGTATCCTTTTACAGATCCAGAGATATACTCATGCAATTTTTGTTTTTAGGCCAGAACGTGCATGATGAAAAAAACATTGTTTTTAAAAAGCGCATTGCAGAATATCAGTACTTTGATGTGGGAAAACTTCAAAACTTTCAAACAAAATATTTGTAGGCAGCTTACAGCAAGTTGTTGTGGCCGAGTGGTTAAGGCGATGGACTTGAAATCCATTGGGGTATCCCCGCGCAGGTTCGAATCCTGTCAACAACGAGAATCAATTTATTATCGGCTACAATTTCAGAAGTTAACCTTTAGTATTTCTTCCATTTCAGTTTTATAAATAGGTGGCTTATTTTTGTGTCACTATTGCCTCTCCACATATTTGTTATCGCTACCTCTTTCATGTCTTTGCTACACCTCATTCCTACTTTAGCACTGGTATAAACGCTTCAAATTATTATACCGTTGCTCTCTCATTCATACCTGCGCATGCACTTGAAAGTTACTTTACCAATAAAAGACGCAAAGAGAGAAATAGAACAAAAGTGCTGGCTGGATTGGCAAACACACTTCATAAAACTGCATTTTCTTTTTTATTCTCCCCCGTGTTACATGCTTAACCTCCCCATGTGTAATTTCTCTTAACCTGCTGTCCCAGGAAGAGAATTTCATCTACAGGCTCTTTCTGTGTTTTTTTCCCTAGTCTGTCTTTCCCATTTCTTAGCTGTGTAACTGTTCCTTTACGCGCTCTATTTAAACGCCATCAATCTCATTTGAGCTCCTTGCTCCCGCTTCTGTTTTCTCCACCTCTCATACTGCCAGTTCTCTCTTTCTCTATGGTTGGTGGCTACTTTCCTGAGCTTCCGAAGCCACGTGGTTCCTGCCTCTTGTTGTCAGACTTGAATTGGAAAAGGAACCATATTAACAAGCCTTTACCACTCACACACGGCGGAAGTTTATACTTTAATTCAGTGAGCTAAGAAAAGCGTGTTGTGGGTCCCCTATGAGCCATGGTGCTTGCTTCATCCTGATTTGGCACCAGTCATTAGCCGCAGCTCTGCTAATGAGCCACTGAGGTCAGTTTCAATATTTACTCAAAAACATAACCATGCAGCCCACCCCTCAACTGTGTATTTATCTTGCTTTTCTGCTGTTCGTGTGATTAGCTGGGAGGAGCTCACGGCGACATCCTCCCTATAAAAGTGTAGATGGATCACTCTCTAACTCTTTCTTGCTTCACATACAAATGGCTTGAAAGGTGCAGGGAAGATGCAGGTCTAATAGACAGAATAGAAGGTCTGTGCCAGGTGGGTTTCTCTGCATTGGTGTCCCATCACAGGTCCGCAAGTGTAATGTGTGATCTTTGACTCCTGGCATTTCACAAGCAGGCGGCCAGGAAACGGTTTCAGCCTATCAACCACTGAGGAGACGCAGCCTCTGAATGAGGAATGAGGAAGCAATGAATACATCCAGCCTATCACAGGAACAGCCCTGAGTGTTCCGAATTATAAATTCTCCATGTCACTGTATGTCGTTGAGCCCAAGTAGCTCGCCGTGATCGTATAGTGGTTAGTACTCTGCGTTGTGGCCGCAGCAACCTCGGTTCGAATCCGAGTCACGGCATTGTGGTTGGCAATGTCGCGGCAGTTGGGTGTTCATTTTACAGAATTAGCAAATGTACCAGTGGTTTTTGTAAAATGTCTATTAAAAACAGATCCTTTCAAATATTTAAACCATCTAACAACAAATGATTTAAACTCGCATGATTATAAGCTGTAGCTATAATGTATTTACTTACATAAATTATCGTTCTTGAACCTATTGGGGGTGGAGGGGGAGCGGAGCTCACCCCCCAGGTGCAGTTGAGTGACCTGTGTTGTGGCTCTCTAGAGGGAAGGCACAAATTTTGCTGTCACCCAGCCCAATCCAGACGTGTATTGGGGCCAGGTTTCAGGCAAATAGAGCAGTAAGTGCAGAGAAATGTTCACTCTCTAAAAGTGCCATTTCTAAAATAGTAAAGTTAAATCCAACCTCACCAGTAAGTAGGATTGTCAATAAATAAATAAAGCTACTCCTCTCCGATATGGAATTACCAAATAAAAAGTATAGGGGAATACACAGAGCTAACCTATGAGAGGGGTAGACCTCACAGTAGTGAAAAATGAAATAGACTGTTTGGTACTTACAGGACACGCGAACCACCAAAGTACATATCTTATTTTTTACTTACATAGCATCATGCACCTAGGACTACCTAGGGCCTACCTTAGGTGTAAATGATATGTAATAAAAGGGGAGTTTAAGGCTGGGCAAGTAGGCTGGGACTCCCCTGGGAGACCCCTGAGTCTATGCCCAGAACCATAACTCTGCCAGTCGAGTACTTACCTAAAAGCAGATAACTCACTTTTCTTCCATAGGCTAACATTGAGTTGTTTCACTTGGAAATTCTTCTAAGTGGTGTGGAGTTTTGGAACTTTAAAATATTCATCTAAAATCAGCCGAACAACGAATTCTGATTTACTCACCTGTTATCAGGAGAGACCTCAGTGCTGCATCTCGGAGCTCAGTACTGACCCTGAAAAGTAATTTTAACCGTACTTACCAGTAACTCGAATTTCCTTCCATGGGATATCATTGCCTGCTTTTTGCTGAAAATTTTCTAAGTGTCGATTTTTGAAACTTACAAATATTCTTTAAAAATCGTACCAACTGTGAAAACGTAATTGTTTACCTGTTTTAGATAGATGTCCCAGTACTGAGCCTAGGAGCCCAGCACTGGATTACAAAAGTAACGAGAACGTACTTTACCCGTAACTTGAATTTTCTTCCATAGGAAACCATTGACTGTTTTTCTGTGAAATTTCTTCTAAGTGTCGATTTTGCAAACATGTAAATATTCCTTAAAAATCGCCTGTATAACTTAAACGCAGTTTCTCAACTGCTTACAGGTGGTACAGTAGTGCTGGATCTAGGATCCAACACTGACCTAGAAAAAGTAACCATAACCCCACTTACCTGCTAAGTGAATTTCCTTCCGTAGGATAACATTGATAATTTGATCAGCAAAAGTTTCTAAGTGTCAACTTTTAAAATAGCAAAATATTGCTTAAAAATCACAACAGTAACTAAAACGAATTTACTCACTTGTTTCCAAGAACTGTCCCAGGACTGAATCTAGGATCCAGTCCTGGATTTCGAAAAGTAATCCTGAAAGTAATTAATTGCATATAACTTAAAATTCCCATTGAGCTCAATGTATTATTGTGATTCAAATTGTGTTGCCTATTGCAATAAACTGTAACTATGACCTGCAAAAGTCAATTGCCTATTGCAAAGTATTTAACTAAAGCATCTCATTCTGAGAAAGTATATTTTGATACCTATTGTTGGTTCTAAAATAAAACAACAATATATTTTGTATGCAAACCAATGGCCTAGAGTTCAGTTCTAGAGTGTGTGAGACCACTTGCTGACTGAGTGTGTACAACAAATGTTTTACACTGTACTCTGATACTGCCTTACTGCTCGGCAAGCTACCACTTTAGAGAGTAAGGTTATATCTAACTTTAGCCTCTGCCAAACCTCTGGGGACTGGGCACTCTGTGCACACTGTACCTATTTGGGAACAGTATATACAGAGCCACTTTCTCACAGTAGTGATAAAGTGATTAGAGTCCTAAGGCCAACATAAAGATACAGCAAAACGTGAGGTGAAAAGCAAAAAGGTTGCTGGTAGGCCACCTTAAGGATGCCAGGTCTAACAAAAACTGAACTAAGGATAACATGAGTAAAACATCAGGTTTCTCTACTGCATTTGGTGAGACAAGTGGGCCTTCTTTTATCTTCCATTCAAGCAATCTTTGACAGACCCCTTTATTATAGAGCTTTTCAAGGATTAAAGATAAGGCACTTACAAAGGAGTCCCAAATACTCAGAGATGGTTGACTTCTGTAATATGGGTCGTAGACTAAAAGCAGCGCAAAAACAGAGTGCAACAGGGTCCAAAAAACTTGAGTGCCACAAGAGAGTTTGAATGCAAGCGTATCCTTTTACAGATCCAGAGATATACTCATGCAATTTTTGTTTTTAGGACAGAACGTGCATGATGAAAAAAACATTGTTTTTAAAAAGCGCATTGCAGAATATCAGTACTTTGATGTGGGAAAACTTCAAAACTTTCAAACAAAATATTTGTAGGCAGCTTACAGCAAGTTGTTGTGGCCGAGTGGTTAAGGCGATGGACTAGAAATCCATTGGGGTATCCCTGCGCAGGTTCGAATCCTTCCAACAACGAGAATCTTTTTATTATCGGCTACAATTTCAGAAGTTAACCTTTAGTATTTCTTCCATTTCAGTTTTATAAATAGGTGGCTTATTTTTGTGTCACTATTGCCTCTCCACATATTTGTTATCGCTACCTCTTTCATGTCTTTGCTACACCTCATTCCTACTTTAGCACTGGTGTAAACGCTTCAAATTATTATACCGTTGCTCTCTCATTCATACCTGCGCATGCACTTGAAAGTTACTTTACCAATAAAAGACGCAAAGAGAGAAATAGAACAAAAGTGCTGGCTGGATTGGCAAACACACTTCATAAAACTGCATTTTCTTTTTTATTCTCCCCCGTGTTACATGCTTAACCTCCCCATGTGTAATTTCTCTTAACCTGCTGTCCCAGGAAGAGAATTTCATCTACAGGCTCTTTCTGTGTTTTTTTCCCTAGTCTGTCTTTCCCATTTCTTAGCTGTGTAACTGTTCCTTTACGCGCTCTATTTAAACGCCATCAATCTCATTTGAGCTCCTTGCTCCCGCTTCTGTTTTCTCCACCTCTCATACTGCCAGTTCTCTCTTTCTCTGTGGTTGGTGGCTACTTTCCTGAGCTTCCGAAGCCACGTGGTTCCTGCCTCTTGTTGTCAGACTTGAATTGGAAAAGGAACTATATTAACAAGCCTTTACCACTCACACACGGCGGAAGTTTATACTTTAATTCAGTGAGCTAAGAAAAGCGTGTTGTGGGTCCCCTACGAGCCATGGTGCTTGCTTCATCATGATTTGGCACCAGTCATTAGCCGCAGCTCTGCTAATGAGCCACTGAGGTCAGTTTCAATATTTACTCAAAAACATAACCATGCAGCCCACCCCTCAACTGTGTATTTATCTTGCTTTTCTGCTGTTCGTGTGATTAGCTGGGAGGTGCTCACGGCGACATCCTCCCTATAAAAGTGTAGATGGATCACTCTCTAACTCTTTCTTGCTTCACATACAAATGGCTTGAAAGGTGCAGGGAAGATGCAGGTCTAATAGACAGAATAGAAGGTCTGTGCCAGGTGGGTTTCTCTGCATTGGTGTCCCATCACAGGTCCGCAAGTGTAATGTGTGATCTTTGACTCCTGGCATTTCACAAGCAGGCGGCCAGGAAACGGTTTCAGCCTATCAACCACTGAGGAGACGCAGCCTCTGAATGAGGAAGCAATGAATACATCCAGCCTATCACAGGAACAGCCCTGAATGTTCCGAATTATAAATTCTCCATGTCACTGTATGTCGTTGAGCCCAAGTAGCTCGCCGTGATCGTATAGTGGTTAGTACTCTGCGTTGTGGCCGCAGCAACCTTGGTTTGAATCCGAGTCACGGCATTGTGGTTGGCAATGTCACGGCAGTTGGGTGTTAAGTTTACAGAATTAGCAAATGTACCAGTGGTTTTTGTAAAATGTCTATTAAAAACAGATCCTTTCAAATATTTAAACCATCTAACAACAAATGATTTAAACTCGCATGATTATAAGCTGTAGCTATAATGTATTTACTTACATAAATTATCGTTCTTGAACCTATTGGGGGTGGAGGGGGAGCGGAGCTCACCCCCCAGGTGCAGTTGAGTGACCTGTGTTGTGGCTCTCTAGAGGGAAGGCACAAATTTTGCTGTCACCCAGCCCAATCCAGACGTGTATTGGGGCCAGGTTTCAGGCAAATAGAGCAGTAAGTGCAGAGAAATGTTCACTCTCTAAAAGTGGCATTTCTAAAATAGTAAAGTTAAATCCAACCTCACCAGTAAGTAGGATTTTCAATAAATAAATAAAGCTACTCCTCTCCGATATGGAATTACCAAATAAAAAGTATAGGGGAATACACAGAGCTAACCTATGAGAGGGGTAGACCTCACAGTAGTGAAAAATGAAATAGACTGTTTGGTACTTACAGGACACGCGAACCACCAAAGTACATATCTTATTTTTTACTTACATAGCATCATGCACCTAGGACTACCTAGGGCCTACCTTAGGTGTAAATTATATGTAATAAAAGGGGAGTTTAAGGCTTGGCAAGTAGGCTGGGACTCCCCTGGGAGACCCCTGAGTCTATGCCCAGAACCATAACTCTGCCAGTCGAGTACTTACCTAAAAGCCGATAACTCACTTTTCTTCCATAGGCTAACATTGAGTGGTTTCACTTGGAAATTCTTCTAAGTGGTGTGGAGTTTTGGAACTTTAAAATATTCATCTAAAATCAGCCGAACAACGAATTCTGATTTACTCACCTGTTATCAGGAGAGACCTCAGTGCTGCATCTTGGAGCTCAGTACTGACCCTGAAAAGTAATTTTAACCGTACTTACCAGTAACTCGAATTTCCTTCCATGGGATATCATTGCCTGCTTTTTGCGGAAAATTTTCTAAGTGTCGATTTTTGAAACTTACAAATATTCTTTAAAAATCGTACCAACTGTGAAAACGTAATTGTTTACCTGTTTTAGATAGATGTCCCAGTACTGAGCCTAGGAGCCCAGCACTGGATTACAAAAGTAACGAGAACGTACCTTAGCCGTAACTTGAATTTTCTTCCATAGGAAACCATTGACTGTTTTTCTGTGAAATTTCTTCTAAGTGTCGATTTTGCAAACATGTAAATATTCCTTAAAAATCGCCTGTATAACTTAAATGCAGTTTCTCAACTGCTTACAGGTGGTACAGTAGTGCTGGATCTAGGATCCAACACTGACCTAGAAAAAGTAACCATAACCCCACTTACCTGCTAAGTGAATTTCCTTCCATAGGATAACATTGGTAATTTGATCAGCAAAAGTTTCTAAGTGTCAACTTTTAAAATAGCAAAATATTGCTTAAAAATCACAACAGTAACTAAAACCAATTTACTCACTTGTTTCCAAGAACTGTCCCAGGACTGAATCTAGGATCCAGTCCTGGATTTAGAAAAGTAATCCTGAAAGTAATTAATTGCATATAACTTAAAATTCCCATTGAGCTCAATGTATTATTGTGATTCAAATTGTGTTGCCTATTGCAATAAACTGTAACTATGACCTGCAAAAGTCAATTGCCTATTGCAAAGTATTTAACTAAAGCATCTCATTCTGAGAAAGTATATTTTGATACCTATTGTTGGTTCTAAAATAAAACAACAATATCTTTTGTATGCAAACCAATGGCCTAGAGTTCAGTTCTAGAGTGTGTGAGACCATTTGCTGACTGAGTGTGTACAACAAATGTTTTACACTGTACTCTGATACTGCCTTACTGCTCGGCAAGCTACCACTTTAGAGAGTAAGGTTATATCTAACTTTAGCCTCTGCCAAACCTCTGGGGACTGGGGACTCTGTGCACACTGTACCTATTTGGGAACAGTATATACAGAGCCACTTGCTCACAGTAGTGATAAAGTGATTAGAGTCCTAAGGCCAACATAAAGATACAGCAAAACGTGAGGTGAAAAGCAAAAAGGTTGCTGGTAGGCCACCTTAAGGATGCCAGGTCTAACAAAAACTGAACTAAGGATAACATGAGTAAAACATCAGGTTTCTCTACTGCATTTGGTGAGACAAGTGGGCCTTCTTTTATCTTCCATTCAAGCAATCTTTGACAGACCCCTTTATTATAGAGCTTTTCAAGGATTAAAGATAAGGCACTTACAAAGGAGTCCCAAATACTCAGAGATGGTTGACTTCTGTAATATGGGTCGTAGACTAAAAGCAGCGCAAAAACAGAGTGCAACAGGGTCCACAAAACTTGAGTGCCACAAGAGAGTTTGAATGCAAGCGTATCCTTTTACAGATCCAGAGATATACTCATGCAATTTTTGTTTTTAGGACAGAACGTGCATGATGAAAAAAACATTGTTTTTAAAAAGCGCATTGCAGAATATCAGTACTTTGATGTGGGAAAACTTCAAAACTTTCAAACAAAATATTTGTAAGCAGCTTACAGCAAGTTGTTGTGGCCGAGTGGTTAAGGCGATGGACTAGAAATCCATTGGGGTATCCCCGCGCAGGTTCGAATCCTGCCAACAACGAGAATCTTTTTATTATCGGCTACAATTTCAGAAGTTAACCTTTAGTATTTTTTCCATTTCAGTTTTATAAATAGGTGGCTTATTTTTGTGTCACTATTGCCTCTCCACATATTTGTTATCGCTACCTCTTTCATGTCTTTGCTACACCTCATTCCTACTTTAGCACTGGTGTAAACGCTTCAAATTATTATACCGTTGCTCTCTCATTCATACCTGCGCATGCACTTGAAAGTTACTTTACCAATAAAAGACGCAAAGAGAGAAATAGAACAAAAGTGCTGGCTGGATTGGCAAACACACTTCATAAAACTGCATTTTCTTTTTTATTCTCCCCCGTGTTACATGCTTAACCTCCCCATGTGTAATTTCTCTTAACCTGCTGTCCCAGGAAGAGAATTTCATCTACAGGCTCTTTCTGTGTTTTTTTCCCTAGTCTGTCTTTCCCATTTCTTAGCTGTGTAACTGTTCCTTTACGCGCTCTATTTAAACGCCATCAATCTCATTTGAGCTCCTTGCTCCCGCTTCTGTTTTCTCCACCTCTCATACTGCCAGTTCTCTCTTTCTCTGTGGTTGGTGGCTACTTTCCTGAGCTTCCGAAGCCACGTGGTTCCTGCCTCTTGTTGTCAGACTTGAATTGGAAAAGGAACCATATTAACAAGCCTTTACCACTCACACACGGCGGAAGTTTATACTTTAATTCAGTGAGCTAAGAAAAGCGTGTTGTGGGTCCCCTACGAGCCATGGTGCTTGCTTCATCATGATTTGGCACCAGTCATTAGCCGCAGCTCTGCTAATGAGCCACTGAGGTCAGTTTCAATATTTACTCAAAAACATAACCATGCAGCCCACCCCTCAACTGTGTATTTATCTTGCTTTTCTGCTGTTCGTGTGATTAGCTGGGAGGAGCTCACGGCGACATCCTCCCTATAAAAGTGTAGATGGATCACTCTCTAACTCTTTCTTGCTTCACATACAAATGGCTTGAAAGGTGCAGGGAAGATGCAGGTCTAATAGACAGAATAGAAGGTCTGTGCCAGGTGGGTTTCTCTGCATTGGTGTCCCATCACAGGTCCGCAAGTGTAATGTGTGATCTTTGACTCCTGGCATTTCACAAGCAGGCGGCCAGGAAACGGTTTCAGCCTATCAACCACTGAGGAGACGCAGCCTCTGAATGAGGAATGAGGAAGCAATGAATACATCCAGCCTATCACAGGAACAGCCCTGAGTGTTCCGAATTATAAATTCTCCATGTCACTGTATGTCGTTGAGCCCAAGTAGCTCGCCGTGATCGTATAGTGGTTAGTACTCTGCGTTGTGGCCGCAGCAACCTTGGTTTGAATCCGAGTCACGGCATTGTGGTTGGCAATGTCACGGCAGTTGGGTGTTAAGTTTACAGAATTAGCAAATGTACCAGTGGTTTTTGTAAAATGTCTATAAAAAACAGATCCTTTCAAATATTTAAACCATCTAACAACAAATGATTTAAACTCGCATGATTATAAGCTGTAGCTATAATGTATTTACTTACATAAATTATCGTTCTTGAACCTATTGGGGGTGGAGGGGGAGCGGAGCTCACCCCCCAGGTGCAGTTGAGTGACCTGTGTTGTGGCTCTCTAGAGGGAAGGCACAAATTTTGCTGTCACCCAGCCCAATCCAGACGTGTATTGGGGCCAGGTTTCAGGCAAATAGAGCAGTAAGTGCAGAGAAATGTTCACTCTCTAAAAGTGGCATTTCTAAAATAGTAAAGTTAAATCCAACCTCACCAGTAAGTAGGATTTTCAATAAATAAATAAAGCTACTCCTCTCCGATATGGAATTACCAAATAAAAAGTATAGGGGAATACACAGAGCTAACCTATGAGAGGGGTAGACCTCACAGTAGTGAAAAATGAAATAGACTGTTTGGTACTTACAGGACACGCGAACCACCAAAGTACATATCTTATTTTTTACTTACATAGCATCATGCACCTAGGACTACCTAGGGCCTACCTTAGGTGTAAATTATATGTAATAAAAGGGGAGTTTAAGGCTTGGCAAGTAGGCTGGGACTCCCCTGGGAGACCCCATAGTCTATGCCCAGAACCATAACTCTGCCAGTCGAGTACTTACCTAAAAGCCGATAACTCACTTTTCTTCCATAGGCTAACATTGAGTGGTTTCACTTGGAAATTCTTCTAAGTGGTGTGGAGTTTTGGAACTTTAAAATATTCATCTAAAATCAGCCGAACAACGAATTCTGATTTACTCACCTGTTATCAGGAGAGACCTCAGTGCTGCATCTCGGAGCTCAGTACTGACCCTGAAAAGTAATTTTAACCGTACTTACCAGTAACTCGAATTTCCTTCCATGGGATATCATTGCCTGCTTTTTGCTGAAAATTTTCTAAGTGTCGATTTTTGAAACTTACAAATATTCTTTAAAAATCGTACCAACTGTGAAAACGTAATTGTTTACCTGTTTTAGATAGATGTCCCAGTACTGAGCCTAGGAGCCCAGCACTGGATTACAAAAGTAACGAGAACGTACTTTACCCGTAACTTGAATTTTCTTCCATAGGAAACCATTGACTGTTTTTCTGTGAAATTTCTTCTAAGTGTCGATTTTGCAAACATGTAAATATTCCTTAAAAATCGCCTGTATAACTTAAACGCAGTTTCTCAACTGCTTACAGGTGGTACAGTAGTGCTGGATCTAGGATCCAACACTGACCTAGAAAAAGTAACCATAACCCCACTTACCTGCTAAGTGAATTTCCTTCCGTAGGATAACATTGGTAATTTGATCAGCAAAAGTTTCTAAGTGTCAACTTTTAAAATAGCAAAATATTGCTTAAAAATCACAACAGTAACTAAAACGAATTTACTCACTTGTTTCCAAGAACTGTCCCAGGACTGAATCTAGGATCCAGTCCTGGATTTAGAAAAGTAATCCTGAAAGTAATTAATTGCATATAACTTAAAATTCCCATTGAGCTCAATGTATTATTGTGATTCAAATTGTGTTGCCTATTGCAATAAACTGTAACTATGACCTGCAAAAGTCAATTGCCTATTGCAAAGTATTTAACTAAAGCATCTCATTCTGAGAAAGTATATTTTGATACCTATTGGTTCTAAAATAAAACAACAATATCTTTTTTATGCAAACCAATGGCCTAGAGTTCAGTTCTTGAGTGTGTGAGACCATTTGCTGACTGAGTGTGTACAACAAATGTTTTACACTGTACTCTGATACTGCCTTACTGCTCGGCAAGCTACCACTTTAGAGAGTAAGGTTATATCTAACTTTAGCCTCTGCCAAACCTCTGGGGACTGGGTACTCTGTGCACACTGTACCTATTTGGGAACAGTATATACAGAGTCACTTTCTCACAGTAGTGATAAAGTGATTAGAGTCCTAAGGCCAACATAAAGATACAGCAAAACGTGAGGTGAAAAGCAAAAAGGTTGCTGGTAGGCCACCTTAAGGATGCCAGGTCTAACAAAAACTGAACTAAGGATAACATGAGTAAAACATCAGGTTTCTCTACTGCATTTGGTGAGACAAGTGGGCCTTCTTTTATCCTCCATTCAAGCAATCTTTGACAGACCCCTTTATTATAGAGCTTTTCAAGGATTAAAGATAAGGCACTTACAAAGGAGTCCCAAATACTCAGAGATGGTTGACTTCTGTAATATGGGTCGTAGACTAAAAGCAGGGCAAAAACAGAGTGCAACAGGGTCCAAAAAACTTGAGTGCCACAAGAGAGTTTGAATGCAAGCGTATCCTTTTACAGATCCAGAGATATACTCATGCAATTTTTGTTTTTAGGCCAGAACGTGCATGATGAAAAAAACATTGTTTTTAAAAAGCGCATTGCAGAATATCAGTACTTTGATGTGGGAAAACTTCAAAACTTTCAAACAAAATATTTGTAGGCAGCTTACAGCAAGTTGTTGTGGCCGAGTGGTTAAGGCGATGGACTTGAAATCCATTGGGGTATCCCCGCGCAGGTTCGAATCCTGCCAACAACGAGAATCAATTTATTATCGGCTACAATTTCAGAAGTTAACCTTTAGTATTTCTTCCATTTCAGTTTTATAAATAGGTGGCTTATTTTTGTGTCACTCTTGCCTCTCCACATATTTGTTATCGCTACCTCTTTCATGTCTTTGCTACACCTCATTCCTACTTTAGCACTGGTGTAAACGCTTCAAATTATTATACCGTTGCTCTCTCATTCATACCTGCGCATGCACTTGAAAGTTACTTTACCAATAAAAGACGCAAAGAGAGAAATAGAACAAAAGTGCTGGCTGGATTGGCAAACACACTTCATAAAACTGCATTTTCTTTTTTATTCTCCCCCGTGTTACATGCTTAACCTCCCCATGTGTAATTTCTCTTAACCTGCTGTCCCAGGAAGAGAATTTCATCTACAGGCTCTTTCTGTGTTTTTTTCCCTAGTCTGTCTTTCCCATTTCTTAGCTGTGTAACTGTTCCTTTACGCGCTCTATTTAAACGCCATCAATCTCATTTGAGCTCCTTGCTCCCGCTTCTGTTTTCTCCACCTCTCATACTGCCAGTTCTCTCTTTCTCTGTGGTTGGTGGCTACTTTCCTGAGCTTCCGAAGCCACGTGGTTCCTGCCTCTTGTTGTCAGACTTGAATTGGAAAAGGAACCATATTAACAAGCCTTTACCACTCACACACGGCGGAAGTTTATACTTTAATTCAGTGAGCTAAGAAAAGCGTGTTGTGGGTCCCCTACGAGCCATGGTGCTTGCTTCATCATGATTTGGCACCAGTCATTAGCCGCAGCTCTGCTAATGAGCCACTGAGGTCAGTTTCAATATTTACTCAAAAACATAACCATGCAGCCCACCCCTCAACTGTGTATTTATCTTGCTTTTCTGCTGTTCGTGTGATTAGCTGGGAGGAGCTCACGGCGACATCCTCCCTATAAAAGTGTAGATGGATCACTCTCTAACTCTTTCTTGCTTCACATACAAATGGCTTGAAAGGTGCAGGGAAGATGCAGGTCTAATAGACAGAATAGAAGGTCTGTGCCAGGTGGGTTTCTCTGCATTGGTGTCCCATCACAGGTCCGCAAGTGTAATGTGTGATCTTTGACTCCTGGCATTTCACAAGCAGGCGGCCAGGAAACGGTTTCAGCCTATCAACCACTGAGGAGACGCAGCCTCTGAATGAGGAATGAGGAAGCAATGAATACATCCAGCCTATCACAGGAACAGCCCTGAGTGTTCCGAATTATAAATTCTCCATGTCACTGTATGTCGTTGAGCCCAAGTAGCTCGCCGTGATCGTATAGTGGTTAGTACTCTGCGTTGTGGCCGCAGCAACCTTGGTTTGAATCCGAGTCACGGCATTGTGGTTGGCAATGTCACGGCAGTTGGGTGTTAAGTTTACAGAATTAGCAAATGTACCAGTGGTTTTTGTAAAATGTCTATAAAAAACAGATCCTTTCAAATATTTAAACCATCTAACAACAAATGATTTAAACTCGCATGATTATAAGCTGTAGCTATAATGTATTTACTTACATAAATTATCGTTCTTGAACCTATTGGGGGTGGAGGGGGAGCGGAGCTCACCCCCCAGGTGCAGTTGAGTGACCTGTGTTGTGGCTCTCTAGAGGGAAGGCACAAATTTTGCTGTCACCCAGCCCAATCCAGACGTGTATTGGGGCCAGGTTTCAGGCAAATAGAGCAGTAAGTGCAGAGAAATGTTCACTCTCTAAAAGTGGCATTTCTAAAATAGTAAAGTTAAATCCAACCTCACCAGTAAGTAGGATTTTCAATAAATAAATAAAGCTACTCCTCTCCGATATGGAATTACCAAATAAAAAGTATAGGGGAATACACAGAGCTAACCTATGAGAGGGGTAGACCTCACAGTAGTGAAAAATGAAATAGACTGTTTGGTACTTACAGGACACGCGAACCACCAAAGTACATATCTTATTTTTTACTTACATAGCATCATGCACCTAGGACTACCTAGGGCCTACCTTAGGTGTAAATTATATGTAATAAAAGGGGAGTTTAAGGCTTGGCAAGTAGGCTGGGACTCCCCTGGGAGACCCCATAGTCTATGCCCAGAACCATAACTCTGCCAGTCGAGTACTTACCTAAAAGCCGATAACTCACTTTTCTTCCATAGGCTAACATTGAGTGGTTTCACTTGGAAATTCTTCTAAGTGGTGTGGAGTTTTGGAACTTTAAAATATTCATCTAAAATCAGCCGAACAACGAATTCTGATTTACTCACCTGTTATCAGGAGAGACCTCAGTGCTGCATCTCGGAGCTCAGTACTGACCCTGAAAAGTAATTTTAACCGTACTTACCAGTAACTCGAATTTCCTTCCATGGGATATCATTGCCTGCTTTTTGCTGAAAATTTTCTAAGTGTCGATTTTTGAAACTTACAAATATTCTTTAAAAATCGTACCAACTGTGAAAACGTAATTGTTTACCTGTTTTAGATAGATGTCCCAGTACTGAGCCTAGGAGCCCAGCACTGGATTACAAAAGTAACGAGAACGTACTTTACCCGTAACTTGAATTTTCTTCCATAGGAAACCATTGACTGTTTTTCTGTGAAATTTCTTCTAAGTGTCGATTTTGCAAACATGTAAATATTCCTTAAAAATCGCCTGTATAACTTAAACGCAGTTTCTCAACTGCTTACAGGTGGTACAGTAGTGCTGGATCTAGGATCCAACACTGACCTAGAAAAAGTAACCATAACCCCACTTACCTGCTAAGTGAATTTCCTTCCGTAGGATAACATTGGTAATTTGATCAGCAAAAGTTTCTAAGTGTCAACTTTTAAAATAGCAAAATATTGCTTAAAAATCACAACAGTAACTAAAACGAATTTACTCACTTGTTTCCAAGAACTGTCCCAGGACTGAATCTAGGATCCAGTCCTGGATTTAGAAAAGTAATCCTGAAAGTAATTAATTGCATATAACTTAAAATTCCCATTGAGCTCAATGTATTATTGTGATTCAAATTGTGTTGCCTATTGCAATAAACTGTAACTATGACCTGCAAAAGTCAATTGCCTATTGCAAAGTATTTAACTAAAGCATCTCATTCTGAGAAAGTATATTTTGATACCTATTGGTTCTAAAATAAAACAACAATATCTTTTTTATGCAAACCAATGGCCTAGAGTTCAGTTCTTGAGTGTGTGAGACCATTTGCTGACTGAGTGTGTACAACAAATGTTTTACACTGTACTCTGATACTGCCTTACTGCTCGGCAAGCTACCACTTTAGAGAGTAAGGTTATATCTAACTTTAGCCTCTGCCAAACCTCTGGGGACTGGGTACTCTGTGCACACTGTACCTATTTGGGAACAGTATATACAGAGTCACTTTCTCACAGTAGTGATAAAGTGATTAGAGTCCTAAGGCCAACATAAAGATACAGCAAAACGTGAGGTGAAAAGCAAAAAGGTTGCTGGTAGGCCACCTTAAGGATGCCAGGTCTAACAAAAACTGAACTAAGGATAACATGAGTAAAACATCAGGTTTCTCTACTGCATTTGGTGAGACAAGTGGGCCTTCTTTTATCCTCCATTCAAGCAATCTTTGACAGACCCCTTTATTATAGAGCTTTTCAAGGATTAAAGATAAGGCACTTACAAAGGAGTCCCAAATACTCAGAGATGGTTGACTTCTGTAATATGGGTCGTAGACTAAAAGCAGGGCAAAAACAGAGTGCAACAGGGTCCAAAAAACTTGAGTGCCACAAGACAGTTTGAATGCAAGCGTATCCTTTTACAGATCCAGAGATATACTCATGCAATTTTTGTTTTTAGGCCAGAATGTGCATGATGAAAAAAACATTGTTTTTAAAAAGCGCATTGCAGAATATCAGTACTTTGATGTGGGAAAACTTCAAAACTTTCAAACAAAATATTTGTAGGCAGCTTACAGCAAGTTGTTGTGGCCGAGTGGTTAAGGCGATGGACTTGAAATCCATTGGGGTATCCCCGCGCAGGTTCGAATCCTGCCAACAACGAGAATCAATTTATTATCGGCTACAATTTCAGAAGTTAACCTTTAGTATTTCTTCCATTTCAGTTTTATAAATAGGTGGCTTATTTTTGTGTCACTCTTGCCTCTCCACATATTTGTTATCGCTACCTCTTTCATGTCTTTGCTACACCTCATTCCTACTTTAGCACTGGTGTAAACGCTTCAAATTATTATACCGTTGCTCTCTCATTCATACCTGCGCATGCACTTGAAAGTTACTTTACCAATAAAAGACGCAAAGAGAGAAATAGAACAAAAGTGCTGGCTGGATTGGCAAACACACTTCATAAAACTGCATTTTCTTTTTTATTCTCCCCCGTGTTACATGCTTAACCTCCCCATGTGTAATTTCTCTTAACCTGCTGTCCCAGGAAGAGAATTTCATCTACAGGCTCTTTCTGTGTTTTTTTCCCTAGTCTGTCTTTCCCATTTCTTAGCTGTGTAACTGTTCCTTTACGCGCTCTATTTAAACGCCATCAATCTCATTTGAGCTCCTTGCTCCCGCTTCTGTTTTCTCCACCTCTCATACTGCCAGTTCTCTCTTTCTCTGTGGTTGGTGGCTACTTTCCTGAGCTTCCGAAGCCACGTGGTTCCTGCCTCTTGTTGTCAGACTTGAATTGGAAAAGGAACCATATTAACAAGCCTTTACCACTCACACACGGCGGAAGTTTATACTTTAATTCAGTGAGCTAAGAAAAGCGTGTTGTGGGTCCCCTATGAGCCATGGTGCTTGCTTCATCCTGATTTGGCACCAGTCATTAGCCGCAGCTCTGCTAATGAGCCACTGAGGTCAGTTTCAATATTTACTCAAAAACATAACCATGCAGCCCACCCCTCAACTGTGTATTTATCTTGCTTTTCTGCTGTTCGTGTGATTAGCTGGGAGGAGCTCACGGCGACATCCTCCCTATAAAAGTGTAGATGGATCACTCTCTAACTCTTTCTTGCTTCACATACAAATGGCTTGAAAGGTGCAGGGAAGATGCAGGTCTAATAGACAGAATAGAAGGTCTGTGCCAGGTGGGTTTCTCTGCATTGGTGTCCCATCACAGGTCCGCAAGTGTAATGTGTGATCTTTGACTCCTGGCATTTCACAAGCAGGCGGCCAGGAAACGGTTTCAGCCTATCAACCACTGAGGAGACGCAGCCTCTGAATGAGGAATGAGGAAGCAATGAATACATCCAGCCTATCACAGGAACAGCCCTGAGTGTTCCGAATTATAAATTCTCCATGTCACTGTATGTCGTTGAGCCCAAGTAGCTCGCCGTGATCGTATAGTGGTTAGTACTCTGCGTTGTGGCCGCAGCAACCTCGGTTCGAATCCGAGTCACGGCATTGTGGTTGGCAATGTCGCGGCAGTTGGGTGTTAATTTTACAGAATTAGCAAATGTACCAGTGGTTTTTGTAAAATGTCTATTAAAAACAGATCCTTTCAAATATTTAAACCATCTAACAACAAATGATTTAAACTCGCATGATTATAAGCTGTAGCTATAATGTATTTACTTACATAAATTATCGTTCTTGAACCTATTGGGGGTGGAGGGGGAGCGGAGCTCACCCCCCAGGTGCAGTTGAGTGACCTGTGTTGTGGCTCTCTAGAGGGAAGGCACAAATTTTGCTGTCACCCAGCCCAATCCAGACGTGTATTGGGGCCAGGTTTCAGGCAAATAGAGCAGTAAGTGCAGAGAAATGTTCACTCTCTAAAAGTGGCATTTCTAAAATAGTAAAGTTAAATCCAACCTCACCAGTAAGTAGGATTGTCAATAAATAAATAAAGCTACTCCTCTCCGATATGGAATTACCAAATAAAAAGTATAGGGGAATACACAGAGCTAACCTATGAGAGGGGTAGACCTCACAGTAGTGAAAAATGAAATAGACTGTTTGGTACTTACAGGACACGCGAACCACCAAAGTACATATCTTATTTTTTACTTACATAGCATCATGCACCTAGGACTACCTAGGGCCTACCTTAGGTGTAAATGATATGTAATAAAAGGGGAGTTTAAGGCTGGGCAAGTAGGCTGGGACTCCCCTGGGAGACCCCTGAGTCTATGCCCAGAACCATAACTCTGCCAGTCGAGTACTTACCTAAAAGCCGATAACTCACTTTTCTTCCATAGGCTAACATTGAGTTGTTTCACTTGGAAATTCTTCTAAGTGGTGTGGAGTTTTGGAACTTTAAAATATTCATCTAAAATCAGCCGAACAACGAATTCTGATTTACTCACCTGTTATCAGGAGAGACCTCAGTGCTGCATCTCGGAGCTCAGTACTGACCCTGAAAAGTAATTTTAACCGTACTTACCAGTAACTCGAATTTCCTTCCATGGGATATCATTGCCTGCTTTTTGCTGAAAATTTTCTAAGTGTCGATTTTTGAAACTTACAAATATTCTTTAAAAATCGTTCCAACTGTGAAAACGTAATTGTTTACCTGTTTTAGATAGATGTCCCAGTACTGAGCCTAGGAGCCCAGCACTGGATTACAAAAGTAACGAGAACGTACTTTACCCGTAACTTGAATTTTCTTCCATAGGAAACCATTGACTGTTTTTCTGTGAAATTTCTTCTAAGTGTCGATTTTGCAAACATGTAAATATTCCTTAAAAATCGCCTGTATAACTTAAACGCAGTTTCTCAACTGCTTACAGGTGGTACAGTAGTGCTGGATCTAGGATCCAACACTGACCTAGAAAAAGTAACCATAACCCCACTTACCTGATAAGTGAATTTCCTTCCGTAGGATAACATTGGTAATTTGATCAGCAAAAGTTTCTAAGTGTCAACTTTTAAAATAGCAAAATATTGCTTAAAAATCACAACAGTAACTAAAACGAATTTACTCACTTGTTTCCAAGAACTGTCCCAGGACTGAATCTAGGATCCAGTCCTGGATTTAGAAAAGTAATCCTGAAAGTAATTAATTGCATATAACTTAAAATTCCCATTGAGCTCAATGTATTATTGTGATTCAAATTGTGTTGCCTATTGCAATAAACTGTAACTATGACCTGCAAAAGTCAATTGCCTATTGCAAAGTATTTAACTAAAGCATCTCATTCTGAGAAGGTATATTTTGATACCTATTGTTGGTTCTAAAATAAAACAACAATATATTTTGTATGCAAACCAATGGCCTAGAGTTCAGTTCTAGAGTGTGTGAGACCACTTGCTGACTGAGTGTGTACAACAAATGTTTTACACTGTACTCTGATACTGCCTTACTGCTCGGCAAGCTACCACTTTAGAGAGTAAGGTTATATCTAACTTTAGCCTCTGCCAAACCTCTGGGGACTGGGCACTCTGTGCACACTGTACCTATTTGGGAACAGTATATACAGAGCCACTTTCTCACAGTAGTGATAAAGTGATTAGAGTCCTAAGGCCAACATAAAGATACAGCAAAACGTGAGGTGAAAAGCAAAAAGGTTGCTGGTAGGCCACCTTAAGGATGCCAGGTCTAACAAAAACTGAACTAAGGATAACATGAGTAAAACATCAGGTTTCTCTACTGCATTTGGTGAGACAAGTGGGCCTTCTTTTATCTTCCATTCAAGCAATCTTTGACAGACCCCTTTATTATAGAGCTTTTCAAGGATTAAAGATAAGGCACTTACAAAGGAGTCCCAAATACTCAGAGATGGTTGACTTCTGTAATATGGGTCGTAGACTAAAAGCAGCGCAAAAACAGAGTGCAACAGGGTCCAAAAAACTTGAGTGCCACAAGAGAGTTTGAATGCAAGCGTATCCTTTTACAGATCCAGAGATATACTCATGCAATTTTTGTTTTTAGGACAGAACGTGCATGATGAAAAAAACATTGTTTTTAAAAAGCGCATTGCAGAATATCAGTACTTTGATGTGGGAAAACTTCAAAACTTTCAAACAAAATATTTGTAGGCAGCTTACAGCAAGTTGTTGTGGCCGAGTGGTTAAGGCGATGGACTAGAAATCCATTGGGGTATCCCTGCGCAGGTTCGAATCCTGCCAACAACGAGAATCTTTTTATTATCGGCTACAATTTCAGAAGTTAACCTTTAGTATTTCTTCCATTTCAGTTTTATAAATAGGTGGCTTATTTTTGTGTCACTATTGCCTCTCCACATATTTGTTATCGCTACCTCTTTCATGTCTTAGCTACACCTCATTCCTACTTTAGCACTGGTGTAAACGCTTCAAATTATTATACCGTTGCTCTCTCATTCATACCTGCGCATGCACTTGAAAGTTACTTTACCAATAAAAGACGCAAAGAGAGAAATAGAACAAAAGTGCTGGCTGGATTGGCAAACACACTTCATAAAACTGCATTTTCTTTTTTATTCTCCCCCGTGTTACATGCTTAACCTCCCCATGTGTAATTTCTCTTAACCTGCTGTCCCAGGAAGAGAATTTCATCTACAGGCTCTTTCTGTGTTTTTTTCCCTAGTCTGTCTTTCCCATTTCTTAGCTGTGTAACTGTTCCTTTACGCGCTCTATTTAAACGCCATCAATCTCATTTGAGCTCCTTGCTCCCGCTTCTGTTTTCTCCACCTCTCATACTGCCAGTTCTCTCTTTCTCTGTGGTTGGTGGCTACTTTCCTGAGCTTCCGAAGCCACGTGGTTCCTGCCTCTTGTTGTCAGACTTGAATTGGAAAAGGAACCATATTAACAAGCCTTTACCACTCACACACGGCGGAAGTTTATACTTTAATTCAGTGAGCTAAGAAAAGCGTGTTGTGGGTCCCCTACGAGCCATGGTGCTTGCTTCATCATGATTTGGCACCAGTCATTAGCCGCAGCTCTGCTAATGAGCCACTGAGGTCAGTTTCAATATTTACTCAAAAACATAACCATGCAGCCCACCCCTCAACTGTGTATTTATCTTGCTTTTCTGCTGTTCGTGTGATTAGCTGGGAGGAGCTCACGGCGACATCCTCCCTATAAAAGTGTAGATGGATCACTCTCTAACTCTTTCTTGCTTCACATACAAATGGCTTGAAAGGTGCAGGGAAGATGCAGGTCTAATAGACAGAATAGAAGGTCTGTGCCAGGTGGGTTTCTCTGCATTGGTGTCCCATCACAGGTCAGCAAGTGTAATGTGTGATCTTTGACTCCTGGCATTTCACAAGCAGGCGGCCAGGAAACGGTTTCAGCCTATCAACCACTGAGGAGACGCAGCCTCTGAATGAGGAATGAGGAAGCAATGAATACATCCAGCCTATCACAGGAACAGCCCTGAGTGTTCCGAATTATAAATTCTCCATTTCACTGTACGTCATTGAGCCCACGTAGCTCGCCGTGATCGTATAGTGGTTAGTACTCTGCGTTGTGGCCGCAGCAACCTCGGTTCGAATCCGAGTAACGGCATTGTGGTTGGCAATGTCACGGCAGTTGGGTGTTAATTTTACAGAATTAGCAAATGTACCAGTGGTTTTTGTAAAATGTCTATTAAAAACAGATCCTTTCAAATATTTAAACCATCTAACAACAAATGATTTAAACTCGCATGATTATAAGCTGTAGCTATAATGTATTTACTTACATAAATTATCGTTCTTGAACCTATTGGGGGTGGAGGGGGAGCGGAGCTCACCCCCCAGGTGCAGTTGAGTGACCTGTGTTGTGGCTCTCTAGAGGGAAGGCACAAATTTTGCTGTCACCCAGCACAATCCAGACGTGTATTGGGGCCAGGTTTCAGGCAAATAGAGCAGTAAGTGCAGAGAAATGTTCACTCTCTAAAAGTGGCATTTCTAAAATAGTAAAGTTAAATCCAACCTCACCAGTAAGTAGGATTTTCAATAAATAAATAAAGCTACTCCTCTCCGATATGGAATTACCAAATAAAAAGTATAGGGGAATACACAGAGCTAACCTATGAGAGCGGTAGACCTCACAGTAGTGAAAAATGAAATAGACTGTTTGGTACTTACAGGACACGCGAACCACCAAAGTACATATCTTATTTTTTACTTACATAGCATCATGCACCTAGGACTACCTAGAGCCTACCTTAGGTGTAAATTATATGTAATAAAAGGGGAGTTTAAGGCTTGGCAAGTAGGCTGGGACTCCCCTGGGAGACCCCTGAGTCTATGCCCAGAACCACAACTCTGCCAGTCGAGTACTTACCTAAAAGCCGATAACTCACTTTTCTTCCATAGGCTAACATTGAGTGGTTTCACTTGGAAATTCTTCTAAGTGGTGTGGAGTTTTGGAACTTTAAAATATTCATCTAAAATCAGCCGAACAACGAATTCTGATTTACTCACCTGTTATCAGGAGAGACCTCAATGCTGCATCTTGGAGCTCAGTACTGACCCTGAAAAGTAATTTTAACCGTACTTACCAGTAACTCGAATTTCCTTCCATGGGATATCATTGCCTGCTTTTTGCTGAAAATTTTCTAAGTGTCGATTTTTGAAACTTACAAATATTCTTTAAAAATCGTACCAACTGTGAAAACGTAATTGTTTACCTGTTTTAGATAGATGTCCCAGTACTGAGCCTAGGAGCCCAGCACTGGATTATAAAAGTAACGAGAACGTACTTTACCCGTAACTTGAATTTTCTTCCATAGGAAACCATTGACTGTTTTTCTGTGAAATTTCTTCCAAGTGTCGATTTTGCAAACATGTAAATATTCCTTAAAAATCGCCTGTATAACTTAAACGTAGTTTCTCAACTGCTTACAGGTGGTACAGTAGTGCTGGATCTAGGATCCAACACTGACCTAGAAAAAGTAACCATAACCCCACTTACCTGCTAAGTGAATTTCCTTCCATAGGATAACATTGGTAATTTGATCAGCAAAAGTTTCTAAGTGTCAACTTTTAAAATAGCAAAATATTGCTTCAAAATCACAACAGTAACTAAAACGAATTTACTCACTTGTTTCCAAGAACTGTCCCAGGACTGAATCTAGGATCCAGTCCTGGATTTAGAAAAGTATTCCTGAAAGTAATTAATTGCATATAACTTAACATTCCCATTGAGCTCAATGTATTATTGTGATTCAAATTGTGTTGCCTATTGTAATAAACTGTAACTATGACCTGCAAAAGTCAATTGCCTATTGCAAAGTATTTAACTAAAGCATCTCATTCTGAGAAAGTATATTTTGATACCTATTGTTGGTTCTCAAATAAAACAACAATATCTTTTTTATGCAAACCAATGGCCTAGTGTTCAGTTCTTGAGTGTGTGAGACCATTTGCTGACTGAGTGTGTACAACAAATGTTTTACACTGTACTCTGATACTGCCTTACTGCTCGGCAAGCTACCACTTTAGAGAGTAAGGTTATATCTAACTTTAGCCTCTGCCAAACCTCTGGGGACTGGGGACTCTGTGCACACTGTACCTATTTGGGAACAGTATATACAGAGCCACTTTCTCACAGTAGTGATAAAGTGATTAGAGTCCTACGGCCAACATAAAGATACAGCAAATCGTGAGGTGAAAAGCAAAAAGGTTGCTGGTAGGCCACCTTAAGGATGCCAGGTCTAACAAAAACTGAACTAAGGATAACATGAGTAAAACATCAGGTTTCTCTACTGCATTTGGTGAGACAAGTGGGCCTTCTTTTATCTTCCATTCAAGCAATCTTTGACAGACCCCTTTATTATAGAGCTTTTCAAGGATTAAAGATCAGGCACTTACAAAGGAGTCCCAAATACTCAGAGATGGTTGACTTCTGTAATATGGGTCGTAGACTAAAAGCAGCGCAAAAACAGAGTGCAACAGGGTCCAAAAAACTTGAGTGCCACAAGAGAGTTTGAATGCAAGCGTATCCTTTTACAGATCCAGAGATATACTCATGCAATTTTTATTTTTAGGACAGAACGTGCATGATGAAAAAAACATTGTCTTTAAAAAGCGCATTGCAGAATATTAGTACTTTGATGTGGGAAATCTTCAAAACTTTCAAACAAAATATTTGTAGGCAGCTTACAGCAAGTTGCTGTGGCCGAGTTGTTAAGGCGATGGACTGGAAATCCATTGGGGTATCCCCGCGCAGGTTCGAATCCTGCCAACAACGAGAATCTTTTTATTATCGGCTACAGTTTCAGAAGTTAACCTTTAGTATTTCTTCCATTTCAGTTTTATAAATAGGTGGCTTATTTTTGTGTCACTATTGCCTCTCCACATATTTGTTATCGCTACCTCTTTCATGTCTTAGCTACACCTCATTCCTACTTTAGCACTGGTGTAAACGCTTCAAATTATTATACCGTTGCTCTCTCATTCATACCTGCGCATGCACTTGAAAGTTACTTTACCAATAAAAGACGCAAAGAGAGAAATAGAACAAAAGTGCTGGCTGGATTGGCAAACACACTTCATAAAACTGCATTTTCTTTTTTATTCTCCCCCGTGTTACATGCTTAACCTCCCCATGTGTAATTTCTCTTAACCTGCTGTCCCAGGAAGAGAATTTCATCTACAGGCTCTTTCTGTGTTTTTTTCCCTAGTCTGTCTTTCCCATTTCTTAGCTGTGTAACTGTTCCTTTACGCGCTCTATTTAAACGCCATCAATCTCATTTGAGCTCCTTGCTCCCGCTTCTGTTTTCTCCACCTCTCATACTGCCAGTTCTCTCTTTCTCTGTGGTTGGTGGCTACTTTCCTGAGCTTCCGAAGCCACGTGGTTCCTGCCTCTTGTTGTCAGACTTGAATTGGAAAAGGAACCATATTAACAAGCCTTTACCACTCACACACGGCGGAAGTTTATACTTTAATTCAGTGAGCTAAGAAAAGCGTGTTGTGGGTCCCCTACGAGCCATGGTGCTTGCTTCATCATGATTTGGCACCAGTCATTAGCCGCAGCTCTGCTAATGAGCCACTGAGGTCAGTTTCAATATTTACTCAAAAACATAACCATGCAGCCCACCCCTCAACTGTGTATTTATCTTGCTTTTCTGCTGTTCGTGTGATTAGCTGGGAGGAGCTCACGTCGACATCCTCCCTATAAAAGTGTAGATGGATCACTCTCTAACTCTTTCTTGCTTCACATACAAATGGCTTGAAAGGTGCAGGGAAGATGCAGGTCTAATAGACAGAATAGAAGGTCTGTGCCAGGTGGGTTTCTCTGCATTGGTGTCCCATCACAGGTCAGCAAGTGTAATGTGTGATCTTTGACTCCTGGCATTTCACAAGCAGGCGGCCAGGAAACGGTTTCAGCCTATCAACCACTGAGGAGACGCAGCCTCTGAATGAGGAATGAGGAAGCAATGAATACATCCAGCCTATCACAGGAACAGCCCTGAGTGTTCCGAATTATAAATTCTCCATTTCACTGTACGTCATTGAGCCCAAGTAGCTCGCCGTGATCGTATAGTGGTTAGTACTCTGCGTTGTGGCCGCAGCAACCTCTGTTCGAATCCGAATCACGGCATTGTGGTTGGCAATGTCACGGCAGTTGGGTGTTAATTTTACAGAATTAGCAAATGTACCAGTGGTTTTTGTAAAATGTCTATTAAAAACAGATCCTTTCAAATATTTAAACCATCTAACAACAAATGATTTAAACTCGAATGATTATAAGCTGTAGCTATAATGTATTTACTTACATAAATTATCGTTCTTGAACCTATTGGGGGTGGAGGGGGAGCGGAGCTCACCCCCCAGGTGCAGTTGAGTGATCTGTGTTGTGGCTCTCTAGAGGGAAGGCACAAATTTTGCTGTCACCCAGCCCAATCCAGACGTGTATTGGGGCCAGGTTTCAGGCAAATAGAGCAGTAAGTGCAGAGAAATGTTCACTCTCTAAAAGTGGCATTTCTAAAATAGTAAAGTTAAATCCAACCTCACCAGTAAGTAGGATTTTCAATAAATAAATAAAGCTACTCCTCTCCGATATGGAATTACCAAATAAAAAGTATAGGGGAATACACAGAGCTAACCTATGAGAGCGGTAGACCTCACAGTAGTGAAAAATGAAATAGACTGTTTGGTACTTACAGGACACGCGAACCACCAAAGTACATATCTGATTTTTTACTTACATAGCATCATGCACCTAGGACTACCTAGAGCCTACCTTAGGTGTAAGTTATATGTAATAAAAGGGGAGTTTAAGGCTTGGCAAGTAGGCTGGGACTCCCCTGGGAGACCCCTGAGTCTATGCCCAGAACCACAACTCTGCCAGTCGAGTACTTACCTAAAAGCCGATAACTCACTTTTCTTCCATAGGCTAACATTGAGTGGTTTCACTTGGAAATTCTTCTAAGTGGTGTGGAGTTTTGGAACTTTAAAATATTCATCTAAAATCAGCCGAACAACGAATTCTGATTTACTCACCTGTTATCAGGAGAGACCTCAGTGCTGCATCTTGGAGCTCAGTACTGACCCTGAAAAGTAATTTTAACCGTACTTACCAGTAACTCGAATTTCCTTCCATGGGATATCATTGCCTGCTTTTTGCTGAAAATTTTCTAAGTGTCGATTTTTGAAACTTACAAATATTCTTTAAAAATCGTACCAACTGTGAAAACGTAATTGTTTACCTGTTTTAGATAGATGTCCCAGTACTGAGCCTAGGAGCCCAGCACTGGATTATAAAAGTAACGAGAACGTACTTTACCCGTAACTTGAATTTTCTTCCATAGGAAACCATTGACTGTTTTTCTGTGAAATTTCTTCTAAGTGTCGATTTTGCAAACATGTAAATATTCCTTAAAAATCGCCTGTATAACTTAAACGCAGTTTCTCAACTGCTTACAGGTGGTACAGTAGTGCTGGATCTAGGATCCAACACTGACCTAGAAAACGTAACCATAACCCCACTTACCTGCTAAGTGAATTTCCTTCCATAGGATAACATTGGTAATTTGATCAGCAAAAGTTTCTAAGTGTCAACTTTTAAAATAGCAAAATATTGCTTCAAAATCACAACAGTAACTAAAACGAATTTACTCACTTGTTTCCAAGAACTGTCCCAGGACTGAATCTAGGATCCAGTCCTGGATTTAGAAAAGTATTCCTGAAAGTAATTAATTGCATATAACTTAACATTCCCATTGAGCTCAATGTATTATTGTGATTCAAATTGTGTTGCCTATTGTAATAAACTGTAACTATGACCTGCAAAAGTCAATTGCCTATTGCAAAGTATTTAACTAAAGCATCTCATTCTGAGAAAGTATATTTTGATACCTATTGTTGGTTCTCAAATAAAACAACAATATCTTTTTTATGCAAACCAATGGCCTAGTGTTCAGTTCTTGAGTGTGTGAGACCATTTGCTGACTGAGTGTGTACAACAAATGTTTTACACTGTACTCTGATACTGCCTTACTGCTCGGCAAGCTACCACTTTAGAGAGTAAGGTTATATCTAACTTTAGCCTCTGCCAAACCTCTGGGGACTGGGGACTCTGTGCACACTGTACCTATTTGGGAACAGTATATACAGAGCCACTTTCTCACAGTAGTGATAAAGTGATTAGAGTCCTACGGCCAACATAAAGATACAGCAAATCGTGAGGTGAAAAGCAAAAAGGTTGCTGGTAGGCCACCTTAAGGATGCCAGGTCTAACAAAAACTGAACTAAGGATAACATGAGTAAAACATCAGGTTTCTCTACTGCATTTGGTGAGACAAGTGGGCCTTCTTTTATCTTCCATTCAAGCAATCTTTGACAGACCCCTTTATTATAGAGCTTTTCAAGGATTAAAGATAAGGCACTTACAAAGGAGTCCCAAATACTCAGAGATGGTTGACTTCTGTAATATGGGTCGTAGACTAAAAGCAGCGCAAAAACAGAGTGCAACAGGGTCCAAAAAACTTGAGTGCCACAAGAGAGTTTGAATGCAAGCGTATCCTTTTACAGATCCAGAGATATACTCATGCAATTTTTATTTTTAGGACAGAACGTGCATGATGAAAAAAACATTGTCTTTAAAAAGCGCATTGCAGAATATTAGTACTTTGATGTGGGAAAACTTCAAAACTTTCAAACAAAATATTTGTAGGCAGCTTACAGCAAGTTGCTGTGGCCGAGTTGTTAAGGCGATGGACTAGAAATCCATTGGGGTATCCCCGCGCAGGTTCGAATCCTGCCAACAACGAGAATCTTTTTATTATCGGCTACAGTTTCAGAAGTTAACCTTTAGTATTTCTTCCATTTCAGTTTTATAAATAGGTGGCTTATTTTTGTGTCACTATTGCCTCTCCACATATTTGTTATCGCTACCTCTTTCATGTCTTAGCTACACCTCATTCCTACTTTAGCACTGGTGTAAACGCTTCAAATTATTATACCGTTGCTCTCTCATTCATACCTGCGCATGCACTTGAAAGTTACTTTACCAATAAAAGACGCAAAGAGAGAAATAGAACAAAAGTGCTGGCTGGATTGGCAAACACACTTCATAAAACTGCATTTTCTTTTTTATTCTCCCCCGTGTTACATGCTTAACCTCCCCATGTGTAATTTCTCTTAACCTGCTGTCCCAGGAAGAGAATTCATCTACAGGCTCTTTCTGTGTTTTTTTCCCTAGTCTGTCTTTCCCATTTCTTAGCTGTGTAACTGTTCCTTTACGCACTCTATTTAAACGCCATCAATCTCATTTGAGCTCCTTGCTCCTGCTTCTGTTTTCTCCACCTCTCATACTGCCAGTTCTCTCTTTCTCTGTGATTGGTGGCTACTTTCCTGAGCTTCCGAAGCCACGTGGTTCCTGCCTCTTGTTGTCAGACTTGAATTGGAAAAGGAACCATATTAACAAGCCTTTACCACTCACACACGGCGGAAGTTTATACTTTAATTCAGTGAGCTAAGAAAAGCGTGTTGTGGGTCCCCTACGAGCCATGGTGCTTGCTTCATCATGATTTGGCACCAGACATTAGCCGCAGCTCTGCTAATGAGCCACTGAGGTCAGTTTCAATATTTACTCAAAAACATAACCATGCAGCCCTACCCTCAACTGTGTATTATCTTGCTTTTCTGCTGTTCGTGTGATTAGCTGGGAGGAGCTCACGGCGACATCCTCCCTATAAAAGTGTAGATGGATCACTCTCTAACTCTTTCTTGCTTCACATACAAATGGCTTGAAAGGTGCAGGGAAGATGCAGGTCTAATAGACAGAATAGAAGGTCTGTGCCAGGTGGGTTTCTCTGCATTGGTGTCCCATCACAGGTCCGCAAGTGTATTGTGTGATCTTTGACTCCTGGCATTTCACAAGCAGGCGGCCAGGAAACGGTTTCAGCCTATCAACCACTGAGGAGACGCAGCCTCTGAATGAGGAATGAGGAAGCAATGAATACATCCAGCCTATCACAGGAACAGCCCTGAGTGTTCCGAATTATAAATTCTCCATTTCACTGTACGTCATTGAGCCCAAGTAGCTCGCCGTGATCGTATAGTGGTTAGTACTCTGCGTTGTGGCCGCAGCAACCTCGGTTCGAATCCGAGTCACGGCATTGTGGTTGGCAATGTCACGGCAGTTGGGTGTTAATTTTACAGAATTAGCAAATGTACCAGTGGTTTTTGTAAAATGTCTATTAAAAACAGATCCTTTCAAATATTTAAACCATCTAACAACAAATGATTTAAACTCGCATGATTATAAGCTGTAGCTATAATGTATTTACTTATATAAATTATCGTTCTTGAACCTATTGGGGGTGGAGGGGGAGCGGAGCTCACCCCCCAGGTGCAGTTGAGTGACCTGTGTTGTGGCTCTCTAGAGGGAAGGCACAAATTTTGCTGTCACCCAGCCCAATCCAGACGTGTATTGGGGCCAGGTTTCAGGCAAATAGAGCAGTAAGTGCAGAGAAATGTTCACTCTCTAAAAGTGGCATTTCTAAAATAGTAAAGTTAAATCCAACCTCACCATTAAGTAGGATTTTCAATAAATAAATAAAGCTACTCCTCTCCGATATGGAATTACCAAATAAAAAGTATAGGGGAATACACAGAGCTAACCTATGAGAGGGGTAGACCTCACAGTAGTGAAAAATGAAATAGACTGTTTGGTACTTACAGGACACGCAAACCACCAAAGTACATATCTTATTTTTTACTTACATAGCATCATGCACCTAGGACTACCTAGGGCCTACCTTAGGTGTAAATTATATGTAATAAAAGGGGAGTTTAAGGCTTGGCAAGTAGGCTGGGACTCCCCTGGGATACCCCTGAGTCTATGCCCAGAACCATAACTCTGCCAGTCGAGTACTTACCTAAAAGCCGATAACTCACTTTTCTTCCATAGGCTAACATTGAGTGGTTTCACTTGGAAATTCTTCTAAGCGGTGTGGAGTTTTGGAACTTTAAAATATTCATCTAAAATCAGCCGAACAACGAATTCTGATTTACTCACCTGTTATCAGGAGAGACCTCAGTGCTGCATCTTGGAGCTCAGTACTGCCCCTGAAAAGTAATTTTAACCGTACTTACCAGTAACTCGAATTTCCTTCCATGGGATATCATTGCCTGCTTTTTGCTGAAAATTTTCTAAGTGTCGATTTTTGAAACTTACAAATATTCTTTAAAAATCGTACTAACTGTGAAAACGTAATTGTTTACCTGTTTTAGATAGATGTCCCAGTACTGAGCCTAGGAGCCCAGCACTGGATTACAAAAGTAACGAGAACGTACTTTACCCGTAACTTGAATTTTCTTCCATAGGAAACCATTGACTGTTTTTCTGTGAAATTTCTTCTAAGTGTCGATTTTGCAAACATGTAAATATTCCTTAAAAATCGCCTGTATAACTTAAACGCAGTTTCTCAACTGCTTACAGGTGGTACAGTAGTGCTGGATCTAGGATCCAACACTGACCTAGAAAAAGTAACCATAACCCCACTTACCTGCTAAGTGAATTTCCTTCCATAGGATAACATTGGTAATTTGATCAGCAAAAGTTTCCAAGTGTCAACTTTTAAAATAGCAAAATATTGCTTAAAAATCACAACAGTAACTAAAACGAATTTACTCACTTGTTTCCAAGAACTGTCCCAGGACTGAATCTAGGATCCAGTCCTGGATTTAGAAAAGTAATCCTGAAAGTAATTAATTGCATATAACTTAAAATTCCCATTGAGCTCAATGTATTATTGTGATTCAAATTGTGTTGCCTATTGCAATAAACTGTAACTATGACCTGCAAAAGTCAATTGCCTATTGCAAAGTATTTAACTAAAGCATCTCATTCTGAGAAAGTATATTTTGATACCTATTGTTGGTTCTAAAATAAAACAACAATATCTTTTGTATGCAAACCAATGGCCTAGAGTTCAGTTCTTGAGTGTGTGAGACCATTTGCTGACTGAGTGTGTACAACAAATGTTTTACACGGTACTCTGATACTGCCTTACTGCTCGGCAAGCTACCACTTTAGAGAGTAAGGTTATATCTAGCTTTAGCCTCTGCCAAACCTCTGGGGACTGGGGACTCTGTGCACACTGTACCTATTTGGGAACAGTATATACAGAGCCACTTTCTCACAGTAGTGATAAAGTGATTAGAGTCCTAAGGCCAACATAAAGATACAGCAAAACGTGAGGTGAAAAGCAAAAAGGTTGCTGGTAGGCCACCTTAAGGATGCCAGGTCTAACAAAAACTGAACTAAGGATAACATGAGTAAAACATCAGGTTTCTCTACTGCATTTGGTGAGACAAGTGGGCCTTCTTTCATCTTCCATTCAAGCAATCTTTGACAGACCCCTTTATTATAGAGCTTTTCAAGGATTAAAGATAAGGCACTTACAAAGGAGTCCCAAATACTCAGAGATGGTTGACTTCTGTAATATGGGTCGTAGACTAAAAGCAGCGCAAAAACAGAGTGCAACAGGGTCCAAAAAACTTGAGTGCCACAAGAGAGTTTGAATGCAAGCGTATCCTTTTACAGATCCAGAGATATACTCATGCAATTTTTGTTTTTAGGACAGAACGTGCATGATGAAAAAAACATTGTTTTTAAAAAGCGCATTGCAGAATATCAGTACTTTGATGTGGGAAAACTTCAAAACTTTCAAACAAAATATTTGTAGGCAGCTTACAGCAAGATGTTGTGGCCGAGTAGTTAAGGCGATGGACTAGAAATCCATTGGGGTATCCCCGCGCAGGTTTGAATCCTGCCAACAATGAGAATCTTTTTATTATCGGCTACAATTTCAGAAGTTAACCTTTAGTATTTCTTCCATTTCAGTTTTATAAATAGGTGGCTTATTTTTGTGTCACTATTGCCTCGCCACATATTTGTTATCGCTACCTCTTTCATGTCTTAGCTACACCTCATTCCTACTTTAGCACTGGTGTAAACGCTTCAAATTATTATACCGTTGCTCTCTCATTCATACCTGCGCATGCACTTGAAAGTTACTTTACCAATAAAAGACGCAAAGAGAGAAATAGAACAAAAGTGCTGGCTGGATTGGCAAACACACTTCATAAAACTGCATTTTCTTTTTTATTCTCCCCCGTGTTACATGCTTAACCTCCCCATGTGTAATTTCTCTTAACCTGCTGTCCCAGGAAGAGAATTTCATCTACAGGCTCTTTCTGTGTTTTTTTCCCTAGTCTGTCTTTCCCATTTCTTAGCTGTGTAACTGTTCCTTTACGCGCTCTATTTAAACGCCATCAATCTCATTTGAGCTCCTTGCTCCCGCTTCTGTTTTCTCCACCTCTCATACTGCCAGTTCTCTCTTTCTCTGTGGTTGGTGGCTACTTTCCTGAGCTTCCGAAGCCACGTGGTTCCTGCCTCTTGTTGTCAGACTTGAATTGGAAAAGGAACCATATTAACAAGCCTTTACCACTCACACACGGCGGAAGTTTATACTTTAATTCAGTGAGCTAAGAAAAGCGTGTTGTGGGTCCCCTACGAGCCATGGTGCTTGCTTCATCATGATTTGGCACCAGTCATTAGCCGCAGCTCTGCTAATGAGCCACTGAGGTCAGTTTCAATATTTACTCAAAAACATAACCATGCAGCCCACCCCTCAACTGTGTATTTATCTTGCTTTTCTGCTGTTCGTGTGATTAGCTGGGAGGAGCTCACGGCGACATCCTCCCTATAAAAGTGTAGATGGATCACTCTCTAACTCTTTCTTGCTTCACATACAAATGGCTTGAAAGGTGCAGGGAAGATGCAGGTCTAATAGACAGAATAGAAGGTCTGTGCCAGGTGGGTTTCTCTGCATTGGTGTCCCATCACAGGTCAGCAAGTGTAATGTGTGATCTTTGACTCCTGGCATTTCACAAGCAGGCGGCCAGGAAACGGTTTCAGCCTATCAACCACTGAGGAGACGCAGCCTCTGAATGAGGAATGAGGAAGCAATGAATACATCCAGCCTATCACAGGAACAGCCCTGAGTGTTCCGAATTATAAATTCTCCATTTCACTGTACGTCATTGAGCCCAAGTAGCTCGCCGTGATCGTATAGTGGTTAGTACTCTGCGTTGTGGCCGCAGCAACCTCTGTTCGAATCCGAATCACGGCATTGTGGTTGGCAATGTCACGGCAGTTGGGTGTTAATTTTACAGAATTAGCAAATGTACCAGTGGTTTTTGTAAAATGTCTATTAAAAACAGATCCTTTCAAATATTTAAACCATCTAACAACAAATGATTTAAACTCGAATGATTATAAGCTATAGCTATAATGTATTTACTTACATAAATTATCGTTCTTGAACCTATTGGGGGTGGAGGGGGAGCGGAGCTCACCCCCCAGGTGCAGTTGAGTGACCTGTGTTGTGGCTCTCTAGAGGGAAGGCACAAATTTTGCTGTCACCCAGCCCAATCCAGACGTGTATTGGGGCCAGGTTTCAGGCAAATAGAGCAGTAAGTGCAGAGAAATGTTCACTCTCTAAAAGTGGCATTTCTAAAATAGTAAAGTTAAATCCAACCTCACCAGTAAGTAGGATTTTCAATAAATAAATAAAGCTACTCCTCTCCGATATGGAATTACCAAATAAAAAGTATAGGGGAATACACAGAGCTAACCTATGAGAGGGGTAGACCTCACAGTAGTGAAAAATGAAATAGACTGTTTGGTACTTACAGGACACGCGAACCACCAAAGTACATATCTTATTTTTTACTTACATAGCATCATGCACCTAGGACTACCTAGGGCCTACCTTAGGTGTAAATTATATGTAATAAAAGGGGAGTTTAAGGCTTGGCAAGTAGGCTGGGACTCCCCTGGGAGACCCCTGAGTCTATGCCCAGAACCACAACTCTGCCAGTCGAGTACTTACCTAAAAGCCGATAACTCACTTTTCTTCCATAGGCTAACATTGAGTGGTTTCACTTGGAAATTCTTCTAAGTGGTGTGGAGTTTTGGAACTTTAAAATATTCATCTAAAATCAGCCGAACAACGAATTCTGATTTACTCACCTGTTATCAGGAGAGACCTCAGTGCTGCATCTTGGAGATCAGTACTGCCCCTGAAAAGTAATTTTAACCGTACTTACCAGTAACTCGAATTTCCTTCCATGGGATATCATTGCCTGCTTTTTGCTGAAAATTTTCTAAGTGTCGATTTTTGAAACTTACAAATATTCTTTAAAAATCGTACCAACTGTGAAAACGTAATTGTTTACCTGTTTTAGATAGATGTCCCAGTACTGAGCCTAGGAGCCCAGCACTGGATTATAAAAGTAACGAGAACGTACTTTACCCGTAACTTGAATTTTCATCCATAGGAAACCATTGACTGTTTTTCTATGAAATTTCTTCTAAGTGTCGATTTTGCAAACATGTAAATATTCCTTAAAAATCGCCTGTATAACTTAAACGTAGTTTCTCAACTGCTTACAGGTGGTACAGTAGTGCTGGATCTAGGATCCAACACTGACCTAGAAAAAGTAACCATAACCCCACTTACCTGCTAAGTGAATTTCCTTCCATAGGATAACATTGGTAATTTGATCAGCAAAAGTTTCTAAGTGTCAACTTTTAAAATAGCAAAATATTGCTTAAAAATCACAACAGTAACTAAAACGAATTTACTTACTTGTTTCCAAGAACTGTCCCAGGACTGAATCTAGGATCCAGTCCTGGATTTAGAAAAGTATTCCTGAAAGTAATTAATTGCATATAACTTAAAATTCCCATTGAGCTCAATGTATTATTGTGATTCAAATTGTGTTGCCTATTGTAATAAACTGTAACTATGACCTGCAAAAGTCAATTGCCTATTGCAAAGTATTTAACTAAAGCATCTCATTCTGAGAAAGTATATTTTGATACCTATTGTTGGTTCTCAAATAAAACAACAATATCTTTTTTATGCAAACCAATGGCCTAGTGTTCAGTTCTTGAGTGTGTGAGACCATTTGCTGACTGAGTGTGTACAACAAATGTTTTACACTGTACTCTGATACTGCCTTACTGCTCGGCAAGCTACCACTTTAGAGAGTAAGGTTATATCTAACTTTAGCCTCTGCCAAACCTCTGGGGACTGGGGACTCTGTGCACACTGTACCTATTTGGGAACAGTATATACAGAGCCACTTTCTCACAGTAGTGATAAAGTGATTAGAGTCCTACGGCCAACATAAAGATACAGCAAAACGTGAGGTGAAAAGCAAAAAGGTTGCTGGTAGGCCACCTTAAGGATGCCAGGTCTAACAAAAACTGAACTAAGGATAACATGAGTAAAACATCAGGTTTCTCTACTGCATTTGGTGAGACAAGTGGGCCTTCTTTTATCTTCCATTCAAGCAATCTTTGACAGACCCCTTTATTATAGAGCTTTTCAAGGATTAAAGATAAGGCACTTACAAAGGAGTCCCAAATACTCAGAGATGGTTGACTTCTGTAATATGGGTCGTAGACTAAAAGCAGCGCAAAAACAGAGTGCAACAGGGTCCAAAAAACTTGAGTGCCACAAGAGAGTTTGAATGCAAGCGTATCCTTTTACAGATCCAGAGATATACTCATGCAATTTTTATTTTTAGGACAGAACGTGCATGATGAAAAAAACATTGTCTTGAAAAAGCGCATTGCAGAATATTAGTACTTTGATGTGGGAAAACTTCAAAACTTTCAAACAAAATATTTGTAGGCAGCTTACAGCAAGTTGCTGTGGCCGAGTGGTTAAGGCGATGGACTAGAAATCCATTGGGGTATCCCCGCGCAGGTTCGAATCCTGCCAACAACGAGAATCTTTTTATTATCGGCTACAATTTCAGAAGTTAACCTTTAGTATTTCTTCCATTTCAGTTTTATAAATAGGTGGCTTATTTTTGTGTCACTATTGCCTCTCCACATATTTGTTATCGCTACCTCTTTCATGTCTTTGCTACACCTCATTCCTACTTTAGCACTGGTGTAAATGCTTCAAATTATTATACCGTTGCTCTCTCATTCATACCTGCGCATGCACTTGAAAGTTACTTTACCAATAAAAGACGCAAAGAGAGAAATAGAACAAAAGTGCTGGCTGGATTGGCAAACACACTTCATAAAACTGCATTTTCTTTTTTATTCTCCCCCGTGTTACATGCTTAACCTCCCCATGTGTAATTTCTCTTAACCTGCTGTCCCAGGAAGAGAATTCATCTACAGGCTCTTTCTGTGTTTTTTTCCCTAGTCTGTCTTTCCCATTTCTTAGCTGTGTAACTGTTCCTTTACGCACTCTATTTAAACGCCATCAATCTCATTTGAGCTCCTTGCTCCTGCTTCTGTTTTCTCCACCTCTCATACTGCCAGTTCTCTCTTTCTCTGTGATTGGTGGCTACTTTCCTGAGCTTCCGAAGCCACGTGGTTCCTGCCTCTTGTTGTCAGACTTGAATTGGAAAAGGAACCATATTAACAAGCCTTTACCACTCACACACGGCGGAAGTTTATACTTTAATTCAGTGAGCTAAGAAAAGCGTGTTGTGGGTCCCCTACGAGCCATGGTGCTTGCTTCATCATGATTTGGCACCAGACATTAGCCGCAGCTCTGCTAATGAGCCACTGAGGTCAGTTTCAATATTTACTCAAAAACATAACCATGCAGCCCTACCCTCAACTGTGTATTATCTTGCTTTTCTGCTGTTCGTGTGATTAGCTGGGAGGAGCTCACGGCGACATCCTCCCTATAAAAGTGTAGATGGATCACTCTCTAACTCTTTCTTGCTTCACATACAAATGGCTTGAAAGGTGCAGGGAAGATGCAGGTCTAATAGACAGAATAGAAGGTCTGTGCCAGGTGGGTTTCTCTGCATTGGTGTCCCATCACAGGTCAGCAAGTGTAATGTGTGATCTTTGACTCCTGGCATTTCACAAGCAGGCGGCCAGGAAACGGTTTCAGCCTATCAACCACTGAGGAGACGCAGCCTCTGAATGAGGAATGAGGAAGCAATGAATACATCCAGCCTATCACAGGAACAGCCCTGAGTGTTCCGAATTATAAATTCTCCATTTCACTGTACATCATTGAGCCCAAGTAGCTCGCCGTGATCGTATAGTGGTTAGTACTCTGCGTTGTGGCCGCAGCAACCTCGGTTTGAATCCGAGTCACGGCATTGTGGTTGGCAATGTCACGGCAGTTGGGTGTTAATTTTACAGAATTAGCAAATGTACCAGTGGTTTTTGTAAAATGTCTATTAAAAACAGATCCTTTCAAATATTTAAACCATCTAACAACAAATGATTTAAACTC
Source organism: Triturus cristatus (assembly GCF_964204655.1). NCBI lineage: Eukaryota > Metazoa > Chordata > Amphibia > Caudata > Salamandridae > Triturus > Triturus cristatus. Next base: position 723,530,308 of record NC_140595.1, read on the forward strand.
GCATGATTATAAGCTGTAGCTATAATGTATTTACTTACATAAATTATCGTTCTTGAACCTATTGGGGGTGGAGGGGGAGCGGAGCTCACCCCCCAGGTGCAGTTGAGTGACCTGTGTTGTGGCTCTCTAGAGGGAAGGCACAAATTTTGCTGTCACCCAGCCCAATCCAGACGTGTATTGGGGCCAGGTTTCAGGCAAATAGAGCAGTAAGTGCAGAGAAATGTTCACTCTCTAAAAGTGGCATTTCTAAAATAGTAAAGTTAAATCCAACCTCACCAGTAAGTAGGATTTTCAATAAATAAATAAAGCTACTCCTCTCCGATATGGAATTACCAAATAAAAAGTATAGGGGAATACACAGAGCTAACCTATGAGAGGGGTAGACCTCACAGTAGTGAAAAATGAAATAGACTGTTTGGTACTTACAGGACACGCAAACCACCAAAGTACATATCTTATTTTTTACTTACATAGCATCATGCACCTAGGACTACCTAGGGCCTACCTTAGGTGTAAATTATATGTAATAAAAGGGGAGTTTAAGGCTTGGCAAGTAGGCTGGGACTCCCCTGGGATACCCCTGAGTCTATGCCCAGAACCATAACTCTGCCAGTCGAGTACTTACCTAAAAGCCGATAACTCACTTTTCTTCCATAGGCTAACATTGAGTGGTTTCACTTGGAAATTCTTCTAAGCGGTGTGGAGTTTTGGAACTTTAAAATATTCATCTAAAATCAGCCGAACAACGAATTCTGATTTACTCACCTGTTATCAGGAGAGACCTCAGTGCTGCATCTTGGAGCTCAGTACTGCCCCTGAAAAGTAATTTTAACCGTACTTACCAGTAACTCGAATTTCCTTCCATGGGATATCATTGCCTGCTTTTTGCTGAAAATTTTCTAAGTGTCGATTTTTGAAACTTACAAATATTCTTTAAAAATCGTACTAACTGTGAAAACGTAATTGTTTACCTGTTTTAGATAGATGTCCCAGTACTGAGCCTAGGAGCCCAGCACTGGATTACAAAAGTAACGAGAACGTACTTTACCCGTAACTTGAATTTTCTTCCATAGGAAACCATTGACTGTTTTTCTGTGAAATTTCTTCTAAGTGTCGATTTTGCAAACATGTAAATATTCCTTAAAAATCGCCTGTATAACTTAAACGCAGTTTCTCAACTGCTTACAGGTGGTACAGTAGTGCTGGATCTAGGATCCAACACTGACCTAGAAAAAGTAACCATAACCCCACTTACCTGCTAAGTGAATTTCCTTCCATAGGATAACATTGGTAATTTGATCAGCAAAAGTTTCGAAGTGTCAACTTTTAAAATAGCAAAATATTGCTTAAAAATCACAACAGTAACTAAAACGAATTTACTCACTTGTTTCCAAGAACTGTCCCAGGACTGAATCTAGGATCCAGTCCTGGATTTAGAAAAGTAATCCTGAAAGTAATTAATTGCATATAACTTAAAATTCCCATTGAGCTCAATGTATTATTGGGATTCAAATTGTGTTGCCTATTGCAATAAACTGTAACTATGACCTGCAAAAGTCAATTGCCTATTGCAAAGTATTTAACTAAAGCATCTCATTCTGAGAAAGTATATTTTGATACCTATTGTTGGTTCTAAAATAAAACAACAATATCTTTTGTATGCAAACCAATGGCCTAGAGGTCAGTTCTTGAGTGTGTGAGACCATTTGCTGACTGAGTGTGTACAACAAATGTTTTACACTGTACTCTGATACTGCCTTACTGCTCGGCAAGCTACCACTTTAGAGAGTAAGGTTATATCTAGCTTTAGCCTCTGCCAAACCTCTGGGGACTGGGGACTCTGTGCACACTGTACCTATTTGGGAACAGTATATACAGAGCCACTTTCTCACAGTAGTGATAAAGTGATTAGAGTCCTAAGGCCAACATAAAGATACAGCAAAACGTGAGGTGAAAAGCAAAAAGGTTGCTGGTAGGCCACCTTAAGGATGCCAGGTCTAACAAAAACTGAACTATGGATAACATGAGTAAAACATCAGGTTTCTCTACTGCATTTGGTGAGACAAGTGGGCCTTCTTTTATCTTCCATTCAAGCAATCTTTGACAGACCCCTTTATTATAGAGCTTTTCAAGGATTAAAGATAAGGCACTTACAAAGGAGTCCCAAATACTCAGAGATGGTTGACTTCTGTATTATGGGTCGTAGACTAAAAGCAGCGCAAAAACAGAGTGCAACAGGGTCCAAAAAACTTGAGTGCCACAAGAGAGTTTGAATGCAAGCTTATCCTTTTACAGATCCAGAGATATACTCATGCAATTTTTGTTTTTAGGACAGAACGTGCATGATGAAAAAAACATTGATTTTAAAAAGCGCATTGCAGAATATCAGTACTTTGATGTGGGAAAACTTCAAAACTTTCAAACAAAATATTTGTAGGCAGCTTACAGAAAGTTGTTGTGGCCGAGTAGTTAAGGCGATGGACTAGAAATCCATTGGGGTATCCCCGCGCAGGTTCGAATCCTGCCAACAATGAGAATCTTTTTATTATCGGCTACAATTTCAGAAGTTAACCTTTAGTATTTCTTCCATTTCAGTTTTATAAATAGGTGGCTTATTTTTGTGTCACTATTGCCTCGCCACATATTTGTTATCGCTACCTGTTTCATGTCTTAGCTACACCTCATTCCTACTTTAGCACTGGTGTAAACGCTTCAAATTATTATACCGTTGCTCTCTCATTCATACCTGCGCATGCACTTGAAAGTTACTTTACCAATAAAAGACGCAAAGAGAGAAATAGAACAAAAGTGCTGGCTGGATTGGCAAACACACTTCATAAAACTGCATTTTCTTTTTTATTCTCCCCCGTGTTACATGCTTAACCTCCCCATGTGTAATTTCTCTTAACCTGCTGTCCCAGGAAGAGAATTTCATCTACAGGCTCTTTCTGTGTTTTTTTCCCTAGTCTGTCTTTCCCATTTCTTAGCTGTGTAACTGTTCCTTTACGCACTCTATTTAAACGCCATCAATCTCATTTGAGCTCCTTGCTCCCGCTTCTGTTTTCTCCACCTCTCATACTGCCAGTTCTCTCTTTCTCTGTGGTTGGTGGCTACTTTCCTGAGCTTCCGAAGCCACGTGGTTCCTGCCTCTTGTTGTCAGACTTGAATTGGAAAAGGAACCATATTAACAAGCCTTTACCACTCACACACGGCGGAAGTTTATACTTTAATTCAGTGAGCTAAGAAAAGCGTGTTGTGGGTCCCCTACGAGCCATGGTGCTTGCTTCATCATGATTTGGCACCAGTCATTAGCCGCAGCTCTGCTAATGAGCCACTGAGGTCAGTCTCAATATTTACTCAAAAACATAACCATGCAGCCCACCCCTCAACTGTGTATTTATCTTGCTTTTCTGCTGTTCGTGTGATTAGCTGGGAGGAGCTCACGGCGACATCCTCCCTATAAAAGTGTAGATGGATCACTCTCTAACTCTTTCTTGCTTCACATACAAATGGCTTGAAAGGTGCAGGGAAGATGCAGGTCTAATAGACAGAATAGAAGGTCTGTGCCAGGTGGGTTTCTCTGCATTGGTGTCCCATCACAGGTCAGCAAGTGTAATGTGTGATCTTTGACTCCTGGCATTTCACAAGCAGGCGGCCAGGAAACGGTTTCAGCCTATCAACCACTGAGGAGACGCAGCCTCTGAATGAGGAATGAGGAAGCAATGAATACATCCAGCCTATCACAGGAACAGCCCTGAGTGTTCCGAATTATAAATTCTCCATTTCACTGTACATCATTGAGCCCAAGTAGCTCGCCGTGATCGTATAGTGGTTAGTACTCTGCCTTGTGGCCGCAGCAACCTCGGTTTGAATCCGAGTCACGGCATTGTGGTTGGCAATGTCACGGCAGTTGGGTGTTAATTTTACAGAATTAGCAAATGTACCAGTGGTTTTTGTAAAATGTCTATTAAAAACAGATCCTTTCAAATATTTAAACCATCTAACAACAAATGATTTAAACTCGCATGATTATAAGCTGTAGCTATAATGTATTTACTTACATAAATTATCGTTCTTGAACCTATTGGGGGTGGAGGGGGAGCGGAGCTCACCCCCCAGGTGCAGTTGAGTGACCTGTGTTGTGGCTCTCTAGAGGGAAGGCACAAATTTTGCTGTCACCCAGCCCAATCCAGACGTGTATTGGGGCCAGGTTTCAAGCAAATAGAGCAGTAAGTGCAGAGAAATGTTCACTCTCTAAAAGTGGCATTTCTAAAATAGTAAAGTTAAATCCAACCTCACCAGTAAGTAGGATTTTCAATAAATAAATAAAGCTACTCCTCTCCGATATGGAATTACCAAATAAAAAGTATAGGGGAATACACAGAGCTAACCTATGACAGGGGTAGACCTCACAGTAGTGAAAAATGAAATAGACTGTTTGGTACTTACAGGACACGCAAACCACCAAAGTACATATCTTATTTTTTACTTACATAGCATCATGCACCTAGGACTACCTAGGGCCTACCTTAGGTGTAAATTATATGTAATAAAAGGGGAGTTTAAGGCTTGGCAAGTAGGCTGGGACTCCCCTGGGATACCCCTGAGTCTATGCCCAGAACCATAACTCTGCCAGTCGAGTACTTACCTAAAAGCCGATAACTCACTTTTCTTCCATAGGCTAACATTGAGTGGTTTCACTTGGAAATTCTTCTAAGCGGTGTGGAGTTTTGGAACTTTAAAATATTCATCTAAAATCAGCCGAACAACGAATTCTGATTTACTCACCTGTTATCAGGAGAGACCTCAGTGCTGCATCTTGGAGCTCAGTACTGCCCCTGAAAAGTAATTTTAACCGTACTTACCAGTAACTCGAATTTCCTTCCATGGGATATCATTGCCTGCTTTTTGCTGAAAATTTTCTAAGTTTCTATTTTTGAAACTTACAAATATTCTTTAAAAATCGTACTAACTGTGAAAACGTAATTGTTTACCTGTTTTAGATAGATGTCCCAGTACTGAGCCTAGGAGCCCAGCACTGGATTACAAAAGTAACGAGAACGTACTTTACCCGTAACTTGAATTTTTTTCCATAGGAAACCATTGACTGTTTTTCTGTGAAATTTCTTCTAAGTGTCGATTTTGCAAACATGTAAATATTCCTTAAAAATCGCCTGTATAACTTAAACGCAGTTTCTCAACTGCTTACAGGTGGTACAGTAGTGCTGGATCTAGGATCCAACACTGACCTAGAAAAAGTAACCATAACCCCACTTACCTGCTAAGTGAATTTCCTTCCATAGGATAACATTGGTAATTTGATCAGCAAAAGTTTCTAAGTGTCAACTTTTAAAATAGCAAAATATTGCTTAAAAATCACAACAGTAACTAAAACGAATTTACTCACTTGTTTCCAAGAACTGTCCCAGGACTGAATCTAGGATCCAGTCCTGGATTTAGAAAAGTAATCCTGAAAGTAATTAATTGCATATAACTTAAAATTCCCATTGAGCTCAATGTATTATTGTGATTCAAATTGTGTTGCCTATTGCAATAAACTGTAACTATGACCTGCAAAAGTCAATTGCCTATTGCAAAGTATTTAACTAAAGCATCTCATTCTGAGAAAGTATATTTTGATACCTATTGTTGGTTCTAAAATAAAACAACAATATCTTTTGTATGCAAACCAATGGCCTAGAGTTCAGTTCTTGAGTGTGTGAGACCATTTGCTGACTGAGTGTGTACAACAAATGTTTTACACTGTACTCTGATACTGCCTTACTGCTCGGCAAGCTACCACTTTAGAGAGTAAGGTTATATCTAGCTTTAGCCTCTGCCAAAGCTCTGGGGACTGGGGACTCTGTGCACACTGTACCTATTTGGGAACAGTATATACAGAGCCACTTTCTCACAGTAGTGATAAAGTGATTAGAGTCCTAAGGCCAACATAAAGATACAGCAAAACGTGAGGTGAAAAGCAAAAAGGTTGCTGGTAGGCCACCTTAAGGATGCCAGGTCTAACAAAAACTGAACTAAGGATAACATGAGTAAAACATCAGGTTTCTCTACTGCATTTGGTGAGACAAGTGGGCCTCTTTTATCTTCCATTCAAGCAATCTTTGACAGACCCCTTTATTATAGAGCTTTTCAAGGATTAAAGATAAGGCACTTACAAAGGAGTCCCAAATACTCAGAGATGGTTGACTTCTGTAATATGGGTCGTAGACTAAAAGCAGCGCAAAAACAGAGTGCAACAGGGTCCAAAAAACTTGAGTGCCACAAGAGAGTTTGAATGCAAGCGTATCCTTTTACAGATCCAGAGATATACTCATGCAATTTTTGTTTTTAGGACAGAACGTGCATGATGAAAAAAACATTGTTTTTAAAAAGCGCATTGCAGAATATCAGTACTTTGATGTGGGAAAACTTCAAAACTTTCAAACAAAATATTTGCATGCAGCTTACAGTAAGTTGTTGTGGCCGAGTGGTTAAGGCAATGGACTAGAAATCCATTGGGGTATCCCCGCGCAAGTTCGAATCCTGCCAACAACGAGAATCTTTTTATTATCGGCTACAATTTCAGAAGTTAACCTGTAGTATTTCTTCCATTTCAGTTTTATAAATAGGTGTCTTATATTTGTGTCACTATTGCCTCTCCACATATTTGTTATCGCTACCTCTTTCATGTCTTTGCTACACCTCATTCCTCCTTTAGCACTGGTGTAAACGCTTCAAATTATTATACCGTTGCTCTCTCATTCATACCTGCGCATGCACTTGAAAGTTACTTTACCAATAAAAGACGCAAAGAGAGAAATAGAACAAAAGTGCTGGCTGGATTGGCAAACACACTTCATAAAACTGCATTTTCTTTTTTATTCTCCCCCGTGTTACATGCTTAACCTCTCCATGTGTAATTTCTCTTAACCTGCTGTCCCAGGAAGAGAATTTCATCTACAGGCTCTTTCTGTGTTTTTTTCCCTAGTCTGTCTTTCCCATTTCTTAGCTGTGTAACTGTTCCTTTACGCGCTCTATTTAAACGCCATCAATCTCATTTGAGCTCCTTGCTCCCGCTTCTGTTTTCTCCACCTCTCATACTGCCAGTTCTCTCTTTCTCTGTGGTTGGTGGCTACTTTCCTGAGCTTCCGAAGCCACGTGGTTCCTGCCTCTTGTTGTCAGACTTGAATTGGAAAAGGAACCATATTAACAAGCCTTTACCACTCACACACGGCGGAAGTTTATACTTTAATTCAGTGAGCTAAGAAAAGCGTGTTGTGGGTCCCCTACGAGCCATGGTGCTTGCTTCATCATGATTTGGCACCAGTCATTAGCCGCAGCTCTGCTAATGAGCCACTGAGGTCAGTTTCAATATTTACTCAAAAACATAACCATGCAGCCCACCCCTCAACTGTGTATTTATCTTGCTTTTCTGCTGTTCGTGTGATTAGCTGGGAGGAGCTCACGGCGGCATCCTCCCTATAAAAGTGTAGATGGATCACTCTCTAACTCTTTCTTGCTTCACATACAAATGGCTTGAAAGGTGCAGGGAAGATGCAGGTCTAATAGACAGAATAGAAGGTCTGTGCCAGGTGGGTTTCTCTGCATTGGTGTCCCATCACAGGTCCGCAAGTGTAATGTGTGATCTTTGACTCCTGGCATTTCACAAGCAGGCAGCCAGGAAACGGTTTCAGCCTATCAACCACTGAGGAGACGCAGCCTCTGAATGAGGAATGAGGAAGCAATGAATACATCCAGCCTATCACAGGAACAGCCCTGAGTGTTCCGAATTATAAATTCTCCATGTCACTGTATGTCGTTGAGCCCAAGTAGCTTGCCGTGATCGTATAGTGGTTAGTACTCTGCGATGTGGCCGCAGCAACCTTGGTTCGAATCTGAGTCACGGCATTGTGGTTGGCAATGTCACTGCAGTTGGGTGTTAATTTTACAGAATTAGCAAATGTACCAGTGGTTTTTGTAAAATGTCTATTAAAAACAGATCCTTTCAAATATTTAAACCATCTAACAACAAATGATTTAAACTTGCATGATTATAAGCTGTAGCTATAATGTATTTATTTACATAAATTATCGTTCTTGAACCTATTGGGGGTAGAGGGGGAGCGGAGCTCACCCCCCAGGTGCAGTTGAGTGACCTGTGTTGTGGCTCTCTAGAGGGAAGGCACAAATTTTGCTGTCACCCAGCCCAATCCAGATGTGTATTGGGCTCCAGGTTTCAGGCAAATAGAGCAGTAAGTGCAGAGAAATGTTCACTCTCTAAAAGTGGCATTTATAAAATAGTAAAGTTAAATCCAACCTCACCAGTAAGTAGGATTTTCAATAAATAAATAAAGCTACTCCTCTCCGATATGGAATTACCAAATAAAAAGTATAGGGGAATACCCAGAGCTAACCTATGAAAGGGGTAGACCTGACAGTAGTGAAAAATGAAATAGACTGTTTGGTACTTACAGGACACGCGAACCACCAAAGTACATATCTTATTTTTTACTTACATAGCATCATGCACCTAGGACTACCTAGGGCCTACCTTAGGTGTAAATTATATGTAATAAAAGGGGAGTTTAAGGCTTGGCAAGTAGGCTGGGACTCCCCTGGGAGACCCCTGAGTCTATGCCCAGAACCATAACTCTGCCAGTCGAGTACTTACCTAAAAGCCGATAACTCACTTTTCTTCCATAGGCTAACATTGAGTGGTTTCACTTGGAAATTCTTCTAAGTGGTGTGGAGTTTTGGAACTTTAAAATATTCATCTAAAATCAGCCGAACAACGAATTCTGATTTACTCACCTGTTATCAGGAGAGACCTCAGTGCTGCATCTTGGAGCTCAGTACTGACCCTGAAAAGTAATTTTAACCGTACTTACCAGTAACTCGAATTTCCTTCCATGGGATATCATTGCCTGCTTTTTGCTGAAAATGTTCTTAGTGTCGATTTTTGAAACTTACAAATATTCTTTAAAAATCGTACCAACTGTGAAAACTTAATTGTTTACCTGTTTTAGATAGATGTCCCAGTACTGAGCCTAGGAGCCCAGCACTGGATTACAAAAGTAACGAGAACGTCCTTTACCCGTAACTTGAATTTTCTTCCATAGGAAACCATTGACTGTTTTTCTGTGAAATTTCTTCTAAGTGCCGATTTTGCAAACATGTAAATATTCCTTAAAAATCGCCTGTATAACTTAAACGCAGTTTCTCAACTGCTTACAGGTGGTACAGTAGTGCTGGATCTAGGATCCAACACTGACCTAGAAAAAGTAACCATAACCCCACTTACCTGCTAAGTGAATTTCCTTCCATAGGATAACATTGGTAATTTGATCAGCAAAAGTTTCTAAGTGTCAACTTTTAAAATAGCAAAATATTGCTTAAAAATCACAACAGTAACTAAAACGAATTTACTCACTTGTTTCCAAGAACTGTCCCAGGACTGAATCTAGGATCCAGTCCTGGATTTAGAAAAGTAATCCTGAAAGTAATTAATTGCATATAACTTAAAATTCCCATTGATCTCAATGTATTATTGTGATTCAAATTGTGTTGCCTATTGCAATAAACTGTAACTATTACCTGCAAAAGTCAATTGCCTATTGAAAAGTATTTAACTAAAGCATCTCATTCTGAGAAAGTATATTTTGATACCTATTGTTGGTTCTAAAATAAAACAACAATATCTTTTTTATGCAAACCAATGGCCTAGAGTTCAGTTCTTGAGTGTGTGAGACCATTTGCTGACTGAGTGTGTAAGACAAATGTTTTACACTGTACTCTGATACTGCCTTACTGCTCGGCAAGCTACCACTTTAGAGAGTAAGGGTATATCTAACTTTAGCCTCTGCCAAACCTCTGGGGACTGGGGACTCTGTGCACACTGTACCTATTTGGGAACAGTATATACAGAGCCACTTTCTCACAGTAGTGATAAAGTGATTAGAGTCCTAAGGCCAACATAAAGATACAGCAAAACGTGAGGTGAAAAGCAAAAAGGTTGCTGGTAGGCCACCTTAAGGATGCCAGGTCTAACAAAAATGAACTAAGGATAACATGAGTAAAACATCAGGTTTCTCTACTGCATTTGGTGAGACAAGTGAGCCTTCTTTTATCTTCCATTCAAGCAATCTTTGACAGACCCCTTTATTATAGAGCTTTTCAAGGATTAAAGATAAGGCACTTACAAAGGAGTCCCAAATACTCAGTGATGGTTGACTTCTGTAATATGGGTCGTAGACTAAAAGCAGCGCAAAAACAGAGTGCAACAGGGTCCAAAAAATTGAGTGCCACAAGAGAGTTTGAATGCAAGCGTATCCTTTTACAGATCCAGAGATATACTCATGGAATTTTTTTTTTTAGGACAGAACGTGCATGATGAAAAAATCATTGTTTTTAAAAAGAGCATTGCAGAATATCAGTACTTTGATGTGGGAAAACTTCAAAACTTTCAAACAAAATATTTGTGTGCAGCTTACAGTAAGTTGTTGTGGCCGAGTGGTTAAGGCGATGGACTAGAAATCCATTGGGGTATCCCCGCGCAGGTTCGAATACTGCCAACAACAAGAATCTTTTTATTATCGGCTACAATTTCAGAAGTTAACCTTTAGTATTTCTTCCATTTCAGTTTTATAAATAGGTGGCTTATTTTTGTGTCACTATTGCCTCTCCACATATTTGTTATTGCTACCTCTTTCATGTCTTTGCTACACCTCATTCCTACTTTAGCACTGGTGTAAACGCTTCAAATTATTATACCGTTGCTCTCTCATTCATACCTGCGCATGCACTTGAAAGTTACTTTACCAATAAAAGACGCAAAGAGAGAAATAGAACAAAAGTGCTGGCTGGATTGGCAAACACACTTCATAAAACTGCATTTTCTTTTTTATTCTCCTCCGTGTTACATGCTTAACCTCTCCATGTGTAATTTCTCTTAACCTGCTGTCCCAGGAAGAGAATTTCATCTACAGGCTCTTTCTGTGTTTTTTCCCTAGTCTGTATTTCCCATTTCTTAGCTGTGTAACTGTTCCTTTACGCGCTCTATTTAAACGCCATCAATCTAATTTGAGCTCCTTGCTCCCGCTTCTGTTTTCTCCACCTCTCATACTGCCAGTTCTCTCTTTCTCTGTGGTTGGTGGCTACTTTCCTGAGCTTCCGAAGCCACGTGGTTCCTGCCTCTTGTTGTCAGACTTGAATTGGAAAAGGAACCATATTAACAAGCCTTTACCACTCACACACGGCGGAAGTTTATACTTTAATAAAGTGAGCTAAGAAAAGCGTGTTGTGGGTCCCCTACGAGCCATGGTGCTTGCTTCATCATGATTTGGCACCAGTCATTAGCCGCAGCTCTGCTAATGAGCCACTGAGGTCAGTTTCAATATTTACTCAAAAACATAACCATGCAGCCCACCCCTCAACTGTGTATTTATCTTGCTTTTCTGCTGTTCGTGTGATTAGCTGGGAGGAGCTCACGGCGACATCCTCCCTATAAAAGTGTAGATGGATCACTCTCTAACTCTTTCTTGCTTCACATACAAATGGCTTGAAAGGTGCAGGGAAGATGCAGGTCTAATAGACAGAATAGAAGGTCTGTGCCAGGTGGATTTCTCTACTTTGGTGTCCCATCACAGGTCCGCAAGTGTAATGTGTGATCTTTGACTCCTGGCATTTCACAAGCAGGCGGCCAGGAAACGGTTTCAGCCTATCAACCACTGAGGAGACGCAGCCTCTGAATGAGGAATGAGGAAGCAATGAATACATCCAGCCTATCACAGGAACAGCCCTGAGTGTTCCGAATTATAAATTCTCCATGTCACTGTATGTCGTTGAGCCCAAGTAGCTCGCCGTGATCATATAGTGGTTAGTACTCTGCGTTGAAGCCGCAGCAACCTCGGTTCGAATCCGAGTCACGGCATTGTGGTTGGCAATGTCACGGCAGTTGGGTGTTAATTTTACAGAATTAGCAAATGTACCAGTGGTTTTTGTAAAATGTCTATTAAAAACAGATCCTTTCAAATATTTAAACCATCTAACAACAAATGATTTAAACTCGCATGATTATAAGCTGTAGCTATAATGTATTTACTTACACAAATTATCGTTCTTGAACCTATTGGGGGTGGAGGGGGAGCGGAGCTCACCCCCCAGGTGCAGTTGAGTGACCTGTGTTGTGGCTCTCTAGAGGGAAGGCACAAATTTTGCTGTCACCCAGCCCAATCCAGACGTGTATTGGGGCCAGGTTTCAGGCAAATAGAGCAGTAAGTGCAGAGAAATGTTCACTCTCTAAAAGTGGCATTTCTAAAATAGTAAAGTTAAATCCAACCTCACCAGTAAGTAGGATTTTCAATAAATAAATAAAGCTACTCCTCTCCGATATGGAATTACCAAATAAAAAGTATAGGGGAATACACAGAGCTAACCTATGAGAGGGGTAGACCTCACAGTAGTGAAAAATGAAATAGACTGTTTGGTACTTACAGGACACGCAAACCACCAAAGTACATATCTTATTTTTTACTTACATAGCATCATGCACCTAGGACTACCTAGGGCCTACCTTAGGTGTAAATTATATGTAATAAAAGGGGAGTTTAAGGCTTGGCAAGTAGGCTGGGACTCCCCTGGGATACCCCTGAGTCTATGCCCAGAACCATAACTCTGCCAGTCGAGTACTTACCTAAAAGCCGATAACTCACTTTTCTTCCATAGGCTAACATTGAGTGGTTTCACTTGGAAATTCTTCTAAGCGGTGTGGAGTTTTGGAACTTTAAAATATTCATCTAAAATCAGCCGAACAACGAATTCTGATTTACTCACCTGTTATCAGGAGAGACCTCAGTGCTGCATCTTGGAGCTCAGTACTGCCCCTGAAAAGTAATTTTAACCGTACTTACCAGTAACTCGAATTTCCTTCCATGGGATATCATTGCCTGCTTTTTGCTGAAAATGTTCTCAGTGTCGATTTTTGAAACTTACAAATATTCTTTAAAAATCGTACTAACTGTGAAAACGTAATTGTTTACCTGTTTTAGATAGATGTCCCAGTACTGAGCCTAGGAGCCCAGCACTGGATTACAAAAGTAACGAGAACGTACTTTACCCGTAACTTGAATTTTCCTCCATAGGAAACCATTGACTGTTTTTCTGTGAAATTTCTTCTAAGTGTCGATTTTGCAAACATGTAAATATTCCTTAAAAATCGCCTGTATAACTTAAACGCAGTTTCTCAACTGCTTACAGGTGGTACAGTAGTGCTGGATCTAGGATCCAACACTGACCTAGAAAAAGTAACCATAACCCCACTTACCTGCTAAGTGAATTTCCTTCCATAGGATAACATTGGTAATTTGATCAGCAAAAGTTTCCAAGTGTCAACTTTTAAAATAGCAAAATATTGCTTAAAAATCACAACAGTAACTAAAACGAATTTACTCACTTGTTTCCAAGAACTGTCCCAGGACTGAATCTAGGATCCAGTCCTGGATTTAGAAAAGTAATCCTGAAAGTAATTAATTGCATATAACTTAAAATTCCCATTGAGCTCAATGAATTATTGTGATTCAAATTGTGTTGCCTATTGCAATAAACTGTAACTATGACCTGCAAAAGTCAATTGCCTATTGCAAAGTATTTAACTAAAGCATCTCATTCTGAGAAAGTATATTTTGATACCTATTGTTGGTTCTAAAATAAAACAACAATATCTTTTTTATGCAAACCAATGGCCTAGAGTTCAGTTCTTGAGTGTGTGAGACCATTTGCTGACTGAGTGTGTACAACAAATGTTTTACACTGTACTCTGATACTGCCTTACTGCTCGGCAAGCTACCACTTTAGAGAGTAAGGTTATATCTAGCTTTAGCCTCTGCCAAACCTCTGGGGACTGGGGACTCTGTGCACACTGTACCTATTTGGGAACAGTATATACAGAGCCACTTTCTCACAGTAGTGATAAAGTGATTAGAGTCCTAAGGCCAACATAAAGATACAGCAAAACGTGAGGTGAAAAGCAAAAAGGTTGCTGGTAGGCCACCTTAAGGATGCCAGGTCTAACAAAAACTGAACTAAGGATAACATGAGTAAAACATCAGGTTTCTCTACTGCATTTGGTGAGACAAGTGGGCCTTCTTTTATCTTCCATTCAAGCAATCTTTGACAGACCCCTTTATTATAGAGCTTTTCAAGGATTAAAGATAAGGCACTTACAAAGGAGTCCCAAATACTCAGAGATGGTTGACTTCTGTAATATGGGTCGTAGACTAAAAGCAGCGCAAAAACAGAGTGCAACAGGGTCCAAAAAACTTGAGTGCCACAAGAGAGTTTGAATGCAAGCGTATCCTTTTACAGATCCAGAGATATACTCATGCAATTTTTGTTTTTAGGACAGAACGTGCATGATGAAAAAAACATTGTTTTTAAAAAGCGCATTGCAGAATATCAGTACTTTGATGTGGGAAAACTTCAAAACTTTCAAACAAAATATTTGTGGGCAGCTTACAGCAAGTTGTTGTGGCCGAGTGGTTAAGGCGATGGACTAGAAATCCATTGGGGTATCCCCGCGCAGGTTCGAATCCTGCCAACAACGAGAATCTTTTTATTATCGGCTACAATTTCAGAAGTTAACCTTTAGTATTTCTTCCATTTCAGTTTTATAAATAGGTGGCTTAATTTTGTGTCACTATTGCCTCTCCACATATTTGTTATCGCTACCTCTTTCATGTCTTAGCTACACCTCATTCCTACTTTAGCACTGGTGTAAACGCTTCAAATTATTATACCGTTGCTCTCTCATTCATACCTCCGCATGCACTTGAAAGTTACTTTACCAATAAAAGACGCAAAGAGAGAAATAGAACAAAAGTGCTGGCTGGATTGGCAAACACACTTCATAAAACTGCATTTTCTTTTTTATTCTCCCCCGTGTTACATGCTTAACCTCCCCATGTGTAATTTCTCTTAACCTGCTGTCCCAGGAAGAGAATTTCATCTACAGGCTCTTTCTGTGTTTTTTTCCCTAGTCTGTCTTTCCCATGTCTTAGCTGTGTAACTGTTCCTTTACACGCTCTATTTAAACGCCATCAATCTCATTTGAGCTCCTTGCTCCCGCTTCTGTTTTCTCCACCTCTCATACTGCCAGTTCTCTCTTTCTCTGTGGTTGGTGGCTACTTTCCTGAGCTTCCGAAGCCACGTGGTTCCTGCCTCTTGTTGTCAGACTTGAATTGGAAAAGGAACCATATTAACAAGCCTTTACCACTCACACACGGCGGAAGTTTATACTTTAATTCAGTGAGCTAAGAAAAGCGTGTTGTGGGTCCCCTACGAGCCATGGTGCTTGCTTCATCATGATTTGGCACCAGTCATTAGCCGCAGCTCTGCTAATGAGCCACTGAGGTCAGTTTCAATATTTACTCAAAAACATAACCATGCAGCCCACCCCTCAACTGTGTATTTATCTTGCTTTTCTGCTGTTCGTGTGATTAGCTGGGAGGAGCTCACGGCGACATCCTCCCTATAAAAGTGTAGATGGATCACTCTCTAACTCTTTCTTGCTTCACATACAAATGGCTTGAAAGGTGCAGGGAAGATGCAGGTCTAATAGACAGAATAGAAGGTCTGTGCCAGGTGGGTTTCTCTGCATTGGTGTCCCATCACAGGTCAGCAAGTGTAATGTGTGATCTTTGACTCCTGGCATTTCACAAGCAGGCGGCCAGGAAACGGTTACAGCCTATCAACCACTGAGGAGACGCAGCCTCTGAATGAGGAATGAGGAAGCAATGAATACATCCAGCCTATCACAGGAACAGCCCTGAGTGTTCCGAATTATAAATTCTCCATTTCACTGTACGTCATTGAGCCCAAGTAGCTCGCCGTGATCGTATAGTGGTTAGTACTCTGCGTTGTGGCTGCTGCAACCTCGGTTCGAATCCGAGTCACGGCATTGTGGTTGGCAATGTCACGGCAGTTCGGTGTTAATTTTACAGAATTAGCAAATGTACCAGTGGTTTTTGTAAAATGTCTATTAAAAACAGATCCTTTCAAATATTTAAACCATCTAACAACAAATGATTTAAACTCGCATGATTATAAGCTGTAGCTATAATGTATTTACTTACATAAATTATCGTTCTTGAACCTATTGGGGGTGGAGGGGGAGCGGAGCTCACCCCCCAGGTGCAGTTGAGTGACCTGTGTTGTGGCTCTCTAGAGGGAAGGCACAAATTTTGCTGTCACCCAGCCCAATCCAGACGTGTATTGGGGCCAGGTTTCAGGCAAATAGAGCAGTAAGTGCAGAGAAATGTTCACTCTCTAAAAGTGGCATTTCTAAAATAGTAAAGTTAAATCCAACCTCACCAGTAAGTAGGATTTTCAATAAATAAATAAAGCTACTCCTCTCCGATATGGAATTACCAAATAAAAAGTATAGGGGAATACACAGAGCTAACCTATGAGAGGGGTAGACCTCACAGTAGTGAAAAATGAAATAGACTGTTTGGTACTTACAGGACACGCAAACCACCAAAGTACATATCTTATTTTTTACTTACATAGCATCATGCACCTAGGACTACCTAGGGCCTACCTTAGGTGTAAATTATATGTAATAAAAGGGGAGTTTAAGGCTTGGCAAGTAGGCTGGGACTCCCCTGGGATACCCCTGAGTCTATGCCCAGAACCATAACTCTGCCAGTCGAGTACTTACCTAAAAGCCGATAACTCACTTTTCTTCCATAGGCTAACATTGAGAGGTTTCACTTGGAAATTCTTCTAAGCGGTGTGGAGTTTTGGAACTTTAAAATATTCATCTAAAATCAGCCGAACAACGAATTCTGATTTACTCACCTGTTATCAGGAGAGACCTCAGTGCTGCATCTTGGAGCTCAGTACTGCCCCTGAAAAGTAATTTTAACCGTACTTACCAGTAACTCGAATTTCCTTCCATGGGATATCATTGCCTGCTTTTTGCTGAAAATTTTCTAAGTGTCGATTTTTGAAACTTACAAATATACTTTAAAAATCGTACCAACTGTGAAAACGTAATTGTTTACCTGTTTTAGATAGATGTCCCAGTACTGAGCCTAGGAGCCCAGCACTGGATTACAAAAGTAACGAGAACGTACTTTACCCGTAACTTGAATTTTCTTCCATAGGAAACCATTGACTGTTTTTCTGTGAAATTTCTTCTAAGTGTCGATTTTGCAAACATGTAAATATTCCTTAAAAATCGCCTGTATAACTTAAACGCAGTTTCTCAACTGCTTACAGGTGGTACAGTAGTGCTGGATCTAGGATCCAACACTGACCTAGAAAAAGTAACCATAACCCCACTTACCTGCTAAGTGAATTTCCTTCCATAGGATACCATTGGTAATTTGATCAGCAAAAGTTTCCAAGTGTCAACTTTTAAAATAGCAAAATATTGCTTAAAAATCACAACAGTAACTAAAACGAATTTACTCACTTGTTTCCAAGAACTGTCCCAGGACTGAATCTAGGATCCAGTCCTGGATTTAGAAAAGTAATCCTGAAAGTAATTATTTGCATATAACTTAAAATTCCCATTGAGCTCAATGTATTATTGTGATTCAAATTGTGTTGCCTATTGCAATAAACTGTAACTATGACCTGCAAAAGTCAATTGCCTATTGCAAAGTATTTAACTAAAGCATCTCATTCTGAGAAAGTATATTTTGATACCTATTGTTGGTTCTAAAATAAAACAACAATATCTTTTGTATGCAAACCAATGGCCTAGAGTTCAGTTCTTGAGTGTGTGAGACCATTTGCTGACTGAGTGTGTACAACAAATGTTTTACACTGTACTCTGATACTGCCTTACTGCTCGGCAAGCTACCACTTTAGAGAGTAAGGTTATATCTAGCTTTAGCCTCTGCCAAACCTCTGGGGACTGGGGACTCTGTGCACACTGTACCTATTTGGGAACAGTATATACAGAGCTACTTTCTCACAGTAGTGATAAAGTGATTAGAGTCCTAAGGCCAACATAAAGATACAGCAAAACCTGAGGTGAAAAGCAAAAAGGTTGCTGGTAGGCCACCTTAAGGATGCCAGGTCTAACAAAAACTGAACTAAGGATAACATGAGTAAAACATCAGGTTTCTCTACTGCATTTGGTGAGACAAGTGGGCCTTCTTTCATCTTCCATTCAAGCAATCTTTGACAGACCCCTTTATTATAGAGCTTTTCAAGGATTAAAGATAAGGCACTTACAAAGGAGTCCCAAATACTCAGAGATGGTTGACTTCTGTAATATGGGTCGTAGACTAAAAGCAGCGCAAAAACAGAGTGCAACAGGGTCCAAAAAACTTGAGTGCCACAAGAGAGTTTGAATGCAAGCGTATCCTTTTACAGATCCAGAGATATACTCATGCAATTTTTGTGGTTAGGACAGAACGTGCATGATGAAAAAACATTGTTTTTAAAAAGCGCATTGCAGAATATCAGTACTTTGATGTGGGAAAACTTCAAAACTTTCAAACAAAATATTTGTAGGCAGCTTACAGCAAGTTGTTGTGGCCGAGTGGTTAAGGCGATGGACTAGAAATCCATTGGGGTATCCCCGCGCAGGTTCGAATCCTGCCAACAACGAGATTCTTTTTATTATCGGCTACAATTTCAGAAGTTAACCTTTAGTATTTCTTCCATTTCAGTTTTATAAATAGGTGGCTTATTTTTGTGTCACTATTGCCTCTCCACATATTTGTTATCGCTACCTCTTTCATGTCTTAGCTACACCTCATTCCTACTTTAGCACTGGTGTAAACGCTTCAAATTATTATACCGTTGCTCTCTCATTCATACCTGCACATGCACTTGAAAGTTACTTTACCAATAAAAGACGCAAAGAGAGAAATAGAACAAAAGTGCTGGCTGGATTGGCAAACACACTTCATAAAACTGCATTTTCTTTTTTATTCTCCCCCGTGTTACATGCTTAACCTCCCCATGTGTAATTTCTCTTAACCTGCTGTCCCAGGAAGAGAATTTCATCTACAGGCTCTTTCTGTGTTTTTTTCCCTAGTCTGTCTTTCCCATTTCTTAGCTGTGTAACTGTTCCTTTACGCGCTCTATTTAAACGCCATCAATCTCATTTGAGCTCCTTGCTCCCGCTTCTGTTTTCTCCACCTCTCATACTGCCAGTTCTCTCTTTCTCTGTGGTTGGTGGCTACTTTCCTGAGCTTCCGAAGCCACGTGGTTCCTGCCTCTTGTTGTCAGACTTGAATTGGAAAAGGAACCATATTAACAAGCCTTTACCACTCACACACGGCGGAAGTTTATACTTTAATTCAGTGAGCTAAGAAAAGCGTGTTGTGGGTCCCCTACGAGCCATGGTGCTTGCTTCATCATGATTTGGCACCAGTCATTAGCCGCAGCTCTGCTAATGAGCCACTGAGGTCAGTTTCAATATTTACTCAAAAACATAACCATGCAGCCCACCCCTCAACTGTGTATTTATCTTGCTTTTCTGCTGTTCGTGTGATTAGCTGGGAGGAGCTCACGGCGACATCCTCCCTATAAAAGTGTAGATGGATCACTCTCTAACTCTTTCTTGCTTCACATACAAATGGCTTGAAAGGTGCAGGGAAGATGCAGGTCTAATAGACAGAATAGAAGGTCTGTGCCAGGTGGGTTTCTCTGCATTGGTGTCCCATCACAGGTCCGCAAGTGTAATGTGTGATCTTTGACTCCTGGCATTTCACAAGCAGGCAGCCAGGAAACGGTTTCAGCCTATCAACCACTGAGGAGACGCAGCCTCTGAATGAGGAATGAGGAAGCAAGGAATACATCCAGCCTATCACAGGAACAGCCCTGAGTGTTCCGAATTATAAATTCTCCATGTCACTGTATGTCGTTGAGCCCAAGTAGCTTGCCGTGATCGTATAGTGGTTAGTACTCTGCGATGTGGCCGCAGCAACCTTGGTTCGAATCTGAGTCACGGCATTGTGGTTGGCAATGTCACTGCAGTTGGGTGTTAATTTTACAGAATTAGCAAATGTACCAGTGGTTTTTGTAAAATGTCTATTAAAAACAGATCCTTTCAAATATTTAAACCATCTAACAACAAATGATTTAAACTTGCATGATTATAAGCTGTAGCTATAATGTATTTATTTACATAAATTATCGTTCTTGAACCTATTGGGGGTGGAGGGGGAGCGGAGCTCACCCCCCAGGTGCAGTTGAGTGACCTGTGTTGTGGCTCTCTAGAGGGAAGGCACAAATTTTGCTGTCACCCAGCCCAATCCAGATGTGTATTGGGCTTCAGGTTTCAGGCAAATAGAGCAGTAAGTGCAGAGAAATGTTCACTCTCTAAAAGTGGCATTTATAAAATAGTAAAGTTAAATCCAACCTCACCAGTAAGTAGGATTTTCAATAAATAAATAAAGCTACTCCTCTCCGATATGGAATTACCAAATAAAAAGTATAGGGGAATACACAGAGCTAACCTATGAGAGGGGTAGACCTGACAGTAGTGAAAAATGAAATAGACTGTTTGGTACTTACAGGACACGCGAACCACCAAAGTACATATCTTATTTTTTACTTACATAGCATCATGCACCTAGGACTACCTAGGGCCTACCTTAGGTGTAAATTATATGTAATAAAAGGGGAGTTTAAGGCTTGGCAAGTAGGCTGGGACTCCCCTGGGAGACCCCTGAGTCTATGCCCAGAACCATAACTCTGCCAGTCGAGTACTTACCTAAAAGCCGATAACTCACTTTTCTTCCATAGGCTAACATTGAGTGGTTTCACTTGGAAATTCTTCTAAGTGGTGTGGAGTTTTGGAACTTTAAAATATTCATCTAAAATCAGCCGAACAACGAATTCTGATTTACTCACCTGTTATCAGGAGAAACCTCAGTGCTGCATCTTGGAGCTCAGTACTGACCCTGAAAAGTAATTTTAACCGTACTTACCAGTAACTCGAATTTCCTTCCATGGGATATCATTGCCTGCTTTTTGCTGAAAATTTTCTAAGTGTCGATTTTTGAAACTTACAAATATTCTTTAAAAATCGTACCAACTGTGAAAACGTAATTGTTTACCTGTTTTAGATAGATGTCCCAGTACTGAGCCTAGGAGCCCAGCACTGGATTACAAAAGTAACGAGAACGTACTTTACCCGTAACTTGAATTTTCTTCCATAGGAAACCATTGACTGTTTTTCTGTGAAATTTCTTCTAAGGGTCGATTTTGCAAACATGTAAATATTCCTTAAAAATCGCCTGTATAACTTAAACGCAGTTTCTCAACTGCTTACAGGTGGTACAGTAGTGCTGGATCTAGGATCCAACACTGACCTAGAAAAAGTAACCATAACCCCACTTACCTGCTAAGTGAATTTCCTTCCATAGGATAACATTGGTAATTTGATCAGCAAAAGTTTCTAAGTGTCAACTTTTAAAATAGCAAAATATTGCTTAAAAATCACAACAGTAACTAAAACGAATTGACTCACTTGTTTCCAAGAACTGTCCAAGGACTGAATCTAGGATCCAGTCCTGGATTTAGAAAAGTAATCCTGAAAGTAATTAATTGCATATAACTTAAAATTCCCATTGAGCTCAATGTATTATTGGGATTCAAATTGTGTTGCCTATTGCAATAAACTGTAACTATTACCTGCAAAAGTCAATTGCCTATTGCAAAGTATTTAACTAAAGCATCTCATTCTGAGAAAGTATATTTTGATACCTATTGTTGGTTCTAAAATAGAACAACAATATCTTTTTTATGCAAACCAATGGCCTAGAGTTCAGTTCTTGAGTGTGTGAGACCATTTGCTGACTGAGTGTGTAAGACAAATGTTTTACACTGTACTCTGATACTGCCTTACTGCTCGGCAAGCTACCACTTTAGAGAGTAAGGGTATATCTAACTTTAGCCTCTGCCAAACCTCTGGGGACAGGGGACTCTGTGCACACTGTACCTATTTGGGAACAGTATATACAGAGCCACTTTCTCACAGTAGTGATAAAGTGATTAGAGTCCTAAGGCCAACATAAAGATACAGCAAAACGTGAGGTGAAAAGCAAAAAGGTTGCTGGTAGGCCACCTTAAGGATGCCAGGTCTAACAAAAATGAACTAAGGATAACATGAGTAAAACATCAGGTTTCTCTACTGCATTTGGTGAGACAAGTGAGCCTTCTTTTATCTTCCATTCAAGCAATCTTTGACAGACCCCTTTATTATAGAGCTTTTCAAGGATTAAAGATAAGGCACTTACAAAGGAGTCCCAAATACTCAGTGATGGTTGACTTCTGTAATATGGGTCGTAGACTAAAAGCAGCGCAAAAACAGAGTGCAACAGGGTCCAAAAAATTGAGTGCCACAAGAGAGTTTGAATGCAAGCGTATCCTTTTACAGATCCAGAGATATACTCATGGAATTTTTTTTTTTAGGACAGAACGTGCATGATGAAAAAATCATTGTTTTTAAAAAGAGCATTGCAGAATATCAGTACTTTGATGTGGGAAAACTTCAAAACTTTCAAACAAAATATTTGTGTGCAGCTTACAGTAAGTTGTTGTGGCCGAGTGGTTAAGGCGATGGACTAGAAATCCATTGGGGTATCCCCGCGCAGGTTCGAATACTGCCAACAACAAGAATCTTTTTATTATCGGCTACAATTTCAGAAGTTAACCTTTAGTATTTCTTCCATTTCAGTTTTATAAATAGGTGGCTTATTTTTGTGTCACTATTGCCTCTCCACATATTTGTTATCGCTACCTCTTTCATGTCTTTGCTACACCTCATTCCTACTTTAGCACTGGTGTAAACGCTTCAAATTATTATACCGTTGCTCTCTCATTCATACCTGCGCATGCACTTGAAAGTTACTTTACCAATAAAAGACGCAAAGAGAGAAATAGAACAAAAGTGCTGGCTGGATTGGCAAACACACTTCATAAAACTGCATTTTCTTTTTTATTCTCCCCCGTGTTACATGCTTAACCTCTCCATGTGTAATTTCTCTTAACCTGCTGTCCCAGGAAGAGAATTTCATCTACAGGCTCTTTCTGTGTTTTTTCCCTAGTCTGTATTTCCCATTTCTTAGCTGTGTAACTGTTCCTTTACGCGCTCTATTTAAACGCCATCAATCTAATTTGAGCTCCTTGCTCCCGCTTCTGTTTTCTCCACCTCTCATACTGCCAGTTCTCTCTTTCTCTGTGGTTGGTGGCTACTTTCCTGAGCTTCCGAAGCCACGTGGTTCCTGCCTCTTGTTGTCAGACTTGAATTGGAAAAGGAACCATATTAACAAGCCTTTACCACTCACACACGGCGGAAGTTTATACTTTAATAAAGTGAGCTAAGAAAAGCGTGTTGTGGGTCCCCTACGAGCCATGGTGCTTGCTTCATCATGATTTGGCACCAGTCATTAGCCGCAGCTCTGCTAATGAGCCACTGAGGTCAGTTTCAATATTTACTCAAAAACATAACCATGCAGCCCACCCCTCAACTGTGTATTTATTTTGCTTTTCTGCTGTTCGTGTGATTAGCTGGGAGGAGCTCACGGCGACATCCTCCCTATAAAAGTGTAGATGGATCACTCTCTAACTCTTTCTTGCTTCACATACAAATGGCTTGAAAGGTGCAGGGAAGATGCAGGTCTAATAGACAGAATAGAAGGTCTGTGCCAGGTGGATTTCTCTACATTGGTGTCCCATCACAGGTCCGCAAGTGTAATGTGTGATCTTTGACTCCTGGCATTTCACAAGCAGGCGGCCAGGAAACGGTTTCAGCCTATCAACCACTGAGGAGACGCAGCCTCTGAATGAGGAATGAGGAAGCAATGAATACATCCAGCCTATCACAGGAACAGCCCTGAGTGTTCCGAATTATAAATTCTCCATGTCACTGTATGTCGTTGAGCCCAAGTAGCTCGCCGTGATCATATAGTGGTTAGTACTCTGCGTTGAAGCCGCAGCAACCTCGGTTCGAATCCGAGTCACGGCATTGTGGTTGGCAATGTCACGGCAGTTGGGTGTTAATTTTACAGAATTAGCAAATGTACCAGTGGTTTTTGTAAAATGTCTATTAAAAACAGATCCTTTCAAATATTTAAACCATCTAACAACAAATGATTTAAACTCGCATGATTATAAGCTGTAGCTATAATGTATTTACTTACACAAATTATCGTTCTTGAACCTATTGGGGGTGGAGGGGGAGCGGAGCTCACCCCCCAGGTGCAGTTGAGTGACCTGTGTTGTGGCTCTCTAGAGGGAAGGCACAAATTTTGCTGTCACCCAGCCCAATCCAGACGTGTATTGGGGCCAGGTTTCAGGCAAATAGAGCAGTAAGTGCAGAGAAATGTTCACTCTCTAAAAGTGGCATTTCTAAAATAGTAAAGTTAAATCCAACCTCACCAGTAAGTAGGATTTTCAATAAATAAATAAAGCTACTCCTCTCCGATATGGAATTACCAAATAAAAAGTATAGGGGAATACACAGAGCTAACCTATGAGAGGGGTAGACCTCACAGTAGTGAAAAATGAAATAGACTGTTTGGTACTTACAGGACACGCAAACCACCAAAGTACATATCTTATTTTTTACTTACATGGCATCATGCACCTAGGACTACCTAGGGCCTACCTTAGGTGTAAATTATATGTAATAAAAGGGGAGTTTAAGGCTTGGCAAGTAGGCTGGGACTCCCCTGGGATACCCCTGAGTCTATGCCCAGAACCATAACTCTGCCAGTCGAGTACTTACCTAAAAGCCGATAACTCACTTTTCTTCCATAGGCTAACATTGAGTGGTTTCACTTGGAAATTCTTCTAAGCGGTGTGGAGTTTTGGAACTTTAAAATATTCATCTAAAATCAGCCGAACAACGAATTCTGATTTACTCACCTGTTATCAGGAGAGACCTCAGTGCTGCATCTTGGAGCTCAGTACTGCCCCTGAAAAGTAATTTTAACCGTACTTACCAGTAACTCGAATTTCCTTCCATGGGATATCATTGCCTGCTTTTTGCTGAAAATGTTCTAAGTGTCGATTTTTGAAACTTACAAATATTCTTTAAAAATCGTACTAACTGTGAAAACGTAATTGTTTACCTGTTTTAGATAGATGTCCCAGTACTGAGCCTAGGAGCCCAGCACTGGATTACAAAAGTAACGAGAACGTACTTTACCCGTAACTTGAATTTTCCTCCATAGGAAACCATTGACTGTTTTTCTGTGAAATTTCTTCTAAGTGTCGATTTTGCAAACATGTAAATATTCCTTAAAAATCGCCTGTATAACTTAAACGCAGTTTCTCAACTGCTTACAGGTGGTACAGTAGTGCTGGATCTAGGATCCAACACTGACCTAGAAAAAGTAACCATAACCCCACTTACCTGCTAAGTGAATTTCCTTCCATAGGATAACATTGGTAATTTGATCAGCAAAAGTTTCCAAGTGTCAACTTTTAAAATAGCAAAATATTGCTTAAAAATCACAACAGTAACTAAAACGAATTTACTCACTTGTTTCCAAGAACTGTCCCAGGACTGAATCTAGGATCCAGTCCTGGATTTAGAAAAGTAATCCTGAAAGTAATTAATTGCATATAACTTAAAATTCCCATTGAGCTCAATGAATTATTGTGATTCAAATTGTGTTGCCTATTGCAATAAACTGTAACTATGACCTGCAAAAGTCAATTGCCTATTGCAAAGTATTTAACTAAAGCATCTTATTCTGAGAAAGTATATTTTGATACCTATTGTTGGTTCTAAAATAAAACAACAATATCTTTTTTATGCAAACCAATGGCCTAGAGTTCAGTTCTTGAGTGTGTGAGACCATTTGCTGACTGAGTGTGTACAACAAATGTTTTACACTGTACTCTGATACTGCCTTACTGCTCGGCAAGCTACCACTTTAGAGAGTAAGGTTATATCTAGCTTTAGCCTCTGCCAAACCTCTGGGGACTGGGGACTCTGTGCACACTGTACCTATTTGGGAACAGTATATACAGAGCCACTTTCTCACAGTAGTGATAAAGTGATTAGAGTCCTAAGGCCAACATAAAGATACAGCAAAACGTGAGGTGAAAAGCAAAAAGGTTGCTGGTAGGCCACCTTAAGGATGCCAGGTCTAACAAAAACTGAACTAAGGATAACATGAGTAAAACATCAGGTTTCTCTACTGCATTTGGTGAGACAAGTGGGCCTTCTTTTATCTTCCATTCAAGCAATCTTTGACAGACCCCTTTATTATAGAGCTTTTCAAGGATTAAAGATAAGGCACTTACAAAGGAGTCCCAAATACTCAGAGATGGTTGACTTCTGTAATATGGGTCGTAGACTAAAAGCAGCGCAAAAACAGAGTGCAACAGGGTCCAAAAAACTTGAGTGCCACAAGAGAGTTTGAATGCAAGCGTATCCTTTTACAGATCCAGAGATATACTCATGCAATTTTTGTTTTTAGGACAGAACGTGCATGATGAAAAAAACATTGTTTTTAAAAAGCGCATTGCAGAATATCAGTACTTTGATGTGGGAAAACTTCAAAACTTTCAAACAAAATATTTGTGGGCAGCTTACAGCAAGTTGTTGTGGCCGAGTGGTTAAGGCGATGGACTAGAAATCCATTGGGGTATCCCCGCGCAGGTTCGAATCCTGCCAACAACGAGAATCTTTTTATTATCGGCTACAATTTCAGAAGTTAACCTTTAGTATTTCTTCCATTTCAGTTTTATAAATAGGTGGCTTAATTTTGTGTCACTATTGCCTCTCCACATATTTGTTATCGCTACCTCTTTCATGTCTTAGCTACACCTCATTCCTACTTTAGCACTGGTGTAAACGCTTCAAATTATTATACCGTTGCTCTCTCATTCATACCTCCGCATGCACTTGAAAGTTACTTTACCAATAAAAGACGCAAAGAGAGAAATAGAACAAAAGTGCTGGCTGGATTGGCAAACACACTTCATAAAACTGCATTTTCTTTTTTATTCTCCCCCGTGTTACATGCTTAACCTCCCCATGTGTAATTTCTCTTAACCTGCTGTCCCAGGAAGAGAATTTCATCTACAGGCTCTTTCTGTGTTTTTTTCCCTAGTCTGTC
This sequence comes from Triturus cristatus, assembly GCF_964204655.1. NCBI lineage: Eukaryota > Metazoa > Chordata > Amphibia > Caudata > Salamandridae > Triturus > Triturus cristatus. The sequence continues at coordinate 723,557,412 of NC_140595.1, forward strand.
TTTCCCATTTCTTAGCTGTGTAACTGTTCCTTTACGCGCTCTATTTAAACGCCATCAATCTCATTTGAGCTCCTTGCTCCCGCTTCTGTTTTCTCCACCTCTCATACTGCCAGTTCTCTCTTTCTCTGTGGTTGGTGGCTACTTTCCTGAGCTTCCGAAGCCACGTGGTTCCTGCCTCTTGTTGTCAGACTTGAATTGGAAAAGGAACCATATTAACAAGCCTTTACCACTCACACACGGCGGAAGTTTATACTTTAATTCAGTGAGCTAAGAAAAGCGTGTTGTGGGTCCCCTACGAGCCATGGTGCTTGCTTCATCATGATTTGGCACCAGTCATTAGCCGCAGCTCTGCTAATGAGCCACTGAGGTCAGTTTCAATATTTACTCAAAAACATAACCATGCAGCCCACCCCTCAACTGTGTATTTATCTTGCTTTTCTGCTGTTCGTGTGATTAGCTGGGAGGAGCTCACGGCGACATCCTCCCTATAAAAGTGTAGATGGATCACTCTCTAACTCTTTCTTGCTTCACATACAAATGGCTTGAAAGGTGCAGGGAAGATGCAGGTCTAATAGACAGAATAGAAGGTCTGTGCCAGGTGGGTTTCTCTGCATTGGTGTCCCATCACAGGTCAGCAAGTGTAATGTGTGATCTTTGACTCCTGGCATTTCACAAGCAGGCGGCCAGGAAACGGTTACAGCCTATCAACCACTGAGGAGACGCAGCCTCTGAATGAGGAATGAGGAAGCAATGAATACATCCAGCCTATCACAGGAACAGCCCTGAGTGTTCCGAATTATAAATTCTCCATTTCACTGTACGTCATTGAGCCCAAGTAGCTCGCCGTGATCGTATAGTGGTTAGTACTCTGCGTTGTGGCTGCTGCAACCTCGGTTCGAATCCGAGTCACGGCATTGTGGTTGGCAATGTCACGGCAGTTCGGTGTTAATTTTACAGAATTAGCAAATGTACCAGTGGTTTTTGTAAAATGTCTATTAAAAACAGATCCTTTCAAATATTTAAACCATCTAACAACAAATGATTTAAACTCGCATGATTATAAGCTGTAGCTATAATGTATTTACTTACATAAATTATCGTTCTTGAACCTATTGGGGGTGGAGGGGGAGCGGAGCTCACCCCCCAGGTGCAGTTGAGTGACCTGTGTTGTGGCTCTCTAGAGGGAAGGCACAAATTTTGCTGTCACCCAGCCCAATCCAGACGTGTATTGGGGCCAGGTTTCAGGCAAATAGAGCAGTAAGTGCAGAGAAATGTTCACTCTCTAAAAGTGGCATTTCTAAAATAGTAAAGTTAAATCCAACCTCACCAGTAAGTAGGATTTTCAATAAATAAATAAAGCTACTCCTCTCCGATATGGAATTACCAAATAAAAAGTATAGGGGAATACACAGAGCTAACCTATGAGAGGGGTAGACCTCACAGTAGTGAAAAATGAAATAGACTGTTTGGTACTTACAGGACACGCAAACCACCAAAGTACATATCTTATTTTTTACTTACATAGCATCATGCACCTAGGACTACCTAGGGCCTACCTTAGGTGTAAATTATATGTAATAAAAGGGGAGTTTAAGGCTTGGCAAGTAGGCTGGGACTCCCCTGGGATACCCCTGAGTCTATGCCCAGAACCATAACTCTGCCAGTCGAGTACTTACCTAAAAGCCGATAACTCACTTTTCTTCCATAGGCTAACATTGAGAGGTTTCACTTGGAAATTCTTCTAAGCGGTGTGGAGTTTTGGAACTTTAAAATATTCATCTAAAATCAGCCGAACAACGAATTCTGATTTACTCACCTGTTATCAGGAGAGACCTCAGTGCTGCATCTTGGAGCTCAGTACTGCCCCTGAAAAGTAATTTTAACCGTACTTACCAGTAACTCGAATTTCCTTCCATGGGATATCATTGCCTGCTTTTTGCTGAAAATTTTTTAAGTGTCGATTTTTGAAACTTACAAATATACTTTAAAAATCGTACCAACTGTGAAAACGTAATTGTTTACCTGTTTTAGATAGATGTCCCAGTACTGAGCCTAGGAGCCCAGCACTGGATTACAAAAGTAACGAGAACGTACTTTACCCGTAACTTGAATTTTCTTCCATAGGAAACCATTGACTGTTTTTCTGTGAAATTTCTTCTAAGTGTCGATTTTGCAAACATGTAAATATTCCTTAAAAATCGCCTGTATAACTTAAACGCAGTTTCTCAACTGCTTACAGGTGGTACAGTAGTGCTGGATCTAGGATCCAACACTGACCTAGAAAAAGTAACCATAACCCCACTTACCTGCTAAGTGAATTTCCTTCCATAGGATACCATTGGTAATTTGATCAGCAAAAGTTTCCAAGTGTCAACTTTTAAAATAGCAAAATATTGCTTAAAAATCACAACAGTAACTAAAACGAATTTACTCACTTGTTTCCAAGAACTGTCCCAGGACTGAATCTAGGATCCAGTCCTGGATTTAGAAAAGTAATCCTGAAAGTAATTATTTGCATATAACTTAAAATTCCCATTGAGCTCAATGTATTATTGTGATTCAAATTGTGTTGCCTATTGCAATAAACTGTAACTATGACCTGCAAAAGTCAATTGCCTATTGCAAAGTATTTAACTAAAGCATCTCATTCTGAGAAAGTATATTTTGATACCTATTGTTGGTTCTAAAATAAAACAACAATATCTTTTGTATGCAAACCAATGGCCTAGAGTTCAGTTCTTGAGTGTGTGAGACCATTTGCTGACTGAGTGTGTACAACAAATGTTTTACACTGTACTCTGATACTGCCTTACTGCTCGGCAAGCTACCACTTTAGAGAGTAAGGTTATATCTAGCTTTAGCCTCTGCCAAACCTCTGGGGACTGGGGACTCTGTGCACACTGTACCTATTTGGGAACAGTATATACAGAGCTACTTTCTCACAGTAGTGATAAAGTGATTAGAGTCCTAAGGCCAACATAAAGATACAGCAAAACGTGAGGTGAAAAGCAAAAAGGTTGCTGGTAGGCCACCTTAAGGATGCCAGGTCTAACAAAAACTGAACTAAGGATAACATGAGTAAAACATCAGGTTTCTCTACTGCATTTGGTGAGACAAGTGGGCCTTCTTTCATCTTCCATTCAAGCAATCTTTGACAGACCCCTTTATTATAGAGCTTTTCAAGGATTAAAGATAAGGCACTTACAAAGGAGTCCCAAATACTCAGAGATGGTTGACTTCTGTAATATGGGTCGTAGACTAAAAGCAGCGCAAAAACAGAGTGCAACAGGGTCCAAAAAACTTGAGTGCCACAAGAGAGTTTGAATGCAAGCGTATCCTTTTACAGATCCAGAGATATACTCATGCAATTTTTGTGGTTAGGACAGAACGTGCATGATGAAAAAACATTGTTTTTAAAAAGCGCATTGCAGAATATCAGTACTTTGATGTGGGAAAACTTCAAAACTTTCAAACAAAATATTTGTAGGCAGCTTACAGCAAGTTGTTGTGGCCGAGTGGTTAAGGCGATGGACTAGAAATCCATTGGGGTATCCCCGCGCAGGTTCGAATCCTGCCAACAACGAGATTCTTTTTATTATCGGCTACAATTTCAGAAGTTAACCTTTAGTATTTCTTCCATTTCAGTTTTATAAATAGGTGGCTTATTTTTGTGTCACTATTGCCTCTCCACATATTTGTTATCGCTACCTCTTTCATGTCTTAGCTACACCTCATTCCTACTTTAGCACTGGTGTAAACGCTTCAAATTATTATACCGTTGCTCTCTCATTCATACCTGCACATGCACTTGAAAGTTACTTTACCAATAAAAGACGCAAAGAGAGAAATAGAACAAAAGTGCTGGCTGGATTGGCAAACACACTTCATAAAACTGCATTTTCTTTTTTATTCTCCCCCGTGTTACATGCTTAACCTCCCCATGTGTAATTTCTCTTAACCTGCTGTCCCAGGAAGAGAATTTCATCTACAGGCTCTTTCTGTGTTTTTTTCCCTAGTCTGTCTTTCCCATTTCTTAGCTGTGTAACTGTTCCTTTACGCGCTCTATTTAAACGCCATCAATCTCATTTGAGCTCCTTGCTCCCGCTTCTGTTTTCTCCACCTCTCATACTGCCAGTTCTCTCTTTCTCTGTGGTTGGTGGCTACTTTCCTGAGCTTCCGAAGCCACGTGGTTCCTGCCTCTTGTTGTCAGACTTGAATTGGAAAAGGAACCATATTAACAAGCCTTTACCACTCACACACGGCGGAAGTTTATACTTTAATTCAGTGAGCTAAGAAAAGCGTGTTGTGGGTCCCCTACGAGCCATGGTGCTTGCTTCATCATGATTTGGCACCAGTCATTAGCCGCAGCTCTGCTAATGAGCCACTGAGGTCAGTTTCAATATTTACTCAAAAACATAACCATGCAGCCCACCCCTCAACTGTGTATTTATCTTGCTTTTCTGCTGTTCGTGTGATTAGCTGGGAGGAGCTCACGGCGACATCCTCCCTATAAAAGTGTAGATGGATCACTCTCTAACTCTTTCTTGCTTCACATACAAATGGCTTGAAAGGTGCAGGGAAGATGCAGGTCTAATAGACAGAATAGAAGGTCTGTGCCAGGTGGGTTTCTCTGCATTGGTGTCCCATCACAGGTCCGCAAGTGTAATGTGTGATCTTTGACTCCTGGCATTTCACAAGCAGGCAGCCAGGAAACGGTTTCAGCCTATCAACCACTGAGGAGACGCAGCCTCTGAATGAGGAATGAGGAAGCAATGAATACATCCAGCCTATCACAGGAACAGCCCTGAGTGTTCCGAATTATAAATTCTCCATGTCACTGTATGTCGTTGAGCCCAAGTAGCTTGCCGTGATCGTATAGTGGTTAGTACTCTGCGATGTGGCCGCAGCAACCTTGGTTCGAATCTGAGTCACGGCATTGTGGTTGGCAATGTCACTGCAGTTGGGTGTTAATTTTACAGAATTAGCAAATGTACCAGTGGTTTTTGTAAAATGTCTATTAAAAACAGATCCTTTCAAATATTTAAACCATCTAACAACAAATGATTTAAACTTGCATGATTATAAGCTGTAGCTATAATGTATTTATTTACATAAATTATCGTTCTTGAACCTATTGGGGGTGGAGGGGGAGCGGAGCTCACCCCCCAGGTGCAGTTGAGTGACCTGTGTTGTGGCTCTCTAGAGGGAAGGCACAAATTTTGCTGTCACCCAGCCCAATCCAGATGTGTATTGGGCTCCAGGTTTCAGGCAAATAGAGCAGTAAGTGCAGAGAAATGTTCACTCTTTAAAAGTGGCATTTATAAAATAGTAAAGTTAAATCCAACCTCACCAGTAAGTAGGATTTTCAATAAATAAATAAAGCTACTCCTCTCCGATATGGAATTACCAAATAAAAAGTATAGGGGAATACACAGAGCTAACCTATGAGAGGGGTAGACCTGACAGTAGTGAAAAATGAAATAGACTGTTTGGTACTTACAGGACACGCGAACCACCAAAGTACATATCTTATTTTTTACTTACATAGCATCATGCACCTAGGACTACCTAGGGCCTACCTTAGGTGTAAATTATATGTAATAAAAGGGGAGTTTAAGGCTTGGCAAGTAGGCTGGGACTCCCCTGGGAGACCCCTGAGTCTATGCCCAGAACCATAACTCTGCCAGTCGAGTACTTACCTAAAAGCCGATAACTCACTTTTCTTCCATAGGCTAACATTGAGTGGTTTCACTTGGAAATTCTTCTAAGTGGTGTGGAGTTTTGGAACTTTAAAATATTCATCTAAAATCAGCCGAACAACGAATTCTGATTTACTCACCTGTTATCAGGAGAAACCTCAGTGCTGCATCTTGGAGCTCAGTACTGACCCTGAAAAGTAATTTTAACCGTACTTACCAGTAACTCGAATTTCCTTCCATGGGATATCATTGCCTGCTTTTTGCTGAAAATTTTCTAAGTGTCGATTTTTGAAACTTACAAATATTCTTTAAAAATCGTACCAACTGTGAAAACGTAATTGTTTACCTGTTTTAGATAGATGTCCCAGTACTGAGCCTAGGAGCCCAGCACTGGATTACAAAAGTAACGAGAACGTACTTTACCCGTAACTTGAATTTTCTTCCATAGGAAACCATTGACTGTTTTTCTGTGAAATTTCTTCTAAGGGTCGATTTTGCAAACATGTAAATATTCCTTAAAAATCGCCTGTATAACTTAAACGCAGTTTCTCAACTGCTTACAGGTGGTACAGTAGTGCTGGATCTAGGATCCAACACTGACCTAGAAAAAGTAACCATAACCCCACTTACCTGCTAAGTGAATTTCCTTCCATAGGATAACATTGGTAATTTGATCAGCAAAAGTTTCTAAGTGTCAACTTTTAAAATAGCAAAATATTGCTTAAAAATCACAACAGTAACTAAAACGAATTGACTCACTTGTTTCCAAGAACTGTCCAAGGACTGAATCTAGGATCCAGTCCTGGATTTAGAAAAGTAATCCTGAAAGTAATTAATTGCATATAACTTAAAATTCCCATTGAGCTCAATGTATTATTGGGATTCAAATTGTGTTGCCTATTGCAATAAACTGTAACTATTACCTGCAAAAGTCAATTGCCTATTGCAAAGTATTTAACTAAAGCATCTCATTCTGAGAAAGTATATTTTGATACCTATTGTTGGTTCTAAAATAGAACAACAATATCTTTTTTAAGCAAACCAATGGCCTAGAGTTCAGTTCTTGAGTGTGTGAGACCATTTGCTGACTGAGTGTGTAAGACAAATGTTTTACACTGTACTCTGATACTGCCTTACTGCTCGGCAAGCTACCACTTTAGAGAGTAAGGGTATATCTAACTTTAGCCTCTGCCAAACCTCTGGGGACTGGGGACTCTGTGCACACTGTACCTATTTGGGAACAGTATATACAGAGCCACTTTCTCACAGTAGTGATAAAGTGATTAGAGTCCTAAGGCCAACATAAAGATACAGCAAAACGTGAGGTGAAAAGCAAAAAGGTTGCTGGTAGGCCACCTTAAGGATGCCAGGTCTAACAAAAATGAACTAAGGATAACATGAGTAAAACATCAGGTTCCTCTACTGCATTTGGTGAGACAAGTGAGCCTTCTTTTATCTTCCATTCAAGCAATCTTTGACAGACCCCTTTATTATAGAGCTTTTCAAGGATTAAAGATAAGGCACTTACAAAGGAGTCCCAAATACTCAGTGATGGTTGACTTCTGTAATATGGGTCGTAGACTAAAAGCAGCGCAAAAACAGAGTGCAACAGGGTCCAAAAAATTGAGTGCCACAAGAGAGTTTGAATGCAAGCGTATCCTTTTACAGATCCAGAGATATACTCATGGAATTTTTTTTTTTAGGACAGAACGTGCATGATGAAAAAATCATTGTTTTTAAAAAGAGCATTGCAGAATATCAGTACTTTGATGTGGGAAAACTTCAAAACTTTCAAACAAAATATTTATGTGCAGCTTACAGTAAGTTGTTGTGGCCGAGTGGTTAAGGCGATGGACTAGAAATCCATTGGGGTATCCCCGCGCAGGTTCGAATACTGCCAACAACAAGAATCTTTTTATTATCGGCTACAATTTCAGAAGTTAACCTTTAGTATTTCTTCCATTTCAGTTTTATAAATAGGTGGCTTATTTTTGTGTCACTATTGCCTCTCCACATATTTGTTATCGCTACCTCTTTCATGTCTTTGCTACACCTCATTCCTACTTTAGCACTGGTGTAAACGCTTCAAATTATTATACTGTTGCTCTCTCATTCATACCTGCGCATGCACTTGAAAGTTACTTTACCAATAAAAGACGCAAAGAGAGAAATAGAACAAAAGTGCTGGCTGGATTGGCAAACACACTTCATAAAACTGCATTTTCTTTTTTATTCTCCCCCGTGTTACATGCTTAACCTCTCCATGTGTAATTTCTCTTAACCTGCTGTCCCAGGAAGAGAATTTCATCTACAGGCTCTTTCTGTGTTTTTTCCCTAGTCTGTATTTCCCATTTCTTAGCTGTGTAACTGTTCCTTTACGCGCTCTATTTAAACGCCATCAATCTAATTTGAGCTCCTTGCTCCCGCTTCTGTTTTCTCCACCTCTCATACTGCCAGTTCTCTCTTTCTCTGTGGTTGGTGGCTACTTTCCTGAGCTTCCGAAGCCACGTGGTTCCTGCCTCTTGTTGTCAGACTTGAATTGGAAAAGGAACCATATTAACAAGCCTTTACCACTCACACACGGCGGAAGTTTATACTTTAATAAAGTGAGCTAAGAAAAGCGTGTTGTGGGTCCCCTACGAGCCATGGTGCTTGCTTCATCATGATTTGGCACCAGTCATTAGCCGCAGCTCTGCTAATGAGCCACTGAGGTCAGTTTCAATATTTACTCAAAAACATAACCATGCAGCCCACCCCTCAACTGTGTATTTATCTTGCTTTTCTGCTGTTCGTGTGATTAGCTGGGAGGAGCTCACGGCGACATCCTCCCTATAAAAGTGTAGATGGATCACTCTCTAACTCTTTCTTGCTTCACATACAAATGGCTTGAAAGGTGCAGGGAAGATGCAGGTCTAATAGACAGAATAGAAGGTCTGTGCCAGGTGGATTTCTCTACATTGGTGTCCCATCACAGGTCCGCAAGTGTAATGTGTGATCTTTGACTCCTGGCATTTCACAAGCAGGCGGCCAGGAAACGGTTTCAGCCTATCAACCACTGAGGAGACGCAGCCTCTGAATGAGGAATGAGGAAGCAATGAATACATCCAGCCTATCACAGGAACAGCCCTGAGTGTTCCGAATTATAAATTCTCCATGTCACTGTATGTCGTTGAGCCCAAGTAGCTCGCCGTGATCATATAGTGGTTAGTACTCTGTGTTGAAGCCGCAGCAACCTCGGTTCGAATCCGAGTCACGGCATTGTGGTTGGCAATGTCACGGCAGTTGGGTGTTAATTTTACAGAATTAGCAAATGTACCAGTGGTTTTTGTAAAATGTCTTTTAAAAACAGATCCTTTCAAATATTTAAACCATCTAACAACAAATGATTTAAACTCGCATGATTATAAGCTGTAGCTATAATGTATTTACTTACACAAATTATCGTTCTTGAACCTATTGGGGGTGGAGGGGGAGCGGAGCTCACCCCCCAGGTGCAGTTGAGTGACCTGTGTTGTGGCTCTCTAGAGGGAAGGCACAAATTTTGCTGTCACCCAGCCCAATCCAGACGTGTATTGGGGCCAGGTTTCAGGCAAATAGAGCAGTAAGTGCAGAGAAATGTTCACTCTCTAAAAGTGGCATTTCTAAAATAGTAAAGTTAAATCCAACCTCACCAGTAAGTAGGATTTTCAATAAATAAATAAAGCTACTCCTCTCCGATATGGAATTACCAAATAAAAAGTATAGGGGAATACACAGAGCTAACCTATGAGAGGGGTAGACCTCACAGTAGTGAAAAATGAAATAGACTGTTTGGTACTTACAGGACACGCAAACCACCAAAGTACATATCTTATTTTTTACTTACATAGCATCATGCACCTAGGACTACCTAGGGCCTACCTTAGGTGTAAATTATATGTAATAAAAGGGGAGTTTAAGGCTTGGCAAGTAGGCTGGGACTCCCCTGGGATACCCCTGAGTCTATGCCCAGAACCATAACTCTGCCAGTCGAGTACTTACCTAAAAGCCGATAACTCACTTTTCTTCCATAGGCTAACATTGAGTGGTTTCACTTGGAAATTCTTCTAAGCGGTGTGGAGTTTTGGAACTTTAAAATATTCATCTAAAATCAGCCGAACAACGAATTCTGATTTACTCACCTGTTATCAGGAGAGACCTCAGTGCTGCATCTTGGAGCTCAGTACTGCCCCTGAAAAGTAATTTTAACCGTACTTACCAGTAACTCGAATTTCCTTCCATGGGATATCATTGCCTGCTTTTTACTGAAAATGTTCTAAGTGTCGATTTTTGAAACTTACAAATATTCTTTAAAAATCGTACTAACTGTGAAAACGTAATTGTTTACCTGTTTTAGATAGATGTCCCAGTACTGAGCCTAGGAGCCCAGCACTGGATTACAAAAGTAACGAGAACGTACTTTACCCGTAACTTGAATTTTCCTCCATAGGAAACCATTGACTGTTTTTCTGTGAAATTTCTTCTAAGTGTCGATTTTGCAAACATGTAAATATTCCTTAAAAATCGCCTGTATAACTTAAACGCAGTTTCTCAACTGCTTACAGGTGGTACAGTAGTGCTGGATCTAGGATCCAACACTGACCTAGAAAAAGTAACCATAACCCCACTTACCTGCTAAGTGAATTTCCTTCCATAGGATAACATTGGTAATTTGATCAGCAAAAGTTTCCAAGTGTCAACTTTTAAAATAGCAAAATATTGCTTAAAAATCACAACAGTAACTAAAACGAATTTACTCACTTGTTTCCAAGAACTGTCCCAGGACTGAATCTAGGATCCAGTCCTGGATTTAGAAAAGTAATCCTGAAAGTAATTAATTGCATATAACTTAAAATTCCCATTGAGCTCAATGAATTATTGTGATTCAAATTGTGTTGCCTATTGCAATAAACTGTAACTATGACCTGCAAAAGTCAATTGCCTATTGCAAAGTATTTAACTAAAGCATCTCATTCTGAGAAAGTATATTTTGATACCTAGTGTTGGTTCTAAAATAAAACAACAATATCTTTTTTATGCAAACCAATGGCCTAGAGTTCAGTTCTTGAGTGTGTGAGACCATTTGCTGACTGAGTGTGTACAACAAATGTTTTACACTGTACTCTGATACTGCCTTACTGCTCGGCAAGCTACCACTTTAGAGAGTAAGGTTATATCTAGCTTTAGCCTCTGCCAAACCTCTGGGGACTGGGGACTATGTGCACACTGTACCTATTTGGGAACAGTATATACAGAGCCACTTTCTCACAGTAGTGATAAAGTGATTAGAGTCCTAAGGCCAACATAAAGATACAGCAAAACGTGAGGTGAAAAGCAAAAAGGTTGCTGGTAGGCCACCTTAAGGATGCCAGGTCTAACAAAAACTGAACTAAGGATAACATGAGTAAAACATCAGGTTTCTCTACTGCATTTGGTGAGACAAGTGGGCCTTCTTTTATCTTCCATTCAAGCAATCTTTGACAGACCCCTTTATTATAGAGCTTTTCAAGGATTAAAGATAAGGCACTTACAAAGGAGTCCCAAATACTCAGAGATGGTTGACTTCTGTAATATGGGTCGTAGACTAAAAGCAGCGCAAAAACAGAGTGCAACAGGGTCCAAAAAACTTGAGTGCCACAAGAGAGAGTTTGAATGCAAGCGTATCCTTTTACAGATCCAGAGATATACTCATGCAATTTTTGTTTTTAGGACAGAACGTGCATGATGAAAAAAACATTGTTTTTAAAAAGCGCATTGCAGAATATCAGTACTTTGATGTGGGAAAACTTCAAAACTTTCAAACAAAATATTTGTGGGCAGCTTACAGCAAGTTGTTGTGGCCGAGTGGTTAAGGCGATGGACTAGAAATCCATTGGGGTATCCCCGCGCAGGTTCGAATCCTGCCAACAACGAGAATCTTTTTATTATCGGCTACAATTTCAGAAGTTAACCTTTAGTATTTCTTCCATTTCAGTTTTATAAATAGGTGGCTTAATTTTGTGTCACTATTGCCTCTCCACATATTTGTTATCGCTACCTCTTTCATGTCTTAGCTACACCTCATTCCTACTTTAGCACTGGTGTAAACGCTTCAAATTATTATACCGTTGCTCTCTCATTCATACCTCCGCATGCACTTGAAAGTTACTTTACCAATAAAAGACGCAAAGAGAGAAATAGAACAAAAGTGCTGGCTGGATTGGCAAACACACTTCATAAAACTGCATTTTCTTTTTTATTCTCCCCCGTGTTACATGCTTAACCTCCCCATGTGTAATTTCTCTTAACCTGCTGTCCCAGGAAGAGAATTTCATCTACAGGCTCTTTCTGTGTTTTTTTCCCTAGTCTGTCTTTCCCATTTCTTAGCTGTGTAACTGTTCCTTTACGCGCTCTATTTAAACGCCATCAATCTCATTTGAGCTCCTTGCTCCCGCTTCTGTTTTCTCCACCTCTCATACTGCCAGTTCTCTCTTTCTCTGTGGTTGGTGGCTACTTTCCTGAGCTTCCGAAGCCACGTGGTTCCTGCCTCTTGTTGTCAGACTTGAATTGGAAAAGGAACCATATTAACAAGCCTTTACCACTCACACACGGCGGAAGTTTATACTTTAATTCAGTGAGCTAAGAAAAGCGTGTTGTGGGTCCCCTACGAGCCATGGTGCTTGCTTCATCATGATTTGGCACCAGTCATTAGCCGCAGCTCTGCTAATGAGCCACTGAGGTCAGTTTCAATATTTACTCAAAAACATAACCATGCAGCCCACCCCTCAACTGTGTATTTATCTTGCTTTTCTGCTGTTCGTGTGATTAGCTGGGAGGAGCTCACGGCGACATCCTCCCTATAAAAGTGTAGATGGATCACTCTCTAACTCTTTCTTGCTTCACATACAAATGGCTTGAAAGGTGCAGGGAAGATGCAGGTCTAATAGACAGAATAGAAGGTCTGTGCCAGGTGGGTTTCTCTGCATTGGTGTCCCATCACAGGTCAGCAAGTGTAATGTGTGATCTTTGACTCCTGGCATTTCACAAGCAGGCGGCCAGGAAACGGTTACAGCCTATCAACCACTGAGGAGACGCAGCCTCTGAATGAGGAATGAGGAAGCAATGAATACATCCAGCCTATCACAGGAACAGCCCTGAGTGTTCCGAATTATAAATTCTCCATTTCACTGTACGTCATTGAGCCCAAGTAGCTCGCCGTGATCGTATAGTGGTTAGTACTCTGCGTTGTGGCTGCTGCAACCTCGGTTCGAATCCGAGTCACGGCAATGTCGCGGCAGTTCGTTGTTAATTTTACAGAATTAGCAAATGTACCAGTGGTTTTTGTAAAATGTCTATTAAAAACAGATCCTTTCAAATATTTAAACCATCTAACAACAAATGATTTAAACTCGCATGATTATAAGCTGTAGCTATAATGTATTTACTTACATAAATTATCGTTCTTGAACCTATTGGGGGTGGGGGTGGAGGGGGAGGGGGAGCGGAGCTCACCCCCCAGGTGCAGTTGAGTGACCTGTGTTGTGGCTCTCTAGAGGGAAGGCACAAATTTTGCTGTCACCCAGCCCAATCCAGACGTGTATTGGGGCCAGGTTTCAGGCAAATAGAGCAGTAAGTGCAGAGAAATGTTCACTCTCTAAAAGTGGCATTTCTAAAATAGTAAAGTTAAATCCAACCTCACCAGTAAGTAGGATTTTCAATAAATAAATAAAGCTACTCCTCTCCGATATGGAATTACCAAATAAAAAGTATAGGGGAATACACAGAGCTAACCTATGAGAGGGGTAGACCTGACAGTAGTGAAAAATGAAATAGACTGTTTGGTACTTACAGGACACGCAAACCACCAAAGTACATATCTTATTTTTTACTTACATAGCATCATGCACCTAGGACTACCTAGGGCCTACCTTAGGTGTAAATTATATGTAATAAAAGGGGAGTTTAAGGCTTGGCAAGTAGGCTGGGACTCCCCTGGGATACCCCTGAGTCTATGCCCAGAACCATAACTCTGCCAGTCGAGTACTTACCTAAAAGCCGATAACTCACTTTTCTTCCATAGGCTAACATTGAGAGGTTTCACTTGGAAATTCTTCTAAGCGGTGTGGAGTTTTGGAACTTTAAAATATTCATCTAAAATCAGCCGAACAACGAATTCTGATTTACTCACCTGTTATCAGGAGAGACCTCAGTGCTGCATCTTGGAGCTCAGTACTGCCCCTGAAAAGTAATTTTAACCGTACTTACCAGTAACTCGAATTTCCTTCCATGGGATATCATTGCCTGCTTTTTGCTGAAAATTTTCTAAGTGTCGATTTTTGAAACTTACAAATATACTTTAAAAATCGTACCAACTGTGAAAACGTAATTGTTTACCTGTTTTAGATAGATGTCCCAGTACTGAGCCTAGGAGCCCAGCACTGGATTACAAAAGTAACGAGAACGTACTTTACCCGTAACTTGAATTTTCTTCCATAGGAAACCATTGACTGTTTTTCTGTGAAATTTCTTCTAAGTGTCGATTTTGCAAACATGTAAATATTCCTTAAAAATCGCCTGTATAACTTAAACGCAGTTTCTCAACTGCTTACAGGTGGTACAGTAGTGCTGGATCTAGGATCCAACACTGACCTAGAAAAAGTAACCATAACCCCACTTACCTGCTAAGTGAATTTCCTTCCATAGGATACCATTGGTAATTTGATCAGCAAAAGTTTCCAAGTGTCAACTTTTAAAATAGCAAAATATTGCTTAAAAATCACAACAGTAACTAAAACGAATTTACTCACTTGTTTCCAAGAACTGTCCCAGGACTGAATCTAGGATCCAGTCCTGGATTTAGAAAAGTAATCCTGAAAGTAATTATTTGCATATAACTTAAAATTCCCATTGAGCTCAATGTATTATTGTGATTCAAATTGTGTTGCCTATTGCAATAAACTGTAACTATGACCTGCAAAAGTCAATTGCCTATTGCAAAGTATTTAACTAAAGCATCTCATTCTGAGAAAGTATATTTTGATACCTATTGTTGGTTCTAAAATAAAACAACAATATCTTTTGTATGCAAACCAATGGCCTAGAGTTCAGTTCTTGAGTGTGTGAGACCATTTGCTGACTGAGTGTGTACAACAAATGTTTTACACTGTACTCTGATACTGCCTTACTGCTCGGCAAGCTACCACTTTAGAGAGTAAGGTTATATCTAGCTTTAGCCTCTGCCAAACCTCTGGGGACTGGGGACTCTGTGCACACTGTACCTATTTGGGAACAGTATATACAGAGCTACTTTCTCACAGTAGTGATAAAGTGATTAGAGTCCTAAGGCCAACATAAAGATACAGCAAAACGTGAGGTGAAAAGCAAAAAGGTTGCTGGTAGGCCACCTTAAGGATGCCAGGTCTAACAAAAACTGAACTAAGGATAACATGAGTAAAACATCAGGTTTCTCTACTGCATTTGGTGAGACAAGTGGGCCTTCTTTCATCTTCCATTCAAGCAATCTTTGACAGACCCCTTTATTATAGAGCTTTTCACGGATTAAAGATAAGGCACTTACAAAGGAGTCCCAAATACTCAGAGATGGTTGACTTCTGTAATATGGGTCGTAGACTAAAAGCAGCGCAAAAACAGAGTGCAACAGGGTCCAAAAAACTTGAGTGCCACAAGAGAGTTTGAATGCAAGCGTATCCTTTTACAGATCCAGAGATATACTCATGCAATTTTTGTGTTTAGGACAGAACGTGCATGATGAAAAAACATTGTTTTTAAAAAGCGCATTGCAGAATATCAGTACTTTGATGTGGGAAAACTTCAAAACTTTCAAACAAAATATTTGTAGGCGGCTTACAGCAAGTTGTTGTGGCCGAGTGGTTAAGGCGATGGACTAGAAATCCATTGGGGTATCGCGCGCAGGTTCGAATCCTGCCAACAACGAGATTCTTTTTATTATCGGCTACAATTTCAGAAGTTAACCTTTAGTATTTCTTCCATTTCAGTTTTATAAATAGGTGGCTTATTTTTGTGTCACTATTGCCTCTCCACATATTTGTTATCGCTACCTCTTTCATGTCTTAGCTACACCTCATTCCTACTTTAGCACTGGTGTAAACGCTTCAAATTATTATACCGTTGCTCTCTCATTCATACCTGCACATGCACTTGAAAGTTACTTTACCAATAAAAGACGCAAAGAGAGAAATAGAACAAAAGTGCTGGCTGGATTGGCAAACACACTTCAAAAAACTGCATTTTCTTTTTTATTCTCCCCCGTGTTACATGCTTAACCTCCCCATGTGTAATTTCTCTTAACCTGCTGTCCCAGGAAGAGAATTTCATCTACAGGCTCTTTCTGTGTTTTTTTCCCTAGTCTGTCTTTCCCATTTCTTAGCTGTGTAACTGTTCCTTTACGCGCTCTATTTAAACGCCATCAATCTCATTTGAGCTCCTTGCTCCCGCTTCTGTTTTCTCCACCTCTCATACTGCCAGTTCTCTCTTTCTCTGTGGTTGGTGGCTACTTTCCTGAGCTTCCGAAGCCACGTGGTTCCTGCCTCTTGTTGTCAGACTTGAATTGGAAAAGGAACCATATTAACAAGCCTTTACCACTCACACACGGCGGAAGTTTATACTTTAATTCAGTGAGCTAAGAAAAGCGTGTTGTGGGTCCCCTACGAGCCATGGTGCTTGCTTCATCATGATTTGGCACCAGTCATTAGCCGCAGCTCTGCTAATGAGCCACTGAGGTCAGTTTCAATATTTACTCAAAAACATAACCATGCAGCCCACCCCTCAACTGTGTATTTATCTTGCTTTTCTGCTGTTCGTGTGATTAGCTGGGAGGAGCTCACGGCGACATCCTCCCTATAAAAGTGTAGATGGATCACTCTCTAACTCTTTCTTGCTTCACATACAAATGGCTTGAAAGGTGCAGGGAAGATGCAGGTCTAATAGACAGAATAGAAGGTCTGTGCCAGGTGGGTTTCTCTGCATTGGTGTCCCATCACAGGTCCGCAAGTGTAATGTGTGATCTTTGACTCCTGGCATTTCACAAGCAGGCAGCCAGGAAACGGTTTCAGCCTATCAACCACTGAGGAGACGCAGCCTCTGAATGAGGAATGAGGAAGCAATGAATACATCCAGCCTATCACAGGAACAGCCCTGAGTGTTCCGAATTATAAATTCTCCATGTCACTGTATGTCGTTGAGCCCAAGTAGCTTGCCGTGATCGTATAGTGGTTAGTACTCTGCGATGTGGCCGCAGCAACCTTGGTTCGAATCTGAGTCACGGCATTGTGGTTGGCAATGTCACTGCAGTTGGGTGTTAATTTTACAGAATTAGCAAATGTACCAGTGGTTTTTGTAAAATGTCTATTAAAAACAGATCCTTTCAAATATTTAAACCATCTAACAACAAATGATTTAAACTTGCATGATTATAAGCTGTAGCTATAATGTATTTATTTACATAAATTATCGTTCTTGAACCTATTGGGGGTGGAGGGGGAGCGGAGCTCACCCCCCAGGTGCAGTTGAGTGACCTGTGTTGTGGCTCTCTAGAGGGAAGGCACAAATTTTGCTGTCACCCAGCCCAATCCAGATGTGTATTGGGCTCCAGGTTTCAGGCAAATAGAGCAGTAAGTGCAGAGAAATGTTCACTCTCTAAAAGTGGCATTTATAAAATAGTAAAGTTAAATCCAACCTCACCAGTAAGTAGGATTTTCAATAAATAAATAAAGCTACTCCTCTCCGATATGGAATTACCAAATAAAAAGTATAGGGGAATACACAGAGCTAACCTATGAGAGGGGTAGACCTGACAGTAGTGAAAAATGAAATAGACTGTTTGGTACTTACAGGACACGCGAACCACCAAAGTACATATCTTATTTTTTACTTACATAGCATCATGCACCTAGGACTACCTAGGGCCTACCTTAGGTGTAAATTATATGTAATAAAAGGGGAGTTTAAGGCTTGGCAAGTAGGCTGGGACTCCCCTGGGAGACCCCTGAGTCTATGCCCAGAACCATAACTCTGCCAGTCGAGTACTTACCTAAAAGCCGATAACTCACTTTTCTTCCATAGGCTAACATTGAGTGGTTTCACTTGGAAATTCTTCTAAGTGGTGTGGAGTTTTGGAACTTTAAAATATTCATCTAAAATCAGCCGAACAACGAATTCTGATTTACTCACCTGTTATCAGGAGAAACCTCAGTGCTGCATCTTGGAGCTCAGTACTGACCCTGAAAAGTAATTTTAACCGTACTTACCAGTAACTCGAATTTCCTTCCATGGGATATCATTGCCTGCTTTTTGCTGAAAATTTTCTAAGTGTTGATTTTTGAAACTTACAAATATTCTTTAAAAATCGTACCAACTGTGAAAACGTAATTGTTTACCTGTTTTAGATAGATGTCCCAGTACTGAGCCTAGGAGCCCAGCACTGGATTACAAAAGTAACGAGAACGTACTTTACCCGTAACTTGAATTTTCTTCCATAGGAAACCATTGACTGTTTTTCTGTGAAATTTCTTCTAAGGGTCGATTTTGCAAACATGTAAATATTCCTTAAAAATCGCCTGTATAACTTAAACGCAGTTTCTCAACTGCTTACAGGTGGTACAGTAGTGCTGGATCTAGGATCCAACACTGACCTAGAAAAAGTAACCATAACCCCACTTACCTGCTAAGTGAATTTCCTTCCATAGGATAACATTGGTAATTTGATCAGCAAAAGTTTCTAAGTGTCAACTTTTAAAATAGCAAAATATTGCTTAAAAATCACAACAGTAACTAAAACGAATTGACTCACTTGTTTCCAAGAACTGTCCAAGGACTGAATCTAGGATCCAGTCCTGGATTTAGAAAAGTAATCCTGAAAGTAATTAATTGCATATAACTTAAAATTCCCATTGAGCTCAATGTATTATTGGGATTCAAATTGTGTTGCCTATTGCAATAAACTGTAACTATTACCTGCAAAAGTCAATTGCCTATTGCAAAGTATTTAACTAAAGCATCTCATTCTGAGAAAGTATATTTTGATACCTATTGTTGGTTCTAAAATAGAACAACAATATCTTTTTTATGCAAACCAATGGCCTAGAGTTCAGTTCTTGAGTGTGTGAGACCATTTGCTGACTGAGTGTGTACAACAAATGTTTTACACTGTACTCTGATACTGCCTTACTGCTCGGCAAGCTACCACTTTAGAGAGTAAGGTTATATCTAACTTTAGCCTCTGCCAAACCTCTGGGGACTGGGGACTCTGTGCACACTATACCTATTTGGGAACAGTATATACAGAGCCACTTTCTCACAGTAGTGATAAATTGATTGGAGTCCTAAGGCCAACATAAAGATACAGCAAAACGTGAGGTGAAAAGCAAAAAGGTTGCTGGTAGGCCACCTTAAGGATGCCAGGTCTAACAAAAATGAACTAAGGATAACATGAGTAAAACATCAGGTTTCTCTACTGCATTTGGTGAGACAAGTGGGCCTTCTTTTATCTTCCATTCAAGCAATCTCTGACAGACCCCTTTATTATAGAGCTTTTCAAGGATTAAAGATAAGGCACTTACAAAGGAGTCCCAAATACTCAGAGAAGGTGGACTTCTGTAATATGGATCGTAGACTAAAAGCAGCTCAAAGACAGAGTGCAACAGGGTCCAAAAAATTGAGTGCCACAAGAGAGTTTGAATGCAAGCGTATCCTTTTACAGATCCAGAGAGATACTCATGCAATTTTTGTTTTTAGGACAGAACGTGCATGATGAAAAAAACATTGTTTTTAAAAAGCGCATTGCAGAATATCAGTACTTTGATGTGGGAAAACTTCAAAACTTTCAAACAAAATATTTGCATGCAGCTTACAGTAAGTTGTTGTGGCCGAGTGGTTAAGGCGATGGACTAGAAATCCATTGGGGTATCCCCGCGCAGGTTCGAATCCTGCCAACAACGAGAATCTTTTTATTATCGGCTACAATTTCAGAAGTTAACCTTTAGTATTTCTTCCATTTCAGTTTTATAAATAGGTGGCTTATTTTTGTGTCACTATTGCCTCTCCACATATTTGTTATCGCTACCTCTTTCATGTCTTTGCTACACCTCATTCCTACTTTAGCACTGGTGTAAACGCTTCAAAATATTATACCGTTACTCTCTCATTCATACCTGCGCATGCACTTGAAAGTTACTTTACCAATAAAAGACGCAAAGAGAGAAATAGAACAAAAGTGCTGGCTGGATTGGCAAACACACTTCATAAAACTGCATTTTCTTTTTTATTCTCCCCCGTGTTACATGCTTAACCTCTCCATGTGTAATTTCTCTTAACCTGCTGTCCCAGGAAGAGAATTTCATCTACAGGCTCTTTCTGTGTTTTTTTCCCTAGTCTGTCTTTCCCATTTCTTAGCTGTGTAACTGTTCCTTTACGCGCTCTATTGAAACGCCATCAATCTCATTTGAGCTCCTTGCTCCCGCTTCTGTTTTCTCCACCTCTCATACTGCCAGTTCTCTCTTTCTCTGTGGTTGGTGGCTACTTTCCTGAGCTTCCGAAGCCACGTGGTTCCTGCCTCTTGTTGTCAGACTTGAATTGGAAAAGGAACCATATTAACAAGCCTTTACCACTCACACACGGCGGAAGTTTATACTTTAATTCAGTGAGCTAAGAAAAGCGTGTTGTGGGTCCCCTACGAGCCATGGTGCTTGCTTCATCATGATTTGGCACCAGTCATTAGCCGCAGCTCTGCTAATGAGCCACTGAGGTCAGTTTCAATAATTACTCAAAAACATAACCATGCAGCCCACCCCTCAACTGTGTATTTATCTTGCTTTTCTGCTGTTCGTGTGATTAGCTGGGAGGAGCTCACGGCGACATCCTCCCTATAAAAGTGTAGATGGATCACTCTCTAACTCTTTCTTGCTTCACATACAAATGGCTTGAAAGGTGCAGGGAAGATGCAGGTCTAATAGACAGAATAGAATGTCTGTGCCAGGTGGGTTTCTCTGCATTGGTGTCCCATCACAGGTCAGCAAGTGTAATGTGTGATCTTTGACTCCTGGCATTTCACAAGCAGGCGGCCAGGAAACGGTTACAGCCTATTAACCACTGAGGAGACGCAGCCTCTGAATGAGGAATGAGGAAGCAATGAATACATCCAGCCTATCACAGGAACAGCCCTGAGTGTTCCGAATTATAAATTCTCCATGTCACTGTATGTCGTTGAGACCAAGTAGCTCGCCGTGATCGTATAGTGGTTAGTACTCTGCGTTGTGGCCGCAGCAACCTTGGTTCAAATCCGAGTCACGGCATTGTGGTTGGCAATGTCATGGCAGTTGGGTGTTAATTTTACAGAATTAGCAAATGTACCAGTAGTTTTTGTAAAATGTCTATTAAAAACAGATCCTTTCAAATATTTAAACCATCTAACAACAAATGATTTAAACTCGCATGATTATAGGCTGTAGCTATAATGTATTTACTTACATAAATTATCGTTCTTAACCTATTGGGGGTGGAGGGGGAGCGGAGCTCACCCACCAGGTGCAGTTGAGTGACCTGTGTTGTGGCTCTCTAGAGGGAAGGCACACATTTTGCTGTCACCCAGCCCAATCCAGACGTGTATTGGGGCCAGGTTTCAGGCAAATAGAGCAGTAAGTGTAGAGAAATGTTCACTTTCTAAAAGTGGCATTTCTAAAATAGTAAAGTTAAATCCAACCTCACCAGTAAGTAGGATTTTCAATAAATAAATAAAGCTGCTCCTCTCCGATATGGAATTATCAAAAAAAAGTATAGGGGAACACCCAGAGCTAACCTATGAGAGGGGTAGACCTCACAGTAGTGAAAAATGAAATAGACTGTTTGGTACTTACAGGACATGCGAACAACCAAAGTACATATCTTATTTTTTACTTACATAGCATCATGCACCTAGGACTACCTAGGGCCTACCTTAGGGGTAAATTATATGTAATAAAAGGGGAGTTTATGGTTTGGAAATCAGGCTGGGACTCCCCTGGGAGACCCCTGAGTCTATGCCCAGAACCATAACTCTGCCAGTCGAGTACTTACCTAAAAGCCGATAACTCACTTTTCTTCCATAGGCTAACATTGAGTGGTTTCACTTGGAAATTCTTCTAAGTGGTGTGGAGTTTTGGAACTTTAAAATATTCATCTAAAATCAGCCGAACAACGAATTCTGATTTACTCACCTGTTATCAGGAGAGACCTCAGTGCTGCATCTTGGAGCTCAGTACTGACCCTGAAAAGTAATTTTAACCATACTTACCAGTAACTCGAAATTCCTTCCATGGGATATCATTGCCTGCTTTTTGCTGAAAATTTTCTAAGTGTCGATTTTTGAAACTTACAAATATTCTTTAAAAATCATACCAACTGTGAAAACGTAATTGTTTACCTGTTTTAGATAGATGTCCCAGTACTGAGCCTAGGAGCCCAGCACTGGATTACAAAAGTAACGAGAAAGTACTTTACCCGTAACTTGAATTTTCTTCCATCGGAAACCATTGACTGTTTTTCTGTGAAATTTCTTCTAAGTGTCGATTTTGCAAACATGTAAATATTCCTTAAAAATCGCCTGTATAACTTAAACGTAGTTTCTCAACTGCTTACAGGTGGTACAGTAGTGCTGGATCTAGGATCCAACACTGACCTAGAAAAAGTAACCATAACCCCACTTACCTGCTAAGTAAATTTCCTTCCATAGGATAACATTGGTAATTTGATCAGCAAAAGTTTCTGTGTCAACTTTTTAAATAGCAAAATATTGCTTAAAAATCACAACAGTAACTAAAACGAATTAACTCACTTGTTTCCAAGAACTGTCCCAGGACTGAATCTAGGATCCAGTCCTGGATTTAGAAAAGTAATCCTGAAAGTAATTAATTGCATATAACTTAAAATTCCCATTGAGCTCAATGTATTATTGTGATTCAAATTGTGTTGCCTATTGCAATAAACTGTAACTATGACCTGCAAAAGTCAATTGCCTATTGCAAAGTATTTAACTAAAGCATCTCATTCTGAGAAAGTATATTTTGATACCTATTGTTGGTTCTAAAATAAAACAACAATATCTTTTTTATGCAAACCAATGGCCTAGAGTTCAGTTCTTGAGTGTGTGAGACCATTTGCTGACTGAGTGTGTACAACAAATGTTTTACACTGTACTCTGATACTGCCTTACTGCTCGGCAAGCTACCACTTTAGAGAGTAAGGTTATATCTAGCTTTAGTCTCTGCCAAACCTCTGGGGACTGGGGACTCTGTGCACACTGTACCTATTTGGGAACTGTATATACAGAGCCACTTTCTCACAGTAGTGATAAAGTGATTAGAGTCCTAAGGCCAACATAAAGATACAGCAAAACGTGAGGTGAAAAGCAAAAAGGTTGCTGGTAGGCCACCTTAAGGATGCCAGGTCTACCAAAAACTGAACTAAGGATAACATGAGTAAAACATCAGGTTTCTCTACTGCATTTGGTGAGACAAGTGGGCCTTCTTTTATCTTCCATTCAAGCAATCTTTGACAGACCCCTTTATTATAGAGCTTTTCAAGGATTAAAGATAAGGCACTTACAAAGGAGTCCCAAATACTCACAGATGGTTGACTTCTGTAATATGGGTCGTAGACTAAAAGCAGCTCAAAAACAGAGTGCAACAGGGTCCAAAAAACTTGAGTGCCACAAGAGAGTTTGAATGCAAGCGTATCCTTTTACAGATCCAGAGATATACTCATGCAATTTTTGTTTTTAGGACAGAACGTGCATGATGAAAAAAACATTGTTTTTAAAAAGCGCATTGCAGAATATCAGTACTTTGATGTGGGAAAACTTCAAAACTTTCAAACAAAATATTTGTAGGCAGCTTACAGCAAGTTGTTGTGGCCGAGTGGTTAAGGCGATGGACTAGAAATCCATTGGGGTATCCCCGCGCAGGTTCGAATCCTGCCAACAATGAGAATCTTTTTATTATCGGCTACAATTTCAGAAGTTAACCTTTAGTATTTCTTCCATTTCAGTTTTATAAATAGGTGGCTTATTTTTGTGTCACTATTGCCTCGCCACATATTTGTTATCGCTACCTCTTTCATGTCTTAGCTACACCTCATTCCTACTTTAGCACTGGTGTAAACGCTTCAAATTATTATACAGTTGCTCTCTCATTCATACCTGCGCATGCACTTGAAAGTTACTTTACCAATAAAAGACGCAAAGAGAGAAATAGAACAAAAGTGCTGGCTGGATTGGCAAACACACTTCATAAAACTGCATTTTCTTTTTTATTCTCCCCCGTGTTACATGCTTAACCTCCCCATGTGTAATTTCTCTTAACCTGCTGTCCCAGGAAGAGAATTTCCTCTACAGGCTCTTTCTGTGTTTTTTTCCCTAGTCTGTCTTTCCCATTTCTTAGCTGTGTAACTGTTCCTTTACGCGCTCTATTTAAACGCCATCAATCTCATTTGAGCTCCTTGCTCCCGCTTCTGTTTTCTCCACCTCTCATACTGCCAGTTCTCTCTTTCTCTGTGGTTGGTGGCTACTTTCCTGAGCTTCCGAAGCCACGTGGTTCCTGCCTCTTGTTGTCAGACTTGAATTGGAAAAGGAACCATATTAACAAGCCTTTACCACTCACACACGGCGGAAGTTGATACTTTAATTCAGTGAGCTAAGAAAAGCGTGTTGTGGGTCCCCTACGAGCCATGGTGCTTGCTTCATCATGATTTGGCACCAGTCATTAGCCGCAGCTCTGCTAATGAGCCACTGAGGTCAGTTTCAATATTTACTCAAAAACATAACCATGCAGCCCACCCCTCAACTGTGTATTTATCTTGCTTTTCTGCTGTTCGTGTGATTAGCTGGGAGGAGCTCACGGCGACATCCTCCCTATAAAAGTGTAGATGGATCACTCTCTAACTCTTTCTTGCTTCACATACAAATGGCTTGAAAGGTGCAGGGAAGATGCAGGTCTAATAGACAGAATAGAAGGTCTGTGCCAGGTGGGTTTCTCTGCATTGGTGTCCCATCACAGGTCAGCAAGTGTAATATGTGATCTTTGACTCCTGGCATTTCACAAGCAGGCGGCCAGGAAACGGTTTCAGCCTATCAACCACTGAGGAGACGCAGCCTCTGAATGAGGAATGAGGAAGCAATGAATACATCCAGCCTATCACAGGAACAGCCCTGAGTGTTCCGAATTATAAATTCTCCATTTCACTGTACATCATTGAGCCCAAGTAGCTCGCCGTGATCGTATAGTGGTTAGTACTCTGCGTTGTGGCCGCAGCAACCTCGGTTTGAATCCGAGTCACGGCATTGTGGTTGGCAATGTCACGGCAGTTGGGTGTTAATTTTACAGAATTAGCAAATGTACCAGTGGTTTTTGTAAAATGTCTATTAAAAACAGATCCTTTCAAATATTTAAACCATCTAACAACAAATGATTTAAACTCGCATGATTATAAGCTGTAGCTATAATGTATTTACTTACATAAATTATCGTTCTTGAACCTATTGGGGGTGGAGGGGGAGCGGAGCTCACCCCCCAGGTGCAGTTGAGTGACCTGTGTTGTGGCTCTCTAGAGGGAAGGCACAAATTTTGCTGTCACCCAGCCCAATCCAGACGTGTATTGGGGCCAGGTTTCAGGCAAATAGAGCAGTAAGTGCAGAGAAATGTTCACTCTCTAAAAGTGGCATTTCTAAAATAGTAAAGTTAAATCCAACCTCACCAGTAAGTAGGATTTTCAATAAATAAATAAAGCTACTCCTCTCCGATATGGAATTACCAAATAAAAAGTAAAGGGGAATACACAGAGTTAACCTATGAGAGGGGTAGACCTCACAGTAGTGAAAAATGAAATAGACTGTTTGGTACTTACAGGACACGCGAACCACCAAAGTACATATCTTATTTTTTACTTACATAGCATCATGCACCTAGGACTACCTAGGGCCTACCTTAGGTGTAAATTATATGTAATAAAAGGGGAGTTTAAGGCTTGGCAAGTAGGCTGGGACTCCCCTGGGAGACCCCTGAGTCTATGCCCAGAACCATAACTCTGCCAGTCGAGTACTTACCTAAAAGCCGATAACTCACTTTTCTTCCATAGGCTAACATTGAGTGGTTTTACTTGGAAATTCTTCTAAGTGGCGTGGAGTTTTGGAACTTTAAAATATTCATCTAAAATCAGCCGAACAACGAATTCTGATTTACTCACCTGTTATCAGGAGAGACCTCAGTGCTGCATCTTCGAGCTCAGTACTGACCCTGAAAAGTAATTTTAACCGTACTTACCAGTAACTCGAATTTCCTTCCATGGGATATCATTGCCTGCTTTTTGCTGAAAATGTTCTAAGTGTCGATTTTTGAAACTTACAAATATTCTTTAAAAATCGTACCAACTGTGAAAACGTAATTGTTTACCTGTTTTAGATAGATGTCCCAGTACTGAGCCTAGGAGCCCAGCACTGGATTACAAAAGTAACGAGAACGTACTTTACCCGTAACTTGAATTTTCTTCCATAGGAAACCATTGACTGTTTTTCTGTGAAATTTCTTCTAAGTGTCGATTTTGCAAACATGTAAATATTCCTTAAAAATCGCCTGTATAACTTAAGCGCAGTTTCTCAACTGCTTACAGGTGGTACAGTAGTGCTGGATCTAGGATCCAACACTGACCTAGAAAAAGTAACCATAACCCCACTTACCTGCTAAGTGAATTTCCTTCCATAGGATAACATTGGTAATTTGATCAGCAAAAGTTTCTAAGTGTCAACTTTTAAAATAGCAAAATATTGCTTAAAAATCACAACAGTAACTAAAACGAATTTACTCACTTGTTTCCAAGAACTGTCCCAGGACTGAATCTAGGATCCAGTCCTGGATTTAGAAAAGTAATCCTGAAAGTAATTAATTGCATATAACTTAAAATTCCCATTGAGCTCAATGTATTATTGTGATTCAAATTGTGTTGCCTATTGCAATAAACTGTAACTATTACCTGCAAAAGTCAATTGCCTATTGCAAAGTATTTAACTAAAGCATCTCATTCTGAGAAAGTATATTTTGATACCTATTGTTGGTTCTAAAATAAAACAACAATATCTTTTTTATGCAAACCAATGGCCTAGAGTTCAGTTCTTGAGTGTGTGAGACCATTTGCTGACTGAGTGTGTACAACAAATGTTTTACACTGTACTCTGATACTGCCTTACTGCTCGGCAAGCTACCACTTTAGAGAATAAGGTTATATCTAACTTTAGCCTCTGCCAAACCTCTGGGGACTCTGTGCACACTGTACCTATTTGGGAACAGTATATACAGAGCCACTTTCTCACAGTAGTGATAAAGTGATTGGAGTCCTAAGGCCAACATAAAGATACAGCAAAACGTGAGGTGAAAAGCAAAAAGGTTGCTGGTAGGCCACCTTAAGGATGCCAGGTCTAACAAAAATGGACTAAGGATAACATAAGTAAAACATCAGGTTTCTCTACTGCATTTGGTGAGACAAGTGGGCCTTCTTTTATCTTCCATTCAAGCAATCTCTGACAGACCCCTTTATTATAGAGCTTTTCAAGGATTAAAGATAAGGCACTTACAAAGGAGTCCCAAATACTCAGAGAAGGTGGACTTCTGTAATATGGATCGTAGACTAAAAGCAGCTCAAAAACAGAGTGCAACAGGGTCCAAAAAATTGAGTGCCACAAGAGAGTTTGAATGCAAGCGTATCCTTTTACAGATCCAGAGAGATACTCATGCAATTTTTGTTTTTAGGACAGAACGTGCATGATGAAAAAAACATTGTTTTCAAAAAGCGCATTGCAGAATATCAGTACTTTGATGTGGGAAAACTTCAAAACTTTCAAACAAAATATTTGCATGCAGCTTACAGTAAGTTGTTGTGGCCGAGTGGTTAAGGCGATGGACTAGAAATCCATTGGGGTATCCCCGCGCAGGTTCGAATCCTGCCAACAACGCGAATCTTTGTATTATCGGCTACAATTTCAGAAGTTAACCTTTAGTATTTCTTCCATTTCAGTTTTATAAATAGGTGGCTTATTTTTGTGTCACTATTGCCTCTCCACATATTTGTTATCGCTACCTCTTTCATGTCTTTGCCAGTCGAGTACTTACCTAAAAGCCGATAACTCACTTTTCTTCCATAGGCTAACATTGAGTGGTTTCACTTGGAAATTCTTCTAAGTGGTGTGGAGTTTTGGAACTTTAAAATATTCATCCAAAATCAGCCGAACAACAAATTCTGATTTACTCACCAGTTATCAGGAGAGACCTCAGTGCTGCATCTTGGAGCTCAGTACTGACCCTGAAAAGTAATTTTAACCGTACTTACCAGTAACTCGAATTTCCTTCCATGGGATATCATTGCCTGCTTTTTGCTGAAAATGTTCTAAGTGTCGATTTTTGAAACTTACAAATATTCTTTAAAAATCGTACCAACTGTGAAAACGTAATTGTTTACCTGTTTTAGATAGATGTCCCAGTACTGAGCCTAGGAGCCCAGCACTGGATTACAAAAGTAACGAGAACGTACTTTACCCGTAACTTGAATTTTCTTCCATAGGAAACCATTGACTGTTTTTCTGTGAAATTTCTTCTAAGTGCCGATTTTGCAAACATGTAAATATTCCTTAAAAATCGCCTGTATAACTTAAACGCAGTTTCTCAACTGCTTACAGGTGGTACAGTAGTGCTGGATCTAGGATCCAACACTGACCTAAAAAAAGTAACCATAACCCCACTTACCTGCTAAGTGAATTTCCTTCCATAGGATAACATTGGTAATTTGATCAGCAAAAGTTTCTAAGTGTCAACTTTTAAAATAGCAAAATATTGCTTAAAAATCACAACAGTAACTAAAACGAATTTACTCATTTGTTTCCAAGAACTGTCCCAGGACTGAATCTAGGATCCAGTCCTGGATTTAGAAAAGTAATCCTGAAAGTAATTAATTGCATATAACTTAAAATTCCCATTGATCTCAATGTATTATTGTGATTCAAATTGTGTTGCCTATTGCAATAAACTGTAACTATTACCTGCAAAAGTCAATTGCCTATTGCAAAGTATTTAACTAAAGCATCTCATTCTGAGAAAGTATATTTTGATACCTATTGTTGGTTCTAAAATAAAACAACAATATCTTTTTTATGCAAACCAATGGCCTAGAGTTCAGTTCTTGAGTGTGTGAGACCATTTGCTGACTGAGTGTGTACAACAAATGTTTTACACTGTACTCTGATACTGCCTTACTGCTCGGCAAGCTACCACTTTAGAGAGTAAGGGTATATCTAACTTTAGCCTCTGCCAAACCTCTGGGGACTGGGGACTCTGTGCACACTGTACCTATTTGGGAACAGTATATACAGAGCCACTTTCTCACAGTAGTGATAAAGTGATTAGAGTCCTAAGGCCAACATAAAGATACAGCAAAACGTGAGGTGAAAAGCAAAAAGGTTGCTGGTAGGCCACCTTAAGGATGCCAGGTCTAACAAAAATGAACTAAGGATAACATGAGTAAAACATCAGGTTTCTCTACTGCATTTGGTGAGACAAGTGAGCCTTCTGTTATCTTCCATTCAAGCAATCTTTGACAGACCCCTTTATTATAGAGCTTTTCAAGGATTAAAGATAAGGCACTTACAAAGGAGTCCCAAATACTCAGAGATGGTTGACTTCTGTAATATGGGTCGTAGACTAAAAGCAGCGCAAAAACAGAGTGCAACAGGGTCCAAAAAATTGAGTGCCACAAGAGAGTTTGAATGCAAGCGTATCCTTTTACAGATCCAGAGATATACTCATGGAATTTTTTTTTTTAGGACAGAACGTGCATGATGAAAAAATCATTGTTTTTAAAAAGAGCATTGCAGAATATCAGTACTTTGATGTGGGAAAACTTCAAAACTTTCAAACAAAATATTTGTGTGCAGCTTACAGTAAGTTGTTGTGGCCGAGTGGTTAAGGCGATGGACTAGAAATCCATTGGGGTATCCCCGCGCAGGTTCGAATACTGCCAACAACGAGAATCTTTTTATTATCGGCTACAATTTCAGAAGTTAACCTTTAGTATTTCTTCCATTTCAGTTTTATAAATAGGTGGCTTATTTTTGTGTCACTATTGCCTCTCCACATATTTGTTATCGCTACCTCTTTCATGTCTTTGCTACACCTCATTCCTACTTTAGCACTGGTGTAAACGCTTCAAATTATTATACCGTTGCTCTCTCATTCATACCTGCGCATGCACTTGAAAGTTACTTTACCAATAAAAGACGCAAAGAGAGAAATAGAACAAAAGTGCTGGCTGGATTGGCAAACACACTTCATAAAACTGCATTTTCTTTTTTATTTTCCCCCGTGTTACATGCTTAACCTCTCCATGTGTAATTTCTCTTAACCTGCTGTCCCAGGAAGAGAATTTCATCTACAGGCTCTTTCTGTGTTTTTTTCCCTAGTCTGTATTTCCCATTTCTTAGCTGTGTAACTGTTCCTTTATGCGCTCTATTTAAACGCCATCAATCTCATTTGAGCTCCTTGCTCCCGCTTCTGTTTTCTCCACCTCTCATACTGCCAGTTCTCTCTTTCTCTGTGGTTGGTGGCTACTTTCCTGAGCTTCCGAAGCCACGTGGTTCCTGCCTCTTGTTGTCAGACTTGAATTGGAAAAGGAACCATATTAACAAGCCTTTACCACTCACACACGGCGGAAGTTTATACTTTAATAAAGTGAGCTAAGAAAAGCGTGTTGTGGGTCCCCTACGAGCCATGGTGCTTGCTTCATCATGATTTGGCACCAGTCATTAGCCGCAGCTCTGCTAATGAGCCACTGAGGTCAGTTTCAATATTTACTCAAAAACATAACCATGCAGCCCACCCCTCAACTGTGTATTTATCTTGCTTTTCTGCTGTTAGTGTGATTAGCTGGGAGGAGCTCACGGCGACATCCTCCCTATAAAAGTGTAGATGGATCACTCTCTAACTCTTTCTTGCTTCACATACAAATGGCTTGAAAGGTGCAGGGAAGATGCAGGTCTAATAGACAGAATAGAAGGTCTGTGCCAGGTGGATTTCTCTACATTGGTGTCCCATCACAGGTCCGCAAGTGTAATATGTGATCTTTGACTCCTGGCATTTCACAAGCAGGCGGCCAGGAAACGGTTTCAGCCTATCAACCACTGAGGAGACGCAGCCTCTGAATGAGGAATGAGGAAGCAATGAATACATCCAGCCTATCACAGGAACAGCCCTGAGTGTTCCGAATTATAAATTCTCCATGTCACTGTATGTCGTTGAGCCCAAGTAGCTCGCCGTGATCGTATAGTGGTTAGTACTCTGCGTTGTGGCAGCAGCAACCTCGGTTCGAATCTGAGTCACGGCATTGTGGTTGACAATGTCACGGCAGTTGGGTGTTAATTTTACAGAATTAGCAAATGTACCAGTGGTTTTTGTAAAATGTCTATTAAAAACAGATCCTTTCAAATATTTAAACCATCTAACAACAAATGATTTAAACTCGCATGTTTATAAGCTGTAGCTATAATGTATTTACTTACATAAATTATCGTTCTTGAACCTATTGGGGGTGGAGGGGGAGCGGAGCTCACCCCCCAGGTGCAGTTGAGTGACCTGTGTTGTGGCTCTCTAGAGGGAAGGCACAAATTTTGCTGTCACCCAGCCCAATCCAGACGTGTATTGGGGCCAGGTTTCAGGCAAATAGAGCAGTAAGTGCAGAGAAATGTTCACTCTCTAAAAGTGGCATTTCTAAAATAGTAAAGTTAAATCCAACCTCACCAGTAAGTAGGATTTTCAATAAATAAATAAAGCTACTCCTCTCCGATATGGAATTACCAAATAAAAAGTATAGGGGAATACACAGAGCTAACCTATGAGAGGGGTAGACCTCACAGTAGTGAAAAATGAAATAGACTGTTTGGTACTTACAGGACACGCGAACCACCAAAGTACATATCTTATTTTTTACTTACATAGCATCATGCACCTAGGACTACCTAGGGCCTACCTTAGGTGTAAATTATATGTAATAAAAGGGGAGTTTAAGGCTTGGCAAGTAGGCTGGGACTCCCCTGGGAGACCCCTGAGTCTATGCCCAGAACCATAACTCTGCCAGTCGAGTACTTACCTAAAAGCCGATAACTCACTTTTCTTCCATAGGCTAACATTGAGTGGTTTCACTTGGAAATTCTTCTAAGTGGTGTGGAGTTTTGGAACTTTAAAATATTCATCTAAAATCAGCCGAACAACGAATTCTGATTTACTCACCTGTTATCAGGAGAGACCTCAGTGCTGCATCTTGGAGCTCAGTACTGACCCTGAAAAGTAATTTTAACCGTACTTACCAGTAACTCGAATTTCCTTCCATGGGATATCATTGCCTGCTTTTTGCTGAAAATGTTCTAAGTGTCGATTTTTGAAACTTACAAATATTCTTTAAAAATCGTACCAACTGTGAAAACGTAATTGTTTACCTGTTTTAGATAGATGTCCCAGTACTGAGCCTAGGAGCCCAGCACTGGATTACAAAAGTAACGAGAACGTACTTTACCCGTAACTTGAATTTTCTTCCATAGGAAACCATTGACTGTTTTTCTGTGAAATTTCTTCTAAGTGTCGATTTTGCAAACATGTAAATATTCCTTAAAAATCGCCTGTATAACTTAAACGCAGTTTCTCAACTGCTTACAGGTGGTACAGTAGTGCTGGATCTAGGATCCAACACTGACCTAGAAAAAGTAACCATAACCCCACTTACCTGCTAAGTGAATTTCCTTCCATAGGATAACATTGGTAATTTGATCAGCAAAAGTTTCTGTGTCAACTTTTTAAATAGCAAAATATTGCTTAAAAATCACAACAGTAACTAAAACGAATTAACTCACTTGTTTCCAAGAACTGTCCCAGGACTGAATCTAGGATCCAGTCCTGGATTTAGAAAAGTAATCCTGAAAGTAATTAATTGCATATAACTTAAAATTCCCATTGAGCTCAATGTATTATTGTGATTCAAATTGTGTTGCCTATTGCAATAAACTGTAACTATGACCTGCAAAAGTCAATTGCCTATTGCAAAGTATTTAACTAAAGCATCTCATTCTGAGAAAGTATATTTTGATACCTATTGTTGGTTCTAAAATAAAACAACAATATCTTTTTTATGCAAACCAATGGCCTAGAGTTCAGTTCTTGAGTGTGTGAGACCATTTGCTGACTGAGTGTGTACAACAAATGTTTTACACTGTACTCTGATACTGCCTTACTGCTCGGCAAGCTACCACTTTAGAGAGTAAGGTTATATCTAGCTTTAGTCTCTGCCAAACCTCTGGGGACTGGGGACTCTGTGCACACTGTACCTATTTGGGAACAGTATATACAGAGCCACTTTCTCACAGTAGTGATAAAGTGATTAGAGTCCTAAGGCCAACATAAAGATACAGCAAAACGTGAGGTGAAAAGCAAAAAGGTTGCTGGTAGGCCACCTTAAGGATGCCAGGTCTACCAAAAACTGAACTAAGGATAACATGAGTAAAACATCAGGTTTCTCTACTGCATTTGGTGAGACAAGTGGGCCTTCTTTTATCTTCCATTCAAGCAATCTTTGACAGACCCCTTTATTATAGAGCTTTTCAAGGATTAAAGATAAGGCACTTACAAAGGAGTCCCAAATACTCACAGATGGTTGACTTCTGTAATATGGGTCGTAGACTAAAAGCAGCTCAAAAACAGAGTGCAACAGGGTCCAAAAAACTTGAGTGCCACAAGAGAGTTTGAATGCAAGCGTATCCTTTTACAGATCCAGAGATATACTCATGCAATTTTTGTTTTTAGGACAGAACGTGCATGATGAAAAAAACATTGTTTTTAAAAAGCGCATTGCAGAATATCAGTACTTTGATGTGGGAAAACTTCAAAACTTTCAAACAAAATATTTGTAGGCAGCTTACAGCAAGTTGTTGTGGCCGAGTGGTTAAGGCGATGGACTAGAAATCCATTGGGGTATCCCCGCGCAGGTTCGAATCCTGCCAACAATGAGAATCTTTTTATTATCGGCTACAATTTCAGAAGTTAACCTTTAGTATTTCTTCCATTTCAGTTTTATAAATAGGTGGCTTATTTTTGTGTCACTATTGCCTCGCCACATATTTGTTATCGCTACCTCTTTCATGTCTTAGCTACACCTCATTCCTACTTTAGCACTGGTGTAAACGCTTCAAATTATTATACAGTTGCTCTCTCATTCATACCTGCGCATGCACTTGAAAGTTACTTTACCAATAAAAGACGCAAAGAGAGAAATAGAACAAAAGTGCTGGCTGGATTGGCAAACACACTTCATAAAACTGCATTTTCTTTTTTATTCTCCCCCGTGTTACATGCTTAACCTCCCCATGTGTAATTTCTCTTAACCTGCTGTCCCAGGAAGAGAATTTCCTCTACAGGCTCTTTCTGTGTTTTTTTCCCTAGTCTGTCTTTCCCATTTCTTAGCTGTGTAACTGTTCCTTTACGCGCTCTATTTAAACGCCATCAATCTCATTTGAGCTCCTTGCTCCCGCTTCTGTTTTCTCCACCTCTCATACTGCCAGTTCTCTCTTTCTCTGTGGTTGGTGGCTACTTTCCTGAGCTTCCGAAGCCACGTGGTTCCTGCCTCTTGTTGTCAGACTTGAATTGGAAAAGGAACCATATTAACAAGCCTTTACCACTCACACACGGCGGAAGTTGATACTT
This sequence comes from Triturus cristatus, assembly GCF_964204655.1. Classification (NCBI taxonomy): domain Eukaryota; kingdom Metazoa; phylum Chordata; class Amphibia; order Caudata; family Salamandridae; genus Triturus; species Triturus cristatus. The sequence continues at coordinate 723,591,895 of NC_140595.1, forward strand.
TAATTCAGTGAGCTAAGAAAAGCGTGTTGTGGGTCCCCTACGAGCCATGGTGCTTGCTTCATCATGATTTGGCACCAGTCATTAGCCGCAGCTCTGCTAATGAGCCACTGAGGTCAGTTTCAATATTTACTCAAAAACATAACCATGCAGCCCACCCCTCAACTGTGTATTTATCTTGCTTTTCTGCTGTTCGTGTGATTAGCTGGGAGGAGCTCACGGCGACATCCTCCCTATAAAAGTGTAGATGGATCACTCTCTAACTCTTTCTTGCTTCACATACAAATGGCTTGAAAGGTGCAGGGAAGATGCAGGTCTAATAGACAGAATAGAAGGTCTGTGCCAGGTGGGTTTCTCTGCATTGGTGTCCCATCACAGGTCAGCAAGTGTAATATGTGATCTTTGACTCCTGGCATTTCACAAGCAGGCGGCCAGGAAACGGTTTCAGCCTATCAACCACTGAGGAGACGCAGCCTCTGAATGAGGAATGAGGAAGCAATGAATACATCCAGCCTATCACAGGAACAGCCCTGAGTGTTCCGAATTATAAATTCTCCATTTCACTGTACATCATTGAGCCCAAGTAGCTCGCCGTGATCGTATAGTGGTTAGTACTCTGCGTTGTGGCCGCAGCAACCTCGGTTTGAATCCGAGTCACGGCATTGTGGTTGGCAATGTCACGGCAGTTGGGTGTTAATTTTACAGAATTAGCAAATGTACCAGTGGTTTTTGTAAAATGTCTATTAAAAACAGATCCTTTCAAATATTTAAACCATCTAACAACAAATGATTTAAACTCGCATGATTATAAGCTGTAGCTATAATGTATTTACTTACATAAATTATCGTTCTTGAACCTATTGGGGTGGAGGGGGAGCGGAGCTCACCCCCCAGGTGCAGTTGAGTGACCTGTGTTGTGGCTCTCTAGAGGGAAGGCACAAATTTTGCTGTCACCCAGCCCAATCCAGACGTGTATTGGGGCCAGGTTTCAGGCAAATAGAGCAGTAAGTGCAGAGAAATGTTCACTCTCTAAAAGTGGCATTTCTAAAATAGTAAAGTTAAATCCAACCTCACCAGTAAGTAGGATTTTCAATAAATAAATAAAGCTACTCCTCTCCGATATGGAATTACCAAATAAAAAGTATAGGGGAATACACAGAGTTAACCTATGAGAGGGGTAGACCTCACAGTAGTGAAAAATGAAATAGACTGTTTGGTACTTACAGGACACGCGAACCACCAAAGTACATATCTTATTTTTTACTTACATAGCATCATGCACCTAGGACTACCTAGGGCCTACCTTAGGTGTAAATTATATGTAATAAAAGGGGAGTTTAAGGCTTGGCAAGTAGGCTGGGACTCCCCTGGGAGACCCCTGAGTCTATGCCCAGAACCATAACTCTGCCAGTCGAGTACTTACCTAAAAGCCGATAACTCACTTTTCTTCCATAGGCTAACATTGAGTGGTTTCACTTGGAAATTCTTCTAAGTGGTGTGGAGTTTTGGAACTTTAAAATATTCATCTAAAATCAGCCGAACAACGAATTCTAATTTACTCACCTGTTATCAGGAGAGACCTCAGTGCTGCATCTTCGAGCTCAGTACTGACCCTGAAAAGTAATTTTAACCGTACTTACCAGTAACTCGAATTTCCTTCCATGGGATATCATTGCCTGCTTTTTGCTGAAAATGTTCTAAGTGTCGATTTTTGAAACTTACAAATATTCTTTAAAAATCGTACCAACTGTGAAAACGTAATTGTTTACCTGTTTTAGATAGATGTCCCAGTACTGAGCCTAGGAGCCCAGCACTGGATTACAAAAGTAACGAGAACGTACTTTACCCGTAACTTGAATTTTCTTCCATAGGAAACCATTGACTGTTTTTCTGTGAAATTTCTTCTAAGTGTCGATTTTGCAAACATGTAAATATTCCTTAAAAATCGCCTGTATAACTTAAGCGCAGTTTCTCAACTGCTTACAGGTGGTACAGTAGTGCTGGATCTAGGATCCAACACTGACCTAGAAAAAGTAACCATAACCCCACTTACCTGCTAAGTGAATTTCCTTCCATAGGATAACATTGGTAATTTGATCAGCAAAAGTTTCTAAGTGTCAACTTTTAAAATAGCAAAATATTGCTTAAAAATCACAACAGTAACTAAAACGAATTTACTCACTTGTTTCCAAGAACTGTCCCAGGACTGAATCTAGGATCCAGTCCTGGATTTAGAAAAGTAATCCTGAAAGTAATTAATTGCATATAACTTAAAATTCCCATTGAGCTCAATGTATTATTGTGATTCAAATTGTGTTGCCTATTGCAATAAACTGTAACTATTACCTGCAAAAGTCAATTGCCTATTGCAAAGTATTTAACTAAAGCATCTCATTCTGAGAAAGTATATTTTGATACCTATTGTTGGTTCTAAAATAAAACAACAATATCTTTTTTATGCAAACCAATGGCCTAGAGTTCAGTTCTTGAGTGTGTGAGACCATTTGCTGACTGAGTGTGTACAACAAATGTTTTACACTGTACTCTGATACTGCCTTACTGCTCGGCAAGCTACCACTTTAGAGAATAAGGTTATATCTAACTTTAGCCTCTGCCAAACCTCTGGGGACTCTGTGCACACTGTACCTATTTGGGAACAGTATATACAGAGCCACTTTCTCACAGTAGTGATAAAGTGATTGGAGTCCTAAGGCCAACATAAAGATACAGCAAAACGTGAGGTGAAAAGCAAAAAGGTTGCTGGTAGGCCACCTTAAGGATGCCAGGTCTAACAAAAATGGACTAAGGATAACATAAGTAAAACATCAGGTTTCTCTACTGCATTTGGTGAGACAAGTGGGCCTTCTTTTATCTTCCATTCAAGCAATCTCTGACAGACCCCTTTATTATAGAGCTTTTCAAGGATTAAAGATAAGGCACTTACAAAGGAGTCCCAAATACTCAGAGAAGGTGGACTTCTGTAATATGGATCGTAGACTAAAAGCAGCTCAAAAACAGAGTGCAACAGGGTCCAAAAAATTGAGTGCCACAAGAGAGTTTGAATGCAAGCGTATCCTTTTACAGATCCAGAGAGATACTCATGCAATTTTTGTTTTTAGGACAGAACGTGCATGATGAAAAAAACATTGTTTTCAAAAAGCGCATTGCAGAATATCAGTACTTTGATGTGGGAAAACTTCAAAACTTTCAAACAAAATATTTGCATGCAGCTTACAGTAAGTTGTTGTGGCCGAGTGGTTAAGGCGATGGACTAGAAATCCATTGGGGTATCCCCGCGCAGGTTCGAATCCTGCCAACAACGCGAATCTTTGTATTATCGGCTACAATTTCAGAAGTTAACCTTTAGTATTTCTTCCATTTCAGTTTTATAAATAGGTGGCTTATTTTTGTGTCACTATTGCCTCTCCACATATTTGTTATCGCTACCTCTTTCATGTCTTTGCCAGTCGAGTACTTACCTAAAAGCCGATAACTCACTTTTCTTCCATAGGCTAACATTGAGTGGTTTCACTTGGAAATTCTTCTAAGTGGTGTGGAGTTTTGGAACTTTAAAATATTCATCCAAAATCAGCCGAACAACAAATTCTGATTTACTCACCAGTTATCAGGAGAGACCTCAGTGCTGCATCTTGGAGCTCAGTACTGACCCTGAAAAGTAATTTTAACCGTACTTACCAGTAACTCGAATTTCCTTCCATGGGATATCATTGCCTGCTTTTTGCTGAAAATGTTCTAAGTGTCGATTTTTGAAACTTACAAATATTCTTTAAAAATCGTACCAACTGTGAAAACGTAATTGTTTACCTGTTTTAGATAGATGTCCCAGTACTGAGCCTAGGAGCCCAGCACTGGATTACAAAAGTAACGAGAACGTACTTTACCCGTAACTTGAATTTTCTTCCATAGGAAACCATTGACTGTTTTTCTGTGAAATTTCTTCTAAGTGCCGATTTTGCAAACATGTAAATATTCCTTAAAAATCGCCTGTATAACTTAAACGCAGTTTCTCAACTGCTTACAGGTGGTACAGTAGTGCTGGATCTAGGATCCAACACTGACCTAAAAAAAGTAACCATAACCCCACTTACCTGCTAAGTGAATTTCCTTCCATAGGATAACATTGGTAATTTGATCAGCAAAAGTTTCTAAGTGTCAACTTTTAAAATAGCAAAATATTGCTTAAAAATCACAACAGTAACTAAAACGAATTTACTCATTTGTTTCCAAGAACTGTCCCAGGACTGAATCTAGGATCCAGTCCTGGATTTAGAAAAGTAATCCTGAAAGTAATTAATTGCATATAACTTAAAATTCCCATTGATCTCAATGTATTATTGTGATTCAAATTGTGTTGCCTATTGCAATAAACTGTAACTATTACCTGCAAAAGTCAATTGCCTATTGCAAAGTATTTAACTAAAGCATCTCATTCTGAGAAAGTATATTTTGATACCTATTGTTGGTTCTAAAATAAAACAACAATATCTTTTTTATGCAAACCAATGGCCTAGAGTTCAGTTCTTGAGTGTGTGAGACCATTTGCTGACTGAGTGTGTACAACAAATGTTTTACACTGTACTCTGATACTGCCTTACTGCTCGGCAAGCTACCACTTTAGAGAGTAAGGGTATATCTAACTTTAGCCTCTGCCAAACCTCTGGGGACTGGGGACTCTGTGCACACTGTACCTATTTGGGAACAGTATATACAGAGCCACTTTCTCACAGTAGTGATAAAGTGATTAGAGTCCTAAGGCCAACATAAAGATACAGCAAAACGTGAGGTGAAAAGCAAAAAGGTTGCTGGTAGGCCACCTTAAGGATGCCAGGTCTAACAAAAATGAACTAAGGATAACATGAGTAAAACATCAGGTTTCTCTACTGCATTTGGTGAGACAAGTGAGCCTTCTGTTATCTTCCATTCAAGCAATCTTTGACAGACCCCTTTATTATAGAGCTTTTCAAGGATTAAAGATAAGGCACTTACAAAGGAGTCCCAAATACTCAGAGATGGTTGACTTCTGTAATATGGGTCGTAGACTAAAAGCAGCGCAAAAACAGAGTGCAACAGGGTCCAAAAAATTGAGTGCCACAAGAGAGTTTGAATGCAAGCGTATCCTTTTACAGATCCAGAGATATACTCATGGAATTTTTTTTTTTAGGACAGAACGTGCATGATGAAAAAATCATTGTTTTTAAAAAGAGCATTGCAGAATATCAGTACTTTGATGTGGGAAAACTTCAAAACTTTCAAACAAAATATTTGTGTGCAGCTTACAGTAAGTTGTTGTGGCCGAGTGGTTAAGGCGATGGACTAGAAATCCATTGGGGTATCCCCGCGCAGGTTCGAATACTGCCAACAACGAGAATCTTTTTATTATCGGCTACAATTTCAGAAGTTAACCTTTAGTATTTCTTCCATTTCAGTTTTATAAATAGGTGGCTTATTTTTGTGTCACTATTGCCTCTCCACATATTTGTTATCGCTACCTCTTTCATGTCTTTGCTACACCTCATTCCTACTTTAGCACTGGTGTAAACGCTTCAAATTATTATACCGTTGCTCTCTCATTCATACCTGCGCATGCACTTGAAAGTTACTTTACCAATAAAAGACGCAAAGAGAGAAATAGAACAAAAGTGCTGGCTGGATTGGCAAACACACTTCATAAAACTGCATTTTCTTTTTTATTTTCCCCCGTGTTACATGCTTAACCTCTCCATGTGTAATTTCTCTTAACCTGCTGTCCCAGGAAGAGAATTTCATCTACAGGCTCTTTCTGTGTTTTTTTCCCTAGTCTGTATTTCCCATTTCTTAGCTGTGTAACTGTTCCTTTATGCGCTCTATTTAAACGCCATCAATCTCATTTGAGCTCCTTGCTCCCGCTTCTGTTTTCTCCACCTCTCATACTGCCAGTTCTCTCTTTCTCTGTGGTTGGTGGCTACTTTCCTGAGCTTCCGAAGCCACGTGGTTCCTGCCTCTTGTTGTCAGACTTGAATTGGAAAAGGAACCATATTAACAAGCCTTTACCACTCACACACGGCGGAAGTTTATACTTTAATAAAGTGAGCTAAGAAAAGCGTGTTGTGGGTCCCCTACGAGCCATGGTGCTTGCTTCATCATGATTTGGCACCAGTCATTAGCCGCAGCTCTGCTAATGAGCCACTGAGGTCAGTTTCAATATTTACTCAAAAACATAACCATGCAGCCCACCCCTCAACTGTGTATTTATCTTGCTTTTCTGCTGTTAGTGTGATTAGCTGGGAGGAGCTCACGGCGACATCCTCCCTATAAAAGTGTAGATGGATCACTCTCTAACTCTTTCTTGCTTCACATACAAATGGCTTGAAAGGTGCAGGGAAGATGCAGGTCTAATAGACAGAATAGAAGGTCTGTGCCAGGTGGATTTCTCTACATTGGTGTCCCATCACAGGTCCGCAAGTGTAATGTGTGATCTTTGACTCCTGGCATTTCACAAGCAGGCGGCCAGGAAACGGTTTCAGCCTATCAACCACTGAGGAGACGCAGCCTCTGAATGAGGAATGAGGAAGCAATGAATACATCCAGCCTATCACAGGAACAGCCCTGAGTGTTCCGAATTATAAATTCTCCATGTCACTGTATGTCGTTGAGCCCAAGTAGCTCGCCGTGATCGTATAGTGGTTAGTACTCTGCATTGTGGCAGCAGCAACCTCGGTTCGAATCTGAGTCACGGCATTGTGGTTGACAATGTCACGGCAGTTGGGTGTTAATTTTACAGAATTAGCAAATGTACCAGTGGTTTTTGTAAAATGTCTATTAAAAACAGATCCTTTCAAATATTTAAACCATCTAACAACAAATGATTTAAACTCGCATGTTTATAAGCTGTAGCTATAATGTATTTACTTACATAAATTATCGTTCTTGAACCTATTGGGGGTGGAGGGGGAGCGGAGCTCACCCCCCAGGTGCAGTTGAGTGACCTGTGTTGTGGCTCTCTAGAGGGAAGGCACAAATTTTGCTGTCACCCAGCCCAATCCAGACGTGTATTGGGGCCAGGTTTCAGGCAAATAGAGCAGTAAGTGCAGAGAAATGTTCACTCTCTAAAAGTGGCATTTCTAAAATAGTAAAGTTAAATCCAACCTCACCAGTAAGTAGGATTTTCAATAAATAAATAAAGCTACTCCTCTCCGATATGGAATTACCAAAAAAAAAGTATAGGGGAATACACAGAGCTAACCTATGAGAGGGGTAGACCTCACAGTAGTGAAAAATGAAATAGACTGTTTGGTACTTACAGGACACGCGAACCACCAAAGTACATATCTTATTTTTTACTTACATAGCATCATGCACCTAGGACTACCTAGGGCCTACCTTAGGTGTAAATTATATGTAATAAAAGGGGAGTTTAAGGCTTGGCAAGTAGGCTGGGACTCCCCTGGGAGACCCCTGAGTCTATGCCCAGAACCATAACTCTGCCAGTCGAGTACTTACCTAAAAGCCGATAACTCACTTTTCTTCCATAGGCTAACATTGAGTGGTTTCACTTGGAAATTCTTCTAAGTGGTGTGGAGTTTTGGAACTTTAAAATATTCATCTAAAATCAGCCGAACAACGAATTCTGATTTACTCACCTGTTATCAGGAGAGACCTCAGTGCTGCATCTTGGAGCTCAGTACTGACCCTGAAAAGTAATTTTAACCGTACTTACCAGTAACTCGAATTTCCTTCCATGGGATATCATTGCCTGCTTTTTGCTGAAAATGTTCTAAGTGTCGATTTTTGAAACTTACAAATATTCTTTAAAAATCGTACCAACTGTGAAAACGTAATTGTTTACCTGTTTTAGATAGATGTCCCAGTACTGAGCCTAGGAGCCCAGCACTGGATTACAAAAGTAACGAGAACGTACTTTACCCGTAACTTGAATTTTCTTCCATAGGAAACCATTGACTGTTTTTCTGTGAAATTTCTTCTAAGTGTCGATTTTGCAAACATGTAAATATTCCTTAAAAATCGCCTGTATAACTTAAACGCAGTTTCTCAACTGCTTACAGGTGGTACAGTAGTGCTGGATCTAGGATCCAACACTGACCTAGAAAAAGTAACCATAACCCCACTTTTTTTTTTTGTAACATATTTTTATTGACATTTTCAGATTTAATATACCATACATCATTCACATCTTTCCAGTAAGTATGGCATAAAGTACAGTATGCGGTATTACACACCAACTGTAAATCCTGACGTAGAGTCCTCAGAAAGATGTTATGATCAGGTACGAGGCAGTGTGTGTATCCCATGGATACGCATGACTACTATGTCACGTGAACAGGGGTGTAACACAGGTTTAAACTAGGGGAAGGGCATGGAAATTCACCTCCGGACCGCGTGACCGAGTGTATAACTGTCGTGTGGGTGTGGCCCCTCATAAACTCGCGCTTGGAACTCCTCTTGGGGTCGACCGGCAGCTGCATTAGTGTGCCCTATCCGGCTATGCGGGACTACTCTATTGGGGCAGATTGTGTGAATGTGTCATCTGTAGGGTCCTCGCCAGGGGTCCATTGCTTGAATCGAAATAGTAACATGGCCCATTCCATTGATATAGGGTTCTTGCGGGCCCCTCTCACTTCCTCCTCCCGTAATGTCTCCTCCTCTGCCGCCGCCCATTTATGTGTCGCTCCCACCCAAGCTGCCAGGGGAGGGCCGGTGGGGGATCGCCAGTACATGGCTATGCTGCGTTTGGCCAATAGCATCGCTAGGGAAAGAAAACGAGTCTGCACCTTTTGTTGCTTACGTGCTCGGAAGATCCCTAAGGCGCTGGCCTCCCATGTGTTCATAGTGGTAATCCCCGTGAGGTCACTCAGAGCAGCGTGAATGCGCTGCCAGAACACTCGAATGATGGAGCAACTCCAAAACATGTGTTGGAAATCTGCGTCCTGCGCGCTGCATCTGGGACAAAGGAACTGTGTGTCAGGGTAGTAACGTTGGAGGCGCGTGGGTGTTAAGTAAGCTCTGTGCAGTATGTAGTATTGAATGTTTTTAAAGCGTGCGTTTCTAGATACCTTCTTGGGGTACTCCAGAGCCCTCTCCCACTCCCTCTCATGAAGCACCCGCCCAATTTCAGTTTCCCATGTGGCCCGCAAGGTCTCAAGTGGCCTGATGGTTAGCTCCCGTATGGCCTTGTATAACCATGTAGTTAAATGGCCACCCGCTCCCATGTGTAGAATCGTGTGGAGGACTGGATGTGCGCGTGGTTCCCCCCTCGCAAAGTCGTGATATGGCCGGTAGCTAACTAGTAGTTGACGGTGAAGCAGGAACTGCCCTGGAGGTAGGTCGAATTCATCCACCAGACTGTGGAAGGGTCGAAGCTGCCCGTCCTCGAAGAGGGTTCCCATCTCTGTGATGCCACAGGAGGTCCATGTGCGCAGAACACCACTTGTGTAATAGTGTTCCCGGTTGGGCCATCCTACCAGAGGAAGCAGTGGGGAATACAACGGTGTCCCCGAGGACATACGGTGAATCCTTTGCATGCACCTCCGTGCCACCGCCACCTGGAGGGGGTACATGCGTTTCGGCTTAGTGCAGGGGAGCAGCAGGCGCCGTATCTCCGGAACCGAGATCCTCCCCATCATGGTATGCGTTTCCACAGTGTATTTGTCTGCTGTCCAATGGGACAACCATTGCAGTTGCGCAGCTAAAAAATAGGCCTCGAATGAGGGAGCGCCCAATCCGCCCTGCGTGGTGGGCAACTGCAGTTTTTTAAGTCCTATTCTATGTCTGGCGGATCCCCAAATTAACGTGCTAAGGAGGGAGTCTAAGTCCCGAAAAAAGGTTCTTGGAGGGATCACCGGCAGATTGGTGAAAAAGTATAATAATCGCGGGACCATGATCATTTTGGCTAAAGCCACTCGCCCAATTGGGGCCAACGGGAGGCTCCTCCAAAAGCTGACTGCAGCTCTAACGCCCGCTAATGCCCTACCGTGGTTACCTTCGAAAATATCTGTCGGAGTGTGGTAGAGCCGAATCCCCAGGTACCGAGGGGCTTCCGCACTCCAAGGGACGCGTTGGGTACCTAGCCTAATCTCCTGAGGGGGAAGGCCCGGGTGCAACGGGTATACCGTGGATTTGTCCCAGTTTACCTGGAGTCCAGAGGCCGCCGCGAACTCCGACAAAGTCACCCATAGGGGGGTCAGGTCATCCGTAATATCTCGTATATAGATTAGCAGATCGTCAGCATACAAAGAGACACTGTGCACTGTGCCCGCGACAGGGATGCCCCAGTGAGCCCCCTCCTGACGGAGTCGTATGGCTAAGGGCTCGACTGCCAGGGCAAAAAGTAAAGGGGACAGTGGACATCCCTGTCTCGTACCCCTCTGGACCGCAAACTCTGCTGAGACGTACCGGCCGAGGCGCACCCGCGATGTCAATTTAGTGTACAGAAGTTGCGTATACGCGAGAAGGGTGGAACCAAAGCCCGCCCGCTGTAGGACCGCAAAGAGATACTGCCATGTGAGGGAATCAAAAGCCTTCTCGAGATCCAGGATGAGACAGGCCGCCCGTGGGTAAATCTCCTGCACCTGATCTTGGATGTGAAAAACCCGGCGTATGTTCTGTGAAGTGCGTCTGCCCGGAATAAATCCGCACCGATCCGAGTGGACCAGGGGACGGATTGTTTGTAGGTATCTATCTGCAAGAATCTTCCCAAGAAGTTTGCAGTCAGCGGATAGCAATGTTATGGGTCGATAGGAGGCCATTTGCTGCCGATCTCGATGCGGCTTTAAAAAGGTCACGAGTACTGACTCTCTCATAGATTTCGGTAGCTCTCCCTTCTCAAGCGCAGTCTTCAGCATCGCTACCAAGCGAGGGACCAGCTGCGCTGCAAATGTTGAGTAGTATTCCAGCGGAAACCCGTCTAAGCCCGGTGCCTTATTGCGGGCTAGGGCGTGTAAGGCCCGAGTCACATCCGCTGCTGTTATTGGTAAATCTAGGGCCTCCTTATCTGCCCGTGAGATTTTCGACATAGTTAAGGGAGCAAGGAATCGCTCCACTATGGCTTGTGGGGTAGCGACGGGATCATTATATATCTTCGCGTAATAGTCGTGAAAAGCCTCCAAGATCTCGGCCTGGGACCGCACCAATACACCCCGGGAGTTCAGGATCTCTGTAATGGGCTTGACATCCGAGTCCTGCCTGGCTAGCCATGCCAAGAGAGTGCCAGTTTTGTCCCTCTCCTTATGCATCCGTGTGGCATACGATCGGAAGTTATACCGACGAAGATCCGCAGAGGCGGCCTGATATGCTGTTTTGGCATCTGCTAATCGCTGCGTCCCCCCCTCGGATGCGGTATCCTGTTTGGTGAGCGCGGCGAGGTGCTGTTCCGCCGTGGTGAGCGCTTGTTCTAATATCCATTTAACTCCCGCTATTTGGCTCATGCACTCTCCCCGGGCCACGACCTTAAATGTGTCCCATTCCACCAAAGTGGAAGACGCTGTACCAGCATTGTGTGTAAAGTAATCCTGGATACTACGTTCCTGCTCATGCCTGAATACCTGGTCCGAGAGACAGTCCCGCGGTAAGCACCAGGTAGGAACCGGGGGACGCGTGGGCTGCCAATTGAGCCGGAGGACGTGGGCATCGTGGTCAGAAATGACCCTGCCCATATTGTCTGTGTGGGCAATTTTAGGCAGTATGGCTGCGGAGCACAAGAATCGGTCAAGGCGTACGCGCAAATTATGTGGGATGGAATGGAAGGAATACAGTCTAGCCTGGGGGTGGCACATTCGCCACGCGTCGGTCAATGACCAATGTGCAGTCCACGCCCGAAATCGAGCCGCCTGCCTGTGCGCCGGCGAATGCGCCGTGGGAGGGTGTGATCGGTCCAGGTGTAAATCGAGCGCGCAATTATAGTCCCCTCCCAGGATCCAGGGGATTGAGGCAAATGGGGCGAGGATCCCGGTGAGGTGATCCCAAAATTTGTCTTGTTCTACATTGGGGGCGTAAATGCTACCAAGAAGTACCACCTGCCCGTCTAAGAGGCCCTCCATTAGGGCATATCTGCCGTCTCTATCCACTACCCTCCGGAGTTCCTGGAACGGGGTTCCCGGTCGCACCCATATCAGCGCCCCCCGGGCAAACGCAGAGTAAGTTGTGGCGCAGAGGACACCCCGCCACTTTGCCTGTAGTTTCCCCACCTCTTTCGCAATGAGATGCGTCTCCTGTAGGAAAACAATCGGGGCATTGTGACGTTTCGCATATGAATATATTCCATATCGCTTGCGCGGCGTGTGAAGCCCCCTAACATTCAGGGTGAGGATGGTAACATCCGTGTGTGGTGTATTCGGTGCCATGTCTCGACACCTGCGCGCGATGAGCGGGGCCTGCGCCTGTTGGGGTGCCTTAAAAATGGTCGGTCTAGCTGAATGAAGGTGCCTGTACCCCAAGACGCTGTTCGGCTATGTGTGGTGCGTGGGTGGGTCTGGGTCATTCCATGCAGGGGGTCGGGATATTGCGGAACTGGGATACTCAACTGAACAATGGGGTGCGGGAAACATTCCCAATGCCAAGGGCCCATCGTCAAGCAATGATGCGTCCAAACTTGCTTACCCGTGTACAGGGGGTGTAACAATAAATGGTGGGGCGGTGGCGTGAGCAGGCCGGGTCAGTCGCGAATCGGGCCAGTAGGAGGATCAATGGACGTTGCTCGTACTGAGCCAGATGTCTATAGTTAATGTGTGGGGCTGGGGCATACTTATCTCAATGGTAGTCCCGATTGTCCCCACTCATTTCACATGAGATCTGGATTGTTCATCAAGGATGAGGTCCGCCGTCTGAGGAGTGACCGGGGGGGTGTCACAGACTCTTCCCTCGACCCTGCGCCATCGCTGTCATTCTCCCCCTCGGAGGTAAAGACATGTGGAGGCCGGTCTATGTCGTCCATCTGGGGGGACGCTCGTAGATCGATCACCGCCTGCAGGGCCTCTCTCCGTTCTTTCACGATCTGCTCCAGGTCAGGGGAGTCCAGGGTACGCGATCGGGATCCGCCACTCGCACCCCTGCGTGGGCGCCTCCGAGAGCGCCTCCCAGGCCGCGATAACCGAGGGTTCGGGTCTCTTGCGGCTTCTGTCTTGGACTGTCGTGTGCAGTGCCGGTCCGCCCAATCCTGTGCCTCCGAGGCCGTCGCGAAAAACACTGTGGAACCAGCATGGATTACCCTGAGGCGAGACGGAAAGAGCAACGAATATTGGATGTTGTTCTCACGGAGTCGACGTTTCACTGTCAGGAATGAGGACCGTTGTTGTTGCACCGCTCTTGCATAGTCCGGGAACACCATGATCCGCTGATTGTCGACCTGTAAGGCGCCAGCTACTCGTGCCGCACGCAGTACTGCGTCTCTGTCCCGGAAGTGCAGAAACTTCGCCAACATCGGCCTCGGGGGCGCTCCCGGCGGCGGTCTGCGGGCCGGAACCCTGTGGGCCCGTTCCATGGAAAAGAATTTTGAACGGTCCCTTTCCGGGGCGAAGGATTTCACCCAGGTTTCCAGGTAATGCAGAGGGTCCGTTCCTTCAATTTCTTCGGGTAGACCCAGTACGCGTATGTTGCAGCGTCTCGAGCGTCCTTCCAAGTCATCCGTGCGCTCCTCCAGGGTGGTGAGTCGTTGTAGAACCGCCTGCATCGTCTTCTGGTGCGTTCCGATCGTCGGCTGTATGTCCGCCATCTTCTTCTCTTCGTCCTTCACCCTCTCCGCCAGTTTCCGGTGGTCATCATGGAGAAGACTAATGTCTGTCGCTAGTGTCCCGAGCCGCTCCTCCATCGACACTCTGGAAAGTTCAATGGCGGCGAGTACCTGGTCTAACTTGGCAGAGATTGATGGATCGACTGGTGGTTCCGGAGCGTTCACCCACATCCGGGATTTAGGCATCTTCTCAGGAGCCGTCTTGGGGACCGCCGATTGCTGGGTCCCTCTAGGTTTCCCCATAGTTGCCGTCGGGGTAATGCGGTGAGCCAGGCTTGTCCGCCGATTATCCGGGATCACGTCCTCTCTCGGAGATGGGAGGGCCACACCGCTGCCAGCCCCGTCGTCGTCAGTGACCCGCGGCCTCCCCTACGTGCGTCCGTGCCCTCCTGCAGAGCACCCCGGTTCCTCTAGGCTCCCCGCTGTATTCCTCTCACCCTCACCCCACGGGGAGGCTGTCGTCCAACTGCAGGGGTTCTACCACCAGCTTTGCAGCAGAGGTCTGCCCAGTCCTGTGTCCCTCCGCTGCATGAATCCCAGCTCACTCCACCCTAGTACTCACAGTGCTCCCTTAGGCTCTCGCTCCGTGCGTTGAAAACTCGAGTCGGGCGCCATCTTGAGGTCAGGCGCCCCGACCAGACACCGGGAGTCACTAGGGTCCACCACCGGTCTCCCGCTCACTGTTGCTGCCGTGGTTGTCATCCACCACCCTGGGCCGCGGGAGCGCTGCCTCAATCGCGGAGCCTGTCCTTGCGCTAGGTCGGCACCCCGTCCGAGATGGCTGCCGGTCGTCTGCGCGCCGATCCCTGTATGGAAAGGGACTCGCGCTCCAAAATCATGCCAGGTACTTCCCCCGGGACGGTCCGCGCCGATGGTGCTAGCGCTGTCAGTGCGCTTCTCGCTGCCTGTCACTTATGGCGCCAGTGTGTCCGGGCCCTCGTCCGCTTCCCCTAGCGCGGAGCCTCGGAGCCCATCGCCGCCATCTTGCTGCTACGAGCCCCGGCCCGGTGCTTCTCTCGCCGCAGCAGCTCTGCTCCCGTGGTAGGCGCCGGATCTCGGCAGCGGTGAAATCCAGCCCGCTCCGGTGTCCGGAGCTGTAATTGCGGGCAGGAACAACGTCTGGAAACTGACAATCTTGTGGCCCGATCGCGGAGCTCTAGCCGGCTGCGACCACCATGTTAGCCTGCTTGGCCACGCCCCCCCGTAACCATAACCCCACTTACCTGCTAAGTGAATTTCCTTCCATAGGATAACATTGGTAATTTGATCAGCAAAAGTTTCTAAGTGTCAACTTTTAAAATAGCAAAATATTGCTTAAAAATCACAACAGTAACTAAAACAAATTTACTCACTTGTTTCCAAGAACTGTCCCAGGACTGAATCTAGGATCCAGTCCTGAATTTAGAAAAGTAATCCTGAAAGTAATTAATTGCATATAACTTAAAATTCCCATTGAGCTCAATGTATTATTGTGATTCAAATTGTGTTGCCTATTGCAATAAACTGTAACTATTACCTGCAAAAGTCAATTGCCTATTGCAAAGTATTTAACTAAAGCATCTCATTCTGAGAAAGTATATTTTGATACCTATTGTTGGTTCTAAAATAAAACAACAATATCTTTTTTATGCAAACCAATGGCCTAGAGTTCAGTTCTTGAGTGTGTGAGACCATTTGCTGACTGAGTGTGTACAACAAATGTTTTACACTGTACTCTGATACTGCCTTACTGCTCGGCAAGCTACCACTTTAGAGAGTAAGGTTATATCTAACTTTAGCCTCTGCCAAACCTCTGGGGACTGGGGACTCTGTGCACACTGTACCTATTTGGGAACAGTATATACAGAGCCACTTTCTCACAGTAGTGATAAAGTGATTAGAGTCCTAAGGCCAACATAAAGATACAGCAAAACGTGAGGTGAATAGCAAAAAGGTTGCTGGTAGGCCACCTTAAGGATGCCAGGTCTAACAAAAACTGAACTAAGGATAACATGAGTAAAACATCAGGTTTCTCTACTGCATTTGGTGAGACAAGTGGGCCTTCTTTTATCTTCCATTCAAGCAATCTTTGACAGACCCCTTTATTATAGAGCTTTTCAAGGATTAAAGATAAGGCACTTACAAAGGAGTCCCAAATACTCAGAGATGGTTGACTTCTGTAATATGGGTCGTAGACTAAAAGCAGCGCAAAAACAGAGTGCAACAGGGTCCAAAAAATTGAGTGCCACAAGAGAGTTTGAATGCAAGCGTATCCTTTTACAGATCCAGAGATATACTCATGCAATTTTTGTTTTTAGGACAGAACGTGCAAGATGAAAAAAACATTGTTTTTAAAAAGCGCATTGCAGAATATCAGTACTTTGATGTGGGAAAACTTCAAAACTTTCAAACAAAATATTTGTATGCAGCTTACAGTAAGTTGTTGTGGCCGAGTGGTTAAGGCGATGGACTAGAAATCCATTGGGGTATCTCTGCGCAGGTTCGAATCCTGCCAACAACGAGAATCTTTTTATTATCGGCTACAATTTCTGAAGTTAACCTTTAGTATTTCTTCCATTTCAGTTTTATAATTAGGTGGCTTATTTTTGTGTCACTATTGCCTCTCCACATATTTGTTATCGCTACCTCTTTCATGTCTTTGCTACACCTCATTCCTACTTTAGCACTGGTGTAAACGCTTCAAATTTTTATACCGTTGCTCTCTCATTCATACCTGCGCATGCACTTGAAAGTTACTTTACCAATAAAAGACGCAAAGAGAGAAATAGAACAAAAGTGCTGGCTGGATTGGCAAACACACTTCATAAAACTGCATTTTCTTTTTTATTCTCCCCTGTGTTACATGCTTAACCTCTCCATGTGTAATTTCTCTTAACCTGCTGTCCCAGGAAGAGAATTTCATCTACAGGTTCTTTCTGTGTTTTATTCCCTAGTCTGTCTTTCCCATTTCTTAGCTGTGTAACTGTTCCTTTACGCGCTCTATTTAAACGCCATCAATCTCATTTGAGCTCCTTGCTCCCGCTTCTGTTTTCTCCACCTCTCATACTGCCAGTTCTCTCTTTCTCTGTGGTTGGTGGCTACTTTCCTGAGCTTCCGAAGCCACGTGGTTCCTGCCTCTTGTTGTCAGACTTGAATTGGAAAAGGAACCATATTAACAAGCCTTTACCACTCACACACGGCGGAAGTTTATCCTTTAATTCAGTGAGCTAAGAAAAGCGTGTTGTGGGTCCCCTACGAGCCATGGTGCTTGCTTCATCATGATTTGGCACCAGTCATTAGCCGCAGTTCTGCTAATGAGCCACTGAGGTCAGTTTCAATAATTACTCAAAAACATAACCATGCAGCCCACCCCTCAACTGTGTATTTATCTTGCTTTTCTGCTGTTCGTGTGATTAGCTGGGAGGAGCTCACGGCGACATCCTCCCTATAAAAGTGTAGATGGATCACTCTCTAACTCTTTCTTGCTTCACATACAAATGGCTTGAAAGGTGCAGGGAAGATGCAGGTCTAATAGACAGAATAGAAGGTCTGTGCCAGGTGGGTTTCTCTGCATTGGTGTCCCATCACAGGACCGCAAGTGTAATGTGTGATCTTTGACTCCTGGCATTTCACAAGCAGGCGGCCAGGAAACGGTTTCAGCCAATCAACAACTGAGGAGACGCAGCCTCTGAATGAGGAATGAGGAAGCAATGAATACATCCAGCCTATCACAGGAACAGCCCTGAGTGTTCCGAATTATAAAATCTCCATGTCACTGTATGTCATTGAGCCCAAGTAGCTCGCCGTGATCGTATAGTGGTTAGTACTCTGCGTTGTGGCCACAGCAACCTCGGTTCGAATCCGAGTCACGGCATTGTAGTTGGCAATGTCACGGCAGTTGGGTGTTTATTTTAGAGAATTAGCAAATGTACCAGTGGTTTTTGTAAAATGTCTATTAAAAACAGATCCTTTCAAATATTTAAACCATCTAACAACAAACGATTTAAACTCGCATGATTATAAGCTGTAGCTATAATGTATTTACTTACATAAATTATCGTTCTTGAAACTATTGGGGGTGGAGGGGGAGCGGAGCTCACCCCCCAGGTGCAGTTGAGTGACCTGTGTTGTGGCTCTCTTGAGGGAAGGCACAAATTTTGCTGTCACCCAGCCCAATCCAGACGTGTATTGGGGCCAGGTTTCAGGCAAATAGAGCAGTAAGTGCAGAGAAATGTTCACTCTCTAAAAGTGGCATTTCTAAAATAGTAAAGTTAAATCCAACCTCACCAGTAAGTAGGATTTTCAATAAATAAATAAAGCTACTCCTCTCCGATATGGAATTACCAAATAAAAAGTATAGGGGAATACACAGAGCTAACCTATGAGAGGGGTAGACCTCACAGTAGTGAAAAATGAAATAGACTGTTTGGTACTTACAGGACACGCAAACCACCAAAGTACATATCTTATTTTTTACTTACATAGCATCATGCACCTAGGACTACCTAGGGCCTACCTTAGGTGTAAATTATATGTAATAAAAGGGGAGTTTAAGGCTTGGCCAGTAGGCTGGGACTCCCCTGGGATACCCCTGAGTCTATGCCCAGAACCATAACTCTGCCAGTCGAGTACTTACCTAAAAGCCGATAACTCACTTTTCTTCCATAGGCTAACATTGAGTGGTTTCACTTGGAAATTCTTCTAAGCGGTGTGGAGTTTTGGAACTTTAAAATATTCATCTAAAATCAGCCGAACAACGAATTCTGATTTACTCACCTGTTATCAGGAGAGACCTCAGTGCTGCATCTTGGAGCTCAGTACTGCCCCTGAAAAGTAATTTTAACCGTACTTACCAGTAACTCGAATTTCCTTCCATGGGATATCATTGCCTGCTTTTTGCTGAAAATGTTCTAAGTGTCGATTTTTGAAACTTACAAATATTCTTTAAAAATCGTACTAACTGTGAAAACGTAATTGTTTACCTGTTTTAGATAGATGTCCCAGTACTGAGCCTAGGAGCCCAGCACTGGATTACAAAAGTAACGAGAACGTACTTTACCCGTAACTTGAATTTTCCTCCATAGGAAACCATTGACTGTTTTTCTGTGAAATTTCTTCTAAGTGTCGATTTTGCAAACATGTAAATATTCCTTAAAAATCGCCTGTATAACTTAAACGCAGTTTCTCAACTGCTTACAGGTGGTACAGTAGTGCTGGATCTAGGATCCAACACTGACCTAGAAAAAGTAACCATAACCCCACTTACCTGCTAAGTGAATTTCCTTCCATAGGATAACATTGGTAATTTGATCAGCAAAAGTTTCCAAGTGTCAACTTTTAAAATAGCAAAATATTGCTTAAAAATCACAACAGTAACTAAAACGAATTTACTCACTTGTTTCCAAGAACTGTCCCAGGACTGAATCTAGGATCCAGTCCTGGATTTAGAAAAGTAATCCTGAAAGTAATTAATTGCATATAACTTAAAATTCCCATTGAGCTCAATGAATTATTGTGATTCAAATTGTGTTGCCTATTGCAATAAACTGTAACTATGACCTGCAAAAGTCAATTGCCTATTGCAAAGTATTTAACTAAAGCATCTCATTCTGAGAAAGTATATTTTGATACCTATTGTTGGTTCTAAAATAAAACAACAATATCTTTTTTATGCAAACCAATGGCCTAGAGTTCAGTTCTTGAGTGTGTGAGACCATTTGCTGACTGAGTGTGTACAACAAATGTTTTACACTGTACTCTGATACTGCCTTACTGCTCGGCAAGCTACCACTTTAGAGAGTAAGGTTATATCTAGCTTTAGCCTCTGCCAAACCTCTGGGGACTGGGGACTCTGTGCACACTGTACCTATTTGGGAACAGTATATACAGAGCCACTTTCTCACAGTAGTGATAAAGTGATTAGAGTCCTAAGGCCAACATAAAGATACAGCAAAACGTGAGGTGAAAAGCAAAAAGGTTGCTGGTAGGCCACCTTAAGGATGCCAGGTCTAACAAAAACTGAACTAAGGATAACATGAGTAAAACATCAGGTTTCTCTACTGCATTTGGTGAGACAAGTGGGCCTTCTTTTATCTTCCATTCAAGCAATCTTTGACAGACCCCTTTATTATAGAGCTTTTCAAGGATTAAAGATAAGGCACTTACAAAGGAGTCCCAAATACTCAGAGATGGTTGACTTCTGTAATATGGGTCGTAGACTAAAAGCAGCGCAAAAACAGAGTGCAACAGGGTCCAAAAAACTTGAGTGCCACAAGAGAGTTTGAATGCAAGCGTATCCTTTTACAGATCCAGAGATATACTCATGCAATTTTTGTTTTTAGGACAGAACGTGCATGATGAAAAAAACATTGTTTTTAAAAAGCGCATTGCAGAATATCAGTACTTTGATGTGGGAAAACTTCAAAACTTTCAAACAAAATATTTGTGGGCAGCTTACAGCAAGTTGTTGTGGCCGAGTGGTTAAGGCGATGGACTAGAAA
This sequence comes from Triturus cristatus, assembly GCF_964204655.1. Classification (NCBI taxonomy): domain Eukaryota; kingdom Metazoa; phylum Chordata; class Amphibia; order Caudata; family Salamandridae; genus Triturus; species Triturus cristatus. The sequence continues at coordinate 723,612,112 of NC_140595.1, forward strand.
TCCATTGGGGTATCCCCGCGCAGGTTCGAATCCTGCCAACAACGAGAATCTTTTTATTATCGGCTACAATTTCAGAAGTTAACCTTTAGTATTTCTTCCATTTCAGTTTTATAAATAGGTGGCTTAATTTTGTGTCACTATTGCCTCTCCACATATTTGTTATCGCTACCTCTTTCATGTCTTAGCTACACCTCATTCCTACTTTAGCACTGGTGTAAACGCTTCAAATTATTATACCGTTGCTCTCTCATTCATACCTCCGCATGCACTTGAAAGTTACTTTACCAATAAAAGACGCAAAGAGAGAAATAGAACAAAAGTGCTGGCTGGATTGGCAAACACACTTCATAAAACTGCATTTTCTTTTTTATTCTCCCCCGTGTTACATGCTTAACCTCCCCATGTGTAATTTCTCTTAACCTGCTGTCCCAGGAAGAGAATTTCATCTACAGGCTCTTTCTGTGTTTTTTTCCCTAGTCTGTCTTTCCCATTTCTTAGCTGTGTAACTGTTCCTTTACGCGCTCTATTTAAACGCCATCAATCTCATTTGAGCTCCTTGCTCCCGCTTCTGTTTTCTCCACCTCTCATACTGCCAGTTCTCTCTTTCTCTGTGGTTGGTGGCTACTTTCCTGAGCTTCCGAAGCCACGTGGTTCCTGCCTCTTGTTGTCAGACTTGAATTGGAAAAGGAACCATATTAACAAGCCTTTACCACTCACACACGGCGGAAGTTTATACTTTAATTCAGTGAGCTAAGAAAAGCGTGTTGTGGGTCCCCTACGAGCCATGGTGCTTGCTTCATCATGATTTGGCACCAGTCATTAGCCGCAGCTCTGCTAATGAGCCACTGAGGTCAGTTTCAATAGTTACTCAAAAACATAACCATGCAGCCCACCCCTCAACTGTGTATTTATCTTGCTTTTCTGCTGTTCGTGTGATTAGCTGGGAGGAGCTCACGGCGACATCCTCCCTATAAAAGTGTAGATGGATCACTCTCTAACTCTTTCTTGCTTCACATACAAATGGCTTGAAAGGTGCAGGGAAGATGCAGGTCTAATAGACAGAATAGAAGGTCTGTGCCAGGTGGGTTTCTCTGCATTGGTGTCCCATCACAGGTCAGCAAGTGTAATGTGTGATCTTTGACTCCTGGCATTTCACAAGCAGGCGGCCAGGAAACGGTTACAGCCTATCAACCACTGAGGAGACGCAGCCTCTGAATGAGGAATGAGGAAGCAATGAATACATCCAGCCTATCACAGGAACAGCCCTGAGTGTTCCGAATTATAAATTCTCCATTTCACTGTACGTCATTGAGCCCAAGTAGCTCGCAGTGATCGTATAGTGGTTAGTACTCTGCGTTGTGGCTGCTGCAACCTCGGTTCGAATCCGAGTCACGGCATTGTGGTTGGCAATGTCACGGCAGTTCGGTGTTAATTTTACAGAATTAGCAAATGTACCAGTGGTTTTTGTAAAATGTCTATTAAAAACAGATCCTTTCAAATATTTAAACCATCTAACAACAAATGATTTAAACTCGCATGATTATAAGCTGTAGCTATAATGTATTTACTTACATAAATTATCGTTCTTGAACCTATTGGGGGTGGAGGGGGAGCGGAGCTCACCCCCCAGGTGCAGTTGAGTGACCTGTGTTGTGGCTCTCTAGAGGGAAGGCACAAATTTTGCTGTCACCCAGCCCAATCCAGACGTGTATTGGGGCCAGGTTTCAGGCAAATAGAGCAGTAAGTGCAGAGAAATGTTCACTCTCTAAAAGTGGCATTTCTAAAATAGTAAAGTTAAATCCAACCTCACCAGTAAGTAGGATTTTCAATAAATAAATAAAGCTACTCCTCTCCGATATGGAATTTCCAAATAAAAAGTATAGGGGAATACACAGAGCTAACCTATGAGAGGGGTAGACCTCACAGTAGTGAAAAATGAAATAGACTGTTTGGTACTTACAGGACACGCAAACCACCAAAGTACATATCTTATTTTTTACTTACATAGCATCATGCACCTAGGACTACCTAGGGCCTACCTTAGGTGTAAATTATATGTAATAAAAGGGGAGTTTAAGGCTTGGCAAGTAGGCTGGGACTCCCCTGGGATACCCCTGAGTCTATGCCCAGAACCATAACTCTGCCAGTCGAGTACTTACCTAAAAGCCGATAACTCACTTTTCTTCCATAGGCTAACATTGAGAGGTTTCACTTGGAAATTCTTCTAAGCGGTGTGGAGTTTTGGAACTTTAAAATATTCATCTAAAATCAGCCGAACAACGAATTCTGATTTACTCACCTGTTATCAGGAGAGACCTCAGTGCTGCATCTTGGAGCTCAGTACTGCCCCTGAAAAGTAATTTTAACCGTACTTACCAGTAACTCGAATTTCCTTCCATGGGATATCATTGCCTGCTTTTTGCTGAAAATTTTCTAAGTGTCGATTTTTGAAACTTACAAATATACTTTAAAAATCGTACCAACTGTGAAAACGTAATTGTTTACCTGTTTTAGATAGATGTCCCAGTACTGAGCCTAGGAGCCCAGCACTGGATTACAAAAGTAACGAGAACGTACTTTACCCGTAACTTGAATTTTCTTCCATAGGAAACCATTGACTGTTTTTCTGTGAAATTTCTTCTAAGTGTCGATTTTGCAAACATGTAAATATTCCTTAAAAATCGCCTGTATAACTTAAACGCAGTTTCTCAACTGCTTACAGGTGGTACAGTAGTGCTGGATCTAGGATCCAACACTGACCTAGAAAAAGTAACCATAACCCCACTTACCTGCTAAGTGAATTTCCTTCCATAGGATACCATTGGTAATTTGATCAGCAAAAGTTTCCAAGTGTCAACTTTTAAAATAGCAAAATATTGCTTAAAAATCACAACAGTAACTAAAACGAATTTACTCACTTGTTTCCAAGAACTGTCCCAGGACTGAATCTAGGATCCAGTCCTGGATTTAGAAAAGTAATCCTGAAAGTAATTATTTGCATATAACTTAAAATTCCCATTGAGCTCAATGTATTATTGTGATTCAAATTGTGTTGCCTATTGCAATAAACTGTAACTATGACCTGCAAAAGTCAATTGCCTATTGCAAAGTATTTAACTAAAGCATCTCATTCTGAGAAAGTATATTTTGATACCTATTGTTGGTTCTAAAATAAAACAACAATATCTTTTGTATGCAAACCAATGGCCTAGAGTTCAGTTCTTGAGTGTGTGAGACCATTTGCTGACTGAGTGTGTACAACAAATGTTTTACACTGTACTCTGATACTGCCTTACTGCTCGGCAAGCTACCACTTTAGAGAGTAAGGTTATATCTAGCTTTAGCCTCTGCCAAACCTCTGGGGACTGGGGACTCTGTGCACACTGTACCTATTTGGGAACAGTATATACAGAGCTACTTTCTCACAGTAGTGATAAAGTGATTAGAGTCCTAAGGCCAACATAAAGATACAGCAAAACGTGAGGTGAAAAGCAAAAAGGTTGCTGGTAGGCCACCTTAAGGATGCCAGGTCTAACAAAAACTGAACTAAGGATAACATGAGTAAAACATCAGGTTTCTCTCCTGCATTTGGTGAGACAAGTGGGCCTTCTTTCATCTTCCATTCAAGCAATCTTTGACAGACCCCTTTATTATAGAGCTTTTCAAGGATTAAAGATAAGGCACTTACAAAGGAGTCCCAAATACTCAGAGATGGTTGACTTCTGTAATATGGGTCGTAGACTAAAAGCAGCGCAAAAACAGAGTGCAACAGGGTCCAAAAAACTTGAGTGCCACAAGAGAGTTTGAATGCAAGCGTATCCTTTTACAGATCCAGAGATATACTCATGCAATTTTTGTGGTTAGGACAGAACGTGCATGATGAAAAAACATTGTTTTTAAAAAGCGCATTGCAGAATATCAGTACTTTGATGTGGGAAAACTTCAAAACTTTCAAACAAAATATTTGTAGGCAGCTTACAGCAAGTTGTTGTGGCCGAGTGGTTAAGGCGATGGACTAGAAATCCATTGGGGTATCCCTGCGCAGGTTCGAATCCTGCCAACAACGAGATTCTTTTTATTATCGGCTACAATTTCAGAAGTTAACCTTTAGTATTTCTTCCATTTCAGTTTTATAAATAGGTGGCTTATTTTTGTGTCACTATTGCCTCTCCACATATTTGTTATCGCTACCTCTTTCATGTCTTAGCTACACCTCATTCCTACTTTAGCACTGGTGTAAACGCTTCAAATTATTATACCGTTGCTCTCTCATTCATACCTGCACATGCACTTGAAAGTTACTTTACCAATAAAAGACGCAAAGAGAGAAATAGAACAAAAGTGCTGGCTGGATTGGCAAACACACTTCATAAAACTGCATTTTCTTTTTTATTCTCCCCCGTGTTACATGCTTAACCTCCCCATGTGTAATTTCTCTTAACCTGCTGTCCCAGGAAGAGAATTTCATCTACAGGCTCTTTCTGTGTTTTTTTCCCTAGTCTGTCTTTCCCATTTCTTAGCTGTGTAACTGTTCCTTTACGCGCTCTATTTAAACGCCATCAATCTCATTTGAGCTCCTTGCTCCCGCTTCTGTTTTCTCCACCTCTCATACTGCCAGTTCTCTCTTTCTCTGTGGTTGGTGGCTACTTTCCTGAGCTTCCGAAGCCACGTGGTTCCTGCCTCTTGTTGTCAGACTTGAATTGGAAAAGGAACCATATTAACAAGCCTTTACCACTCACACACGGCGGAAGTTTATACTTTAATTCAGTGAGCTAAGAAAAGCGTGTTGTGGGTCCCCTACGAGCCATGGTGCTTGCTTCATCATGATTTGGCACCAGTCATTAGCCGCAGCTCTGCTAATGAGCCACTGAGGTCAGTTTCAATATTTACTCAAAAACATACCCATGCAGCCCACCCCTCAACTGTGTATTTATCTTGCTTTTCTGCTGTTCGTGTGATTAGCTGGGAGGAGCTCACGGCGACATCCTCCCTATAAAAGTGTAGATGGATCACTCTCTAACTCTTTCTTGCTTCACATACAAATGGCTTGAAAGGTGCAGGGAAGATGCAGGTCTAATAGACAGAATAGAAGGTCTGTGCCAGGTGGGTTTCTCTGCATTGGTGTCCCATCACAGGTCCGCAAGTGTAATGTGTGATCTTTGACTCCTGGCATTTCACAAGCAGGCAGCCAGGAAACGGTTTCAGCCTATCAACCACTGAGGAGACGCAGCCTCTGAATGAGGAATGAGGAAGCAATGAATACATCCAGCCTATCACATGAACAGCCCTGAGTGTTCCGAATTATAAATTCTCCATTTCACTGTACGTCATTGAGCCCAAGTAGCTCGCAGTGATCGTATAGTGGTTAGTACTCTGCGTTGTGGCTGCTGCAACCTCGGTTCGAATCCGAGTCACGGCATTGTGGTTGGCAATGTCACGGCAGTTCGGTGTTAATTTTACAGAATTAGCAAATGTACCAGTGGTTTTTGTAAAATGTCTATTAAAAACAGATCCTTTCAAATATTTAAACCATCTAACAACAAATGATTTAAACTCGCATGATTATAAGCTGTAGCTATAATGTATTTACTTACATAAATTATCGTTCTTGAACCTATTGGGGGTGGAGGGGGAGCGGAGCTCACCCCCCAGGTGCAGTTGAGTGACCTGTGTTGTGGCTCTCTAGAGGGAAGGCACAAATTTTGCTGTCACCCAGCCCAATCCAGACGTGTATTGGGGCCAGGTTTCAGGCAAATAGAGCAGTAAGTGCAGAGAAATGTTCACTCTCTAAAAGTGGCATTTCTAAAATAGTAAAGTTAAATCCAACCTCACCAGTAAGTAGGATTTTCAATAAATAAATAAAGCTACTCCTCTCCGATATGGAATTACCAAATAAAAAGTATAGGGGAATACACAGAGCTAACCTATGAGAGGGGTAGACCTCACAGTAGTGAAAAATGAAATAGACTGTTTGGTACTTACAGGACACGCAAACCACCAAAGTACATATCTTATTTTTTACTTACATAGCATCATGCACCTAGGACTACCTAGGGCCTACCTTAGGTGTAAATTATATGTAATAAAAGGGGAGTTTAAGGCTTGGCAAGTAGGCTGGGACTCCCCTGGGATACCCCTGAGTCTATGCCCAGAACCATAACTCTGCCAGTCGAGTACTTACCTAAAAGCCGATAACTCACTTTTCTTCCATAGGCTAACATTGAGAGGTTTCACTTGGAAATTCTTCTAAGCGGTGTGGAGTTTTGGAACTTTAAAATATTCATCTAAAATCAGCCGAACAACAAATTCTGATTTACTCACCTGTTATCAGGAGAGACCTCAGTGCTGCATCTTGGAGCTCAGTACTGCCCCTGAAAAGTAATTTTAACCGTACTTACCAGTAACTCGAATTTCCTTCCATGGGATATCATTGCCTGCTTTTTGCTGAAAATTTTCTAAGTGTCGATTTTTGAAACTTACAAATATACTTTAAAAATCGTACCAACTGTGAAAACGTAATTGTTTACCTGTTTTAGATAGATGTCCCAGTACTGAGCCTAGGAGCCCAGCACTGGATTACAAAAGTAACGAGAACGTACTTTACCCGTAACTTGAATTTTCTTCCATAGGAAACCATTGACTGTTTTTCTGTGAAATTTCTTCTAAGTGTCGATTTTGCAAACATGTAAATATTCCTTAAAAATCGCCTGTATAACTTAAACGCAGTTTCTCAACTGCTTACAGGTGGTACAGTAGTGCTGGATCTAGGATCCAACACTGACCTAGAAAAAGTAACCATAACCCCACTTACCTGCTAAGTGAATTTCCTTCCATAGGATACCATTGGTAATTTGATCAGCAAAAGTTTCCAAGTGTCAACTTTTAAAATAGCAAAATATTGCTTAAAAATCACAACAGTAACTAAAACGAATTTACTCACTTGTTTCCAAGAACTGTCCCAGGACTGAATCTAGGATCCAGTCCTGGATTTAGAAAAGTAATCCTGAAAGTAATTATTTGCATATAACTTAAAATTCCCATTGAGCTCAATGTATTATTGTGATTCAAATTGTGTTGCCTATTGCAATAAACTGTAACTATGACCTGCAAAAGTCAATTGCCTATTGCAAAGTATTTAACTAAAGCATCTCATTCTGAGAAAGTATATTTTGATACCTATTGTTGGTTCTAAAATAAAACAACAATATCTTTTGTATGCAAACCAATGGCCTAGAGTTCAGTTCTTGAGTGTGTGAGACCATTTGCTGACTGAGTGTGTACAACAAATGTTTTACACTGTACTCTGATACTGCCTTACTGCTCGGCAAGCTACCACTTTAGAGAGTAAGGTTATATCTAGCTTTAGCCTCTGCCAAACCTCTGGGGACTGGGGACTCTGTGCACACTGTACCTATTTGGGAACAGTATATACAGAGCTACTTTCTCACAGTAGTGATAAAGTGATTAGAGTCCTAAGGCCAACATAAAGATACAGCAAAACGTGAGGTGAAAAGCAAAAAGGTTGCTGGTAGGCCACCTTAAGGATGCCAGGTCTAACAAAAACTGAACTAAGGATAACATGAGTAAAACATCAGGTTTCTCTACTGCATTTGGTGAGACAAGTGGGCCTTCTTTCATCTTCCATTCAAGCAATCTTTGACAGACCCCTTTATTATAGAGCTTTTCAAGGATTAAAGATAAGGCACTTACAAAGGAGTCCCAAATACTCAGAGATGGTTGACTTCTGTAATATGGGTCGTAGACTAAAAGCAGCGCAAAAACAGAGTGCAACAGGGTCCAAAAAACTTGAGTGCCACAAGAGAGTTTGAATGCAAGCGTATCCTTTTACAGATCCAGAGATATACTCATGCAATTTTTGTGGTTAGGACAGAACGTGCATGATGAAAAAACATTGTTTTTAAAAAGCGCATTGCAGAATATCAGTACTTTGATGTGGGAAAACTTCAAAACTTTCAAACAAAATATTTGTAGACAGCTTACAGCAAGTTGTTGTGGCCGAGTGGTTAAGGCGATGGACTAGAAATCCATTGGGGTATCCCCGCGCAGGTTCGAATCCTGCCAACAACGAGATTCTTTTTATTATCGGCTACAATTTCAGAAGTTAACCTTTAGTATTTCTTCCATTTCAGTTTTATAAATAGGTGGCTTATTTTTGTGTCACTATTGCCTCTCCACATATTTGTTATCGCTACCTCTTTCATGTCTTAGCTACACCTCATTCCTACTTTAGCACTGGTGTAAACGCTTCAAATTATTATACCGTTGCTCTCTCATTCATACCTGCACATGCACTTGAAAGTTACTTTACCAATAAAAGACGCAAAGAGAGAAATAGAACAAAAGTGCTGGCTGGATTGGCAAACACACTTCATAAAACTGCATTTTCTTTTTTATTCTCCCCCGTGTTACATGCTTAACCTCCCCATGTGTAATTTCTCTTAACCTGCTGTCCCAGGAAGAGAATTTCATCTACAGGCTCTTTCTGTGTTTTTTTCCCTAGTCTGTCTTTCCCATTTCTTAGCTGTGTAACTGTTCCTTTACGCGCTCTATTTAAACGCCATCAATCTCATTTGAGCTCCTTGCTCCCGCTTCTGTTTTCTCCACCTCTCATACTGCCAGTTCTCTCTTTCTCTGTGGTTGGTGGCTACTTTCCTGAGCTTCCGAAGCCACGTGGTTCCTGCCTCTTGTTGTCAGACTTGAATTGGAAAAGGAACCATATTAACAAGCCTTTACCACTCACACACGGCGGAAGTTTATACTTTAATTCAGTGAGCTAAGAAAAGCGTGTTGTGGGTCCCCTACGAGCCATGGTGCTTGCTTCATCATGATTTGGCACCAGTCATTAGCCGCAGCTCTGCTAATGAGCCACTGAGGTCAGTTTCAATATTTACTCAAAAACATACCCATGCAGCCCACCCCTCAACTGTGTATTTATCTTGCTTTTCTGCTGTTCGTGTGATTAGCTGGGAGGAGCTCACGGCGACATCCTCCCTATAAAAGTGTAGATGGATCACTCTCTAACTCTTTCTTGCTTCACATACAAATGGCTTGAAAGGTGCAGGGAAGATGCAGGTCTAATAGACAGAATAGAAGGTCTGTGCCAGGTGGGTTTCTCTGCATTGGTGTCCCATCACAGGTCCGCAAGTGTAATGTGTGATCTTTGACTCCTGGCATTTCACAAGCAGGCAGCCAGGAAACGGTTTCAGCCTATCAACCACTGAGGAGACGCAGCCTCTGAATGAGGAATGAGGAAGCAATGAATACATCCAGCCTATCACAGGAACAGCCCTGAGTGTTCCGAATTATAAATTCTCCATGTCACTGTATGTCATTGAGCCCAAGTAGCTTGCCGTGATCGTATAGTGGTTAGTACTCTGCGATGTGGCCGCAGCAACCTTGGTTCGAATCTGAGTCACGGCATTGTGGTTGGCAATGTCACTGCAGTTGGGTGTTAATTTTACAGAATTAGCAAATGTACCAGTGGTTTTTGTAAAATGTCTATTAAAAACAGATCCTTTCAAATATTTAAACCATCTAACAACAAATGATTTAAACTTGCATGATTATAAGCTGTAGCTATAATGTATTTATTTACATAAATTATCGTTCTTGAACCTATTGGGGGTGGAGGGGGAGCGGAGCTCACCCCCCAGGTGCAGTTGAGTGACCTGTGTTGTGGCTCTCTAGAGGGAAGGCACAAATTTTGCTGTCACCCAGCCCAATCCAGATGTGTATTGGGCTCCAGGTTTCAGGCAAATAGAGCAGTAAGTGCAGAGAAATGTTCACTCTCTAAAAGTGGCATTTATAAAATAGTAAAGTTAAATCCAACCTCACCAGTAAGTAGGATTTTCAATAAATAAATAAAGCTACTCCTCTCCGATATGGAATTACCAAATAAAAAGTATAGGGGAATACACAGAGCTAACCTATGAGAGGGGTAGACCTGACAGTAGTGAAAAATGAAATAGACTGTTTGGTACTTACAGGACACGCGAACCACCAAAGTACATATCTTATTTTTTACTTACATAGCATCATGCACCTAGGACTACCTAGGGCCTACCTTAGGTGTAAATTATATGTAATAAAAGGGGAGTTTAAGGCTTGGCAAGTAGGCTGGGACTCCCCTGGGAGACCCCTGAGTCTATGCCCAGAACCATAACTCTGCCAGTCGAGTACTTACCTAAAAGCCGATAACTCACTTTTCTTCCATAGGCTAACATTGAGTGGTTTCACTTGGAAATTCTTCTAAGTGGTGTGGAGTTTTGGAACTTTAAAATATTAATCTAAAATCAGCCGAACAACGAATTCTGATTTACTCACCTGTTATCAGGAGAAACCTCAGTGCTGCATCTTGGAGCTCAGTACTGACCCTGAAAAGTAATTTTAACCGTACTTACCAGTAACTCGAATTTCCTTCCATGGGATATCATTGCCTGCTTTTTGCTGAAAATTTTCTAAGTGTCGATTTTTGAAACTTACAAATATTCTTTAAAAATCGTACCAACTGTGAAAACGTAATTGTTTACCTGTTTTAGATAGATGTCCCAGTACTGAGCCTAGGAGCCCAGCACTGGATTACAAAAGTAACGAGAACGTACTTTACCCGTAACTTGAATTTTCTTCCATAGGAAACCATTGACTGTTTTTCTGTGAAATTTCTTCTAAGGGTCGATTTTGCAAACATGTAAATATTCCTTAAAAATCGCCTGTATAACTTAAACGCAGTTTCTCAACTGCTTACAGGTGGTACAGTAGTGCTGGATCTAGGATCCAACACTGACCTAGAAAAAGTAACCATAACCCCACTTACCTGCTAAGTGAATTTCCTTCCATAGGATAACATTGGTAATTTGATCAGCAAAAGTTTCTAAGTGTCAACTTTTAAAATAGCAAAATATTGCTTAAAAATCACAACAGTAACTAAAACGAATTGACTCACTTGTTTCCAAGAACTGTCCAAGGACTGAATCTAGGATCCAGTCCTGGATTTAGAAAAGTAATCCTGAAAGTAATTAATTGCATATAACTTAAAATTCCCATTGAGCTCAATGTATTATTGGGATTCAAATTGTGTTGCCTATTGCAATAAACTGTAACTATTACCTGCAAAAGTCAATTGCCTATTGCAAAGTATTTAACTAAAGCATCTCATTCTGAGAAAGTATATTTTGATACCTATTGTTGGTTCTAAAATAGAACAACAATATCTTTTTTATGCAAACCAATGGCCTAGAGTTCAGTTCTTGAGTGTGTGAGACCATTTGCTGACTGAGTGTGTAAGACAAATGTTTTACACTGTACTCTGATACTGCCTTACTGCTCGGCAAGCTACCACTTTAGAGAGTAAGGGTATATCTAACTTTAGCCTCTGCCAAACCTCTGGGGACTGGGGACTCTGTGCACACTGTACCTATTTGGGAACAGTATATACAGAGCCACTTTCTCACAGTAGTGATAAAGTGATTAGAGTCCTAAGGCCAACATAAAGATACAGCAAAACGTGAGGTGAAAAGCAAAAAGGTTGCTGGTAGGCCACCTTAAGGATGCCAGGTCTAACAAAAATGAACTAAGGATAACATGAGTAAAACATCAGGTTTCTCTACTGCATTTGGTGAGACAAGTGAGCCTTCTTTTATCTTCCATTCAAGCAATCTTTGACAGACCCCTTTATTATAGAGCTTTTCAAGGATTAAAGATAAGGCACTTACAAAGGAGTCCCAAATACTCAGTGATGGTTGACTTCTGTAATATGGGTCGTAGACTAAAAGCAGCGCAAAAACAGAGTGCAACAGGGTCCAAAAAATTGAGTGCCACAAGAGAGTTTGAATGCAAGCGTATCCTTTTACAGATCCAGAGATATACTCATGGAATTTTTTTTTTTAGGACAGAACGTGCATGATGAAAAAATCATTGTTTTTAAAAAGAGCATTGCAGAATATCAGTACTTTGATGTGGGAAAACTTCAAAACTTTCAAACAAAATATTTGTGTGCAGCTTACAGTAAGTTGTTGTGGCCGAGTGGTTAAGGCGATGGACTAGAAATCCATTGGGGTATCCCCGCGCAGGTTCGAATACTGCCAACAACAAGAATCTTTTTATTATCGGCTACAATTTCAGAAGTTAACCTTTAGTATTTCTTCCATTTCAGTTTTATAAATAGGTGGCTTATTTTTGTGTCACTATTGCCTCTCCACATATTTGTTATCGCTACCTCTTTCATGTCTTTGCTACACCTCATTCCTACTTTAGCACTGGTGTAAACGCTTCAAATTATTATACCGTTGCTCTCTCATTCATACCTGCGCATGCACTTGAAAGTTACTTTACCAATAAAAGACGCAAAGAGAGAAATAGAACAAAAGTGCTGGCTGGATTGGCAAACACACTTCATAAAACTGCATTTTCTTTTTTATTCTCCCCCGTGTTACATGCTTAACCTCTCCATGTGTAATTTCTCTTAACCTGCTGTCCCAGGAAGAGAATTTCATCTACAGGCTCTTTCTGTGTTTTTTCCCTAGTCTGTATTTCCCATTTCTTAGCTGTGTAACTGTTCCTTTACGCGCTCTATTTAAACGCCATCAATCTAATTTGAGCTCCTTGCTCCCGCTTCTGTTTTCTCCACCTCTCATACTGCCAGTTCTCTCTTTCTCTGTGGTTGGTGGCTACTTTCCTGAGCTTCCGAAGCCACGTGGTTCCTGCCTCTTGTTGTCAGACTTGAATTGGAAAAGGAACCATATTAACAAGCCTTTACCACTCACACACGGCGGAAGTTTATACTTTAATAAAGTGAGCTAAGAAAAGCGTGTTGTGGGTCCCCTACGAGCCATGGTGCTTGCTTCATCATGATTTGGCACCAGTCATTAGCCGCAGCTCTGCTAATGAGCCACTGAGGTCAGTTTCAATATTTACTCAAAAACATAACCATGCAGCCCACCCCTCAACTGTGTATTTATCTTGCTTTTCTGCTGTTCGTGTGATTAGCTGGGAGGAGCTCACGGCGACATCCTCCCTATAAAAGTGTAGATGGATCACTCTCTAACTCTTTCTTGCTTCACATACAAATGGCTTGAAAGGTGCAGGGAAGATGCAGGTCTAATAGACAGAATAGAAGGTCTGTGCCAGGTGGATTTCTCTACATTGGTGTCCCATCACAGGTCCGCAAGTGTAATGTGTGATCTTTGACTCCTGGCATTTCACAAGCAGGCGGCCAGGAAACGGTTTCAGCCTATCAACCACTGAGGAGACGCAGCCTCTGAATGAGGAATGAGGAAGCAATGAATACATCCAGCCTATCACAGGAACAGCCCTGAGTGTTCCGAATTATAAATTCTCCATGTCACTGTATGTCGTTGAGCCCAAGTAGCTTGCCGTGATCGTATAGTGGTTAGTACTCTGCGATGTGGCCGCAGCAACCTTGGTTCGAATCTGAGTCACGGCATTGTGGTTGGCAATGTCACTGCAGTTGGGTGTTAATTTTACAGAATTAGCAAATGTACCAGTGGTTTTTGTAAAATGTCTATTAAAAACAGATCCTTTCAAATATTTAAACCATCTAACAACAAATGATTTAAACTTGCATGATTATAAGCTGTAGCTATAATGTATTTATTTACATAAATTATCGTTCTTGAACCTATTGGGGGTGGAGGGGGAGCGGAGCTCACCCCCCAGGTGCAGTTGAGTGACCTGTGTTGTGGCTCTCTAGAGGGAAGGCACAAATTTTGCTGTCACCCAGCCCAATCCAGATGTGTATTGGGCTCCAGGTTTCAGGCAAATAGAGCAGTAAGTGCAGAGAAATGTTCACTCTCTAAAAGTGGCATTTATAAAATAGTAAAGTTAAATCCAACCTCACCAGTAAGTAGGATTTTCAATAAATAAATAAAGCTACTCCTCTCCGATATGGAATTACCAAATAAAAAGTATAGGGGAATACACAGAGCTAACCTATGAGAGGGGTAGACCTGACAGTAGTGAAAAATGAAATAGACTGTTTGGTACTTACAGGACACGCGAACCACCAAAGTACATATCTTATTTTTTACTTACATAGCATCATGCACCTAGGACTACCTAGGGCCTACCTTAGGTGTAAATTATATGTAATAAAAGGGGAGTTTAAGGCTTGGCAAGTAGGCTGGGACTCCCCTGGGAGACCCCTGAGTCTATGCCCAGAACCATAACTCTGCCAGTCGAGTACTTACCTAAAAGCCGATAACTCACTTTTCTTCCATAGGCTAACATTGAGTGGTTTCACTTGGAAATTCTTCTAAGTGGTGTGGAGTTTTGGAACTTTAAAATATTAATCTAAAATCAGCCGAACAACGAATTCTGATTTACTCACCTGTTATCAGGAGAAACCTCAGTGCTGCATCTTGGAGCTCAGTACTGACCCTGAAAAGTAATTTTAACCGTACTTACCAGTAACTCGAATTTCCTTCCATGGGATATCATTGCCTGCTTTTTGCTGAAAATTTTCTAAGTGTCGATTTTTGAAACTTACAAATATTCTTTAAAAATCGTACCAACTGTGAAAACGTAATTGTTTACCTGTTTTAGATAGATGTCCCAGTACTGAGCCTAGGAGCCCAGCACTGGATTACAAAAGTAACGAGAACGTACTTTACCCGTAACTTGAATTTTCTTCCATAGGAAACCATTGACTGTTTTTCTGTGAAATTTCTTCTAAGGGTCGATTTTGCAAACATGTAAATATTCCTTAAAAATCGCCTGTATAACTTAAACGCAGTTTCTCAACTGCTTACAGGTGGTACAGTAGTGCTGGATCTAGGATCCAACACTGACCTAGAAAAAGTAACCATAACCCCACTTACCTGCTAAGTGAATTTCCTTCCATAGGATAACATTGGTAATTTGATCAGCAAAAGTTTCTAAGTGTCAACTTTTAAAATAGCAAAATATTGCTTAAAAATCACAACAGTAACTAAAACGAATTGACTCACTTGTTTCCAAGAACTGTCCAAGGACTGAATCTAGGATCCAGTCCTGGATTTAGAAAAGTAATCCTGAAAGTAATTAATTGCATATAACTTAAAATTCCCATTGAGCTCAATGTATTATTGGGATTCAAATTGTGTTGCCTATTGCAATAAACTGTAACTATTACCTGCAAAAGTCAATTGCCTATTGCAAAGTATTTAACTAAAGCATCTCATTCTGAGAAAGTATATTTTGATACCTATTGTTGGTTCTAAAATAGAACAACAATATCTTTTTTATGCAAACCAATGGCCTAGAGTTCAGTTCTTGAGTGTGTGAGACCATTTGCTGACTGAGTGTGTAAGACAAATGTTTTACACTGTACTCTGATACTGCCTTACTGCTCGGCAAGCTACCACTTTAGAGAGTAAGGGTATATCTAACTTTAGCCTCTGCCAAACCTCTGGGGACTGGGGACTCTGTGCACACTGTACCTATTTGGGAACAGTATATACAGAGCCACTTTCTCACAGTAGTGATAAAGTGATTAGAGTCCTAAGGCCAACATAAAGATACAGCAAAACGTGAGGTGAAAAGCAAAAAGGTTGCTGGTAGGCCACCTTAAGGATGCCAGGTCTAACAAAAATGAACTAAGGATAACATGAGTAAAACATCAGGTTTCTCTACTGCATTTGGTGAGACAAGTGAGCCTTCTTTTATCTTCCATTCAAGCAATCTTTGACAGACCCCTTTATTATAGAGCTTTTCAAGGATTAAAGATAAGGCACTTACAAAGGAGTCCCAAATACTCAGTGATGGTTGACTTCTGTAATATGGGTCGTAGACTAAAAGCAGCGCAAAAACAGAGTGCAACAGGGTCCAAAAAATTGAGTGCCACAAGAGAGTTTGAATGCAAGCGTATCCTTTTACAGATCCAGAGATATACTCATGGAATTTTTTTTTTTAGGACAGAACGTGCATGATGAAAAAATCATTGTTTTTAAAAAGAGCATTGCAGAATATCAGTACTTTGATGTGGGAAAACTTCAAAACTTTCAAACAAAATATTTGTGTGCAGCTTACAGTAAGTTGTTGTGGCCGAGTGGTTAAGGCGATGGACTAGAAATCCATTGGGGTATCCCCGCGCAGGTTCGAATACTGCCAACAACAAGAATCTTTTTATTATCGGCTACAATTTCAGAAGTTAACCTTTAGTATTTCTTCCATTTCAGTTTTATAAATAGGTGGCTTATTTTTGTGTCACTATTGCCTCTCCACATATTTGTTATCGCTACCTCTTTCATGTCTTTGCTACACCTCATTCCTACTTTAGCACTGGTGTAAACGCTTCAAATTATTATACCGTTGCTCTCTCATTCATACCTGCGCATGCACTTGAAAGTTACTTTACCAATAAAAGACGCAAAGAGAGAAATAGAACAAAAGTGCTGGCTGGATTGGCAAACACACTTCATAAAACTGCATTTTCTTTTTTATTCTCCCCCGTGTTACATGCTTAACCTCTCCATGTGTAATTTCTCTTAACCTGCTGTCCCAGGAAGAGAATTTCATCTACAGGCTCTTTCTGTGTTTTTTCCCTAGTCTGTATTTCCCATTTCTTAGCTGTGTAACTGTTCCTTTACGCGCTCTATTTAAACGCCATCAATCTAATTTGAGCTCCTTGCTCCCGCTTCTGTTTTCTCCACCTCTCATACTGCCAGTTCTCTCTTTCTCTGTGGTTGGTGGCTACTTTCCTGAGCTTCCGAAGCCACGTGGTTCCTGCCTCTTGTTGTCAGACTTGAATTGGAAAAGGAACCATATTAACAAGCCTTTACCACTCACACACGGCGGAAGTTTATACTTTAATAAAGTGAGCTAAGAAAAGCGTGTTGTGGGTCCCCTACGAGCCATGGTGCTTGCTTCATCATGATTTGGCACCAGTCATTAGCCGCAGCTCTGCTAATGAGCCACTGAGGTCAGTTTCAATATTTACTCAAAAACATAACCATGCAGCCCACCCCTCAACTGTGTATTTATCTTGCTTTTCTGCTGTTCGTGTGATTAGCTGGGAGGAGCTCACGGCGACATCCTCCCTATAAAAGTGTAGATGGATCACTCTCTAACTCTTTCTTGCTTCACATACAAATGGCTTGAAAGGTGCAGGGAAGATGCAGGTCTAATAGACAGAATAGAAGGTCTGTGCCAGGTGGATTTCTCTACATTGGTGTCCCATCACAGGTCCGCAAGTGTAATGTGTGATCTTTGACTCCTGGCATTTCACAAGCAGGCGGCCAGGAAACGGTTTCAGCCTATCAACCACTGAGGAGACGCAGCCTCTGAATGAGGAATGAGGAAGCAATGAATACATCCAGCCTATCACAGGAACAGCCCTGAGTGTTCCGAATTATAAATTCTCCATGTCACTGTATGTCGTTGAGCCCAAGTAGCTCGCCGTGATCATATAGTGGTTAGTACTCTGCGTTGAAGCCGCAGCAACCTCGGTTCGAATCCGAGTCACGGCATTGTGGTTGGCAATGTCACGGCAGTTGGGTGTTAATTTTACAGAATTAGCAAATGTACCAGTGGTTTTTGTAAAATGTCTAATAAAAACAGATCCTTTCAAATATTTAAACCATCTAACAACAAATGATTTAAACTCGCATGATTATAAGCTGTAGCTATAATGTATTTACTTACACAAATTATCGTTCTTGAACCTATTGGGGGTGGAGGGGGAGCGGAGCTCACCCCCCAGGTGCAGTTGAGTGACCTGTGTTGTGGCTCTCTAGAGGGAAGGCACAAATTTTGCTGTCACCCAGCCCAATCCAGACGTGTATTGGGGCCAGGTTTCAGGCAAATAGAGCAGTAAGTGCAGAGAAATGTTCACTCTCTAAAAGTGGCATTTCTAAAATAGTAAAGTTAAATCCAACCTCACCAGTAAGTAGGATTTTCAATAAATAAATAAAGCTACTCCTCTCCGATATGGAATTACCAAATAAAAAGTATAGGGGAATACACAGAGCTAACCTATGAGAGGGGTAGACCTCACAGTAGTGAAAAATGAAATAGACTGTTTGGTACTTACAGGACACGCAAACCACCAAAGTACATATCTTATTTTTTACTTACATAGCATCATGCACCTAGGACTACCTAGGGCCTACCTTAGGTGTAAATTATATGTAATAAAAGGGGAGTTTAAGGCTTGGCAAGTAGGCTGGGACTCCCCTGGGATACCCCTGAGTCTATGCCCAGAACCATAACTCTGCCAGTCGAGTACTTACCTAAAAGCCGATAACTCACTTTTCTTCCATAGGCTAACATTGAGTGGTTTCACTTGGAAATTCTTCTAAGCGGTGTGGAGTTTTGGAACTTTAAAATATTCATCTAAAATCAGCCGAACAACGAATTCTGATTTACTCACCTGTTATCAGGAGAGACCTCAGTGCTGCATCTTGGAGCTCAGTACTGCCCCTGAAAAGTAATTTTAACCGTACTTACCAGTAACTCGAATTTCCTTCCATGGGATATCATTGCCTGCTTTTTGCTGAAAATGTTCTAAGTGTCGATTTTTGAAACTTACAAATATTCTTTAAAAATCGTACTAACTGTGAAAACGTAATTGTTTACCTGTTTTAGATAGATGTCCCAGTACTGAGCCTAGGATCCCAGCACTGGATTACAAAAGTAACGAGAACGTACTTTACCCGTAACTTGAATTTTCCTCCATAGGAAACCATTGACTGTTTTTCTGTGAAATTTCTTCTAAGTGTCGATTTTGCAAACATGTAAATATTCCTTAAAAATCGCCTGTATAACTTAAACGCAGTTTCTCAACTGCTTACAGGTGGTACAGTAGTGCTGGATCTAGGATCCAACACTGACCTAGAAAAAGTAACCATAACCCCACTTACCTGCTAAGTGAATTTCCTTCCATAGGATAACATTGGTAATTTGATCAGCAAAAGTTTCCAAGTGTCAACTTTTAAAATAGCAAAATATTGCTTAAAAATCACAACAGTAACTAAAACGAATTTACTCACTTGTTTCCAAGAACTGTCCCAGGACTGAATCTAGGATCCAGTCCTGGATTTAGAAAAGTAATCCTGAAAGTAATTAATTGCATATAACTTAAAATTCCCATTGAGCTCAATGAATTATTGTGATTCAAATTGTGTTGCCTATTGCAATAAACTGTAACTATGACCTGCAAAAGTCAATTGCCTATTGCAAAGTATTTAACTAAAGCATCTCATTCTGAGAAAGTATATTTTGATACCTATTGTTGGTTCTAAAATAAAACAACAATATCTTTTTTATGCAAACCAATGGCCTAGAGTTCAGTTCTTGAGTGTGTGAGACCATTTGCTGACTGAGTGTGTACAACAAATGTTTTACACTGTACTCTGATACTGCTTTACTGCTCGGCAAGCTACCACTTTAGAGAGTAAGGTTATATCTAGCTTTAGCCTCTGCCAAACCTCTGGGGACTGGGGACTCTGTGCACACTGTACCTATTTGGGAACAGTATATACAGAGCCACTTTCTCACAGTAGTGATAAAGTGATTAGAGTCCTAAGGCCAACATAAAGATACAGCAAAACGTGAGGTGAAAAGCAAAAAGGTTGCTGGTAGGCCACCTTAAGGATGCCAGGTCTAACAAAAACTGAACTAAGGATAACATGAGTAAAACATCAGGTTTCTCTACTGCATTTGGTGAGACAAGTGGGCCTTCTTTTATCTTCCATTCAAGCAATCTTTGACAGACCCCTTTATTATAGAGCTTTTCAAGGATTAAAGATAAGGCACTTACAAAGGAGTCCCAAATACTCAGAGATGGTTGACTTCTGTAATATGGGTCGTAGACTAAAAGCAGCGCAAAAACAGAGTGCAACAGGGTCCAAAAAACTTGAGTGCCACAAGAGAGTTTGAATGCAAGCGTATCCTTTTACAGATCCAGAGATATACTCATGCAATTTTTGTTTTTAGGACAGAACGTGCATGATGAAAAAAACATTGTTTTTAAAAAGCGCATTGCAGAATATCAGTACTTTGATGTGGGAAAACTTCAAAACTTTCAAACAAAATATTTGTGGGCAGCTTACAGCAAGTTGTTGTGGCCGAGTGGTTAAGGCGATGGACTAGAAATCCATTGGGGTATCCCCGCGCAGGTTCGAATCCTGCCAACAACGAGAATCTTTTTATTATCGGCTACAATTTCAGAAGTTAACCTTTAGTATTTCTTCCATTTCAGTTTTATAAATAGGTGGCTTAATTTTGTGTCACTATTGCCTCTCCACATATTTGTTATCGCTACCTCTTTCATGTCTTAGCTACACCTCATTCCTACTTTAGCACTGGTGTAAACGCTTCAAATTATTATACCGTTGCTCTCTCATTCATACCTCCGCATGCACTTGAAAGTTACTTTACCAATAAAAGACGCAAAGAGAGAAATAGAACAAAAGTGCTGGCTGGATTGGCAAACACACTTCATAAAACTGCATTTCCTTTTTTATTCTCCCCCGTGTTACATGCTTAACCTCCCCATGTGTAATTTCTCTTAACCTGCTGTCCCAGGAAGAGAATTTCATCTACAGGCTCTTTCTGTGTTTTTTTCCCTAGTCTGTCTTTCCCATTTCTTAGCTGTGTAACTGTTCCTTTACGCGCTCTATTTAAACGCCATCAATCTCATTTGAGCTCCTTGCTCCCGCTTCTGTTTTCTCCACCTCTCATACTGCCAGTTCTCTCTTTCTCTGTGGTTGGTGGCTACTTTCCTGAGCTTCCGAAGCCACGTGGTTCCTGCCTCTTGTTGTCAGACTTGAATTGGAAAAGGAACCATATTAACAAGCCTTTACCACTCACACACGGCGGAAGTTTATACTTTAATTCAGTGAGCTAAGAAAAGCGTGTTGTGGGTCCCCTACTAGCCATGGTGCTTGCTTCATCATGATTTGGCACCAGTCATTAGCCGCAGCTCTGCTAATGAGCCACTGAGGTCAGTTTCAATATTTACTCAAAAACATAACCATGCAGCCCACCCCTCAACTGTGTATTTATCTTGCTTTTCTGCTGTTCGTGTGATTAGCTGG
Source organism: Triturus cristatus (assembly GCF_964204655.1). NCBI lineage: Eukaryota > Metazoa > Chordata > Amphibia > Caudata > Salamandridae > Triturus > Triturus cristatus. The sequence continues at coordinate 723,633,165 of NC_140595.1, forward strand.
GAGGAGCTCACGGCGACATCCTCCCTATAAAAGTGTAGATGGATCACTCTCTAACTCTTTCTTGCTTCACATACAAATGGCTTGAAAGGTGCAGGGAAGATGCAGGTCTAATAGACAGAATAGAAGGTCTGTGCCAGGTGGGTTTCTCTGCATTGGTGTCCCATCACAGGTCCGCAAGTGTAATGTGTGATCTTTGACTCCTGGCATTTCACAAGCAGGCAGCCAGGAAACGGTTTCAGCCTATCAACCACTGAGGAGACGCAGCCTCTGAATGAGGAATGAGGAAGCAATGAATACATCCAGCCTATCACAGGAACAGCCCTGAGTGTTCCGAATTATAAATTCTCCATGTCACTGTATGTCGTTGAGCCCAAGTAGCTTGCCGTGATCGTATAGTGGTTAGTACTCTGCGATGTGGCCGCAACAACCTTGGTTCGAATCTGAGTCACGGCATTGTGGTTGGCAATGTCACTGCAGTTGGGTGTTAATTTTACAGAATTAGCAAATGTACCAGTGGTTTTTGTAAAATGTCTATTAAAAACAGATCCTTTCAAATATTTAAACCATCTAACAACAAATGATTTAAACTTGCATGATTATAAGCTGTAGCTATAATGTATTTATTTACATAAATTATCGTTCTTGAACCTATTGGGGGTGGAGGGGGAGCGGAGCTCACCCCCCAGGTGCAGTTGAGTGACCTGTGTTGTGGCTCTCTAGAGGGAAGGCACAAATGTTGCTGTCACCCAGCCCAATCCAGATGTGTATTGGGCTCCAGGTTTCAGGCAAATAGAGCAGTAAGTGCAGAGAAATGTTCACTCTCTAAAAGTGGCATTTATAAAATAGTAAAGTTAAATCCAACCTCACCAGTAAGTAGGATTTTCAATAAATAAATAAAGCTACTCCTCTCCGATATGGAATTACCAAATAAAAAGTATAGGGGAATACACAGAGCTAACCTATGAGAGGGGTAGACCTGACAGTAGTGAAAAATGAAATAGACTGTTTGGTACTTACAGGACACGCGAACCACCAAAGTACATATCTTATTTTTTACTTACATAGCATCATGCACCTAGGACTACCTAGGGCCTACCTTAGGTGTAAATTATATGTAATAAAAGGGGAGTTTAAGGCTTGGCAAGTAGGCTGGGACTCCCCTGGGAGACCCCTGAGTCTATGCCCAGAACCATAACTCTGCCAGTCGAGTACTTACCTAAAAGCCGATAACTCACTTTTCTTCCATAGGCTAACATTGAGTGGTTTCACTTGGAAATTCTTCTAAGTGGTGTGGAGTTTTGGAACTTTAAAATATTCATCTAAAATCAGCCGAACAACGAATTCTGATTTACTCACCTGTTATCAGGAGAAACCTCAGTGCTGCATCTTGGAGCTCAGTACTGACCCTGAAAAGTAATTTTAACCGTACTTACCAGTAACTCGAATTTCCTTCCATGGGATATCATTGCCTGCTTTTTGCTGAAAATTTTCTAAGTGTCGATTTTTGAAACTTACAAATATTCTTTAAAAATCGTACCAACTGTGAAAACGTAATTGTTTACCTGTTTTAGATAGATGTCCCAGTACTGAGCCTAGGAGCCCAGCACTGGATTACAAAAGTAACGAGAACGTACTTTACCCGTAACTTGAATTTTCTTCCATAGGAAACCATTGACTGTTTTTCTGTGAAATTTCTTCTAAGGGTCGATTTTGCAAACATGTAAATATTCCTTAAAAATCGCCTGTATAACTTAAACGCAGTTTCTCAACTGCTTACAGGTGGTACAGTAGTGCTGGATCTAGGATCCAACACTGACCTAGAAAAAGTAACCATAACCCCACTTACCTGCTAAGTGAATTTCCTTCCATAGGATAACATTGGTAATTTGATCAGCAAAAGTTTCTAAGTGTCAACTTTTAAAATAGCAAAATATTGCTTAAAAATCACAACAGTAACTAAAACGAATTGACTCACTTGTTTCCAAGAACTGTCCAAGGACTGAATCTAGGATCCAGTCCTGGATTTAGAAAAGTAATCCTGAAAGTAATTAATTGCATATAACTTAAAATTCCCATTGAGCTCAATGTATTATTGGGATTCAAATTGTGTTGCCTATTGCAATAAACTGTAACTATTACCTGCAAAAGTCAATTGCCTATTGCAAAGTATTTAACTAAAGCATCTCATTCTGAGAAAGTATATTTTGATACCTATTGTTGGTTCTAAAATAGAACAACAATATCTTTTTTATGCAAACCAATGGCCTAGAGTTCAGTTCTTGAGTGTGTGAGACCATTTGCTGACTGAGTGTGTAAGACAAATGTTTTACACTGTACTCTGATACTGCCTTACTGCTCGGCAAGCTACCACTTTAGAGAGTAAGGGTATATCTAACTTTAGCCTCTGCCAAACCTCTGGGGACTGGGGACTCTGTGCACACTGTACCTATTTGGGAACAGTATATACAGAGCCACTTTCTCACAGTAGTGATAAAGTGATTAGAGTCCTAAGGCCAACATAAAGATACAGCAAAACGTGAGGTGAAAAGCAAAAAGGTTGCTGGTAGGCCACCTTAAGGATGCCAGGTCTAACAAAAATGAACTAAGGATAACATGAGTAAAACATCAGGTTTCTCTACTGCATTTGGTGAGACAAGTGAGCCTTCTTTTATCTTCCATTCAAGCAATCTTTGACAGACCCCTTTATTATAGAGCTTTTCAAGGATTAAAGATAAGGCACTTACAAAGGAGTCCCAAATACTCAGTGATGGTTGACTTCTGTAATATGGGTCGTAGACTAAAAGCAGCGCAAAAACAGAGTGCAACAGGGTCCAAAAAATTGAGTGCCACAAGAGAGTTTGAATGCAAGCGTATCCTTTTACAGATCCAGAGATATACTCATGGAATTTTTTTTTTTAGGACAGAACGTGCATGATGAAAAAATCATTGTTTTTAAAAAGAGCATTGCAGAATATCAGTACTTTGATGTGGGAAAACTTCAAAACTTTCAAACAAAATATTTGTGTGCAGCTTACAGTAAGTTGTTGTGGCCGAGTGGTTAAGGCGATGGACTAGAAATCCATTGGGGTATCCCCGCGCAGGTTCGAATACTGCCAACAACAAGAATCTTTTTATTATCAGCTACAATTTCAGAAGTTAACCTTTAGTATTTCTTCCATTTCAGTTTTATAAATAGGTGGCTTATTTTTGTGTCACTATTGCCTCTCCACATATTTGTTATCGCTACCTCTTTCATGTCTTTGCTACACCTCATTCCTACTTTAGCACTGGTGTAAACGCTTCAAATTATTATACCGTTGCTCTCTCATTCATACCTGCGCATGCACTTGAAAGTTACTTTACCAATAAAAGACGCAAAGAGAGAAATAGAACAAAAGTGCTGGCTGGATTGGCAAACACACTTCATAAAACTGCATTTTCTTTTTTATTCTCCCCCGTGTTACATGCTTAACCTCTCCATGTGTAATTTCTCTTAACCTGCTGTCCCAGGAAGAGAATTTCATCTACAGGCTCTTTCTGTGTTTTTTCCCTAGTCTGTATTTCCCATTTCTTAGCTGTGTAACTGTTCCTTTACGCGCTCTATTTAAACGCCATCAATCTCATTTGAGCTCCTTGCTCCCGCTTCTGTTTTCTCCACCTCTCATACTGCCAGTTCTCTCTTTCTCTGTGGTTGGTGGCTACTTTCCTGAGCTTCCGAAGCCACGTGGTTCCTGCCTCTTGTTGTCAGACTTGAATTGGAAAAGGAACCATATTAACAAGCCTTTACCACTCACACACGGCGGAAGTTTATACTTTAATAAAGTGAGCTAAGAAAAGCGTGTTGTGGGTCCCCTACGAGCCATGGTGCTTGCTTCATCATGATTTGGCACCAGTCATTAGCCGCAGCTCTGCTAATGAGCCACTGAGGTCAGTTTCAATATTTACTCAAAAACATAACCATGCAGCCCACCCCTCAACTGTGTATTTATCTTGCTTTTCTGCTGTTCGTGTGATTAGCTGGGAGGAGCTCACGGCGACATCCTCCCTATAAAAGTGTAGATGGATCACTCTCTAACTCTTTCTTGCTTCACATACAAATGGCTTGAAAGGTGCAGGGAAGATGCAGGTCTAATAGACAGAATAGAAGGTCTGTGCCAGGTGGATTTCTCTACATTGGTGTCCCATCACAGGTCCGCAAGTGTAATGTGTGATCTTTGACTCCTGGCATTTCACAAGCAGGCGGCCAGGAAACGGTTTCAGCCTATCAACCACTGAGGAGACGCAGCCTCTGAATGAGGAATGAGGAAGCAATGAATACATCCAGCCTATCACAGGAACAGCCCTGAGTGTTCCGAATTATAAATTCTCCATGTCACTGTATGTCGTTGAGCCCAAGTAGCTCGCCGTGATCATATAGTGGTTAGTACTCTGCGTTGAAGCCGCAGCAACCTCGGTTCGAATCCGAGTCACGGCATTGTGGTTGGCAATGTCACGGCAGTTGGGTGTTAATTTTACAGAATTAGCAAATGTACCAGTGGTTTTTGTAAAATGTCTATTAAAAACAGATCCTTTCAAATATTTAAACCATCTAACAACAAATGATTTAAACTCGCATGATTATAAGCTGTAGCTATAATGTATTTACTTACACAAATTATCGTTCTTGAACCTATTGGGGGTGGAGGGGGAGCGGAGCTCACCCCCCAGGTGCAGTTGAGTGACCTGTGTTGTGGCTCTCTAGAGGGAAGGCACAAATTTTGCTGTCACCCAGCCCAATCCAGACGTGTATTGGGGCCAGGTTTCAGGCAAATAGAGCAGTAAGTGCAGAGAAATGTTCACTCTCTAAAAGTGGCATTTCTAAAATAGTAAAGTTAAATCCAACCTCACCAGTAAGTAGGATTTTCAATAAATAAATAAAGCTACTCCTCTCCGATATGGAATTACCAAATAAAAAGTATAGGGGAATACACAGAGCTAACCTATGAGAGGGGTAGACCTCACAGTAGTGAAAAATGAAATAGACTGTTTGGTACTTACAGGACACGCAAACCACCAAAGTACATATCTTATTTTTTACTTACATAGCATCATGCACCTAGGACTACCTAGGGCCTACCTTAGGTGTAAATTATATGTAATAAAAGGGGAGTTTAAGGCTTGGCAAGTAGGCTGGGACTCCCCTGGGATACCCCTGAGTCTATGCCCAGAACCATAACTCTGCCAGTCGAGTACTTACCTAAAAGCCGATAACTCACTTTTCTTCCATAGGCTAACATTGAGTGGTTTCACTTGGAAATTCTTCTAAGCGGTGTGGAGTTTTGGAACTTTAAAATATTCATCTAAAATCAGCCGAACAACGAATTCTGATTTACTCACCTGTTATCAGGAGAGACCTCAGTGCTGCATCTTGGAGCTCAGTACTGCCCCTGAAAAGTAATTTTAACCGTACTTACCAGTAACTCGAATTTCCTTCCATGGGATATCATTGCCTGCTTTTTGCTGAAAATGTTCTAAGTGTCGATTTTTGAAACTTACAAATATTCTTTAAAAATCGTACTAACTGTGAAAACGTAATTGTTTACCTGTTTTAGATAGATGTCCCAGTACTGAGCCTAGGAGCCCAGCACTGGATTACAAAAGTAACGAGAACGTACTTTACCCGTAACTTGAATTTTCCTCCATAGGAAACCATTGACTGTTTTTCTGTGAAATTTCTTCTAAGTGTCGATTTTGCAAACATGTAAATATTCCTTAAAAATCGCCTGTATAACTTAAACGCAGTTTCTCAACTGCTTACAGGTGGTACAGTAGTGCTGGATCTAGGATCCAACACTGACCTAGAAAAGGTAACCATAACCCCACTTACCTGCTAAGTGAATTTCCCTCCATAGGATAACATTGGTAATTTGATCAGCAAAAGTTTCCAAGTGTCAACTTTTAAAATAGCAAAATATTGCTTAAAAATCACAACAGTAACTAAAACGAATTTACTCACTTGTTTCCAAGAACTGTCCCAGGACTGAATCTAGGATCCAGTCCTGGATTTAGAAAAGTAATCCTGAAAGTAATTAATTGCATATAACTTAAAATTCCCATTGAGCTCAATGAATTATTGTGATTCAAATTGTGTTGCCTATTGCAATAAACTGTAACTATGACCTGCAAAAGTCAATTGCCTATTGCAAAGTATTTAACTAAAGCATCTCATTCTGAGAAAGTATATTTTGATACCTATTGTTGGTTCTAAAATAAAACAACAATATCTTTTGTATGCAAACCAATGGCCTAGAGTTCAGTTCTTGAGTGTGTGAGACCATTTGCTGACTGAGTGTGTACAACAAATGTTTTACACTGTACTCTGATACTGCCTTACTGCTCGGCAAGCTACCACTTTAGAGAGTAAGGTTATATCTAGCTTTAGCCTCTGCCAAACCTCTGGGGACTGGGGACTCTGTGCACACTGTACCTATTTGGGAACAGTATATACAGAGCCACTTTCTCACAGTAGTGATAAAGTGTTTAGAGTCCTAAGGCCAACATAAAGATACAGCAAAACGTGAGGTGAAAAGCAAAAAGGTTGCTGGTAGGCCACCTTAAGGATGCCAGGTCTAACAAAAACTGAACTAAGGATAACATGAGTAAAACATCAGGTTTCTCTACTGCATTTGGTGAGACAAGTGGGCCTTCTTTTATCTTCCATTCAAGCAATCTTTGACAGACCCCTTTATTATAGAGCTTTTCAAGGATTAAAGATAAGGCACTTACAAAGGAGTCCCAAATACTCAGAGATGGTTGACTTCTGTAATATGGGTCGTAGACTAAAAGCAGCGCAAAAACAGAGTGCAACAGGGTCCAAAAAACTTGAGTGCCACAAGAGAGTTTGAATGCAAGCGTATCCTTTTACAGATCCAGAGATATACTCATGCAATTTTTGTTTTTAGGACAGAACGTGCATGATGAAAAAAACATTGTTTTTAAAAAGCGCATTGCAGAATATCAGTACTTTGATGTGGGAAAACTTCAAAACTTTCAAACAAAATATTTGTGGGCAGCTTACAGCAAGTTGTTGTGGCCGAGTGGTTAAGGCGATGGACTAGAAATCCATTGGGGTATCCCCGCGCAGGTTCGAATCCTGCCAACAACGAGAATCTTTTTATTATCGGCTACAATTTCAGAAGTTAACCTTTAGTATTTCTTCCATTTCAGTTTTATAAATAGGTGGCTTAATTTTGTGTCACTATTGCCTCTCCACATATTTGTTATCGCTACCTCTTTCATGTCTTAGCTACACCTCATTCCTACTTTAGCACTGGTGTAAACGCTTCAAATTATTATACCGTTGCTCTCTCATTCATACCTCCGCATGCACTTGAAAGTTACTTTACCAATAAAAGACGCAAAGAGAGAAATAGAACAAAAGTGCTGGCTGGATTGGCAAACACACTTCATAAAACTGCATTTTCTTTTTTATTCTCCCCCGTGTTACATGCTTCACCTCCCCATGTGTAATTTCTCTTAACCTGCTGTCCCAGGAAGAGAATTTCATCTACAGGCTCTTTCTGTGTTTTTTTCCCTAGTCTGTCTTTCCCATTTCTTAGCTGTGTAACTGTTCCTTTACGCGCTCTATTTAAACGCCATCAATCTCATTTGAGCTCCTTGCTCCCGCTTCTGTTTTCTCCACCTCTCATACTGCCAGTTCTCTCTTTCTCTGTGGTTGGTGGCTACTTTCCTGAGCTTCCGAAGCCACGTGGTTCCTGCCTCTTGTTGTCAGACTTGAATTGGAAAAGGAACCATATTAACAAGCCTTTACCACTCACACACGGCGGAAGTTTATACTTTAATTCAGTGAGCTAAGAAAAGCGTGTTGTGGGTCCCCTACGAGCCATGGTGCTTGCTTCATCATGATTTGGCACCAGTCATTAGCCGCAGCTCTGCTAATGAGCCACTGAGGTCAGTTTCAATATTTACTCAAAAACATAACCATGCAGCCCACCCCTCAACTGTGTATTTATCTTGCTTTTCTGCTGTTCGTGTGATTAGCTGGGAGGAGCTCACGGCGACATCCTCCCTATAAAAGTGTAGATGGATCACTCTCTAACTCTTTCTTGCTTCACATACAAATGGCTTGAAAGGTGCAGGGAAGATGCAGGTCTAATAGACAGAATAGAAGGTCTGTGCCAGGTGGGTTTCTCTGCATTGGTGTCCCATCACAGGTCAGCAAGTGTAATGTGTGATCTTTGACTCCTGGCATTTCACAAGCAGGCGGCCAGGAAACGGTTACAGCCTATCAACCACTGAGGAGACGCAGCCTCTGAATGAGGAATGAGGAAGCAATGAATACATCCAGCCTATCACAGGAACAGCCCTGAGTGTTCCGAATTATAAATTCTCCATTTCACTGTACGTCATTGAGCCCAAGTAGCTCGCCGTGATCGTATAGTGGTTAGTACTCTGCGTTGTGGCTGCTGCAACCTCGGTTCGAATCCGAGTCACGGCATTGTGGTTGGCAATGTCGCGGCAGTTCGGTGTTAATTTTACAGAATTAGCAAATGTACCAGTGGTTTTTGTAAAATGTCTATTAAAAACAGATCCTTTCAAATATTTAAACCATCTAACAACAAATGATTTAAACTCGCATGATTATAAGCTGTAGCTATAATGTATTTACTTACATAAATTATCGTTCTTGAACCTATTGGGGGTGGAGGGGGAGCGGAGCTCACCCCCCAGGTGCAGTTGAGTGACCTGTGTTGTGGCTCTCTAGAGGGAAGGCACAAATTTTGCTGTCACCCAGCCCAATCCAGACGTGTATTGGGGCCAGGTTTCAGGCAAATAGAGCAGTAAGTGCAGAGAAATGTTCACTCTCTAAAAGTGGCATTTCTAAAATAGTAAAGTTAAATCCAACCTCACCAGTAAGTAGGATTTTCAATAAATAAATAAAGCTACTCCTCTCCGATATGGAATTACCAAATAAAAAGTATAGGGGAATACACAGAGCTAACCTATGAGAGGGGTAGACCTCACAGTAGTGAAAAATGAAATAGACTGTTTGGTACTTACAGGACACGCAAACCACCAAAGTACATATCTTATTTTTTACTTACATAGCATCATGCACCTAGGACTACCTAGGGCCTACCTTAGGTGTAAATTATATGTAATAAAAGGGGAGTTTAAGGCTTGGCAAGTAGGCTGGGACTCCCCTGGGATACCCCTGAGTCTATGCCCAGAACCATAACTCTGCCAGTCGAGTACTTACCTAAAAGCCGATAACTCACTTTTCTTCCATAGGCTAACATTGAGAGGTTTCACTTGGAAATTCTTCTAAGCGGTGTGGAGTTTTGGAACTTTAAAATATTCATCTAAAATCAGCCGAACAACGAATTCTGATTTACTCACCTGTTATCAGGAGAGACCTCAGTGCTGCATCTTGGAGCTCAGTACTGCCCCTGAAAAGTAATTTTAACCGTACTTACCAGTAACTCGAATTTCCTTCCATGGGATATCATTGCCTGCTTTTTGCTGAAAATTTTCTAAGTGTCGATTTTTGAAACTTACAAATATACTTTAAAAATCGTACCAACTGTGAAAACGTAATTGTTTACCTGTTTTAGATAGATGTCCCAGTACTGAGCCTAGGAGCCCAGCACTGGATTACAAAAGTAACGAGAACGTACTTTACCCGTAACTTGAATTTTCTTCCATAGGAAACCATTGACTGTTTTTCTGTGAAATTTCTTCTAAGTGTCGATTTTGCAAACATGTAAATATTCCTTAAAAATCGCCTGTATAACTTAAACGCAGTTTCTCAACTGCTTACAGGTGGTACAGTAGTGCTGGATCTAGGATCCAACACTGACCTAGAAAAAGTAACCATAACCCCACTTACCTGCTAAGTGAATTTCCTTCCATAGGATACCATTGGTAATTTGATCAGCAAAAGTTTCCAAGTGTCAACTTTTAAAATAGCAAAATATTGCTTAAAAATCACAACAGTAACTAAAACGAATTTACTCACTTGTTTCCAAGAACTGTCCCAGGACTGAATCTAGGATCCAGTCCTGGATTTAGAAAAGTAATCCTGAAAGTAATTATTTGCATATAACTTAAAATTCCCATTGAGCTCAATGTATTATTGTGATTCAAATTGTGTTGCCTATTGCAATAAACTGTAACTATGACCGGCAAAAGTCAATTGCCTATTGCAAAGTATTTAACTAAAGCATCTCATTCTGAGAAAGTATATTTTGATACCTATTGTTGGTTCTAAAATAAAACAACAATATCTTTTGTATGCAAACCAATGGCCTAGAGTTCAGTTCTTGAGTGTGTGAGACCATTTGCTGACTGAGTGTGTACAACAAATGTTTTACACTGTACTCTGATACTGCCTTACTGCTCGGCAAGCTACCACTTTAGAGAGTAAGGTTATATCTAGCTTTAGCCTCTGCCAAACCTCTGGGGACTGGGGACTCTGTGCACACTGTACCTATTTGGGAACAGTATATACAGAGCTACTTTCTCACAGTAGTGATAAAGTGATTAGAGTCCTAAGGCCAACATAAAGATACAGCAAAACGTGAGGTGAAAAGCAAAAAGGTTGCTGGTAGGCCACCTTAAGGATGCCAGGTCTAACAAAAACTGAACTAAGGATAACATGAGTAAAACATCAGGTTTCTCTACTGCATTTGGTGAGACAAGTGGGCCTTCTTTCATCTTCCATTCAAGCAATCTTTGACAGACCCCTTTATTATAGAGCTTTTCAAGGATTAAAGATAAGGCACTTACAAAGGAGTCCCAAATACTCAGAGATGGTTGACTTCTGTAATATGGGTCGTAGACTAAAAGCAGCGCAAAAACAGAGTGCAACAGGGTCCAAAAAACTTGAGTGCCACAAGAGAGTTTGAATGCAAGCGTATCCTTTTACAGATCCAGAGATATACTCATGCAATTTTTGTGTTTAGGACAGAACGTGCATGATGAAAAAACATTGTTTTTAAAAAGCGCATTGCAGAATATCAGTACTTTGATGTGGGAAAACTTCAAAACTTTCAAACAAAATATTTGTAGGCAGCTTACAGCAAGTTGTTGTGGCCGAGTGGTTAAGGCGATGGACTAGAAATCCATTGGGGTATCGCGCGCAGGTTCGAATCCTGCCAACAACGAGATTCTTTTTATTATCGGCTACAATTTCAGAAGTTAACCTTTAGTATTTCTTCCATTTCAGTTTTATAAATAGGTGGCTTATTTTTGTGTCACTATTGCCTCTCCACATATTTGTTATCGCTACCTCTTTCATGTCTTAGCTACACCTCATTCCTACTTTAGCACTGGTGTAAACGCTTCAAAATATTATACCGTTGCTCTCTCATTCATACCTGCGCATGCACTTGAAAGTTACTTTACCAATAAAAGACGCAAAGAGAGAAATAGAACAAAAGTGCTGGCTGGATTGGCAAACACACTTCATAAAACTGCATTTTCTTTTTTATTCTCCCCCGTGTTACATGCTTAACCTCTCCATGTGTAATTTCTCTTAACCTGCTGTCCCAGGAAGAGAATTTCATCTACAGGCTCTTTCTGTGTTTTTTTCCCTAGTCTGTCTTTCCCATTTCTTAGCTGTGTAACTGTTCCTTTACGCGCTCTATTGAAACGCCATCAATCTCATTTGAGCTCCTTGCTCCCGCTTCTGTTTTCTCCACCTCTCATACTGCCAGTTCTCTCTTTCTCTGTGGTTGGTGGCTACTTTCCTGAGCTTCCGAAGCCACGTGGTTCCTGCCTCTTGTTGTCAGACTTGAATTGGAAAAGGAACCATATTAACAAGCCTTTACCACTCACACACGGCGGAAGTTTATACTTTAATTCAGTGAGCTAAGAAAAGCGTGTTGTGGGTCCCCTACGAGCCATGGTGCTTGCTTCATCATGATTTGGCACCAGTCATTAGCCGCAGCTCTGCTAATGAGCCACTGAGGTCAGTTTCAATAATTACTCAAAAACATAACCATGCAGCCCACCCCTCAACTGTGTATTTATCTTGCTTTTCTGCTGTTCGTGTGATTAGCTGGGAGGAGCTCACGGCGACATCCTCCCTATAAAAGTGTAGATGGATCACTCTCTAACTCTTTCTTGCTTCACATACAAATGGCTTGAAAGGTGCAGGGAAGATGCAGGTCTAATAGACAGAATAGAATGTCTGTGCCAGGTGGGTTTCTCTGCATTGGTGTCCCATCACAGGTCAGCAAGTGTAATGTGTGATCTTTGACTCCTGGCATTTCACAAGCAGGCGGCCAGGAAACGGTTACAGCCTATTAACCACTGAGGAGACGCAGCCTCTGAATGAGGAATGAGGAAGCAATGAATACATCCAGCCTATCACAGGAACAGCCCTGAGTGTTCCGAATTATAAATTCTCCATGTCACTGTATGTCGTTGAGACCAAGTAGCTCGCCGTGATCGTATAGTGGTTAGTACTCTGCGTTGTGGCCGCAGCAACCTTGGTTCAAATCCGAGTCACGGCATTGTGGTTGGCAATGTCATGGCAGTTGGGTGTTAATTTTACAGAATTAGCAAATGTACCAGTAGTTTTTGTAAAATGTCTATTAAAAACAGATCCTTTCAAATATTTAAACCATCTAACAACAAATGATTTAAACTCGCATGATTATAGGCTGTAGCTATAATGTATTTACTTACATAAATTATCGTTCTTAACCTATTGGGGGTGGAGGGGGAGCGGAGCTCACCCACCAGGTGCAGTTGAGTGACCTTTGTTGTGGCTCTCTAGAGGGAAGGCACACATTTTGCTGTCACCCAGCCCAATCCAGACGTGTATTGGGGCCAGGTTTCAGGCAAATAGAGCAGTAAGTGTAGAGAAATGTTCACTTTCTAAAAGTGGCATTTCTAAAATAGTAAAGTTAAATCCAACCTCACCAGTAAGTAGGATTTTCAATAAATAAATAAAGCTGCTCCTCTCCGATATGGAATTATCAAAAAAAAGTATAGGGGAACACCCAGAGCTAACCTATGAGAGGGGTAGACCTCACAGTAGTGAAAAATGAAATAGACTGTTTGGTACTTACAGGACATGCGAACAACCAAAGTACATATCTTATTTTTTACTTACATAGCATCATGCACCTAGGACTACCTAGGGCCTACCTTAGGGGTAAATTATATGTAATAAAAGGGGAGTTTATGGTTTGGAAATCAGGCTGGGACTCCCCTGGGAGACCCCTGAGTCTATGCCCAGAACCATAACTCTGCCAGTCGAGTACTTACCTAAAAGCCGATAACTCACTTTTCTTCCATAGGCTAACATTGAGTGGTTTCACTTGGAAATTCTTCTAAGTGGTGTGGAGTTTTGGAACTTTAAAATATTCATCTAAAATCAGCCGAACAACGAATTCTGATTTACTCACCTGTTATCAGGAGAGACCTCAGTGCTGCATCTTCGAGCTCAGTACTGACCCTGAAAAGTAATTTTAACCGTACTTACCAGTAACTCGAATTTCCTTCCATGGGATATCATTGCCTGCTTTTTGCTGAAAATGTTCTAAGTGTCGATTTTTGAAACTTACAAATATTCTTTAAAAATCGTACCAACTGTGAAAACGTAATTGTTTACCTGTTTTAGATAGATGTCCCAGTACTGAGCCTAGGAGCCCAGCACTGGATTACAAAAGTAACGAGAACGTACTTTACCCGTAACTTGAATTTTCTTCCATAGGAAACCATTGACTGTTTTTCTGTGAAATTTCTTCTAAGTGTCGATTTTGCAAACATGTAAATATTCCTTAAAAATCGCCTGTATAACTTAAGCGCAGTTTCTCAACTGCTTACAGGTGGTACAGTAGTGCTGGATCTAGGATCCAACACTGACCTAGAAAAAGTAACCATAACCCCACTTACCTGCTAAGTGAATTTCCTTCCATAGGATAACATTGGTAATTTGATCAGCAAAAGTTTCTAAGTGTCAACTTTTAAAATAGCAAAATATTGCTTAAAAATCACAAAAGTAACTAAAACGAATTTACTCACTTGTTTCCAAGAACTGTCCCAGGACTGAATCTAGGATCCAGTCCTGGATTTAGAAAAGTAATCCTGAAAGTAATTAATTGCATATAACTTAAAATTCCCATTGAGCTCAATGTATTATTGTGATTCAAATTGTGTTGCCTATTGCAATAAACTGTAACTATTACCTGCAAAAGTCAATTGCCTATTGCAAAGTATTTAACTAAAGCATCTCATTCTGAGAAAGTATATTTTGATACCTATTGTTGGTTCTAAAATAAAACAACAATATCTTTTTTATGCAAACCAATGGCCTAGAGTTCAGTTCTTGAGTGTGTGAGACCATTTGCTGACTGAGTGTGTACAACAAATGTTTTACACTGTACTCTGATACTGCCTTACTGCTCGGCAAGCTACCACTTTAGAGAGTAAGGTTATATCTAACTTTAGCCTCTGCCAAACCTCTGGGGACTCTGTGCACACTGTACCTATTTGGGAACAGTATATACAGAGCCACTTTCTCACAGTAGTGATAAAGTGATTGGAGTCCTAAGGCCAACATAAAGATACAGCAAAACGTGAGGTGAAAAGCAAAAAGGTTGCTGGTAGGCCACCTTAAGGATGCCAGGTCTAACAAAAATGGACTAAGGATAACATAAGTAAAACATCAGGTTTCTCTACTGCATTTGGTGAGACAAGTGGGCCTTCTTTTATCTTCCATTCAAGCAATCTCTGACAGACCCCTTTATTATAGAGCTTTTCAAGGATTAAAGATAAGGCACTTACAAAGGAGTCCCAAATACTCAGAGAAGGTGGACTTCTGTAATATGGATCGTAGACTAAAAGCAGCTCAAAAACAGAGTGCAACAGGGTCCAAAAAATTGAGTGCCACAAGAGAGTTTGAATGCAAGCGTATCCTTTTACAGATCCAGAGAGATACTCATGCAATTTTTGTTTTTAGGACAGAACGTGCATGATGAAAAAAACATTGTTTTCAAAAAGCGCATTGCAGAATATCAGTACTTTGATGTGGGAAAACTTCAAAACTTTCAAACAAAATATTTGCATGCAGCTTACAGTAAGTTGTTGTGGCCGAGTGGTTAAGGCGATGGACTAGAAATCCATTGGGGTATCCCCGCGCAGGTTCGAATCCTGCCAACAACGCGAATCTTTTTATTATCGGCTACAATTTCAGAAGTTAACCTTTAGTATTTCTTCCATTTCAGTTTTATAAATAGGTGGCTTATTTTTGTGTCACTATTGCCTCTCCACATATTTGTTATCGCTACCTCTTTCATGTCTTTGCCAGTCGAGTACTTACCTAAAAGCCGATAACTCACTTTTCTTCCATAGGCTAACATTGAGTGGTTTCACTTGGAAATTCTTCTAAGTGGTGTGGAGTTTTGGAACTTTAAAATATTCATCCAAAATCAGCCGAACAACAAATTCTGATTTACTCACCAGTTATCAGGAGAGACCTCAGTGCTGCATCTTGGAGCTCAGTACTGACCCTGAAAAGTAATTTTAACCGTACTTACCAGTAACTCGAATTTCCTTCCATGGGATATCATTGCCTGCTTTTTGCTGAAAATGTTCTAAGTGTCGATTTTTGAAACTTACAAATATTCTTTAAAAATCGTACCAACTGTGAAAACGTAATTGTTTACCTGTTTTAGATAGATGTCCCAGTACTGAGCCTAGGAGCCCAGCACTGGATTACAAAAGTAACGAGAACGTACTTTACCCGTAACTTGAATTTTCTTCCATAGGAAACCATTGACTGTTTTTCTGTGAAATTTCTTCTAAGTGCCGATTTTGCAAACATGTAAATATTCCTTAAAAATCGCCTGTATAACTTAAACGCAGTTTCTCAACTGCTTACAGGTGGTACAGTAGTGCTGGATCTAGGATCCAACACTGACCTAAAAAAAGTAACCATAACCCCACTTACCTGCTAAGTGAATTTCCTTCCATAGGATAACATTGGTAATTTGATCAGCAAAAGTTTCTAAGTGTCAACTTTTAAAATAGCAAAATATTGCTTAAAAATCACAACAGTAACTAAAACGAATTTACTCATTTGTTTCCAAGAACTGTCCCAGGACTGAATCTAGGATCCAGTCCTGGATTTAGAAAAGTAATCCTGAAAGTAATTAATTGCATATAACTTAAAATTCCCATTGATCTCAATGTATTATTGTGATTCAAATTGTGTTGCCTATTGCAATAAACTGTAACTATTACCTGCAAAAGTCAATTGCCTATTGCAAAGTATTTAACTAAAGCATCTCATTCTGAGAAAGTATATTTTGATACCTATTGTTGGTTCTAAAATAAAACAACAATATCTTTTTTATGCAAACCAATGGCCTAGAGTTCAGTTCTTGAGTGTGTGAGACCATTTGCTGACTGAGTGTGTACAACAAATGTTTTACACTGTACTCTGATACTGCCTTACTGCTCGGCAAGCTACCACTTTAGAGAGTAAGGGTATATCTAACTTTAGCCTCTGCCAAACCTCTGGGGACTGGGGACTCTGTGCACACTGTACCTATTTGGGAACAGTATATACAGAGCCACTTTCTCACAGTAGTGATAAAGTGATTAGAGTCCTAAGGCCAACATAAAGATACAGCAAAACGTGAGGTGAAAAGCAAAAAGGTTGCTGGTAGGCCACCTTAAGGATGCCAGGTCTAACAAAAATGAACTAAGGATAACATGAGTAAAACATCAGGTTTCTCTACTGCATTTGGTGAGACAAGTGGGCCTTCTGTTATCTTCCATTCAAGCAATCTTTGACAGACCCCTTTATTATAGAGCTTTTCAAGGATTAAAGATAAGGCACTTACAAAGGAGTCCCAAATACTCA
Source organism: Triturus cristatus (assembly GCF_964204655.1). Classification (NCBI taxonomy): domain Eukaryota; kingdom Metazoa; phylum Chordata; class Amphibia; order Caudata; family Salamandridae; genus Triturus; species Triturus cristatus. The sequence goes on from NC_140595.1 coordinate 723,650,047, forward strand.
GAGATGGTTGACTTCTGTAATATGGGTCGTAGACTAAAAGCAGCGCAAAAACAGAGTGCAACAGGGTCCAAAAAATTGAGTGCCACAAGAGAGTTTGAATGCAAGCGTATCCTTTTACAGATCCAGAGATATACTCATGGAATTTTTTTTTTTAGGACAGAACGTGCATGATGAAAAAATCATTGTTTTTAAAAAGAGCATTGCAGAATATCAGTACTTTGATGTGGGAAAACTTCAAAACTTTCAAACAAAATATTTGTGTGCAGCTTACAGTAAGTTGTTGTGGCCGAGTGGTTAAGGCGATGGACTAGAAATCCATTGGGGTATCCCCGCGCAGGTTCGAATACTGCCAACAACGAGAATCTTTTTATTATCGGCTACAATTTCAGAAGTTAACCTTTAGTATTTCTTCCATTTCAGTTTTATAAATAGGTGGCTTATTTTTGTGTCACTATTGCCTCTCCACATATTTGTTATCGCTACCTCTTTCATGTCTTTGCTACACCTCATTCCTACTTTAGCACTGGTGTAAACGCTTCAAATTATTATACCGTTGCTCTCTCATTCATACCTGCGCATGCACTTGAAAGTTACTTTACCAATAAAAGACGCAAAGAGAGAAATAGAACAAAAGTGCTGGCTGGATTGGCAAACACACTTCATAAAACTGCATTTTCTTTTTTATTTTCCCCCGTGTTACATGCTTAACCTCTCCATGTGTAATTTCTCTTAACCTGCTGTCCCAGGAAGAGAATTTCATCTACAGGCTCTTTCTGTGTTTTTTTCCCTAGTCTGTATTTCCCATTTCTTAGCTGTGTAACTGTTCCTTTATGCGCTCTATTTAAACGCCATCAATCTCATTTGAGCTCCTTGCTCCCGCTTCTGTTTTCTCCACCTCTCATACTGCCAGTTCTCTCTTTCTCCGTGGTTGGTGGCTACTTTCCTGAGCTTCCGAAGCCACGTGGTTCCTGCCTCTTGTTGTCAGACTTGAATTGGAAAAGGAACCATATTAACAAGCCTTTACCACTCACACACGGCGGAAGTTTATACTTTAATAAAGTGAGCTAAGAAAAGCGTGTTGTGGGTCCCCTACGAGCCATGGTGCTTGCTTCATCATGATTTGGCACCAGTCATTAGCCGCAGCTCTGCTAATGAGCCACTGAGGTCAGTTTCAATATTTACTCAAAAACATAACCATGCAGCCCACCCCTCAACTGTGTATTTATCTTGCTTTTCTGCTGTTAGTGTGATTAGCTGGGAGGAGGTCACGGCGACATCCTCCCTATAAAAGTGTAGATGGATCACTCTCTAACTCTTTTTTGCTTCACATACAAATGGCTTGAAAGGTGCAGGGAAGATGCAGGTCTAATAGACAGAATAGAAGGTCTGTGCCAGGTGGATTTCTCTACATTGGTGTCCCATCACAGGTCCGCAAGTGTAATGTGTGATCTTTGACTCCTGGCATTTCACAAGCAGGCGGCCAGGAAACGGTTTCAGCCTATCAACCACTGAGGAGACGCAGCCTCTGAATGAGGAATGAGGAAGCAATGAATACATCCAGCCTATCACAGGAACAGCCCTGAGTGTTCCGAATTATAAATTCTCCATGTCACTGTATGTCGTTGAGCCCAAGTAGCTCGCCGTGATCGTATAGTGGTTAGTACTCTGCGTTGTGGCAGCAGCAACCTCGGTTCGAATCTGAGTCACGGCATTGTGGTTGACAATGTCACGGCAGTTGGGTGTTAATTTTACAGAATTAGCAAATGTACCAGTGGTTTTTGTAAAATGTCTATTAAAAACAGATCCTTTCAAATATTTAAACCATCTAACAACAAATGATTTAAACTCGCATGTTTATAAGCTGTAGCTATAATGTATTTACTTACATAAATTATCGTTCTTGAACCTATTGGGGGTGGAGGGGGAGCGGAGCTCACCCCCCAGGTGCAGTTGAGTGACCTGTGTTGTGGCTCTCTAGAGGGAAGGCACAAATTTTGCTGTCACCCAGCCCAATCCAGACGTGTATTGGGGCCAGGTTTCAGGCAAATAGAGCAGTAAGTGCAGAGAAATGTTCACTCTCTAAAAGTGGCATTTCTAAAATAGTAAAGTTAAATCCAACCTCACCAGTAAGTAGGATTTTCAATAAATAAATAAAGCTACTCCTCTCCGATATGGAATTACCAAATAAAAAGTATAGGGGAATACACAGAGCTAACCTATGAGAGGGGTAGACCTCACAGTAGTGAAAAATGAAATAGACTGTTTGGTACTTACAGGACACGCGAACCACCAAAGTACATATCTTATTTTTTACTTACATAGCATCATGCACCTAGGACTACCTAGGGCCTACCTTAGGTGTAAATTATATGTAATAAAAGGGGAGTTTAAGGCTTGGCAAGTAGGCTGGGACTCCCCTGGGAGACCCCTGAGTCTATGCCCAGAACCATAACTCTGCCAGTCGAGTACTTACCTAAAAGCCGATAACTCACTTTTCTTCCATAGGCTAACATTGAGTGGTTTCACTTGGAAATTCTTCTAAGTGGTGTGGAGTTTTGGAACTTTAAAATATTCATCTAAAATCAGCCGAACAACGAATTCTGATTTACTCACCTGTTATCAGGAGAGACCTCAGTGCTGCATCTTGGAGCTCAGTACTGACCCTGAAAAGTAATTTTAACCGTACTTACCAGTAACTCGAATTTCCTTCCATGGGATATCATTGCCTGCTTTTTGCTGAAAATGTTCTAAGTGTCGATTTTTGAAACTTACAAATATTCTTTAAAAATCGTACCAACTGTGAAAACGTAATTGTTTACCTGTTTTAGATAGATGTCCCAGTACTGAGCCTAGGAGCCCAGCACTGGATTACAAAAGTAACGAGAACGTACTTTACCCGTAACTTGAATTTTCTTCCATAGGAAACCATTGACTGTTTTTCTGTGAAATTTCTTCTAAGTGTCGATTTTGCAAACATGTAAATATTCCTTAAAAATCGCCTGTATAACTTAAACGCAGTTTCTCAACTGCTTACAGGTGGTACAGTAGTGCTGGATCTAGGATCCAACACTGACCTAGAAAAAGTAACCATAACACCACTTTTTTTTTTTGTAACATATTTTTATTGACATTTTCAGATTTAATATACCATACATCATTCACATCTTTCCAGTAAGTATGGCATAAAGTACAGTATGCGGTATTACACACCAACTGTAAATCCTGACGTAGAGTCCTCAGAAAGATGTTATGATCAGGTACGAGGCAGTGTGTGTATCCCATGGATACGCATGACTACTATGTCACGTGAACAGGGGTGTAACACAGGTTTAAACTAGGGGAAGGGCATGGAAATTCACCTCCGGACCGCGTGACCGAGTGTATAACTGTCGTGTGGGTGTGGCCCCTCATAAACTCGCGCTTGGAACTCCTCTTGGGGTCGACCGGCAGCTGCATTAGTGTGCCCTATCCGGCTATGCGGGACTACTCTATTGGGGCAGATTGTGTGAATGTGTCATCTGTAGGGTCCTCGCCAGGGGTCCATTGCTTGAATCGAAATAGTAACATGGCCCATTCCATTGATATAGGGTTCTTGCGGGCCCCTCTCACTTCCTCCTCCCGTAATGTCTCCTCCTCTGCCGCCGCCCATTTATGTGTCGCTCCCACCCAAGCTGCCAGGGGAGGGCCGGTGGGGGATCGCCAGTACATGGCTATGCTGCGTTTGGCCAATAGCATCGCTAGGGAAAGAAAACGAGTTTGCACCTTTTGTTGCTTACGTGCTCGGAAGATCCCTAAGGCGCTGGCCTCCCATGTGTTCATAGTGGTAATCCCCGTGAGGTCACTCAGAGCAGCGTGAATGCGCTGCCAGAACACTCGAATGATGGAGCAACTCCAAAACATGTGTTGGAAATCTGCGTCCTGCGCGCTGCATCTGGGACAAAGGAACTGTGTGTCAGGGTAGTAACGTTGGAGGCGCGTGGGTGTTAAGTAAGCTCTGTGCAGTATGTAGTATTGAATGTTTTTAAAGCGTGCGTTTCTAGATACCTTCTTGGGGTACTCCAGAGCCCTCTCCCACTCCCTCTCATGAAGCACCCGCCCAATTTCAGTTTCCCATGTGGCCCGCAAGGTCTCAAGTGGCCTGATGGTTAGCTCCCGTATGGCCTTGTATAACCATGTAGTTAAATGGCCACCCGCTCCCATGTGTAGAATCGTGTGGAGGACTGGATGTGCGCGTGGTTCCCCCCTCGCAAAGTCGTGATATGGCCGGTAGCTAACTAGTAGTTGACGGTGAAGCAGGAACTGCCCTGGAGGTAGGTCGAATTCATCCACCAGACTGTGGAAGGGTCGAAGCTGCCCGTCCTCGAAGAGGGTTCCCATCTCTGTGATGCCACAGGAGGTCCATGTGCGCAGAACACCACTTGTGTAATAGTGTTCCCGGTTGGGCCATCCTACCAGAGGAAGCAGTGGGGAATACAACGGTGTCCCCGAGGACATACGGTGAATCCTTTGCATGCACCTCCGTGCCACCGCCACCTGGAGGGGGTACATGCGTTTCGGCTTAGTGCAGGGGAGCAGCAGGCGCCGTATCTCCGGAACCGAGATCCTCCCCATCATGGTATGCGTTTCCACAGTGTATTTGTCTGCTGTCCAATGGGACAACCATTGCAGTTGCGCAGCTAAAAAATAGGCCTCGAATGAGGGAGCGCCCAATCCGCCCTGCGTGGTGGGCAACTGCAGTTTTTTAAGTCCTATTCTATGTCTGGCGGATCCCCAAATTAACGTGCTAAGGAGGGAGTCTAAGTCCCGAAAAAAGGTTCTTGGAAGGATCACCGGCAGATTGGTGAAAAAGTATAATAATCGCGGGACCATGATCATTTTGGCTAAAGCCACTCGCCCAATTGGGGCCAACGGGAGGCTCCTCCAAAAGCTGACTGCAGCTCTAACGCCCGCTAATGCCCTACCGTGGTTACCTTCGAAAATATCTGTCGGAGTGTGGTAGAGCCGAATCCCCAGGTACCGAGGGGCTTCCGCACTCCAAGGGACGCGTTGGGTACCTAGCCTAATCTCCTGAGGGGGAAGGCCCGGGTGCAACGGGTATACCGTGGATTTGTCCCAGTTTACCTGGAGTCCAGAGGCCGCCGCGAACTCCGACAAAGTCACCCATAGGGGGGTCAGGTCATCCGTAATATCTCGTATATAGATTAGCAGATCGTCAGCATACAAAGAGACACTGTGCACTGTGCCCGCGACAGGGATGCCCCAGTGAGCCCCCTCCTGACGGAGTCGTATGGCTAAGGGCTCGACTGCCAGGGCAAAAAGTAAAGGGGACAGTGGACATCCCTGTCTCGTACCCCTCTGGACCGCAAACTCTGCTGAGACGTACCGGCCGAGGCGCACCCGCGATGTCAATTTAGTGTACAGAAGTTGCGTATACGCGAGAAGGGTGGAACCAAAGCCCGCCCGCTGTAGGACCGCAAAGAGATACTGCCATGTGAGGGAATCAAAAGCCTTCTCGAGATCCAGGATGAGACAGGCCGCCCGTGGGTAAATCTCCTGCACCTGATCTTGGATGTGAAAAACCCGGCGTATGTTCTGTGAAGTGCGTCTGCCCGGAATAAATCCGCACTGATCCGAGTGGACCAGGGGACGGATTGTTTGTAGGTATCTATCTGCAAGAATCTTCCCGAGAAGTTTGCAGTCAGCGGATAGCAATGTTATGGGTCGATAGGAGGCCATTTGCTGCCGATCTCGATGCGGCTTTAAAAAGGTCACGAGTACTGACTCTCTCATAGATTTCGGTAGCTCTCCCTTCTCAAGCGCAGTCTTCAGCATCGCTACCAAGCGAGGGACCTGCTGCGCTGCAAATGTTGAGTAGTATTCCAGCGGAAACCCGTCTAAGCCCGGTGCCTTATTGCGGGCTAGGGCGTGTAAGGCCCGAGTCACATGCGCTGCTGTTATTGGTAAATCTAGGGCCTCCTTATCTGCCCGTGAGATTTTCAACATAGTTAAGGGAGCAAGGAATCGCTCCACTATGGCTTGTGGGGTAGCGACGGGATCATTATATATCTTCGCGTAATAGTCGTGAAAAGCCTCCAAGATCTCGGCCTGGGACCGCACCAATACACCCCGGGAGTTCAGGATCTCTGTAATGGGCTTGACATCCGAGTCCTGCCTGGCTAGCCATGCCAAGAGAGTGCCAGTTTTGTCCCTCTCCTTATGCATCCGTGTGGCATACGATCGGAAGTTATACCGACGAAGATCCGCAGAGGCGGCCTGATATGCTGTTTTGGCATCTGCTAATCGCTGCGTCCCCCCCTCGGATGCGGTATCCTGTTTGGTGAGCGCGGCGAGGTGCTGTTCCGCCGTGGTGAGCGCTTGTTCTAATATCCGTTTAACTCCCGCTATTTGGCTCATGCACTCTCCCCGGGCCACGACCTTAAATGTGTCCCATTCCACCAAAGTGGAAGACGCTGTACCAGCATTGTGTGTAAAGTAATCCTGGATACTACGTTCCTGCTCATGCCTGAATACCTGGTCCGAGAGACAGTCCCGCGGTAAGCGCCAGGTAGGAACTGGGGGACGCGGGGGCTGCCAATTGAGCCGGAGGACGTGGGCATCGTGGTCAGAAATGACCCTGCCCATATAGTCTGTGTGGGCAATTTTAGGCAGTATGGCTGCGGAGCACAAGAATCGGTCAAGGCGTACGCGCAAATTATGTGGGATGGAATGGAAGGAATACAGTCTAGCCTGGGGGTGGCACATTCACCACGCGTCGGTCAATGACCAATGTGCAGTCCACGCCCGAAATCGAGCCGCCTGCCTGTGCGCCGGCGAATGCGCCGTGGGAGGGTGTGATCGGTCCAGGTGTAAATCGGGCGCGCAATTATAGTCCCCTCCCAGGATCCAGGAGATTGAGGCAAATGGGGCGAGGATCCCGGTGAGGTGATCCCAAAATTTGTCTTGTTCTACATTGGGGGCGTAAATGCTACCAAGAAGTACCACCTGCCCGTCTAAGAGGCCCTCCATTAGGGCATATCTGCCGTCTCTATCCACTACCCTCCGGAGTTCCTGGAACGGGGTTCCCGGTCGCACCCATATCAGCGCCCCCCGGGCAAACGCAGAGTAAGTTGTGGCGCAGAGGACACCCCGCCACTTTGCCTGTAGTTTCCCCACCTCTTTCGCAATGAGATGCGTCTCCTGTAGGAAAACAATCGGGGCATTGTGACGTTTCGCATATGAATATACTGCATATCGCTTGCGCGGCGTGTGAAGCCCCCTAACATTCAGGGTGAGGATGGTAACATCCGTGTGTGGTGTATTCGGTGCCATGTCTCGACACCTGCGCGCGATGAGCGGGGCCTGCGCCTGTTGGGGTGCCTTAAAAACGGTCGGTCTAGCTGAATGAAGGTGCCTGTACCCCACGACGCTGTTCGGCTATGTGTGGTGCGTGGGTAGGTCTGGGTCATTCCATGCAGGGGGTCGGGATATTGCGGAACTGGGATACTCAACTGAACAATGGGGTGCGGGAAACATTCCCAATGCCAAGGGCCCATCGTCAAGCAACGATGCGTCCAAACTTGCTTACCCGTGTACAGGGGGTGTAACAATAAATGGTGGGGCGGTGGCGTGAGCAGGCCGGGTCAGTCGCGAATCGGGCCAGTAGGAGGATCAATGGACGTTGCTCGTACCGAGCCAGATGTTAATCAAAATGTCTATAGTTAATGTGTGGGGCTGGGGCATACTTATCTCAATGGTAGTCCCGATTGTCCCCACTCATTTCACATGAGATCTGGATTGTTCATCAAGGATGAGGTCCGCCGTCTGAAGAGTGACCAGGGGGGGCGTCACAGACTCTTCCCTCGACCCTGCGCCATCGCTGTCATTCTCCCCCTCGGAGGTAAAGACATGTGGAGGCCGGTCTATGTCGTCCATCTGGGGGGACGCTTGTAGATCGATCACCGCCTGCAGGGCCTCTCTCCGTTCTTTCACGATCTGCTCCAGGTCAGGGGAGTCCAGGGTACGCGATCGGGATCCGCCACTCGCACCCCTGCGTGGGCGCCTCCGAGAGCGCCTCCCAGGCCGCGATAACCGAGGGTTCGGGTCTCTTGCGGCTTCTGTCTTGGACTGTCGTGTGCAGTGCCGGTCCGCCCAATCCTGTGCCTCCGAGGCCGTCGCGAAAAACACTGTGGAACCAGCATGGATTACCCTGAGGCGAGCCGGAAAGATCAACGAATATTGGATGTTGTTCTCACGGAGTCGACGTTTCACTGTCAGGAATGAGGACCGTTGTTGTTGCACCGCTCTTGCATAGTCCGGGAACACCATGATCCGCTGATTGTCGACCTGTAAGGCGCCAGCTACTCGTGCCGCACGCAGTACTGCGTCTCTGTCCCGGAAGTGCAGAAACTTCGCCAACATCGGCCTCGGGGGCGCTCCCGGTGGCGTTCTGCGGGCCGGAACCCTGTGGGCCCGTTCCATGGAAAAGAATTTTGAACGGTCCTTTTCCGGGGCGAAGGATTTCACCCAGGTTTCCAGGTAATGCAGAGGGTCCGTTCCTTCAATTCCTTCGGGTAGACCCAGTACGCGTATGTTGCAGCGTCTCGAGCGTCCTTCCAAGTCATCCGTGCGCTCCTCCAGGGTGGGGAGTCGTTGTAGAACCGCCTGCATCGTCTTCTGGTGCGTTCCGATCGTCGCCTGTATGTCCGCCATCTTCTTCTCTTCGTCCTTCACCCTCTCCGCCAGTTTCCGGTGGTCATCATGGAGAAGACTAATGTCTGTCGCTAGTGTCCCGAGCCGCTCCTCCATCGACACTCTGGAAGGTTCAATGGCGGCGAGTACCTGGTCCAACTTGGCAGAGATTGATGGATCGACTGGTGGTTCCGGAGCGTTCACCCACATCCGGGATTTAGGCATCTTCTCAGGAGCCGTCTCGGGGACCGCCGATTGCTGGGTCCCTCTAGGTTTCCCCATAGTTGCCGTCGGGGTAATGCGGTGAGCCAGGCTTGTCCGCCGATTATCCGGGATCACGTCCTCACTCGGAGATGGGAGGGCCACACCGCTGCCGGCCCCGTCGTCGTCAGTGACCCGCGGCCTCCCCTACGTGCGTCCGTGCCCTCCTGCAGAGCACCCGGTTCCTCTAGGCTCCCCGCTGTATTCCTCTCACCCTCACCCTACGGGGAGGCTGTCGTCCAACTGCAGGGATTCTACCACCAGCTTTGCTGCAGAGGTCTGCCCAGTCCTGTGTCCCTCCGCTGCATGAATTCCAGCTCACTCCACCCTAGTACTCACAGTGCTCCCTTAGGCTCTCGCTCTGTGCGTTGAAAACTCGAGTCAGGCGCCATCTTGAGGTCAGGCGCCCCGACCAGACACCGGGAGTCACTAGGGTCCACCACCGGTCTCCCGCTCACTGTTGCTGCCGTGGTTGTCATCCACCACCCTGGGCCGCGGGAGCGCTGCCTCAATCGCGGAGCCTGTCCTTGCGCTAGGTCCGCACCCCGTCCGAGATGGCTGCCGGTCGTCTGCGCGCCGATCCCTGTATGGAAAGGGACTCGCGCTCCAAAATCATGCCAGGTACTTCCCCCGGGACGGTCCGCGCCGATGGTGCTAGCGCTGTCAGTGCGCTTCTCGCTGCCTGTCACTTATGGCGCCAGTGTGTCCGGACCCTCGTCCGCTTCCCCTAGCGCGGAGCCTCGGAGCCCATCGCCGCCATCTTGCTGCTACGAGCCCCGGCCCGGTGCTTCTCTCGCCGCAGCAGCTCTGCTCCCGTGGTAGGCGCCGGATCTCGGCAGCGGTGAAATCCAGCCCCGCTCCGGTGTCCGGAGCTGTAATTGCGGGCAGGAACAACGTCTGGAAACTGACAATCTTGTGGCCCGATCGCGGAGCTCTAGCCGGCTGCGACCACCATGTTAGCCTGCTTGGCCACGCCCCCCCGTAACCATAACCCCACTTACCTGCTAAGTGAATTTCCTTCCATAGGATAACATTGGTAATTTGATCAGCAAAAGTTTATAAGTGTCAACTTTTAAAATAGCAAAATATTGCTTAAAAATCACAACAGTAACTAAAACGAATTTACTCACTTGTTTCCAAGAACTGTCCTAGGACTGAATCTAGGATCCAGTCCTGAATTTAGAAAAGTAATCCTGAAAGTAATTAATTGCATATAACTTAAAATTCCCATTGAGCTCAATGTATTATTGTGATTCAAATTGTGTTGCCTATTGCAATAAACTGTAACTATTACCTGCAAAAGTCAATTGCCTATTGCAAAGTATTTAACTAAAGCATCTCATTCTGAGAAAGTACATTTTGATACCTATTGTTGGTTCTAAAATAAAACAACAATATCTTTTTTATGCAAACCAATGGCCTAGAGTTCAGTTCTTGAGTGTGTGAGACCATTTGCTGACTGAGTGTGTACAACAAATGTTTTACACTGTACTCTGATACTGCCTTACTGCTCGGCAAGCTACCACTTTAGAGAGTAAAGTTATATCTAACTTTAGCCTCTGCCAAACCTCTGGGGACTGGGGACTCTGTGCACACTGTACCTATTTGGGAACAGTATATACAGAGCCACTTTCTCACAGTAGTGATAAAGTGATTAGAGTCCTAAGGACAACATAAAGATACAGTAAAACGTGAGGTGAATAGCAAAAAGGTTGCTGGTAGGCCACCTTAGGGATGCCAGGTCTAACAAAAACTGAACTAAGGATAACATGAGTAAAACATCAGGTTTCTCTACTGCATTTGGTGAGACAAGTGGGCCTTCTTTTATCTTCCATTCAAGCAATCTTTGACAGACCCCTTTATTATAGAGCTTTTCAAGGATTAAAGATAAGGCACTTACAAAGGAGTCCCAAATACTCAGAGATGGTTGACTTCTGTAATATGGGTCGTAGACTAAAAGCAGTGCAAAAACAGAGTGCAACAGGGTCCAAAAAATTGAGTGCCACAAGAGAGTTTGAATGCAAGTGTATCCTTTTACAGATCCAGAGATATACTCATGCAATTTTTGTTTTTAGGACAGAACGTGCAAGATGAAAAAAACATTGTTTTTAAAAAGCGCATTGCAGAATATCAGTACTTTGATGTGGGAAAACTTCAAAACTTTCAAACAAAATATTTGAATGCAGCTTACAGTAAGATGTTGTGGCCGAGTGGTTAAGGCGATGGACTAGAAATCCATTGGGGTATCCCTGCGCAGGTTCGAATCCTGCCAACAATGAGAATCTTTTTATTATCGGCTACAATTTCTGAAGTTAACCTTTAGTATTTCTTCAATTTCAGTTTTATAATTAGGTGGCTTATTTTTGTGTCACTATTGCCTCTCCACATATTTGTTATCGCTACCTCTTTCATGTCTTTGCTACACCTCATTCCTACTTTAGCACTGGTGTAAACGCTTCAAATTATTATACCGTTGCTCTCTCATTCATACCTGCGCATGCACTTGAAAGTTACTTTACCAATAAAAGACGCAAAGAGAGAAATAGAACAAAAGTGCTGGCTGGATTGGCAAACACACTTCATAAAACTGCATTTTCTTTTTTATTCTCCCCTGTGTTACATGCTTAACCTCTCCATGTGTAATTTCTCTTAACCTGCTGTCCCAGGAAGAGAATTTCATCTACAGGTTCTTTCTGTGTTTTTTTCCCTAGTCTGTCTTTCCCATTTCTTAGCTGTGTAACTGTTCCTTTACGCGCTCTATTTAAACGCCATCAATCTCATTTGAGCTCCTTGCTCCCGCTTCTGTTTTCTCCACCTCTCATACTGCCAGTTCTCTCTTTCTCTGTGGTTGGTGGCTACTTTCCTGAGCTTCCGAAGCCACGTGGTTCCTGCCTCTTGTTGTCAGACTTGAATTGGAAAAGGAACCATATTAACAAGCGTTTACCACTCACACACAGCGGAAGTGTATACTTTAATTCAGTGAGCTAAGAAAAGCGTGTTGTGGGTCCCCTACGAGCCATGGTGCTTGCTTCATCATGATTTGGCACCAGTCATTAGCCGCAGCTCTGCTAATGAGCCACTGAGGTCAGTTTCAATAATTACTCAAAAACATAACCATGCAGCCCACCCCTCAACTGTGTATTTATCTTGCTTTTCTGCTGTTCGTGTGATTAGCTGGGAGGAGCTCACGGCGACATCCTCCCTATAAAAGTGTAGATGGATCACTCTCTAACTCTTTCTTGCTTCACATACAAATGGCTTGAAAGGTGCAGGGAAGATGCAGGTCTAATAGACAGAATAGAAGGTCTGTGCCAGGTGGGTTTCTCTGCATTGGTGTCCCATCACAGGTCCGCAAGTGTAATGTGTGATCTTTGACTCCTGGCATTTCACAAGCAGGCGGCCAGGAAACGGTTTCAGCCTATCAACCACTGAGGAGACGCAGCCTCTGAATGAGGAATGAGGAAGCAATGAATACATCCAGCCTATCACAGGAACAGCCCTGAGTGTTCCGAATTATAAATTCTCCATGTCACTGTATGTCATTGAGCCCAAGTAGCTCGCCGTGATTGTATAGTGGTTAGTACTCTGCGTTGTGGCCGCAGCAACCTCGGTTCAAATCTGAGTCACGGCATTGTGGTTGGCAATGTCACAGCAGTTGGGTGTTAATTTTACAGAATTAGCAAATGTACCAGTGGTTTTTGTAAAATGTCTATTAAAAACAGATCCTTTCAAATATTTAAACCATCTAACAACAAATGATTTAAACTCGCATGATTATAAGCTGTAGCTATAATGTATTTACTTACATAAATTATCGTTCTTGAACCTATTGGGGGTGGAGGGGGAGCGGAGCTCACCCCCCAGGTGCAGTTGAGTGACCTGTGTTGTGGCTCTCTAGAGGGAAGGCACAAATTTTGCTGTCACCCAGCCCAATCCAGACGTGTATTGGGGCCAGGTTTCAGGCAAATAGAGCAGTAAGTGCAGAGAAACGTTCACTCTCTAAAAGTGGCATTTCTAAAATAGTAAAGTTAAATCCAACCTCACCAGTAAGTAGGATTTTCAATAAATAAATAAAGCTACTCCTCTCCGATATGGAATTACCAAATAAAAAGTATAGGGGAATACACAGAGCTAACCTATGAGAGGGGTAGACCTCACAGTAGTGAAAAATGAAATAGACTGTTTGGTACTTACAGGACACGCGAACCACCAAAGTACATATCTTATTTTTTACTTACATAGCATCATGCACCTAGGACTACCCAGGGCCTACCTTAGGTGTAAATTATATGTAATAAAAGGGGAGTTTAAGGCTTGGCAAGTAGGCTGGGACTCCCCTGGGAGACCCCTGAGTCTATGCCCAGAACCATAACTCTGCCAGTCGAGTACTTACCTAAAAGCCGATAACTCACTTTTCTTCCATAGGCTAACATTGAGTGGTTTCACTTGGAAATTCTTCTAAGTGGTGTGGAGTTTTGGAACTTTAAAATATTCATCTAAAATCAGCCGAACAACGAATTCTGATTTACTCACCTGTTATCAGGAGAGACCTCAGTGCTGCATCTTGGAGCTCAGTACTGACCCTGAAAAGTAATTTTAACCGTACTTACCAGTAACTCGAATTTCCTTCCATGGGATATCATTGCCTGCTTTTCGCTGAAAATTTTCTAAGTGTCGATTTTTGAAACTTACAAATATTCTTTAAAAATCGTACCAACTGTGAAAACGTAATTGTTTACCTGTTTTAGATAGATGTCCCAGTACTGAGCCTAGGAGCCCAGCACTGGATTACAAAAGTAACAAGAACGTACTTTACCCGTAACTTTAATTTTCTTCCATAGGAAACCATTGACTGTTTTTCTGTGAAATTTCTTCTAAGTGTCGATTTTGCAAACATGTAAATATTCCTTAAAAATCGCCTGTATAACTTAAACGCAGTTTCTCAACTGCTTACAGGTGGTACAGTAGTGCTGAATCTAGGATCCAACACTGACCTAGAAAAAGTAACCATAACCCCACTTACCTGCTAAGTGAATTTCCTTCCATAGGATAACATTGGTAATTTGATCAGCAAAAGTTTCCAAGTGTCAACTTTTAAAATAGCAAAATATTGCTTAAAAATCACAACAGTAACTAAAACGAATTTACTCACTTGTTTCCAAGAACTGTCCCAGGACTGAATCTAGGATCCAGTCCTGGATTTAGAAAAGTAATCCTGAAAGTAATTAATTGCATATAACTTAAAATTCCCATTGAGATCAATGTATTATTGTGATTCAAATTGTGTTGCCTATTGCAATAAACTGTAACTATTACCTGCAAAAGTCAATTGCCTATTGCAAAGTATTTAACTAAAGCATCTCATTCTGAGAAAGTATATTTTGATACCTATTGTTGGTTCTAAAATAAAACAACAATATCTTGATTATGCAAACCAATGGCCTAGAGTTCAGTTCTTGAGTGTGTGAGACCATTTGCTGACTGAGTGTGTACAACAAATGTTTTACACTGTACTCTGATACTGCCTTACTGCTCGGCAAGCTACCACTTTAGAGAGTAAGGTTATATCTAACTTTAGCCTCTACCAAACCTCTGGGGACTGGGGACTCTGTGCACACTGTACCTATTTGGGAACAGTATATACAGAGCCACTTTCTCACAGTAGTGATAAAGTGATTAGAGTCCTAAGGCCAACATAAAGATACAGCAAAACGTGAGGTGAAAAGCAAAAAGGTTGCTGGTAGGCCACCTTAAGGATGCCAGGTCTAACAAAAACTGAACTAAGGATAACATGAGTAAAACATCAGGTTTCTCTACTGCATTTGGTGAGACAAGTGGGCCTTCTTTTATCTTCCATTCAAGCAATCTTTGACAGACCCCTTTATTATAGAGCTTTTCAAGGATTAAAGATAAGGCACTTACAAAGGAGTCCCAAATACTCAGAGATGTTTGACTTCTGTAATATGGGTCGTAGACTAAAAGCAGCGCAAAAACAGAGTGCAACAGGGTCCAAAAAATTGAGTGCCACAAGAGAGTTTGAATGCAAGTGTATCCTTTTACAGATCCAGAGATATACTCATGCAATTTTTGTTTTTAGGACAGAACGTGCATGATGAAAAAAACATTGTTTTTAAAAAGCGCATTGCAGAATATCAGTACTTTGATGTGGGAAAACTTCAAAACTTTCAAACAAAATATTTGCAGGCAGCTTACAGCAAGTTGTTGTGGCTGAGTGGTTAAGGCGATGGACTAGAAATCCATTGGGGTATCCCTGCGCAGGTTCGGATCCTGCCAACAACGAGAATCTTTTTATTATCGGCTACAATTTCAGAAGTTAACCTTTAGTATTTCTTCCATTTCAGTTTTATACATAGGTGGCTTTTTTTTGTGTCACTATTGCCTCTCCACATATTTGTTATCGCTACCTCTTTCATGTCTTTGCTACACCTCATTCCTACTTTAGCACTGGTGTAAACGCTTCAAATTATTATACCGTTGCTCTCTCATTCATACCTGCGCATGCACTTGAAAGTTACTTTACCAATAAAAGACGCAAAGAGAGAAATAGAACAAAAGTGCTGGCTGGATTGGCAAACACACTTCATAAAACTGCATTTTCTTTTTTATTCTCCCCCGTGTTACATGCTTAACCTCCCCATGTGTAATTTCTCTTAACCTGCTGTCCCAGGAAGAGAATTTCATCTACAGGCTTTTTCTGTGTTTTTTTCCCTAGTCTGTCTTTCCCATTTCTTAGCTGTGTAACTGTTCCTTTACGCGCTCTATTTAAACGCCATCAATCTCATTTGAGCTCCTTGCTCCCGCTTCTGTTTTCTCCACCTCTCATACTGCCAGTTCTCTCTTTCTCTGTGGTTGGTGGCTACTTTCTTGAGCTTCCGAAGCCACGTGGTTCCTGCCTCTTGTTGTCAGACTTGAATTGGAAAAGGAACCATATTAACAAGCCTTTACCACTCACACACGGCGGAAGTTTATACTTTAATTCAGTGAGCTAAGAAAAGCGTGTTGTGGGTCCCCTTCGAGCCATGGTGCTTGCTTCATCATGATTTGGCACCAGTCATTAGCCGCAGCTCTGCTAATGAGCCACTGAGGTCAGTTTCAATATTTACTCAAAAACATAACCATGCAGCCTACCCCTCAACTGTGTATTTATCTTGCTTTTCTGCTGTTCGTGTGATTAGCTGGGAGGAGCTCACGGCGACATCCTCCCTATAAAAGTGTAGATGGATCACTCTCTAACTCTTTCTTGCTTCACATACAAATGGCTTGAAAGGTGCAGGGAAGATGCAGGTCTAATAGACAGAATAGAAGGTCTGTGCCAGGTGGGTTTCTCTGCATTGGTGTCCCATCACAGGTCCGCAAGTGTATTGTGTGATCTTTGACTCCTGGCATTTCACAAGCAGGCGGCCAGGAAACGGTTTCAGCCTATCAACCACTGAGGAGACGCAGCCTCTGAATGAGGAATGAGGAAGCAATGAATACATCCAGCCTATCACAGGAACAGCCCTGAGTGTTCCGAATTATAAATTCTCCATGTCACTTTATGTCGTTGAGCCCAAGTAGCTCGCCGTGATTGTATAGTGGTTAGTACAATGCGTTGTGGCCGCAGCAACCTCGGTTCGAATCCGAGTCACGGCATTGTGGTTGGCAATGTCACGGCAGTTGGGTGTTAATTTTACAGAATTAGCAAATGTACCAGTGGTTTTTGTAAAATGTCTATTAAAAACAGATCCTTTCAAATATTTAAACCATCTAACAACAAATGATTTAAACACGCATGATTATAAGCTGTAGCTATAATGTATTTACTTACATAAATTATCGTTCTTGAACCTATTGGGGGTGAAGGGGGAGCGGAGCTCACCCCCCAGGTGCAGTTGAGTGACCTGTGTTGTGGCTCTCTAGAGGGAAGGCACAAATTTTGCTGTCACCCAGCCCAATCCAGACGTGTATTGGGGACAGGTTTCAGGCAAATAGAGCAGTAAGTGCAGAGAAATGTTCACTCTCTAAAAGTGGCATTTCTAAAATAGTAAAGTTAAATCCAACCTCACCAGTAAGTAGGATTTTCAATAAATAAATAAAGCTACTCCTCTCCGATATGGAATTACCAAATAAAAAGTATAGGGGAATACACAGAGCTAACCTATGAGAGGGGTAGACCTCACAGTAGTGAAAAATGAAATAGACTGTTTGGTACTTACAGGACACGCGAACCACCAAAGTACATATCTTATTTTTTACTTACATAGCATCATGCACCTAGGACTACCTAGGGCCTACCTTAGGTGTAAATTATATGTAATAAAAGGGGAGTTTAAGGCTTGGCAAGTAGGCTGGGACTCCCCTGGGAGACCCCTGAGTCTATGCCCAGAACCATAACTCTGCCAGTCGAGTACTTACCTAAAAGCCGATAACTCACTTTTCTTCCATAGGCTAACATTGAGTGGTTTCACTTGGAAATTCTTCTAAGTGGTGTGGAGTTTTGGAACTTTAAAATATTCATCTAAAATCAGCCGAACAACGAATTCTGATTTACTCACCTGTTATCAGGAGAGACCTCAGTGCTGCATCTTGGAGCTCAGTACTGACCCTGAAAAGTAATTTTAACCGTACTTACCAGTAACTCGAATTTCCTTCCATGGGATATCATTGCCTGCTTTTCGCTGAAAATTTTCTAAGTGTCGATTTTTGAAACTTACAAATATTCTTTAAAAATCGTACCAACTGTGAAAACGTAATTGTTTACCTGTTTTAGATAGATGTCCCAGTACTGAGCCTAGGAGCCCAGCACTGGATTACAAAAGTAACGAGAACGTACTTTACCCGTAGCTTGAATTTTCTTCCGTAGGAAACCATTGACTGTTTTTCTGTGAAATTTCTTCTAAGTGTCGATTTTGCAAACATGTAAATATTCCTTAAAAATCGCCTGTATAACTTAAACGCAGTTTCTCAACTGCTTACAGGTGGTACAGTAGTGCTGGATCTAGGATCCAACACTGACCTAGAAAAAGTAACCATAACCCCACTTACCTGCTAAGTACATTTCCTTCCATAGGATAACATTGGTAATTTGATCAGCAAAAGTTTCTAAGTGTCAACTTTTAAAATAGCAAAATATTGCTTAAAAATCACAACAGTAACTAAAACGAATTTACTCACTTGTTTCCAAGAACTGTCCCAGGACTGAATCTAGGATCCAGTCCTGGATTTAGAAAAGTAATCCTGAAAGTAATTAATTGCATATAACTTAAAATTCCCATTGAGCTCAATGTATTATTGTGATTCAAATTGTGTTGCCTATTGCAATAAACTGTAACTATTACCTGCAAAAGTCAATTGCCTATTGCAAAGTATTTAACTAAAGCATCTCATTCTGAGAAAGTATATTTTGATACCTATTGTTGGTTCTAAAATAAAACAACAATATCTTGTTTATGCAAACCAATGGCCTAGAGTTCAGTTCTTGAGTGTGTGAGACCATTTGCTGACTGAGTGTGTACAACAAATGTTTTACACTGTACTCTGATACTGCCTTACTGCTCGGCAAGCTACCACTTTAGAGAGTAAGGTAATATCTAACTTTAGCCTCTGCCAAACCTCTGGGGACTGGGGACTCTGTGCACACTGTACCTATTTGGGAACAGTATATACAGAGCCACTTTCTCACAGTAGTGATAAAGTGATTAGAGTCCTAAGGCCAACATAAAGATACAGCAAAACGTGAGGTGAAAAGCAAAAAGGTTGCTGGTAGGCCACCTTAAGGATGCCAGGTCTAACAAAAACTGAACTAAGGATAACATGAGTAAAACATCAGGTTTCTCTACTGCATTTGGTGAGACAAGTGGGCCTTCTTTTATCTTCCATTCAAGCAATCTTTGACAGACCCCTTTATTATAGAGCTTTTCAAGGATTAAAGATAAGGCACTTACAAAGGAGTCCCAAATACTCAGAGATGGTTGACTTCTGTAATATGGGTCGTAGACTAAAAGCAGCGCAAAAACAGAGTGCAACAGGGTCCAAAAAACTTGAGTGCCACAAGAGAGTTTGAATGCAAGCGTATCCTTTTACAGATCCAGAGATATACTCATGCAATTTTTGTTTTTAGGACAGAACGTGCATGATGAAAAAAACATTGTTTTTAAAAAGCGCATTGCAGAATATCAGTACTTTGATGTGGGAAAACTTCAAAACTTTCAAACAAATTATTTGTAGGCAGCTTACAGCAAGTTGTTGTGGCCGAGTGGTTAAGGCGATGGACTAGAAATCCATTGGGGTATCCCCGCGCAGGTTCGAATCCTGCCAACAACGAGAATCTTTTTATTATCGGCTACAATTTCAGAAGTTAACCTTTAGTATTTCTTCCATTTCAGTTTTATAAATAGGTGGCTTCTTTTTTTTGTGTCACTATTGCCTCTCCACATATTTGTTATCGCTACCTCTTTCATGTCTTTGCTACACCTCATTCCTACTTTAGCACTGGTGTAAACGCTTCAAATTATTATACCGTTGCTCTCTCATTCATACCTACGCATGCACTAGAAAGTTACTTTACCAATAAAAGACGCAAAGAGAGAAATAGAACAAAAGTGCTGGCTGGATTGGCAAACACACTTCATAAAACTGCATTTTCTTTTTTATTCTCCCCCGTGTTACATGCTGAACCTCCCCATGTGTAATTTCTCTTAACCTGCTGTCCCAGGAAGAGAATTTCATCTACAGGCTCTTTCTGTGTTTTTTTCCCTAGTCTGTCTTTCCCATTTCTTAGCTGTGTAACTGTTCCTTTATGCGCTCTATTTAAACGCCATCAATCTCATTTGAGCTCCATGCTCCCGCTTCTATTTTCTCCACCTCTCATACTGCAGGTTCTCTCTTTCTCTGTGGTTGGTGGCTACTTTCCTGAGCTTCCGAAGCCACGTGGTTCCTGCCTCTTGTTGTCAGACTTGAATTGGAAAAGGAACCATATTAACAAGCCTTTACCACTCACACACGGCGGAAGTTTATACTTTAATTCAGTGAGCTAAGAAAAGCGTGTTGTGGGTCCCCTACGAGCCATGGTGCTTGCTTCATCATGATTTGGCACCAGTCATTAGCCGCAGCTCTGCTAATGAGCCACTGAGGTCAGTTTCAATATTTACTCAAAAACATAACCATGCAGCCCACCCCTCAACTGTGTATTTATCTTGCTTTTCTGCTGTTCGTGTGATTAGCTGGGAGAAGCTCACGGCGACATCCTCCCTATAAAAGTGTAGATGGATCACTCTCTAACTCTTTCTTGCTTCACCTACAAATGGCTTGAAAGGTGCAGGGAAGATGCAGGTCTAATAGACAGAATAGAAGGTCTGTGCCAGGTGGGTTTCTCTGCATTGGTGTCCCATCACAGGTCCGCAAGTGTAATGTGTGATCTTTGACTCCTGGCATTTCACAAGCAGGCGGCCAGGAAACGGTGTCAGCCTATCAACCACTGAGGAGACGCAGCCTCTGAATGAGGAATGAGGAAGCAATGAATACATCCAGCCTATCACAGGAACAGCCCTGAGTGTTCCGAATTATAAATTCTCCATGTCACTGTATGTTATTGAGCCCAAGTAGCGCGCCGTGATCGTATAGTGGTTAGTACTCTGCATTGTGGCCGCAGCAACCTCGGTTCGAATCCGAGTCACGGCATTGAGGTTGGCAATGTCACGGCAGTTGGGTGTTAATTTTACAGAATTAGCAAATGTACCAGTGGTTTTTGTAAAATGTCTATTAAAAACAGATCCTTTCAAATATTTAAACCATCTAACAACAAATGATTTAAACACGCATGATTATAAGCTGTAGCTATAATGTATTTACTTACATAAATTATCGTTCTTGAACCTATTGGGGGTGAAGGGGGACCGGAGCTCACCCCCCAGGTGCAGTTGAGTGACCTGTGTTGTGGCTCTCTAGAGGGAAGGCACAAATTTTGCTGTCACCCAGCCCAATCCAGACGTGTATTGGGGACAGGTTTCAGGCAAATAGAGCAGTAAGTGCAGAGAAATGTTCACTCTCTAAAAGTGGCATTTCTAAAATAGTAAAGTTAAATCCAACCTCACCAGTAAGTAGGATTTTCAATAAATAAATAAAGCTACTCCTCTCCGATATGGAATTACCAAATAAAAAGTATAGGGGAATACACAGAGCTAACCTATGAGAGGGGTAGACCTCACAGTAGTGAAAAATGAAATAGACTGTTTGGTACTTACAGGACACGCGAACCACCAAAGTACATATCTTATTTTTTACTTACATAGCATCATGCACCTAGGACTACCTAGGGCCTACCTTAGGTGTAAATTATATGTAATAAAAGGGGAGTTTAAGGCTTGGCAAGTAGGCTGGGACTCCCCTGGGAGACCCCTGAGTCTATGCCCAGAACCATAACTCTGCCAGTCGAGTACTTACCTAAAAGCCGATAACTCACTTTTCTTCCATAGGCTAACATTGAGTGGTTTCACTTGGAAATTCTTCTAAGTGGTGTGGAGTTTTGGAACTTTAAAATATTCATCTAAAATCAGCCGAACAACGAATTCTGATTTACTCACCTGTTATCAGGAGAGACCTCAGTGCTGCATCTTGGAGCTCAGTACTGACCCTGAAAAGTAATTTTAACCGTACTTACCAGTAACTCGAATTTCCTTCCATGGGATATCATTGCCTGCTTTTCGCTGAAAATTTTCTAAGTGTCGATTTTTGAAACTTACAAATATTCTTTAAAAATCGTACCAACTGTGAAAACGTAATTGTTTACCTGTTTTAGATAGATGTCCCAGTACTGAGCCTAGGAGCCCAGCACTGGATTACAAAAGTAACGAGAACGTACTTTACCCGTAGCTTGAATTTTCTTCCGTAGGAAACCATTGACTGTTTTTCTGTGAAATTTCTTCTAAGTGTCGATTTTGCAAACATGTAAATATTCCTTAAAAATCGCCTGTATAACTTAAACCCAGTTTCTCAACTGCTTACAGGTGGTACAGTAGTGCTGGATCTAGGATCCAACACTGACCTAGAAAAAGTAACCATAACCCCACTTACCTGCTAAGTACATTTCCTTCCATAGGATAACATTGGTAATTTGATCAGCAAAAGTTTCTAAGTGTCAACTTTTAAAATAGCAAAATATTGCTTAAAAATCACAACAGTAACTAAAACGAATTTACTCACTTGTTTCCAAGAACTGTCCCAGGACTGAATCTAGGATCCAGTCCTGGATTTAGAAAAGTAATCCTGAAAGTAATTAATTGCATATAACTTAAAATTCCCATTGAGCTCAATGTATTATTGTGATTCAAATTGTGTTGCCTATTGCAATAAACTGTAACTATTACCTGCAAAAGTCAATTGCCTATTGCAAAGTATTTAACTAAAGCATCTCATTCTGAGAAAGTATATTTTGATACCTATTGTTGGTTCTAAAATAAAACAACAATATCTTGTTTATGCAAACCAATGGCCTAGAGTTCAGTTCTTGAGTGTGTGAGACCATTTGCTGACTGAGTGTGTACAACAAATGTTTTACACTGTACTCTGATACTGCCTTACTGCTCGGCAAGCTACCACTTTAGAGAGTAAGGTAATATCTAACTTTAGCCTCTGCCAAACCTCTGGGGACTGGGGACTCTGTGCACACTGTACCTATTTGGGAACAGTATATACAGAGCCACTTTCTCACAGTAGTGATAAAGTGATTAGAGTCCTAAGGCCAACATAAAGATACAGCAAAACGTGAGGTGAAAAGCAAAAAGGTTGCTGGTAGGCCACCTTAAGGATGCCAGGTCTAACAAAAACTGAACTAAGGATAACATGAGTAAAACATCAGGTTTCTCTACTGCATTTGGTGAGACAAGTGGGCCTTCTTTTATCTTCCATTCAAGCAATCTTTGACAGACCCCTTTATTATAGAGCTTTTCAAGGATTAAAGATAAGGCACTTACAAAGGAGTCCCAAATACTCAGAGATGGTTGACTTCTGTAATATGGGTCGTAGACTAAAAGCAGCGCAAAAACAGAGTGCAACAGGGTCCAAAAAACTTGAGTGCCACAAGAGAGTTTGAATGCAAGCGTATCCTTTTACAGATCCAGAGATATACTCATGCAATTTTTGTTTTTAGGACAGAACGTGCATGATGAAAAAAACATTGTTTTTAAAAAGCGCATTGCAGAATATCAGTACTTTGATGTGGGAAAACTTCAAAACTTTCAAACAAATTATTTGTAGGCAGCTTACAGCAAGTTGTTGTGGCCGAGTGGTTAAGGCGATGGACTAGAAATCCATTGGGGTATCCCCGCGCAGGTTCGAATCCTGCCAACAACGAGAATCTTTTTATTATCGGCTACAATTTCAGAAGTTAACCTTTAGTATTTCTTCCATTTCAGTTTTATAAATAGGTGGCTTCTTTTTTTTGTGTCACTATTGCCTCTCCACATATTTGTTATCGCTACCTCTTTCATGTCTTTGCTACACCTCATTCCTACTTTAGCACTGGTGTAAACGCTTCAAATTATTATACCGTTGCTCTCTCATTCATACCTACGCATGCACTAGAAAGTTACTTTACCAATAAAAGACGCAAAGAGAGAAATAGAACAAAAGTGCTGGCTGGATTGGCAAACACACTTCATAAAACTGCATTTTCTTTTTTATTCTCCCCCGTGTTACATGCTGAACCTCCCCATGTGTAATTTCTCTTAACCTGCTGTCCCAGGAAGAGAATTTCATCTACAGGCTCTTTCTGTGTTTTTTTCCCTAGTCTGTCTTTCCCATTTCTTAGCTGTGTAACTGTTCCTTTATGCGCTCTATTTAAACGCCATCAATCTCATTTGAGCTCCATGCTCCCGCTTCTATTTTCTCCACCTCTCATACTGCAGGTTCTCTCTTTCTCTGTGGTTGGTGGCTACTTTCCTGAGCTTCCGAAGCCACGTGGTTCCTGCCTCTTGTTGTCAGACTTGAATTGGAAAAGGAACCATATTAACAAGCCTTTACCACTCACACACGGCGGAAGTTTATACTTTAATTCAGTGAGCTAAGAAAAGCGTGTTGTGGGTCCCCTACGAGCCATGGTGCTTGCTTCATCATGATTTGGCACCAGTCATTAGCCGCAGCTCTGCTAATGAGCCACTGAGGTCAGTTTCAATATTTACTCAAAAACATAACCATGCAGCCCACCCCTCAACTGTGTATTTATCTTGCTTTTCTGCTGTTCGTGTGATTAGCTGGGAGAAGCTCACGGCGACATCCTCCCTATAAAAGTGTAGATGGATCACTCTCTAACTCTTTCTTGCTTCACCTACAAATGGCTTGAAAGGTGCAGGGAAGATGCAGGTCTAATAGACAGAATAGAAGGTCTGTGCCAGGTGGGTTTCTCTGCATTGGTGTCCCATCACAGGTCCGCAAGTGTAATGTGTGATCTTTGACTCCTGGCATTTCACAAGCAGGCGGCCAGGAAACGGTGTCAGCCTATCAACCACTGAGGAGACGCAGCCTCTGAATGAGGAATGAGGAAGCAATGAATACATCCAGCCTATCACAGGAACAGCCCTGAGTGTTCCGAATTATAAATTCTCCATGTCACTGTATGTTATTGAGCCCAAGTAGCGCGCCGTGATCGTATAGTGGTTAGTACTCTGCATTGTGGCCGCAGCAACCTCGGTTCGAATCCGAGTCACGGCATTGAGGTTGGCAATGTCACGGCAGTTGGGTGTTAATTTTACAGAATTAGCAAATGTACCAGTGGTTTTTGTAAAATGTCTATTAAAAACAGATCCTTTCAAATATTTAAACCATCTAACAACAAATGATTTAAACACGCATGATTATAAGCTGTAGCTATAATGTATTTACTTACATAAATTATCGTTCTTGAACCTATTGGGGGTGAAGGGGGAGCGGAGCTCACCCCCCAGGTGCAGTTGAGTGACCTGTGTTGTGGCTCTCTAGAGGGAAGGCACAAATTTTGCTGTCACCCAGCCCAATCCAGACGTGTATTGGGGACAGGTTTCAGGCAAATAGAGCAGTAAGTGCAGAGAAATGTTCACTCTCTAAAAGTGGCATTTCTAAAATAGTAAAGTTAAATCCAACCTCACCAGTAAGTAGGATTTTCAATAAATAAATAAAGCTACTCCTCTCCGATATGGAATTACCAAATAAAAAGTATAGGGGAATACACAGAGCTAACCTATGAGAGGGGTAGACCTCACAGTAGTGAAAAATGAAATAGACTGTTTGGTACTTACAGGACACGCGAACCACCAAAGTACATATCTTATTTTTTACTTACATAGCATCATGCACCTAGGACTACCTAGGGCCTACCTTAGGTGTAAATTATATGTAATAAAAGGGGAGTTTAAGGCTTGGCAAGTAGGCTGGGACTCCCCTGGGAGACCCCTGAGTCTATGCCCAGAACCATAACTCTGCCAGTCGAGTACTTACCTAAAAGCCGTTAACTCACTTTTCTTCCATAGGCTAACATTGAGTGGTTTCACTTGGAAATTCTTCTAAGTGGTGTGGAGTTTTGGAACTTTAAAATATTCATCTAAAATCAGCCGAACAACGAATTCTGATTTACTCACCTGTTATCAGGAGAGACCTCAGTGCTGCATCTTGGAGCTCAGTACTGACCCTGAAAAGTAATTTTAACCGTACTTACCAGTAACTCGAATTTCCTTCCATGGGATATCATTGCCTGCTTTTCGCTGAAAATTTTCTAAGTGTCGATTTTTGAAACTTACAAATATTCTTTAAAAATCGTACCAACTGTGAAAACGTAATTGTTTACCTGTTTTAGATAGATGTCCCAGTACTGAGCCTAGGAGCCCAGCACTGGATTACAAAAGTAACGAGAACGTACTTTACCCGTAGCTTGAATTTTCTTCCGTAGGAAACCATTGACTGTTTTTCTGTGAAATTTCTTCTAAGTGTCGATTTTGCAAACATGTAAATATTCCTTAAAAATCGCCTGTATAACTTAAACGCAGTTTCTCAACTGCTTACAGGTGGTACAGTAGTGCTGGATCTAGGATCCAACACTGACCTAGAAAAAGTAACCATAACCCCACTTACCTGCTAAGTACATTTCCTTCCATAGGATAACATTGGTAATTTGATCAGCAAAAGTTTCTAAGTGTCAACTTTTAAAATAGCAAAATATTGCTTAAAAATCACAACAGTAACTAAAACGAATTTACTCACTTGTTTCCAAGAACTGTCCCAGGACTGAATCTAGGATCCAGTCCTGGATTTAGAAAAGTAATCCTGAAAGTAATTAATTGCATATAACTTAAAATTCCCATTGAGCTCAATGTATTATTGTGATTCAAATTGTGTTGCCTATTGCAATAAACTGTAACTATTACCTGCAAAAGTCAATTGCCTATTGCAAAGTATTTAACTAAAGCATCTCATTCTGAGAAAGTATATTTTGATACCTATTGTTGGTTCTAAAATAAAACAACAATATCTTGTTTATGCAAACCAATGACCTAGAGTTCAGTTCTTGAGTGTGTGAGACCATTTGCTGACTGAGTGTGTACAACAAATGTTTTACACTGTACTCTGATACTGCCTTACTGCTCGGCAAGCTACCACTTTAGAGAGTAAGGTAATATCTAACTTTAGCCTCTGCCAAACCTCTGGGGACTGGGGACTCTGTGCACACTGTACCTATTTGGGAACAGTATATACAGAGCCACTTTCTCACAGTAGTGATAAAGTGATTAGAGTCCTAAGGCCAACATAAAGATACAGCAAAACGTGAGGTGAAAAGCAAAAAGGTTGCTGGTAGGCCACCTTAAGGATGCCAGGTCTAACAAAAACTGAACTAAGGATAACATGAGTAAAACATCAGGTTTCTCTACTGCATTTGGTGAGACAAGTGGGCCTTCTTTTATCTTCCATTCAAGCAATCTTTGACAGACCCCTTTATTATAGAGCTTTTCAAGGATTAAAGATAAGGCACTTACAAAGGAGTCCCAAATACTCAGAGATGGTTGACTTCTGTAATATGGGTCGTAGACTAAAAGCAGCGCAAAAACAGAGTGCAACAGGGTCCAAAAAACTTGAGTGCCACAAGAGAGTTTGAATGCAAGCGTATCCTTTTACAGATCCAGAGATATACTCATGCAATTTTTGTTTTTAGGACAGAACGTGCATGATGAAAAAAACATTGTTTTTAAAAAGCGCATTGCAGAATATCAGTACTTTGATGTGGGAAAACTTCAAAACTTTCAAACAAATTATTTGTAGGCAGCTTACAGCAAGTTGTTGTGGCCGAGTGGTTAAGGCGATGGACTAGAAATCCATTGGGGTATCCCCGCGCAGGTTCGAATCCTGCCAACAACGAGAATCTTTTTATTATCGGCTACAATTTCAGAAGTTAACCTTTAGTATTTCTTCCATTTCAGTTTTATAAATAGGTGGCTTCTTTTTTTTGTGTCACTATTGCCTCTCCACATATTTGTTATCGCTACCTCTTTCATGTCTTTGCTACACCTCATTCCTACTTTAGCACTGGTGTAAACGCTTCAAATTATTATACCGTTGCTCTCTCATTCATACCTACGCATGCACTAGAAAGTTACTTTACCAATAAAAGACGCAAAGAGAGAAATAGAACAAAAGTGCTGGCTGGATTGGCAAACACACTTCATAAAACTGCATTTTCTTTTTTATTCTCCCCCGTGTTACATGCTGAACCTCCCCATGTGTAATTTCTCTTAACCTGCTGTCCCAGGAAGAGAATTTCATCTACAGGCTCTTTCTGTGTTTTTTTCCCTAGTCTGTCTTTCCCATTTCTTAGCTGTGTAACTGTTCCTTTATGCGCTCTATTTAAACGCCATCAATCTATTTTAAGAGCTCCATGCTCCCGCTTCTATTTTCTCCACCTCTCATACTGCATGTTCTCTCTTTCTCTGTGGTTGGTGGCTACTTTCCTGAGCTTCCGAAGCCACGTGGTTCCTGCCTCTTGTTGTCAGACTTGAATTGGAAAAGGAACCATATTAACAAGCCTTTACCACTCACACACGGCGGAAGTTTATACTTTAATTCAGTGAGCTAAGAAAAGCGTGTTGTGGGTCCCCTACGAGCCATGGTGCTTGCTTCATCATGATTTGGCACCAGTCATTAGCCGCAGCTCTGCTAATGAGCCACTGAGGTCAGTTTCAATATTTACTCAAAAACATAACCATGCAGCCCACCCCTCAACTGTGTATTTATCTTGCTTTTCTGCTGTTCGTGTGATTAGCTGGGAGAAGCTCACGGCGACATCCTCCCTATAAAAGTGTAGATGGATCACTCTCTAACTCTTTCTTGCTTCACCTACAAATGGCTTGAAAGGTGCAGGGAAGATGCAGGTCTAATAGACAGAATAGAAGGTCTGTGCCAGGTGGGTTTCTCTGCATTGGTGTCCCATCACAGGTCCGCAAGTGTAATGTGTGATCTTTGACTCCTGGCATTTCACAAGCAGGCGGCCAGGAAACGGTGTCAGCCTATCAACCACTGAGGAGACGCAGCCTCTGAATGAGGAATGAGGAAGCAATGAATACATCCAGCCTATCACAGGAACAGCCCTGAGTGTTCCGAATTATAAATTCTCCATGTCACTGTATGTTATTGAGCCCAAGTAGCGCGCCGTGATCGTATAGTGGTTAGTACTCTGCATTGTGGCCGCAGCAACCTCGGTTCGAATCCGAGTCACGGCATTGAGGTTGGCAATGTCACGGCAGTTGGGTGTTAATTTTACAGAATTAGCAAATGTACCAGTGGTTTTTGTAAAATGTCTATTAAAAACAGATCCTTTCAAATATTTAAACCATCTAACAACAAATGATTTAAACACGCATGATTATAAGCTGTAGCTATAATGTATTTACTTACATAAATTATCGTTCTTGAACCTATTGGGGGTGAAGGGGGAGCGGAGCTCACCCCCCAGGTGCAGTTGAGTGACCTGTGTTGTGGCTCTCTAGAGGGAAGGCACAAATTTTGCTGTCACCCAGCCCAATCCAGACGTGTATTGGGGACAGGTTTCAGGCAAATAGAGCAGTAAGTGCAGAGAAATGTTCACTCTCTAAAAGTGGCATTTCTAAAATAGTAAAGTTAAATCCAACCTCACCAGTAAGTAGGATTTTCAATAAATAAATAAAGCTACTCCTCTCCGATATGGAATTACCAAATAAAAAGTATAGGGGAATACACAGAGCTAACCTATGAGAGGGGTAGACCTCACAGTAGTGAAAAATGAAATAGACTGTTTGGTACTTACAGGACACGCGAACCACCAAAGTACATATCTTATTTTTTACTTACATAGCATCATGCACCTAGGACTACCTAGGGCCTACCTTAGGTGTAAATTATATGTAATAAAAGGGGAGTTTAAGGCTTGGCAAGTAGGCTGGGACTCCCCTGGGAGACCCCTGAGTCTATGCCCAGAACCATAACTCTGCCAGTCGAGTACTTACCTAAAAGCCGATAACTCACTTTTCTTCCATAGGCTAACATTGAGTGGTTTCACTTGGAAATTCTTCTAAGTGGTGTGGAGTTTTGGAACTTTAAAATATTCATCTAAAATCAGCCGAACAACGAATTCTGATTTACTCACCTGTTATCAGGAGAGACCTCAGTGCTGCATCTTGGAGCTCAGTACTGACCCTGAAAAGTAATTTTAACCGTACTTACCAGTAACTCGAATTTCCTTCCATGGGATATCATTGCCTGCTTTTCGCTGAAAATTTTCTAAGTGTCGATTTTTGAAACTTACAAATATTCTTTAAAAATCGTACCAACTGTGAAAACGTAATTGTTTACCTGTTTTAGATAGATGTCCCAGTACTGAGCCTAGGAGCCCAGCACTGGATTACAAAAGTAACGAGAACGTACTTTACCCGTAGCTTGAATTTTCTTCCGTAGGAAACCATTGACTGTTTTTCTGTGAAATTTCTTCTAAGTGTCGATTTTGCAAACATGTAAATATTCCTTAAAAATCGCCTGTATAACTTAAACGCAGTTTCTCAACTGCTTACAGGTGGTACAGTAGTGCTGGATCTAGGATCCAACACTGACCTAGAAAAAGTAACCATAACCCCACTTACCTGCTAAGTACATTTCCTTCCATAGGATAACATTGGTAATTTGATCAGCAAAAGTTTCTAAGTGTCAACTTTTAAAATAGCAAAATATTGCTTAAAAATCACAACAGTAACTAAAACGAATTTACTCACTTGTTTCCAAGAACTGTCCCAGGACTGAATCTAGGATCCAGTCCTGGATTTAGAAAAGTAATCCTGAAAGTAATTAATTGCATATAACTTAAAATTCCCATTGAGCTCAATGTATTATTGTGATTCAAATTGTGTTGCCTATTGCAATAAACTGTAACTATTACCTGCAAAAGTCAATTGCCTATTGCAAAGTATTTAACTAAAGCATCTCATTCTGAGAAAGTATATTTTGATACCTATTGTTGGTTCTAAAATAAAACAACAATATCTTGTTTATGCAAACCAATGGCCTAGAGTTCAGTTCTTGAGTGTGTGAGACCATTTGCTGACTGAGTGTGTACAACAAATGTTTTACACTGTACTCTGATACTGCCTTACTGCTCGGCAAGCTACCACTTTAGAGAGTAAGGTAATATCTAACTTTAGCCTCTGCCAAACCTCTGGGGACTGGGGACTCTGTGCACACTGTACCTATTTGGGAACAGTATATACAGAGCCACTTTCTCACAGTAGTGATAAAGTGATTAGAGTCCTAAGGCCAACATAAAGATACAGCAAAACGTGAGGTGAAAAGCAAAAAGGTTGCTGGTAGGCCACCTTAAGGATGCCAGGTCTAACAAAAACTGAACTAAGGATAACATGAGTAAAACATCAGGTTTCTCTACTGCATTTGGTGAGACAAGTGGGCCTTCTTTTATCTTCCATTCAAGCAATCTTTGACAGACCCCTTTATTATAGAGCTTTTCAAGGATTAAAGATAAGGCACTTACAAAGGAGTCCCAAATACTCAGAGATGGTTGACTTCTGTAATATGGGTCGTAGACTAAAAGCAGCGCAAAAACAGACTGCAACAGGGTCCAAAAAACTTGAGTGCCACAAGAGAGTTTGAATGCAAGCGTATCCTTTTACAGATCCAGAGATATACTCATGCAATTTTTGTTTTTAGGACAGAACGTGCATGATGAAAAAAACATTGTTTTTAAAAAGCGCATTGCAGAATATCAGTACTTTGATGTGGGAAAACTTCAAAACTTTCAAACAAATTATTTGTAGGCAGCTTACAGCAAGTTGTTGTGGCCGAGTGGTTAAGGCGATGGACTAGAAATCCATTGGGGTATCCCCGCGCAGGTTCGAATCCTGCCAACAACGAGAATCTTTTTATTATCGGCTACAATTTCAGAAGTTAACCTTTAGTATTTCTTCCATTTCAGTTTTATAAATAGGTGGCTTCTTTTTTTTGTGTCACTATTGCCTCTCCACATATTTGTTATCGCTACCTCTTTCATGTCTTTGCTACACCTCATTCCTACTTTAGCACTGGTGTAAACGCTTCAAATTATTATACCGTTGCTCTCTCATTCATACCTACGCATGCACTAGAAAGTTACTTTACCAATAAAAGACGCAAAGAGAGAAATAGAACAAAAGTGCTGGCTGGATTGGCAAACACACTTCATAAAACTGCATTTTCTTTTTTATTCTCCCCCGTGTTACATGCTGAACCTCCCCATGTGTAATTTCTCTTAACCTGCTGTCCCAGGAAGAGAATTTCATCTACAGGCTCTTTCTGTGTTTTTTTCCCTAGTCTGTCTTTCCCATTTCTTAGCTGTGTAACTGTTCCTTTATGCGCTCTATTTAAACGCCATCAATCTCATTTGAGCTCCATGCTCCCGCTTCTATTTTCTCCACCTCTCATACTGCAGGTTCTCTCTTTCTCTGTGGTTGGTGGCTACTTTCCTGAGCTTCCGAAGCCACGTGGTTCCTGCCTCTTGTTGTCAGACTTGAATTGGAAAAGGAACCATATTAACAAGCCTTTACCACTCACACACGGCGGAAGTTTATACTTTAATTCAGTGAGCTAAGAAAAGCGTGTTGTGGGTCCCCTACGAGCCATGGTGCTTGCTTCATCATGATTTGGCACCAGTCATTAGCCGCAGCTCTGCTAATGAGCCACTGAGGTCAGTTTCAATATTTACTCAAAAACATAACCATGCAGCCCACCCCTCAACTGTGTATTTATCTTGCTTTTCTGCTGTTCGTGTGATTAGCTGGGAGAAGCTCACGGCGACATCCTCCCTATAAAAGTGTAGATGGATCACTCTCTAACTCTTTCTTGCTTCACCTACAAATGGCTTGAAAGGTGCAGGGAAGATGCAGGTCTAATAGACAGAATAGAAGGTCTGTGCCAGGTGGGTTTCTCTGCATTGGTGTCCCATCACAGGTCCGCAAGTGTAATGTGTGATCTTTGACTCCTGGCATTTCACAAGCAGGCGGCCAGGAAACGGTGTCAGCCTATCAACCACTGAGGAGACGCAGCCTCTGAATGAGGAATGAGGAAGCAATGAATACATCCAGCCTATCACAGGAACAGCCCTGAGTGTTCCGAATTATAAATTCTCCATGTCACTGTATGTTATTGAGCCCAAGTAGCGCGCCGTGATCGTATAGTGGTTAGTACTCTGCATTGTGGCCGCAGCAACCTCGGTTCGAATCCGAGTCACGGCATTGAGGTTGGCAATGTCACGGCAGTTGGGTGTTAATTTTACAGAATTAGCAAATGTACCAGTGGTTTTTGTAAAATGTCTATTAAAAACAGATCCTTTCAAATATTTAAACCATCTAACAACAAATGATTTAAACTCGCATGATTATAAGCTGTAGCTATAATGTATTTACTTACATAAATTATCGTTCTTGAACCTATTGGGGGTGGAGGGGGAGCGGAGCTCACCCCCCAGGTGCAGTTGAGTGACCTGTGTTGTGGCTCTCTAGAGGGAAGGCACAAATTTTGCTGTCACCCAGCCCAATCCAGACGTGTATTGGGGCCAGGTTTCAGGCAAATAGAGCAGTAAGTGCAGAGAAATGTTCACTCTCTAAAAGTGGCATTTCTAAAATAGTAAAGTTAAATCCAACCTCACCAGTAAGTAGGATTTTCAATAAATAAATAAAGCTACTCCTCTCCGATATGGAATTACCAAATAAAAAGTATAGGGGAATACACAGAGCTAACCTATGAGAGGGGTAGACCTCACAGTAGTGAAAAATGAAATAGACTGTTTGGTACTTACAGGACACGCGAACCACCAAAGTACATATCTTATTTTTTACTTACATAGCATCATGCACCTAGGACTACCTAGGGCCTACCTTAGGTGTAAATTATATGTAATAAAAGGGGAGTTTAAGGCTTGGCAAGTAGGCTGGGACTCCCCTGGGAGACCCCTGAGTCTATGCCCAGAACCATAACTCTGCCAGTCGAGTACTTACCTAAAAGCCGATAACTCACTTTTCTTCCATAGGCTAACATTGAGTGGTTTCACTTGGAAATTCTTCTAAGTGGTGTGGAGTTTTGGAACTTTAAAATATTCATCTAAAATCAGCCGAACAACGAATTCTGATTTACTCACCTGTTATCAGGAGAGACCTCAGTGCTGCATCTTGGAGCTCAGTACTGACCCTGAAAAGTAATTTTAACCGTACTTACCAGTAACTCGAATTTCCTTCCATGGGATATCATTGCCTGCTTTTTGCTGAAAATTTTCTGTGTCGATTTTTGAAACTTACAAATATTCTTTAAAAATCGTACCAACTGTAAAAACGTAATTGTTTACCTGTTTTAGATAGATGTCCCAGTACTGAGCCTAGGAGCCCAGCACTGGATTACAAAAGTAACGAGAACGTACTTTACCCGTAACTTGAATTTTCTTCCATAGGAAACCATTGACTGTTTTTCTGTGAAATTTCTTCTAAGTGTCGATTTTGCAAACATGTAAATATTCCTTAAAAATCACCTGTATAACTTAAACGCAGTTTCTCAACTGCTTACAGGTGGTACAGTAGTGCTGGATCTAGGATCCAACACTGACCTAGAAAAAGTAACGATAACCCCACTTACCTGCTAAGTGAATTTCCTTCCATAGGATAACATTGGTAATTTGATCAGCAAAAGTTTCTAAGTGTCAACTTTTAAAATAGCAAAATATTGCTTAAAAATCACAACTGTAACTAAAACGAATTTACTCCAAGAACTGTCCCAGGACTGAATCTAAGATCCAGTCCTGGATTTATAAAAGTAATCCTGAAAGTAATTAATTGCATATAACTTAAAATTCCCATTGAGCTCAATGTATTATTGTGATTCAAATTGTGTTGCCTATTGCAATAAACTGTAACTATTACCTGCAAAAGTCAATTGCCTATTGCAAAGTATTTAACTAAAGCATCTCATTCTGAGAAAGTATATTTTGATACCTATTGTTGGTTCTAAAATAAAACAACAATATCTTGTTTATGCAAACCAATGGCCTAGAGTTCAGTTCTTGAGTGTGTGAGACCATTTGCTGACTGAGTGTGTACAACAAATGTTTTACACTGTACTCTGATACTGCCTTACTGCTCGGCAAGCTACCACTTTAGAGAGTAAGGTAATATCTAACTTTAGCCTCTGCCAAACCTCTGGGGACTGGGGACTCTGTGCACACTGTACCTATTTGGGAACAGTATATACAGAGCCACTTTCTCACAGTAGTGATAAAGTGATTAGAGTCCTAAGGCCAACATAAAGATACAGCAAAACGTGAGGTGAAAAGCAAAAAGGTTGCTGGTAGGCCACCTTAAGGATGCCAGGTCTAACAAAAACTGAACTAAGGATAACATGAGTAAAACATCAGGTTTCTCTACTGCATTTGGTGAGACAAGTGGGCCTTCTTTTATCTTCCATTCAAGCAATCTTTGACAGACCCCTTTATTATAGAGCTTTTCAAGGATTAAAGATAAGGCACTTACAAAGGAGTCCCAAATACTCAGAGATGGTTGACTTCTGTAATATGGGTCGTAGACTAAAAGCAGCGCAAAAACAGAGTGCAACAGGGTCCAAAAAACTTGAGTGCCACAAGAGAGTTTGAATGCAAGCGTATCCTTTTACAGATCCAGAGATATACTCATGCAATTTTTGTTTTTAGGACAGAACGTGCATGATGAAAAAAACATTGTTTTTAAAAAGCGCATTGCAGAATATCAGTACTTTGATGTGGGAAAACTTCAAAACTTTCAAACAAATTATTTGTAGGCAGCTTACAGCAAGTTGTTGTGGCCGAGTGGTTAAGGCGATGGACTAGAAATCCATTGGGGTATCCCCGCGCAGGTTCGAATCCTGCCAACAACGAGAATCTTTTTATTATCGGCTACAATTTCAGAAGTTAACCTTTAGTATTTCTTCCATTTCAGTTTTATAAATAGGTGGCTTCTTTTTTTTGTGTCACTATTGCCTCTCCACATATTTGTTATCGCTACCTCTTTCATGTCTTTGCTACACCTCATTCCTACTTTAGCACTGGTGTAAACGCTTCAAATTATTATACCGTTGCTCTCTCATTCATACCTACGCATGCACTAGAAAGTTACTTTACCAATAAAAGACGCAAAGAGAGAAATAGAACAAAAGTGCTGGCTGGATTGGCAAACACACTTCATAAAACTGCATTTTCTTTTTTATTCTCCCCCGTGTTACATGCTGAACCTCCCCATGTGTAATTTCTCTTAACCTGCTGTCCCAGGAAGAGAATTTCATCTACAGGCTCTTTCTGTGTTTTTTTCCCTAGTCTGTCTTTCCCATTTCTTAGCTGTGTAACTGTTCCTTTATGCGCTCTATTTAAACGCCATCAATCTCATTTGAGCTCCATGCTCCCGCTTCTATTTTCTCCACCTCTCATACTGCAGGTTCTCTCTTTCTCTGTGGTTGGTGGCTACTTTCCTGAGCTTCCGAAGCCACGTGGTTCCTGCCTCTTGTTGTCAGACTTGAATTGGAAAAGGAACCATATTAACAAGCCTTTACCACTCACACACGGCGGAAGTTTATACTTTAATTCAGTGAGCTAAGAAAAGCGTGTTGTGGGTCCCCTACGAGCCATGGTGCTTGCTTCATCATGATTTGGCACCAGTCATTAGCCGCAGCTCTGCTAATGAGCCACTGAGGTCAGTTTCAATATTTACTCAAAAACATAACCATGCAGCCCACCCCTCAACTGTGTATTTATCTTGCTTTTCTGCTGTTCGTGTGATTAGCTGGGAGAAGCTCACGGCGACATCCTCCCTATAAAAGTGTAGATGGATCACTCTCTAACTCTTTCTTGCTTCACCTACAAATGGCTTGAAAGGTGCAGGGAAGATGCAGGTCTAATAGACAGAATAGAAGGTCTGTGCCAGGTGGGTTTCTCTGCATTGGTGTCCCATCACAGGTCCGCAAGTGTAATGTGTGATCTTTGACTCCTGGCATTTCACAAGCAGGCGGCCAGGAAACGGTGTCAGCCTATCAACCACTGAGGAGACGCAGCCTCTGAATGAGGAATGAGGAAGCAATGAATACATCCAGCCTATCACAGGAACAGCCCTGAGTGTTCCGAATTATAAATTCTCCATGTCACTGTATGTTATTGAGCCCAAGTAGCGCGCCGTGATCGTATAGTGGTTAGTACTCTGCATTGTGGCCGCAGCAACCTCGGTTCGAATCCGAGTCACGGCATTGAGGTTGGCAATGTCACGGCAGTTGGGTGTTAATTTTACAGAATTAGCAAATGTACCAGTGGTTTTTGTAAAATGTCTATTAAAAACAGATCCTTTCAAATATTTAAACCATCTAACAACAAATGATTTAAACTCGCATGATTATAAGCTGTAGCTATAATGTATTTACTTACATAAATTATCGTTCTTGAACCTATTGGGGGTGGAGGGGGAGCGGAGCTCACCCCCCAGGTGCAGTTGAGTGACCTGTGTTGTGGCTCTCTAGAGGGAAGGCACAAATTTTGCTGTCACCCAGCCCAATCCAGACGTGTATTGGGGCCAGGTTTCAGGCAAATAGAGCAGTAAGTGCAGAGAAATGTTCACTCTCTAAAAGTGGCATTTCTAAAATAGTAAAGTTAAATCCAACCTCACCAGTAAGTAGGATTTTCAATAAATAAATAAAGCTACTCCTCTCCGATATGGAATTACCAAATAAAAAGTATAGGGGAATACACAGAGCTAACCTATGAGAGGGGTAGACCTCACAGTAGTGAAAAATGAAATAGACTGTTTGGTACTTACAGGACACGCGAACCACCAAAGTACATATCTTATTTTTGACTTACATAGCATCATGCACCTAGGACTACCTAGGGCCTACCTTAGGTGTAAATTATATGTAATAAAAGGGGAGTTTAAGGCTTGGCAAGTAGGCTGGGACTCCCCTGGGAGACCCCTGAGTCTATGCCCAGAACCATAACTCTGCCAGTCGAGTACTTACCTAAAAGCCGATAACTCACTTTTCTTCCATAGGCTAACATTGAGTGGTTTCACTTGGAAATTCTTCTAAGTGGTGTGGAGTTTTGGAACTTTAAAATATTCATCTAAAATCAGCCGAACAACGAATTCTGATTTACTCACCTGTTATCAGGAGAGACCTCAGTGCTGCATCTTGGAGCTCAGTACTGACCCTGAAAAGTAATTTTAACCGTACTTACCAGTAACTCGAATTTCCTTCCATGGGATATCATTGCCTGCTTTTTGCTGAAAATTTTCTGTGTCGATTTTTGAAACTTACAAATATTCTTTAAAAATCGTACCAACTGTAAAAACGTAATTGTTTACCTGTTTTAGATAGATGTCCCAGTACTGAGCCTAGGAGCCCAGCACTGGATTACAAAAGTAACGAGAACGTACTTTACCCGTAACTTGAATTTTCTTCCATAGGAAACCATTGACTGTTTTTCTGTGAAATTTCTTCTAAGTGTCGATTTTGCAAACATGTAAATATTCCTTAAAAATCACCTGTATAACTTAAACGCAGTTTCTCAACTGCTTACAGGTGGTACAGTAGTGCTGGATCTAGGATCCAACACTGACCTAGAAAAAGTAACGATAACCCCACTTACCTGCTAAGTGAATTTCCTTCCATAGGATAACATTGGTAATTTGATCAGCAAAAGTTTCTAAGTGTCAACTTTTAAAATAGCAAAATATTGCTTAAAAATCACAACTGTAACTAAAACGAATTTACTCCAAGAACTGTCCCAGGACTGAATCTAAGATCCAGTCCTGGATTTATAAAAGTAATCCTGAAAGTAATTAATTGCATATAACTTAAAATTCCCATTGAGCTCAATGTATTATTGTGATTCAAATTGTGTTGCCTATTGCTATAAACTGTAACTATTACCTGCAAAAGTCAATTGCCTATTGCAAAGTATTTAACTAAAGCATCTCATTCTGAGAAAGTATATTTTGATACCTATTGTTGGTTCTAAAATAAAACAACAATATCTTGTTTATGCAAACCAATGGCCTAGAGTTCAGTTCTTGAGTGTGTGAGACCATTTGCTGACTGAGTGTGTACAACAAATGTTTTACACTGTACTCTGATACTGCCTTACTGCTCGGCAAGCTACCACTTTAGAGAGTAAGGTAATATCTAACTTTAGCCTCTGCCAAACCTCTGGGGACTGGGGACTCTGTGCACACTGTACCTATTTGGGAACAGTATATACAGAGCCACTTTCTCACAGTAGTGATAAAGTGATTAGAGTCCTAAGGCCAACATAAAGATACAGCAAAACGTGAGGTGAAAAGCAAAAAGGTTGCTGGTAGGCCACCTTAAGGATGCCAGGTCTAACAAAAACTGAACTAAGGATAACATGAGTAAAACATCAGGTTTCTCTACTGCATTTGGTGAGACAAGTGGGCCTTCTTTTATCTTCCATTCAAGCAATCTTTGACAGACCCCTTTATTATAGAGCTTTTCAAGGATTAAAGATAAGGCACTTACAAAGGAGTCCCAAATACTCAGAGATGGTTGACTTCTTTAATATGGGTCGTAGACTAAAAGCAGCGCAAAAACAGAGTGCAACAGGGTCCAAAAAACTTGAGTGCCACAAGAGAGTTTGAATGCAAGCGTATCCTTTTACAGATCCAGAGATATACTCATGCAATTTTTGTTTTTAGGACAGAACGTGCATGATGAAAAAAACATTGTTTTTAAAAAGCGCATTGCAGAATATCAGTACTTTGATGTGGGAAAACTTCAAAACTTTCAAACAAAATGTTTGTAGGCAGCTTACAGCAAGTTGTTGTGGCCGAGTGGTTAAGGCGATGGACTAGAAATCCATTGGGGTATCCCCGCGCAGGTTCGAATCCTGCCAACAACGAGAATCTTTTTATTATCGGCTACAATTTCAGAAGTTAACCTTTAGTATTTCTTCCATTTCAGTTTTATAAATAGGTGGCTTCTTTTTTTTGTGTCACTATTGCCTCTCCACATATTTGTTATCGCTACCTCTTTCATGTCTTTGCTACACCTCATTCCTACTTTAGCACTGGTGTAAACGCTTCAAATTATTATACCGTTGCTCTCTCATTCATACCTACGCATGCACTAGAAAGTTACTTTACCAATAAAAGACGCAAAGAGAGAAATAGAACAAAAGTGCTGGCTGGATTGGCAAACACACTTCATAAAACTGCATTTTCTTTTTTATTCTCCCCCGTGTTACATGCTGAACCTCCCCATGTGTAATTTCTCTTAACCTGCTGTCCCAGGAAGAGAATTTCATCTACAGGCTCTTTCTGTGTTTTTTTCCCTAGTCTGTCTTTCCCATTTCTTAGCTGTGTAACTGTTCCTTTATGCGCTCTATTTAAACGCCATCAATCTCATTTGAGCTCCATGCTCCCGCTTCTATTTTCTCCACCTCTCATACTGCCAGTTCTCTCTTTCTCTGTGGTTGGTGGCTACTTTCCTGAGCTTCCGAAGCCACGTGGTTCCTGCCTCTTGTTGTCAGACTTGAATTGGAAAAGGAACCATATTAACAAGCCTTTACCACTCACACACGGCGGAAGTTTATACTTTAATTCAGTGAGCTAAGAAAAGCGTGTTGTGGGTCCCCTACGAGCCATGGTGCTTGCTTCATCATGATTTGGCACCAGTCATTAGCCGCAGCTCTGCTAATGAGCCACTGAGGTCAGTTTCAATATTTACTCAAAAACATAACCATGCAGCCCACCCCTCAACTGTGTATTTATCTTGCTTTTCTGCTGTTCGTGTGATTAGCTGGGAGAAGCTCACGGCGACATCCTCCCTATAAAAGTGTAGATGGATCACTCTCTAACTCTTTCTTGCTTCACATACAAATGGCTTGAAAGGTGCAGGGAAGATGCAGGTCTAATAGACAGAATAGAAGGTCTGTGCCAGGTGGGTTTCTCTGCCTTGGTGTCCCATCACAGGTCCGCAAGTGTAATGTGTGATCTTTGACTCCTGGCATTTCACAAGCAGGCGGCCAGGAAACGGTGTCAGCCTATCAACCACTGAGGAGACGCAGCCTCTGAATGAGGAATGAGGAAGCAATGAATACATCCAGCCTATCACAGGAACAGCCCTGAGTGTTCCGAATTATAAATTCTCCATGTCACTGTATGTTATTGAGCCCAAGTAGCGCGCCGTGATCGTATAGTGGTTAGTACTCTGCATTGTGGCCGCAGCAACCTAGGTTCGAATCCGAGTCACGGCATTGAGGTTGGCAATGTTACGGCAGTTGGGTGTTAATTTTACAGAATTAGCAAATGTACCAGTGGTTTTTGTAAAATGTCTATTAAAAACAGATCCTTTCAAATATTTAAACCATCTAACAACAAATGATTTAAACTCGCATGATTATAAGCTGTAGCTATAATGTATTTACTTACATAAATTATCGTTCTTGAACCTATTGGGGGTGGAGGGGGAGCGGAGCTCACCCCCCAGGTGCAGTTGAGTGACCTGTGTTGTGGCTCTCTAGAGGGAAGGCACAAATTTTGCTGTCACCCAGCCCAATCCAGACGTGTATTGGGGCCAGGTTTCAGGCAAATAGAGCAGTAAGTGCAGAGAAATGTTCACTCTCTAAAAGTGGCATTTCTAAAATAGTAAAGTTAAATCCAACCTCACCAGTAAGTAGGATTTTCAATAAATAAATAAAGCTACTCCTCTCCGATATGGAATTACCAAATAAAAAGTATAGGGGAATACACAGAGCTAACCTATGAGAGGGGTAGACCTCACAGTAGTGAAAAATGAAATAGACTGTTTGGTACTTACAGGACACGCGAACCACCAAAGTACATATCTTATTTTTTACTTACATAGCATCATGCACCTAGGACTACCTAGGGCCTACCTTAGGTGTAAATTATATGTAATTAAAGGGGAGTTTAAGGCTTGGCAAGTAGGCTGGGACTCCCCTGGGAGACCCCTGAGTCTATGCCCAGAACCATAACTCTGCCAGTCGAGTACTTACCTAAAAGCCGATAACTCACTTTTCTTCCATAGGCTAACATTGAGTGGTTTCACTTGGAAATTCTTCTAAGTGGTGTGGAGTTTTGGAACTTTAAAATATTCATCTAAAATCAGCCGAACAACGAATTCTGATTTACTCACCTGTTATCAGGAGAGACCTCAGTGCTGCATCTTGGAGCTCAGTACTGACCCTGAAAAGTAATTTTAACCGTACTTACCAGTAACTCGAATTTCCTTCCATGGGATATCATTGCCTGCTTTTTGCTGAAAATTTTCTAAGTGTCGATTTTTGAAACTTACAAATATTCTTTAAAAATCGTACCAACTGTGAAAACGTAATTGTTTACCTGTTTTAGATAGATGTCCCAGTACTGAGCCTAGGAGCCCAGCACTGGATTACAAAAGTAACGAGAACGTACTTTACCCGTAACTTGAATTTTCTTCCATAGGAAACCATTGACTGTTTTTCTGTGAAATTTCTTCTAAGTGTCGATTTTGCAAACATGTAAATATTCCTTAAAAATCACCTGTATAACTTAAACGCAGTTTCTCAACTGCTTACAGGTGGTACAGTAGTGCTGGATCTAGGATCCAACACTGACCTAGAAAAAGTAACGATAACCCCACTTACCTGCTAAGTGAATTTCCTTCCATAGGATAACATTGGTAATTTGATCAGCAAAAGTTTCTAAGTGTCAACTTTTAAAATAGCAAAATATTGCTTAAAAATCACAACTGTAACTAAAACGAATTTACTCCAAGAACTGTCCCAGGACTGAATCTAAGATCCAGTCCTGGATTTATAAAAGTAATCCTGAAAGTAATTAATTGCATATAACTTAAAATTCCCATTGAGCTCAATGTATTATTGTGATTCAAATTGTGTTGCCTATTGCAATAAACTGTAACTATTACCTGCAAAAGTCAATTGCCTATTGCAAAGTATTTAACTAAAGCATCTCATTCTGAGAAAGTATATTTTGATACCTATTGTTGGTTCTAAAATAAAACAACAATATCTTGTTTATGCAAACCAATGGCCTAGAGTTCAGTTCTTGAGTGTGTGAGACCATTTGCTGACTGAGTGTGTACAACAAATGTTTTACACTGTACTCTGATACTGCCTTACTGCTCGGCAAGCTACCACTTTAGAGAGTAAGGTAATATCTAACTTTAGCCTCTGCCAAACCTCTGGGGACTGGGGACTCTGTGCACACTGTACCTATTTGGGAACAGTATATACAGAGCCACTTTCTCACAGTAGTGATAAAGTGATTAGAGTCCTAAGGCCAACATAAAGATACAGCAAAACGTGAGGTGGAAAGCAAAAAGGTAGCTGGTAGGCCACCTTAAGGATGCCAGGTCTAACAAAAACTGAACTAAGGATAACATGAGTAAAACATCAGGTTTCTCTACTGCATTTGGTGAGACAAGTGGGCCTTCTTTTATCTTCCATTCAAGCAATCTTTGACAGACCCCTTTATTATAGAGCTTTTCAAGGATTAAAGATAAGGCACTTACAAAGGAGTCCCAAATACTCAGAGATGGTTGACTTCTGTAATATGGGTCGTAGACTAAAAGCAGCGCAAAAACAGAGTGCAACAGGGTCCAAAAAACTTGAGTGCCACAAGAGAGTTTGAATGCAAGCGTATCCTTTTACAGATCCAGAGATATACTCATGCAATTTTTGTTTTTAGGACAGAACGTGCATGATGAAAAAAACATTGTTTTTAAAAAGCGCATTGCAGAATAT
Source organism: Triturus cristatus (assembly GCF_964204655.1). NCBI lineage: Eukaryota > Metazoa > Chordata > Amphibia > Caudata > Salamandridae > Triturus > Triturus cristatus. Next base: position 723,693,299 of record NC_140595.1, read on the forward strand.
CAGTACTTTGATGTGGGAAAACTTCAAAACTTTCAAACAAAATATTTGCATGCAGCTTACAGTAAGTTGTTGTGGCCGAGTGGTTAAGGCGATGGACTAGAAATCCATTGGGGTATCCCTGCGCAGGTTCGAATCCTGCCAACAACGAGAATCTTTTTATTATCGGCTATAATTTCAGAAGTTAACCTTTAGTATTTCTTCCATTTCAGTTTTATAAATAGGTGGCTTATTTTTGTGTCACTATTGCCTCTCCACATATTTGTTATTGCTACCTCTTTCATGTCTTTGCTACACCTCATTCCTACTTTAGCACTGGTGTAAACGCTTCAAATTATTATACCGTTGCTCTCTCATTCATACCTGCGCATGCACTTGAAAGTTACTTTACCAATAAAAGACGCAAAGAGAGAAATAGAACAAAAGTGCTGGCTGGATTGGCAAACACACTTCATAAAACTGCATTTTCTTTTTTATTCTCCCCCGTGTTACATGCTGAACCTCCCCATGTGTAATTTCTCTTAACCTGCTGTCCCAGGAAGAGAATTTCATCTACAGGCTCTTTCTGTGTTTTTTTCCCTAGTCTGTCTTTCCCATTTCTTAGCTGTGTAACTGTTCCTTTACGCGCTCTATTTAAACGCCATCAATCTCATTTGAGCTCCTTGCTCCCGCTTCTGTTTTCTCCACCTCTCATACTGCCAGTTCTCTCTTTCTCTGTGGTTGGTGGCTACTTTCCTGAGCTTCCAAAGCCACGTGGTTCCTGCCTCTTGTTGTCAGACTTGAATTGGAAAAGGAACCATATTAACAAGCCTTTACCACTCACACACGGCGGAAGTTTATACTTTAATTCAGTGAGCTAAGAAAAGCGTGTTGTGGGTCCCCTACGAGCCATGGTGCTTGCTTCATCATGATTTGGCACCAGTCATTAGCCGCAGCTCTGCTAATGAGCCACTGAGGTCAGTTTCAATATTTACTCAAAAACATAACCATGCAGCCCACCCCTCAACTGTGTATTTATCTTGCTTTTCTGCTGTTCGTGTGATTAGCTGAGAGGAGCTCACGGCGACATCCTCCCTATAAAAGTGTAGATGGATCGCTCTCTAACTCTTTCTTGCTTCACATACAAATGGCTTGAAAGGTGCAGGGAAGATGCAGGTCTAATAGACAGAATAGAAGGTCTGTGCCAGGTGGGTTTCTCTGCATTGGTGTCCCATCACAGGTCCGCAAGTGTAATGTGTGATCTTTGACTCCTGGCATTTCACAAGCAGGCGGCCAGGAAACGGTTTCAGCCTATCAACCACTGAGGAGACGCAGCCTCTGAATGAGGAATGAGGAAGCAATGAATACATCCAGCCTATCACAGGAACAGCCCTGAGTGTTCCGAATTATAAATTCTCCATGTCACTGTATGTCGTTGAGCCCAAGTAGCTCGCCGTGATCGTATAGTGGTTAGTACTCTGCGTTGTGGCTGCAGCAACCTCGGTTCGAATCCGAGTCACGGCATTGTGGTTGGCAATGTCACGGCAGTTGGGTGTTAATTTTACAGAATTAGCAAATGTACCAGTGGTTTTTGTAAAATGTCTATTAAAAACAGATCCTTTCAAATATTTAAACCATCTAACAACAAATGATTTAAACTCGCATGATTATAAGCTGTAGCTATAATGTATTTACTTACATAAATTATCGTTCTTGAAACTATTGGGGGTGGAGGGGGAGCGGAGCTCACCCCCCAGGTGCAGTTGAGTGACCTGTGTTGTGGCTCTCTAGAGGGAAGGCACAAATTTTGCTGTCACCCAGCCCAATCCAGACGTGTATTGGGGCCAGGTTTCAGGCAAATAGAGCAGTAAGTGCAGAGAAATGTTCACTCTCTTAAAGTGGCATTTCTAAAATAGTAAAGTTAAATCCAACCTCACCAGTAAGTAGGATTTTCAATAAATAAATAAAGCTACTCCTCTCCGATATGGAATTACCAAATAAAAAGTATAGGGGAATACACAGAGCTAACCTATGAGAGGGGTAGACCTCACAGTAGTGAAAAATGAAATAGACTGTTTGGTACTTACAGGACACGCGAACCACCAAAGTACATATCTTATTTTTTACTTACATAGCATCATGCACCTAGGACTACCTAGGGCCTACCTTAGGTGTAAATTATATGTAATAAAAGGGGAGTTTAAGGCTTGGCAAGTAGGCTGGGACTGCCCTGGGAGACCCCTGAGTCGATGCCCAGAACCATAACTCTGCCAGTCGAGTACTTACCTAAAAGCCGATAACTCACTTTTCTTCCATAGGCTAACATTGAGTGGTTTCACTTGGAAATTCTTCTAAGTGGTGTGGAGTTTTGGAACTTTAAAATATTCATCTAAAATCAGCCGAACAACGAATTCTGATTTACTCACCTGTTATCAGGAGAGACCTCAGTGCTGCATCTTCGAGCTCAGTACTGACCCTGAAAAGTAATTTTAACCGTACTTACCAGTAACTCGAATTTCCTTCCATGGGATATCATTGCCTGCTTTTTGCTGAAAATGTTCTAAGTGTCGATTTTTGAAACTTACAAATATTCTTTAAAAATCGTACCAACTGTGAAAACGTAATTGTTTACCTGTTTTAGATAGATGTCCCAGTACTGAGCCTAGGAGCCCAGCACTGGATTACAAAAGTAACGAGAACGTACTTTACCCGTAACTTGAATTTTCTTCCATAGAAAACCATTGACTGTTTTTCTGTGAAATTTCTTCTAAGTGTCGATTTTGCAAACATGTAAATATTCCTTAAAAATCGCCTGTATAACTTAAACGCAGTTTCTCAACTGCTTACAGGTGGTACAGTAGTGCTGGATCTAGGATACAACACTGACCTAGAAAAAGTAACCATAACCCCACTTACCTGCTAAGTGAATTTCCTTCCATAGGATAACATTGGTAATTTGATCAGCAAAAGTTTCTAAGTGTCAACTTTTAAAATAGCAAAATATTGCTTAAAAATCACAACAGTAACTAAAACGAATTTACTCACTTGTTTCCAAGAACTGTCCCAGGACTGAATCTAGGATCCAGTCCTGGATTTAGAAAAGTAATCCTGAAAGTAATTAATTGCATATAACTTAAAATTCCCATTGAGCTCAATGTATTATTGTGATTCAAATTGTGTTGCCTATTGTAATAAACTGTAACTATGACCTGCAAAAGTCAATTGCCTATTGCAAAGTATTTAACTAAAGCATCTCATTCTGAGAAAGTATATTTTGATACCTATTGTTGGTTCTCAAATAAAACAACAATATCTTTTTTATGCAAACCAATGACCTAGAGTTCAGTTCTTGAGTGTGTGAGACCAGTTGCTGACTGAGTGTGTACAACAAATGTTTTACACTGTACTCTGATACTGCCTTACTGCTCGGCAAGCTACCACTTTAGAGAGTAAGGTTATATCTAACTTTAGCCTCTGCCAAACCTCTGGGGACTGGGGACTCTGTGCACACTGTACCTATTTGGGAACAGTATATACAGAGCCACTTTCTCACAGTAGTGATAAAGTGATTAGAGTCCTAAGGCCAACATAAAGATACAGCAAAACGTGAGGTGAAAAGCAAAAAGGTTGCTGGTAGGCCACCTTAAGGATGCCAGGTCTAACAAAAACTGAACTAAGGATAACATGAGTAAAACATCAGGTTTCTCTACTGCATTTGGTGAGACAAGTGGGCCTTCTTTTATCTTCCATTCAAGCAATCTTTGACAGACCACTTTATTATAGAGCTTTTCAAGGATTAAAGATTAGGCACTTACAAAGGAGTCCCAAATACTTAGAGATGGTTGACTTCTGTAATATGGGTCGTAGACTAAAAGCAGCGCAAAAACAGAGTGCAACAGGGTCCAAAAAACTTGAGTGCCACAAGAGAGTTTGAATGCAAGCGTATCCTTTTACAGATCCAAAGATATACTCATGCAATTTTTATTTTTAGGACAGAACGTGCATGATGAAAAAAACATTGTTTTTAAAAAGCGCATTGCAGAATATCAGTACTTTGATGTGGGAAAACTTCAAAACTTTCAAACAAAATATTTGTAGGCAGCTTACAGCAAGTTGTTGTGGCCGAGTGGTTAAGGCGATGGACTAGAAATCCATTGGGGTATCCCCGCGCAGGTTCGAATCCTGCCAACAACGAGAATCTTTTTATTATCGGCTACAATTTCAGAAGTTAACCTTTAGTATTTCTTCCATTTCAGTTTTATAAATAGGTGGCTTATTTTTGTGTCACTATTGCCTCTCCACATATTTGTTATCGCTACCTCTTTCATGTCTTTGCTACACCTCATTCCTACTTTAGCACTGGTGTAAACGCTTCAAATTATTATACCGTTGCTCTCTCATTCATACCTGTGCATGCACTTGAAAGTTACTTTACCAATAAAACACGCAAAGAGAGAAATAGAACAAAAGTGCTGGCTGGATTGGCAAACACACTTCATAAAACTGCATTTTCTTTTTTATTCTCCCCCGTGTTACATGCTTAACCTCCCCATGTGTAATTTCTCTTAACCTGCTGTCCCAGGAAGAGAATTTCATCTACAGGCTCTTTCTGTGTTTTTTTCCCTAGTCTGTCTTTCCCATTTCTTAGCTGTGTAACTGTTCCTTTACGCGCTCTATTTAAACGCCATCAATCTCATTTGAGCTCCTTGCTCCCGCTTCTGTTTTCTCCACCTCTCATACTGCCAGTTCTCTCTTTCTCTGTGGTTGGTGGCTACTTTCCTGAGCTTCCGAAGCCACGTGGTTCCTGCCTCTTGTTGTCAGACTTGAATTGGAAAACGAACCATATTAACAAGCCTTTACCACTCACACACGGCGGAAGTTTATACTTTAATTCAGTGAGCTAAGAAAAGCGTGTTGTGGGTCCCCTACGAGCCATGGTGCTTGCTTCATCATGATTTGGCACCAGTCATTAGCCGCAGCTCTGCTAATGAGCCACTGAGGTCAGTTTCAATATTTACTCAAAAACATAACCATGCAGCCCACCCCTCAACTGTGTATTTATCTTGCTTTTCTGCTGTTCGTGTGATTAGCTGGGAGGAGCTCACGGTGACATCCTCCCTATAAAAGTGTTGCTGGATCTCTCTCTAACTCTTTCTTGCTTCACATACAAATGGCTTGAAAGGTGCAGGGAAGATGCAGGTCTAATAGACAGAATAGAAGGTCTGTGCCAGGTGGGTTTCTCTGCCTTGGTGTCCCATCACAGGTCCGCAAGTGTATTGTGTGATCTTTGACTCCTGGCATTTCACAAGCAGGCGGCCAGGAAACGGTTTCAGCCTATCAACCACTGAGGAGACGCAGCCTCTGAATGAGGAATGAGGAAGCAATGAATACATCCAGCCTATCACAGGAACAGCCCTGAGTGTTCCGAATTATAAATTCTCCATGTCACTGTATGTCGTTGAGCCCAAGTAGCTCGCCGTGATCGTATAGTGGTTAGTACTATGCGTTGTGGCCGCAGCAACCTCGGTTCGAATCCGAGTCATGGCATTGTGGTTGGCAATGTCACGGCAGTTGGGTGTTAATTTTACAGAATTAGCAAATGTACCAGTGGTTTTTGTAAAATGTCTATTAAAAACAGATCCTTTCAAATATTTAAACCATCTAACAACAAATGATTTAAACACGCATGATTATAAGCTGTAGCTATAATGTATTTACTTACATAAATTATCGTTCTTGAACCTATTGGGGGTGAAGGGGGAGCGGAGCTCACCCCCCAGGTGCAGTTGAGTGACCTGTGTTGTGGCTCTCTAGAGGGAAGGCACAAATTTTGCTGTCACCCAGCCCAATCCAGACGTGTATTGGGGACAGGTTTCAGGCAAATAGAGCAGTAAGTGCAGAGAAATGTTCACTCTCTAAAAGTGGCATTTCTAAAATAGTAAAGTTAAATCCAACCTCACCAGTAAGTAGGATTTTCAATAAATAAATAAAGCTACTCCTCTCCGATATGGAATTACCAAATAAAAAGTATAGGCGAATACACAGAGCTAACCTATGAGAGGGGTAGACCTCACAGTAGTGAAAAATGAAATAGACTGTTTGGTACTTACAGGACACGCGAACCACCAAAGTACATATCTTATTTTTTACTTACATAGCATCATGCACCTAGGACTACCTAGGGCCTACCTTAGGTGTAAATTATATGTAATAAAAGGGGAGTTTAAGGCTTGGCAAGTAGGCTGGGACTCCCCTGGGAGACCCCTGAGTCTATGCCCAGAACCATAACTCTGCCAGTCGAGTACTTACCTAAAAGCCGATAACTCACTTTTCTTCCATAGGCTAACATTGAGTGGTTTCACTTGGAAATTCTTCTAAGTGGTGTGGAGTTTTGGAACTTTAAAATATTCATCTAAAATTAGCCGAACAACGAATTCTGATTTACTCACCTGTTATCAGGAGAGACCTCAGTGCTGCATCTTGGAGCTCAGTACTGACCCTGAAAAGTAATTTTAACCGTACTTACCAGTAACTCGAATTTCCTTCCATGGGATATCATTGCCTGCTTTTCTCTGAAAATTTTCTAAGTGTCGATTTTTGAAACTTACAAATATTCTTTAAAAATCGTACCAACTGTGAAAACGTAATTGTTTAACTGTTTTAGATAGATGTCCCAGTACTGAGCCTAGGAGCCCAGCACTGGATTACAAAAGTAACGAGAACGTACTTTACCCGTAGCTTGAATTTTCTTCCGTAGGAAACCATTGACTGTTTTTCTGTGAAATTTCTTCTAAGTGTCGATTTTGCAAACACGTAAATATTCCTTAAAAATCGCCTGTATAACTTAAACGCAGTTTCTCAACTGCTTACAGGTGGTACAGTAGTGCTGGATCTAGGATCCAACACTGACCTAGAAAAAGTAACCATAACCCCACTTACCTGCTAAGTAAATTTCCTTCCATAGGATAACATTGGTAATTTGATCAGCAAAAGTTTCTAAGTGTCAACTTTTAAAATAGCAAAATATTGCTTAAAAATCACAACAGTAACTAAAACAAATTTACTCACTTGTTTCCAAGAACTGTCCCAGGACTGAATCTAGGATCCAGTCCTGGATTTAGAAAAGTAATCCTGAAAGTAATTAATTGCATATAACTTAAAATTCCCATTGAGCTCAATGTATTATTGTGATTCAAATTGTGTTGCCTATTGTAATAAACTGTAACTATGACCTGCAAAAGTAAATTGCCTATTGCAAAGTATTTAACTAAAGCATCTCATTCTGAGAAAGTATATTTTGATACCTATTGTTGGTTCTCAAATAAAACAACAATATCTTTTTTATGCAAACCAATGACCTAGAGTTCAGTTCTTGAGTGTGTGAGACCATTTGCTGACTGAGTGTGTACAACAAATGTTTTACACTGTACTCTGATACTGCCTTACTGCTCGGCAAGCTACCACTTTAGAGAGTAAGGTTATATCTAACTTTAGCCTCTTCCAAACCTCTGGGGACTGGGGACTCTGTGCACACTGTACCTATTTGGGAACAGTATATACAGAGCCACTTTCTCACAGTAGTGATAAAGTGATTAGAGTGCTACGGCCAACATAAAGATACAGCAAAACGTGAGGTGAAAAGCAAAAAGGTTGCTGGTAGGCCACCTTAAGGATGCCAGGTCTAACAAAAACTGAACTAAGGATAACATGAGTAAAACATCAGGTTTCTCTACTGCATTTGGTGAGACAAGTGGGCCTTCTTTTATCTTCCATTCAAGCAATCTTTGACAGACCCCTTTATTATAGAGCTTTTCAAGGATTAAAGATAAGGCACTTACAAAGGAGTCCCAAATACTCAGAGATGGTTGACTTCTGTAATATGGGTCGTAGACTAAAAGCAGCGCAAAAACAGAGTGCAACAGGGTCCAAAAAACTTGAGTGCCACAAGAGAGTTTGAATGCAAGCGTATCCTTTTACAGATCCAAAGATATACTCATGCAATTTTTATTTTTAGGACAGAACGTGCATGATGAAAAAAACATTGTTTTTAAAAAGCGCATTGCAGAATATCAGTACTTTGATGTGGGAAAACGTCAAAACATTCAAACAAAATATTTGTAGGCAGCTTACAGCAAGTTGTTGTGGCCGAGTGGTTAAGGCGATGGACTAGAAATCCATTGGGGTATCCCCGCGCAGGTTCGAATCCTGCCAACAACGAGAATCTTTTTATTATCGGCTACAATTTCAGAAGTTAACCTTTAGTATTTCTTCCATTTCAGTTTTATAAATAGGTGGCTTATTTTTGTGTCACTATTGCCTCTCCACATATTTGTTATCGCTACCTCTTTCATGTCTTTGCTACACCTCCTTCCTACTTTAGCACTGGTGTAAACGCTTCAAATTATTATACCGTTGCTCTCTCATTCATACCTGCGCATGCACTTGAAAGTTCCTTTACCAATAAAAGACGCAAAGAGAGAAATAGAACAAAAGTGCTGGCTGGATTGGCAAACACACTTCATAAAACTGCATTTTCTTTTTTATTCTCCCCCGTGTTACATGCTTAACCTCCCCATGTGTAATTTCTCTTAACCTGCTGTCCCAGGAAGAGAATTTCATCTACAGGCTCTTTCTGTGTTTTTTTCCCTAGTCTGTCTTTCCCATTTCTTAGCTGTGTAACTGTTCCTTTACGCGCTCTATTTAAACGCCATCAATCTCATTTGAGCTCCTTGCTCCCGCTTCTGTTTTCTCCACCTCTCATACTGCCAGTTCTCTCTTTCTCTGTGGTTGGTGGCTACTTTCCTGAGCTTCCGAAGCCACGTGGTTCCTGCCTCTTGTTGTCAGACTTGAATTGGAAAACGAACCATATTAACAAGCCTTTACCACTCACACACGGCGGAAGTTTATACTTTAATTCAGTGAGCTAAGAAAAGCGTGTTGTGGGTCCCCTACGAGCCATGGTGCTTGCTTCATCAAGATTTGGCACCAGTCATTAGCCGCAGCTCTGCTAATGAGCCACTGAGGTCAGTTTCAATATTTACTCAAAAACATAACCATGCAGCCCACCCCTCAACTGTGTATTTATCTTGCTTTTCTGCTGTTCGTGTGATTAGCTGGGAGGAGCTCACGGTGACATCCTCCCTATAAAAGTGTTGCTGGATCTCTCTCTAACTCTTTCTTGCTTCACATACAAATGGCTTGAAAGGTGCAGGGAAGATGCAGGTCTAATAGACAGAATAGAAGGTCTGTGCCAGGTGGGTTTCTCTGCCTTGGTGTCCCATCACAGGTCCGCAAGTGTATTGTGTGATCTTTGACTCCTGGCATTTCACAAGCAGGCGGCCAGGAAACGGTTTCAGCCTATCAACCACTGAGGAGACGCAGCCTCTGAATGAGGAATGAGGAAGCAATGAATACATCCAGCCTATCACAGGAACAGCCCTGAGTGTTCCGAATTATAAATTCTCCATGTCACTGTATGTCGTTGAGCCCAAGTAGCTCGCCGTGATCGTATAGTGGTTAGTACTATGCGTTGTGGCCGCAGCAACCTCGGTTCGAATCCGAGTCATGGCATTGTGGTTGGCAATGTCACGGCAGTTGGGTGTTAATTTTACAGAATTAGCAAATGTACCAGTGGTTTTTGTAAAATGTCTATTAAAAACAGATCCTTTCAAATATTTAAACCATCTAACAACAAATGATTTAAACACGCATGATTATAAGCTGTAGCTATAATGTATTTACTTACATAAATTATCGTTCTTGAACCTATTGGGGGTGAAGGGGGAGCGGAGCTCACCCCCCAGGTGCAGTTGAGTGACCTGTGTTGTGGCTCTCTAGAGGGAAGGCACAAATTTTGCTGTCACCCAGCCCAATCCAGACGTGTATTGGGGACAGGTTTCAGGCAAATAGAGCAGTAAGTGCAGAGAAATGTTCACTCTCTAAAAGTGGCATTTCTAAAATAGTAAAGTTAAATCCAACCTCACCAGTAAGTAGGATTTTCAATAAATAAATAAAGCTACTCCTCTCCGATATGGAATTACCAAATAAAAAGTATAGGCGAATACACAGAGCTAACCTATGAGAGGGGTAGACCTCACAGTAGTGAAAAATGAAATAGACTGTTTGGTACTTACAGGACACGCGAACCACCAAAGTACATATCTTATTTTTTACTTACATAGCATCATGCACCTAGGACTACCTAGGGCCTACCTTAGGTGTAAATTATATGTAATAAAAGGGGAGTTTAAGGCTTGGCAAGTAGGCTGGGACTCCCCTGGGAGACCCCTGAGTCTATGCCCAGAACCATAACTCTGCCAGTCGAGTACTTACCTAAAAGCCGATAACTCACTTTTCTTCCATAGGCTAACATTGAGTGGTTTCACTTGGAAATTCTTCTAAGTGGTGTGGAGTTTTGGAACTTTAAAATATTCATCTAAAATTAGCCGAACAACGAATTCTGATTTACTCACCTGTTATCAGGAGAGACCTCAGTGCTGCATCTTGGAGCTCAGTACTGACCCTGAAAAGTAATTTTAACCGTACTTACCAGTAACTCGAATTTCCTTCCATGGGATATCATTGCCTGCTTTTCTCTGAAAATTTTCTAAGTGTCGATTTTTGAAACTTACAAATATTCTTTAAAAATCGTACCAACTGTGAAAACGTAATTGTTTAACTGTTTTAGATAGATGTCCCAGTACTGAGCCTAGGAGCCCAGCACTGGATTACAAAAGTAACGAGAACGTACTTTACCCGTAGCTTGAATTTTCTTCCGTAGGAAACCATTGACTGTTTTTCTGTGAAATTTCTTCTAAGTGTCGATTTTGCAAACACGTAAATATTCCTTAAAAATCGCCTGTATAACTTAAACGCAGTTTCTCAACTGCTTACAGGTGGTACAGTAGTGCTGGATCTAGGATCCAACACTGACCTAGAAAAAGTAACCATAACCCCACTTACCTGCTAAGTAAATTTCCTTCCATAGGATAACATTGGTAATTTGATCAGCAAAAGTTTCTAAGTGTCAACTTTTAAAAAAGCAAAATATTGCTTAAAAATCACAACAGTAACTAAAACAAATTTACTCACTTGTTTCCAAGAACTGTCCCAGGACTGAATCTAGGATCCAGTCCTGGATTTAGAAAAGTAATCCTGAAAGTAATTAATTGCATATAACTTAAAATTCCCATTGAGCTCAATGTATTATTGTGATTCAAATTGTGTTGCCTATTGTAATAAACTGTAACTATGACCTGCAAAAGTCAATTGCCTATTGCAAAGTATTTAACTAAAGCATCTCATTCTGAGAAAGTATATTTTGATACCTATTGTTGGTTCTCAAATAAAACAACAATATCTTTTTTATGCAAACCAATGACCTAGAGTTCAGTTCTTGAGTGTGTGAGACCATTTGCTGACTGAGTGTGTACAACAAATGTTTTACACTGTACTCTGATACTGCCTTACTGCTCGGCAAGCTACCACTTTAGAGAGTAAGGTTATATCTAACTTTAGCCTCTGCCAAACCTCTGGGGACTGGGGACTCTGTGCACACTGTACCAATTTGGGAACAGTATATACAGAGCCACTTTCTCACAGTAGTGATAAAGTGATTAGAGTGCTACGGCCAACATAAAGATACAGCAAAACGTGAGGTGAAAAGCAAAAAGGTTGCTGGTAGGCCACCTTAAGGATGCCAGGTCTAACAAAAACTGAACTAAGGATAACATGAGTAAAACATCAGGTTTCTCTACTGCATTTGGTGAGACAAGTGGGCCTTCTTTTATCTTCCATTCAAGCAATCTTTGACAGACCCCTTTATTATAGAGCTTTTCAAGGATTAAAGATAAGGCACTTACAAAGGAGTCCCAAATACTCAGAGATGGTTGACTTCTGTAATATGGGTCGTAGACTAAAAGCAGCGCAAAAACAGAGTGCAACAGGGTCCAAAAAACTTGAGTGCCACAAGAGAGTTTGAATGCAAGCGTATCCTTTTACAGATCCAAAGATATACTCATGCAATTTTTATTTTTAGGACAGAACGTGCATGATGAAAAAAACATTGTTTTTAAAAAGCGCATTGCAGAATATCAGTACTTTTATGTGGGAAAACGTCAAAACATTCAAACAAAATATTTGTAGGCAGCTTACAGCAAGTTGTTGTGGCCGAGTGGTTAAGGCGATGGACTAGAAATCCATTGGGGTATCCCCGCGCAGGTTCGAATCCTGCCAACAACGAGAATCTTTTTATTATCGGCTACAATTTCAGAAGTTAACCTTTAGTATTTCTTCCATTTCAGTTTCATAAATAGGTGGCTTATTTTTGTGTCACTATTGCCTCTCCACATATTTGTTATCGCTACCTCTTTCATGTCTTTGCTACACCTCCTTCCTACTTTAGCACTGGTGTAAACGCTTCAAATTATTATACCGTTGCTCTCTCATTCATACCTGCGCATGCACTTGAAAGTTACTTTACCAATAAAAGACGCAAAGAGAGAAATAGAACAAAAGTGCTGGCTGGATTGGCAAACACACTTCATAAAACTGCATTTTCTTTTTTATTCTCCCCCGTGTTACATGCTTAACCTCCCCATGTGTAATTTCTCTTAACCTGCTGTCCCAGGAAGAGAATTTCATCTACAGGCTCTTTCTGTGTTTTTTTCCCTAGTCTGTCTTTCCCATTTCTTAGCTGTGTAACTGTTCCTTTACGCGCTCTATTTAAACGCCATCAATCTCATTTGAGCTCCTTGCTCCCGCTTCTGTTTTCTCCACCTCTCATACTGCCAGTTCTCTCTTTCTCTGTGGTTGGTGGCTACTTTCCTGAGCTTCCGAAGCCACGTGGTTCCTGCCTCTTGTTGTCAGACTTGAATTGGAAAAGGAACCATATTAACAAGCCTTTACCACTCACACACGGTGGAAGTTTATACTTTAATTCAGTGAGCTAAGAAAAGCGTGTTGTGGGTCCCCTACGAGCCATGGTGCTTGCTTCATCATGATTTGGCACCAGTCATTAGCCGCAGCTCTGCTAATGAGCCACTGAGGTCAGTTTCAATATTTACTCAAAAACATAACCATGCAGCCCACCCCTCAACTGTGTATTTATCTTGCTTTTCTGCTGTTCGTGTGATTAGCTGGGAGGAGCTCACGGCGACATCCTCCCTATAAAAGTGTAGATGGATCACTCTCTAACTCTTTCTTGCTTCACATACAAATGGCTTGAAAGGTGCAGGGAATATGCAGGTCTAATAGACAGAATAGAAGGTCTGTGCCAGGTGGGTTTCTCTGCCTTGGTGTCCCATCACAGGTCCGCAAGTGTATTGTGTGATCTTTGACTCCTGGCATTTCACAAGCAGGCGGCCAGGAAACAGTTTCAGCCTATCAACCACTGAGGAGACGCAGCCTCTGAATGAGGAATGAGGAAGCAATGAATACATCCAGCCTATCACAGGAACAGCCCTGAGTGTTCCGAATTATAAATTCTCCATGTCACTGTATGTCGTTGAGCCCAAGTAGCTCGCCGTGATCATATAGTGGTTAGTACTATGCGTTGTGGCCGCAGCAACCTCGGTTCGAATCCGAGTCACGGCATTGTGGTTGGCAATGTCACGGCAGTTGGGTGTTAATTTTACAGAATTAGCAAATGTACCAGTGGTTTTTGTAAAATGTCTATTAAAAACAGATCCTTTCAAATATTTAAACCATCTAACAACAAATGATTTAAACTCGCATGATTATAAGCTGTAGCTATAATGTATTTACTTACATAAATTATCGTTCTTGAACCTATTGGGGGTGAAGGGGGAGCGGAGCTCACCCCCCAGGTGCAGTTGAGTGACCTGTGTTGTGGCTCTCTAGAGGGAAGGCACAAATTTTGCTGTCACCCAGCCCAATCCAGACGTGTATTGGGGCCAGGTTTCAGGCAAATAGAGCAGTAAGTGCAGAGAAATGTTCACTCTCTAAAAGTGGCATTTCTAAAATAGTAAAGTTAAATCCAACCTCACCAGTAAGTAGGATTTTCAATAAATAAATAAAGCTACTCCTCTCCGATATGGAATTACCAAATAAAAAGTATAGGGGAATACACAGAGCTAACCTATGAGAGGGGTAGACCTCACAGTAGTGAAAAATGAAATAGACTGTTTGGTACTTACAGGACACACGAACCACCAAAGTACATATCTTATTTTTTACTTACATAGCATCATGCACCTAGGACTACCTAGGGCCTACCTTAGGTGTAAATTATATGTAATAAAAGGGGAGTTTAAGGCTTGGCAAGTATGCTGGGGATTCCCCTGGGATACCCCTGAGTCTATGCCCAGAACCATAACTCTGCCAGTCGAGTACTTACCTAAAAGCTGATAACTCACTTTTCTTCCATAGGCTAACATTGAGTGGTTTCACTTGGAAATTCTTCTAAGTGGTGTGGAGTTTTGGAACTTTAAAATATTCATCTAAAATCAGCCGAACAACGAATTCTGATTTACTCACCTGTTATCAGGAGAGACCTCAGTGCTGCATCTTGGAGCTCAGTACTGACCCTGAAAAGTAATTTTAACCGTACTTACCAGTAACTCGAATTTCCTTCCATGGGATATCATTGCCTGCTTTTTGCTGAAAATTTTTTAAGTGTCGATTTTTGAAACTTACAAATATTCTTTAAAAATCGTACCAACTGTGAAAACGTAATTGTTTACCTGTTTTAGATAGATGTCCCAGTACTGAGCCTAGGAGCCCAGCACTGGATTACAAAAGTAACGAGAACGTACTTTACCCGTAACTTGAATTTTCTTCCGTAGGAAACCATTGACTGTTTTTCTGTGAAATTTCTTCTAAGTGTCGATTTTGCAAACATGTAAATATTCCTTAAAAATCGCCTGTATAACTTAAACGCAGTTTCTCAACTGCTTACAGGTGGTACAGTAGTGCTGGATCTAGGATCCAACACTGACCTAGAAAAAGTAACCATAACCCCACTTACCTGCTAAGTGAATTTCCTTCCATAGGATAACATTGGTAATTTGATCAGCAAAAGTTTCTAAGTGTCAACTTTTAAAATAGCAAAATATTGCTTAAAAATCACAACAGTAACTAAAACGAATTTACTCACTTGTTTCCAAGAACTGTCCCAGGACTGAATCTAGGATCCAGTCCTGGATTTAGAAAAGTAATCCTGAAAGTAATTAATTGCATATAACTTAAAATTCCCATTGAGCTCAATGTATTATTGTGATTCAAATTGTGTTGCCTATTGCAATAAACTGTAACTATGACCTGCAAAAGTCAATTGCCTATTGCAAAGTATTTAACTAAAGCATCTCATTCTGAGAAAGTATATTTTGATACCTATTGTTGGTTCTAAAATAAAACAACAATATCTTTTTTATGCAAACCAATGGCCTAGAGTTCAGTTCTTGAGTGTGTGAGACCATTTGCTGACTGAGTGTGTACAACAAATGTTTTACACTGTACTCTGATACTGCCTTACTGCTCGGCAAGCTACCACTTTAGAGAGTAAAGTTATATCTAACTTTAGCCTCTGCCAAACCTCGGGGGACTGGGGACTCTGTGCACACTGTACCTATTTGGGAACATTATATACAGAGCCACTTTCTCACAGTAGTGATAAAGTGATTAGAGTCCTAAGGCCAACATAAAGATACAGCAAAATGTGAGGTGAAAAGCAAAAAGGTTGCTGGTAGGCCACCTTAAGGATGCCAGGTCTAACAAAAACTGAACTAAGGATAACATGAGTAAAACATCAGGTTTCTCTACTGCATTTGGTGAGACAAGTGGGCCTTCTTTTATCTTCCATTCAAGCAATCTTTGACAGACCCCTTTATTATAGAGCTTTTCAAGGATTAAAGATAAGGCACTTACAAAGGAGTCCCAAATACTCAGAGATGTTTGACTTCTGTAATATGGGTCGTAGACTAAAAGCAGCGCAAAAACAGAGTGAAGCAGGGTCCAAAAAATTGAGTGCCACAAGAGAGTTTGAATGCAAGTGTATCCTTTTACAGATCCAGAGATATACTCATGCAATTTTTGTTTTTAGGACAGAACGTGCATGATGAAAAAAACATTGTTTTTAAAAAGCGCATTGCAGAATATCAGTACTTTGATGTGGGAAAACTTCAAAACTTTCAAACAAAATATTTGCAGGAAGCTTACAGCAAGTTGTTGTGGCCGAGTGGTTAAGGCGATGGACTAGAAATCCATTCGGGTATCCCCGCGCAGGTTCGAATCCTGCCAACAACGAGAATCTTTTTATTTTCGGCTACAATTTCAGAAGTTAACCTTTAGTATTTCTTCCATTTCAGTTTTATAAATAGGTGGCTTTTTTTTGTGTCACTATTGCCTCTTCACATATTTGTTATCGCTACCTCTTTCATGTCTTTGCTACACCTCATTCCTACTTTAGCACTGGTGTAAACGCTTCAAATTATTATACCGTTGCTCTCTCATTCATACCTGCGCATGCACTTGAAAGTTACTTTACCAATAAAAGACACAAAGAGAGAAATAGAACAAAAGAGCTGGCTGGATTGGCAAACACACTTCATAAAACTGCATTTTCTTTTTTATTCTCCCCCGTGTTACATGCTTAACCTCCCCATGTGTAATTTCTCTTAACCTGCTGTCCCAGGAAGAGAATTTCATCTACAGGCTCTTTCTGTGTTTTTTTCCCTAGTCTGTCTTTCCCATTTCTTAGCTGTGTAACTGTTCCTTTACGCGCTCTATTTAAACGCCATCAATCTCATTTGAGCTCTTTGCTCCCGCTTCTGTTTTCTCCACCTCTCATACTGCCAGTTCTCTCTTTCTCTGTGGTTGGTGGCTACTTTCCTGAGCTTCCGAAGCCACGTGGTTCCTGCCTCTTGTTGTCAGACTTGAATTGGAAAAGGAACCATATTAACAAGCCTTTACCACTCACACACGGCGGAAGTTTATACTTTAATTCAGTGAGCTAAGAAAAGCGTGTTGTGGGTCCCCTACGAGCCATGGTGCTTGCTTCATCATGATTTGGCACCAGTCATTAGCCGCAGCTCTGCTAATGAGCCACTGAGGTCAGTTTCAATATTTACTCAAAAACATAACCATGCAGCCCACCCCTCAACTGTGTATTTATCTTGCTTTTCTGCTGTACGTGTGATTAGCTGGGAGGAGCTCACGGCGACATCCTCCCTATAAAAGTGTAGATGGATCACTCTCTAACTCTTTCTTGCTTCACATACAAATGGCTTGAAAGGTGCAGGGAAGATGCAGGTCTAATAGACAGAATAGAAGGTCTGTGCCAGGTGGGTTTCTCTGCATTGGTGTCCCATCACAGGTCCGCAAGTGTAATGTGTGATCTTTGACTCCTGGCATTTCACAAGCAGGCGGCCAGGAAACGGTTTCAGCCTATCAACCACTGAGGAGACGCAGCCTCTGAATGAGGAATGAGGAAGCAATGAATACATCCAGCCTATCACAGGAACAGCCCTGAGTGTTCCGAATTATAAATTCTCCATGTCACTATATGTCGTTGAGCCCAAGTAGCTCGCCGTGATCGTATAGTGGTTAGTATTCTGCGTTGAGGCCGCAGCAACCTCGGTTCGAATCCGAGTCACGGCATTGTGGTTGGCAATGTCACGGCAGTTGGGTGTTAATTTTACAGAATTAGCAAATGTACCAGTGTTTTTTGTAAAATGTCTATTAAAAACCGATCCTTTCAAATATTTAAACCATCTAACAACAAATGATTTAAACTCGCATGATTATAAGCTGTAGCTATAATGTATTTACTTACATAAATTATCGTTCTTGAACCTATTGGGGGTGGAGGGGGAGCGGAGCTCACCCCCCAGGTGCAGTTGAGTGACCTGTGTTGTGGCTCTCTAGAGGGAAGGCACAAATTTTGCTGTCACCCAGCCCAATCCAGACGTGTATTGGGGCCAGGTTTCAGGCAAATAGAGCAGTAAGTGCAGAGAAATGTTCACTCTCTAAAAGTGGCATTTCTAAAATAGTAAAGTTAAATCCAACCTCACCAGTAAGTAGGATTTTCAATAAATAAATAAAGCTACTCCTCTCCGATATGGAATTACCAAATAAAAAGTATAGGGGAATACACAGAGCTAACCTATGAGAGGGGTAGACCTCACAGTAGTGAAAAATGAAATAGACTGTTTGGTACTTACAGGACACGCGAACCACCAAAGTACATATCTTATTTTTTACTTACATAGCATCATGCACCTAGGACTACCTAGGGCCTACCTTAGGTGTAAATTATATGTAATAAAAGGGGAGTTTAAGGCTTGGCAAGTAGGCTGGGACTCCCCTGGGAGACCCCTGAGTCTATGCCCAGAACCATAACTCTGCCAGTCGAGTACTTACCTAAAAGCCGATAACTCACTTTTCTTCCATAGGCTAACATTGAGTGGTTTCACTTGGAAATTCTTCTAAGTGGTGTGGAGTTTTGGAACTTTAAAATATTCATCTAAAATCAGCCGAACAACGAATTCTGATTTACTCACCTGTTATCAGGAGAGACCTCAGTGCTGCATCTTGGAGCTCAGTACTGACCCTGAAAAGTAATTTTAACCGTACTTACCAGTAACTCGAATTTCCTTCCATGGGATATCATTGCCTGCTTTTTGCTGAAAATTTTCTAAGTGTCGATTTTTGAAACTTACAAATATTCTTTAAAAATCGTACCAACTGTGAAAACGTAATTGTTTACCTGTTTTAGATAGATGTCCCAGTACTGAGCCTAGGAGCCCAGCACTGGATTACAAAAGTAACGAGAACGTACTTTACCCGTAACTTGAATTTTCTTCCATAGGAAACCATTGACTGTTTTTCTGTGAAATTTCTTCTAAGTGTCGATTTTGCAAACATGTAAATATTCCTTAAAAATCGCCTGTATAACTTAAACGTAGTTTCTCAACTGCTTACAGGTGGTACAGTAGTGCTGGATCTAGGATCCAACACTGACCTAGAAAAAGTAACCATAACCCCACTTACCTGCTAAGTGAATTTCCTTCCATAGGATAACATTGGTAATTTGATCAGCAAAAGTTTCTAAGTGTCAACTTTTAAAATAGCAAAATATTGCTTAAAAATCACAACAGTAACTAAAACGAATTTATTCACTTGTTTCCAAGAACTGTCCCAGGACTGAATCTAGGATCCAGTCCTGGATTTAGAAAAGTAATCCTGAAAGTAATTAATTGCATATAACATAAAATTCCCATTGAGCTCAATGTATTATTGTGATTCAAATTGTGTTGCCTATTGCAATAAACTGTAACTATGACCTGCAAAAGTCAATTGCCTATTGCAAAGTATTTAACTAAAGCATCTCATTCTGAGAAAGTATATTTTGATACCTATTGTTGGTTCTAAAATAAAACAACAATATCTTTTTTATGCAAACCAATGGCCTAGAGTTCAGTTCTTGAGTGTGTGAGACCATTTGCTGACTGAGTGTGTACAACAAATGTTTTACACTGTACTCTGATACTGCCTTACTGCTCGGCAAGCTACCACTTTAGAGAGTAAAGTTATATCTAACTTTAGCCTCTGCCAAACCTCGGGGGACTGGGGACTCTGTGCACACTGTACCTATTTGGGAACATTATATACAGAGCCACTTTCTCACAGTAGTGATAAAGTGATTAGAGTCCTAAGGCCAACATAAAGATACAGCAAAACGTGAGGTGAAAAGCAAAAAGGTTGCTGGTAGGCCACCTTAAGGATGCCAGGTCTAACAAAAACTGAACTAAGGATAACATGAGTAAAACATCAGGTTTCTCTACTGCATTTGGTGAGACAAGTGGGCCTTCTTTTATCTTCCATTCAAGCAATCGTTGACAGACCCCTTTATTATAGAGGTTTTCAAGGATTAAAGATAAGGCACTTACAAAGGAGTCCCAAATACTCAGAGATGTTTGACTTCTGTAATATGGGTCGTAGACTAAAAGCAGCGCAAAAACAGAGTGCAACAGGGTCCAAAAAATTGAGTGCCACAAGAGAGTTTGAATGCAAGTGTATCCTTTTACAGATCCAGAGATATACTCATGCAATTTTTGTTTTTAGGACAGAACGTGCATGATGAAAAAAACATTGTTTTTAAAAAGCGCATTGCAGAATATCAGTACTTTGATGTGGGAAAACTTCAAAACTTTCAAACAAAATATTTGCAGGTAGCTTACAGCAAGTTGTTGTGGCTGAGTGGTTAAGGCGATGGACTAGAAATCCATTGGGGTATCCCTGCGCAACTGTGGTAAATAATTTAATTACCGGAACTTAATTTGATGCGGAAAATCTATAACAATAGCTCAGTAAAATAAGAGGCAGAATCCGTGGTATTAGAGGTTCGGAACGGGCTTTATTCCAAAATCAATTTAAATTGATGAGCTCCATATTCCATCACCACGAAGGTTCAGGAAGTGAAGACGTTACTTTATTGACAGGTAATCATTTTTATACAATAGGCATTACAGTGAAACAAATGGAGGAGGCGTAACAATTGATAGTAAAGATAAAACATACATGCGTAGCAAAAGTGGGTGTAACTGGGTGTAACTAGGGAACATCATCAGGTATGATGTCATAATAGGGTGGTTCCATGAAAGAATTTCGCAATGTCAGCAGAAATACTTGGCAGAAATGCGCACGCAGCAGCATGACGTGTGATTGACGTGCAACTAGGGGGTGAAGGGGACTTGACATTTAGCTCTACATGTGGCGACAGAAATCTGGAGGGTCAAGTCAACCTAATCCCAAATCATATCTAACATCCTATGTTTAAAGAACTGTGTTATCCAAAAGAGAAGTCTCTTAGAGTAGAATCTTATTCTATACTGACTATACTGACTATTAGTGCGTGTACAAGCGTCTAAGTGTCTATACTAGATGCGGGGGCAGAAATCTTCCATAGAACAGGGCTATGAATTACTTGCATAAAGACAGAGAAGCCGGGCCTTTTGCTCGGTAGCTGGAAGAATGTTTACTTAAATTACTAGACAGGAATGCATTGGGTAGGGAGCGGAGCAGATAATTTCGAAGGTGAAATACAGTTTTTGGCAGGCAACAGGCTGATGTCAGGCACCGTTAGCTGCGCAGAGAATGAGGACAAAGTTCATGGATACAGATGCGAGCTCAGACTGGAGCTTTCAGAGGCAGAAGGCAAGAAAAGGCTTGATGGCAGAATCAGGGCCTACTTGCCTGGACTGTAAAATGGCATAAGTGAACCATATAAAGCCGGTGGCCTTTCGTACTTAGGAATGGAATATCCGGCCCATTCATGGCGGATCTGAAAGAGGACATGTTGGCGGTGGACGCACATGTGTTTGCGTCTTCATAACTGGAACTGGAGGGAACATACATGTACTTATGATTTATACATGAAACCGTTGGGGTCCAAGATAGGGGACATAACTGATCATAAAAATCCATATTTCCACATTCCCTCCTTGTCCCCTACTTGCCCGTCAAGAGATATCAATCTTCATCAATCCGTTGATCTGTTCATATAGCATCATTTGTTCTTCTTTTTTCTTCCGTGATGAATGAAATCTTGATGGTGGAATACACGATGTGGCACACAGACCACAGATCGCTGGTCCACATTGTAGACATAGACAGCAACTGAATAGTATGAGAAAGCCAATACCTAGGACGGATAGGACCTTCCATCCAAAGGTAGATAATACACTCCAAAACCAACCGGACCAAGTCCAGGTGCCTGGATTCTGGTGTATCTGGCTTACAATCTTATGAAGGCGAGTTATGGCTTTATATACAGATGGCGAATTTTCTGGTATGAAAATGCAACAACTTGATCCGATGACCCTACAAGCTCCGCCCCTATCGGCCAGGATGACGTCAAGGACAAGACGATTTTGAAGCACAACAATCCGCATAGCAGACTGCTCTTCTGTTAAATTGCCTAAGGCGGAAATAGTTTCGTTCACTACTGCTTCAAGGGTTCTGGTTAATCTACGTATCAGCTTACTATTGGTAACTGTACCTATATAGGGGAAGAGACCTTTATTGAAATCTGTGTATTTTTCCCATGCGGTCTCAGTGTAATCGACTATTGGGAGATCTCTCCTTTCTCTATTGTGTACTAAATGAGTATTTCTATGATAATCAGGAGGAGCTAGGAAAACAGGTGGCAAAAGGAATCCGATGTAGCAGGTACCATCCCAATCTAGTGGCAAACGTATATATGCCGTCTGACCACATATGAAGTAGGAATGGCGGGAAGCTCTAAATGTAGACTTGCCTTGATCACTAAATTCTATTACAGTGGTGCATCTACTATGACCCATATGTATGGAACCATTCTTTCTTACACATAATTCACCTTTAACTGGAAATACTGACATGGCGGGCAAAATTGGAGTAGCTTCGGATTCGACATTCAGGATCATGAGATTAAGCGTAAAATTACCTAATCCATATACTTCATTTTCTAGATCAGTTCCTGTTCTTTTGGGAAGTCCCTCCTTGTTAGGGTGACAGACTTTGAGTAAAACTAAGTTCAAATTTCCCCATACCCAGTTATTCTGGTAAACCGCAGAATTTGAATCTAGGGAATTAATTAAACTAAACCATGCTCCACAGGATCCATTGTGTGTGAGCGGGTATGGAAAAAGAGGTAGGATTCCTTTATAGTTCTGATAGGAAGGGAGTCGGCCACATATCCAACAATTTGTAGCATTGCTAACCTGATGGGAATGATGTAACATACTAATAAACGTGTTATTGCGCAGCGCAAATCTATAAGACAACTCATGCGGAGGTAATTCACTAAAAGAATGTTCAGCAGTAACATTATAAACATGTCTAGAAATAGGATAATATATGTGCAAAAATATACTTGCAGTAATTATTAAAAGACTTAAGAAAAACAAAATTAATAACGTCACTGTGCAATGACTACGCAGTGATTTACAGTACGCATGTCGTTTCAGCTTTATCCTTCTGTTTCTTTCTCTACACAGGTCTAAGGAGTACATGTCAGAGACAAATTCGACCGATTCACCTTGGAGAGGACTTAAACAATCAAATTGCCTGACTTGTTAGACCTAAGTTTTAGTTTGTATTGTTCATGGCTATTCAGTTCAACCAAAGGAAGTTTTGAGTCAATCGGTGAAGACACGCAAGGTGTGTCGTTTACGTCTGACGGTAGTCCATGAAATTTCTTGATATGACTTGAATGTATCCAGCCTTTGCGACCTTCGATCTTCACGGCTGTCCTCGTCGTTAACAATACGAGTTGAGGCGACTTCCACCTAGGATCCAGTTGAGACTTCCGATCAAAGTTCCTCACTAGAACTAAATCCCCTGGAATTACGTCATGGGGTTTCACCTCGGTGTTGTCGGGAAAGGCTGCAGCTACCTGTGAACGACAAGATTGTAGTGCAGACATCAAGGAAGCCAAGTAATCTGTCAGCATATTACAGTCAATATCAGTTATTTTGCGTGGTATAGGCGTCCCCCACATATTTGGTGGTCTACCGAAGATCACCTCATAAGGGGATAGCCCTGTTCGAGAGTGTGCTACCATTCTCATGTAAAAGAGTGCAACGGGTAAGGCTACTACCCAGTCGACACCTTTCTCTCTGCATATTTTGGACAATCTAATTTTCAGGGTCTGATTATGTCTTTCCACGAGACCTGCTGCCTCGGGGTGTCGGACACAGTGAAATTTCCACTGATAGCCTAACAAAAGTGAAACGTGTTTCATTAATTCGGATGAGAACGGCTGGCCGTTATCTGAGTAGACAGCACGTGGTAAACCGTACCATGGGAAGAATTCTCGAACTAACTGTTTGGCAGTAGTCGGGGCAGTGTAATCTGAAACCGGGTATGCCTCTGTCCAACGGGAAAGAGCACAGACAACTACGAGAACATATTTGAATCCTCGACATCGTTCCATCTGGATATAATCCATCTGGAGGACTTCAAAAGGGTGATCAGGAGGCTGAAATCCACCCTGTTCTACGGGAATGCTTTTACCTGGGTTAAACTGACAACAGATCATACAGGTACGAACTTTTTGTTTAGCTGCTGCTCGTAAATGTTTGTTGAACCAAATGTGTTGAATGCTGTCTAGCATAGCTTTTTCTCCTAGATGTGCTGGACTATGTACAGTATTAATTATAACTTGGACCATTGAATCAGGAAGGAACCACACAGATTTTTCCTTCGTCATCCATCCTTGATCCGTTTGGATCCCTCCTAATTCAGTCCATTTCTTTATTTCGTCTGGTGTAGCATGTGTCTGTATGTCGATTACGTCAAGAGCGGGATCCTTAACCGTCATGCAATATGTTGGTGTCGGGACTATTGTCTTTGTCATGTCGGATGTTCGAGTTTGAGCAGTCTGTTTAGCTGTTCTGTCAGCTAGGTCAT
Organism: Triturus cristatus; assembly: GCF_964204655.1. Classification (NCBI taxonomy): domain Eukaryota; kingdom Metazoa; phylum Chordata; class Amphibia; order Caudata; family Salamandridae; genus Triturus; species Triturus cristatus. The sequence continues at coordinate 723,717,686 of NC_140595.1, forward strand.
TGCCTTGAGAAATGATATCAGTAACTTTCGTATGAGCTTTACATTTCATAATTGATATTGCAGTGGGTAGATGTATTGCATCTAATAAGGCATGAATGAGGGGTCCGTGCTGAATGTGGGCCCCGTGAGAAGTTAAATAACCTCTCTCTCGCCACAGCACGCCGAAGTCATGTACAACTCCGAATGCATAACGTGAATCAGTGTATATGTTGACTTTTTTATTTGCGGCTTGAATGCAGGCTTGTGTCAGAGCGATGAGCTCTGCGGCTTGAGCTGACAAGGTATTTATGCAATTTGTTTCAACGATTTCAGTGTCTGTTGTGACTGCGTAGGCGGCCACTAGCTCTCCTGTACCTGTTCTCATACATGAACCATCTACATACAACGTCAGGTCTGGGTCTGACAATGGGACGTCTGTCAAAGCTTGTCTGGGTTTCGTCGTGATAGTGATAACTTCAATACAATCATGTGCAAGTGGGTCTGTTCCATTTATTGGTAACAGTGTGGCAGGATTCAATGTACTACAACGTCTGATTTCTATATGTGGCTGAAACAATGTTAATTCGTAACCAGTAAGTCGTGCTATAGTTAAGTGTTGTGTTTGTGTGCGGTTCAAGAGAACCTCTACTGCATGTGGTACTTGTACTGTCAATGGATGTCCTAATACTATGGCATCGCTTTGTCTGATTGCTAAAGCCGTTGCTGCCACTGATTTCAGGCACGCAGGCAAAGCCTGAGCTACGGGATCTAATGTACTAGAAAAATAAGCACATGGTTTGTGTGATCCTGCTTGTTCCTGTGTGAGTACTGACAAGGCAGTACCTTCGCGTTCTGTAACGAAGAGTGTAAACTGTTTATTGTAACATGGTGTTGCTAAAACAGGTGCTTGGCATAAGGCTTTCTTTAGGCTTTCAAAAGCTTGTGTATGTTCCTGAGTCCAAGGGAGAACAGTCGATGTGGCTGCCTCCTGTGTTGTCAATTGAATGAGTGGTTTTGCTAGAAATGCATACTGAGGGATCCACTGCCTACAGTATGAAGTGAGGCCTATGAAAGCCCGCACCTCCTTTTGTGTCTTGGGTACTGGCATATTAGCAATTAGCTGGATGCGATCTGGTGTAAGCTGCCTTCCCTCCTTGGACAGCGAGTGACCAAGGTAAACAACTCGCTGGACACAGAATTGCAGCTTAGAAGGGGACACCTTGTGCCCCTTTTCGGCCAAAAATTGTAAAACCGTCAGTGAGGCTTTTTCACATTCAGGTTCGCTTCTAGCGGTGATCAGCAGATCATCGACATATTGGAGCAGGGCAGTGTTGACTGGCATGTGGATACTGTCGAGTTCTCGTTTCAGTGCTTGGCTATAAATGCTGGGGCTTTCTGTAAATCCTTGAGGTGCGCGTGTGAATTTAAAGCTACGTCCATTTAAACTAAATCCGAACAAGTATTGGCTTTCCGGATCTATTGGGACGCTGAAGAAGGCATTCTTGAGATCAATTACAGTAAAGAATGTTGCTTCGGAATCAATGGCTGTCAGTAATGAAGAAATGTCTGGGACTACGGGGTATTGTGGTACTATGCATTTATTTAATTCGCGCAGATCAATAACCAATCGATATACTGGCGGGGCTGTAGGATCAGTTCGTTTAAGAATCGGAATTATCGGTGAATTACATACATTGGAGTCAGTTTCCACAACCACTCCTTGGGTAATAAGCTCGTCAATGATTTGTAGTAAAGCCACTACAGCATCTGGGGGTAACTTGTATTGTCGCATTCGTGGAAGTACCACTCCTGCCTTTAGTGTGACTCGATATGGTGTAATGTTCATGCAACCAACATCTGTAGGGCCTTGTGCCCATAAATGTGTCGGTAAAGTCTGTAATCGGTGATCCATGTCTCGGGACACGTAGTGCCCTTTGAAATCACGTAAAAACAATCTTACTCCTTCCGGAGAACAACATATTATAGCTCCTAGAGCTTTCAGAGTTTTTATACCTAACAAGTTTTCTGGACATGATTTAGTAAGCAATAAATCTGTAGTTCGTGTCAAGGGACGGATCGTAAGTGGAAGAGGCTGTGTTACTTCGTTAACGATGGGTTTTCCTGAAAAGCCAAGGGAAATATTCTGTGTGCCTGAGAGGGGTGCCCCTGGAACTTCACTACGTTTTATTGTTGTTCGACTTGCCCCTGTATCAAGTAAGAATTTTCTATCTTGACCTAACAGTTCACTGTGTACATAAGGTCCCTCTTGATCTACAGGGACCTCAATAAGGGGTAAGCCAACTTCCCTCTCTAGGCTGTTTCATGAGTATCGTTGATAATCAGGATAGTCATACTGTGCGGTCTGATACATCTGTCGGGTCGTTGTTTGTGTGGCAGCAATAGGCTGCGGTGGCGGAGCTGGCATAGACTGTGCATGCTGCGGTGTTCCTTGTTGATTCTGATCCTGTCTAAGTGGTCTTGGTCTTTCTTTTGTGTTACCTATGGCGATATTATGTTTTAAAACGGGACAATCGTGTACATAATGACCTGGCTGTTTGCAATAGTTGCACGTCCCTTTAACAGGGCCTGCTGAAACACTGGACTGTGTTATACCCTTCTTATGACCGTCAGCTGGAACTGTCTGGGAAACTAGCATTTTCATTTTTGTGTCTTTCATGCGTCTATGTTCATGTTCTTGTTCTTCTCTGATTCTATTGTGATGGTACTGTAGCATTTGTAACATTTGTGACGGAGTGTTACCTTGCCAGGTACTCTCGAACTTCAATACTCTATTCTTAACTTGGGGCAAGGCATTTTCAACTAACTTTGTCACAAACAGATGTGGATACGACTCGCTACTTGCTTTTATTCCACTATTTATACCAAAACATTTCTCAAATCGGGAATAGAAATCACTAGTGTCTTCATCTGATTTTTGTTTACAGGCTGAGATTGCACCCCAGTCTTCCTTTTTCGTAGTTAATAAACGTGGCAATACCTGTACTAGTAAACCTGGTAGTGCTTTGGTCTTGTCCCCGAGCCCTGAACCTGGACCTCGAGCTTTTTCTTCGTTTTCTAATGCTGTCCAATCTATCTTCTGGTCTCCCACCTCCCAATCCTTTTCCTTGAGTTTTTCGTAAATGCCCGCAGGCATTAATACCTTCAATATTGTCATAATGTCGGGGTAGGTATATTCTCCCATGAGTAACATATCTTTAATTTCACGGTGGAAACCCGCTGGGTCTTTGTCATGACTGGGTACCACTTTCTTCATTTCTAATAGTTCTATTTTGGATATGGGTATGTATACAAACACACGTTTAAACTCATTGTCATCACCCTTTATCGGGTGCACTTCTCGTAAGGGATTTTGTCTATCCATGTAATACGTCGTTCTTTCCTTGATGGGCAGTGAGACATGTTCAGGACATACAAAAAGAATGTACTGCCTTCTAGATTCTAGTATTTCTCTAATTAACTTAGTACCGGAACCTCTCCATTTATTCGTGAGTAATTCAGTCAATATATCTGGTAAGGGGCCAGGATCGGAGTGTTGGCTTTTATATAATATAAGGAGTTGTTGAATCATATAGATACCAGCTAAACGCTGTTCATCTGGGGCGAGGTTCAAAAACGTATGCGCTAGTGTATCATCACCATATTTTCCAGGACTATCAACCCAGTGTATGGCTGACCTGGCTAATTCTTGTTCGTCCATAGAATCGAGTATATGATAACCCCTTCGTTCTCGGAGTAATTTGTCTGCGGCTTGGAATGAATGTTCGGGGGACCTTATATTTATTATAGGAGTTTGGAATTTTCTGTTATTATCTGGACGTATCGGACATATCGGATCAGTAAAGCATCTGGTATTATTGCAAGATCTTCCTCTACCTACATAGGCCATGGTTTCTAACTGTCCTGTGGGCAGTTCTAATTCTTCCTCGTCCTCGGTTTGTTCAGGTTCGTCTACTGCTAATCTTTCCTCGTGTATTCGTTCTATTTCTTTGCGGATCTTTCGGCTCATAGCTACTATACATGATCGTTTATCGTGTCTCCCCTCTGAAATATTCTTACCCCATGTGGTAAGAATTTGCATTTCTTCCGGACTTACCCCTGGTTGATCTTGATTTCTGATCACACAGTTTATGAGGAAACGTAACAGTTCCCCCTGGATTTCCACTTTTTGGTACTCCATGGCTCTGTTAATACTCTCAGGGTCTCGCCCTGACTGAACAAAATGATATATATTTTCTAAATGTGCAGTCATTCCTGGTAGCTTCCCTAAGTATATTGCAGCTCGTCGGATACGTAACGATGCCAGCATCATTTCGTCCCCTTTTCCGGGCACAGGGTCATATCTACAATCTATTAGAAGTTCCTTGAGCGTGTTGGGAGTTACTAGTTTGGGTGTACGTTGGTGGGCTAATTCTTGAAAGGAAAGTTTATTTGTTCTGGGTGGCGTAGAAAAAATGCTTGATGCACCTCCGGTAGCACCACCTGGGGTGCTGGATGTGAAAAGATTCGTTGAACGGGATATGGCAACCATAGGTGTGGATGCAGATGTAGAAACAGATGTGCTTGCCGGAACTTGTGTCGGGGTTTGCTGTTGCAGAGGTACAGACGGAGGAGGGTCTTGGCGTTGAACCCCCTCGGCAGACGGTCTATGTGGCGCAGCATTAGCATACTCGGGAGCTGCGTCGTCTAAATAAGAGGAAAGAAAAACATCTTCTGCGGATCTGGGATGCCCTTTGGGATGTACTTTTATCGGAAACAATGGGGGTGGCAAGTCTTTTGGTATTTCCGGAGTAGCCTTAGGTAATCCTTCGGCCAGAAGAGGATACATACCATTCACAAGGGCATTTCTTTGTCTGTCTGTTTGTTCTGACTTTACTCGAGTACCTTCTTCAATTAATACACTTTCTCGAACTTTATTTGAATTCTCCTTACTTTTCTCTTCCTGTCTGAGCGCTTTTTCTGTGCGTCTATATGATTCTTTACGCCATAATTCAATGGCATCTTTCTGTGACTGTCTAGCTTTCCTTTTCAATAATTCTTCTTCTACTTTCACAATGCAATCTGCCTCCCAGGTCCCCGCTGCGGGCCATCTCTGACTTTCTGGTAATTCCTTGGTGTAGTCTACCCATAGATCAAGAAATAATATGGCGTCTAGGCCATGTTTATGATACATGAAGTACCCTGGAGTGTCCCTAGGAGGAATGGGAACAGCTTCTTCGAGTACCCCTTTTCTAGTTTTGATCTGTCTTAATTTCGAAAAGAGCGGCATATTGAGAACTGATCTGATACCTAATTTTGAACACGTTTAATACCATAAAACACAATAATGAACAGTCATTCACACCACAATATACAGAACATATTTAAAACATTTTAACATTTAACATTTAATGAATAAACAATGATGGTCATTTTAGGGAAACTAGTCACTAAGCATAATACTCGATACTAACTAGGTAAATCTGAATTATATACTAGACATACTTGATATACTGCTAAACAGTACAGATACACTGCTGAAACAGTGCAGACCGGATTTGTGTACCCAAACCCGTCTTGACCGGCACAACCTATGTGCACGTCAGAACGCCTCCCCGATAATGGTACTCACCGGGTAGCTCGGAACGGAAGGCCTCGGAACTGAACTGAACTTGAACCGGACTGGACTCGACTCGGAACTTCGGAAACTTCGGAAACTGGTGGGCCTCTGTATACCTCGGATCTTGCTCTCTCAGCTAGGCTCTGGTCGGGATACTTCGCACTTCTCAACGCCTCGTCTGGGTGTTGATCGCAGCCTCAGTTACCCCCGCTCGGCAGGAGGGAGATACAGGAAATCCTGTGGGTACGCGTTGTTGTCCGTCCAGCTGTGACAGGAGACCGGGCCTGCAACGCACCGCCAGCGCGTGAGATGAGAAAGTGTCCCTGTTCGGGCGCCATTTATGTGGTAAATAATTTAATTACCGGAACTTAATTTGATGCGGAAAATCTATAACAATAGCTCAGTAAAATAAGAGGCAGAATCCGTGGTATTAGAGGTTCGGAACGGGCTTTATTCCAAAATCAATTTAAATTGATGAGCTCCATATTCCATCACCACGAAGGTTCAGGAAGTGAAGACGTTACTTTATTGACAGGTAATCATTTTTATACAATAGGCATTACAGTGAAACAAATGGAGGAGGCGTAACAATTGATAGTAAAGATAAAACATACATGCGTAGCAAAAGTGGGTGTAACTGGGTGTAACTAGGGAACATCATCAGGTATGATGTCATAATAGGGTGGTTCCATGAAAGAATTTCGCAATGTCAGCAGAAATACTTGGCAGAAATGCGCACGCAGCAGCATGACGTGTGATTGACGTGCAACTAGGGGGTGAAGGGGACTTGACATTTAGCTCTACATGTGGCGACAGAAATCTGGAGGGTCAAGTCAACCTAATCCCAAATCATATCTAACATCCTATGTTTAAAGAACTGTGTTATCCAAAAGAGAAGTCTCTTAGAGTAGAATCTTATTCTATACTGACTATACTGACTATTAGTGCGTGTACAAGCGTCTAAGTGTCTATACTAGATGCGGGGGCAGAAATCTTCCATAGAACAGGGCTATGAATTACTTGCATAAAGACAGAGAAGCCGGGCCTTTTGCTCGGTAGCTGGAAGAATGTTTACTTAAATTACTAGACAGGAATGCATTGGGTAGGGAGCGGAGCAGATAATTTCGAAGGTGAAATACAGTTTTTGGCAGGCAACAGGCTGATGTCAGGCACCGTTAGCTGCGCAGAGAATGAGGACAAAGTTCATGGATACAGATGCGAGCTCAGACTGGAGCTTTCAGAGGCAGAAGGCAAGAAAAGGCTTGATGGCAGAATCAGGGCCTACTTGCCTGGACTGTAAAATGGCATAAGTGAACCATATAAAGCCGGTGGCCTTTCGTACTTAGGAATGGAATATCCGGCCCATTCATGGCGGATCTGAAAGAGGACATGTTGGCGGTGGACGCACATGTGTTTGCGTCTTCATAACTGGAACTGGAGGGAACATACATGTACTTATGATTTATACATGAAACCGTTGGGGTCCAAGATAGGGGACATAACTGATCATAAAAATCCATATTTCCACACAACAACGAGAATCTTTTTATTATCGGCTACAATTTCAGAAGTTAACCTTTAGTATTTCTTCCATTTCAGTTTTATAAATAGGTGGCTTTTTTTTGTGTCACTATTGCCTCTCCACATATTTGTTATCGCTACCTCTTTCATGTCTTTGCTACACCTCATTCCTACTTTAGCACTGGTGTAAACGCTTCAAATTATTATACCGTTGCTCTCTCATTCATACCTGCGCATGCACTTGAAAGTTACTTTACCAATAAAAGACACAAAGAGAGAAATAGAACAAAAGTGCTGGCTGGATTGGCAAACACACTTCATAAAACTGCATTTTCTTTTTTATTCTCCCCCGTGTTACATGCTTAACCTCCCCATGTGTAATTTCTCTTAACCTGCTGTCCCAGGAAGAGAATTTCATCTACAGGCTCTTTCTGTGTTTTTTTCCCTAGTCTGTCTTTCCCATTTCTTAGCTGTGTAACTGTTCCTTTACGCGCTCTATTTAAACGCCATCAATCTCATTTGAGCTCTTTGCTCCCGCTTCTGTTTTCTCCACCTCTCATACTGCCAGTTCTCTCTTTCTATGTGGTTGGTGGCTACTTTCCTGAGCTTCCGAAGCCACGTGGTTCCTGCCTCTTGTTGTCAGACTTGAATTGGAAAAGGAACCATATTAACAAGCCTTTACCACTCACACACGGCGGAAGTTTATACTTTAATTCAGTGAGCTAAGAAAAGCGTGTTGTGGGTCCCCTACGAGCCATGGTGCTTGCTTCATCATGATTTGGCACCAGTCATTAGCCGCAGCTCTGCTAATGAGCCACTGAGGTCAGTTTCAATATTTACTCAAAAACATAACCATGCAGCCCACCCCTCAACTGTGTATTTATCTTGCTTTTCTGCTGTTCGTGTGATTAGCTGGGAGGAGCTCACGGCGACATCCTCCCTATAAAAGTGTAGATGGATTACTCTCTAACTCTTTCTTGCTTCACATACAAATGGCTTGAAAGGTGCAGGGAAGATGCAGGTCTAATAGACAGAATAGAAGGTCTGTGCCAGGTGGGTTTCTCTGCATTGGTGTCCCATCACAGGTCCGCAAGTGTAATGTGTGATCTTTGACTCCTGGCATTTCACAAGCAGGCGGCCAGGAAACGGTTTCAGCCTATCAACCACTGAGGAGACGCAGCCTCTGAATGAGGAATGAGGAAGCAATGAATACATCCAGCCTATCACAGGAACAGCCCTGAGTGTTCCGAATTATAAATTCTCCATGTCACTATATGTCGTTGAGCCCAAGTAGCTCGCCGTGATCGTATAGTGGTTAGTATTCTGCGTTGTGGCCGCAGCAACCTCGGTTCGAATCCGAGTCACGGCATTGTGGTTGGCAATGTCACGGCAGTTGGGTGTTAATTTTACAGAATTAGCAAATGTACCAGTGGTTTTTGTAAAATGTCTATTAAAAACAGATCCTTTCAAATATTTAAACCATCTAACAACAAATGATTTAAACTCGCATGATTATAAGCTGTAGCTATAATGTATTTACTTACATAAATTATCGTTCTTGAACCTATTGGGGGTGGAGGGGGAGCGGAGCTCACCCCCCAGGTGCAGTTGAGTGACCTGTGTTGTGGCTCTCTAGAGGGAAGGCACAAATTTTGCTGTCACCCAGCCCAATCCAGACGTGTATTGGGGCCAGGTTTCAGGCAAATAGAGCAGTAAGTGCAGAGAAATGTTCACTCTCTAAAAGTGGCATTTCTAAAATAGTAAAGTTAAATCCAACCTCACCAGTAAGTAGGATTTTCAATAAATAAATAAAGCTACTCCTCTCCGATATGGAATTACCAAATAAAAAGTATAGGGGAATACACAGAGCTAACCTATGAGAGGGGTAGACCTCACAGTAGTGAAAAATGAAATAGACTGTTTGGTACTTACAGGACACGCGAACCACCAAAGTACATATCTTATTTTTTACTTACATAGCATCATGCACCTAGGACTACCTAGGGCCTACCTTAGGTGTAAATTATATGTAATAAAAGGGGAGTTTAAGGCTTGGCAAGTAGGCTGGGACTCCCCTGGGAGACCCCTGAGTCTATGCCCAGAACCATAACTCTGCCAGTCGAGTACTTACCTAAAAGCCGATAACTCACTTTTCTTCCATAGGCTAACATTGAGTGGTTTCACTTGGAAATTCTTCTAAGTGGTGTGGAGTTTTGGAACTTTAAAATATTCATCTAAAATCAGCCGAACAACGAATTCTGATTTACTCACCTGTTATCAGGAGAGACCTCAGTGCTGCATCTTGGAGCTCAGTACTGACCCTGAAAAGTAATTTTAACCGTACTTACCAGTAACTCGAATTTCCTTCCATGGGATATCATTGCCTGCTTTTTGCTGAAAATTTTCTAAGTGTCGATTTTTGAAACTTACAAATATTCTTTAAAAATCGTACCAACTGTGAAAACGTAATTGTTTACCTGTTTTAGATAGATGTTCCAGTACTGAGCCTAGGAGCCCAGCACTGGATTACAAAAGTAACGAGAACGTACTTTACCCGTAACTTGAATTTTCTTCCATAGGAAACCATTGACTGTTTTTCTGTGAAATTTCTTCAAAGTGTCGATTTTGCAAACATGTAAATATTCCTTAAAAATCGCCTGTATAACTTAAACGTAGTTTCTCAACTGCTTACAGGTGGTACAGTAGTGCTGGATCTAGGATCCAACACTGACCTAGAAAAAGTAACCATAACCCCACTTACCTGCTAAGTGAATTTCCTTCCATAGGATAACATTGGTAATTTGATCAGCAAAAGTTTCTAAGTGTCAACTTTTAAAATAGCAAAATATTGCTTAAAAATCACAACAGTAACTAAAACGAATTTACTCACTTGTTTCCAAGAACTGTCCCAGGACTGAATCTAGGATCCAGTCCTGGATTTAGAAAAGTAATCCTGAAAGTAATTAATTGCATATAACATAAAACCATGCAGCCCACCCCTCAACTGTGTATTTATCTTGCTTTTCTGCTGTTCGTGTGATTAGCTGGGAGGAGCTCACGGCGACATCCTCCCTATAAAAGTGTAGATGGATCACTCTCTAACTCTTTCTTGCTTCACATACAAATGGCTTGAAAGGTGCAGGGAAGATGCAGGTCTAATAGACAGAATAGAAGGTCTGTGCCAGGTGGGTTTCTCTGCATTGGTGTCCCATCACAGGTCCGCAAGTGTAATGTGTGATCTTTGACTCCTGGCATTTCACAAGCAGGCGGCCAGGAAACGGTTTCAGACTATCAACCACTGAGGAGACGCAGCCTCTGAATGAGGAATGAGGAAGCAATGAATACATCCAGCCTATCACAGGAACAGCCCTGAGTGTTCCGAATTATAAATTCTCCATGTCACTGTATGTCGTTGAGCCCAAGTAGCTCGCCGTGACCGTATAGTGGTTAGTACTCTGCGTTGTGGCCGCAGCAACCTCGGTTCGAATCCGAGTCACGGCATTGTGGTTGGCAATGTCATGGCAGTTGGGTGTTAATTTTACAGAATTAGCAAATGTACCATTGGTTTTTGTAAAATGTCTATTAAAAACAGATCCTTTCAAATATTTAAACCATCTAACAACAAATGATTTAAACTCGCATGATTATAAGCTGTAGCTATAATGTATTTACTTACATAAATTATCGTTCTTGAACCTATTGGGGGTGGAGTGGGGCGGCGCTCACCCCCCAGGTGCAGTTGAGTGACCTGTGTTGTGGCTCTCTAGAGGGAAGGCACAAATTTTGCTGTCACCCAGCCCAATCCAGACATGTATTGGGGCCAGGTTTCAGGCAAATAAAGCAGTAAGTGCAGAGAAAAGTTCACTCTCTAAAAGTGGCATTTCTAAAATAGTAAAGTTAAATCCAACCTCACCAGTAAGTAGGATTTTCAATAAATAAATAAAGCTACTCCTCTCCGATATGGAATTACCAAATAAAAAGTATAGGGGAATACACAGAGCTAACCTATGAGAGGGGTAGACCTCACAGTAGTGAAAAATGAAATAGACTGTTTGGTACTTAGAGGACACGCGAACCACCAAAGTACATATCTTATTTTTTACTTACATAGCATCATGCACCTAGGACTACCTAGGGCCTACCTTATGTGTAAATTATATGTAATAAAAGGGGAGTTTAAGGCTTGGCAAGTAGGCTGGGACTCCCCTGGGAGACCCCTGAGTCTATGCCCAGAACCATAACTCTGCCAGTCGAGTACTTACCTAAAAGCCGATAACTCACTTTTCTTCCATAGGCTAACATTGAGTGGTTTCACTTGGAAATTCTTCTAAGTGGTGTGGAGTTTTGGAACTTTAAAATATTCATCTAAAATCAGCCGAACAACGAATTCTGATTTACTCACCTGTTATCAGGAGAGACCTCAGTGCTGCATCTTGGAGCTCAGTACTGACCCTGAAAAGTAATTTTAACCGTACTTACCAGTAACTCGAATTTCCTTCCATGGGATATCATTGCCTGCTTTTCGCTGAAAATTTTCTAAGTGTCGATTTTTGAAACTTACAAATATTCTTTAAAAATCGTACCAACTGTGAAAACGTAATTGTTTACCTGTTTTAGATAGATGTCCCAGTACTGAGCCTAGGAGCCCAGCACTGGACTACAAAAGTAACGAGAACGTACTTTACCCGTAACTTCAATTTTCTTCCATAGGAAACCATTGACTGTTTTTCTGTGAAATTTCTTCTAAGTGTCGATTTTGCAAACATGTAAATATTCCTTAAAAATCGCCTGTATAACTTAAACGTAGTTTCTCAACTGCTTACAGGTGGTACAGTAGTGCTGGATCTAGGATCAGACACTGACCTAGAAAAAGTAACCATAACCCCACTTACCTGCTAAGTGAATTTCCTTCCATAGGATAACATTGGTAATTTGATCAGCAAAAGTTTCTAAGTGTCAACTTTTAAAATAGCAAAATATTGCTTAAAAATCACAACAGTAACTAAAACGAATTTACTCACTTGTTTCCAAGAACTGTCCCAGGACTGAATCTAGGATCCAGTCCTGGATTTAGAAAAGTAATCCTGAAAGTAATTAATTGCATATAACTTAAAATTCCCATTGAGCTCAATGTATTATTGTGATTCAAATTGTGTTGCCTATTGCAATAAACTGTAACTATGACCTGCAAAAGTCAATTGCCTATTGCAAAGTATTTAACTAAAGCATCTCATTCTGAGAAAGTATATTTTGATACCTATTGTTGGTTCTAAAATAAAACAACAATATCTTTTTTATGCAAACCAATGGCCTAGAGTTCAGTTCTTGAGTGTGTGAGACCATTTGCTGACTGAGTGTGTACAACAAATGTTTTACACTGTACTCTGATACTGCCTTACTGCTCGGCAAGCTACCACTTTAGAGAGTAAGGTTATATCTAACTTTAGCCTCTGCCAAACCTCTGGGGACTGGGGACTCTGTGCACACTGTACCTATTTGGGAACAGTATATACAGAGCCACTTTCTCACAGTAGTGATAAAGTGATTAGAGTCCTAAGGCCAACATAAAGATACAGCAAAACGTGAGGTGAAAAGCAAAAAGGTTGCTGGTAGGCCACCTTAAGGATGCCAGGTCTAACAAAAACTGAACTAAGGATAACATGAGTAAAACATCAGGTTTCTCTACTGCATTTGGTGAGACAAGTGGGCCTTCTTTTATCTTCCATTCAAGCAATCTTTGACAGACCCCTTTATTATAGAGCTTTTCAAGGATTAAAGATAAGGCACTTACAAAGGAGTCCCAAATACTCAGAGATGTTTGACTTCTGTAATATGGGTCGTAGACTAACAGAAGCGCAAAAACAGAGTGCAACAGGGTCCAAAAAATTGAGTGCCACAAGAGAGTTTGAATGCAAGCGTATCCTTTTACAGATCCAGAGATATACTCATGCAATTTTTGTTTTTAGGACAGAACGTGCTTGATGAAAAAATCATTGTTTTTAAAAAGCGCATTGCAGAATATCAGTACTTTGATGTGGGAAAACTTCAAAACTTTCAAACAAAATATTTGCAGGCAGCTTACAGCAAGTTGTTGTGGCCGAGTGGTTAAGGCGATGGACTAGAAATCCATTGGGGTATCCCCGCGCAGGTTCGAATCCTGCCAACAATGAGAATCTTTTTATTATCGTCTACAATTTCAGAAGTTAACCTTTAGTATTTCTTCCATTTCAGTTTTATAAATAGGTGGCTTATTTTTGTGTCACTATTGCCTCTCCACATATTTGTTATCGCTACCTCTTTCATGTCTTTGCTACACCTCATTCCTACTTTAGCACTGGTGTAAACGCTTCAAATTATTATACCGTTGCTCTCTCATTCATACCTGCGCATGCACTTGAAAGTTACTTTACCAATAAAAGACGCAAAGAGAGAAATAGAACAAAAGTGCTGGCTGGATTGGCAAACACACTTCATAAAACTGCATTTTCTTTTTTATTCTCCCCCGTGTTACATGCTTCACCTCCCCATGTGTAATTTCTCCTAACCTGCTGTCCCAGGAAGAGAATTTCATCTACAGGCTCTTTCTGTGTTTTTTTCCCTAGTCTGTCTTTCCCATTTCTTAGCTGTGTAACTGTTCCTTTACGCGCTCTATTTAAACGCCATCAATCTCATTTGAGCTCCTTGCTCCCGCTTCTGTTTTCTCCACCTCTCATACTGCCAGTTCTCTCTTTCTCTGTGGTTGGTGGCTACTTTCCTGAGCTTCCGAAGCCACGTGGTTCCTGCCTCTTGTTCTCAGACTTGAATTGGAAAAGGAACCATATTAACAAGCCTTTACCACTCACACACGGCGGAAGTTTATACTTTAATTCAGTGAGCTAAGAAAAGCGTGTTGTGGGTCCCCTACGAGCCATGGTGCTTGCTTCATCATGATTTGGCACCAGTCATTAGCCGCAGCTCTGTTAATGAGCCACTGAGGTCAGTTTCAATATTTACTCAAAAACATAACCATGCAGCCCACCCCTCAACTGTGTATTTATCTTGCTTTTCTGCTGTTCGTGTGATTAGCTGGGAGGAGCTCACGGCGACATCCTCCCTATAAAAGTGTAGATGGATCACTCTCTAACTCTTTCTTGCTTCACATACAAATGGCTTGAAAGGTGCAGGGAAGATGCAGGTCTAATAGACAGAATAGAAGGTCTGTGCCAGGTGGGTTTCTCTGCATTGGTGTCCCATCATAGGTCCGCAAGTGTAATGTGTGATCTTTGACTCCTGGCATTTCACAAGCAGGCGGCCAGGAAACGGTTTCAGCCTATCAACCACTGAGGAGACGCAGCCTCTGAATGAGGAATGAGGAAGCAATGAATACATCCAGCCTATCACAGGAACAGCCCTGAGTGTTCCGAATTATAAATTCTCCATGTCACTGTATGTCGTTGAGCCCAAGTAGCTCGCCGTGATCGTATAGTGGTTAGTACTCTGCGTTGTGGCCGCAGCAACCTCGGTTCGAATCCGAGTCACGGCATTGTGGTTGGCAATGTCACGGCAGTTAGGTGTTAATTTTACAGAATTAGCAAATGTACCATTGGTTTTTGTAAAATGTCTATTAAAAACAGATCCTTTCAAATATTTAAACCATCTAACAACAAATGATTTAAACTCGCATGATTATAAGCTGTAGCTATAATGTATTTACTTACATAAATTATCGTTCTTGAACCTATTGGGGGTGGAGGGGGAGCGGAGCTCACCCCCCAGGTGCAGTTGAGTGACCTGTGTTGTGGCTCTCTAGAGGGAAGGCACAAATTTTGCTGTCACCCAGCCCAATCCAGACGTGTATTGGGGCCAGGTTTCAGGCAAATAGAGCAGTAAGTGCAGAGAAAAGTTCACTCTCTAAAAGTGGCATTTCTAAAATAGTAAAGTTAAATCCAACCTCACCAGTAAGTAGGATTTTCAATAAATAAATAAAGCTACTCCTCTCCGATATGGAATTACCAAATAAAAAGTATAGGGGAATACACAGAGCTAACCTATGAGAGGGGTAGACCTCACAGTAGTGAAAAATGAAATAGACTGTTTGGTACTTACAGGACACGCGAACCACCAAAGTACATATCTTATTTTTGACTTACATAGCATCATGCACCTAGGACTACCTAGGGCCTACCTTAGGTGTAAATTATATGTAATAAAAGGGGAGTTTAAGGCTTGGCAAGTAGGCTGGGACTCCCCTGGGAGACCCCTGAGTCTATGCCCAGAACCATAACTCTGCCAGTCGAGTACTTACCTAAAAGCCGATAACTCACTTTTCTTCCATAGGCTAACATTGAGTAGTTTCACTTGGAAATTCTTCTAAGTGGTGTGGAGTTTTGGAACTTTAAAATATTCATCTAAAATCAGCCGAACAACGAATTCTGATTTACTCACCTGTTATCAGGAGAGACCTCAGTGCTGCATCTTGGAGCTCAGTACTGACCCTGAAAAGTAATTTTAACCGTACTTACCAGTAACTCGAATTTCCTTCCATGGGATATCATTGCCTGCTTTTCGCAGAAAATTTTCTAAGTGTCGATTTTTGAAACTTACAAATAAATATTCTTTAAAAATCGTACCAACTGTGAAAACGTAATTGTTTACCTGTTTTAGATAGATGTCCCAGTACTGAGCCTAGGAGCCCAGCACTGGATTACAAAAGTAACGAGAACGTACTTTACCCGTAACTTGAATTTTCTTCCATAGGAAACCATTGACTGTTTTTCTGTGAAATTTCTTCTAAGTGTCGATTTTGCAAACATGTAAATATTCCTTAAAAATCGCCTGTATAACTTAAACGCAGTTTCTCAACTGCTTACAGGTGGTACAGTAGTGCTGGATCTAGGATCCAACACTGACCTAGAAAAAGTAACCATAACCCCACTTACCTGCTAAGTGAATTTCCTTCCATAGGATAACATTGGTAATTTGATCAGCAAAAGTTTCTAAGTGTCAACTTTTAAAATAGCAAAATATTGCTTGAAAATCACAACAGTAACTAAAACAAATTTACTCACTTGTTTCCAAGAACTGTCCCAGGACTGAATCTAGGATCCAGTCCTGGATTTAGAAAAGTAATCCTGAAAGTAATAATTGCATATAACTTAAAATTCCCATTGAGCTCAATGTATTATTGTGATTCAAATTGTGTTGCCTGTTGCAATAAACTGTAACTATGACCTGCAAAAGTCAATTGCCTATTGCAAAGTATTTAACTAAAGCATCTCATTCTGAGAAAGTATATTTTGATACCTATTGTTGGTTCTAAAATAAAACAACAATATCTTTTTTATGCAAACCAATGGCCTAGAGTTCAGTTCTTGAGTGTGTGAGACCATTTGCTGACTGAGTGTGTACAACAAATGTTTTACACTGTACTCTGATACTGCCTTACTGCTCGGCAAGCTACCACTTTAGAGAGTAAGGTTATATCTAACTTTAGCCTCTGCCAAACCTCTGGGGACTGGGGACTCTGTGCACACTGTACCTATTTGGGAACAGTATATACAGAGCCACTTTCTCACAGTAGTGATAAAGTGATTAAAGTCCTAAGGCCAACATAAGGATACAGCAAAACGTGAGGTGAAAAGCAAAAAGGTTGCTGGTAGGCCACCTTAAGGATGCCAGGTCTAACAAAAACTGAACTAAGGATAACATGAGTAAAACATCAGGTTTCTCTACTGCATTTGGTGAGACAAGTGGGCCTTCTTTTATCTTCCATTCAAGCAATCTTTGACAGACCCCTTTATTATAGAGCTTTTCAAGGATTAAAGATAAGGCACTTACAAAGGAGTCCCAAATACTCAGAGATGGTTGACTTCTGTAATATGGGTCGTAGACTAAAAGCAGCGCAAAAACAGAGTGCAACAGGGTCCAAAAAACTTGAGTGCCACAAGAGAGTTTGAATGCAAGCGTATCCTTTTACAGATCCAGAGATATACTCATGCAATTTTTGTTTTTAGGACAGAACGTGCATGATGAAAAAAACATTGTTTTTAAAAAGCGCATTGCAGAATATCAGTACTTTGATGTGGGAAAACTTCAAAACTTTCAAACAAAATATTTGCAGGCAGCTTACAGCAAGTTGTTGTGGCCGAGTGGTTAAGGCGATGGACTAGAAATCCATTGGGGTATCCCCGCGCAGGTTCGAATCCTGCCAACAACGAGAATCTTTTTATTATCGGCTACAATTTCAGAAGTTAACCTTTAGTATTTCTTCCATTTCAGTTTTATAAATAGGTGGATTATTTTTGTGTCACTATTGCCTCTCCACATATTTGTTATCGCTACCTCTTTCATGTCTTTGCTACACCTCATTCCTACTTTAGCACTGGTGTAAACGCTTTAAATTATTATACCGTTGCTCTCTCATTCATACCTGCGCATGCACTTGAAAGTTACTTTACCAATAAAAGACGCAAAGAGAGAAATAGAACAAAAGTGCTGGCTGGATTGGCAAACACACTTCATAAAACTGCATTTTCTTTTTTATTCTCCCCCGTGTTACATGCTTAACCTCCCCATGTGTAATTTCTCTTAACCTGCTGTCCCAGGAAGAGAATTTCATCTACAGGCTCTTTCTGTGTTTTTTTCCCTAGTCTGTCTTTCCCATTTCTTAGCTGTGTAACTGTTCCTTTACGCGCTCTATTTAAACGCCATCAATCTCATTTGAGCTCCTTGCTCCCGCTTCTGTTTTCTCCACCTCTCATACTGCCAGTTCTCTCTTTCTCTGTGGTTGGTGGCTACTTTCCTGAGCTTCCGAAGCCACGTGGTTCCTGCCTCTTGTTCTCAGACTTGAATTGGAAAAGGAACCATATTAACAAGCCTTTACCACTCACACACTGCGGAAGTTTATACTTTAATTCAGTGAGCTAAGAAAAGCGTGTTGTGGGTCCCCTACGAGCCATGGTGCTTGCTTCATCATGATTTGGCACCAGTCATTAGCCGCAGCTCTGCTAATGAGCCACTGAGGTCAGTTTCAATATTTACTCAAAAACATAACCATGCAGCCCACCCCTCAACTGTGTATTTATCTTGCTTTTCTGCTGTTCGTGTGATTAGCTGGGATGAGCTCACGGCGACATCCTCCCTATAAAAGTGTAGATGGATCACTCTCTAACTCTTTCTTGCTTCACATACAAATGGCTTGAAAGGTGCAGGGAAGATGCAGGTCTAACAGACAGAATAGAAGGTCTGTGCCAGGTGGGTTTCTCTGCATTGGTGTCCCATCACAGGTCAGCAAGTGTAATGTGTGATCTTTGACTCCTGGCATTTCACGAGCAGGCGGCCAGGAAACGGTTTCAGCCTATCAACCACTGAGGAGACGCAGCCTCTGAATAAGGAATGAGGAAGCAATGAATACATCCAGCCTATCACAGGAACAGCCCTGAGTGTTCCGAATTATAAATTCTCCATGTCACTGTACATCATTGAGCCCAAGTAGCTCGCCGTGATCGTATAGTGGTTAGTACTCTGTGTTGTGGCCGCAGCAACCTCGGTTCGAATCCGAGTCACGGCATTGTGGTTGGCAATGTCACGGCAGTTGGGTGTTAATTTTACAGAATTAGCAAATGTACCAGTGGTTTTTGTAAAATGTCTATTATAAACAGATCCTTTCAAATATTTAAACCATCTAACAACAAATGATTTAAACTCGCATGATTATAAGCTGTAGCTATAATGTATTTACTTACATAAATTATCGTTCTTGAACCTATTGGGGGTGGAGGGGGAGCGGAGCTCACCCCCCAGGTGCAGTTGAGTGACCTGTGATGTGGCTCTCTAGAGGGAAGGCACAAATTTTGCTGTCACCCAGCCCAATCCAGACGTGTATTGGGGCCAGGTTTCAGGCAAATAGAGCAGTAAGTGCAGAGAAATGTTCACTCTCTAAAAGTGGCATTTCTAAAATAGTAAAGTTAAATCCAACCTCACCAGTAAGTAGGATTTTCAATAAATAAATAAAGCTACTCCTCTCCGATATGGAATTACCAAATAAAAAGTATAGGGGAATACACAGAGCTAACCTATGAGAGGGGTAGACCTCACAGTAGTGAAAAATGAAATAGACTGTTTGGTACTTACAGGACACGCGAACCACCAAAGTACATATCTTATTTTTTACTTACAGAGCATCATGCACCTAGGACTACCTAGGGCCTACCTTAGGTGTAAATTATATGTAATAAAAGGGGAGTTTAAGGCTTGGCAAGTAGGCTGGGACTCCCCTGGGAGACCCCTGAGTCAATGCCCAGAACCATAACTCTGCCAGTCGAGTACTTACATAAAAGCCGATAACTCACTTTTCTTCCATAGGCTAACATTGAGTGGTTTCACTTGGAAATTCTTCTAAGTGGTGTGGAGTTTTGGAACTTTAAAATATTCATCTAAAATCAGCCGAACAACGAATTCTGATTTACTCACCTGTTATCAGGAGAGACCTCAGTGCTTCATCTTGGAGCTCAGTACTGACCCTGAAAAGTAATTTTAACCGTACTTACCAGTAACTCGAATTTCCTTCCATGGGATATCATTGCCTGCTTTTTGCTGAAAATTTTCTAAGTGTCGATTTTTGAAACTTACAAATATACTTTAAAAATCGTACCAACTGTGAAAACGTAATTGTTTACCTGTTTTAGATAGATGTCCCAGTACTGAGCCTAGGAGCCCAGCACTGGATTACAAAAGTAACGAGAACGTACTTTACCCGTAACTTGAATTTTCTTCCATAGGAAACCATTGACTGTTTTTCTGTGAAATTTCTTCTAAGTGTCGATTTTGCAAACATGTAAATATTCCTTAAAAATCGCCTGTATAACTTAAACGTAGTTTCTCAACTGCTTACAGGTGGTACAGTAGTGCTGGATCTAGGATCCAACACTGACCTAGAAAAAGTAACCATAACCCCACTTACCTGCTAAGTGAATTTCCTTCCATAGGATAACATTGGTAATTTGATCAGCAAAAGTTTCTAAGTGTCAACTTTTAAAATTGCAAAATATTGCTTAAAAATCACAACAGTAACTAAAACGAATTTACTCACTTGTTTCCAAGAACTGTCCCAGGACTGAATCTAGGATCCAGTCCTGGATTTAGAAAAGTAATCCTGAAAGTAATTAATTGCATATAACTTAAAATTCCCATTGAGCTCAATGTATTATTGTGATTCAAATTGTGTTGCCTATTGTAATAAACTGTAACTATGACCTGCAAAAGTCAATTGCCTATTGCAAAGTATTTAACTAAAGCATCTCATTCTGAGAAAGTATATTTTGATACCTATTGCTGGTTCTCAAATAAAACAACATCTTTTTTATGCAAACCAATGGCCTAGAGTTCAGTTCTTGAGTGTGTGAGACCATTTGCTGACTGAGTGTGTACAACAAATGTTTTACACTGTACTCTGATACTGCCTTACTGCTCGGCAAGCTACCACTTTAGAGAGTAAGGTTATATCTAACTTTAGCCTCTGCCAAACCTCTGAGGACTGGGGACTCTGTGCACACTGTACCTATTTGGGAACAGTATATACAGAGCCACTTTCTCACAGTAGTGATAAAGTGATTAGAGTCCTAAGGCCAACATAAAGATACAGCAAAACGTGAGGTGAAAAGCAAAAAGGTTGCTGGTAGGCCACCTTAAGGATGCCAGGTCTAACAAAAACTGAACTAAGGATAACATGATTAAAACATCAGGTTTCTCTACTGCATTTGGTGAGACAAGTGGGCCTTCTTTTATCTTCCATTCAAGCAATCTTTGACAGACCCCTTTATTATAGAGCTTTTCAAGGATTAAAGATAAGGCACTTACAAAGGAGTCCCAAATACTCAGAGATGTTTGACTTCTGTAATATGGGTCGTAGACTAAAAGAAGCGCAAAAACAGAGTGCAACAGGGTCCAAAAAATTGAGTGCCACAAGAGAGTTTGAATGCAAGCGTATCCTTTTACAGATCCAGAGATATACTCATGCAATTTTTGTTTTTAGGACAGAACGTGCATGATGAAAAAATCATTGTTTTTAAAAAGCGCATTGCAGAATATCAGTACTTTGATGTGGGAAAACTTCAAAACTTTCAAACAAAATATTTGCAGGCAGCTTACAGCAAGTTGTTGTGGCCGAGTGGTTAAGGCGATGGACTAGAAATACATTGGGGTATCCCCGCGCAGGTTCGAATCCTGCCAACAACGAGAATCTTTTTATTATCGGCTACAATTTCAGAAGTTAACCTTTAGTATTTCTTCCATTTCAGTTTTATAAATAGGTGGCTTATTTTTGTGTCACTATTGCCTCTCCACATATTTGTTATCGCTACCTCTTTCATGTCTTTGCTACACCTCATTCCTACTTTAGCACTGGTGTAAACGCTTCAAATTATTATACCGTTGCTCTCTCATTCATACCTGCGCATGCACTTGAAAGTTACTTTACCAATAAAAGACGCAAAGAGAGAAATAGAACAAAAGTGCTGGCTGGATTGGCAAACACACTTCATAAAACTGCATTTTCTTTTTTATTCTCCCCCGTGTTACATGCTTCACCTCCCCATGTGTAATTTCTCTTAACCTGCTGTCCCAGGAAGAGAATTTCATCTACAGGCTCTTTCTGTGTTTTTTTCCCTAGTCTGTCTTTCCCATTTCTTAGCTGTGTAACTGTTCCTTTACGCGCTCTATTTAAACGCCATCAATCTCATTTGAGCTCCTTGCTCCCGCTTCTGTTTTCTCCACCTCTCATACTGCCAGTTCTCTCTTTCTCTGTGGTTGGTGGCTACTTTCCTGAGCTTCCGAAGCCACGTGGTTCCTGCCTCTTGTTCTCAGACTTGAATTGGAAAAGGAACCATATTAACAAGCCTTTACCACTCACACACGGTGGAAGTTTATACTTTAATTCAGTGAGCTAAGAAAAGCGTGTTGTGGGTCCCCTACGAGCCATGGTGCTTGCTTCATCATGATTTGGCACCAGTCATTAGCCGCAGCTCTGCTAATGAGCCACTGAGGTCAGTTTCAATATTTACTCAAAAACATAACCATGCAGCCCACCCCTCAACTGTGTATTTATCTTGCTTTTCTGCTGTTCGTGTGATTAGCTGGGAGGAGCTCACGGCGACATCCTCCCTATAAAAGTGTAGATGGATCACTCTCTAACTCTTTCTTGCTTCACATACAAATGGCTTGAAAGGTGCAGGGAAGATGCAGGTCTAATAGACAGAATAGAAGGTCTGTGCCAGGTGGGTTTCTCTGCATTGGTGTCCCATCACAGGTCAGCAAGTGTAATGTGTGATCTTTGACTCCTGGCATTTCACAAGCAGGCGGCCAGGAAACGGTTTCAGCCTATCAACCACTGAGGAGACGCAGCCTCTGAATGAGGAATGAGGAAGCAATGAATACATCCAGCCTATCACAGGAACAGCCCTGAGTGTTCCGAATTATAAATTCTCCATGTCACTATACATCATTGAGCCCAAGTAGCTCGCCGTGATCGTATGGTGGTTAGTACTCTCCGTTGTGGCCGCAGTAACCTCGGTTCGAATCCGAGTCCCGGCATTGTGGTTGGCAATGTCACGGCAGTTGGGTGTTAATTTTACAGAATTAGCAAATGTACCAGTGGTTTTTGTAAAATGTCTATTATAAACAGATCCTTTCAAATATTTAAACCATCTAACAACAAATGATTTAAACTCGCATGATTATAAGCTGTTGCTATAATGTATTTACTTACATAAATTATCGTTCTTGAACCTATTGGGGGTGGAGGGGGAGCGGAGATCACTCCCCAGGTGCAGTTGAGTGACCTGTGTTGTGGCTCTCTAGAGGGAAGGCACACATTTTGCTGTCACCCAGCCCAATCCAGACGTGTATTGGGGCCAGGTTTCAGGCAAATAGAGCAGTAAGTGCAGAGAAATGTTCACTCTCTAAAAGTGGCATTTCTAAAATAGTAAAGTTAAATCCAACCTCACCAGTAAGTAGGATTTTCAATAAATAAATAAAGCTACTCCTCTCCGATATGGAATTACCAAATAAAAAGTATAGGGGAATACACAGAGCTAACCTATGAGAGGGGTAGACCTCACAGTAGTGAAAAATGAAATAGACTGTTTGGTACTTACAGGACACGCGAACCACCAAAGTACATATCTTATTTTTTACTTACATAGCATCATGCACCTAGGACTACCTAGGGCCTACCTTAGGTGTAAATGATATGTAATAAAAGGGGAGTTTAAGGCTGGGCAAGTAGGCTGGGACTCCCCTGGGAGACCCCTGAGTCTATGCCCAGAACCATAACTCTGCCAGTCGAGTACTTACCTAAAAGCCGATAACTCACTTTTCTTCCATAGGCTAACATTGAGTGGTTTCACTTGGAAATTCTTCTAAGTGGTGTGGAGTTTTGGAACTTTAAAATATTCATCTAAAATCAGCCGAACAACGAATTCTGATTTACTCACCTGTTATCAGGAGAGACCTCAGTGCTTCATCTTGGAGCTCAGTACTGACCCTGAAAAGTAATTTTAACCGTACTTACCAGTAACTCGAATTTCCTTCCATGGGATATCATTGCCTGCTTTTTGCTGAAAATTTTCTAAGTGTCGATTTTTGAAACTTACAAATATACTTTAAAAATCGTACCAACTGTGAAAACGTAATTGTTTACCTGTTTTAGATAGATGTCCCAGTACTGAGCCTAGGAGCCCAGCACTGGATTACAAAAGTAACGAGAACGTACTTTACCCGTAACTTGAATTTTCTTCCATAGGAAACCATTGACTGTTTTTCTGTGAAATTTCTTCTAAGTGTCGATTTTGAAAACATGTAAATATTCCTTAAAAATCGCCTGTATAACTTAAACGTAGTTTCTCAACTGCTTACAGGTGGTACAGTAGTGCTGGATCTAGGATCCAACACTGACCTAGAAAAAGTAACCATAACCCCACTTACCTGCTAAGTGAATTTCCTTCCATAGGATAACATTGGTAATTTGATCAGCAAAAGTTTCTAAGTGTCAACTTTTAAAATTGCAAAATATTGCTTAAAAATCACAACAGTAACTAAAACGAATTTACTCACTTGTTTCCAAGAACTGTCCCAGGACTGAATCTAGGATCCAGTCCTGGATTTAGAAAAGTAATCCTGAAAGTAATTAATTGCATATAACTTAAAATTCCCATTGAGCTCAATGTATTATTGTGATTCAAATTGTGTTGCCTATTGTAATAAACTGTAACTATGACCTGCAAAAGTCAATTGCCTATTGCAAAGTATTTAACTAAAGCATCTCATTCTGAGAAAGTATATTTTGATACCTATTGTTGGTTCTCAAATAAAACAACATCTTTTTTATGCAAACCAATGGCCTAGAGTTCAGTTCTTGAGTGTGTGAGACCATTTGCTGACTGAGTGTGTACAACAAATGTTTTACACTGTACTCTGATACTGCCTTACTGCTCGGCAAGCTACCACTTTAGAGAGTAAGGTTATATCTAACTTTAGCCTCTGCCAAACCTCTGAGGACTGGGGACTCTGTGCACACTGTACCTATTTGGGAACAGTATATACAGAGCCACTTTCTCACAGTATTGATAAAGTGATTAGAGTCCTAAGGCCAACATAAAGATACAGCAAAACGTGAGGTGAAAAGCAAAAAGGTTTCTGGTAGGCCACCTTAAGGATGCCAGGTCTAACAAAAACTGAACTAAAGATAACATGAGTAAAACATCAGGTTTCTCTACTGCATTTGGTGAGACAAGTGGGCCTTCTTTTATCTTCCATTCAAGCAATCTTTGACAGACCCCTTTATTATAGAGCTTTTCAAGGATTAAAGATAAGGCACTTACAAAGGAGTCCCAAATACTCAGAGATGTTTGACTTCTGTAATATGGGTCGTAGACTAAAAGAAGCGCAAAAACAGAGTGCAACAGGGTCCAAAAAATTGAGTGCCACAAGAGAGTTTGAATGCAAGCGTATCCTTTGACAGATCCAGAGATATACTCATGCAATTTTTGTTTTTAGGACAGAACGTGCATGATGAAAAAAACATTGTTTTTAAAAAGCGCATTGCAGAATATCAGTACTTTGATGTGGGAAAACTTCAAAACTTTCAAACAAAATATTTGCAGGCAGCTTACAGCAAGTTGTTGTGGCCGAGTGGTTAAGGCGATGGACTAGAAATCCATTGGGGTATCCCCACGCAGGTTCGAATCCTGCCAACAACGAGAATCTTTTCATTATCGGCTACAATTTCAGAAGTTAACCTTTAGTATTTCTTCCATTTCAGTTTTATAAATAGGTGGCTTATTTTTGTGTCACTATTGCCTCTCCACATATTTGTTATCGCTACCTCTTTCATGTCTTTGCTACACCTCATTCCTACTTTAGCACTGGTGTAAACGCTTCAAATTATTATACCGTTGCTCTCTCATTCATACCTGCGCATGCACTTGAAAGTTACTTTACCAATAAAAGACGCAAAGAGAGAAATAGAACAAAAGTGCTGGCTGGATTGGCAAACACACTTCATAAAACTGCATTTTCTTTTTTATTCTCCCCCGTGTTACATGCTTAACCTCCCCATGTGTAATTTCTCTTAACCTGCTGTCCCAGGAAGAGAATTTCATCTACAGGCTCTTTCTGTGTTTTTTTCCCTAGTCTGTCTTTCCCATTTCTTAGCTGTGTAACTGTTCCTTTACGCGCTCTATTTAAACGCCATCAATCTCATTTGAGCTCCTTGCTCCCGCTTCTGTTTTCTCCACCTCTCATACTGCCAGTTCTCTCTTTCTCTGTGGTTGGTGGCTACTTTCCTGAGCTTCCGAAGCCACGTGGTTCCTGCCTCTTGTTCTCAGACTTGAATTGGAAAAGGAACCATATTAACAAGCCTTTACCACTCACACACGGCGGAAGTTTATACTTTAATTCAGTGAGCTAAGAAAAGCGTGTTGTGGGTCCCCTACGAGCCATGGTGCTTGCTTCATCATGATTTGGCACCAGTCATTAGCCGCAGCTCTGCTAATGAGCCACTGAGGTCAGTTTCAATATTTACTCAAAAACATAACCATGCAGCCCACCCCTCAACTGTGTATTTATCTTGCTTTTCTGCTGTTCGTGTGATTAGCTGGGATGAGCTCACGGCGACATCCTCCCTATAAAACTGTAGATGGATCACTCTCTAACTCTTTCTTGCTTCACATACAAATGGCTTGAAAGGTGCAGGGAAGATGCAGGTCTAATAGACAGAATAGAAGGTCTGTGCCAGGTGGGTTTCTCTGCATTGGTGTCCCATCACAGGTCAGCAAGTGTAATGTGTGATCTTTGACTCCTGGCATTTCACAAGCAGGCGGCCAGGAAACGGTTTCAGCCTATCAACCACTGAGGAGACGCAGCCTCTGAATGAGGAATGAGGAAGCAATGAATACATCCAGCCTATCACAGGAACAGCCCTGAGTGTTCCGAATTATAAATTCTCCATGTCACTGTACATCATTGAGCCCAAGTAGCTCGCCGTGATCGTATAGTGGTTAGTACTCTGCGTTGTGGCCGCAGCATCCTTGGTTCGAATCCGAGTCACGGCATTGTGGTTGGCAATGTCACGGCAGTTGGGTGTTAATTTTACAGAATTAGCAAATGTACCAGTGGTTTTTGTAAAATGTCTATTATAAACAGATCCTTTCAAATATTTAAACCATCTAACAACAAATGATTTAAACTCGCATGATTATAAGCTGTAGCTATAATGTATTTACTTACATAAATTATCGTTCTTAAACCTATTGGGGGTGGAGGGGGAGCGGAGCTCACCCCCCAGGTGCAGTTGAGTGACCTGTGTTGTGGCTCTCTAGAGGGAAGGCACAAATGTTGCTGTCACCCAGCCCAATCCAGACGTGTATTGGGGCCAGGTTTCAGGCAAATAGAGCAGTAAGTGCAGAGAAATGTTCACTCTCTAAAAGTGGCATTTCTAAAATAGTAAAGTTAAATCCAACCTCACCAGTAAGTAGGATTTTCAATAAATAAATTAAACTACTCCTCTCCGATATGGAATTACCAAATAAAAAGTATAGGGGAATACACAGAGCTAACCTATGAGAGGGGTAGACCTCACAGTAGTGAAAAATGAAATAGACTGTTTGGTACTTACAGGACACGCGAACCACCAAAGTACATATCTTATTTTTTACTTACATAGCATCATGCACCTAGGACTACCTAGGGCCTACCTTAGGTGTAAATTATATGTAATAAAAGGGGAGTTTAAGGCTTGGCAAGTACGCTGGGACTCTCCTGGGAGACCCCTGAGTCTATGCCCAGAACCATAACTCTGCCAGTCGAGTACTTACCTAAAAGCCGATAACTCACTTTTCTTCCATAGGCTAACATTGAGTGGTTTCACTTGGAAATTCTTCTAAGTGGTGTGGAGTTTTAGAACTTTAAAATATTCATCTAAAATCAGCCGAACAACGAATTCTGATTTACTCACCTGTTATCAGGAGAGACCTCAGTGC
Source organism: Triturus cristatus (assembly GCF_964204655.1). NCBI lineage: Eukaryota > Metazoa > Chordata > Amphibia > Caudata > Salamandridae > Triturus > Triturus cristatus. The sequence goes on from NC_140595.1 coordinate 723,745,316, forward strand.
TTCATCTTGGAGCTCAGTACTGACCCTGAAAATTAATTTTAACCGTACTTACCAGTAACTCGAATTTCCTTCCATGGGATATCATTGCCTGCTTTTTGCTGAAAATTTTCTAAGTGTCGATTTTTGAAACTTACAAATATACTTTAAAAATCGTACCAACTGTGAAAACGTAATTGTTTACCTGTTTTAGATAGATGTCCCAGTACTGAGCCTAGGAGCCCAGCACTGGATTACAAAAGTAACGAGAACGTACTTTACCCGTAACTTGAATTTTCTTCCATAGGAAACCATTGACTGTTTTTCTGTGAAATTTCTTCTAAGTGTCGATTTTGCAAACATGTAAATATTCCTTAAAAATCGCCTGATTAACTTAAACGTAGTTTCTCAACTGCTTACAGGTGGTACAGTAGTGCTAGATCTAGGATCCAACACTGACCTAGAAAAAGTAACCATAACCCCACTTACCTGCTAAGTGAATTTCCTTCCATAGGATAACATTGGTAATTTGATCAGCAAAAGTTTCTAAGTGTCAACTTTTAAAATAGCAAAATATTGCTTAAAAATCACAACAGTAACTAAAACAAATTTACTCACTTGTTTCCAAGAACTGTCCCAGGACTGAATCTAGGATCCAGTCCTGGATTTAGAAAAGTAATCCTGAAAGTAATTAATTGCATATAACTTAAAATTCCCATTGAGCTCAATGTATTATTGTGATTCAAATTGTGTTGCCTGTTGCAATAAACTGTAACTATGACCTGTAAAAGTCAATTGCCTATTGCAAAGTATTTAACTAAAGCATCTCATTCTGAGAAAGTATCTTTTGATACTTATTGTTGGTTCTAAAATAAAACAACAATATCTTTTTTATGCAAACCAATGGCCTAGAGTTCAGTTCTTGAGTGTGTGAGACCATTTGCTGACTGAGTGTGTACAACAAATGTTTTACACTGTACTCTGATACTGCCTTACTGCTCGGCAAGCTACCACTTTAGAGAGTAAGGTTATATCTAACTTTAGCCTCTGCCAAACCTCTGGGGACTGGGGACTCTGTGCACACTGTACCTATTTGGGAACAGTATATACAGAGCCACTTTCTCACAGTAGTGATAAAGTGATTAGAGTCCTAAGGCCAACATAAAGATACAGCAAAACGTGAGGTGAAAAGCAAAAAGGTTGCTGGTAGGCCACCTTAAGGATGCCAGGTCTAACAAAAACTGAACTAAGGATAACATGAGTAAAACATCAGGTTTCTCTACTGCATTTGGTGAGACAAGTGGGCCTTCTTTTATCTTCCATTCAAGCAATCTTTGACAGACCCCTTTATTATAGAGCTTTTCAAGGATTAAAGATAAGGCACTTACAAAGGAGTCCCAAATACTCAGAGATGGTTGACTTCTGTAATATGGGTCGTAGACTAAAAGCAGCGCAAAAACAGAGTGCAACAGGGTCCAAAAAACTTGAGTGCCACAAGAGAGTTTGAATGCAAGCGTATCCTTTTACAGATCCAGAGATATACTCATGCAATTTTTGTTTTTAGGACAGAACGTGCATGATGAAAAAAACATTGTTTTTAAAAAGCGCATTGCAGAATATCAGTACTTTGATGTGGGAAAACTTCAAAACTTTCAAACAAAATATTTGCAGGCAGCTTACAGCAAGTTGTTGTGGCCGAGTGGTTAAGGCGATGGACTAGAAATCCATTGGGGTATCCCCGCGCAGGTTCGAATCCTGCCAACAACGAGAATCTTTTTATTATCGGCTACAATTTCAGAAGTTAACCTTTAGTATTTCTTCCATTTCAGTTTTATAAATAGGTGGCTTATTTTTGTGTCACTATTGCCTCTCCACATATTTGTTATCGCTACCTCTTTCATGTCTTTGCTACACCTCATTCCTACTTTAGCACTGGTGTAAACGCTTCAAATTATTATACCGTTGCTCTCTCATTCATACCTGCGCATGCACTTGAAAGTTACTTTACCAATAAAAGACGCAAAGAGAGAAATAGAACAAAAGTGCTGGCTGGATTGGCAAACACACTTCATAAAACTGCATTTTCTTTTTTATTCTCCCCCGTGTTACATGCTTAACCTCCCCATGTGTAATTTCTCTTAACCTGCTGTCCCAGGAAGAGAATTTCATCTACAGGCTCTTTCTGTGTTTTTTTCCCTAGTCTGTCTTTCCCATTTCTTAGCTGTGTAACTGTTCCTTTACGCGCTCTATTTAAACGCCATCAATCTCATTTGAGCTCCTTGCTCCCGCTTCTGTTTTCTCCACCTCTCATACTGCCAGTTCTCTCTTTCTCTGTGGTTGGTGGCTACTTTCCTGAGCTTCCGAAGCCACGTGGTTCCTGCCTCTTGTTCTCAGACTTGAATTGGAAAAGGAACCATATTAACAAGCCTTTACCACTCACACACGGCGGAAGTTTATACTTTAATTCAGTGAGCTAAGAAAAGCGTTTTGTGGGTCCCCTACGAGCCATGGTGCTTGCTTCATCATGATTTGGCACCAGTCATTAGCCGCAGCTCTGCTAATGAGCCACTGAGGTCAGTTTAAATATTTACTCAAAAACATAACCATGCAGCCCACCCCTCAACTGTGTATTTATCTTGCTTTTCTGCTGTTCGTGTGATTAGCTGGGATGAGCTCACGGCGACATCCTCCCTATAAAAGTGTAGATGGATCACTCTCTAACTCTTTCGTGCTTCACATACAAATGGCTTGAAAGGTGCAGGGAAGATGCAGGTCTAATAGACAGAATAGAAGGTCTGTGCCAGGTGGGTTTCTCTGCATTGGTGTCCCATCACAGGTCAGCAAGTGTAATGTGTGATCTTTGACTCCTGGCATTTCACAAGCAGGCGGCCAGGAAACGGTTTCAGCCTATCAACCACTGAGGAGACGCAGCCTCTGAATGAGGAATGAGGAAGCAATGAATACATCCAGCCTATCACAGGAACAGCCCTGAGTGTTCCGAATTATAAATTCTCCATGTCACTGTACATCATTGAGCCCAAGTAGCTCGCCGTGATCGTATAGTGGTTAGTACTCTGTGTTGTGGCTGCAGCAACCTCGGTTCGAATCCGAGTCACGGCATTGTGGTTGGCAATGTCACGGCAGTTGGGTGTTAATTTTACAGAATTAGCAAATGTACCAGTGGTTTTTGTAAAATGTCTATTATAAACAGATCCTTTCAAATATTTAAACCATCTAACAACAAATGATTTAAACTCGCATGATTATAAGCTGTTGCTATAATGTATTTACTTACATAAATTATCGTTCTTGAACCTATTGGGGGTGGAGGGGGAGCGGAGATCACTCCCCAGGTGCAGTTGAGTGACCTGTGTTGTGGCTCTCTAGAGGGAAGGCACACATTTTGCTGTCACCCAGCCCAATCCAGACGTGTATTGGGGCCAGGTTTCAGGCAAATAGAGCAGTAAGTGCAGAGAAATGTTCACTCTCTAAAAGTGGCATTTCTAAAATAGTAAAGTTAAATCCAACCTCACCAGTAAGTAGGATTTTCAATAAATAAATAAAGCTACTCCAAGTATAGGGGAATACACAGAGCTAACCTATGAGAGGGGTAGACCTCACAGTAGTGAAAAATGAAATAGACTGTTTGGTACTTACAGGACACGCGAACCACCAAAGTACATATCTTATTTTTTACTTACATAGCATCATGCACCTAGGACTACCTAGGGCCTACCTTAGGTGTAAATGATATGTAATAAAAGGGGAGTTTAAGGCTGGGCAAGTAGGCTGGGACTCCCCTGGGAGACCCCTGAGTCTATGCCCAGAACCATAACTCTGCCAGTCGAGTACTTACCTAAAAGCCGATAACTCACTTTTCTTCCATAGGCTAACATTGAGTTGTTTCACTTGGAAATTCTTCTAAGTGGTGTGGAGTTTTGGAACTTTAAAATATTCATCTAAAATCAGCCGAACAACGAATTCTGATTTACTCACCTGTTATCAGGAGAGACCTCAGTGCTGCATCTCGGAGCTCAGTACTGACCCTGAAAAGTAATTTTAACCGTACTTACCAGTAACTCGAATTTCCTTCCATGGGATATCATTGCCTGCTTTTTGCTGAAAATTTTCTAAGTGTCGATTTTTGAAACTTACAAATATACTTTAAAAATCGTACCAACTGTGAAAACGTAATTGTTTACCTGTTTTAGATAGATGTCCCAGTACTGAGCCTAGGAGCCCAGCACTGGATTACAAAAGTAACGAGAACGTACTTTACCCGTAACTTGAATTTTCTTCCATAGGAAACCATTGACTGTTTTTCTGTGAAATTTCTTCTAAGTGTCGATTTTGCAAACATGTAAATATTCCTTAAAAATCGCCTGTATAACTTAAACGTAGTTTCTCAACTGCTTACAGGTGGTACAGTAGTGCTGGATCTAGGATCCAACACTGACCTAGAAAAAGTAACCATAACCCCACTTACCTGCTAAGTGAATTTCCTTCCATAGGATAACATTGGTAATTTGATCAGCAAAAGTTTCTAAGTGTCAACTTTTAAAATTGCAAAATATTGCTTAAAAATCACAACAGTAACTAAAACGAATTTACTCACTTGTTTCCAAGAACTGTCCCAGGACTGAATCTAGGATCCAGTCCTGGATTTAGAAAAGTAATCCTGAAAGTAATTAATTGCATATAACTTAAAATTCCCATTGAGCTCAATGTATTATTGTGATTCAAATTGTGTTGCCTATTGTAATAAACTGTAACTATGACCTGCAAAAGTCAATTGCCTATTGCAAAGTATTTAACTAAAGCATCTCATTCTGAGAAAGTATATTTTGATACCTATTGTTGGTTCTCAAATAAAACAACATCTTTTTTATGCAAACCAATGGCCTAGAGTTCAGTTCTTGAGTGTGTGAGACCATTTGCTGACTGAGTGTGTACAACAAATGTTTTACACTGTACTCTGATACTGCCTTACTGCTCGGCAAGCTACCACTTTAGAGAGTAAGGTTATATCTAACTTTAGCCTCTGCCAAACCTCTGAGGACTGGGGACTCTGTGCACACTGTACCTATTTGGGAACAGTATATACAGAGCCACTTTCTCACAGTATTGATAAAGTGATTAGAGTCCTAAGGCCAACATAAAGATACAGCAAAACGTGAGGTGAAAAGCAAAAAGGTTGCTGGTAGGCCACCTTAAGGAGGCCAGGTCTAACAAAAACTGAACTAAGGATAACATGAGTAAAACATCAGGTTTCTCTACTGCATTTGGTGAGACAAGTGGGCCTTCTTTTATCTTCCATTCAAGCAATCTTTGACAGACCCCTTTATTATAGAGCTTTTCAAGGATTAAAGATAAGGCACTTACAAAGGAGTCCCAAATACTCAGAGATGTTTGACTTCTGTAATATGGGTCGTAGACTAAAAGAAGCGCAAAAACAGAGTGCAACAGGGTCCAAAAAATTGAGTGCCACAAGAGAGTTTGAATGCAAGCGTATCCTTTTACAGATCCAGAGATATACTCATGCAATTTTTGTTTTTAGGACAGAACGTGCATGATGAAAAAAACATTGTTTTTAAAAAGCGCATTGCAGAATATCAGTACTTTGATGTGGGAAAACTTCAAAACTTTCAAACAAAATATTTGCAGGCAGCTTACAGCAAGTTGTTGTGGCCGAGTGGTTAAGGCGATGGACTAGAAATCCATTGGGGTATCCCCACGCAGGTTCGAATCCTGCCAACAACGAGAATCTTTTTATTATCGGCTACAATTTCAGAAGTTAACCTTTAGTATTTCTTCCATTTCAGTTTTATAAATAGGTGGCTTATTTTTGTGTCACTATTGCCTCTCCACATATTTGTTATCGCTACCTCTTTCATGTCTTTGCTACACCTCAGTCCTACTTTAGCACTGGTGTAAACGCTTCAAATTATTATACCGTTGCTCTCTCATTCATACCTGCGCATGCACTTGAAAGTTACTTTACCAATAAAAGACGCAAAGAGAGAAATAGAACAAAAGTGCTGGCTGGATTGGCAAACACACTTCATAAAACTGCATTTTCTTTTTTATTCTCCCCCGTGTTACATGCTTAACCTCCCCATGTGTAATTTCTCTTAACCTGCTGTCCCAGGAAGAGAATTTCATCTACAGGCTCTTTCTGTGTTTTTTTCCCTAGTCTGTCTTTCCCATTTCTTAGCTGTGTAACTGTTCCTTTACGCGCTCTATTTAAACGCCATCAATCTCATTTGAGCTCCTTGCTCCCGCTTCTGTTTTCTCCACCTCTCATACTGCCAGTTCTCTCTTTCTCTGTGGTTGGTGGCTACTTTCCTGAGCTTCCGAAGCCACGTGGTTCCTGCCTCTTGTTCTCAGACTTGAATTGGAAAAGGAACCATATTAACAAGCCTTTACCACTCACACACGGCGGAAGTTTATACTTTAATTCAGTGAGCTAAGAAAAGCGTGTTGTGGGTCCCCTACGAGCCATGGTGCTTGCTTCATCATGATTTGGCACCAGTCATTAGCCGCAGCTCTGCTAATGAGCCACTGAGGTCAGTTTCAATATTTACTCAAAAACATAACCATGCAGCCCACCCCTCAACTGTGTATTTATCTTGCTTTTCTGCTGTTCGTGTGATTAGCTGGGATGAGCTCACGGCGACATCCTCCCTATAAAACTGTAGATGGATCACTCTCTAACTCTTTCTTGCTTCACATACAAATGGCTTGAAAGGTGCAGGGAAGATGCAGGTCTAATAGACAGAATAGAAGGTCTGTGCCAGGTGGGTTTCTCTGCATTGGTGTCCCATCACAGGTCAGCAAGTGTAATGTGTGATCTTTGACTCCTGGCATTTCACAAGCAGGCGGCCAGGAAACGGTTTCAGCCTATCAACCACTGAGGAGACGCAGCCTCTGAATGAGGAATGAGGAAGCAATGAATACATCCAGCCTATCACAGGAACAGCCCTGAGTGTTCCGAATTATAAATTCTCCATGTCACTGTACGTCATTGAGCCCAAGTAGCTCGCCGTGATCGTATAGTGGTTAGTACTCTGCGTTGTGGCCGCAGCAACCTCGGTTCGAATCCGAGTCACGGCATTGTGGTTGGCAATGTCACGGCAGTTGGGTGTTAATTTTACAGAATTAGCAAAGGTACCAGTGGTTTTTGTAAAATGTCTATTATAAACAGATCCTTTCAAATATTTAAACCATCTAACAACAAATGATTTAAACTCGCATGATTATAAGCTGTAGCTATAATGTATTTACTTACATAAATTATCGTTCTTGAACCTATTGGGGGTGGAGGGGGAGCGGAGCTCACCCCCCAGGTGCAGTTGAGTGACCTGTGTTGTGGCTCTCTAGAGGGAAGGCACAAATTTTGTTGTCACCCAGCCCAATCCAGACGTGTATTGGTGCCAGGTTTCAGGCAAATAGAGCAGTAAGTGCAGAGAAATGTTCACTCTCTAAAAGTGGCATTTCTAAAATAGTAAAGTTAAATCCAACCTCACCAGTAAGTAGGATTTTCAATAAATAAATTAAACTACTCCTCTCCGATATGGAATTACCAAATAAAAAGTATAGGGGAATACACAGAGCTAACCTATGAGAGGGGTAGACCTCACAGTAGTGAAAAATGAAATAGACTGTTTGGTACTTACAGGACACGCGAACCACCAAAGTACATATCTTATTTTTTACTTACATAGCATCATGCACCTAGGACTACCTAGGGCCTACCTTAGGTGTAAATTATATGTAATAAAAGGGGAGTTTAAGGCTTGGCAAGTACGCTGGGACTCTCCTGGGAGACCCCTGAGTCTATGCCCAGAACCATAACTCTGCCAGTCGAGTACTTACCTAAAAGCCGATAACTCACTTTTCTTCCATAGGCTAACATTGAGTGGTTTCACTTGGAAATTCTTCTAAGTGGTGTGGAGTTTTAGAACTTTAAAATATTCATCTAAAATCAGCCGAACAACGAATTTTGATTTACTCACCTGTTATCAGGAGAGACCTCAGTGCTTCATCTTGGAGCTCAGTACTGACCCTGAAAAGTAATTTTAACCGTACTTACCAGTAACTCGAATTTCCTTCCATGGGATATCATTGCCTGCTTTTTGCTGAAAATTTTCTAAGTGTCGATTTTTGAAACTTACAAATATACTTTAAAAATCGTACCAACTGTGAAAACGTAATTGTTTACCTGTTTTAGATAGATGTCCCAGTACTGAGCCTAGGAGCCCAGCACTGGATTACAAAAGTAACGAGAACGTACTTTACCCGTAACTTGAATTTTCTTCCATAGGAAACCATTGACTGTTTTTCTGTGAAATTTCTTCTAAGTGTCGATTTTGAAAACATGTAAATATTCCTTAAAAATCGCCTGTATAACTTAAACGTAGTTTCTCAACTGCTTACAGGTGGTACAGTAGTGCTGGATCTAGGATCCAACACTGACCTAGAAAAAGTAACCATAACCCCACTTACCTGCTAAGTGAATTTCCTTCCATAGGATAACATTGGTAATTTGATCAGCAAAAGTTTCTAAGTGTCAACTTTTAAAATTGCAAAATATTGCTTAAAAATCACAACAGTAACTAAAACGAATTTACTCACTTGTTTCCAAGAACTGTCCCAGGACTGAATCTAGGATCCAGTCCTGGATTTAGAAAAGTAATCCTGAAAGTAATTAATTGCATATAACTTAAAATTCCCATTGAGCTCAATGTATTATTGTGATTCAAATTGTGTTGCCTATTGTAATAAACTGTAACTATGACCTGCAAAAGTCAATTGCCTATTGCAAAGTATTTAACTAAAGCATCTCATTCTGAGAAAGTATATTTTGATACCTATTGTTGGTTCTCAAATAAAACAACATCTTTTTTATGCAAACCAATGGCCTAGAGTTCAGTTCTTGAGTGTGTGAGACCATTTGCTGACTGAGTGTGTACAACAAATGTTTTACACTGTACTCTGATACTGCCTTACTGCTCGGCAAGCTACCACTTTAGAGAGTAAGGTTATATCTAACTTTAGCCTCTGCCAAACCTCTGAGGACTGGGGACTCTGTGCACACTGTACCTATTTGGGAACAGTATATACAGAGCCACTTTCTCACAGTATTGATAAAGTGATTAGAGTCCTAAGGCCAACATAAAGATACAGCAAAACGTGAGGTGAAAAGCAAAAAGGTTTCTGGTAGGCCACCTTAAGGATGCCAGGTCTAACAAAAACTGAACTAAAGATAACATGAGTAAAACATCAGGTTTCTCTACTGCATTTGGTGAGACAAGTGGGCCTTCTTTTATCTTCCATTCAAGCAATCTTTGACAGACCCCTTTATTATAGAGCTTTTCAAGGATTAAAGATAAGGCACTTACAAAGGAGTCCCAAATACTCAGAGATGTTTGACTTCTGTAATATGGGTCGTAGACTAAAAGAAGCGCAAAAACAGAGTGCAACAGGGTCCAAAAAATTGAGTGCCACAAGAGAGTTTGAATGCAAGCGTATCCTTTGACAGATCCAGAGATATACTCATGCAATTTTTGTTTTTAGGACAGAACGTGCATGATGAAAAAAACATTGTTTTTAAAAAGCGCATTGCAGAATATCAGTACTTTGATGTGGGAAAACTTCAAAACTTTCAAACAAAATATTTGCAGGCAGCTTACAGCAAGTTGTTGTGGCCGAGTGGTTAAGGCGATGGACTAGAAATCCATTGGGGTATCCCCACGCAGGTTCGAATCCTGCCAACAACGAGAATCTTTTTATTATCGGCTACAATTTCAGAAGTTAACCTTTAGTATTTCTTCCATTTCAGTTTTATAAATAGGTGGCTTATTTTTGTGTCACTATTGCCTCTCCACATATTTGTTATCGCTACCTCTTTCATGTCTTTGCTACACCTCATTCCTACTTTAGCACTGGTGTAAACGCTTCAAATTATTATACCGTTGCTCTCTCATTCATACCTGCGCATGCACTTGAAAGTTACTTTACCAATAAAAGACGCAAAGAGAGAAATAGAACAAAAGTGCTGGCTGGATTGGCAAACACACTTCATAAAACTGCATTTTCTTTTTTATTCTCCCCCGTGTTACATGCTTAACCTCCCCATGTGTAATTTCTCTTAACCTGCTGTCCCAGGAAGAGAATTTCATCTACAGGCTCTTTCTGTGTTTTTTTCCCTAGTCTGTCTTTCCCATTTCTTAGCTGTGTAACTGTTCCTTTACGCGCTCTATTTAAACGCCATCAATCTCATTTGAGCTCCTTGCTCCCGCTTCTGTTTTCTCCACCTCTCATACTGCCAGTTCTCTCTTTCTCTGTGGTTGGTGGCTACTTTCCTGAGCTTCCGAAGCCACGTGGTTCCTGCCTCTTGTTCTCAGACTTGAATTGGAAAAGGAACCATATTAACAAGCCTTTACCACTCACACACGGCGGAAGTTTATACTTTAATTCAGTGAGCTAAGAAAAGCGTGTTGTGGGTCCCCTACGAGCCATGGTGCTTGCTTCATCATGATTTGGCACCAGTCATTAGCCGCAGCTCTGCTAATGAGCCACTGAGGTCAGTTTCAATATTTACTCAAAAACATAACCATGCAGCCCACCCCTCAACTGTGTATTTATCTTGCTTTTCTGCTGTTCGTGTGATTAGCTGGGATGAGCTCACGGCGACATCCTCCCTATAAAACTGTAGATGGATCACTCTCTAACTCTTTCTTGCTTCACATACAAATGGCTTGAAAGGTGCAGGGAAGATGCAGGTCTAATAGACAGAATAGAAGGTCTGTGCCAGGTGGGTTTCTCTGCATTGGTGTCCCATCACAGGTCAGCAAGTGTAATGTGTGATCTTTGACTCCTGGCATTTCACAAGCAGGCGGCCAGGAAACGGTTTCAGCCTATCAACCACTGAGGAGACGCAGCCTCTGAATGAGGAATGAGGAAGCAATGAATACATCCAGCCTATCACAGGAACAGCCCTGAGTGTTCCGAATTATAAATTCTCCATGTCACTGTACATCATTGAGCCCAAGTAGCTCGCCGTGATCGTATAGTGGTTAGTACTCTGCGTTGTGGCCGCAGCATCCTTGGTTCGAATCCGAGTCACGGCATTGTGGTTGGCAATGTCACGGCAGTTGGGTGTTAATTTTACAGAATTAGCAAATGTACCAGTGGTTTTTGTAAAATGTCTATTATAAACAGATCCTTTCAAATATTTAAACCATCTAACAACAAATGATTTAAACTCGCATGATTATAAGCTGTAGCTATAATGTATTTACTTACATAAATTATCGTTCTTAAACCTATTGGGGGTGGAGGGGGAGCGGAGCTCACCCCCCAGGTGCAGTTGAGTGACCTGTGTTGTGGCTCTCTAGAGGGAAGGCACAAATGTTGCTGTCACCCAGCCCAATCCAGACGTGTATTGGGGCCAGGTTTCAGGCAAATAGAGCAGTAAGTGCAGAGAAATGTTCACTCTCTAAAAGTGGCATTTCTAAAATAGTAAAGTTAAATCCAACCTCACCAGTAAGTAGGATTTTCAATAAATAAATTAAACTACTCCTCTCCGATATGGAATTACCAAATAAAAAGTATAGGGGAATACACAGAGCTAACCTATGAGAGGGGTAGACCTCACAGTAGTGAAAAATGAAATAGACTGTTTGGTACTTACAGGACACGCGAACCACCAAAGTACATATCTTATTTTTTACTTACATAGCATCATGCACCTAGGACTACCTAGGGCCTACCTTAGGTGTAAATTATATGTAATAAAAGGGGAGTTTAAGGCTTGGCAAGTACGCTGGGACTCTCCTGGGAGACCCCTGAGTCTATGCCCAGAACCATAACTCTGCCAGTCGAGTACTTACCTAAAAGCCGATAACTCACTTTTCTTCCATAGGCTAACATTGAGTGGTTTCACTTGGAAATTCTTCTAAGTGGTGTGGAGTTTTAGAACTTTAAAATATTCATCTAAAATCAGCCGAACAACGAATTCTGATTTACTCACCTGTTATCAGGAGAGACCTCAGTGCTTCATCTTGGAGCTCAGTACTGACCCTGAAAATTAATTTTAACCGTACTTACCAGTAACTCGAATTTCCTTCCATGGGATATCATTGCCTGCTTTTTGCTGAAAATTTTCTAAGTGTCGATTTTTGAAACTTACAAATATACTTTAAAAATCGTACCAACTGTGAAAACGTAATTGTTTACCTGTTTTAGATAGATGTCCCAGTACTGAGCCTAGGAGCCCAGCACTGGATTACAAAAGTAACGAGAACGTACTTTACCCGTAACTTGAATTTTCTTCCATAGGAAACCATTGACTGTTTTTCTGTGAAATTTCTTCTAAGTGTCGATTTTGCAAACATGTAAATATTCCTTAAAAATCGCCTGATTAACTTAAACGTAGTTTCTCAACTGCTTACAGGTGGTACAGTAGTGCTAGATCTAGGATCCAACACTGACCTAGAAAAAGTAACCATAACCCCACTTACCTGCTAAGTGAATTTCCTTCCATAGGATAACATTGGTAATTTGATCAGCAAAAGTTTCTAAGTGTCAACTTTTAAAATAGCAAAATATTGCTTAAAAATCACAACAGTAACTAAAACAAATTTACTCACTTGTTTCCAAGAACTGTCCCAGGACTGAATCTAGGATCCAGTCCTGGATTTAGAAAAGTAATCCTGAAAGTAATTAATTGCATATAACTTAAAATTCCCATTGAGCTCAATGTATTATTGTGATTCAAATTGTGTTGCCTGTTGCAATAAACTGTAACTATGACCTGTAAAAGTCAATTGCCTATTGCAAAGTATTTAACTAAAGCATCTCATTCTGAGAAAGTATCTTTTGATACTTATTGTTGGTTCTAAAATAAAACAACAATATCTTTTTTATGCAAACCAATGGCCTAGAGTTCAGTTCTTGAGTGTGTGAGACCATTTGCTGACTGAGTGTGTACAACAAATGTTTTACACTGTACTCTGATACTGCCTTACTGCTCGGCAAGCTACCACTTTAGAGAGTAAGGTTATATCTAACTTTAGCCTCTGCCAAACCTCTGGGGACTGGGGACTCTGTGCACACTGTACCTATTTGGGAACAGTATATACAGAGCCACTTTCTCACAGTAGTGATAAAGTGATTAGAGTCCTAAGGCCAACATAAAGATACAGCAAAACGTGAGGTGAAAAGCAAAAAGGTTGCTGGTAGGCCACCTTAAGGATGCCAGGTCTAACAAAAACTGAACTAAGGATAACATGAGTAAAACATCAGGTTTCTCTACTGCATTTGGTGAGACAAGTGGGCCTTCTTTTATCTTCCATTCAAGCAATCTTTGACAGACCCCTTTATTATAGAGCTTTTCAAGGATTAAAGATAAGGCACTTACAAAGGAGTCCCAAATACTCAGAGATGGTTGACTTCTGTAATATGGGTCGTAGACTAAAAGCAGCGCAAAAACAGAGTGCAACAGGGTCCAAAAAACTTGAGTGCCACAAGAGAGTTTGAATGCAAGCGTATCCTTTTACAGATCCAGAGATATACTCATGCAATTTTTGTTTTTAGGACAGAACGTGCATGATGAAAAAAACATTGTTTTTAAAAAGCGCATTGCAGAATATCAGTACTTTGATGTGGGAAAACTTCAAAACTTTCAAACAAAATATTTGCAGGCAGCTTACAGCAAGTTGTTGTGGCCGAGTGGTTAAGGCGATGGACTAGAAATCCATTGGGGTATCCCCGCGCAGGTTCGAATCCTGCCAACAACGAGAATCTTTTTATTATCGGCTACAATTTCAGAAGTTAACCTTTAGTATTTCTTCCATTTCAGTTTTATAAATAGGTGGCTTATTTTTGTGTCACTATTGCCTCTCCACATATTTGTTATCGCTACCTCTTTCATGTCTTTGCTACACCTCATTCCTACTTTAGCACTGGTGTAAACGCTTCAAATTATTATACCGTTGCTCTCTCATTCATACCTGCGCATGCACTTGAAAGTTACTTTACCAATAAAAGACGCAAAGAGAGAAATAGAACAAAAGTGCTGGCTGGATTGGCAAACACACTTCATAAAACTGCATTTTCTTTTTTATTCTCCCCCGTGTTACATGCTTAACCTCCCCATGTGTAATTTCTCTTAACCTGCTGTCCCAGGAAGAGAATTTCATCTACAGGCTCTTTCTGTGTTTTTTTCCCTAGTCTGTCTTTCCCATTTCTTAGCTGTGTAACTGTTCCTTTACGCGCTCTATTTAAACGCCATCAATCTCATTTGAGCTCCTTGCTCCCGCTTCTGTTTTCTCCACCTCTCATACTGCCAGTTCTCTCTTTCTCTGTGGTTGGTGGCTACTTTCCTGAGCTTCCGAAGCCACGTGGTTCCTGCCTCTTGTTCTCAGACTTGAATTGGAAAAGGAACCATATTAACAAGCCTTTACCACTCACACACGGCGGAAGTTTATACTTTAATTCAGTGAGCTAAGAAAAGCGTTTTGTGGGTCCCCTACGAGCCATGGTGCTTGCTTCATCATGATTTGGCACCAGTCATTAGCCGCAGCTCTGCTAATGAGCCACTGAGGTCAGTTTAAATATTTACTCAAAAACATAACCATGCAGCCCACCCCTCAACTGTGTATTTATCTTGCTTTTCTGCTGTTCGTGTGATTAGCTGGGATGAGCTCACGGCGACATCCTCCCTATAAAAGTGTAGATGGATCACTCTCTAACTCTTTCGTGCTTCACATACAAATGGCTTGAAAGGTGCAGGGAAGATGCAGGTCTAATAGACAGAATAGAAGGTCTGTGCCAGGTGGGTTTCTCTGCATTGGTGTCCCATCACAGGTCAGCAAGTGTAATGTGTGATCTTTGACTCCTGGCATTTCACAAGCATGCGGCCAGGAAACGGTTTCAGCCTATCAACCACTGAGGAGACGCAGCCTCTGAATGAGGAATGAGGAAGCAATGAATACATCCAGCCTATCACAGGAACAGCCCTGAGTGTTCCGAATTATAAATTCTCCATGTCACTGTACATCATTGAGCCCAAGTAGCTCGCCGTGATCGTATAGTGGTTAGTACTCTGTGTTGTGGCTGCAGCAACCTCGGTTCGAATCCGAGTCACGGCATTGTGGTTGGCAATGTCACGGCAGTTGGGTGTTAATTTTACAGAATTAGCAAATGTACCAGTGGTTTTTGTAAAATGTCTATTATAAACAGATCCTTTCAAATATTTAAACCATCTAACAACAAATGATTTAAACTCGCATGATTATAAGCTGTTGCTATAATGTATTTACTTACATAAATTATCGTTCTTGAACCTATTGGGGGTGGAGGGGGAGCGGAGCTCACTCCCCAGGTGCAGTTGAGTGACCTGTGTTGTGGCTCTCTAGAGGGAAGGCACACATTTTGCTGTCACCCAGCCCAATCCAGACGTGTATTGGGG
This sequence comes from Triturus cristatus, assembly GCF_964204655.1. Classification (NCBI taxonomy): domain Eukaryota; kingdom Metazoa; phylum Chordata; class Amphibia; order Caudata; family Salamandridae; genus Triturus; species Triturus cristatus. The sequence goes on from NC_140595.1 coordinate 723,760,767, forward strand.
CCAGGTTTCAGGCAAATAGAGCAGTAAGTGCAGAGAAATGTTCACTCTCTAAAAGTGGCATTTCTAAAATAGTAAAGTTAAATCCAACCTCACCAGTAAGTAGGATTTTCAATAAATAAATAAAGCTACTCCTCTCCGATATGGAATTACCAAATAAAAAGTATAGGGGAATACACAGAGCTAACCTATGAGAGGGGTAGACCTCACAGTAGTGAAAAATGAAATAGACTGTTTGGTACTTACAGGACACGCGAACCACCAAAGTACATATCTTATTTTTTACTTACATAGCATCATGCACCTAGGACTACCTAGGGCCTACCTTAGGTGTAAATGATATGTAATAAAAGGGGAGTTTAAGGCTGGGCAAGTAGGCTGGGACTCCCCTGGGAGACCCCTGAGTCTATGCCCAGAACCATAACTCTGCCAGTCGAGTACTTACCTAAAAGCCGATAACTCACTTTTCTTCCATAGGCTAACATTGAGTTGTTTCACTTGGAAATTCTTCTAAGTGGTGTGGAGTTTTGGAACTTTAAAATATTCATCTAAAATCAGCCGAACAACGAATTCTGATTTACTCACCTGTTATCAGGAGAGACCTCAGTGCTGCATCTCGGAGCTCAGTACTGACCCTGAAAAGTAATTTTAACCGTACTTACCAGTAACTCGAATTTCCTTCCATGGGATATCATTGCCTGCTTTTTGCTGAAAATTTTCTAAGTGTCGATTTTTGAAACTTACAAATATTCTTTAAAAATCGTACCAACTGTGAAAACGTAATTGTTTACCTGTTTTAGATAGATGTCCCAGTACTGAGCCTAGGAGCCCAGCACTGGATTACAAAAGTAACGAGAACGTACTTTACCCGTAACTTGAATTTTCTTCCATAGGAAACCATTGACTGTTTTTCTGTGAAATTTCTTCTAAGTGTCGATTTTGCAAACATGTAAATATTCCTTAAAAATCGCCTGATTAACTTAAACGTAGTTTCTCAACTGCTTACAGGTGGTACAGTAGTGCTAGATCTAGGATCCAACACTGACCTAGAAAAAGTAACCATAACCCCACTTACCTGCTAAGTGAATTTCCTTCCATAGGATAACATTGGTAATTTGATCAGCAAAAGTTTCTAAGTGTCAACTTTTAAAATAGCAAAATATTGCTTAAAAATCACAACAGTAACTAAAACAAATTTACTCACTTGTTTCCAAGAACTGTCCCAGGACTGAATATAGGATCCAGTCCTGGATTTAGAAAAGTAATCCTGAAAGTAATTAATTGCATATAACTTAAAATTCCCATTGAGCTCAATGTATTATTGTGATTCAAATTGTGTTGCCTGTTGCAATAAACTGTAACTATGACCTGTAAAAGTCAATTGCCTATTGCAAAGTATTTAACTAAAGCATCTCATTCTGAGAAAGTATCTTTTGATACTTATTGTTGGTTCTAAAATAAAACAACAATATCTTTTTTATGCAAACCAATGGCCTAGAGTTCAGTTCTTGAGTGTGTGAGACCATTTGCTGACTGAGTGTGTACAACAAATGTTTTACACTGTACTCTGATACTGCCTTACTGCTCGGCAAGCTACCACTTTAGAGAGTAAGGTTATATCTAACTTTAGCCTCTGCCAAACCTCTGGGGACTGGGGACTCTGTGCACACTGTACCTATTTGGGAACAGTATATACAGAGCCACTTTCTCACAGTAGTGATTAAGTGATTAGAGTCCTAAGGCCAACATAAAGATACAGCAAAACGTGAGGTGAAAAGCAAAAAGGTTGCTGGTAGGCCACCTTAAGGATGCCAGGTCTAACAAAAACTGAACTAAGGATAACATGAGTAAAACATCAGGTTTCTCTACTGCATTTGGTGAGACAAGTGGGCCTTCTTTTATCTTCCATTCAAGCAATCTTTGACAGACCCCTTTATTATAGAGCTTTTCAAGGATTAAAGATAAGGCACTTACAAAGGAGTCCCAAATACTCAGAGATGTTTGACTTCTGTAATATGGGTCGTAGACTAAAAGAAGCGCAAAAACAGAGTGCAACAGGGTCCAAAAAATTGAGTGCCACAAGAGAGTTTGAATGCAAGCGTATCCTTTTACAGATCCAGAGATATACTCATGCAATTTTTGTTTTTAGGACAGACTGTGCATGATGAAAAAAACATTGTTTTTAAAAAGCGCATTGCAGAATATCAGTACTTTGATGTGGGAAAACTTCAAAACTTTCAAACAAAATATTTGCAGGCAGCTTACAGCAAGTTGTTGTGGCCGAGTGGTTAAGGCGATGGACTAGAAATCCATTGGGGTATCCCAGCGCAGGTTCGAATCCTGCCAACAACGAGAATCTTTTTATTATCGGCTACAATTTCAGAAGTTAACCTTTAGTATTTCTTCCATTTCAGTTTTATAAATAGGTGGCTTATTTTTGTGTCACTATTGCCTCTCCACATATTTGTTATCGCTACCTCTTTCATGTCTTTGCTACACCTCATTCCTACTTTAGCACTGGTGTAAACGCTTCAAATTATTATACCGTTGCTCTCTCATTCATACCTGCGCATGCACTTGAAAGTTACTTTACCAATAAAAGACGCAAAGAGAGAAATAGAACAAAAGTGCTGGCTGGATTAGCAAACACACTTCATAAAACTGCATTTTCTTTTTTATTCTCCCCCGTGTTACATGCTTAACCTCCCCATGTGTAATTTCTCTTAACCTGCTGTCCCAGGAAGAGAATTTCATCTACAGGCTCTTTCTGTGTTTTTTTCCCTAGTCTGTCTTTCCCATTTCTTAGCTGTTTAACTGTTCCTTTACGCGCTCTATTTAAACGCCATCAATCTCATTTGAGCTCCTTGCTCCCGCTTCTGTTTTCTCCACCTCTCATACTGCCAGTTCTCTCTTTCTCTGTGGTTGGTGGCTACTTTCCTGAGCTTCTGAAGCCACGTGGTTCCTGCCTCTTGTTCTCAGACTTGAATTGGAAAAGGAACCATATTAACAAGCCTTTACCACTCACACACGGCGGAAGTTTATACTTTAATTCAGTGAGCTAAGAAAAGCGTGTTGTGGGTCCCCTACGAGCCATGGTGCTTGCTTCATCATGATTTGGCACCAGTCATTAGCCGCAGCTCTGCTAATGAGCCACTGAGGTCAGTTTCAATATTTACTCAAAAACATAACCATGCAGCCCACCCCTCAACTGTGTATTTATCTTGCTTTTCTGCTGTTCGTGTGATTAGCTGGGATGAGCTCACGGCGACATCCTCCCTATAAAAGTGTAGATGGATCACTCTCTAACTCTTTCTTGCTTCACATACAAATGGCTTGAAAGGTGCAGGGAAGATGCAGGTCTAATAGACAGAATAGAAGGTCTGTGCCAGGTGGGTTTCTCTGCATTGGTGTCCCATCACAGGTCAGCAAGTGTAATGTGTGATCTTTGACTCCTGGCATTTCACAAGCAGGCGGCCAGGAAACGGTTTCAGCCTATCAACCACTGAGGAGACGCAGCCTCTGAATGATGAATGAGGAAGCAATGAATACATCCAGCCTATCACAGGAACAGCCCTGAGTGTTCCGAATTATTAATTCTCCATGTCACTGTACATCATTGAGCCCAAGTAGCTCGCCATGATCGTATAGTGGTTAGTACTCTGCCTTGTGGCCGCAGCAACCTCGGTTCGAATCCGAGTCACGGCATTGTGGTTGGCAATGTGACGGCAGTTGGGTGTTAATTTTACAGAATTAGCAAATGTACCAGTGGTTTTTGTAAAATGTCTATTATAAACAGATCCTTTCAAATATTTAAACCATCTAACAACAAATGATTTAAACTCGCAGCTATAATGTATTTACTTACATAAATTATCGTTCTTGAACCTATTGGGGGTGGAGGGGGAGCGGAGCTCACCCCCCAGGTGCAGTTGAGTGACCTGTGTTGTGGCTCTCTAGAGGGAAGGCATAAATTTTGCTGTCACCCAGCCAAATCCAGACGTGTATTGGGGCCAGGTATCAGGCAAATAGAGCAGTAAGTGCAGAGAAATGTTCACTCTCTAAAAGTGGCATTTCTAAAATAGTAAAGTTAAATCCAACCTCACCAGTAAGTAGGATTTTCAATAAATAAATAAAGCTACTCCTCTCCGATATGGAATTACCAAATAAAAAGTATAGGGGAATACACAGAGCTAACCTATGAGAGGGGTAGACCTCACAGTAGTGAAAAATGAAATAGACTGTTTGGTACTTACAGGACACGCGAACCACCAAAGTACACATCTTATTTTTTACTTACATAGCATCATGCACCTAGAACTACCTAGGGCCTACCTTAGGTGTAAATTATATGTAATAAAAGGGGAGTTTAAGGCTTGGCAAGTAGGCTGGGACTCCCCTGGGAGACCCCCGAGTCCATGCCCAGAACCATAACTCTGCCAGTCGAGTACTTACCTAAAAGCCGATAACTCACTTTTCTTCCATAGGCTAACATTGAGTGGTTTCACTTGGAAATTCTTCTAAGTGGTGTGGAGTTTTGGAACTTTAAAATATTCATCTAAAATCAGCCGAACAACGAATTCTGATTTACTCACCTGTTATCAGGAGAGACCTCAGTGCTGCATCTTGGAGCTCATTACTGACCCTGAAAAGTAATTTTAACCGTACTTACCAGTAACTCGAATTTCCTTCCATGGGATATCATTGCCTGCTTTTTGCTGAAAATTTTCTAAGTGTCGATTTTTGAAACTTACAAATATTCTTTAAAAAGCGTACCAACTGTGAAAACGTAATTGTTTACCTGTTTTAGATAGATGTCCCAGTACTGAGCCTAGGAGCCCAGCACTGGATTACAAAAGTAACGAGAACGTACTTTACCCGTAACTTGAATTTTCTTCCATAGGAAACCATTGACTGTTTTTCAGTGAAATTTCTTCTAAGTGTCGATTTTGCAAACATGTAAATATTCCTTAAAAATCGCTTGTATAACTTAAACGTAGATTCTCAACTGCTTACAGGTGGTACAGTAGTGCTGGATCTAGGATCCAACACTGACCTAGAAAAAGTAACCATAACCCCACTTACCTGCTAAGTGAATTTCCTTCCATAGGATAACATTGGTAATTTGATCAGCAAAAGTTTCTAAGTGTCAACTTTTAAAATAGCAAAATATTGCTTAAAAATCACAACAGTAACTAAAACGAATTTACTCACTTGTTTCCAAGAACTGTCCCAGGACTGAATCTAGGATCCAGTCCTGGATTTAGAAAAGTAATCCTGAAAGTAATTAATTGCATATAACTTAAAATTCCCATTGAGCTCAATGTATTATTGTGATTCAAATTGTGTTGCCTATTGTAATAAACTGTAACTATGACCTGCAAAAGTCAATTGCCTATTGCAAAGTCTTTAACTAAAGCATCTCATTCTGAGAAAGTATATTTTGATACCTATTGTTGGTTCTCAAATAAAACAACATCTTTTTTATGCAAACCAATGGCCTAGAGTTCAGTTCTTGAGTGTGTGAGACCATTTGCTGACTGAGTGTGTACAACAAATGTTTTACACTGTACTCTGATACTGCCTTACTGCTCGGCAAGCTACCACTTTAGAGAGTAAGGTTATATCTAACTTTAGCCTCTGCCAAACCTCTGAGGACTGGGGACTCTGTGCACACTGTACCTATTTGGGAACAGTATATACAGAGCCACTTTCTCACAGTATTGATAAAGTGATTAGAGTCCTAAGGCCAACATAAAGATACAGCAAAACGTGAGGTGAAAAGCAAAGTGGTTGCTGGTAGGCCACCTTAAGGATGCCAGGTCTAACAAAAACTGAACTAAGGATAACATGAGTAAAACATCAGGTTTCTCTACTGCATTTGGTGAGACAAGTGGGCCTTCTTTTATCTTCCATTCAAGCAATCTTGTGACAGACCCCTTTATTATAGAGCTTTTCAAGGATTAAAGATAAGGCACTTACAAAGGAGTCCTAAATACTCAGAGATGTTTGACTTCTGTAATATGGGTCGTAGACTAAAAGAAGCGCAAAAACAGAGTGCAACAGGGTCCAAAAAATTGAGTGCCACAAGAGAGTTTGAATGCAAGCGTATCCTTTTACAGATCCAGAGATATACTCATGCAATTTTTGTTTTTAGGACAGAACGTGCATGATGAAAAAAACATTGTTTTTAAAAAGCGCATTGCAGAATATCAGTACTTTGATGTGGGACAACTTCAAAACTTTTAAACAAAATATTTGCAGGCAGCTTACAGCAAGTTGTTGTGGCCGAGTGGTTAAGGCGATGGACTAGAAATCCATTGGGGTATCCCCACGCAGGTACGAATCCTGACAACAACGAGAATCTTTTTATTATCGGCTACAATTTCAGAAGTTAACCTTTAGTATTTCTTCCATTTCAGTTTTATAAATAGGTGGCTTATTTTTGTGTCACTATTGCCTCTCCACATATTTGTTATCGCTACCTCTTTCATGTCTTTGCTACACCTCATTCCTACTTTAGCACTGGTGTAAACGCTTCAAATTATTATACCGTTGCTCTCTCATTCATACCTGCGCATGCACTTGAAAGTTACTTTACCAATAAAAGACGCAAAGAGAGAAATAGAACAAAAGTGCTGGCTGGATTGGCAAACACACTTCATAAAACTGCATTTTCTTTTTTATTCTCCCCCGTGTTACATGCTTAACCTCCCCATGTGTAATTTCTCTTAACCTGCTGTCCCAGGAAGAGAATTTCATCTACAGGCTCTTTCTGTGTTTTTTTCCCTAGTCTGTCTTTCCCATTTCTTAGCTGTGTAACTGTTCCTTTACGCGCTCTATTTAAACGCCATCAATCTTATTTGAGCTCCTTGCACCCGCTTCTGTTTTCTCCACCTCTCATACTGCCAGTTCTCTCTTTCTCTGTGGTTGGTGGCTACTTTCCTGAGCTTCCGAAGCCACGTGGTTCCTGCCTCTTGTTGTCAGACTTGAATTGGAAAAGGAACCATATTAACAAGCCTTTACCACTCACACACGGCGGAAGTTTATACTTTAATTCAGTGAGCTAAGAAAAGCGTGTTGTGGGTCCCCTACGAGCCATGGTGCTTGCTTCATCATGATTTGGCACCAGTCATTAGCCGCAGCTCTGCTAATGAGCCACTGAGGTCAGTTTCAATATTTACTCAAAAACATAACCATGCAGCCCACCCCTCAACTGTGTATTTATCTTGCTTTTCTGCTGTTCGTGTGATTAGCTGGGATGAGCTCACGCCGACATCCTCCCTATAAAACTGTAGATGGATCACTCTCTAACTCTTTCTTGCTTCACATACAAATGGCTTGAAAGGTGCAGGGAAGATGCAGGTCTAATAGACAGAATAGAAGGTCTGTGCCAGGTGGGTTTCTCTGCATTGGTGTCCCATCACAGGTCAGCAAGTGTAATGTGTGATCTTTGACTCCTGGCATTTCACAAGCAGGCGGCCAGGAAACGGTTTCAGCCTATCAACCACTGAGGAGACGCAGCCTCTGAATGAGGAATGAGGAAGCAATGAATACATCCAGCCTATCACAGGAACAGCCCTGAGTGTTCCGAATTATAAATTCTCCATGTCACTGTACGTCATTGAGCCCAAGTAGCTCGCCGTGATAGTATAGTGGTTAGTACTCTGCGTTGTGGCCGCAGCATCCTCGGTTCGAATCCGAGTCATGGCAGTTGGGTGTTAATTTTACAGAATTAGCAAATGTACCAGTGGTTTTTGTAAAATGTCTATTATAAACAGATCCTTTCAAATATTTAAACCATCTAACAACAAATGATTTAAACTCGCATGATTATAAGCTGTAGCTATAATGTATTTACTTACATAAATTATCGTTCTTAAACCTATTGGGGGTGGAGGGGGAGCGGAGCTCACCCCCCAGGTGCAGTTGAGTGACCTGTGTTGTGGCTCTCTAGAGGGAAGGCACAAATGTTGCTGTCACCCAGCCCAATCCAGACGTGTATTGGGGCCAGGTTTCAGGCAAATAGAGCAGTAAGTGCAGAGAAATGTTCACTCTCTAAAAGTGGCATTTCTAAAATAGTAAAGTTAAATCCAACCTCACCAGTAAGTAGGATTTTCAATAAATAAATTAAACTACTCCTCTCCGATATGGAATTACCAAATAAAAAGTATAGGGGAATACACAGAGCTAACCTATGAGAGGGGTAGACCTCACAGTAGTGAAAAATGAAATAGACTGTTTGGTACTTACAGGACACGCGAACCACCAAAGTACATATCTTATTTTTTACTTACATAGCATCATGCACCTAGGACTACCTAGGGCCTACCTTAGGTGTAAATTATATGTAATAAAAGGGGAGTTTAAGGCTTGGCAAGTACGCTGGGACTCTCCTGGGAGACCCCTGAGTCTATGCCCAGAACCATAACTCTGCCAGTCGAGTACTTACCTAAAAGCCGATAACTCACTTTTCTTCCATAGGCTAACATTGAGTGGTTTCACTTGGAAATTCTTCTAAGTGGTGTGGAGTTTTAGAACTTTAAAATATTCATCTAAAATCAGCCGAACAACGAATTCTGATTTACTCACCTGTTATCAGGAGAGACCTCAGTGCTTCATCTTGGAGCTCAGTACTGACCCTGAAAAGTAATTTTAACCGTACTTACCAGTAACTCGAATTTCCTTCCATGGGATATCATTGCCTGCTTTTTGCTGAAAATTTTCTAAGTGTCGATTTTTGAAACTTACAAATATACTTTAAAAATCGTACCAACTGTGAAAACGTAATTGTTTACCTGTTTTAGATAGATGTCCCAGTACTGAGCCTAGGAGCCCAGCACTGGATTACAAAAGTAACGAGAACGTACTTTACCCGTAACTTGAATTTTCTTCCATAGGAAACCATTGACTGTTTTTCTGTGAAATTTCTTCTAAGTGTCGATTTTGCAAACATGTAAATATTCCTTAAAAATCGCCTGATTAACTTAAACGTAGTTTCTCAACTGCTTACAGGTGGTACAGTAGTGCTAGATCTAGGATCCAACACTGACCTAGAAAAAGTAACCATAACCCCACTTACCTGCTAAGTGAATTTCCTTCCATAGGATAACATTGGTAATTTGATCAGCAAAAGTTTCTAAGTGTCAACTTTTAAAATAGCAAAATATTGCTTAAAAATCACAACAGTAACTAAAACAAATTTACTCACTTGTTTCCAAGAACTGTCCCAGGACTGAATATAGGATCCAGTCCTGGATTTAGAAAAGTAATCCTGAAAGTAATTAATTGCATATAACTTAAAATTCCCATTGAGCTCAATGTATTATTGTGATTCAAATTGTGTTGCCTGTTGCAATAAACTGTAACTATGACCTGTAAAAGTCAATTGCCTATTGCAAAGTATTTAACTAAAGCATCTCATTCTGAGAAAGTATCTTTTGATACTTATTGTTGGTTCTAAAATAAAACAACAATATCTTTTTTATGCAAACCAATGGCCTAGAGTTCAGTTCTTGAGTGTGTGAGACCATTTGCTGACTGAGTGTGTACAACAAATGTTTTACACTGTACTCTGATACTGCCTTACTGCTCGGCAAGCTACCACTTTAGAGAGTAAGGTTATATCTAACTTTAGCCTCTGCCAAACCTCTGGGGACTGGGGACTCTGTGCACACTGTACCTATTTGGGAACAGTATATACAGAGCCACTTTCTCACAGTAGTGATTAAGTGATTAGAGTCCTAAGGCCAACATAAAGATACAGCAAAACGTGAGGTGAAAAGCAAAAAGGTTGCTGGTAGGCCACCTTAAGGATGCCAGGTCTAACAAAAACTGAACTAAGGATAACATGAGTAAAACATCAGGTTTCTCTACTGCATTTGGTGAGACAAGTGGGCCTTCTTTTATCTTCCATTCAAGCAATCTTTGACAGACCCCTTTATTATAGAGCTTTTCAAGGATTAAAGATAAGGCACTTACAAAGGAGTCCCAAATACTCAGAGATGTTTGACTTCTGTAATATGGGTCGTAGACTAAAAGAAGCGCAAAAACAGAGTGCAACAGGGTCCAAAAAATTGAGTGCCACAAGAGAGTTTGAATGCAAGCGTATCCTTTTACAGATCCAGAGATATACTCATGCAATTTTTGTTTTTAGGACAGACTGTGCATGATGAAAAAAACATTGTTTTTAAAAAGCGCATTGCAGAATATCAGTACTTTGATGTGGGAAAACTTCAAAACTTTCAAACAAAATATTTGCAGGCAGCTTACAGCAAGTTGTTGTGGCCGAGTGGTTAAGGCGATGGACTAGAAATCCATTGGGGTATCCCAGCGCAGGTTCGAATCCTGCCAACAACGAGAATCTTTTTATTATCGGCTACAATTTCAGAAGTTAACCTTTAGTATTTCTTCCATTTCAGTTTTATAAATAGGTGGCTTATTTTTGTGTCACTATTGCCTCTCCACATATTTGTTATCGCTACCTCTTTCATGTCTTTGCTACACCTCATTCCTACTTTAGCACTGGTGTAAACGCTTCAAATTATTATACCGTTGCTCTCTCATTCATACCTGCGCATGCACTTGAAAGTTACTTTACCAATAAAAGACGCAAAGAGAGAAATAGAACAAAAGTGCTGGCTGGATTAGCAAACACACTTCATAAAACTGCATTTTCTTTTTTATTCTCCCCCGTGTTACATGCTTAACCTCCCCATGTGTAATTTCTCTTAACCTGCTGTCCCAGGAAGAGAATTTCATCTACAGGCTCTTTCTGTGTTTTTTTCCCTAGTCTGTCTTTCCCATTTCTTAGCTGTTTAACTGTTCCTTTACGCGCTCTATTTAAACGCCATCAATCTCATTTGAGCTCCTTGCTCCCGCTTCTGTTTTCTCCACCTCTCATACTGCCAGTTCTCTCTTTCTCTGTGGTTGGTGGCTACTTTCCTGAGCTTCTGAAGCCACGTGGTTCCTGCCTCTTGTTCTCAGACTTGAATTGGAAAAGGAACCATATTAACAAGCCTTTACCACTCACACACGGCGGAAGTTTATACTTTAATTCAGTGAGCTAAGAAAAGCGTGTTGTGGGTCCCCTACGAGCCATGGTGCTTGCTTCATCATGATTTGGCACCAGTCATTAGCCGCAGCTCTGCTAATGAGCCACTGAGGTCAGTTTCAATATTTACTCAAAAACATAACCATGCAGCCCACCCCTCAACTGTGTATTTATCTTGCTTTTCTGCTGTTCGTGTGATTAGCTGGGATGAGCTCACGGCGACATCCTCCCTATAAAAGTGTAGATGGATCACTCTCTAACTCTTTCTTGCTTCACATACAAATGGCTTGAAAGGTGCAGGGAAGATGCAGGTCTAATAGACAGAATAGAAGGTCTGTGCCAGGTGGGTTTCTCTGCATTGGTGTCCCATCACAGGTCAGCAAGTGTAATGTGTGATCTTTGACTCCTGGCATTTCACAAGCAGGCGGCCAGGAAACGGTTTCAGCCTATCAACCACTGAGGAGACGCAGCCTCTGAATGATGAATGAGGAAGCAATGAATACATCCAGCCTATCACAGGAACAGCCCTGAGTGTTCCGAATTATTAATTCTCCATGTCACTGTACATCATTGAGCCCAAGTAGCTCGCCATGATCGTATAGTGGTTAGTACTCTGCCTTGTGGCCGCAGCAACCTCGGTTCGAATCCGAGTCACGGCATTGTGGTTGGCAATGTGACGGCAGTTGGGTGTTAATTTTACAGAATTAGCAAATGTACCAGTGGTTTTTGTAAAATGTCTATTATAAACAGATCCTTTCAAATATTTAAACCATCTAACAACAAATGATTTAAACTCGCAGCTATAATGTATTTACTTACATAAATTATCGTTCTTGAACCTATTGGGGGTGGAGGGGGAGCGGAGCTCACCCCCCAGGTGCAGTTGAGTGACCTGTGTTGTGGCTCTCTAGAGGGAAGGCATAAATTTTGCTGTCACCCAGCCAAATCCAGACGTGTATTGGGGCCAGGTATCAGGCAAATAGAGCAGTAAGTGCAGAGAAATGTTCACTCTCTAAAAGTGGCATTTCTAAAATAGTAAAGTTAAATCCAACCTCACCAGTAAGTAGGATTTTCAATAAATAAATAAAGCTACTCCTCTCCGATATGGAATTACCAAATAAAAAGTATAGGGGAATACACAGAGCTAACCTATGAGAGGGGTAGACCTCACAGTAGTGAAAAATGAAATAGACTGTTTGGTACTTACAGGACACGCGAACCACCAAAGTACATATCTTATTTTTTACTTACATAGCATCATGCACCTAGAACTACCTAGGGCCTACCTTAGGTGTAAATTATATGTAATAAAAGGGGAGTTTAAGGCTTGGCAAGTAGGCTGGGACTCCCCTGGGAGACCCCTGAGTCCATGCCCAGAACCATAACTCTGCCAGTCGAGTACTTACCTAAAAGCCGATAACTCACTTTTCTTCCATAGGCTAACATTGAGTGGTTTCACTTGGAAATTCTTCTAAGTGGTGTGGAGTTTTGGAACTTTAAAATATTCATCTAAAATCAGCCGAACAACGAATTCTGATTTACTCACCTGTTATCAGGAGAGACCTCAGTGCTGCATCTTGGAGCTCATTACTGACCCTGAAAAGTAATTTTAACCGTACTTACCAGTAACTCGAATTTCCTTCCATGGGATATCATTGCCTGCTTTTTGCTGAAAATTTTCTAAGTGTCGATTTTTGAAACTTACAAATATTCTTTAAAAAGCGTACCAACTGTGAAAACGTAATTGTTTACCTGTTTTAGATAGATGTCCCAGTACTGAGCCTAGGAGCCCAGCACTGGATTACAAAAGTAACGAGAACGTACTTTACCCGTAACTTGAATTTTCTTCCATAGGAAACCATTGACTGTTTTTCAGTGAAATTTCTTCTAAGTGTCGATTTTGCAAACATGTAAATATTCCTTAAAAATCGCTTGTATAACTTAAACGTAGATTCTCAACTGCTTACAGGTGGTACAGTAGTGCTGGATCTAGGATCCAACACTGACCTAGAAAAAGTAACCATAACCCCACTTACCTGCTAAGTGAATTTCCTTCCATAGGATAACATTGGTAATTTGATCAGCAAAAGTTTCTAAGTGTCAACTTTTAAAATAGCAAAATATTGCTTAAAAATCACAACAGTAACTAAAACGAATTTACTCACTTGTTTCCAAGAACTGTCCCAGGACTGAATCTAGGATCCAGTCCTGGATTTAGAAAAGTAATCCTGAAAGTAATTAATTGCATATAACTTAAAATTCCCATTGAGCTCAATGTATTATTGTGATTCAAATTGTGTTGCCTATTGTAATAAACTGTAACTATGACCTGCAAAAGTCAATTGCCTATTGCAAAGTCTTTAACTAAAGCATCTCATTCTGAGAAAGTATATTTTGATACCTATTGTTGGTTCTCAAATAAAACAACATCTTTTTTATGCAAACCAATGGCCTAGAGTTCAGTTCTTGAGTGTGTGAGACCATTTGCTGACTGAGTGTGTACAACAAATGTTTTACAATGTACTCTGATACTGCCTTACTGCTCGGCAAGCTACCACTTTAGAGAGTAAGGTTATATCTAACTTTAGCCTCTGCCAAACCTCTGAGGACTGGGGACTCTGTGCACACTGTACCTATTTGGGAACAGTATATACAGAGCCACTTTCTCACAGTATTGATAAAGTGATTAGAGTCCTAAGGCCAACATAAAGATACAGCAAAACGTGAGGTGAAAAGCAAAGTGGTTGCTGGTAGGCCACCTTAAGGATGCCAGGTCTAACAAAAACTGAACTAAGGATAACATGAGTAAAACATCAGGTTTCTCTACTGCATTTGGTGAGACAAGTGGGCCTTCTTTTATCTTCCATTCAAGCAATCTTGTGACAGACCCCTTTATTATAGAGCTTTTCAAGGATTAAAGATAAGGCACTTACAAAGGAGTCCTAAATACTCAGAGATGTTTGACTTCTGTAATATGGGTCGTAGACTAAAAGAAGCGCAAAAACAGAGTGCAACAGGGTCCAAAAAATTGAGTGCCACAAGAGAGTTTGAATGCAAGCGTATCCTTTTACAGATCCAGAGATATACTCATGCAATTTTTGTTTTTAGGACAGAACGTGCATGATGAAAAAAACATTGTTTTTAAAAAGCGCATTGCAGAATATCAGTACTTTGATGTGGGACAACTTCAAAACTTTTAAACAAAATATTTGCAGGCAGCTTACAGCAAGTTGTTGTGGCCGAGTGGTTAAGGCGATGGACTAGAAATCCATTGGGGTATCCCCACGCAGGTACGAATCCTGACAACAACGAGAATCTTTTTATTATCGGCTACAATTTCAGAAGTTAACCTTTAGTATTTCTTCCATTTCAGTTTTATAAATAGGTGGCTTATTTTTGTGTCACTATTGCCTCTCCACATATTTGTTATCGCTACCTCTTTCATGTCTTTGCTACACCTCATTCCTACTTTAGCACTGGTGTAAACGCTTCAAATTATTATACCGTTGCTCTCTCATTCATACCTGCGCATGCACTTGAAAGTTACTTTACCAATAAAAGACGCAAAGAGAGAAATAGAACAAAAGTGCTGGCTGGATTGGCAAACACACTTCATAAAACTGCATTTTCTTTTTTATTCTCCCCCGTGTTACATGCTTAACCTCCCCATGTGTAATTTCTCTTAACCTGCTGTCCCAGGAAGAGAATTTCATCTACAGGCTCTTTCTGTGTTTTTTTCCCTAGTCTGTCTTTCCCATTTCTTAGCTGTGTAACTGTTCCTTTACGCGCTCTATTTAAACGCCATCAATCTTATTTGAGCTCCTTGCTCCCGCTTCTGTTTTCTCCACCTCTCATACTGCCAGTTCTCTCTTTCTCTGTGGTTGGTGGCTACTTTCCTGAGCTTCCGAAGCCACGTGGTTCCTGCCTCTTGTTGTCAGACTTGAATTGGAAAAGGAACCATATTAACAAGCCTTTACCACTCACACACGGCGGAAGTTTATACTTTAATTCAGTGAGCTAAGAAAAGCGTGTTGTGGGTCCCCTACGAGCCATGGTGCTTGCTTCATCATGATTTGGCACCAGTCATTAGCCGCAGCTCTGCTAATGAGCCACTGAGGTCAGTTTCAATATTTACTCAAAAACATAACCATGCAGCCCACCCCTCAACTGTGTATTTATCTTGCTTTTCTGCTGTTCGTGTGATTAGCTGGGATGAGCTCACGCCGACATCCTCCCTATAAAACTGTAGATGGATCACTCTCTAACTCTTTCTTGCTTCACATACAAATGGCTTGAAAGGTGCAGGGAAGATGCAGGTCTAATAGACAGAATAGAAGGTCTGTGCCAGGTGGGTTTCTCTGCATTGGTGTCCCATCACAGGTCAGCAAGTGTAATGTGTGATCTTTGACTCCTGGCATTTCACAAGCAGGCGGCCAGGAAACGGTTTCAGCCTATCAACCACTGAGGAGACGCAGCCTCTGAATGAGGAATGAGGAAGCAATGAATACATCCAGCCTATCACAGGAACAGCCCTGAGTGTTCCGAATTATAAATTCTCCATGTCACTGTACGTCATTGAGCCCAAGTAGCTCGCCGTGATAGTATAGTGATTAGTACTCTGCGTTGTGGCCGCAGCATCCTCGGTTCGAATCCGAGTCATGGCAGTTGGGTGTTAATTTTACAGAATTAGCAAATGTACCAGTGGTTTTTGTAAAATGTCTATTATAAACAGATCCTTTCAAATATTTAAACCATATAACAACAAATGATTTAAACTCGCATGATTATAAGCTGTAGCTATAATGTATTTACTTACATAAATTATCGTTCTTGAACCTATTGGGGGTGGAGGGGGAGCGGAGCTCACCCCCCAGGTGCAGTTGAGTGACCTGTGTTGTGGCTCTCTAGAGGGAAGGCACAAATTTTGCTGTCACCCAGCCCAATCCAGACGTGTATTGGGGCCAGGTTTCAGGCAAATAGAGCAGTAGGTGCAGAGAAATGTTCACTCTCTAAAAGTGGCATTTCTAAAATAGTAAAGTTAAATCCAACCTCACCAGTAAGTAGGATTTTCAATAAATAAATTAAACTACTCCTCTCCGATATGGAATTACCAAATAAAAAGTATAGGGGAATACACAGAGCTAACCTATGAGAGGGGTAGACCTCACAGTAGTGAAAAATGAAATAGACTGTTTGGTACTTACAGGACACACGAACCACCAAAGTACATATCTTATTTTTTACTTACATAGCATCATGCACCTAGGACTACCTAGGGCCTACCTTAGGTGTAAATTATATGTAATAAAAGGGGAGTTTAAGGCTTGGCAAGTACGCTGGGACTCTCCTGGGAGACCCCTGAGTCTATGCCCAGAACCATAACTCTGCCAGTCGAGTACTTACCTAAAAGCCGATAACTCACTTTTCTTCCATAGGCTAACATTGAGTGGTTTCACTTGGAAATTCTTCTAAGTGGTGTGGAGTTTTAGAACTTTAAAATATTCATCTAAAATCAGCCGAACAACGAATTCTGATTTACTCACCTGTTATCAGGAGAGACCTCAGTGCTTCATCTTGGAGCTCAGTACTGACCCTGAAAAGTAATTTTAACCGTACTTACCAGTAACTCGAATTTCCTTCCATGGGATATCATTGCCTGCTTTTTGCTGAAAATTTTCTAAGTGTCGATTTTTGAAACTTACAAATATACTTTAAAAATCGTACCAACTGTGAAAACGTAATTGTTTACCTGTTTTAGATAGATGTCCCAGTACTGAGCCTAGGAGCCCAGCACTGGATTACAAAAGTAACGAGAACGTACTTTACCCGTAACTTGAATTTTCTTCCATAGGAAACCATTGACTGTTTTTCTGTGAAATTTCTTCTAAGTGTCGATTTTGCAAACATGTAAATATTCCTTAAAAATCGCCTGATTAACTTAAACGTAGTTTCTCAACTGCTTACAGGTGGTACAGTAGTGCTGGATCTAGGATCCAACACTGACCTAGAAAAAGTAACCATAACCCCACTTACCTGCTAAGTGAATTTCCTTCCATAGGATAACATTGGTAATTTGATCAGCAAAAGTTTCTAAGTGTCAACTTTTAAAATAGCAAAATATTGCTTAAAAATCACAACAGTAACTAAAACGAATTTACTCACTTGTTTCCAAGAACTGTCCCAGGACTGAATCTAGGATCCAGTCCTGGATTTAGAAAAGTAATCCTGAAAGTAATTAATTGCATATAACTTAAAATTCCCATTGAGCTCAATGTATTATTGTGATTCAAATTGTGTTGCCTATTGTAATAAACTGTAACTATGACCTGCAAAAGTCAATTGCCTATTGCAAAGTATTTAACTAAAGCATCTCATTCTGAGAAAGTATATTTTGATACCTATTGTTGGTTCTCAAATAAAACAACATCTTTTTTATGCAAACCAATGGCCTAGAGTTCAGTTCTTGAGTGTGTGAGACCATTTGCTGACTGAGTGTGTACAACAAATGTTTTACACTGTACTCTGATACTGCCTTACTGCTCGGCAAGCTACCACTCTAGAGAGTAAGGTTATATCTAACTTTAGCCTCTGCCAAACCTCTGAGGACTGGGGACTCTGTGCACACTGTACCTATTTGGGAACAGTATATACAGAGCCACTTTCTCACAGTAGTGATAAAGTGATTAGAGTCCTAAGGCCAACATAAAGATACAGCAAAACGTGAGGTGAAAAGCAAAAAGGTTGCTGGTAGGCCACCTTAAGGATGCCAGGTCTAACAAAAACTGAACTAAGGATAACATGAGTAAAACATCAGGTTTCTCTACTGCATTTGGTGAGACAAGTGGGCCTTCTTTTATCTTCCATTCAAGCAATCTTTGACAGACCCCTTTATTATAGAGCTTTTCAAGGATTAAAGATAAGGCACTTACAAAGGAGTCCCAAATACTCAGAGATGTTTGACTTCTGTAATATGGGTCGTAGACTAAAAGAAGCGCAAAAACAGAGTGCAACAGGGTCCAAAAAATTGAGTGCCACAAGAGAGTTTGAATGCAAGCGTATCCTTTTACAGATCCAGAGATATACTCATGCAATTTTTGTTTTTAGGACAGACTGTGCATGATGAAAAAAACATTGTTTTTAAAAAGCGCATTGCAGAATATCAGTACTTTGATGTGGGAAAACTTCAAAACTTTCAAACAAAATATTTGCAGGCAGCTTACAGCAAGTTGTTGTGGCCGAGTGGTTAAGGCGATGGACTAGAAATCCATTGGGGTATCCCCGCGCAGGTTCGAATCCTGCCAACAACGAGAATCTTTTTATTATCGGCTACAATTTCAGAAGTTAACCTTTAGTATTTCTTCCATTTCAGTTTTATAAATAGGTGGCTTATTTTTGTGTCACTATTGCCTCTCCACATATTTGTTATCGCTACCTCTTTCATGTCTTTGCTACACCTCATTCCTACTTTAGCACTGGTGTAAACGCTTCAAATTATTATACCGTTGCTCTCTCATTCATACCTGCGCATGCACTTGAAAGTTACTTTACCAATAAAAGACGCAAAGAGAGAAATAGAACAAAAGTGCTGGCTGGATTAGCAAACACACTTCATAAAACTGCATTTTCTTTTTTATTCTCCCCCGTGTTACATGCTTAACCTCCCCATGTGTAATTTCTCTTAACCTGCTGTCCCAGGAAGAGAATTTCATCTACAGGCTCTTTCTGTGTTTTTTTCCCTAGTCTGTCTTTCCCATTTCTTAGCTGTGTAACTGTTCCTTTACGCGCTCTATTTAATCGCCATCAATCTCATTTGAGCTCCTTGCTCCCGCTTCTGTTTTCTCCACCTCTCATACTGCCAGTTCTCTCTTTCTCTGTGGTTGGTGGCTACTTTCCTGAGCTTCTGAAGCCACGTGGTTCCTGCCTCTTGTTCTCAGACTTGAATTGGAAAAGGAACCATATTAACAAGCCTTTACCACTCACACACGGCGGAAGTTTATACTTTAATTCAGTGAGCTAAGAAAAGCGTGTTGTGGGTCCCCTACGAGCCATGGTGCTTGCTTCATCATGATTTGGCACCAGTCATTAGCCGCAGCTCTGCTAATGAGCCACTGAGGTCAGTTTCAATATTTACTCAAAAACATAACCATGCAGCCCACCCCTCAACTGTGTATTTATCTTGCTTTTCTGCTGTTCGTGTGATTAGCTGGGATGAGCTCACGGCGACATCCTCCCTATAAAAGTGTAGATGGATCACTCTCTAACTCTTTCTTGCTTCACATACAAATGGCTTGAAAGGTGCAGGGAAGATGCAGGTCTAATAGACAGAATAGAAGGTCTGTGCCAGGTGGGTTTCTCTGCATTGGTGTCCCATCACAGGTCAGCAAGTGTAATGTGTGATCTTTGACTCCTGGCATTTCACAAGCAGGCGGCCAGGAAACGGTTTCAGCCTATCAACCACTGAGGAGACGCAGCCTCTGAATGAGGAATGAGGAAGCAATGAATACATCCAGCCTATCACAGGAACAGCCCTGAGTGTTCCGAATTATTAATTCTCCATGTCACTGTACATCATTGAGCCCAAGTAGCTCGCCGTGATCGTATAGTGGTTAGTACTCTGCCTTGTGGCCGCAGCAACCTCGGTTCGAATCCGAGTCACGGCATTGTGGTTGGCAATGTGACGGCAGTTGGGTGTTAATTTTACAGAATTAGCAAATGTACCAGTGGTTTTTGTAAAATGTCTATTATAAACAGATCCTTTCAAATATTTAAACCATCTAACAACAAATGATTTAAACTCGCAGCTATAATGTATTTACTTACATAAATTATCGTTCTTGAACCTATTGGGGGTGGAGGGGGAGCGGAGCTCACCCCCCAGGTGCAGTTGAGTGACCTGTGTTGTGGCTCTCTAGAGGGAAGGCATACATTTTGCTGTCACCCAGCCAAATCCAGACGTGTATTGGGGCCAGGTATCAGGCAAATAGAGCAGTAAGTGCAGAGAAATGTTCACTCTCTAAAAGTGGCATTTCTAAAATAGTAAAGTTAAATCCAACCTCACCAGTAAGTAGGATTTTCAATAAATAAATAAAGCTACTCCTCTCCGATATGGAATTACCAAATAAAAAGTATAGGGGAATACACAGAGCTAACCTATGAGAGGGGTAGACCTCACAGTAGTGAAAAATGAAATAGACTGTTTGGTACTTACAGGACACGCGAACCACCAAAGTACATATCTTATTTTTTACTTACATAGCATCATGCACCTAGAACTACCTAGGGCCTACCTTAGGTGTAAATTATATGTAATAAAAGGGGAGTTTAAGGCTTGGCAAGTAGGCTGGGACTCCCCTGGGAGACCCCTGAGTCCATGCCCAGAACCATAACTCTGCCAGTCGAGTACTTACCTAAAAGCCGATAACTCACTTTTCTTCCATAGGCTAACATTGAGTGGTTTCACTTGGAAATTCTTCTAAGTGGTGTGGAGTTTTGGAACTTTAAAATATTCATCTAAAATCAGCCGAACAACGAATTCTGATTTACTCACCTGTTATCAGGAGAGACCTCAGTGCTGCATCTTGGAGCTCAGTACTGACCCTGAAAAGTAATTTTAACCGTACTTACCAGTAACTCGAATTTCCTTCCATGGGATATCATTGCCTGCTTTTTGCTGAAAATTTTCTAAGTGTCGATTTTTGAAACTTACAAATATTCTTTAAAAATCGTACCAACTGTGAAAACGTAATTGTTTACCTGTTTTAGATAGATGTCCCAGTACTGAGCCTAGGAGCCCAGCACTGGATTACAAAAGTAACGAGAACGTACTTTACCCGTAACTTGAATTTTCTTCCATAGGAAACCATTGACTGTTTTTCTGTGAAATTTCTTCTAAGTGTCGATTTTGCAAACATGTAAATATTCCTTAAAAATCGCCTGTATAGGGGAGGAGCCAAGATGGCGACCGGGACGGCAGCGTAGGCTCCCGGCTCCGTGAACCTCCACATCCCGCACAGATATCCTGCATGAGATCCTCAGCCTGCGCTACATGCCCGTGTTGGTGATTGAGAGCGGCAACCGATCGTGTGATCCTGAAGCTTCTAGCGGCGGTACCGCCCGAGAAATGTTCATTTGAAGTTTGCGGCCTGTGCAGCCCTGGAACCGGGACTTCGAGTGGACAACATGGCCGGGCGGCAGTTCAACAACAGCGGCCATTGGTGACCGGGTGGAGTCGGAATACCGAAGCGGCGCGAATATTGGCCTGAATCTCGCTGTGGTCGCTCCTATCACCGAGAGTAGCGTGACGGGTGCATACCCGGGGCGACGATTCCAGGGGTTTATCGGCGATCGCCTGGACCCTCGCCAGTGAACTGATCGGACGCGGCCTGTGGCTCGTCCCGATTTGCGCGGGCTGCTCCCGGTTTTCGCAGACACTGGCCCAGGGGGTGAACGACTGTTACCTGTGACCACACACTGGATACACATTTTGCCTGCCTCCGGACCCTTGTTTGCAGTGACATGGAACTTGACGCGCTTGTGCCTGAGACCCGGTCCCCATCTGGGGTGGCCCTGCCCTGCGGCCATCTTGATAGGATGGACTCTATCATCCTGATCGCCTGTATAACTTAAACGTAGTTTCTCAACTGCTTACAGGTGGTACAGTAGTGCTGGATCTAGGATCCAACACTGACCTAGAAAAAGTAACCATAACCCCACTTACCTGCTAAGTGAATTTCCTTCCATAGGATAACATTGGTAATTTGATCAGCAAAAGTTTCTAAGTGTCAACTTTTAAAATAGCAAAATATTGCTTAAAAATCACAACAGTAACTAAAACAAATTTACTCACTTGTTTCCAAGAACTGTCCCAGGACTGAATCTAGGATCCAGTCCTGGATTTAGAAAAGAATTCCTGAAAGTAATTAATTGCATATAACTTAAAATTCCCATTGAGCTCAATGTATTATTGTGATTCAAATTGTGTTGCCTATTGTAATAAACTGTAACTATGACCTGCAAAAGTCAATTGCCTATTGCAAAGTATTTAACTAAAGCATCTCACTCTGAGAAAGTATATTTTGATACCTATTGTTGGTTCTCAAATAAAACAACAATATCTTTTTTATGCAAACCAATGGCCTAGTGTTCAGTTCTTGAGTGTGTGAGACCATTTGCTGACTGAGTGTGTACAACAAATGTTTTACACTGTACTCTGATACTGCCTTACTGCTCGGCAAGCTACCACTTTAGAGAGTAAGGTTATATCTAACTTTAGCCTCTGCCAAACCTCTGGGGACTGGGGACTCTGTGCACACTGTACCTATTTGGGAACAGTATATACAGAGCCACTTTCTCACAGTAGTGATAAAGTGATTAGAGTCCTACGGCCAACATAAAGATACAGCAAAACGTGAGGTGAAAAGCAAAAAGGTTGCTGGTAGGCCACCTTAAGGATGCCAGGTCTAACAAAAACTGAACTAAGGATAACATGAGTAAAACATCAGGTTTCTCTACTGCATTTGGTGAGACAAGTGGGCCTTCTTTTATCTTCCATTCAAGCAATCTTTGACAGACCCCTTTATTATAGAGCTTTTCAAGGATTAAAGATAAGGCACTTACAAAGGAGTCCCAAATACTCAGAGATGGTTGACTTCTGTAATATGGGTCGTAGACTAAAAGCAGCACAAAAACAGATGCAACAGGGTCCAAAAAACTTGAGTGCCACAAGAGAGTTTGAATGCAAGCGTATCCTTTTACAGATCCAGAGATATACTCATGCAATTTTTATTTTTAGGACAGAACGTGCATGATGAAAAAAACATTGTTTTTAAAAAGCGCATTGCAGAATATTAGTACTTTGATGTGGGAAAACTTCAAAACTTTCAAACAAAATATTTGTAGGCAGCTTACAGCAAGTTGTTGTGGCGAGTGGTTAAGGCGATGGACTAGAAATCCATTGGGGTATCCCCGTGCAGGGTCGAATCCTGCCAACAACGAGAATCTTTTTATTATCGGCTACAATTTCAGAAGTTAACCTTTAGTATTTCTTCCATTTCAGTTTTATAAATAGGTGGCTTATTTTTGTGTCACTATTGCCTCTCCACATATTTGTTATCGCTACCTCTTTCATGTCTTTGCTACACCTCATTCCTACTTTAGCACTGGTGTAAACGCTTCAAATTATTATACCGTTGCTCTCTCATTCATACCTGCGCATGCACTTGAAAGTTAGTTTACCAATAAAAGACGCAAAGAGAGAAATAGAACAAAAGTGCTGGCTGGATTAGCAAACACACTTCATAAAACTGCATTTTCTTTTTTATTCTCCCCCGTGTTACATGCTTAACCTCCCCATGTGTAATTTCTCTTAACCTGCTGTCCCAGGAAGAGAATTTCATCTACAGGCTCTTTCTGTGTTTTTTTCCCTAGTCTGTCTTTCCCATTTCTTAGCTGTGTAACTGTTCCTTTACGCGCTCTATTTAAACGCCATCAATCTCATTTGAGCTCCTTGCTCCCGCTTCTGTTTTCTCCACCTCTGATACTGCCAGTTCTCTCTTTCTCTGTGGTTGGTGGCTACTTTCCTGAGCTTCCGAAGCCACGTGGTTCCTGCCTCTTGTTCTCAGACTTGAATTGGAAAAGGAACCATATTAACAAGCCTTTACCACTCACACACGGCGGAAGTTTATACTTTAATTCAGTGAGCTAAGAAAAGCGTGTTGTGGGTCCCCTACGAGCCATGGTGCTTGCTTCATCATGATTTGGCACCAGTCATTAGCCGCAGCTCTGCTAATGAGCCACTGAGGTCAGTTTCAATATTTACTCAAAAACATAACCATGCAGCCCACCCCTCAACTGTGTATTTATCTTGCTTTTCTGCTGTTCGTGTGATTAGCTGGGATGAGCTCACGGCGACATCCTCCCTATAAAAGTGTAGATGGATCACTCTCTAACTCTTTCTTGCTTCACATACAAATGGCTTGAAAGGTGCAGGGAAGATGCAGGTCTAATAGACAGAATAGAAGGTCTGTGCCAGATCGGTTTCTCTGCATTGGCGTCCCATCACAGGTCAGCAAGTGTAATGTGTGATCTTTGACTCCTGGCATTTCACAAGCAGGCGGCCAGGAAACGGTTTCAGCCTATCAACCACTGAGGAGACGCAGCCTCTGAATGAGGAATGAGGAAGCAATGAATACATCCAGCCTATCACAGGAACAGCCCTGAGTGTTCCGAATTATTAATTCTCCATGTCACTGTACATCATTGAGCCCAAGTAGCTCGCCGTGATCGTATAGTGGTTAGTACTCTGCCTTGTGGCCGCAGCAACCTTGGTTCGAATCCGAGTCACGGCATTGTGGTTGGCAATGTGACGGCAGTTGGGTGTTACTTTTACAGAATTAGCAAATGTACCAGTGGTTTTTGTAAAATGTCTATTATAAACAGATCCTTTCAAATATTTAAACCATCTAACAACAAATGATTTAAACTCGCATGATTATAAGCTGTAGCTATAATGTATTTACTTACATAAATTATCGTTCTTGAACCTATTGGGGGTGGAGGGGGAGCGGAGCTCACCCCCCAGGTGCAGTTGAGTGACCTGTGTTGTGGCTCTCTAGAGGGAAGGCACAAATTTTGCTGTCACCCAGCCCAATCCAAACGTGTATTGGGGCCAGGTATCAGGCAAATAGAGCAGTAAGTGCAGAGAAATGTTCACTCTCTAAAAGAGGCATTTCTAAAATAGTAAAGTTAAATCCAACCTCACCAGTAAGTAGGATTTTCAATAAATAAATAAAGCTACTCCTCTCCGATATGGAATTACCAAATAAAAAGTATAGGGGAATACACAGAGCTAACCTATGAGAGGGGTAGACCTCACAGTAGTGAAAAATGAAATAGACTGTTTGGTACTTACAGGACACGCGAACCACCAAAGTACATATCTTATTTTTTACTTACATAGCATCATGCACCTAGAACTACCTAGGGCCTACCTTAGGTGTAAATTATATGTAATAAAAGGGGAGTTTAAGGCTTGGCAAGTAGGCTGGGACTCCCCTGGGAGACCCCTGAGTCCATGCCCAGAACCATAACTCTGCCAGTCGAGTACTTACCTAAAAGCCGATAACTCACTTTTCTTCCATAGGCTAACATTGAGTGGTTTCACTTGGAAATTCTTCTAAGTGGTGTGGAGTTTTGGAACTTTAAAATATTCATCTAAAATCAGCCGAACAACGACGTCTGATTTACTCACCTGTTATCAGGAGAGACCTCAGTGCTGCATCTTGGAGCTCAGTACTGACCCTGAAAAGTAATTTTAACCGTACTTACCAGTAACTCGAATTTCCTTCCATGGGATATCATTGCCTGCTTTTTGCTGAAAATTTTCTAAGTGTCGATTTTTGAAACTTACAAATATTCTTTAAAAATCGTACCAACTGTGAAAACGTAATTGTTTACCTGTTTTAGATAGATGTCCCAGTACTGAGCCTAGGAGCCCAGCACTGGATTACAAAAGTAACGAGAACGTACTTTACCCGTAACTTGAATTTTCTTCCATAGGAAACCATTGACTGTTTTTCTGTGAAATTTCTTCTGTCGATTTTGCAAACATGTAAATATTCCTTAAAAATCGCCTGTATAACTTAAACGTAGTTTCTCAACTGCTTACAGGTGGTACAGTAGTGCTGGATCTAGGATCCAACACTGACCTAGAAAAAGTAACCATAACCCCACTTACCTGCTAAGTGAATTTCCTTCCATAGGATAACATTGGTAATTTGATCAGCAAAAGTTTCTAAGTGTCAACTTTTAAAATAGCAAAATATTGCTTAAAAATCACAACAGTAACTAAAACGAATTTACTCACTTGTTTCCAAGAACTGTCCCAGGACTGAATCTAGGATCCAGTCCTGGATTTAGAAAAGTAATCCTGAAAGTAATTAATTGCATATAACTTAAAATTCCCATTGAGCTCAATGTATTATTGTGATTCAAATTGTGTTGCCTATTGTAATAAACTGTAACTATGACCTGCAAAAGTCAATTGCCTATTGCAAAGTATTTAACTAAAGCATCTCACTCTGAGAAAGTATATTTTGATACCTATTGTTGGTTCTCAAATAAAACAACAATATCTTTTTTATGCAAACCAATGGCCTAGTGTTCAGTTCTTGAGTGTGTGAGACCATTTGCTGACTGAGTGTGTACAACAAATGTTTTACACTGTACTCTGATACTGCCTTACTGCTCGGCAAGCTACCACTTTAGAGAGTAAGGTTATATCTAACTTTAGCCTCTGCCAAACCTCTGGGGACTGGGGACTCTGTGCACACTGTACCTATTTGGGAACAGTATATACAGAGCCACTTTCTCACAGTAGTGATAAAGTGATTAGAGTCCTACGGCCAACATAAAGATACAGCAAAACGTGAGGTGAAAAGCAAAAAGGTTGCTGGTAGGCCACCTTAAGGATGCCAGGTCTAACAAAAACTGAACTAAGGATAACATGAGTAAAACATCAGGTTTCTCTACTGCATTTGGTGAGACAAGTGGGCCTTCTTTCATCTTCCATTCAAGCAATCTTTGACAGACCCCTTTATTATAGAGCTTTTCAAGGATTAAAGATAAGGCACTTACAAAGGAGTCCCAAATACTCAGAGATGGTTGACTTCTGTAATATGGGTCGTAGACTAAAAGCAGCGCAAAAACAGAGTGCAACAGGGTCCAAAAAACTTGAGTGCCACAAGAGAGTTTGAATGCAAGCGTATCCTTTTACAGATCCAGAGATATACTCATGCAATTTTTATTTTTAGGACAGAACGTGCATGATGAAAAAAACATTGTTTTTAAAAAGCGCATTGCAGAATATTAGTACTTTGATGTGGGAAAACTTCAAAACTTTCAAACAAAATATTTGTAGGCAGCTTACAGCAAGTTGTTGTGGCCGAGTGGTTAAGGCGATGGACTAGAAATCCATTGGGGTATCCCAGCGCAGGTTCGAATCCTGCCAACAACGAGAATCTTTTTATTATCGGCTACAATTTCAGAAGTTAACCTTTAGTATTTCTTCCATTTCAGTTTTATAAATAGGTGGCTTATTTTTGTGTCACTATTGCCTCTCCACATATTTGTTATCGCTACCTCTTTCATGTCTTTGCTACACCTCATTCCTACTTTAGCACTGGTGTAAACGCTTCAAATTATTATACCGTTGCTCTCTCATTCATACCTGCGCATGCACTTGAAAGTTACTTTACCAATAAAAGACGCAAAGAGAGAAATAGAACAAAAGTGCTGGCTGGATTAGCAAACACACTTCATAAAACTGCATTTTCTTTTTTATTCTCCCCCGTGTTACATGCTTAACCTCCCCATGTGTAATTTCTCTTAACCTGCTGTCCCAGGAAGAGAATTTCATCTACAGGCTCTTTCTGTGTTTTTTTCCCTAGTCTGTCTTTCCCATTTCTTAGCTGTTTAACTGTTCCTTTACGCGCTCTATTTAAACGCCATCAATCTCATTTGAGCTCCTTGCTCCCGCTTCTGTTTTCTCCACCTCTCATACTGCCAGTTCTCTCTTTCTCTGTGGTTGGTGGCTACTTTCCTGAGCTTCTGAAGCCACGTGGTTCCTGCCTCTTGTTCTCAGACTTGAATTGGAAAAGGAACCATATTAACAAGCCTTTACCACTCACACACGGCGGAAGTTTATACTTTAATTCAGTGAGCTAAGAAAAGCGTGTTGTGGGTCCCCTACGAGCCATGGTGCTTGCTTCATCATGATTTGGCACCAGTCATTAGCCGCAGCTCTGCTAATGAGCCACTGAGGTCAGTTTCAATATTTACTCAAAAACATAACCATGCAGCCCACCCCTCAACTGTGTATTTATCTTGCTTTTCTGCTGTTCGTGTGATTAGCTGGGATGAGCTCACGGCGACATCCTCCCTATAAAAGTGTAGATGGATCACTCTCTAACTCTTTCTTGCTTCACATACAAATGGCTTGAAAGGTGCAGGGAAGATGCAGGTCTAATAGACAGAATAGAAGGTCTGTGCCAGGTGGGTTTCTCTGCATTGGTGTCCCATCACAGGTCAGCAAGTGTAATGTGTGATCTTTGACTCCTGGCATTTCACAAGCAGGCGGCCAGGAAACGGTTTCAGCCTATCAACCACTGAGGAGACGCAGCCTCTGAATGATGAATGAGGAAGCAATGAATACATCCAGCCTATCACAGGAACAGCCCTGAGTGTTCCGAATTATTAATTCTCCATGTCACTGTACATCATTGAGCCCAAGTAGCTCGCCATGATCGTATAGTGGTTAGTACTCTGCCTTGTGGCCGCAGCAACCTCGGTTCGAATCCGAGTCACGGCATTGTGGTTGGCAATGTGACGGCAGTTGGGTGTTAATTTTACAGAATTAGCAAATGTACCAGTGGTTTTTGTAAAATGTCTATTATAAACAGATCCTTTCAAATATTTAAACCATCTAACAACAAATGATTTAAACTCGCAGCTATAATGTATTTACTTACATAAATTATCGTTCTTGAACCTATTGGGGGTGGAGGGGGAGCGGAGCTCACCCCCCAGGTGCAGTTGAGTGACCTGTGTTGTGGCTCTCTAGAGGGAAGGCATAAATTTTGCTGTCACCCAGCCAAATCCAGACGTGTATTGGGGCCAGGTATCAGGCAAATAGAGCAGTAAGTGCAGAGAAATGTTCACTCTCTAAAAGTGGCATTTCTAAAATAGTAAAGTTAAATCCAACCTCACCAGTAAGTAGGATTTTCAATAAATAAATAAAGCTACTCCTCTCCGATATGGAATTACCAAATAAAAAGTATAGGGGAATACACAGAGCTAACCTATGAGAGGGGTAGACCTCACAGTAGTGAAAAATGAAATAGACTGTTTGGTACTTACAGGACACGCGAACCACCAAAGTACATATCTTATTTTTTACTTACATAGCATCATGCACCTAGAACTACCTAGGGCCTACCTTAGGTGTAAATTATATGTAATAAAAGGGGAGTTTAAGGCTTGGCAAGTAGGCTGGGACTCCCCTGGGAGACCCCTGAGTCCATGCCCAGAACCATAACTCTGCCAGTCGAGTACTTACCTAAAAGCCGATAACTCACTTTTCTTCCATAGGCTAACATTGAGTGGTTTCACTTGGAAATTCTTCTAAGTGGTGTGGAGTTTTGGAACTTTAAAATATTCATCTAAAATCAGCCGAACAACGAATTCTGATTTACTCACCTGTTATCAGGAGAGACCTCAGTGCTGCATCTTGGAGCTCATTACTGACCCTGAAAAGTAATTTTAACCGTACTTACCAGTAACTCGAATTTCCTTCCATGGGATATCATTGCCTGCTTTTTGCTGAAAATTTTCTAAGTGTCGATTTTTGAAACTTACAAATATTCTTTAAAAAGCGTACCAACTGTGAAAACGTAATTGTTTACCTGTTTTAGATAGATGTCCCAGTACTGAGCCTAGGAGCCCAGCACTGGATTACAAAAGTAACGAGAACGTACTTTACCCGTAACTTGAATTTTCTTCCATAGGAAACCATTGACTGTTTTTCAGTGAAATTTCTTCTAAGTGTCGATTTTGCAAACATGTAAATATTCCTTAAAAATCGCTTGTATAACTTAAACGTAGATTCTCAACTGCTTACAGGTGGTACAGTAGTGCTGGATCTAGGATCCAACACTGACCTAGAAAAAGTAACCATAACCCCACTTACCTGCTAAGTGAATTTCCTTCCATAGGATAACATTGGTAATTTGATCAGCAAAAGTTTCTAAGTGTCAACTTTTAAAATAGCAAAATATTGCTTAAAAATCACAACAGTAACTAAAACGAATTTACTCACTTGTTTCCAAGAACTGTCCCAGGACTGAATCTAGGATCCAGTCCTGGATTTAGAAAAGTAATCCTGAAAGTAATTAATTGCATATAACTTAAAATTCCCATTGAGCTCAATGTATTATTGTGATTCAAATTGTGTTGCCTATTGTAATAAACTGTAACTATGACCTGCAAAAGTCAATTGCCTATTGCAAAGTCTTTAACTAAAGCATCTCATTCTGAGAAAGTATATTTTGATACCTATTGTTGGTTCTCAAATAAAACAACATCTTTTTTATGCAAACCAATGGCCTAGAGTTCAGTTCTTGAGTGTGTGAGACCATTTGCTGACTGAGTGTGTACAACAAATGTTTTACACTGTACTCTGATACTGCCTTACTGCTCGGCAAGCTACCACTTTAGAGAGTAAGGTTATATCTAACTTTAGCCTCTGCCAAACCTCTGAGGACTGGGGACTCTGTGCACACTGTACCTATTTGGGAACAGTATATACAGAGCCACTTTCTCACAGTATTGATAAAGTGATTAGAGTCCTAAGGCCAACATAAAGATACAGCAAAACGTGAGGTGAAAAGCAAAGTGGTTGCTGGTAGGCCACCTTAAGGATGCCAGGTCTAACAAAAACTGAACTAAGGATAACATGAGTAAAACATCAGGTTTCTCTACTGCATTTGGTGAGACAAGTGGGCCTTCTTTTATCTTCCATTCAAGCAATCTTGTGACAGACCCCTTTATTATAGAGCTTTTCAAGGATTAAAGATAAGGCACTTACAAAGGAGTCCTAAATACTCAGAGATGTTTGACTTCTGTAATATGGGTCGTAGACTAAAAGAAGCGCAAAAACAGAGTGCAACAGGGTCCAAAAAATTGAGTGCCACAAGAGAGTTTGAATGCAAGCGTATCCTTTTACAGATCCAGAGATATACTCATGCAATTTTTGTTTTTAGGACAGAACGTGCATGATGAAAAAAACATTGTTTTTAAAAAGCGCATTGCAGAATATCAGTACTTTGATGTGGGACAACTTCAAAACTTTTAAACAAAATATTTGCAGGCAGCTTACAGCAAGTTGTTGTGGCCGAGTGGTTAAGGCGATGGACTAGAAATCCATTGGGGTATCCCCACGCAGGTACGAATCCTGACAACAACGAGAATCTTTTTATTATCGGCTACAATTTCAGAAGTTAACCTTTAGTATTTCTTCCATTTCAGTTTTATAAATAGGTGGCTTATTTTTGTGTCACTATTGCCTCTCCACATATTTGTTATCGCTACCTCTTTCATGTCTTTGCTACACCTCATTCCTACTTTAGCACTGGTGTAAACGCTTCAAATTATTATACCGTTGCTCTCTCATTCATACCTGCGCATGCACTTGAAAGTTACTTTACCAATAAAAGACGCAAAGAGAGAAATAGAACAAAAGTGCTGGCTGGATTGGCAAACACACTTCATAAAACTGCATTTTCTTTTTTATTCTCCCCCGTGTTACATGCTTAACCTCCCCATGTGTAATTTCTCTTAACCTGCTGTCCCAGGAAGAGAATTTCATCTACAGGCTCTTTCTGTGTTTTTTTCCCTAGTCTGTCTTTCCCATTTCTTAGCTGTGTAACTGTTCCTTTACGCGCTCTATTTAAACGCCATCAATCTTATTTGAGCTCCTTGCTCCCGCTTCTGTTTTCTCCACCTCTCATACTGCCAGTTCTCTCTTTCTCTGTGGTTGGTGGCTACTTTCCTGAGCTTCCGAAGCCACGTGGTTCCTGCCTCTTGTTGTCAGACTTGAATTGGAAAAGGAACCATATTAACAAGCCTTTACCACTCACACACGGCGGAAGTTTATACTTTAATTCAGTGAGCTAAGAAAAGCGTGTTGTGGGTCCCCTACGAGCCATGGTGCTTGCTTCATCATGATTTGGCACCAGTCATTAGCCGCAGCTCTGCTAATGAGCCACTGAGGTCAGTTTCAATATTTACTCAAAAACATAACCATGCAGCCCACCCCTCAACTGTGTATTTATCTTGCTTTTCTGCTGTTCGTGTGATTAGCTGGGATGAGCTCACGCCGACATCCTCCCTATAAAACTGTAGATGGATCACTCTCTAACTCTTTCTTGCTTCACATACAAATGGCTTGAAAGGTGCAGGGAAGATGCAGGTCTAATAGACAGAATAGAAGGTCTGTGCCAGGTGGGTTTCTCTGCATTGGTGTCCCATCACAGGTCAGCAAGTGTAATGTGTGATCTTTGACTCCTGGCATTTCACAAGCAGGCGGCCAGGAAACGGTTTCAGCCTATCAACCACTGAGGAGACGCAGCCTCTGAATGAGGAATGAGGAAGCAATGAATACATCCAGCCTATCACAGGAACAGCCCTGAGTGTTCCGAATTATAAATTCTCCATGTCACTGTACGTCATTGAGCCCAAGTAGCTCGCCGTGATAGTATAGTGATTAGTACTCTGCGTTGTGGCCGCAGCATCCTCGGTTCGAATCCGAGTCATGGCAGTTGGGTGTTAATTTTACAGAATTAGCAAATGTACCAGTGGTTTTTGTAAAATGTCTATTATAAACAGATCCTTTCAAATATTTAAACCATATAACAACAAATGATTTAAACTCGCATGATTATAAGCTGTAGCTATAATGTATTTACTTACATAAATTATCGTTCTTGAACCTATTGGGGGTGGAGGGGGAGCGGAGCTCACCCCCCAGGTGCAGTTGAGTGACCTGTGTTG
The DNA here is from genome assembly GCF_964204655.1 of Triturus cristatus. Lineage (NCBI taxonomy): Eukaryota > Metazoa > Chordata > Amphibia > Caudata > Salamandridae > Triturus > Triturus cristatus. Next base: position 723,793,417 of record NC_140595.1, read on the forward strand.
TGGCTCTCTAGAGGGAAGGCACAAATTTTGCTGTCACCCAGCCCAATCCAGACGTGTATTGGGGCCAGGTTTCAGGCAAATAGAGCAGTAGGTGCAGAGAAATGTTCACTCTCTAAAAGTGGCATTTCTAAAATAGTAAAGTTAAATCCAACCTCACCAGTAAGTAGGATTTTCAATAAATAAATTAAACTACTCCTCTCCGATATGGAATTACCAAATAAAAAGTATAGGGGAATACACAGAGCTAACCTATGAGAGGGGTAGACCTCACAGTAGTGAAAAATGAAATAGACTGTTTGGTACTTACAGGACACACGAACCACCAAAGTACATATCTTATTTTTTACTTACATAGCATCATGCACCTAGGACTACCTAGGGCCTACCTTAGGTGTAAATTATATGTAATAAAAGGGGAGTTTAAGGCTTGGCAAGTACGCTGGGACTCTCCTGGGAGACCCCTGAGTCTATGCCCAGAACCATAACTCTGCCAGTCGAGTACTTACCTAAAAGCCGATAACTCACTTTTCTTCCATAGGCTAACATTGAGTGGTTTCACTTGGAAATTCTTCTAAGTGGTGTGGAGTTTTAGAACTTTAAAATATTCATCTAAAATCAGCCGAACAACGAATTCTGATTTACTCACCTGTTATCAGGAGAGACCTCAGTGCTTCATCTTGGAGCTCAGTACTGACCCTGAAAAGTAATTTTAACCGTACTTACCAGTAACTCGAATTTCCTTCCATGGGATATCATTGCCTGCTTTTTGCTGAAAATTTTCTAAGTGTCGATTTTTGAAACTTACAAATATACTTTAAAAATCGTACCAACTGTGAAAACGTAATTGTTTACCTGTTTTAGATAGATGTCCCAGTACTGAGCCTAGGAGCCCAGCACTGGATTACAAAAGTAACGAGAACGTACTTTACCCGTAACTTGAATTTTCTTCCATAGGAAACCATTGACTGTTTTTCTGTGAAATTTCTTCTAAGTGTCGATTTTGCAAACATGTAAATATTCCTTAAAAATCGCCTGATTAACTTAAACGTAGTTTCTCAACTGCTTACAGGTGGTACAGTAGTGCTGGATCTAGGATCCAACACTGACCTAGAAAAAGTAACCATAACCCCACTTACCTGCTAAGTGAATTTCCTTCCATAGGATAACATTGGTAATTTGATCAGCAAAAGTTTCTAAGTGTCAACTTTTAAAATAGCAAAATATTGCTTAAAAATCACAACAGTAACTAAAACGAATTTACTCACTTGTTTCCAAGAACTGTCCCAGGACTGAATCTAGGATCCAGTCCTGGATTTAGAAAAGTAATCCTGAAAGTAATTAATTGCATATAACTTAAAATTCCCATTGAGCTCAATGTATTATTGTGATTCAAATTGTGTTGCCTATTGTAATAAACTGTAACTATGACCTGCAAAAGTCAATTGCCTATTGCAAAGTATTTAACTAAAGCATCTCATTCTGAGAAAGTATATTTTGATACCTATTGTTGGTTCTCAAATAAAACAACATCTTTTTTATGCAAACCAATGGCCTAGAGTTCAGTTCTTGAGTGTGTGAGACCATTTGCTGACTGAGTGTGTACAACAAATGTTTTACACTGTACTCTGATACTGCCTTACTGCTCGGCAAGCTACCACTCTAGAGAGTAAGGTTATATCTAACTTTAGCCTCTGCCAAACCTCTGAGGACTGGGGACTCTGTGCACACTGTACCTATTTGGGAACAGTATATACAGAGCCACTTTCTCACAGTAGTGATAAAGTGATTAGAGTCCTAAGGCCAACATAAAGATACAGCAAAACGTGAGGTGAAAAGCAAAAAGGTTGCTGGTAGGCCACCTTAAGGATGCCAGGTCTAACAAAAACTGAACTAAGGATAACATGAGTAAAACATCAGGTTTCTCTACTGCATTTGGTGAGACAAGTGGGCCTTCTTTTATCTTCCATTCAAGCAATCTTTGACAGACCCCTTTATTATAGAGCTTTTCAAGGATTAAAGATAAGGCACTTACAAAGGAGTCCCAAATACTCAGAGATGTTTGACTTCTGTAATATGGGTCGTAGACTAAAAGAAGCGCAAAAACAGAGTGCAACAGGGTCCAAAAAATTGAGTGCCACAAGAGAGTTTGAATGCAAGCGTATCCTTTTACAGATCCAGAGATATACTCATGCAATTTTTGTTTTTAGGACAGACTGTGCATGATGAAAAAAACATTGTTTTTAAAAAGCGCATTGCAGAATATCAGTACTTTGATGTGGGAAAACTTCAAAACTTTCAAACAAAATATTTGCAGGCAGCTTACAGCAAGTTGTTGTGGCCGAGTGGTTAAGGCGATGGACTAGAAATCCATTGGGGTATCCCCGCGCAGGTTCGAATCCTGCCAACAACGAGAATCTTTTTATTATCGGCTACAATTTCAGAAGTTAACCTTTAGTATTTCTTCCATTTCAGTTTTATAAATAGGTGGCTTATTTTTGTGTCACTATTGCCTCTCCACATATTTGTTATCGCTACCTCTTTCATGTCTTTGCTACACCTCATTCCTACTTTAGCACTGGTGTAAACGCTTCAAATTATTATACCGTTGCTCTCTCATTCATACCTGCGCATGCACTTGAAAGTTACTTTACCAATAAAAGACGCAAAGAGAGAAATAGAACAAAAGTGCTGGCTGGATTAGCAAACACACTTCATAAAACTGCATTTTCTTTTTTATTCTCCCCCGTGTTACATGCTTAACCTCCCCATGTGTAATTTCTCTTAACCTGCTGTCCCAGGAAGAGAATTTCATCTACAGGCTCTTTCTGTGTTTTTTTCCCTAGTCTGTCTTTCCCATTTCTTAGCTGTGTAACTGTTCCTTTACGCGCTCTATTTAATCGCCATCAATCTCATTTGAGCTCCTTGCTCCCGCTTCTGTTTTCTCCACCTCTCATACTGCCAGTTCTCTCTTTCTCTGTGGTTGGTGGCTACTTTCCTGAGCTTCTGAAGCCACGTGGTTCCTGCCTCTTGTTCTCAGACTTGAATTGGAAAAGGAACCATATTAACAAGCCTTTACCACTCACACACGGCGGAAGTTTATACTTTAATTCAGTGAGCTAAGAAAAGCGTGTTGTGGGTCCCCTACGAGCCATGGTGCTTGCTTCATCATGATTTGGCACCAGTCATTAGCCGCAGCTCTGCTAATGAGCCACTGAGGTCAGTTTCAATATTTACTCAAAAACATAACCATGCAGCCCACCCCTCAACTGTGTATTTATCTTGCTTTTCTGCTGTTCGTGTGATTAGCTGGGATGAGCTCACGGCGACATCCTCCCTATAAAAGTGTAGATGGATCACTCTCTAACTCTTTCTTGCTTCACATACAAATGGCTTGAAAGGTGCAGGGAAGATGCAGGTCTAATAGACAGAATAGAAGGTCTGTGCCAGGTGGGTTTCTCTGCATTGGTGTCCCATCACAGGTCAGCAAGTGTAATGTGTGATCTTTGACTCCTGGCATTTCACAAGCAGGCGGCCAGGAAACGGTTTCAGCCTATCAACCACTGAGGAGACGCAGCCTCTGAATGAGGAATGAGGAAGCAATGAATACATCCAGCCTATCACAGGAACAGCCCTGAGTGTTCCGAATTATTAATTCTCCATGTCACTGTACATCATTGAGCCCAAGTAGCTCGCCGTGATCGTATAGTGGTTAGTACTCTGCCTTGTGGCCGCAGCAACCTCGGTTCGAATCCGAGTCACGGCATTGTGGTTGGCAATGTGACGGCAGTTGGGTGTTAATTTTACAGAATTAGCAAATGTACCAGTGGTTTTTGTAAAATGTCTATTATAAACAGATCCTTTCAAATATTTAAACCATCTAACAACAAATGATTTAAACTCGCAGCTATAATGTATTTACTTACATAAATTATCGTTCTTGAACCTATTGGGGGTGGAGGGGGAGCGGAGCTCACCCCCCAGGTGCAGTTGAGTGACCTGTGTTGTGGCTCTCTAGAGGGAAGGCATACATTTTGCTGTCACCCAGCCAAATCCAGACGTGTATTGGGGCCAGGTATCAGGCAAATAGAGCAGTAAGTGCAGAGAAATGTTCACTCTCTAAAAGTGGCATTTCTAAAATAGTAAAGTTAAATCCAACCTCACCAGTAAGTAGGATTTTCAATAAATAAATAAAGCTACTCCTCTCCGATATGGAATTACCAAATAAAAAGTATAGGGGAATACACAGAGCTAACCTATGAGAGGGGTAGACCTCACAGTAGTGAAAAATGAAATAGACTGTTTGGTACTTACAGGACACGCGAACCACCAAAGTACATATCTTATTTTTTACTTACATAGCATCATGCACCTAGAACTACCTAGGGCCTACCTTAGGTGTAAATTATATGTAATAAAAGGGGAGTTTAAGGCTTGGCAAGTAGGCTGGGACTCCCCTGGGAGACCCCTGAGTCCATGCCCAGAACCATAACTCTGCCAGTCGAGTACTTACCTAAAAGCCGATAACTCACTTTTCTTCCATAGGCTAACATTGAGTGGTTTCACTTGGAAATTCTTCTAAGTGGTGTGGAGTTTTGGAACTTTAAAATATTCATCTAAAATCAGCCGAACAACGAATTCTGATTTACTCACCTGTTATCAGGAGAGACCTCAGTGCTGCATCTTGGAGCTCAGTACTGACCCTGAAAAGTAATTTTAACCGTACTTACCAGTAACTCGAATTTCCTTCCATGGGATATCATTGCCTGCTTTTTGCTGAAAATTTTCTAAGTGTCGATTTTTGAAACTTACAAATATTCTTTAAAAATCGTACCAACTGTGAAAACGTAATTGTTTACCTGTTTTAGATAGATGTCCCAGTACTGAGCCTAGGAGCCCAGCACTGGATTACAAAAGTAACGAGAACGTACTTTACCCGTAACTTGAATTTTCTTCCATAGGAAACCATTGACTGTTTTTCTGTGAAATTTCTTCTAAGTGTCGATTTTGCAAACATGTAAATATTCCTTAAAAATCGCCTGTATAGGGGAGGAGCCAAGATGGCGACCGGGACGGCAGCGTAGGCTCCCGGCTCCGTGAACCTCCACATCCCGCACAGATATCCTGCATGAGATCCTCAGCCTGCGCTACATGCCCGTGTTGGTGATTGAGAGCGGCAACCGATCGTGTGATCCTGAAGCTTCTAGCGGCGGTACCGCCCGAGAAATGTTCATTTGAAGTTTGCGGCCTGTGCAGCCCTGGAACCGGGACTTCGAGTGGACAACATGGCCGGGCGGCAGTTCAACAACAGCGGCCATTGGTGACCGGGTGGAGTCGGAATACCGAAGCGGCGCGAATATTGGCCTGAATCTCGCTGTGGTCGCTCCTATCACCGAGAGTAGCGTGACGGGTGCATACCCGGGGCGACGATTCCAGGGGTTTATCGGCGATCGCCTGGACCCTCGCCAGTGAACTGATCGGACGCGGCCTGTGGCTCGTCCCGATTTGCGCGGGCTGCTCCCGGTTTTCGCAGACACTGGCCCAGGGGGTGAACGACTGTTACCTGTGACCACACACTGGATACACATTTTGCCTGCCTCCGGACCCTTGTTTGCAGTGACATGGAACTTGACGCGCTTGTGCCTGAGACCCGGTCCCCATCTGGGGTGGCCCTGCCCTGCGGCCATCTTGATAGGATGGACTCTATCATCCTGATCGCCTGTATAACTTAAACGTAGTTTCTCAACTGCTTACAGGTGGTACAGTAGTGCTGGATCTAGGATCCAACACTGACCTAGAAAAAGTAACCATAACCCCACTTACCTGCTAAGTGAATTTCCTTCCATAGGATAACATTGGTAATTTGATCAGCAAAAGTTTCTAAGTGTCAACTTTTAAAATAGCAAAATATTGCTTAAAAATCACAACAGTAACTAAAACAAATTTACTCACTTGTTTCCAAGAACTGTCCCAGGACTGAATCTAGGATCCAGTCCTGGATTTAGAAAAGAATTCCTGAAAGTAATTAATTGCATATAACTTAAAATTCCCATTGAGCTCAATGTATTATTGTGATTCAAATTGTGTTGCCTATTGTAATAAACTGTAACTATGACCTGCAAAAGTCAATTGCCTATTGCAAAGTATTTAACTAAAGCATCTCACTCTGAGAAAGTATATTTTGATACCTATTGTTGGTTCTCAAATAAAACAACAATATCTTTTTTATGCAAACCAATGGCCTAGTGTTCAGTTCTTGAGTGTGTGAGACCATTTGCTGACTGAGTGTGTACAACAAATGTTTTACACTGTACTCTGATACTGCCTTACTGCTCGGCAAGCTACCACTTTAGAGAGTAAGGTTATATCTAACTTTAGCCTCTGCCAAACCTCTGGGGACTGGGGACTCTGTGCACACTGTACCTATTTGGGAACAGTATATACAGAGCCACTTTCTCACAGTAGTGATAAAGTGATTAGAGTCCTACGGCCAACATAAAGATACAGCAAAACGTGAGGTGAAAAGCAAAAAGGTTGCTGGTAGGCCACCTTAAGGATGCCAGGTCTAACAAAAACTGAACTAAGGATAACATGAGTAAAACATCAGGTTTCTCTACTGCATTTGGTGAGACAAGTGGGCCTTCTTTTATCTTCCATTCAAGCAATCTTTGACAGACCCCTTTATTATAGAGCTTTTCAAGGATTAAAGATAAGGCACTTACAAAGGAGTCCCAAATACTCAGAGATGGTTGACTTCTGTAATATGGGTCGTAGACTAAAAGCAGCACAAAAACAGATGCAACAGGGTCCAAAAAACTTGAGTGCCACAAGAGAGTTTGAATGCAAGCGTATCCTTTTACAGATCCAGAGATATACTCATGCAATTTTTATTTTTAGGACAGAACGTGCATGATGAAAAAAACATTGTTTTTAAAAAGCGCATTGCAGAATATTAGTACTTTGATGTGGGAAAACTTCAAAACTTTCAAACAAAATATTTGTAGGCAGCTTACAGCAAGTTGTTGTGGCGAGTGGTTAAGGCGATGGACTAGAAATCCATTGGGGTATCCCCGTGCAGGGTCGAATCCTGCCAACAACGAGAATCTTTTTATTATCGGCTACAATTTCAGAAGTTAACCTTTAGTATTTCTTCCATTTCAGTTTTATAAATAGGTGGCTTATTTTTGTGTCACTATTGCCTCTCCACATATTTGTTATCGCTACCTCTTTCATGTCTTTGCTACACCTCATTCCTACTTTAGCACTGGTGTAAACGCTTCAAATTATTATACCGTTGCTCTCTCATTCATACCTGCGCATGCACTTGAAAGTTAGTTTACCAATAAAAGACGCAAAGAGAGAAATAGAACAAAAGTGCTGGCTGGATTAGCAAACACACTTCATAAAACTGCATTTTCTTTTTTATTCTCCCCCGTGTTACATGCTTAACCTCCCCATGTGTAATTTCTCTTAACCTGCTGTCCCAGGAAGAGAATTTCATCTACAGGCTCTTTCTGTGTTTTTTTCCCTAGTCTGTCTTTCCCATTTCTTAGCTGTGTAACTGTTCCTTTACGCGCTCTATTTAAACGCCATCAATCTCATTTGAGCTCCTTGCTCCCGCTTCTGTTTTCTCCACCTCTGATACTGCCAGTTCTCTCTTTCTCTGTGGTTGGTGGCTACTTTCCTGAGCTTCCGAAGCCACGTGGTTCCTGCCTCTTGTTCTCAGACTTGAATTGGAAAAGGAACCATATTAACAAGCCTTTACCACTCACACACGGCGGAAGTTTATACTTTAATTCAGTGAGCTAAGAAAAGCGTGTTGTGGGTCCCCTACGAGCCATGGTGCTTGCTTCATCATGATTTGGCACCAGTCATTAGCCGCAGCTCTGCTAATGAGCCACTGAGGTCAGTTTCAATATTTACTCAAAAACATAACCATGCAGCCCACCCCTCAACTGTGTATTTATCTTGCTTTTCTGCTGTTCGTGTGATTAGCTGGGATGAGCTCACGGCGACATCCTCCCTATAAAAGTGTAGATGGATCACTCTCTAACTCTTTCTTGCTTCACATACAAATGGCTTGAAAGGTGCAGGGAAGATGCAGGTCTAATAGACAGAATAGAAGGTCTGTGCCAGATCGGTTTCTCTGCATTGGCGTCCCATCACAGGTCAGCAAGTGTAATGTGTGATCTTTGACTCCTGGCATTTCACAAGCAGGCGGCCAGGAAACGGTTTCAGCCTATCAACCACTGAGGAGACGCAGCCTCTGAATGAGGAATGAGGAAGCAATGAATACATCCAGCCTATCACAGGAACAGCCCTGAGTGTTCCGAATTATTAATTCTCCATGTCACTGTACATCATTGAGCCCAAGTAGCTCGCCGTGATCGTATAGTGGTTAGTACTCTGCCTTGTGGCCGCAGCAACCTTGGTTCGAATCCGAGTCACGGCATTGTGGTTGGCAATGTGACGGCAGTTGGGTGTTACTTTTACAGAATTAGCAAATGTACCAGTGGTTTTTGTAAAATGTCTATTATAAACAGATCCTTTCAAATATTTAAACCATCTAACAACAAATGATTTAAACTCGCATGATTATAAGCTGTAGCTATAATGTATTTACTTACATAAATTATCGTTCTTGAACCTATTGGGGGTGGAGGGGGAGCGGAGCTCACCCCCCAGGTGCAGTTGAGTGACCTGTGTTGTGGCTCTCTAGAGGGAAGGCACAAATTTTGCTGTCACCCAGCCCAATCCAAACGTGTATTGGGGCCAGGTATCAGGCAAATAGAGCAGTAAGTGCAGAGAAATGTTCACTCTCTAAAAGAGGCATTTCTAAAATAGTAAAGTTAAATCCAACCTCACCAGTAAGTAGGATTTTCAATAAATAAATAAAGCTACTCCTCTCCGATATGGAATTACCAAATAAAAAGTATAGGGGAATACACAGAGCTAACCTATGAGAGGGGTAGACCTCACAGTAGTGAAAAATGAAATAGACTGTTTGGTACTTACAGGACACGCGAACCACCAAAGTACATATCTTATTTTTTACTTACATAGCATCATGCACCTAGAACTACCTAGGGCCTACCTTAGGTGTAAATTATATGTAATAAAAGGGGAGTTTAAGGCTTGGCAAGTAGGCTGGGACTCCCCTGGGAGACCCCTGAGTCCATGCCCAGAACCATAACTCTGCCAGTCGAGTACTTACCTAAAAGCCGATAACTCACTTTTCTTCCATAGGCTAACATTGAGTGGTTTCACTTGGAAATTCTTCTAAGTGGTGTGGAGTTTTGGAACTTTAAAATATTCATCTAAAATCAGCCGAACAACGACGTCTGATTTACTCACCTGTTATCAGGAGAGACCTCAGTGCTGCATCTTGGAGCTCAGTACTGACCCTGAAAAGTAATTTTAACCGTACTTACCAGTAACTCGAATTTCCTTCCATGGGATATCATTGCCTGCTTTTTGCTGAAAATTTTCTAAGTGTCGATTTTTGAAACTTACAAATATTCTTTAAAAATCGTACCAACTGTGAAAACGTAATTGTTTACCTGTTTTAGATAGATGTCCCAGTACTGAGCCTAGGAGCCCAGCACTGGATTACAAAAGTAACGAGAACGTACTTTACCCGTAACTTGAATTTTCTTCCATAGGAAACCATTGACTGTTTTTCTGTGAAATTTCTTCTGTCGATTTTGCAAACATGTAAATATTCCTTAAAAATCGCCTGTATAACTTAAACGTAGTTTCTCAACTGCTTACAGGTGGTACAGTAGTGCTGGATCTAGGATCCAACACTGACCTAGAAAAAGTAACCATAACCCCACTTACCTGCTAAGTGAATTTCCTTCCATAGGATAACATTGGTAATTTGATCAGCAAAAGTTTCTAAGTGTCAACTTTTAAAATAGCAAAATATTGCTTAAAAATCACAACAGTAACTAAAACGAATTTACTCACTTGTTTCCAAGAACTGTCCCAGGACTGAATCTAGGATCCAGTCCTGGATTTAGAAAAGTAATCCTGAAAGTAATTAATTGCATATAACTTAAAATTCCCATTGAGCTCAATGTATTATTGTGATTCAAATTGTGTTGCCTATTGTAATAAACTGTAACTATGACCTGCAAAAGTCAATTGCCTATTGCAAAGTATTTAACTAAAGCATCTCACTCTGAGAAAGTATATTTTGATACCTATTGTTGGTTCTCAAATAAAACAACAATATCTTTTTTATGCAAACCAATGGCCTAGTGTTCAGTTCTTGAGTGTGTGAGACCATTTGCTGACTGAGTGTGTACAACAAATGTTTTACACTGTACTCTGATACTGCCTTACTGCTCGGCAAGCTACCACTTTAGAGAGTAAGGTTATATCTAACTTTAGCCTCTGCCAAACCTCTGGGGACTGGGGACTCTGTGCACACTGTACCTATTTGGGAACAGTATATACAGAGCCACTTTCTCACAGTAGTGATAAAGTGATTAGAGTCCTACGGCCAACATAAAGATACAGCAAAACGTGAGGTGAAAAGCAAAAAGGTTGCTGGTAGGCCACCTTAAGGATGCCAGGTCTAACAAAAACTGAACTAAGGATAACATGAGTAAAACATCAGGTTTCTCTACTGCATTTGGTGAGACAAGTGGGCCTTCTTTCATCTTCCATTCAAGCAATCTTTGACAGACCCCTTTATTATAGAGCTTTTCAAGGATTAAAGATAAGGCACTTACAAAGGAGTCCCAAATACTCAGAGATGGTTGACTTCTGTAATATGGGTCGTAGACTAAAAGCAGCGCAAAAACAGAGTGCAACAGGGTCCAAAAAACTTGAGTGCCACAAGAGAGTTTGAATGCAAGCGTATCCTTTTACAGATCCAGAGATATACTCATGCAATTTTTATTTTTAGGACAGAACGTGCATGATGAAAAAAACATTGTTTTTAAAAAGCGCATTGCAGAATATTAGTACTTTGATGTGGGAAAACTTCAAAACTTTCAAACAAAATATTTGTAGGCAGCTTACAGCAAGTTGTTGTGGCTGAGTGGTTAAGGCGATGGACTAGAAATCCATTGGGGTATCCCCGCGCAGGTTCGAATCCTGCCAACATCGAGAATCTTTTTATTATCGGCTACAATTTCAGAAGTTAACCTTTAGTATTTCTTCCATTTCAGTTTTATAAATAGGTGGCTTATTTTTGTGTCACTATTGCCTCTCCACATATTTGTTATCGCTACCTCTTTCATGTCTTTGCTACACCTCATTCCTACTTTAGCACTGGTGTAAACGCTTCAAATTATTATACCGTTGCTCTCTCATTCATACCTGCACATGCACTTGAAAGTTACTTTACCAATAAAAGACGCAAAGAGAGAAATAGAACAAAAGTGCTGGCTGGATTAGCAAACACACTTCATAAAACTGCATTTTCTTTTTTATTCTCCCCCGTGTTACATGCTTAACCTCCCCATGTGTAATTTCTCTTAACCTGCTGTCCCAGGAAGAGAATTTCATCTACAGGCTCTTTCTGTGTTTTTTTCCCTAGTCTGTCTTTCCCATTTCTTAGCTGTGTAACTGTTCCTTTACGCACTCTATTTAAACGCCATCAATCTCATTTGAGCTCCTTGCTCCCGCTTCTGTTTTCTCCACCTCTCATACTGCCAGTTCTCTCTTTCTCTGTGGTTGGTGGCTACTTTCCTGAGCTTCCGAAGCCACGTGGTTCCTGCCTCTTGTTCTCAGACTTGAATTGGAAAAGGAACCATATTAACAAGCCTTTACCACTCACACACGGCGGAAGTTTATACTTTAATTCAGTGAGCTAAGAAAAGCGTGTTGTGGGTCCCCTACGAGCCATGGTGCTTGCTTCATCATGATTTGGCACCAGTCATTAGCCGCAGCTCTGCTAATGAGCCACTGAGGTCAGTTTCAATATTTACTCAAAAACATAACCATGCAGCCCACCCCTCAACTGTGTATTTATCTTGCTTTTCTGCTGTTCGTGTGATTAGCTGGGATGAGCTCACGGCGACATCCTCCCTATAAAAGTGTAGATGGATCACTCTCTAACTCTTTCTTGCTTCACATACAAATGGCTTGAAAGGTGCAGGGAAGATGCAGGTCTAATAGACAGAATAGAAGGTCTGTGCCAGGTGGGTTTCTCTGCATTGGTGTCCCATCACAGGTCAGCAAGTGTAATGTGTGATCTTTGACTCCTGGCATTTCACAAGCAGGCGGCCAGGAAACGGTTTCAGCCTATCAACCACTGAGGAGATGCAGCCTCTGAATGAGGAATGAGGAAGCAATGAATACATCCAGCCTATCACAGGAACAGCCCTGAGTGTTCCGAATTATAAATTCTCCATGTCACTGTACATCATTGAGCCCAAGTAGCTCGCCGTGATCGTATAGTGGTTAGTACTCTGCGTTGTGGCCGCAGCTACCTTGGTTCGAATCCGAGTCACGGCATTGTGGTTGGCAATGTCACGGCAGTTGGGTGTTAATTTTACAGAATTAGCACATGTACCAGTGGTTTTTGTAAAATGTCTATTATAAACAGATCCTTTCAAATATTTAAACCATCTAACAACAAATGATTTAAACTCGCATGATTATAAGCTGTAGCTATAATGTATTTACTTACATAAATTATCGTTCTTGAACCTATTGGGGGTGGAGGGGGAGCGGAGCTCATCCCCCAGGTGCAGTTGAGTGACCTGTGTTGTGGCTCTCTAGAGGGAAGGCACAAATTTTGCTGTCACCCAGCCCAATCCAGACGTGTATTGGGGCCAGGTTTCAGGCAAATAGAGCAGTAAGTGCAGAGAAATGTTCACTCTCTAAAAGTGGCATTTCTAAAATAGTAAAGTTAAATCCAACCTCACCAGTAAGTAGGATTTTCAATAAATAAATAAAGCTACTCCTCTCCGATATGGAATTACCAAATAAAAAGTATAGGGGAATACACAGAGCTAACCTATGAGAGGGGTAGACCTCACAGTAGTGAAAAATGAAATAGACTGTTTGGTACTTACAGGACACGCGAACCACCAAAGTACATATCTTATTTTTTACTTACATAGCATCATGCACCTAGGACTACCTAGGGCCTACCTTAGGTGTAAATTATATGTAATAAAAGGGGAGTTTAAGGCTTGGCAAGTAGGCTGGGACTCCCCTGGGAGACCCCTGAGTCTATGCCCAGAACCATAACTCTGCCAGTCGAGTACTTACCTAAAAGCCGATAACTCACTTTTCTTCCATAGGCTAACATTGAGTGGTTTCACTTGGAAATTCTTCTAAGTGGTGTGGAGTTTTGGAACTTTAAAATATTCATCTAAAATCAGCCGAACAACGAATTCTGATTTACTCACCTGTTATCAGGAGAGACCTCAGTGCTGCATCTTGGAGCTCAGTACTGACCCTGAAAAGTAATTTTAACCGTACTTACCAGTAACTCGAATTTCCTTCCATGGGATATCATTGCCTGCTTTTTGCTGAAAATTTTCTAAGTGTCGATTTTTGAAACTTACAAATATACTTTAAAAATCGTACCAACTGTGAAAACGTAATTGTTTACCTGTTTTAGATAGATGTCCCAGTACTGAGCCTAGGAGCCCAGCACTGGATTACAAAAGTAACGAGAACGTACTTTACCCGTAACTTGAATTTTCTTCCATAGGAAACCATTGACCGTTTTTCTGTGAAATTTCTTCTAAGTGTCGATTTTGCAAACATGTAAATATTTCTTAAAAATCGCCTGTATAACTTAAACGTAGTTTCTCAACTGCTTACAGGTGGTACAGTAGTGCTGGATCTAGGATCCAACACTGACCTAGAAAAAGTAACCATAACCCCACTTACCTGCTAAGTGAATTTCCTTCCATAGGATAACATTGGTAATTTGATCAGCAAAAGTTTCTAAGTGTCAACTTTTAAAATAGCAAAATATTGCTTAAAAATCACAACAGTAACTAAAACGAATTTACTCACTTGTTTCCAAGAACTGTCCCAGGACTGAATCTAGGATCCAGTCCTGGATTTAGAAAAGTAATCCTGAAAGTAATTAATTGCATATAACTTAAAATTCCCATTGAGCTCAATGTATTATTGTGATTCAAATTGTGTTGCCTATTGTAATAAACTGTAACTATGACCTGCAAAAGTCAATTGCCTATTGCAAAGTATTTAACTAAAGCATCTCACTCTGAGAAAGTATATTTTGATACCTATTGTTGGTTCTCAAATAAAACAACAATATCTTTTTTATGCAAACCAATGGCCTAGTGTTCAGTTCTTGAGTGTGTGAGACCATTTGCTGACTGAGTGTGTACAACAAATGTTTTACACTGTACTCTGATACTGCCTTACTGCTCGGCAAGCTACCACTTTAGAGAGTAAGGTTATATCTAACTTTAGCCTCTGCCAAACCTCTGGGGACTGGGGACTCTGTGCACACTGTACCTATTTGGGAACAGTATATACAGAGCCACTTTCTCACAGTAGTGATAAAGTGATTAGAGTCCTACGGCCAACATAAAGATACAGCAAAACGTGAGGTGAAAAGCAAAATGGTTGCTGGTAGGCCACCTTAAGGATGCCAGGTCTAACAAAAACTGAACTAAGGATAACATGAGTAAAACATCAGGTTTCTCTACTGCATTTGGTGAGACAAGTGGGCCTTCTTTTATCTTCCATTCAAGCAATCTTTGACAGACCCCTTTATTATAGAGCTTTTCAAGGATTAAAGATAAGGCACTTACAAAGGAGTCCCAAATACTCAGAGATGGTTCACTTCTGTAATATGGGTCGTAGACTAAAAGCAGCGCAAAAACAGAGTGCAACAGGGTCCAAAAAACTTGAGTGCCACAAGAGAGTTTGAATGCAAGCGTATCCTTTTACAGATCCAGAGATATACTCATGCAATTTTTATTTTTAGGACAGAACGTGCATGATGAAAAAAACATTGTTTTTAAAAAGCGCATTGCAGAATATTAATACTTTGATGTGGGAAAACTTCAAAACTTTCAAACAAAATATTTGTAGGCAGCTTACAGCAAGTTGTTGTGGCCGAGTGGTTAAGGTGATGGACTAGAAATCCATTGGGGTATCCCCGCGCAGGTTCGAATCCTGCCAACAACGAGAATCTTTTTATTATCGGCTACAATTTCAGAAGTTAACCTTTAGTATTTCTTCCATTTCAGTTTTATAAATAGGTGGCTTATTTTTGTGTCACTATTGCCTCTCCACATATTTGTTATCGCTACCTCTTTCATGTCTTTGCTACACCTCATTCCTACTTTAGCACTGGTGTAAACGCTTCAAATTATTATACCGTTGCTCTCTCATTCATACCTGCGCATGCACTTGAAAGTTACTTTACCAATAAAAGACGCAAAGAGAGAAATAGAACAAAAGTGCTGGCTGGATTGGCAAACACACTTCATAAAACTGCATTTTCTTTTTTATTCTCCCCCGTGTTACATGCTTAACCTCCCCATGTGTAATTTCTCTTAACCTGCTGTCCCAGGAAGAGAATTCATCTACAGGCTCTTTCTGTGTTTTTTTCCCTAGTCTGTCTTTCCCATTTCTTAGCTGTGTAACTGTTCCTTTACGCGCTCTATTTAAACGCCATCAATCTCATTTGAGCTCCTTGCTCCCGCTTCTGTTTTCTCCACCTCTCATACTGCCAGTTCTCTCTTTCTCTGTGATTGGTGGCTACTTTCCTGAGCTTCTGAAGCCACGTGGTTCCTGCCTCTTGTTGTCAGACTTGAATTGGAAAAGGAACCATATTAACAAGCCTTTACCACTCACACACGGCGGAAGTTTATACTTTAATTCAGTGAGCTAAGAAAAGCGTGTTGTGGGTCCCCTACGAGCCATGGTGCTTGCTTCATCATGATTTGGCACCAGTCATTAGCCGCAGCTCTGCTAATGAGCCACTGAGGTCAGTTTCAATATTTACTCAAAAACATAACCATGCAGCCCTCCCCTCAACTGTGTATTATCTTGCTTTTCTGCTGTTCGTGTGATTAGCTGGGAGGAGCTCACGGCGACATCCTCCCTATAAAAGTGTAGATGGATCACTCTCTAACTCTTTCTTGCTTCACATACAAATGGCTTGAAAGGTGCAGGGAAGATGCAGGTCTAATAGACAGAATAGAAGGTCTGTGCCAGGTGGGTTTCTCTGCATTGGTGTCCCATCACAGGTCCGCAAGTGTATTGTGTGATCTTTGACTCCTGGCATTTCACAAGCAGGCGGCCAGGAAACGGTTTCAGCCTATCAACCACTGAGGAGACGCAGCCTCTGAATGAGGAATGAGGAAGCAATGAATACATCCAGCCTATCACAGGAACAGCCCTGAGTGTTCCGAATTATAAATTCTCCATGTCACTGTATGTCGTTGAGCCCAAGTAGCTCGCCGTGATCGTATAGTGGTTAGTACTCTGCGTTGTGGCCGCAGCAACCTCGGTTCGAATCCGAGTCACGGCATTGTGGTTGGCAATGTCACGGCAGTTGGGTGTTAATTTTACAGAATTAGCAAATGTACCAGTGGTTTTTGTAAAATGTCTATTAAAAACAGATCCTTTCAAATATTTAAACCATCTAACAACAAATGATTTAAACTCGCATGATTATAAGCTGTAGCTATAATGTATTTACTTACATAAATTATCGTTCTTGAACCTATTGGGGGTGGAGGGGGAGCGGAGCTCACCCCCCAGGTGCAGTTGAGTGACCTGTGTTGTGGCTCTCTAGAGGGAAGGCACAAATTTTGCTGTCACCCAGCCCAATCCAGACGTGTATTGGGGCCAGATATCAGGCAAATAGAGCAGTAAGTGCAGAGAAATGTTCACTCTCTAAAAGAGGCATTTCTAAAATAGTAAAGTTAAATCCAACCTCACCAGTAAGTAGGATTTTCAATAAATAAATAAAGCTACTCCTCTCCGATATGGAATTACCAAATAAAAAGTATAGGGGAATACACAGAGCTAACCTATGAGAGGGGTAGACCTCACAGTAGTGAAAAATGAAATAGACTGTTTGGTACTTACAGGACACGCGAACCACCAAAGTACATATCTTATTTTTTACTTACATAGCATCATGCACCTAGAACTACCTAGGGCCTACCTTAGGTGTAAATTATATGTAATAAAAGGGGAGTTTAAGGCTTGGCAAGTAGGCTGGGACTCCCCTGGGAGACCCCTGAGTCCATGCCCAGAACCATAACTCTGCCAGTCGAGTACTTACCTAAAAGCCGATAACTCACTTTTCTTCCATAGGCTAACATTGAGTGGTTTCACTTGGAAATTCTTCTAAGTGGTGTGGAGTTTTGGAACTTTAAAATATTCATCTAAAATCAGCCGAACAACGAATTCTGATTTACTCACCTGTTATCAGGAGAGACCTCAGTGCTGCATCTTGGAGCTCAGTACTGACCCTGAAAAGTAATTTTAACCGTACTTACCAGTAACTCGAATTTCCTTCCATGGGATATCATTGCCTGCTTTTTGCTGAAAATTTTCTAAGTGTCGATTTTTGAAACTTACAAATATACTTTAAAAATCGTACCAACTGTGAAAACGTAATTGTTTACCTGTTTTAGATAGATGTCCCAGTACTGAGCCTAGGAGCCCAGCACTGGATTACAAAAGTAACGAGAACGTACTTTACCCGTAACTTGAATTTTCTTCCATAGGAAACCATTGACCGTTTTTCTGTGAAATTTCTTCTAAGTGTCGATTTTGCAAACATGTAAATATTCCTTAAAAATCGCCTGTATAACTTAAACGTAGTTTCTCAACTGCTTACAGGTGGTACAGTAGTGCTGGATCTAGGATCCAACACTGACCTAGAAAAAGTAACCATAACCCCACTTACCTGCTAAGTGAATTTCCTTCCATAGGATAACATTGGTAATTTGATCAGCAAAAGTTTCTAAGTGTCAACTTTTAAAATAGCAAAATATTGCTTAAAAATCACAACAGTAACTAAAACGAATTTACTCACTTGTTTCCAAGAACTGTCCCAGGACTGAATCTAGGATCCAGTCCTGGATTTAGAAAAGTATTCCTGAAAGTAATTAATTGCATATAACTTAAAATTCCCATTGAGCTCAATGTATTATTGGGATTCAAATTGTGTTGCCTATTGTAATAAACTGTAACTATGACCTGCAAAAGTCAATTGCCTATTGCAAAGTATTTAACTAAAGCATCTCACTCTGAGAAAGTATATTTTGATACCTATTGTTGGTTCTCAAATAAAACAACAATATCTTTTTTATGCAAACCAATGGCCTAGTGTTCAGTTCTTGAGTGTGTGAGACCATTTGCTGACTGAGTGTGTACAACAAATGTTTTACACTGTACTCTGATACTGCCTTACTGCTCGGCAAGCTACCACTTTAGAGAGTAAGGTTATATCTAACTTTAGCCTCTGCCAAACCTCTGGGGACTGGGGACTCTGTGCACACTGTACCTATTTGGGAACAGTATATACAGAGCCACTTTCTCACAGTAGTGATAAAGTGATTAGAGTCCTACGGCCAACATAAAGATACAGCAAAACATGAGGTGAAAAGCAAAAAGGTTGCTGGTAGGCCACCTTAAGGATGCCAGGTCTAACAAAAACTGAACTAAGGATAACATGAGTAAAACATCAGGTTTCTCTACTGCATTTGGTGAGACAAGTGGGCCTTCTTTTATCTTCCATTCAAGCAATCTTTGACAGACCCCTTTATTATAGAGCTTTTCAAGGATTAAAGATAAGGCACTTACAAAGGAGTCCCAAATACTCAGAGATGGTTGACTTCTGTAATATGGGTCGTAGACTAAAAGCAGCGCAAAATCAGAGTGCAACAGGGTCCAAAAAACTTGAGTGCCACAAGAGAGTTTGAATGCAAGCGTATCCTTTTACAGATCCAGAGATATACTCATGCAATTTTTGTTTTTAGGACAGAACGTGCATGATGAAAAAAACATTGTTTTTAAAAAGCGCATTGCAGAATATCAGTACTTTGATGTGGGAAAACTTCAAAACTTTCAAACAAAATATTTGTAGGCAGCTTACAGCAAGTTGTTGTGGCCGAGTGGTTAAGGCGATGGACTAGAAATCCATTGGGGTATCCCCGCGCAGGTTCGAATCCTGCCAACAACGAGAATCTTTTTATTATCGGCTACAATTTCAGAAGTTAACCTTTAGTATTTCTTCCATTTCAGTTTTATAAATAGGTGGCTTATTTTTGTGTCACTATTGCCTCTCCACATATTTGTTATCGCTACCTCTTTCATGTCTTTGCTACACCTCATTCCTACTTTAGCACTGGTGTAAACGCTTCAAATTATTATACCGTTGCTCTCTCATTCATACCTGCGCATGCACTTGAAAGTTACTTTACCAATAAAAGACGCAAAGAGAGAAATAGAACAAAAGTGCTGGCTGGATTGGCAAACACACTTCATAAAACTGCATTTTCTTTTTTATTCTCCCCCGTGTTACATGCTTAACCTCCCCATGTGTAATTTCTCTTAACCTGCTGTCCCAGGAAGAGAATTTCATCTACAGGCTCTTTCTGTGTTTTTTTCCCTAGTCTGTCTTTCCCATTTCTTAGCTGTGTAACTGTTCCTTTACGCGCTCTATTTAAACGCCATCAATCTCATTTGAGCTCCTTGCTCCCGCTTCTGTTTTCTCCACCTCTCATACTGCCAGTTCTCTCTTTCTCTGTGGTTGGTGGCTACTTTCCTGAGCTTCCGAAGCCACGTGGTTCCTGCCTCTTGTTCTCAGACTTGAATTGGAAAAGGAACCATATTAACAAGCCTTTACCACTCACACACGGCGGAAGTTTATACTTTAATTCAGTGAGCTAAGAAAAGCGTGTTGTGGGTCCCCTACGAGCCATGGTGCTTGCTTCATCATGATTTGGCACCAGTCATTAGCCGCAGCTCTGCTAATGAGCCACTGAGGTCAGTTTCAATATTTACTCAAAAACATAACCATGCAGCCCACCCCTCAACTGTGTATTTATCTTGCTTTTCTGCTGTTCGTGTGATTAGCTGGGATGAGCTCACGGCGACATCCTCCCTATAAAAGTGTAGATGGATCACTCTCTAACTCTTTCTTGCTTCACATACAAATGGCTTGAAAGGTGCAGGGAAGATGCAGGTCTAATAGACAGAATAGAAGGTCTGTGCCAGGTGGGTTTCTCTGCATTGGTGTCCCATCACAGGTCAGCAAGTGTAATGTGTGATCTTTGACTCCTGGCATTTCACAAGCAGGCGGCCAGGAAACGGTTTCAGCCTATCAACCACTGAGGAGATGCAGCCTCTGAATGAGGAATGAGGAAGCAATGAATACATCCAGACTATCACAGGAACAGCCCTGAGTGTTCCGAATTATAAATTCTCCATGTCACTGTACATCATTGAGCCCAAGTAGCTCGCCGTGATCGTATAGTGGTTAGTACTCTGCGTTGTGGCCGCAGCTACCTTGGTTCGAATCCGAGTCACGGCATTGTGGTTGGCAATGTCACGGCAGTTGGGTGTTAATTTTACAGAATTAGCACATGTACCAGTGGTTTTTGTAAAATGTCTATTATAAACAGATCCTTTCAAATATTTAAACCATCTAACAACAAATGATTTAAACTCGCATGATTATAAGCTGTAGCTATAATGTATTTACTTACATAAATTATCGTTCTTGAACCTATTGGGGGTGGAGGGGGAGCGGAGCTCATCCCCCAGGTGCAGTTGAGTGACCTGTGTTGTGGCTCTCTAGAGGGAAGGCACAAATTTTGCTGTCACCCAGCCCAATCCAGACGTGTATTGGGGCCAGGTTTCAGGCAAATAGAGCAGTAAGTGCAGAGAAATGTTCACTCTCTAAAAGTGGCATTTCTAAAATAGTAAAGTTAAATCCAACCTCACCAGTAAGTAGGATTTTCAATAAATAAATAAAGCTACTCCTCTCCGATATGGAATTACCAAATAAAAAGTATAGGGGAATACACAGAGCAAACCTATGAGAGGGGTAGACCTCACAGTAGTGAAAAATGAAATAGACTGTTTGGTACTTACAGGACACGCGAACCACCAAAGTACATATCTTATTTTTTACTTACATAGCATCATGCACCTAGGACTACCTAGGGCCTACCTTAGGTGTAAATTATATGTAATAAAAGGGGAGTTTAAGGCTTGGCAAGTAGGCTGGGACTCCCCTGGGAGACCCCTGAGTCTATGCCCAGAACCATAACTCTGCCAGTCGAGTACTTACCTAAAAGCCGATAACTCACTTTTCTTCCATAGGCTAACATTGAGTGGTTTCACTTGGAAATTCTTCTAAGTGGTGTGGAGTTTTGGAACTTTAAAATATTCATCTAAAATCAGCCGAACAGCGAATTCTGATTTACTCACCTGTTATCAGGAGAGACCTCAGTGCTGCATCTTGGAGCTCAGTACTGACCCTGAAAAGTAATTTTAACCGTACTTACCAGTAACTCGAATTTCCTTCCATGGGATATCATTGCCTGCTTTTTGCTGAAAATTTTCTAAGTGTCGATTTTTGAAACTTACAAATATACTTTAAAAATCGTACCAACTGTGAAAACGTAATTGTTTACCTGTTTTAGATAGATGTCCCAGTACTGAGCCTAGGAGCCCAGCACTGGATTACAAAAGTAACGAGAACGTACTTTACCCGTAACTTGAATTTTCTTCCATAGGAAACCATTGACCGTTTTTCTGTGAAATTTCTTCTAAGTGTCGATTTTGCAAACATGTAAATATTCCTTAAAAATCGCCTGTATAACTTAAACGTAGTTTCTCAACTGCTTACAGGTGGTACAGTAGTGCTGGATCTAGGATCCAACACTGACCTAGAAAAAGTAACCATAACCCCACTTACCTGCTAAGTGAATTTCCTTCCATAGGATAACATTGGTAATTTGATCAGCAAAAGTTTCTAAGTGTCAACTTTTAAAATAGCAAAATATTGCTTAAAAATCACAACAGTAACTAAAACGAATTTACTCACTTGTTTCCAAGAACTGTCCCAGGACTGAATCTAGGATCCAGTCCTGGATTTAGAAAAGTAATCCTGAAAGTAATTAATTGCATATAACTTAAAATTCCCATTGAGCTCAATGTATTATTGTGATTCAAATTGTGTTGCCTATTGTAATAAACTGTAACTATGACCTGCAAAAGTCAATTGCCTATTGCAAAGTATTTAACTAAAGCATCTCACTCTGAGAAAGTATATTTTGATACCTATTGTTGGTTCTCAAATAAAACAACAATATCTTTTTTATGCAAACCAATGGCCTAGTGTTCAGTTCTTGAGTGTGTGAGACCATTTGCTGACTGAGTGTGTACAACAAATGTTTTACACTGTACTCTGATACTGCCTTACTGCTCGGCAAGCTACCACTTTAGAGAGTAAGGTTATATCTAACTTTAGCCTCTGCCAAACCTCTGGGGACTGGGGACTCTGTGCACACTGTACCTATTTGGGAACAGTATATACAGAGCCACTTTCTCACAGTAGTGATAAAGTGATTAGAGTCCTACGGCCAACATAAAGATACAGCAAAACGTGAGGTGAAAAGCAAAAAGGTTGCTGGTAGGCCACCTTAAGGATGCCAGGTCTAACAAAAACTGAACTAAGGATAGCATGAGTAAAACATCAGGTTTCTCTACTGCATTTGGTGAGACAAGTGGGCCTTCTTTTATCTTCCATTCAAGCAATCTTTGACAGACCCCTTTATTATAGAGCTTTTCAAGGATTAAAGATAAGGCACTTACAAAGGAGTCCCAAATACTCAGAGATGGTTCACTTCTGTAATATGGGTCGTAGACTAAAAGCAGCGCAAAAACAGAGTGCAACAGGGTCCAAAAAACTTGAGTGCCACAAGAGATTTTTTAATGCAAGCGTATCCTTTTACAGATCCAGAGATATACTCATGCAATTTTTATTTTTAGGACAGAACGTGCATGATGAAAAAAACATTGTTTTTAAAAAGCGCATTGCAGAATATTAGTACTTTGATGTGGGAAAGCTTCAAAACTTTCAAACAAAATATTTGTAGGCAGCTTACAGCAAGTTGTTGTGGCCGAGTGGTTAAGGCGATGGACTAGAAATCCATTGGGGTATCCCCGCGCAGGTTCGAATCCTGCCAACAACGAGAATCTTTTTATTATCGGCTACAATTTCAGAAGTTAACCTTTAGTATTTCTTCCATTTCAGTTTTATAAATAGGTGGCTTATTTTTGTGTCACTATTGCCTCTCCACATATTTGTTATCGCTACCTCTTTCATGTCTTTGCTACACCTCATTCCTACTTTAGCACTGGTGTAAACGCTTCAAATTATTATACCGTTGCTCTCTCATTCATACCTGCGCATGCACTTGAAAGTTACTTTACCAATAAAAGACGCAAAGAGAGAAATAGAACAAAAGTGCTGGCTGGATTGGCAAACACACTTCATAAAACTGCATTTTCTTTTTTATTCTCCCCCGTGTTACATGCTTAACCTCCCCATGTGTAATTTCTCTTAACCTGCTGTCCCAGGAAGAGAATTCATCTACAGGCTCTTTCTGTGTTTTTTTCCCTAGTCTGTCTTTCCCATTTCTTAGCTGTGTAACTGTTCCTTTACGCGCTCTATTTAAACGCCATCAATCTCATTTGAGCTCCTTGCTCCCGCTTCTGTTTTCTCCACCTCTCATACTGCCAGTTCTCTCTTTCTCTGTGATTGGTGGCTACTTTCCTGAGCTTCCGAAGCCACGTGGTTCCTGCCTCTTGTTGTCAGACTTGAATTGGAAAAGGAACCATATTAACAAGCCTTTACCACTCACACACGGCGGAAGTTTATACTTTAATTCAGTGAGCTAAGAAAAGCGTGTTGTGGGTCCCCTACGAGCCATGGTGCTTGCTTCATCATGATTTGGCACCAGTCATTAGCCGCAGCTCTGCTAATGAGCCACTGAGGTCAGTTTCAATATTTACTCAAAAACATAACCATGCAGCCCTCCCCTCAACTGTGTATTATCTTGCTTTTCTGCTGTTCGTGTGATTAGCTGGGAGGAGCTCACGGCGACATCCTCCCTATAAAAGTGTAGATGGATCACTCTCTAACTCTTTCTTGTTTCACATACAAATGGCTTGAAAGGTGCAGGGAAGATGCAGGTCTAATAGACAGAATAGAAGGTCTGTGCCAGGTGGGTTTCTCTGCATTGGTGTCCCATCACAGGTCCGCAAGTGTATTGTGTGATCTTTGACTCCTGGCATTTCACAAGCAGGCGGCCAGGAAACGGTTTCAGCCTATCAACCACTGAGGAGACGCAGCCTCTGAATGAGGAATGAGGAAGCAATGAATACATCCAGCCTATCACAGGAACAGCCCTGAGTGTTCCGAATTATAAATTCTCCATGTCACTGTATGTTGTTGAGCCCAAGTAGCTCGCCGTGATCGTATAGTGGTTAGTACTCTGCGTTGTGGCCGCAGCTACCTTGGTTCGAATCCGAGTCACGGCATTGTGGTTGGCAATGTCACGGCAGTTGGGTGTTAATTTTACAGAATTAGCACATGTACCAGTGGTTTTTGTAAAATGTCTATTATAAACAGATCCTTTCAAATATTTAAACCATCTAACAACAAATGATTTAAACTCGCATGATTATAAGCTGTAGCTATAATGTATTTACTTACATAAATTATCGTTCTTGAACCTATTGGGGGTGGAGGGGGAGCGGAGCTCATCCCCCAGGTGCAGTTGAGTGACCTGTGTTGTGGCTCTCTAGAGGGAAGGCACAAATTTTGCTGTCACCCAGCCCAATCCAGACGTGTATTGGGGCCAGGTTTCAGGCAAATAGAGCAGTAAGTGCAGAGAAATGTTCACTCTCTAAAAGTGGCATTTCTAAAATAGTAAAGTTAAATCCAACCTCACCAGTAAGTAGGATTTTCAATAAATAAATAAAGCTACTCCTCTCCGATATGGAATTACCAAATAAAAAGTATAGGGGAATACACAGAGCAAACCTATGAGAGGGGTAGACCTCACAGTAGTGAAAAATGAAATAGACTGTTTGGTACTTACAGGACACGCGAACCACCAAAGTACATATCTTATTTTTTACTTACATAGCATCATGCACCTAGGACTACCTAGGGCCTACCTTAGGTGTAAATTATATGTAATAAAAGGGGAGTTTAAGGCTTGGCAAGTAGGCTGGGACTCCCCTGGGAGACGCCTGAGTCTATGCCCAGAACCATAACTCTGCCAGTCGAGTACTTACCTAAAAGCCGATAACTCACTTTTCTTCCATAGGCTAACATTGAGTGGTTTCACTTGGAAATTCTTCTAAGTGGTGTGGAGTTTTGGAACTTTAAAATATTCATCTAAAATCAGCCGAACAACGAATTCTGATTTACTCACCTGTTATCAGGAGAGACCTCAGTGCTGCATCTTGGAGCTCAGTACTGACCCTGAAAAGTAATTTTAACCGTACTTACCAGTAACTCGAATTTCCTTCCATGGGATATCATTGCCTGCTTTTTGCTGAAAATTTTCTAAGTGTCGATTTTTGAAACTTACAAATATACTTTAAAAATCGTACCAACTGTGAAAACGTAATTGTTTACCTGTTTTAGATAGATGTCCCAGTACTGAGCCTAGGAGCCCAGCACTGGATTACAAAAGTAACGAGAACGTACTTTACCCGTAACTTGAATTTTCTTCCATAGGAAACCATTGACCGTTTTTCTGTGAAATTTCTTCTAAGTGTCGATTTTGCAAACATGTAAATATTCCTTAAAAATCGCCTGTATAACTTAAACGTAGTTTCTCAACTGCTTACAGGTGGTACAGTAGTGCTGGATCTAGGATCCAACACTGACCTAGAAAAAGTAACCATAACCCCACTTACCTGCTAAGTGAATTTCCTTCCATAGGATAACATTGGTAATTTGATCAGCAAAAGTTTCTAAGTGTCAACTTTTAAAATAGCAAAATATTGCTTAAAAATCACAACAGTAACTAAAACGAATTTACTCACTTGTTTCCAAGAACTGTCCCAGGACTGAATCTAGGATCCAGTCCTGGATTTAGAAAAGTAATCCTGAAAGTAATTAATTGCATACAACTTAAAATTCCCATTGAGCTCAATGTATTATTGTGATTCAAATTGTGTTGCCTATTGTAATAAACTGTAACTATGACCTGCAAAAGTCAATTGCCTATTGCAAAGTATTTAACTAAAGCATCTCACTCTGAGAAAGTATATTTTGATACCTATTGTTGGTTCTCAAATAAAACAACAATATCTTTTTTATGCAAACCAATGGCCTAGTGTTCAGTTCTTGAGTGTGTGAGACCATTTGCTGACTGAGTGTGTACAACAAATGTTTTACACTGTACTCTGATACTGCCTTACTGCTCGGCAAGCTACCACTTTAGAGAGTAAGGTTATATCTAACTTTAGCCTCTGCCAAACCTCTGGGGACTGGGGACTCTGTGCACACTGTACCTATTTGGGAACAGTATATACAGAGCCACTTTCTCACAGTAGTGATAAAGTGATTAGAGTCCTACGGCCAACATAAAGATACAGCAAAACGTGAGGTGAAAAGCAAAAAGGTTGCTGGTAGGCCACCTTAAGGATGCCAGGTCTAACAAAAACTGAACTAAGGATAGCATGAGTAAAACATCAGGTTTCTCTACTGCATTTGGTGAGACAAGTGGGCCTTCTTTTATCTTCCATTCAAGCAATCTTTGACAGACCCCTTTATTATAGAGCTTTTCAAGGATTAAAGATAAGGCACTTACAAAGGAGTCCCAAATACTCAGAGATGGTTCACTTCTGTAATATGGGTCGTAGACTAAAAGCAGCGCAAAAACAGAGTGCAACAGGGTCCAAAAAACTTGAGTGCCACAAGAGAGTTTGAATGCAAGCGTATCCTTTTACAGATCCAGAGATATACTCATGCAATTTTTATTTTTAGGACAGAACGTGCATGATGAAAAAAACATTGTTTTTAAAAAGCGCATTGCAGAATATTAGTACTTTGATGTGGGAAAGCTTCAAAACTTTCAAACAAAATATTTGTAGGCAGCTTACAGCAAGTTGTTGTGGCCGAGTGGTTAAGGCGATGGACTAGAAATCCATTGGGGTATCCCCGCGCAGGTTCGAATCCTGCCAACAACGAGAATCTTTTTATTATCGGCTACAATTTCAGAAGTTAACCTTTAGTATTTCTTCCATTTCAGTTTTATAAATAGGTGGCTTATTTTTGTGTCACTATTGCCTCTCCACATATTTGTTATCGCTACCTCTTTCATGTCTTTGCTACACCTCATTCCTACTTTAGCACTGGTGTAAACGCTTCAAATTATTATACCGTTGCTCTCTCATTCATACCTGCGCATGCACTTGAAAGTTACTTTACCAATAAAAGACGCAAAGAGAGAAATAGAACAAAAGTGCTGGCTGGATTGGCAAACACACTTCATAAAACTGCATTTTCTTTTTTATTCTCCCCCGTGTTACATGCTTAACCTCCCCATGTGTAATTTCTCTTAACCTGCTGTCCCAGGAAGAGAATTCATCTACAGGCTCTTTCTGTGTTTTTTTCCCTAGTCTGTCTTTCCCATTTCTTAGCTGTGTAACTGTTCCTTTACGCGCTCTATTTAAACGCCATCAATCTCATTTGAGCTCCTTGCTCCCGCTTCTGTTTTCTCCACCTCTCATACTGCCAGTTCTCTCTTTCTCTGTGATTGGTGGCTACTTTCCTGAGCTTCCGAAGCCACGTGGTTCCTGCCTCTTGTTGTCAGACTTGAATTGGAAAAGGAACCATATTAACAAGCCTTTACCACTCACACACGGCGGAAGTTTATACTTTAATTCAGTGAGCTAAGAAAAGCGTGTTGTGGGTCCCCTACGAGCCATGGTGCTTGCTTCATCATGATTTGGCACCAGTCATTAGCCGCAGCTCTGCTAATGAGCCACTGAGGTCAGTTTCAATATTTACTCAAAAACATAACCATGCAGCCCTCCCCTCAACTGTGTATTATCTTGCTTTTCTGCTGTTCGTGTGATTAGCTGGGAGGAGCTCACGGCGACATCCTCCCTATAAAAGTGTAGATGGATCACTCTCTAACTCTTTCTTGCTTCACATACAAATGGCTTGAAAGGTGCAGGGAAGATGCAGGTCTAATAGACAGAATAGAAGGTCTGTGCCAGGTGGGCTTCTCTGCATTGGTGTCCCATCACAGGTCAGCAAGTGTAATGTGTGATCTTTGACTCCTGGCATTTCACAAGCAGGCGGCCAGGAAACGGTTTCAGCCTATCAACCACTGAGGAGATGCAGCCTCTGAATGAGGAATGAGGAAGCAATGAATACATCCAGCCTATCACAGGAACAGCCCTGAGTGTTCCGAATTATAAATTCTCCATGTCACTGTACATCATTGAGCCCAAGTAGCTCGCCGTGATCGTATAGTGGTTAGTACTCTGCATTGTGGCCGCAGCTACCTTGGTTCGAATCCGAGTCACGGCATTGTGGTTGGCAATGTCACGGCAGTTGGGTGTTAATTTTACAGAATTAGCACATGTACCAGTGGTTTTTGTAAAATGTCTATTATAAACAGATCCTTTCAAATATTTAAACCATCTAACAACAAATGATTTAAACTCGCATGATTATAAGCTGTAGCTATAATGTATTTACTTACATAAATTATCGTTCTTGAACCTATTGGGGGTGGAGGGGGAGCGGAGCTCATCCCCCAGGTGCAGTTGAGTGACCTGTGTTGTGGCTCTCTAGAGGGAAGGCACAAATTTTGCTGTCACCCAGCCCAATCCAGACGTGTATTGGGGCCAGGTTTCAGGCAAATAGAGCAGTAAGTGCAGAGAAATGTTCACTCTCTAAAAGTGGCATTTCTAAAATAGTAAAGTTAAATCCAACCTCACCAGTAAGTAGGATTTTCAATAAATAAATAAAGCTACTCCTCTCCGATATGGAATTACCAAATAAAAAGTATAGGGGAATACACAGAGCTAACCTACGAGAGGGGTAGACCTCACAGTAGTGAAAAATGAAATAGACTGTTTGGTACTTACAGGACACGCGAACCACCAAAGTACATATCTTATTTTTTACTTACATAGCATCATGCACCTAGGACTACCTAGGGCCTACCTTAGGTGTAAATTATATGTAATAAAAGGGGAGTTTAAGGCTTGGCAAGTAGGCTGGGACTCCCCTGGGAGACCCCTGAGTCTATGCCCAGAACCATAACTCTGCCAGTCGAGTACTTACCTAAAAGCCGATAACTCACTTTTCTTCCATAGGCTAACATTGAGTGGTTTCACTTGGAAATTCTTCTAAGTGGTGTGGAGTTTTGGAACTTTAAAATATTCATCTAAAATCAGCCGAACAACGAATTCTGATTTACTCACCTGTTATCAGGAGAGACCTCAGTGCTGCATCTTGGAGCTCAGTACTGACCCTGAAAAGTAATTTTAACCGTACTTACCAGTAACTCGAATTTCCTTCCATGGGATATCATTGCCTGCTTTTTGCTGAAAATTTTCTGTGTCGATTTTTGAAACTTACAAATATTCTTTAAAAATCGTACCAACTGTAAAAACGTAATTGTTTACCTGTTTTAGATAGATGTCCCAGTACTGAGCCTAGGAGCCCAGCACTGGATTACAAAAGTAACGAGAACGTACTTTACCCGTAACTTGAATTTTCTTCCATAGGAAACCATTGACCGTTTTTCTGTGAAATTTCTTCTAAGTGTCGATTTTGCAAACATGTAAATATTCCTTAAAAATCGCCTGTATAACTTAAACGTAGTTTCTCAACTGCTTACAGGTGGTACAGTAGTGCTGGATCTAGGATCCAACACTGACCTAGAAAAAGTAACCATAACCCCACTTACCTGCTAAGTGAATTTCCTTCCATAGGATAACATTGGTAATTTGATCAGCAAAAGTTTCTAAGTGTCAACTTTTAAAATAGCAAAATATTGCTTAAAAATCACAACAGTAACTAAAACGAATTTACTCACTTGTTTCCAAGAACTGTCCCAGGACTGAATCTAGGATCCAGTCCTGGATTTAGAAAAGTAATCCTGAAAGTAATTAATTGCATATAACTTAAAATTCCCATTGAGCTCAA
Source organism: Triturus cristatus (assembly GCF_964204655.1). Lineage (NCBI taxonomy): Eukaryota > Metazoa > Chordata > Amphibia > Caudata > Salamandridae > Triturus > Triturus cristatus. The sequence continues at coordinate 723,823,601 of NC_140595.1, forward strand.
TGTATTATTGTGATTCAAATTGTGTTGCCTATTGTAATAAACTGTAACTATGACCTGCAAAAGTCAATTGCCTATTGCAAAGTATTTAACTAAAGCATCTCACTCTGAGAAAGTATATTTTGATACCTATTGTTGGTTCTCAAATAAAACAACAATATCTTTTTTATGCAAACCAATGGCCTAGTGTTCAGTTCTTGAGTGTGTGAGACCATTTGCTGACTGAGTGTGTACAACAAATGTTTTACACTGTACTCTGATACTGCCTTACTGCTCGGCAAGCTACCACTTTAGAGAGTAAGGTTATATCTAACTTTAGCCTCTGCCAAACCTCTGGGGACTGGGGACTCTGTGCACACTGTACCTATTTGGGAACAGTATATACAGAGCCACTTTCTCACAGTAGTGATAAAGTGATTAGAGTCCTACGGCCAACATAAAGATACAGCAAAACGTGAGGTGAAAAGCAAAAAGGTTGCTGGTAGGCCACCTTAAGGATGCCAGGTCTAACAAAAACTGAACTAAGGATAACATGAGTAAAACATCAGGTTTCTCTACTGCATTTGGTGAGACAAGTGGGCCTTCTTTTATCTTCCATTCAAGCAATCTTTGACAAACCCCTTTATTATAGAGCTTTTCAAGGATTAAAGATAAGGCACTTACAAAGGAGTCCCAAATACTCAGAGATGGTTCACTTCTGTAATATGGGTCGTAGACTAAAAGCAGCGCAAAAACAGAGTGCAACAGGGTCCAAAAAACTTGAGTGCCACAAGAGAGTTTGAATGCAAGCGTATCCTTTTACAGATCCAGAGATATACTCATGCAATTTTTATTTTTAGGACAGAACGTGCATGATGAAAAAAACATTGTTTTTAAAAAGCGCATTGCAGAATATTAGTACTTTGATGTGGGAAAACTTCAAAACTTTCAAACAAAATATTTGTAGGCAGCTTACAGCAAGTTGTTGTGGCCGAGTGGTTAAGGCGATGGACTAGAAATCCATTGGGGTATCCCCGCGCAGGTTCGAATCCTGCCAACAACGAGAATCTTTTTATTATCGGCTACAATTTCAGAAGTTAACCTTTAGTATTTCTTCCATTTCAGTTTTATAAATAGGTGGCTTATTTTTGTGTCACTATTGCCTCTCCACATATTTGTTATCGCTACCTCTTTCATGTCTTTGCTACACCTCATTCCTACTTTAGCACTGGTGTAAACGCTTCAAATTATTATACCGTTGCTCTCTCATTCATACCTGCGCATGCACTTGAAAGTTACTTTACCAATAAAAGACGCAAAGAGAGAAATAGAACAAAAGTGCTGGCTGGATTGGCAAACACACTTCATAAAACTGCATTTTCTTTTTTATTCTCCCCCGTGTTACATGCTTAACCTCCCCATGTGTAATTTCTCTTAACCTGCTGTCCCAGGAAGAGAATTCATCTACAGGCTCTTTCTGTGTTTTTTTCCCTAGTCTGTCTTTCCCATTTCTTAGCTGTGTAACTGTTCCTTTACGCGCTCTATTTAAACGCCATCAATCTCATTTGAGCTCCTTGCTCCCGCTTCTGTTTTCTCCACCTCTCATACTGCCAGTTCTCTCTTTCTCTGTGATTGGTGGCTACTTTCCTGAGCTTCCGAAGCCACGTGGTTCCTGCCTCTTGTTGTCAGACTTGAATTGGAAAAGGAACCATATTAACAAGCCTTTACCACTCACACACGGCGGAAGTTTATACTTTAATTCAGTGAGCTAAGAAAAGCGTGTTGTGGGTCCCCTACGAGCCATGGTGCTTGCTTCATCATGATTTGGCACCAGTCATTAGCCGCAGCTCTGCTAATGAGCCACTGAGGTCAGTTTCAATATTTACTCAAAAACATAACCATGCAGCCCTCCCCTCAACTGTGTATTATCTTGCTTTTCTGCTGTTCGTGTGATTAGCTGGGAGGAGCTCACGGCGACATCCTCCCTATAAAAGTGTAGATGGATCACTCTCTAACTCTTTCTTGCTTCACATACAAATGGCTTGAAAGGTGCAGGGAAGATGCAGGTCTAATAGACAGAATAGAAGGTCTGTGCCAGGTGGGTTTCTCTGCATTGGTGTCCCATCACAGGTCCGCAAGTGTATTGTGTGATCTTTGACTCCTGGCATTTCACAAGCAGGCGGCCAGGAAACGGTTTCAGCCTATCAACCACTGAGGAGACGCAGCCTCTGAATGAGGAATGAGGAAGCAATGAATACATCCAGCCTATCACAGGAACAGCCCTGAGTGTTCCGAATTATAAATTCTCCATGTCACTGTATGTCGTTGAGCCCAAGTAGCTCGCCGTGATCGTATAGTGGTTAGTACTCTGCGTTGTGGCCGCAGCAACCTCGGTTCGAATCCGAGTCACGGCATTGTGGTTGGCAATGTCACGGCAGTTGGGTGTTAATTTTACAGAATTAGCAAATGTACCAGTGGTTTTTGTAAAATGTCTATTAAAAACAGATCCTTTCAAATATTTAAACCATCTAACAACAAATGATTTAAACTCGCATGATTATAAGCTGTAGCTATAATGTATTTACTTACATAAATTATCGTTCTTGAACCTATTGGGGGTGAAGGGAGAGCGGAGCTCACCCCCCAGGTGCAGTTGAGTTACCTGTGTTGTGGCTCTCTAGAGGGAAGGCACAAATTTTGCTGTCACCCAGCCCAATCCAGACGTGTATTGGGGCCAGGTTTCAGGCAAATAGAGCAGTAAGTGCAGAGAAATGTTCACTCTCTAAAAGTGGCATTTCTAAAATAGTAAAGTTAAATCCAACCTCACCAGTAAGTAGGATTTTCAATAAATAAATAAAGCTACTCCTCTCCGATATGGAATTACCAAATAAAAAGTATAGGGGAATACACAGAGCTAACCTATGAGAGGGGTAGACCTCACAGTAGTGAAAAATGAAATAGACTGTTTGGTACTTACAGGACACGCGAACCACCAAAGTACATATCTTATTTTTTACTTACATAGTATCATGCACCTAGGACTACCTAGGGCCTACCTTAGGTGTAAATTATATGTAATAAAAGGGGAGTTTAAGGCTTGGCAAGTAGGCTGGGACTCCCCTGGGAGACCCCTGAGTCCATGCCCAGAACCATAACTCTGCCAGTCGAGTACTTACCTAAAAGCCGATAACTCACTTTTCTTCCATAGGCTAACATTGAGTGGTTTCACTTGGAAATTCTTCTAAGTGGTGTGGAGTTTTGGAACTTTAAAATATTCATCTAAAATCAGCCGAACAACGAATTCTGATTTACTCACCTGTTATCAGGAGAGACCTCAGTGCTGCATCTTGGAGCTCAGTACTGACTCTGAAAAGTAATTTTAACTGTACTTACCAGTAACTCGAATTTCCTTCCATGGGATATCATTGCCTGCTTTTTGCTGAAAATTTCCTAAGTGTCGATTTTTGAAACTTACAAATATTCTTTAAAAATCGTACCAACTGTGAAAACGTAATTGTTTACCTGTTTTAGATAGATGTCCCAGTACTGAGCCTAGGATCCCAGCACTGGATTACAAAAGTAACGAGAACGTACTTTACCCGTAACTTGAATTTTCTTCCATAGGAAACCATTGACTGTTTTTCTGTGAAATTTCTTCTAAGTGTCGATTTTGCAAACATGTAAATATTCCTTAAAAATCGCCTGTATAACTTAAACGTAGTTTCTCAACTGCTTACAGGTGGTACAGTAGTGCTGGATCTAGGATCCAACACTGACCTAGAAAAAGTAACCATAACCCCACTTACCTGCTAAGTGAATTTCCTTCCATAGGATAACATTGGTAATTTGATCAGCAAAAGTTTCTAAGTGTCAACTTTTAAAATAGCAAAATATTGCTTAAAAATCACAACAGTAACTAAAACGAATTTACTCACTTGTTTCCAAGAACTGTCCCAGGACTGAATCTAGGATCCAGTCCTGGATTTAGAAAAGTATTCCTGAAAGTAATTAATTGCATATAACTTAAAATTCCCATTGAGCTCAATGTATTATTGTGATTCAAATTGTGTTGCCTATTGTAATAAACTGTAACTATGACCTGCAAAAGTCAATTGCCTATTGCAAAGTATTTAACTAAAGCATCTCACTCTGAGAAAGTATATTTTGATACCTATTGTTGGTTCTCAAATAAAACAACAATATCTTTTTTATGCAAACCAATGGCCTAGTGTTCAGTTCTTGAGTGTGTGAGACCATTTGCTGACTGAGTGTGTACAACAAATGTTTTACACTGTACTCTGATACTGCCTTACTGCTCGGCAAGCTACCACTTTAGAGAGTAAGGTTATATCTAACTTTAGCCTCTGCCAAACCTCTGGGGACTGGGGACTCTGTGCACACTGTACCTATTTGGGAACAGTATATACAGAGCCACTTTCTCACAGTAGTGATAAAGTGATTAGAGTCCTACGGCCAACATAAAGATACAGCAAAACGTGAGGTGAAAAGCAAAAAGGTTGCTGGTAGGCCACCTTAAGGATGCCAGGTCTAACAAAAACTGAACTAAGGATAACATGAGTAAAACATCAGGTTTCTCTACTGCATTTGGTGAGACAAGTGGGCCTTCTTTTATCTTCCATTCAAGCAATCTTTGACAGACCCCTTTATTATAGAGCTTTTCAAGGATTAAAGATAAGGCACTTACAAAGGAGTCCCAAATACTCAGAGATGGTTCACTTCTGTAATATGGGTCGTAGACTAAAAGCAGCGCAAAAACAGAGTGCAACAGGGTCCAAAAAACTTGAGTGCCACAAGAGAGTTTGAATGCAAGCGTATCCTTTTACAGATCCAGAGATATACTCATGCAATTTTTATTTTTAGGACAGAACGTGCATGATGAAAAAAACATTGTTTTTAAAAAGCGCATTGCAGAATATTAGTACTTTGATGTGGGAAAACTTCAAAACTTTCAAACAAAATATTTGTAGGAAGCTTACAGCAAGTTGATGTGGCCGAGTGGTTAAGGCGATGGACTAGAAATCCATTGGGGTATCCCCGCGCAGGTTCGAATCCTGCCAACAACGAGAATCTTTTTATTATCGGCTACAATTTCAGAAGTTAACCTTTAGTATTTCTTCCATTTCAGTTTTATAAATAGGTGGCTTATTTTTGTGTCACTATTGCCTCTCCACATATTTGTTATCGCTACCTCTTTCATGTCTTTGCTACACCTCATTCCTACTTTAGCACTGGTGTAAACGCTTCAAATTATTATACCGTTGCTCTCTCATTCATACCTGCGCATGCACTTGAAAGTTACTTTACCAATAAAAGACGCAAAGAGAGAAATAGAACAAAAGTGCTGGCTGGATTGGCAAACACACTTCATAAAACTGCATTTTCTTTTTTATTCTCCCCCGTGTTACATGCTTAACCTCCCCATGTGTAATTTCTCTTAACCTGCTGTCCCAGGAAGAGAATTCATCTACAGGCTCTTTCTGTGTTTTTTTCCCTAGTCTGTCTTTCCCATTTCTTAGCTGTGTAACTGTTCCTTTACGCGCTCTATTTAAACGCCATCAATCTCATTTGAGCTCCTTGCTCCCGCTTCTGTTTTCTCCACCTCTCATACTGCCAGTTCTCTCTTTCTCTGTGATTGGTGGCTACTTTCCTGAGCTTCCGAAGCCACGTGGTTCCTGCCTCTTGTTGTCAGACTTGAATTGGAAAAGGAACCATATTAACAAGCCTTTACCACTCACACACGGCGGAAGTTTATACTTTAATTCAGTGAGCTAAGAAAAGCGTGTTGTGGGTCCCCTCCGAGCCATGGTGCTTGCTTCATCATGATTTGGCACCAGTAATTAGCCGCAGCTCTGCTAATGAACCACTGAGGTCAGTTTCAATATTTACTCAAAAACATAACCATGCAGCCCTCCCCTCAACTGTGTATTATCTTGCTTTTCTGCTGTTCGTGTGATTAGCTGGGAGGAGCTCACGGCGACATCCTCCCTATAAAAGTGTAGATGGATCACTCTCTAACTCTTTCTTGCTTCACATACAAATGGCTTGAAAGGTGCAGGGAAGATGCAGGTCTAATAGACAGAATAGAAGGTCTGTGCCAGGTGGGTTTCTCTGCATTGGTGTCCCATCACAGGTCCGCAAGTGTATTGTGTGATCTTTGACTCCTGGCATTTCACAAGCAGGCGGCCAGGAAACGGTTTCAGCCTATCAACCACTGAGGAGACGCAGCCTCTGAATGAGGAATGAGGAAGCAATGAATACATCCAGCCTATCACAGGAACAGCCCTGAGTGTTCCGAATTATAAATTCTCCATGTCACTGTATGTCGTTGAGCCCAAGTAGCTCGCCGTGATCGTATAGTGGTTAGTACTCTGCGTTGTGGCCGCAGCAACCTCGGTTCGAATCCGAGTCACGGCATTGTGGTTGGCAATGTCACGGCAGTTGGGTGTTAATTTTACAGAATTAGCAAATGTACCAGTGGTTTTTGTAAAATGTCTATTAAAAACAGATCCTTTCAAATATTTAAACCATCTAACAACAAATGATTTAAACTCGCATGATTATAAGCTGTAGCTATAATGTATTTACTTACATAAATTATCGTTCTTGAACCTATTGGGGGTGAAGGGAGAGCGGAGCTCACCCCCCAGGTGCAGTTGAGTTACCTGTGTTGTGGCTCTCTAGAGGGAAGGCACAAATTTTGCTGTCACCCAGCCCAATCCAGACGTGTATTGGGGCCAGGTTTCAGGCAAATAGAGCAGTAAGTGCAGAGAAATGTTCACTCTCTAAAAGTGGCATTTCTAAAATAGTAAAGTTAAATCCAACCTCACCAGTAAGTAGGATTTTCAATAAATAAATAAAGCTACTCCTCTCCGATATGGAATTACCAAATAAAAAGTATAGGGGAATACACAGAGCTAACCTATGAGAGGGGTAGACCTCACAGTAGTGAAAAATGAAATAGACTGTTTGGTACTTACAGGACACGCGAACCACCAAAGTACATATCTTATTTTTTACTTACATAGTATCATGCACCTAGGACTACCTAGGGCCTACCTTAGGTGTAAATTATATGTAATAAAAGGGGAGTTTAAGGCTTGGCAAGTAGGCTGGGACTCCCCTGGGAGACCCCTGAGTCCATGCCCAGAACCATAACTCTGCCAGTCGAGTACTTACCTAAAAGCCGATAACTCACTTTTCTTCCATAGGCTAACATTGAGTGGTTTCACTTGGAAATTCTTCTAAGTGGTGTGGAGTTTTGGAACTTTAAAATATTCATCTAAAATCAGCCGAACAACGAATTCTGATTTACTCACCTGTTATCAGGAGAGACCTCAGTGCTGCATCTTGGAGCTCAGTACTGACTCTGAAAAGTAATTTTAACTGTACTTACCAGTAACTCGAATTTCCTTCCATGGGATATCATTGCCTGCTTTTTGCTGAAAATTTCCTAAGTGTCGATTTTTGAAACTTACAAATATTCTTTAAAAATCGTACCAACTGTGAAAACGTAATTGTTTACCTGTTTTAGATAGATGTCCCAGTACTGAGCCTAGGATCCCAGCACTGGATTACAAAAGTAACGAGAACGTACTTTACCCGTAACTTGAATTTTCTTCCATAGGAAACCATTGACTGTTTTTCTGTGAAATTTCTTCTAAGTGTCGATTTTGCAAACATGTAAATATTCCTTAAAAATCGCCTGTATAACTTAAACGTAGTTTCTCAACTGCTTACAGGTGGTACAGTAGTGCTGGATCTAGGATCCAACACTGACCTAGAAAAAGTAACCATAACCCCACTTACCTGCTAAGTGAATTTCCTTCCATAGGATAACATTGGTAATTTGATCAGCAAAAGTTTCTAAGTGTCAACTTTTAAAATAGCAAAATATTGCTTAAAAATCACAACAGTAACTAAAACGAATTTACTCACTTGTTTCCAAGAACTGTCCCAGGACTGAATCTAGGATCCAGTCCTGGATTTAGAAAAGTATTCCTGAAAGTAATTAATTGCATATAACTTAAAATTCCCATTGAGCTCAATGTATTATTGTGATTCAAATTGTGTTGCCTATTGTAATAAACTGTAACTATGACCTGCAAAAGTCAATTGCCTATTGCAAAGTATTTAACTAAAGCATCTCACTCTGAGAAAGTATATTTTGATACCTATTGTTGGTTCTCAAATAAAACAACAATATCTTTTTTATGCAAACCAATGGCCTAGTGTTCAGTTCTTGAGTGTGTGAGACCATTTGCTGACTGAGTGTGTACAACAAATGTTTTACACTGTACTCTGATACTGCCTTACTGCTCGGCAAGCTACCACTTTAGAGAGTAAGGTTATATCTAACTTTAGCCTCTGCCAAACCTCTGGGGACTGGGGACTCTGTGCACACTGTACCTATTTGGGAACAGTATATACAGAGCCACTTTCTCACAGTAGTGATAAAGTGATTAGAGTCCTACGGCCAACATAAAGATACAGCAAAACGTGAGGTGAAAAGCAAAAAGGTTGCTGGTAGGCCACCTTAAGGATGCCAGGTCTAACAAAAACTGAACTAAGGATAACATGAGTAAAACATCAGGTTTCTCTACTGCATTTGGTGAGACAAGTGGGCCTTCTTTTATCTTCCATTCAAGCAATCTTTGACAGACCCCTTTATTATAGAGCTTTTCAAGGATTAAAGATAAGGCACTTACAAAGGAGTCCCAAATACTCAGAGATGGTTCACTTCTGTAATATGGGTCGTAGACTAAAAGCAGCGCAAAAACAGAGTGCAACAGGGTCCAAAAAACTTGAGTGCCACAAGAGAGTTTGAATGCAAGCGTATCCTTTTACAGATCCAGAGATATACTCATGCAATTTTTATTTTTAGGACAGAACGTGCATGATGAAAAAAACATTGTTTTTAAAAAGCGCATTGCAGAATATTAGTACTTTGATGTGGGAAAACTTCAAAACTTTCAAACAAAATATTTGTAGGAAGCTTACAGCAAGTTGATGTGGCCGAGTGGTTAAGGCGATGGACTAGAAATCCATTGGGGTATCCCCGCGCAGGTTCGAATCCTGCCAACAACGAGAATCTTTTTATTATCGGCTACAATTTCAGAAGTTAACCTTTAGTATTTCTTCCATTTCAGTTTTATAAATAGGTGGCTTATTTTTGTGTCACTATTGCCTCTCCACATATTTGTTATCGCTACCTCTTTCATGTCTTTGCTACACCTCATTCCTACTTTAGCACTGGTGTAAACGCTTCAAATTATTATACCGTTGCTCTCTCATTCATACCTGCGCATGCACTTGAAAGTTACTTTACCAATAAAAGACGCAAAGAGAGAAATAGAACAAAAGTGCTGGCTGGATTGGCAAACACACTTCATAAAACTGCATTTTCTTTTTTATTCTCCCCCGTGTTACATGCTTAACCTCCCCATGTGTAATTTCTCTTAACCTGCTGTCCCAGGAAGAGAATTCATCTACAGGCTCTTTCTGTGTTTTTTTCCCTAGTCTGTCTTTCCCATTTCTTAGCTGTGTAACTGTTCCTTTACGCGCTCTATTTAAACGCCATCAATCTCATTTGAGCTCCTTGCTCCCGCTTCTGTTTTCTCCACCTCTCATACTGCCAGTTCTCTCTTTCTCTGTGATTGGTGGCTACTTTCCTGAGCTTCCGAAGCCACGTGGTTCCTGCCTCTTGTTGTCAGACTTGAATTGGAAAAGGAACCATATTAACAAGCCTTTACCACTCACACACGGCGGAAGTTTATACTTTAATTCAGTGAGCTAAGAAAAGCGTGTTGTGGGTCCCCTCCGAGCCATGGTGCTTGCTTCATCATGATTTGGCACCAGTAATTAGCCGCAGCTCTGCTAATGAACCACTGAGGTCAGTTTCAATATTTACTCAAAAACATAACCATGCAGCCCTCCCCTCAACTGTGTATTATCTTGCTTTTCTGCTGTTCGTGTGATTAGCTGGGAGGAGCTCACGGCGACATCCTCCCTATAAAAGTGTAGATGGATCACTCTCTAACTCTTTCTTGCTTCACATACAAATGGCTTGAAAGGTGCAGGGAAGATGCAGGTCTAATAGACAGAATAGAAGGTCTGTGCCAGGTGGGTTTCTCTGCATTGGTGTCCCATCACAGGTCCGCAAGTGTATTGTGTGATCTTTGACTCCTGGCATTTCACAAGCAGGCGGCCAGGAAACGGTTTCAGCCTATCAACCACTGAGGAGACGCAGCCTCTGAATGAGGAATGAGGAAGCAATGAATACATCCAGCCTATCACAGGAACAGCCCTGAGTGTTCCGAATTATAAATTCTCCATGTCACTGTATGTCGTTGAGCCCAAGTAGCTCGCCGTGATCGTATAGTGGTTAGTACTCTGCGTTGTGGCCGCAGCAACCTCGGTTCGAATCCGAGTCACGGCATTGTGGTTGGCAATGTCACGGCAGTTGGGTGTTAATTTTACAGAATTCGCAAATGTACCAGTGGTTTTTGTAAAATGTCTATTAAAAACAGATCCTTTCAAATATTTAAACCATCTAACAACAAATGATTTAAACTCGCATGATTATAAGCTGTAGCTATAATGTATTTACTTACATAAATTATCGTTCTTGAACCTATTGGGGGTGAAGGGAGAGCGGAGCTCACCCCCCAGGTGCAGTTGAGTGACCTGTGTTGTGGCTCTCTAGAGGGAAGGCACAAATTTTGCTGTCACCCAGCCCAATCCAGACGTGTATTGGGGCCAGGTTTCAGGCAAATAGAGCAGTAAGTGCAGAGAAATGTTCACTCTCTAAAAGTGGCATTTCTAAAATAGTAAAGTTAAATCCAACCTCACCAGTAAGTAGGATTTTCAATAAATAAATAAAGCTACTCCTCTCCGATATGGAATTACCAAATAAAAAGTATAGGGGAATACACAGAGCTAACCTATGAGAGGGGTAGACCTCACAGTAGTGAAAAATGAAATAGACTGTTTGGTACTTACAGGACACGCGAACCACCAAAGTACATATCTTATTTTTTACTTACATAGCATCATGCACCTAGGACTACCTAGGGCCTACCTTAGGTGTAAATTATATGTAATAAAAGGGGAGTTTAAGGCTTGGCAAGTAGGCTGGGACTCCCCTGGGAGACCCCTGAGTCTATGCCCAGAACCATAACTCTGCCAGTCGAGTACTTACCTAAAAGCCGATAACTCACTTTTCTTCCATAGGCTAACATTGAGTGGTTTCACTTGGAAATTCTTCTAAGTGGTGTGGAGTTTTGGAACTTTAAAATATTCATCTAAAATCAGCCGAACAACGAATTCTGATTTACTCACCTGTTATCAGGAGAGACCTCAGTGCTGCATCTTGGAGCTCAGTACTGACCCTGAAAAGTAATTTTAACCGTACTTACCAGTAACTCGAATTTCCTTCCATGGGATATCATTGCCTGCTTTTTGCTGAAAATTTTCTAAGTGTCGATTTTTGAAACTTACAAATATTCTTTAAAAATCGTACCAACTGTGAAAACGTAATTGTTTACCTGTTTTAGATAGATGTCCCAGTACTGAGCCTAGGAGCCCAGCACTGGATTACAAAAGTAACGAGAACGTACTTTACCCGTAACTTGAATTTTCTTCCATAGGAAACCATTGACTGTTTTTCTGTGAAATTTCTTCTAAGTGTCGATTTTGCAAACATGTAAATATTCCTTAAAAATCGCCTGTATAACTTAAACGTAGTTTCTCAACTGCTTACAGGTGGTACAGTAGTGCTGGATCTAGGATCCAACACTGACCTAGAAAAAGTAACCATAACCCCACTTACCTGCTAAGTGAATTTCCTTCCATAGCATAACATTGGTAATTTGATCAGCAAAAGTTTCTAAGTGTCAACTTTTAAAATAGCAAAATATTGCTTAAAAATCACAACAGTAACTAAAACGAATTTACTCACTTGTTTCCAAGAACTGTCCCAGGACTGAATCTAGGATCCAGTCCTGGATTTAGAAAAGTAATCCTGAAAGTAATTAATTGCATATAACTTAAAATTCCCATTGAGCTCAATGTATTATTGTGATTCAAATTGTGTTGCCTATTGTAATAAACTGTAACTATGACCTGTAAAAGTCAATTGCCTATTGCAAAGTATTTAACTAAAGCATCTCATTCTGAGAAAGTATATTTTGATACCTATTGTTGGTTCTCAAATAAAACAACATCTTTTTTATGCAAACCAATGGCCTAGAGTTCAGTTCTTGAGTGTGTGAGACCATTTGCTGACTGAGTGTGTACAACAAATGTTTTACACTGTACTCTGATACTGCCTTACTGCTCGGCAAGCTACCACTTTAGAGAGTAAGGTTATATCTAACTTTAGCCTCTGCCAAACCTCTGGGGACTGGGCACTCTGTGCACACTGTACCTATTTGGGAACAGTATATACAGAGCCACTTTCTCACAGTAGTGATAAAGTGATTAGAGTCCTACGGCCAACATAAAGATACAGCAAAACGTGAGGTGAAAAGCAAAGTGGTTGCTGGTAGGCCACCTTAAGGATGCCAGGTCTAACAAAAACTGAACTAAGGATAACATGAGTAAAACATCAGGTTTCTCTACTGTATTTGGTGAGACAAGTGGGCCTTCTTTTATCTTCCATTCAAGCAATCTTTGACAGACCCCTTTATTATAGAGCTTTTCAAGGATTAAAGATAAGGCACTTACAAAGGAGTCCCAAATACTCAGAGATGGTTGACTTCTGTAATATGGGTCGTAGACTAAAAGCAGCGCAAAAACAGAGTGCAACAGGGTCCAAAAAACTTGAGTGCCACAAGAGAGTTTGAATGCAAGCGTATCCTTTTACAGATCCAGAGATATACTCGTGCAATTTTTAATTTTAGGACAGAACGTGCATGATGAAAAAAACATTGTTTTTAAAAAGCGCATTGCAGAATATTAGTACTTTGATGTGGGAAAACTTCAAAACTTTCAAACAAAATATTTGTAGGCAGCTTACAGCAAGCTGTTGTGGCCGAGTGGTTAAGGCGATGGACTAGAAATCCATTGAGGTATCCCCGTGCAGGTTCGAATCCTGCCAACAACGAGAATCTTTTTATTATCGGCTACAATTTCAGAAGTTAACCTTTAGTATTTCTTCCATTTCAGTTTTATAAATTGGTGGCTTATTTTTGTGTCACTATTGCCTCTCCACATATTTGTTATCGCTACCTCTTTTATGTCTTTGCTACACCTCATTCCTACTTTAGCACTGGTGTAAACGCTTCAAATTATTATACCGTTGCTCTCTCATTCATACCTGCGCATGCACTTGAAAGTTACTTTACCAATAAAAGACGCAAAGAGAGAAATAGAACAAAAGTGCTGGCTGGATTGGCAAACACACTTCATAAAACTGCATTTTCTTTTTTATTCTCCCCCGTGTTACATGCTTAACCTCCCCATGTGTAATTTCTCTTAACCTGCTGTCCCAGGAAGAGAATTCATCTACAGGCTCTTTCTGTGTTTTTTTCCCTAGTCTGTCTTTCCCATTTCTTAGCTGTGTAACTGTTCCTTTACGCGCTCTATTTAAACGCCATCAATCTCATTTGAGCTCCTTGCTCCCGCTTCTGTTTTCTCCACCTCTCATACTGCCAGTTCTCTCTTTCTCTGTGATTGGTGGCTACTTTCCTGAGCTTCCGAAGCCACGTGGTTCCTGCCTCTTGTTCTCAGACTTGAATTGGAAAAGGAACCATATTAACAAGCCTTTACCACTCACACACGGCGGAAGTTTATACTTTAATTCAGTGAGCTAAGAAAAGCGTGTTGTGGGTCCCCTCCGAGCCATGGTGCTTGCTTCATCATGATTTGGCACCAGTAATTAGCCGCAGCTCTGCTAATGAGCCACTGAGGTCAGTTTCAATATTTACTCAAAAACATAACCATGCAGCCCTCCCCTCAACTGTGTATTATCTTGCTTTTCTGCTGTTCGTGTGATTAGCTGGGAGGAGCTCACGGCGACATCCTCCCTATAAAAGTGTAGATGGATCACTCTCTAACTCTTTCTTGCTTCACATACAAATGGCTTGAAAGGTGCAGGGAAGATGCAGGTCTAATAGACAGAATAGAAGGTCTGTGCCAGGTGGGTTTCTCTGCATTGGTGTCCCATCACAGGTCCGCAAGTGTATTGTGTGATCTTTGACTCCTGGCATTTCACAAGCAGGCGGCCAGGAAACGGTTTCAGCCTATCAACCACTGAGGAGACGCAGCCTCTGAATGAGGAATGAGGAAGCAATGAATACATCCAGCCTATCACAGGAACAGCCCTGAGTGTTCCGAATTATAAATTCTCCATGTCACTGTATGTCGTTGAGCCCAAGTAGCTCGCCGTGATCGTATAGTGGTTAGTACTCTGCGTTGTGGCCGCAGCAACCTTGGTTCGAATCCGAGTCACGGCATTGTGGTTGGCAATGTCACGGCAGTTGGGTGTTAATTTTACAGAATTAGCAAATGTACCAGTGGTTTTTGTAAAATGTCTATTAAAAACAGATCCTTTCAAATATTTAAACCATCTAACAACAAATGATTCAAACTCGCATGATTATAAGCTGTAGCTATAATGTATTTACTTACATAAATTATCGTTCTTGAACCTATTGGGGGTGAAGGGAGAGCGGAGCTCACCCCCCAGGTGCAGTTGAGTGACCTGTGTTGTGGCTCTCTAGAGGGAAGGCACAAATTTTGCTGTCACCCAGCCCAATCCAGACGTGTATTGGGGCCAGGTTTCAGGCAAATAGAGCAGTAAGTGCAGAGAAATGTTCACTCTCTAAAAGTGGCATTTCTAAAATAGTAAAGTTAAATCCAACCTCACCAGTAAGTAGGATTTTCAATAAATAAATAAAGCTACTCCTCTCCGATATGGAATTACCAAATAAAAAGTATAGGGGAATACACAGAGCTAACCTATGAGAGGGGTAGACCTCACAGTAGTGAAAAATGAAATAGACTGTTTGGTACTTACAGGACACGCGAACCACCAAAGTACATATCTTATTTTTTACTTACATAGCATCATGCACCTAGGACTACCTAGGGCCTACCTTAGGTGTAAATTATATGTAATAAAAGGGGAGTTTAAGGCTTGGCAAGTAGGCTGGGACTCCCCTGGGAGACCCCTGAGTCTATGCCCAGAACCATAACTCTGCCAGTCGAGTACTTACCTAAAAGCCGATAACTCACTTTTCTTCCATAGGCTAACATTGAGTGGTTTCACTTGGAAATTCTTCTAAGTGGTGTGGAGTTTTGGAACTTTAAAATATTCATCTAAAATCAGCCGAACAACGAATTCTGATTTACTCACCTGTTATCAGGAGAGACCTCAGTGCTGCATCTTGGAGCTCAGTACTGACCCTGAAAAGTAATTTTAACCGTACTTACCAGTAACTCGAATTTCCTTCCGTGGGATATCATTGCCTGCTTTTTGCTGAAAATTTTCTAAGTGTCGATTTTTGAAACTTACAAATATTCTTTAAAAATCGTACCAACTGTGAAAACGTAATTGTTTACCTGTTTTAGATAGATGTCCCAGTACTGAGCCTAGGAGCCCAGCACTGGATTACAAAAGTAACGAGAACGTACTTTACCCGTAACTTGAATTTTCTTCCATAGGAAACCATTGACTGTTTTTCTGTGAAATTTCTTCTAAGTGTCGATTTTGCAAACATGTAAATATTCCTTAAAAATCGCCTGTATAACTTAAACGTAGTTTCTCAACTGCTTACAGGTGGTACAGTAGTGCTGGATCTAGGATCCAACACTGACCTAGAAAAAGTAACCATAACCCCACTTACCTGCTAAGTGAATTTCCTTCCATAGCATAACATTGGTAATTTGATCAGCAAAAGTTTCTAAGTGTCAACTTTTAAAATAGCAAAATATTGCTTAAAAATCACAACAGTAACTAAAACGAATTTACTCACTTGTTTCCAAGAACTGTCCCAGGACTGAATCTAGGATCCAGTCCTGGATTTAGAAAAGTAATCCTGAAAGTAATTAATTGCATATAACTTAAAATTCCCATTGAGCTCAATGTATTATTGTGATTCAAATTGTGTTGCCTATTGTAATAAACTGTAACTATGACCTGTAAAAGTCAATTGCCTATTGCAAAGTATTTAACTAAAGCATCTCATTCTGAGAAAGTATATTTTGATACCTATTGTTGGTTCTCAAATAAAACAACATCTTTTTTATGCAAACCAATGGCCTAGAGTTCAGTTCTTGAGTGTGTGAGACCATTTGCTGACTGAGTGTGTACAACAAATGTTTTACACTGTACTCTGATACTGCCTTACTGCTCGGCAAGCTACCACTTTAGAGAGTAAGGTTATATCTAACTTTAGCCTCTGCCAAACCTCTGGGGACTGGGCACTCTGTGCACACTGTACCTATTTGGGAACAGTATATACAGAGCCACTTTCTCACAGTAGTGATAAAGTGATTAGAGTCCTACGGCCAACATAAAGATACAGCAAAACGTGAGGTGAAAAGCAAAAAGGTTGCTGGTAGGCCACCTTAAGGATGCCAGGTCTAACAAAAACTGAACTAAGGATAACATGAGTAAAACATCAGGTTTCTCTACTGTATTTGGTGAGACAAGTGGGCCTTCTTTTATCTTCCATTCAAGCAATCTTTGACAGACCCCTTTATTATAGAGCTTTTCAAGGATTAAAGATAAGGCACTTACAAAGGAGTCCCAAATACTCAGAGATGGTTGACTTCTGTAATATGGGTCGTAGACTAAAAGCAGCGCAAAAACAGAGTGCAACAGGGTCCAAAAAACTTGAGTGCCACAAGAGAGTTTGAATGCAAGCGTATCCTTTTACAGATCCAGAGATATACTCGTGCAATTTTTAATTTTAGGACAGAACGTGCATGATGAAAAAAACATTGTTTTTAAAAAGCGCATTGCAGAATATTAGTACTTTGATGTGGGAAAACTTCAAAACTTTCAAACAAAATATTTGTAGGCAGCTTACAGCAAGCTGTTGTGGCCGAGTGGTTAAGGCGATGGACTAGAAATCCATTGAGGTATCCCCGTGCAGGTTCGAATCCTGCCAACAACGAGAATCTTTTTATTATCGGCTACAATTTCAGAAGTTAACCTTTAGTATTTCTTCCATTTCAGTTTTATAAATTGGTGGCTTATTTTTGTGTCACTATTGCCTCTCCACATATTTGTTATCGCTACCTCTTTTATGTCTTTGCTACACCTCATTCCTACTTTAGCACTGGTGTAAACGCTTCAAATTATTATACCGTTGCTCTCTCATTCATACCTGCGCATGCACTTGAAAGTTACTTTACCAATAAAAGACGCAAAGAGAGAAATAGAACAAAAGTGCTGGCTGGATTGGCAAACACACTTCATAAAACTGCATTTTCTTTTTTATTCTCCCCCGTGTTACATGCTTAACCTCCCCATGTGTAATTTCTCTTAACCTGCTGTCCCAGGAAGAGAATTCATCTACAGGCTCTTTCTGTGTTTTTTTCCCTAGTCTGTCTTTCCCATTTCTTAGCTGTGTAACTGTTCCTTTACGCGCTCTATTTAAACGCCATCAATCTCATTTGAGCTCCTTGCTCCCGCTTCTGTTTTCTCCACCTCTCATACTGCCAGTTCTCTCTTTCTCTGTGATTGGTGGCTACTTTCCTGAGCTTCCGAAGCCACGTGGTTCCTGCCTCTTGTTGTCAGACTTGAATTGGAAAAGGAACCATATTAACAAGCCTTTACCACTCACACACGGCGGAAGTTTATACTTTAATTCAGTGAGCTGAGAAAAGCGTGTTGTGGGTCCCCTACGAGCCATGGTGCTTGCTTCATCATGATTTGGCACCAGTCATTAGCCGCAGCTCTGCTAATGAGCCACTGAGGTCAGTTTCAATATTTACTCAAAAACATAACCATGCAGCCCTCCCCTCAACTGTGTATTATCTTGCTTTTCTGCTGTTCGTGTGATTAGCTGGGAGGAGCTCACGGCGACATCCTCCCTATAAAAGTGTAGATGGATCACTCTCTAACTCTTTCTTGCTTCACATACAAATGGCTTGAAAGGTGCAGGGAAGATGCAGGTCTAATAGACAGAATAGAAGGTCTGTGCCAGGTGGGTTTCTCTGCATTGGTGTCCCATCACAGGTCCACAAGTGTATTGTGTGATCTTTGACTCCTGGCATTTCACAAGCAGGCGGCCAGGAAACGGTTTCAGCCTATCAACCACTGAGGAGACGCAGCCTCTGAATGAGGAATGAGGAAGCAATGAATACATCCAGCCTATCACAGGAACAGCCCTGAGTGTTCCGAATTATAAATTCTCCATGTCACTGTATGTCGTCGAGCCCAAGTAGCTCGCCGTGATCGTATAGTGGTTAGTACTCTATGTTGTGGCCGCAGCAACCTCGGTTCGAATCCGAGTCACGGCATTGTGGTTGGCAATGTCACGGCAGTTGGGTGTTAATTTTACAGAATTAGCAAATGTACCAGTGGTTTTTGTAAAATGTCTATTAAAAACAGATCCTTTCAAATATTTAAACCATCTAACAACAAATGATTTAAACTCGCATGATTATAAGCTGTAGCTATAATGTATTTACTTACATAAATTATCGTTCTTGAACCTATTGGGGGTGAAGGGAGAGCGGAGCTCACCCCCCAGGTGCAGTTGAGTGACCTGTGTTGTGGCTCTCTAGAGGGAAGGCACAAATTTTGCTGTCACCCAGCCCAATCCAGACGTGTATTGGGGCCAGGTTTCAGGCAAATAGAGCAGTAAGTGCAGAGAAATGTTCACTCTCTAAAAGTGGCATTTCTAAAATAGTAAAGTTAAATCCAACCTCACCAGTAAGTAGGATTTTCAATAAATAAATAAAGCTACTCCTCTCCGATATGGAATTACCAAATAAAAAGTATAGGGGAATACACAGAGCTAACCTATGAGAGGGGTAGACCTCACAGTAGTGAAAAACTGAAATAGACTGTTTGGTACTTACAGGACACGCGAACCACCAAAGTACATATCTTATTTTTTACTTACATAGCATCATGCACCTAGGACTACCTAGGGCCTACCTTAGGTGTAAAATATATGTAATAAAAGGGGAGTTTAAGGCTTGGCAAGTAGGCTGGGACTCCCCTGGGAGACCCCTGAGTCTATGCCCAGAACCATAACTCTGCCAGTCGAGTACTTACCTAAAAGCCGATAACTCACTTTTCTTCCATAGGCTAACATTGAGTGGTTTCACTTGGAAATTCTTCTAAGTGGTGTGGAGTTTTGGAACTTTAAAATATTCATCTAAAATCAGCCGAACAACGAATTCTGATTTACTCACCTGTTATCAGGAGAGACCTCAGTGCTGCATCTTGGAGCTCAGTACTGACCCTGAAAAGTAATTTTAACCGTACTTACCAGTAACTCGAATTTCCTTCCATGGGATATCATTGCCTGCTTTTCGCTGAAAATTTTCTAAGTGTCGATTTTTGAAACTTACAAATATTCTTTAAAAATCGTACCAACTGTGAAAACGTAATTGTTTACCTGTTTTAGATAGATGTCCCAGTACTGAGCCTAGGAGCCCAGCACTGGATTACAAAAGTAACGAGAACGTACTTTACCCGTAACTTGAATTTTCTTCCATAGGAAACCATTGACTGTTTTTCTGTGAAATTTCTTCTAAGTGTCGATTTTGCAAACATGTAAATATTCCTTAAAAATCGCCTGTATAACTTAAACGTAGTTTCTCAACTGCTTACAGGTGGTACAGTAGTGCTGGATCTAGGATCCAACACTGACCTAGAAAAAGTAACCATAACCCCACTTACCTGCTAAGTGAATTTCCTTCCATAGGATAACATTGGTAATTTGATCAGCAAAAGTTTCTAAGTGTCAACTTTTAAAATAGCAAAATATTGCTTAAAAATCACAACAGTAACTAAAACGAATTTAATCACTTGTTTCCAAGAACTGTCCCAGGACTGAATATAGGATCCAGTCCTGGATTTAGAAAAGTATTCCTGAAAGTAATTAATTGCATATAACTTAAAATTCCCATTGAGCTCAATGTATTATTGTGATTCAAATTGTGTTGCCTATTGTAATAAACTGTAACTATGACCTGCAAAAGTCAATTGCCTATTGCAAAGTATTTAACTAAAGCATCTCATTCTGAGAAAGTTTATTTTGATACCTATTGTTGGTTCTCAAATAAAACAACAATATCTTTTTTATGCAAACCAATGGCCTAGTGTTCAGTTCTTGAGTGTGTGAGACCATTTGCTGACTGAGTGTGTACAACAAATGTTTTACACTGTACTCTGATACTGCCTTACTGCTCGGCAAGCTACCACTTTAGAGAGTAAGGTTATATCTAACTTTAGCCTCTGCCAAACCTCTGGGGACTGGGGACTCTGTGCACACTGTACCTATTTGGGAACAGTATATACAGAGCCACTTTCTCACAGTAGTGATAAAGTGATTAGAGTCCTACGGCCAACATAAAGATACAGCAAAACGTGAGGTGAAAAGCAAAAAGGTTGCTGGTAGGCCACCTTAAGGATGCCAGGTCTAACAAAAACTGAACTAAGGATAACATGAGTAAAACATCAGGTTTCTCTACTGCATTTGGTGAGACAAGTGGGCCTTCTTTTATCTTCCATTCAAGCAATCTTTGACAGACCCCTTTATTATAGAGCTTTTCAAGGATTAAAGATAAGGCACTTACAAAGGAGTCCCAAATACTCAGAGATGGTTCACTTCTGTAATATGGGTCGTAGACTAAAAGCAGCGCAAAAACAGAGTGCAACAGGGTCCAAAAAACTTGAGTGCCACAAGAGAGTTTGAATGCAAGCGTATCCTTTTACAGATCCAGAGATATACTCATGCAATTTTTATTTTTAGGACAGAACGTGCATGATGAAAAAAACATTGTTTTTAAAAAGCGCATTGCAGAATATTAGTACTTTGATGTGGGAAAACTTCAAAACTTTCAAACAAAATATTTGTAGGCAGCTTACAGCAAGTTGTTGTGGCCGAGTGGTTAAGGCGATGGACTAGAAATCCATTGGGGTATCCCCGCGCAGGTTCGAATCCTGCCAACAACGAGAATCTTTTTATTATCGGCTACAATTTCAGAAGTTAACCTTTAGTATTTCTTCCATTGCAGTTTTATAAATAGGTGGCTTATTTTTGTGTCACTATTGCCTCTCCACATATTTGTTATCGCTACCTCTTTCATGTCTTTGCTACACCTCATTCCTACTTTAGCACTGGTGTAAACGCTTCAAATTATTATACCGTTGCTCTCTCATTCATACCTGCGCATGCACTTGAAAGTTACTTTACCAATAAAAGACGCAAAGAGAGAAATAGAACAAAAGTGCTGGCTGGATTGGCAAACACACTTCATAAAACTGCATTTTCTTTTTTATTCTCCCCCGTGTTACATGCTTAACCTCCCCATGTGTAATTTCTCTTAACCTGCTGTCCCAGGAAGAGAATTCATCTACAGGCTCTTTCTGTGTTTTTTTCCCTAGTCTGTCTTTCCCATTTTTTAGCTGTGTAACTGTTCCTTTACGCGCTCTATTTAAACGCCATCAATCTCATTTGAGCTCCTTGCTCCTGCTTCTGTTTTCTCCACCTCTCATACTGCCAGTTCTCTCTTTCTCTGTGATTGGTGGCTACTTTCCTGAGCTTCCGAAGCCACGTGGTTCCTGCCTCTTGTTGTCAGACTTGAATTGGAAAAGGAACCATATTAACAAGCCTTTACCACTCACACACGGCGGAAGTTTATACTTTAATTCAGTGAGCTAAGAAAAGCGTGTTGTGGGTCCCCTACGAGCCATGGTGCTTGCTTCATCATGATTTGGCACCAGTCATTAGCCGCAGCTCTGCTAATGAGCCACTGAGGTCAGTTTCAATATTTACTCAAAAACATAACCATGCAGCCCTCCCCTCAACTGTGTATTATCTTGCTTTTCTGCTGTTCGTGTGATTAGCTGGGAGGAGCTCACGGCGACATCCTCCCTATAAAAGTGTAGATGGATCACTCTCTAACTCTTTCTTGCTTCACATACAAATGGCTTGAAAGGTGCAGGGAAGATGCAGGTCTAATAGACAGAATAGAAGGTCTGTGCCAGGTGGGTTTCTCTGCATTGGTGTCCCATCACAGGTCCGCAAGTGTATTGTGTGATCTTTGACTCCTGGCATTTCACAAGCAGGCGGCCAGGAAACGGTTTCAGCCTATCAACCACTGAGGAGACGCAGCCTCTGAATGAGGAATGAGGAAGCAATGAATACATCCAGCCTATCACAGGAACAGCCCTGAGTGTTCCGAATTATAAATTCTCCATGTCACTGTATGTCGTTGAGCCCAAGTAGCTCGCCGTGATCGTATAGTGGTTAGTACTCTGCGTTGTGGCCGCAGCAACCTCGGTTCGAATCCGAGTCACGGCATTGTGGTTGGCAATGTCACGGCAGTTGGGTGTTAATTTTACAGAATTAGCAAATGTACCAGTGGTTTTTGTAAAATGTCTATTAAAAACAGATCCTTTCAAATATTTAAACCATCTAACAACAAATGATTTAAACTCGCATGATTATAAGCTGTAGCTATAATGTATTTACTTACATAAATTATCGTTCTTGAACCTATTGGGGGTGAAGGGAGAGTGGAGCTCACCCCCCAGGTGCAGTTGAGTGACCTGTGTTGTGGCTCTCTAGAGGGAAGGCACAAATTTTGCTGTCACCCAGCCCAATCCAGACGTGTATTGGGGCCAGGTTTCAGGCAAATAGAGCAGTAAGTGCAGAGAAATGTTCACTCTCTAAAAGTGGCATTTCTAAAATAGTAAAGTTAAATCCAACCTCACCAGTAAGTAGGATTTTCAATAAATAAATAAAGCTACTCCTCTCCGATATGGAATTACCAAATAAAAAGTATAGGGGAATACACAGAGCTAACCTATGAGAGGGGTAGACCTCACAGTAGTGAAAAATGAAATAGACTGTTTGGTACTTACAGGACACGCGAACCACCAAAGTACATATCTTATTTTTTACTTACATAGCATCATGCACCTAGGACTACCTAGGGCCTACCTTAGGTGTAAATTATATGTAATAAAAGGGGAGTTTAAAGCTTGGCAAGTAGGCTGGGACTCCCCTGGGAGACCCCTGAGTCTAAGCCCAGAACCATAACTCTGCCAGTCGAGTACTTACCTAAAAGCCGATAACTCACTTTTCTTCCATAGGCTAACATTGAGTGGTTTCACTTGGAAATTCTTCTAAGTGGTGTGGAGTTTTGGAACTTTAAAATATTCATCTAAAATCAGCCGAACAACGAATTCTGATTTACTCACCTGTTATCAGGAGAGACCTCAGTGCTGCATCTTGGAGCTCAGTACTGACCCTGAAAAGTAATTTTAACCGTACTTACCAGTAACTCGAATTTCCTTCCATGGGATATCATTGCCTGCTTTTCGCTGAAAATTTTCTAAGTGTCGATTTTTGAAACTTACAAATATTCTTTAAAAATCGTACCAACTGTGAAAACGTAATTGTTTACCTGTTTTAGATAGATGTCCCAGTACTGAGCCTAGGAGCCCAGCATTGGATTACAAAAGTAACGAGAACGTACTTTACCCGTAACTTGAATTTTCTTCCATAGGAAACCATTGACTGTTTTTCTGTGAAATTTCTTCTAAGTGTCGATTTTGCAAACATGTAAATATTCCTTAAAAATCGCCTGTATAACTTAAACGTAGTTTCTCAACTGCTTACAGGTGGTACAGTAGTGCTGGATCTAGGATCCAACACTGACCTAGAAAAAGTAACCATAACCCCACTTACCTGCTAAGTGAATTTCCTTCCGTAGGATAACATTGGTAATTTGATCAGCAAAAGTTTCTAAGTGTCAACTTTTAAAATAGCAAAATATTGCTTAAAAATCACAACAGTAACTAAAACGAATTTAATCACTTGTTTCCAAGAACTGTCCCAGGACTGAATATAGGATCCAGTCCTGGATTTAGAAAAGTATTCCTGAAAGTAATTAATTGCATATAACTTAAAATTCCCATTGAGCTCAATGTATTATTGTGATTCAAATTGTGTTGCCTATTGTAATAAACTGTAACTATGACCTGCAAAAGTCAATTGCCTATTGCAAAGTATTTAACTAAAGCATCTCATTCTGAGAAAGTATATTTTGATACCTATTGTTGGTTCTCAAATAAAACAACAATATCTTTTTTATGCAAACCAATGGCCTAGTGTTCAGTTCTTGAGTGTGTGAGACCATTTGCTGACTGAGTGTGTACAACAAATGTTTTACACTGTACTCTGATACTGCCTTACTGCTCGGCAAGCTACCACTTTAGAGAGTAAGGTTATATCTAACTTTAGCCTCTGCCAAACCTCTGGGGACTGGGGACTCTGTGCACACTGTACCTATTTGGGAACAGTATATACAGAGCCACTTTCTCACAGTAGTGATAAAGTGATTAGAGTCCTACGGCCAACATAAAGATACAGCAAAACGTGAGGTGAAAAGCAAAAAGGTTGCTGGTAGGCCACCTTAAGGATGCCAGGTCTAACAAAAACTGAACTAAGGATAACATGAGTAAAACATCAGGTTTCTCTACTGCATTTGGTGAGACAAGTGGGCCTTCTTTTATCTTCCATTCAAGCAATCTTTGACAGACCCCTTTATTATAGAGCTTTTCAAGGATTAAAGATAAGGCACTTACAAAGGAGTCCCAAATACTCAGAGATGGTTCACTTCTGTAATATGGGTCGTAGACTAAAAGCAGCGCAAAAACAGAGTGCAACAGGGTCCAAAAAACTTGAGTGCCACAAGAGAGTTTGAATGCAAGCGTATCCTTTTACAGATCCAGAGATATACTCATGCAATTTTTATTTTTAGGACAGAACGTGCATGATGAAAAAAACATTGTTTTTAAAAAGCGCATTGCAGAATATTAGTACTTTGATGTGGGAAAACTTCAAAACTTTCAAACAAAATATTTGTAGGCAGCTTACAGCAAGTTGTTGTGGCCGAGTGGTTAAGGCGATGGACTAGAAATCCATTGGGGTATCCCCGCGCAGGTTCGAATCCTGCCAACAACGAGAATCTTTTTATTATCGGCTACAATTTCAGAAGTTAACCTTTAGTATTTCTTCCATTGCAGTTTTATAAATAGGTGGCTTATTTTTGTGTCACTATTGCCTCTCCACATATTTGTTATCGCTACCTCTTTCATGTCTTTGCTACACCTCATTCCTACTTTAGCACTGGTGTAAACGCTTCAAATTATTATACCGTTGCTCTCTCATTCATACCTGCGCATGCACTTGAAAGTTACTTTACCAATAAAAGACGCAAAGAGAGAAATAGAACAAAAGTGCTGGCTGGATTGGCAAACACACTTCATAAAACTGCATTTTCTTTTTTATTCTCCCCCGTGTTACATGCTTAACCTCCCCATGTGTAATTTCTCTTAACCTGCTGTCCCAGGAAGAGAATTCATCTACAGGCTCTTTCTGTGTTTTTTCCCTAGTCTGTCTTTCCCATTTTTTAGCTGTGTAACTGTTCCTTTACGCGCTCTATTTAAACGCCATCAATCTCATTTGAGCTCCTTGCTCCTGCTTCTGTTTTCTCCACCTCTCATACTGCCAGTTCTCTCTTTCTCTGTGATTGGTGGCTACTTTCCTGAGCTTCCGAAGCCACGTGGTTCCTGCCTCTTGTTGTCAGACTTGAATTGGAAAAGGAACCATATTAACAAGCCTTTACCACTCACACACGGCGGAAGTTTATACTTTAATTCAGTGAGCTAAGAAAAGCGTGTTGTGGGTCCCCTACGAGCCATGGTGCTTGCTTCATCATGATTTGGCACCAGTCATTAGCCGCAGCTCTGCTAATGAGCCACTGAGGTCAGTTTCAATATTTACTCAAAAACATAACCATGCAGCCCTCCCCTCAACTGTGTATTATCTTGCTTTTCTGCTGTTCGTGTGATTAGCTGGGAGGAGCTCACGGCGACATCCTCCCTATAAAAGTGTAGATGGATCACTCTCTAACTCTTTCTTGCTTCACATACAAATGGCTTGAAAAGTGCAGGGAAGATGCAGGTCTAATAGACAGAATAGAAGGTCTGTGCCAGGTGGGTTTCTCTGCATTGGTGTCCCATCACAGGTCCGCAAGTGTATTGTGTGATCTTTGACTCCTGGCATTTCACAAGCAGGCGGCCAGGAAACGGTTTCAGCCTATCAACCACTGAGGAGACGCAGCCTCTGAATGAGGAATGAGGAAGCAATGAATACATCCAGCCTATCACAGGAACAGCCCTGAGTGTTCCGAATTATAAATTCTCCATGTCACTGTATGTCGTTGAGCCCAAGTAGCTCGCCGTGATCTTATAGTGGTTAGTACTCTGCGTTGTGGCCGCAGCAACCTCGGTTCGAATCCGAGTCACGGCATTGTGGTTGGCAATGTCACGGCAGTTGGGTGTTAATTTTACAGAATTAGCAAATGTACCAGTGGTTTTTGTAAAATGTCTATTAAAAACAGATCCTTTCAAATATTTAAACCATCTAACAACAAATGATTTAAACTCGCATGATTATAAGCTGTAGCTATAATGTATTTACTTACATAAATTATCGTTCTTGAACCTATTGGGGGTGAAGGGAGAGTGGAGCTCACCCCCCAGGTGCAGTTGAGTGACCTGTGTTGTGGCTCTCTAGAGGGAAGGCACAAATTTTGCTGTCACCCAGCCCAATCCAGACGTGTATTGGGGCCAGGTTTCAGGCAAATAGAGCAGTAAGTGCAGAGAAATGTTCACTCTCTAAAAGTGGCATTTCTAAAATAGTAAAGTTAAATCCAACCTCACCAGTAAGTAGGATTTTCAATAAATAAATAAAGCTACTCCTCTCCGATATGGAATTACCAAATAAAAAGTATAGGGGAATACACAGAGCTAACCTATGAGAGGGGTAGACCTCACAGTAGTGAAAAATGAAATAGACTGTTTGGTACTTACAGGACACGCGAACCACCAAAGTACATATCTTATTTTTTACTTACATAGCATCATGCACCTAGGACTACCTAGGGCCTACCTTAGGTGTAAATTATATGTAATAAAAGGGGAGTTTAAAGCTTGGCAAGTAGGCTGGGACTCCCCTGGGAGACCCCTGAGTCTAAGCCCAGAACCATAACTCTGCCAGTCGAGTACTTACCTAAAAGCCGATAACTCACTTTTCTTCCATAGGCTAACATTGAGTGGTTTCACTTGGAAATTCTTCTAAGTGGTGTGGAGTTTTGGAACTTTAAAATATTCATCTAAAATCAGCCGAACAACGAATTCTGATTTACTCACCTGTTATCAGGAGAGACCTCAGTGCTGCATCTTGGAGCTCAGTACTGACCCTGAAAAGTAATTTTAACCGTACTTACCAGTAACTCGAATTTCCTTCCATGGGATATCATTGCCTGCTTTTTGCTGAAAATTTTCTAAGTGTCGATTTTTGAAACATACAAATATTCTTTAAAAATCGTACCAACTGTGAAAACGTAATTGTTTACCTGTTTTAGATAGATGTCCCAGTACTGAGCCTAGGAGCCCAGCATTGGATTACAAAAGTAACGAGAACGTACTTTACCCGTAACTTGAATTTTCTTCCATAGGAAACCATTGACTGTTTTTCTGTGAAATTTCTTCTAAGTGTCGATTTTGCAAACATGTAAATATTCCTTAAAAATCGCCTGTATAACTTAAACGTAGTTTCTCAACTGCTTACAGGTGGTACAGTAGTGCTGGATCTAGGATCCAACACTGACCTAGAAAAAGTAACCATAACCCCACTTACCTGCTAAGTGAATTTCCTTCCGTAGGATAACATTGGTAATTTGATCAGCAAAAGTTTCTAAGTGTCAACTTTTAAAATAGCAAAATATTGCTTAAAAATCACAACAGTAACTAAAACGAATTTAATCACTTGTTTCCAAGAACTGTCCCAGGACTGAATATAGGATCCAGTCCTGGATTTAGAAAAGTATTCCTGAAAGTAATTAATTGCATATAACTTAAAATTCCCATTGAGCTCAATGTATTATTGTGATTCAAATTGTGTTGCCTATTGTAATAAACTGTAACTATGACCTGCAAAAGTCAATTGCCTATTGCAAAGTATTTAACTAAAGCATCTCATTCTGAGAAAGTATATTTTGATACCTATTGTTGGTTCTCAAATAAAACAACAATATCTTTTTTATGCAAACCAATGGCCTAGTGTTCAGTTCTTGAGTGTGTGAGACCATTTGCTGACTGAGTGTGTACAACAAATGTTTTACACTGTACTCTGATACTGCCTTACTGCTCGGCAAGCTACCACTTTAGAGAGTAAGGTTATATCTAACTTTAGCCTCTGCCAAACCTCTGGGGACTGGGGACTCTGTGCACACTGTACCTATTTGGGAACAGTATATACAGAGCCACTTTCTCACAGTAGTGATAAAGTGATTAGAGTCCTACGGCCAACATAAAGATACAGCAAAACGTGAGGTGAAAAGCAAAAAGGTTGCTGGTAGGCCACCTTAAGGATGCCAGGTCTAACAAAAACTGAACTAAGGATAACATGAGTAAAACATCAGGTTTCTCTACTGCATTTGGTGAGACAAGTGGGCCTTCTTTTATCTTCCATTCAAGCAATCTTTGACAGACCCCTTTATTATAGAGCTTTTCAAGGATTAAAGATAAGGCACTTACAAAGGAGTCCCAAATACTCAGAGATGGTTGACTTCTGTAATATGGGTCGTAGACTAAAAGCAGCGCAAAAACAGAGTGCAACAGGGTCCAAAAAACTTGAGTGCCACAAGAGAGTTTGAATGCAAGCGTATCCTTTTACAGATCCAGAGATATACTCATGCAATTTTTATTTTTAGGACAGAACGTGCATGATGAAAAAAACATTGTTTTTAAAAAGCGCATTGCAGAATATTAGTACTTTGATGTGGGAAAACTTCAAAACTTTCAAACAAAATATTTGTAGGCAGCTTACAGCAAGTTGTTGTGGCCGAGTGGTTAAGGCGATGGACTAGAAATCCATTGAGGTATCCCCGTGCAGGTTCGAATTCTGCCAACAACGAGAATCTTTTTATAATCGGCTACAATTTCAGAAGTTAACCTTTAGTATTTCTTCCATTTCAGTTTTATAAATAGGTGGCTTATTTTTGTGTCACTATTGCCTCTCCACATATTTGTTATCGCTACCTCTTTCATGTCTTTGCTACACCTCATTCCTACTTTAGCACTGGTGTAAATGCTTCAAATTATTATACCGTTGCTCTCTCATTCATACCTGCGCATGCACTTGAAAGTTACTTTACCAATAAAAGACGCAAAGAGAGAAATAGAACAAAAGTGCTGGCTGGATTGGCAAACACACTTCATAAAACTGCATTTTCTTTTTTATTCTCCCCTGTGTTACATGCTTAACCTCCCCATGTGTAATTTCTCTTAACCTGCTGTCCCAGGAAGAGAATTCATCTACAGGCTCTTTCTGTGTTTTTTTCCCTAGTCTGTCTTTCCCATTTCTTAGCTGTGTAACTGTTCCTTTACGCACTCTATTTAAACGCCATCAATCTCATTTGAGCTCCTTGCTCCCGCTTCTGTTTTCTCCACCTCTCATACTGCCAGTTCTCTCTTTCTCTGTGATTGGTCGCTACTTTCCTGAGCTTCCGAAGCCACGTGGTTCCTGCCTCTTGTTGTCAGACTTGAATTGGAAAAGGAACCATATTAACAATCCTTTACCACTCACACACGGCGGAAGTTTATACTTTAATTCAGTGAGCTAAGAAAAGCGTGTTGTGGGTCCCCTACGAGCCATTGTGCTTGCTTCATCATGATTTGGCACCAGTCATTAGCCGCAGCTCTGCTAATGAGCCACTGAGGTCAGTTTCAATATTTACTCAAAAACATAACCATGCAGCCCTCCCCTCAACTGTGTATTATCTTGCTTTTCTGCTGTTCGTGTGATTAGCTGGGAGGAGCTCACGGCGACATCCTCCCTATAAAAGTGTAGATGGATCACTCTCTAACTCTTTCTTGCTTCACATACAAATGGCTTGAAAGGTGCAGGGAAGATGCAGGTCTAATAGACAGAATAGAAGGTCTGTGCCAGGTGGGTTTCTCTGCATTGGTGTCCCATCACAGGTCCGCAAGTGTATTGTGTGATCTTTGACTCCTGGCATTTCACAAGCAGGTGGCCAGGAAACGGTTTCAGCCTATCAACCACTGAGGAGACGCAGCCTCTGAATGAGGAATGAGGAAGCAATGAATACATCCAGCCTATCACAGGAACAGCCCTGAGTGTTCCGAATTATAAATTCTCCATGTCACTGCATGTCGTTGAGCCCAAGTAGCTCGCCGTGATCGTATAGTGGTTAGTACTCTGCGTTGTGGCCGCAGCAACCTCGGTTCGAATCCGAGTCATGGCGTTGTGGTTGGCAATGTCACGGCAGTTGGGTGTTAATTTTACAGAATTAGCAAATGTACCAGTGGTTTTTGTAAAATGTCTATTAAAAACAGATCCTTTCAAATATTTAAACCATCTAACAACAAATGATTTAAACTCGCATGATTATAAGCTGTAGCTATAATGTATTTACTTACATAAATTATCGTTCTTGAACCTATTGGGGGTGAAGGGGGAGCAGAGCTCACCCCCCAGGTGCAGTTGAGTGACCTGTGTTGTGGCTCTCTAGAGGGAAGGCACAAATTTTGCTGTCACCCAGCCCAATCCAGACGTGTATTGGGGCCAGGTTTCAGGCAAATAGAGCAGTAAGTGCAGAGAAATGTTCACTCTCTAAAAGTGGCATTTCTAAAATAGTAAAGTTAAATCCAACCTCACCAGTAAGTAGGATTTTCAATAAATAAATAAAGCTACTCCTCTCCGATATGGAATTACCAAATAAAAAGTATAGGGGAATACACAGAGCTAACCTATGAGAGGGGTAGACCTCACAGTAGTGAAAAATGAAATAGACTGTTTGGTACTTACAGGACACGCGAACCACCAAAGTACATATCTTATTTTTTACTTACATAGCATCATGCACCTAGGACTACCTAGGGCCTACCTTAGGTGTAAATTATATGTAATAAAAGGGGAGTTTAAGGCTTGGCAAGTAGGCTGGGACTCCCCTGGGAGACCCCTGAGTCTATGCCCAGAACCATAACTCTGCCAGTCGAGTACTTACCTAAAAGCCGATAACTCACTTTTCTTCCATAGGCTAACATTGAGTGGTTTCACTTGGAAATTCTTCTAAGTGGTGTGGAGTTTTGGAACTTTAAAATATTCATCTAAAATCAGCCGAACAACGAATTCTGATTTACTCACCTGTTATCAGGAGAGACCTCAGTGCTGCATCTTGGAGCTCAGTACTGACCCTGAAAAGTAATTTTAACCGTACTTACCAGTAACTCGAATTTCCTTCCATGGGATATCATTGCCTGCTTTTTGCTGAAAATTTTCTAAGTGTCGATTTTTGAAACTTACAAATATTCTTTAAAAATCGTACCAACTGTGAAAACGTAATTGTTTACCTGTTTTAGATAGATGTCCCAGTACTGAGCCTAGGAGCCCAGAACTGGATTACAAAAGTAACGAGAACGTACTTTACCCGTAACTTGAATTTTCTTCCATAGGAAACCATTGACTGTTTTTCTGTGAAATTTCTTCTAAGTGTCGATTTTGCAAACATGTAAATATTCCTTAAAAATCGCCTGTATAACTTAAACGTAGTTTCTCAACTGCTTACAGGTGGTACAGTAGTGCTGGATCTAGGATCCAACACTGACCTAGAAAAAGTAACCATAACCCCACTTACCTGCTAAGTGAATTTCCTTCCATAGGATAACATTGGTAATTTGATCAGCAAAAGTTTCTAAGTGTCAACTTTTAAAATAGCAAAATATTGCTTAAAAATCACAACAGTAACTAAAACGAATTTACTCACTTGTTTCCAAGAACTGTCCCAGGACTGAATCTAGGATCCAGTCCTGGATTTAGAAAAGTATTCCTGAAAGTAATTAATTGCATATAACTTAAAATTCCCATTGAGCTCAATGTATTATTGTGATTCAAATTGTGTTGCCTATTGTAATAAACTGTAACTATGACCTGCAAAAGTCAATTGCCTATTGCAAAGTATTTAACTAAAGCATCTCATTCTGAGAAAGTATATTTTGATACCTATTGTTGGTTCTCAAATAAAACAACAATATCTTTTTTATGCAAACCAATGGCCTAGTGTTCAGTTCTTGAGTGTGTGAGACCATTTGCTGACTGAGTGTGTACAACAAATGTTTTACACTGTACTCTGATACTGCCTTACTGCTCGGCAAGCTACCACTTTAGAGAGTAAGGTTATATCTAACTTTAGCCTCTGCCAAACCTCTGGGGACTGGGGACTCTGTGCACACTGTACCTATTTGGGAACAGTATATACAGAGCCACTTTCTCACAGTAGTGATAAAGTGATTAGAGTCCTACGCCCAACATAAAGATACAGCAAAACGTGAGGTGAAAAGCAAAAAGGTTGCTGGTAGGCCACCTTAAGGATGCCAGGTCTAACAAAAACTGAACTAAGGATAACATGAGTAAAACATCAGGTTTCTCTACTGCATTTGGTGAGACAAGTGGGCCTTCTTTTATCTTCCATTCAAGCAATCTTTGACAGACCCCTTTATTATAGAGCTTTTCAAGGATTAAAGATAAGGCACTTACAAAGGAGTCCCAAATACTCAGAGATGGTTCACTTCTGTAATATGGGTCGTAGACTAAAAGCAGCGCAAAAACAGAGTGCAACAGGGTCCAAAAAACTTGAGTGCCACAAGAGAGTTTGAATGCAAGCGTATCCTTTTACAGATCCAGAGATATACTCATGCAATTTTTATTTTTAGGACAGAACGTGCATGATGAAAAAAACATTGTTTTTAAAAAGCGCATTGCAGAATATTAGTACTTTGATGTGGGAAAACTTCAAAACTTTCAAACAAAATATTTGTAGGCAGCTTACAGCAAGTTGTTGTGGCTGAGTGGTTAAGGCGATGGACTAGAAATCCATTGGGGTATTCCCGCGCAGGTTCGAATCCTGCCAACAACGAGAATCTTTTTATTATCGGCTACAATTTCAGAAGTTAACCTTTAGTATTTCTTCCATTTCAGTTTTATAAATAGGTGGCTTATTTTTGTGTCACTATTGCCTCTCCACATATTTGTTATCGCTACCTCTTTCATGTCTTTGCTACACCTCATTCCTACTTTAGCACTGGTGTAAACACTTCAAATTATTATACCGTTGCTCTCTCATTCATACCTGCGCATGCACTTGAAAGTTACTTTACCAATAAAAGACGCAAAGAGAGAAATAGAACAAAAGTGCTGGCTGGATTGGCAAACACACTTCATAAAACTGCATTTTCTTTTTTATTCTCCCCCGTGTTACATGCTTAACCTCCCCATGTGTAATTTCTCTTAACCTGCTGTCCCAGGAAGAGAATTCATCTACAGGCTCTTTCTGTGTTTTTTTCCCTAGTCTGTCTTTCCCATTTTTTAGCTGTGTAACTGTTCCTTTACGCGCTCTATTTAAACGCCATCAATCTCATTTGAGCTCCTTGCTCCTGCTTCTGTTTTCTCCACCTCTCATACTGCCAGTTCTCTCTTTCTCTGTGATTGGTGGCTACTTTCCTGAGCTTCCGAAGCCACGTGGTTCCTGCCTCTTGTTGTCAGACTTGAATTGGAAAAGGAACCATATTAACAAGCCTTTACCACTCACACACGGCGGAAGTTTATACTTTAATTCAGTGAGCTAAGAAAAGCGTGTTGTGGGTCCCCTACGAGCCATGGTGCTTGCTTCATCATGATTTGGCACCAGTCATTAGCCGCAGCTCTGCTAATGAGCCACTGAGGTCAGTTTCAATATTTACTCAAAAACATAACCATGCAGCCCTCCCCTCAACTGTGTATTATCTTGCTTTTCTGCTGTTCGTGTGATTAGCTGGGAGGAGCTCACGGCGACATCCTCCCTATAAAAGTGTAGATGGATCACTCTCTAACTCTTTCTTGCTTCACATACAAATGGCTTGAAAGGTGCAGGGAAGATGCAGGTCTAATAGACAGAATAGAAGGTCTGTGCCAGGTGGGTTTCTCTGCATTGGTGTCCCATCACAGGTCCGCAAGTGTATTGTGTGATCTTTGACTCCTGGCATTTCACAAGCAGGCGGCCAGGAAACGGTTTCAGCCTATCAACCACTGAGGAGACGCAGCCTCTGAATGAGGAATGAGGAAGCAATGAATACATCCAGCCTATCACAGGAACAGCCCTGAGTGTTCCGAATTATAAATTCTCCATGTCACTGTATGTCGTTGAGCCCAAGTAGCTCGCCGTGATCGTATAGTGGTTAGTACTCTGCGTTGTGGCCGCAGCAACCTCGGTTCGAATCCGAGTCACGGCATTGTGGTTGGCAATGTCACGGCAGTTGGGTGTTAATTTTACAGAATTAGCAAATGTACCAGTGGTTTTTGTAAAATGTCTATTAAAAACAGATCCTTTCAAATATTTAAACCATCTAACAACAAATGATTTAAACTCGCATGATTATAAGCTGTAGCTATAATGTATTTACTTACATAAATTATCGTTCTTGAACCTATTGGGGGTGAAGGGAGAGCGGAGCTCACCCCCCAGGTGCAGTTGAGTGACCTGTGTTGTGGCTCTCTAGAGGGAAGGCACAAATTTTGCTGTCACCCAGCCCAATCCAGACGTGTATTGGGGCCAGGTTTCAGGCAAATAGAGCAGTAAGTGCAGAGAAATGTTCACTCTCTAAAAGTGGCATTTCTAAAATAGTAAAGTTAAATCCAACCTCACCAGTAAGTAGGATTTTCAATAAATAAATAAAGCTACTCCTCTCCGATATGGAATTACCAAATAAAAAGTATAGGGGAATACACAGAGCTAACCTATGAGAGGGGTAGACCTCATAGTAGTGAAAAATGAAATAGACTGTTTGGTACTTACAGGACACGCGAACCACCAAAGTACATATCTTATTTTTTACTTACATAGCATCATGCACCTAGGACTACCTAGGGCCTACCTTAGGTGTAAATTATATGTAATAAAAGGGGAGTTTAAAGCTTGGCAAGTAGGCTGGGACTCCCCTGGGAGACCCCTGAGTCTAAGCCCAGAACCATAACTCTGCCAGTCGAGTACTTACCTAAAAGCCGATAACTCACTTTTCTTCCATAGGCTAACATTGAGTGGTTTCACTTGGAAATTCTTCTAAGTGGTGTGGAGTTTTGGAACTTTAAAATATTCATCTAAAATCAGCCGAACAACGAATTCTGATTTACTCACCTGTTATCAGGAGAGACCTCAGTGCTGCATCTTGGAGCTCAGTACTGACCCTGAAAAGTAATTTTAACCGTACTTACCAGTAACTCGAATTTCCTTCCATGGGATATCATTGCCTGCTTTTCGCTGAAAATTTTCTAAGTGTCGATTTTTGAAACTTACAAATATTCTTTAAAAATCGTACCAACTGTGAAAACGTAATTGTTTACCTGTTTTAGATAGATGTCCCAGTACTGAGCCTAGGAGCCCAGCACTGGATTACAAAAGTAACGAGAACGTACTTTACCCGTAACTTGAATTTTCTTCCATAGGAAACCATTGACTGTTTTTCTGTGAAATTTCTTCTAAGTGTCGATTTTGCAAACATGTAAATATTCCTTAAAAATCGCCTGTATAACTTAAACGTAGTTTCTCAACTGCTTACAGGTGGTACAGTAGTGCTGGATCTAGGATCCAACACTGACCTAGAAAAAGTAACCATAACCCCACTTACCTGCTAAGTGAATTTCCTTCCATAGGATAACATTGGTAATTTGATCAGCAAAAGTTTCTAAGTGTCAACTTTTAAAATAGCAAAATATTGCTTAAAAATCACAACAGTAACTAAAACGAATTTACTCACTTGTTTCCAAGAACTGTCCCAGGACTGAATCTAGGATCCAGTCCTGGATTTAGAAAAGTATTCCTGAAAGTAATTAATTGCATATAACTTAAAATTCCCATTGAGCTCAATGTATTATTGTGATTCAAATTGTGTTGCCTATTGTAATAAACTGTAACTATGACCTGCAAAAGTCAATTGCCTATTGCAAAGTATTTAACTAAAGCATCTCACTCTGAGAAAGTATATTTTGATACCTATTGTTGGTTCTCAAATAAAACAACAATATCTTTTTTATGCAAACCAATGGCCTAGTGTTCAGTTCTTGAGTGTGTGAGACCATTTGCTGACTGAGTGTGTACAACAAATGTTTTACACTGTACTCTGATACTGCCTTACTGCTCGGCAAGCTACCACTTTAGAGAGTAAGGTTATATCTAACTTTAGCCTCTGCCAAACCTCTGGGGACTGGGCACTCTGTGCACACTGTACCTATTTGGGAACAGTATATACAGAGCCACTTTCTCACAGTAGTGATAAAGTGATTAGAGTCCTACGGCCAACATAAAGATACAGCAAAACGTGAGGTGAAAAGCAAAAAGGTTGCTGGTAGGCCACCTTAAGGATGCCAGGTCTAACAAAAACTGAACTAAGGATAACATGAGTAAAACATCAGGTTTCTCTACTGCATTTGGTGAGACAAGTGGGCCTTCTTTTATCTTCCATTCAAGCAATCTTTGACAGACCCCTTTATTATAGAGCTTTTCAAGGATTAAAGATAAGGCACTTACAAAGGAGTCCCAAATACTCAGAGATGGTTGACTTCTGTAATATGGGTCGTAGACTAAAAGCAGCGCAAAAACAGAGTGCAACAGGGTCCAAAAAACTTGAGTGCCACAAGAGAGTTTGAATGCAAGCGTATCCTTTTACATATCCAGAGATATACTCATGCAATTTTTATTTTTAGGACAGAACGTGCATGATGAAAAAAACATTGTTTTTAAAAAGCGCATTGCAGAATATTAGTACTTTGATGTGGGAAAACTTTCAAACAAAATATTTGTAGGCAGCTTACAGCAAGCTGTTGTGGCTGAGAGGTTAAGGCGATGGACTAGAAATCCATTGAGATATCCCCGTGCAGGTTCGAATCCTGCCAACAACGAGAATCTTTTTATTATCGGCTACAATTTCAGAAGCTAACCTTTAGTATTTCTTCCATTTCAGTTTTATAAATTGGTGGCTTATTTTTGTGTCACTATTGCCTCTGCACATATTTGTTATCGCTACCTCTTTCATGTCTTTGCTACACCTCATTCCTACTTTAGCACTGGTGTAAACGCTTCAAATTATTATACCGTTGCTCTCTCATTCATACCTGCGCATGCACTTGAAAGTTACTTTACCAATAAAAGACGCAAAGAGAGAAATAGAACAAAAGTGCTGGCTGGATTGGCAAACACACTTCATAAAACTGCATTTTCTTTTTTATTCTCCCCCGTGTTACATGCTTAACCTCCCCATGTGTAATTTCTCTTAACCTGCTGTCCCAGGAAGAGAATTCATCTACAGGCTCTTTCTGTGTTTTTTTCCCTAGTCTGTCTTTCCCATTTCTTAGCTGTGTAACTGTTCCTTTACGCGCTCTATTTAAACGCCATCAATCTCATTTGAGCTCCTTGCTCCCGCTTCTGTTTTCTCCACCTCTCATACTGCCAGTTCTCTCTTTCTCTGTGATTGGTGGCTACTTTCCTGAGCTTCCGAAGCCACGTGGTTCCTGCCTCTTGTTGTCAGACTTGAATTGGAAAAGGAACCATATTAACAAGCCTTTACCACTCAAACACGGTGGAAGTTTATACTTTAATTCAGTGAGCTAAGAAAAGCGTGTTGTGGGTCCCCTACGAGCCATGGTGCTTGCTTCATCATGATTTGGCACCAGTCATTAGCCGCAGCTCTGCTAATGAGCCACTGAGGTCAGTTTCAATATTTACTCAAAAACATAACCATGCAGCCCTCCCCTCAACTGTGTATTATCTTGCTTTTCTGCTGTTCGTGTGATTAGCTGGGAGGAGCTCACGGCGACATCCTCCCTATAAAAGTGTAGATGGATCACTCTCTAACTCTTTCTTGCTTCACATACAAATGGCTTGAAAGGTGCAGGGAAGATGCAGGTCTAATAGACAGAATAGAAGGTCTGTGCCAGGTGGGTTTCTCTGCATTGGTGTCCCATCACAGGTCCACAAGTGTATTGTGTGATCTTTGACTCCTGGCATTTCACAAGCAGGCGGCCAGGAAACGGTTTCAGCCTATCAACCACTGAGGAGACGCAGCCTCTGAATGAGGAATGAGGAAGCAATGAATACATCCAGCCTATCACAGGAACAGCCCTGAGTGTTCCGAATTATAAATTCTCCATGTCACTGCATGTCGTTGAGCCCAAGTAGCTCGCCGTGATCGTATAGTGGTTAGTACTCTGCGTTGTGGCCGCAGCAACCTCGGTTCGAATCCGAGTCACGGCATTGTGGTTGGCAATGTCACGGCAGTTGGGTGTTAATTTTACAGAATTAGCAAATGTACCAGTGGTTTTTGTAAAATGTCTATTAAAAACAGATCCTTTCAAATATTTAAACCATCTAACAACAAATGATTTAAACTCGCATGATTATAAGCTGTAGCTATAATGTATTTACTTACATAAATTATCGTTCTTGAACCTATTGGGGGTGAAGGGGGAGCGGAGCTCACCCCCCAGGTGCAGTTGAGTGACCTGTGTTGTGGCTCTCTAGAGGGAAGGCACAAATTTTGCTGTCACCCAGCCCAATCCAGACGTGTATTGGGGCCAGGTTTCAGGCAAATAGAGCAGTAAGTGCAGAGAAATGTTCACTCTCTAAAAGTGGCATTTCTAAAATAGTAAAGTTAAATCCAACCTCACCAGTAAGTAGGATTTTCAATAAATAAATAAAGCTACTCCTCTCCGATATGGAATTACCAAATAAAAAGTATAGGGGAATACACAGAGCTAACCTATGAGAGGGGTAGACCTCACAGTAGTGAAAAATGAAATAGACTGTTTGGTACTTACAGGACACGCGAACCACCAAAGTACATATCTTATTTTTTACTTACATAGCATCATGCACCTAGGACTACCTAGGGCCTACCTTAGGTGTAAATTATATGTAATAAAAGGGGAGTTTAAGGCTTGGCAAGTAGGCTGGGACTCCCCTGGGAGACCCCTGAGTCTATGCCCAGAACCATAACTCTGCCAGTCGAGTACTTACCTAAAAGCCGATAACTCACTTTTCTTCCATAGGCTAACATTGAGTGGTTTCACTTGGAAATTCTTCTAAGTGGTGTGGAGTTTTGGAACTTTAAAATATTAATCTAAAATCAGCCGAACAACGAATTCTGATTTACTCACCTGTTATCAGGAGAGACCTCAGTGCTGCATCTTGGAGCTCAGTACTGACCCTGAAAAGTAATTTTAACCGTACTTACCAGTAACTCGAATTTCCTTCCATGGGATATCATTGCCTGCTTTTCGCTGAAAATTTTCTAAGTGTCGATTTTTGAAACTTACAAATATTCTTTAAAAATCGTACCAACTGTGAAAACGTAATTGTTTACCTGTTTTAGATAGATGTCCCAGTACTGAGCCTAGGAGCCCAGCACTGGATTACAAAAGTAACGAGAACGTACTTTACCCGTAACTTGAATTTTCTTCCATAGGAAACCATTGACTGTTTTTCTGTGAAATTTCTTCTAAGTGTCGATTTTGCAAACATGTAAATATTCCTTAAAAATCGCCTGTATAACTTAAACGTAGTTTCTCAACTGCTTACAGGTGGTACAGTAGTGCTGGATCTAGGATCCAACACTGACCTAGAAAAAGTAACCATAACCCCACTTACCTGCTAAGTGAATTTCCTTCCATAGGATAACATTGGTAATTTGATCAGCAAAAGTTTCCAAGTGTCAACTTTTAAAATAGCAAAATATTGCTTAAAAATCACAACAGTAACTAAAACGAATTTACTCACTTGTTTCCAAGAACTGTCCCAGGACTGAATCTAGGATCCAGTCCTGGATTTAGAAAAGTATTCCTGAAAGTAATTAATTGCATATAACTTAAAATTCCCATTGAGCTCAATGTATTATTGTGATTCAAATTGTGTTGCCTATTGTAATAAACTGTAACTATGACCTGCAAAAGTCAATTGCCTATTGCAAAGTATTTAACTAAAGCATCTCACTCTGAGAAAGTATATTTTGATACCTATTGTTGGTTCTCAAGTAAAACAACAATATCTTTTTTATGCAAACCAATGGCCTAGTGTTCAGTTCTTGAGTGTGTGAGACCATTTGCTGACTGAGTGTGTACAACAAATGTTTTACACTGTACTCTGATACTGCCTTACTGCTCGGCAAGCTACCACTTTAGAGAGTAAGGTTATATCTAACTTTAGCCTCTGCCAAACCTCTGGGGACTGGGGACTCTGTGCACACTGTACCTATTTGGGAACAGTATATACAGAGCCACTTTCTCACAGTAGTGATAAAGTGATTAGAGTCCTACGGCCAACATAAAGATACAGCAAAACGTGAGGTGAAAAGCAAAAAGGTTGCTGGTAGGCCACCTTAAGGATGCCAGGTCTAACAAAAACTGAACTAAGGATAACATGAGTAAAACATCAGGTTTCTCTACTGCATTTGGTGAGACAAGTGGGCCTTCTTTTATCTTCCATTCAAGCAATCTTTGACAGACCCCTTTATTATAGAGCTTTTCAAGGATTAAAGATAAGGCACTTACAAAGGAGTCCCAAATACTCAGAGATGGTTGACTTCTGTAATATGGGTCGTAGACTAAAAGCAGCGCAAAAACAGAGTGCAACAGGGTCCAAAAAACTTGAGTGCCACAAGAGAGTTTGAATGCAAGCGTATCCTTTTACAGATCCAGAGATATACTCATGCAATTTTTATTTTTAGGACAGAACGTGCATGATGAAAAAAACATTGTTTTTAAAAAGCGCATTGCAGAATATTAGTACTTTGATGTGGGAAAACTTCAAAACTTTCAAACAAAATATTTGTAGGCAGCTTACAGCAAGTTGTTGTGGCCGAGTGGTTAAGGCGATGGACTAGAAATCCATTGGGGTATCCCCGCGCAGGTTCGAATCCTGCCAACAACGAGAATCTTTTTATTATCGGCTACAATTTCAGAAGTTAACCTTTAGTATTTCTTCCATTTCAGTTTTATAAATAGGTGGCTTATTTTTGTGTCACTATTGCCTCTCCACATATTTGTTATCGCTACCTCTTTCATGTCTTTGCTACACCTCATTCCTACTTTAGCACTGGTGTAAACGCTTCAAATTATTATACCGTTGCTCTCTCATTCATACCTGCGCATGCACTTGAAAGTTACTTTACCAATAAAAGACGCAAAGAGAGAAATAGAACAAAAGTGCTGGCTGGATTGGCAAACACTTCATAAAACTGCATTTTCTTTTTTATTCTCCCCCGTGTTACATGCTTAACCTCCCCATGTGTAATTTCTCTTAACCTGCTGTCCCAGGAAGAGAATTCATCTACAGGCTCTTTCTGTGTTTTTTTCCCTAGTCTTTCTTTCCCATTTCTTAGCTGTGTAACTGTTCCTTTACGCGCTTTATTTAAACGCCATCAATCTCATTTGAGCTCCTTGCTCCCGCTTCTGTTTTCTCCACCTCTCATACTGCCAGTTCTCTCTTTCTCTGTGATTGGTGGCTACTTTCCTGAGCTTCCGAAGCCACGTGGTTCCTGCCTCTTGTTGTCAGACTTGAATTGGAAAAGGAACCATATTAACAAGCCTTTACCACTCACACACGGCGGAAGTTTATACTTTAATTCAGTGAGCTAAGAAAAGCGTGTTGTGGGTCCCCTACGAGCCATGGTGCTTGCTTCATCATGATTTGGCACCAGTCATTAGCCGCAGCTCTGCTAATGAGCCACTGAGGTCAGTTTCAATATATACTCAAAAACATAACCATGCAGCCCTCCCCTCAACTGTGTATTATCTTGCTTTTCTGCTGTTCGTGTGATTAGCTGGGAGGAGCTCACGGCGACATCCTCCCTATAAAAGTGTAGATGGATCACTCTCTAACTCTTTCTTGCTTCACATACAAATGGCTTGAAAGGTGCAGGGAAGATGCAGGTCTAATAGACAGAATAGAAGGTCTGTGCCAGGTGGGTTTCTCTGCATTGGTGTCCCATGACAGGTCCGCAAGTGTATTGTGTGATCTTTGACTCCTGGCATTTCACAAGCAGGCGGCCAGGAAACGGTTTCAGCCTATCAACCACTGAGGAGACGCAGCCTCTGAATGAGGAATGAGGAAGCAATGAATACATCCAGCCTATCACAGGAACAGCCCTGAGTGTTCCGAATTATAAATTCTCCATGTCACTGTATGTCGTTGAGCCCAAGTAGCTCGCCGTGATCGTATAGTGGTTAGTACTCTGCGTTGTGGCCGCAGCAACCTCAGTTCGAATCCGAGTCACGGCATTGTGGTTGGCAATGTCACGGCAGTTGGGTGTTAATTTTACAGAATTAGCAAATGTACCAGTGGTTTTTGTAAAATGTCTATTAAAAACAGATCCTTTCAAATATTTAAACCATCTAACAACAAATGATTTAAACTCGCATGATTATAAGCTGTAGCTATAATGTATTTACTTACATAAATTATCGTTCTTGAACCTATTGGGGGTGAAGGGAGAGCGGAGCTCACCCCCAGGTGCAGTTGAGTGACCTGTGTTGTGGCTCTCTAGAGGGAAGGCACACATTTTGCTGTCACCCAGCCCAATCCAGACGTGTATTGGGGCCAGGTTTCAGGCAAATATAGCAGTAAGTGCAGAGAAATGTTCACTCTCTAAAAGTGGCATTTCTAAAATAGTAAAGTTAAATCCAACCTCACCAGTAAGTACGATTTTCAATAAATAAATAAAGCTACTCCTCTCCGATATGGAATTACCAAATAAAAAGTATAGGGGAATACACAGGGCTAACCTATGAGAGGGGTAGACCTCACAGTAGTGAAAAATGAAATAGACTGTTTGGTACTTACAGGACACGCGAACCACCAAAGTACATATCTTATTTTTTACTTACATAGCATCATGCACCTAGGACTACCTAGGGCCTACCTTAGGTGTAAATTATATGTAATAAAAGGGGAGTTTAAGGCTTGGCAAGTAGGCTGGGACTCCCCTGGGAGACCCCTGAGTCTATGCCCAGAACCATAGCTCTGCCAGTCGAGTACTTACCTAAAAGCCGATAACTCACTTTTCTTCCATATGCTAACATTGAGTGGTTTCACTTGCAAATTCTTCTAAGTGGTGTGGAGTTTTGGAACTTTAAAATATTCATCTAAAATCAGCCGAACAACGAATTCTGATTTACTCACCTGTTATCAGGAGAGACCTCAGTGCTGCATCTTGGAGCTCAGTACTGACCCTGAAAAGTAATTTTAACCGTACTTACCAGTAACTCGAATTTCCTTCCATGGGATATCATTGCCTGCTTTTCGCTGAAAATTTTCTAAGTGTCGATTTTTGAAACTTACAAATATTCTTTAAAAATCGTACCAACTGTGAAAACGTAATTGTTTACCTGTTTTAGATAGATGTCCCAGTACTGAGCCTAGGAGCCCAGCACTGGATTACAAAAGTAACGAGAACGTACTTTACCCGTAACTTGAATTTTCTTCCATAGGAAACCATTGACTGTTTTTCTGTGAAATTTCTTCTAAGTGTCGATTTTGCAAACATGTAAATATTCCTTAAAAATCGCCTGTATAACTTAAACGTAGTTTCTCAACTGCTTACAGGTGGTACAGTAGTGCTGGATCTAGGATCCAACACTGACCTAGAAAAAGTAACCATAACCCCACTTACCTGCTAAGTGAATTTCCTTCCATAGATAACATTGGTAATTTGATCAGCAAAAGTTTCTAAGTGTCAACTTTTAAAATAGCAAAATATTGCTTAAAAATCACAACAGTAACTAAAACGAATTTACTCACTTGTTTCCAAGAACTGTCCCAGGACTGAATCTAGGATCCAGTCCTGGATTTAGAAAAGTATTCCTGAAAGTAATTAATTGCATATAACTTAAAATTCCCATTGAGCTCAATGTATTATTGTGATTCAAATTGTGTTGCCTATTGTAATAAACTGTAACTATGACCTGCAAAAGTCAATTGCCTATTGCAAAGTATTTAACTAAAGCATCTCACTCTGAGAAAGTATATTTTGATACCTATTGTTGGTTCTCAAGTAAAACAACAATATCTTTTTTATGCAAACCAATGGCCTAGTGTTCAGTTCTTGAGTGTGTGAGACCATTTGCTGACTGAGT
Source organism: Triturus cristatus (assembly GCF_964204655.1). NCBI lineage: Eukaryota > Metazoa > Chordata > Amphibia > Caudata > Salamandridae > Triturus > Triturus cristatus. The sequence goes on from NC_140595.1 coordinate 723,868,039, forward strand.
GTGTACAACAAATGTTTTACACTGTACTCTGATACTGCCTTACTGCTCGGCAAGCTACCACTTTAGAGAGTAAGGTTATATCTAACTTTAGCCTCTGCCAAACCTCTGGGGACTGGGGACTCTGTGCACACTGTACCTATTTGGGAACAGTATATACAGAGCCACTTTCTCACAGTAGTGATAAAGTGATTAGAGTCCTACGGCCAACATAAAGATACAGCAAAACGTGAGGTGAAAAGCAAAAAGGTTGCTGGTAGGCCACCTTAAGGATGCCAGGTCTAACAAAAACTGAACTAAGGATAACATGAGTAAAACATCAGGTTTCTCTACTGCATTTGGTGAGACAAGTGGGCCTTCTTTTATCTTCCATTCAAGCAATCTTTGACAGACCCCTTTATTATAGAGCTTTTCAAGGATTAAAGATAAGGCACTTACAAAGGAGTCCCAAATACTCAGAGATGGTTGACTTCTGTAATATGGGTCGTAGACTAAAAGCAGCGCAAAAACAGAGTGCAACAGGTTCCAAAAAACTTGAGTGCCACAAGAGAGTTTGAATGCAAGCGTATCCTTTTACAGATCCAGAGATATACTCATGCAATTTTTATTTTTAGGACAGAACGTGCATGATGAAAAAAACATTGTTTTTAAAAAGCGCATTGCAGAATATTAGTACTTTGATGTGGGAAAACTTCAAAACTTTCAAACAAAATATTTGTAGGCAGCTTACAGCAAGTTGTTGTGGCCGAGTGGGTAAGGCGATGGACTAGAAATCCATTGGGGTATCCCCGCGCAGGTTCGAATCCTGCCAACAACGAGAATCTTTTTATTATCGGCTACAATTTCAGAAGTTAACCTTTAGTATTTCTTCCATTTCAGTTTTATAAATAGGTGGCTTATTTTTGTGTCACTATTGCCTCTCCACATATTTGTTATTGCTACCTCTTTCATGTCTTTGCTACACCTCATTCCTACTTTAGCACTGGTGTAAACGCTTCAAATTATTATACCGTTGCTCTCTCATTCATACCTGCGCATGCACTTGAAAGTTACTTTACCAATAAAAGACGCAAAGAGAGAAATAGAACAAAAGTGCTGGCTGGATTGGCAAACACTTCATAAAACTGCATTTTCTTTTTTATTCTCCCCCGTGTTACATGCTTAACCTCCCCATGTGTAATTTCTCTTAACCTGCTGTCCCAGGAAGAGAATTCATCTACAGGCTCTTTCTGTGTTTTTTTCCCTAGTCTGTCTTTCCCATTTCTTAGCTGTGTAACTGTTCCTTTACGCGCTCTATTTAAACGCCATCAATCTCATTTGAGCTCCTTGCTCCCGCTTCTGTTTTCTCCACCTCTCATACTGCCAGTTCTCTCTTTCTCTGTGATTGGTGGCTACTTTCCTGAGCTTCCGAAGCCACGTGGTTCCTGCCTCTTGTTGTCAGACTTGAATTGGAAAAGGAACCATATTAACAAGCCTTTACCACTCACACACGGCGGAAGTTTATACTTTAATTCAGTGAGCTAAGAAAAGCGTGTTGTGGGTCCCCTACGAGCCATGGTGCTTGCTTCATCATGATTTGGCACCAGTCATTAGCCGCAGCTCTGCTAATGAGCCACTGAGGTCAGTTTCAATATTTACTCAAAAACATAACCATGCAGCCCTCCCCTCAACTGTGTATTATCTTGCTTTTCTGCTGTTCGTGTGATTAGCTGGGAGGAGCTCACGGCGACATCCTCCCTATAAAAGTGTAGATGGATCACTCTCTAACTCTTTCTTGCTTCACATACAAATGGCTTGAAAGGTGCAGGGAAGATGCAGGTCTAATAGACAGAATAGAAGGTCTGTGCCAGGTGGGTTTCTCTGCATTGGTGTCCCATCACAGGTCCGCAAGTGTATTGTGTGATCTTTGACTCCTGGCATTTCACAAGCAGGCGGCCAGGAAACGGTTTCAGCCTATCAACCACTGAGGAGACGCAGCCTCTGAATGAGGAATGAGGAAGCAATGAATACATCCAGCCTATCACAGGAACAGCCCTGAGTGTTCCGAATTATAAATTCTCCATGTCACTGTATGTCGTTGAGCCCAAGTAGCTCGCCGTGATCGTATAGTGGTTAGTACTCTGCGTTGTGGCCGCAGCAACCTCGGTTCGAATCCGAGTCACGGCATTGTGGTTGGCAATGTCACGGCAGTTGGGTGTTAATTTTACAGAATTAGCAAATGTACCAGTGGTTTTTGTAAAATGTCTATTAAAAACAGATCCTTTCAAATATTTAAACCATCTAACAACAAATGATTTAAACTCGCATGATTATAAGCTGTAGCTATAATGTATTTACTTACATAAATTATCATTCTTGAACCTATTGGGGGTGAAGGGAGAGCGGAGCTCACCCCCCAGGTGCAGTTGAGTGACCTGTGTTGTGGCTCTCTAGAGGGAAGGCACAAATTTTGCTGTCACCCAGCCCAATCCAGACGTGTATTGGGGCCAGGTTTCAGGCAAATAGAGCAGTAAGTGCAGAGAAATGTTCACTCTCTAAAAGTGGCATTTCTAAAATAGTAAAGTTAAATCCAACCTCACCAGTAAGTAGGATTTTCAATAAATAAATAAAGCTACTCCTCTCCGATATGGAATTACCAAATAAAAAGTACAGGGGAATACACAGAGCTAACCTATGAGAGGGGTAGACCTCACAGTAGTGAAAAATGAAATAGACTGTTTGGTACTTACAGGACACGCGAACCACCAAAGTACATATCTTATTTTTTACTTACATAGCATCATGCACCTAGGACTACCTAGGGCCTACCTTAGGTGTAAATTATATGTAATAAAAGGGGAGTTTAAAGCTTGGCAAGTAGGCTGGGACTCCCCTGGGAGACCCCTGAGTCTAAGCCCAGAACCATAACTCTGCCAGTCGAGTACTTACCTAAAAGCCGATAACTCACTTTTCTTCCATAGGCTAACATTGAGTGGTTTCACTTGGAAATTCTTCTAAGTGGTGTGGAGTTTTGGAACTTTAAAATATTCATCTAAAATCAGCCGAACAACGAATTCTGATTTACTCACCTGTTATCAGGAGAGACCTCAGTGCTGCATCTTGGAGCTCAGTACTGACCCTGAAAAGTAATTTTAACCGTACTTACCAGTAACTCGAATCTCCTTCCATGGGATATCATTGCCTGCTTTTCGCTGAAAATTTTCTAAGTGTCGATTTTTGAAACTTACAAATATTCTTTAAAAATCGTACCAACTGTGAAAACGTAATTGTTTACCTGTTTTAGATAGATGTCCCAGTACTGAGCCTAGGAGCCCAGCACTGGATTACAAAAGTAACGAGAACGTACTTTACCCGTAACTTGAATTTTCTTCCATAGGAAACCATTGACTGTTTTTCTGTGAAATTTCTTCTAAGTGTCGATTTTGCAAACATGTAAATATTCCTTAAAAATCGCCTGTATAACTTAAACGTAGTTTCTCAACTGCTTACAGGTGGTACAGTAGTGCTGGATCTAGGATCCAACACTGACCTAGAAAAAGTAACCATAACCCCACTTACCTGCTAAGTGAATTTCCTTCCATAGGATAACATTGGTAATTTGATCAGCAAAAGTTTCTAAGTGTCAACTTTTAAAATAGCAAAATATTGCTTAAAAATCACAACAGTAACTAAAACGAATTTACTCACTTGTTTCCAAGAACTGTCCCAGGACTGAATCTAGGATCCAGTCCTGGATTTAGAAAAGTATTCCTGAAAGTAATTAATTGCATATAACTTAAAATTCCCATTGAGCTCAATGTATTATTGTGATTCAAATTGTGTTGCCTATTGTAATAAACTGTAACTATGACCTGCAAAAGTCAATTGCCTATTGCAAAGTATTTAACTAAAGCATCTCACTCTGAGAAAGTATATTTTGATACCTATTGTTGGTTCTCAAATAAAACAACAATATCTTTTTTATGCAAACCAATGGCCTAGTGTTCAGTTCTTGAGTGTGTGAGACCATTTGCTGACTGAGTGTGTACAACAAATGTTTTACACTGTACTCTGATACTGCCTTACTGCTCGGCAAGCTACCACTTTAGAGAGTAAGGTTATATCTAACTTTAGCCTCTGCCAAACCTCTGGGGACTGGGCACTCTGTGCACAGTGTACCTATTTGGGAACAGTATATACAGAGCCACTTTCTCACAGTAGTGATAAAGTGATTAGAGTCCTACGGCCAACATAAAGATACAGCAAAACGTGAGGTGAAAAGCAAAAAGGTTGCTGGTAGGCCACCTTAAGGATGCCAGGTCTAACAAAAACTGAACTAAGGATAACATGAGTAAAACATCAGGTTTCTCTACTGCATTTGGTGAGACAAGTGGGCCTTCTTTTATCTTCCATTCAAGCAATCTTTGACAGACCCCTTTATTATAGAGCTTTTCAAGGATTAAAGATAAGGCACTTACAAAGGAGTCCCAAATACTCAGAGATGGTTGACTTCTGTAATATGGGTCGTAGACTAAAAGCAGCGCAAAAACAGAGTGCAACAGGGTCCAAAAAACTTGAGTGCCACAAGAGAGTTTGAATGCAAGCGTATCCTTTTACAGATCCAGAGATATACTCATGCAATTTTTATTTTTAGGACAGAACGTGCATGATGAAAAAAACATTGTTTTTAAAAAGCGCATTGCAGAATATTAGTACTTTGATGTGGGAAAACTTTCAAACAAAATATTTGTAGGCAGCTTACAGCAAGCTGTTGTGGCCGAGAGGTTAAGGCGATGGACTAGAAATCCATTGAGGTATCCCCGTGCAGGTTCGAATCCTGCCAACAACGAGAATCTTTTTATTATCGGCTACAATTTCAGAAGCTAACCTTTAGTATTTCTTCCATTTCAGTTTTATAAATTGGTGGCTTATTTTTGTGTCACTATTGCCTCTGCACATATTTGTTATCGCTACCTCTTTCATGTCTTTGCTACACCTCATTCCTACTTTAGCACTGGTGTAAACACTTCAAATTATTATACCGTTGCTCTCTCATTCATACCTGCGCATGCACTTGAAAGTTACTTTACCAATAAAAGACGCAAAGAGAGAAATAGAACAAAAGTGCTGGCTGGATTGGCAAACACACTTCATAAAACTGCATTTTCTTTTTTATTCTCCCCCGTGTTACATGCTTAACCTCCCCATGTGTAATTTCTCTTAACCTGCTGTCCCAGGAAGAGAATTCATCTACAGGCTCTTTCTGTGTTTTTTTCCCTAGTCTGTCTTTCCCATTTCTTAGCTGTGTAACTGTTCCTTTACGCGCTCTATTTAAACGCCATCAATCTCATTTGAGCTCCTTGCTCCCGCTTCTGTTTTCTCCACCTCTCATACTGCCAGTTCTCTCTTTCTCTGTGATTGGTGGCTACTTTCCTGAGCTTCCGAAGCCACGTGGTTCCTGCCTCTTGTTGTCAGACTTGAATTGGAAAAGGAACCATATTAACAAGCCTTTACCACTCACACACGGTGGAAGTTTATACTTTAATTCAGTGAGCTAAGAAAAGCGTGTTGTGGGTCCCCTACGAGCCATGGTGCTTGCTTCATCATGATTTGGCACCAGTCATTAGCCGCAGCTCTGCTAATGAGCCACTGAGGTCAGTTTCAATATTTACTCAAAAACATAACCATGCAGCCCTCCCCTCAACTGTGTATTATCTTGCTTTTCTGCTGTTCGTGTGATTAGCTGGGAGGAGCTCACGGCGACATCCTCCCTATAAAAGTGTAGATGGATCACTCTCTAACTCTTTCTTGCTTCACATACAAATGGCTTGAAAGGTGCAGGGAAGATGCAGGTCTAATAGACAGAATAGAAGGTCTGTGCCAGGTGGGTTTCTCTGCATTGGTGTCCCATCACAGGTCCACAAGTGTATTGTGTGATCTTTGACTCCTGGCATTTCACAAGCAGGCGGCCAGGAAACGGTTTCAGCCTATCAACCACTGAGGAGACGCAGCCTCTGAATGAGGAATGAGGAAGCAATGAATACATCCAGCCTATCACATGAACAGCCCTGAGTGTTCCGAATTATAAATTCTCCATGTCACTGCATGTCGTTGAGCCCAAGTAGCTCGCCGTGATCGTATAGTGGTTAGTACTCTGCGTTGTGGCCGCAGCAACCTCGGTTCGAATCCGAGTCACGGCATTGTGGTTGGCAATGTCACGGCAGTTGGGTGTTAATTTTACAGAATTAGCAAATGTACCAGTGGTTTTTGTAAAATGTCTATTAAAAACAGATCCTTTCAAATATTTAAACCATCTAACAACAAATGATTTAAACTCGCATGATTATAAGCTGTAGCTATAATGTATTTACTTACATAAATTATCGTTCTTGAACCTATTGGGGGTGAAGGGGGAGCGGAGCTCACCCCCCAGGTGCAGTTGAGTGACCTGTGTTGTGGCTCTCTAGAGGGAAGGCACAAATTTTGCTGTCACCCAGCCCAATCCAGACGTGTATTGGGGCCAGGTTTCAGGCAAATAGAGCAGTAAGTGCAGAGAAATGTTCACTCTCTAAAAGTGGCATTTCTAAAATAGTAAAGTTAAATCCAACCTCACCAGTAAGTAGGATTTTCAATAAATAAATAAAGCTACTCCTCTCCGATATGGAATTACCAAATAAAAAGTATAGGGGAATACACAGAGCTAACCTATGAGAGGGGTAGACCTCACAGTAGTGAAAAATGAAATAGACTGTTTGGTACTTACAGGACACGCGAACCACCAAAGTACATATCTTATTTTTTACTTACATAGCATCATGCACCTAGGACTACCTAGGGCCTACCTTAGGTGTAAATTATATGTAATAAAAGGGGAGTTTAAGGCTTGGCAAGTAGGCTGGGACTCCCCTGGGAGACCCCTGAGTCTATGCCCAGAACCATAACTCTGCCAGTCGAGTACTTACCTAAAAGCCGATAACTCACTTTTCTTCCATAGGCTAACATTGAGTGGTTTCACTTGGAAATTCTTCTAAGTGGTGTGGAGTTTTGGAACTTTAAAATATTCATCTAAAATCAGCCGAACAACGAATTCTGATTTACTCACCTGTTATCAGGAGAGACCTCAGTGCTGCATCTTGGAGCTCAGTACTGACCCTGAAAAGTAATTTTAACCGTACTTACCAGTAACTCGAATTTCCTTCCATGGGATATCATTGCCTGCTTTTCGCTGAAAATTTTCTAAGTGTCGATTTTTGAAACTTACAAATATTCTTTAAAAATCGTACCAACTGTGAAAACGTAATTGTTTACCTGTTTTAGATAGATGTCCCAGTACTGAGCCTAGGAGCCCAGCACTGGATTACAAAAGTAACGAGAACGTACTTTACCCGTAACTTGAATTTTCTTCCATAGGAAACCATTGACTGTTTTTCTGTGAAATTTCTTCTAAGTGTCGATTTTGCAAACATGTAAATATTCCTTAAAAATCGCCTGTATAACTTAAACGTAGTTTCTCAACTGCTTACAGGTGGTACAGTAGTGCTGGATCTAGGATCCAACACTGACCTAGAAAAAGTAACCATAACCCCACTTACCTGCTAAGTGAATTTCCTTCCATAGGATAACATTGGTAATTTGATCAGCAAAAGTTTCTAAGTGTCAACTTTTAAAATAGCAAAATATTGCTTAAAAATCACAACAGTAACTAAAATGAATTTACTCACTTGTTTCCAAGAACTGTCCCAGGACTGAATCTAGGATCCAGTCCTGGATTTAGAAAAGTATTCCTGAAAGTAATTAATTGCATATAACTTAAAATTCCCATTGAGCTCAATGTATTATTGTGATTCAAATTGTGTTGCCTATTGTAATAAACTGTAACTATGACCTGCAAAAGTCAATTGCCTATTGCAAAGTATTTAACTAAAGCATCTCACTCTGAGAAAGTATATTTTGATACCTATTGTTGGTTCTCAAGTAAAACAACAATATCTTTTTTATGCAAACCAATGGCCTAGTGTTCAGTTCTTGAGTGTGTGAGACCATTTGCTGACTGAGTGTGTACAACAAATGTTTTACACTGTACTCTGATACTGCCTTACTGCTCGGCAAGCTACCACTTTAGAGAGTAAGGTTATATCTAACTTTAGCCTCTGCCAAACCTCTGGGGACTGGGGACTCTGTGCACACTGTACCTATTTGGGAACAGTATATACAGAGCCACTTTCTCACAGTAGTGATAAAGTGATTAGAGTCCTACGGCCAACATAAAGATACAGCAAAACGTGAGGTGAAAAGCAAAAAGGTTGCTGGTAGGCCACCTTAAGGATCCCAGGTCTAACAAAAACTGAACTAAGGATAACATGAGTAAAACATCAGGTTTCTCTACTGCATTTGGTGAGACAAGTGGGCCTTCTTTTATCTTCCATTCAAGCAATCTTTGACAGACCCCTTTATTATAGAGCTTTTCAAGGATTAAAGATAAGGCACTTACAAAGGAGTCCCAAATACTCAGAGATGGTTGACTTCTGTAATATGGGTCGTAGACTAAAAGCAGCGCAAAAACAGAGTGCAACAGGTTCCAAAAAACTTGAGTGCCACAAGAGAGTTTGAATGCAAGCGTATCCTTTTACAGATCCAGAGATATACTCATGCAATTTTTATTTTTAGGACAGAACGTGCATGATGAAAAAAACATTGTTTTTAAAAAGCGCATTGCAGAATATTAGTACTTTGATGTGGGAAAACTTCAAAACTTTCAAACAAAATATTTGTAGGCAGCTTACAGCAAGTTGTTGTGGCCGAGTGGGTAAGGCGATGGACTAGAAATCCATTGGGGTATCCCCGCGCAGGTTCGAATCCTGCCAACAACGAGAATCTTTTTATTATCGGCTACAATTTCAGAAGTTAACCTTTAGTATTTCTTCCATTTCAGTTTTATAAATAGGTGGCTTATTTTTGTGTCACTATTGCCTCTCCACATATTTGTTATCGCTACCTCTTTCATGTCTTTGCTACACCTCATTCCTACTTTAGCACTGGTGTAAACGCTTCAAATTATTATACCGTTGCTCTCTCATTCATACCTGCGCATGCACTTGAAAGTTACTTTACCAATAAAAGACGCAAAGAGAGAAATAGAACAAAAGTGCTGGCTGGATCGGCAAACACTTCATAAAACTGCATTTTCTTTTTTATTCTCCCCCGTGTTACATGCTTAACCTCCCCATGTGTAATTTCTCTTAACCTGCTGTCCCAGGAAGAGAATTCATCTACAGGCTCTTTCTGTGTTTTTTTCCCTAGTCTGTCTTTCCCATTTCTTAGCTGTGTAACTGTTCCTTTACGCGCTCTATTTAAACGCCATCAATCTCATTTGAGCTCCTTGCTCCCGCTTCTGTTTTCTCCACCTCTCATACTGCCAGTTCTCTCTTTCTCTGTGATTGGTGGCTACTTTCCTGAGCTTCCGAAGCCACGTGGTTCCTGCCTCTTGTTGTCAGACTTGAATTGGAAAAGGAACCATATTAACAAGCCTTTACCACTCACACACGGCGGAAGTTTATACTTTAATTCAGTGAGCTAAGAAAAGCGTGTTGTGGGTCCCCTACGAGCCATGGTGCTTGCTTCATCATGATTTGGCACCAGTCATTAGCCGCAGCTCTGCTAATGAGCCACTGAGGTCAGTTTCAATATTTACTCAAAAACATAACCATGCAGCCCTCCCCTCAACTGTGTATTATCTTGCTTTTCTGCTGTTCGTGTGATTAGCTGGGAGGAGCTCACGGCGACATCCTCCCTATAAAAGTGTAGATGGATCACTCTCTAACTCTTTCTTGCTTCACATACAAATGGCTTGAAAGGTGCAGGGAAGATGCAGGTCTAATAGACAGAATAGAAGGTCTGTGCCAGGTGGGTTTCTCTGCATTGGTGTCCCATCACAGGTCCGCAAGTGTATTGTGTGATCTTTGACTCCTGGCATTTCACAAGCAGGCGGCCAGGAAACGGTTTCAGCCTATCAACCACTGAGGAGACGCAGCCTCTGAATTAGGAATGAGGAAGCAATGAATACATCCAGCCTATCACAGGAACAGCCCTGAGTGTTCCGAATTATAAATTCTCCATGTCACTGTATGTCGTTGAGCCCAAGTAGCTCGCCGTGATCGTATAGTGGTTAGTACTCTGCGTTGTGGCCGCAGCAACCTCAGTTCGAATCCGAGTCACGGCATTGTGGTTGGCAATGTCACGGCAGTTGGGTGTTAATTTTACAGAATTAGCAAATGTACCAGTGGTTTTTGTAAAATGTCTATTAAAAACAGATCCTTTCAAATATTTAAACCATCTAACAACAAATGATTTAAACTCGCATGATTATAAGCTGTAGCTATAATGTATTTACTTACATAAATTATCGTTCTTGAACCTATTGGGGGTGAAGGGAGAGCGGAGCTCACCCCCCAGGTGCAGTTGAGTGACCTGTGTTGTGGCTCTCTAGAGGGAAGGCACAAATTTTGCTGTCACCCAGCCCAATCCAGACGTGTATTGGGGCCAGGTTTCAGGCAAATATAGCAGTAAGTGCAGAGAAATGTTCACTCTCTAAAAGTGGCATTTCTAAAATAGTAAAGTTAAATCCAAACTCACCAGTAAGTAGGATTTTCAATAAATAAATAAAGCTACTCCTCTCCGATATGGAATTACCAAATAAAAAGTATAGGGGAATACACAGAGCTAACCTATGAGAGGGGTAGACCTCACAGTAGTGAAAAATGAAATAGACTGTTTGGTACTTACAGGACACGTGAACCACCAAAGTACATATCTTATTTTTTACTTACATAGCATCATGCACCTAGGACTACCTAGGGCCTACCTTAGGCGTAAATTATATGTAATAAAAGGGGAGTTTAAGGCTTGGCAAGTAGGCTGGGACTCCCCTGGGAGACCCCTGAGTCTATGCCCAGAACCATAACTCTGCCAGTCGAGTACTTACCTAAAAGCCGATAACTCACTTTTCTTCCATATGCTAACATTGAGTGGTTTCACTTGGAAATTCTTCTAAGTGGTGTGGAGTTTTGGAACTTTAAAATATTCATCTAAAATCAGCCGAACAACGAATTCTGATTTACTCACCTGTTATCAGGAGAGACCTCAGTGCTGCATCTTGGAGCTCAGTACTGACCCTGAAAAGTAATTTTAACCGTACTTACCAGTAACTCGAATTTCCTTCCATGGGATATCATTGCCTGCTTTTCGCTGAAAATTTTCTAAGTGTCGATTTTTGAAACTTACAAATATTCTTTAAAAATCGTACCAACTGTGAAAACGTAATTGTTTACCTGTTTTAGATAGATGTCCCAGTACTGAGCCTAGGAGCCCAGCACTGGATTACAAAAGTAACGAGAACGAACTTTACCCGTAACTTGAATTTTCTTCCATAGGAAACCATTGACTGTTTTTCTGTGAAATTTCTTCTAAGTGTCGATTTTGCAAACATGTAAATATTCCTTAAAAATCGCCTGTATAACTTAAACGTAGTTTCTCAACTGCTTACAGGTGGTACAGTAGTGCTGGATCTAGGATCCAACACTGACCTAGAAAAAGTAACCATAACCCCACTTACCTGCTAAGTGAATTTCCTTCCATAGGATAACATTGGTAATTTGATCAGCAAAAGTTTCTAAGTGTCAACTTTTAAAATAGCAAAATATTGCTTAAAAATCACAACAGTAACTAAAACAAATTTACTCACTTGTTTCCAAGAACTGTCCCAGGACTGAATCTAGGATCCAGTCCTGGATTTAGAAAAGTATTCCTGAAAGTAATTAATTGCATATAACTTAAAATTCCCATTGAGCTCAATGTATTATTGTGATTCAAATTGTGTTGCCTATTGTAATAAACTGTAACTATGACCTGCAAAAGTCAATTGCCTATTGCAAAGTATTTAACTAAAGCATCTCACTCTGAGAAAGTATATTTTGATACCTATTGTTGGTTCTCAAGTAAAACAACAATATCTTTTTTATGCAAACCAATGGCCTAGTGTTCAGTTCTTGAGTGTGTGAGACCATTTGCTGACTGAGTGTGTACAACAAATGTTTTACACTGTACTCTGATACTGCCTTACTGCTCGGCAAGCTACCACTTTAGAGAGTAAGGTTATATCTAACTTTAGCCTCTGCCAAACCTCTGGGGACTGGGGACTCTGTGCACACTGTACCTATTTGGGAACAGTATATACAGAGCCACTTTCTCACAGTAGTGATAAAGTGATTAGAGTCCTACGGCCAACATAAAGATACAGCAAAACGTGAGGTGAAAAGCAAAAAGGTTGCTGGTAGGCCACCTTAAGGATGCCAGGTCTAACAAAAACTGAACTAAGGATAACATGAGTAAAACATCAGGTTTCTCTACTGCATTTGGTGAGACAAGTGGGCCTTCTTTTATCTTCCATTCAAGCAATCTTTGACAGACCCCTTTATTATAGAGCTTTTCAAGGATTAAATATAAGGCACTTACAAAGGAGTCCCAAATACTCAGAGATGGTTGACTTCTGTAATATGGGTCGTAGACTAAAAGCAGCGCAAAAACAGAGTGCAACAGGGTCCAAAAAACTTGAGTGCCACAAGAGAGTTTGAATGCAAGCGTATCCTTTTACAGATCCAGAGATATACTCATGCAATTTTTATTTTTAGGACAGAACGTGCATGATGAAAAAAACATTGTTTTTAAAAAGCGCATTGCAGAATATTAGTACTTTGATGTGGGAAAACTTCAAAACTTTCAAACAAAATATTTGTAGGCAGCTTACAGCAAGTTGTTGTGGCCGAGTGGTTAAGGCGATGGACTAGAAATCCATTGGGGTATCCCCGCGCAGGTTCGAATCCTGCCAACAACGAGAATCTTTTTATTATCGGCTACAATTTCAGAAGTTAACCTTTAGTATTTCTTCCATTTCAGTTTTATAAATAGGTGGCTTATTTTTGTGTCACTATTGCCTCTCCACATATTTGTTATCGCTACCTCTTTCATGTCTTTGCTACACCTCATTCCTACTTTAGCACTGGTGTAAACGCTTCAAATTATTATACCGTTGCTCTCTCATTCATACCTGCGCATGCACTTGAAAGTTACTTTACCAATAAAAGACGCAAAGAGAGAAATAGAACAAAAGTGCTGGCTGGATTGGCAAACACACTTCATAAAACTGCATTTTCTTTTTTATTCTCCCCCGTGTTACATGCTTAACCTCCCCATGTGTAATTTCTCTTAACCTGCTGTCCCAGGAAGAGAATTCATCTACAGGCTCTTTCTGTGTTTTTTTCCCTAGTCTGTCTTTCCCATTTCTTAGCTGTGTAACTGTTCCTTTACGCGCTCTATTTAAACGCCATCAATCTCATTTGAGCTCCTTGCTCCCGCTTCTGTTTTCTCCACCTCTCATACTGCCAGTTCTCTCTTTCTCTGTGATTGGTGGCTACTTTCCTGAGCTTCCGAAGCCACGTGGTTCCTGCCTCTTGTTGTCAGACTTGAATTGGAAAAGGAACCATATTAACAAGCCTTTACCACTCACACACGGCGGAAGTTTATACTTTAATTCAGTGAGCTAAGAAAAGCGTGTTGTGGGTCCCCTACGAGCCATGGTGCTTGCTTCATCATGATTTGGCACCAGTCATTAGCCGCAGCTCTGCTAATGAGCCACTGAGGTCAGTTTCAATATTTACTCAAAAACATAACCATGCAGCCCTCCCCTCAACTGTGTATTATCTTGCTTTTCTGCTGTTCGTGTGATTAGCTGGGAGGAGCTCACGGCGACATCCTCCCTATAAAAGTGTAGATGGATCACTCTCTAACTCTTTCTTGCTTCACATACAAATGGCTTGAAAGGTGCAGGGAAGATGCAGGTCTAATAGACAGAATAGAAGGTCTGTGCCAGGTGGGTTTCTCTGCATTGGTGTCCCATCACAGGTCCGCAAGTGTATTGTGTGATCTTTGACTCCTGGCATTTCACAAGCAGGCGGCCAGGAAACGGTTTCAGCCTATCAACCACTGAGGAGACGCAGCCTCTGAATGAGGAATGAGGAAGCAATGAATACATCCAGCCTATCACAGGAACAGCCCTGAGTGTTCCGAATTATAAATTCTCCATGTCACTGTATGTGGTTGAGCCCAAGTAGCTCGCCGTGATCGTATAGTGGTTAGTACTCTGCGTTGTGGCCGCAGCAACCTCAGTTCGAATCCGAGTCACGGCATTGTGGTTGGCAATGTCACGGCAGTTGGGTGTTAATTTTACAGAATTAGCAAATGTACCAGTGGTTTTTGTAAAATGTCTATTAAAAACAGATCCTTTCAAATATTTAAACCATCTAACAACAAATGATTTAAACTCGCATGATTATAAGCTGTAGCTATAATGTATTTACTTACATAAATTATCGTTCTTGAACCTATTGGGGGTGAAGGGAGAGCGGAGCTCACCCCCCAGGTGCAGTTGAGTGACCTGTGTTGTGGCTCTCTAGAGGGAAGGCACAAATTTTGCTGTCACCCAGCCCAATCCAGACGTGTATTGGGGCCAGGTTTCAGGCAAATATAGCAGTAAGTGCAGAGAAATGTTCACTCTCTAAAAGTGGCATTTCTAAAATAGTAAAGTTAAATCCAAACTCACCAGTAAGTAGGATTTTCAATAAATAAATGAAGCTACTCCTCTCCGATATGGAATTACCAAATAAAAAGTATAGGGGAATACACAGAGCTAACCTATGAGAGGGGTAGACCTCACAGTAGTGAAAAATGAAATAGACTGTTTGGTACTTACAGGACACGCGAACCACCAAAGTACATATCTTATTTTTTACTTACATAGCATCATGCACCTAGGACTACCTAGGGCCTACCTTAGGTGTAAATTATATGTAATAAAAGGGGAGTTTAAGGCTTGGCAAGTAGGCTGGGACTCCCCTGGGAGACCCCTGAGTCTATGCCCAGAACCATAACTCTGCCAGTCGAGTACTTACCTAAAAGCCGATAACTCACTTTTCTTCCATAGGCTAACATTGAGTGGTTTCACTTGGAAATTCTTCTAAGTGGTGTGGAGTTTTGGAACTTTAAAATATTCATCTAAAATCAGCCGAACAACGAATTCTGATTTACTCACCTGTTATCAGGAGGGACCTCAGTGCTGCATCTTGGAGCTCAGTACTGACCCTGAAAAGTAATTTTAACCGTACTTACCAGTAACTCGAATTTCCTTCCATGGGATATCATTGCCTGCTTTTTGCTGAAAATTTTCTAAGTGTCGATTTTTGAAACTTACAAATATTCTTTAAAAATCGTACCAACTGTGAAAACGTAATTGTTTACCTGTTTTAGATAGATGTCCCAGTACTGAGCCTAGGAGCCCAGCACTGGATTACAAAAGTAACGAGAACGTACTTTACCCGTAACTTGAATTTTCTTCCATAGGAAACCATTGACTGTTTTTCTGTGAAATTTCTTCTAAGTGTCGATTTTGCAAACATGTAAATATTCCTTAAAAATCGCCTGTATAACTTAAACGTAGTTTCTCAACTGCTTACAGGTGGTACAGTAGTGCTGGATCTAGGATCCAACACTGACCTAGAAAAAGTAACCATAACCCCACTTACCTGCTAAGTGAATTTCCTTCCATAGGATAACATTGGTAATTTGATCAGCAAAAGTTTCTAAGTGTCAACTTTTAAAATAGCAAAATATTGCTTAAAAATCACAACAGTAACTAAAACGAATTTACTCACTTGTTTCCAAGAACTGTCCCAGGACTGAATCTAGGATCCAGTCCTGGATTTAGAAAAGTATTCCTGAAAGTAATTAATTGCATATAACTTAAAATTCCCATTGAGCTCAATGTATTATTGTGATTCAAATTGTGTTGCCTATTGTAATAAACTGTAACTATGACCTGCAAAAGTCAATTGCCTATTGCAAAGTATTTAACTAAAGCATCTCACTCTGAGAAAGTATATTTTGATACCTATTGTTGGTTCTCAAGTAAAACAACAATATCTTTTTTATGCAAACCAATGGCCTAGTGTTCAGTTCTTGAGTGTGTGAGACCATTTGCTGACTGAGTGTGTACAACAAATGTTTTACACTGTACTCTGATACTGCCTTACTGCTCGGCAAGCTACCACTTTAGAGAGTAAGGTTATATCTAACTTTAGCCTCTGCCAAACCTCTGGGGACTGGGGACTCTGTGCACACTGTACCTATTTGGGAACAGTATATACAGAGCCACTTTCTCACAGTAGTGATAAAGTGATTAGAGTCCTACGGCCAACATAAAGATACAGCAAAACGTGAGGTGAAAAGCAAAAAGGTTGCTGGTAGGCCACCTTAAGGATCCCAGGTCTAACAAAAACTGAACTAAGGATAACATGAGTAAAACATCAGGTTTCTCTACTGCATTTGGTGAGACAAGTGGGCCTTCTTTTATCTTCCATTCAAGCAATCTTTGACAGACCCCTTTATTATAGAGCTTTTCAAGGATTAAAGATAAGGCACTTACAAAGGAGTCCCAAATACTCAGAGATGGTTGACTTCTGTAATATGGGTCGTAGACTAAAAGCAGCGCAAAAACAGAGTGCAACAGGTTCCAAAAAACTTGAGTGCCACAAGAGAGTTTGAATGCAAGCGTATCCTTTTACAGATCCAGAGATATACTCATGCAATTTTTATTTTTAGGACAGAACGTGCATGATGAAAAAAACATTGTTTTTAAAAAGCGCATTGCAGAATATTAGTACTTTGATGTGGGAAAACTTCAAAACTTTCAAACAAAATATTTGTAGGCAGCTTACAGCAAGTTGTTGTGGCCGAGTGGGTAAGGCGATGGACTAGAAATCCATTGGGGTATCCCCGCGCAGGTTCGAATCCTGCCAACAACGAGAATCTTTTTATTATCGGCTACAATTTCAGAAGTTAACCTTTAGTATTTCTTCCATTTCAGTTTTATAAATAGGTGGCTTATTTTTGTGTCACTATTGCCTCTCCACATATTTGTTATCGCTACCTCTTTCATGTCTTTGCTACACCTCATTCCTACTTTAGCACTGGTGTAAACGCTTCAAATTATTATACCGTTGCTCTCTCATTCATACCTGCGCATGCACTTGAAAGTTACTTTACCAATAAAAGACGCAAAGAGAGAAATAGAACAAAAGTGCTGGCTGGATTGGCAAACACTTCATAAAACTGCATTTTCTTTTTTATTCTCCCCCGTGTTACATGCTTAACCTCCCCATGTGTAATTTCTCTTAACCTGCTGTCCCAGGAAGAGAATTCATCTACAGGCTCTTTCTGTGTTTTTTTCCCTAGTCTGTCTTTCCCATTTCTTAGCTGTGTAACTGTTCCTTTACGCGCTCTATTTAAACGCCATCAATCTCATTTGAGCTCCTTGCTCCCGCTTCTGTTTTCTCCACCTCTCATACTGCCAGTTCTCTCTTTCTCTGTGATTGGTGGCTACTTTCCTGAGCTTCCGAAGCCACGTGGTTCCTGCCTCTTGTTGTCAGACTTGAATTGGAAAAGGAACCATATTAACAAGCCTTTACCACTCACACACGGCGGAAGTTTATACTTTAATTCAGTGAGCTAAGAAAAGCGTGTTGTGGGTCCCCTACGAGCCATGGTGCTTGCTTCATCATGATTTGGCACCAGTCATTAGCCGCAGCTCTGCTAATGAGCCACTGAGGTCAGTTTCAATATTTACTCAAAAACATAACCATGCAGCCCTCCCCTCAACTGTGTATTATCTTGCTTTTCTGCTGTTCGTGTGATTAGCTGGGAGGAGCTCACGGCGACATCCTCCCTATAAAAGTGTAGATGGATCACTCTCTAACTCTTTCTTGCTTCACATACAAATGGCTTGAAAGGTGCAGGGAAGATGCAGGTCTAATAGACAGAATAGAAGGTCTGTGCCAGGTGGGTTTCTCTGCATTGGTGTCCCATCACAGGTCCGCAAGTGTATTGTGTGATCTTTGACTCCTGGCATTTCACAAGCAGGCGGCCAGGAAACGGTTTCAGCCTATCAACCACTGAGGAGACGCAGCCTCTGAATGAGGAATGAGGAAGCAATGAATACATCCAGCCTATCACAGGAACAGCCCTGAGTGTTACGAATTATAAATTCTCCATGTCACTGTATGTCGTTGAGCCCAAGTAGCTCGCCGTGATCGTATAGTGGTTAGTACTCTGCGTTGTGGCCGCAGCAACCTCAGTTCGAATCCGAGTCACGGCATTGTGGTTGGCAATGTCACGGCAGTTGGGTGTTAATTTTACAGAATTAGCAAATGTACCAGTGGTTTTTGTAAAATGTCTATTAAAAACAGATCCTTTCAAATATTTAAACCATCTAACAACAAATGATTTAAACTCGCATGATTATAAGCTGTAGCTATAATGTATTTACTTACATAAATTATCGTTCTTGAACCTATTGGGGGTGAAGGGAGAGCGGAGCTCACCCCCCAGGTGCAGTTGAGTGACCTGTGTTGTGGCTCTCTAGAGGGAAGGCACAAATTTTGCTGTCACCCAGCCCAATCCAGACGTGTATTGGGGCCAGGTTTCAGGCAAATATAGCAGTAAGTGCAGAGAAATGTTCACTCTCTAAAAGTGGCATTTCTAAAATAGTAAAGTTAAATCCAAACTCACCAGTAAGTAGGATTTTCAATAAATAAATAAAGCTACTCCTCTCCGATATGGAATTACCAAATAAAAAGTATAGGGGAATACACAGAGCTAACCTATGAGAGGGGTAGACCTCACAGTAGTGAAAAATGAAATAGACTGTTTGGTACTTACAGGACACGCGAACCACCAAAGTACATATCTTATTTTTTACTTACATAGCATCATGCACCTAGGACTACCTAGGGCCTACCTTAGGCGTAAATTATATGTAATAAAAGGGGAGTTTAAGGCTTGGCAAGTAGGCTGGGACTCCCCTGGGAGACCCCTGAGTCTATGCCCAGAACCATAACTCTGCCAGTCGAGTACTTACCTAAAAGCCGATAACTCACTTTTCTTCCATATGCTAACATTGAGTGGTTTCACTTGGAAATTCTTCTAAGTGGTGTGGAGTTTTGGAACTTTAAAATATTCATCTAAAATCAGCCGAACAACGAATTCTGATTTACTCACCTGTTATCAGGAGAGACCTCAGTGCTGCATCTTGGAGCTCAGTACTGACCCTGAAAAGTAATTTTAACCGTACTTACCAGTAACTCGAATTTCCTTCCATGGGATATCATTGCCTGCTTTTCGCTGAAAATTTTCTAAGTGTCGATTTTTGAAACTTACAAATATTCTTTAAAAATCGTACCAACTGTGAAAACGTAATTGTTTACCTGTTTTAGATAGATGTCCCAGTACTGAGCCTAGGAGCCCAGCACTGGATTACAAAAGTAACGAGAACGAACTTTACCCGTAACTTGAATTTTCTTCCATAGGAAACCATTGACTGTTTTTCTGTGAAATTTCTTCTAAGTGTCGATTTTGCAAACATGTAAATATTCCTTAAAAATCGCCTGTATAACTTAAACGTAGTTTCTCAACTGCTTACAGGTGGTACAGTAGTGCTGGATCTAGGATCCAACACTGACCTAGAAAAAGTAACCATAACCCCACTTACCTGCTAAGTGAATTTCCTTCCATAGGATAACATTGGTAATTTGATCAGCAAAAGTTTCTAAGTGACAACTTTTAAAATAGCAAAATATTGCTTAAAAATCACAACAGTAACTAAAACAAATTTACTCACTTGTTTCCAAGAACTGTCCCAGGACTGAATCTAGGATCCAGTCCTGGATTTAGAAAAGTATTCCTGAAAGTAATTAATTGCATATAACTTAAAATTCCCATTGAGCTCAATGTATTATTGTGATTCAAATTGTGTTGCCTATTGTAATAAACTGTAACTATGACCTGCAAAAGTCAATTGCCTATTGCAAAGTATTTAACTAAAGCATCTCACTCTGAGAAAGTATATTTTGATACCTATTGTTGGTTCTCAAGTAAAACAACAATATCTTTTTTATGCAAACCAATGGCCTAGTGTTCAGTTCTTGAGTGTGTGAGACCATTTGCTGACTGAGTGTGTACAACAAATGTTTTACACTGTACTCTGATACTGCCTTACTGCTCGGCAAGCTACCACTTTAGAGAGTAAGGTTATATCTAACTTTAGCCTCTGCCAAACCTCTGGGGACTGGGGACTCTGTGCACACTGTACCTATTTGGGAACAGTATATACAGAGCCACTTTCTCACAGTAGTGATAAAGTGATTAGAGTCCTACGGCCAACATAAAGATACAGCAAAACGTGAGGTGAAAAGCAAAAAGGTTGCTGGTAGGCCACCTTAAGGATGCCAGGTCTAACAAAAACTGAACTAAGGATAACATGAGTAAAACATCAGGTTTCTCTACTGCATTTGGTGAGACAAGTGGGCCTTCTTTTATCTTCCATTCAAGCAATCTTTGACAGACCCCTTTATTATAGAGCTTTTCAAGGATTAAATATAAGGCACTTACAAAGGAGTCCCAAATACTCAGAGATGGTTGACTTCTGTAATATGGGTCGTAGACTAAAAGCAGCGCAAAAACAGAGTGCAACAGGGTCCAAAAAACTTGAGTGCCACAAGAGAGTTTGAATGCAAGCGTATCCTTTTACAGATCCAGAGATATACTCATGCAATTTTTATTTTTAGGACAGAACGTGCATGATGAAAAAAACATTGTTTTTAAAAAGCGCATTGCAGAATATTAGTACTTTGATGTGGGAAAACTTCAAAACTTTCAAACAAAATATTTGTAGGCAGCTTACAGCAAGTTGTTGTGGCCGAGTGGTTAAGGCGATGGACTAGAAATCCATTGGGGTATCCCCGCGCAGGTTCGAATCCTGCCAACAACGAGAATCTTTTTATTATCGGCTACAATTTCAGAAGTTAACCTTTAGTATTTCTTCCATTTCAGTTTTATAAATAGGTGGCTTATTTTTGTGTCACTATTGCCTCTCCGCATATTTGTTATCGCTACCTCTTTCATGTCTTTGCTACACCTCATTCCTACTTTAGCACTGGTGTAAACGCTTCAAATTATTATACCGTTGCTCTCTCATTCATACCTGCGCATGCACTTGAAAGTTACTTTACCAATAAAAGACGCAAAGAGAGAAATAGAACAAAAGTGCTGGCTGGATTGGCAAACACACTTCATAAAACTGCATTTTCTTTTTTATTCTCCCCCGTGTTACATGCTTAACCTCCCCATGTGTAATTTCTCTTAACCTGCTGTCCCAGGAAGAGAATTCATCTACAGGCTCTTTCTGTGTTTTTTTCCCTAGTCTGTCTTTCCCATTTCTTAGCTGTGTAACTGTTCCTTTACGCGCTCTATTTAAACGCCATCAATCTCATTTGAGCTCCTTGCTCCCGCTTCTGTTTTCTCCACCTCTCATACTGCCAGTTCTCTCTTTCTCTGTGATTGGTGGCTACTTTCCTGAGCTTCCGAAGCCACGTGGTTCCTGCCTCTTGTTGTCAGACTTGAATTGGAAAAGGAACCATATTAACAAGCCTTTACCACTCACACACGGCGGAAGTTTATACTTTAATTCAGTGAGCTAAGAAAAGCGTGTTGTGGGTCCCCTACGAGCCATGGTGCTTGCTTCATCATGATTTGGCACCAGTCATTAGCCGCAGCTCTGCTAATGAGCCACTGAGGTCAGTTTCAATATTTACTCAAAAACATAACCATGCAGCCCTCCCCTCAACTGTGTATTATCTTGCTTTTCTGCTGTTCGTGTGATTAGCTGGGAGGAGCTCACGGCGACATCCTCCCTATAAAAGTGTAGATGGATCACTCTCTAACTCTTTCTTGCTTCACATACAAATGGCTTGAAAGGTGCAGGGAAGATGCAGGTCTAATAGACAGAATAGAAGGTCTGTGCCAGGTGGGTTTCTCTGCATTGGTGTCCCATCACAGGTCCGCAAGTGTATTGTGTGATCTTTGACTCCTGGCATTTCACAAGCAGGCGGCCAGGAAACGGTTTCAGCCTATCAACCACTGAGGAGACGCAGCCTCTGAATGAGGAATGAGGAAGCAATGAATACATCCAGCCTATCACAGGAACAGCCCTGAGTGTTCCGAATTATAAATTCTCCATGTCACTGTATGTGGTTGAGCCCAAGTAGCTCGCCGTGATCGTATAGTGGTTAGTACTCTGCGTTGTGGCCGCAGCAACCTCAGTTCGAATCCGAGTCACGGCATTGTGGTTGGCAATGTCACGGCAGTTGGGTGTTAATTTTACAGAATTAGCAAATGTACCAGTGGTTTTTGTAAAATGTCTATTAAAAACAGATCCTTTCAAATATTTAAACCATCTAACAACAAATGATTTAAACTCGCATGATTATAAGCTGTAGCTATAATGTATTTACTTACATAAATTATCGTTCTTGAACCTATTGGGGGTGAAGGGAGAGCGGAGCTCACCCCCCAGGTGCAGTTGAGTGACCTGTGTTGTGGCTCTCTAGAGGGAAGGCACAAATTTTGCTGTCACCCAGCCCAATCCAGACGTGTATTGGGGCCAGGTTTCAGGCAAATATAGCAGTAAGTGCAGAGAAATGTTCACTCTCTAAAAGTGGCATTTCTAAAATAGTAAAGTTAAATCCAAACTCACCAGTAAGTAGGATTTTCAATAAATAAATGAAGCTACTCCTCTCCGATATGGAATTACCAAATAAAAAGTATAGGGGAATACACAGAGCTAACCTATGAGAGGGGTAGACCTCACAGTAGTGAAAAATGAAATAGACTGTTTGGTACTTACAGGACACGCGAACCACCAAAGTACATATCTTATTTTTTACTTACATAGCATCATGCACCTAGGACTACCTAGGGCCTACCTTAGGTGTAAATTATATGTAATAAAAGGGGAGTTTAAGGCTTGGCAAGTAGGCTGGGACTCCCCTGGGAGACCCCTGAGTCTATGCCCAGAACCATAACTCTGCCAGTCGAGTACTTACCTAAAAGCCGATAACTCACTTTTCTTCCATAGGCTAACGTTGAGTGGTTTCACTTGGAAATTCTTCTAAGTGGTGTGGAGTTTTGGAACTTTAAAATATTCATCTAAAATCAGCCGAACAACGAATTCTGATTTACTCACCTGTTATCAGGAGAGACCTCAGTGCTGCATCTTGGAGCTCAGTACTGACCCTGAAAAGTAATTTTAACCGTACTTACCAGTAACTCGAATTTCCTTCCATGGGATATCATTGCCTGCTTTTTGCTGAAAATTTTCTAAGTGTCGATTTTTGAAACTTACAAATATTCTTTAAAAATCGTACCAACTGTGAAAACGTAATTGTTTACCTGTTTTAGATAGATGTCCCAGTACTGAGCCTAGGAGCCCAGCACTGGATTACAAAAGTAACGAGAACGTACTTTACCCGTAACTTGAATTTTCTTCCATAGGAAACCATTGACTGTTTTTCTGTGAAATTTCTTCTAAGTGTCGATTTTGCAAACATGTAAATATTCCTTAAAAATCGCCTGTATAACTTAAACGTAGTTTCTCAACTGCTTACAGGTGGTACAGTAGTGCTGGATCTAGGATCCAACACTGACCTAGAAAAAGTAACCATAACCCCACTTACCTGCTAAGTGAATTTCCTTCCATAGGATAACATTGGTAATTTGATCAGCAAAAGTTTCTAAGTGTCAACTTTTAAAATAGCAAAATATTGCTTAAAAATCACAACAGTAACTAAAACGAATTTACTCACTTGTTTCCAAGAACTGTCCCAGGACTGAATCTAGGATCCAGTCCTGAATTTAGAAAAGTATTCCTGAAAGTAATTAATTGCATATAACTTAAAATTCCCATTGAGCTCAATGTATTATTGTGATTCAAATTGTGTTGCCTATTGTAATAAACTGTAACTATGACCTGCAAAAGTCAATTGCCTATTGCAAAGTATTTATCTAAAGCACCTCACTCTGAGAAAGTATATTTTGATACCTATTGTTGGTTCTCAAATAAAACAACAATATCTTTTTTATGCAAACCAATGGCCTAGTGTTCAGTTCTTGAGTGTGTGAGACCATTTGCTGACTGAGTGTGTACAACAAATGTTTTACACTGTACTCTGATACTGCCTTACTGCTCGGCAAGCTACCACTTTAGAGAGTAAGGTTATATCTAACTTTAGCCTCTGCCAAACCTCTGGGGACTGGGGACTCTGTGCACACTGTACCTATTTGGGAACAGTATATACAGAGCCACTTTCTCACAGTAGTGATAAAGTGATTAGAGTCCTACGGCCAACATAAAGATACAGCAAAACGTGAGGTGAAAAGCAAAAAGGTTGCTGGTAGGCCACCTTAAGGATGCCAGGTCTAACAAAAACTGAACTAAGGATAACATGAGTAAAACATCAGGTTTCTCTACTGCATTTGGTGAGACAAGTGGGCCTTCTTTTATCTTCCATTCAAGCAATCTTTGACAGACCCCTTTATTATAGAGCTTTTCAAGGATTAAAGATAAGGCACTTACAAAGGAGTCCCAAATACTCAGAGATGGTTGACTTCTGTAATATGGGTCGTCGACTAAAAGCAGCGCAAAAACAGAGTGCAACGGGGTCCAAAAAACTTGAGTGCCACAAGAGAGTTTGAATGCAAGCGTATCCTTTTACAGATCCAGAGATATACTCATGCAATTTTTATTTTTAGGACAGAACGTGCATGATGAAAAAAACATTGTTTTTAAAAAGCGCATTGCAGAATATTAGTACTTTGATGTGGGAAAACTTCAAAACTTTCAAACAAAATATTTGTATGCAGCTTACAGCAAGTTGTTGTGGCCGAGTGGGTAAGGCGATGGACTAGAAATCCATTGGGGTATCCCCGCGCAGGTTCGAATCCTGCCAACAACGAGAATCTTTTTATTATCGGCTACAATTTCAGAAGTTAACCTTTAGTATTTCTTCCATTTCAGTTTTATAAATAGGTGGCTTATTTTTGTGTCACTATTGCCTCTCCACATATTTGTTATCGCTACCTCTTTCATGTCTTTGCTACACCTCATTCCTACTTTAGCACTGGTGTAAACGCTTCAAATTATTATACCGTTGCTCTCTCATTCATACCTGCGCATGCACTTGAAAGTTACTTTACCAATAAAAGACGCAAAGAGAGAAATAGAACAAAAGTGCTGGCTGGATTGGCAAACACACTTCATAAAACTGCATTTTCTTTTTTATTCTCCCTCGTGTTACATGCTTAACCTCCCCATGTGTAATTTCTCTTAACCTGCTGTCCCAGGAAGAGAATTCATCTACAGGCTCTTTCTGTGTTTTTTTCCCTAGTCTGTCTTTCCCATTTCTTAGCTGTGTAACTGTTCCTTTATGCGCTCTATTTAAACGCCATCAATCTCATTTGAGCTCCTTGCTCCCGCTTCTGTTTTCTCCACCTCTCATACTGCCAGTTCTCTCTTTCTCTGTGATTGGTGGCTACTTTCCTGAGCTTCCGAAGCCACGTGGTTCCTGCCCCTTGTTGTCAGACTTGAATTGGAAAAGGAACCATATTAACAAGCCTTTACCACTCACACACGGCGGAAGTTTATACTTTAATTCAGTGAGCTAAGAAAAGCGTGTTGTGGGTCCCCTACGAGCCATGGTGCTTGCTCCATCATGATTTGGCACCAGTCATTAGCCGCAGCTCTGCTAATGAGCCACTGAGGTCAGTTTCAATATTTACTCAAAAACATAACCATGCAGCCCTCCCCTCAACTGTGTATTATCTTGGTTTTCTGCTGTTCGTGTGATTAGCTGGGAGGAGCTCACGGCGACATCCTCCCTATAAAAGTGTAGATGGATCACTCTCTAACTCTTTCTTGCTTCACATACAAATGGCTTGAAAGGTGCAGGGAAGATGCAGGTCTAATAGACAGAATAGAAGGTCTGTGCCAGGTGGGTTTCTCTGCATTGGTGTCCCATCACAGGTCCGCAAGTGTATTGTGTGATCTTTGACTCCTGGCATTTCACAAGCAGGCGGCCAGGAAACGGTTTCAGCCTATCAACCACTGAGGAGACGCAGCCTCTGAATGAGGAATGAGGAAGCAATGAATACATCCAGCCTATCACAGGAACAGCCCTGAGTGTTCCGAATTATAAATTCTCCATGTCACTGTATGTCGTTGAGCCCAAGTAGCTCGCCGTGATCGTATAGTGGTTAGTACTCTACGTTGTGGCCGCAGCAACCTCGGTTCGAATCCGAGTCACGGCATTGTGGTTGGCAATGTCACGGCAGTTGGGTGTTAATTTTACAGAATTAGCAAATGTACCAGTGGTTTTTGTAAAATGTCTATTAAAAACAGATCCTTTCAAATATTTAAACCATCTAACAACAAATGATTTAAACTCGCATGATTATAAGCTGTAGCTATAATGTATTTACTTACATAAATTATCGTTCTTGAACCTATTGGGGGTGAAGGGAGAGCGGAGCTCACCCCCCAGGTGCAGTTGAGTGACCTGTGTTGTGGCTCTCTAGAGGGAAGGCACAAATTTTGCTGTCACCCAGCCCAATCCAGACGTGTATTGGGGCCAGGTTTCAGGCAAATAGAGCAGTAAGTGCAGAGAAATGTTCACTCTCTAAAAGTGGCATTTCTAAAATAGTAAAGTTAAATCCAACCTCACCAGTAAGTAGGATTTTCAATAAATAAATAAAGCTACTCCTCTCCGATATGGAATTACCAAATAAAAAGTATAGGGGAATACACAGAGCTAACCTATGAGAGGGGTAGACCTCACAGTAGTGAAAAATGAAATAGACTGTTTGCTACTTACAGGACACGCGAACCACCAAAGTACATATCTTATTTTTTACTTACATAGCATCATGCACCTAGGACTACCTAGGGCCTACCTTAGGTGTAAATTATATGTAATAAAAGGGGAGTTTAAGGCTTGGCAAGTAGGCTGGGACTCCCCTGGGAGACCCCTGAGTCTATGCCCAGAACCATAACTCTGCCAGTCGAGTACTTACCTAAAAGCCGATAACTCACTTTTCTTCCATAGGCTAACATTGAGTGGTTTCACTTGGAAATTCTTCTAAGTGGTGTGGAGTTTTGGAACTTTAAAATATTCATCTAAAATCAGCCGAACAACGAATTCTGATTTACTCACCTGTTATCAGGAGAGACCTCAGTGCTGCATCTTGGAGCTCAGTACTGACCCTGAAAAGTAATTTTAACCGTACTTACCAGTAACTCGAATTTCCTTCCATGGGATATCATTGCCTGCTTTTCGCTGAAAATTTTCTAAGTGTCGATTTTTGAAACTTACAAATATTCTTTAAAAATCGTACCAACTGTGAAAACGTAATTGTTTACCTGTTTTAGATAGATGTCCCAGTACTGAGCCTAGGAGCCCAGCACTGGATTACAAAAGTAACGAGAACGTACTTTACCCGTAACTTGAATTTTCTTCCATAGGAAACCATTGACTGTTTTTCTGTGAAATTTCTTCTAAGTGTCGATTTTGCAAACATGTAAATATTCCTTAAAAATCGCCTGTATAACTTAAACGTAGTTTCTCAACTGCTTACAGGTGGTACAGTAGTGCTGGATCTAGGATCCAACACTGACCTAGAAAAAGTAACCATAACCCCACTTACCTGCTAAGTGAATTTCCTTCCATAGGATAACATTGGTAATTTGATCAGCAAAAGTTTCTAAGTGTCAACTTTTAAAATAGCAAAATATTGCTTAAAAATCACAACAGTAAGTAAAACGAATTTACTCACTTGTTTCCAAGAACTGTCCCAGGACTGAATCTAGGATCCAGTCCTCGATTTAGAAAAGTATTCCTGAAAGTAATTAATTGCATATAACTTAAAATTCCCATTGAGCTCAATGTATTATTGTGATTCAAATTGTGTTGCCTATTGTAATAAACTGTAACTATGACCTGCAAAAGTCAATTGCCTATTGCAAAGTATTTAACTAAAGCATCTCACTCTGAGAAAGTATATTTTGATACCTATTGTTGGTTCTCAAGTAAAACAACAATATCTTTTTTATGCAAACCAATGGCCTAGTGTTCAGTTCTTGAGTGTGTGAGACCATTTGCTGACTGAGTGTGTACAACAAATGTTTTACACTGTACTCTGATACTGCCTTACTGCTCGGCAAGCTACCACTTTAGAGAGTAAGGTTATATCTAACTTTAGCCTCTGCCAAACCTCTGGGGACTGGGGACTCTGTGCACACTGTACCTATTTGGGAACAGTATATACAGAGCCACTTTCTCACAGTAGTGATAAAGTGATTAGAGTCCTACGGCCAACATAAAGATACAGCAAAACGTGAGGTGAAAAGCAAAAAGGTTGCTGGTAGGCCACCTTAAGGATGCCAGGTCTAACAAAAACTGAACTAAGGATAACATGAGTAAAACATCAGGTTTCTCTACTGCATTTGGTGAGACAAGTGGGCCTTCTTTTATCTTCCATTCAAGCAATCTTTGACAGACCCCTTTATTATAGAGCTTTTCAAGGATTAAAGATAAGGCACTTACAAAGGAGTCCCAAATACTCAGAGATGGTTCACTTCTGTAATATGGGTCGTAGACTAAAAGCAGCGCAAAAACAGAGTGCAACAGGGTCCAAAAAACTTGAGTGCCACAAGAGAGTTTGAATGCAAGCGTATCCTTTTACAGATCCAGAGATATACTCATGCAATTTTTATTTTTAGGACAGAACGTGCATGATGAAAAAAACATTGTTTTTAAAAAGCGCATTGCAGAATATTAGTACTTTGATGTGGGAAAACTTCAAAACTTTCAAACAAAATATTTGTAGGCAGCTTACAGCAAGTTGTTGTGGCCGAGTGGTTAAGGCGATGGACTAGAAATCCATTGGGGTATCCCCGCGCAGGTTCGAATCCTGCCAACAACGAGAATCTTTTTATTATCGGCTACAATTTCAGAAGTTAACCTTTAGTATTTCTTCCATTTCAGTTTTATAAATAGGTGGCTTATTTTTGTGTCACTATTGCCTCTCCACATATTTGTTATCGCTACCTCTTTCATGTCTTTGCTACACCTCATTCCTACTTTAGCACTGGTGTAAACGCTTCAAATTATTATACCGTTGCTCTCTCATTCATACCTACGCATGAACTTGAAAGTTACTTTACCAATAAAAGACGCAAAGAGAGAAATAGAACAAAAGTGCTGGCTGGATTGGCAAACACACTTCATAAAACTGCATTTTCTTTTTTATTCTCCCCCGTGTTACATGCTTAACCTCCCCATGTGTAATTTCTCTTAACCTGCTGTCCCAGGAAGAGAATTCATCTACAGGCTCTTTCTGTGTTTTTTTCCCTAGTCTGTCTTTCCCATTTCTTAGCTGTGTAACTGTTCCTTTACGCGCTCTATTTAAACGCCATCAATCTCATTTGAGCTCCTTGCTCCCGCTTCTGTTTTCTCCACCTCTCATACTGCCAGTTCTCTCTTTCTCTGTGATTGGTGGCTACTTTCCTGAGCTTCCGAAGCCACGTGGTTCCTGCCTCTTGTTGTCAGACTTGAATTGGAAAAGGAACCATATTAACAAGCCTTTACCACTCACACACGGCGGAAGTTTATACTTTAATTCAGTGAGCTAAGAAAAGCGTGTTGTGGGTCCCCTACGAGCCATGGTGCTTGCTTCATCATGATTTGGCACCAGTCATTAGCCGCAGCTCTGCTAATGAGCCACTGAGGTCAGTTTCAATATTTACTCAAAAACATAACCATGCAGCCCTCCCCTCAACTGTGTATTATCTTGCTTTTCTGCTGTTCGTGTGATTAGCTGGGAGGAGCTCACGGCGACATCCTCCCTATAAAAGTGTAGATGGATCACTCTCTAACTCTTTCTTGCTTCACATACAAATGGCTTGAAAGGTGCAGGGAAGATGCAGGTCTAATAGACAGAATAGAAGGTCTGTGCCAGGTGGGTTTCTCTGCATTGGTGTCCCATCACAGGTCCGCAAGTGTATTGTGTGATCTTTGACTCCTGGCATTTCACAAGCAGGCGGCCAGGAAACGGTTTCAGCCTATCAACCACTGAGGAGACGCAGCCTCTGAATGAGGAATGAGGAAGCAATGAATACATCCAGCCTATCACAGGAACAGCCCTGAGTGTTCCGAATTATAAATTCTCCATGTCACTGTATGTCGTTGAGCCCAAGTAGCTCGCCGTGATCGTATAGTGGTTAGTACTCTGCGTTGTGGCCGCAGCAACCTCAGTTCGAATCCGAGTCACGGCATTGTGGTTGGCAATGTCACGGCAGTTGGGTGTTAATTTTACAGAATTAGCAAATGTACCAGTGGTTTTTGTAAAATGTCTATTAAAAACAGATCCTTTCAAATATTTAAACCATCTAACAACAAATGATTTAAACTCGCATGATTATAAGCTGTAGCTATAATGTATTTACTTACATAAATTATCGTTCTTGAACCTATTGGGGGTGAAGGGAGAGCGGAGCTCACCCCCCAGGTGCAGTTGAGTGACCTGTGTTGTGGCTCTCTAGAGGGAAGGCACAAATTTTGCTGTCACCCAGCCCAATCCAGACGTGTATTGGGGCCAGGTTTCAGGCAAATATAGCAGTAAGTGCAGAGAAATGTTCACTCTCTAAAAGTGGCATTTCTAAAATAGTAAAGTTAAATCCAAACTCACCAGTAAGTAGGATTTTCAATAAATAAATAAAGCTACTCCTCTCCGATATGGAATTACCAAATAAAAAGTATAGGGGAATACACAGAGCTAACCTATGAG
The DNA here is from genome assembly GCF_964204655.1 of Triturus cristatus. Lineage (NCBI taxonomy): Eukaryota > Metazoa > Chordata > Amphibia > Caudata > Salamandridae > Triturus > Triturus cristatus. The sequence continues at coordinate 723,898,849 of NC_140595.1, forward strand.
AGGGGTAGACCTCACAGTAGTGAAAAATGAAATAGACTGTTTGGTACTTACAGGACACGCGAACCACCAAAGTACATATCTTATTTTTTACTTACATAGCATCATGCACCTAGGACTACCTAGGGCCTACCTTAGGCGTAAATTATATGTAATAAAAGGGGAGTTTAAGGCTTGGCAAGTAGGCTGGGACTCCCCTGGGAGACCCCTGAGTCTATGCCCAGAACCATAACTCTGCCAGTCGAGTACTTACCTAAAAGCCGATAACTCACTTTTCTTCCATATGCTAACATTGAGTGGTTTCACTTGGAAATTCTTCTAAGTGGTGTGGAGTTTTGGAACTTTAAAATATTCATCTAAAATCAGCCGAACAACGAATTCTGATTTACTCACCTGTTATCAGGAGAGACCTCAGTGCTGCATCTTGGAGCTCAGTACTGACCCTGAAAAGTAATTTTAACCGTACTTACCAGTAACTCGAATTTCCTTCCATGGGATATCATTGCCTGCTTTTCGCTGAAAATTTTCTAAGTGTCGATTTTTGAAACTTACAAATATTCTTTAAAAATCGTACCAACTGTGAAAACGTAATTGTTTACCTGTTTTAGATAGATGTCCCAGTACTGAGCCTAGGAGCCCAGCACTGGATTACAAAAGTAACGAGAACGAACTTTACCCGTAACTTGAATTTTCTTCCATAGGAAACCATTGACTGTTTTTCTGTGAAATTTCTTCTAAGTGTCGATTTTGCAAACATGTAAATATTCCTTAAAAATCGCCTGTATAACTTAAACGTAGTTTCTCAACTGCTTACAGGTGGTACAGTAGTGCTGGATCTAGGATCCAACACTGACCTAGAAAAAGTAACCATAACCCCACTTACCTGCTAAGTGAATTTCCTTCCATAGGATAACATTGGTAATTTGATCAGCAAAAGTTTCTAAGTGTCAACTTTTAAAATAGCAAAATATTGCTTAAAAATCACAACAGTAACTAAAACAAATTTACTCACTTGTTTCCAAGAACTGTCCCAGGACTGAATCTAGGATCCAGTCCTGGATTTAGAAAAGTATTCCTGAAAGTAATTAATTGCATATAACTTAAAATTCCCATTGAGCTCAATGTATTATTGTGATTCAAATTGTGTTGCCTATTGTAATAAACTGTAACTATGACCTGCAAAAGTCAATTGCCTATTGCAAAGTATTTAACTAAAGCATCTCACTCTGAGAAAGTATATTTTGATACCTATTGTTCGTTCTCAAGTAAAACAACAATATCTTTTTTATGCAAACCAATGGCCTAGTGTTCAGTTCTTGAGTGTGTGAGACCATTTGCTGACTGAGTGTGTACAACAAATGTTTTACACTGTACTCTGATACTGCCTTACTGCTCGGCAAGCTACCACTTTAGAGAGTAAGGTTATATCTAACTTTAGCCTCTGCCAAACCTCTGGGGACTGGGGACTCTGTGCACACTGTACCTATTTGGGAACAGTATATACAGAGCCACTTTCTCACAGTAGTGATAAAGTGATTAGAGTCCTACGGCCAACATAAAGATACAGCAAAACGTGAGGTGAAAAGCAAAAAGGTTGCTGGTAGGCCACCTTAAGGATGCCAGGTCTAACAAAAACTGAACTAAGGATAACATGAGTAAAACATCAGGTTTCTCTACTGCATTTGGTGAGACAAGTGGGCCTTCTTTTATCTTCCATTCAAGCAATCTTTGACAGACCCCTTTATTATAGAGCTTTTCAAGGATTAAAGATAAGGCACTTACAAAGGAGTCCCAAATACTCAGAGATGGTTGACTTCTGTAATATGGGTCGTAGACTAAAAGCAGCGCAAAAACAGAGTGCAACAGGGTCCAAAAAACTTGAGTGCCACAAGAGAGTTTGAATGCAAGCGTATCCTTTTACAGATCCAGAGATATACTCATGCAATTTTTATTTTTAGGACAGAACGTGCATGATGAAAAAAACATTGTTTTTAAAAAGCGCATTGCAGAATATTAGTACTTTGATGTGGGAAAACTTCAAAACTTTCAAACAAAATATTTGTAGGCAGCTTACAGCAAGTTGTTGTGGCCGAGTGGTTAAGGCGATGGACTAGAAATCCATTGGGGTATCCCCGCGCAGGTTCGAATCCTGCCAACAACGAGAATCTTTTTATTATCGGCTACAATTTCAGAAGTTAACCTTTAGTATTTCTTCCATTTCAGTTTTATAAATAGGTGGCTTATTTTTGTGTCACTATTGCCTCTCCACATATTTGTTATCGCTACCTCTTTCATGTCTTTGCTACACCTCATTCCTACTTTAGCACTGGTGTAAACGCTTCAAATTATTATACCGTTGCTCTCTCATTCATACCTGCACATGCACTTGAAAGTTACTTTACCAATAAAAGACGCAAAGAGAGAAATAGAACAAAAGTGCTGGCTGGATTGGCAAACACACTTCATAAAACTGCATTTTCTTTTTTATTCTCCCCCGTGTTACATGCTTAACCTCCCCATGTGTAATTTCTCTTAACCTGCTGTCCCAGGAAGAGAATTCATCTACAGGCTCTTTCTGTGTTTTTTTCCCTAGTCTGTCTTTCCCATTTCTTAGCTGTGTAACTGTTCCTTTACGCGCTCTATTTAAACGCCATCAATCTCATTTGAGCTCCTTGCTCCCGCTTCTGTTTTCTCCACCTCTCATACTGCCAGTTCTCTCTTTCTCTGTGATTGGTGGCTACTTTCCTGAGCTTCCGAAGCCACGTGGTTCCTGCCTCTTGTTGTCAGACTTGAATTGGAAAAGGAACCATATTAACAAGCCTTTACCACTCACACACGGCGGAAGTTTATACTTTAATTCAGTGAGCTAAGAAAAGCGTGTTGTGGGTCCCCTACGAGCCATGGTGCTTGCTTCATCATGATTTGGCACCAGTCATTAGCCGCAGCTCTGCTAATGAGCCACTGAGGTCAGTTTCAATATTTACTCAAAAACATAACCATGCAGCCCTCCCCTCAACTGTGTATTATCTTGCTTTTCTGCTGTTCGTGTGATTAGCTGGGAGGAGCTCACGGCGACATCCTCCCTATAAAAGTGTAGATGGATCACTCTCTAACTCTTTCTTGCTTCACATACAAATGGCTTGAAAGGTGCAGGGAAGATGCAGGTCTAATAGACAGAATAGAAGGTCTGTGCCAGGTGGGTTTCTCTGCATTGGTGTCCCATCACAGGTCCGCAAGTGTATTGTGTGATCTTTGACTCCTGGCATTTCACAAGCAGGCGGCCAGGAAACGGTTTCAGCCTATCAACCACTGAGGAGACGCAGCCTCTGAATGAGGAATGAGGAAGCAATGAATACATCCAGCCTATCACAGGAACAGCCCTGAGTGTTCCGAATTATAAATTCTCCATGTCACTGTATGTGGTTGAGCCCAAGTAGCTCGCCGTGATCGTATAGTGGTTAGTACTCTGCGTTGTGGCCGCAGCAACCTCAGTTCGAATCCGAGTCACGGCATTGTGGTTGGCAATGTCACGGCAGTTGGGTGTTAATTTTACAGAATTAGCAAATGTACCAGTGGTTTTTGTAAAATGTCTATTAAAAACAGATCCTTTCAAATATTTAAACCATCTAACAACAAATGATTTAAACTCGCATGATTATAAGCTGTAGCTATAATGTATTTACTTACATAAATTATCGTTCTTGAACCTATTGGGGGTGAAGGGAGAGCGGAGCTCACCCCCCAGGTGCAGTTGAGTGACCTGTGTTGTGGCTCTCTAGAGGGAAGGCACAAATTTTGCTGTCACCCAGCCCAATCCAGACGTGTATTGGGGCCAGGTTTCAGGCAAATATAGCAGTAAGTGCAGAGAAATGTTCACTCTCTAAAAGTGGCATTTCTAAAATAGTAAAGTTAAATCCAAACTCACCAGTAAGTAGGATTTTCAATCAATAAATGAAGCTACTCCTCTCCGATATGGAATTACCAAATAAAAAGTATAGGGGAATACACAGAGCTAACCTATGAGAGGGGTAGACCTCACAGTAGTGAAAAATGAAATAGACTGTTTGGTACTTACAGGACACGCGAACCACCAAAGTACATATCTTATTTTTTACTTACATAGCATCATGCACCTAGGACTACCTAGGGCCTACCTTAGGTGTAAATTATATGTAATAAAAGGGGAGTTTAAGGCTTGGCAAGTAGGCTGGGACTCCCCTGGGAGACCCCTGAGTCTATGCCCAGAACCATAACTCTGCCAGTCGAGTACTTACCTAAAAGCCGATAACTCACTTTTCTTCCATAGGCTAACATTGAGTGGTTTCACTTGGAAATTCTTCTAAGTGGTGTGGAGTTTTGGAACTTTAAAATATTCATCTAAAATCAGCCGAACAACGAATTCTGATTTACTCACCTGTTATCAGGAGAGACCTCAGTGCTGCATCTTGGAGCTCAGTACTGACCCTGAAAAGTAATTTTAACCGTACTTACCAGTAACTCGAATTTCCTTCCATGGGATATCATTGCCTGCTTTTTGCTGAAAATTTTCTAAGTGTCGATTTTTGAAACTTACAAATATTCTTTAAAAATCGTACCAACTGTGAAAACGTAATTGTTTACCTGTTTTAGATAGATGTCCCAGTACTGAGCCTAGGAGCCCAGCACTGGATTACAAAAGTAACGAGAACGTACTTTACCCGTAACTTGAATTTTCTTCCATAGGAAACCATTGACTGTTTTTCTGTGAAATTTCTTCTAAGTGTCGATTTTGCAAACATGTAAATATTCCTTAAAAATCGCCTGTATAACTTAAACGTAGTTTCTCAACTGCTTACAGGTGGTACAGTAGTGCTGGATCTAGGATCCAACACTGACCTAGAAAAAGTAACCATAACCCCACTTACCTGCTAAGTGAATTTCCTTCCATAGGATAACATTGGTAATTTGATCAGCAAAAGTTTCTAAGTGTCAACTTTTAAAATAGCAAAATATTGCTTAAAAATCACAACAGTAACTAAAACGAATTTACTCACTTGTTTCCAAGAACTGTCCCAGGACTGAATCTAGGATCCAGTCCTGAATTTAGAAAAGTATTCCTGAAAGTAATTAATTGCATATAACTTAAAATTCCCATTGAGCTCAATGTATTATTGTGATTCAAATTGTGTTGCCTATTGTAATAAACTGTAACTATGACCTGCAAAAGTCAATTGCCTATTGCAAAGTATTTATCTAAAGCACCTCACTCTGAGAAAGTATATTTTGATACCTATTGTTGGTTCTCAAATAAAACAACAATATCTTTTTTATGCAAACCAATGGCCTAGTGTTCAGTTCTTGAGTGTGTGAGACCATTTGCTGACTGAGTGTGTACAACAAATGTTTTACACTGTACTCTGATACTGCCTTACTGCTCGGCAAGCTACCACTTTAGAGAGTAAGGTTATATCTAACTTTAGCCTCTGCCAAACCTCTGGGGACTGGGGACTCTGTGCACACTGTACCTATTTGGGAACAGTATATACAGAGCCACTTTCTCACAGTAGTGATAAAGTGATTAGAGTCCTACGGCCAACATAAAGATACAGCAAAACGTGAGGTGAAAAGCAAAAAGGTTGCTGGTAGGCCACCTTAAGGATGCCAGGTCTAACAAAAACTGAACTAAGGATAACATGAGTAAAACATCAGGTTTCTCTACTGCATTTGGTGAGACAAGTGGGCCTTCTTTTATCTTCCATTCAAGCAATCTTTGACAGACCCCTTTATTATAGAGCTTTTCAAGGATTAAAGATAAGGCACTTACAAAGGAGTCCCAAATACTCAGAGATGGTTGACTTCTGTAATATGGGTCGTCGACTAAAAGCAGCGCAAAAACAGAGTGCAACGGGGTCCAAAAAACTTGAGTGCCACAAGAGAGTTTGAATGCAAGCGTATCCTTTTACAGATCCAGAGATATACTCATGCAATTTTTATTTTTAGGACAGAACGTGCATGATGAAAAAAACATTGTTTTTAAAAAGCGCATTGCAGAATATTAGTACTTTGATGTGGGAAAACTTCAAAACTTTCAAACAAAATATTTGTATGCAGCTTACAGCAAGTTGTTGTGGCCGAGTGGGTAAGGCGATGGACTAGAAATCCATTGGGGTATCCCCGCGCAGGTTCGAATCCTGCCAACAACGAGAATCTTTTTATTATCGGCTACAATTTCAGAAGTTAACCTTTAGTATTTCTTCCATTTCAGTTTTATAAATAGGTGGCTTATTTTTGTGTCACTATTGCCTCTCCACATATTTGTTATCGCTACCTCTTTCATGTCTTTGCTACACCTCATTCCTACTTTAGCACTGGTGTAAACGCTTCAAATTATTATACCGTTGCTCTCTCATTCATACCTGCGCATGCACTTGAAAGTTACTTTACCAATAAAAGACGCAAAGAGAGAAATAGAACAAAAGTGCTGGCTGGATTGGCAAACACACTTCATAAAACTGCATTTTCTTTTTTATTCTCCCTCGTGTTACATGCTTAACCTCCCCATGTGTAATTTCTCTTAACCTGCTGTCCCAGGAAGAGAATTCATCTACAGGCTCTTTCTGTGTTTTTTTCCCTAGTCTGTCTTTCCCATTTCTTAGCTGTGTAACTGTTCCTTTATGCGCTCTATTTAAACGCCATCAATCTCATTTGAGCTCCTTGCTCCCGCTTCTGTTTTCTCCACCTCTCATACTGCCAGTTCTCTCTTTCTCTGTGATTGGTGGCTACTTTCCTGAGCTTCCGAAGCCACGTGGTTCCTGCCCCTTGTTGTCAGACTTGAATTGGAAAAGGAACCATATTAACAAGCCTTTACCACTCACACACGGTGGAAGTTTATACTTTAATTCAGTGAGCTAAGAAAAGCGTGTTGTGGGTCCCCTACGAGCCATGGTGCTTGCTCCATCATGATTTGGCACCAGTCATTAGCCGCAGCTCTGCTAATGAGCCACTGAGGTCAGTTTCAATATTTACTCAAAAACATAACCATGCAGCCCTCCCCTCAACTGTGTATTATCTTGGTTTTCTGCTGTTCGTGTGATTAGCTGGGAGGAGCTCACGGCGACATCCTCCCTATAAAAGTGTAGATGGATCACTCTCTAACTCTTTCTTGCTTCACATACAAATGGCTTGAAAGGTGCAGGGAAGATGCAGGTCTAATAGACAGAATAGAAGGTCTGTGCCAGGTGGGTTTCTCTGCATTGGTGTCCCATCACAGGTCCGCAAGTGTATTGTGTGATCTTTGACTCCTGGCATTTCACAAGCAGGCGGCCAGGAAACGGTTTCAGCCTATCAACCACTGAGGAGACGCAGCCTCTGAATGAGGAATGAGGAAGCAATGAATACATCCAGCCTATCACAGGAACAGCCCTGAGTGTTCCGAATTATAAATTCTCCATGTCACTGTATGTCGTTGAGCCCAAGTAGCTCGCCGTGATCGTATAGTGGTTAGTACTCTACGTTGTGGCCGCAGCAACCTCGGTTCGAATCCGAGTCACGGCATTGTGGTTGGCAATGTCACGGCAGTTGGGTGTTAATTTTACAGAATTAGCAAATGTACCAGTGGTTTTTGTAAAATGTCTATTAAAAACAGATCCTTTCAAATATTTAAACCATCTAACAACAAATGATTTAAACTCGCATGATTATAAGCTGTAGCTATAATGTATTTACTTACATAAATTATCGTTCTTGAACCTATTGGGGGTGAAGGGAGAGCGGAGCTCACCCCCCAGGTGCAGTTGAGTGACCTGTGTTGTGGCTCTCTAGAGGGAAGGCACAAATTTTGCTGTCACCCAGCCCAATCCAGACGTGTATTGGGGCCAGGTTTCAGGAAAATAGAGCAGTAAGTGCAGAGAAATGTTCACTCTCTAAAAGTGGCATTTCTAAAATAGTAAAGTTAAATCCAACCTCACCAGTAAGTAGGATTTTCAATAAATAAATAAAGCTACTCCTCTCCGATATGGAATTACCAAATAAAAAGTATAGGGGAATACACAGAGCTAACCTATGAGAGGGGTAGACCTCACAGTAGTGAAAAATGAAATAGACTGTTTGCTACTTACAGGACACGCGAACCACCAAAGTACATATCTTATTTTTTACTTACATAGCATCATGCACCTAGGACTACCTAGGGCCTACCTTAGGTGTAAATTATATGTAATAAAAGGGGAGTTTAAGGCTTGGCAAGTAGGCTGGGACTCCCCTGGGAGACCCCTGAGTCTATGCCCAGAACCATAACTCTGCCAGTCGAGTACTTACCTAAAAGCCGATAACTCACTTTTCTTCCATAGGCTAACATTGAGTGGTTTCACTTGGAAATTCTTCTAAGTGGTGTGGAGTTTTGGAACTTTAAAATATTCATCTAAAATCAGCCGAACAACGAATTCTGATTTACTCACCTGTTATCAGGAGAGACCTCAGTGCTGCATCTTGGAGCTCAGTACTGACCCTGAAAAGTAATTTTAACCGTACTTACCAGTAACTCGAATTTCCTTCCATGGGATATCATTGCCTGCTTTTCGCTGAAAATTTTCTAAGTGTCGATTTTTGAAACTTACAAATATTCTTTAAAAATCGTACCAACTGTGAAAACGTAATTGTTTACCTGTTTTAGATAGATGTCCCAGTACTGAGCCTAGGAGCCCAGCACTGGATTACAAAAGTAACGAGAACGTACTTTACCCGTAACTTGAATTTTCTTCCATAGGAAACCATTGACTGTTTTTCTGTGAAATTTCTTCTAAGTGTCGATTTTGCAAACATGTAAATATTCCTTAAAAATCGCCTGTATAACTTAAACGTAGTTTCTCAACTGCTTACAGGTGGTACAGTAGTGCTGGATCTAGGATCCAACACTGACCTAGAAAAAGTAACCATAACCCCACTTACCTGCTAAGTGAATTTCCTTCCATAGGATAACATTGGTAATTTGATCAGCAAAAGTTTCTAAGTGTCAACTTTTAAAATAGCAAAATATTGCTTAAAAATCACAACAGTAACTAAAACGAATTTACTCACTTGTTTCCAAGAACTGTCCCAGGACTGAATCTAGGATCCAGTCCTCGATTTAGAAAAGTATTCCTGAAAGTAATTAATTGCATATAACTTAAAATTCCCATTGAGCTCAATGTATTATTGTGATTCAAATTGTGTTGCCTATTGTAATAAACTGTAACTATGACCTGCAAAAGTCAATTGCCTATTGCAAAGTATTTAACTAAAGCATCTCACTCTGAGAAAGTATATTTTGATACCTATTGTTGGTTCTCAAGTAAAACAACAATATCTTTTTTATGCAAACCAATGGCCTAGTGTTCAGTTCTTGAGTGTGTGAGACCATTTGCTGACTGAGTGTGTACAACAAATGTTTTACACTGTACTCTGATACTGCCTTACTGCTCGGCAAGCTACCACTTTAGAGAGTAAGGTTATATCTAACTTTAGCCTCTGCCAAACCTCTGGGGACTGGGGACTCTGTGCACACTGTACCTATTTGGGAACAGTATATACAGAGCCACTTTCTCACAGTAGTGATAAAGTGATTAGAGTCCTACGGCCAACATAAAGATACAGCAAAACGTGAGGTGAAAAGCAAAAAGGTTGCTGGTAGGCCACCTTAAGGATGCCAGGTCTAACAAAAACTGAACTAAGGATAACATGAGTAAAACATCAGGTTTCTCTACTGCATTTGGTGAGACAAGTGGGCCTTCTTTTATCTTCCATTCAAGCAATCTTTGACAGACCCCTTTATTATAGAGCTTTTCAAGGATTAAAGATAAGGCACTTACAAAGGAGTCCCAAATACTCAGAGATGGTTCACTTCTGTAATATGGGTCGTAGACTAAAAGCAGCGCAAAAACAGAGTGCAACAGGGTCCAAAAAACTTGAGTGCCACAAGAGAGTTTGAATGCAAGCGTATCCTTTTACAGATCCAGAGATATACTCATGCAATTTTTATTTTTAGGACAGAACGTGCATGATGAAAAAAACATTGTTTTTAAAAAGCGCATTGCAGAATATTAGTACTTTGATGTGGGAAAACTTCAAAACTTTCAAACAAAATATTTGTAGGCAGCTTACAGCAAGTTGTTGTGGCCGAGTGGTTAAGGCGATGGACTAGAAATCCATTGGGGTATCCCCGCGCAGGTTCGAATCCTGCCAACAACGAGAATCTTTTTATTATCGGCTACAATTTCAGAAGTTAACCTTTAGTATTTCTTCCATTTCAGTTTTATAAATAGGTGGCTTATTTTTGTGTCACTATTGCCTCTCCACATATTTGTTATCGCTACCTCTTTCATGTCTTTGCTACACCTCATTCCTACTTTAGCACTGGTGTAAACGCTTCAAATTATTATACCGTTGCTCTCTCATTCATACCTACGCATGAACTTGAAAGTTACTTTACCAATAAAAGACGCAAAGAGAGAAATAGAACAAAAGTGCTGGCTGGATTGGCAAACACACTTCATAAAACTGCATTTTCTTTTTTATTCTCCCCCGTGTTACATGCTTAACCTCCCCATGTGTAATTTCTCTTAACCTGCTGTCCCAGGAAGAGAATTCATCTACAGGCTCTTTCTGTGTTTTTTTCCCTAGTCTGTCTTTCCCATTTCTTAGCTGTGTAACTGTTCCTTTACGCGCTCTATTTAAACGCCATCAATCTCATTTGAGCTCCTTGCTCCCGCTTCTGTTTTCTCCACCTCTCATACTGCCAGTTCTCTCTTTCTCTGTGATTGGTGGCTACTTTCCTGAGCTTCCGAAGCCACGTGGTTCCTGCCTCTTGTTGTCAGACTTGAATTGGAAAAGGAACCATATTAACAAGCCTTTACCACTCACACACAGCGGAAGTTTATACTTTAATTCAGTGAGCTAAGAAAAGCGTGTTGTGGGTCCCCTACGAGCCATGGTGCTTGCTTCATCATGATTTGGCACCAGTCATTAGCCGCAGCTCTGCTAATGAGCCACTGAGGTCAGTTTCAATATTTACTCAAAAACATAACCATGCAGCCCTCCCCTCAACTGTGTATTATCTTGCTTTTCTGCTGTTCGTGTGATTAGCTGGGAGGAGCTCACGGCGACATCCTCCCTATAAAAGTGTAGATGGATCACTCTCTAACTCTTTCTTGCTTCACATACAAATGGCTTGAAAGGTGCAGGGAAGATGCAGGTCTAATAGACAGAATAGAAGGTCTGTGCCAGGTGGGTTTCTCTGCATTGGTGTCCCATCACAGGTCCGCAAGTGTATTGTGTGATCTTTGACTCCTGGCATTTCACAAGCAGGCGGCCAGGAAACGGTTTCAGCCTATCAACCACTGAGGAGACGCAGCCTCTGAATGAGGAATGAGGAAGCAATGAATACATCCAGCCTATCACAGGAACAGCCCTGAGTGTTCCGAATTATAAATTCTCCATGTCACTGTATGTCGTTGAGCCCAAGTAGCTCGCCGTGATCGTATAGTGGTTAGTACTCTGCGTTGTGGCCGCAGCAACCTCAGTTCGAATCCGAGTCACGGCATTGTGGTTGGCAATGTCACGGCAGTTGGGTGTTAATTTTACAGAATTAGCAAATGTACCAGTGGTTTTTGTAAAATGTCTATTAAAAACAGATCCTTTCAAATATTTAAACCATCTAACAACAAATGATTTAAACTCGCATGATTATAAGCTGTAGCTATAATGTATTTACTTACATAAATTATCGTTCTTGAACCTATTGGGGGTGAAGGGAGAGCGGAGCTCACCCCCCAGGTGCAGTTGAGTGACCTGTGTTGTGGCTCTCTAGAGGGAAGGCACAAATTTTGCTGTCACCCAGCCCAATCCAGACGTGTATTGGGGCCAGGTTTCAGGCAAATAGAGCAGTAAGTGCAGAGAAATGTTCACTCTCTAAAAGTGGCATTTCTAAAATAGTAAAGTTAAATCCAACCTCACCAGTAAGTAGGATTTTCAATAAATAAATAAAGCTACTCCTCTCCGATATGGAATTACCAAATAAAAAGTATAGGGGAATACACAGAGCTAACCTATGAGAGGGGTAGACCTCACAGTAGTGAAAAATGAAATAGACTGTTTGGTACTTACAGGACACGCGAACCACCAAAGTACATATCTTATTTTTACTTACATAGCATCATGCACCTAGGACTACCTAGGGCCTACCTTAGGTGTAAATTATATGTAATAAAAGGGGAGTTTAAGGCTTGGCAAGTAGGCTGGGACTCCCCTGGGAGACCCCTGAGTCTATGCCCAGAACCATAACTCTGCCAGTCGAGTACTTACCTAAAAGCCGATAACTCACTTTTCTTCCATAGGCTAACATTGAGTGGTTTCACTTGGAAATTCTTCTAAGTGGTGTGGAGTTTTGGAACTTTAAAATATTCATCTAAAATCAGCCGAACAACGAATTCTGATTTACTCACCTGTTATCAGGAGAGACCTCAGTGCTGCATCTTGGAGCTCAGTACTGACCCTGAAAAGTAATTTTAACCGTACTTACCAGTAACTCGAATTTCCTTCCATGGGATATCATTGCCTGCTTTTTGCTGAAAATTTTCTAAGTGTCGATTTTTGAAACTTACAAATATTCTTTAAAAATCGTACCAACTGTGAAAACGTAATTGTTTACCTGTTTTAGATAGATGTCCCAGTACTGAGCCTAGGAGCCCAGCACTGGATTACAAAAGTAACGAGAACGTACTTTACCCGTAACTTGAATTTTCTTCCATAGGAAACCATTGACTGTTTTTCTGTGAAATTTCTTCTAAGTGTCGATTTTGCAAACATGTAAATATTCCTTAAAAATCGCCTGTATAACTTAAACGTAGTTTCTCAACTGCTTACAGGTGGTACAGTAGTGCTGGATCTAGGATCCAACACTGACCTAGAAAAAGTAACCATAACCCCACTTACCTGCTAAGTGAATTTCCTTCCATAGGATAACATTGGTAATTTGATCAGCAAAAGTTTCTAAGTGTCAACTTTTAAAATAGCAAAATATTGCTTAAAAATCACAACAGTAACTAAAACGAATTTACTCACTTGTTTCCAAGAACTGTCCCAGGACTGAATCTAGGATCCAGTCCTGGATTTAGAAAAGTATTCCTGAAAGTAATTAATTGCATATAACTTAAAATTCCCATTGAGCTCAATGTATTATTGTGATTCAAATTGTGTTGCCTATTGTAATAAACTGTAACTATGACCTGCAAAAGTCAATTGCCTATTGCAAAGTATTTAACTAAAGCACCTCACTCTGAGAAAGTATATTTTGATACCTATTGTTGGTTCTCAAATAAAACAACAATATCTTTTTTATGCAAACCAATGGCCTAGTGTTCAGTTCTTGAGTGTGTGAGACCATTTGCTGACTGAGTGTGTACAACAAATGTTTTACACTGTACTCTGATACTGCCTTACTGCTCGGCAAGCTACTACTTTAGAGAGTAAGGTTATATCTAACTTTAGCCTCTGCCAAACCTCTGGGGACTGGGGACTCTGTGCACACTGTACCTATTTGGGAACAGTATATACAGAGCCACTTTCTCACAGTAGTGATAAAGTGATTAGAGTCCTACGGCCAACATAAAGATACAGCAAAACGTGAGGTGAAAAGCAAAAAGGTTGCTGGTAGGCCACCTTAAGGATGCCAGGTCTAACAAAAACTGAACTAAGGATAACATGAGTAAAACATCAGGTTTCTCTACTGCATTTGGTGAGACAAGTGGGCCTTCTTTTATCTTCCATTCAAGCAATCTTTGACAGACCCCTTTATTATAGAGCTTTTCAAGGATTAAAGATAAGGCACTTACAAAGGAGTCCCAAATACTCAGAGATGGTTGACTTCTGTAATATGGGTCGTCGACTAAAAGCAGCGCAAAAACAGAGTGCAACGGGGTCCAAAAAACTTGAGTGCCACAAGAGAGTTTGAATGCAAGCGTATCCTTTTACAGATCCAGAGATATACTCATGCAATTTTTATTTTTAGGACAGAACGTGCATGATGAAAAAAACATTGTTTTTAAAAAGCGCATTGCAGAATATTAGTACTTTGATGTGGGAAAACTTCAAAACTTTCAAACAAAATATTTGTATGCAGCTTACAGCAAGTTGTTGTGGCCGAGTGGGTAAGGCGATGGACTAGAAATCCATTGGGGTATCCCCGCGCAGGTTCGAATCCTGCCAACAACGAGAATCTTTTTATTATCGGCTACAATTTCAGAAGTTAACCTTTAGTATTTCTTCCATTTCAGTTTTATAAATAGGTGGCTTATTTTTGTGTCACTATTGCCTCTCCACATATTTGTTATCGCTACCTCTTTCATGTCTTTGCTACACCTCATTCCTACTTTAGCACTGGTGTAAACGCTTCAAATTATTATACCGTTGCTCTCTCATTCATACCTGCGCATGCACTTGAAAGTTACTTTACCAATAAAAGACGCAAAGAGAGAAATAGAACAAAAGTGCTGGCTGGATTGGCAAACACACTTCATAAAACTGCATTTTCTTTTTTATTCTCCCTCGTGTTACATGCTTAACCTCCCCATGTGTAATTTCTCTTAACCTGCTGTCCCAGGAAGAGAATTCATCTACAGGCTCTTTCTGTGTTTTTTTCCCTAGTCTGTCTTTCCCATTTCTTAGCTGTGTAACTGTTCCTTTATGCGCTCTATTTAAACGCCATCAATCTCATTTGAGCTCCTTGCTCCCGCTTCTGTTTTCTCCACCTCTCATACTGCCAGTTCTCTCTTTCTCTGTGATTGGTGGCTACTTTCCTGAGCTTCCGAAGCCACGTGGTTCCTGCCTCTTGTTGTCAGACTTGAATTGGAAAAGGAACCATATTAACAAGCCTTTACCACTCACACACGGCGGAAGTTTATACTTTAATTCAGTGAGCTAAGAAAAGCGTGTTGTGGGTCCCCTACGAGCCATGGTGCTTGCTTCATCATGATTTGGCACCAGTCATTAGCCGCAGCTCTGCTAATGAGCCACTGAGGTCAGTTTCAATATTTACTCAAAAACATAACCATGCAGCCCTCCCCTCAACTGTGTATTATCTTGCTTTTCTGCTGTTCGTGTGATTAGCTGGGAGGAGCTCACGGCGACATCCTCCCTATAAAAGTGTAGATGGATCACTCTCTAATTCTTTCTTGCTTCACATACAAATGGCTTGAAAGGTGCAGGGAAGATGCAGGTCTAATAGACAGAATAGAAGGTCTGTGCCAGGTGGGTTTCTCTGCATTGGTGTCCCATCACAGGTCCGCAAGTGTATTGTGTGATCTTTGACTCCTGGCATTTCACAAGCAGGCGGCCAGGAAACGGTTTCAGCCTATCAACCACTGAGGAGACGCAGCCTCTGAATGAGGAATGAGGAAGCAATGAATACATCCAGCCTATCACAGGAACAGCCCTGAGTGTTCCGAATTATAAATTCTCCATGTCACTGTATGTCGTTGAGCCCAAGTAGCTCGCCGTGATCGTATAGTGGTTAGTACTCTGCGTTGTGGCCGCAGCAACCTCGGTTCGAATCCGAGTCACGGCATTGTGGTTGGCAATGTCACGGCAGTTGGGTGTTAATTTTACAGAATTAGCAAATGTACCAGTGGTTTTTGTAAAATGTCTATTAAAAACAGATCCTTTCAAATATTTAAACCATCTAACAACAAATGATTTAAACTCGCATGATTATAAGCTGTAGCTATAATGTATTTACTTACATAAATTATCGTTCTTGAACCTATTGGGGGTGAAGGGAGAGCGGAGCTCACCCCCCAGGTGCAGTTGAGTGACCTGTGTTGTGGCTCTCTAGAGGGAAGGCACAAATTTTGCTGTCACCCAGCCCAATCCAGACGTGTATTGGGGCCAGGTTTCAGGCAAATAGAGCAGTAAGTGCAGAGAAATGTTCACTCTCTAAAAGTGGCATTTCTAAAATAGTAAAGTTAAATCCAACCTCACCAGTAAGTAGGATTTTCAATAAATAAATAAAGCTACTCCTCTCCGATATGGAATTACCAAATAAAAAGTATAGGGGAATACACAGAGCTAACCTATGAGAGGGGTAGACCTCACAGTAGTGAAAAATGAAATAGACTGTTTGCTACTTACAGGACACGCGAACCACCAAAGTACATATCTTATTTTTTACTTACATAGCATCATGCACCTAGGACTACCTAGGGCCTACCTTAGGTGTAAATTATATGTAATAAACGGGGAGTTTAAGGCTTGGCAAGTAGGCTGGGACTCCCCTGGGAGACCCCTGAGTCTATGCCCAGAACCATAACTCTGCCAGTCGAGTACTTACCTAAAAGCCGATAACTCACTTTTCTTCCATAGGCTAACATTGAGTGGTTTCACTTGGAAATTCTTCTAAGTGGTGTGGAGTTTTGGAACTTTAAAATATTAATCTAAAATCAGCCGAACAACGAATTCTGATTTACTCACCTGTTATCAGGAGAGACCTCAGTGCTGCATCTTGGAGCTCAGTACTGACCCTGAAAAGTAATTTTAACCGTACTTACCAGTAACTCGAATTTCCTTCCATGGGATATC
This sequence comes from Triturus cristatus, assembly GCF_964204655.1. NCBI lineage: Eukaryota > Metazoa > Chordata > Amphibia > Caudata > Salamandridae > Triturus > Triturus cristatus. The sequence continues at coordinate 723,915,430 of NC_140595.1, forward strand.
ATTGCCTGCTTTTTGCTGAAAATTTTCTAAGTGTCGATTTTTGAAACTTACAAATATTCTTTAAAAATCGTACCAACTGTGAAAACGTAATTGTTTACCTGTTTTAGATAGATGTCCCAGTACTGAGCCTAGGAGCCCAGCACTGGATTACAAAAGTAACGAGAACGTACTTTACCCGTAACTTGAATTTTCTTCCATAGGAAACCATTGACTGTTTTTCTGTGAAATTTCTTCTAAGTGTCGATTTTGCAAACATGTAAATATTCCTTAAAAATCGCCTGTATAACTTAAACGTAGTTTCTCAACTGCTTACAGGTGGTACAGTAGTGCTGGATCTAGGATCCAACACTGACCTAGAAAAAGTAACCATAACCCCACTTACCTGCTAAGTGAATTTCCTTCCATAGATAACATTGGTAATTTGATCAGCAAAAGTTTCTAAGTGTCAACTTTTAAAATAGCAAAATATTGCTTAAAAATCACAACAGTAACTAAAACGAATTTACTCACTTGTTTCCAAGAACTGTCCCAGGACTGAATCTAGGATCCAGTCCTGGATTTAGAAAAGTATTCCTGAAAGTAATTAATTGCATATAACTTAAAATTCCCATTGAGCTCAATGTATTATTGTGATTCAAATTGTGTTGCCTATTGTAATAAACTGTAACTATGACCTGCAAAAGTCAATTGCCTATTGCAAAGTATTTAACTAAAGCATCTCACTCTGAGAAAGTATATTTTGATACCTATTGTTGGTTCTCAAGTAAAACAACAATATCTTTTTTATGCAAACCAATGGCCTAGTGTTCAGTTCTTGAGTGTGTGAGACCATTTGCTGACTGAGTGTGTACAACAAATGTTTTACACTGTACTCTGATACTGCCTTACTGCCCGGCAAGCTACCACTTTAGAGAGTAAGGTTATATCTAACTTTAGCCTCTGCCAAACCTCTGGGGACTGGGGACTCTGTGCACACTGTACCTATTTGGGAACAGTATATACAGAGCCACTTTCTCACAGTAGTGATAAAGTGATTAGAGTCCTACGGCCAACATAAAGATACAGCAAAACGTGAGGTGAAAAGCAAAAAGGTTGCTGGTAGGCCACCTTAAGGATGCCAGGTCTAACAAAAACTGAACTAAGGATAACATGAGTAAAACATCAGGTTTCTCTACTGCATTTGGTGAGACAAGTGGGCCTTCTTTTATCTTCCATTCAAGCAATCTTTGACAGACCCCTTTATTATAGAGCTTTTCAAGGATTAAAGATAAGGCACTTACAAAGGAGTCCCAAATACTCAGAGATGGTTGACTTCTGTAATATGGGTCGTAGACTAAAAGCAGCGCAAAAACAGAGTGCAACAGGGTCCAAAAAACTTGAGTGCCACAAGAGAGTTTGAATGCAAGCGTATCCTTTTACAGATCCAGAGATATACTCATGCAATTTTTATTTTTAGGACAGAACGTGCATGATGAAAAAAACATTGTTTTTAAAAAGCGCATTGCAGAATATTAGTACTTTGATGTGGGAAAACTTCAAAACTTTCAAACAAAATATTTGTAGGCAGCTTACAGCAAGTTGTTGTGGCCGAGTGGTTAAGGCGATGGACTAGAAATCCATTGGGGTATCCCCGCGCAGGTTCGAATCCTGCCAACAACGAGAATCTTTTTATTATCGGCTACAATTTCAGAAGTTAACCTTTAGTATTTCTTCCATTTCAGTTTTATAAATAGGTGGCTTATTTTTGTGTCACTATTGCCTCTCCACATATTTGTTATCGCTACCTCTTTCATGTCTTTGCTACACCTCATTCCTACTTTAGCACTGGTGTAAACGCTTCAAATTATTATACCGTTGCTCTCTCATTCATACCTGCGCATGCACTTGAAAGTTACTTTACCAATAAAAGACGCAAAGAGAGAAATAGAACAAAAGTGCTGGCTGGATTGGCAAACACACTTCATAAAACTGCATTTTCTTTTTTATTCTCCCCCGTGTTACATGCTTAACCTCCCCATGTGTAATTTCTCTTAACCTGCTGTCCCAGGAAGAGAATTCATCTACAGGCTCTTTCTGTGTTTTTTTCCCTAGTCTGTCTTTCCCATTTCTTAGCTGTGTAACTGTTCCTTTACGCGCTCTATTTAAACGCCATCAATCTCATTTGAGCTCCTTGCTCCCGCTTCTGTTTTCTCCACCTCTCATACTGCCAGTTCTCTCTTTCTCTGTGATTGGTGGCTACTTTCCTGAGCTTCCGAAGCCACGTGGTTCCTGCCTCTTGTTGTCAGACTTGAATTGGAAAAGGAACCATATTAACAAGCCTTTACCACTCACACACGGCGGAAGTTTATACTTTAATTCAGTGAGCTAAGAAAAGCGTGTTGTGGGTCCCCTACGAGCCATGGTGCTTGCTTCATCATGATTTGGCACCAGTCATTAGCCGCAGCTCTGCTAATGAGCCACTGAGGTCAGTTTCAATATTTACTCAAAAACATAACCATGCAGCCCTCCCCTCAACTGTGTATTATCTTGCTTTTCTGCTGTTCGTGTGATTAGCTGGGAGGAGCTCACGGCGACATCCTCCCTATAAAAGTGTAGATGGATCACTCTCTAATTCTTTCTTGCTTCACATACAAATGGCTTGAAAGGTGCAGGGAAGATGCAGGTCTAATAGACAGAATAGAAGGTCTGTGCCAGGTGGGTTTCTCTGCATTGGTGTCCCATCACAGGTCCGCAAGTGTATTGTGTGATCTTTGACTCCTGGCATTTCACAAGCAGGCGGCCAGGAAACGGTTTCAGCCTATCAACCACTGAGGAGACGCAGCCTCTGAATGAGGAATGAGGAAGCAATGAATACATCCAGCCTATCACAGGAACAGCCCTGAGTGTTCCGAATTATAAATTCTCCATGTCACTGTATGTCGTTGAGCCCAAGTAGCTCGCCGTGATCGTATAGTGGTTAGTACTCTGCGTTGTGGCCGCAGCAACCTCGGTTCGAATCCGAGTCACGGCATTGTGGTTGGCAATGTCACGGCAGTTGGGTGTTAATTTTACAGAATTAGCAAATGTACCAGTGGTTTTTGTAAAATGTCTATTAAAAACAGATCCTTTCAAATATTTAAACCATCTAACAACAAATGATTTAAACTCGCATGATTATAAGCTGTAGCTATAATGTATTTACTTACATAAATTATCGTTCTTGAACCTATTGGGGGTGAAGGGAGAGCGGAGCTCACCCCCCAGGTGCAGTTGAGTGACCTGTGTTGTGGCTCTCTAGAGGGAAGGCACAAATTTTGCTGTCACCCAGCCCAATCCAGACGTGTATTGGGGCCAGGTTTCAGGCAAATAGAGCAGTAAGTGCAGAGAAATGTTCACTCTCTAAAAGTGGCATTTCTAAAATAGTAAAGTTAAATCCAACCTCACCAGTAAGTAGGATTTTCAATAAATAAATAAAGCTACTCCTCTCCGATATGGAATTACCAAATAAAAAGTATAGGGGAATACACAGAGCTAACCTATGAGAGGGGTAGACCTCACAGTAGTGAAAAATGAAATAGACTGTTTGCTACTTACAGGACACGCGAACCACCAAAGTACATATCTTATTTTTTACTTACATAGCATCATGCACCTAGGACTACCTAGGGCCTACCTTAGGTGTAAATTATATGTAATAAAAGGGGAGTTTAAGGCTTGGCAAGTAGGCTGGGACTCCCCTGGGAGACCCCTGAGTCTATGCCCAGAACCATAACTCTGCCAGTCGAGTACTTACCTAAAAGCCGATAACTCACTTTTCTTCCATAGGCTAACATTGAGTGGTTTCACTTGGAAATTCTTCTAAGTGGTGTGGAGTTTTGGAACTTTAAAATATTCATCTAAAATCAGCCGAACAACGAATTCTGATTTACTCACCTGTTATCAGGAGAGACCTCAGTGCTGCATCTTGGAGCTCAGTACTGACCCTGAAAAGTAATTTTAACCGTACTTACCAGTAACTCGAATTTCCTTCCATGGGATATCATTGCCTGCTTTTTGCTGAAAATTTTCTAAGTGTCGATTTTTGAAACTTACAAATATTCTTTAAAAATCGTACCAACTGTGAAAACGTAATTGTTTACCTGTTTTAGATAGATGTCCCAGTACTGAGCCTAGGAGCCCAGCACTGGATTACAAAAGTAACGAGAACGTACTTTACCCGTAACTTGAATTTTCTTCCATAGGAAACCATTGACTGTTTTTCTGTGAAATTTCTTCTAAGTGTCGATTTTGCAAACATGTAAATATTCCTTAAAAATCGCCTGTATAACTTAAACGTAGTTTCTCAACTGCTTACAGGTGGTACAGTAGTGCTGGATCTAGGATCCAACACTGACCTAGAAAAAGTAACCATAACCCCACTTACCTGCTAAGTGAATTTCCTTCCATAGATAACATTGGTAATTTGATCAGCAAAAGTTTCTAAGTGTCAACTTTTAAAATAGCAAAATATTGCTTAAAAATCACAACAGTAACTAAAACGAATTTACTCACTTGTTTCCAAGAACTGTCCCAGGACTGAATCTAGGATCCAGTCCTGGATTTAGAAAAGTATTCCTGAAAGTAATTAATTGCATATAACTTAAAATTCCCATTGAGCTCAATGTATTATTGTGATTCAAATTGTGTTGCCTATTGTAATAAACTGTAACTATGACCTGCAAAAGTCAATTGCCTATTGCAAAGTATTTAACTAAAGCATCTCACTCTGAGAAAGTATATTTTGATACCTATTGTTGGTTCTCAAGTAAAACAACAATATCTTTTTTATGCAAACCAATGGCCTAGTGTTCAGTTCTTGAGTGTGTGAGACCATTTGCTGACTGAGTGTGTACAACAAATGTTTTACACTGTACTCTGATACTGCCTTACTGCCCGGCAAGCTACCACTTTAGAGAGTAAGGTTATATCTAACTTTAGCCTCTGCCAAACCTCTGGGGACTGGGGACTCTGTGCACACTGTACCTATTTGGGAACAGTATATACAGAGCCACTTTCTCACAGTAGTGATAAAGTGATTAGAGTCCTACGGCCAACATAAAGATACAGCAAAACGTGAGGTGAAAAGCAAAAAGGTTGCTGGTAGGCCACCTTAAGGATGCCAGGTCTAACAAAAACTGAACTAAGGATAACATGAGTAAAACATCAGGTTTCTCTACTGCATTTGGTGAGACAAGTGGGCCTTCTTTTATCTTCCATTCAAGCAATCTTTGACAGACCCCTTTATTATAGAGCTTTTCAAGGATTAAAGATAAGGCACTTACAAAGGAGTCCCAAATACTCAGAGATGGTTGACTTCTGTAATATGGGTCGTAGACTAAAAGCAGCGCAAAAACAGAGTGCAACAGGGTCCAAAAAACTTGAGTGCCACAAGAGAGTTTGAATGCAAGCGTATCCTTTTACAGATCCAGAGATATACTCATGCAATTTTTATTTTTAGGACAGAACGTGCATGATGAAAAAAACATTGTTTTTAAAAAGCGCATTGCAGAATATTAGTACTTTGATGTGGGAAAACTTCAAAACTTTCAAACAAAATATTTGTAGGCAGCTTACAGCAAGTTGTTGTGGCCGAGTGGTTAAGGCGATGGACTAGAAATCCATTGGGGTATCCCCGCGCAGGTTCGAATCCTGCCAACAACGAGAATCTTTTTATTATCGGCTACAATTTCAGAAGTTAACCTTTAGTATTTCTTCCATTTCAGTTTTATAAATAGGTGGCTTATTTTTGTGTCACTATTGCCTCTCCACATATTTGTTATCGCTACCTCTTTCATGTCTTTGCTACACCTCATTCCTACTTTAGCACTGGTGTAAACGCTTCAAATTATTATACCGTTGCTCTCTCATTCATACCTGCGCATGCACTTGAAAGTTACTTTACCAATAAAAGACGCAAAGAGAGAAATAGAACAAAAGTGCTGGCTGGATTGGCAAACACACTTCATAAAACTGCATTTTCTTTTTTATTCTCCCCCGTGTTACATGCTTAACCTCCCCATGTGTAATTTCTCTTAACCTGCTGTCCCAGGAAGAGAATTCATCTACAGGCTCTTTCTGTGTTTTTTTCCCTAGTCTGTCTTTCCCATTTCTTAGCTGTGTAACTGTTCCTTTACGCGCTCTATTTAAACGCCATCAATCTCATTTGAGCTCCTTGCTCCCGCTTCTGTTTTCTCCACCTCTCATACTGCCAGTTCTCTCTTTCTCTGTGATTGGTGGCTACTTTCCTGAGCTTCCGAAGCCACGTGGTTCCTGCCTCTTGTTGTCAGACTTGAATTGGAAAAGGAACCATATTAACAAGCCTTTACCACTCACACACGGCGGAAGTTTATACTTTAATTCAGTGAGCTAAGAAAAGCGTGTTGTGGGTCCCCTACGAGCCATGGTGCTTGCTTCATCATGATTTGGCACCAGTCATTAGCCGCAGCTCTGCTAATGAGCCACTGAGGTCAGTTTCAATATTTACTCAAAAACATAACCATGCAGCCCTCCCCTCAACTGTGTATTATCTTGCTTTTCTGCTGTTCGTGTGATTAGCTGGGAGGAGCTCACGGCGACATCCTCCCTATAAAAGTGTAGATGGATCACTCTCTAATTCTTTCTTGCTTCACATACAAATGGCTTGAAAGGTGCAGGGAAGATGCAGGTCTAATAGACAGAATAGAAGGTCTGTGCCAGGTGGGTTTCTCTGCATTGGTGTCCCATCACAGGTCCGCAAGTGTATTGTGTGATCTTTGACTCCTGGCATTTCACAAGCAGGCGGCCAGGAAACGGTTTCAGCCTATCAACCACTGAGGAGACGCAGCCTCTGAATGAGGAATGAGGAAGCAATGAATACATCCAGCCTATCACAGGAACAGCCCTGAGTGTTCCGAATTATAAATTCTCCATGTCACTGTATGTCGTTGAGCCCAAGTAGCTCGCCGTGATCGTATAGTGGTTAGTACTCTGCGTTGTGGCCGCAGCAACCTCGGTTCGAATCCGAGTCACGGCATTGTGGTTGGCAATGTCACGGCAGTTGGGTGTTAATTTTACAGAATTAGCAAATGTACCAGTGGTTTTTGTAAAATGTCTATTAAAAACAGATCCTTTCAAATATTTAAACCATCTAACAACAAATGATTTAAACTCGCATGATTATAAGCTGTAGCTATAATGTATTTACTTACATAAATTATCGTTCTTGAACCTATTGGGGGTGAAGGGAGAGCGGAGCTCACCCCCCAGGTGCAGTTGAGTGACCTGTGTTGTGGCTCTCTAGAGGGAAGGCACAAATTTTGCTGTCACCCAGCCCAATCCAGACGTGTATTGGGGCCAGGTTTCAGGCAAATAGAGCAGTAAGTGCAGAGAAATGTTCACTCTCTAAAAGTGGCATTTCTAAAATAGTAAAGTTAAATCCAACCTCACCAGTAAGTAGGATTTTCAATAAATAAATAAAGCTACTCCTCTCCGATATGGAATTACCAAATAAAAAGTATAGGGGAATACACAGAGCTAACCTATGAGAGGGGTAGACCTCACAGTAGTGAAAAATGAAATAGACTGTTTGCTACTTACAGGACACGCGAACCACCAAAGTACATATCTTATTTTTTACTTACATAGCATCATGCACCTAGGACTACCTAGGGCCTACCTTAGGTGTAAATTATATGTAATAAAAGGGGAGTTTAAGGCTTGGCAAGTAGGCTGGGACTCCCCTGGGAGACCCCTGAGTCTATGCCCAGAACCATAACTCTGCCAGTCGAGTACTTACCTAAAAGCCGATAACTCACTTTTCTTCCATAGGCTAACATTGAGTGGTTTCACTTGGAAATTCTTCTAAGTGGTGTGGAGTTTTGGAACTTTAAAATATTCATCTAAAATCAGCCGAACAACGAATTCTGATTTACTCACCTGTTATCAGGAGAGTCCTCAGTGCTGCATCTTGGAGCTCAGTACTGACCCTGAAAAGTAATTTTAACCGTACTTACCAGTAACTCGAATTTCCTTCCATGGGATATCATTGCCTGCTTTTTGCTGAAAATTTTCTAAGTGTCGATTTTTGAAACTTACAAATATTCTTTAAAAATCGTACCAACTGTGAAAACGTAATTGTTTACCTGTTTTAGATAGATGTCCCAGTACTGAGCCTAGGAGCCCAGCACTGGATTACAAAAGTAACGAGAACGTACTTTACCCGTAACTTGAATTTTCTTCCATAGGAAACCATTGACTGTTTTTCTGTGAAATTTCTTCTAAGTGTCGATTTTGCAAACATGTAAATATTCCTTAAAAATCGCCTGTATAACTTAAACGTAGTTTCTCAACTGCTTACAGGTGGTACAGTAGTGCTGGATCTAGGATCCAACACTGACCTAGAAAAAGTAACCATAACCCCACTTACCTGCTAAGTGAATTTCCTTCCATAGATAACATTGGTAATTTGATCAGCAAAAGTTTCTGTCAACTTTTAAAATAGCAAAATATTGCTTAAAAATCACAACAGTAACTAAAACGAATTTACTCACTTGTTTCCAAGAACTGTCCCAGGACTGAATCTAGGATCCAGTCCTGGATTTAGAAAAGTATTCCTGAAAGTAATTAATTGCATATAACTTAAAATTCCCATTGAGCTCAATGTATTATTGTGATTCAAATTGTGTTGGCTATTGTAATAAACTGTAACTATGACCTGCAAAAGTCAATTGCCTATTGCAAAGTATTTAACTAAAGCATCTCACTCTGAGAAAGTATATTTTGATACCTATTGTTGGTTCTCAAGTAAAACAACAATATCTTTTTTATGCAAACCAATGGCCTAGTGTTCAGTTCTTGAGTGTGTGAGACCATTTGCTGACTGAGTGTGTACAACAAATGTTTTACACTGTACTCTGATACTGCCTTACTGCCCGGCAAGCTACCACTTTAGAGAGTAAGGTTATATCTAACTTTAGCCTCTGCCAAACCTCTGGGGACTGGGGACTCTGTGCACACTGTACCTATTTGGGAACAGTATATACAGAGCCACTTTCTCACAGTAGTGATAAAGTGATTAGAGTCCTACGGCCAACATAAAGATACAGCAAAACGTGAGGTGAAAAGCAAAAAGGTTGCTGGTAGGCCACCTTAAGGATGCCAGGTCTAACAAAAACTGAACTAAGGATAACATGAGTAAAACATCAGGTTTCTCTACTGCATTTGGTGAGACAAGTGGGCCTTCTTTTATCTTCCATTCAAGCAATCTTTGACAGACCCCTTTATTATAGAGCTTTTCAAGGATTAAAGATAAGGCACTTACAAAGGAGTCCCAAATACTCAGAGATGGTTGACTTCTGTAATATGGGTCGTAGACTAAAAGCAGCGCAAAAACAGAGTGCAACAGGGTCCAAAAAACTTGAGTGCCACAAGAGAGTTTGAATGCAAGCGTATCCTTTTACAGATCCAGAGATATACTCATGCAATTTTTATTTTTAGGACAGAACGTGCATGATGAAAAAAACATTGTTTTTAAAAAGCGCATTGCAGAATATTAGTACTTTGATGTGGGAAAACTTCAAAACTTTCAAACAAAATATTTGTAGGCAGCTTACAGCAAGTTGTTGTGGCCGAGTGGTTAAGGCGATGGACTAGAAATCCATTGGGGTATCCCCGCGCAGGTTCGAATCCTGCCAACAACGAGAATCTTTTTATTATCGGCTACAATTTCAGAAGTTAACCTTTAGTATTTCTTCCATTTCAGTTTTATAAATAGGTGGCTTATTTTTGTGTCACTATTGCCTCTCCACATATTTGTTATCGCTACCTCTTTCATGTCTTTGCTACACCTCATTCCTACTTTAGCACTGGTGTAAACGCTTCAAATTATTATACCGTTGCTCTCTCATTCATACCTGCGCATGCACTTGAAAGTTACTTTACCAATAAAAGACGCAAAGAGAGAAATAGAACAAAAGTGCTGGCTGGATTGGCAAACACACTTCATAAAACTGCATTTTCTTTTTTATTCTCCCCCGTGTTACATGCTTAACCTCCCCATGTGTAATTTCTCTTAACCTGCTGTCCCAGGAAGAGAATTCATCTACAGGCTCTTTCTGTGTTTTTTTCCCTAGTCTGTCTTTCCCATTTCTTAGCTGTGTAACTGTTCCTTTACGCGCTCTATTTAAACGCCATCAATCTCATTTGAGCTCCTTGCTCCCGCTTCTGTTTTCTCCACCTCTCATACTGCCAGTTCTCTCTTTCTCTGTGATTGGTGGCTACTTTCCTGAGCTTCTGAAGCCACGTGGTTCCTGCCTCTTGTTGTCAGACTTGAATTGGAAAAGGAACCATATTAACAAGCCTTTACCACTCACACACGGCGGAAGTTTATACTTTAATTCAGTGAGCTAAGAAAAGCGTGTTGTGGGTCCCCTACGAGCCATGGTGCTTGCTTCATCATGATTTGGCACCAGTCATTAGCCGCAGCTCTGCTAATGAGCCACTGAGGTCAGTTTCAATATTTACTCAAAAACATAACCATGCAGCCCTCCCCTCAACTGTGTATTATCTTGCTTTTCTGCTGTTCGTGTGATTAGCTGGGAGGAGCTCACGGCGACATCCTCCCTATAAAAGTGTAGATGGATCACTCTCTAACTCTTTCTTGCTTCACATACAAATGGCTTGAAAGGTGCAGGGAAGATGCAGGTCTAATAGACAGAATAGAAGGTCTGTGCCAGGTGGGTTTCTCTGCATTGGTGTCCCATCACAGGTCCGCAAGTGTATTGTGTGATCTTTGACTCCTGGCATTTCACAAGCAGGCGGCCAGGAAACGGTTTCAGCCTATCAACCACTGAGGAGACGCAGCCTCTGAATGAGGAATGAGGAAGCAATGAATACATCCAGCCTATCACAGGAACAGCCCTGAGTGTTCCGAATTATAAATTCTCCATGTCACTGTATGTGGTTGAGCCCAAGTAGCTCGCCGTGATCGTATAGTGGTTAGTACTCTGCGTTGTGGCCGCAGCAACCTCAGTTCGAATCCGAGTCACGGCATTGTGGTTGGCAATGTCACGGCAGTTGGGTGTTAATTTTACAGAATTAGCAAATGTACCAGTGGTTTTTGTAAAATGTCTATTAAAAACAGATCCTTTCAAATATTTAAACCATCTAACAACAAATGATTTAAACTCGCATGATTATAAGCTGTAGCTATAATGTATTTACTTACATAAATTATCGTTCTTGAACCTATTGGGGGTGAAGGGAGAGCGGAGCTCACCCCCCAGGTGCAGTTGAGTGACCTGTGTTGTGGCTCTCTAGAGGGAAGGCACAAATTTTGCTGTCACCCAGCCCAATCCAGACGTGTATTGGGGCCAGGTTTCAGGCAAATATAGCAGTAAGTGCAGAGAAATGTTCACTCTCTAAAAGTGGCATTTCTAAAATAGTAAAGTTAAATCCAAACTCACCAGTAAGTAGGATTTTCAATAAATAAATGAAGCTACTCCTCTCCGATATGGAATTACCAAATAAAAAGTATAGGGGAATACACAGAGCTAACCTATGAGAGGGGTAGACCTCACAGTAGTGAAAAATGAAATAGACTGTTTGGTACTTACAGGACACGCGAACCACCAAAGTACATATCTTATTTTTTACTTACATAGCATCATGCACCTAGGACTACCTAGGGCCTACCTTAGGTGTAAATTATATGTAATAAAAGGGGAGTTTAAGGCTTGGCAAGTAGGCTGGGACTCCCCTGGGAGACCCCTGAGTCTATGCCCAGAACCATAACTCTGCCAGTCGAGTACTTACCTAAAAGCCGATAACTCACTTTTCTTCCATAGGCTAACATTGAGTGGTTTCACTTGGAAATTCTTCTAAGTGGTGTGGAGTTTTGGAACTTTAAAATATTCATCTAAAATCAGCCGAACAACGAATTCTGATTTACTCACCTGTTATCAGGAGAGACCTCAGTGCTGCATCTTGGAGCTCAGTACTGACCCTGAAAAGTAATTTTAACCGTACTTACCAGTAACTCGAATTTCCTTCCATGGGATATCATTGCCTGCTTTTTGCTGAAAATTTTCTAAGTGTCGATTTTTGAAACTTACAAATATTCTTTAAAAATCGTACCAACTGTGAAAACGTAATTGTTTACCTGTTTTAGATAGATGTCCCAGTACTGAGCCTAGGAGCCCAGCACTGGATTACAAAAGTAACGAGAACGTACTTTACCCGTAACTTGAATTTTCTTCCATAGGAAACCATTGACTGTTTTTCTGTGAAATTTCTTCTAAGTGTCGATTTTGCAAACATGTAAATATTCCTTAAAAATCGCCTGTATAACTTAAACGTAGTTTCTCAACTGCTTACAGGTGGTACAGTAGTGCTGGATCTAGGATCCAACACTGACCTAGAAAAAGTAACCATAACCCCACTTACCTGCTAAGTGAATTTCCTTCCATAGGATAACATTGGTAATTTGATCAGCAAAAGTTTCTAAGTGTCAACTTTTAAAATAGCAAAATATTGCTTAAAAATCACAACAGTAACTAAAACGAATTTACTCACTTGTTTCCAAGAACTGTCCCAGGACTGAATCTAGGATCCAGTCCTGAATTTAGAAAAGTATTCCTGAAAGTAATTAATTGCATATAACTTAAAATTCCCATTGAGCTCAATGTATTATTGTGATTCAAATTGTGTTGCCTATTGTAATAAACTGTAACTATGACCTGCAAAAGTCAATTGCCTATTGCAAAGTATTTATCTAAAGCACCTCACTCTGAGAAAGTATATTTTGATACCTATTGTTGGTTCTCAAATAAAACAACAATATCTTTTTTATGCAAACCAATGGCCTAGTGTTCAGTTCTTGAGTGTGTGAGACCATTTGCTGACTGAGTGTGTACAACAAATGTTTTACACTGTACTCTGATACTGCCTTACTGCTCGGCAAGCTACCACTTTAGAGAGTAAGGTTATATCTAACTTTAGCCTCTGCCAAACCTCTGGGGACTGGGGACTCTGTGCACACTGTACCTATTTGGGAACAGTATATACAGAGCCACTTTCTCACAGTAGTGATAAAGTGATTAGAGTCCTACGGCCAACATAAAGATACAGCAAAACGTGAGGTGAAAAGCAAAAAGGTTGCTGGTAGGCCACCTTAAGGATGCCAGGTCTAACAAAAACTGAACTAAGGATAACATGAGTAAAACATCAGGTTTCTCTACTGCATTTGGTGAGACAAGTGGGCCTTCTTTTATCTTCCATTCAAGCAATCTTTGACAGACCCCTTTATTATAGAGCTTTTCAAGGATTAAAGATAAGGCACTTACAAAGGAGTCCCAAATACTCAGAGATGGTTGACTTCTGTAATATGGGTCGTCGACTAAAAGCAGCGCAAAAACAGAGTGCAACGGGGTCCAAAAAACTTGAGTGCCACAAGAGAGTTTGAATGCAAGCGTATCCTTTTACAGATCCAGAGATATACTCATGCAATTTTTATTTTTAGGACAGAACGTGCATGATGAAAAAAACATTGTTTTTAAAAAGCGCATTGCAGAATATTAGTACTTTGATGTGGGAAAACTTCAAAACTTTCAAACAAAATATTTGTATGCAGCTTACAGCAAGTTGTTGTGGCCGAGTGGGTAAGGCGATGGACTAGAAATCCATTGGGGTATCCCCGCGCAGGTTCGAATCCTGCCAACAACGAGAATCTTTTTATTATCGGCTACAATTTCAGAAGTTAACCTTTAGTATTTCTTCCATTTCAGTTTTATAAATAGGTGGCTTATTTTTGTGTCACTATTGCCTCTCCACATATTTGTTATCGCTACCTCTTTCATGTCTTTGCTACACCTCATTCCTACTTTAGCACTGGTGTAAACGCTTCAAATTATTATACCGTTGCTCTCTCATTCATACCTGCGCATGCACTTGAAAGTTACTTTACCAATAAAAGACGCAAAGAGAGAAATAGAACAAAAGTGCTGGCTGGATTGGCAAACACACTTCATAAAACTGCATTTTCTTTTTTATTCTCCCTCGTGTTACATGCTTAACCTCCCCATGTGTAATTTCTCTTAACCTGCTGTCCCAGGAAGAGAATTCATCTACAGGCTCTTTCTGTGTTTTTTTCCCTAGTCTGTCTTTCCCATTTCTTAGCTGTGTAACTGTTCCTTTATGCGCTCTATTTAAACGCCATCAATCTCATTTGAGCTCCTTGCTCCCGCTTCTGTTTTCTCCACCTCTCATACTGCCAGTTCTCTCTTTCTCTGTGATTGGTGGCTACTTTCCTGAGCTTCCGAAGCCACGTGGTTCCTGCCCCTTGTTGTCAGACTTGAATTGGAAAAGGAACCATATTAACAAGCCTTTACCACTCACACACGGTGGAAGTTTATACTTTAATTCAGTGAGCTAAGAAAAGCGTGTTGTGGGTCCCCTACGAGCCATGGTGCTTGCTCCATCATGATTTGGCACCAGTCATTAGCCGCAGCTCTGCTAATGAGCCACTGAGGTCAGTTTCAATATTTACTCAAAAACATAACCATGCAGCCCTCCCCTCAACTGTGTATTATCTTGGTTTTCTGCTGTTCGTGTGATTAGCTGGGAGGAGCTCACGGCGACATCCTCCCTATAAAAGTGTAGATGGATCACTCTCTAACTCTTTCTTGCTTCACATACAAATGGCTTGAAAGGTGCAGGGAAGATGCAGGTCTAATAGACAGAATAGAAGGTCTGTGCCAGGTGGGTTTCTCTGCATTGGTGTCCCATCACAGGTCCGCAAGTGTATTGTGTGATCTTTGACTCCTGGCATTTCACAAGCAGGCGGCCAGGAAACGGTTTCAGCCTATCAACCACTGAGGAGACGCAGCCTCTGAATGAGGAATGAGGAAGCAATGAATACATCCAGCCTATCACAGGAACAGCCCTGAGTGTTCCGAATTATAAATTCTCCATGTCACTGTATGTCGTTGAGCCCAAGTAGCTCGCCGTGATCGTATAGTGGTTAGTACTCTACGTTGTGGCCGCAGCAACCTCGGTTCGAATCCGAGTCACGGCATTGTGGTTGGCAATGTCACGGCAGTTGGGTGTTAATTTTACAGAATTAGCAAATGTACCAGTGGTTTTTGTAAAATGTCTATTAAAAACAGATCCTTTCAAATATTTAAACCATCTAACAACAAATGATTTAAACTCGCATGATTATAAGCTGTAGCTATAATGTATTTACTTACATAAATTATCGTTCTTGAACCTATTGGGGGTGAAGGGAGAGCGGAGCTCACCCCCCAGGTGCAGTTGAGTGACCTGTGTTGTGGCTCTCTAGAGGGAAGGCACAAATTTTGCTGTCACCCAGCCCAATCCAGACGTGTATTGGGGCCAGGTTTCAGGCAAATAGAGCAGTAAGTGCAGAGAAATGTTCACTCTCTAAAAGTGGCATTTCTAAAATAGTAAAGTTAAATCCAACCTCACCAGTAAGTAGGATTTTCAATAAATAAATAAAGCTACTCCTCTCCGATATGGAATTACCAAATAAAAAGTATAGGGGAATACACTGAGCTAACCTATGAGAGGGGTAGACCTCACAGTAGTGAAAAATGAAATAGACTGTTTGCTACTTACAGGACACGCGAACCACCAAAGTACATATCTTATTTTTTACTTACATAGCATCATGCACCTAGGACTACCTAGGGCCTACCTTAGGTGTAAATTATATGTAATAAAAGGGGAGTTTAAGGCTTGGCAAGTAGGCTGGGACTCCCCTGGGAGACCCCTGAGTCTATGCCCAGAACCATAACTCTGCCAGTCGAGTACTTACCTAAAAGCCGATAACTCACTTTTCTTCCATAGGCTAACATTGAGTGGTTTCACTTGGAAATTCTTCTAAGTGGTGTGGAGTTTTGGAACTTTAAAATATTCATCTAAAATCAGCCGAACAACGAATTCTGATTTACTCACCTGTTATCAGGAGAGACCTCAGTGCTGCATCTTGGAGCTCAGTACTGACCCTGAAAAGTAATTTTAACCGTACTTACCAGTAACTCGAATTTCCTTCCATGGGATATCATTGCCTGCTTTTCGCTGAAAATTTTCTAAGTGTCGATTTTTGAAACTTACAAATATTCTTTAAAAATCGTACCAACTGTGAAAACGTAATTGTTTACCTGTTTTAGATAGATGTCCCAGTACTGAGCCTAGGAGCCCAGCACTGGATTACAAAAGTAACGAGAACGTACTTTACCCGTAACTTGAATTTTCTTCCATAGGAAACCATTGACTGTTTTTCTGTGAAATTTCTTCTAAGTGTCGATTTTGCAAACATGTAAATATTCCTTAAAAATCGCCTGTATAACTTAAACGTAGTTTCTCAACTGCTTACAGGTGGTACAGTAGTGCTGGATCTAGGATCCAACACTGACCTAGAAAAAGTAACCATAACCCCACTTACCTGCTAAGTGAATTTCCTTCCATAGGATAACATTGGTAATTTGATCAGCAAAAGTTTCTAAGTGTCAACTTTTAAAATAGCAAAATATTGCTTAAAAATCACAACAGTAACTAAAACGAATTTACTCACTTGTTTCCAAGAACTGTCCCAGGACTGAATCTAGGATCCAGTCCTCGATTTAGAAAAGTATTCCTGAAAGTAATTAATTGCATATAACTTAAAATTCCCATTGAGCTCAATGTATTATTGTGATTCAAATTGTGTTGCCTATTGTAATAAACTGTAACTATGACCTGCAAAAGTCAATTGCCTATTGCAAAGTATTTAACTAAAGCATCTCACTCTGAGAAAGTATATTTTGATACCTATTGTTGGTTCTCAAGTAAAACAACAATATCTTTTTTATGCAAACCAATGGCCTAGTGTTCAGTTCTTGAGTGTGTGAGACCATTTGCTGACTGAGTGTGTACAACAAATGTTTTACACTGTACTCTGATACTGCCTTACTGCTCGGCAAGCTACCACTTTAGAGAGTAAGGTTATATCTAACTTTAGCCTCTGCCAAACCTCTGGGGACTGGGGACTCTGTGCACACTGTACCTATTTGGGAACAGTATATACAGAGCCACTTTCTCACAGTAGTGATAAAGTGATTAGAGTCCTACGGCCAACATAAAGATACAGCAAAACGTGAGGTGAAAAGCAAAAAGGTTGCTGGTAGGCCACCTTAAGGATGCCAGGTCTAACAAAAACTGAACTAAGGATAACATGAGTAAAACATCAGGTTTCTCTACTGCATTTGGTGAGACAAGTGGGCCTTCTTTTATCTTCCATTCAATCAATCTTTGACAGACCCCTTTATTATAGAGCTTTTCAAGGATTAAAGATAAGGCACTTACAAAGGAGTCCCAAATACTCAGAGATGGTTCACTTCTGTAATATGGGTCGTAGACTAAAAGCAGCGCAAAAACAGAGTGCAACAGGGTCCAAAAAACTTGAGTGCCACAAGAGAGTTTGAATGCAAGCGTATCCTTTTACAGATCCAGAGATATACTCATGCAATTTTTATTTTTAGGACAGAACGTGCATGATGAAAAAAACATTGTTTTTAAAAAGCGCATTGCAGAATATTAGTACTTTGATGTGGGAAAACTTCAAAACTTTCAAACAAAATATTTGTAGGCAGCTTACAGCAAGTTGTTGTGGCAGAGTGGTTAAGGCGATGGACTAGAAATCCATTGGGGTATCCCCGCGCAGGTTCGAATCCTGCCAACAACGAGAATCTTTTTATTATCGGCTACAATTTCAGAAGTTAACCTTTAGTATTTCTTCCATTTCAGTTTTATAAATAGGTGGCTTATTTTTGTGTCACTATTGCCTCTCCACATATTTGTTATCGCTACCTCTTTCATGTCTTTGCTACACCTCATTCCTACTTTAGCACTGGTGTAAACGCTTCAAATTATTATACCGTTGCTCTCTCATTCATACCTACGCATGAACTTGAAAGTTACTTTACCAATAAAAGACGCAAAGAGAGAAATAGAACAAAAGTGCTGGCTGGATTGGCAAACACACTTCATAAAACTGCATTTTCTTTTTTATTCTCCCCCGTGTTACATGCTTAACCTCCCCATGTGTAATTTCTCTTAACCTGCTGTCCCAGGAAGAGAATTCATCTACAGGCTCTTTCTGTGTTTTTTTCCCTAGTCTGTCTTTCCCATTTCTTAGCTGTGTAACTGTTCCTTTACGCGCTCTATTTAAACGCCATCAATCTCATTTGAGCTCCTTGCTCCCGCTTCTGTTTTCTCCACCTCTCATACTGCCAGTTCTCTCTTTCTCTGTGATTGGTGGCTACTTTCCTGAGCTTCCGAAGCCACGTGGTTCCTGCCTCTTGTTGTCAGACTTGAATTGGAAAAGGAACCATATTAACAAGCCTTTACCACTCACACACAGCGGAAGTTTATACTTTAATTCAGTGAGCTAAGAAAAGCGTGTTGTGGGTCCCCTACGAGCCATGGTGCTTGCTTCATCATGATTTGGCACCAGTCATTAGCCGCAGCTCTGCTAATGAGCCACTGAGGTCAGTTTCAATATTTACTCAAAAACATAACCATGCAGCCCTCCCCTCAACTGTGTATTATCTTGCTTTTCTGCTGTTCGTGTGATTAGCTGGGAGGAGCTCACGGCGACATCCTCCCTATAAAAGTGTAGATGGATCACTCTCTAACTCTTTCTTGCTTCACATACAAATGGCTTGAAAGGTGCAGGGAAGATGCAGGTCTAATAGACAGAATAGAAGGTCTGTGCCAGGTGGGTTTCTCTGCATTGGTGTCCCATCACAGGTCCGCAAGTGTATTGTGTGATCTTTGACTCCTGGCATTTCACAAGCAGGCGGCCAGGAAACGGTTTCAGCCTATCAACCACTGAGGAGACGCAGCCTCTGAATGAGGAATGAGGAAGCAATGAATACATCCAGCCTATCACAGGAACAGCCCTGAGTGTTCCGAATTATAAATTCTCCATGTCACTGTATGTGGTTGAGCCCAAGTAGCTCGCCGTGATCGTATAGTGGTTAGTACTCTGCGTTGTGGCCGCAGCAACCTCAGTTCGAATCCGAGTCACGGCATTGTGGTTGGCAATGTCACGGCAGTTGGGTGTTAATTTTACAGAATTAGCAAATGTACCAGTGGTTTTTGTAAAATGTCTATTAAAAACAGATCCTTTCAAATATTTAAACCATCTAACAACAAATGATTTAAACTCGCATGATTATAAGCTGTAGCTATAATGTATTTACTTACATAAATTATCGTTCTTGAACCTATTGGGGGTGAAGGGAGAGCGGAGCTCACCCCCCAGGTGCAGTTGAGTGACCTGTGTTGTGGCTCTCTAGAGGGAAGGCACAAATTTTGCTGTCACCCAGCCCAATCCAGACGTGTATTGGGGCCAGGTTTCAGGCAAATAGAGCAGTAAGTGCAGAGAAATGTTCACTCTCTAAAAGTGGCATTTCTAAAATAGTAAAGTTAAATCCAACCTCACCAGTAAGTAGGATTTTCAATAAATAAATAAAGCTACTCCTCTCCGATATGGAATTACCAAATAAAAAGTATAGGGGAATACACAGAGCTAACCTATGAGAGGGGTAGACCTCACAGTAGTGAAAAATGAAATAGACTGTTTGGTACTTACAGGACACGCGAACCACCAAAGTACATATCTTATTTTTACTTACATAGCATCATGCACCTAGGACTACCTAGGGCCTACCTTAGGTGTAAATTATATGTAATAAAAGGGGAGTTTAAGGCTTGGCAAGTAGGCTGGGACTCCCCTGGGAGACCCCTGAGTCTATGCCCAGAACCATAACTCTGCCAGTCGAGTACTTACCTAAAAGCCGATAACTCACTTTTCTTCCATAGGCTAACATTGAGTGGTTTCACTTGGAAATTCTTCTAAGTGGTGTGGAGTTTTGGAACTTTAAAATATTCATCTAAAATCAGCCGAACAACGAATTCTGATTTACTCACCTGTTATCAGGAGAGACCTCAGTGCTGCATCTTGGAGCTCAGTACTGACCCTGAAAAGTAATTTTAACCGTACTTACCAGTAACTCGAATTTCCTTCCATGGGATATCATTGCCTGCTTTTTGCTGAAAATTTTCTAAGTGTCGATTTTTGAAACTTACAAATATTCTTTAAAAATCGTACCAACTGTGAAAACGTAATTGTTTACCTGTTTTAGATAGATGTCCCAGTACTGAGCCTAGGAGCCCAGCACTGGATTACAAAAGTAACGAGAACGTACTTTACCCGTAACTTGAATTTTCTTCCATAGGAAACCATTGACTGTTTTTCTGTGAAATTTCTTCTAAGTGTCGATTTTGCAAACATGTAAATATTCCTTAAAAATCGCCTGTATAACTTAAACGTAGTTTCTCAACTGCTTACAGGTGGTACAGTAGTGCTGGATCTAGGATCCAACACTGACCTAGAAAAAGTAACCATAACCCCACTTACCTGCTAAGTGAATTTCCTTCCATAGGATAACATTGGTAATTTGATCAGCAAAAGTTTCTAAGTGTCAACTTTTAAAATAGCAAAATATTGCTTAAAAATCACAACAGTAACTAAAACGAATTTACTCACTTGTTTCCAAGAACTGTCCCAGGACTGAATCTAGGATCCAGTCCTGGATTTAGAAAAGTATTCCTGAAAGTAATTAATTGCATATAACTTAAAATTCCCATTGAGCTCAATGTATTATTGTGATTCAAATTGTGTTGCCTATTGTAATAAACTGTAACTATGACCTGCAAAAGTCAATTGCCTATTGCAAAGTATTTAACTAAAGCACCTCACTCTGAGAAAGTATATTTTGATACCTATTGTTGGTTCTCAAATAAAACAACAATATCTTTTTTATGCAAACCAATGGCCTAGTGTTCAGTTCTTGAGTGTGTGAGACCATTTGCTGACTGAGTGTGTACAACAAATGTTTTACACTGTACTCTGATACTGCCTTACTGCTCGGCAAGCTACTACTTTAGAGAGTAAGGTTATATCTAACTTTAGCCTCTGCCAAACCTCTGGGGACTGGGGACTCTGTGCACACTGTACCTATTTGGGAACAGTATATACAGAGCCACTTTCTCACAGTAGTGATAAAGTGATTAGAGTCCTACGGCCAACATAAAGATACAGCAAAACGTGAGGTGAAAAGCAAAAAGGTTGCTGGTAGGCCACCTTAAGGATGCCAGGTCTAACAAAAACTGAACTAAGGATAACATGAGTAAAACATCAGGTTTCTCTACTGCATTTGGTGAGACAAGTGGGCCTTCTTTTATCTTCCATTCAAGCAATCTTTGACAGACCCCTTTATTATAGAGCTTTTCAAGGATTAAAGATAAGGCACTTACAAAGGAGTCCCAAATACTCAGAGATGGTTGACTTCTGTAATATGGGTCGTCGACTAAAAGCAGCGCAAAAACAGAGTGCAACGGGGTCCAAAAAACTTGAGTGCCACAAGAGAGTTTGAATGCAAGCGTATCCTTTTACAGATCCAGAGATATACTCATGCAATTTTTATTTTTAGGACAGAACGTGCATGATGAAAAAAACATTGTTTTTAAAAAGCGCATTGCAGAATATTAGTACTTTGATGTGGGAAAACTTCAAAACTTTCAAACAAAATATTTGTATGCAGCTTACAGCAAGTTGTTGTGGCCGAGTGGGTAAGGCGATGGACTAGAAATCCATTGGGGTATCCCCGCGCAGGTTCGAATCCTGCCAACAACGAGAATCTTTTTATTATCGGCTACAATTTCAGAAGTTAACCTTTAGTATTTCTTCCATTTCAGTTTTATAAATAGGTGGCTTATTTTTGTGTCACTATTGCCTCTCCACATATTTGTTATCGCTACCTCTTTCATGTCTTTGCTACACCTCATTCCTACTTTAGCACTGGTGTAAACGCTTCAAATTATTATACCGTTGCTCTCTCATTCATACCTGCGCATGCACTTGAAAGTTACTTTACCAATAAAAGACGCAAAGAGAGAAATAGAACAAAAGTGCTGGCTGGATTGGCAAACACACTTCATAAAACTGCATTTTCTTTTTTATTCTCCCTCGTGTTACATGCTTAACCTCCCCATGTGTAATTTCTCTTAACCTGCTGTCCCAGGAAGAGAATTCATCTACAGGCTCTTTCTGTGTTTTTTTCCCTAGTCTGTCTTTCCCATTTCTTAGCTGTGTAACTGTTCCTTTATGCGCTCTATTTAAACGCCATCAATCTCATTTGAGCTCCTTGCTCCCGCTTCTGTTTTCTCCACCTCTCATACTGCCAGTTCTCTCTTTCTCTGTGATTGGTGGCTACTTTCCTGAGCTTCCGAAGCCACGTGGTTCCTGCCTCTTGTTGTCAGACTTGAATTGGAAAAGGAACCATATTAACAAGCCTTTACCACTCACACACGGCGGAAGTTTATACTTTAATTCAGTGAGCTAAGAAAAGCGTGTTGTGGGTCCCCTACGAGCCATGGTGCTTGCTTCATCATGATTTGGCACCAGTCATTAGCCGCAGCTCTGCTAATGAGCCACTGAGGTCAGTTTCAATATTTACTCAAAAACATAACCATGCAGCCCTCCCCTCAACTGTGTATTATCTTGCTTTTCTGCTGTTCGTGTGATTAGCTGGGAGGAGCTCACGGCGACATCCTCCCTATAAAAGTGTAGATGGATCACTCTCTAACTCTTTCTTGCTTCACATACAAATGGCTTGAAAGGTGCAGGGAAGATGCAGGTCTAATAGACAGAATAGAAGGTCTGTGCCAGGTGGGTTTCTCTGCATTGGTGTCCCATCACAGGTCCGCAAGTGTATTGTGTGATCTTTGACTCCTGGCATTTCACAAGCAGGCGGCCAGGAAACGGTTTCAGCCTATCAACCACTGAGGAGACGCAGCCTCTGAATGAGGAATGAGGAAGCAATGAATACATCCAGCCTATCACAGGAACAGCCCTGAGTGTTCCGAATTATAAATTCTCCATGTCACTGTATGTCGTTGAGCCCAAGTAGCTCGCCGTGATCGTATAGTGGTTAGTACTCTGCGTTGTGGCCGCAGCAACCTCAGTTCGAATCCGAGTCACGGCATTGTGGTTGGCAATGTCACGGCAGTTGGGTGTTAATTTTACAGAATTAGCAAATGTACCAGTGGTTTTTGTAAAATGTCTATTAAAAACAGATCCTTTCAAATATTTAAACCATCTAACAACAAATGATTTAAACTCGCATGATTATAAGCTGTAGCTATAATGTATTTACTTACATAAATTATCGTTCTTGAACCTATTGGGGGTGAAGGGAGAGCGGAGCTCACCCCCCAGGTGCAGTTGAGTGACCTGTGTTGTGGCTCTCTAGAGGGAAGGCACAAATTTTGCTGTCACCCAGCCCAATCCAGACGTGTATTGGGGCCAGGTTTCAGGCAAATATAGCAGTAAGTGCAGAGAAATGTTCACTCTCTAAAAGTGGCATTTCTAAAATAGTAAAGTTAAATCCAAACTCACCAGTAAGTAGGATTTTCAATAAATAAATAAAGCTACTCCTCTCCGATATGGAATTACCAAATAAAAAGTATAGGGCAGAGCTTTCCAAACTCTGTGTCGCGACACAGTACTGTGTCGCCTGCAAATGGTGGGTGTGTCGCGGGATGACGCCGGTACTGCGCAGTTCGTACGCCAGACGTACGTGTAGAAAGGAGAGAGAGACTTTTAGCTGAGCACCGGCAGGCGCAGCCCACTTAAAGCTCTCTGTAAGAGTGAGTCATCTCCTCGAGTGCCTGGTGGGGACAGGGCGGGGGTGGAGATTGGGAGGGAGATGCAACACCAGCGCCTGTGAGAACTGTAGTGGCTGCACCGCTCTTTGGGCACCTGTACGGATAATGCAGCTCCTTGAGGACAGGTCCGTAGGAGGAATGCAGCTTGTGCATATAAGAACCTCGGAAGCATCGAAGGCCTCTGTAGATCACCGCTTGCAATAGTGAACAGTGTCTAACTCGCTGAGCCATTCCTCCCCTCTCGTTCACAGTGAGTCTGGCATGCGCTTCTCAGACGCGACATACTGAACACAGTCGGCTTAGCCTGTGCTTGTCTCGTGTGTGATCTGTTGTGTTCCTCTTGGGTGTGAACATAAAATGTAGCCCCGCCTTTGCTGCTCTGAGGTGTGAGGATATTACAGTGACTCAGCTCCCGCTCTGCTCCTCTCAGGTGCGAGTTAATAAACACAACCCATCTTTTACTCATCTCAGGTGTGTGACTGTTGACACAGACCACCCTATCCCCTCTAACAGGACACGCTCACCCCCGCGCCCTGTGGTGCCCCAGACGGCCTCCTGGGATTCCGGGCACCTGCTGCATCCCGTCCTTACGCCTCAGACTGCCCTGGTGATTATTTAAACTTACTCTTGGTTTATTTACATCCGTGCCAGAAACGTGGCTGCAGCTGCGTGCTGTGTGCACACTGCTGTTCTGAACCAGCACTGGCGCTGCCCATGGTCTGCTTCGTACTCTCTTTGGAGACAGGCAGACTGAAGCACCCTCTGCAGCTGCTCCTCAAACTCTGTCCTTCTCGGTCCCCGGCAGGTGCTCTTATCTGTCCCCAGCTGTAGTGCATTCTTTCTGCTGCAGTCAGCCCTTGTACACCGTCATTTAAGTTTCAACCAGTCCTGGTACAGACGTTTGCTTCTGGTGCGCTCTGTCTTCATCTGCTGTCAGCCCTTGTACACTCCTTTTAGCTGCAGACATATATATAAGTGCAGCTAAAAAGACAGTGTACAAGGGCTGGCAGCAGATAAGGACAGATATATACATATGTCTTTATTTGCTGTCATCCCTTGTACACCGTCTTTTTAGCTGCAGCCAGTCCTGGTGCCCTCTTTTTATCTGCAGTTAGTTCTGGTGCACCCCGTGCATATATGTTAGTTTACTGTAGTTAATCACTGTGCGCTCTCCTTATCTGCCCCCAGTCATACTGCACTTCCTCCTTCTGTGGTGTTCCCTTGTGTACTCCGTCCTTATCTGCGGCCAGCTCTTGCACACGGTCTGCTTAGCTGCAGCCAGTGCAGCTTGGTGCACTCTCTACTTATCTGCAGCCTTGCGCACTCTCTCTTTGTCTGCAGCCTGGTGCACTCTTACCTCATCTGCAGCCTGGTGCACTCTCTGGTGCACATCAAATGTCAGACTGTCTTCCCACAATTGCTGCTTGTTTGGAAATTGGTGTTTACTTTTAGTTCTCTGACTGCAAAGTGAGAGTATTTTGTGAAAGATTAAGTGAAGTGTACGAATCGACAACTTCACCGTTAACAATGTCGCCGCTGATGTGGGTTTCTGTGATGGAAAACAAAAATAAACGCAGCTTTTTGCTGACATACTCTACCACAGATGTGCTCTACCAAATGTTACATGTAAAAGGTCAAATTGAAAGTGTCCCGAAAATAAATGACTGTTTGATTGTTGTTGTGTTCTTTGATTGTTACACTTGGTGGGCGTCTGTGATGCCAAAGTAGGCATGGTTTATTATAGTGTGCAGAAGTTTGTAAAAATGACACTTGGTGATGTTCTTCACAGTTGTCTCGGTCCCAAAATTAATGACATGACAGTTCATTGTGTCTGTCTTCATAATTGGCTTTGTCCTGTAATTCACCAAATTACACTTGATGGGGTTCCATGCCTTCACAATTGTCTCAGTTCATGAAATCACAGTTGATGGTTTCCATATCTTCACAGTTTTCATCGTCCCTTGATTTATGGCAGAACACTTTTTATAAACCTATTTAAGCAATTTCAGAGCAAATGACCATTTTTGGTTCTCAAAATGTAGCACCCCAAATTTTACCATGTTACAATGCCTTGTACAGTTCAACATAAGATTTTACCTCAAAGGAAAAACATATGACTCGTCTTATTTTCTGTTGGCTTTTGGTGCGCTGCGGAGAGCGGTCCCACTGAGTTCAATGCGCAGAGACCGGCTGATAAGTTGCATGATTGTTTTACCACTCACAATTCCCCCTTCCTGAACGGATTTTTGTATAACTCATATTCAGCAAGGCAACTGGCGGACTTTGTGCATGGTTGAAAGGGTTGGCAGTGAGTGCACCCGCCCTTTTTGTGCCGTAAATCACTGGGGCATGTGTCAATGTGTGCATGATTATATTCTTGTTTCAGGCACAAACCTAACCTTACACCCAGTTTTGCCAGTCACTGTCTTTGTTAGAACAGATTCACACACACCCCCCCCCGAACCCCTCTTAGGTGGTTCCGGATAGCTCGCTCGCTACACTGTGTTACCGTGTCGCAAAATGATGCATGTCTAAAAAGTGTGTCACCAACATGAAAAGTTTGGAAAGCTGTGGTATAGGGGAATACACAGAGCTAACCTATGAGAGGGGTAGACCTCACAGTAGTGAAAAATGAAATAGACTGTTTGGTACTTACAGGACACGCGAACCACCAAAGTACATATCTTATTTTTTACTTACATAGCATCATGCACCTAGGACTACCTAGGGCCTACCTTAGGTGTAAATTATATGTAATAAAAGGGGAGTTTAAGGCTTGGCAAGTAGGCTGGGACTCCCCTGGGAGACCCCTGAGTCTATGCCCAGAACCATAACTCTGCCAGTCGAGTACTTACCTAAAAGCCGATAACTCACTTTTCTTCCATATGCTAACATTGAGTGGTTTCACTTGGAAATTCTTCTAAGTGGTGTGGAGTTTTGGAACTTTAAAATATTCATCTAAAATCAGCCGAACAACGAATTCTGATTTACTCACCTGTTATCAGGAGAGACCTCAGTGCTGCATCTTGGAGCTCAGTACTGACCCTGAAAAGTAATTTTAACCGTACTTACCAGTAACTCGAATTTCCTTCCATGGGATATCATTGCCTGCTTTTCGCTGAAAATTTTCTAAGTGTCGATTTTTGAAACTTACAAATATTCTTTAAAAATCGTACCAACTGTGAAAACGTAATTGTTTACCTGTTTTAGATAGATGTCCCAGTACTGAGCCTAGGAGCCCAGCACTGGATTACAAAAGTAACGAGAACGAACTTTACCCGTAACTTGAATTTTCTTCCATAGGAAACCATTGACTGTTTTTCTGTGAAATTTCTTCTAAGTGTCGATTTTGCAAACATGTAAATATTCCTTAAAAATCGCCTGTATAACTTAAACGTAGTTTCTCAACTGCTTACAGGTGGTACAGTAGTGCTGGATCTAGGATCCAACACTGACCTAGAAAAAGTAACCATAACCCCACTTACCTGCTAAGTGAATTTCCTTCCATAGGATAACATTGGTAATTTGATCAGCAAAAGTTTCTAAGTGTCAACTTTTAAAATAGCAAAATATTGCTTAAAAATCACAACAGTAACTAAAACAAATTTACTCACTTGTTTCCAAGAACTGTCCCAGGACTGAATCTAGGATCCAGTCCTGGATTTAGAAAAGTACTCCTGAAAGTAATTAATTGCATATAACTTAAAATTCCCATTGAGCTCAATGTATTATTGTGATTCAAATTGTGTTGCCTATTGTAATAAACTGTAACTATGACCTGCAAAAGTCAATTGCCTATTGCAAAGTATTTAACTAAAGCATCTCACTCTGAGAAAGTATATTTTGATACCTATTGTTGGTTCTCAAGTAAAACAACAATATCTTTTTTATGCAAACCAATGGCCTAGTGTTCAGTTCTTGAGTGTGTGAGACCATTTGCTGACTGAGTGTGTACAACAAATGTTTTACACTGTACTCTGATACTGCCTTACTGCTCGGCAAGCTACCACTTTAGAGAGTAAGGTTATATCTAACTTTAGCCTCTGCCAAACCTCTGGGGACTGGGGACTCTGTGCACACTGTACCTATTTGGGAACAGTATATACAGAGCCACTTTCTCACAGTAGTGATAAAGTGATTAGAGTCCTACGGCCAACATAAAGATACAGCAAAACGTGAGGTGAAAAGCAAAAAGGTTGCTGGTAGGCCACCTTAAGGATGCCAGGTCTAACAAAAACTGAACTAAGGATAACATGAGTAAAACATCAGGTTTCTCTACTGCATTTGGTGAGACAAGTGGGCCTTCTTTTATCTTCCATTCAAGCAATCTTTGACAGACCCCTTTATTATAGAGCTTTTCAAGGATTAAAGATAAGGCACTTACAAAGGAGTCCCAAATACTCAGAGATGGTTGACTTCTGTAATATGGGTCGTAGACTAAAAGCAGCGCAAAAACAGAGTGCAACAGGTTCCAAAAAACTTGAGTGCCACAAGAGAGTTTGAATGCAAGCGTATCCTTTTACAGATCCAGAGATATACTCATGCAATTTTTATTTTTAGGACAGAACGTGCATGATGAAAAAAACATTGTTTTTAAAAAGCGCATTGCAGAATATTAGTACTTTGATGTGGGAAAACTTCAAAACTTTCAAACAAAATATTTGTAGGCAGCTTACAGCAAGTTGTTGTGGCCGAGTGGTTAAGGCGATGGACTAGAAATCCATTGGGGTATCCCCGTGCAGGTTCGAATCCTGCCAACAACGAGAATCTTTTTATTATCGGCTACAATTTCAGAAGTTAACCTTTAGTATTTCTTCCATTTCAGTTTTATAAATAGGTGGCTTTTTTTTGTGTCACTATTGCCTCTCCACATATTTGTTATCGCTACCTCTTTCATGTCTTTGCTACACCTCATTCCTACTTTAGCACTGGTGTAAACGCTTTAAATTATTATACCGTTGCTCTCTCATTCATACCTGCGCATGCACTTGAAAGTTACTTTACCAATAAAAGACGCAAAGAGAGAAATAGAACAAAAGTGCTGGCTGGATTGGCAAACACTTCATAAAACTGCATTTTCTTTTTTATTCTCCCCCGTGTTACATGCTTAACCTCCCCATGTGTAATTTCTCTTAACCTGCTGTCCCAGGAAGAGAATTCATCTACAGGCTCTTTCTGTGTTTTTTTCCCTAGTCTGTCTTTCCCATTTCTTAGCTGTGTAACTGTTCCTTTACGCGCTCTATTTAAACGCCATCAATCTCATTTGAGCTCCTTGCTCCCGCTTCTGTTTTCTCCACCTCTCATACTGCCAGTTCTCTCTTTCTCTGTGATTGGTGGCTACTTTCCTGAGCTTCCGAAGCCACGTGGTTCCTGCCTCTTGTTGTCAGACTTGAATTGGAAAAGGAACCATATTAACAAGCCTTTACCACTCACACACGGCGGAAGTTTATACTTTAATTCAGTGAGCTAAGAAAAGCGTGTTGTGGGTCCCCTACGAGCCATGGTGCTTGCTTCATCATGATTTGGCACCAGTCATTAGCCGCAGCTCTGCTAATGAGCCACTGAGGTCAGTTTCAATATTTACTCAAAAACATAACCATGCAGCCCTCCCCTCAACTGTGTATTATCTTGCTTTTCTGCTGTTCGTGTGATTAGCTGGGAGGAGCTCACGGCGACATCCTCCCTATAAAAGTGTAGATGGATCACTCTCTAACTCTTTCTTGCTTCACATACAAATGGCTTGAAAGGTGCAGGGAAGATGCAGGTCTAATAGACAGAATAGAAGGTCTGTGCCAGGTGGGTTTCTCTGCATTGGTGTCCCATCACAGGTCCGCAAGTGTATTGTGTGATCTTTGACTCCTGGCATTTCACAAGCAGGCGGCCAGGAAACGGTTTCAGCCTATCAACCACTGAGGAGACGCAGCCTCTGAATGAGGAATGAGGAAGCAATGAATACATCCAGCCTATCACAGGAACAGCCCTGAGTGTTCCGAATTATAAATTCTCCATGTCACTGTATGTCGTTGAGCCCAAGTAGCTCGCCGTGATCGTATAGTGGTTAGTACTCTGCGTTGTGGCCGCAGCAACCTCAGTTCGAATCCGAGTCACGGCATTGTGGTTGGCAATGTCACGGCAGTTGGGTGTTAATTTTACAGAATTAGCAAATGTACCAGTGGTTTTTGTAAAATGTCTATTAAAAACAGATCCTTTCAAATATTTAAACCATCTAACAACAAATGATTTAAACTCGCATGATTATAAGCTGTAGCTATAATGTATTTACTTACATAAATTATCGTTCTTGAACCTATTGGGGGTGAAGGGAGAGCGGAGCTCACCCCCCAGGTGCAGTTGAGTGACCTGTGTTGTGGCTCTCTAGAGGGAAGGCACAAATTTTGCTGTCACCCAGCCCAATCCAGACGTGTATTGGGGCCAGGTTTCAGGCAAATATAGCAGTAAGTGCAGAGAAATGTTCACTCTCTAAAAGTGGCATTTCTAAAATAGTAAAGTTAAATCCAAACTCACCAGTAAGTAGGATTTTCAATAAATAAATAAAGCTACTCCTCTCCGATATGGAATTACCAAATAAAAAGTATAGGGGAATACACAGAGCTAACCTATGAGAGGGGTAGACCTCACAGTAGTGAAAAATGAAATAGACTGTTTGGTACTTACAGGACACGCGAACCACCAAAGTACATATCTTATTTTTTACTTACATAGCATCATGCACCTAGGACTACCTAGGGCCTACCTTAGGTGTAAATTATATGTAATAAAAGGGGAGTTTAAGGCTTGGCAAGTAGGCTGGGACTCCCCTGGGAGACCCCTGAGTCTATGCCCAGAACCATAACTCTGCCAGTCGAGTACTTACCTAAAAGCCGATAACTCACTTTTCTTCCATATGCTAACATTGAGTGGTTTCACTTGGAAATTCTTCTAAGTGGTGTGGAGTTTTGGAACTTTAAAATATTCATCTAAAATCAGCCGAACAACGAATTCTGATTTACTCACCTGTTATCAGGAGAGACCTCAGTGCTGCATCTTGGAGCTCAGTACTGACCCTGAAAAGTAATTTTAACCGTACTTACCAGTAACTCGAATTTCCTTCCATGGGATATCATTGCCTGCTTTTCGCTGAAAATTTTCTAAGTGTCGATTTTTGAAACTTACAAATATTCTTTAAAAATCGTACCAACTGTGAAAACGTAATTGTTTACCTGTTTTAGATAGATGTCCCAGTACTGAGCCTAGGAGCCCAGCACTGGATTACAAAAGTAACGAGAACAAACTTTACCCGTAACTTGAATTTTCTTCCATAGGAAACCATTGACTGTTTTTCTGTGAAATTTCTTCTAAGTGTCGATTTTGCAAACATGTAAATATTCCTTAAAAATCGCCTGTATAACTTAAACGTAGTTTCTCAACTGCTTACAGGTGGTACAGTAGTGCTGGATCTAGGATCCAACACTGACCTAGAAAAAGTAACCATAACCCCACTTACCTGCTAAGTGAATTTCCTTCCATAGGATAACATTGGTAATTTGATCAGCAAAAGTTTCTAAGTGTCAACTTTTAAAATAGCAAAATATTGCTTAAAAATCACAACAGTAACTAAAACAAATTTACTCACTTGTTTCCAAGAACTGTCCCAGGACTGAATCTAGGATCCAGTCCTGGATTTAGAAAAGTATTCCTGAAAGTAATTAATTGCATATAACTTAAAATTCCCATTGAGCTCAATGTATTATTGTGATTCAAATTGTGTTGCCTATTGTAATAAACTGTAACTATGACCTGCAAAAGTCAATTGCCTATTGCAAAGTATTTAACTAAAGCATCTCACTCTGAGAAAGTATATTTTGATACCTATTGTTGGTTCTCAAGTAAAACAACAATATCTTTTTTATGCAAACCAATGGCCTAGTGTTCAGTTCTTGAGTGTGTGAGACCATTTGCTGACTGAGTGTGTACAACAAATGTTTTACACTGTACTCTGATACTGCCTTACTGCTCGGCAAGCTACCACTTTAGAGAGTAAGGTTATATCTAACTTTAGCCTCTGCCAAACCTCTGGGGACTGGGGACTCTGTGCACACTGTACCTATTTGGGAACAGTATATACAGAGCCACTTTCTCACAGTAGTGATAAAGTGATTAGAGTCCTACGGCCAACATAAAGATACAGCAAAACGTGAGGTGAAAAGCAAAAAGGTTGCTGGTAGGCCACCTTAAGGATGCCAGGTCTAACAAAAACTGAACTAAGGATAACATGAGTAAAACATCAGGTTTCTCTACTGCATTTGGTGAGACAAGTGGGCCTTCTTTTATCTTCCATTCAAGCAATCTTTGACAGACCCCTTTATTATAGAGCTTTTCAAGGATTAAAGATAAGGCACTTACAAAGGAGTCCCAAATACTCAGAGATGGTTGACTTCTGTAATATGGGTCGTAGACTAAAAGCAGCGCAAAAACAGAGTGCAACAGGGTCCAAAAAACTTGGGTGCCACAAGAGAGTTTGAATGCAAGCGTATCCTTTTACAGATCCAGAGATATACTCATGCAATTTTTATTTTTAGGACAGAACGTGCATGATGAAAAAAACATTGTTTTTAAAAAGCGCATTGCAGAATATTAGTACTTTGATGTGGGAAAACTTCAAAACTTTCAAACAAAATATTTGTAGGCAGCTTACAGCAAGTTGTTGTGGCAGAGTGGTTAAGGCGATGGACTAGAAATCCATTGGGGTATCCCCGCGCAGGTTCGAATCCTGCCAACAACGAGAATCTTTTTATTATCGGCTACAATTTCAGAAGTTAACCTTTAGTATTTCTTCCATTTCAGTTTTATAAATAGGTGGCTTATTTTTGTGTCACTATTGCCTCTCCACATATTTGTTATCGCTACCTCTTTCATGTCTTTGCTACACCTCATTCCTACTTTAGCACTGGTGTAAACGCTTCAAATTATTATACCGTTGCTCTCTCATTCATACCTGCGCATGCACTTGAAAGTTACTTTACCAATAAAAGACGCAAAGAGAGAAATAGAACAAAAGTGCTGGCTGGATTGGCAAACACACTTCATAAAACTGCATTTTCTTTTTTATTCTCCCCCGTGTTACATGCTTAACCTCCCCATGTGTAATTTCTCTTAACCTGCTGTCCCAGGAAGAGAATTCATCTACAGGCTCTTTCTGTGTTTTTTTCCCTAGTCTGTCTTTCCCATTTCTTAGCTGTGTAACTGTTCCTTTACGCGCTCTATTTAAACGCCATCAATCTCATTTGAGCTCCTTGCTCCCGCTTCTGTTTTCTCCACCTCTCATACTGCCAGTTCTCTCTTTCTCTGTGATTGGTGGCTACTTTCCTGAGCTTCCGAAGCCACGTGGTTCCTGCCTCTTGTTGTCAGACTTGAATTGGAAAAGGAACCATATTAACAAGCCTTTACCACTCACACACGGCGGAAGTTTATACTTTAATTCAGTGAGCTAAGAAAAGCGTGTTGTGGGTCCCCTACGAGCCATGGTGCTTGCTTCATCATGATTTGGCACCAGTCATTAGCCGCAGCTCTGCTAATGAGCCACTGAGGTCAGTTTCAATATTTACTCAAAAACATAACCATGCAGCCCTCCCCTCAACTGTGTATTGTCTTGCTTTTCTGCTGTTCGTGTGATTAGCTGGGAGGAGCTCACGGCGACATCCTCCCTATAAAAGTGTAGAT
This sequence comes from Triturus cristatus, assembly GCF_964204655.1. Taxonomy (NCBI): domain Eukaryota; kingdom Metazoa; phylum Chordata; class Amphibia; order Caudata; family Salamandridae; genus Triturus; species Triturus cristatus. Next base: position 723,948,940 of record NC_140595.1, read on the forward strand.
GGATCACTCTCTAACTCTTTCTTGCTTCACATACAAATGGCTTGAAAGGTGCAGGGAAGATGCAGGTCTAATAGACAGAATAGAAGGTCTGTGCCAGGTGGGTTTCTCTGCATTGGTGTCCCATCACAGGTCCGCAAGTGTATTGTGTGATCTTTGACTCCTGGCATTTCACAAGCAGGCGGCCAGGAAACGGTTTCAGCCTATCAACCACTGAGGAGACGCAGCCTCTGAATGAGGAATGAGGAAGCAATGAATACATCCAGCCTATCACAGGAACAGCCCTGAGTGTTCCGAATTATAAATTCTCCATGTCACTGTATGTCGTTGAGCCCAAGTAGCTCGCTGTGATCGTATAGTGGTTAGTACTCTGCGTTGTGGCCGCAGCAACCTCAGTTCGAATCCGAGTCACGGCATTGTGGTTGGCAATGTCACGTTAGTTGGGTGTTAATTTTACAGAATTAGCAAATGTACCAGTGTTTTTTGTAAAATGTCTATTAAAAACAGATCCTTTCAAATATTTAAACCATCTAACAACAAATGATTTAAACTCGCATGATTATAAGCTGTAGCTATAATGTATTTACTTACATAAATTATCGTTCTTGAACCTATTGGGGGTGAAGGGAGAGCGGAGCTCACCCCCCAGGTGCAGTTGAGTGACCTGTGTTGTGGCTCTCTAGAGGGAAGGCACAAATTTTGCTGTCACCCAGCCCAATCCAGACGTGTATTGGGGCCAGGTTTCAGGCAAATAGAGCAGTAAGTGCAGAGAAATGTTCACTCTCTAAAAGTGGCATTTCTAAAATAGTAAAGTTAAATCCAACCTCACCAGTAAGTAGGATTTTCAATAAATAAATAAAGCTACTCCTCTCCGATATGGAATTACCAAATAAAAAGTATAGGGGAATACACAGAGCTAACCTATGAGAGGGGTAGACCTCACAGTAGTGAAAAATGAAATAGACTGTTTGGTACTTACAGGACACGCGAACCACCAAAGTACATATCTTATTTTTTACTTACATAGCATCATGCACCTAGGACTACCTAGGGCCTACCTTAGGTGTAAATTATATGTAATAAAAGGGGAGTTTAAGGCTTGGCAAGTAGGCTGGGACTCCCCTGGGAGACCCCTGAGTCTATGCCCAGAACCATAACTCTGCCAGTCGAGTACTTACCTAAAAGCCGATAACTCACTTTTCTTCCATAGGCTAACATTGAGTGGTTTCACTTGGAAATTCTTCTAAGTGGTGTGGAGTTTTGGAACTTTAAAATATTCATCTAAAATCAGCCGAACAACGAATTCTGATTTACTCACCTGTTATCAGGAGAGACCTCAGTGCTGCATCTTGGAGCTCAGTACTGACCCTGAAAAGTAATTTTAACCGTACTTACCAGTAACTCGAATTTCCTTCCATGGGATATCATTGCCTGCTTTTTGCTGAAAATTTTCTAAGTGTCGATTTTTGAAACTTACAAATATTCTTTAAAAATCGTACCAACTGTGAAAACGTAATTGTTTACCTGTTTTAGATAGATGTCCCAGTACTGAGCCTAGGAGCCCAGCACTGGATTACAAAAGTAACGAGAACGTACTTTACCCGTAACTTGAATTTTCTTCCATAGGAAACCATTGACTGTTTTTCTGTGAAATTTCTTCTAAGTGTCGATTTTGCAAACATGTAAATATTCCTTAAAAATCGCCTGTATAACTTAAACGTAGTTTCTCAACTGCTTACAGGTGGTACAGTAGTGCTGGATCTAGGATCCAACACTGACCTAGAAAAAGTAACCATAACCCCACTTACCTGCTAAGTGAATTTCCTTCCATAGGATAACATTGGTAATTTGATCAGCAAAAGTTTCTAAGTGTCAACTTTTAAAATAGCAAAATATTGCTTAAAAATCACAACAGTAACTAAAACGAATTTACTCACTTGTTTCCAAGAACTGTCCCAGGACTGAATCTAGGATCCAGTCCTCGATTTAGAAAAGTATTCCTGAAAGTAATTAATTGCATATAACTTAAAATTCCCATTGAGCTCAATGTATTATTGTGATTCAAATTGTGTTGCCTATTGTAATAAACTGTAACTATGACCTGCAAAAGTCAATTGCCTATTGCAAAGTATTTAACTAAAGCATCTCACTCTGAGAAAGTATATTTTGATACCTATTGTTGGTTCTCAAGTAAAACAACAATATCTTTTTTATGCAAACCAATGGCCTAGTGTTCAGTTCTTGAGTGTGTGAGACCATTTGCTGACTGAGTGTGTACAACAAATGTTTTACACTGTACTCTGATACTGCCTTACTGCTCGGCAAGCTACCACTTTAGAGAGTAAGGTTATATCTAACTTTAGCCTCTGCCAAACCTCTGGGGACTGGGGACTCTGTGCACACTGTACCTATTTGGGAACAGTATATACAGAGCCACTTTCTCACAGTAGTGATAAAGTGATTAGAGTCCTACGGCCAACATAAAGATACAGCAAAACGTGAGGTGAAAAGCAAAAAGGTTGCTGGTAGGCCACCTTAAGGATGCCAGGTCTAACAAAAACTGAACTAAGGATAACATGAGTAAAACATTAGGTTTCTCTACTGCATTTGGTGAGACAAGTGGGCCTTCTTTTATCTTCCATTCAATCAATCTTTGACAGACCCCTTTATTATAGAGCTTTTCAAGGATTAAAGATAAGGCACTTACAAAGGAGTCCCAAATACTCAGAGATGGTTCACTTCTGTAATATGGGTCGTAGACTAAAAGCAGCGCAAAAACAGAGTGCAACAGGGTCCAAAAAACTTGAGTGCCACAAGAGAGTTTGAATGCAAGCGTATCCTTTTACAGATCCAGAGATATACTCATGCAATTTTTATTTTTAGGACAGAACGTGCATGATGAAAAAAACATTGTTTTTAAAAAGCGCATTGCAGAATATTAGTACTTTGATGTGGGAAAACTTCAAAACTTTCAAACAAAATATTTGTAGGCAGCTTACAGCAAGTTGTTGTGGCAGAGTGGTTAAGGCGATGGACTAGAAATCCATTGGGGTATCCCCGCGCAGGTTCGAATCCTGCCAACAACGAGAATCTTTTTATTATCGGCTACAATTTCAGAAGTTAACCTTTAGTATTTCTTCCATTTCAGTTTTATAAATAGGTGGCTTATTTTTGTGTCACTATTGCCTCTCCACATATTTGTTATCGCTACCTCTTTCATGTCTTTGCTACACCTCATTCCTACTTTAGCACTGGTGTAAACGCTTCAAATTATTATACCGTTGCTCTCTCATTCATACCTACGCATGAACTTGAAAGTTACTTTACCAATAAAAGACGCAAAGAGAGAAATAGAACAAAAGTGCTGGCTGGATTGGCAAACACACTTCATAAAACTGCATTTTCTTTTTTATTCTCCCCCGTGTTACATGCTTAACCTCCCCATGTGTAATTTCTCTTAACCTGCTGTCCCAGGAAGAGAATTCATCTACAGGCTCTTTCTGTGTTTTTTTCCCTAGTCTGTCTTTCCCATTTCTTAGCTGTGTAACTGTTCCTTTACGCGCTCTATTTAAACGCCATCAATCTCATTTGAGCTCCTTGCTCCCGCTTCTGTTTTCTCCACCTCTCATACTGCCAGTTCTCTCTTTCTCTGTGATTGGTGGCTACTTTCCTGAGCTTCCGAAGCCACGTGGTTCCTGCCTCTTGTTGTCAGACTTGAATTGGAAAAGGAACCATATTAACAAGCCTTTACCACTCACACACAGCGGAAGTTTATACTTTAATTCAGTGAGCTAAGAAAAGCGTGTTGTGGGTCCCCTACGAGCCATGGTGCTTGCTTCATCATGATTTGGCACCAGTCATTAGCCGCAGCTCTGCTAATGAGCCACTGAGGTCAGTTTCAATATTTACTCAAAAACATAACCATGCAGCCCTCCCCTCAACTGTGTATTATCTTGCTTTTCTGCTGTTCGTGTGATTAGCTGGGAGGAGCTCACGGCGACATCCTCCCTATAAAAGTGTAGATGGATCACTCTCTAACTCTTTCTTGCTTCACATACAAATGGCTTGAAAGGTGCAGGGAAGATGCAGGTCTAATAGACAGAATAGAAGGTCTGTGCCAGGTGGGTTTCTCTGCATTGGTGTCCCATCACAGGTCCGCAAGTGTATTGTGTGATCTTTGACTCCTGGCATTTCACAAGCAGGCGGCCAGGAAACGGTTTCAGCCTATCAACCACTGAGGAGACGCAGCCTCTGAATGAGGAATGAGGAAGCAATGAATACATCCAGCCTATCACAGGAACAGCCCTGAGTGTTCCGAATTATAAATTCTCCATGTCACTGTATGTGGTTGAGCCCAAGTAGCTCGCCGTGATCGTATAGTGGTTAGTACTCTGCGTTGTGGCCGCAGCAACCTCAGTTCGAATCCGAGTCACGGCATTGTGGTTGGCAATGTCACGGCAGTTGGGTGTTAATTTTACAGAATTAGCAAATGTACCAGTGGTTTTTGTAAAATGTCTATTAAAAACAGATCCTTTCAAATATTTAAACCATCTAACAACAAATGATTTAAACTCGCATGATTATAAGCTGTAGCTATAATGTATTTACTTACATAAATTATCGTTCTTGAACCTATTGGGGGTGAAGGGAGAGCGGAGCTCACCCCCCAGGTGCAGTTGAGTGACCTGTGTTGTGGCTCTCTAGAGGGAAGGCACAAATTTTGCTGTCACCCAGCCCAATCCAGACGTGTATTGGGGCCAGGTTTCAGGCAAATAGAGCAGTAAGTGCAGAGAAATGTTCACTCTCTAAAAGTGGCATTTCTAAAATAGTAAAGTTAAATCCAACCTCACCAGTAAGTAGGATTTTCAATAAATAAATAAAGCTACTCCTCTCCGATATGGAATTACCAAATAAAAAGTATAGGGGAATACACAGAGCTAACCTATGAGAGGGGTAGACCTCACAGTAGTGAAAAATGAAATAGACTGTTTGGTACTTACAGGACACGCGAACCACCAAAGTACATATCTTATTTTTACTTACATAGCATCATGCACCTAGGACTACCTAGGGCCTACCTTAGGTGTAAATTATATGTAATAAAAGGGGAGTTTAAGGCTTGGCAAGTAGGCTGGGACTCCCCTGGGAGACCCCTGAGTCTATGCCCAGAACCATAACTCTGCCAGTCGAGTACTTACCTAAAAGCCGATAACTCACTTTTCTTCCATAGGCTAACATTGAGTGGTTTCACTTGGAAATTCTTCTAAGTGGTGTGGAGTTTTGGAACTTTAAAATATTCATCTAAAATCAGCCGAACAACGAATTCTGATTTACTCACCTGTTATCAGGAGAGACCTCAGTGCTGCATCTTGGAGCTCAGTACTGACCCTGAAAAGTAATTTTAACCGTACTTACCAGTAACTCGAATTTCCTTCCATGGGATATCATTGCCTGCTTTTTGCTGAAAATTTTCTAAGTGTCGATTTTTGAAACTTACAAATATTCTTTAAAAATCGTACCAACTGTGAAAACGTAATTGTTTACCTGTTTTAGATAGATGTCCCAGTACTGAGCCTAGGAGCCCAGCACTGGATTACAAAAGTAACGAGAACGTACTTTACCCGTAACTTGAATTTTCTTCCATAGGAAACCATTGACTGTTTTTCTGTGAAATTTCTTCTAAGTGTCGATTTTGCAAACATGTAAATATTCCTTAAAAATCGCCTGTATAACTTAAACGTAGTTTCTCAACTGCTTACAGGTGGTACAGTAGTGCTGGATCTAGGATCCAACACTGACCTAGAAAAAGTAACCATAACCCCACTTACCTGCTAAGTGAATTTCCTTCCATAGGATAACATTGGTAATTTGATCAGCAAAAGTTTCTAAGTGTCAACTTTTAAAATAGCAAAATATTGCTTAAAAATCACAACAGTAACTAAAACGAATTTACTCACTTGTTTCCAAGAACTGTCCCAGGACTGAATCTAGGATCCAGTCCTGGATTTAGAAAAGTATTCCTGAAAGTAATTAATTGCATATAACTTAAAATTCCCATTGAGCTCAATGTATTATTGTGATTCAAATTGTGTTGCCTATTGTAATAAACTGTAACTATGACCTGCAAAAGTCAATTGCCTATTGCAAAGTATTTAACTAAAGCACCTCACTCTGAGAAAGTATATTTTGATACCTATTGTTGGTTCTCAAATAAAACAACAATATCTTTTTTATGCAAACCAATGGCCTAGTGTTCAGTTCTTGAGTGTGTGAGACCATTTGCTGACTGAGTGTGTACAACAAATGTTTTACACTGTACTCTGATACTGCCTTACTGCTCGGCAAGCTACTACTTTAGAGAGTAAGGTTATATCTAACTTTAGCCTCTGCCAAACCTCTGGGGACTGGGGACTCTGTGCACACTGTACCTATTTGGGAACAGTATATACAGAGCCACTTTCTCACAGTAGTGATAAAGTGATTAGAGTCCTACGGCCAACATAAAGATACAGCAAAACGTGAGGTGAAAAGCAAAAAGGTTGCTGGTAGGCCACCTTAAGGATGCCAGGTCTAACAAAAACTGAACTAAGGATAACATGAGTAAAACATCAGGTTTCTCTACTGCATTTGGTGAGACAAGTGGGCCTTCTTTTATCTTCCATTCAAGCAATCTTTGACAGACCCCTTTATTATAGAGCTTTTCAAGGATTAAAGATAAGGCACTTACAAAGGAGTCCCAAATACTCAGAGATGGTTGACTTCTGTAATATGGGTCGTCGACTAAAAGCAGCGCAAAAACAGAGTGCAACGGGGTCCAAAAAACTTGAGTGCCACAAGAGAGTTTGAATGCAAGCGTATCCTTTTACAGATCCAGAGATATACTCATGCAATTTTTATTTTTAGGACAGAACGTGCATGATGAAAAAAACATTGTTTTTAAAAAGCGCATTGCAGAATATTAGTACTTTGATGTGGGAAAACTTCAAAACTTTCAAACAAAATATTTGTATGCAGCTTACAGCAAGTTGTTGTGGCCGAGTGGGTAAGGCGATGGACTAGAAATCCATTGGGGTATCCCCGCGCAGGTTCGAATCCTGCCAACAACGAGAATCTTTTTATTATCGGCTACAATTTCAGAAGTTAACCTTTAGTATTTCTTCCATTTCAGTTTTATAAATAGGTGGCTTATTTTTGTGTCACTATTGCCTCTCCACATATTTGTTATCGCTACCTCTTTCATGTCTTTGCTACACCTCATTCCTACTTTAGCACTGGTGTAAACGCTTCAAATTATTATACCGTTGCTCTCTCATTCATACCTGCGCATGCACTTGAAAGTTACTTTACCAATAAAAGACGCAAAGAGAGAAATAGAACAAAAGTGCTGGCTGGATTGGCAAACACACTTCATAAAACTGCATTTTCTTTTTTATTCTCCCTCGTGTTACATGCTTAACCTCCCCATGTGTAATTTCTCTTAACCTGCTGTCCCAGGAAGAGAATTCATCTACAGGCTCTTTCTGTGTTTTTTTCCCTAGTCTGTCTTTCCCATTTCTTAGCTGTGTAACTGTTCCTTTATGCGCTCTATTTAAACGCCATCAATCTCATTTGAGCTCCTTGCTCCCGCTTCTGTTTTCTCCACCTCTCATACTGCCAGTTCTCTCTTTCTCTGTGATTGGTGGCTACTTTCCTGAGCTTCCGAAGCCACGTGGTTCCTGCCTCTTGTTGTCAGACTTGAATTGGAAAAGGAACCATATTAACAAGCCTTTACCACTCACACACGGCGGAAGTTTATACTTTAATTCAGTGAGCTAAGAAAAGCGTGTTGTGGGTCCCCTACGAGCCATGGTGCTTGCTTCATCATGATTTGGCACCAGTCATTAGCCGCAGCTCTGCTAATGAGCCACTGAGGTCAGTTTCAATATTTACTCAAAAACATAACCATGCAGCCCTCCCCTCAACTGTGTATTATCTTGCTTTTCTGCTGTTCGTGTGATTAGCTGGGAGGAGCTCACGGCGACATCCTCCCTATAAAAGTGTAGATGGATCACTCTCTAACTCTTTCTTGCTTCACATACAAATGGCTTGAAAGGTGCAGGGAAGATGCAGGTCTAATAGACAGAATAGAAGGTCTGTGCCAGGTGGGTTTCTCTGCATTGGTGTCCCATCACAGGTCCGCAAGTGTATTGTGTGATCTTTGACTCCTGGCATTTCACAAGCAGGCGGCCAGGAAACGGTTTCAGCCTATCAACCACTGAGGAGACGCAGCCTCTGAATGAGGAATGAGGAAGCAATGAATACATCCAGCCTATCACAGGAACAGCCCTGAGTGTTCCGAATTATAAATTCTCCATGTCACTGTATGTCGTTGAGCCCAAGTAGCTCGCCGTGATCGTATAGTGGTTAGTACTCTGCGTTGTGGCCGCAGCAACCTCAGTTCGAATCCGAGTCACGGCATTGTGGTTGGCAATGTCACGGCAGTTGGGTGTTAATTTTACAGAATTAGCAAATGTACCAGTGGTTTTTGTAAAATGTCTATTAAAAACAGATCCTTTCAAATATTTAAACCATCTAACAACAAATGATTTAAACTCGCATGATTATAAGCTGTAGCTATAATGTATTTACTTACATAAATTATCGTTCTTGAACCTATTGGGGGTGAAGGGAGAGCGGAGCTCACCCCCCAGGTGCAGTTGAGTGACCTGTGTTGTGGCTCTCTAGAGGGAAGGCACAAATTTTGCTGTCACCCAGCCCAATCCAGACGTGTATTGGGGCCAGGTTTCAGGCAAATATAGCAGTAAGTGCAGAGAAATGTTCACTCTCTAAAAGTGGCATTTCTAAAATAGTAAAGTTAAATCCAAACTCACCAGTAAGTAGGATTTTCAATAAATAAATAAAGCTACTCCTCTCCGATATGGAATTACCAAATAAAAAGTATAGGGCAGAGCTTTCCAAACTCTGTGTCGCGACACAGTACTGTGTCGCCTGCAAATGGTGGGTGTGTCGCGGGATGACGCCGGTACTGCGCAGTTCGTACGCCAGACGTACGTGTAGAAAGGAGAGAGAGACTTTTAGCTGAGCACCGGCAGGCGCAGCCCACTTAAAGCTCTCTGTAAGAGTGAGTCATCTCCTCGAGTGCCTGGTGGGGACAGGGCGGGGGTGGAGATTGGGAGGGAGATGCAACACCAGCGCCTGTGAGAACTGTAGTGGCTGCACCGCTCTTTGGGCACCTGTACGGATAATGCAGCTCCTTGAGGACAGGTCCGTAGGAGGAATGCAGCTTGTGCATATAAGAACCTCGGAAGCATCGAAGGCCTCTGTAGATCACCGCTTGCAATAGTGAACAGTGTCTAACTCGCTGAGCCATTCCTCCCCTCTCGTTCACAGTGAGTCTGGCATGCGCTTCTCAGACGCGACATACTGAACACAGTCGGCTTAGCCTGTGCTTGTCTCGTGTGTGATCTGTTGTGTTCCTCTTGGGTGTGAACATAAAATGTAGCCCCGCCTTTGCTGCTCTGAGGTGTGAGGATATTACAGTGACTCAGCTCCCGCTCTGCTCCTCTCAGGTGCGAGTTAATAAACACAACCCATCTTTTACTCATCTCAGGTGTGTGACTGTTGACACAGACCACCCTATCCCCTCTAACAGGACACGCTCACCCCCGCGCCCTGTGGTGCCCCAGACGGCCTCCTGGGATTCCGGGCACCTGCTGCATCCCGTCCTTACGCCTCAGACTGCCCTGGTGATTATTTAAACTTACTCTTGGTTTATTTACATCCGTGCCAGAAACGTGGCTGCAGCTGCGTGCTGTGTGCACACTGCTGTTCTGAACCAGCACTGGCGCTGCCCATGGTCTGCTTCGTACTCTCTTTGGAGACAGGCAGACTGAAGCACCCTCTGCAGCTGCTCCTCAAACTCTGTCCTTCTCGGTCCCCGGCAGGTGCTCTTATCTGTCCCCAGCTGTAGTGCATTCTTTCTGCTGCAGTCAGCCCTTGTACACTGTCATTTAAGTTTCAACCAGTCCTGGTACAGACGTTTGCTTCTGGTGCGCTCTGTCTTCATCTGCTGTCAGCCCTTGTACACTCCTTTTAGCTGCAGACATATATATAAGTGCAGCTAAAAAGACAGTGTACAAGGGCTGGCAGCAGATAAGGACAGATATATACATATGTCTTTATTTGCTGTCATCCCTTGTACACCGTCTTTTTAGCTGCAGCCAGTCCTGGTGCCCTCTTTTTATCTGCAGTTAGTTCTGGTGCACCCCGTGCATATATGTTAGTTTACTGTAGTTAATCACTGTGCGCTCTCCTTATCTGCCCCCAGTCATACTGCACTTCCTCCTTCTGTGGTGTTCCCTTGTGTACTCCGTCCTTATCTGCGGCCAGCTCTTGCACACGGTCTGCTTAGCTGCAGCCAGTGCAGCTTGGTGCACTCTCTACTTATCTGCAGCCTTGCGCACTCTCTCTTTGTCTGCAGCCTGGTGCACTCTTACCTCATCTGCAGCCTGGTGCACTCTCTGGTGCACATCAAATGTCAGACTGTCTTCCCACAATTGCTGCTTGTTTGGAAATTGGTGTTTACTTTTAGTTCTCTGACTGCAAAGTGAGAGTATTTTGTGAAAGATTAAGTGAAGTGTACGAATCGACAACTTCACCGTTAACAATGTCGCCGCTGATGTGGGTTTCTGTGATGGAAAACAAAAATAAACGCAGCTTTTTGCTGACATACTCTACCACAGATGTGCTCTACCAAATGTTACATGTAAAAGGTCAAATTGAAAGTGTCCCGAAAATAAATGACTGTTTGATTGTTGTTGTGTTCTTTGATTGTTACACTTGGTGGGCGTCTGTGATGCCAAAGTAGGCATGGTTTATTATAGTGTGCAGAAGTTTGTAAAAATGACACTTGGTGATGTTCTTCACAGTTGTCTCGGTCCCAAAATTAATGACATGACAGTTCATTGTGTCTGTCTTCATAATTGGCTTTGTCCTGTAATTCACCAAATTACACTTGATGGGGTTCCATGCCTTCACAATTGTCTCAGTTCATGAAATCACAGTTGATGGTTTCCATATCTTCACAGTTTTCATCGTCCCTTGATTTATGGCAGAACACTTTTTATAAACCTATTTAAGCAATTTCAGAGCAAATGACCATTTTTGGTTCTCAAAATGTAGCACCCCAAATTTTACCATGTTACAATGCCTTGTACAGTTCAACATAAGATTTTACCTCAAAGGAAAAACATATGACTCGTCTTATTTTCTGTTGGCTTTTGGTGCGCTGCGGAGAGCGGTCCCACTGAGTTCAATGCGCAGAGACCGGCTGATAAGTTGCATGATTGTTTTACCACTCACAATTCCCCCTTCCTGAACGGATTTTTGTATAACTCATATTCAGCAAGGCAACTGGCGGACTTTGTGCATGGTTGAAAGGGTTGGCAGTGAGTGCACCCGCCCTTTTTGTGCCGTAAATCACTGGGGCATGTGTCAATGTGTGCATGATTATATTCTTGTTTCAGGCACAAACCTAACCTTACACCCAGTTTTGCCAGTCACTGTCTTTGTTAGAACAGATTCACACACACCCCCCCCCGAACCCCTCTTAGGTGGTTCCGGATAGCTCGCTCGCTACACTGTGTTACCGTGTCGCAAAATGATGCATGTCTAAAAAGTGTGTCACCAACATGAAAAGTTTGGAAAGCTGTGGTATAGGGGAATACACAGAGCTAACCTATGAGAGGGGTAGACCTCACAGTAGTGAAAAATGAAATAGACTGTTTGGTACTTACAGGACACGCGAACCACCAAAGTACATATCTTATTTTTTACTTACATAGCATCATGCACCTAGGACTACCTAGGGCCTACCTTAGGTGTAAATTATATGTAATAAAAGGGGAGTTTAAGGCTTGGCAAGTAGGCTGGGACTCCCCTGGGAGACCCCTGAGTCTATGCCCAGAACCATAACTCTGCCAGTCGAGTACTTACCTAAAAGCCGATAACTCACTTTTCTTCCATATGCTAACATTGAGTGGTTTCACTTGGAAATTCTTCTAAGTGGTGTGGAGTTTTGGAACTTTAAAATATTCATCTAAAATCAGCCGAACAACGAATTCTGATTTACTCACCTGTTATCAGGAGAGACCTCAGTGCTGCATCTTGGAGCTCAGTACTGACCCTGAAAAGTAATTTTAACCGTACTTACCAGTAACTCGAATTTCCTTCCATGGGATATCATTGCCTGCTTTTCGCTGAAAATTTTCTAAGTGTCGATTTTTGAAACTTACAAATATTCTTTAAAAATCGTACCAACTGTGAAAACGTAATTGTTTACCTGTTTTAGATAGATGTCCCAGTACTGAGCCTAGGAGCCCAGCACTGGATTACAAAAGTAACGAGAACGAACTTTACCCGTAACTTGAATTTTCTTCCATAGGAAACCATTGACTGTTTTTCTGTGAAATTTCTTCTAAGTGTCGATTTTGCAAACATGTAAATATTCCTTAAAAATCGCCTGTATAACTTAAACGTAGTTTCTCAACTGCTTACAGGTGGTACAGTAGTGCTGGATCTAGGATCCAACACTGACCTAGAAAAAGTAACCATAACCCCACTTACCTGCTAAGTGAATTTCCTTCCATAGGATAACATTGGTAATTTGATCAGCAAAAGTTTCTAAGTGTCAACTTTTAAAATAGCAAAATATTGCTTAAAAATCACAACAGTAACTAAAACAAATTTACTCACTTGTTTCCAAGAACTGTCCCAGGACTGAATCTAGGATCCAGTCCTGGATTTAGAAAAGTATTCCTGAAAGTAATTAATTGCATATAACTTAAAATTCCCATTGAGCTCAATGTATTATTGTGATTCAAATTGTGTTGCCTATTGTAATAAACTGTAACTATGACCTGCAAAAGTCAATTGCCTATTGCAAAGTATTTAACTAAAGCATCTCACTCTGAGAAAGTATATTTTGATACCTATTGTTGGTTCTCAAGTAAAACAACAATATCTTTTTTATGCAAACCAATGGCCTAGTGTTCAGTTCTTGAGTGTGTGAGACCATTTGCTGACTGAGTGTGTACAACAAATGTTTTACACTGTACTCTGATACTGCCTTACTGCTCGGCAAGCTACCACTTTAGAGAGTAAGGTTATATCTAACTTTAGCCTCTGCCAAACCTCTGGGGACTGGGGACTCTGTGCACACTGTACCTATTTGGGAACAGTATATACAGAGCCACTTTCTCACAGTAGTGATAAAGTGATTAGAGTCCTACGGCCAACATAAAGATACAGCAAAACGTGAGGTGAAAAGCAAAAAGGTTGCTGGTAGGCCACCTTAAGGATGCCAGGTCTAACAAAAACTGAACTAAGGATAACATGAGTAAAACATCAGGTTTCTCTACTGCATTTGGTGAGACAAGTGGGCCTTCTTTTATCTTCCATTCAAGCAATCTTTGACAGACCCCTTTATTATAGAGCTTTTCAAGGATTAAAGATAAGGCACTTACAAAGGAGTCCCAAATACTCAGAGATGGTTGACTTCTGTAATATGGGTCGTAGACTAAAAGCAGCGCAAAAACAGAGTGCAACAGGTTCCAAAAAACTTGAGTGCCACAAGAGAGTTTGAATGCAAGCGTATCCTTTTACAGATCCAGAGATATACTCATGCAATTTTTATTTTTAGGACAGAACGTGCATGATGAAAAAAACATTGTTTTTAAAAAGCGCATTGCAGAATATTAGTACTTTGATGTGGGAAAACTTCAAAACTTTCAAACAAAATATTTGTAGGCAGCTTACAGCAAGTTGTTGTGGCCGAGTGGTTAAGGCGATGGACTAGAAATCCATTGGGGTATCCCCGCGCAGGTTCGAATCCTGCCAACAACGAGAATCTTTTTATTATCGGCTACAATTTCAGAAGTTAACCTTTAGTATTTCTTCCATTTCAGTTTTATAAATAGGTGGCTTTTTTTTGTGTCACTATTGCCTCTCCACATATTTGTTATCGCTACCTCTTTCATGTCTTTGCTACACCTCATTCCTACTTTAGCACTGGTGTAAACGCTTTAAATTATTATACCGTTGCTCTCTCATTCATACCTGCGCATGCACTTGAAAGTTACTTTACCAATAAAAGACGCAAAGAGAGAAATAGAACAAAAGTGCTGGCTGGATTGGCAAACACTTCATAAAACTGCATTTTCTTTTTTATTCTCCCCCGTGTTACATGCTTAACCTCCCCATGTGTAATTTCTCTTAACCTGCTGTCCCAGGAAGAGAATTCATCTACAGGCTCTTTCTGTGTTTTTTTCCCTAGTCTGTCTTTCCCATTTCTTAGCTGTGTAACTGTTCCTTTACGCGCTCTATTTAAACGCCATCAATCTCATTTGAGCTCCTTGCTCCCGCTTCTGTTTTCTCCACCTCTCATACTGCCAGTTCTCTCTTTCTCTGTGATTGGTGGCTACTTTCCTGAGCTTCCGAAGCCACGTGGTTCCTGCCTCTTGTTGTCAGACTTGAATTGGAAAAGGAACCATATTAACAAGCCTTTACCACTCACACACGGCGGAAGTTTATACTTTAATTCAGTGAGCTAAGAAAAGCGTGTTGTGGGTCCCCTACGAGCCATGGTGCTTGCTTCATCATGATTTGGCACCAGTCATTAGCCGCAGCTCTGCTAATGAGCCACTGAGGTCAGTTTCAATATTTACTCAAAAACATAACCATGCAGCCCTCCCCTCAACTGTGTATTATCTTGCTTTTCTGCTGTTCGTGTGATTAGCTGGGAGGAGCTCACGGCGACATCCTCCCTATAAAAGTGTAGATGGATCACTCTCTAACTCTTTCTTGCTTCACATACAAATGGCTTGAAAGGTGCAGGGAAGATGCAGGTCTAATAGACAGAATAGAAGGTCTGTGCCAGGTGGGTTTCTCTGCATTGGTGTCCCATCACAGGTCCGCAAGTGTATTGTGTGATCTTTGACTCCTGGCATTTCACAAGCAGGCGGCCAGGAAACGGTTTCAGCCTATCAACCACTGAGGAGACGCAGCCTCTGAATGAGGAATGAGGAAGCAATGAATACATCCAGCCTATCACAGGAACAGCCCTGAGTGTTCCGAATTATAAATTCTCCATGTCACTGTATGTCGTTGAGCCCAAGTAGCTCGCCGTGATCGTATAGTGGTTAGTACTCTGCGTTGTGGCCGCAGCAACCTCAGTTCGAATCCGAGTCACGGCATTGTGGTTGGCAATGTCACGGCAGTTGGGTGTTAATTTTACAGAATTAGCAAATGTACCAGTGGTTTTTGTAAAATGTCTATTAAAAACAGATCCTTTCAAATATTTAAACCATCTAACAACAAATGATTTAAACTCGCATGATTATAAGCTGTAGCTATAATGTATTTACTTACATAAATTATCGTTCTTGAACCTATTGGGGGTGAAGGGAGAGCGGAGCTCACCCCCCAGGTGCAGTTGAGTGACCTGTGTTGTGGCTCTCTAGAGGGAAGGCACAAATTTTGCTGTCACCCAGCCCAATCCAGACGTGTATTGGGGCCAGGTTTCAGGCAAATATAGCAGTAAGTGCAGAGAAATGTTCACTCTCTAAAAGTGGCATTTCTAAAATAGTAAAGTTAAATCCAAACTCACCAGTAAGTAGGATTTTCAATAAATAAATAAAGCTACTCCTCTCCGATATGGAATTACCAAATAAAAAGTATAGGGGAATACACAGAGCTAACCTATGAGAGGGGTAGACCTCACAGTAGTGAAAAATGAAATAGACTGTTTGGTACTTACAGGACACGCGAACCACCAAAGTACATATCTTATTTTTTACTTACATAGCATCATGCACCTAGGACTACCTAGGGCCTACCTTAGGTGTAAATTATATGTAATAAAAGGGGAGTTTAAGGCTTGGCAAGTAGGCTGGGACTCCCCTGGGAGACCCCTGAGTCTATGCCCAGAACCATAACTCTGCCAGTCGAGTACTTACCTAAAAGCCGATAACTCACTTTTCTTCCATATGCTAACATTGAGTGGTTTCACTTGGAAATTCTTCTAAGTGGTGTGGAGTTTTGGAACTTTAAAATATTCATCTAAAATCAGCCGAACAACGAATTCTGATTTACTCACCTGTTATCAGGAGAGACCTCAGTGCTGCATCTTGGAGCTCAGTACTGACCCTGAAAAGTAATTTTAACCGTACTTACCAGTAACTCGAATTTCCTTCCATGGGATATCATTGCCTGCTTTTCGCTGAAAATTTTCTAAGTGTCGATTTTTGAAACTTACAAATATTCTTTAAAAATCGTACCAACTGTGAAAACGTAATTGTTTACCTGTTTTAGATAGATGTCCCAGTACTGAGCCTAGGAGCCCAGCACTGGATTACAAAAGTAACGAGAACAAACTTTACCCGTAACTTGAATTTTCTTCCATAGGAAACCATTGACTGTTTTTCTGTGAAATTTCTTCTAAGTGTCGATTTTGCAAACATGTAAATATTCCTTAAAAATCGCCTGTATAACTTAAACGTAGTTTCTCAACTGCTTACAGGTGGTACAGTAGTGCTGGATCTAGGATCCAACACTGACCTAGAAAAAGTAACCATAACCCCACTTACCTGCTAAGTGAATTTCCTTCCATAGGATAACATTGGTAATTTGATCAGCAAAAGTTTCTAAGTGTCAACTTTTAAAATAGCAAAATATTGCTTAAAAATCACAACAGTAACTAAAACAAATTTACTCACTTGTTTCCAAGAACTGTCCCAGGACTGAATCTAGGATCCAGTCCTGGATTTAGAAAAGTATTCCTGAAAGTAATTAATTGCATATAACTTAAAATTCCCATTGAGCTCAATGTATTATTGTGATTCAAATTGTGTTGCCTATTGTAATAAACTGTAACTATGACCTGCAAAAGTCAATTGCCTATTGCAAAGTATTTAACTAAAGCATCTCACTCTGAGAAAGTATATTTTGATACCTATTGTTGGTTCTCAAGTAAAACAACAATATCTTTTTTATGCAAACCAATGGCCTAGTGTTCAGTTCTTGAGTGTGTGAGACCATTTGCTGACTGAGTGTGTACAACAAATGTTTTACACTGTACTCTGATACTGCCTTACTGCTCGGCAAGCTACCACTTTAGAGAGTAAGGTTATATCTAACTTTAGCCTCTGCCAAACCTCTGGGGACTGGGGACTCTGTGCACACTGTACCTATTTGGGAACAGTATATACAGAGCCACTTTCTCACAGTAGTGATAAAGTGATTAGAGTCCTACGGCCAACATAAAGATACAGCAAAACGTGAGGTGAAAAGCAAAAAGGTTGCTGGTAGGCCACCTTAAGGATGCCAGGTCTAACAAAAACTGAACTAAGGATAACATGAGTAAAACATCAGGTTTCTCTACTGCATTTGGTGAGACAAGTGGGCCTTCTTTTATCTTCCATTCAAGCAATCTTTGACAGACCCCTTTATTATAGAGCTTTTCAAGGATTAAAGATAAGGCACTTACAAAGGAGTCCCAAATACTCAGAGATGGTTGACTTCTGTAATATGGGTCGTAGACTAAAAGCAGCGCAAAAACAGAGTGCAACAGGGTCCAAAAAACTTGAGTGCCACAAGAGAGTTTGAATGCAAGCGTATCCTTTTACAGATCCAGAGATATACTCATGCAATTTTTATTTTTAGGACAGAACGTGCATGATGAAAAAAACATTGTTTTTAAAAAGCGCATTGCAGAATATTAGTACTTTGATGTGGGAAAACTTCAAAACTTTCAAACAAAATATTTGTAGGCAGCTTACAGCAAGTTGTTGTGGCAGAGTGGTTAAGGCGATGGACTAGAAATCCATTGGGGTATCCCCGCGCAGGTTCGAATCCTGCCAACAACGAGAATCTTTTTATTATCGGCTACAATTTCAGAAGTTAACCTTTAGTATTTCTTCCATTTCAGTTTTATAAATAGGTGGCTTATTTTTGTGTCACTATTGCCTCTCCACATATTTGTTATCGCTACCTCTTTCATGTCTTTGCTACACCTCATTCCTACTTTAGCACTGGTGTAAACGCTTCAAATTATTATACCGTTGCTCTCTCATTCATACCTGCGCATGCACTTGAAAGTTACTTTACCAATAAAAGACGCAAAGAGAGAAATAGAACAAAAGTGCTGGCTGGATTGGCAAACACACTTCATAAAACTGCATTTTCTTTTTTATTCTCCCCCGTGTTACATGCTTAACCTCCCCATGTGTAATTTCTCTTAACCTGCTGTCCCAGGAAGAGAATTCATCTACAGGCTCTTTCTGTGTTTTTTTCCCTAGTCTGTCTTTCCCATTTCTTAGCTGTGTAACTGTTCCTTTACGCGCTCTATTTAAACGCCATCAATCTCATTTGAGCTCCTTGCTCCCGCTTCTGTTTTCTCCACCTCTCATACTGCCAGTTCTCTCTTTCTCTGTGATTGGTGGCTACTTTCCTGAGCTTCCGAAGCCACGTGGTTCCTGCCTCTTGTTGTCAGACTTGAATTGGAAAAGGAACCATATTAACAAGCCTTTACCACTCACACACGGCGGAAGTTTATACTTTAATTCAGTGAGCTAAGAAAAGCGTGTTGTGGGTCCCCTACGAGCCATGGTGCTTGCTTCATCATGATTTGGCACCAGTCATTAGCCGCAGCTCTGCTAATGAGCCACTGAGGTCAGTTTCAATATTTACTCAAAAACATAACCATGCAGCCCTCCCCTCAACTGTGTATTGTCTTGCTTTTCTGCTGTTCGTGTGATTAGCTGGGAGGAGCTCACGGCGACATCCTCCCTATAAAAGTGTAGATGGATCACTCTCTAACTCTTTCTTGCTTCACATACAAATGGCTTGAAAGGTGCAGGGAAGATGCAGGTCTAATAGACAGAATAGAAGGTCTGTGCCAGGTGGGTTTCTCTGCATTGGTGTCCCATCACAGGTCCGCAAGTGTATTGTGTGATCTTTGACTCCTGGCATTTCACAAGCAGGCGGCCAGGAAACGGTTTCAGCCTATCAACCACTGAGGAGACGCAGCCTCTGAATGAGGAATGAGGAAGCAATGAATACATCCAGCCTATCACAGGAACAGCCCTGAGTGTTCCGAATTATAAATTCTCCATGTCACTGTATGTCGTTGAGCCCAAGTAGCTCGCTGTGATCGTATAGTGGTTAGTACTCTGCGTTGTGGCCGCAGCAACCTCAGTTCGAATCCGAGTCACGGCATTGTGGTTGGCAATGTCACGTTAGTTGGGTGTTAATTTTACAGAATTAGCAAATGTACCAGTGTTTTTTGTAAAATGTCTATTAAAAACAGATCCTTTCAAATATTTAAACCATCTAACAACAAATGATTTAAACTCGCATGATTATAAGCTGTAGCTATAATGTATTTACTTACATAAATTATCGTTCTTGAACCTATTGGGGGTGAAGGGAGAGCGGAGCTCACCCCCCAGGTGCAGTTGAGTGACCTGTGTTGTGGCTCTCTAGAGGGAAGGCACAAATTTTGCTGTCACCCAGCCCAATCCAGACGTGTATTGGGGCCAGGTTTCAGGCAAATAGAGCAGTAAGTGCAGAGAAATGTTCACTCTCTAAAAGTGGCATTTCTAAAATAGTAAAGTTAAATCCAACCTCACCAGTAAGTAGGATTTTCAATAAATAAATAAAGCTACTCCTCTCCGATATGGAATTACCAAATAAAAAGTATAGGGGAATACACAGAGCTAACCTATGAGAGGGGTAGACCTCACAGTAGTGAAAAATGAAATAGACTGTTTGGTACTTACAGGACACGCGAACCACCAAAGTACATATCTTATTTTTTACTTACATAGCATCATGCACCTAGGACTACCTAGGGCCTACCTTAGGTGTAAATTATATGTAATAAAAGGGGAGTTTAAGGCTTGGCAAGTAGGCTGGGACTCCCCTGGGAGACCCCTGAGTCTATGCCCAGAACCATAACTCTGCCAGTCGAGTACTTACCTAAAAGCCGATAACTCACTTTTCTTCCATAGGCTAACATTGAGTGGTTTCACTTGGAAATTCTTCTAAGTGGTGTGGAGTTTTGGAACTTTAAAATATTCATCTAAAATCAGCCGAACAACGAATTCTGATTTACTCACCTGTTATCAGGAGAGACCTCAGTGCTGCATCTTGGAGCTCAGTACTGACCCTGAAAAGTAATTTTAACCGTACTTACCAGTAACTCGAATTTCCTTCCATGGGATATCATTGCCTGCTTTTTGCTGAAAATTTTCTAAGTGTCGATTTTTGAAACTTACAAATATTCTTTAAAAATCGTACCAACTGTGAAAACGTAATTGTTTACCTGTTTTAGATAGATGTCCCAGTACTGAGCCTAGGAGCCCAGCACTGGATTACAAAAGTAACGAGAACGTACTTTACCCGTAACTTGAATTTTCTTCCATAGGAAACCATTGACTGTTTTTCTGTGAAATTTCTTCTAAGTGTCGATTTTGCAAACATGTAAATATTCCTTAAAAATCGCCTGTATAACTTAAACGTAGTTTCTCAACTGCTTACAGGTGGTACAGTAGTGCTGGATCTAGGATCCAACACTGACCTAGAAAAAGTAACCATAACCCCACTTACCTGCTAAGTGAATTTCCTTCCATAGGATAACATTGGTAATTTGATCAGCAAAAGTTTCTAAGTGTCAACTTTTAAAATAGCAAAATATTGCTTAAAAATCACAACAGTAACTAAAACGAATTTACTCACTTGTTTCCAAGAACTGTCCCAGGACTGAATCTAGGATCCAGTCCTGGATTTAGAAAAGTATTCCTGAAAGTAATTAATTGCATATAACTTAAAATTCCCATTGAGCTCAATGTATTATTGTGATTCAAATTGTGTTGCCTATTGTAATAAACTGTAACTATGACCTGCAAAAGTCAATTGCCTATTGCAAAGTATTTATCTAAAGCACCTCACTCTGAGAAAGTATATTTTGATACCTATTGTTGGTTCTCAAATAAAACAACAATATCTTTTTTATGCAAACCAATGGCCTAGTGTTCAGTTCTTGAGTGTGTGAGACCATTTGCTGACTGAGTGTGTACAACAAATGTTTTACACTGTACTCTGATACTGCCTTACTGCTCGGCAAGCTACCACTTTAGAGAGTAAGGTTATATCTAACTTTAGCCTCTGCCAAACCTCTGGGGACTGGGGACTCTGTGCACACTGTACCTATTTGGGAACAGTATATACAGAGCCACTTTCTCACAGTAGTGATAAAGTGATTAGAGTCCTACGGCCAACATAAAGATACAGCAAAACGTGAGGTGAAAAGCAAAAAGGTTGCTGGTAGGCCACCTTAAGGATGCCAGGTCTAACAAAAACTGAACTAAGGATAACATGAGTAAAACATCAGGTTTCTCTACTGCATTTGGTGAGACAAGTGGGCCTTCTTTTATCTTCCATTCAAGCAATCTTTGACAGACCCCTTTATTATAGAGCTTTTCAAGGATTAAAGATAAGGCACTTACAAAGGAGTCCCAAATACTCAGAGATGGTTGACTTCTGTAATATGGGTCGTCGACTAAAAGCAGCGCAAAAACAGAGTGCAACGGGGTCCAAAAAACTTGAGTGCCACAAGAGAGTTTGAATGCAAGCGTATCCTTTTACAGATCCAGAGATATACTCATGCAATTTTTATTTTTAGGACAGAACGTGCATGATGAAAAAAACATTGTTTTTAAAAAGCGCATTGCAGAATATTAGTACTTTGATGTGGGAAAACTTCAAAACTTTCAAACAAAATATTTGTATGCAGCTTACAGCAAGTTGTTGTGGCCGAGTGGGTAAGGCGATGGACTAGAAATCCATTGGGGTATCCCCGCGCAGGTTCGAATCCTGCCAACAACGAGAATCTTTTTATTATCGGCTACAATTTCAGAAGTTAACCTTTAGTATTTCTTCCATTTCAGTTTTATAAATAGGTGGCTTATTTTTGTGTCACTATTGCCTCTCCACATATTTGTTATCGCTACCTCTTTCATGTCTTTGCTACACCTCATTCCTACTTTAGCACTGGTGTAAACGCTTCAAATTATTATACCGTTGCTCTCTCATTCATACCTGCGCATGCACTTGAAAGTTACTTTACCAATAAAAGACGCAAAGAGAGAAATAGAACAAAAGTGCTGGCTGGATTGGCAAACACACTTCATAAAACTGCATTTTCTTTTTTATTCTCCCTCGTGTTACATGCTTAACCTCCCCATGTGTAATTTCTCTTAACCTGCTGTCCCAGGAAGAGAATTCATCTACAGGCTCTTTCTGTGTTTTTTTCCCTAGTCTGTCTTTCCCATTTCTTAGCTGTGTAACTGTTCCTTTATGCGCTCTATTTAAACGCCATCAATCTCATTTGAGCTCCTTGCTCCCGCTTCTGTTTTCTCCACCTCTCATACTGCCAGTTCTCTCTTTCTCTGTGATTGGTGGCTACTTTCCTGAGCTTCCGAAGCCACGTGGTTCCTGCCCCTTGTTGTCAGACTTGAATTGGAAAAGGAACCATATTAACAAGCCTTTACCACTCACACACGGTGGAAGTTTATACTTTAATTCAGTGAGCTAAGAAAAGCGTGTTGTGGGTCCCCTACGAGCCATGGTGCTTGCTCCATCATGATTTGGCACCAGTCATTAGCCGCAGCTCTGCTAATGAGCCACTGAGGTCAGTTTCAATATTTACTCAAAAACATAACCATGCAGCCCTCCCCTCAACTGTGTATTATCTTGGTTTTCTGCTGTTCGTGTGATTAGCTGGGAGGAGCTCACGGCGACATCCTCCCTATAAAAGTGTAGATGGATCACTCTCTAACTCTTTCTTGCTTCACATACAAATGGCTTGAAAGGTGCAGGGAAGATGCAGGTCTAATAGACAGAATAGAAGGTCTGTGCCAGGTGGGTTTCTCTGCATTGGTGTCCCATCACAGGTCCGCAAGTGTATTGTGTGATCTTTGACTCCTGGCATTTCACAAGCAGGCGGCCAGGAAACGGTTTCAGCCTATCAACCACTGAGGAGACGCAGCCTCTGAATGAGGAATGAGGAAGCAATGAATACATCCAGCCTATCACAGGAACAGCCCTGAGTGTTCCGAATTATAAATTCTCCATGTCACTGTATGTCGTTGAGCCCAAGTAGCTCGCCGTGATCGTATAGTGGTTAGTACTCTACGTTGTGGCCGCAGCAACCTCGGTTCGAATCCGAGTCAAGGCATTGTGGTTGGCAATGTCACGGCAGTTGGGTGTTAATTTTACAGAATTAGCAAATGTACCAGTGGTTTTTGTAAAATGTCTATTAAAAACAGATCCTTTCAAATATTTAAACCATCTAACAACAAATGATTTAAACTCGTATGATTATAAGCTGTAGCTATAATGTATTTACTTACATAAATTATCGTTCTTGAACCTATTGGGGGTGAAGGGAGAGCGGAGCTCACCCCCCAGGTGCAGTTGAGTGACCTGTGTTGTGGCTCTCTAGAGGGAAGGCACAAATTTTGCTGTCACCCAGCCCAATCCAGACGTGTATTGGGGCCAGGTTTCAGGCAAATAGAGCAGTAAGTGCAGAGAAATGTTCACTCTCTAAAAGTGGCATTTCTAAAATAGTAAAGTTAAATCCAACCTCACCAGTAAGTAGGATTTTCAATAAATAAATAAAGCTACTCCTCTCCGATATGGAATTACCAAATAAAAAGTATAGGGGAATACACAGAGCTAACCTATGAGAGGGGTAGACCTCACAGTAGTGAAAAATGAAATAGACTGTTTGCTACTTACAGGACACGCGAACCACCAAAGTACATATCTTATTTTTTACTTACATAGCATCATGCACCTAGGACTACCTAGGGCCTACCTTAGGTGTAAATTATATGTAATAAAAGGGGAGTTTAAGGCTTGGCAAGTAGGCTGGGACTCCCCTGGGAGACCCCTGAGTCTATGCCCAGAACCATAACTCTGCCAGTCGAGTACTTACCTAAAAGCCGATAACTCACTTTTCTTCCATAGGCTAACATTGAGTGGTTTCACTTGGAAATTCTTCTAAGTGGTGTGGAGTTTTGGAACTTTAAAATATTCATCTAAAATCAGCCGAACAACGAATTCTGATTTACTCACCTGTTATCAGGAGAGACCTCAGTGCTGCATCTTGGAGCTCAGTACTGACCCTGAAAAGTAATTTTAACCGTACTTACCAGTAACTCGAATTTCCTTCCATGGGATATCATTGCCTGCTTTTTGCTGAAAATTTTCTAAGTGTCGATTTTTGAAACTTACAAATATTCTTTAAAAATCGTACCAACTGTGAAAACGTAATTGTTTACCTGTTTTAGATAGATGTCCCAGTACTGAGCCTAGGAGCCCAGCACTGGATTACAAAAGTAACGAGAATGTACTTTACCCGTAACTTGAATTTTCTTCCATAGGAAACCATTGACTGTTTTTCTGTGAAATTTCTTCTAAGTGTCGATTTTGCAAACATGTAAATATTCCTTAAAAATCGCCTGTATAACTTAAACGTAGTTTCTCAACTGCTTACAGGTGGTACAGTAGTGCTGGATCTAGGATCCAACACTGACCTAGAAAAAGTAACCATAACCCCACTTACCTGCTAAGTGAATTTCCTTCCATAGGATAACATTGGTAATTTGATCAGCAAAAGTTTCTAAGTGTCAACTTTTAAAATAGCAAAATATTGCTTAAAAATCACAACAGTAACTAAAACGAATTTACTCACTTGTTTCCAAGAACTGTCCCAGGACTGAATCTAGGATCCAGTCCTCGATTTAGAAAAGTATTCCTGAAAGTAATTAATTGCATATAACTTAAAATTCCCATTGAGCTCAATGTATTATTGTGATTCAAATTGTGTTGCCTATTGTAATAAACTGTAACTATGACCTGCAAAAGTCAATTGCCTATTGCAAAGTATTTAACTAAAGCATCTCACTCTGAGAAAGTATATTTTGATACCTATTGTTGGTTCTCAAGTAAAACAACAATATCTTTTTTATGCAAACCAATGGCCTAGTGTTCAGTTCTTGAGTGTGTGAGACCATTTGCTGACTGAGTGTGTACAACAAATGTTTTACACTGTACTCTGATACTGCCTTACTGCTCGGCAAGCTACCACTTTAGAGAGTAAGGTTATATCTAACTTTAGCCTCTGCCAAACCTCTGGGGACTGGGGACTCTGTGCACACTGTACCTATTTGGGAACAGTATATACAGAGCCACTTTCTCACAGTAGTGATAAAGTGATTAGAGTCCTACGGCCAACATAAAGATACAGCAAAACGTGAGGTGAAAAGCAAAAAGGTTGCTGGTAGGCCACCTTAAGGATGCCAGGTCTAACAAAAACTGAACTAAGGATAACATGAGTAAAACATCAGGTTTCTCTACTGCATTTGGTGAGACAAGTGGGCCTTCTTTTATCTTCCATTCAAGCAATCTTTGACAGACCCCTTTATTATAGAGCTTTTCAAGGATTAAAGATAAGGCACTTACAAAGGAGTCCCAAATACTCAGAGATGGTTGACTTCTGTAATATGGGTCGTCGACTAAAAGCAGCGCAAAAACAGAGTGCAACGGGGTCCAAAAAACTTGAGTGCCACAAGAGAGTTTGAATGCAAGCGTATCCTTTTACAGATCCAGAGATATACTCATGCAATTTTTATTTTTAGGACAGAACGTGCATGATGAAAAAAACATTGTTTTTAAAAAGCGCATTGCAGAATATTAGTACTTTGATGTGGGAAAACTTCAAAACTTTCAAACAAAATATTTGTATGCAGCTTACAGCAAGTTGTTGTGGCCGAGTGGGTAAGGCGATGGACTAGAAATCCATTGGGGTATCCCCGCGCAGGTTCGAATCCTGCCAACAACGAGAATCTTTTTATTATCGGCTACAATTTCAGAAGTTAACCTTTAGTATTTCTTCCATTTCAGTTTTATAAATAGGTGGCTTATTTTTGTGTCACTATTGCCTCTCCACATATTTGTTATCGCTACCTCTTTCATGTCTTTGCTACACCTCATTCCTACTTTAGCACTGGTGTAAACGCTTCAAATTATTATACCGTTGCTCTCTCATTCATACCTGCGCATGCACTTGAAAGTTACTTTACCAATAAAAGACGCAAAGAGAGAAATAGAACAAAAGTGCTGGCTGGATTGGCAAACACACTTCATAAAACTGCATTTTCTTTTTTATTCTCCCTCGTGTTACATGCTTAACCTCCCCATGTGTAATTTCTCTTAACCTGCTGTCCCAGGAAGAGAATTCATCTACAGGCTCTTTCTGTGTTTTTTTCCCTAGTCTGTCTTTCCCATTTCTTAGCTGTGTAACTGTTCCTTTATGCGCTCTATTTAAACGCCATCAATCTCATTTGAGCTCCTTGCTCCCGCTTCTGTTTTCTCCACCTCTCATACTGCCAGTTCTCTCTTTCTCTGTGATTGGTGGCTACTTTCCTGAGCTTCCGAAGCCACGTGGTTCCTGCCCCTTGTTGTCAGACTTGAATTGGAAAAGGAACCATATTAACAAGCCTTTACCACTCACACACGGTGGAAGTTTATACTTTAATTCAGTGAGCTAAGAAAAGCGTGTTGTGGGTCCCCTACGAGCCATGGTGCTTGCTCCATCATGATTTGGCACCAGTCATTAGCCGCAGCTCTGCTAATGAGCCACTGAGGTCAGTTTCAATATTTACTCAAAAACATAACCATGCAGCCCTCCCCTCAACTGTGTATTATCTTGGTTTTCTGCTGTTCGTGTGATTAGCTGGGAGGAGCTCACGGCGACATCCTCCCTATAAAAGTGTAGATGGATCACTCTCTAACTCTTTCTTGCTTCACATACAAATGGCTTGAAAGGTGCAGGGAAGATGCAGGTCTAATAGACAGAATAGAAGGTCTGTGCCAGGTGGGTTTCTCTGCATTGGTGTCCCATCACAGGTCCGCAAGTGTATTGTGTGATCTTTGACTCCTGGCATTTCACAAGCAGGCGGCCAGGAAACGGTTTCAGCCTATCAACCACTGAGGAGACGCAGCCTCTGAATGAGGAATGAGGAAGCAATGAATACATCCAGCCTATCACAGGAACAGCCCTGAGTGTTCCGAATTATAAATTCTCCATGTCACTGTATGTCGTTGAGCCCAAGTAGCTCGCCGTGATCGTATAGTGGTTAGTACTCTACGTTGTGGCCGCAGCAACCTCGGTTCGAATCCGAGTCAAGGCATTGTGGTTGGCAATGTCACGGCAGTTGGGTGTTAATTTTACAGAATTAGCAAATGTACCAGTGGTTTTTGTAAAATGTCTATTAAAAACAGATCCTTTCAAATATTTAAACCATCTAACAACAAATGATTTAAACTCGTATGATTATAAGCTGTAGCTATAATGTATTTACTTACATAAATTATCGTTCTTGAACCTATTGGGGGTGAAGGGAGAGCGGAGCTCACCCCCCAGGTGCAGTTGAGTGACCTGTGTTGTGGCTCTCTAGAGGGAAGGCACAAATTTTGCTGTCACCCAGCCCAATCCAGACGTGTATTGGGGCCAGGTTTCAGGCAAATAGAGCAGTAAGTGCAGAGAAATGTTCACTCTCTAAAAGTGGCATTTCTAAAATAGTAAAGTTAAATCCAACCTCACCAGTAAGTAGGATTTTCAATAAATAAATAAAGCTACTCCTCTCCGATATGGAATTACCAAATAAAAAGTATAGGGGAATACACAGAGCTAACCTATGAGAGGGGTAGACCTCACAGTAGTGAAAAATGAAATAGACTGTTTGCTACTTACAGGACACGCGAACCACCAAAGTACATATCTTATTTTTTACTTACATAGCATCATGCACCTAGGACTACCTAGGGCCTACCTTAGGTGTAAATTATATGTAATAAAAGGGGAGTTTAAGGCTTGGCAAGTAGGCTGGGACTCCCCTGGGAGACCCCTGAGTCTATGCCCAGAACCATAACTCTGCCAGTCGAGTACTTACCTAAAAGCCGATAACTCACTTTTCTTCCATAGGCTAACATTGAGTGGTTTCACTTGGAAATTCTTCTAAGTGGTGTGGAGTTTTGGAACTTTAAAATATTCATCTAAAATCAGCCGAACAACGAATTCTGATTTACTCACCTGTTATCAGGAGAGACCTCAGTGCTGCATCTTGGAGCTCAGTACTGACCCTGAAAAGTAATTTTAACCGTACTTACCAGTAACTCGAATTTCCTTCCATGGGATATCATTGCCTGCTTTTTGCTGAAAATTTTCTAAGTGTCGATTTTTGAAACTTACAAATATTCTTTAAAAATCGTACCAACTGTGAAAACGTAATTGTTTACCTGTTTTAGATAGATGTCCCAGTACTGAGCCTAGGAGCCCAGCACTGGATTACAAAAGTAACGAGAATGTACTTTACCCGTAACTTGAATTTTCTTCCATAGGAAACCATTGACTGTTTTTCTGTGAAATTTCTTCTAAGTGTCGATTTTGCAAACATGTAAATATTCCTTAAAAATCGCCTGTATAACTTAAACGTAGTTTCTCAACTGCTTACAGGTGGTACAGTAGTGCTGGATCTAGGATCCAACACTGACCTAGAAAAAGTAACCATAACCCCACTTACCTGCTAAGTGAATTTCCTTCCATAGGATAACATTGGTAATTTGATCAGCAAAAGTTTCTAAGTGTCAACTTTTAAAATAGCAAAATATTGCTTAAAAATCACAACAGTAACTAAAACGAATTTACTCACTTGTTTCCAAGAACTGTCCCAGGACTGAATCTAGGATCCAGTCCTCGATTTAGAAAAGTATTCCTGAAAGTAATTAATTGCATATAACTTAAAATTCCCATTGAGCTCAATGTATTATTGTGATTCAAATTGTGTTGCCTATTGTAATAAACTGTAACTATGACCTGCAAAAGTCAATTGCCTATTGCAAAGTATTTAACTAAAGCATCTCACTCTGAGAAAGTATATTTTGATACCTATTGTTGGTTCTCAAGTAAAACAACAATATCTTTTTTATGCAAACCAATGGCCTAGTGTTCAGTTCTTGAGTGTGTGAGACCATTTGCTGACTGAGTGTGTACAACAAATGTTTTACACTGTACTCTGATACTGCCTTACTGCTCGGCAAGCTACCACTTTAGAGAGTAAGGTTATATCTAACTTTAGCCTCTGCCAAACCTCTGGGGACTGGGGACTCTGTGCACACTGTACCTATTTGGGAACAGTATATACAGAGCCACTTTCTCACAGTAGTGATAAAGTGATTAGAGTCCTACGGCCAACATAAAGATACGGTACAATCAGGATAGGGAAAGAGAAGATGTGATCCGACCGTCTTCCGGCTAATCATAAATAATCAAAGGGGGAGGGATCACTAGTTACTGGCACCAGGGTTCAAGTGGTTGTCTCTGGTATAGGTAAAAAACCCTCAATCACGTTAAACGTATGTCGGGGCGGTATATCTTGATTCTCCGCCGTTTAAATACGTGATAGCATCATCATTGGGTTGATTCCATGCATCCTCCACCCGGAGGGAACCACTGGGTTTTTCAGCAGTGATCAGGGAAAAAATGATAAAATAAAAAAGTGAAGAGTGCTCAAGTGAGTGATAAAAAAGGAGTTGTTCCTCATGCTACCTATAAAAAACTTTATTCTGATAGGTGCTGGGGAGACGTTAAAAAGAGATAAAGTTGCAGGTAGGATGAGTAATGGACCCTCTGCAACTTTAATCGTGGTGATTGGTCGACATGTTTCAGCTCATACACAGCCCAAAGGTCAGGGAGCTTTCTTCAGGACCACAGGTGAGTAATGTGAATTGAGGAAGTACATCAATTGGAAGTTCTAAGGTTGATTCAAATGAACTTCAAACAGGACTAATACCTATATACAGAGAAAAAAACCTTAATGAGGGTAGAAAAGGTGCCAAATGAAGTTTTTTTAAAAGAAAGGGGGGGGAAATGTAAAAGCAAATATAAATGGCAAATCTTTATATACTTATTGGCATACATTTTGATCTGCAAGTGAGGTTGCGAACCATCGCTCTTACTTAAGAGAGTAAACAGCAAAGTCCCTAGGAGACAACGACTGGTGAGAGATAATTCAAACATATAACAATTCATCAGACATACATGTAGAATAAATATATGCAGCGGAGGTGGTGAAGACTGCTCGTAATGTACGTGTGTTCAATTCGCAGGTAAATTGTTTAGCCATACCTATTGGGAGTTAGAGGTTCCTTAGGTCTAACGTTTGTAATTATAGACATGCGAAAGAATTTATAATCAAGTAAGGTGTGCTATTTGGAGACAAGTATCAATAATACCTCTAATATGGAATTAGCGTGCAATATTCACTGTTAAATACCTGAATGTTTCAAAGTACGAACTCCGTACGAAGATACAAGGCTGCGTAAATACTAGACAATGAAAGAGAGGAAAAGAAAAACAAACATTACAAGGGGAAACCCCAGGTTAACGTTACGTGTCTTCCAAAGGCTGCAGAGGTGGAGGTCTCCATACCGCATGGTCCGCTACGACTTGTGCTGACTCTAGTTTCCTGTGTGAGTACGTAGGCATAGGGGTGTGTCTTAAGTAGTTGGTAGCGTAGAGACAGTGAAAGGACTAGAGAGGGCCGGTTTGTAGCCTTGAAAACTTTATTCAATTGTTGTCTACGGTTGCCGTGAACAGAGTACCAATCAGCGTATCAGTTTTATTCCGTCTGCTGCGTGGTTTCGGAAGAAGTTTCTTGAGAGATAAAGCGGCAACGTTGTTTCGATGCCAAATGTAGTTACCAAGAGCGGATGTGACCTAAATAGTTACTAATATAAAAGGGCCATCGTTTTGGGAAACTTCAGGAATAACCAGATCTCGGTTATCTATTACCGCGATCTTACTGAATCCCTCCCTTGCACCGAAGATGGCAGAGAACTTAGGCTTAAGCTACTCTGTAGACGAAATTAACGCCATCCTAGCTGCCCCTTCATCTTTCTTACAAGATGGAGACTTAACACAAACCCTAGCTCAGAACAACGACTGGGAATCTCTATCAGAAGACAAGAAAGAACAGGTAAAAACTGCTATCCATGGTGTCATCATGACAGAGTACCTACGCGCAAACGCTGCACCCAGAGGCCTCTGGGTTCACAATGCCCCAAGAATTTTCTTACAAGATTTGGCCTTTAGAAAAGACTGGTCGGCAATCTCATGGAAGTGCACCAGGGATTACCTCGTCCTCATAATCAAAACCGCGACAAGACTAACTGAGGCACTCACGATCAAGATTCAACTGACTGAGGCAAAACTCAAAAATATGGTACACATCACAGTGTACAAGAAAAAACTAGAAGAGATCAACCGGGACATGAATGAGACGAAGGAATACCTGACACAAAACAAAATTCAAAAACTGAGTAAAGATCTGAAACGCTTTTCCACAGAGAAAATGCATCCATACAGTAGAGACGATTTTGTAGCACCTAACTACCAATCCGACAATGACTCCAGTGCCAACTCTTCCAACAACTCAGATTACAGTGGAGAAGAGACCACCCAACAACGCAATTTTAGAGGCTCCAACCGACGTCAACAAAGACGAAGACCGAACACCTGGCGCAACCCAACATTTGGGGAACATCCACCACCTCTTTTCCATCCATTTGCTCAAAACTACCAAGGATGGATGAATCCGTATCAAACAATACCACCTCCATTAGGTCCCTATATGGGCCCTTTCCCTCAACAACCACCGCCTTTTTTAGGGAGAGGCCGGTCCAACCAGAGAGGGAGGAGGAGAGGCGTGACTTGGTTAGACCAAGAAAGGCAAATACTAACAAGGAGTATGGCCAACCTGAACAAAGACAAACCCAGCACGAGCACGACTCACTAATCTTCAACATCTCTGACATCCCATTAACAGAAGAGCAAGAATCGGTACTAAACAAAGGCCTTGGCTTCGTTCCCACTCCACCACTGGACATTTTTAAACTACAGAGTGAAGTGGCCCACTTTTGCAGAACATTAAAACTTAAAGCTTTCTTTCAGGGTAAGGAAGATAACACTACCCAAGGAGACACCTCTTTGAGACCCAAGTCAACATTCTGTCCGGCACAACATCAAGTCCCAGTGGAGATTCAAACCTTCGAGCAAGCAGTGAGGAAGGAAATCAATCAACTTGGCGAGACAGCTACAAAACCATTCATGAACACAACAAACAAAGAGAAGAAGGCTTTGGAAGAACTTAAAGCGCACCCAGACATCATTATCAAACCCGCCGATAAAGGCGGAGGCATTGTTATCCTCAACAAAGAAGGTTATCATACACAATGTCAAGAGCTTCTATCCGACGATAAATTCTATAAAATAATAACAGAAGATCCCACACCCAGACTACAGCGAACCATCAATCTAATGGTTGAGGAAGCGGAGACAAATAGGTGGATCTCTAAGAACGAGGCTTCCTTTCTTCGTACCACTTTTCCACGTATACCATACTTTTATTCGCTGCCAAAAGTGCACAAGGCAAGAAA
This sequence comes from Triturus cristatus, assembly GCF_964204655.1. NCBI lineage: Eukaryota > Metazoa > Chordata > Amphibia > Caudata > Salamandridae > Triturus > Triturus cristatus. The sequence continues at coordinate 723,981,556 of NC_140595.1, forward strand.
ACCTCCACCTGGCCGCCCCATAGTGTCTGGGATCGGCTCAGTTCTGGAACCCTTATCCCAGTTTGCTGACCAATTTCTCAAGCCTATGGTTCAAAAGACACCCACCTACCTTAAAGATACACGCGATCTTCTGAATCATCTCACGGACAGAAGTTTCTCCAGTGCAACTATGCTATTGGTAGGACTCGATATTGAGAGTCTTTATACGAGCCTACCTCAGCAAGCCACCTTAGACACTCTAGAAGATCTACTGTTTCAAGACGAATGGCCACACCATACGCCAAGACACTTCGTCCTAGAATGCTGCAGACTGGCCCTAACTGAGAACTTTTTTGAATACGAGGATACTCTATACCAACAATGCCACGGTACTTCCATGGGAAGTACCTTTGCTCCCAGTGTGGCAGGGCTCTACGTGAGCAATTTTGAGAGTACATACATCCTTAATGACACCAATCCCTTCCTTCCAAGAATCCTTTTCTGGAAAAGGTATATAGATGATGTCATCATGCTCTGGGAAGGTACCAAAACCGATCTACAAACATTTCACGACTGGATGAACATCCAAGACCCTTGTCTAAGGTTTACCTTGGAGGCACATAATGATCACTTGGACTTCCTAGACCTTACCATCTACATTGAAAATGACACCATTAAAACTAAGACTTTCTTTAAGACAACAGCTAAGAATAGCCTGCTCTCTTTCAACAGCTTCCATCCGCGCCCACTACGAGAGAATTTGCCTTATAGCCAATTCCTTCGCCTCAAAAGGAATTGTAGTGAACTAAGTGAGTATAAACAACAAGCTCAAGACCTTTCAAACAAACTCAAGAGAAGGAACTATCCAGAAAAGATTATCAAAAAATGTCAGAAACGAGCCCGGAACCAGCCTAGAGAAAGCCTCTTGGAACCGACACCACAAATAAAATCTACAGAAAAACTGACGTGTGTCACCACCTACAGTCCTGTTACAAACTCTGTAAAGAAAATTATCAACAAAAATTGGCGCATCATTACATCTGGAAATCTGACTTGGCCAAAACCCATGTTTGCCAATAGACGAACTCGAAACTACAAAGATATCCTGGTACACACTCGTCCACCTGACGTGAAACCAAATTCAAGTCAGAGCACCCTGTGGTCCCTTCCCCCAGTAACGGGCCACTTTCCATGTGGCAATTGCTCTGTATGTTCCCTGACTACAATCACTAAGAGTGTGATCCTATCACCTAAACTGACCTGGACGATGAGACAACATTCTAATTGTAACACGACACATGTAATCTACATGATTACATGCCCATGTCATCTCCGATACATTGGAATGACCTGCCGGAAGATTAAGCAAAGAATATGCGAACATCGCAGCAACATTAAATGCGGTAGAGGAACAACCAAATTGAGCTCGCACTACATTGAACATCCTCACACAGTCAATGAGCTGAGCTGGATAGTCCTTGAAACACTGGTACTAAAAACATCAAATGCAGAAAAATTACTCTTCCAGAAAGAACAGCGTTGGGTTCATCGACTCAAGACTAACATCATAGGACTGAATGATGATATCCCATGGTTGAGCGTATAAACGGAGATTTCCACCAGCCACAACTGTCTCCCTCATGTGACCCTTTCGAGCTCCCCATTGGCACTTCAACTCTTTTGTATCACCGTATTACCATCAACTGTGCCTTCCTTATCTGTCAAGACACAGCGCAAAAAAGCAAGCAACAGACGAAATGAAACATATGCGCTACTCAGAGCTTACACTCTATTCATGGTAAACAAGGATCCCTAAAGTTTCCCAAAACGATGGCCCTTTTATATTAGTAACTATTTAGGTCACATCCGCTCTTGGTAACTACATTTGGCATTGAAACAACGTTGCCGCTTTATCTCTCAAGAAACTTCTTCCGAAACCACGCAGCAGACGGAATAAAACTGATACGCTGATTGGTACTCTGTTCACGGCAACCGTAGACAACAATTGAATAAAGTTTTCAAGGCTACAAACCGGCCCTCTCTAGTCCTTTCACTGTCTCTACGCTACCAACTATTTAAGACACACCCCTATGCCTACGTACTCACACAGGAAACTAGAGTCAGCACAAGTCGTAGCGGACCATGCGGTATGGAGACCTCCACCTCTGCAGCCTTTGGAAGACACGTAACGTTAACCTGGGGTTTCCCCTTGTAATGTTTGTTTTTCTTTTCCTCTCTTTCATTGTCTAGTATTTACGCAGCCTTGTATCTTCGTACGGAGTTCGTACTTTGAAACATTCAGGTATTTAACAGTGAATATTGCACGCTAATTCCATATTAGAGGTATTATTGATACTTGTCTCCAAATAGCACACCTTACTTGATTATAAATTCTTTCGCATGTCTATAATTACAAACGTTAGACCTAAGGAACCTCTAACTCCCAATAGGTATGGCTAAACAATTTACCTGCGAATTGAACACACGTACATTACGAGCAGTCTTCACCACCTCCGCTGCATATATTTATTCTACATGTATGTCTGATGAATTGTTATATGTTTGAATTATCTCTCACCAGTCGTTGTCTCCTAGGGACTTTGCTGTTTACTCTCTTAAGTAAGAGCGATGGTTCGCAACCTCACTTGCAGATCAAAATGTATGCCAATAAGTATATAAAGATTTGCCATTTATATTTGCTTTTACATTTCCCCCCCCTTTCTTTTAAAAAAACTTCATTTGGCACCTTTTCTACCCTCATTAAGGTTTTTTTCTCTGTATATAGGTATTAGTCCTGTTTGAAGTTCATTTGAATCAACCTTAGAACTTCCAATTGATGTACTTCCTCAATTCACATTACTCACCTGTGGTCCTGAAGAAAGCTCCCTGACCTTTGGGCTGTGTATGAGCTGAAACATGTCGACCAATCACCACGATTAAAGTTGCAGAGGGTCCATTACTCATCCTACCTGCAACTTTATCTCTTTTTAACGTCTCCCCAGCACCTATCAGAATAAAGTTTTTTATAGGTAGCATGAGGAACAACTCCTTTTTTATCACTCACTTGAGCACTCTTCACTTTTTTATTTTATCATTTTTTCCCTGATCACTGCTGAAAAACCCAGTGGTTCCCTCCGGGTGGAGGATGCATGGAATCAACCCAATGATGATGCTATCACGTATTTAAACGGCGGAGAATCAAGATATACCGCCCCGACATACGTTTAACGTGATTGAGGGTTTTTTACCTATACCAGAGACAACCACTTGAACCCTGGTGCCAGTAACTAGTGATCCCTCCCCCTTTGATTATTTACAACATAAAGATACAGCAAAACGTGAGGTGAAAAGCAAAAAGGTTGCTGGTAGGCCACCTTAAGGATGCCAGGTCTAACAAAAACTGAACTAAGGATAACATGAGTAAAACATCAGGTTTCTCTACTGCATTTGGTGAGACAAGTGGGCCTTCTTTTATCTTCCATTCAAGCAATCTTTGACAGACCCCTTTATTATAGAGCTTTTCAAGGATTAAAGATAAGGCACTTACAAAGGAGTCCCAAATACTCAGAGATGGTTGACTTCTGTAATATGGGTCGTAGACTAAAAGCAGCGCAAAAACAGAGTGCAACAGGGTCCAAAAAACTTGAGTGCCACAAGAGAGTTTGAATGCAAGCGTATCCTTTTACAGATCCAGAGATATACTCATGCAATTTTTATTTTTAGGACAGAACGTGCATGATGAAAAAAACATTGTTTTTAAAAAGCGCATTGCAGAATATTAGTACTTTGGTGTGGGAAAACTTCAAAACTTTCAAACAAAATATTTGTAGGCAGCTTACAGCAAGTTGTTGTGGCCGAGTGGTTAAGGCGATGGACTAGAAATCAATTGGGGTATCCCCGCGCAGGTTCGAATCCTGCCAACAACGAGAATCTTTTTATTATCGGCTACAATTTCAGAAGTTAACCTTTAGTATTTCTTCCATTTCAGTTTTATAAATAGGTGGCTTATTTTTGTGTCACTATTGCCTCTCCACATATTTGTTATCGCTACCTCTTTCATGTCTTTGCTACACCTCATTCCTACTTTAGCACTGGTGTAAACGCTTCAAATTATTATACCGTTGCTCTCTCATTCATACCTACGCATGAACTTGAAAGTTACTTTACCAATAAAAGACGCAAAGAGAGAAATAGAACAAAAGTGCTGGCTGGATTGGCAAACACACTTCATAAAACTGCATTTTCTTTTTTATTCTCCCCCGTGTTACATGCTTAACCTCCCCATGTGTAATTTCTCTTAACCTGCTGTCCCAGGAAGAGAATTCATCTACAGGCTCTTTCTGTGTTTTTTTCCCTAGTCTGTCTTTCCCATTTCTTAGCTGTGTAACTGTTCCTTTACGCGCTCTATTTAAACGCCATCAATCTCATTTGAGCTCCTTGCTCCCGCTTCTGTTTTCTCCACCTCTCATACTGCCAGTTCTCTCTTTCTCTGTGATTGGTGGCTACTTTCCTGAGCTTCCGAAGCCACGTGGTTCCTGCCTCTTGTTGTCAGACTTGAATTGGAAAAGGAACCATATTAACAAGCCTTTACCACTCACACACGGCGGAAGTTTATACTTTAATTCAGTGAGCTAAGAAAAGCGTGTTGTGGGTCCCCTACGAGCCATGGTGCTTGCTTCATCATGATTTGGCACCAGTCATTAGCCGCAGCTCTGCTAATGAGCCACTGAGGTCAGTTTCAATATTTACTCAAAAACATAACCATGCAGCACTCCCCTCAACTGTGTATTATCTTGCTTTTCTGCTGTTCGTGTGATTAGCTGGGAGGAGCTCACGGCGACATCCTCCCTATAAAAGTGTAGATGGATCACTCTCTAACTCTTTCTTGCTTCACATACAAATGGCTTGAAAGGTGCAGGGAAGATGCAGGTCTAATAGACAGAATAGAAGGTCTGTGCCAGGTGGGTTTCTCTGCATTGGTGTCCCATCACAGGTCCGCAAGTGTATTGTGTGATCTTTGACTCCTGGCATTTCACAAGCAGGCGGCCAGGAAACGGTTTCAGCCTATCAACCACTGAGGAGACGCAGCCTCTGAATGAGGAATGAGGAAGCAATGAATACATCCAGCCTATCACAGGAACAGCCCTGAGTGTTCCGAATTATAAATTCTCCATGTCACTGTATGTCGTTGAGCCCAAGTAGCTCGCCGTGATCGTATAGTGGTTAGTACTCTGCGTTGTGGCCGCAGCAACCTCAGTTCGAATCCGAGTCACGGCATTGTGGTTGGCAATGTCACGGCAGTTGGGTGTTTATTTTACAGAATTAGCAAATGTACCAGTGGTTTTTGTAAAATGTCTATTAAAAACAGATCCTTTCAAATATTTAAACCATCTAACAACAAATGATTTAAACTCGCATGATTATAAGCTGTAGCTATAATGTATTTACTTACATAAATTATCGTTCTTGAACCTATTGGGGGTGAAGGGAGAGCGGAGCTCACCCCCCAGGTGCAGTTGAGTGACCTGTGTTGTGGCTCTCTAGAGGGAAGGCACAAATTTTGCTGTAACCCAGCCCAATCCAGACGTGTATTGGGGCCAGGTTTCAGGCAAATAGAGCAGTAAGTGCAGAGAAATGTTCACTCTCTAAAAGTGGCATTTCTAAAATAGTAAAGTTAAATCCAACCTCACCAGTAAGTAGGATTTTCAATAAATAAATAAAGCTACTCCTCTCCGATATGGAATTACCAAATAAAAAGTATAGGGGAATACACAGAGCTAACCTATGAGAGGGGTAGACCTCACAGTAGTGAAAAATGAAATAGACTGTTTGGTACTTACAGGACACGCGAACCACCAAAGTACATATCTTATTTTTTACTTACATAGCATCATGCACCTAGGACTACCTAGGGCCTACCTTAGGTGTAAATTATATGTAATAAAAGGGGAGTTTAAGGCTTGGCAAGTAGGCTGGGACTCCCCTGGGAGACCCCTGAGTCTATGCCCAGAACCATAACTCTGCCAGTCGAGTACTTACCTAAAAGCCGATAACTCACTTTTCTTCCATAGGCTAACATTGAGTGGTTTCACTTGGAAATTCTTCTAAGTGGTGTGGAGTTTTGGAACTTTAAAATATTCATCTAAAATCAGCCGAACAACGAATTCTGATTTACTCACCTGTTATCAGGAGAGACCTCAGTGCTGCATCTTGGAGCTCAGTACTGACCCTGAAAAGTAATTTTAACCGTACTTACCAGTAACTCGAATTTCCTTCCATGGGATATCATTGCCTGCTTTTTGCTGAAAATTTTCTAAGTGTCGATTTTTGAAACTTACAAATATTCTTTAAAAATCGTACCAACTGTGAAAACGTAATTGTTTACCTGTTTTAGATAGATGTCCCAGTACTGAGCCTAGGAGCCCAGCACTGGATTACAAAAGTAACGAGAACGTACTTTACCCGTAACTTGAATTTTCTTCCATAGGAAACCATTGACTGTTTTTCTGTGAAATTTCTTCTAAGTGTCGATTTTGCAAACATGTAAATATTCCTTAAAAATCGCCTGTATAACTTAAACGTAGTTTCTCAACTGCTTACAGGTGGTACAGTAGTGCTGGATCTAGGATCCAACACTGACCTAGAAAAAGTAACCATAACCCCACTTACCTGCTAAGTGAATTTCCTTCCATAGGATAACATTGGTAATTTGATCAGCAAAAGTTTCTAAGTGTCAACTTTTAAAATAGCAAAATATTGCTTAAAAATCACAACAGTAACTAAAACGAATTTACTCACTTGTTTCCAAGAACTGTCCCAGGACTGAATCTAGGATCCAGTCCTGGATTTAGAAAAGTATTCCTGAAAGTAATTAATTGCATATAACTTAAAATTCCCATTGAGCTCAATGTATTATTGTGATTCAAATTGTGTTGCCTATTGTAATAAACTGTAACTATGACCTGCAAAAGTCAATTGCCTATTGCAAAGTATTTAACTAAAGCACCTCACTCTGAGAAAGTATATTTTGATACCTATTGTTGGTTCTCAAATAAAACAACAATATCTTTTTAATGCAAACCAATGGCCTAGTGTTCAGTTCTTGAGTGTGTGAGACCATTTGCTGACTGAGTGTGTACAACAAATGTTTTACACTGTACTCTGATACTGCCTTACTGCTCGGCAAGCTACTACTTTAGAGAGTAAGGTTATATCTAACTTTAGCCTCTGCCAAACCTCTGGGGACTGGGGACTCTGTGCACACTGTACCTATTTGGGAACAGTATATACAGAGCCACTTTCTCACAGTAGTGATAAAGTGATTAGAGTCCTACGGCCAACATAAAGATACAGCAAAACGTGAGGTGAAAAGCAAAAAGGTTGCTGGTAGGCCACCTTAAGGATGCCAGGTCTAACAAAAACTGAACTAAGGATAACATGAGTAAAACATCAGGTTTCTCTACTGCATTTGGTGAGACAAGTGGGCCTTCTTTTATCTTCCATTCAAGCAATCTTTGACAGACCCCTTTATTATAGAGCTTTTCAAGGATTAAAGATAAGGCACTTACAAAGGAGTCCCAAATACTCAGAGATGGTTGACTTCTGTAATATGGGTCGTCGACTAAAAGCAGCGCAAAAACAGAGTGCAACGGGGTCCAAAAAACTTGAGTGCCACAAGAGAGTTTGAATGCAAGCGTATCCTTTTACAGATCCAGAGATATACTCATGCAATTTTTATTTTTAGGACAGAACGTGCATGATGAAAAAAACATTGTTTTTAAAAAGCGCATTGCAGAATATTAGTACTTTGATGTGGGAAAACTTCAAAACTTTCAAACAAAATATTTGTATGCAGCTTACAGCAAGTTGTTGTGGCCGAGTGGGTAAGGCGATGGACTAGAAATCCATTGGGGTATCCCCGCGCAGGTTCGAATCCTGCCAACAACGAGAATCTTTTTATTATCGGCTACAATTTCAGAAGTTAACCTTTAGTATTTCTTCCATTTCAGTTTTATAAATAGGTGGCTTATTTTTGTGTCACTATTGCCTCTCCACATATTTGTTATCGCTACCTCTTTCATGTCTTTGCTACACCTCATTCCTACTTTAGCACTGGTGTAAACGCTTCAAATTATTATACCGTTGCTCTCTCATTCATACCTGCGCATGCACTTGAAAGTTACTTTACCAATAAAAGACGCAAAGAGAGAAATAGAACAAAAGTGCTGGCTGGATTGGCAAACACACTTCATAAAACTGCATTTTCTTTTTTATTCTCCCTCGTGTTACATGCTTAACCTCCCCATGTGTAATTTCTCTTAACCTGCTGTCCCAGGAAGAGAATTCATCTACAGGCTCTTTCTGTGTTTTTTTCCCTAGTCTGTCTTTCCCATTTCTTAGCTGTGTAACTGTTCCTTTATGCGCTCTATTTAAACACCATCAATCTCATTTGAGCTCCTTGCTCCCGCTTCTGTTTTCTCCACCTCTCATACTGCCAGTTCTCTCTTTCTCTGTGATTGGTGGCTACTTTCCTGAGCTTCCGAAGCCACGTGGTTCCTGCCTCTTGTTGTCAGACTTGAATTGGAAAAGGAACCATATTAACAAGCCTTTACCACTCACACACGGCGGAAGTTTATACTTTAATTCAGTGAGCTAAGAAAAGCGTGTTGTGGGTCCCCTACGAGCCATGGTGCTTGCTTCATCATGATTTGGCACCAGTCATTAGCCGCAGCTCTGCTAATGAGCCACTGAGGTCAGTTTCAATATTTACTCAAAAACATAACCATGCAGCCCTCCCCTCAACTGTGTATTATCTTGCTTTTCTGCTGTTCGTGTGATTAGCTGGGAGGAGCTCACGGCGACATCCTCCCTATAAAAGTGTAGATGGATCACTCTCTAATTCTTTCTTGCTTCACATACAAATGGCTTGAAAGGTGCAGGGAAGATGCAGGTCTAATAGACAGAATAGAAGGTCTGTGCCAGGTGGGTTTCTCTGCATTGGTGTCCCATCACAGGTCCGCAAGTGTATTGTGTGATCTTTGACTCCTGGCATTTCACAAGCAGGCGGCCAGGAAACGGTTTCAGCCTATCAACCACTGAGGAGACGCAGCCTCTGAATGAGGAATGAGGAAGCAATGAATACATCCAGCCTATCACAGGAACAGCCCTGAGTGTTCCGAATTATAAATTCTCCATGTCACTGGATGTCGTTGAGCCCAAGTAGCTCGCCGTGATCGTATAGTGGTTAGTACTCTGCGTTGTGGCCGCAGCAACCTCGGTTCGAATCCGAGTCACGGCATTGTGGTTGGCAATGATACGGCAGTTGGGTGTTAATTTTACAGAATTAGCAAATGTACCAGTGGTTTTTGTAAAATGTCTATTAAAAACAGATCCTTTCAAATATTTAAACCATCTAACAACAAATGATTTAAACTCGCATGATTATAAGCTGTAGCTATAATGTATTTACTTACATAAATTATCGTTCTTGAACCTATTGGGGGTGAAGGGAGAGCGGAGCTCACCCCCCAGGTGCAGTTGAGTGACCTGTGTTGTGGCTCTCTAGAGGGAAGGCACAAATTTTGCTGTCACCCAGCCCAATCCAGACGTGTATTGGGGCCAGGTTTCAGGCAAATAGAGCAGTAAGTGCAGAGAAATGTTCACTCTCTAAAAGTGGCATTTCTAAAATAGTAAAGTTAAATCCAACCTCACCAGTAAGTAGGATTTTCAATAAATAAATAAAGCTACTCCTCTCCGATATGGAATTACCAAATAAAAAGTATAGGGGAATACACAGAGCTAACCTATGAGAGGGGTAGACCTCACAGTAGTGAAAAATGAAATAGACTGTTTGCTACTTACAGGACACGCGAACCACCAAAGTACATATCTAATTTTTTACTTACATAGCATCATGCACCTAGGACTACCTAGGGCCTACCTTAGGTGTAAATTATATGTAATAAAAGGGGAGTTTAAGGCTTGGCAAGTAGGCTGGGACTCCCCTGGGAGACCCCTGAGTCTGTGCCCAGAACCATAACTCTGCCAGTCGAGTACTTACCTAAAAGCCGATAACTCACTTTTCTTCCATAGGCTAACATTGAGTGGTTTCACTTGGAAATTCTTCTAAGTGGTGTGGAGTTTTGGAACTTTAAAATATTCATCTAAAATCAGCCGAACAACGAATTCTGATTTACTCACCTGTTATCAGGAGAGACCTCAGTGCTGCATCTTGGAGCTCAGTACTGACCCTGAAAAGTAATTTTAACCGTACTTACCAGTAACTCGAATTTCCTTCCATGGGATATCATTGCCTGCTTTTCGCTGAAAATGTTCTAAGTGTCGATTTTTGAAACTTACAAATATTCTTTAAAAATCGTACCAACTGTGAAAACGTAATTGTTTACCTGTTTTAGATAGATGTCCCAGTACTGAGCCTAGGAGCCCAGCACTGGATTACAAAAGTAACGAGAACGTACTTTACCCGTAACTTGAATTTTCTTCCATAGGAAACCATTGACTGTTTTTCTGTGAAATTTCTTCTAAGTGTCGATTTTGCAAACATGTAAATATTCCTTAAAAATCGCCTGTATAACTTAAACGTAGTTTCTCAACTGCTTACAGGTGGTACAGTAGTGCTGGATCTAGGATCCAACACTGACCTAGAAAAAGTAACCATAACCCCACTTACCTGCTAAGTGAATTTCCTTCCATAGGATAACATTGGTAATTTGATCAGCAAAAGTTTCTAAGTGTCAACTTTTAAAATAGCAAAATATTGCTTAAAAATCACAACAGTAACTAAAACGAATTTACTCACTTGTTTCCAAGAACTGTCCCAGGACTGAATCTAGGATCCAGTCCTGGATTTAGAAAAGTATTCCTGAAAGTAATTAATTGCATATAACTTAAAATTCCCATTGAGCTCAATGTATTATTGTGATTCAAATTGTGTTGCCTATTGTAATAAACTGTAACTATGACCTGCAAAAGTCAATTGCCTATTGCAAAGTATTTAACTAAAGCATCTCACTCTGAGAAAGTATATTTTGATACCTATTGTTGGTTCTCACGTAAAACAACAATATCTTTTTTATGCAAACCAATGGCCTAGTGTTCAGTTCTTGAGTGTGTGAGACCATTTGCTGACTGAGTGTGTACAACAAATGTTTTACACTGTACTCTGATACTGCCTTACTGCTCGGCAAGCTACCACTTTAGAGAGTAAGGTTATATCTAACTTTAGCCTCTGCCAAACCTCTGGGGACTGGGGACTCTGTGCACACTGTACCTATTTGGGAACAGTATATACAGAGCCACTTTCTCACAGTAGTGATAAAGTGATTAGAGTCCTACGGCCAACATAAAGATACAGCAAAACGTGAGGTGAAAAGCAAAAAGGTTGCTGGTAGGCCACCTTAAGGATGCCAGGTCTAACAAAAACTGAACTAAGGATAACATGAGTAAAACATCAGGTTTCTCTACTGCATTTGGTGAGACAAGTGGGCCTTCTTTTATCTTCCATTCAAGCAATCTTTGACAGACCCCTTTATTATAGAGCTTTTCAAGGATTAAAGATAAGGCACTTACAAAGGAGTCCCAAATACTCAGAGATGGTTGACTTCTGTAATATGGGTCGTAGACTAAAAGCAGCGCAAAAACAGAGTGCAACAGGGTCCAAAAAACTTGAGTGCCACAAGAGAGTTTGAATGCAAGCGTATCCTTTTACAGATCCAGAGATATACTCATGCAATTTTTATTTTTAGGACAGAACGTGCATGATGAAAAAAACATTGTTTTTAAAAAGCGCATTGCAGAATATTAGTACTTTGATGTGGGAAAACTTCAAAACTTTCAAACAAAATATTTGTAGGCAGCTTACAGCAAGTTGTTGTGGCTGAGTGGTTAAGGCGATGGACTAGAAATCCATTGGGGTATCCCCGCGCAGGTTCGAATCCTGCCAACAACGAGAATCTTTTTATTATCGGCTACAATTTCAGAAGTTAACCTTTAGTATTTCTTCCATTTCAGTTTTATAAATAGGTGGCTTATTTTTGTGTCACTATTGCCTCTCCACATATTTGTTATCGCTACCTCTTTCATGTCTTTGCTACACCTCATTCCTACTTTAGCACTGGTGTAAACGCTTCAAATTATTATACCGTTGCTCTCTCATTCATACCTGCGCATGCACTTGAAAGTTACTTTACCAATAAAAGACGCAAAGAGAGAAATAGAACAAAAGTGCTGGCTGGATTGGCAAACACACTTCATAAAACTGCATTTTCTTTTTTATTCTCCCCCGTGTTACATGCTTAACCTCCCCATGTGTAATTTCTCTTAACCTGCTGTCCCAGGAAGAGAATTCATCTACAGGCTCTTTCTGTGTTTTTTTCCCTAGTCTGTCTTTCCCATTTCTTAGCTGTGTAACTGTTCCTTTACGCGCTCTATTTAAACGCCATCAATCTCATTTGAGCTCCTTGCTCCCGCTTCTGTTTTCTCCACCTCTCATACTGCCAGTTCTCTCTTTCTCTGTGATTGGTGGCTACTTTCCTGAGCTTCCGAAGCCACGTGGTTCCTGCCTCTTGTTGTCAGACTTGAATTGGAAAAGGAACCATATTAACAAGCCTTTACCACTCACACACGGCGGAAGTTTATACTTTAATTCAGTGAGCTAAGAAAAGCGTGTTGTGGGTCCCCTACGAGCCATGGTGCTTGCTTCATCATGATTTGGCACCAGTCATTAGCCGCAGCTCTGCTAATGAGCCACTGAGGTCAGTTTCAATATTTACTCAAAAACATAACCATGCAGCCCTCCCCTCAACTGTGTATTATCTTGCTTTTCTGCTGTTCGTGTGATTAGCTGGGAGGAGCTCACGGCGACATCCTCCCTATAAAAGTGTAGATGGATCACTCTCTAACTCTTTCTTGCTTCACATACAAATGGCTTGAAAGGTGCAGGGAAGATGCAGGTCTAATAGACAGAATAGAAGGTCTGTGCCAGGTGGGTTTCTCTGCATTGGTGTCCCATCACAGGTCCGCAAGTGTATTGTGTGATCTTTGACTCCTGGCATTTCACAAGCAGGCGGCCAGGAAACGGTTTCAGCCTATCAACCACTGAGGAGACGCAGCCTCTGAATGAGGAATGAGGAAGCAATGAATACATCCAGCCTATCACAGGAACAGCCCTGAGTGTTCCGAATTATAAATTCTCCATGTCACTGTATGTCGTTGAGCCCAAGTAGCTCGCTGTGATCGTATAGTGGTTAGTACTCTGCGTTGTGGCCGCAGCAACCTCAGTTCGAATCCGAGTCACGGCATTGTGGTTGGCAATGACACGGCAGTTGGGTGTTAATTTTACAGAATTAGCAAATGTACCAGTGGTTTTTGTAAAATGTCTATTAAAAACAGATCCTTTCAAATATTTAAACCATCTAACAACAAATGATTTAAACTCGCATGATTATAAGCTGTAGCTATAATGTATTTACTTACATAAATTATCGTTCTTGAACCTATTGGGGGTGAAGGGAGAGCGGAGCTCACCCCCCAGGTGCAGTTGAGTGACCTGTGTTGTGGCTCTCTAGAGGGAAGGCACAAATTTTGCTGTCACCCAGCCCAATCCAGACGTGTATTGGGGCCAGGTTTCAGGCAAATAGAGCAGTAAGTGCAGAGAAATGTTCACTCTCTAAAAGTGGCATTTCTAAAATAGTAAAGTTAAATCCAACCTCACCAGTAAGTAGGATTTTCAATAAATAAATAAAGCTACTCCTCTCCGATATGGAATTACCAAATAAAAAGTATAGGGGAATACACAGAGCTAACCTATGAGAGGGGTAGACCTCACAGTAGTGAAAAATGAAATAGACTGTTTGGTACTTACAGGACACGCGAACCACCAAAGTACATATCTTATTTTTTACTTACATAGCATCATGCACCTAGGACTACCTAGGGCCTACCTTAGGTGTAAATTATATGTAATAAAAGGGGAGTTTAAGGCTTGGCAAGTAGGCTGGGACTCCCCTGGGAGACCCCTGAGTCTATGCCCAGAACCATAACTCTGCCAGTCGAGTACTTACCTAAAAGCCGATAACTCACTTTTCTTCCATAGGCTAACATTGAGTGGTTTCACTTGGAAATTCTTCTAAGTGGTGTGGAGTTTTGGAACTTTAAAATATTCATCTAAAATCAGCCGAACAACGAATTCTGATTTACTCACCTGTTATCAGGAGAGACCTCAGTGCTGCATCTTGGAGCTCAGTACTGACCCTGAAAAGTAATTTTAACCGTACTTACCAGTAACTCGAATTTCCTTCCATGGGATATCATTGCCTGCTTTTTGCTGAAAATTTTCTAAGTGTCGATTTTTGAAACTTACAAATATTCTTTAAAAATCGTACCAACTGTGAAAACGTAATTGTTTACCTGTTTTAGATAGATGTCCCAGTACTGAGCCTAGGAGCCCAGCACTGGATTACAAAAGTAACGAGAACGTACTTTACCCGTAACTTGAATTTTCTTCCATAGGAAACCATTGACTGTTTTTCTGTGAAATTTCTTCTAAGTGTCGATTTTGCAAACATGTAAATATTCCTTAAAAATCGCCTGTATAACTTAAACGTAGTTTCTCAACTGCTTACAGGTGGTACAGTAGTGCTGGATCTAGGATCCAACACTGACCTAGAAAAAGTAACCATAACCCCACTTACCTGCTAAGTGAATTTCCTTCCATAGGATAACATTGGTAATTTGATCAGCAAAAGTTTCTAAGTGTCAACTTTTAAAATAGCAAAATATTGCTTAAAAATCACAACAGTAACTAAAACGAATTTACTCACTTGTTTCCAAGAACTGTCCCAGGACTGAATCTAGGATCCAGTCCTGGATTTAGAAAAGTATTCCTGAAAGTAATTAATTGCATATAACTTAAAATTCCCATTGAGCTCAATGTATTATTGTGATTCAAATTGTGTTGCCTATTGTAATAAACTGTAACTATGACCTGCAAAAGTCAATTGCCTATTGCAAAGTATTTATCTAAAGCACCTCACTCTGAGAAAGTATATTTTGATACCTATTGTTGGTTCTCAAATAAAACAACAATATCTTTTTTATGCAAACCAATGGCCTAGTGTTCAGTTCTTGAGTGTGTGAGACCATTTGCTGACTGAGTGTGTACAACAAATGTTTTACACTGTACTCTGATACTGCCTTACTGCTCGGCAAGCTACCACTTTAGAGAGTAAGGTTATATCTAACTTTAGCCTCTGCCAAACCTCTGGGGACTGGGGACTCTGTGCACACTGTACCTATTTGGGAACAGTATATACAGAGCCACTTTCTCACAGTAGTGATAAAGTGATTAGAGTCCTACGGCCAACATAAAGATACAGCAAAACGTGAGGTGAAAAGCAAAAAGGTTGCTGGTAGGCCACCTTAAGGATGCCAGGTCTAACAAAAACTGAACTAAGGATAACATGAGTAAAACATCAGGTTTCTCTACTGCATTTGGTGAGACAAGTGGGCCTTCTTTTATCTTCCATTCAAGCAATCTTTGACAGACCCCTTTATTATAGAGCTTTTCAAGGATTAAAGATAAGGCACTTACAAAGGAGTCCCAAATACTCAGAGATGGTTGACTTCTGTAATATGGGTCGTCGACTAAAAGCAGCGCAAAAACAGAGTGCAACGGGGTCCAAAAAACTTGAGTGCCACAAGAGAGTTTGAATGCAAGCGTATCCTTTTACAGATCCAGAGATATACTCATGCAATTTTTATTTTTAGGACAGAACGTGCATGATGAAAAAAACATTGTTTTTAAAAAGCGCATTGCAGAATATTAGTACTTTGATGTGGGAAAACTTCAAAACTTTCAAACAAAATATTTGTATGCAGCTTACAGCAAGTTGTTGTGGCCGAGTGGGTAAGGCGATGGACTAGAAATCCATTGGGGTATCCCCGCGCAGGTTCGAATCCTGCCAACAACGAGAATCTTTTTATTATCGGCTACAATTTCAGAAGTTAACCTTTAGTATTTCTTCCATTTCAGTTTTATAAATAGGTGGCTTATTTTTGTGTCACTATTGCCTCTCCACATATTTGTTATCGCTACCTCTTTCATGTCTTTGCTACACCTCATTCCTACTTTAGCACTGGTGTAAACGCTTCAAATTATTATACCGTTGCTCTCTCATTCATACCTGCGCATGCACTTGAAAGTTACTTTACCAATAAAAGACGCAAAGAGAGAAATAGAACAAAAGTGCTGGCTGGATTGGCAAACACACTTCATAAAACTGCATTTTCTTTTTTATTCTCCCTCGTGTTACATGCTTAACCTCCCCATGTGTAATTTCTCTTAACCTGCTGTCCCAGGAAGAGAATTCATCTACAGGCTCTTTCTGTGTTTTTTTCCCTAGTCTGTCTTTCCCATTTCTTAGCTGTGTAACTGTTCCTTTATGCGCTCTATTTAAACGCCATCAATCTCATTTGAGCTCCTTGCTCCCGCTTCTGTTTTCTCCACCTCTCATACTGCCAGTTCTCTCTTTCTCTGTGATTGGTGGCTACTTTCCTGAGCTTCCGAAGCCACGTGGTTCCTGCCCCTTGTTGTCAGACTTGAATTGGAAAAGGAACCATATTAACAAGCCTTTACCACTCACACACGGTGGAAGTTTATACT
This sequence comes from Triturus cristatus, assembly GCF_964204655.1. Lineage (NCBI taxonomy): Eukaryota > Metazoa > Chordata > Amphibia > Caudata > Salamandridae > Triturus > Triturus cristatus. The sequence goes on from NC_140595.1 coordinate 723,998,216, forward strand.
TTAATTCAGTGAGCTAAGAAAAGCGTGTAGTGGGTCCCCTACGAGCCATGGTGCTTGCTCCATCATGATTTGGCACCAGTCATTAGCCGCAGCTCTGCTAATGAGCCACTGAGGTCAGTTTCAATATTTACTCAAAAACATAACCATGCAGCCCTCCCCTCAACTGTGTATTATCTTGGTTTTCTGCTGTTCGTGTGATTAGCTGGGAGGAGCTCACGGCGACATCCTCCCTATAAAAGTGTAGATGGATCACTCTCTAACTCTTTCTTGCTTCACATACAAATGGCTTGAAAGGTGCAGGGAAGATGCAGGTCTAATAGACAGAATAGAAGGTCTGTGCCAGGTGGGTTTCTCTGCATTGGTGTCCCATCACAGGTCCGCAAGTGTATTGTGTGATCTTTGACTCCTGGCATTTCACAAGCAGGCGGCCAGGAAACGGTTTCAGCCTATCAACCACTGAGGAGACGCAGCCTTTGAATGAGGAATGAGGAAGCAATGAATACATCCAGCCTATCACAGGAACAGCCCTGAGTGTTCCGAATTATAAATTCTCCATGTCACTGTATGTCGTTGAGCCCAAGTAGCTCGCCGTGATCGTATAGTGGTTAGTACTCTACGTTGTGGCCGCAGCAACCTCGGTTCGAATCCGAGTCAAGGCATTGTGGTTGGCAATGTCACGGCAGTTGGGTGTTAATTTTACAGAATTAGCAAATGTACCAGTGGTTTTTGTAAAATGTCTATTAAAAACAGATCCTTTCAAATATTTAAACCATCTAACAACAAATGATTTAAACTCGCATGATTATAAGCTGTAGCTATAATGTATTTACTTACATAAATTATCGTTCTTGAACCTATTGGGGGTGAAGGGAGAGCGGAGCTCACCCCCCAGGTGCAGTTGAGTGACCTGTGTTGTGGCTCTCTAGAGGGAAGGCACAAATTTTGCTGTCACCCAGCCCAATCCAGACGTGTATTGGGGCCAGGTTTCAGGCAAATAGAGCAGTAAGTGCAGAGAAATGTTCACTCTCTAAAAGTGGCATTTCTAAAATAGTAAAGTTAAATCCAACCTCACCAGTAAGTAGGATTTTCAATAAATAAATAAAGCTACTCCTCTCCGATATGGAATTACCAAATAAAAAGTATAGGGGAATACACAGAGCTAACCTATGAGAGGGGTAGACCTCACAGTAGTGAAAAATGAAATAGACTGTTTGCTACTTACAGGACACGCGAACCACCAAAGTACATATCTTATTTTTTACTTACATAGCATCATGCACCTAGGACTACCTAGGGCCTACCTTAGGTGTAAATTATATGTAATAAAAGGGGAGTTTAAGGCTTGGCAAGTAGGCTGGGACTCCCCTGGGAGACCCCTGAGTCTATGCCCAGAACCATAACTCTGCCAGTCGAGTACTTACCTAAAAGCCGATAACTCACTTTTCTTCCATAGGCTAACATTGAGTGGTTTCACTTGGAAATTCTTCTAAGTGGTGTGGAGTTTTGGAACTTTAAAATATTCATCTAAAATCAGCCGAACAACGAATTCTGATTTACTCACCTGTTATCAGGAGAGACCTCAGTGCTGCATCTTGGAGCTCAGTACTGACCCTGAAAAGTAATTTTAACCGTACTTACCAGTAACTCGAATTTCCTTCCATGGGATATCATTGCCTGCTTTTCGCTGAAAATTTTCTAAGTGTCGATTTTTGAAACTTACAAATATTCTTTAAAAATCGTACCAACTGTGAAAACGTAATTGTTTACCTGTTTTAGATAGATGTCCCAGTACTGAGCCTAGGAGCCCAGCACTGGATTACAAAAGTAACGAGAACGTACTTTACCCGTAACTTGAATTTTCTTCCATAGGAAACCATTGACTGTTTTTCTGTGAAATTTCTTCTAAGTGTCGATTTTGCAAACATGTAAATATTCCTTAAAAATCGCCTGTATAACTTAAACGTAGTTTCTCAACTGCTTACAGGTGGTACAGTAGTGCTGGATCTAGGATCCAACACTGACCTAGAAAAAGTAACCATAACCCCACTTACCTGCTAAGTGAATTTCCTTCCATAGGATAACATTGGTAATTTGATCAGCAAAAGTTTCTAAGTGTCAACTTTTAAAATAGCAAAATATTGCTTAAAAATCACAACAGTAACTAAAACGAATTTACTCACTTGTTTCCAAGAACTGTCCCAGGACTGAATCTAGGATCCAGTCCTCGATTTAGAAAAGTATTCCTGAAAGTAATTAATTGCATATAACTTAAAATTCCCATTGAGCTCAATGTATTATTGTGATTCAAATTGTGTTGCCTATTGTAATAAACTGTAACTATGACCTGCAAAAGTCAATTGCCTATTGCAAAGTATTTAACTAAAGCATCTCACTCTGAGAAAGTATATTTTGATACCTATTGTTGGTTCTCAAATAAAACAACAATATCTTTTTAATGCAAACCAATGGCCTAGTGTTCAGTTCTTGAGTGTGTGAGACCATTTGCTGACTGAGTGTGTACAACAAATGTTTTACACTGTACTCTGATACTGCCTTACTGCTCGGCAAGCTACTACTTTAGAGAGTAAGGTTATATCTAACTTTAGCCTCTGCCAAACCTCTGGGGACTGGGGACTCTGTGCACACTGTACCTATTTGGGAACAGTATATACAGAGCCACTTTCTCACAGTAGTGATAAAGTGATTAGAGTCCTACGGCCAACATAAAGATACAGCAAAACGTGAGGTGAAAAGCAAAAAGGTTGCTGGTAGGCCACCTTAAGGATGCCAGGTCTAACAAAAACTGAACTAAGGATAACATGAGTAAAACATCAGGTTTCTCTACTGCATTTGGTGAGACAAGTGGGCCTTCTTTTATCTTCCATTCAAGCAATCTTTGACAGACCCCTTTATTATAGAGCTTTTCAAGGATTAAAGATAAGGCACTTACAAAGGAGTCCCAAATACTCAGAGATGGTTGACTTCTGTAATATGGGTCGTCGACTAAAAGCAGCGCAAAAACAGAGTGCAACGGGGTCCAAAAAACTTGAGTGCCACAAGAGAGTTTGAATGCAAGCGTATCCTTTTACAGATCCAGAGATATACTCATGCAATTTTTATTTTTAGGACAGAACGTGCATGATGAAAAAAACATTGTTTTTAAAAAGCGCATTGCAGAATATTAGTACTTTGATGTGGGAAAACTTCAAAACTTTCAAACAAAATATTTGTATGCAGCTTACAGCAAGTTGTTGTGGCCGAGTGGGTAAGGCGATGGACTAGAAATCCATTGGGGTATCCCCGCGCAGGTTCGAATCCTGCCAACAACGAGAATCTTTTTATTATCGGCTACAATTTCAGAAGTTAACCTTTAGTATTTCTTCCATTTCAGTTTTATAAATAGGTGGCTTATTTTTGTGTCACTATTGCCTCTCCACATATTTGTTATCGCTACCTCTTTCATGTCTTTGCTACACCTCATTCCTACTTTAGCACTGGTGTAAACGCTTCAAATTATTATACCGTTGCTCTCTCATTCATACCTGCGCATGCACTTGAAAGTTACTTTACCAATAAAAGACGCAAAGAGAGAAATAGAACAAAAGTGCTGGCTGGATTGGCAAACACACTTCATAAAACTGCATTTTCTTTTTTATTCTCCCTCGTGTTACATGCTTAACCTCCCCATGTGTAATTTCTCTTAACCTGCTGTCCCAGGAAGAGAATTCATCTACAGGCTCTTTCTGTGTTTTTTTCCCTAGTCTGTCTTTCCCATTTCTTAGCTGTGTAACTGTTCCTTTATGCGCTCTATTTAAACGCCATCAATCTCATTTGAGCTCCTTGCTCCCGCTTCTGTTTTCTCCACCTCTCATACTGCCAGTTCTCTCTTTCTCTGTGATTGGTGGCTACTTTCCTGAGCTTCCGAAGCCACGTGGTTCCTGCCTCTTGTTGTCAGACTTGAATTGGAAAAGGAACCATATTAACAAGCCTTTACCACTCACACACGGCGGAAGTTTATACTTTAATTCAGTGAGCTAAGAAAAGCGTGTTGTGGGTCCCCTACGAGCCATGGTGCTTGCTTCATCATGATTTGGCACCAGTCATTAGCCGCAGCTCTGCTAATGAGCCACTGAGGTCAGTTTCAATATTTACTCAAAAACATAACCATGCAGCCCTCCCCTCAACTGTGTATTATCTTGCTTTTCTGCTGTTCGTGTGATTAGCTGGGAGGAGCTCACGGCGACATCCTCCCTATAAAAGTGTAGATGGATCACTCTCTAATTCTTTCTTGCTTCACATACAAATGGCTTGAAAGGTGCAGGGAAGATGCAGGTCTAATAGACAGAATAGAAGGTCTGTGCCAGGTGGGTTTCTCTGCATTGGTGTCCCATCACAGGTCCGCAAGTGTATTGTGTGATCTTTGACTCCTGGCATTTCACAAGCAGGCGGCCAGGAAACGGTTTCAGCCTATCAACCACTGAGGAGACGCAGCCTCTGAATGAGGAATGAGGAAGCAATGAATACATCCAGCCTATCACAGGAACAGCCCTGAGTGTTCCGAATTATAAATTCTCCATGTCACTGTATGTCGTTGAGCCCAAGTAGCTCGCCGTGATCGTATAGTGGTTAGTACTCTGCGTTGTGGCCACAGCAACCTCGGTTCGAATCCGAGTCACAGCATTGTGGTTGGCAATGTCACGGCAGTTGGGTGTTAATTTTACAGAATTAGCAAATGTACCAGTGGTTTTTGTAAAATGTCTATTAAAAACAGATCCTTTCAAATATTTAAACCATCTAACAACAAATGATTTAAACTCGCATGATTATAAGCTGTAGCTATAATGTATTTACTTACATAAATTATCGTTCTTGAACCTATTGGGGGTGAAGGGAGAGCGGAGCTCACCCCCCAGGTGCAGTTGAGTGACCTGTGTTGTGGCTCTCTAGAGGGAAGGCACAAATTTTGCTGTCACCCAGCCCAATCCAGACGTGTATTGGGGCCAGGTTTCAGGCAAATAGAGCAGTAAGTGCAGAGAAATGTTCACTCTCTAAAAGTGGCATTTCTAAAATAGTAAAGTTAAATCCAACCTCACCAGTAAGTAGGATTTTCAATAAATAAATAAAGCTACTCCTCTCCGATATGGAATTACCAAATAAAAAGTATAGGGGAATACACAGAGCTAACCTATGAGAGGGGTAGACCTCACAGTAGTGAAAAATGAAATAGACTGTTTGCTACTTACAGGACACGCGAACCACCAAAGTACATATCTAATTTTTTACTTACATAGCATCATGCACCTAGGACTACCTAGGGCCTACCTTAGGTGTAAATTATATGTAATAAAAGGGGAGTTTAAGGCTTGGCAAGTAGGCTGGGACTCCCCTTGGAGACCCCTGAGTCTGTGCCCAGAACCATAACTCTGCCAGTCGAGTACTTACCTAAAAGCCGATAACTCACTTTTCTTCCATAGGCTAACATTGAGTGGTTTCACTTGGAAATTCTTCTAAGTGGTGTGGAGTTTTGGAACTTTAAAATATTCATCTAAAATCAGCCGAACAACGAATTCTGATTTACTCACCTGTTATCAGGAGAGACCTCAGTGCTGCATCTTGGAGCTCAGTACTGACCCTGAAAAGTAATTTTAACCGTACTTACCAGTAACTCGAATTTCCTTCCATGGGATATCATTGCCTGCTTTTCGCTGAAAATGTTCTAAGTGTCGATTTTTGAAACTTACAAATATTCTTTAAAAATCGTACCAACTGTGAAAACGTAATTGTTTACCTGTTTTAGATAGATGTCCCAGTACTGAGCCTAGGAGCCCAGCACTGGATTACAAAAGTAACGAGAACGTACTTTACCCGTAACTTGAATTTTCTTCCATAGGAAACCATTGACTGTTTTTCTGTGAAATTTCTTCTAAGTGTCGATTTTGCAAACATGTAAATATTCCTTAAAAATCGCCTGTATAACTTAAACGTAGTTTCTCAACTGCTTACAGGTGGTACAGTAGTGCTGGATCTAGGATCCAACACTGACCTAGAAAAAGTAACCATAACCCCACTTACCTGCTAAGTGAATTTCCTTCCATAGGATAACATTGGTAATTTGATCAGCAAAAGTTTCTAAGTGTCAACTTTTAAAATAGCAAAATATTGCTTAAAAATCACAACAGTAACTAAAACAAATTTACTCACTTGTTTCCAAGAACTGTCCCAGGACTGAATCTAGGATCCAGTCCTGGATTTAGAAAAGTATTCCTGAAAGTAATTAATTGCATATAACTTAAAATTCCCATTGAGCTCAATGTATTATTGTGATTCAAATTGTGTTGCCTATTGTAATAAACTGTAACTATGACCTGCAAAAGTCAATTGCCTATTGCAAAGTATTTAACTAAAGCACCTCACTCTGAGAAAGTATATTTTGATACCTATTGTTGGTTCTCAAATAAAACAACAATATCTTTTTAATGCAAACCAATGGCCTAATGTTCAGTTCTTGAGTGTGTGAGACCATTTGCTGACTGAGTGTGTACAACAAATGTTTTACACTGTACTCTGATACTGCCTTACTGCTCGGCAAGCTACTACTTTAGAGAGTAAGGTTATATCTAACTTTAGCCTCTGCCAAACCTCTGGGGACTGGGGACTCTGTGCACACTGTACCTATTTGGGAACAGTATATACAGAGCCACTTTCTCACAGTAGTGATAAAGTGATTAGAGTCCTACGGCCAACATAAAGATACAGCAAAACGTGAGGTGAAAAGCAAAAAGGTTGCTGGTAGGCCACCTTAAGGATGCCAGGTCTAACAAAAACTGAACTAAGGATAACATGAGTAAAACATCAGGTTTCTCTACTGCATTTGGTGAGACAAGTGGGCCTTCTTTTATCTTCCATTCAAGCAATCTTTGACAGACCCCTTTATTATAGAGCTTTTCAAGGATTAAAGATAAGGCACTTACAAAGGAGTCCCAAATACTCAGAGATGGTTGACTTCTGTAATATGGGTCGTCGACTAAAAGCAGCGCAAAAACAGAGTGCAACGGGGTCCAAAAAACTTGAGTGCCACAAGAGAGTTTGAATGCAAGCGTATCCTTTTACAGATCCAGAGATATACTCATGCAATTTTTATTTTTAGGACAGAACGTGCATGATGAAAAAAACATTGTTTTTAAAAAGCGCATTGCAGAATATTAGTACTTTGATGTGGGAAAACTTCAAAACTTTCAAACAAAATATTTGTATGCAGCTTACAGCAAGTTGTTGTGGCCGAGTGGGTAAGGCGATGGACTAGAAATCCATTGGGGTATCCCCGCGCAGGTTCGAATCCTGCCAACAACGAGAATCTTTTTATTATCGGCTACAATTTCAGAAGTTAACCTTTAGTATTTCTTCCATTTCAGTTTTATAAATAGGTGGCTTATTTTTGTGTCACTATTGCCTCTCCACATATTTGTTATCGCTACCTCTTTCATGTCTTTGCTACACCTCATTCCTACTTTAGCACTGGTGTAAACGCTTCAAATTATTATACCGTTGCTCTCTCATTCATACCTGCGCATGCACTTGAAAGTTACTTTACCAATAAAAGACGCAAAGAGAGAAATAGAACAAAAGTGCTGGCTGGATTGGCAAACACACTTCATAAAACTGCATTTTCTTTTTTATTCTCCCTCGTGTTACATGCTTAACCTCCCCATGTGTAATTTCTCTTAACCTGCTGTCCCAGGAAGAGAATTCATCTACAGGCTCTTTCTGTGTTTTTTTCCCTAGTCTGTCTTTCCCATTTCTTAGCTGTGTAACTGTTCCTTTATGCGCTCTATTTAAACACCATCAATCTCATTTGAGCTCCTTGCTCCCGCTTCTGTTTTCTCCACCTCTCATACTGCCAGTTCTCTCTTTCTCTGTGATTGGTGGCTACTTTCCTGAGCTTCCGAAGCCACGTGGTTCCTGCCTCTTGTTGTCAGACTTGAATTGGAAAAGGAACCATATTAACAAGCCTTTACCACTCACACACGGCGGAAGTTTATACTTTAATTCAGTGAGCTAAGAAAAGCGTGTTGTGGGTCCCCTACGAGCCATGGTGCTTGCTTCATCATGATTTGGCACCAGTCATTAGCCGCAGCTCTGCTAATGAGCCACTGAGGTCAGTTTCAATATTTACTCAAAAACATAACCATGCAGCCCTCCCCTCAACTGTGTATTATCTTGCTTTTCTGCTGTTCGTGTGATTAGCTGGGAGGAGCTCACGGCGACATCCTCCCTATAAAAGTGTAGATGGATCACTCTCTAATTCTTTCTTGCTTCACATACAAATGGCTTGAAAGGTGCAGGGAAGATGCAGGTCTAATAGACAGAATAGAAGGTCTGTGCCAGGTGGGTTTCTCTGCATTGGTGTCCCATCACAGGTCCGCAAGTGTATTGTGTGATCTTTGACTCCTGGCATTTCACAAGCAGGCGGCCAGGAAACGGTTTCAGCCTATCAACCACTGAGGAGACGCAGCCTCTGAATGAGGAATGAGGAAGCAATGAATACATCCAGCCTATCACAGGAACAGCCCTGAGTGTTCCGAATTATAAATTCTCCATGTCACTGGATGTCGTTGAGCCCAAGTAGCTCGCCGTGATCGTATAGTGGTTAGTACTCTGCGTTGTGGCCGCAGCAACCTCGGTTCGAATCCGAGTCACGGCATTGTGGTTGGCAATGTCACGGCAGTTGGGTGTTAATTTTACAGAATTAGCAAATGTACCAGTGGTTTTTGTAAAATGTCTATTAAAAACAGATCCTTTCAAATATTTAAACCATCTAACAACAAATGATTTAAACTCGCATGATTATAAGCTGTAGCTATAATGTATTTACTTACATAAATTATCGTTCTTGAACCTATTGGGGGTGAAGGGAGAGCGGAGCTCACCCCCCAGGTGCAGTTGAGTGACCTGTGTTGTGGCTCTCTAGAGGGAAGGCACAAATTTTGCTGTCACCCAGCCCAATCCAGACGTGTATTGGGGCCAGGTTTCAGGCAAATAGAGCAGTAAGTGCAGAGAAATGTTCACTCTCTAAAAGTGGCATTTCTAAAATAGTAAAGTTAAATCCAACCTCACCAGTAAGTAGGATTTTCAATAAATAAATAAAGCTACTCCTCTCCGATATGGAATTACCAAATAAAAAGTATAGGGGAATACACAGAGCTAACCTATGAGAGGGGTAGACCTCACAGTAGTGAAAAATGAAATAGACTGTTTGCTACTTACAGGACACGCGAACCACCAAAGTACATATCTAATTTTTTACTTACATAGCATCATGCACCTAGGACTACCTAGGGCCTACCTTAGGTGTAAATTATATGTAATAAAAGGGGAGTTTAAGGCTTGGCAAGTAGGCTGGGACTCCCCTGGGAGACCCCTGAGTCTGTGCCCAGAACCATAACTCTGCCAGTCGAGTACTTACCTAAAAGCCGATAACTCACTTTTCTTCCATAGGCTAACATTGAGTGGTTTCACTTGGAAATTCTTCTAAGTGGTGTGGAGTTTTGGAACTTTAAAATATTCATCTAAAATCAGCCGAACAACGAATTCTGATTTACTCACCTGTTATCAGGAGAGACCTCAGTGCTGCATCTTGGAGCTCAGTACTGACCCTGAAAAGTAATTTTAACCGTACTTACCAGTAACTCGAATTTCCTTCCATGGGATATCATTGCCTGCTTTTCGCTGAAAATGTTCTAAGTGTCGATTTTTGAAACTTACAAATATTCTTTAAAAATCGTACCAACTGTGAAAACGTAATTGTTTACCTGTTTTAGATAGATGTCCCAGTACTGAGCCTAGGAGCCCAGCACTGGATTACAAAAGTAACGAGAACGTACTTTACCCGTAACTTGAATTTTCTTCCATAGGAAACCATTGACTGTTTTTCTGTGAAATTTCTTCTAAGTGTCGATTTTGCAAACATGTAAATATTCCTTAAAAATCGCCTGTATAACTTAAACGTAGTTTCTCAACTGCTTACAGGTGGTACAGTAGTGCTGGATCTAGGATCCAACACTGACCTAGAAAAAGTAACCATAACCCCACTTACCTGCTAAGTGAATTTCCTTCCATAGGATAACATTGGTAATTTGATCAGCAAAAGTTTCTAAGTGTCAACTTTTAAAATAGCAAAATATTGCTTAAAAATCACAACAGTAACTAAAACGAATTTACTCACTTGTTTCCAAGAACTGTCCCAGGACTGAATCTAGGATCCAGTCCTGGATTTAGAAAAGTATTCCTGAAAGTAATTAATTGCATATAACTTAAAATTCCCATTGAGCTCAATGTATTATTGTGATTCAAATTGTGTTGCCTATTGTAATAAACTGTAACTATGACCTGCAAAAGTCAATTGCCTATTGCAAAGTATTTAACTAAAGCATCTCACTCTGAGAAAGTATATTTTGATACCTATTGTTGGTTCTCACGTAAAACAACAATATCTTTTTTATGCAAACCAATGGCCTAGTGTTCAGTTCTTGAGTGTGTGAGACCATTTGCTGACTGAGTGTGTACAACAAATGTTTTACACTGTACTCTGATACTGCCTTACTGCTCGGCAAGCTACCACTTTAGAGAGTAAGGTTATATCTAACTTTAGCCTCTGCCAAACCTCTGGGGACTGGGGACTCTGTGCACACTGTACCTATTTGGGAACAGTATATACAGAGCCACTTTCTCACAGTAGTGATAAAGTGATTAGAGTCCTACGGCCAACATAAAGATACAGCAAAACGTGAGGTGAAAAGCAAAAAGGTTGCTGGTAGGCCACCTTAAGGATGCCAGGTCTAACAAAAACTGAACTAAGGATAACATGAGTAAAACATCAGGTTTCTCTACTGCATTTGGTGAGACAAGTGGGCCTTCTTTTATCTTCCATTCAAGCAATCTTTGACAGACCCCTTTATTATAGAGCTTTTCAAGGATTAAAGATAAGGCACTTACAAAGGAGTCCCAAATACTCAGAGATGGTTGACTTCTGTAATATGGGTCGTAGACTAAAAGCAGCGCAAAAACAGAGTGCAACAGGGTCCAAAAAACTTGAGTGCCACAAGAGAGTTTGAATGCAAGCGTATCCTTTTACAGATCCAGAGATATACTCATGCAATTTTTATTTTTAGGACAGAACGTGCATGATGAAAAAAACATTGTTTTTAAAAAGCGCATTGCAGAATATTAGTACTTTGATGTGGGAAAACTTCAAAACTTTCAAACAAAATATTTGTAGGCAGCTTACAGCAAGTTGTTGTGGCAGAGTGGTTAAGGCGATGGACTAGAAATCCATTGGGGTATCCCCGCGCAGGTTCGAATCCTGCCAACAACGAGAATCTTTTTATTATCGGCTACAATTTCAGAAGTTAACCTTTAGTATTTCTTCCATTTCAGTTTTATAAATAGGTGGCTTATTTTTGTGTCACTATTGCCTCTCCACATATTTGTTATCGCTACCTCTTTCATGTCTTTGCTACACCTCATTCCTACTTTAGCACTGGTGTAAACGCTTCAAATTATTATACCGTTGCTCTCTCATTCATACCTGCGCATGCACTTGAAAGTTACTTTACCAATAAAAGACGCAAAGAGAGAAATAGAACAAAAGTGCTGGCTGGATTGGCAAACACACTTCATAAAACTGCATTTTCTTTTTTATTCTCCCCCGTGTTACATGCTTAACCTCCCCATGTGTAATTTCTCTTAACCTGCTGTCCCAGGAAGAGAATTCATCTACAGGCTCTTTCTGTGTTTTTTTCCCTAGTCTGTCTTTCCCATTTCTTAGCTGTGTAACTGTTCCTTTACGCGCTCTATTTAAACGCCATCAATCTCATTTGAGCTCCTTGCTCCCGCTTCTGTTTTCTCCACCTCTCATACTGCCAGTTCTCTCTTTCTCTGTGATTGGTGGCTACTTTCCTGAGCTTCCGAAGCCACGTGGTTCCTGCCTCTTGTTGTCAGACTTGAATTGGAAAAGGAACCATATTAACAAGCCTTTACCACTCACACACGGCGGAAGTTTATACTTTAATTCAGTGAGCTAAGAAAAGCGTGTTGTGGGTCCCCTACGAGCCATGGTGCTTGCTTCATCATGATTTGGCACCAGTCATTAGCCGCAGCTCTGCTAATGAGCCACTGAGGTCAGTTTCAATATTTACTCAAAAACATAACCATGCAGCCCTCCCCTCAACTGTGTATTATCTTGCTTTTCTGCTGTTCGTGTGATTAGCTGGGAGGAGCTCACGGCGACATCCTCCCTATAAAAGTGTAGATGGATCACTCTCTAACTCTTTCTTGCTTCACATACAAATGGCTTGAAAGGTGCAGGGAAGATGCAGGTCTAATAGACAGAATAGAAGGTCTGTGCCAGGTGGGTTTCTCTGCATTGGTGTCCCATCACAGGTCCGCAAGTGTATTGTGTGATCTTTGACTCCTGGCATTTCACAAGCAGGCGGCCAGGAAACGGTTTCAGCCTATCAACCACTGAGGAGACGCAGCCTCTGAATGAGGAATGAGGAAGCAATGAATACATCCAGCCTATCACAGGAACAGCCCTGAGTGTTCCGAATTATAAATTCTCCATGTCACTGTATGTCGTTGAGCCCAAGTAGCTCGCTGTGATCGTATAGTGGTTAGTACTCTGCGTTGTGGCCGCAGCAACCTCAGTTCGAATCCGAGTCACGGCATTGTGGTTGGCAATGACACGGCAGTTGGGTGTTAATTTTACAGAATTAGCAAATGTACCAGTGGTTTTTGTAAAATGTCTATTAAAAACAGATCCTTTCAAATATTTAAACCATCTAACAACAAATGATTTAAACTCGCATGATTATAAGCTGTAGCTATAATGTATTTACTTACATAAATTATCGTTCTTGAACCTATTGGGGGTGAAGGGAGAGCGGAGCTCACCCCCCAGGTGCAGTTGAGTGACCTGTGTTGTGGCTCTCTAGAGGGAAGGCACAAATTTTGCTGTCACCCAGCCCAATCCAGACGTGTATTGGGGCCAGGTTTCAGGCAAATAGAGCAGTAAGTGCAGAGAAATGTTCACTCTCTAAAAGTGGCATTTCTAAAATAGTAAAGTTAAATCCAACCTCACCAGTAAGTAGGATTTTCAATAAATAAATAAAGCTACTCCTCTCCGATATGGAATTACCAAATAAAAAGTATAGGGGAATACACAGAGCTAACCTATGAGAGGGGTAGACCTCACAGTAGTGAAAAATGAAATAGACTGTTTGGTACTTACAGGACACGCGAACCACCAAAGTACATATCTTATTTTTTACTTACATAGCATCATGCACCTAGGACTACCTAGGGCCTACCTTAGGTGTAAATTATATGTAATAAAAGGGGAGTTTAAGGCTTGGCAAGTAGGCTGGGACTCCCCTGGGAGACCCCTGAGTCTATGCCCAGAACCATAACTCTGCCAGTCGAGTACTTACCTAAAAGCCGATAACTCACTTTTCTTCCATAGGCTAACATTGAGTGGTTTCACTTGGAAATTCTTCTAAGTGGTGTGGAGTTTTGGAACTTTAAAATATTCATCTAAAATCAGCCGAACAACGAATTCTGATTTACTCACCTGTTATCAGGAGAGACCTCAGTGCTGCATCTTGGAGCTCAGTACTGACCCTGAAAAGTAATTTTAACCGTACTTACCAGTAACTCGAATTTCCTTCCATGGGATATCATTGCCTGCTTTTTGCTGAAAATTTTCTAAGTGTCGATTTTTGAAACTTACAAATATTCTTTAAAAATCGTACCAACTGTGAAAACGTAATTGTTTACCTGTTTTAGATAGATGTCCCAGTACTGAGCCTAGGAGCCCAGCACTGGATTACAAAAGTAACGAGAACGTACTTTACCCGTAACTTGAATTTTCTTCCATAGGAAACCATTGACTGTTTTTCTGTGAAATTTCTTCTAAGTGTCGATTTTGCAAACATGTAAATATTCCTTAAAAATCGCCTGTATAACTTAAACGTAGTTTCTCAACTGCTTACAGGTGGTACAGTAGTGCTGGATCTAGGATCCAACACTGACCTAGAAAAAGTAACCATAACCCCACTTACCTGCTAAGTGAATTTCCTTCCATAGGATAACATTGGTAATTTGATCAGCAAAAGTTTCTAAGTGTCAACTTTTAAAATAGCAAAATATTGCTTAAAAATCACAACAGTAACTAAAACGAATTTACTCACTTGTTTCCAAGAACTGTCCCAGGACTGAATCTAGGATCCAGTCCTGGATTTAGAAAAGTATTCCTGAAAGTAATTAATTGCATATAACTTAAAATTCCCATTGAGCTCAATGTATTATTGTGATTCAAATTGTGTTGCCTATTGTAATAAACTGTAACTATGACCTGCAAAAGTCAATTGCCTATTGCAAAGTATTTATCTAAAGCACCTCACTCTGAGAAAGTATATTTTGATACCTATTGTTGGTTCTCAAATAAAACAACAATATCTTTTTTATGCAAACCAATGGCCTAGTGTTCAGTTCTTGAGTGTGTGAGACCATTTGCTGACTGAGTGTGTACAACAAATGTTTTACACTGTACTCTGATACTGCCTTACTGCTCGGCAAGCTACCACTTTAGAGAGTAAGGTTATATCTAACTTTAGCCTCTGCCAAACCTCTGGGGACTGGGGACTCTGTGCACACTGTACCTATTTGGGAACAGTATATACAGAGCCACTTTCTCACAGTAGTGATAAAGTGATTAGAGTCCTACGGCCAACATAAAGATACAGCAAAACGTGAGGTGAAAAGCAAAAAGGTTGCTGGTAGGCCACCTTAAGGATGCCAGGTCTAACAAAAACTGAACTAAGGATAACATGAGTAAAACATCAGGTTTCTCTACTGCATTTGGTGAGACAAGTGGGCCTTCTTTTATCTTCCATTCAAGCAATCTTTGACAGACCCCTTTATTATAGAGCTTTTCAAGGATTAAAGATAAGGCACTTACAAAGGAGTCCCAAATACTCAGAGATGGTTGACTTCTGTAATATGGGTCGTCGACTAAAAGCAGCGCAAAAACAGAGTGCAACGGGGTCCAAAAAACTTGAGTGCCACAAGAGAGTTTGAATGCAAGCGTATCCTTTTACAGATCCAGAGATATACTCATGCAATTTTTATTTTTAGGACAGAACGTGCATGATGAAAAAAACATTGTTTTTAAAAAGCGCATTGCAGAATATTAGTACTTTGATGTGGGAAAACTTCAAAACTTTCAAACAAAATATTTGTATGCAGCTTACAGCAAGTTGTTGTGGCCGAGTGGGTAAGGCGATGGACTAGAAATCCATTGGGGTATCCCCGCGCAGGTTCGAATCCTGCCAACAACGAGAATCTTTTTATTATCGGCTACAATTTCAGAAGTTAACCTTTAGTATTTCTTCCATTTCAGTTTTATAAATAGGTGGCTTATTTTTGTGTCACTATTGCCTCTCCACATATTTGTTATCGCTACCTCTTTCATGTCTTTGCTACACCTCATTCCTACTTTAGCACTGGTGTAAACGCTTCAAATTATTATACCGTTGCTCTCTCATTCATACCTGCGCATGCACTTGAAAGTTACTTTACCAATAAAAGACGCAAAGAGAGAAATAGAACAAAAGTGCTGGCTGGATTGGCAAACACACTTCATAAAACTGCATTTTCTTTTTTATTCTCCCTCGTGTTACATGCTTAACCTCCCCATGTGTAATTTCTCTTAACCTGCTGTCCCAGGAAGAGAATTCATCTACAGGCTCTTTCTGTGTTTTTTTCCCTAGTCTGTCTTTCCCATTTCTTAGCTGTGTAACTGTTCCTTTATGCGCTCTATTTAAACGCCATCAATCTCATTTGAGCTCCTTGCTCCCGCTTCTGTTTTCTCCACCTCTCATACTGCCAGTTCTCTCTTTCTCTGTGATTGGTGGCTACTTTCCTGAGCTTCCGAAGCCACGTGGTTCCTGCCCCTTGTTGTCAGACTTGAATTGGAAAAGGAACCATATTAACAAGCCTTTACCACTCACACACGGTGGAAGTTTATACTTTAATTCAGTGAGCTAAGAAAAGCGTGTAGTGGGTCCCCTACGAGCCATGGTGCTTGCTCCATCATGATTTGGCACCAGTCATTAGCCGCAGCTCTGCTAATGAGCCACTGAGGTCAGTTTCAATATTTACTCAAAAACATAACCATGCAGCCCTCCCCTCAACTGTGTATTATCTTGGTTTTCTGCTGTTCGTGTGATTAGCTGGGAGGAGCTCACGGCGACATCCTCCCTATAAAAGTGTAGATGGATCACTCTCTAACTCTTTCTTGCTTCACATACAAATGGCTTGAAAGGTGCAGGGAAGATGCAGGTCTAATAGACAGAATAGAAGGTCTGTGCCAGGTGGGTTTCTCTGCATTGGTGTCCCATCACAGGTCCGCAAGTGTATTGTGTGATCTTTGACTCCTGGCATTTCACAAGCAGGCGGCCAGGAAACGGTTTCAGCCTATCAACCACTGAGGAGACGCAGCCTTTGAATGAGGAATGAGGAAGCAATGAATACATCCAGCCTATCACAGGAACAGCCCTGAGTGTTCCGAATTATAAATTCTCCATGTCACTGTATGTCGTTGAGCCCAAGTAGCTCGCCGTGATCGTATAGTGGTTAGTACTCTACGTTGTGGCCGCAGCAACCTCGGTTCGAATCCGAGTCAAGGCATTGTGGTTGGCAATGTCACGGCAGTTGGGTGTTAATTTTACAGAATTAGCAAATGTACCAGTGGTTTTTGTAAAATGTCTATTAAAAACAGATCCTTTCAAATATTTAAACCATCTAACAACAAATGATTTAAACTCGCATGATTATAAGCTGTAGCTATAATGTATTTACTTACATAAATTATCGTTCTTGAACCTATTGGGGGTGAAGGGAGAGCGGAGCTCACCCCCCAGGTGCAGTTGAGTGACCTGTGTTGTGGCTCTCTAGAGGGAAGGCACAAATTTTGCTGTCACCCAGCCCAATCCAGACGTGTATTGGGGCCAGGTTTCAGGCAAATAGAGCAGTAAGTGCAGAGAAATGTTCACTCTCTAAAAGTGGCATTTCTAAAATAGTAAAGTTAAATCCAACCTCACCAGTAAGTAGGATTTTCAATAAATAAATAAAGCTACTCCTCTCCGATATGGAATTACCAAATAAAAAGTATAGGGGAATACACAGAGCTAACCTATGAGAGGGGTAGACCTCACAGTAGTGAAAAATGAAATAGACTGTTTGCTACTTACAGGACACGCGAACCACCAAAGTACATATCTTATTTTTTACTTACATAGCATCATGCACCTAGGACTACCTAGGGCCTACCTTAGGTGTAAATTATATGTAATAAAAGGGGAGTTTAAGGCTTGGCAAGTAGGCTGGGACTCCCCTGGGAGACCCCTGAGTCTATGCCCAGAACCATAACTCTGCCAGTCGAGTACTTACCTAAAAGCCGATAACTCACTTTTCTTCCATAGGCTAACATTGAGTGGTTTCACTTGGAAATTCTTCTAAGTGGTGTGGAGTTTTGGAACTTTAAAATATTCATCTAAAATCAGCCGAACAACGAATTCTGATTTACTCACCTGTTATCAGGAGAGACCTCAGTGCTGCATCTTGGAGCTCAGTACTGACCCTGAAAAGTAATTTTAACCGTACTTACCAGTAACTCGAATTTCCTTCCATGGGATATCATTGCCTGCTTTTCGCTGAAAATTTTCTGTGTCGATTTTTGAAACTTACAAATATTCTTTAAAAATCGTACCAACTGTGAAAACGTAATTGTTTACCTGTTTTAGATAGATGTCCCAGTACTGAGCCTAGGAGCCCAGCACTGGATTACAAAAGTAACGAGAACGTACTTTACCCGTAACTTGAATTTTCTTCCATAGGAAACCATTGACTGTTTTTCTGTGAAATTTCTTCTAAGTGTCGATTTTGCAAACATGTAAATATTCCTTAAAAATCGCCTGTATAACTTAAACGTAGTTTCTCAACTGCTTACAGGTGGTACAGTAGTGCTGGATCTAGGATCCAACACTGACCTAGAAAAAGTAACCATAACCCCACTTACCTGCTAAGTGAATTTCCTTCCATAGGATAACATTGGTAATTTGATCAGCAAAAGTTTCTAAGTGTCAACTTTTAAAATAGCAAAATATTGCTTAAAAATCACAACAGTAACTAAAACGAATTTACTCACTTGTTTCCAAGAACTGTCCCAGGACTGAATCTAGGATCCAGTCCTCGATTTAGAAAAGTATTCCTGAAAGTAATTAATTGCATATAACTTAAAATTCCCATTGAGCTCAATGTATTATTGTGATTCAAATTGTGTTGCCTATTGTAATAAACTGTAACTATGACCTGCAAAAGTCAATTGCCTATTGCAAAGTATTTAACTAAAGCATCTCACTCTGAGAAAGTATATTTTGATACCTATTGTTGGTTCTCAAATAAAACAACAATATCTTTTTAATGCAAACCAATGGCCTAGTGTTCAGTTCTTGAGTGTGTGAGACCATTTGCTGACTGAGTGTGTACAACAAATGTTTTACACTGTACTCTGATACTGCCTTACTGCTCGGCAAGCTACTACTTTAGAGAGTAAGGTTATATCTAACTTTAGCCTCTGCCAAACCTCTGGGGACTGGGGACTCTGTGCACACTGTACCTATTTGGGAACAGTATATACAGAGCCACTTTCTCACAGTAGTGATAAAGTGATTAGAGTCCTACGGCCAACATAAAGATACAGCAAAACGTGAGGTGAAAAGCAAAAAGGTTGCTGGTAGGCCACCTTAAGGATGCCAGGTCTAACAAAAACTGAACTAAGGATAACATGAGTAAAACATCAGGTTTCTCTACTGCATTTGGTGAGACAAGTGGGCCTTCTTTTATCTTCCATTCAAGCAATCTTTGACAGACCCCTTTATTATAGAGCTTTTCAAGGATTAAAGATAAGGCACTTACAAAGGAGTCCCAAATACTCAGAGATGGTTGACTTCTGTAATATGGGTCGTCGACTAAAAGCAGCGCAAAAACAGAGTGCAACGGGGTCCAAAAAACTTGAGTGCCACAAGAGAGTTTGAATGCAAGCGTATCCTTTTACAGATCCAGAGATATACTCATGCAATTTTTATTTTTAGGACAGAACGTGCATGATGAAAAAAACATTGTTTTTAAAAAGCGCATTGCAGAATATTAGTACTTTGATGTGGGAAAACTTCAAAACTTTCAAACAAAATATTTGTATGCAGCTTACAGCAAGTTGTTGTGGCCGAGTGGGTAAGGCGATGGACTAGAAATCCATTGGGGTATCCCCGCGCAGGTTCGAATCCTGCCAACAACGAGAATCTTTTTATTATCGGCTACAATTTCAGAAGTTAACCTTTAGTATTTCTTCCATTTCAGTTTTATAAATAGGTGGCTTATTTTTGTGTCACTATTGCCTCTCCACATATTTGTTATCGCTACCTCTTTCATGTCTTTGCTACACCTCATTCCTACTTTAGCACTGGTGTAAACGCTTCAAATTATTATACCGTTGCTCTCTCATTCATACCTGCGCATGCACTTGAAAGTTACTTTACCAATAAAAGACGCAAAGAGAGAAATAGAACAAAAGTGCTGGCTGGATTGGCAAACACACTTCATAAAACTGCATTTTCTTTTTTATTCTCCCTCGTGTTACATGCTTAACCTCCCCATGTGTAATTTCTCTTAACCTGCTGTCCCAGGAAGAGAATTCATCTACAGGCTCTTTCTGTGTTTTTTTCCCTAGTCTGTCTTTCCCATTTCTTAGCTGTGTAACTGTTCCTTTATGCGCTCTATTTAAACGCCATCAATCTCATTTGAGCTCCTTGCTCCCGCTTCTGTTTTCTCCACCTCTCATACTGCCAGTTCTCTCTTTCTCTGTGATTGGTGGCTACTTTCCTGAGCTTCCGAAGCCACGTGGTTCCTGCCTCTTGTTGTCAGACTTGAATTGGAAAAGGAACCATATTAACAAGCCTTTACCACTCACACACGGCGGAAGTTTATACTTTAATTCAGTGAGCTAAGAAAAGCGTGTTGTGGGTCCCCTACGAGCCATGGTGCTTGCTTCATCATGATTTGGCACCAGTCATTAGCCGCAGCTCTGCTAATGAGCCACTGAGGTCAGTTTCAATATTTACTCAAAAACATAACCATGCAGCCCTCCCCTCAACTGTGTATTATCTTGCTTTTCTGCTGTTCGTGTGATTAGCTGGGAGGAGCTCACGGCGACATCCTCCCTATAAAAGTGTAGATGGATCACTCTCTAATTCTTTCTTGCTTCACATACAAATGGCTTGAAAGGTGCAGGGAAGATGCAGGTCTAATAGACAGAATAGAAGGTCTGTGCCAGGTGGGTTTCTCTGCATTGGTGTCCCATCACAGGTCCGCAAGTGTATTGTGTGATCTTTGACTCCTGGCATTTCACAAGCAGGCGGCCAGGAAACGGTTTCAGCCTATCAACCACTGAGGAGACGCAGCCTCTGAATGAGGAATGAGGAAGCAATGAATACATCCAGCCTATCACAGGAACAGCCCTGAGTGTTCCGAATTATAAATTCTCCATGTCACTGTATGTCGTTGAGCCCAAGTAGCTCGCCGTGATCGTATAGTGGTTAGTACTCTACGTTGTGGCCGCAGCAACCTCGGTTCGAATCCGAGTCAAGGCATTGTGGTTGGCAATGTCACGGCAGTTGGGTGTTAATTTTACAGAATTAGCAAATGTACCAGTGGTTTTTGTAAAATGTCTATTAAAAACAGATCCTTTCAAATATTTAAACCATCTAACAACAAATGATTTAAACTCGCATGATTATAAGCTGTAGCTATAATGTATTTACTTACATAAATTATCGTTCTTGAACCTATTGGGGGTGAAGGGAGAGCGGAGCTCACCCCCCAGGTGCAGTTGTGTGACCTGTGTTGTGGCTCTCTAGAGGGAAGGCACAAATTTTGCTGTCACCCAGCCCAATCCAGACGTGTATTGGGGCCAGGTTTCAGGCAAATAGAGCAGTAAGTGCAGAGAAATGTTCACTCTCTAAAAGTGGCATTTCTAAAATAGTAAAGTTAAATCCAACCTCACCAGTAAGTAGGATTTTCAATAAATAAATAAAGCTACTCCTCTCCGATATGGAATTACCAAATAAAAAGTATAGGGGAATACACAGAGCTAACCTATGAGAGGGGTAGACCTCACAGTAGTGAAAAATGAAATAGACTGTTTGCTACTTACAGGACACGCGAACCACCAAAGTACATATCTTATTTTTTACTTACATAGCATCATGCACCTAGGACTACCTAGGGCCTACCTTAGGTGTAAATTATATGTAATAAAAGGGGAGTTTAAGGCTTGGCAAGTAGGCTGGGACTCCCCTGGGAGACCCCTGAGTCTATGCCCAGAACCATAACTCTGCCAGTCGAGTACTTACCTAAAAGCCGATAACTCACTTTTCTTCCATAGGCTAACATTGAGTGGTTTCACTTGGAAATTCTTCTAAGTGGTGTGGAGTTTTGGAACTTTAAAATATTCATCTAAAATCAGCCGAACAACGAATTCTGATTTACTCACCTGTTATCAGGAGAGACCTCAGTGCTGCATCTTGGAGCTCAGTACTGACCCTGAAAAGTAATTTTAACCGTACTTACCAGTAACTCGAATTTCCTTCCATGGGATATCATTGCCTGCTTTTCGCTGAAAATTTTCTAAGTGTCGATTTTTGAAACTTACAAATATTCTTTAAAAATCATACCAACTGTGAAAACGTAATTGTTTACCTGTTTTAGATAGATGTCCCAGTACTGAGCCTAGGAGCCCAGCACTGGATTACAAAAGTAACGAGAACGTACTTTACCCGTAACTTGAATTTTCTTCCATAGGAAACCATTGACTGTTTTTCTGTGAAATTTCTTCTAAGTGTCGATTTTGCAAACATGTAAATATTCCTTAAAAATCGCCTGTATAACTTAAACGTAGTTTCTCAACTGCTTACAGGTGGTACAGTAGTGCTGGATCTAGGATCCAACACTGACCTAGAAAAAGTAACCATAACCCCACTTACCTGCTAAGTGAATTTCCTTCCATAGGATAACATTGGTAATTTGATCAGCAAAAGTTTCTAAGTGTCAACTTTTAAAATAGCAAAATATTGCTTAAAAATCACAACAGTAACTAAAACGAATTTACTCACTTGTTTCCAAGAACTGTCCCAGGACTGAATCTAGGATCCAGTCCTGGATTTAGAAAAGTATTCCTGAAAGTAATTAATTGCATATAACTTAAAATTCCCATTGAGCTCAATGTATTATTGTGATTCAAATTGTGTTGCCTATTGTAATAAACTGTAACTATGACCTGCAAAAGTCAATTGCCTATTGCAAAGTATTTAACTAAAGCACCTCACTCTGAGAAAGTATATTTTGATACCTATTGTTGGTTCTCAAATAAAACAACAATATCTTTTTAATGCAAACCAATGGCCTAGTGTTCAGTTCTTGAGTGTGTGAGACCATTTGCTGACTGAGTGTGTACAACAAATGTTTTACACTGTACTCTGATACTGCCTTACTGCTCGGCAAGCTACTACTTTAGAGAGTAAGGTTATATCTAACTTTAGCCTCTGCCAAACCTCTGGGGACTGGGGACTCTGTGCACACTGTACCTATTTGGGAACAGTATATACAGAGCCACTTTCTCACAGTAGTGATAAAGTGATTAGAGTCCTACGGCCAACATAAAGATACAGCAAAACGTGAGGTGAAAAGCAAAAAGGTTGCTGGTAGGCCACCTTAAGGATGCCAGGTCTAACAAAAACTGAACTAAGGATAACATGAGTAAAACATCAGGTTTCTCTACTGCATTTGGTGAGACAAGTGGGCCTTCTTTTATCTTCCATTCAAGCAATCTTTGACAGACCCCTTTATTATAGAGCTTTTCAAGGATTAAAGATAAGGCACTGACAAAGGAGTCCCAAATACTCAGAGATGGTTGACTTCTGTAATATGGGTCGTCGACTAAAAGCAGCGCAAAAACAGAGTGCAACGGGGTCCAAAAAACTTGAGTGCCACAAGAGAGTTTGAATGCAAGCGTATCCTTTTACAGATCCAGAGATATACTCATGCAATTTTTATTTTTAGGACAGAACGTGCATGATGAAAAAAACATTGTTTTTAAAAAGCGCATTGCAGAATATTAGTACTTTGATGTGGGAAAACTTCAAAACTTTCAAACAAAATATTTGTATGCAGCTTACAGCAAGTTGTTGTGGCCGAGTGGGTAAGGCGATGGACTAGAAATCCATTGGGGTATCCCCGCGCAGGTTCGAATCCTGCCAACAACGAGAATCTTTTTATTATCGGCTACAATTTCAGAAGTTAACCTTTAGTATTTCTTCCATTTCAGTTTTATAAATAGGTGGCTTATTTTTGTGTCACTATTGCCTCTCCACATATTTGTTATCGCTACCTCTTTCATGTCTTTGCTACACCTCATTCCTACTTTAGCACTGGTGTAAACGCTTCAAATTATTATACCGTTGCTCTCTCATTCATACCTGCGCATGCACTTGAAAGTTACTTTACCAATAAAAGACGCAAAGAGAGAAATAGAACAAAAGTGCTGGCCCGATTGGCAAACACACTTCATAAAACTGCATTTTCTTTTTTATTCTCCCTCGTGTTACATGCTTAACCTCCCCATGTGTAATTTCTCTTAACCTGCTGTCCCAGGAAGAGAATTCATCTACAGGCTCTTTCTGTGTTTTTTTCCCTAGTCTGTCTTTCCCATTTCTTAGCTGTGTAACTGTTCCTTTATGCGCTCTATTTAAACGCCATCAATCTCATTTGAGCTCCTTGCTCCCGCTTCTGTTTTCTCCACCTCTCATACTGCCAGTTCTCTCTTTCTCTGTGATTGGTGGCTACTTTCCTGAGCTTCCGAAGCCACGTGGTTCCTGCCTCTTGTTGTCAGACTTGAATTGGAAAAGGAACCATATTAACAAGCCTTTACCACTCACACACGGCGGAAGTTTATACTTTAATTCAGTGAGCTAAGAAAAGCGTGTTGTGGGTCCCCTACGAGCCATGGTGCTTGCTTCATCATGATTTGGCACCAGTCATTAGCCGCAGCTCTGCTAATGAGCCACTGAGGTCAGTTTCAATATTTACTCAAAAACATAACCATGCAGCCCTCCCCTCAACTGTGTATTATCTTGCTTTTCTGCTGTTCGTGTGATTAGCTGGGAGGAGCTCACGGCGACATCCTCCCTATAAAAGTGTAGATGGATCACTCTCTAATTCTTTCTTGCTTCACATACAAATGGCTTGAAAGGTGCAGGGAAGATGCAGGTCTAATAGACAGAATAGAAGGTCTGTGCCAGGTGGGTTTCTCTGCATTGGTGTCCCATCACAGGTCCGCAAGTGTATTGTGTGATCTTTGACTCCTGGCATTTCACAAGCAGGCGGCCAGGAAACGGTTTCAGCCTATCAACCACTGAGGAGACGCAGCCTCTGAATGAGGAATGAGGAAGCAATGAATACATCCAGCCTATCACAGGAACAGCCCTGAGTGTTCCGAATTATAAATTCTCCATGTCACTGTATGTCGTTGAGCCCAAGTAGCTCGCCGTGAACGTATAGTGGTTAGTACTCTGCGTTGTGGCCGCAGCAACCTCGGTTCGAATCCGAGTCACGGCATTGTGGTTGGCAATGTCACGGCAGTTGGGTGTTAATTTTACAGAATTAGCAAATGTACCAGTGGTTTTTGTAAAATGTCTATTAAAAACAGATCCTTTCAAATATTTAAACCATCTAACAACAAATGATTTAAACTCGCATGATTATAAGCTGTAGCTATAATGTATTTACTTACATAAATTATCGTTCTTGAACCTATTGGGGGTGAAGGGAGAGCGGAGCTCACCCCCCAGGTGCAGTTGAGTGACCTGTGTTGTGGCTCTCTAGAGGGAAGGCACAAATTTTGCTGTCACCCAGCCCAATCCAGACGTGTATTGGGGCCAGGTTTCAGGCAAATAGAGCAGTAAGTGCAGAGAAATGTTCACTCTCTAAAAGTGGCATTTCTAAAATAGTAAAGTTAAATCCAACCTCACCAGTAAGTAGGATTTTCAATAAATAAATAAAGCTACTCCTCTCCGATATGGAATTACCAAATAAAAAGTATAGGGGAATACACAGAGCTAACCTATGAGAGGGGTAGACCTCACAGTAGTGAAAAGTGAAATAGACTGTTTGCTACTTACAGGACACGCGAACCACCAAAGTACATATCTAATTTTTTACTTACATAGCATCATGCACCTAGGACTACCTAGGGCCTACCTTAGGTGTAAATTATATGTAATAAAAGGGGAGTTTAAGGCTTGGCAAGTAGGCTGGGACTCCCCTGGGAGACCCCTGAGTCTGTGCCCAGAACCATAACTCTGCCAGTCGAGTACTTACCTAAAAGCCGATAACTCACTTTTCTTCCATAGGCTAACATTGAGTGGTTTCACTTGGAAATTCTTCTAAGTGGTGTGGAGTTTTGGAACTTTAAAATATTCATCTAAAATCAGCCGAACAACGAATTCTGATTTACTCACCTGTTATCAGGAGAGACCTCAGTGCTGCATCTTGGAGCTCAGTACTGACCCTGAAAAGTAATTTTAACCGTACTTACCAGTAACTCGAATTTCCTTCCATGGGATATCATTGCCTGCTTTTCGCTGAAAATGTTCTAAGTGTCGATTTTTGAAACTTACAAATATTCTTTAAAAATCGTACCAACTGTGAAAACGTAATTGTTTACCTGTTTTAGATAGATGTCCCAGTACTGAGCCTAGGAGCCCAGCACTGGATTACAAAAGTAACGAGAACGTACTTTACCCGTAACTTGAATTTTCTTCCATAGGAAACCATTGACTGTTTTTCTGTGAAATTTCTTCTAAGTGTCGATTTTGCAAACATGTAAATATTCCTTAAAAATCGCCTGTATAACTTAAACGTAGTTTCTCAACTGCTTACAGGTGGTACAGTAGTGCTGGATCTAGGATCCAACACTGACCTAGAAAAAGTAACCATAACCCCACTTACCTGCTAAGTGAATTTCCTTCCATAGGATAACATTGGTAATTTGATCAGCAAAAGTTTCTAAGTGTCAACTTTTAAAATAGCAAAATATTGCTTAAAAATCACAACAGTAACTAAAACGAATTTACTCACTTGTTTCCAAGAACTGTCCCAGGACTGAATCTAGGATCCAGTCCTCGATTTAGAAAAGTATTCCTGAAAGTAATTAATTGCATATAACTTAAAATTCCCATTGAGCTCAATGTATTATTGTGATTCAAATTGTGTTGCCTATTGTAATAAACTGTAACTATGACCTGCAAAAGTCAATTGCCTATTGCAAAGTATTTAACTAAAGCATCTCACTCTGAGAAAGTATATTTTGATACCTATTGTTGGTTCTCAAGTAAAACAACAATATCTTTTTTATGCAAACCAATGGCCTAGTGTTCAGTTCTTGAGTGTGTGAGACCATTTGCTGACTGAGTGTGTACAACAAATGTTTTACACTGTACTCTGATACTGCCTTACTGCTCGGCAAGCTACCACTTTAGAGAGTAAGGTTATATCTAACTTTAGCCTCTGCCAAACCTCTGGGGACTGGGGACTCTGTGCACACTGTACCTATTTGGGAACAGTATATACAGAGCCACTTTCTCACAGTAGTGATAAAGTGATTAGAGTCCTACGGCCAACATAAAGATACAGCAAAACGTGAGGTGAAAAGCAAAAAGGTTGCTGGTAGGCCACCTTAAGGATGCCAGGTCTAACAAAAACTGAACTAAGGATAACATGAGTAAAACATCAGGTTTCTCTACTGCATTTGGTGAGACAAGTGGGCCTTCTTTTATCTTCCATTCAAGCAATCTTTGACAGACCCCTTTATTATAGAGCTTTTCAAGGATTAAAGATAAGGCACTTACAAAGGAGTCCCAAATACTCAGAGATGGTTCACTTCTGTAATATGGGTCGTAGACTAAAAGCAGCGCAAAAACAGAGTGCAACAGGGTCCAAAAAACTTGAGTGCCACAAGAGAGTTTGAATGCAAGCGTATCCTTTTACAGATCCAGAGATATACTCATGCAATTTTTATTTTTAGGACAGAACGTGCATGATGAAAAAAACATTGTTTTTAAAAAGCGCATTGCAGAATATTAGTACTTTGATGTGGGAAAACTTCAAAACTTTCAAACAAAATATTTGTAGGCAGCTTACAGCAAGTTGTTGTGGCCGAGTGGTTAAGGCGATGGACTAGAAATCCATTGGGGTATCCCCGCGCAGGTCCGAATCCTGCCAACAACGAGAATCTTTTTATTATCGGCTACAATTTCAGAAGTTAACCTTTAGTATTTCTTCCATTTCAGTTTTATAAATAGGTGGCTTATTTTTGTGTCACTATTGCCTCTCCACATATTTGTTATCGCTACCTCTTTCATGTCTTTGCTACACCTCATTCCTACTTTAGCACTGGTGTAAACGCTTCAAATTATTATACCGTTGCTCTCTCATTCATACCTACGCATGAACTTGAAAGTTACTTTACCAATAAAAGACGCAAAGAGAGAAATAGAACAAAAGTGCTGGCTGGATTGGCAAACACACTTCATAAAACTGCATTTTCTTTTTTATTCTCCCCCGTGTTACATGCTTAACCTCCCCATGTGTAATTTCTCTTAACCTGCTGTCCCAGGAAGAGAATTCATCTACAGGCTCTTTCTGTGTTTTTTTCCCTAGTCTGTCTTTCCCATTTCTTAGCTGTGTAACTGTTCCTTTACGCGCTCTATTTAAACGCCATCAATCTCATTTGAGCTCCTTGCTCCCGCTTCTGTTTTCTCCACCTCTCATACTGCCAGTTCTCTCTTTCTCTGTGATTGGTGGCTACTTATCTGAGCTTCCGAAGCCACGTGGTTCCTGCCTCTTGTTGTCAGACTTGAATTGGAAAAGGAACCATATTAACAAGCCTTTACCACTCACACACGGCGGAAGTTTATACTTTAATTCAGTGAGCTAAGAAAAGCGTGTTGTGGGTCCCCTACGAGCCATGGTGCTTGCTTCATCATGATTTGGCACCAGTCATTAGCCGCAGCTCTGCTAATGAGCCACTGAGGTCAGTTTCAATATTTACTCAAAAACATAACCATGCAGCCCTCCCCTCAACTGTGTATTATCTTGCTTTTCTGCTGTTCGTGTGATTAGCTGGGAGGAGCTCACGGCGACATCCTCCCTATAAAAGTGTAGATGGATCACTCTCTAACTCTTTCTTGCTTCACATACAAATGGCTTGAAAGGTGCAGGGAAGATGCAGGTCTAATAGACAGAATAGAAGGTCTGTGCCAGGTGGGTTTCTCTGCATTGGTGTCCCATCACAGGTCCGCAAGTGTATTGTGTGATCTTTGACTCCTGGCATTTCACAAGCAGGCGGCCAGGAAACGGTTTCAGCCTATCAACCACTGAGGAGACGCAGCCTCTGAATGAGGAATGAGGAAGCAATGAATACATCCAGCCTATCACAGGAACAGCCCTGAGTGTTCCGAATTATAAATTCTCCATGTCACTGTATGTCGTTGAGCCCAAGTAGCTCGCTGTGATCGTATAGTGGTTAGTACTCTGCGTTGTGGCCGCAGCAACCTCAGTTCGAATCCGAGTCACGGCATTGTGGTTGGCAATGTCACGGCAGTTGGGTGTTAATTTTACAGAATTAGCAAATGTACCAGTGGTTTTTGTAAAATGTCTATTAAAAACAGATCCTTTCAAATATTTAAACCATCTAACAACAAATGATTTAAACTCGCATGATTATAAGCTGTAGCTATAATGTATTTACTTACATAAATTATCGTTCTTGAACCTATTGGGGGTGAAGGGAGAGCGGAGCTCACCCCCCAGGTGCAGTTGAGTGACCTGTGTTGTGGCTCTCTAGAGGGAAGGCACAAATTTTGCTGTCACCCAGCCCAATCCAGACGTGTATTGGGGCCAGGTTTCAGGCAAATAGAGCAGTAAGTGCAGAGAAATGTTCACTCTCTAAAAGTGGCATTTCTAAAATAGTAAAGTTAAATCCAACCTCACCAGTAAGTAGGATTTTCAATAAATAAATAAAGCTACTCCTCTCCGATATGGAATTACCAAATAAAAAGTATAGGGGAATACACAGAGCTAACCTATGAGAGGGGTAGACCTCACAGTAGTGAAAAATGAAATAGACTGTTTGGTACTTACAGGACACGCGAACCACCAAAGTACATATCTTATTTTTTACTTACATAGCATCATGCACCTAGGACTACCTAGGGCCTACCTTAGGTGTAAATTATATGTAATAAAAGGGGAGTTTAAGGCTTGGCAAGTAGGCTGGGACTCCCCTGGGAGACCCCTGAGTCTATGCCCAGAACCATAACTCTGCCAGTCGAGTACTTACCTAAAAGCCGATAACTCACTTTTCTTCCATAGGCTAACATTGAGTGGTTTCACTTGGAAATTCTTCTAAGTGGTGTGGAGTTTTGGAACTTTAAAATATTCATCTAAAATCAGCCGAACAACGAATTCTGATTTACTCACCTGTTATCAGGAGAGACCTCAGTGCTGCATCTTGGAGCTCAGTACTGACCCTGAAAAGTAATTTTAACCGTACTTACCAGTAACTCGAATTTCCTTCCATGGGATATCATTGCCTGCTTTTTGCTGAAAATTTTCTAAGTGTCGATTTTTGAAACTTACAAATATTCTTTAAAAATCGTACCAACTGTGAAAATGTAATTGTTTACCTGTTTTAGATAGATGTCCCAGTACTGAGCCTAGGAGCCCAGCACTGGATTACAAAAGTAACGAGAACGTACTTTACCCGTAACTTGAATTTTCTTCCATAGGAAACCATTGACTGTTTTTCTGTGAAATTTCTTCTAAGTGTCGATTTTGCAAACATGTAAATATTCCTTAAAAATCGCCTGTATAACTTAAACGTAGTTTCTCAACTGCTTACAGGTGGTACAGTAGTGCTGGATCTAGGATCCAACACTGACCTAGAAAAAGTAACCATAACCCCACTTACCTGCTAAGTGAATTTCCTTCCATAGGATAACATTGGTAATTTGATCAGCAAAAGTTTCTAAGTATCAACTTTTAAAATAGCAAAATATTGCTTAAAAATCACAACAGTAACTAAAACGAATTTACTCACTTGTTTCCAAGAACTGTCCCAGGACTGAATCTAGGATCCAGTCCTGGATTTAGAAAAGTATTCCTGAAAGTAATTAATTGCATATAACTTAAAATTCCCATTGAGCTCAATGTATTATTGTGATTCAAATTGTGTTGCCTATTGTAATAAACTGTAACTATGACCTGCAAAAGTCAATTGCCTATTGCAAAGTATTTATCTAAAGCACCTCACTCTGAGAAAGTATATTTTGATACCTATTGTTGGTTCTCAAATAAAACAACAATATCTTTTTTATGCAAACCAATGGCCTAGTGTTCAGTTCTTGAGTGTGTGAGACCATTTGCTGACTGAGTGTGTACAACAAATGTTTTACACTGTACTCTGATACTGCCTTACTGCTCGGCAAGCTACCACTTTAGAGAGTAAGGTTATATCTAACTTTAGCCTCTGCCAAACCTCTGGGGACTGGGGACTCTGTGCACACTGTACCTATTTGGGAACAGTATATACAGAGCCACTTTCTCACAGTAGTGATAAAGTGATTAGAGTCCTACGGCCAACATAAAGATACAGCAAAACGTGAGGTGAAAAGCAAAAAGGTTGCTGGTAGGCCACCTTAAGGATGCCAGGTCTAACAAAAACTGAACTAAGGATAACATGAGTAAAACATCAGGTTTCTCTACTGCATTTGGTGAGACAAGTGGGCCTTCTTTTATCTTCCATTCAAGCAATCTTTGACAGACCCCTTTATTATAGAGCTTTTCAAGGATTAAAGATAAGGCACTTACAAAGGAGTCCCAAATACTCAGAGATGGTTGACTTCTGTAATATGGG
The DNA here is from genome assembly GCF_964204655.1 of Triturus cristatus. Taxonomy (NCBI): domain Eukaryota; kingdom Metazoa; phylum Chordata; class Amphibia; order Caudata; family Salamandridae; genus Triturus; species Triturus cristatus. The sequence continues at coordinate 724,029,357 of NC_140595.1, forward strand.
TCGTCGACTAAAAGCAGCGCAAAAACAGAGTGCAACGGGGTCCAAAAAACTTGAGTGCCACAAGAGAGTTTGAATGCAAGCGTATCCTTTTACAGATCCAGAGATATACTCATGCAATTTTTATTTTTAGGACAGAACGTGCATGATGAAAAAAACATTGTTTTTAAAAAGCGCATTGCAGAATATTAGTACTTTGATGTGGGAAAACTTCAAAACTTTCAAACAAAATATTTGTATGCAGCTTACAGCAAGTTGTTGTGTCCGAGTGGGTAAGGCGATGGACTAGAAATCCATTGGGGTATCCCCGCGCAGGTTCGAATCCTGCCAACAACGAGAATCTTTTTATTATCGGCTACAATTTCAGAAGTTAACCTTTAGTATTTCTTCCATTTCAGTTTTATAAATAGGTGGCTTATTTTTGTGTCACTATTGCCTCTCCACATATTTGTTATCGCTACCTCTTTCATGTCTTTGCTACACCTCATTCCTACTTTAGCACTGGTGTAAACGCTTCAAATTATTATACCGTTGCTCTCTCATTCATACCTGCGCATGCACTTGAAAGTTACTTTACCAATAAAAGACGCAAAGAGAGAAATAGAACAAAAGTGCTGGCTGGATTGGCAAACACACTTCATAAAACTGCATTTTCTTTTTTATTCTCCCTCGTGTTACATGCTTAACCTCCCCATGTGTAATTTCTCTTAACCTGCTGTCCCAGGAAGAGAATTCATCTACAGGCTCTTTCTGTGTTTTTTTCCCTAGTCTGTCTTTCCCATTTCTTAGCTGTGTAACTGTTCCTTTATGCGCTCTATTTAAACGCCATCAATCTCATTTGAGCTCCTTGCTCCCGCTTCTGTTTTCTCCACCTCTCATACTGCCAGTTCTCTCTTTCTCTGTGATTGGTGGCTACTTTCCTGAGCTTCCGAAGCCACGTGGTTCCTGCCCCTTGTTGTCAGACTTGAATTGGAAAAGGAACCATATTAACAAGCCTTTACCACTCACACACGGTGGAAGTTTATACTTTAATTCAGTGAGCTAAGAAAAGCGTGTTGTGGGTCCCCTACGAGCCATGGTGCTTGCTCCATCATGATTTGGCACCAGTCATTAGCCGCAGCTCTGCTAATGAGCCACTGAGGTCAGTTTCAATATTTACTCAAAAACATAACCATGCAGCCCTCCCCTCAACTGTGTATTATCTTGGTTTTCTGCTGTTCGTGTGATTAGCTGGGAGGAGCTCACGGCGACATCCTCCCTATAAAAGTGTAGATGGATCACTCTCTAACTCTTTCTTGCTTCACATACAAATGGCTTGAAAGGTGCAGGGAAGATGCAGGTCTAATAGACAGAATAGAAGGTCTGTGCCAGGTGGGTTTCTCTGCATTGGTGTCCCATCACAGGTCCGCAAGTGTATTGTGTGATCTTTGACTCCTGGCATTTCACAAGCAGGCGGCCAGGAAACGGTTTCAGCCTATCAACCACTGAGGAGACGCAGCCTCTGAATGAGGAATGAGGAAGCAATGAATACATCCAGCCTATCACAGGAACAGCCCTGAGTGTTCCGAATTATAAATTCTCCATGTCACTGTATGTCGTTGAGCCCAAGTAGCTCGCCGTGATCGTATAGTGGTTAGTACTCTGCGTTGTGGCCGCAGCAACCTCAGTTCGAATCCGAGTCACGGCATTGTGGTTGGCAATGTCACGGCAGTTGGGTGTTAATTTTACAGAATTAGCAAATGTACCAGTGGTTTTTGTAAAATGTCTATTAAAAACAGATCCTTTCAAATATTTAAACCATCTAACAACAAATGATTTAAACTCGCATGATTATAAGCTGTAGCTATAATGTATTTACTTACATAAATTATCGTTCTTGAACCTATTGGGGGTGAAGGGAGAGCGGAGCTCACCCCCCAGGTGCAGTTGAGTGACCTGTGTTGTGGCTCTCTAGAGGGAAGGCACAAATTTTGCTGTAACCCAGCCCAATCCAGACGTGTATTGGGGCCAGGTTTCAGGCAAATAGAGCAGTAAGTGCAGAGAAATGTTCACTCTCTAAAAGTGGCATTTCTAAAATAGTAAAGTTAAATCCAACCTCACCAGTAAGTAGGATTTTCAATAAATAAATAAAGCTACTCCTCTCCGATATGGAATTACCAAATAAAAAGTATAGGGGAATACACAGAGCTAACCTATGAGAGGGGTAGACCTCACAGTAGTGAAAAATGAAATAGACTGTTTGGTACTTACAGGACACGCGAACCACCAAAGTACATATCTTATTTTTTACTTACATAGCATCATGCACCTAGGACTACCTAGGGCCTACCTTAGGTGTAAATTATATGTAATAAAAGGGGAGTTTAAGGCTTGGCAAGTAGGCTGGGACTCCCCTGGGAGACCCCTGAGTCTATGCCCAGAACCATAACTCTGCCAGTCGAGTACTTACCTAAAAGCCGATAACTCACTTTTCTTCCATAGGCTAACATTGAGTGGTTTCACTTGGAAATTCTTCTAAGTGGTGTGGAGTTTTGGAACTTTAAAATATTCATCTAAAATCAGCCGAACAACGAATTCTGATTTACTCACCTGTTATCAGGAGAGACCTCAGTGCTGCATCTTGGAGCTCAGTACTGACCCTGAAAAGTAATTTTAACCGTACTTACCAGTAACTCGAATTTCCTTCCATGGGATATCATTGCCTGCTTTTTGCTGAAAATTTTCTAAGTGTCGATTTTTGAAACTTACAAATATTCTTTAAAAATCGTACCAACTGTGAAAACGTAATTGTTTACCTGTTTTAGATAGATGTCCCAGTACTGAGCCTAGGAGCCCAGCACTGGATTACAAAAGTAACGAGAACGTACTTTACCCGTAACTTGAATTTTCTTCCATAGGAAACCATTGACTGTTTTTCTGTGAAATTTCTTCTAAGTGTCGATTTTGCAAACATGTAAATATTCCTTAAAAATCGCCTGTATAACTTAAACGTAGTTTCTCAACTGCTTACAGGTGGTACAGTAGTGCTGGATCTAGGATCCAACACTGACCTAGAAAAAGTAACCATAACCCCACTTACCTGCTAAGTGAATTTCCTTCCATAGGATAACATTGGTAATTTGATCAGCAAAAGTTTCTAAGTGTCAACTTTTAAAATAGCAAAATATTGCTTAAAAATCACAACAGTAACTAAAACAAATTTACTCACTTGTTTCCAAGAACTGTCCCAGGACTGAATCTAGGATCCAGTCCTGGATTTAGAAAAGTATTCCTGAAAGTAATTAATTGCATATAACTTAAAATTCCCATTGAGCTCAATGTATTATTGTGATTCAAATTGTGTTGCCTATTGTAATAAACTGTAACTATGACCTGCAAAAGTCAATTGCCTATTGCAAAGTATTTAACTAAAGCATCTCACTCTGAGAAAGTATATTTTGATACCTATTGTTGGTTCTCAAGTAAAACAACAATATCTTTTTTATGCAAACCAATGGCCTAGTGTTCAGTTCTTGAGTGTGTGAGACCATTTGCTGACTGAGTGTGTACAACAAATGTTTTACACTGTACTCTGATACTGCCTTACTGCTCGGCAAGCTACCACTTTAGAGAGTAAGGTTATATCTAACTTTAGCCTCTGCCAAACCTCTGGGGACTGGGGACTCTGTGCACACTGTACCTATTTGGGAACAGTATATACAGAGCCACTTTCTCACAGTAGTGATAAAGTGATTAGAGTCCTACGGCCAACATAAAGATACAGCAAAACGTGAGGTGAAAAGCAAAAAGGTTGCTGGTAGGCCACCTTAAGGATGCCAGGTCTAACAAAAACTGAACTAAGGATAACATGAGTAAAACATCAGGTTTCTCTACTGCATTTGGTGAGACAAGTGGGCCTTCTTTTATCTTCCATTCAAGCAATCTTTGACAGACCCCTTTATTATAGAGCTTTTCAAGGATTAAAGATAAGGCACTTACAAAGGAGTCCCAAATACTCAGAGATGGTTGACTTCTGTAATATGGGTCGTAGACTAAAAGCAGCGCAAAAACAGAGTGCAACAGGGTCCAAAAAACTTGAGTGCCACAAGAGAGTTTGAATGCAAGCGTATCCTTTTACAGATCCAGAGATATACTCATGCAATTTTTATTTTTAGGACAGAACGTGCATGATGAAAAAAACATTGTTTTTAAAAAGCGCATTGCAGAATATTAGTACTTTGATGTGGGAAAACTTCAAAACTTCCAAACAAAATATTTGTAGGCAGCTTACAGCAAGTTGTTGTGGCAGAGTGGTTAAGGCGATGGACTAGAAATCCATTGGGGTATCCCCGCGCAGGTTCGAATCCTGCCAACAACGAGAATCTTTTTATTATCGGCTACAATTTCAGAAGTTAACCTTTAGTATTTCTTCCATTTCAGTTTTATAAATAGGTGGCTTATTTTTGTGTCACTATTGCCTCTCCACATATTTGTTATCGCTACCTCTTTCATGTCTTTGCTACACCTCATTCCTACTTTAGCACTGGTGTAAACGCTTCAAATTATTATACCGTTGCTCTCTCATTCATACCTGCGCATGCACTTGAAAGTTACTTTACCAATAAAAGACGCAAAGAGAGAAATAGAACAAAAGTGCTGGCTGGATTGGCAAACACACTTCATAAAACTGCATTTTCTTTTTTATTCTCCCCCGTGTTACATGCTTAACCTCCCCATGTGTAATTTCTCTTAACCTGCTGTCCCAGGAAGAGAATTCATCTACAGGCTCTTTCTGTGTTTTTTTCCCTAGTCTGTCTTTCCCATTTCTTAGCTGTGTAACTGTTCCTTTACGCGCTCTATTTAAACGCCATCAATCTCATTTGAGCTCCTTGCTCCCGCTTCTGTTTTCTCCACCTCTCATACTGCCAGTTCTCTCTTTCTCTGTGATTGGTGGCTACTTTCCTGAGCTTCCGAAGCCACGTGGTTCCTGCCTCTTGTTGTCAGACTTGAATTGGAAAAGGAACCATATTAACAAGCCTTTACCACTCACACACGGCGGAAGTTTATACTTTAATTCAGTGAGCTAAGAAAAGCGTGTTGTGGGTCCCCTACGAGCCATGGTGCTTGCTTCATCATGATTTGGCACCAGTCATTAGCCGCAGCTCTGCTAATGAGCCACTGAGGTCAGTTTCAATATTTACTCAAAAACATAACCATGCAGCCCTCCCCTCAACTGTGTATTATCTTGCTTTTCTGCTGTTCGTGTGATTAGCTGGGAGGAGCTCACGGCGACATCCTCCCTATAAAAGTGTAGATGGATCACTCTCTAACTCTTTCTTGCTTCACATACAAATGGCTTGAAAGGTGCAGGGAAGATGCAGGTCTAATAGACAGAATAGAAGGTCTGTGCCAGGTGGGTTTCTCTGCATTGGTGTCCCATCACAGGTCCGCAAGTGTATTGTGTGATCTTTGACTCCTGGCATTTCACAAGCAGGCGGCCAGGAAACGGTTTCAGCCTATCAACCACTGAGGAGACGCAGCCTCTGAATGAGGAATGAGGAAGCAATGAATACATCCAGCCTATCACAGGAACAGCCCTGAGTGTTCCGAATTATAAATTCTCCATGTCACTGTATGTCGTTGAGCCCAAGTAGCTCGCTGTGATCGTATAGTGGTTAGTACTCTGCGTTGTGGCCGCAGCAACCTCAGTTCGAATCCGAGTCACGGCATTGTGGTTGGCAATGTCACGGCAGTTGGGTGTTAATTTTACAGAATTAGCAAATGTACCAGTGGTTTTTGTAAAATGTCTATTAAAAACAGATCCTTTCAAATATTTAAACCATCTAACAACAAATGATTTAAACTCGCATGATTATAAGCTGTAGCTATAATGTATTTACTTACATAAATTATCGTTCTTGAACCTATTGGGGGTGAAGGGATAGCGGAGCTCACCCCCCAGGTGCAGTTGAGTGACCTGTGTTGTGGCTCTCTAGAGGGAAGGCACAAATTTTGCTGTCACCCAGCCCAATCCAGACGTGTATTGGGGCCAGGTTTCAGGCAAATAGAGCAGTAAGTGCAGAGAAATGTTCACTCTCTAAAAGTGGCATTTCTAAAATAGTAAAGTTAAATCCAACCTCACCAGTAAGTAGGATTTTCAATAAATAAATAAAGCTACTCCTCTCCGATATGGAATTACCAAATAAAAAGTATAGGGGAATACACAGAGCTAACCTATGAGAGGGGTAGACCTCACAGTAGTGAAAAATGAAATAGACTGTTTGCTACTTACAGGACACGCGAACCACCAAAGTACATATCTTATTTTTTACTTACATAGCATCATGCACCTAGGACTACCTAGGGCCTACCTTAGGTGTAAATTATATGTAATAAAAGGGGAGTTTAAGGCTTGGCAAGTAGGCTGGGACTCCCCTGGGAGACCCCTGAGTCTATGCCCAGAACCATAACTCTGCCAGTCGAGTACTTACCTAAAAGCCGATAACTCACTTTTCTTCCATAGGCTAACATTGAGTGGTTTCACTTGGAAATTCTTCTAAGTGGTGTGGAGTTTTGGAACTTTAAAATATTCATCTAAAATCAGCCGAACAACGAATTCTGATTTACTCACCTGTTATCAGGAGAGACCTCAGTGCTGCATCTTGGAGCTCAGTACTGACCCTGAAAAGTAATTTTAACCGTACTTACCAGTAACTCGAATTTCCTTCCATGGGATATCATTGCCTGCTTTTTGCTGAAAATTTTCTAAGTGTCGATTTTTGAAACTTACAAATATTCTTTAAAAATCGTACCAACTGTGAAAACGTAATTGTTTACCTGTTTTAGATAGATGTCCCAGTACTGAGCCTAGGAGCCCAGCACTGGATTACAAAAGTAACGAGAACGTACTTTACCCGTAACTTGAATTTTCTTCCATAGGAAACCATTGACTGTTTTTCTGTGAAATTTCTTCTAAGTGTCGATTTTGCAAACATGTAAATATTCCTTAAAAATCGCCTGTATAACTTAAACGTAGTTTCTCAACTGCTTACAGGTGGTACAGTAGTGCTGGATCTAGGATCCAACACTGACCTAGAAAAAGTAACCATAACCCCACTTACCTGCTAAGTGAATTTCCTTCCATAGGATAACATTGGTAATTTGATCAGCAAAAGTTTCTAAGTGTCAACTTTTAAAATAGCAAAATATTGCTTAAAAATCACAACAGTAACTAAAACGAATTTACTCACTTGTTTCCAAGAACTGTCCCAGGACTGAATCTAGGATCCAGTCCTGGATTTAGAAAAGTATTCCTGAAAGTAATTAATTGCATATAACTTAAAATTCCCATTGAGCTCAATGTATTATTGTGATTCAAATTGTGTTACCTATTGTAATAAACTGTAACTATGACCTGCAAAAGTCAATTGCCTATTGCAAAGTATTTATCTAAAGCACCTCACTCTGAGAAAGTATATTTTGATACCTATTAGTGGTTCTCAAATAAAACAACAATATCTTTTTTATGCAAACCAATGGCCTAGTGTTCAGTTCTTGAGTGTGTGAGACCATTTGCTGACTGAGTGTGTACAACAAATGTTTTACACTGTACTCTGATACTGCCTTACTGCTCGGCAAGCTACCACTTTAGAGAGTAAGGTTATATCTAACTTTAGCCTCTGCCAAACCTCTGGGGACTGGGGACTCTGTGCACACTGTACCTATTTGGGAACAGTATATACAGAGCCACTTTCTCACAGTAGTGATAAAGTGATTAGAGTCCTACGGCCAACATAAAGATACAGCAAAACGTGAGGTGAAAAGCAAAAAGGTTGCTGGTAGGCCACCTTAAGGATGCCAGGTCTAACAAAAACTGAACTAAGGATAACATGAGTAAAACATCAGGTTTCTCTACTGCATTTGGTGAGACAAGTGGGCCTTCTTTTATCTTCCATTCAAGCAATCTTTGACAGACCCCTTTATTATAGAGCTTTTCAAGGATTAAAGATAAGGCACTTACAAAGGAGTCCCAAATACTCAGAGATGGTTGACTTCTGTAATATGGGTCGTCGACTAAAAGCAGCGCAAAAACAGAGTGCAACGGGGTCCAAAAAACTTGAGTGCCACAAGAGAGTTTGAATGCAAGCGTATCCTTTTACAGATCCAGAGATATACTCATGCAATTTTTATTTTTAGGACAGAACGTGCATGATGAAAAAAACATTGTTTTTAAAAAGCGCATTGCAGAATATTAGTACTTTGATGTGGGAAAACTTCAAAACTTTCAAACAAAATATTTGTATGCAGCTTACAGCAAGTTGTTGTGGCCGAGTGGGTAAGGCGATGGACTAGAAATCCATTGGGGTATCCCCGCGCAGGTTCGAATCCAGCCAACAACGAGAATATTTTTATTATCGGCTACAATTTCAGAAGTTAACCTTTAGTATTTCTTCCATTTCAGTTTTATAAATAGGTGGCTTATTTTTGTGTCACTATTGCCTCTCCACATATTTGTTATCGCTACCTCTTTCATGTCTTTGCTACACCTCATTCCTACTTTAGCACTGGTGTAAACGCTTCAAATTATTATACCGTTGCTCTCTCATTCATACCTGCGCATGCACTTGAAAGTTACTTTACCAATAAAAGACGCAAAGAGAGAAATAGAACAAAAGTGCTGGCTGGATTGGCAAACACACTTCATAAAACTGCATTTTCTTTTTTATTCTCCCTCGTGTTACATGCTTAACCTCCCCATGTGTAATTTCTCTTAACCTGCTGTCCCAGGAAGAGAATTCATCTACAGGCTCTTTCTGTGTTTTTTTCCCTAGTCTGTCTTTCCCATTTCTTAGCTGTGTAACTGTTCCTTTATGCGCTCTATTTAAACGCCATCAATCTCATTTGAGCTCCTTGCTCCCGCTTCTGTTTTCTCCACCTCTCATACTGCCAGTTCTCTCTTTCTCTGTGATTGGTGGCTACTTTCCTGAGCTTCCGAAGCCACGTGGTTCCTGCCTCTTGTTGTCAGACTTGAATTGGAAAAGGAACCATATTAACAAGCCTTTACCACTCACACACGGCGGAAGTTTATACTTTAATTCAGTGAGCTAAGAAAAGCGTGTTGTGGGTCCCCTACGAGCCATGGTGCTTGCTTCATCATGATTTGGCACCAGTCATTAGCCGCAGCTCTGCTAATGAGCCACTGAGGTCAGTTTCAATATTTACTCAAAAACATAACCATGCAGCCCTCCCCTCAACTGTGTATTATCTTGCTTTTCTGCTGTTCGTGTGATTAGCTGGGAGGAGCTCACGGCGACATCCTCCCTATAAAAGTGTAGATGGATCACTCTCTAATTCTTTCTTGCTTCACATACAAATGGCTTGAAAGGTGCAGGGAAGATGCAGGTCTAATAGACAGAATAGAAGGTCTGTGCCAGGTGGGTTTCTCTGCATTGGTGTCCCATCACAGGTCCGCAAGTGTATTGTGTGATCTTTGACTCCTGGCATTTCACAAGCAGGCGGCCAGGAAACGGTTTCAGCCTATCAACCACTGAGGAGACGCAGCCTCTGAATGAGGAATGAGGAAGCAATGAATACATCCAGCCTATCACAGGAACAGCCCTGAGTGTTCCGAATTATAAATTCTCCATGTCACTGTATGTCGTTGAGCCCAAGTAGCTCGCCGTGAACGTATAGTGGTTAGTACTCTGCGTTGTGGCCGCAGCAACCTCGGTTCGAATCCGAGTCACGGCATTGTGGTTGGCAATGTCACGGCAGTTGGGTGTTAATTTTACAGAATTAGCAAATGTACCAGTGGTTTTTGTAAAATGTCTATTAAAAACAGATCCTTTCAAATATTTAAACCATCTAACAACAAATGATTTAAACTCGCATGATTATAAGCTGTAGCTATAATGTATTTACTTACATAAATTATCGTTCTTGAACCTATTGGGGGTGAAGGGAGAGCGGAGCTCACCCCCGAGGTGCAGTTGAGTGACCTGTGTTGTGGCTCTCTAGAGGGAAGGCACAAATTTTGCTGTCACCCAGCCCAATCCAGACGTGTATTGGGGCCAGGTTTCAGGCAAATAGAGCAGTAAGTGCAGAGAAATGTTCACTCTCTAAAAGTGGCATTTCTAAAATAGTAAAGTTAAATCCAACCTCACCAGTAAGTAGGATTTTCAATAAATAAATAAAGCTACTCCTCTCCGATATGGAATTACCAAATAAAAAGTATAGGGGAATACACAGAGCTAACCTATGAGAGGGGTAGTCCTCACAGTAGTGAAAAATGAAATAGACTGTTTGCTACTTACAGGACACGCGAACCACCAAAGTACATATCTAATTTTTTACTTACATAGCATCATGCACCTAGGACTACCTAGGGCCTACCTTAGGTGTAAATTATATGTAATAAAAGGGGAGTTTAAGGCTTGGCAAGTAGGCTGGGACTCCCCTGGGAGACCCCTGAGTCTGTGCCCAGAACCATAACTCTGCCAGTCGAGTACTTACCTAAAAGCCGATAACTCACTTTTCTTCCATAGGCTAACATTGAGTGGTTTCACTTGGAAATTCTTCTAAGTGGTGTGGAGTTTTGGAACTTTAAAATATTCATCTAAAATCAGCCGAACAACGAATTCTGATTTACTCACCTGTTATCAGGAGAGACCTCAGTGCTGCATCTTGGAGCTCAGTACTGACCCTGAAAAGTAATTTTAACCGTACTTACCAGTAACTCGAATTTCCTTCCATGGGATATCATTGCCTGCTTTTCGCTGAAAATGTTCTAAGTGTAGATTTTTGAAACTTACAAATATTCTTTAAAAATCGTACCAACTGTGAAAACGTAATTGTTTACCTGTTTTAGATAGATGTCCCAGTACTGAGCCTAGGAGCCCAGCACTGGATTACAAAAGTAACGAGAACGTACTTTACCCGTAACTTGAATTTTCTTCCATAGGAAACCATTGACTGTTTTTCTGTGAAATTTCTTCTAAGTGTCGATTTTGCAAACATGTAAATATTCCTTAAAAATCGCCTGTATAACTTAAACGTAGTTTCTCAACTGCTTACAGGTGGTACAGTAGTGCTGGATCTAGGATCCAACACTGACCTAGAAAAAGTAACCATAACCCCACTTACCTGCTAAGTGAATTTCCTTCCATAGGATAACATTGGTAATTTGATCAGCAAAAGTTTCTAAGTGTCAACTTTTAAAATAGCAAAATATTGCTTAAAAATCACAACAGTAACTAAAACAAATTTACTCACTTGTTTCCAAGAACTGTCCCAGGACTGAATCTAGGATCCAGTCCTGGATTTAGAAAAGTATTCCTGAAAGTAATTAATTGCATATAACTTAAAATTCCCATTGAGCTCAATGTATTATTGTGATTCAAATTGTGTTGCCTATTGTAATAAACTGTAACTATGACCTGCAAAAGTCAATTGCCTATTGCAAAGTATTTAACTAAAGCATCTCACTCTGAGAAAGTATATTTTGATACCTATTGTTGGTTCTCAAGTAAAACAACAATATCTTTTTTATGCAAACCAATGGCCTAGTGTTCAGTTCTTGAGTGTGTGAGACCATTTGCTGACTGAGTGTGTACAACAAATGTTTTACACTGTACTCTGATACTGCCTTACTGCTCGGCAAGCTACCACTTTAGAGAGTAAGGTTATATCTAACTTTAGCCTCTGCCAAACCTCTGGGGACTGGGGACTCTGTGCACACTGTACCTATTTGGGAACAGTATATACAGAGCCACTTTCTCACAGTAGTGATAAAGTGATTAGAGTCCTACGGCCAACATAAAGATACAGCAAAACGTGAGGTGAAAAGCAAAAAGGTTGCTGGTAGGCCACCTTAAGGATGCCAGGTCTAACAAAAACTGAACTAAGGATAACATGAGTAAAACATCAGGTTTCTCTACTGCATTTGGTGAGACAAGTGGGCCTTCTTTTATCTTCCATTCAAGCAATCTTTGACAGACCCCTTTATTATAGAGCTTTTCAAGGATTAAAGATAAGGCACTTACAAAGGAGTCCCAAATACTCAGAGATGGTTGACTTCTGTAATATGGGTCGTAGACTAAAAGCAGCGCAAAAACAGAGTGCAACAGGGTCCAAAAAACTTGAGTGCCACAAGAGAGTTTGAATGCAAGCGTATCCTTTTACAGATCCAGAGATATACTCATGCAATTTTTATTTTTAGGACAGAACGTGCATGATGAAAAAAACATTGTTTTTAAAAAGCGCATTGCAGAATATTAGTACTTTGATGTGGGAAAACTTCAAAACTTTCAAACAAAATATTTGTAGGCAGCTTACAGCAAGTTGTTGTGGCAGAGTGGTTAAGGCGATGGACTAGAAATCCATTGGGGTATCCCCGCGCAGGTTCGAATCCTGCCAACAACGAGAATCTTTTTATTATCGGCTACAATTTCAGAAGTTAACCTTTAGTATTTCTTCCATTTCAGTTTTATAAATAGGTGGCTTATTTTTGTGTCACTATTGCCTCTCCACATATTTGTTATCGCTACCTCTTTCATGTCTTTGCTACACCTCATTCCTACTTTAGCACTGGTGTAAACGCTTCAAATTATTATACCGTTGCTCTCTCATTCATACCTGCGCATGCACTTGAAAGTTACTTTACCAATAAAAGACGCAAAGAGAGAAATAGAACAAAAGTGCTGGCTGGATTGGCAAACACACTTCATAAAACTGCATTTTCTTTTTTATTCTCCCCCGTGTTACATGCTTAACCTCCCCATGTGTAATTTCTCTTAACCTGCTGTCCCAGGAAGAGAATTCATCTACAGGCTCTTTCTGTGTTTTTTTCCCTAGTCTGTCTTTCCCATTTCTTAGCTGTGTAACTGTTCCTTTACGCGCTCTATTTAAACGCCATCAATCTCATTTGAGCTCCTTGCTCCCGCTTCTGTTTTCTCCACCTCTCATACTGCCAGTTCTCTCTTTCTCTGTGATTGGTGGCTACTTTCCTGAGCTTCCGAAGCCACGTGGTTCCTGCCTCTTGTTGTCAGACTTGAATTGGAAAAGGAACCATATTAACAAGCCTTTACCACTCACACACGGCGGAAGTTTATACTTTAATTCAGTGAGCTAAGAAAAGCGTGTTGTGGGTCCCCTACGAGCCATGGTGCTTGCTTCATCATGATTTGGCACCAGTCATTAGCCGCAGCTCTGCTAATGAGCCACTGAGGTCAGTTTCAATATTTACTCAAAAACATAACCATGCAGCCCTCCCCTCAACTGTGTATTATCTTGCTTTTCTGCTGTTCGTGTGATTAGCTGGGAGGAGCTCACGGCGACATCCTCCCTATAAAAGTGTAGATGGATCACTCTCTAACTCTTTCTTGCTTCACATACAAATGGCTTGAAAGGTGCAGGGAAGATGCAGGTCTAATAGACAGAATAGAAGGTCTGTGCCAGGTGGGTTTCTCTGCATTGGTGTCCCATCACAGGTCCGCAAGTGTATTGTGTGATCTTTGACTCCTGGCATTTCACAAGCAGGCGGCCAGGAAACGGTTTCAGCCTATCAACCACTGAGGAGACGCAGCCTCTGAATGAGGAATGAGGAAGCAATGAATACATCCAGCCTATCACAGGAACAGCCCTGAGTGTTCCGAATTATAAATTCTCCATGTCACTGTATGTCGTTGAGCCCAAGTAGCTCGCTGTGATCGTATAGTGGTTAGTACTCTGCGTTGTGGCCGCAGCAACCTCAGTTCGAATCCGAGTCACGGCATTGTGGTTGGCAATGTCACGGCAGTTGGGTGTTAATTTTACAGAATTAGCAAATGTACCAGTGGTTTTTGTAAAATGTCTATTAAAAACAGATCCTTTCAAATATTTAAACCATCTAACAACAAATGATTTAAACTCGCATGATTATAAGCTGTAGCTATAATGTATTTACTTACATAAATTATCGTTCTTGAACCTATTGGGGGTGAAGGGAGAGCGGAGCTCACCCCCGAGGTGCAGTTGAGTGACCTGTGTTGTGGCTCTCTAGAGGGAAGGCACAAATTTTGCTGTCACCCAGCCCAATCCAGACGTGTATTGGGGCCAGGTTTCAGGCAAATAGAGCAGTAAGTGCAGAGAAATGTTCACTCTCTAAAAGTGGCATTTCTAAAATAGTAAAGTTAAATCCAACCTCACCAGTAAGTAGGATTTTCAATAAATAAATAAAGCTACTCCTCTCCGATATGGAATTACCAAATAAAAAGTATAGGGGAATACACAGAGCTAACCTATGAGAGGGGTAGTCCTCACAGTAGTGAAAAATGAAATAGACTGTTTGCTACTTACAGGACACGCGAACCACCAAAGTACATATCTAATTTTTTACTTACATAGCATCATGCACCTAGGACTACCTAGGGCCTACCTTAGGTGTAAATTATATGTAATAAAAGGGGAGTTTAAGGCTTGGCAAGTAGGCTGGGACTCCCCTGGGAGACCCCTGAGTCTGTGCCCAGAACCATAACTCTGCCAGTCGAGTACTTACCTAAAAGCCGATAACTCACTTTTCTTCCATAGGCTAACATTGAGTGGTTTCACTTGGAAATTCTTCTAAGTGGTGTGGAGTTTTGGAACTTTAAAATATTCATCTAAAATCAGCCGAACAACGAATTCTGATTTACTCACCTGTTATCAGGAGAGACCTCAGTGCTGCATCTTGGAGCTCAGTACTGACCCTGAAAAGTAATTTTAACCGTACTTACCAGTAACTCGAATTTCCTTCCATGGGATATCATTGCCTGCTTTTCGCTGAAAATGTTCTAAGTGTAGATTTTTGAAACTTACAAATATTCTTTAAAAATCGTACCAACTGTGAAAACGTAATTGTTTACCTGTTTTAGATAGATGTCCCAGTACTGAGCCTAGGAGCCCAGCACTGGATTACAAAAGTAACGAGAACGTACTTTACCCGTAACTTGAATTTTCTTCCATAGGAAACCATTGACTGTTTTTCTGTGAAATTTCTTCTAAGTGTCGATTTTGCAAACATGTAAATATTCCTTAAAAATCGCCTGTATAACTTAAACGTAGTTTCTCAACTGCTTACAGGTGGTACAGTAGTGCTGGATCTAGGATCCAACACTGACCTAGAAAAAGTAACCATAACCCCACTTACCTGCTAAGTGAATTTCCTTCCATAGGATAACATTGGTAATTTGATCAGCAAAAGTTTCTAAGTGTCAACTTTTAAAATAGCAAAATATTGCTTAAAAATCACAACAGTAACTAAAACAAATTTACTCACTTGTTTCCAAGAACTGTCCCAGGACTGAATCTAGGATCCAGTCCTGGATTTAGAAAAGTATTCCTGAAAGTAATTAATTGCATATAACTTAAAATTCCCATTGAGCTCAATGTATTATTGTGATTCAAATTGTGTTGCCTATTGTAATAAACTGTAACTATGACCTGCAAAAGTCAATTGCCTATTGCAAAGTATTTAACTAAAGCATCTCACTCTGAGAAAGTATATTTTGATACCTATTGTTGGTTCTCAAGTAAAACAACAATATCTTTTTTATGCAAACCAATGGCCTAGTGTTCAGTTCTTGAGTGTGTGAGACCATTTGCTGACTGAGTGTGTACAACAAATGTTTTACACTGTACTCTGATACTGCCTTACTGCTCGGCAAGCTACCACTTTAGAGAGTAAGGTTATATCTAACTTTAGCCTCTGCCAAACCTCTGGGGACTGGGGACTCTGTGCACACTGTACCTATTTGGGAACAGTATATACAGAGCCACTTTCTCACAGTAGTGATAAAGTGATTAGAGTCCTACGGCCAACATAAAGATACAGCAAAACGTGAGGTGAAAAGCAAAAAGGTTGCTGGTAGGCCACCTTAAGGATGCCAGGTCTAACAAAAACTGAACTAAGGATAACATGAGTAAAACATCAGGTTTCTCTACTGCATTTGGTGAGACAAGTGGGCCTTCTTTTATCTTCCATTCAAGCAATCTTTGACAGACCCCTTTATTATAGAGCTTTTCAAGGATTAAAGATAAGGCACTTACAAAGGAGTCCCAAATACTCAGAGATGGTTGACTTCTGTAATATGGGTCGTAGACTAAAAGCAGCGCAAAAACAGAGTGCAACAGGGTCCAAAAAACTTGAGTGCCACAAGAGAGTTTGAATGCAAGCGTATCCTTTTACAGATCCAGAGATATACTCATGCAATTTTTATTTTTAGGACAGAACGTGCATGATGAAAAAAACATTGTTTTTAAAAAGCGCATTGCAGAATATTAGTACTTTGATGTGGGAAAACTTCAAAACTTTCAAACAAAATATTTGTAGGCAGCTTACAGCAAGTTGTTGTGGCAGAGTGGTTAAGGCGATGGACTAGAAATCCATTGGGGTATCCCCGCGCAGGTTCGAATCCTGCCAACAACGAGAATCTTTTTATTATCGGCTACAATTTCAGAAGTTAACCTTTAGTATTTCTTCCATTTCAGTTTTATAAATAGGTGGCTTATTTTTGTGTCACTATTGCCTCTCCACATATTTGTTATCGCTACCTCTTTCATGTCTTTGCTACACCTCATTCCTACTTTAGCACTGGTGTAAACGCTTCAAATTATTATACCGTTGCTCTCTCATTCATACCTGCGCATGCACTTGAAAGTTACTTTACCAATAAAAGACGCAAAGAGAGAAATAGAACAAAAGTGCTGGCTGGATTGGCAAACACACTTCATAAAACTGCATTTTCTTTTTTATTCTCCCCCGTGTTACATGCTTAACCTCCCCATGTGTAATTTCTCTTAACCTGCTGTCCCAGGAAGAGAATTCATCTACAGGCTCTTTCTGTGTTTTTTTCCCTAGTCTGTCTTTCCCATTTCTTAGCTGTGTAACTGTTCCTTTACGCGCTCTATTTAAACGCCATCAATCTCATTTGAGCTCCTTGCTCCCGCTTCTGTTTTCTCCACCTCTCATACTGCCAGTTCTCTCTTTCTCTGTGATTGGTGGCTACTTTCCTGAGCTTCCGAAGCCACGTGGTTCCTGCCTCTTGTTGTCAGACTTGAATTGGAAAAGGAACCATATTAACAAGCCTTTACCACTCACACACGGCGGAAGTTTATACTTTAATTCAGTGAGCTAAGAAAAGCGTGTTGTGGGTCCCCTACGAGCCATGGTGCTTGCTTCATCATGATTTGGCACCAGTCATTAGCCGCAGCTCTGCTAATGAGCCACTGAGGTCAGTTTCAATATTTACTCAAAAACATAACCATGCAGCCCTCCCCTCAACTGTGTATTATCTTGCTTTTCTGCTGTTCGTGTGATTAGCTGGGAGGAGCTCACGGCGACATCCTCCCTATAAAAGTGTAGATGGATCACTCTCTAACTCTTTCTTGCTTCACATACAAATGGCTTGAAAGGTGCAGGGAAGATGCAGGTCTAATAGACAGAATAGAAGGTCTGTGCCAGGTGGGTTTCTCTGCATTGGTGTCCCATCACAGGTCCGCAAGTGTATTGTGTGATCTTTGACTCCTGGCATTTCACAAGCAGGCGGCCAGGAAACGGTTTCAGCCTATCAACCACTGAGGAGACGCAGCCTCTGAATGAGGAATGAGGAAGCAATGAATACATCCAGCCTATCACAGGAACAGCCCTGAGTGTTCCGAATTATAAATTCTCCATGTCACTGTATGTCGTTGAGCCCAAGTAGCTCGCTGTGATCGTATAGTGGTTAGTACTCTGCGTTGTGGCCGCAGCAACCTCAGTTCGAATCCGAGTCACGGCATTGTGGTTGGCAATGTCACGGCAGTTGGGTGTTAATTTTACAGAATTAGCAAATGTACCAGTGGTTTTTGTAAAATGTCTATTAAAAACAGATCCTTTCAAATATTTAAACCATCTAACAACAAATGATTTAAACTCGCATGATTATAAGCTGTAGCTATAATGTATTTACTTACATAAATTATCGTTCTTGAACCTATTGGGGGTGAAGGGATAGCGGAGCTCACCCCCCAGGTGCAGTTGAGTGACCTGTGTTGTGGCTCTCTAGAGGGAAGGCACAAATTTTGCTGTCACCCAGCCCAATCCAGACGTGTATTGGGGCCAGGTTTCAGGCAAATAGAGCAGTAAGTGCAGAGAAATGTTCACTCTCTAAAAGTGGCATTTCTAAAATAGTAAAGTTAAATCCAACCTCACCAGTAAGTAGGATTTTCAATAAATAAATAAAGCTACTCCTCTCCGATATGGAATTACCAAATAAAAAGTATAGGGGAATACACAGAGCTAACCTATGAGAGGGGTAGACCTCACAGTAGTGAAAAATGAAATAGACTGTTTGCTACTTACAGGACACGCGAACCACCAAAGTACATATCTTATTTTTTACTTACATAGCATCATGCACCTAGGACTACCTAGGGCCTACCTTAGGTGTAAATTATATGTAATAAAAGGGGAGTTTAAGGCTTGGCAAGTAGGCTGGGACTCCCCTGGGAGACCCCTGAGTCTATGCCCAGAACCATAACTCTGCCAGTCGAGTACTTACCTAAAAGCCGATAACTCACTTTTCTTCCATAGGCTAACATTGAGTGGTTTCACTTGGAAATTCTTCTAAGTGGTGTGGAGTTTTGGAACTTTAAAATATTCATCTAAAATCAGCCGAACAACGAATTCTGATTTACTCACCTGTTATCAGGAGAGACCTCAGTGCTGCATCTTGGAGCTCAGTACTGACCCTGAAAAGTAATTTTAACCGTACTTACCAGTAACTCGAATTTCCTTCCATGGGATATCATTGCCTGCTTTTTGCTGAAAATTTTCTAAGTGTCGATTTTTGAAACTTACAAATATTCTTTAAAAATCGTACCAACTGTGAAAACGTAATTGTTTACCTGTTTTAGATAGATGTCCCAGTACTGAGCCTAGGAGCCCAGCACTGGATTACAAAAGTAACGAGAACGTACTTTACCCGTAACTTGAATTTTCTTCCATAGGAAACCATTGACTGTTTTTCTGTGAAATTTCTTCTAAGTGTCGATTTTGCAAACATGTAAATATTCCTTAAAAATCGCCTGTATAACTTAAACGTAGTTTCTCAACTGCTTACAGGTGGTACAGTAGTGCTGGATCTAGGATCCAACACTGACCTAGAAAAAGTAACCATAACCCCACTTACCTGCTAAGTGAATTTCCTTCCATAGGATAACATTGGTAATTTGATCAGCAAAAGTTTCTAAGTGTCAACTTTTAAAATAGCAAAATATTGCTTAAAAATCACAACAGTAACTAAAACGAATTTACTCACTTGTTTCCAAGAACTGTCCCAGGACTGAATCTAGGATCCAGTCCTGGATTTAGAAAAGTATTCCTGAAAGTAATTAATTGCATATAACTTAAAATTCCCATTGAGCTCAATGTATTATTGTGATTCAAATTGTGTTACCTATTGTAATAAACTGTAACTATGACCTGCAAAAGTCAATTGCCTATTGCAAAGTATTTATCTAAAGCACCTCACTCTGAGAAAGTATATTTTGATACCTATTAGTGGTTCTCAAATAAAACAACAATATCTTTTTTATGCAAACCAATGGCCTAGTGTTCAGTTCTTGAGTGTGTGAGACCATTTGCTGACTGAGTGTGTACAACAAATGTTTTACACTGTACTCTGATACTGCCTTACTGCTCGGCAAGCTACCACTTTAGAGAGTAAGGTTATATCTAACTTTAGCCTCTGCCAAACCTCTGGGGACTGGGGACTCTGTGCACACTGTACCTATTTGGGAACAGTATATACAGAGCCACTTTCTCACAGTAGTGATAAAGTGATTAGAGTCCTACGGCCAACATAAAGATACAGCAAAACGTGAGGTGAAAAGCAAAAAGGTTGCTGGTAGGCCACCTTAAGGATGCCAGGTCTAACAAAAACTGAACTAAGGATAACATGAGTAAAACATCAGGTTTCTCTACTGCATTTGGTGAGACAAGTGGGCCTTCTTTTATCTTCCATTCAAGCAATCTTTGACAGACCCCTTTATTATAGAGCTTTTCAAGGATTAAAGATAAGGCACTTACAAAGGAGTCCCAAATACTCAGAGATGGTTGACTTCTGTAATATGGGTCGTCGACTAAAAGCAGCGCAAAAACAGAGTGCAACGGGGTCCAAAAAACTTGAGTGCCACAAGAGAGTTTGAATGCAAGCGTATCCTTTTACAGATCCAGAGATATACTCATGCAATTTTTATTTTTAGGACAGAACGTGCATGATGAAAAAAACATTGTTTTTAAAAAGCGCATTGCAGAATATTAGTACTTTGATGTGGGAAAACTTCAAAACTTTCAAACAAAATATTTGTATGCAGCTTACAGCAAGTTGTTGTGGCCGAGTGGGTAAGGCGATGGACTAGAAATCCATTGGGGTATCCCCGCGCAGGTTCGAATCCAGCCAACAACGAGAATATTTTTATTATCGGCTACAATTTCAGAAGTTAACCTTTAGTATTTCTTCCATTTCAGTTTTATAAATAGGTGGCTTATTTTTGTGTCACTATTGCCTCTCCACATATTTGTTATCGCTACCTCTTTCATGTCTTTGCTACACCTCATTCCTACTTTAGCACTGGTGTAAACGCTTCAAATTATTATACCGTTGCTCTCTCATTCATACCTGCGCATGCACTTGAAAGTTACTTTACCAATAAAAGACGCAAAGAGAGAAATAGAACAAAAGTGCTGGCTGGATTGGCAAACACACTTCATAAAACTGCATTTTCTTTTTTATTCTCCCTCGTGTTACATGCTTAACCTCCCCATGTGTAATTTCTCTTAACCTGCTGTCCCAGGAAGAGAATTCATCTACAGGCTCTTTCTGTGTTTTTTTCCCTAGTCTGTCTTTCCCATTTCTTAGCTGTGTAACTGTTCCTTTATGCGCTCTATTTAAACGCCATCAATCTCATTTGAGCTCCTTGCTCCCGCTTCTGTTTTCTCCACCTCTCATACTGCCAGTTCTCTCTTTCTCTGTGATTGGTGGCTACTTTCCTGAGCTTCCGAAGCCACGTGGTTCCTGCCTCTTGTTGTCAGACTTGAATTGGAAAAGGAACCATATTAACAAGCCTTTACCACTCACACACGGCGGAAGTTTATACTTTAATTCAGTGAGCTAAGAAAAGCGTGTTGTGGGTCCCCTACGAGCCATGGTGCTTGCTTCATCATGATTTGGCACCAGTCATTAGCCGCAGCTCTGCTAATGAGCCACTGAGGTCAGTTTCAATATTTACTCAAAAACATAACCATGCAGCCCTCCCCTCAACTGTGTATTATCTTGCTTTTCTGCTGTTCGTGTGATTAGCTGGGAGGAGCTCACGGCGACATCCTCCCTATAAAAGTGTAGATGGATCACTCTCTAATTCTTTCTTGCTTCACATACAAATGGCTTGAAAGGTGCAGGGAAGATGCAGGTCTAATAGACAGAATAGAAGGTCTGTGCCAGGTGGGTTTCTCTGCATTGGTGTCCCATCACAGGTCCGCAAGTGTATTGTGTGATCTTTGACTCCTGGCATTTCACAAGCAGGCGGCCAGGAAACGGTTTCAGCCTATCAACCACTGAGGAGACGCAGCCTCTGAATGAGGAATGAGGAAGCAATGAATACATCCAGCCTATCACAGGAACAGCCCTGAGTGTTCCGAATTATAAATTCTCCATGTCACTGTATGTCGTTGAGCCCAAGTAGCTCGCCGTGAACGTATAGTGGTTAGTACTCTGCGTTGTGGCCGCAGCAACCTCGGTTCGAATCCGAGTCACGGCATTGTGGTTGGCAATGTCACGGCAGTTGGGTGTTAATTTTACAGAATTAGCAAATGTACCAGTGGTTTTTGTAAAATGTCTATTAAAAACAGATCCTTTCAAATATTTAAACCATCTAACAACAAATGATTTAAACTCGCATGATTATAAGCTGTAGCTATAATGTATTTACTTACATAAATTATCGTTCTTGAACCTATTGGGGGTGAAGGGAGAGCGGAGCTCACCCCCGAGGTGCAGTTGAGTGACCTGTGTTGTGGCTCTCTAGAGGGAAGGCACAAATTTTGCTGTCACCCAGCCCAATCCAGACGTGTATTGGGGCCAGGTTTCAGGCAAATAGAGCAGTAAGTGCAGAGAAATGTTCACTCTCTAAAAGTGGCATTTCTAAAATAGTAAAGTTAAATCCAACCTCACCAGTAAGTAGGATTTTCAATAAATAAATAAAGCTACTCCTCTCCGATATGGAATTACCAAATAAAAAGTATAGGGGAATACACAGAGCTAACCTATGAGAGGGGTAGTCCTCACAGTAGTGAAAAATGAAATAGACTGTTTGCTACTTACAGGACACGCGAACCACCAAAGTACATATCTAATTTTTTACTTACATAGCATCATGCACCTAGGACTACCTAGGGCCTACCTTAGGTGTAAATTATATGTAATAAAAGGGGAGTTTAAGGCTTGGCAAGTAGGCTGGGACTCCCCTGGGAGACCCCTGAGTCTGTGCCCAGAACCATAACTCTGCCAGTCGAGTACTTACCTAAAAGCCGATAACTCACTTTTCTTCCATAGGCTAACATTGAGTGGTTTCACTTGGAAATTCTTCTAAGTGGTGTGGAGTTTTGGAACTTTAAAATATTCATCTAAAATCAGCCGAACAACGAATTCTGATTTACTCACCTGTTATCAGGAGAGACCTCAGTGCTGCATCTTGGAGCTCAGTACTGACCCTGAAAAGTAATTTTAACCGTACTTACCAGTAACTCGAATTTCCTTCCATGGGATATCATTGCCTGCTTTTCGCTGAAAATGTTCTAAGTGTAGATTTTTGAAACTTACAAATATTCTTTAAAAATCGTACCAACTGTGAAAACGTAATTGTTTACCTGTTTTAGATAGATGTCCCAGTACTGAGCCTAGGAGCCCAGCACTGGATTACAAAAGTAACGAGAACGTACTTTACCCGTAACTTGAATTTTCTTCCATAGGAAACCATTGACTGTTTTTCTGTGAAATTTCTTCTAAGTGTCGATTTTGCAAACATGTAAATATTCCTTAAAAATCGCCTGTATAACTTAAACGTAGTTTCTCAACTGCTTACAGGTGGTACAGTAGTGCTGGATCTAGGATCCAACACTGACCTAGAAAAAGTAACCATAACCCCACTTACCTGCTAAGTGAATTTCCTTCCATAGGATAACATTGGTAATTTGATCAGCAAAAGTTTCTAAGTGTCAACTTTTAAAATAGCAAAATATTGCTTAAAAATCACAACAGTAACTAAAACAAATTTACTCACTTGTTTCCAAGAACTGTCCCAGGACTGAATCTAGGATCCAGTCCTGGATTTAGAAAAGTATTCCTGAAAGTAATTAATTGCATATAACTTAAAATTCCCATTGAGCTCAATGTATTATTGTGATTCAAATTGTGTTGCCTATTGTAATAAACTGTAACTATGACCTGCAAAAGTCAATTGCCTATTGCAAAGTATTTAACTAAAGCATCTCACTCTGAGAAAGTATATTTTGATACCTATTGTTGGTTCTCAAGTAAAACAACAATATCTTTTTTATGCAAACCAATGGCCTAGTGTTCAGTTCTTGAGTGTGTGAGACCATTTGCTGACTGAGTGTGTACAACAAATGTTTTACACTGTACTCTGATACTGCCTTACTGCTCGGCAAGCTACCACTTTAGAGAGTAAGGTTATATCTAACTTTAGCCTCTGCCAAACCTCTGGGGACTGGGGACTCTGTGCACACTGTACCTATTTGGGAACAGTATATACAGAGCCACTTTCTCACAGTAGTGATAAAGTGATTAGAGTCCTACGGCCAACATAAAGATACAGCAAAACGTGAGGTGAAAAGCAAAAAGGTTGCTGGTAGGCCACCTTAAGGATGCCAGGTCTAACAAAAACTGAACTAAGGATAACATGAGTAAAACATCAGGTTTCTCTACTGCATTTGGTGAGACAAGTGGGCCTTCTTTTATCTTCCATTCAAGCAATCTTTGACAGACCCCTTTATTATAGAGCTTTTCAAGGATTAAAGATAAGGCACTTACAAAGGAGTCCCAAATACTCAGAGATGGTTGACTTCTGTAATATGGGTCGTAGACTAAAAGCAGCGCAAAAACAGAGTGCAACAGGGTCCAAAAAACTTGAGTGCCACAAGAGAGTTTGAATGCAAGCGTATCCTTTTACAGATCCAGAGATATACTCATGCAATTTTTATTTTTAGGACAGAACGTGCATGATGAAAAAAACATTGTTTTTAAAAAGCGCATTGCAGAATATTAGTACTTTGATGTGGGAAAACTTCAAAACTTTCAAACAAAATATTTGTAGGCAGCTTACAGCAAGTTGTTGTGGCAGAGTGGTTAAGGCGATGGACTAGAAATCCATTGGGGTATCCCCGCGCAGGTTCGAATCCTGCCAACAACGAGAATCTTTTTATTATCGGCTACAATTTCAGAAGTTAACCTTTAGTATTTCTTCCATTTCAGTTTTATAAATAGGTGGCTTATTTTTGTGTCACTATTGCCTCTCCACATATTTGTTATCGCTACCTCTTTCATGTCTTTGCTACACCTCATTCCTACTTTAGCACTGGTGTAAACGCTTCAAATTATTATACCGTTGCTCTCTCATTCATACCTGCGCATGCACTTGAAAGTTACTTTACCAATAAAAGACGCAAAGAGAGAAATAGAACAAAAGTGCTGGCTGGATTGGCAAACACACTTCATAAAACTGCATTTTCTTTTTTATTCTCCCCCGTGTTACATGCTTAACCTCCCCATGTGTAATTTCTCTTAACCTGCTGTCCCAGGAAGAGAATTCATCTACAGGCTCTTTCTGTGTTTTTTTCCCTAGTCTGTCTTTCCCATTTCTTAGCTGTGTAACTGTTCCTTTACGCGCTCTATTTAAACGCCATCAATCTCATTTGAGCTCCTTGCTCCCGCTTCTGTTTTCTCCACCTCTCATACTGCCAGTTCTCTCTTTCTCTGTGATTGGTGGCTACTTTCCTGAGCTTCCGAAGCCACGTGGTTCCTGCCTCTTGTTGTCAGACTTGAATTGGAAAAGGAACCATATTAACAAGCCTTTACCACTCACACACGGCGGAAGTTTATACTTTAATTCAGTGAGCTAAGAAAAGCGTGTTGTGGGTCCCCTACGAGCCATGGTGCTTGCTTCATCATGATTTGGCACCAGTCATTAGCCGCAGCTCTGCTAATGAGCCACTGAGGTCAGTTTCAATATTTACTCAAAAACATAACCATGCAGCCCTCCCCTCAACTGTGTATTATCTTGCTTTTCTGCTGTTCGTGTGATTAGCTGGGAGGAGCTCACGGCGACATCCTCCCTATAAAAGTGTAGATGGATCACTCTCTAACTCTTTCTTGCTTCACATACAAATGGCTTGAAAGGTGCAGGGAAGATGCAGGTCTAATAGACAGAATAGAAGGTCTGTGCCAGGTGGGTTTCTCTGCATTGGTGTCCCATCACAGGTCCGCAAGTGTATTGTGTGATCTTTGACTCCTGGCATTTCACAAGCAGGCGGCCAGGAAACGGTTTCAGCCTATCAACCACTGAGGAGACGCAGCCTCTGAATGAGGAATGAGGAAGCAATGAATACATCCAGCCTATCACAGGAACAGCCCTGAGTGTTCCGAATTATAAATTCTCCATGTCACTGTATGTCGTTGAGCCCAAGTAGCTCGCTGTGATCGTATAGTGGTTAGTACTCTGCGTTGTGGCCGCAGCAACCTCAGTTCGAATCCGAGTCACGGCATTGTGGTTGGCAATGTCACGGCAGTTGGGTGTTAATTTTACAGAATTAGCAAATGTACCAGTGGTTTTTGTAAAATGTCTATTAAAAACAGATCCTTTCAAATATTTAAACCATCTAACAACAAATGATTTAAACTCGCATGATTATAAGCTGTAGCTATAATGTATTTACTTACATAAATTATCGTTCTTGAACCTATTGGGGGTGAAGGGAGAGCGGAGCTCACCCCCGAGGTGCAGTTGAGTGACCTGTGTTGTGGCTCTCTAGAGGGAAGGCACAAATTTTGCTGTCACCCAGCCCAATCCAGACGTGTATTGGGGCCAGGTTTCAGGCAAATAGAGCAGTAAGTGCAGAGAAATGTTCACTCTCTAAAAGTGGCATTTCTAAAATAGTAAAGTTAAATCCAACCTCACCAGTAAGTAGGATTTTCAATAAATAAATAAAGCTACTCCTCTCCGATATGGAATTACCAAATAAAAAGTATAGGGGAATACACAGAGCTAACCTATGAGAGGGGTAGTCCTCACAGTAGTGAAAAATGAAATAGACTGTTTGCTACTTACAGGACACGCGAACCACCAAAGTACATATCTAATTTTTTACTTACATAGCATCATGCACCTAGGACTACCTAGGGCCTACCTTAGGTGTAAATTATATGTAATAAAAGGGGAGTTTAAGGCTTGGCAAGTAGGCTGGGACTCCCCTGGGAGACCCCTGAGTCTGTGCCCAGAACCATAACTCTGCCAGTCGAGTACTTACCTAAAAGCCGATAACTCACTTTTCTTCCATAGGCTAACATTGAGTGGTTTCACTTGGAAATTCTTCTAAGTGGTGTGGAGTTTTGGAACTTTAAAATATTCATCTAAAATCAGCCGAACAACGAATTCTGATTTACTCACCTGTTATCAGGAGAGACCTCAGTGCTGCATCTTGGAGCTCAGTACTGACCCTGAAAAGTAATTTTAACCGTACTTACCAGTAACTCGAATTTCCTTCCATGGGATATCATTGCCTGCTTTTCGCTGAAAATGTTCTAAGTGTAGATTTTTGAAACTTACAAATATTCTTTAAAAATCGTACCAACTGTGAAAACGTAATTGTTTACCTGTTTTAGATAGATGTCCCAGTACTGAGCCTAGGAGCCCAGCACTGGATTACAAAAGTAACGAGAACGTACTTTACCCGTAACTTGAATTTTCTTCCATAGGAAACCATTGACTGTTTTTCTGTGAAATTTCTTCTAAGTGTCGATTTTGCAAACATGTAAATATTCCTTAAAAATCGCCTGTATAACTTAAACGTAGTTTCTCAACTGCTTACAGGTGGTACAGTAGTGCTGGATCTAGGATCCAACACTGACCTAGAAAAAGTAACCATAACCCCACTTACCTGCTAAGTGAATTTCCTTCCATAGGATAACATTGGTAATTTGATCAGCAAAAGTTTCTAAGTGTCAACTTTTAAAATAGCAAAATATTGCTTAAAAATCACAACAGTAACTAAAACAAATTTACTCACTTGTTTCCAAGAACTGTCCCAGGACTGAATCTAGGATCCAGTCCTGGATTTAGAAAAGTATTCCTGAAAGTAATTAATTGCATATAACTTAAAATTCCCATTGAGCTCAATGTATTATTGTGATTCAAATTGTGTTGCCTATTGTAATAAACTGTAACTATGACCTGCAAAAGTCAATTGCCTATTGCAAAGTATTTAACTAAAGCATCTCACTCTGAGAAAGTATATTTTGATACCTATTGTTGGTTCTCAAGTAAAACAACAATATCTTTTTTATGCAAACCAATGGCCTAGTGTTCAGTTCTTGAGTGTGTGAGACCATTTGCTGACTGAGTGTGTACAACAAATGTTTTACACTGTACTCTGATACTGCCTTACTGCTCGGCAAGCTACCACTTTAGAGAGTAAGGTTATATCTAACTTTAGCCTCTGCCAAACCTCTGGGGACTGGGGACTCTGTGCACACTGTACCTATTTGGGAACAGTATATACAGAGCCACTTTCTCACAGTAGTGATAAAGTGATTAGAGTCCTACGGCCAACATAAAGATACAGCAAAACGTGAGGTGAAAAGCAAAAAGGTTGCTGGTAGGCCACCTTAAGGATGCCAGGTCTAACAAAAACTGAACTAAGGATAACATGAGTAAAACATCAGGTTTCTCTACTGCATTTGGTGAGACAAGTGGGCCTTCTTTTATCTTCCATTCAAGCAATCTTTGACAGACCCCTTTATTATAGAGCTTTTCAAGGATTAAAGATAAGGCACTTACAAAGGAGTCCCAAATACTCAGAGATGGTTGACTTCTGTAATATGGGTCGTAGACTAAAAGCAGCGCAAAAACAGAGTGCAACAGGGTCCAAAAAACTTGAGTGCCACAAGAGAGTTTGAATGCAAGCGTATCCTTTTACAGATCCAGAGATATACTCATGCAATTTTTATTTTTAGGACAGAACGTGCATGATGAAAAAAACATTGTTTTTAAAAAGCGCATTGCAGAATATTAGTACTTTGATGTGGGAAAACTTCAAAACTTTCAAACAAAATATTTGTAGGCAGCTTACAGCAAGTTGTTGTGGCAGAGTGGTTAAGGCGATGGACTAGAAATCCATTGGGGTATCCCCGCGCAGGTTCGAATCCTGCCAACAACGAGAATCTTTTTATTATCGGCTACAATTTCAGAAGTTAACCTTTAGTATTTCTTCCATTTCAGTTTTATAAATAGGTGGCTTATTTTTGTGTCACTATTGCCTCTCCACATATTTGTTATCGCTACCTCTTTCATGTCTTTGCTACACCTCATTCCTACTTTAGCACTGGTGTAAACGCTTCAAATTATTATACCGTTGCTCTCTCATTCATACCTGCGCATGCACTTGAAAGTTACTTTACCAATAAAAGACGCAAAGAGAGAAATAGAACAAAAGTGCTGGCTGGATTGGCAAACACACTTCATAAAACTGCATTTTCTTTTTTATTCTCCCCCGTGTTACATGCTTAACCTCCCCATGTGTAATTTCTCTTAACCTGCTGTCCCAGGAAGAGAATTCATCTACAGGCTCTTTCTGTGTTTTTTTCCCTAGTCTGTCTTTCCCATTTCTTAGCTGTGTAACTGTTCCTTTACGCGCTCTATTTAAACGCCATCAATCTCATTTGAGCTCCTTGCTCCCGCTTCTGTTTTCTCCACCTCTCATACTGCCAGTTCTCTCTTTCTCTGTGATTGGTGGCTACTTTCCTGAGCTTCCGAAGCCACGTGGTTCCTGCCTCTTGTTGTCAGACTTGAATTGGAAAAGGAACCATATTAACAAGCCTTTACCACTCACACACGGCGGAAGTTTATACTTTAATTCAGTGAGCTAAGAAAAGCGTGTTGTGGGTCCCCTACGAGCCATGGTGCTTGCTTCATCATGATTTGGCACCAGTCATTAGCCGCAGCTCTGCTAATGAGCCACTGAGGTCAGTTTCAATATTTACTCAAAAACATAACCATGCAGCCCTCCCCTCAACTGTGTATTATCTTGCTTTTCTGCTGTTCGTGTGATTAGCTGGGAGGAGCTCACGGCGACATCCTCCCTATAAAAGTGTAGATGGATCACTCTCTAACTCTTTCTTGCTTCACATACAAATGGCTTGAAAGGTGCAGGGAAGATGCAGGTCTAATAGACAGAATAGAAGGTCTGTGCCAGGTGGGTTTCTCTGCATTGGTGTCCCATCACAGGTCCGCAAGTGTATTGTGTGATCTTTGACTCCTGGCATTTCACAAGCAGGCGGCCAGGAAACGGTTTCAGCCTATCAACCACTGAGGAGACGCAGCCTCTGAATGAGGAATGAGGAAGCAATGAATACATCCAGCCTATCACAGGAACAGCCCTGAGTGTTCCGAATTATAAATTCTCCATGTCACTGTATGTCGTTGAGCCCAAGTAGCTCGCTGTGATCGTATAGTGGTTAGTACTCTGCGTTGTGGCCGCAGCAACCTCAGTTCGAATCCGAGTCACGGCATTGTGGTTGGCAATGTCACGGCAGTTGGGTGTTAATTTTACAGAATTAGCAAATGTACCAGTGGTTTTTGTAAAATGTCTATTAAAAACAGATCCTTTCAAATATTTAAACCATCTAACAACAAATGATTTAAACTCGCATGATTATAAGCTGTAGCTATAATGTATTTACTTACATAAATTATCGTTCTTGAACCTATTGGGGGTGAAGGGATAGCGGAGCTCACCCCCCAGGTGCAGTTGAGTGACCTGTGTTGTGGCTCTCTAGAGGGAAGGCACAAATTTTGCTGTCACCCAGCCCAATCCAGACGTGTATTGGGGCCAGGTTTCAGGCAAATAGAGCAGTAAGTGCAGAGAAATGTTCACTCTCTAAAAGTGGCATTTCTAAAATAGTAAAGTTAAATCCAACCTCACCAGTAAGTAGGATTTTCAATAAATAAATAAAGCTACTCCTCTCCGATATGGAATTACCAAATAAAAAGTATAGGGGAATACACAGAGCTAACCTATGAGAGGGGTAGACCTCACAGTAGTGAAAAATGAAATAGACTGTTTGCTACTTACAGGACACGCGAACCACCAAAGTACATATCTTATTTTTTACTTACATAGCATCATGCACCTAGGACTACCTAGGGCCTACCTTAGGTGTAAATTATATGTAATAAAAGGGGAGTTTAAGGCTTGGCAAGTAGGCTGGGACTCCCCTGGGAGACCCCTGAGTCTATGCCCAGAACCATAACTCTGCCAGTCGAGTACTTACCTAAAAGCCGATAACTCACTTTTCTTCCATAGGCTAACATTGAGTGGTTTCACTTGGAAATTCTTCTAAGTGGTGTGGAGTTTTGGAACTTTAAAATATTCATCTAAAATCAGCCGAACAACGAATTCTGATTTACTCACCTGTTATCAGGAGAGACCTCAGTGCTGCATCTTGGAGCTCAGTACTGACCCTGAAAAGTAATTTTAACCGTACTTACCAGTAACTCGAATTTCCTTCCATGGGATATCATTGCCTGCTTTTTGCTGAAAATTTTCTAAGTGTCGATTTTTGAAACTTACAAATATTCTTTAAAAATCGTACCAACTGTGAAAACGTAATTGTTTACCTGTTTTAGATAGATGTCCCAGTACTGAGCCTAGGAGCCCAGCACTGGATTACAAAAGTAACGAGAACGTACTTTACCCGTAACTTGAATTTTCTTCCATAGGAAACCATTGACTGTTTTTCTGTGAAATTTCTTCTAAGTGTCGATTTTGCAAACATGTAAATATTCCTTAAAAATCGCCTGTATAACTTAAACGTAGTTTCTCAACTGCTTACAGGTGGTACAGTAGTGCTGGATCTAGGATCCAACACTGACCTAGAAAAAGTAACCATAACCCCACTTACCTGCTAAGTGAATTTCCTTCCATAGGATAACATTGGTAATTTGATCAGCAAAAGTTTCTAAGTGTCAACTTTTAAAATAGCAAAATATTGCTTAAAAATCACAACAGTAACTAAAACGAATTTACTCACTTGTTTCCAAGAACTGTCCCAGGACTGAATCTAGGATCCAGTCCTGGATTTAGAAAAGTATTCCTGAAAGTAATTAATTGCATATAACTTAAAATTCCCATTGAGCTCAATGTATTATTGTGATTCAAATTGTGTTGCCTATTGTAATAAACTGTAACTATGACCTGCAAAAGTCAATTGCCTATTGCAAAGTATTTATCTAAAGCACCTCACTCTGAGAAAGTATATTTTGATACCTATTAGTGGTTCTCAAATAAAACAACAATATCTTTTTTATGCAAACCAATGGCCTAGTGTTCAGTTCTTGAGTGTGTGAGACCATTTGCTGACTGAGTGTGTACAACAAATGTTTTACACTGTACTCTGATACTGCCTTACTGCTCGGCAAGCTACCACTTTAGAGAGTAAGGTTATATCTAACTTTAGCCTCTGCCAAACCTCTGGGGACTGGGGACTCTGTGCACACTGTACCTATTTGGGAACAGTATATACAGAGCCACTTTCTCACAGTAGTGATAAAGTGATTAGAGTCCTACGGCCAACATAAAGATACAGCAAAACGTGAGGTGAAAAGCAAAAAGGTTGCTGGTAGGCCACCTTAAGGATGCCAGGTCTAACAAAAACTGAACTAAGGATAACATGAGTAAAACATCAGGTTTCTCTACTGCATTTGGTGAGACAAGTGGGCCTTCTTTTATCTTCCATTCAAGCAATCTTTGACAGACCCCTTTATTATAGAGCTTTTCAAGGATTAAAGATAAGGCACTTACAAAGGAGTCCCAAATACTCAGAGATGGTTGACTTCTGTAATATGGGTCGTCGACTAAAAGCAGCGCAAAAACAGAGTGCAACGGGGTCCAAAAAACTTGAGTGCCACAAGAGAGTTTGAATGCAAGCGTATCCTTTTACAGATCCAGAGATATACTCATGCAATTTTTATTTTTAGGACAGAACGTGCATGATGAAAAAAACATTGTTTTTAAAAAGCGCATTGCAGAATATTAGTACTTTGATGTGGGAAAACTTCAAAACTTTCAAACAAAATATTTGTATGCAGCTTACAGCAAGTTGTTGTGGCCGAGTGGGTAAGGCGATGGACTAGAAATCCATTGGGGTATCCCCGCGCAGGTTCGAATCCTGCCAACAACGAGAATCTTTTTATTATCGGCTACAATTTCAGAAGTTAACCTTTAGTATTTCTTCCATTTCAGTTTTATAAATAGGTGGCTTATTTTTGTGTCACTATTGCCTCTCCACATATTTGTTATCGCTACCTCTTTCATGTCTTTGCTACACCTCATTCCTACTTTAGCACTGGTGTAAACGCTTCAAATTATTATACCGTTGCTCTCTCATTCATACCTGCGCATGCACTTGAAAGTTACTTTACCAATAAAAGACGCAAAGAGAGAAATAGAACAAAAGTGCTGGCTGGATTGGCAAACACACTTCATAAAACTGCATTTTCTTTTTTATTCTCCCTCGTGTTACATGCTTAACCTCCCCATGTGTAATTTCTCTTAACCTGCTGTCCCAGGAAGAGAATTCATCTACAGGCTCTTTCTGTGTTTTTTTCCCTAGTCTGTCTTTCCCATTTCTTAGCTGTGTAACTGTTCCTTTATGCGCTCTATTTAAACGCCATCAATCTCATTTGAGCTCCTTGCTCCCGCTTCTGTTTTCTCCACCTCTCATACTGCCAGTTCTCTCTTTCTCTGTGATTGGTGGCTACTTTCCTGAGCTTCCGAAGCCACGTGGTTCCTGCCACTTGTTGTCAGACTTGAATTGGAAAAGGAACCATATTAACAAGCCTTTACCACTCACACACGGTGGAAGTTTATACTTTAATTCAGTGAGCTAAGAAAAGCGTGTTGTGGGTCCCCTACGAGCCATGGTGCTTGCTCCATCATGATTTGGCACCAGTCATTAGCCGCAGCTCTGCTAATGAGCCACTGAGGTCAGTTTCAATATTTACTCAAAAACATAACCATGCAGCCCTCCCCTCAACTGTGTATTATCTTGGTTTTCTGCTGTTCGTGTGATTAGCTGGGAGGAGCTCACGGCGACATCCTCCCTATAAAAGTGTAGATGGATCACTCTCTAACTCTTTCTTGCTTCACATACAAATGGCTTGAAAGGTGCAGGGAAGATGCAGGTCTAATAGACAGAATAGAAGGTCTGTGCCAGGTGGGTTTCTCTGCATTGGTGTCCCATCACAGGTCCGCAAGTGTATTGTGTGATCTTTGACTCCTGGCATTTCACAAGCAGGCGGCCAGGAAACGGTTTCAGCCTATCAACCACTGAGGAGACGCAGCCTCTGAATGAGGAATGAGGAAGCAATGAATACATCCAGCCTATCACAGGAACAGCCCTGAGTGTTCCGAATTATAAATTCTCCATGTCATTGTATGTCGTTGAGCCCAAGTAGCTCGCCGTGATCGTATAGTGGTTAGTACTCTACGTTGTGGCCGCAGCAACCTCGGTTCGAATCCGAGTCAAGGCATTGTGGTTGGCAATGTCACGGCAGTTGGGTGTTAATTTTACAGAATTAGCAAATGTACCAGTGGTTTTTGTAAAATGTCTATTAAAAACAGATCCTTTCAAATATTTAAACCATCTAACAACAAATGATTTAAACTCGCATGATTATAAGCTGTAGCTATAATGTATTTACTTACATAAATTATCGTTCTTGAACCTATTGGGGGTGAAGGGAGAGCGGAGCTCACCCCCCAGGTGCAGTTGAGTGACCTGTGTTGTGGCTCTCTAGAGGGAAGGCACAAATTTTGCTGTCACCCAGCCCAATCCAGACGTGTATTGGGGCCAGGTTTCAGGCAAATAGAGCAGTAAGTGCAGAGAAATGTTCACTCTCTAAAAGTGGCATTTCTAAAATAGTAAAGTTAAATCCAACCTCACCAGTAAGTAGGATTTTCAATAAATAAATAAAGCTACTCCTCTCCGATATGGAATTACCAAATAAAAAGTATAGGGGAATACACAGAGCTAACCTATGAGAGGGGTAGACCTCACAGTAGTGAAAAATGAAATAGACTGTTTGCTACTTACAGGACACGCGAACCACCAAAGTACATATCTAATTTTTTACTTACATAGCATCATGCACCTAGGACTACCTAGGGCCTACCTTAGGTGTAAATTATATGTAATAAAAGGGGAGTTTAAGGCTTGGCAAGTAGGCTGGGACTCCCCTGGGAGACCCCTGAGTCTGTGCCCAGAACCATAACTCTGCCAGTCGAGTACTTACCTAAAAGCCGATAACTCACTTTTCTTCCATAGGCTAACATTGAGTGGTTTCACTTGGAAATTCTTCTAAGTGGTGTGGAGTTTTGGAACTTTAAAATATTCATCTAAAATCAGCCGAACAACGAATTCTGATTTACTCACCTGTTATCAGGAGAGACCTCAGTGCTGCATCTTGGAGCTCAGTACTGACCCTGAAAAGTAATTTTAACCGTACTTACCAGTAACTCGAATTTCCTTCCATGGGATATCATTGCCTGCTTTTCGCTGAAAATGTTCTAAGTGTAGATTTTTGAAACTTACAAATATTCTTTAAAAATCGTACCAACTGTGAAAACGTAATTGTTTACCTGTTTTAGATAGATGTCCCAGTACTGAGCCTAGGAGCCCAGCACTGGATTACAAAAGTAACGAGAACGTACTTTACCCGTAACTTGAATTTTCTTCCATAGGAAACCATTGACTGTTTTTCTGTGAAATTTCTTCTAAGTGTCGATTTTGCAAACATGTAAATATTCCTTAAAAATCGCCTGTATAACTTAAACGTAGTTTCTCAACTGCTTACAGGTGGTACAGTAGTGCTGGATCTAGGATCCAACACTGACCTAGAAAAAGTAACCATAACCCCACTTACCTGCTAAGTGAATTTCCTTCCATAGGATAACATTGGTAATTTGATCAGCAAAAGTTTCTAAGTGTCAACTTTTAAAATAGCAAAATATTGCTTAAAAATCACAACAGTAACTAAAACAAATTTACTCACTTGTTTCCAAGAACTGTCCCAGGACTGAATCTAGGATCCAGTCCTGGATTTAGAAAAGTATTCCTGAAAGTAATTAATTGCATATAACTTAAAATTCCCATTGAGCTCAATGTATTATTGTGATTCAAATTGTGTTGCCTATTGTAATAAACTGTAACTATGACCTGCAAAAGTCAATTGCCTATTGCAAAGTATTTAACTAAAGCATCTCACTCTGAGAAAGTATATTTTGATACCTATTGTTGGTTCTCAAGTAAAACAACAATATCTTTTTTATGCAAACCAATGGCCTAGTGTTCAGTTCTTGAGTGTGTGAGACCATTTGCTGACTGAGTGTGTACAACAAATGTTTTACACTGTACTCTGATACTGCCTTACTGCTCGGCAAGCTACCACTTTAGAGAGTAAGGTTATATCTAACTTTAGCCTCTGCCAAACCTCTGGGGACTGGGGACTCTGTGCACACTGTACCTATTTGGGAACAGTATATACAGAGCCACTTTCTCACAGTAGTGATAAAGTGATTAGAGTCCTACGGCCAACATAAAGATACAGCAAAACGTGAGGTGAAAAGCAAAAAGGTTGCTGGTAGGCCACCTTAAGGATGCCAGGTCTAACAAAAACTGAACTAAGGATAACATGAGTAAAACATCAGGTTTCTCTACTGCATTTGGTGAGACAAGTGGGCCTTCTTTTATCTTCCATTCAAGCAATCTTTGACAGACCCCTTTATTATAGAGCTTTTCAAGGATTAAAGATAAGGCACTTACAAAGGAGTCCCAAATACTCAGAGATGGTTGACTTCTGTAATATGGGTCGTAGACTAAAAGCAGCGCAAAAACAGAGTGCAACAGGGTCCAAAAAACTTGAGTGCCACAAGAGAGTTTGAATGCAAGCGTATCCTTTTACAGATCCAGAGATATACTCATGCAATTTTTATTTTTAGGACAGAACGTGCATGATGAAAAAAACATTGTTTTTAAAAAGCGCATTGCAGAATATTAGTACTTTGATGTGGGAAAACTTCAAAACTTTCAAACAAAATATTTGTAGGCAGCTTACAGCAAGTTGTTGTGGCAGAGTGGTTAAGGCGATGGACTAGAAATCCATTGGGGTATCCCCGCGCAGGTTCGAATCCTGCCAACAACGAGAATCTTTTTATTATCGGCTACAATTTCAGAAGTTAACCTTTAGTATTTCTTCCATTTCAGTTTTATAAATAGGTGGCTTATTTTTGTGTCACTATTGCCTCTCCACATATTTGTTATCGCTACCTCTTTCATGTCTTTGCTACACCTCATTCCTACTTTAGCACTGGTGTAAACGCTTCAAATTATTATACCGTTGCTCTCTCATTCATACCTGCGCATGCACTTGAAAGTTACTTTACCAATAAAAGACGCAAAGAGAGAAATAGAACAAAAGTGCTGGCTGGATTGGCAAACACACTTCATAAAACTGCATTTTCTTTTTTATTCTCCCCCGTGTTACATGCTTAACCTCCCCATGTGTAATTTCTCTTAACCTGCTGTCCCAGGAAGAGAATTCATCTACAGGCTCTTTCTGTGTTTTTTTCCCTAGTCTGTCTTTCCCATTTCTTAGCTGTGTAACTGTTCCTTTACGCGCTCTATTTAAACGCCATCAATCTCATTTGAGCTCCTTGCTCCCGCTTCTGTTTTCTCCACCTCTCATACTGCCAGTTCTCTCTTTCTCTGTGATTGGTGGCTACTTTCCTGAGCTTCCGAAGCCACGTGGTTCCTGCCTCTTGTTGTCAGACTTGAATTGGAAAAGGAACCATATTAACAAGCCTTTACCACTCACACACGGCGGAAGTTTATACTTTAATTCAGTGAGCTAAGAAAAGCGTGTTGTGGGTCCCCTACGAGCCATGGTGCTTGCTTCATCATGATTTGGCACCAGTCATTAGCCGCAGCTCTGCTAATGAGCCACTGAGGTCAGTTTCAATATTTACTCAAAAACATAACCATGCAGCCCTCCCCTCAACTGTGTATTATCTTGCTTTTCTGCTGTTCGTGTGATTAGCTGGGAGGAGCTCACGGCGACATCCTCCCTATAAAAGTGTAGATGGATCACTCTCTAACTCTTTCTTGCTTCACATACAAATGGCTTGAAAGGTGCAGGGAAGATGCAGGTCTAATAGACAGAATAGAAGGTCTGTGCCAGGTGGGTTTCTCTGCATTGGTGTCCCATCACAGGTCCGCAAGTGTATTGTGTGATCTTTGACTCCTGGCATTTCACAAGCAGGCGGCCAGGAAACGGTTTCAGCCTATCAACCACTGAGGAGACGCAGCCTCTGAATGAGGAATGAGGAAGCAATGAATACATCCAGCCTATCACAGGAACAGCCCTGAGTGTTCCGAATTATAAATTCTCCATGTCACTGTATGTCGTTGAGCCCAAGTAGCTCGCTGTGATCGTATAGTGGTTAGTACTCTGCGTTGTGGCCGCAGCAACCTCAGTTCGAATCCGAGTCACGGCATTGTGGTTGGCAATGTCACGGCAGTTGGGTGTTAATTTTACAGAATTAGCAAATGTACCAGTGGTTTTTGTAAAATGTCTATTAAAAACAGATCCTTTCAAATATTTAAACCATCTAACAACAAATGATTTAAACTCGCATGATTATAAGCTGTAGCTATAATGTATTTACTTACATAAATTATCGTTCTTGAACCTATTGGGGGTGAAGGGATAGCGGAGCTCACCCCCCAGGTGCAGTTGAGTGACCTGTGTTGTGGCTCTCTAGAGGGAAGGCACAAATTTTGCTGTCACCCAGCCCAATCCAGACGTGTATTGGGGCCAGGTTTCAGGCAAATAGAGCAGTAAGTGCAGAGAAATGTTCACTCTCTAAAAGTGGCATTTCTAAAATAGTAAAGTTAAATCCAACCTCACCAGTAAGTAGGATTTTCAATAAATAAATAAAGCTACTCCTCTCCGATATGGAATTACCAAATAAAAAGTATAGGGGAATACACAGAGCTAACCTATGAGAGGGGTAGACCTCACAGTAGTGAAAAATGAAATAGACTGTTTGCTACTTACAGGACACGCGAACCACCAAAGTACATATCTTATTTTTTACTTACATAGCATCATGCACCTAGGACTACCTAGGGCCTACCTTAGGTGTAAATTATATGTAATAAAAGGGGAGTTTAAGGCTTGGCAAGTAGGCTGGGACTCCCCTGGGAGACCCCTGAGTCTATGCCCAGAACCATAACTCTGCCAGTCGAGTACTTACCTAAAAGCCGATAACTCACTTTTCTTCCATAGGCTAACATTGAGTGGTTTCACTTGGAAATTCTTCTAAGTGGTGTGGAGTTTTGGAACTTTAAAATATTCATCTAAAATCAGCCGAACAACGAATTCTGATTTACTCACCTGTTATCAGGAGAGACCTCAGTGCTGCATCTTGGAGCTCAGTACTGACCCTGAAAAGTAATTTTAACCGTACTTACCAGTAACTCGAATTTCCTTCCATGGGATATCATTGCCTGCTTTTTGCTGAAAATTTTCTAAGTGTCGATTTTTGAAACTTACAAATATTCTTTAAAAATCGTACCAACTGTGAAAACGTAATTGTTTACCTGTTTTAGATAGATGTCCCAGTACTGAGCCTAGGAGCCCAGCACTGGATTACAAAAGTAACGAGAACGTACTTTACCCGTAACTTGAATTTTCTTCCATAGGAAACCATTGACTGTTTTTCTGTGAAATTTCTTCTAAGTGTCGATTTTGCAAACATGTAAATATTCCTTAAAAATCGCCTGTATAACTTAAACGTAGTTTCTCAACTGCTTACAGGTGGTACAGTAGTGCTGGATCTAGGATCCAACACTGACCTAGAAAAAGTAACCATAACCCCACTTACCTGCTAAGTGAATTTCCTTCCATAGGATAACATTGGTAATTTGATCAGCAAAAGTTTCTAAGTGTCAACTTTTAAAATAGCAAAATATTGCTTAAAAATCACAACAGTAACTAAAACGAATTTACTCACTTGTTTCCAAGAACTGTCCCAGGACTGAATCTAGGATCCAGTCCTGGATTTAGAAAAGTATTCCTGAAAGTAATTAATTGCATATAACTTAAAATTCCCATTGAGCTCAATGTATTATTGTGATTCAAATTGTGTTGCCTATTGTAATAAACTGTAACTATGACCTGCAAAAGTCAATTGCCTATTGCAAAGTATTTATCTAAAGCACCTCACTCTGAGAAAGTATATTTTGATACCTATTAGTGGTTCTCAAATAAAACAACAATATCTTTTTTATGCAAACCAATGGCCTAGTGTTCAGTTCTTGAGTGTGTGAGACCATTTGCTGACTGAGTGTGTACAACAAATGTTTTACACTGTACTCTGATACTGCCTTACTGCTCGGCAAGCTACCACTTTAGAGAGTAAGGTTATATCTAACTTTAGCCTCTGCCAAACCTCTGGGGACTGGGGACTCTGTGCACACTGTACCTATTTGGGAACAGTATATACAGAGCCACTTTCTCACAGTAGTGATAAAGTGATTAGAGTCCTACGGCCAACATAAAGATACAGCAAAACGTGAGGTGAAAAGCAAAAAGGTTGCTGGTAGGCCACCTTAAGGATGCCAGGTCTAACAAAAACTGAACTAAGGATAACATGAGTAAAACATCAGGTTTCTCTACTGCATTTGGTGAGACAAGTGGGCCTTCTTTTATCTTCCATTCAAGCAATCTTTGACAGACCCCTTTATTATAGAGCTTTTCAAGGATTAAAGATAAGGCACTTACAAAGGAGTCCCAAATACTCAGAGATGGTTGACTTCTGTAATATGGGTCGTCGACTAAAAGCAGCGCAAAAACAGAGTGCAACGGGGTCCAAAAAACTTGAGTGCCACA
Organism: Triturus cristatus; assembly: GCF_964204655.1. Taxonomy (NCBI): domain Eukaryota; kingdom Metazoa; phylum Chordata; class Amphibia; order Caudata; family Salamandridae; genus Triturus; species Triturus cristatus. The sequence goes on from NC_140595.1 coordinate 724,069,629, forward strand.
AGAGAGTTTGAATGCAAGCGTATCCTTTTACAGATCCAGAGATATACTCATGCAATTTTTATTTTTAGGACAGAACGTGCATGATGAAAAAAACATTGTTTTTAAAAAGCGCATTGCAGAATATTAGTACTTTGATGTGGGAAAACTTCAAAACTTTCAAACAAAATATTTGTATGCAGCTTACAGCAAGTTGTTGTGGCCGAGTGGGTAAGGCGATGGACTAGAAATCCATTGGGGAATCCCCGCGCAGGTTCGAATCCTGCCAACAACGAGAATCTTTTTATTATCGGCTACAATTTCAGAAGTTAACCTTTAGTATTTCTTCCATTTCAGTTTTATAAATAGGTGGCTTATTTTTGTGTCACTATTGCCTCTCCACATATTTGTTATCGCTACCTCTTTCATGTCTTTGCTACACCTCATTCCTACTTTAGCACTGGTGTAAACGCTTCAAATTATTATACCGTTGCTCTCTCATTCATACCTGCGCATGCACTTGAAAGTTACTTTACCAATAAAAGACGCAAAGAGAGAAATAGAACAAAAGTGCTGGCTGGATTGGCAAACACACTTCATAAAACTGCATTTTCTTTTTTATTCTCCCTCGTGTTACATGCTTAACCTCCCCATGTGTAATTTCTCTTAACCTGCTGTCCCAGGAAGAGAATTCATCTACAGGCTCTTTCTGTGTTTTTTTCCCTAGTCTGTCTTTCCCATTTCTTAGCTGTGTAACTGTTCCTTTATGCGCTCTATTTAAACGCCATCAATCTCATTTGAGCTCCTTGCTCCCGCTTCTGTTTTCTCCACCTCTCATACTGCCAGTTCTCTCTTTCTCTGTGATTGGTGGCTACTTTCCTGAGCTTCCGAAGCCACGTGGTTCCTGCCCCTTGTTGTCAGACTTGAATTGGAAAAGGAACCATATTAACAAGCCTTTACCACTCACACACGGTGGAAGTTTATACTTTAATTCAGTGAGCTAAGAAAAGCGTGTTGTGGGTCCCCTACGAGCCATGGTGCTTGCTCCATCATGATTTGGCACCAGTCATTAGCCGCAGCTCTGCTAATGAGCCACTGAGGTCAGTTTCAATATTTACTCAAAAACATAACCATGCAGCCCTCCCCTCAACTGTGTATTATCTTGGTTTTCTGCTGTTCGTGTGATTAGCTGGGAGGAGCTCACGGCGACATCCTCCCTATAAAAGTGTAGATGGATCACTCTCTAACTCTTTCTTGCTTCACATACAAATGGCTTGAAAGGTGCAGGGAAGATGCAGGTCTAATAGACAGAATAGAAGGTCTGTGCCAGGTGGGTTTCTCTGCATTGGTGTCCCATCACAGGTCCGCAAGTGTATTGTGTGATCTTTGACTCCTGGCATTTCACAAGCAGGCGGCCAGGAAACGGTTTCAGCCTATCAACCACTGAGGAGACGCAGCCTCTGAATGAGGAATGAGGAAGCAATGAATACATCCAGCCTATCACAGGAACAGCCCTGAGTGTTCCGAATTATAAATTCTCCATGTCATTGTATGTCGTTGAGCCCAAGTAGCTCGCCGTGATCGTATAGTGGTTAGTACTCTACGTTGTGGCCGCAGCAACCTCGGTTCGAATCCGAGTCAAGGCATTGTGGTTGGCAATGTCACGGCAGTTGGGTGTTAATTTTACAGAATTAGCAAATGTACCAGTGGTTTTTGTAAAATGTCTATTAAAAACAGATCCTTTCAAATATTTAAACCATCTAACAACAAATGATTTAAACTCGCATGATTATAAGCTGTAGCTATAATGTATTTACTTACATAAATTATCGTTCTTGAACCTATTGGGGGTGAAGGGAGAGCGGAGCTCACCCCCCAGGTGCAGTTGAGTGACCTGTGTTGTGGCTCTCTAGAGGGAAGGCACAAATTTTGCTGTCACCCAGCCCAATCCAGACGTGTATTGGGGCCAGGTTTCAGGCAAATAGAGCAGTAAGTGCAGAGAAATGTTCACTCTCTAAAAGTGGCATTTCTAAAATAGTAAAGTTAAATCCAACCTCACCAGTAAGTAGGATTTTCAATAAATAAATAAAGCTACTCCTCTCCGATATGGAATTACCAAATAAAAAGTATAGGGGAATACACAGAGCTAACCTATGAGAGGGGTAGACCTCACAGTAGTGAAAAATGAAATAGACTGTTTGCTACTTACAGGACACGCGAACCACCAAAGTACATATCTTATTTTTTACTTACATAGCATCATGCACCTAGGACTACCTAGGGCCTACCTTAGGTGTAAATTATATGTAATAAAAGGGGAGTTTAAGGCTTGGCAAGTAGGCTGGGACTCCCCTGGGAGACCCCTGAGTCTATGCCCAGAACCATAACTCTGCCAGTCGAGTACTTACCTAAAAGCCGATAACTCACTTTTCTTCCATAGGCTAACATTGAGTGGTTTCACTTGGAAATTCTTCTAAGTGGTGTGGAGTTTTGGAACTTTAAAATATTCATCTAAAATCAGCCGAACAACGAATTCTGATTTACTCACCTGTTATCAGGAGAGACCTCAGTGCTGCATCTTGGAGCTCAGTACTGACCCTGAAAAGTAATTTTAACCGTACTTACCAGTAACTCGAATTTCCTTCCATGGGATATCATTGCCTGCTTTTCGCTGAAAATTTTCTAAGTGTCGATTTTTGAAACTTACAAATATTCTTTAAAAATCGTACCAACTGTGAAAACGTAATTGTTTACCTGTTTTAGATAGATGTCCCAGTACTGAGCCTAGGAGCCCAGCACTGGATTACAAAAGTAACGAGAACGTACTTTACCCGTAACTTGAATTTTCTTCCATAGGAAACCATTGACTGTTTTTCTGTGAAATTTCTTCTAAGTGTCGATTTTGCAAACATGTAAATATTCCTTAAAAATCGCCTGTATAACTTAAACGTAGTTTCTCAACTGCTTACAGGTGGTACAGTAGTGCTGGATCTAGGATCCAACACTGACCTAGAAAAAGTAACCATAACCCCACTTACCTGCTAAGTGAATTTCCTTCCATAGGATAACATTGGTAATTTGATCAGCAAAAGTTTCTAAGTGTCAACTTTTAAAATAGCAAAATATTGCTTAAAAATCACAACAGTAACTAAAACGAATTTACTCACTTGTTTCCAAGAACTGTCCCAGGACTGAATCTAGGATCCAGTCCTCGATTTAGAAAAGTATTCCTGAAAGTAATTAATTGCATATAACTTAAAATTCCCATTGAGCTCAATGTATTATTGTGATTCAAATTGTGTTGCCTATAGTAATAACCTGTAACTATGACCTGCAAAAGTCAATTGCCTATTGCAAAGTATTTAACTAAAGCATCTCACTCTGAGAAAGTATATTTTGATACCTATTGTTGGTTCTCAAGTAAAACAACAATATCTTTTTTATGCAAACCAATGGCCTAGTGTTCAGTTCTTGAGTGTGTGAGACCATTTGCTGACTGAGTGTGTACAACAAATGTTTTACACTGTACTCTGATACTGCCTTACTGCTCGGCAAGCTACCACTTTAGAGAGTAAGGTTATATCTAACTTTAGCCTCTGCCAAACCTCTGGGGACTGGGGACTCTGTGCACACTGTACCTATTTGGGAACAGTATATACAGAGCCACTTTCTCACAGTAGTGATAAAGTGATTAGAGTCCTACGGCCAACATAAAGATACAGCAAAACGTGAGGTGAAAAGCAAAAAGGTTGCTGGTAGGCCACCTTAAGGATGCCAGGTCTAACAAAAACTGAACTAAGGATAACATGAGTAAAACATCAGGTTTCTCTACTGCATTTGGTGAGACAAGTGGGCCTTCTTTTATCTTCCATTCAAGCAATCTTTGACAGACCCCTTTATTATAGAGCTTTTCAAGGATTAAAGATAAGGCACTTACAAAGGAGTCCCAAATACTCAGAGATGGTTGACTTCTGTAATATGGGTCGTAGACTAAAAGCAGCGCAAAAACAGAGTGCAACAGGGTCCAAAAAACTTGAGTGCCACAAGAGAGTTTGAATGCAAGCGTATCCTTTTACAGATCCAGAGATATACTCATGCAATTTTTATTTTTAGGACAGAACGTGCATGATGAAAAAAACATTGTTTTTAAAAAGCGCATTGCAGAATATTAGTACTTTGGTGTGGGAAAACTTCAAAACTTTCAAACAAAATATTTGTAGGCAGCTTACAGCAAGTTGTTGTGGCCGAGTGGTTAAGGCGATGGACTAGAAATCAATTGGGGTATCCCCGCGCAGGTTCGAATCCTGCCAACAACGAGAATCTTTTTATTATCGGCTACAATTTCAGAAGTTAACCTTTAGTATTTCTTCCATTTCAGTTTTATAAATAGGTGGCTTATTTTTGTGTCACTATTGCCTCTCCACATATTTATCGCTACCTCTTTCATGTCTTTGCTACACCTCATTCCTACCTTAGCACTGGTGTAAACGCTTCAAATTATTATACCGTTGCTCTCTCATTCATACCTACGCATGAACTTGAAAGTTACTTTACCAATAAAAGACGCAAAGAGAGAAATAGAACAAAAGTGCTGGCTGGATTGGCAAACACACTTCATAAAACTGCATTTTCTTTTTTATTCTCCCCCGTGTTACATGCTTAACCTCCCCATGTGTAATTTCTCTTAACCTGCTGTCCCAGGAAGAGAATTCATCTACAGGCTCTTTCTGTGTTTTTTTCCCTAGTCTGTCTTTCCCATTTCTTAGCTGTGTAACTGTTCCTTTACGCGCTCTATTTAAACGCCATCAATCTCATTTGAGCTCCTTGCTCCCGCTTCTGTTTTCTCCACCTCTCATACTGCCAGTTCTCTCTTTCTCTGTGATTGGTGGCTACTTTCCTGAGCTTCCGAAGCCACGTGGTTCCTGCCTCTTGTTGTCAGACTTGAATTGGAAAAGGAACCATATTAACAAGCCTTTACCACTCACACACGGCGGAAGTTTATACTTTAATTCAGTGAGCTAAGAAAAGCGTGTTGTGGGTCCCCTACGAGCCATGGTGCTTGCTTCATCATGATTTGGCACCAGTCATTAGCCGCAGCTCTGCTAATGAGCCACTGAGGTCAGTTTCAATATTTACTCAAAAACATAACCATGCAGCCCTCCCCTCAACTGTGTATTATCTTGCTTTTCTGCTGTTCGTGTGATTAGCTGGGAGGAGCTCACGGCGACATCCTCCCTATAAAAGTGTAGATGGATCACTCTCTAACTCTTTCTTGCTTCACATACAAATGGCTTGAAAGGTGCAGGGAAGATGCAGGTCTAATAGACAGAATAGAAGGTCTGTGCCAGGTGGGTTTCTCTGCATTGGTGTCCCATCACAGGTCCGCAAGTGTATTGTGTGATCTTTGACTCCTGGCATTTCACAAGCAGGCGGCCAGGAAACGGTTTCAGCCTATCAACCACTGAGGAGACGCAGCCTCTGAATGAGGAATGAGGAAGCAATGAATACATCCAGCCTATCACAGGAACAGCCCTGAGTGTTCCGAATTATAAATTCTCCATGTCACTGTATGTCGTTGAGCCCAAGTAGCTCGCCGTGATCGTATAGTGGTTAGTACTCTGCGTTGTGGCCGCAGCAACCTCAGTTCGAATCCGAGTCACGGCATTGTGGTTGGCAATGTCACGGCAGTTGGGTGTTAATTTTACAGAATTAGCAAATGTACCAGTGGTTTTTGTAAAATGTCTATTAAAAACAGATCCTTTCAAATATTTAAACCATCTAACAACAAATGATTTAAACTCGCATGATTATAAGCTGTAGCTATAATGTATTTACTTACATAAATTATCGTTCTTGAACCTATTGGGGGTGAAGGGAGAGCGGAGCTCACCCCCCAGGTGCAGTTGAGTGACCTGTGTTGTGGCTCTCTAGAGGGAAGGCACAAATTTTGCTGTAACCCAGCCCAATCCAGACGTGTATTGGGGCCAGGTTTCAGGCAAATAGAGCAGTAAGTGCAGAGAAATGTTCACTCTCTAAAAGTGGCATTTCTAAAATAGTAAAGTTAAATCCAACCTCACCAGTAAGTAGGATTTTCAATAAATAAATAAAGCTACTCCTCTCCGATATGGAATTACCAAATAAAAAGTATAGGGGAATACACAGAGCTAACCTATGAGAGGGGTAGACCTCACAGTAGTGAAAAATGAAATAGACTGTTTGGTACTTACAGGACACGCGAACCACCAAAGTACATATCTTATTTTTTACTTACATAGCATCATGCACCTAGGACTACCTAGGGCCTACCTTAGGTGTAAATTATATGTAATAAAAGGGGAGTTTAAGGCTTGGCAAGTAGGCTGGGACTCCCCTGGGAGACCCCTGAGTCTATGCCCAGAACCATAACTCTGCCAGTCGAGTACTTACCTAAAAGCCGATAACTCACTTTTCTTCCATAGGCTAACATTGAGTGGTTTCACTTGGAAATTCTTCTAAGTGGTGTGGAGTTTTGGAACTTTAAAATATTCATCTAAAATCAGCCGAACAACGAATTCTGATTTACTCACCTGTTATCAGGAGAGACCTCAGTGCTGCATCTTGGAGCTCAGTACTGACCCTGAAAAGTAATTTTAACCGTACTTACCAGTAACTCGAATTTCCTTCCATGGGATATCATTGCCTGCTTTTTGCTGAAAATTTTCTAAGTGTCGATTTTTGAAACTTACAAATATTCTTTAAAAATCGTACCAACTGTGAAAACGTAATTGTTTACCTGTTTTAGATAGATGTCCCAGTACTGAGCCTAGGAGCCCAGCACTGGATTACAAAAGTAACGAGAACGTACTTTACCCGTAACTTGAATTTTCTTCCATAGGAAACCATTGACTGTTTTTCTGTGAAATTTCTTCTAAGTGTCGATTTTGCAAACATGTAAATATTCCTTAAAAATCGCCTGTATAACTTAAACGTAGTTTCTCAACTGCTTACAGGTGGTACAGTAGTGCTGGATCTAGGATCCAACACTGACCTAGAAAAAGTAACCATAACCCCACTTACCTGCTAAGTGAATTTCCTTCCATAGGATAACATTGGTAATTTGATCAGCAAAAGTTTCTAAGTGTCAACTTTTAAAATAGCAAAATATTGCTTAAAAATCACAACAGTAACTAAAACGAATTTACTCACTTGTTTCCAAGAACTGTCCCAGGACTGAATCTAGGATCCAGTCCTGGATTTAGAAAAGTATTCCTGAAAGTAATTAATTGCATATAACTTAAAATTCCCATTGAGCTCAATGTATTATTGTGATTCAAATTGTGTTGCCTATTGTAATAAACTGTAACTATGACCTGCAAAAGTCAATTGCCTATTGCAAAGTATTTAACTAAAGCACCTCACTCTGAGAAAGTATATTTTGATACCTATTGTTGGTTCTCAAATAAAACAACAATATCTTTTTAATGCAAACCAATGGCCTAGTGTTCAGTTCTTGAGTGTGTGAGACCATTTGCTGACTGAGTGTGTACAACAAATGTTTTACACTGTACTCTGATACTGCCTTACTGCTCGGCAAGCTACTACTTTAGAGAGTAAGGTTATATCTAACTTTAGCCTCTGCCAAACCTCTGGGGACTGGGGACTCTGTGCACACTGTACCTATTTGGGAACAGTATATACAGAGCCACTTTCTCACAGTAGTGATAAAGTGATTAGAGTCCTACGGCCAACATAAAGATACAGCAAAACGTGAGGTGAAAAGCAAAAAGGTTGCTGGTAGGCCACCTTAAGGATGCCAGGTCTAACAAAAACTGAACTAAGGATAACATGAGTAAAACATCAGGTTTCTCTACTGCATTTGGTGAGACAAGTGGGCCTTCTTTTATCTTCCATTCAAGCAATCTTTGACAGACCCCTTTATTATAGAGCTTTTCAAGGATTAAAGATAAGGCACTTACAAAGGAGTCCCAAATACTCAGAGATGGTTGACTTCTGTAATATGGGTCGTCGACTAAAAGCAGCGCAAAAACAGAGTGCAACGGGGTCCAAAAAACTTGAGTGCCACAAGAGAGTTTGAATGCAAGCGTATCCTTTTACAGATCCAGAGATATACTCATGCAATTTTTATTTTTAGGACAGAACGTGCATGATGAAAAAAACATTGTTTTTAAAAAGCGCATTGCAGAATATTAGTACTTTGATGTGGGAAAACTTCAAAACTTTCAAACAAAATATTTGTATGCAGCTTACAGCAAGTTGTTGTGGCCGAGTGGGTAAGGCGATGGACTAGAAATCCATTGGGGTATCCCCGCGCAGGTTCGAATCCTGCCAACAACGAGAATCTTTTTATTATCGGCTACAATTTCAGAAGTTAACCTTTAGTATTTCTTCCATTTCAGTTTTATAAATAGGTGGCTTATTTTTGTGTCACTATTGCCTCTCCACATATTTGTTATCGCTACCTCTTTCATGTCTTTGCTACACCTCATTCCTACTTTAGCACTGGTGTAAACGCTTCAAATTATTATACCGTTGCTCTCTCATTCATACCTGCGCATGCACTTGAAAGTTACTTTACCAATAAAAGACGCAAAGAGAGAAATAGAACAAAAGTGCTGGCTGGATTGGCAAACACACTTCATAAAACTGCATTTTCTTTTTTATTCTCCCTCGTGTTACATGCTTAACCTCCCCATGTGTAATTTCTCTTAACCTGCTGTCCCAGGAAGAGAATTCATCTACAGGCTCTTTCTGTGTTTTTTTCCCTAGTCTGTCTTTCCCATTTCTTAGCTGTGTAACTGTTCCTTTATGCGCTCTATTTAAACGCCATCAATCTCATTTGAGCTCCTTGCTCCCGCTTCTGTTTTCTCCACCTCTCATACTGCCAGTTCTCTCTTTCTCTGTGATTGGTGGCTACTTTCCTGAGCTTCCGAAGCCACGTGGTTCCTGCCTCTTGTTGTCAGACTTGAATTGGAAAAGGAACCATATTAACAAGCCTTTACCACTCACACACGGCGGAAGTTTATACTTTAATTCAGTGAGCTAAGAAAAGCGTGTTGTGGGTCCCCTACGAGCCATGGTGCTTGCTTCATCATGATTTGGCACCAGTCATTAGCCGCAGCTCTGCTAATGAGCCACTGAGGTCAGTTTCAATATTTACTCAAAAACATAACCATGCAGCCCTCCCCTCAACTGTGTATTATCTTGCTTTTCTGCTGTTCGTGTGATTAGCTGGGAGGAGCTCACGGCGACATCCTCCCTATAAAAGTGTAGATGGATCACTCTCTAATTCTTTCTTGCTTCACATACAAATGGCTTGAAAGGTGCAGGGAAGATGCAGGTCTAATAGACAGAATAGAAGGTCTGTGCCAGGTGGGTTTCTCTGCATTGGTGTCCCATCACAGGTCCGCAAGTGTATTGTGTGATCTTTGACTCCTGGCATTTCACAAGCAGGCGGCCAGGAAACGGTTTCAGCCTATCAACCACTGAGGAGACGCAGCCTCTGAATGAGGAATGAGGAAGCAATGAATACATCCAGCCTATCACAGGAACAGCCCTGAGTGTTCCGAATTATAAATTCTCCATGTCACTGTATGTCGTTGAGCCCAAGTAGCTCGCCGTGATCGTATAGTGGTTAGTACTCTGCGATGTGGCCGCAGCAACCTTGGTTCGAATCTGAGTCACGGCATTGTGGTTGGCAATGTCACTGCAGTTGGGTGTTAATTTTACAGAATTAGCAAATGTACCAGTGGTTTTTGTAAAATGTCTATTAAAAACAGATCCTTTCAAATATTTAAACCATCTAACAACAAATGATTTAAACTTGCATGATTATAAGCTGTAGCTATAATGTATTTATTTACATAAATTATCGTTCTTGAACCTATTGGGGGTGGAGGGGGAGCGGAGCTCACCCCCCAGGTGCAGTTGAGTGACCTGTGTTGTGGCTCTCTAGAGGGAAGGCACAAATTTTGCTGTCACCCAGCCCAATCCAGACGTGTATTGGGGACAGGTTTCAGGCAAATAGAGCAGTAAGTGCAGAGAAATGTTCACTCTCTAAAAGTGGCATTTCTAAAATAGTAAAGTTAAATCCAACCTCACCAGTAAGTAGGATTTTCAATAAATAAATAAAGCTACTCCTCTCCGATATGGAATTACCAAATAAAAAGTATAGGGGAATACACAGAGCTAACCTATGAGAGGGGTAGACCTCACAGTAGTGAAAAATGAAATAGACTGTTTGCTACTTACAGGACACGCGAACCACCAAAGTACATATCTAATTTTTTACTTACATAGCATCATGCACCTAGGACTACCTAGGGCCTACCTTAGGTGTAAATTATATGTAATAAAAGGGGAGTTTAAGGCTTGGCAAGTAGGCTGGGACTCCCCTGGGAGACCCCTGAGTCTGTGCCCAGAACCATAACTCTGCCAGTCGAGTACTTACCTAAAAGCCGATAACTCACTTTTCTTCCATAGGCTAACATTGAGTGGTTTCACTTGGAAATTCTTCTAAGTGGTGTGGAGTTTTGGAACTTTAAAATATTCATCTAAAATCAGCCGAACAACGAATTCTGATTTACTCACCTGTTATCAGGAGAGACCTCAGTGCTGCATCTTGGAGCTCAGTACTGACCCTGAAAAGTAATTTTAACCGTACTTACCAGTAACTCGAATTTCCTTCCATGGGATATCATTGCCTGCTTTTCGCTGAAAATGTTCTAAGTGTCGATTTTTGAAACTTACAAATATTCTTTAAAAATCGTACCAACTGTGAAAACGTAATTGTTTACCTGTTTTAGATAGATGTCCCAGTACTGAGCCTAGGAGCCCAGCACTGGATTACAAAAGTAACGAGAACGTACTTTACCCGTAACTTGAATTTTCTTCCATAGGAAACCATTGACTGTTTTTCTGTGAAATTTCTTCTAAGTGTCGATTTTGCAAACATGTAAATATTCCTTAAAAATCGCCTGTATAACTTAAACGTAGTTTCTCAACTGCTTACAGGTGGTACAGTAGTGCTGGATCTAGGATCCAACACTGACCTAGAAAAAGTAACCATAACCCCACTTACCTGCTAAGTGAATTTCCTTCCATAGGATAACATTGGTAATTTGATCAGCAAAAGTTTCTAAGTGTCAACTTTTAAAATAGCAAAATATTGCTTAAAAATCACAACAGTAACTAAAACGAATTTACTCACTTGTTTCCAAGAACTGTCCCAGGACTGAATCTAGGATCCAGTCCTCGATTTAGAAAAGTATTCCTGAAAGTAATTAATTGCATATAACTTAAAATTCCCATTGAGCTCAATGTATTATTGTGATTCAAATTGTGTTGCCTATTGTAATAAACTGTAACTATGACCTGCAAAAGTCAATTGCCTATTGCAAAGTATTTAACTAAAGCATCTCACTCTGAGAAAGTATATTTTGATACCTATTGTTGGTTCTCAAGTAAAACAACAATATCTTTTTTATGCAAACCAATGGCCTAGTGTTCAGTTCTTGAGTGTGTGAGACCATTTGCTGACTGAGTGTGTACAACAAATGTTTTACACTGTACTCTGATACTGCCTTACTGCTCGGCAAGCTACCACTTTAGAGAGTAAGGTTATATCTAACTTTAGCCTCTGCCAAACCTCTGGGGACTGGGGACTCTGTGCACACTGTACCTATTTGGGAACAGTATATACAGAGCCACTTTCTCACAGTAGTGATAAAGTGATTAGAGTCCTACGGCCAACATAAAGATACAGCAAAACGTGAGGTGAAAAGCAAAAAGGTTGCTGGTAGGCCACCTTAAGGATGCCAGGTCTAACAAAAACTGAACTAAGGATAACATGAGTAAAACATCAGGTTTCTCTACTGCATTTGGTGAGACAAGTGGGCCTTCTTTTATCTTCCATTCAAGCAATCTTTGACAGACCCCTTTATTATAGAGCTTTTCAAGGATTAAAGATAAGGCACTTACAAAGGAGTCCCAAATACTCAGAGATGGTTCACTTCTGTAATATGGGTCGTAGACTAAAAGCAGCGCAAAAACAGAGTGCAACAGGGTCCAAAAAACTTGAGTGCCACAAGAGAGTTTGAATGCAAGCGTATCCTTTTACAGATCCAGAGATATACTCATGCAATTTTTATTTTTAGGACAGAACGTGCATGATGAAAAAAACATTGTTTTTAAAAAGCGCATTGCAGAATATTAGTACTTTGATGTGGGAAAACTTCAAAACTTTCAAACAAAATATTTGTAGGCAGCTTACAGCAAGTTGTTGTGGCCGAGTGGTTAAGGCGATGGACTAGAAATCCATTGGGGTATCCCCGCGCAGGTCCGAATCCTGCCAACAACGAGAATCTTTTTATTATCGGCTACAATTTCAGAAGTTAACCTTTAGTATTTCTTCCATTTCAGTTTTATAAATAGGTGGCTTATTTTTGTGTCACTATTGCCTCTCCACATATTTGTTATCGCTACCTCTTTCATGTCTTTGCTACACCTCATTCCTACTTTAGCACTGGTGTAAACGCTTCAAATTATTATACCGTTGCTCTCTCATTCATACCTACGCATGAACTTGAAAGTTACTTTACCAATAAAAGACGCAAAGAGAGAAATAGAACAAAAGTGCTGGCTGGATTGGCAAACACACTTCATAAAACTGCATTTTCTTTTTTATTCTCCCCCGTGTTACATGCTTAACCTCCCCATGTGTAATTTCTCTTAACCTGCTGTCCCAGGAAGAGAATTCATCTACAGGCTCTTTCTGTGTTTTTTTCCCTAGTCTGTCTTTCCCATTTCTTAGCTGTGTAACTGTTCCTTTACGCGCTCTATTTAAACGCCATCAATCTCATTTGAGCTCCTTGCTCCCGCTTCTGTTTTCTCCACCTCTCATACTGCCAGTTCTCTCTTTCTCTGTGATTGGTGGCTACTTTCCTGAGCTTCCGAAGCCACGTGGTTCCTGCCTCTTGTTGTCAGACTTGAATTGGAAAAGGAACCATATTAACAAGCCTTTACCACTCACACACGGCGGAAGTTTATACTTTAATTCAGTGAGCTAAGAAAAGCGTGTTGTGGGTCCCCTACGAGCCATGGTGCTTGCTTCATCATGATTTGGCACCAGTCATTAGCCGCAGCTCTGCTAATGAGCCACTGAGGTCAGTTTCAATATTTACTCAAAAACATAACCATGCAGCCCTCCCCTCAACTGTGTATTATCTTGCTTTTCTGCTGTTCGTGTGATTAGCTGGGAGGAGCTCACGGCGACATCCTCCCTATAAAAGTGTAGATGGATCACTCTCTAACTCTTTCTTGCTTCACATACAAATGGCTTGAAAGGTGCAGGGAAGATGCAGGTCTAATAGACAGAATAGAAGGTCTGTGCCAGGTGGGTTTCTCTGCATTGGTGTCCCATCACAGGTCCGCAAGTGTATTGTGTGATCTTTGACTCCTGGCATTTCACAAGCAGGCGGCCAGGAAACGGTTTCAGCCTATCAACCACTGAGGAGACGCAGCCTCTGAATGAGGAATGAGGAAGCAATGAATACATCCAGCCTATCACAGGAACAGCCCTGAGTGTTCCGAATTATAAATTCTCCATGTCACTGTATGTCGTTGAGCCCAAGTAGCTCGCCGTGATCGTATAGTGGTTAGTACTCTGCGTTGTGGCCGCAGCAACCTCAGTTCGAATCCGAGTCACGGCATTGTGGTTGGCAATGTCACGGCAGTTGGGTGTTAATTTTACAGAATTAGCAAATGTACCAGTGGTTTTTGTAAAATGTCTATTAAAAACAGATCCTTTCAAATATTTAAACCATCTAACAACAAATGATTTAAACTCGCATGATTATAAGCTGTAGCTATAATGTATTTACTTACATAAATTATCGTTCTTGAACCTATTGGGGGTGAAGGGAGAGCGGAGCTCACCCCCCAGGTGCAGTTGAGTGACCTGTGTTGTGGCTCTCTAGAGGGAAGGCACAAATTTTGCTGTCACCCAGCCCAATCCAGACGTGTATTGGGGCCAGGTTTCAGGCAAATAGAGCAGTAAGTGCAGAGAAATGTTCACTCTCTAAAAGTGGCATTTCTAAAATAGTAAAGTTAAATCCAACCTCACCAGTAAGTAGGATTTTCAATAAATAAATAAAGCTACTCCTCTCCGATATGGAATTACCAAATAAAAAGTATAGGGGAATACACAGAGCTAACCTATGAGAGGGGTAGACCTCACAGTAGTGAAAAATGAAATAGACTGTTTGGTACTTACAGGACACGCGAACCACCAAAGTACATATCTTATTTTTACTTACATAGCATCATGCACCTAGGACTACCTAGGGCCTACCTTAGGTGTAAATTATATGTAATAAAAGGGGAGTTTAAGGCTTGGCAAGTAGGCTGGGACTCCCCTGGGAGACCCCTGAGTCTATGCCCAGAACCATAACTCTGCCAGTCGAGTACTTACCTAAAAGCCGATAACTCACTTTTCTTCCATAGGCTAACATTGAGTGGTTTCACTTGGAAATTCTTCTAAGTGGTGTGGAGTTTTGGAACTTTAAAATATTCATCTAAAATCAGCCGAGCAACGAATTCTGATTTACTCACCTGTTATCAGGAGAGACCTCAGTGCTGCATCTTGGAGCTCAGTACTGACCCTGAAAAGTAATTTTAACCGTACTTACCAGTAACTCGAATTTCCTTCCATGGGATATCATTGCATGCTTTTTGCTGAAAATTTTCTAAGTGTCGATTTTTGAAACTTACAAATATTCTTTAAAAATCGTACCAACTGTGAAAACGTAATTGTTTACCTGTTTTAGATAGATGTCCCAGTACTGAGCCTAGGAGCCCAGCACTGGATTACAAAAGTAACGAGAACATACTTTACCCGTAACTTGAATTTTCTTCCATAGGAAACCATTGACTGTTTTTCTGTGAAATTTCTTCTAAGTGTCGATTTTGCAAACATGTAAATATTCCTTAAAAATCGCCTGTATAACTTAAACGTAGTTTCTCAACTGCTTACAGGTGGTACAGTAGTGCTGGATCTAGGATCCAACACTGACCTAGAAAAAGTAACCATAACCCCACTTACCTGCTAAGTGAATTTCCTTCCATAGGATAACATTGGTAATTTGATCAGCAAAAGTTTCTAAGTGTCAACTTTTAAAATAGCAAAATATTGCTTAAAAATCACAACAGTAACTAAAACGAATTTACTCACTTGTTTCCAAGAACTGTCCCAGGACTGAATCTAGGATCCAGTCCTGGATTTAGAAAAGTATTCCTGAAAGTAATTAATTGCATATAACTTAAAATTCCCATTGAGCTCAATGTATTATTGTGATTCAAATTGTGTTGCCTATTGTAATAAACTGTAACTATGACCTGCAAAAGTCAATTGCCTATTGCAAAGTATTTAACTAAAGCACCTCACTCTGAGAAAGTATATTTTGATACCTATTGTTGGTTCTCAAATAAAACAACAATATCTTTTTTATGCAAACCAATGGCCTAGTGTTCAGTTCTTGAGTGTGTGAGACCATTTGCTGACTGAGTGTGTACAACAAATGTTTTACACTGTACTCTGATACTGCCTTACTGCTCGGCAAGCTACTACTTTAGAGAGTAAGGTTATATCTAACTTTAGCCTCTGCCAAACCTCTGGGGACTGGGGACTCTGTGCACACTGTACCTATTTGGGAACAGTATATACAGAGCCACTTTCTCACAGTAGTGATAAAGTGATTAGAGTCCTACGGCCAACATAAAGATACCCTAGAAAACCAAAAAGGGGGTTCTGGCTCGTGTGGCAGCAAGGCCAAACCAATTATAATATAGGGACAAAAAGACGAGCCAATGCTACGTGTAGATTTACCTAAAATTTTTCTGTTCCCAGAATAAAACAAGGGCCCAGACAACCAATTATTCCGTTGGATTTAATCTTGTGACTAATTTTTAGTTCACATTTAGAAACATTTTGAGTCTTAGCAATACATATACCTTACAAAAACATGAAAAGCACATAACTTAATAATGACAATATTAGAAACAATTAGACACCACTATATTCATTCAAACAATCACCCATGAGGACAACATTCATACTACTCATACTGCTCATCCAACCAAACTAACGTACAACATGAGACAAAAAATCTTCATTCAATAAATCTTTTACAAAAAAGGGCCATCGAATCAATGCTGAGCATAATAATAAAGCTTAAAGCTGTTTTTTCGCACGATTGGCCGTAGCAAACACCAGGGTCTACGCGTTTCGAATCCCTTTGTTGAGGGGATTCTCGTCAGGACCAACACTTGACTGCAAATAAAGCAGAGAAACAAAATTTACTAAGCTGGCCCACCATGTGAGTGAAAGGCCGCATTGTCGAAAAAATCTTACCTTAAACTAAGGCACAGGGAACTCTGCCCAACCCTAAAGAAAGGGAAAGCCAAAATTGTTATCTATTTCTATAGCAACACTAGTTTCAAAGAACCACTAGTCTAATGACAACCACTAATCTAAAACACCTTTCTACATCCGTTTTAACCAACATATTTACGCAACATAGAAACGACATGAATACACAGTCTAGTTTTGATTTGTCAGACTTGCGGGTGTGTGGAACGGTGTCAGGGTGTCTGAAGGGATTTATTTTCAAAAAAACAGGACGACCACAGGGTGTTCCGACTGCAAATGGATACTAACGAATATCTGAAAGCATGAATGGAGGGGAATCAAGGCGCGTTCTTTCGCCTACCATGTTTAGCCTGCAGTGGTTTAAAAAGGTTGCGCAGTGTTCTCAGGGCGCTTACCTCCGGAGAAAGGAATCAATCCACTGCTCGATCGTCTCCTGCCCGTAGCAGGAGCTGGCGCGGCGTAAACTCAGTCGGCCGATTTGGAGACAGCTAAAGGAGAGAATAGGTTCCGTCAGATTACTGAATACCTGAACGCTCCAGCCGCTTGTGCGAGCTATGTTTGGAAAGCGAGGAGCGGTTACCTGCAGAGTCGGCGTGGTCCGTGTGTCTGTTCTCGGATGGTTGATCACCCATAAGGTACCTGTTTGCCTATTGGAGCACCTTTAACCCATGCGCGGGAAGCGCGGCTATGAGGCTTCTGGGATTCGTAGTCTGCCAGAAGGTGTTTAGCAGAAGCAGTTGATAGACGCGGGTGACCGGAAGCGCCAAGGCTGACGCTTTTGTCTTTTGTAAAGTGCTAGTAGAACGGGATGGAGAAGTGTTTGGCTAAAATTGGTCACCAAAGCGCCATAACATGCAATATATTATATTGTATTATATTACATCAGTGAAAACGGCAGAAGGCAAGTACTTACTTGCTGTTAGTTGGCAGTCATAGGTTATATATCTCAGAAAGTTCATTCAGTCCATCTACCGACGTGTTGAATTTAATAATGAGCATAGCTTCTCTCTGAAGTAATTTAGTGTCCAAGTCTCCACCTCTCTGATCTTGTTCCACTCGGGATATCACTGTCCATTTGACATCCATTTCGGTATGTTTTTGCAGCGTCCAATGATTCACCAGCGGTGCATTTGGAACATTTCTACGAATCCGGGATTTATGTTGTTGGATACGAAACCTTATCTCCTGGTTGGTTTTACCGATGTAGAGTTTATTGCATGGGCAACTGATGCCGTAGATTACGAACTTGGATTTACAATTCGTGAAACTCTCATGTTTCCAATAGATCCCTTTGTGGGCGAAAAGGTTTCCTTCAACGGTGGAATCACAGCATATGCATGTACCACATCTGTGATGGCCTTTTATGGGTGGTAGGCCCAACATATTTCTTACGTCGGTACTTTTTGTGGTGGGTAGTGCAGCTCGCACTATATGGTTGGCAATATTTTTGTCTTTCCTGAATGCAAATAACGGAATCTCATTGAGTGTTTTGTCCAGGTTTTTTAACAGGTGCCAGTTTTGATTGATAATTTTCTTGAACCAATTTGATGTTGGATTGAATGTGGAGACACAAACAATTCTCTCTGTTTGTGATTTTTCACGTCTTTCCAGCAATGTTTCACGTGGTGTCCACCATGCTCTTTTTATTGCTCTTTTCAACAGTTTTTTCGGATAGCCTCTAGCCAACAAGTTGGCCTTGAGCTTCTCTGCATGACAAAAATATTCATCTTTGAAAGAGCAATTTCTGCGGATTCGCAGAAATTGCCCATAGGGCAAGTTCTCTCTTAAACTACGTGGGTGGTTGCTAGAATAATGTAGTGCTCGATTTCGGTCAGTTTCTTTCTTGTATAGCGTCGTCATGAGACGTCCATTAGTAGGGTAAACCTCAACGTCCAAGAAAGGCATTTTGGTTTTAGAACAATTCATGCTGAATTTTATATCAGGAGTCCTGTTGTTGAGCCAATTGACAAAGGATTGTAGTTTTTGCTCGTCCCCTGACCACACCATGAAAACATCGTCGATGTATCGGACCCAGCTACTGATACAATCGGCAAATGGATTGTTGTTGTGAACGAATTTGTCCTCATATTTGGACATATAGAGGACCGCTAGCTCAGGGGCAAAGGGACAGCCCATCGCCACGCCTTTTATTTGGTAGTAAAAGTCCTCTTTAAAACAAAAGTAGTTGTTCTTTAGGGCGAACGTGGCTAGCTCCATGATGAATTCTGTCGGAATTTTTTCAGGTTTGGGTCTGCTGTCTAAGAATGTTTTAATCACTGCTAGGCCTTCATCTTGCGGAATCTCCGTATACAATGATGTGACATCAAGTGTCACTAAAAATTGGGGGTCTTCTTCAAATTCCATTGTTTCAAGTTTGATTAGAAAATCGGTGGTATCCTTCAGATAAGATTTGACATCTGACATGAATGGTTTCAAGAAAAAGTCCACAAATTTTGAGATGGGCTCTGTTAGTGACTCGCAACCGGAGACTATTGGTCTCCCCGGTGGATGATGTTGATCTTTGTGTACTTTTGGGAGTACATAAAACACCGGGGTCCGGGGGTGGATATTTTTTAGGTACTCAAATTCTTTTTTGCCCAAAAATCCTTGGTCAAAGCCTTGTTGCAATATGTGAAAGAGTTTGTTTTGTAGTTCACATGTGGGATCTTTTGTTATCCTCCTGTAGCAGAATTGATTGGAAAGTTGTCTATTTACTTCGGTGGTATATCGCTCGGTTGCCCATACAACGATGGAACCCCCCTTATCTGCTTGTTTTATTATTATTGAAGGGTCGCTTTTTAGGTCAAGTAATGCTTCTTTTTGAGCCTTGGTAATATTCGGTTTGACATATTTCTTTTTGTGTTTTTCAACTTCAGCTATTGCTGAGAGGATCACTTTTTCAAAAATAATAACCTCTTTGGGGACTTTTGATGCTGGAGGGCAGAACCTTGATTTTTTCTTTAATCCAGTTGTCTCTGTGCTAACTTGTATGGGGTTTTCCAAAAAGAAGGTTTTTAGTCGAATTTTACGGCAGAATTCGATGAACTCTGTCTTAAGTTGTACAAAGTTGGTCCCTTTAGTTGGTACGAAGGATAATCCCAGTTCTAAAATGCTGAGTTCTGCATCTGTTAAGACTTTTTCTGATAGATTAAAGATAGGTGAAACATTTAGTTTTTGTAGTTCTGACGTCTTGTTGACATTTCCCATGGTTGATTTGTGTATCTGGATCTCCCTCGAGGTTTCCGTTGACCTCTCCCTAAAAAAGGCGGTTGTTGTTGATAGTTTTGTTGTAAATTCCCTCTTCTGTTGAAGTCTGAACGGTTATTTGAATTATCTATGTCACTGCCACTGGACGATGATGTCGTGTCCGAAAAAGTGATAAAGTTGTGTCTCGATCTGCCTTGGTATTCAGGTAGAAATTTGCGTGACTCTGGTCGTGAATAGAAGTCAATCTGCAAGTAGGGGTAAACTTTATCCAATGAAAAGTTCCTTTTATCCTTTTCGAATTTGTTGCTCTTCTGGTTTACCGAATAGTCTTTAAACTCTAGGATTTCTTTATCCACTTTTTCCAGAAGGGATTTAGCATCCGAGATGAGTTGATTTGTTTTAATTTCACTTTCCAAGGTTGCGATTTCCTCTAGTTGATGTTTGGACAATCTTTGAGCCGTTTCTACTGTGAGGACCATGAGGTCCCTACTACATTTCGTCTCAATTAGGCTATAACCTTTTTTGTATGTAGGGTCATCTGTAAATATAACAGGGACGTTCCGGATCTGCAGACCTCCTGGGATGGTTCCAGCTCTCAAGTGCTCTATTAAGAAATGACCATGTAAATCAGTCCTTATTTGTTTTTTCTTGAGTCTTATGAGTCTGTCAGATTCATTATTGATTTTAGCTGTGGAGCTTAATGCGGCTGACGCAAACAATGGTGGGTCGCTTAGTAGTTTCAATATATGTTCTTCACTATAAGCCAGGGTGTCATGTTCTGTCATATTTTGGACGCTTTGGACAAACAAAACGAATATACAATTACACTAAAAGACAACGTGACTCCTTAGTATGTACGAGGATGACCTCCAATTCCGGTCTCCACTAACCAGTGGACATCCCTCAACGAGGGCCACTTATCCTCACAACAAACAAACAAACCTCGCGGGTGTACACCCGCTAGACAACCTAGAAAACCAAAAAGGGGGTTCTGGCTCGTGTGGCAGCAAGGCCAAACCAATTATAATATAGGGACAAAAAGACGAGCCAATGCTACGTGTCGATTTACCTAAAATTTTTCTGTTCCCAGAATAAAACAAGGGCCCAGACAACCAATTATTCCGTTGGATTTAATCTTGTGACTAATTTTTAGTTCACATTTAGAAACATTTTGAGTCTTAGCAATACATATACCTTACAAAAACATGAAAAGCACATAACTTAATAATGACAATATTAGAAACAATTAGACACCACTATATTCATTCAAACAATCACCCATGAGGACAACATTCATACTACTCATACTGCTCATCCAACCAAACTAACGTACAACATGAGACAAAAAATCTTCATTCAATAAATCTTTTACAAAAAAGGGCCATCGAATCAATGCTGAGCATAATAATAAAGCTTAAAGCTGTTTTTTCGCACGATTGGCCGTAGCAAACACCAGGGTCTACGCGTTTCTAATCCCTTTGTTGAGGGGATTCTCGTCAGGACCAACACTTGACTGCAAATAAAGCAGAGAAACAAAATTTACTAAGCTGGCCCACCATGTGAGTGAAAGGCCGCATTGTCGAAAAAATCTTACCTTAAACTAAGGCACAGGGAACTCTGCCCAACCCAAAAGAAAGGGAAAGCCAAAATTGTTATCTATTTCTATAGCAACACTAGTTTCAAAGAACCACTAGTCTAATGACAACCACTAATCTAAAACACCTTTCTACATCCGTTTTAACCAACATATTCACGCAACATAGAAACGACATGAATACACAGTCTAGTTTTGATTTGTCAGACTTGCGGGTGTGTGGAACGGTGTCAGGGTGTCTGAAGGGATTTATTTTCAAAAAAACAGGACGACCACAGGGTGTTCCGACTGCAAATGGATACTAACGAATATCTGAAAGCATGAATGGAGGGGAATCAAGGCGCGTTCTTTCGCCTACCATGTTTAGCCTGCAGTGGTTTAAAAAGGTTGCGCAGTGTTCTCAGGGCGCTTACCTCCGGAGAAAGGAATCAATCCACTGCTCGATCGTCTCCTGCCCGTAGCAGGAGCTGGCGCGGCGTAAACTCAGTCGGCCGATTTGGAGACAGCTAAAGGAGAGAATAGGTTCCGTCAGATTACTGAATACCTGAACGCTCCAGCCGCTTGTGCGAGCTATGTTTGGAAAGCGAGGAGCGGTTACCTGCAGAGTCGGCGTGGTCCGTGTGTCTGTTCTCGGATGGTTGATCACCCATAAGGTACCTGTTTGCCTATTGGAGCACCTTTAACCCATGCGCGGGAAGCGCGGCTATGAGGCTTCTGGGATTCGTAGTCTGCCAGAAGGTGTTTAGCAGAAGCAGTTGATAGACGCGGGTGACCGGAAGCGCCAAGGCTGACGCTTTTGTCTTTTGTAAAGTGCTAGTAGAACGGGATGGAGAAGTGTTTGGCTAAAATTGGTCACCAAAGCGCCATAACATGCAATATATTATATTGTATTATATTACATCAGTGAAAACGGCAGAAGGCAAGTACTTACTTGCTGTTAGTTGGCAGTCATAGGTTATATATCTCAGAAAGTTCATTCAGTCCATCTACCGACGTGTTGAATTTAATAATGAGCATAGCTTCTCTCTGAAGTAATTTAGTGTCCAAGTCTCCACCTCTCTGATCTTGTTCCACTCGGGATATCACTGTCCATTTGACATCCATTTCGGTATGTTTTTGCAGCGTCCAATGATTCACCAGCGGTGCATTTGGAACATTTCTACGAATCCGGGATTTATGTTGTTGGATACGAAACCTTATCTCCTGGTTGGTTTTACCGATGTAGAGTTTATTGCATGGGCAACTGATGCCGTAGATTACGAACTTGGATTTACAATTCGTGAAACTCTCATGTTTCCAATAGATCCCTTTGTGGGCGAAAAGGTTTCCTTCAACGGTGGAATCACAGCATATGCATGTACCACATCTGTGATGGCCTTTTATGGGTGGTAGGCCCAACATATTTCTTACGTCGGTACTTTTTGTGGTGGGTAGTGCAGCTCGCACTATATGGTTGGCAATATTTTTGTCTTTCCTGAATGCAAATAACGGAATCTCATTGAGTGTTTTGTCCAGGTTTTTTAACAGGTGCCAGTTTTGATTGATAATTTTCTTGAACCAATTTGATGTTGGATTGAATGTGGAGACACAAACAATTCTCTCTGTTTGTGATTTTTCACGTCTTTCCAGCAATGTTTCACGTGGTGTCCACCATGCTCTTTTTATTGCTCTTTTCAACAGTTTTTTCGGATAGCCTCTAGCCAACAAGTTGGCCTTGAGCTTCTCTGCATGACAAAAATATTCATCTTTGAAAGAGCAATTTCTGCGGATTCGCAGAAATTGCCCATAGGGCAAGTTCTCTCTTAAACTACGTGGGTGGTTGCTAGAATAATGTAGTGCTCGATTTCGGTCAGTTTCTTTCTTGTATAGCGTCGTCATGAGACGTCCATTAGTAGGGTAAACCTCAACGTCCAAGAAAGGCATTTTGGTTTTAGAACAATTCATGCTGAATTTTATATCAGGAGTCCTGTTGTTGAGCCAATTGACAAAGGATTGTAGTTTTTGCTCGTCCCCTGACCACACCATGAAAACATCGTCGATGTATCGGACCCAGCTACTGATACAATCGGCAAATGGATTGTTGTTGTGAACGAATTTGTCCTCATATTTGGACATATAGAGGACCGCTAGCTCAGGGGCAAAGGGACAGCCCATCGCCACGCCTTTTATTTGGTAGTAAAAGTCCTCTTTAAAACAAAAGTAGTTGTTCTTTAGGGCGAACGTGGCTAGCTCCATGATGAATTCTGTCGGAATTTTTTCAGGTTTGGGTCTGCTGTCTAAGAATGTTTTAATCACTGCTAGGCCTTCATCTTGCGGAATCTCCGTATACAATGATGTGACATCAAGTGTCACTAAAAATTGGGAGTCTTCTTCAAATTCCATTGTTTCAAGTTTGATTAGAAAATCGGTGGTATCCTTCAGATAAGATTTGACATCTGACATGAATGGTTTCAAGAAAAAGTCCACAAATTTTGAGATGGGCTCTGTTAGTGACTCGCAACCGGAGACTATTGGTCTCCCCGGTGGATGATGTTGATCTTTGTGTACTTTTGGGAGTACATAAAACACCGGGGTCCGGGGGTGGATATTTTTTAGGTACTCAAATTCTTTTTTGCCCAAAAATCCTTGGTCAAAGCCTTGTTGCAATATGTGAAAGAGTTTGTTTTGTAGTTCACATGTGGGATCTTTTGTTATCCTCCTGTAGCAGAATTGATTGGAAAGTTGTCTATTTACTTCGGTGGTATATCGCTCGGTTGCCCATACAACGATGGAACCCCCCTTATCTGCTTGTTTTATTATTATTGAAGGGTCGCTTTTTAGGTCAAGTAATGCTTCTTTTTGAGCCTTGGTAATATTCGGTTTGACATATTTCTTTTTGTGTTTTTCAACTTCAGCTATTGCTGAGAGGATCACTTTTTCAAAAATAATAACCTCTTTGGGGACTTTTGATGCTGGAGGGCAGAACCTTGATTTTTTCTTTAATCCAGTTGTCTCTGTGCTAACTTGTATGGGGTTTTCCAAAAAGAAGGTTTTTAGTCGAATTTTACGGCAGAATTCGATGAACTCTGTCTTAAGTTGTACAAAGTTGGTCCCTTTAGTTGGTACGAAGGATAATCCCAGTTCTAAAATGCTGAGTTCTGCATCTGTTAAGACTTTTTCTGATAGATTAAAGATAGGTGAAACATTTAGTTTTTGTAGTTCTGACGTCTTGTTGACATTTCCCATGGTTGATTTGTGTATCTGGATCTCCCTCGAGGTTTCCGTTGACCTCTCCCTAAAAAAGGCGGTTGTTGTTGATAGTTTTGTTGTAAATTCCCTCTTCTGTTGAAGTCTGAACGGTTATTTGAAT
This sequence comes from Triturus cristatus, assembly GCF_964204655.1. NCBI lineage: Eukaryota > Metazoa > Chordata > Amphibia > Caudata > Salamandridae > Triturus > Triturus cristatus. The sequence continues at coordinate 724,094,178 of NC_140595.1, forward strand.
TATCTATGTCACTGCCACTGGACGATGATGTCGTGTCCGAAAAAGTGATAAAGTTGTGTCTCGATCTGCCTTGGTATTCAGGTAGAAATTTGCGTGACTCTGGTCGTGAATAGAAGTCAATCTGCAAGTAGGGGTAAACTTTATCCAATGAAAAGTTCCTTTTATCCTTTTCGAATTTGTTGCTCTTCTGGTTTACCGAATAGTCTTTAAACTCTAGGATTTCTTTATCCACTTTTTCCAGAAGGGATTTAGCATCCGAGATGAGTTGATTTGTTTTAATTTCACTTTCCAAGGTTGCGATTTCCTCTAGTTGATGTTTGGACAATCTTTGAGCCGTTTCTACTGTGAGGACCATGAGGTCCCTACTACATTTCGTCTCAATTAGGCTATAACCTTTTTTGTATGTAGGGTCATCTGTAAATATAACAGGGACGTTCCGGATCTGCAGACCTCCTGGGATGGTTCCAGCTCTCAAGTGCTCTATTAAGAAATGACCATGTAAATCAGTCCTTATTTGTTTTTTCTTGAGTCTTATGAGTCTGTCAGATTCATTATTGATTTTAGCTGTGGAGCTTAATGCGGCTGACGCAAACAATGGTGGGTCGCTTAGTAGTTTCAATATATGTTCTTCACTATAAGCCAGGGTGTCATGTTCTGTCATATTTTGGACGCTTTGGACAAACAAAACGAATATACAATTACACTAAAAGACAACGTGACTCCTTAGTATGTACGAGGATGACCTCCAATTCCGGTCTCCACTAACCAGTGGACATCCCTCAACGAGGGCCACTTATCCTCACAACAAACAAACAAACCTCGCGGGTGTACACCCGCTAGACAACCTAGAAAACCAAAAAGGGGGTTCTGGCTCGTGTGGCAGCAAGGCCAAACCAATTATAATATAGGGACAAAAAGACGAGCCAATGCTACGTGTAGATTTACCTAAAATTTTTCTGTTCCCAGAATAAAACAAGGGCCCAGACAACCAATTATTCCGTTGGATTTAATCTTGTGACTAATTTTTAGTTCACATTTAGAAACATTTTGAGTCTTAGCAATACATATACCTTACAAAAACATGAAAAGCACATAACTTAATAATGACAATATTAGAAACAATTAGACACCACTATATTCATTCAAACAATCACCCATGAGGACAACATTCATACTACTCATACTGCTCATCCAACCAAACTAACGTACAACATGAGACAAAAAATCTTCATTCAATAAATCTTTTACAAAAAAGGGCCATTGAATCAATGCTGAGCATAATAATAAAGCTTAAAGCTGTTTTTTCCCGTTCTACTAGCACTTTACAAAAGACAAAAGCGTCAGCCTTGGCGCTTCCGGTCACCCGCGTCTATCAACTGCTTCTGCTAAACACCTTCTGGCAGACTACGAATCCCAGAAGCCTCATAGCCGCGCTTCCCGCGCATGGGTTAAAGGTGCTCCAATAGGCAAACAGGTACCTTATGGGTGATCAACCATCCGAGAACAGACACACGGACCACGCCGACTCTGCAGGTAACCGCTCCTCGCTTTCCAAACATAGCTCGCACAAGCGGCTGGAGCGTTCAGGTATTCAGTAATCTGACGGAACCTATTCTCTCCTTTAGCTGTCTCCAAATCGGCCGACTGAGTTTACGCCGCGCCAGCTCCTGCTACGGGCAGGAGACGATCGAGCAGTGGATTGATTCCTTTCTCCGGAGGTAAGCGCCCTGAGAACACTGCGCAACCTTTTTAAACCACTGCAGGCTAAACATGGTAGGCGAAAGAACGCGCCTTGATTCCCCTCCATTCATGCTTTCAGATATTCGTTAGTATCCATTTGCAGTCGGAACACCCTGTGGTCGTCCTGTTTTTTTGAAAATAAATCCCTTCAGACACCCTGACACCGTTCCACACACCCGCAAGTCTGACAAATCAAAACTAGACTGTGTATTCATGTCGTTTCTATGTTGCGTGAATATGTTGGTTAAAACGGATGTAGAAAGGTGTTTTAGATTAGTGGTTGTCATTAGACTAGTGGTTCTTTGAAACTAGTGTTGCTATAGAAATAGATAACAATTTTGGCTTTCCCTTTCTTTAGGGTTGGGCAGAGTTCCCTGTGCCTTAGTTTAAGGTAAGATTTTTTCGACAATGCGGCCTTTCACTCACATGGTGGGCCAGCTTAGTAAATTTTGTTTCTCTGCTTTATTTGCAGTCAAGTGTTGGTCCTGACGAGAATCCCCTCAACAAAGGGATTCGAAACGCGTAGACCCTGGTGTTTGCTACGGCCAATCGTGCGAAAAAACAGCTTTAAGCTTTATTATTATGCTCAGCATTGATTCGATGGCCCTTTTTTGTAAAAGATTTATTGAATGAAGATTTTTTGTCTCATGTTGTACGTTAGTTTGGTTGGATGAGCAGTATGAGTAGTATGAATGTTGTCCTCATGGGTGATTGTTTGAATGAATATAGTGGTGTCTAATTGTTTCTAATATTGTCATTATTAAGTTATGTGCTTTTCATGTTTTTGTAAGGTATATGTATTGCTAAGACTCAAAATGTTTCTAAATGTGAACTAAAAATTAGTCACAAGATTAAATCCAACGGAATAATTGGTTGTCTGGGCCCTTGTTTTATTCTGGGAACAGAAAAATTTTAGGTAAATCTACACGTAGCATTGGCTCGTCTTTTTGTCCCTATATTATAATTGGTTTGGCCTTGCTGCCACACGAGCCAGAACCCCCTTTTTGGTTTTCTAGGTTGTCTAGCGGGTGTACACCCGCGAGGTTTGTTTGTTTGTTGTGAGGATAAGTGGCCCTCGTTGAGGGATGTCCACTGGTTAGTGGAGACCGGAATTGGAGGTCATCCTCGTACATACTAAGGAGTCACGTTGTCTTTTAGTGTAATTGTATATTCGTTTTGTTTGTCCAAAGCGTCCAAAATATGACAGAACATGACACCCTGGCTTATAGTGAAGAACATATATTGAAACTACTAAGCGACCCACCATTGTTTGCGTCAGCCGCATTAAGCTCCACAGCTAAAATCAATAATGAATCTGACAGACTCATAAGACTCAAGAAAAAACAAATAAGGACTGATTTACATGGTCATTTCTTAATAGAGCACTTGAGAGCTGGAACCATCCCAGGAGGTCTGCAGATCCGGAACGTCCCTGTTATATTTACAGATGACCCTACATACAAAAAAGGTTATAGCCTAATTGAGACGAAATGTAGTAGGGACCTCATGGTCCTCACAGTAGAAACGGCTCAAAGATTGTCCAAACATCAACTAGAGGAAATCGCAACCTTGGAAAGTGAAATTAAAACAAATCAACTCATCTCGGATGCTAAATCCCTTCTGGAAAAAGTGGATAAAGAAATCCTAGAGTTTAAAGACTATTCGGTAAACCAGAAGAGCAACAAATTCGAAAAGGATAAAAGGAACTTTTCATTGGATAAAGTTTACCCCTACTTGCAGATTGACTTCTATTCACGACCAGAGTCACGCAAATTTCTACCTGAATACCAAGGCAGATCGAGACACAACTTTATCACTTTTTCGGACACGACATCATCGTCCAGTGGCAGTGACATAGATAATTCAAATAACCGTTCAGACTTCAACAGAAGAGGGAATTTACAACAAAACTATCAACAACAACCGCCTTTTTTAGGGAGAGGTCAACGGAAACCTCGAGGGAGATCCAGATACACAAATCAACCATGGGAAATGTCAACAAGACGTCAGAACTACAAAAACTAAATGTTTCACCTATCTTTAATCTATCAGAAAAAGTCTTAACAGATGCAGAACTCAGCATTTTAGAACTGGGATTATCCTTCGTACCAACTAAAGGGACCAACTTTGTACAACTTAAGACAGAGTTCATCGAATTCTGCCGTAAAATTCGACTAAAAACCTTCTTTTTGGAAAACCCCATACAAGTTAGCACAGAGACAACTGGATTAAAGAAAAAATCAAGGTTCTGCCCTCCAGCATCAAAAGTCCCCAAAGAGGTTATTATTTTTGAAAAAGTGATCCTCTCAGCAATAGCTGAAGTTGAAAAACACAAAAAGAAATATGTCAAACCGAATATTACCAAGGCTCAAAAAGAAGCATTACTTGACCTAAAAAGCGACCCTTCAATAATAATAAAACAAGCAGATAAGGGGGGTTCCATCGTTGTATGGGCAACCGAGCGATATACCACCGAAGTAAATAGACAACTTTCCAATCAATTCTGCTACAGGAGGATAACAAAAGATCCCACATGTGAACTACAAAACAAACTCTTTCACATATTGCAACAAGGCTTTGACCAAGGATTTTTGGGCAAAAAAGAATTTGAGTACCTAAAAAATATCCACCCCCGGACCCCGGTGTTTTATGTACTCCCAAAAGTACACAAAGATCAACATCATCCACCGGGGAGACCAATAGTCTCCGGTTGCGAGTCACTAACAGAGCCCATCTCAAAATTTGTGGACTTTTTCTTGAAACCATTCATGTCAGATGTCAAATCTTATCTGAAGGATACCACCGATTTTCTAATCAAACTTGAAACAATGGAATTTGAAGAAGACTCCCAATTTTTAGTGACACTTGATGTCACATCATTGTATACGGAGATTCCGCAAGATGAAGGCCTAGCAGTGATTAAAACATTCTTAGACAGCAGACCCAAACCTGAAAAAATTCCGACAGAATTCATCATGGAGCTAGCCACGTTCGCCCTAAAGAACAACTACTTTTGTTTTAAAGAGGACTTTTACTACCAAATAAAAGGCGTGGCGATGGGCTGTCCCTTTGCCCCTGAGCTAGCGGTCCTCTATATGTCCAAATATGAGGACAAATTCGTTCACAACAACAATCCATTTGCCGATTGTATCAGTAGCTGGGTCCGATACATCGACGATGTTTTCATGGTGTGGTCAGGGGACGAGCAAAAACTACAATCCTTTGTCAATTGGCTCAACAACAGGACTCCTGATATAAAATTCAGCATGAATTGTTCTAAAACCAAAATGCCTTTCTTGGACGTTGAGGTTTACCCTACTAATGGACGTCTCATGACGACGCTATACAAGAAAGAAACTGACCGAAATCGAGCACTACATTATTCTAGCAACCACCCACGTAGTTTAAGAGAGAACTTGCCCTATGGGCAATTTCTGCGAATCCGCAGAAATTGCTCTTTCAAAGATGAATATTTTTGTCATGCAGAGAAGCTCAAGGCCAACTTGTTGGCTAGAGGCTATCCGAAAAAACTGTTGAAAAGAGCAATAAAAAGAGCATGGTGGACACCACGTGAAACATTGCTGGAAAGACGTGAAAAATCACAAACAGAGAGAATTGTTTGTGTCTCCACATTCAATCCAACATCAAATTGGTTCAAGAAAATTATCAATCAAAACTGGCACCTGTTAAAAAACCTGGACAAAACACTCAATGAGATTCCGTTATTTGCATTCAGGAAAGACAAAAATATTGCCAACCATATAGTGCGAGCTGCACTACCCACCACAAAAAGTACCGACGTAAGAAATATGTTGGGCCTACCACCCATAAAAGGCCATCACAGATGTGGTACATGCATATGCTGTGATTCCACCGTTGAAGGAAACCTTTTCGCCCACAAAGGGATCTATTGGAAACATGAGAGTTTCACGAATTGTAAATCCAAGTTCGTAATCTACGGCATCAGTTGCCCATGCAATAAACTCTACATCGGTAAAACCAACCAGGAGATAAGGTTTCGTATCCAACAACATAAATCCCGGATTCGTAGAAATGTTCCAAATGCACCGCTGGTGAATCATTGGACGCTGCAAAAACATACCGAAATGGATGTCAAATGGACAGTGATATCCCGAGTGGAACAAGATCAGAGAGGTGGAGACTTGGACACTAAATTACTTCAGAGAGGAGCTATGCTCATTATTAAATTCAACACGTCGGTAGATGGACTGAATGAACTTTCTGAGATATATAACCTATGACTGCCAACTAACAGCAAGTAAGTACTTGCCTTCTGCCGTTTTCACTGATGTAATATAATACAATATAATATATTGCATGTTATGGCGCTTTGGTGACCAATTTTAGCCAAACACTTCTCCATCCCGTTCTACTAGCACTTTACAAAAGACAAAAGCGTCAGCCTTGGCGCTTCCGGTCACCCGCGTCTATCAACTGCTTCTGCTAAACACCTTCTGGCAGACTACGAATCCCAGAAGCCTCATAGCCGCGCTTCCCGCGCATGGGTTAAAGGTGCTCCAATAGGCAAACAGGTACCTTATGGGTGATCAACCATCCGAGAACAGACACACGGACCACGCCGACTCTGCAGGTAACCGCTCCTCGCTTTCCAAACATAGCTCGCACAAGCGGCTGGAGCGTTCAGGTATTCAGTAATCTGACGGAACCTATTCTCTCCTTTAGCTGTCTCCAAATCGGCCGACTGAGTTTACGCCGCGCCAGCTCCTGCTACGGGCAGGAGACGATCGAGCAGTGGATTGATTCCTTTCTCCGGAGGTAAGCGCCCTGAGAACACTGCGCAACCTTTTTAAACCACTGCAGGCTAAACATGGTAGGCGAAAGAACGCGCCTTGATTCCCCTCCATTCATGCTTTCAGATATTCGTTAGTATCCATTTGCAGTCGGAACACCCTGTGGTCGTCCTGTTTTTTTGAAAATAAATCCCTTCAGACACCCTGACACCGTTCCACACACCCGCAAGTCTGACAAATCAAAACTAGACTGTGTATTCATGTCGTTTCTATGTTGCGTGAATATGTTGGTTAAAACGGATGTAGAAAGGTGTTTTAGATTAGTGGTTGTCATTAGACTAGTGGTTCTTTGAAACTAGTGTTGCTATAGAAATAGATAACAATTTTGGCTTTCCCTTTCTTTAGGGTTGGGCAGAGTTCCCTGTGCCTTAGTTTAAGGTAAGATTTTTTCGACAATGCGGCCTTTCACTCACATGGTGGGCCAGCTTAGTAAATTTTGTATCTCTGCTTTATTTGCAGTCAAGTGTTGGTCCTGACGAGAATCCCCTCAACAAAGGGATTCGAAACGCGTAGACCCTGGTGTTTGCTACGGCCAATCGTGCGAAAAAACAGCTTTAAGCTTTATTATTATGCTCAGCATTGATTCGATGGCCCTTTTTTGTAAAAGATTTATTGAATGAAGATTTTTTGTCTCATGTTGTACGTTAGTTTGGTTGGATGAGCAGTATGAGTAGTATGAATGTTGTCCTCATGGGTGATTGTTTGAATGAATATAGTGGTGTCTAATTGTTTCTAATATTGTCATTATTAAGTTATGTGCTTTTCATGTTTTTGTAAGGTATATGTATTGCTAAGACTCAAAATGTTTCTAAATGTGAACTAAAAATTAGTCACAAGATTAAATCCAACGGAATAATTGGTTGTCTGGGCCCTTGTTTTATTCTGGGAACAGAAAAATTTTAGGTAAATCTACACGTAGCATTGGCTCGTCTTTTTGTCCCTATATTATAATTGGTTTGGCCTTGCTGCCACACGAGCCAGAACCCCCTTTTTGGTTTTCTAGGTTGTCTAGCGGGTGTACACCCGCGAGGTTTGTTTGTTTGTTGTGAGGATAAGTGGCCCTCGTTGAGGGATGTCCACTGGTTAGTGGAGACCGGAATTGGAGGTCATCCTCGTACATACTAAGGAGTCACGTTGTCTTTTAGTGTAATTGTATATTCGTTTTGTTTGTCCAAAGCGTCCAAAATATGACAGAACATGACACCCTGGCTTATAGTGAAGAACATATATTGAAACTACTAAGCGACCCACCATTGTTTGCGTCAGCCGCATTAAGCTCCACAGCTAAAATCAATAATGAATCTGACAGACTCATAAGACTCAAGAAAAAACAAATAAGGACTGATTTACATGGTCATTTCTTAATAGAGCACTTGAGAGCTGGAACCATCCCAGGAGGTCTGCAGATCCGGAACGTCCCTGTTATATTTACAGATGACCCTACATACAAAAAAGGTTATAGCCTAATTGAGACGAAATGTAGTAGGGACCTCATGGTCCTCACAGTAGAAACGGCTCAAAGATTGTCCAAACATCAACTAGAGGAAATCGCAACCTTGGAAAGTGAAATTAAAACAAATCAACTCATCTCGGATGCTAAATCCCTTCTGGAAAAAGTGGATAAAGAAATCCTAGAGTTTAAAGACTATTCGGTAAACCAGAAGAGCAACAAATTCGAAAAGGATAAAAGGAACTTTTCATTGGATAAAGTTTACCCCTACTTGCAGATTGACTTCTATTCACGACCAGAGTCACGCAAATTTCTACCTGAATACCAAGGCAGATCGAGACACAACTTTATCACTTTTTCGGACACGACATCATCGTCCAGTGGCAGTGACATAGATAATTCAAATAACCGTTCAGACTTCAACAGAAGAGGGAATTTACAACAAAACTATCAACAACAACCGCCTTTTTTAGGGAGAGGTCAACGGAAACCTCGAGGGAGATCCAGATACACAAATCAACCATGGGAAATGTCAACAAGACGTCAGAACTACAAAAACTAAATGTTTCACCTATCTTTAATCTATCAGAAAAAGTCTTAACAGATGCAGAACTCAGCATTTTAGAACTGGGATTATCCTTCGTACCAACTAAAGGGACCAACTTTGTACAACTTAAGACAGAGTTCATCGAATTCTGCCGTAAAATTCGACTAAAAACCTTCTTTTTGGAAAACCCCATACAAGTTAGCACAGAGACAACTGGATTAAAGAAAAAATCAAGGTTCTGCCCTCCAGCATCAAAAGTCCCCAAAGAGGTTATTATTTTTGAAAAAGTGATCCTCTCAGCAATAGCTGAAGTTGAAAAACACAAAAAGAAATATGTCAAACCGAATATTACCAAGGCTCAAAAAGAAGCATTACTTGACCTAAAAAGCGACCCTTCAATAATAATAAAACAAGCAGATAAGGGGGGTTCCATCGTTGTATGGGCAACCGAGCGATATACCACCGAAGTAAATAGACAACTTTCCAATCAATTCTGCTACAGGAGGATAACAAAAGATCCCACATGTGAACTACAAAACAAACTCTTTCACATATTGCAACAAGGCTTTGACCAAGGATTTTTGGGCAAAAAAGAATTTGAGTACCTAAAAAATATCCACCCCCGGACCCCGGTGTTTTATGTACTCCCAAAAGCACACAAAGATCAACATCATCCACCGGGGAGACCAATAGTCTCCGGTTGCGAGTCACTAACAGAGCCCATCTCAAAATTTGTGGACTTTTTCTTGAAACCATTCATGTCAGATGTCAAATCTTATCTGAAGGATACCACCGATTTTCTAATCAAACTTGAAACAATGGAATTTGAAGAAGACTCCCAATTTTTAGTGACACTTGATGTCACATCATTGTATACGGAGATTCCGCAAGATGAAGGCCTAGCAGTGATTAAAACATTCTTAGACAGCAGACCCAAACCTGAAAAAATTCCGACAGAATTCATCATGGAGCTAGCCACGTTCGCCCTAAAGAACAACTACTTTTGTTTTAAAGAGGACTTTTACTACCAAATAAAAGGCGTGGCGATGGGCTGTCCCTTTGCCCCTGAGCTAGCGGTCCTCTATATGTCCAAATATGAGGACAAATTCGTTCACAACAACAATCCATTTGCCGATTGTATCAGTAGCTGGGTCCGATACATCGACGATGTTTTCATGGTGTGGTCAGGGGACGAGCAAAAACTACAATCCTTTGTCAATTGGCTCAACAACAGGACTCCTGATATAAAATTCAGCATGAATTGTTCTAAAACCAAAATGCCTTTCTTGGACGTTGAGGTTTACCCTACTAATGGACGTCTCATGACGACGCTATACAAGAAAGAAACTGACCGAAATCGAGCACTACATTATTCTAGCAACCACCCACGTAGTTTAAGAGAGAACTTGCCCTATGGGCAATTTCTGCGAATCCGCAGAAATTGCTCTTTCAAAGATGAATATTTTTGTCATGCAGAGAAGCTCAAGGCCAACTTGTTGGCTAGAGGCTATCCGAAAAAACTGTTGAAAAGAGCAATAAAAAGAGCATGGTGGACACCACGTGAAACATTGCTGGAAAGACGTGAAAAATCACAAACAGAGAGAATTGTTTGTGTCTCCACATTCAATCCAACATCAAATTGGTTCAAGAAAATTATCAATCAAAACTGGCACCTGTTAAAAAACCTGGACAAAACACTCAATGAGATTCCGTTATTTGCATTCAGGAAAGACAAAAATATTGCCAACCATATAGTGCGAGCTGCACTACCCACCACAAAAAGTACCGACGTAAGAAATATGTTGGGCCTACCACCCATAAAAGGCCATCACAGATGTGGTACATGCATATGCTGTGATTCCACCGTTGAAGGAAACCTTTTCGCCCACAAAGGGATCTATTGGAAACATGAGAGTTTCACGAATTGTAAATCCAAGTTCGTAATCTACGGCATCAGTTGCCCATGCAATAAACTCTACATCGGTAAAACCAACCAGGAGATAAGGTTTCGTATCCAACAACATAAATCCCGGATTCGTAGAAATGTTCCAAATGCACCGCTGGTGAATCATTGGACGCTGCAAAAACATACCGAAATGGATGTCAAATGGACAGTGATATCCCGAGTGGAACAAGATCAGAGAGGTGGAGACTTGGACACTAAATTACTTCAGAGAGAAGCTATGCTCATTATTAAATTCAACACGTCGGTAGATGGACTGAATGAACTTTCTGAGATATATAACCTATGACTGCCAACTAACAGCAAGTAAGTACTTGCCTTCTGCCGTTTTCACTGATGTAATATAATACAATATAATATATTGCATGTTATGGCGCTTTGGTGACCAATTTTAGCCAAACACTTCTCCATCCCGTTCTACTAGCACTTTACAAAAGACAAAAGCGTCAGCCTTGGCGCTTCCGGTCACCCGCGTCTATCAACTGCTTCTGCTAAACACCTTCTGGCAGACTACGAATCCCAGAAGCCTCATAGCCGCGCTTCCCGCGCATGGGTTAAAGGTGCTCCAATAGGCAAACAGGTCCCTTATGGGTGATCAACCATCCGAGAACAGACACACGGACCACGCCGACTCTGCAGGTAACCGCTCCTCGCTTTCCAAACATAGCTCGCACAAGCGGCTGGAGCGTTCAGGTATTCAGTAATCTGACGGAACCTATTCTCTCCTTTAGCTGTCTCCAAATCGGCCGACTGAGTTTACGCCGCGCCAGCTCCTGCTACGGGCAGGAGACGATCGAGCAGTGGATTGATTCCTTTCTCCGGAGGTAAGCGCCCTGAGAACACTGCGCAACCTTTTTAAACCACTGCAGGCTAAACATGGTAGGCGAAAGAACGCGCCTTGATTCCCCTCCATTCATGCTTTCAGATATTCGTTAGTATCCATTTGCAGTCGGAACACCCTGTGGTCGTCCTGTTTTTTTGAAAATAAATCCCTTCAGACACCCTGACACCGTTCCACACACCCGCAAGTCTGACAAATCAAAACTAGACTGTGTATTCATGTCGTTTCTATGTTGCGTGAATATGTTGGTTAAAACGGATGTAGAAAGGTGTTTTAGATTAGTGGTTGTCATTAGACTAGTGGTTCTTTGAAACTAGTGTTGCTATAGAAATAGATAACAATTTTGGCTTTCCCTTTCTTTAGGGTTGGGCAGAGTTCCCTGTGCCTTAGTTTAAGGTAAGATTTTTTCGACAATGCGGCCTTTCACTCACATGGTGGGCCAGCTTAGTAAATTTTGTTTCTCTGCTTTATTTGCAGTCAAGTGTTGGTCCTGACGAGAATCCCCTCAACAAAGGGATTCGAAACGCGTAGACCCTGGTGTTTGCTACGGCCAATCGTGCGAAAAAACAGCTTTAAGCTTTATTATTATGCTCAGCATTGATTCGATGGCCCTTTTTTGTAAAAGATTTATTGAATGAAGATTTTTTGTCTCATGTTGTACGTTAGTTTGGTTGGATGAGCAGTATGAGTAGTATGAATGTTGTCCTCATGGGTGATTGTTTGAATGAATATAGTGGTGTCTAATTGTTTCTAATATTGTCATTATTAAGTTATGTGCTTTTCATGTTTTTGTAAGGTATATGTATTGCTAAGACTCAAAATGTTTCTAAATGTGAACTAAAAATTAGTCACAAGATTAAATCCAACGGAATAATTGGTTGTCTGGGCCCTTGTTTTATTCTGGGAACAGAAAAATTTTAGGTAAATCTACACGTAGCATTGGCTCGTCTTTTTGTCCCTATACAACATAAAGATACAGCAAAACGTGAGGTGAAAAGCAAAAAGGTTGCTGGTAGGCCACCTTAAGGATGCCAGGTCTAACAAAAACTGAACTAAGGATAACATGAGTAAAACATCAGGTTTCTCTACTGCATTTGGTGAGACAAGTGGGCCTTCTTTTATCTTCCATTCAAGCAATCTTTGACAGACCCCTTTATTATAGAGCTTTTCAAGGATTAAAGATAAGGCACTTACAAAGGAGTCCCAAATACTCAGAGATGGTTGACTTCTGTAATATGGGTCGTCGACTAAAAGCAGCGCAAAAACAGAGTGCAACGGGGTCCAAAAAACTTGAGTGCCACAAGAGAGTTTGAATGCAAGCGTATCCTTTTACAGATCCAGAGATATACTCATGCAATTTTTATTTTTAGGACAGAACGTGCATGATGAAAAAAACATTGTTTTTAAAAAGCGCATTGCAGAATATTAGTACTTTGATGTGGGAAAACTTCAAAACTTTCAAACAAAATATTTGTATGCAGCTTACAGCAAGTTGTTGTGGCCGAGTGGGTAAGGCGATGGACTAGAAATCCATTGGGGTATCCCCGCGCAGGTTCGAATCCTGCCAACAACGAGAATCTTTTTATTATCGGCTACAATTTCAGAAGTTAACCTTTAGTATTTCTTCCATTTCAGTTTTATAAATAGGTGGCTTATTTTTGTGTCACTATTGCCTCTCCACATATTTGTTATCGCTACCTCTTTCATGTCTTTGCTACACCTCATTCCTACTTTAGCACTGGTGTAAACGCTTCAAATTATTATACCGTTGCTCTCTCATTCATACCTGCGCATGCACTTGAAAGTTACTTTACCAATAAAAGACGCAAAGAGAGAAATAGAACAAAAGTGCTGGCTGGATTGGCAAACACACTTCATAAAACTGCATTTTCTTTTTTATTCTCCCTCGTGTTACATGCTTAACCTCCCCATGTGTAATTTCTCTTAACCTGCTGTCCCAGGAAGAGAATTCATCTACAGGCTCTTTCTGTGTTTTTTTCCCTAGTCTGTCTTTCCCATTTCTTAGCTGTGTAACTGTTCCTTTATGCGCTCTATTTAAACGCCATCAATCTCATTTGAGCTCCTTGCTCCCGCTTCTGTTTTCTCCACCTCTCATACTGCCAGTTCTCTCTTTCTCTGTGATTGGTGGCTACTTTCCTGAGCTTCCGAAGCCACGTGGTTCCTGCCTCTTGTTGTCAGACTTGAATTGGAAAAGGAACCATATTAACAAGCCTTTACCACTCACACACGGCGGAAGTTTATACTTTAATTGAGTGAGCTAAGAAAAGCGTGTTGTGGGTCCCCTACGAGCCATGGTGCTTGCTTCATCATGATTTGGCACCAGTCATTAGCCGCAGCTCTGCTAATGAGCCACTGAGGTCAGTTTCAATATTTACTCAAAAACATAACCATGCAGCCCTCCCCTCAACTGTGTATTATCTTGCTTTTCTGCTGTTCGTGTGATTAGCTGGGAGGAGCTCACGGCGACATCCTCCCTATAAAAGTGTAGATGGATCACTCTCTAATTCTTTCTTGCTTCACATACAAATGGCTTGAAAGGTGCAGGGAAGATGCAGGTCTAATAGACAGAATAGAAGGTCTGTGCCAGGTGGGTTTCTCTGCATTGGTGTCCCATCACAGGTCCGCAAGTGTATTGTGTGATCTTTGACTCCTGGCATTTCACAAGCAGGCGGCCAGGAAACGGTTTCAGCCTATCAACCACTGAGGAGACGCAGCCTCTGAATGAGGAATGAGGAAGCAATGAATACATCCAGCCTATCACAGGAACAGCCCTGAGTGTTCCGAATTATAAATTCTCCATGTCACTGTATGTCGTTGAGCCCAAGTAGCTCGCCGTGATCGTATAGTGGTTAGTACTCTGCGTTGTGGCCGCAGCAACCTCGGTTCGAATCCGAGTCACGGCATTGTGGTTGGCAATGTCACGGCAGTTGGGTGTTAATTTTACAGAATTAGCAAATGTACCAGTGGTTTTTGTAAAATGTCTATTAAAAACAGATCCTTTCAAATATTTAAACCATCTAACAACAAATGATTTAAACTCGCATGATTATAAGCTGTAGCTATAATGTATTTACTTACATAAATTATCGTTCTTGAACCTATTGGGGGTGAAGGGAGAGCGGAGCTCACCCCCCAGGTGCAGTTGAGTGACCTGTGTTGTGGCTCTCTAGAGGGAAGGCACAAATTTTGCTGTCACCCAGCCCAATCCAGACGTGTATTGGGGCCAGGTTTCAGGCAAATAGAGCAGTAAGTGCAGAGAAATGTTCACTCTCTAAAAGTGGCATTTCTAAAATAGTAAAGTTAAATCCAACCTCACCAGTAAGTAGGATTTTCAATAAATAAATAAAGCTACTCCTCTCCGATATGGAATTACCAAATAAAAAGTATAGGGGAATACACAGAGCTAACCTATGAGAGGGGTAGACCTCACAGTAGTGAAAAATGAAATAGACTGTTTGCTACTTACAGGACACGCGAACCACCAAAGTACATATCTTATTTTTTACTTACATAGCATCATGCACCTAGGACTACCTAGGGCCTACCTTAGGTGTAAATTATATGTAATAAAAGGGGAGTTTAAGGCTTGGCAAGTAGGCTGGGACTCCCCTGGGAGACCCCTGAGTCTATGCCCAGAACCATAACTCTGCCAGTCGAGTACTTACCTAAAAGCCGATAACTCACTTTTCTTCCATAGGCTAACATTGAGTGGTTTCACTTGGAAATTCTTCTAAGTGGTGTGGAGTTTTGGAACTTTAAAATATTCATCTAAAATCAGCCGAACAACGAATTCTGATTTACTCACCTGTTATCAGGAGAGACCTCAGTGCTGCATCTTGGAGCTCAGTACTGACCCTGAAAAGTAATTTTAACCGTACTTACCAGTAACTCGAATTTCCTTCCATGGGATATCATTGCCTGCTTTTTGCTGAAAATTTTCTAAGTGTCGATTTTTGAAACTTACAAATATTCTTTAAAAATCGTACCAACTGTGAAAACGTAATTGTTTACCTGTTTTAGATAGATGTCCCAGTACTGAGCCTAGGAGCCCAGCACTGGATTACAAAAGTAACGAGAACGTACTTTACCCGTAACTTGAATTTTCTTCCATAGGAAACCATTGACTGTTTTTCTGTGAAATTTCTTCTAAGTGTCGATTTTGCAAACATGTAAATATTCCTTAAAAATCGCCTGTATAACTTAAACGTAGTTTCTCAACTGCTTACAGGTGGTACAGTAGTGCTGGATCTAGGATCCAACACTGACCTAGAAAAAGTAACCATAACCCCACTTACCTGCTAAGT
Organism: Triturus cristatus; assembly: GCF_964204655.1. Taxonomy (NCBI): domain Eukaryota; kingdom Metazoa; phylum Chordata; class Amphibia; order Caudata; family Salamandridae; genus Triturus; species Triturus cristatus. The sequence continues at coordinate 724,109,876 of NC_140595.1, forward strand.
GAATTTCCTTCCATAGATAACATTGGTAATTTGATCAGCAAAAGTTTCTAAGTGTCAACTTTTAAAATAGCAAAATATTGCTTAAAAATCACAACAGTAACTAAAACGAATTTACTCACTTGTTTCCAAGAACTGTCCCAGGACTGAATCTAGGATCCAGTCCTGGATTTAGAAAAGTATTCCTGAAAGTAATTAATTGCATATAACTTAAAATTCCCATTGAGCTCAATGTATTATTGTGATTCAAATTGTGTTGCCTATTGTAATAAACTGTAACTATGACCTGCAAAAGTCAATTGCCTATTGCAAAGTATTTAACTAAAGCATCTCACTCTGAGAAAGTATATTTTGATACCTATTGTTGGTTCTCAAGTAAAACAACAATATCTTTTTTATGCAAACCAATGGCCTAGTGTTCAGTTCTTGAGTGTGTGAGACCATTTGCTGACTGAGTGTGTACAACAAATGTTTTACACTGTACTCTGATACTGCCTTACTGCCCGGCAAGCTACCACTTTAGAGAGTAAGGTTATATCTAACTGTAGCCTCTGCCAAACCTCTGGGGACTGGGGACTCTGTGCACACTGTACCTATTTGGGAACAGTATATACAGAGCCACTTTCTCACAGTAGTGATAAAGTGATTAGAGTCCTACGGCCAACATAAAGATACAGCAAAACGTGAGGTGAAAAGCAAAAAGGTTGCTGGTAGGCCACCTTAAGGATGCCAGGTCTAACAAAAACTGAACTAAGGATAACATGAGTAAAACATCAGGTTTCTCTACTGCATTTGGTGAGACAAGTGGGCCTTCTTTTATCTTCCATTCAAGCAATCTTTGACAGACCCCTTTATTATAGAGCTTTTCAAGGATTAAAGATAAGGCACTTACAAAGGAGTCCCAAATACTCAGAGATGGTTGACTTCTGTAATATGGGTCGTAGACTAAAAGCAGCGCAAAAACAGAGTGCAACAGGTTCCAAAAAACTTGAGTGCCACAAGAGAGTTTGAATGCAAGCGTATCCTTTTACAGATCCAGAGATATACTCATGCAATTTTTATTTTTAGGACAGAACGTGCATGATGAAAAAAACATTGTTTTTAAAAAGCGCATTGCAGAATATTAGTACTTTGATGTGGGAAAACTTCAAAACTTTCAAACAAAATATTTGTAGGCAGCTTACAGCAAGTTGTTGTGGCCGAGTGGTTAAGGCGATGGACTAGAAATCCATTGGGGTATCCCCGCGCAGGTTCGAATCCTGCCAACAACGAGAATCTTTTTATTATCGGCTACAATTTCAGAAGTTAACCTTTAGTATTTCTTCCATTTCAGTTTTATAAATAGGTGGCTTTTTTTTGTGTCACTATTGCCTCTCCACATATTTGTTATCGCTACCTCTTTCATGTCTTTGCTACACCTCATTCCTACTTTAGCACTGGTGTAAACGCTTTAAATTATTATACCGTTGCTCTCTCATTCATACCTGCGCATGCACTTGAAAGTTACTTTACCAATAAAAGACGCAAAGAGAGAAATAGAACAAAAGTGCTGGCTGGATTGGCAAACACTTCATAAAACTGCATTTTCTTTTTTATTCTCCCCCGTGTTACATGCTTAACCTCCCCATGTGTAATTTCTCTTAACCTGCTGTCCCAGGAAGAGAATTCATCTACAGGCTCTTTCTGTGTTTTTTTCCCTAGTCTGTCTTTCCCATTTCTTAGCTGTGTAACTGTTCCTTTACGCGCTCTATTTAAACGCCATCAATCTCATTTGAGCTCCTTGCTCCCGCTTCTGTTTTCTCCACCTCTCATACTGCCAGTTCTCTCTTTCTCTGTGATTGGTGGCTACTTTCCTGAGCTTCCGAAGCCACGTGGTTCCTGCCTCTTGTTGTCAGACTTGAATTGGAAAAGGAACCATATTAACAAGCCTTTACCACTCACACACGGCGGAAGTTTATACTTTAATTCAGTGAGCTAAGAAAAGCGTGTTGTGGGTCCCCTACGAGCCATGGTGCTTGCTTCATCATGATTTGGCACCAGTCATTAGCCGCAGCTCTGCTAATGAGCCACTGAGGTCAGTTTCAATATTTACTCAAAAACATAACCATGCAGCCCTCCCCTCAACTGTGTATTATCTTGCTTTTCTGCTGTTCGTGTGATTAGCTGGGAGGAGCTCACGGCGACATCCTCCCTATAAAAGTGTAGATGGATCACTCTCTAACTCTTTCTTGCTTCACATACAAATGGCTTGAAAGGTGCAGGGAAGATGCAGGTCTAATAGACAGAATAGAAGGTCTGTGCCAGGTGGGTTTCTCTGCATTGGTGTCCCATCACAGGTCCGCAAGTGTATTGTGTGATCTTTGACTCCTGGCATTTCACAAGCAGGCGGCCAGGAAACGGTTTCAGCCTATCAACCACTGAGGAGACGCAGCCTCTGAATGAGGAATGAGGAAGCAATGAATACATCCAGCCTATCACAGGAACAGCCCTGAGTGTTCCGAATTATAAATTCTCCATGTCACTGTATGTCGTTGAGCCCAAGTAGCTCGCCGTGATCGTATAGTGGTTAGTACTCTGCGTTGTGGCCGCAGCAACCTCAGTTCAAATCCGAGTCACGGCATTGTGGTTGGCAATGTCACGGCAGTTGGGTGTTAATTTTACAGAATTAGCAAATGTACCAGTGGTTTTTGTAAAATGTCTATTAAAAACAGATCCTTTCAAATATTTAAACCATCTAACAACAAATGATTTAAACTCGCATGATTATAAGCTGTAGCTATAATGTATTTACTTACATAAATTATCGTTCTTGAACCTATTGGGGGTGAAGGGAGAGCGGAGCTCACCCCCCAGGTGCAGTTGAGTGACCTGTGTTGTGGCTCTCTAGAGGGAAGGCACAAATTTTGCTGTCACCCAGCCCAATCCAGACGTGTATTGGGGCCAGGTTTCAGGCAAATATAGCAGTAAGTGCAGAGAAATGTTCACTCTCTAAAAGTGGCATTTCTAAAATAGTAAAGTTAAATCCAAACTCACCAGTAAGTAGGATTTTCAATAAATAAATAAAGCTACTCCTCTCCGATATGGAATTACCAAATAAAAAGTATAGGGGAATACACAGAGCTAACCTATGAGAGGGGTAGACCTCACAGTAGTGAAAAATGAAATAGACTGTTTGGTACTTACAGGACACGCGAACCACCAAAGTACATATCTTATTTTTTACTTACATAGCATCATGCACCTAGGACTACCTAGGGCCTACCTTAGGTGTAAATTATATGTAATAAAAGGGGAGTTTAAGGCTTGGCAAGTAGGCTGGGACTCCCCTGGGAGACCCCTGAGTCTATGCCCAGAACCATAACTCTGCCAGTCGAGTACTTACCTAAAAGCCGATAACTCACTTTTCTTCCATATGCTAACATTGAGTGGTTTCACTTGGAAATTCTTCTAAGTGGTGTGGAGTTTTGGAACTTTAAAATATTCATCTAAAATCAGCCGAACAACGAATTCTGATTTACTCACCTGTTATCAGGAGAGACCTCAGTGCTGCATCTTGGAGCTCAGTACTGACCCTGAAAAGTAATTTTAACCGTACTTACCAGTAACTCGAATTTCCTTCCATGGGATATCATTGCCTGCTTTTCGCTGAAAATTTTCTAAGTGTCGATTTTTGAAACTTACAAATATTCTTTAAAAATCGTACCAACTGTGAAAACGTAATTGTTTACCTGTTTTAGATAGATGTCCCAGTACTGAGCCTAGGAGCCCAGCACTGGATTACAAAAGTAACGAGAACGAACTTTACCCGTAACTTGAATTTTCTTCCATAGGAAACCATTGACTGTTTTTCTGTGAAATTTCTTCTAAGTGTCGATTTTGCAAACATGTAAATATTCCTTAAAAATCGCCTGTATAACTTAAACGTAGTTTCTCAACTGCTTACAGGTGGTACAGTAGTGCTGGATCTAGGATCCAACACTGGCCTAGAAAAAGTAACCATAACCCCACTTACCTGCTAAGTGAATTTCCTTCCATAGGATAACATTGGTAATTTGATCAGCAAAAGTTTCTAAGTGTCAACTTTTAAAATAGCAAAATATTGCTTAAAAATCACAACAGTAACTAAAACAAATTTACTCACTTGTTTCCAAGAACTGTCCCAGGACTGAATCTAGGATCCAGTCCTGGATTTAGAAAAGTATTCCTGAAAGTAATTAATTGCATATAACTTAAAATTCCCATTGAGCTCAATGTATTATTGTGATTCAAATTGTGTTGCCTATTGTAATAAACTGTAACTATGACCTGCAAAAGTCAATTGCCTATTGCAAAGTATTTAACTAAAGCATCTCACTCTGAGAAAGTATATTTTGATACCTATTGTTGGTTCTCAAATAAAACAACAATATCTTTTTTATGCAAACCAATGGCCTAGTGTTCAGTTCTTGAGTGTGTGAGACCATTTGCTGACTGAGTGTGTACAACAAATGTTTTACACTGTACTCTGATACTGCCTTACTGCTCGGCAAGCTACCACTTTAGAGAGTAAGGTTATATCTAACTTTAGCCTCTGCCAAACCTCTGGGGACTGGGGACTCTGTGCACACTGTACCTATTTGGGAACAGTATATACAGAGCCACTTTCTCACAGTAGTGATAAAGTGATTAGAGTCCTACGGCCAACATAAAGATACAGCAAAACGTGAGGTGAAAAGCAAAAAGGTTGCTGGTAGGCCACCTTAAGGATGCCAGGTCTAACAAAAACTGAACTAAGGATAACATGAGTAAAACATCAGGTTTCTCTACTGCATTTGGTGAGACAAGTGGGCCTTCTTTTATCTTCCATTCAAGCAATCTTTGACAGACCCCTTTATTATAGAGCTTTTCAAGGATTAAAGATAAGGCACTTACAAAGGAGTCCCAAATACTCAGAGATGGTTGACTTCTGTAATATGGGTCGTCGACTAAAAGCAGCGCAAAAACAGAGTGCAACGGGGTCCAAAAAACTTGAGTGCCACAAGAGAGTTTGAATGCAAGCGTATCCTTTTACAGATCCAGAGATATACTCATGCAATTTTTATTTTTAGGACAGAACGTGCATGATGAAAAAAACATTGTTTTTAAAAAGCGCATTGCAGAATATTAGTACTTTGATGTGGGAAAACTTCAAAACTTTAAAACAAAATATTTGTATGCAGCTTACAGCAAGTTGTTGTGGCCGAGTGGGTAAGGCGATGGACTAGAAATCCATTGGGGTATCCCCGCGCAGGTTCGAATCCTGCCAACAACGAGAATCTTTTTATTATCGGCTACAATTTCAGAAGTTAACCTTTAGTATTTCTTCCATTTCAGTTTTATAAATAGGTGGCTTATTTTTGTGTCACTATTGCCTCTCCACATATTTGTTATCGCTACCTCTTTCATGTCTTTGCTACACCTCATTCCTACTTTAGCACTGGTGTAAACGCTTCAAATTATTATACCGTTGCTCTCTCATTCATACCTGCGCATGCACTTGAAAGTTACTTTACCAATAAAAGACGCAAAGAGAGAAATAGAACAAAAGTGCTGGCTGGATTGGCAAACACACTTCATAAAACTGCATTTTCTTTTTTATTCTCCCTCGTGTTACATGCTTAACCTCCCCATGTGTAATTTCTCTTAACCTGCTGTCCCAGGAAGAGAATTCATCTACAGGCTCTTTCTGTGTTTTTTTCCCTAGTCTGTCTTTCCCATTTCTTAGCTGTGTAACTGTTCCTTTATGCGCTCTATTTAAACGCCATCAATCTCATTTGAGCTCCTTGCTCCCGCTTCTGTTTTCTCCACCTCTCATACTGCCAGTTCTCTCTTTCTCTGTGATTGGTGGCTACTTTCCTGAGCTTCCGAAGCCACGTGGTTCCTGCCTCTTGTTGTCAGACTTGAATTGGAAAAGGAACCATATTAACAAGCCTTTACCACTCACACACGGCGGAAGTTTATACTTTAATTCAGTGAGCTAAGAAAAGCGTGTTGTGGGTCCCCTACGAGCCATGGTGCTTGCTTCATCATGATTTGGCACCAGTCATTAGCCGCAGCTCTGCTAATGAGCCACTGAGGTCAGTTTCAATATTTACTCAAAAACATAACCATGCAGCCCTCCCCTCAACTGTGTATTATCTTGCTTTTCTGCTGTTCGTGTGATTAGCTGGGAGGAGCTCACGGCGACATCCTCCCTATAAAAGTGTAGATGGATCACTCTCTAATTCTTTCTTGCTTCACATACAAATGGCTTGAAAGGTGCAGGGAAGATGCAGGTCTAATAGACAGAATAGAAGGTCTGTGCCAGGTGGGTTTCTCTGCATTGGTGTCCCATCACAGGTCCGCAAGTGTATTGTGTGATCTTTGACTCCTGGCATTTCACAAGCAGGCGGCCAGGAAACGGTTTCAGCCTATCAACCACTGAGGAGACGCAGCCTCTGAATGAGGAATGAGGAAGCAATGAATACATCCAGCCTATCACAGGAACAGCCCTGAGTGTTCCGAATTATAAATTCTCCATGTCACTGTATGTCGTTGAGCCCAAGTAGCTCGCCGTGATCGTATAGTGGTTAGTACTCTGCGTTGTGGCCGCAGCAACCTCGGTTCGAATCCGAGTCACGGCATTGTGGTTGGCAATGTCACGGCAGTTGGGTGTTAATTTTACAGAATTAGCAAATGTACCAGTGGTTTTTGTAAAATGTCTATTAAAAACAGATCCTTTCAAATATTTAAACCATCTAACAACAAATGATTTAAACTCGCATGATTATAAGCTGTAGCTATAATGTATTTACTTACATAAATTATCGTTCTTGAACCTATTGGGGGTGAAGGGAGAGCGGAGCTCACCCCCCAGGTGCAGTTGAGTGACCTGTGTTGTGGCTCTCTAGAGGGAAGGCACAAATTTTGCTGTCACCCAGCCCAATCCAGACGTGTATTGGGGCCAGGTTTCAGGCAAATAGAGCAGTAAGTGCAGAGAAATGTTCACTCTCTAAAAGTGGCATTTCTAAAATAGTAAAGTTAAATCCAACCTCACCAGTAAGTAGGATTTTCAATAAATAAATAAAGCTACTCCTCTCCGATATGGAATTACCAAATAAAAAGTATAGGGGAATACACAGAGCTAACCTATGAGAGGGGTAGACCTCACAGTAGTGAAAAATGAAATAGACTGTTTGCTACTTACAGGACACGCGAACCACCAAAGTACATATCTTATTTTTTACTTACATAGCATCATGCACCTAGGACTACCTAGGGCCTACCTTAGGTGTAAATTATATGTAATAAAAGGGGAGTTTAAGGCTAGGCAAGTAGGCTGGGACTCCCCTGGGAGACCCCTGAGTCTATGCCCAGAACCATAACTCTGCCAGTCGAGTACTTACCTAAAAGCCGATAACTCACTTTTCTTCCATAGGCTAACATTGAGTGGTTTCACTTGGAAATTCTTCTAAGTGGTGTGGAGTTTTGGAACTTTAAAATATTCATCTAAAATCAGCCGAACAACGAATTCTGATTTACTCACCTGTTATCAGGAGAGACCTCAGTGCTGCATCTTGGAGCTCAGTACTGACCCTGAAAAGTAATTTTAACCGTACTTACCAGTAACTCGAATTTCCTTCCATGGGATATCATTGCCTGCTTTTTGCTGAAAATTTTCTAAGTGTCGATTTTTGAAACTTACAAATATTCTTTAAAAATCGTACCAACTGTGAAAACGTAATTGTTTACCTGTTTTAGATAGATGTCCCAGTACTGAGCCTAGGAGCCCAGCACTGGATTACAAAAGTAACGAGAACGTACTTTACCCGTAACTTGAATTTTCTTCCATAGGAAACCATTGACTGTTTTTCTGTGAAATTTCTTCTAAGTGTCGATTTTGCAAACATGTAAATATTCCTTAAAAATCGCCTGTATAACTTAAACGTAGTTTCTCAACTGCTTACAGGTGGTACAGTAGTGCTGGATCTAGGATCCAACACTGACCTAGAAAAAGTAACCATAACCCCACTTACCTGCTAAGTGAATTTCCTTCCATAGATAACATTGGTAATTTGATCAGCAAAAGTTTCTAAGTGTCAACTTTTAAAATAGCAAAATATTGCTTAAAAATCACAACAGTAACTAAAACGAATTTACTCACTTGTTTCCAAGAACTGTCCCAGGACTGAATCTAGGATCCAGTCCTGGATTTAGAAAAGTATTCCTGAAAGTAATTAATTGCATATAACTTAAAATTCCCATTGAGCTCAATGTATTATTGTGATTCAAATTGTGTTGCCTATTGTAATAAACTGTAACTATGACCTGCAAAAGTCAATTGCCTATTGCAAAGTATTTAACTAAAGCATCTCACTCTGAGAAAGTATATTTTGATACCTATTGTTGGTTCTCAAGTAAAACAACAATATCTTTTTTATGCAAACCAATGGCCTAGTGTTCAGTTCTTGAGTGTGTGAGACCATTTGCTGACTGAGTGTGTACAACAAATGTTTTACACTGTACTCTGATACTGCCTTACTGCCCGGCAAGCTACCACTTTAGAGAGTAAGGTTATATCTAACTGTAGCCTCTGCCAAACCTCTGGGGACTGGGGACTCTGTGCACACTGTACCTATTTGGGAACAGTATATACAGAGCCACTTTCTCACAGTAGTGATAAAGTGATTAGAGTCCTACGGCCAACATAAAGATACAGCAAAACGTGAGGTGAAAAGCAAAAAGGTTGCTGGTAGGCCAGCTTAAGGATGCCAGGTCTAACAAAAACTGAACTAAGGATAACATGAGTAAAACATCAGGTTTCTCTACTGCATTTGGTGAGACAAGTGGGCCTTCTTTTATCTTCCATTCAAGCAATCTTTGACAGACCCCTTTATTATAGAGCTTTTCAAGGATTAAAGATAAGGCACTTACAAAGGAGTCCCAAATACTCAGAGATGGTTGACTTCTGTAATATGGGTCGTAGACTAAAAGCAGCGCAAAAACAGAGTGCAACAGGTTCCAAAAAACTTGAGTGCCACAAGAGAGTTTGAATGCAAGCGTATCCTTTTACAGATCCAGAGATATACTCATGCAATTTTTATTTTTAGGACAGAACGTGCATGATGAAAAAAACATTGTTTTTAAAAAGCGCATTGCAGAATATTAGTACTTTGATGTGGGAAAACTTCAAAACTTTCAAACAAAATATTTGTAGGCAGCTTACAGCAAGTTGTTGTGGCCGAGTGGTTAAGGCGATGGACTAGAAATCCATTGGGGTATCCCCGCGCAGGTTCGAATCCTGCCAACAACGAGAATCTTTTTATTATCGGCTACAATTTCAGAAGTTAACCTTTAGTATTTCTTCCATTTCAGTTTTATAAATAGGTGGCTTTTTTTTGTGTCACTATTGCCTCTCCACATATTTGTTATCGCTACCTCTTTCATGTCTTTGCTACACCTCATTCCTACTTTAGCACTGGTGTAAACGCTTTAAATTATTATACCGTTGCTCTCTCATTCATACCTGCGCATGCACTTGAAAGTTACTTTACCAATAAAAGACGCAAAGAGAGAAATAGAACAAAAGTGCTGGCTGGATTGGCAAACACTTCATAAAACTGCATTTTCTTTTTTATTCTCCCCCGTGTTACATGCTTAACCTCCCCATGTGTAATTTCTCTTAACCTGCTGTCCCAGGAAGAGAATTCATCTACAGGCTCTTTCTGTGTTTTTTTCCCTAGTCTGTCTTTCCCATTTCTTAGCTGTGTAACTGTTCCTTTACGCGCTCTATTTAAACGCCATCAATCTCATTTGAGCTCCTTGCTCCCGCTTCTGTTTTCTCCACCTCTCATACTGCCAGTTCTCTCTTTCTCTGTGATTGGTGGCTACTTTCCTGAGCTTCCGAAGCCACGTGGTTCCTGCCTCTTGTTGTCAGACTTGAATTGGAAAAGGAACCATATTAACAAGCCTTTACCACTCACACACGGCGGAAGTTTATACTTTAATTCAGTGAGCTAAGAAAAGCGTGTTGTGGGTCCCCTACGAGCCATGGTGCTTGCTTCATCATGATTTGGCACCAGTCATTAGCCGCAGCTCTGCTAATGAGCCACTGAGGTCAGTTTCAATATTTACTCAAAAACATAACCATGCAGCCCTCCCCTCAACTGTGTATTATCTTGCTTTTCTGCTGTTCGTGTGATTAGCTGGGAGGAGCTCACGGCGACATCCTCCCTATAAAAGTGTAGATGGATCACTCTCTAACTCTTTCTTGCTTCACATACAAATGGCTTGAAAGGTGCAGGGAAGATGCAGGTCTAATAGACAGAATAGAAGGTCTGTGCCAGGTGGGTTTCTCTGCATTGGTGTCCCATCACAGGTCCGCAAGTGTATTGTGTGATCTTTGACTCCTGGCATTTCACAAGCAGGCGGCCAGGAAACGGTTACAGCCTATCAACCACTGAGGAGACGCAGCCTCTGAATGAGGAATGAGGAAGCAATGAATACATCCAGCCTATCACAGGAACAGCCCTGAGTGTTCCGAATTATAAATTCTCCATGTCACTGTATGTCGTTGAGCCCAAGTAGCTCGCCGTGATCGTATAGTGGTTAGTACTCTGCGTTGTGGCCGCAGCAACCTCAGTTCGAATCCGAGTCACGGCATTGTGGATGGCAATTTCACGGCAGTTGGGTGTTAATTTTACAGAATTAGCAAATGTACCAGTGGTTTTTGTAAAATGTCTATTAAAAACAGATCCTTTCAAATATTTAAACCATCTAACAACAAATGATTTAAACTCGCATGATTATAAGCTGTAGCTATAATGTATTTACTTACATAAATTATCGTTCTTGAACCTATTGGGGGTGAAGGGAGAGCGGAGCTCACCCCCCAGGTGCAGTTGAGTGACCTGTGTTGTGGCTCTCTAGAGGGAAGGCACAAATTTTGCTGTCACCCAGCCCAATCCAGACGTGTATTGGGGCCAGGTTTCAGGCAAATATAGCAGTAAGTGCAGAGAAATGTTCACTCTCTAAAAGTGGCATTTCTAAAATAGTAAAGTTAAATCCAAACTCACCAGTAAGTAGGATTTTCAATAAATAAATAAAGCTACTCCTCTCCGATATGGAATTACCAAATAAAAAGTATAGGGGAATACACAGAGCTAACCTATGAGAGGGGTAGACCTCACAGTAGTGAAAAATGAAATAGACTGTTTGGTACTTACAGGACACGCGAACCACCAAAGTACATATCTTATTTTTTACTTACATAGCATCATGCACCTAGGACTACCTAGGGCCTACCTTAGGTGTAAATTATATGTAATAAAAGGGGAGTTTAAGGCTTGGCAAGTAGGCTGGGACTCCCCTGGGAGACCCCTGAGTCTATGCCCAGAACCATAACTCTGCCAGTCGAGTACTTACCTAAAAGCCGATAACTCACTTTTCTTCCATATGCTAACATTGAGTGGTTTCACTTGGAAATTCTTCTAAGTGGTGTGGAGTTTTGGAACTTTAAAATATTCATCTAAAATCAGCCGAACAACGAATTCTGATTTACTCACCTGTTATCAGGAGAGACCTCAGTGCTGCATCTTGGAGCTCAGTACTGACCCTGAAAAGTAATTTTAACCGTACTTACCAGTAACTCGAATTTCCTTCCATGGGATATCATTGCCTGCTTTTCGCTGAAAATTTTCTAAGTGTCGATTTTTGAAACTTACAAATATTCTTTAAAAATCGTACCAACTGTGAAAACGTAATTGTTTACCTGTTTTAGATAGATGTCCCAGTACTGAGCCTAGGAGCCCAGCACTGGATTACAAAAGTAACGAGAACGAACTTTACCCGTAACTTGAATTTTCTTCCATAGGAAACCATTGACTGTTTTTCTGTGAAATTTCTTCTAAGTGTCGATTTTGCAAACATGTAAATATTCCTTAAAAATCGCCTGTATAACTTAAACGTAGTTTCTCAACTGCTTACAGGTGGTACAGTAGTGCTGGATCTAGGATCCAACACTGACCTAGAAAAAGTAACCATAACCCCACTTACCTGCTAAGTGAATTTCCTTCCATAGGATAACATTGGTAATTTGATCAGCAAAAGTTTCTAAGTGTCAACTTTTAAAATAGCAAAATATTGCTTAAAAATCACAACAGTAACTAAAACAAATTTACTCACTTGTTTCCAAGAACTGTCCCAGGACTGAATCTAGGATCCAGTCCTGGATTTAGAAAAGTATTCCTGAAAGTAATTAATTGCATATAACTTAAAATTCCCATTGAGCTCAATGTATTATTGTGATTCAAATTGTGTTGCCTATTGTAATAAACTGTAACTATGACCTGCAAAAGTCAATTGCCTATTGCAAAGTATTTAACTAAAGCATCTCACTCTGAGAAAGTATATTTTGATACCTATTGTTGGTTCTCAAGTAAAACAACAATATCTTTTTTATGCAAACCAATGGCCTAGTGTTCAGTTCTTGAGTGTGTGAGACCATTTGCTGACTGAGTGTGTACAACAAATGTTTTACACTGTACTCTGATACTGCCTTACTGCTCGGCAAGCTACCACTTTAGAGAGTAAGGTTATATCTAACTTTAGCCTCTGCCAAACCTCTGGGGACTGGGGACTCTGTGCACACTGTACCTATTTGGGAACAGTATATACAGAGCCACTTTCTCACAGTAGTGATAAAGTGATTAGAGTCCTACGGCCAACATAAAGATACAGCAAAACGTGAGGTGAAAAGCAAAAAGGTTGCTGGTAGGCCACCTTAAGGATGCCAGGTCTAACAAAAACTGAACTAAGGATAACATGAGTAAAACATCAGGTTTCTCTACTGCATTTGGTGAGACAAGTGGGCCTTCTTTTATCTTCCATTCAAGCAATCTTTGACAGACCCCTTTATTATAGAGCTTTTCAAGGATTAAAGATAAGGCACTTACAAAGGAGTCCCAAATACTCAGAGATGGTTGACTTCTGTAATATGGGTCGTAGACTAAAAGCAGCGCAAAAACAGAGTGCAACAGGGTCCAAAAAACTTGAGTGCCACAAGAGAGTTTGAATGCAAGCGTATCCTTTTACAGATCCAGAGATATACTCATGCAATTTTTATTTTTAGGACAGAACGTGCATGATGAAAAAAACATTGTTTTTAAAAAGCGCATTGCAGAATATTAGTACTTTGATGTGGGAAAACTTCAAAACTTTCAAACAAAATATTTGTAGGCAGCTTACAGCAAGTTGTTGTGGCAGAGTGGTTAAGGCGATGGACTAGAAATCCATTGGGGTATCCCCGCGCAGGTTCGAATCCTGCCAACAACGAGAATCTTTTTATTATCGGCTACAATTTCAGAAGTTAACCTTTAGTATTTCTTCCATTTCAGTTTTATAAATAGGTGGCTTATTTTTGTGTCACTATTGCCTCTCCACATATTTGTTATCGCTACCTCTTTCATGTCTTTGCTACACCTCATTCCTACTTTAGCACTGGTGTAAACGCTTCAAATTATTATACCGTTGCTCTCTCATTCATACCTGCGCATGCACTTGAAAGTTACTTTACCAATAAAAGACGCAAAGAGAGAAATAGAACAAAAGTGCTGGCTGGATTGGCAAACACACTTCATAAAACTGCATTTTCTTTTTTATTCTCCCCCGTGTTACATGCTTAACCTCCCCATGTGTAATTTCTCTTAACCTGCTGTCCCAGGAAGAGAATTCATCTACAGGCTCTTTCTGTGTTTTTTTCCCTAGTCTGTCTTTCCCATTTCTTAGCTGTGTAACTGTTCCTTTACGCGCTCTATTTAAACGCCATCAATCTCATTTGAGCTCCTTGCTCCCGCTTCTGTTTTCTCCACCTCTCATACTGCCAGTTCTCTCTTTCTCTGTGATTGGTGGCTACTTTCCTGAGCTTCCGAAGCCACGTGGTTCCTGCCTCTTGTTGTCAGACTTGAATTGGAAAAGGAACCATATTAACAAGCCTTTACCACTCACACACGGCGGAAGTTTATACTTTAATTCAGTGAGCTAAGAAAAGCGTGTTGTGGGTCCCCTACGAGCCATGGTGCTTGCTTCATCATGATTTGGCACCAGTCATTAGCCGCAGCTCTGCTAATGAGCCACTGAGGTCAGTTTCAATATTTACTCAAAAACATAACCATGCAGCCCTCCCCTCAACTGTGTATTATCTTGCTTTTCTGCTGTTCGTGTGATTAGCTGGGAGGAGCTCACGGCGACATCCTCCCTATAAAAGTGTAGATGGATCACTCTCTAACTCTTTCTTGCTTCACATACAAATGGCTTGAAAGGTGCAGGGAAGATGCAGGTCTAATAGACAGAATAGAAGGTCTGTGCCAGGTGGGTTTCTCTGCATTGGTGTCCCATCACAGGTCCGCAAGTGTATTGTGTGATCTTTGACTCCTGGCATTTCACAAGCAGGCGGCCAGGAAACGGTTTCAGCCTATCAACCACTGAGGAGACGCAGCCTCTGAATGAGGAATGAGGAAGCAATGAATACATCCAGCCTATCACAGGAACAGCCCTGAGTGTTCCGAATTATAAATTCTCCATGTCACTGTATGTCGTTGAGCCCAAGTAGCTCGCTGTGATCGTATAGTGGTTAGTACTCTGCGTTGTGGCCGCAGCAACCTCAGTTCGAATCCGAGTCACGGCATTGTGGTTGGCAATGTCACGGCAGTTGGGTGTTAATTTTACAGAATTAGCAAATGTACCAGTGGTTTTTGTAAAATGTCTATTAAAAACAGATCCTTTCAAATATTTAAACCATCTAACAACAAATGATTTAAACTCGCATGATTATAAGCTGTAGCTATAATGTATTTACTTACATAAATTATCGTTCTTGAACCTATTGCGGGTGAAGGGAGAGCGGAGCTCACCCCCCAGGTGCAGTTGAGTGACCTGTGTTGTGGCTCTCTAGAGGGAAGGCACAAATTTTGCTGTCACCCAGCCCAATCCAGACGTGTATTGGGGCCAGGTTTCAGGCAAATAGAGCAGTAAGTGCAGAGAAATGTTCACTCTCTAAAAGTGGCATTTCTAAAATAGTAAAGTTAAATCCAACCTCACCAGTAAGTAGGATTTTCAATAAATAAATAAAGCTACTCCTCTCCGATATGGAATTACCAAATAAAAAGTATAGGGGAATACACAGAGCAAACCTATGAGAGGGGTAGACCTCACAGTAGTGAAAAATGAAATAGACTGTTTGGTACTTACAGGACACGCGAACCACCAAAGTACATATCTTATTTTTTACTTACATAGCATCATGCACCTAGGACTACCTAGGGCCTACCTTAGGTGTAAATTATATGTAATAAAAGGGGAGTTTAAGGCTTGGCAAGTAGGCTGGGACTCCCCTGGGAGACCCCTGAGTCTATGCCCAGAACCATAACTCTGCCAGTCGAGTACTTACCTAAAAGCCGATAACTCACTTTTCTTCCATAGGCTAACATTGAGTGGTTTCACTTGGAAATTCTTCTAAGTGGTGTGGAGTTTTGGAACTTTAAAATATTCATCTAAAATCAGCCGAACAACGAATTCTGATTTACTCACCTGTTATCAGGAGAGACCTCAGTGCTGCATCTTGGAGCTCAGTACTGACCCTGAAAAGTAATTTTAACCGTACTTACCAGTAACTCGAATTTCCTTCCATGGGATATCATTGCCTGCTTTTTGCTGAAAATTTTCTAAGTGTCGATTTTTGAAACTTACAAATATTCTTTAAAAATCGTACCAACTGTGAAAACGTAATTGTTTACCTGTTTTAGATAGATGTCCCAGTACTGAGCCAAGGAGCCCAGCACTGGATTACAAAAGTAACGAGAACGTACTTTACCCGTAACTTGAATTTTCTTCCATAGGAAACCATTGACTGTTTTTCTGTGAAATTTCTTCTAAGTGTCGATTTTGCAAACATGTAAATATTCCTTAAAAATCGCCTGTATAACTTAAACGTAGTTTCTCAACTGCTTACAGGTGGTACAGTAGTGCTGGATCTAGGATCCAACACTGACCTAGAAAAAGTAACCATAACCCCACTTACCTGCTAAGTGAATTTCCTTCCATAGGATAACATTGGTAATTTGATCAGCAAAAGTTTCTAAGTGTCAACTTTTAAAATAGCAAAATATTGCTTAAAAATCACAACAGTAACTAAAACGAATTTACTCACTTGTTTCCAAGAACTGTCCCAGGACTGAATCTAGGATCCAGTCCTGGATTTAGAAAAGTATTCCTGAAAGTAATTAATTGCATATAACTTAAAATTCCCATTGAGCTCAATGTATTATTGTGATTCAAATTGTGTTGCCTATTGTAATAAACTGTAACTATGACCTGCAAAAGTCAATTGCCTATTGCAAAGTATTTATCTAAAGCACCTCACTCTGAGAAAGTATATTTTGATACCTATTGTTGGTTCTCAAATAAAACAACAATATCTTTTTTATGCAAACCAATGGCCTAGTGTTCAGTTCTTGAGTGTGTGAGACCATTTGCTGACTGAGTGTGTACAACAAATGTTTTACACTGTACTCTGATACTGCCTTACTGCTCGGCAAGCTACCACTTTAGAGAGTAAGGTTATATCTAACTTTAGCCTCTGCCAAACCTCTGGGGACTGGGGACTCTGTGCACACTGTACCTATTTGGGAACAGTATATACAGAGCCACTTTCTCACAGTAGTGATAAAGTGATTAGAGTCCTACGGCCAACATAAAGATACAGCAAAACGTGAGGTGAAAAGCAAAAAGGTTGCTGGTAGGCCACCTTAAGGATGCCAGGTCTAACAAAAACTGAACTAAGGATAACATGAGTAAAACATCAGGTTTCTCTACTGCATTTGGTGAGACAAGTGGGCCTTCTTTTATCTTCCATTCAAGCAATCTTTGACAGACCCCTTTATTATAGAGCTTTTCAAGGATTAAAGATAAGGCACTTACAAAGGAGTCCCAAATACTCAGAGATGGTTGACTTCTGTAATATGGGTCGTCGACTAAAAGCAGCGCAAAAACAGAGTGCAACGGGGTCCAAAAAACTTGAGTGCCACAAGAGAGTTTGAATGCAAGCGTATCCTTTTACAGATCCAGAGATATACTCATGCAATTTTTATTTTTAGGACAGAACGTGCATGATGAAAAAAACATTGTTTTTAAAAAGCGCATTGCAGAATATTAGTACTTTGATGTGGGAAAACTTCAAAACTTTCAAACAAAATATTTGTATGCAGCTTACAGCAAGTTGTTGTGGCCGAGTGGGTAAGGCGATGGACTAGAAATCCATTGGGGTATCCCCGCGCAGGTTCGAATCCTGCCAACAACGAGAATCTTTTTATTATCGGCTACAATTTCAGAAGTTAACCTTTAGTATTTCTTCCATTTCAGTTTTATAAATAGGTGGCTTATTTTTGTGTCACTATTGCCTCTCCACATATTTGTTATCGCTACCTCTTTCATGTCTTTGCTACACCTCATTCCTACTTTAGCACTGGTGTAAACGCTTCAAATTATTATACCGTTGCTCTCTCATTCATACCTGCGCATGCACTTGAAAGTTACTTTACCAATAAAAGACGCAAAGAGAGAAATAGAACAAAAGTGCTGGCTGGATTGGCAAACACACTTCATAAAACTGCATTTTCTTTTTTATTCTCCCTCGTGTTACATGCTTAACCTCCCCATGTGTAATTTCTCTTAACCTGCTGTCCCAGGAAGAGAATTCATCTACAGGCTCTTTCTGTGTTTTTTTCCCTAGTCTGTCTTTCCCATTTCTTAGCTGTGTAACTGTTCCTTTATGCGCTCTATTTAAACGCCATCAATCTCATTTGAGCTCCTTGCTCCCGCTTCTGTTTTCTCCACCTCTCATACTGCCAGTTCTCTCTTTCTCTGTGATTGGTGGCTACTTTCCTGAGCTTCCGAAGCCACGTGGTTCCTGCCCCTTGTTGTCAGACTTGAATTGGAAAAGGAACCATATTAACAAGCCTTTACCACTCACACACGGTGGAAGTTTATACTTTAATTCAGTGAGCTAAGAAAAGCGTGTTGTGGGTCCCCTACGAGCCATGGTGCTTGCTCCATCATGATTTGGCACCAGTCATTAGCCGCAGCTCTGCTAATGAGCCACTGAGGTCAGTTTCAATATTTACTCAAAAACATAACCATGCAGCCCTCCCCTCAACTGTGTATTATCTTGGTTTTCTGCTGTTCGTGTGATTAGCTGGGAGGAGCTCACGGCGACATCCTCCCTATAAAAGTGTAGATGGATCACTCTCTAACTCTTTCTTGCTTCACATACAAATGGCTTGAAAGGTGCAGGGAAGATGCAGGTCTAATAGACAGAATAGAAGGTCTGTGCCAGGTGGGTTTCTCTGCATTGGTGTCCCATCACAGGTCCGCAAGTGTATTGTGTGATCTTTGACTCCTGGCATTTCACAAGCAGGCGGCCAGAAAACGGTTTCAGCCTATCAACCACTGAGGAGACGCAGCCTCTGAATGAGGAATGAGGAAGCAATGAATACATCCAGCCTATCACAGGAACAGCCCTGAGTGTTCCGAATTATAAATTCTCCATGTCACTGTATGTCGTTGAGCCCAAGTAGCTCGCCGTGATCGTATAGTGGTTAGTACTCTACGTTGTGGCCGCAGCAACCTCGGTTCGAATCCGAGTCAAGGCATTGTGGTTGGCAATGTCACGGCAGTTGGGTGTTAATTTTACAGAATTAGCAAATGTACCAGTGGTTTTTGTAAAATGTCTATTAAAAACAGATCCTTTCAAATATTTAAACCATCTAACAACAAATGATTTAAACTCGCATGATTATAAGCTGTAGCTATAATGTATTTACTTACATAAATTATCGTTCTTGAACCTATTGGGGGTGAAGGGAGAGCGGAGCTCACCCCCCAGGTGCAGTTGAGTGACCTGTGTTGTGGCTCTCTAGAGGGAAGGCACAAATTTTGCTGTCACCCAGCCCAATCCAGACGTGTATTGGGGCCAGGTTTCAGGCAAATAGAGCAGTAAGTGCAGAGAAATGTTCACTCTCTAAAAGTGGCATTTCTAAAATAGTAAAGTTAAATCCAACCTCACCAGTAAGTAGGATTTTCAATAAATAAATAAAGCTACTCCTCTCCGATATGGAATTACCAAATAAAAAGTATAGGGGAATACACAGAGCTAACCTATGAGAGGGGTAGACCTCACAGTAGTGAAAAATGAAATAGACTGTTTGCTACTTACAGGACACGCGAACCACCAAAGTACATATCTTATTTTTTACTTACATAGCATCATGCACCTAGGACTACCTAGGGCCTACCTTAGGTGTAAATTATATGTAATAAAAGGGGAGTTTAAGGCTTGGCAAGTAGGCTGGGACTCCCCTGGGAGACCCCTGAGTCTATGCCCAGAACCATAACTCTGCCAGTCGAGTACTTACCTAAAAGCCGATAACTCACTTTTCTTCCATAGGCTAACATTGAGTGGTTTCACTTGGAAATTCTTCTAAGTGGTGTGGAGTTTTGGAACTTTAAAATATTCATCTAAAATCAGCCGAACAACGAATTCTGATTTACTCACCTGTTATCAGGAGAGACCTCAGTGCTGCATCTTGGAGCTCAGTACTGACCCTGAAAAGTAATTTTAACCGTACTTACCAGTAACTCGAATTTCCTTCCATGGGATATCATTGCCTGCTTTTCGCTGAAAATTTTCTAAGTGTCGATTTTTGAAACTTACAAATATTCTTTAAAAATCGTACCAACTGTGAAAACGTAATTGTTTACCTGTTTTAGATAGATGTCCCAGTACTGAGCCTAGGAGCCCAGCACTGGATTACAAAAGTAACGAGAACGTACTTTACCCGTAACTTGAATTTTCTTCCATAGGAAACCATTGACTGTTTTTCTGTGAAATTTCTTCTAAGTGTCGATTTTGCAAACATGTAAATATTCCTTAAAAATCGCCTGTATAACTTAAACGTAGTTTCTCAACTGCTTACAGGTGGTACAGTAGTGCTGGATCTAGGATCCAACACTGACCTAGAAAAAGTAACCATAACCCCACTTACCTGCTAAGTGAATTTCCTTCCATAGGATAACATTGGTAATTTGATCAGCAAAAGTTTCTAAGTGTCAACTTTTAAAATAGCAAAATATTGCTTAAAAATCACAACAGTAACTAAAACAAATTTACTCACTTGTTTCCAAGAACTGTCCCAGGACTGAATCTAGGATCCAGTCCTGGATTTAGAAAAGTATTCCTGAAAGTAATTAATTGCATATAACTTAAAATTCCCATTGAGCTCAATGTATTATTGTGATTCAAATTGTGTTGCCTATTGTAATAAACTGTAACTATGACCTGCAAAAGTCAATTGCCTATTGCAAAGTATTTAACTAAAGCATCTCACTCTGAGAAAGTATATTTTGATACCTATTGTTGGTTCTCAAGTAAAACAACAATATCTTTTTTATGCAAACCAATGGCCTAGTGTTCAGTTCTTGAGTGTGTGAGACCATTTGCTGACTGAGTGTGTACAACAAATGTTTTACACTGTACTCTGATACTGCCTTACTGCTCGGCAAGCTACCACTTTAGAGAGTAAGGTTATATCTAACTTTAGCCTCTGCCAAACCTCTGGGGACTGGGGACTCTGTGCACACTGTACCTATTTGGGAACAGTATATACAGAGCCACTTTCTCACAGTAGTGATAAAGTGATTAGAGTCCTACGGCCAACATAAAGATACAGCAAAACGTGAGGTGAAAAGCAAAAAGGTTGCTGGTAGGCCACCTTAAGGATGCCAGGTCTAACAAAAACTGAACTAAGGATAACATGAGTAAAACATCAGGTTTCTCTACTGCATTTGGTGAGACAAGTGGGCCTTCTTTTATCTTCCATTCAAGCAATCTTTGACAGACCCCTTTATTATAGAGCTTTTCAAGGATTAAAGATAAGGCACTTACAAAGGAGTCCCAAATACTCAGAGATGGTTGACTTCTGTAATATGGGTCGTAGACTAAAAGCAGCGCAAAAACAGAGTGCAACAGGGTCCAAAAAACTTGAGTGCCACAAGAGAGTTTGAATGCAAGCGTATCCTTTTACAGATCCAGAGATATACTCATGCAATTTTTATTTTTAGGACAGAACGTGCATGATGAAAAAAACATTGTTTTTAAAAAGCGCATTGCAGAATATTAGTACTTTGGTGTGGGAAAACTTCAAAACTTTCAAACAAAATATTTGTAGGCAGCTTACAGCAAGTTGTTGTGGCCGAGTGGTTAAGGCGATGGACTAGAAATCAATTGGGGTATCCCCGCGCAGGTTCGAATCCTGCCAACAACGAGAATCTTTTTATTATCGGCTACAATTTCAGAAGTTAACCTTTAGTATTTCTTCCATTTCAGTTTTATAAATAGGTGGCTTATTTTTGTGTCACTATTGCCTCTCCACATATTTGTTATCGCTACCTCTTTCATGTCTTTGCTACACCTCATTCCTACTTTAGCACTGGTGTAAACGCTTCAAATTATTATACCGTTGCTCTCTCATTCATACCTACGCATGAACTTGAAAGTTACTTTACCAATAAAAGACGCAAAGAGAGAAATAGAACAAAAGTGCTGGCTGGATTGGCAAACACACTTCATAAAACTGCATTTTCTTTTTTATTCTCCCCCGTGTTACATGCTTAACCTCCCCATGTGTAATTTCTCTTAACCTGCTGTCCCAGGAAGAGAATTCATCTACAGGCTCTTTCTGTGTTTTTTTCCCTAGTCTGTCTTTCCCATTTCTTAGCTGTGTAACTGTTCCTTTACGCGCTCTATTTAAACGCCATCAATCTCATTTGAGCTCCTTGCTCCCGCTTCTGTTTTCTCCACCTCTCATACTGCCAGTTCTCTCTTTCTCTGTGATTGGTGGCTACTTTCCTGAGCTTCCGAAGCCAAGTGGTTCCTGCCTCTTGTTGTCAGACTTGAATTGGAAAAGGAACCATATTAACAAGCCTTTACCACTCACACACGGCGGAAGTTTATACTTTAATTCAGTGAGCTAAGAAAAGTGTGTTGTGGGTCCCCTACGAGCCATGGTGCTTGCTTCATCATGATTTGGCACCAGTCATTAGCCGCAGCTCTGCTAATGAGCCACTGAGGTCAGTTTCAATATTTACTCAAAAACATAACCATGCAGCCCTCCCCTCAACTGTGTATTATCTTGCTTTTCTGCTGTTCGTGTGATTAGCTGGGAGGAGCTCACGGCGACATCCTCCCTATAAAAGTGTAGATGGATCACTCTCTAACTCTTTCTTGCTTCACATACAAATGGCTTGAAAGGTGCAGGGAAGATGCAGGTCTAATAGACAGAATAGAAGGTCTGTGCCAGGTGGGTTTCTCTGCATTGGTGTCCCATCACAGGTCCGCAAGTGTATTGTGTGATCTTTGACTCCTGGCATTTCACAAGCAGGCGGCCAGGAAACGGTTTCAGCCTATCAACCACTGAGGAGACGCAGCCTCTGAATGAGGAATGAGGAAGCAATGAATACATCCAGCCTATCACAGGAACAGCCCTGAGTGTTCCGAATTATAAATTCTCCATGTCACTGTATGTCGTTGAGCCCAAGTAGCTCGCCGTGATCGTATAGTGGTTAGTACTCTGCGTTGTGGCCGCAGCAACCTCAGTTCGAATCCGAGTCACGGCATTGTGGTTGGCAATGTCACGGCAGTTGGGTGTTAATTTTACAGAATTAGCAAATGTACCAGTGGTTTTTGTAAAATGTCTATTAAAAACAGATCCTTTCAAATATTTAAACCATCTAACAACAAATGATTTAAACTCGCATGATTATAAGCTGTAGCTATAATGTATTTACTTACATAAATTATCGTTCTTGAACCTATTGGGGGTGAAGGGAGAGCGGAGCTCACCCCCCAGGTGCAGTTGAGTGACCTGTGTTGTGGCTCTCTAGAGGGAAGGCACAAATTTTGCTGTAACCCAGCCCAATCCAGACGTGTATTGGGGCCAGGTTTCAGGCAAATAGAGCAGTAAGTGCAGAGAAATGTTCACTCTCTAAAAGTGGCATTTCTAAAATAGTAAAGTTAAATCCAACCTCACCAGTAAGTAGGATTTTCAATAAATAAATAAAGCTACTCCTCTCCGATATGGAATTACCAAATAAAAAGTATAGGGGAATACACAGAGCTAACCTATGAGAGGGGTAGACCTCACAGTAGTGAAAAATGAAATAGACTGTTTGGTACTTACAGGACACGCGAACCACCAAAGTACATATCTTATTTTTTACTTACATAGCATCATGCACCTAGGACTACCTAGGGCCTACCTTAGGTGTAAATTATATGTAATAAAAGGGGAGTTTAAGGCTTGGCAAGTAGGCTGGGACTCCCCTGGGAGACCCCTGAGTCTATGCCCAGAACCATAACTCTGCCAGTCGAGTACTTACCTAAAAGCCGATAACTCACTTTTCTTCCATAGGCTAACATTGAGTGGTTTCACTTGGAAATTCTTCTAAGTGGTGTGGAGTTTTGGAACTTTAAAATATTCATCTAAAATCAGCCGAACAACGAATTCTGATTTACTCACCTGTTATCAGGAGAGACCTCAGTGCTGCATCTTGGAGCTCAGTACTGACCCTGAAAAGTAATTTTAACCGTACTTACCAGTAACTCGAATTTCCTTCCATGGGATATCATTGCCTGCTTTTTGCTGAAAATTTTCTAAGTGTCGATTTTTGAAACTTACAAATATTCTTTAAAAATCGTACCAACTGTGAAAACGTAATTGTTTACCTGTTTTAGATAGATGTCCCAGTACTGAGCCTAGGAGCCCAGCACTGGATTACAAAAGTAACGAGAACGTACTTTACCCGTAACTTGAATTTTCTTCCATAGGAAACCATTGACTGTTTTTCTGTGAAATTTCTTCTAAGTGTCGATTTTGCAAACATGTAAATATTCCTTAAAAATCGCCTGTATAACTTAAACGTAGTTTCTCAACTGCTTACAGGTGGTACAGTAGTGCTGGATCTAGGATCCAACACTGACCTAGAAAAAGTAACCATAACCCCACTTACCTGCTAAGTGAATTTCCTTCCATAGGATAACATTGGTAATTTGATCAGCAAAAGTTTCTAAGTGTCAACTTTTAAAATAGCAAAATATTGCTTAAAAATCACAACAGTAACTAAAACGAATTTACTCACTTGTTTCCAAGAACTGTCCCAGGACTGAATCTAGGATCCAGTCCTGGATTTAGAAAAGTATTCCTGAAAGTAATTAATTGCATATAACTTAAAATTCCCATTGAGCTCAATGTATTATTGTGATTCAAATTGTGTTGCCTATTGTAATAAACTGTAACTATGACCTGCAAAAGTCAATTGCCTATTGCAAAGTATTTAACTAAAGCACCTCACTCTGAGAAAGTATATTTTGATACCTATTGTTGGTTCTCAAATAAAACAACAATATCTTTTTAATGCAAACCAATGGCCTAGTGTTCAGTTCTTGAGTGTGTGAGACCATTTGCTGACTGAGTGTGTACAACAAATGTTTTACACTGTACTCTGATACTGCCTTACTGCTCGGCAAGCTACTACTTTAGAGAGTAAGGTTATATCTAACTTTAGCCTCTGCCAAACCTCTGGGGACTGGGGACTCTGTGCACACTGTACCTATTTGGGAACAGTATATACAGAGCCACTTTCTCACAGTAGTGATAAAGTGATTAGAGTCCTACGGCCAACATAAAGATACAGCAAAACGTGAGGTGAAAAGCAAAAAGGTTGCTGGTAGGCCACCTTAAGGATGCCAGGTCTAACAAAAACTGAACTAAGGATAACATGAGTAAAACATCAGGTTTCTCTACTGCATTTGGTGAGACAAGTGGGCCTTCTTTTATCTTCCATTCAAGCAATCTTTGACAGACCCCTTTATTATAGAGCTTTTCAAGGATTAAAGATAAGGCACTTACAAAGGAGTCCCAAATACTCAGAGATGGTTGACTTCTGTAATATGGGTCGTCGACTAAAAGCAGCGCAAAAACAGAGTGCAACGGGGTCCAAAAAACTTGAGTGCCACAAGAGAGTTTGAATGCAAGCGTATCCTTTTACAGATCCAGAGATATACTCATGCAATTTTTATTTTTAGGACAGAACGTGCATGATGAAAAAAACATTGTTTTTAAAAAGCGCATTGCAGAATATTAGTACTTTGATGTGGGAAAACTTCAAAACTTTCAAACAAAATATTTGTATGCAGCTTACAGCAAGTTGTTGTGGCCGAGTGGGTAAGGCGATGGACTAGAAATCCATTGGGGTATCCCCGCGCAGGTTCGAATCCTGCCAACAACGAGAATCTTTTTATTATCGGCTACAATTTCAGAAGTTAACCTTTAGTATTTCTTCCATTTCAGTTTTATAAATAGGTGGCTTATTTTTGTGTCACTATTGCCTCTCCACATATTTGTTATCGCTACCTCTTTCATGTCTTTGCTACACCTCATTCCTACTTTAGCACTGGTGTAAACGCTTCAAATTATTATACCGTTGCTCTCTCATTCATACCTGCGCATGCACTTGAAAGTTACTTTACCAATAAAAGACGCAAAGAGAGAAATAGAACAAAAGTGCTGGCTGGATTGGCAAACACACTTCATAAAACTGCATTTTCTTTTTTATTCTCCCTCGTGTTACATGCTTAACCTCCCCATGTGTAATTTCTCTTAACCTGCTGTCCCAGGAAGAGAATTCATCTACAGGCTCTTTCTGTGTTTTTTTCCCTAGTCTGTCTTTCCCATTTCTTAGCTGTGTAACTGTTCCTTTATGCGCTCTATTTAAACGCCATCAATCTCATTTGAGCTCCTTGCTCCCGCTTCTGTTTTCTCCACCTCTCATACTGCCAGTTCTCTCTTTCTCTGTGATTGGTGGCTACTTTCCTGAGCTTCCGAAGCCACGTGGTTCCTGCCTCTTGTTGTCAGACTTGAATTGGAAAAGGAACCATATTAACAAGCCTTTACCACTCACACACGGCGGAAGTTTATACTTTAATTCAGTGAGCTAAGAAAAGCGTGTTGTGGGTCCCCTACGAGCCATGGTGCTTGCTTCATCATGATTTGGCACCAGTCATTAGCCGCAGCTCTGCTAATGAGCCACTGAGGTCAGTTTCAATATTTACTCAAAAACATAACCATGCAGCCCTCCCCTCAACTGTGTATTATCTTGCTTTTCTGATGTTCGTGTGATTAGCTGGGAGGAGCTCACGGCGACATCCTCCCTATAAAAGTGTAGATGGATCACTCTCTAATTCTTTCTTGCTTCACATACAAATGGCTTGAAAGGTGCAGGGAAGATGCAGGTCTAATAGACAGAATAGAAGGTCTGTGCCAGGTGGGTTTCTCTGCATTGGTGTCCCATCACAGGTCCGCAAGTGTATTGTGTGATCTTTGACTCCTGGCATTTCACAAGCAGGCGGGCAGGAAATGGTTTCAGCCTATCAACCACTGAGGAGACGCAGCCTCTGAATGAGGAATGAGGAAGCAATGAATACATCCAGCCTATCACAGGAACAGCCCTGAGTGTTCCGAATTATAAATTCTCCATGTCACTGTATGTCGTTGAGCCCAAGTAGCTCGCCGTGATCGTATAGTGGTTAGTACTCTGCGTTGTGGCCGCAGCAACCTCGGTTCGAATCCGAGTCACGGCATTGTGGTTGGCAATGTCACGGCAGTTGGGTGTTAATTTTACAGAATTAGCAAATGTACCAGTGGTTTTTGTAAAATGTCTATTAAAAACAGATCCTTTCAAATATTTAAACCATCTAACAACAAATGATTTAAACTCGCATGATTATAAGCTGTAGCTATAATGTATTTACTTACATAAATTATCGTTCTTGAACCTATTGGGGGTGAAGGGAGAGCGGAGCTCACCCCCCAGGTGCAGTTGAGTGACCTGTGTTGTGGCTCTCTAGAGGGAAGGCACAAATTTTGATGTCACCCAGCCCAATCCAGACGTGTATTGGGGCCAGGTTTCAGGCAAATAGAGCAGTAAGTGCAGAGAAATGTTCACTCTCTAAAAGTGGCATTTCTAAAATAGTAAAGTTAAATCCAACCTCACCAGTAAGTAGGATTTTCAATAAATAAATAAAGCTACTCCTCTCCGATATGGAATTACCAAATAAAAAGTATAGGGGAATACACAGAGCTAACCTATGAGAGGGGTAGACCTCACAGTAGTGAAAAATGAAATAGACTGTTTGCTACTTACAGGACACGCGAACCACCAAAGTACATATCTAATTTTTTACTTACATAGCATCATGCACCTAGGACTACCTAGGGCCTACCTTAGGTGTAAATTATATGTAATAAAAGGGGAGTTTAAGGCTTGGCAAGTAGGCTGGGACTCCCCTGGGAGACCCCTGAGTCTGTGCCCAGAACCATAACTCTGCCAGTCGAGTACTTACCTAAAAGCCGATAACTCACTTTTCTTCCATAGGCTAACATTGAGTGGTTTCACTTGGAAATTCTTCTAAGTGGTGTGGAGTTTTGGAACTTTAAAATATTCATCTAAAATCAGCCGAACAACGAATTCTGATTTACTCACCTGTTATCAGGAGAGACCTCAGTGCTGCATCTTGGAGCTCAGTACTGACCCTGAAAAGTAATTTTAACCGTACTTACCAGTAACTCGAATTTCCTTCCATGGGATATCATTGCCTGCTTTTCGCTGAAAATGTTCTAAGTGTCGATTTTTGAAACTTACAAATATTCTTTAAAAATCGTACCAACTGTGAAAACGTAATTGTTTACCTGTTTTAGATAGATGTCCCAGTACTGAGCCTAGGAGCCCAGCACTGGATTACAAAAGTAACGAGAACGTACTTTACCCGTAACTTGAATTTTCTTCCATAGGAAACCATTGACTGTTTTTCTGTGAAATTTCTTCTAAGTGTCGATTTTGCAAACATGTAAATATTCCTTAAAAATCGCCTGTATAACTTAAACGTAGTTTCTCAACTGCTTACAGGTGGTACAGTAGTGCTGGATCTAGGATCCAACACTGACCTAGAAAAAGTAACCATAACCCCACTTACCTGCTAAGTGAATTTCCTTCCATAGGATAACATTGGTAATTTGATCAGAAAAAGTTTCTAAGTGTCAACTTTTAAAATAGCAAAATATTGCTTAAAAATCACAACAGTAACTAAAACGAATTTACTCACTTGTTTCCAAGAACTGTCCCAGGACTGAATCTAGGATCCAGTCCTGGATTTAGAAAAGTATTCCTGAAAGTAATTAATTGCATATAACTTAAAATTCCCATTGAGCTCAATGTATTATTGTGATTCAAATTGTGTTGCCTATTGTAATAAACTGTAACTATGACCTGCAAAAGTCAATTGCCTATTGCAAAGTATTTCACTAAAGCATCTCACTCTGAGAAAGTATATTTTGATACCTATTGTTGGTTCTCAAGTAAAACAACAATATCTTTTTTATGCAAACCAATGGCCTAGTGTTCAGTTCTTGAGTGTGTGAGACCATTTGCTGACTGAGTGTGTACAACAAATGTTTTACACTGTACTCTGATACTGCCTTACTGCTCGGCAAGCTACCACTTTAGAGAGTAAGGTTATATCTAACTTTAGCCTCTGCCAAACCTCTGGGGACTGGGGACTCTGTGCACACTGTACCTATTTGGGAACAGTATATACAGAGCCACTTTCTCACAGTAGTGATAAAGTGATTAGAGTCCTACGGCCAACATAAAGATACAGCAAAACGTGAGGTGAAAAGCAAAAAGGTTGCTGGTAGGCCACCTTAAGGATGCCAGGTCTAACAAAAACTGAACTAAGGATAACATGAGTAAAACATCAGGTTTCTCTACTGCATTTGGTGAGACAAGTGGGCCTTCTTTTATCTTCCATTCAAGCAATCTTTGACAGACCCCTTTATTATAGAGCTTTTCAAGGATTAAAGATAAGGCACTTACAAAGGAGTCCCAAATACTCAGAGATGGTTGACTTCTGTAATATGGGTCGTAGACTAAAAGCAGCGCAAAAACAGAGTGCCACAGGGTCCAAAAAACTTGAGTGCCACAAGAGAGTTTGAATGCAAGCGTATCCTTTTACAGATCCAGAGATATACTCATGCAATTTTTATTTTTAGGACAGAACGTGCATGATGAAAAAAACATTGTTTTTAAAAAGCGCATTGCAGAATATTAGTACTTTGATGTGGGAAAACTTCAAAACTTTCAAACAAAATATTTGTAGGCAGCTTACAGCAAGTTGTTGTGGCCGAGTGGTTAAGGCGATGGACTAGAAATCCATTGGGGTATCCCCGCGCAGGTTCGAATCCTGCCAACAGCGAGAATCTTTTTATTATCGGCTACAATTTCAGAAGTTAACCTTTAGTATTTCTTTCATTTCAGTTTTATAAATAGGTGGCTTATTTTTGTGTCACTATTGCCTCTCCACATATTTGTTATCGCTACCTCTTTCATGTCTTTGCTACACCTCATTCCTACTTTAGCACTGGTGTAAACGCTTCAAATTATTATACCGTTGCTCTCTCATTCATACCTGCGCATGCACTTGAAAGTTACTTTACCAATAAAAGACGCAAAGAGAGAAATAGAACAAAAGTGCTGGCTGGATTGGCAAACACACTTCATAAAACTGCATTTTCTTTTTTATTCTCCCCCGTGTTACATGCTTAACCTCCCCATGTGTACTTTCTCTTAACCTGCTGTCCCAGGAAGAGAATTCATCTACAGGCTCTTTCTGTGTTTTTTTCCCTAGTCTGTCTTTCCCATTTCTTAGCTGTGTAACTGTTCCTTTACGCGCTCTATTTAAACGCCATCAATCTCATTTGAGCTCCTTGCTCCCGCTTCTGTTTTCTCCACCTCTCATACTGCCAGTTCTCTCTTTCTCTGTGATTGGTGGCTACTTTCCTGAGCTTCCGAAGCCACGTGGTTCCTGCCTCTTGTTGTCAGACTTGAATTGGAAAAGGAACCATATTAACAAGCCTTTACCACTCACACACGGCGGAAGTTTATACTTTAATTCAGTGAGCTAAGAAAAGCGTGTTGTGGGTCCCCTACGAGCCATGGTGCTTGCTTCATCATGATTTGGCACCAGTCATTAGCCGCAGCTCTGCTAATGAGCCACTGAGGTCAGTTTCAATATTTACTCAAAAACATAACCATGCAGCCCTCCCCTCAACTGTGTATTATCTTGCTTTTCTGCTGTTCGTGTGATTAGCTGGGAGGAGCTCACGGCGACATCCTCCCTATAAAAGTGTAGATGGATCACTCTCTAACTCTTTCTTGCTTCACATACAAATGGCTTGAAAGGTGCAGGGAAGATGCAGGTCTAATAGACAGAATAGAAGGTCTGTGCCAGGTGGGTTTCTCTGCATTGGTGTCCCATCACAGGTCCGCAAGTGTATTGTGTGATCTTTGACTCCTGGCATTTCACAAGCAGGCGGCCAGGAAACGGTTTCAGCCTATCAACCACTGAGGAGACGCAGCCTCTGAATGAGGAATGAGGAAGCAATGAATACATCCAGCCTATCACAGGAACAGCCCTGAGTGTTCCGAATTATAAATTCTCCATGTCACTGTATGTCGTTGAGCCCAAGTAGCTCGCCGTGATCGTATAGTGGTTAGTACTCTGCGTTGTGGCCGCAGCAACCTCAGTTCGAATCCGAGTCACGGCATTGTGGTTGGCAATGTCACGGCAGTTGGGTGTTAATTTTACAGAATTAGCAAATGTACCAGTGGTTTTTGTAAAATGTCTATTAAAAACAGATCCTTTCAAATATTTAAACCATCTAACAACAAATGATTTAAACTCGCATGATTATAAGCTGTAGCTATAATGTATTTACTTACATAAATTATCGTTCTTGAACCTATTGGGGGTGAAGGGAGAGCGGAGCTCACCCCCCAGGTGCAGTTGAGTGACCTGTGTTGTGGCTCTCTAGAGGGAAGGCACAAATTTTGCTGTAACCCAGCCCAATCCAGACGTGTATTGGGGCCAGGTTTCAGGCAAATAGAGCAGTAAGTGCAGAGAAATGTTCACTCTCTAAAAGTGGCATTTCTAAAATAGTAAAGTTAAATCCAACCTCACCAGTAAGTAGGATTTTCAATAAATAAATAAAGCTACTCCTCTCCGATATGGAATTACCAAATAAAAAGTATAGGGGAATACACAGAGCTAACCTATGAGAGGGGTAGACCTCACAGTAGTGAAAAATGAAATAGACTGTTTGGTACTTACAGGACACGCGAACCACCAAAGTACATATCTTATTTTTTACTTACATAGCATCATGCACCTAGGACTACCTAGGGCCTACCTTAGGTGTAAATTATATGTAATAAAAGGGGAGTTTAAGGCTTGGCAAGTAGGCTGGGACTCCCCTGGGAGACCCCTGAGTCTATGCCCAGAACCATAACTCTGCCAGTCGAGTACTTACCTAAAAGCCGATAACTCACTTTTCTTCCATAGGCTAACATTGAGTGGTTTCACTTGGAAATTCTTCTAAGTGGTGTGGAGTTTTGGAACTTTAAAATATTCATCTAAAATCAGCCGAACAACGAATTCTGATTTACTCACCTGTTATCAGGAGAGACCTCAGTGCTGCATCTTGGAGCTCAGTACTGACCCTGAAAAGTAATTTTAACCGTACTTACCAGTAACTCGAATTTCCTTCCATGGGATATCATTGCCTGCTTTTTGCTGAAAATTTTCTAAGTGTCGATTTTTGAAACTTACAAATATTCTTTAAAAATCGTACCAACTGTGAAAACGTAATTGTTTACCTGTTTTAGATAGATGTCCCAGTACTGAGCCTAGGAGCCCAGCACTGGATTACAAAAGTAACGAGAACGTACTTTACCCGTAACTTGAATTTTCTTCCATAGGAAACCATTGACTGTTTTTCTGTGAAATTTCTTCTAAGTGTCGATTTTGCAAACATGTAAATATTCCTTAAAAATCGCCTGTATAACTTAAACGTAGTTTCTCAACTGCTTACAGGTGATACAGTAGTGCTGGATCTAGGATCCAACACTGACCTAGAAAAAGTAACCATAACCCCACTTACCTGCTAAGTGAATTTCCTTCCATAGGATAACATTGGTAATTTGATCAGCAAAAGTTTCTAAGTGTCAACTTTTAAAATAGCAAAATATTGCTTAAAAATCACAACAGTAACTAAAACGAATTTACTCACTTGTTTCCAAGAACTGTCCCAGGACTGAATCTAGGATCCAGTCCTGGATTTAGAAAAGTATTCCTGAAAGTAATTAATTGCATATAACTTAAAATTCCCATTGAGCTCAATGTATTATTGTGATTCAAATTGTGTTGCCTATTGTAATAAACTGTAACTATGACCTGCAAAAGTCAATTGCCTATTGTAAAGTATTTAACTAAAGCACCTCACTCTGAGAAAGTATATTTTGATACCTATTGTTGGTTCTCAAATAAAACAACAATATCTTTTTAATGCAAACCAATGGCCTAGTGTTCAGTTCTTGAGTGTGTGAGACCATTTGCTGACTGAGTGTGTACAACAAATGTTTTACACTGTACTCTGATACTGCCTTACTGCTCGGCAAGCTACTACTTTAGAGAGTAAGGTTATATCTAACTTTAGCCTCTGCCAAACCTCTGGGGACTGGGGACTCTGTGCACACTGTACCTATTTGGGAACAGTATATACAGAGCCACTTTCTCACAGTAGTGATAAAGTGATTAGAGTCCTACGGCCAACATAAAGATACAGCAAAACGTGAGGTGAAAAGCAAAAAGGTTGCTGGTAGGCCACCTTAAGGATGCCAGGTCTAACAAAAACTGAACTAAGGATAACATGAGTAAAACATCAGGTTTCTCTACTGCATTTGGTGAGACAAGTGGGCCTTCTTTTATCTTCCATTCAAGCAATCTTTGACAGACCCCTTTATTATAGAGCTTTTCAAGGATTAAAGATAAGGCACTTACAAAGGAGTCCCAAATACTCAGAGATGGTTGACTTCTGTAATATGGGTCGTCGACTAAAAGCAGCGCAAAAACAGAGTGCAACGGGGTCCAAAAAACTTGAGTGCCACAAGAGAGTTTGAATGCAAGCGTATCCTTTTACAGATCCAGAGATATACTCATGCAATTTTTATTTTTAGGACAGAACGTGCATGATGAAAAAAACATTGTTTTTAAAAAGCGCATTGCAGAATATTAGTACTTTGATGTGGGAAAACTTCAAAACTTTCAAACAAAATATTTGTATGCGGCTTACAGCAAGTTGTTGTGGCCGAGTGGGTAAGGCGATGGACTAGAAATCCATTGGGGTATCCCCGCGCAGGTTCGAATCCTGCCAACAACGAGAATCTTTTTATTATCGGCTACAATTTCAGAAGTTAACCTTTAGTATTTCTTCCATTTCAGTTTTATAAATAGGTGGCTTATTTTTGTGTCACTATTGCCTCTCCACATATTTGTTATCGCTACCTCTTTCATGTCTTTGCTACACCTCATTCCTACTTTAGCACTGGTGTAAACGCTTCAAATTATTATACCGTTGCTCTCTCATTCATACCTGCGCATGCACTTGAAAGTTACTTTACCAATAAAAGACGCAAAGAGAGAAATAGAACAAAAGTGCTGGCTGGATTGGCAAACACACTTCATAAAACTGCATTTTCTTTTTTATTCTCCCTCGTGTTACATGCTTAACCTCCCCATGTGTAATTTCTCTTAACCTGCTGTCCCAGGAAGAGAATTCATCTACAGGCTCTTTCTGTGTTTTTTTCCCTAGTCTGTCTTTCCCATTTCTTAGCTGTGTAACTGTTCCTTTATGCGCTCTATTTAAACGCCATCAATCTCATTTGAGCTCCTTGCTCCCGCTTCTGTTTTCTCCACCTCTCATACTGCCAGTTCTCTCTTTCTCTGTGATTGGTGGCTACTTTCCTGAGCTTCCGAAGCCACGTGGTTCCTGCCTCTTGTTGTCAGACTTGAATTGGAAAAGGAACCATATTAACAAGCCTTTACCACTCACACACGGCGGAAGTTTATACTTTAATTCAGTGAGCTAAGAAAAGCGTGTTGTGGGTCCCCTACGAGCCATGGTGCTTGCTTCATCATGATTTGGCACCAGTCATTAGCCGCAGCTCTGCTAATGAGCCACTGAGGTCAGTTTCAATATTTACTCAAAAACATAACCATGCAGCCCTCCCCTCAACTGTGTATTATCTTGCTTTTCTGCTGTTCGTGTGATTAGCTGGGAGGAGCTCACGGCGACATCCTCCCTATAAAAGTGTAGATGGATCACTCTCTAATTCTTTCTTGCTTCACATACAAATGGCTTGAAAGGTGCAGGGAAGATGCAGGTCTAATAGACAGAATAGAAGGTCTGTGCCAGGTGGGTTTCTCTGCATTGGTGTCCCATCACAGGTCCGCAAGTGTATTGTGTGATCTTTGACTCCTGGCATTTCACAAGCAGGCGGCCAGGAAATGGTTTCAGCCTATCAACCACTGAGGAGACGCAGCCTCTGAATGAGGAATGAGGAAGCAATGAATACATCCAGCCTATCACAGGAACAGCCCTGAGTGTTCCGAATTATAAATTCTCCATGTCACTGTATGTCGTTGAGCCCAAGTAGCTCGCCGTGATCGTATAGTGGTTAGTACTCTGCGTTGTGGCCGCAGCAACCTCGGTTCGAATCCGAGTCACGGCATTGTGGTTGGCAATGTCACGGCAGTTGGGTGTTAATTTTACAGAATTAGCAAATGTACCAGTGGTTTTTGTAAAATGTCTATTAAAAACAGATCCTTTCAAATATTTAAACCATCTAACAACAAATGATTTAAACTCGCATGATTATAAGCTGTAGCTATAATGTATTTACTTACATAAATTATCGTTCTTGAACCTATTGGGGGTGAAGGGAGAGCGGAGCTCACCCCCCAGGTGCAGTTGAGTGACCTGTGTTGTGGCTCTCTAGAGGGAAGGCACAAATTTTGCTGTCACCCAGCCCAATCCAGACGTGTATTGGGGCCAGGTTTCAGGCAAATAGAGCAGTAAGTGCAGAGAAATGTTCACTCTCTAAAAGTGGCATTTCTAAAATAGTAAAGTTAAATCCAACCTCACCAGTAAGTAGGATTTTCAATAAATAAATAAAGCTACTCCTCTCCGATATGGAATTACCAAATAAAAAGTATAGGGGAATACACAGAGCTAACCTATGAGAGGGGTAGACCTCACAGTAGTGAAAAATGAAATAGACTGTTTGCTACTTACAGGACACGCGAACCACCAAAGTACATATCTAATTTTTTACTTACATAGCATCATGCACCTAGGACTACCTAGGGCCTACCTTAGGTGTAAATTATATGTAATAAAAGGGGAGTTTAAGGCTTGGCAAGTAGGCTGGGACTCCCCTGGGAGACCCCTGAGTCTGTGCCCAGAACCATAACTCTGCCAGTCGAGTACTTACCTAAAAGCCGATAACTCACTTTTCTTCCATAGGCTAACATTGAGTGGTTTCACTTGGAAATTCTTCTAAGTGGTGTGGAGTTTTGGAACTTTAAAATATTCATCTAAAATCAGCCGAACAACGAATTCTGATTTACTCACCTGTTATCAGGAGAGACCTCAGTGCTGCATCTTGGAGCTCAGTACTGACCCTGAAAAGTAATTTTAACCGTACTTACCAGTAACTCGAATTTCCTTCCATGGGATATCATTGCCTGCTTTTCGCTGAAAATGTTCTAAGTGTCGATTTTTGAAACTTACAAATATTCTTTAAAAATCGTACCAACTGTGAAAACGTAATTGTTTACCTGTTTTAGATAGATGTCCCAGTACTGAGCCTAGGAGCCCAGCACTGGATTACAAAAGTAACGAGAACGTACTTTACCCGTAACTTGAATTTTCTTCCATAGGAAACCATTGACTGTTTTTCTGTGAAATTTCTTCTAAGTGTCGATTTTGCAAACATGTAAATATTCCTTAAAAATCGCCTGTATAACTTAAACGTAGTTTCTCAACTGCTTACAGGTGGTACAGTAGTGCTGGATCTAGGATCCAACACTGACCTAGAAAAAGTAACCATAACCCCACTTACCTGCTAAGTGAATTTCCTTCCATAGGATAACATTGGTAATTTGATCAGCAAAAGTTTCTAAGTGTCAACTTTTAAAATAGCAAAATATTGCTTAAAAATCACAACAGTAACTAAAACGAATTTACTCACTTGTTTCCAAGAACTGTCCCAGGACTGAATCTAGGATCCAGTCCTGGATTTAGAAAAGTATTCCTGAAAGTAATTAATTGCATATAACTTAAAATTCCCATTGAGCTCAATGTATTATTGTGATTCAAATTGTGTTGCCTATTGTAATAAACTGTAACTATGACCTGCAAAAGTCAATTGCCTATTGCAAAGTATTTAACTAAAGCATCTCACTCTGAGAAAGTATATTTTGATACCTATTGTTGGTTCTCAAGTAAAACAACAATATCTTTTTTATGCAAACCAATGGCCTAGTGTTCAGTTCTTGAGTGTGTGAGACCATTTGCTGACTGAGTGTGTACAACAAATGTTTTACACTGTACTCTGATACTGCCTTACTGCTCGGCAAGCTACCACTTTAGAGAGTAAGGTTATATCTAACTTTAGCCTCTGCCAAACCTCTGGGGACTGGGGACTCTGTGCACACTGTACCTATTTGGGAACAGTATATACAGAGCCACTTTCTCACAGTAGTGATAAAGTGATTAGAGTCCTACGGCCAACATAAAGATACAGCAAAACGTGAGGTGAAAAGCAAAAAGGTTGCTGGTAGGCCACCTTAAGGATGCCAGGTCTAACAAAAACTGAACTAAGGATAACATGAGTAAAACATCAGGTTTCTCTACTGCATTTGGTGAGACAAGTGGGCCTTCTTTTATCTTCCATTCAAGCAATCTTTGACAGACCCCTTTATTATAGAGCTTTTCAAGGATTAAAGATAAGGCACTTACAAAGGAGTCCCAAATACTCAGAGATGGTTGACTTCTGTAATATGGGTCGTAGACTAAAAGCAGCGCAAAAACAGAGTGCCACAGGGTCCAAAAAACTTGAGTGCCACAAGAGAGTTTGAATGCAAGCGTATCCTTTTACAGATCCAGAGATATACTCATGCAATTTTTATTTTTAGGACAGAACGTGCATGATGAAAAAAACATTGTTTTTAAAAAGCGCATTGCAGAATATTAGTACTTTGATGTGGGAAAACTTCAAAACTTTCAAACAAAATATTTGTAGGCAGCTTACAGCAAGTTGTTGTGGCCGAGTGGTTAAGGCGATGGACTAGAAATCCATTGGGGTATCCCCGCGCAGGTTCGAATCCTGCCAACAGCGAGAATCTTTTTATTATCGGCTACAATTTCAGAAGTTAACCTTTAGTATTTCTTCCATTTCAGTTTTATAAATAGGTGGCTTATTTTTGTGTCACTATTGCCTCTCCACATATTTGTTATCGCTACCTCTTTCATGTCTTTGCTACACCTCATTCCTACTTTAGCACTGGTGTAAACGCTTCAAATTATTATACCGTTGCTCTCTCATTCATACCTGCGCATGCACTTGAAAGTTACTTTACCAATAAAAGACGCAAAGAGAGAAATAGAACAAAAGTGCTGGCTGGATTGGCAAACACACTTCATAAAACTGCATTTTCTTTTTTATTCTCCCCCGTGTTACATGCTTAACCTCCCCATGTGTACTTTCTCTTAACCTGCTGTCCCAGGAAGAGAATTCATCTACAGGCTCTTTCTGTGTTTTTTTCCCTAGTCTGTCTTTCCCATTTCTTAGCTGTGTAACTGTTCCTTTACGCGCTCTATTTAAACGCCATCAATCTCATTTGAGCTCCTTGCTCCCGCTTCTGTTTTCTCCACCTCTCATACTGCCAGTTCTCTCTTTCTCTGTGATTGGTGGCTACTTTCCTGAGCTTCCGAAGCCACGTGGTTCCTGCCTCTTGTTGTCAGACTTGAATTGGAAAAGGAACCATATTAACAAGCCTTTACCACTCACACACGGCGGAAGTTTATACTTTAATTCAGTGAGCTAAGAAAAGCGTGTTGTGGGTCCCCTACGAGCCATGGTGCTTGCTTCATCATGATTTGGCACCAGTCATTAGCCGCAGCTCTGCTAATGAGCCACTGAGGTCAGTTTCAATATTTACTCAAAAACATAACCATGCAGCCCTCCCCTCAACTGTGTATTATCTTGCTTTTCTGCTGTTCGTGTGATTAGCTGGGAGGAGCTCACGGCGACATCCTCCCTATAAAAGTGTAGATGGATCACTCTCTAACTCTTTCTTGCTTCACATACAAATGGCTTGAAAGGTGCAGGGAAGATGCAGGTCTAATAGACAGAATAGAAGGTCTGTGCCAGGTGGGTTTCTCTGCATTGGTG
This sequence comes from Triturus cristatus, assembly GCF_964204655.1. NCBI lineage: Eukaryota > Metazoa > Chordata > Amphibia > Caudata > Salamandridae > Triturus > Triturus cristatus. Next base: position 724,148,384 of record NC_140595.1, read on the forward strand.
TCCCATCACAGGTCCGCAAGTGTATTGTGTGATCTTTGACTCCTGGCATTTCACAAGCAGGCGGCCAGGAAACGGTTTCAGCCTATCAACCACTGAGGAGACGCAGCCTCTGAATGAGGAATGAGGAAGCAATGAATACATCCAGCCTATCACAGGAACAGCCCTGAGTGTTCCGAATTATAAATTCTCCATGTCACTGTATGTCGTTGAGCCCAAGTAGCTCGCCGTGATCGTATAGTGGTTAGTACTCTGCGTTGTGGCCGCAGCAACCTCGGTTCGAATCCGAGTCACGGCATTGTGGTTGGCAATGTCACGGCAGTTGGGTGTTAATTTTACAGAATTAGCAAATGTACCAGTGGTTTTTGTAAAATGTCTATTAAAAACAGATCCTTTCAAATATTTAAACCATCTAACAACAAATGATTTAAACTCGCATGATTATAAGCTGTAGCTATAATGTATTTACTTACATAAATTATCGTTCTTGAACCTATTGGGGGTGAAGGGAGAGCGGAGCTCACCCCCCAGGTGCAGTTGAGTGACCTGTGTTGTGGCTCTCTAGAGGGAAGGCACAAATTTTGCTGTCACCCAGCCCAATCCAGACGTGTATTGGGGCCAGATTTCAGGCAAATAGAGCAGTAAGTGCAGAGAAATGTTCACTCTCTAAAAGTGGCATTTCTAAAATAGTAAAGTTAAATCCAACCTCACCAGTAAGTAGGATTTTCAATAAATAAATAAAGCTACTCCTCTCCGATATGGAATTACCAAATAAAAAGTATAGGGGAATACACAGAGCTAACCTATGAGAGGGGTAGACCTCACAGTAGTGAAAAATGAAATAGACTGTTTGCTACTTACAGGACACGCGAACCACCAAAGTACATATCTAATTTTTTACTTACATAGCATCATGCACCTAGGACTACCTAGGGCCTACCTTAGGTGTAAATTATATGTAATAAAAGGGGAGTTTAAGGCTTGGCAAGTAGGCTGGGACTCCCCTGGGAGACCCCTGAGTCTGTGCCCAGAACCATAACTCTGCCAGTCGAGTACTTACCTAAAAGCCGATAACTCACTTTTCTTCCATAGGCTAACATTGAGTGGTTTCACTTGGAAATTCTTCTAAGTGGTGTGGAGTTTTGGAACTTTAAAATATTCATCTAAAATCAGCCGAACAACGAATTCTGATTTACTCACCTGTTATCAGGAGAGACCTCAGTGCTGCATCTTGGAGCTCAGTACTGACCCTGAAAAGTAATTTTAACCGTACTTACCAGTAACTCGAATTTCCTTCCATGGGATATCATTGCCTGCTTTTCGCTGAAAATGTTCTAAGTGTCGATTTTTGAAACTTACAAATATTCTTTAAAAATCGTACCAACTGTGAAAACGTAATTGTTTACCTGTTTTAGATAGATGTCCCAGTACTGAGCCTAGGAGCCCAGCACTGGATTACAAAAGTAACGAGAACGTACTTTACCCGTAACTTGAATTTTCTTCCATAGGAAACCATTGACTGTTTTTCTGTGAAATTTCTTCTAAGTGTCGATTTTGCAAACATGTAAATATTCCTTAAAAATCGCCTGTATAACTTAAACGTAGTTTCTCAACTGCTTACAGGTGGTACAGTAGTGCTGGATCTAGGATCCAACACTGACCTAGAAAAAGTAACCATAACCCCACTTACCTGCTAAGTGAATTTCCTTCCATAGGATAACATTGGTAATTTGATCAGCAAAAGTTTCTAAGTGTCAACTTTTAAAATAGCAAAATATTGCTTAAAAATCACAACAGTAACTAAAACGAATTTACTCACTTGTTTCCAAGAACTGTCCCAGGACTGAATCTAGGATCCAGTCCTGGATTTAGAAAAGTATTCCTGAAAGTAATTAATTGCATATAACTTAAAATTCCCATTGAGCTCAATGTATTATTGTGATTCAAATTGTGTTGCCTATTGTAATAAACTGTAACTATGACCTGCAAAAGTCAATTGCCTATTGTAAAGTATTTAACTAAAGCACCTCACTCTGAGAAAGTATATTTTGATACCTATTGTTGGTTCTCAAATAAAACAACAATATCTTTTTAATGCAAACCAATGGCCTAGTGTTCAGTTCTTGAGTGTGTGAGACCATTTGCTGACTGAGTGTGTACAACAAATGTTTTACACTGTACTCTGATACTGCCTTACTGCTCGGCAAGCTACTACTTTAGAGAGTAAGGTTATATCTAACTTTAGCCTCTGCCAAACCTCTGGGGACTGGGGACTCTGTGCACACTGTACCTATTTGGGAACAGTATATACAGAGCCACTTTCTCACAGTAGTGATAAAGTGATTAGAGTCCTACGGCCAACATAAAGATACAGCAAAACGTGAGGTGAAAAGCAAAAAGGTTGCTGGTAGGCCACCTTAAGGATGCCAGGTCTAACAAAAACTGAACTAAGGATAACATGAGTAAAACATCAGGTTTCTCTACTGCATTTGGTGAGACAAGTGGGCCTTCTTTTATCTTCCATTCAAGCAATCTTTGACAGACCCCTTTATTATAGAGCTTTTCAAGGATTAAAGATAAGGCACTTACAAAGGAGTCCCAAATACTCAGAGATGGTTGACTTCTGTAATATGGGTCGTCGACTAAAAGCAGCGCAAAAACAGAGTGCAACGGGGTCCAAAAAACTTGAGTGCCACAAGAGAGTTTGAATGCAAGCGTATCCTTTTACAGATCCAGAGATATACTCATGCAATTTTTATTTTTAGGACAGAACGTGCATGATGAAAAAAACATTGTTTTTAAAAAGCGCATTGCAGAATATTAGTACTTTGATGTGGGAAAACTTCAAAACTTTCAAACAAAATATTTGTATGCGGCTTACAGCAAGTTGTTGTGGCCGAGTGGGTAAGGCGATGGACTAGAAATCCATTGGGGTATCCCCGCGCAGGTTCGAATCCTGCCAACAACGAGAATCTTTTTATTATCGGCTACAATTTCAGAAGTTAACCTTTAGTATTTCTTCCATTTCAGTTTTATAAATAGGTGGCTTATTTTTGTGTCACTATTGCCTCTCCACATATTTGTTATCGCTACCTCTTTCATGTCTTTGCTACACCTCATTCCTACTTTAGCACTGGTGTAAACGCTTCAAATTATTATACCGTTGCTCTCTCATTCATACCTGCGCATGCACTTGAAAGTTACTTTACCAATAAAAGACGCAAAGAGAGAAATAGAACAAAAGTGCTGGCTGGATTGGCAAACACACTTCATAAAACTGCATTTTCTTTTTTATTCTACCTCGTGTTACATGCTTAACCTCCCCATGTGTAATTTCTCTTAACCTGCTGTCCCAGGAAGAGAATTCATCTACAGGCTCTTTCTGTGTTTTTTTCCCTAGTCTGTCTTTCCCATTTCTTAGCTGTGTAACTGTTCCTTTATGCGCTCTATTTAAACGCCATCAATCTCATTTGAGCTCCTTGCTCCCGCTTCTGTTTTCTCCACCTCTCATACTGCCAGTTCTCTCTTTCTCTGTGATTGGTGGCTACTTTCCTGAGCTTCCGAAGCCACGTGGTTCCTGCCTCTTGTTGTCAGACTTGAATTGGAAAAGGAACCATATTAACAAGCCTTTACCACTCACACACGGCGGAAGTTTATACTTTAATTCAGTGAGCTAAGAAAAGCGTGTTGTGGGTCCCCTACGAGCCATGGTGCTTGCTTCATCATGATTTGGCACCAGTCATTAGCCGCAGCTCTGCTAATGAGCCACTGAGGTCAGTTTCAATATTTACTCAAAAACATAACCATGCAGCCCTCCCCTCAACTGTGTATTATCTTGCTTTTCTGCTGTTCGTGTGATTAGCTGGGAGGAGCTCACGGCGACATCCTCCCTATAAAAGTGTAGATGGATCACTCTCTAATTCTTTCTTGCTTCACATACAAATGGCTTGAAAGGTGCAGGGAAGATGCAGGTCTAATAGACAGAATAGAAGGTCTGTGCCAGGTGGGTTTCTCTGCATTGGTGTCCCATCACAGGTCCGCAAGTGTATTGTGTGATCTTTGACTCCTGGCATTTCACAAGCAGGCGGCCAGGAAATGGTTTCAGCCTATCAACCACTGAGGAGACGCAGCCTCTGAATGAGGAATGAGGAAGCAATGAATACATCCAGCCTATCACAGGAACAGCCCTGAGTGTTCCGAATTATAAATTCTCCATGTCACTGTATGTCGTTGAGCCCAAGTAGCTCGCCGTGATCGTATAGTGGTTAGTACTCTGCGTTGTGGCCGCAGCAACCTCGGTTCGAATCCGAGTCACGGCATTGTGGTTGGCAATGTCACGGCAGTTGGGTGTTAATTTTACAGAATTAGCAAATGTACCAGTGGTTTTTGTAAAATGTCTATTAAAAACAGATCCTTTCAAATATTTAAACCATCTAACAACAAATGATTTAAACTCGCATGATTATAAGCTGTAGCTATAATGTATTTACTTACATAAATTATCGTTCTTGAACCTATTGGGGGTGAAGGGAGAGCGGAGCTCACCCCCCAGGTGCAGTTGAGTGACCTGTGTTGTGGCTCTCTAGAGGGAAGGCACAAATTTTGCTGTCACCCAGCCCAATCCAGACGTGTATTGGGGCCAGGTTTCAGGCAAATAGAGCAGTAAGTGCAGAGAAATGTTCACTCTCTAAAAGTGGCATTTCTAAAATAGTAAAGTTAAATCCAACCTCACCAGTAAGTAGGATTTTCAATAAATAAATAAAGCTACTCCTCTCCGATATGGAATTACCAAATAAAAAGTATAGGGGAATACACAGAGCTAACCTATGAGAGGGGTAGACCTCACAGTAGTGAAAAATGAAATAGACTGTTTGCTACTTACAGGACACGCGAACCACCAAAGTACATATCTAATTTTTTACTTACATAGCATCATGCACCTAGGACTACCTAGGGCCTACCTTAGGTGTAAATTATATGTAATAAAAGGGGAGTTTAAGGCTTGGCAAGTAGGCTGGGACTCCCCTGGGAGACCCCTGAGTCTGTGCCCAGAACCATAACTCTGCCAGTCGAGTACTTACCTAAAAGCCGATAACTCACTTTTCTTCCATAGGCTAACATTGAGTGGTTTCACTTGGAAATTCTTCTAAGTGGTGTGGAGTTTTGGAACTTTAAAATATTCATCTAAAATCAGCCGAACAACGAATTCTGATTTACTCACCTGTTATCAGGAGAGACCTCAGTGCTGCATCTTGGAGCTCAGTACTGACCCTGAAAAGTAATTTTAACCGTACTTACCAGTAACTCGAATTTCCTTCCATGGGATATCATTGCCTGCTTTTCGCTGAAAATGTTCTAAGTGTCGATTTTTGAAACTTACAAATATTCTTTAAAAATCGTACCAACTGTGAAAACGTAATTGTTTACCTGTTTTAGATAGATGTCCCAGTACTGAGCCTAGGAGCCCAGCACTGGATTACAAAAGTAACGAGAACGTACTTTACCCGTAACTTGAATTTTCTTCCATAGGAAACCATTGACTGTTTTTCTGTGAAATTTCTTCTAAGTGTCGATTTTGCAAACATGTAAATATTCCTTAAAAATCGCCTGTATAACTTAAACGTAGTTTCTCAACTGCTTACAGGTGGTACAGTAGTGCTGGATCTAGGATCCAACACTGACCTAGAAAAAGTAACCATAACCCCACTTACCTGCTAAGTGAATTTCCTTCCATAGGATAACATTGGTAATTTGATCAGCAAAAGTTTCTAAGTGTCAACTTTTAAAATAGCAAAATATTGCTTAAAAATCACAACAGTAACTAAAACGAATTTACTCACTTGTTTCCAAGAACTGTCCCAGGACTGAATCTAGGATCCAGTCCTGGATTTAGAAAAGTATTCCTGAAAGTAATTAATTGCATATAACTTAAAATTCCCATTGAGCTCAATGTATTATTGTGATTCAAATTGTGTTGCCTATTGTAATAAACTGTAACTATGACCTGCAAAAGTCAATTGCCTATTGCAAAGAATTTAACTAAAGCATCTCACTCTGAGAAAGTATATTTTGATACCTATTGTTGGTTCTCAAGTAAAACAACAATATCTTTTTTATGCAAACCAATGGCCTAGTGTTCAGTTCTTGAGTGTGTGAGACCATTTGCTGACTGAGTGTGTACAACAAATGTTTTACACTGTACTCTGATACTGCCTTACTGCTCGGCAAGCTACCACTTTAGAGAGTAAGGTTATATCTAACTTTAGCCTCTGCCAAACCTCTGGGGACTGGGGACTCTGTGCACACTGTACCTATTTGGGAACAGTATATACAGAGCCACTTTCTCACAGTAGTGATAAAGTGATTAGAGTCCTACGGCCAACATAAAGATACAGCAAAACGTGAGGTGAAAAGCAAAAAGGTTGCTGGTAGGCCACCTTAAGGATGCCAGGTCTAACAAAAACTGAACTAAGGATAACATGAGTAAAACATCAGGTTTCTCTACTGCATTTGGTGAGACAAGTGGGCCTTCTTTTATCTTCCATTCAAGCAATCTTTGACAGACCCCTTTATTATAGAGCTTTTCAAGGATTAAAGATAAGGCACTTACAAAGGAGTCCCAAATACTCAGAGATGGTTGACTTCTGTAATATGGGTCGTAGACTAAAAGCAGCGCAAAAACAGAGTGCCACAGGGTCCAAAAAACTTGAGTGCCACAAGAGAGTTTGAATGCAAGCGTATCCTTTTACAGATCCAGAGATATACTCATGCAATTTTTATTTTTAGGACAGAACGTGCATGATGAAAAAAACATTGTTTTTAAAAAGCGCATTGCAGAATATTAGTACTTTGATGTGGGAAAACTTCAAAACTTTCAAACAAAATATTTGTAGGCAGCTTACAGCAAGTTGTTGTGGCCGAGTGGTTAAGGCGATGGACTAGAAATCCATTGGGGTATCCCCGCGCAGGTTCGAATCCTGCCAACAGCGAGAATCTTTTTATTATCGGCTACAATTTCAGAAGTTAACCTTTAGTATTTCTTCCTTTTCAGTTTTATAAATAGGTGGCTTATTTTTGTGTCACTATTGCCTCTCCACATATTTGTTATCGCTACCTCTTTCATGTCTTTGCTACACCTCATTCCTACTTTAGCACTGGTGTAAACGCTTCAAATTATTATACCGTTGCTCTCTCATTCATACCTGCGCATGCACTTGAAAGTTACTTTACCAATAAAAGACGCAAAGAGAGAAATAGAACAAAAGTGCTGGCTGGATTGGCAAACACACTTCATAAAACTGCATTTTCTTTTTTATTCTCCCCCGTGTTACATGCTTAACCTCCCCATGTGTACTTTCTCTTAACCTGCTGTCCCAGGAAGAGAATTCATCTACAGGCTCTTTCTGTGTTTTTTTCCCTAGTCTGTCTTTCCCATTTCTTAGCTGTGTAACTGTTCCTTTACGCGCTCTATTTAAACGCCATCAATCTCATTTGAGCTCCTTGCTCCCGCTTCTGTTTTCTCCACCTCTCATACTGCCAGTTCTCTCTTTCTCTGTGATTGGTGGCTACTTTCCTGAGCTTCCGAAGCCACGTGGTTCCTGCCTCTTGTTGTCAGACTTGAATTGGAAAAGGAACCATATTAACAAGCCTTTACCACTCACACACGGCGGAAGTTTATACTTTAATTCAGTGAGCTAAGAAAAGCGTGTTGTGGGTCCCCTACGAGCCATGGTGCTTGCTTCATCATGATTTGGCACCAGTCATTAGCCGCAGCTCTGCTAATGAGCCACTGAGGTCAGTTTCAATATTTACTCAAAAACATAACCATGCAGCCCTCCCCTCAACTGTGTATTATCTTGCTTTTCTGCTGTTCGTGTGATTAGCTGGGAGGAGCTCACGGCGACATCCTCCCTATAAAAGTGTAGATGGATCACTCTCTAACTCTTTCTTGCTTCACATACAAATGGCTTGAAAGGTGCAGGGAAGATGCAGGTCTAATAGACAGAATAGAAGGTCTGTGCCAGGTGGGTTTCTCTGCATTGGTGTCCCATCACAGGTCCGCAAGTGTATTGTGTGATCTTTGACTCCTGGCATTTCACAAGCAGGCGGCCAGGAAACGGTTTCAGCCTATCAACCACTGAGGAGACGCAGCCTCTGAATGAGGAATGAGGAAGCAATGAATACATCCAGCCTATCACAGGAACAGCCCTGAGTGTTCCGAATTATAAATTCTCCATGTCACTGTATGTCGTTGAGCCCAAGTAGCTCGCCGTGATCGTATAGTGGTTAGTACTCTGCGTTGTGGCCGCAGCAACCTCAGTTCGAATCCGAGTCACGGCATTGTGGTTGGCAATGTCACGGCAGTTGGGTGTTAATTTTACAGAATTAGCAAATGTACCAGTGGTTTTTGTAAAATGTCTATTAAAAACAGATCCTTTCAAATATTTAAACCATCTAACAACAAATGATTTAAACTCGCATGATTATAAGCTGTAGCTATAATGTATTTACTTACATAAATTATCGTTCTTGAACCTATTGGGGGTGAAGGGAGAGCGGAGCTCACCCCCCAGGTGCAGTTGAGTGACCTGTGTTGTGGCTCTCTAGAGGGAAGGCACAAATTTTGCTGTCACCCAGCCCAATCCAGACGTGTATTGGGGCCAGGTTTCAGGCAAATAGAGCAGTAAGTGCAGAGAAATGTTCACTCTCTAAAAGTGGCATTTCTAAAATAGTAAAGTTAAATCCAACCTCACCAGTAAGTAGGATTTTCAATAAATAAATAAAGCTACTCCTCTCCGATATGGAATTACCAAATAAAAAGTATAGGGGAATACACAGAGCTAACCTATGAGAGGGGTAGACCTCACAGTAGTGAAAAATGAAATAGACTGTTTGGTACTTACAGGACACGCGAACCACCAAAGTACATATCTTATTTTTTACTTACATAGCATCATGCACCTAGGACTACCTAGGGCCTACCTTAGGTGTAAATTATATGTAATAAAAGGGGAGTTTAAGGCTTGGCAAGTAGGCTGGGACTCCCCTGGGAGACCCCTGAGTCTATGCCCAGAACCATAACTCTGCCAGTCGAGTACTTACCTAAAAGCCGATAACTCACTTTTCTTCCATAGGCTAACATTGAGTGGTTTCACTTGGAAATTCTTCTAAGTGGTGTGGAGTTTTGGAACTTTAAAATATTCATCTAAAATCAGCCGAACAACGAATTCTGATTTACTCACCTGTTATCAGGAGAGACCTCAGTGCTGCATCTTGGAGCTCAGTACTGACCCTGAAAAGTAATTTTAACCGTACTTACCAGTAACTCGAATTTCCTTCCATGGGATATCATTGCCTGCTTTTTGCTGAAAATTTTCTAAGTGTCGATTTTTGAAACTTACAAATATTCTTTAAAAATCGTACCAACTGTGAAAACGTAATTGTTTACCTGTTTTAGATAGATGTCCCAGTACTGAGCCTAGGAGCCCAGCACTGGATTACAAAAGTAACGAGAACGTACTTTACCCGTAACTTGAATTTTCTTCCATAGGAAACCATTGACTGTTTTTCTGTGAAATTTCTTCTAAGTGTCGATTTTGCAAACATGTAAATATTCCTTAAAAATCGCCTGTATAACTTAAACGTAGTTTCTCAACTGCTTACAGGTGGTACAGTAGTGCTGGATCTAGGATCCAACACTGACCTAGAAAAAGTAACCATAACCCCACTTACCTGCTAAGTGAATTTCCTTCCATAGGATAACATTGGTAATTTGATCAGCAAAAGTTTCTAAGTGTCAACTTTTAAAATAGCAAAATATTGCTTAAAAATCACAACAGTAACTAAAACGAATTTACTCACTTGTTTCCAAGAACTGTCCCAGGACTGAATCTAGGATCCAGTCCTGGATTTAGAAAAGTATTCCTGAAAGTAATTAATTGCATATAACTTAAAATTCCCATTGAGCTCAATGTATTATTGTGATTCAAATTGTGTTGCCTATTGTAATAAACTGTAACTATGACCTGCAAAAGTCAATTGCCTATTGCAAAGTATTTAACTAAAGCACCTCACTCTGAGAAAGTATATTTTGATACCTATTGTTGGTTCTCAAATAAAACAACAATATCTTTTTAATGCAAACCAATGGCCTAGTGTTCAGTTCTTGAGTGTGTGAGACCATTTGCTGACTGAGTGTGTACAACAAATGTTTTACACTGTACTCTGATACTGCCTTACTGCTCGGCAAGCTACTACTTTAGAGAGTAAGGTTATATCTAACTTTAGCCTCTGCCAAACCTCTGGGGACTGGGGACTCTGTGCACACTGTACCTATTTGGGAACAGTATATACAGAGCCACTTTCTCACAGTAGTGATAAAGTGATTAGAGTCCTACGGCCAACATAATGATACAGCAAAACGTGAGGTGAAAAGCAAAAAGGTTGCTGGTAGGCCACCTTAAGGATGCCAGGTCTAACAAAAACTGAACTAAGGATAACATGAGTAAAACATCAGGTTTCTCTACTGCATTTGGTGAGACAAGTGGGCCTTCTTTTATCTTCCATTCAAGCAATCTTTGACAGACCCCTTTATTATAGAGCTTTTCAAGGATTAAAGATAAGGCACTTACAAAGGAGTCCCAAATACTCAGAGATGGTTGACTTCTGTAATATGGGTCGTCGACTAAAAGCAGCGCAAAAACAGAGTGCAACGGGGTCCAAAAAACTTGAGTGCCACAAGAGAGTTTGAATGCAAGCGTATCCTTTTACAGATCCAGAGATATACTCATGCAATTTTTATTTTTAGGACAGAACGTGCATGATGAAAAAAACATTGTTTTATAAAAGCCCATTGCAGAATATTAGTACTTTGATGTGGGAAAACTTCAAAACTTTCAAACAAAATATTTGTATGCAGCTTACAGCAAGTTGTTGTGGCCGAGTGGGTAAGGCGATGGACTAGAAATCCATTGGGGTATCCCCGCGCAGGTTCGAATCCTGCCAACAACGAGAATCTTTTTATTATCGGCTACAATTTCAGAAGTTAACCTTTAGTATTTCTTCCATTTCAGTTTTATAAATAGGTGGCTTATTTTTGTGTCACTATTGCCTCTCCACATATTTGTTATCGCTACCTCTTTCATGTCTTTGCTACACCTCATTCCTACTTTAGCACTGGTGTAAACGCTTCAAATTATTATACCGTTGCTCTCTCATTCATACCTGCGCATGCACTTGAAAGTTACTTTACCAATAAAAGACGCAAAGAGAGAAATAGAACAAAAGTGCTGGCTGGATTGGCAAACACACTTCATAAAACTGCATTTTCTTTTTTATTCTCCCTCGTGTTACATGCTTAACCTCCCCATGTGTAATTTCTCTTAACCTGCTGTCCCAGGAAGAGAATTCATCTACAGGCTCTTTCTGTGTTTTTTTCCCTAGTCTGTCTTTCCCATTTCTTAGCTGTGTAACTGTTCCTTTATGCGCTCTATTTAAACGCCATCAATCTCATTTGAGCTCCTTGCTCCCGCTTCTGTTTTCTCCACCTCTCATACTGCCAGTTCTCTCTTTCTCTGTGATTGGTGGCTACTTTCCTGAGCTTCCGAAGCCACGTGGTTCCTGCCTCTTGTTGTCAGACTTGAATTGGAAAAGGAACCATATTAACAAGCCTTTACCACTCACACACGGCGGAAGTTTATACTTTAATTCAGTGAGCTAAGAAAAGCGTGTTGTGGGTCCCCTACGAGCCATGGTGCTTGCTTCATCATGATTTGGCACCAGTCATTAGCCGCAGCTCTGCTAATGAGCCACTGAGGTCAGTTTCAATATTTACTCAAAAACATAACCATGCAGCCCTCCCCTCAACTGTGTATTATCTTGCTTTTCTGCTGTTCGTGTGATTAGCTGGGAGGAGCTCACGGCGACATCCTCCCTATAAAAGTGTAGATGGATCACTCTCTAATTCTTTCTTGCTTCACATACAAATGGCTTGAAAGGTGCAGGGAAGATGCAGGTCTAATAGACAGAATAGAAGGTCTGTGCCAGGTGGGTTTCTCTGCATTGGTGTCCCATCACAGGTCCGCAAGTGTATTGTGTGATCTTTGACTCCTGGCATTTCACAAGCAGGCGGCCAGGAAATGGTTTCAGCCTATCAACCACTGAGGAGACGCAGCCTCTGAATGAGGAATGAGGAAGCAATGAATACATCCAGCCTATCACAGGAACAGCCCTGAGTGTTCCGAATTATAAATTCTCCATGTCACTGTATGTCGTTGAGCCCAAGTAGCTCGCCGTGATCGTATAGTGGTTAGTACTCTGCGTTGTGGCCGCAGCAACCTCGGTTCGAATCCGAGTCACGGCATTGTGGTTGGCAATGTCACGGCAGTTGGGTGTTAATTTTACAGAATTAGCAAATGTACCAGTGGTTTTTGTAAAATGTCTATTAAAAACAGATCCTTTCAAATATTTAAACCATCTAACAACAAATGATTTAAACTCGCATGATTATAAGCTGTAGCTATAATGTATTTACTTACATAAATTATCGTTCTTGAACCTATTGGGGGTGAAGGGAGAGCGGAGCTCACCCCCCAGGTGCAGTTGAGTGACCTGTGTTGTGGCTCTCTAGAGGGAAGGCACAAATTTTGCTGTCACCCAGCCCAATCCAGACGTGTATTGGGGCCAGGTTTCAGGCAAATAGAGCAGTAAGTGCAGAGAAATGTTCACTCTCTAAAAGTGGCATTTCTAAAATAGTAAAGTTAAATCCAACCTCACCAGTAAGTAGGATTTTCAATAAATAAATAAAGCTACTCCTCTCCGATATGGAATTACCAAATAAAAAGTATAGGGGAATACACAGAGCTAACCTATGAGAGGGGTAGACCTCACAGTAGTGAAAAATGAAATAGACTGTTTGCTACTTACAGGACACGCGAACCACCAAAGTACATATCTAATTTTTTACTTACATAGCATCATGCACCTAGGACTACCTAGGGCCTACCTTAGGTGTAAATTATATGTAATAAAAGGGGAGTTTAAGGCTTGGCAAGTAGGCTGGGACTCCCCTGGGAGACCCCTGAGTCTGTGCCCAGAACCATAACTCTGCCAGTCGAGTACTTACCTAAAAGCCGATAACTCACTTTTCTTCCATAGGCTAACATTGAGTGGTTTCACTTGGAAATTCTTCTAAGTGGTGTGGAGTTTTGGAACTTTAAAATATTCATCTAAAATCAGCCGAACAACGAATTCTGATTTACTCACCTGTTATCAGGAGAGACCTCAGTGCTGCATCTTGGAGCTCAGTACTGACCCTGAAAAGTAATTTTAACCGTACTTACCAGTAACTCGAATTTCCTTCCATGGGATATCATTGCCTGCTTTTCGCTGAAAATGTTCTAAGTGTCGATTTTTGAAACTTACAAATATTCTTTAAAAATCGTACCAACTGTGAAAACGTAATTGTTTACCTGTTTTAGATAGATGTCCCAGTACTGAGCCTAGGAGCCCAGCACTGGATTACAAAAGTAACGAGAACGTACTTTACCCGTAACTTGAATTTTCTTCCATAGGAAACCATTGACTGTTTTTCTGTGAAATTTCTTCTAAGTGTCGATTTTGCAAACATGTAAATATTCCTTAAAAATCGCCTGTATAACTTAAACGTAGTTTCTCAACTGCTTACAGGTGGTACAGTAGTGCTGGATCTAGGATCCAACACTGACCTAGAAAAAGTAACCATAACCCCACTTACCTGCTAAGTGAATTTCCTTCCATAGGATAACATTGGTAATTTGATCAGCAAAAGTTTCTAAGTGTCAACTTTTAAAATAGCAAAATATTGCTTAAAAATCACAACAGTAACTAAAACGAATTTACTCACTTGTTTCCAAGAACTGTCCCAGGACTGAATCTAGGATCCAGTCCTGGATTTAGAAAAGTATTCCTGAAAGTAATTAATTGCATATAACTTAAAATTCCCATTGAGCTCAATGTATTATTGTGATTCAAATTGTGTTGCCTATTGTAATAAACTGTAACTATGACCTGCAAAAGTCAATTGCCTATTGCAAAGTATTTAACTAAAGCATCTCACTCTGAGAAAGTATATTTTGATACCTATTGTTGGTTCTCAAGTAAAACAACAATATCTTTTTTATGCAAACCAATGGCCTAGTGTTCAGTTCTTGAGTGTGTGAGACCATTTGCTGACTGAGTGTGTACAACAAATGTTTTACACTGTACTCTGATACTGCCTTACTGCTCGGCAAGCTACCACTTTAGAGAGTAAGGTTATATCTAACTTTAGCCTCTGCCAAACCTCTGGGGACTGGGGACTCTGTGCACACTGTACCTATTTGGGAACAGTATATACAGAGCCACTTTCTCACAGTAGTGATAAAGTGATTAGAGTCCTACGGCCAACATAAAGATACAGCAAAACGTGAGGTGAAAAGCAAAAAGGTTGCTGGTAGGCCACCTTAAGGATGCCAGGTCTAACAAAAACTGAACTAAGGATAACATGAGTAAAACATCAGGTTTCTCTACTGCATTTGGTGAGACAAGTGGGCCTTCTTTTAACTTCCATTCAAGCAATCTTTGACAGACCCCTTTATTATAGAGCTTTTCAAGGATTAAAGATAAGGCACTTACAAAGGAGTCCCAAATACTCAGAGATGGTTGACTTCTGTAATATGGGTCGTAGACTAAAAGCAGCGCAAAAACAGAGTGCCACAGGGTCCAAAAAACTTGAGTGCCACAAGAGAGTTTGAATGCAAGCGTATCCTTTTACAGATCCAGAGATATACTCATGCAATTTTTATTTTTAGGACAGAACGTGCATGATGAAAAAAACATTGTTTTTAAAAAGCGCATTGCAGAATATTAGTACTTTGATGTGGGAAAACTTCAAAACTTTCAAACAAAATATTTGTAGGCAGCTTACAGCAAGTTGTTGTGGCCGAGTGGTTAAGGCGATGGACTAGAAATCCATTGGGGTATCCCCGCGCAGGTTCGAATCCTGCTCACAGCGAGAATCTTTTTATTATCGGCTACAATTTCAGAAGTTAACCTTTAGTATTTCTTCCATTTCAGTTTTATAAATAGGTGGCTTATTTTTGTGTCACTATTGCCTCTCCACATATTTGTTATCGCTACCTCTTTCATGTCTTTGCTACACCTCATTCCTACTTTAGCACTGGTGTAAACGCTTCAAATTATTATACCGTTGCTCTCTCATTCATACCTGCGCATGCACTTGAAAGTTACTTTACCAATAAAAGACGCAAAGAGAGAAATAGAACAAAAGTGCTGGCTGGATTGGCAAACACATTTCATAAAACTGCATTTTCTTTTTTATTCTCCCCCGTGTTACATGCTTAACCTCCCCATGTGTACTTTCTCTTAACCTGCTGTCCCAGGAAGAGAATTCATCTACAGGCTCTTTCTGTGTTTTTTTCCCTAGTCTGTCTTTCCCATTTCTTAGCTGTGTAACTGTTCCTTTACGCGCTCTATTTAAACGCCATCAATCTCATTTGAGCTCCTTGCTCCCGCTTCTGTTTTCTCCACCTCTCATACTGCCAGTTCTCTCTTTCTCTGTGATTGGTGGCTACTTTCCTGAGCTTCCGAAGCCACGTGGTTCCTGCCTCTTGTTGTCAGACTTGAATTGGAAAAGGAACCATATTAACAAGCCTTTACCACTCACACACGGCGGAAGTTTATACTTTAATTCAGTGAGCTAAGAAAAGCGTGTTGTGGGTCCCCTACGAGCCATGGTGCTTGCTTCATCATGATTTGGCACCAGTCATTAGCCGCAGCTCTGCTAATGAGCCACTGAGGTCAGTTTCAATATTTACTCAAAAACATAACCATGCAGCCCTCCCCTCAACTGTGTATTATCTTGCTTTTCTGCTGTTCGTGTGATTAGCTGGGAGGAGCTCACGGCGACATCCTCCCTATAAAAGTGTAGATGGATCACTCTCTAACTCTTTCTTGCTTCACATACAAATGGCTTGAAAGGTGCAGGGAAGATGCAGGTCTAATAGACAGAATAGAAGGTCTGTGCCAGGTGGGTTTCTCTGCATTGGTGTCCCATCACAGGTCCGCAAGTGTATTGTGTGATCTTTGACTCCTGGCATTTCACAAGCAGGCGGCCAGGAAACGGTTTCAGCCTATCAACCACTGAGGAGACGCAGCCTTTGAATGAGGAATGAGGAAGCAATGAATACATCCAGCCTATCACAGGAACAGCCCTGAGTGTTCCGAATTATAAATTCTCCATGTCACTGTATGTCGTTGAGCCCAAGTAGCTCGCCGTGATCGTATAGTGGTTAGTACTCTGCGTTGCGGCCGCAGCAACCTCAGTTCGAATCCGAGTCACGGCATTGTGGTTGGCAATGTCACGGCAGTTGGGTGTTAATTTTACAGAATTAGCAAATGTACCAGTGGTTTTTGTAAAATGTCTATTAAAAACAGATCCTTTCAAATATTTAAACCATCTAACAACAAATGATTTAAACTCGCATGATTATAAGCTGTAGCTATAATGTATTTACTTACATAAATTATCGTTCTTGAACCTATTGGGGGTGAAGGGAGAGCGGAGCTCACCCCCCAGGTGCAGTTGAGTGACCTGTGTTGTGGCTCTCTAGAGGGAAGGCACAAATTTTGCTGTCACCCAGCCCAATCCAGACGTGTATTGGGGCCAGGTTTCAGGCAAATAGAGCAGTAAGTGCAGAGAAATGTTCACTCTCTAAAAGTGGCATTTCTAAAATAGTAAAGTTAAATCCAACCTCACCAGTAAGTAGAATTTTCAATAAATAAATAAAGCTACTCCTCTCCGATATGGAATTACCAAATAAAAAGTATAGGGGAATACACAGAGCTAACCTATGAGAGGGGTAGACCTCACAGTAGTGAAAAATGAAATAGACTGTTTGGTACTTACAGGACACGCGAACCACCAAAGTACATATCTTATTTTTTACTTACATAGCATCATGCACCTAGGACTACCTAGGGCCTACCTTAGGTGTAAATTATATGTAATAAAAGGGGAGTTTAAGGCTTGGCAAGTAGGCTGGGACTCCCCTGGGAGACCCCTGAGTCTATGCCCAGAACCATAACTCTGCCAGTCGAGTACTTACCTAAAAGCCGATAACTCACTTTTCTTCCATAGGCTAACATTGAGTGGTTTCACTTGGAAATTCTTCTAAGTGGTGTGGAGTTTTGGAACTTTAAAATATTCATCTAAAATCAGCCGAACAACGAATTCTGATTTACTCACCTGTTATCAGGAGAGACCTCAGTGCTGCATCTTGGAGCTCAGTACTGACCCTGAAAAGTAATTTTAACCGTACTTACCAGTAACTCGAATTTCCTTCCATGGGATATCATTGCCTGCTTTTTGCTGAAAATTTTCTAAGTGTCGATTTTTGAAACTTACAAATATTCTTTAAAAATCGTACCAACTGTGAAAACGTAATTGTTTACCTGTTTTAGATAGATGTCCCAGTACTGAGCCTAGGAGCCCAGCACTGGATTACAAAAGTAACGAGAACGTACTTTACCCGTAACTTGAATTTTCTTCCATAGGAAACCATTGACTGTTTTTCTGTGAAATTTCTTCTAAGTGTCGATTTTGCAAACATGTAAATATTCCTTAAAAATCGCCTGTATAACTTAAACGTAGTTTCTCAACTGCTTACAGGTGGTACAGTAGTGCTGGATCTAGGATCCAACACTGACCTAGAAAAAGTAACCATAACCCCACTTACCTGCTAAGTGAATTTCCTTCCATAGGATAACATTGGTAATTTGATCAGCAAAAGTTTCTAAGTGTCAACTTTTAAAATAGCAAAATATTGCTTAAAAATCACAACAGTAACTAAAACGAATTTACTCACTTGTTTCCAAGAACTGTCCCAGGACTGAATCTAGGATCCAGTCCTGGATTTAGAAAAGTATTCCTGAAAGTAATTAATTGCATATAACTTAAAATTCCCATTGAGCTCAATGTATTATTGTGATTCAAATTGTGTTGCCTATTGTAATAAACTGTAACTATGACCTGCAAAAGTCAATTGCCTATTGCAAAGTATTTAACTAAAGCATCTCATTCTGAGAAAGTATATTTTGATACCTATTGTTGGTTCTCAAATAAAACAACAATATATTTTTTATGCAAACCAATGGCCTAGTGTTCAGTTCTTGAGTGTGTGAGACCATTTGCTGACTGAGTGTGTACAACAAATGTTTTACACTGTACTCTGATACTGCCTTACTGCTCGGCAAGCTACCACTTTAGAGAGTAAGGTTATATCTAACTTTAGCCTCTGCCAAACCTCTGGGGACTGGGCACTCTGTGCACACTGTACCTATTTGGGAACAGTATATACAGAGCCACTTTCTCACAGTAGTGATAAAGTGATTAGAGTCCTACGGCCAACATAAAGATACAGCAAAACGTGAGGTGAAAAGCAAAAAGGTTGCTGGTAGGCCACCTTAAGGATGCCAGGTCTAACAAAAACTGAACTAAGGATAACATGAGTAAAACATCAGGTTTCTCTACTGCATTTGGTGAGACAAGTGGGCCTTCTTTTATCTTCCATTCAAGCAATCTTTGACAGACCCCTTTATTATAGAGCTTTTCAAGGATTAAAGATAAGGCACTTACAAAGGAGTCCCAAATACTCAGAGATGGTTGACTTCTGTAATATGGGTCGTAGACTAAAAGCAGCGCAAAAACAGAGTGCAACAGGGTCCAAAAAACTTGAGTGCCACAAGAGAGTTTGAATGCAAGCGTATCCTTTTACAGATCCAGAGATATACTCATGCAATTTTTATTTTTAGGACAGAACGTGCATGATGAAAAAAACATTGTTTTTAAAAAGCGCATTGCAGAATATTAGTACTTTGATGTGGGAAAACTTCAAAACTTTCAAACAAAATATTTGTAGGCAGCTTACAGCAAGTTGTTGTGGCCGAGTGGTTAAGGCGATGGACTAGAAATCCATTGAGATATCCCCGCGCAGGTTCGAATCCTGCCAACAACGAGAATCTTTTTATTATCGTCTACAATTTCAGAAGTTAACCTTTAGTATTTCTTCCATTTCAGTTTTATAAATAGGTGGCTTATTTTTGTGTCACTATTGCCTCTCCACATATTTGTTATCGCTACCTCTTTCATGTCTTTGCTACACCTCGTCCCTACTTTAGCACTGGTGTAAACGCTTCAAAATATTATACCGTTGCTCTCTCATTCATACCTGCGCATGCACTTGAAAGTTACTTTACCAATAAAAGACGCAAAGAGAGAAATAGAACAAAAGTGCTGGCTGGATTGGCAAACACACTTCATAAAACTGCATTTTCTTTTTTATTCTCCCCCGTGTTACATGCTTAACCTCCCCATGTGTAATTTCTCTTAACCTGCTGTCCCAGGAAGAGAATTCATCTACAGGCTCTTTCTGTGTTTTTTTCCCTAGTCTGTCTTTCCCATTTCTTAGCTGTGTAACTGTTCCTTTACGCGCTCTATTTAAACGCCATCAATCTCATTTGAGCTCCTTGCTCCCGCTTCTGTTTTCTCCACCTCTCATACTGCCAGTTCTCTCTTTCTCTGTGATTGGTGGCTACTTTCCTGAGCTTCCGAAGCCACGTGGTTCCTGCCTCTTGTTGTCAGACTTGAATTGGAAAAGGAACCATATTAACAAGCCTTTACCACTCACACACGGCGGAAGTTTATACTTTAATTCAGTGAGCTAAGAAAAGCGTGTTGTGGGTCCCCTACGAGCCATGGTGCTTGCTTCATCATGATTTGGCACCAGTCATTAGCCGCAGCTCTGCTAATGAGCCACTGAGGTCAGTTTCAATATTTACTCAAAAACATAACCATGCAGCCCTCCCCTCAACTGTGTATTATCTTGCTTTTCTGCTGTTCGTGTGATTAGCTGGGAGGAGCTCACGGCGACATCCTCCCTATAAAAGTGTAGATGGATCACTCTCTAATTCTTTCTTGCTTCACATACAAATGGCTTGAAAGGTGCAGGGAAGATGCAGGTCTAATAGACAGAATAGAAGGTCTGTGCCAGGTGGGTTTCTCTGCATTGGTGTCCCATCACAGGTCCGCAAGTGTATTGTGTGATCTTTGACTCCTGGCATTTCACAAGCAGGCGGCCAGGAAACGGTTTCAGCCTATCAACCACTGAGGAGACGCAGCCTCTGAATGAGGAATGAGGAAGCAATGAATACATCCAGCCTATCACAGGAACAGCCCTGAGTGTTCCGAATTATAAATTCTCCATGTCACTGTATGTCGTTGAGCCCAAGTAGCTCGCCGTGATCGTATAGTGGTTAGTACTCTGCGTTGTGGCCGCAGCAACCTCGGTTCGAATCCGAGTCACGGCATTGTGGTTGGCAATGTCACGGCAGTTGGGTGTTAATTTTACAGAATTAGCAAATGTACCAGTGGTTTTTGTAAAATGTCTATTAAAAACAGATCCTTTCAAATATTTAAACCATCTAACAACAAATGATTTAAACTCGCATGATTATAAGCTGTAGCTATAATGTATTTACTTACATAAATTATCGTTCTTGAACCTATTGGGGGTGAAGGGAGAGCGGAGCTCACCCCCCAGGTGCAGTTGAGTGACCTGTGTTGTGGCTCTCTAGAGGGAAGGCACAAATTTTGCTGTCACCCAGCCCAATCCAGACGTGTATTGGGGCCAGGTTTCAGGCAAATAGAGCAGTAAGTGCAGAGAAATGTTCACTCTCTAAAAGTGGCATTTCTAAAATAGTAAAGTTAAATCCAACCTCACCAGTAAGTAGGATTTTCAATAAATAAATAAAGCTACTCCTCTCCGATATGGAATTACCAAATAAAAAGTATAGGGGAATACACAGAGCTAACCTATGAGAGGGGTAGACCTCACAGTAGTGAAAAATGAAATAGACTGTTTGCTACTTACAGGACACGCGAACCACCAAAGTACATATCTAATTTTTTACTTACATAGCATCATGCACCTAGGACTACCTAGGGCCTACCTTAGGTGTAAATTATATGTAATAAAAGGGGAGTTTAAGGCTTGGCAAGTAGGCTGGGACTCCCCTGGGAGACCCCTGAGTCTATGCCCAGAACCATAACTCTGCCAGTCGAGTACTTACCTAAAAGCCGATAACTCACTTTTCTTCCATAGGCTAACATTGAGTGGTTTCACTTGGAAATTCTTCTAAGTGGTGTGGAGTTTTGGAACTTTAAAATATTCATCTAAAATCAGCCGAACAACGAATTCTGATTTACTCACCTGTTATCAGGAGAGACCTCAGTGCTGCATCTTGGAGCTCAGTACTGACCCTGAAAAGTAATTTTAACCGTACTTACCAGTAACTCGAATTTCCTTCCATGGGATATCATTGCCTGCTTTTCGCTGAAAATGTTCTAAGTGTCGATTTTTGAAACTTACAAATATTCTTTAAAAATCGTACCAACTGTGAAAACGTAATTGTTTACCTGTTTTAGATAGATGTCCCAGTACTGAGCCTAGGAGCCCAGCACTGGATTACAAAAGTAACGAGAACGTACTTTACCCGTAACTTGAATTTTCTTCCATAGGAAACCATTGACTGTTTTTCTGTGAAATTTCTTCTAAGTGTCGATTTTGCAAACATGTAAATATTCCTTAAAAATCGCCTGTATAACTTAAACGTAGTTTCTCAACTGCTTACAGGTGGTACAGTAGTGCTGGATCTAGGATCCAACACTGACCTAGAAAAAGTAACCATAACCCCACTTACCTGCTAAGTGAATTTCCTTCCATAGGATAACATTGGTAATTTGATCAGCAAAAGTTTCTAAGTGTCAACTTTTAAAATAGCAAAATATTGCTTAAAAATCACAACAGTAACTAAAACGAATTTACTCACTTGTTTCCAAGAACTGTCCCAGGACTGAATCTAGGATCCAGTCCTGGATTTAGAAAAGTATTCCTGAAAGTAATTAATTGCATATAACTTAAAATTCCCATTGAGCTCAATGTATTATTGTGATTCAAATTGTGTTGCCTATTGTAATAAACTGTAACTATGACCTGCAAAAGTCAATTGCCTATTGCAAAGTATTTAACTAAAGCACCTCACTCTGAGAAAGTATATTTTGATACCTATTGTTGGTTCTCAAATAAAACAACAATATCTTTTGTATGCAAACCAATGGCCTAGTGTTCAGTTCTTGAGTGTGTGAGACCATTTGCTGACTGAGTGTGTACAACAAATGTTTTACACTGTACTCTGATACTGCCTTACTGCTCGGCAAGCTACTACTTTAGAGAGTAAGGTTATATCTAACTTTAGCCTCTGCCAAACCTCTGGGGACTGGGGACTCTGTGCACACTGTACCTATTTGGGAACAGTATATACAGAGCCACTTTCTCACAGTAGTGATAAAGTGATTAGAGTCCTACGGCCAACATAAAGATACAGCAAAACGTGAGGTGAAAAGCAAAAAGGTTGCTGGTAGGCCACCTTAAGGATGCCAGGTCTAACAAAAACTGAACTAAGGATAACATGAGTAAAACATCAGGTTTCTCTACTGCATTTGGTGAGACAAGTGGGCCTTCTTTTATCTTCCATTCAAGCAATCTTTGACAGACCCCTTTATTATAGAGCTTTTCAAGGATTAAAGATAAGGCACTTACAAAGGAGTCCCAAATACTCAGAGATGGTTGACTTCTGTAATATGGGTCGTCGACTAAAAGCAGCGCAAAAACAGAGTGCAACGGGGTCCAAAAAACTTGAGTGCCACAAGAGAGTTTGAATGCAAGCGTATCCTTTTACAGATCCAGAGATATACTCATGCAATTTTTATTTTTAGGACAGAACGTGCATGATGAAAAAAACATTGTTTTTAAAAAGCGCATTGCAGAATATTAGTACTTTGATGTGGGAAAACTTCAAAACTTTCAAACAAAATATTTGTATGCCGCTTACAGCAAGTTGTTGTGGCCGAGTGGGTAAGGCGATGGACTAGAAATCCATTGGGGTATCCCCGCGCAGGTTCGAATCCTGCCAACAACGAGAATCTTTTTATTATCGGCTACAATTTCAGAAGTTAACCTTTAGTATTTCTTCCATTTCAGTTTTATAAATAGGTGGCTTATTTTTGTGTCACTATTGCCTCTCCACATATTTGTTATCGCTACCTCTTTCATGTCTTTGCTACACCTCATTCCTACTTTAGCACTGGTGTAAACGCTTCAAATTATTATACCGTTGCTCTCTCATTCATACCTGCGCATGCACTTGAAAGTTACTTTACCAATAAAAGACGCAAAGAGAGAAATAGAACAAAAGTGCTGGCTGGATTGGCAAACACACTTCATAAAACTGCATTTTCTTTTTTATTCTCCCCCGTGTTACATGCTTAACCTCCCCATGTGTACTTTCTCTTAACCTGCTGTCCCAGGAAGAGAATTCATCTACAGGCTCTTTCTGTGTTTTTTTCCCTAGTCTGTCTTTCCCATTTCTTAGCTGTGTAACTGTTCCTTTACGCGCTCTATTTAAACGCCATCAATCTCATTTGAGCTCCTTGCTCCCGCTTCTGTTTTCTCCACCTCTCATACTGCCAGTTCTCTCTTTCTCTGTGATTGGTGGCTACTTTCCTGAGCTTCCGAAGCCACGTGGTTCCTGCCTCTTGTTGTCAGACTTGAATTGGAAAAGGAACCATATTAACAAGCCTTTACCACTCACACACGGCGGAAGTTTATACTTTAATTCAGTGAGCTAAGAAAAGCGTGTTGTGGGTCCCCTACGAGCCATGGTGCTTGCTTCATCATGATTTGGCACCAGTCATTAGCCGCAGCTCTGCTAATGAGCCACTGAGGTCAGTTTCAATATTTACTCAAAAACATAACCATGCAGCCCTCCCCTCAACTGTGTATTATCTTGCTTTTCTGCTGTTCGTGTGATTAGCTGGGAGGAGCTCACGGCGACATCCTCCCTATAAAAGTGTAGATGGATCACTCTCTAACTCTTTCTTGCTTCACATACAAATGGCTTGAAAGGTGCAGGGAAGATGCAGGTCTAATAGACAGAATAGAAGGTCTGTGCCAGGTGGGTTTCTCTGCATTGGTGTCCCATCACAGGTCCGCAAGTGTATTGTGTGATCTTTGACTCCTGGCATTTCACAAGCAGGCGGCCAGGAAACGGTTTCAGCCTATCAACCACTGAGGAGACGCAGCCTCTGAATGAGGAATGAGGAAGCAATGAATACATCCAGCCTATCACAGGAACAGCCCTGAGTGTTCCGAATTATAAATTCTCCATGTCACTGTATGTCGTTGAGCCCAAGTAGCTCGCCGTGATCGTATAGTGGTTAGTACTCTGCGTTGCGGCCGCAGCAACCTCAGTTCGAATCCGAGTCACGGCATTGTGGTTGGCAATGTCACGGCAGTTGGGTGTTAATTTTACAGAATTAGCAAATGTACCAGTGGTTTTTGTAAAATGTCTATTAAAAACAGATCCTTTCAAATATTTAAACCATCTAACAACAAATGATTTAAACTCGCATGATTATAAGCTGTAGCTATAATGTATTTACTTACATAAATTATCGTTCTTGAACCTATTGGGGGTGAAGGGAGAGCGGAGCTCACCCCCCAGGTGCAGTTGAGTGACCTGTGTTGTGGCTCTCTAGAGGGAAGGCACAAATTTTGCTGTCACCCAGCCCAATCCAGACGTGTATTGGGGCCAGGTTTCAGGCAAATAGAGCAGTAAGTGCAGAGAAATGTTCACTCTCTAAAAGTGGCATTTCTAAAATAGTAAAGTTAAATCCAACCTCACCAGTAAGTAGAATTTTCAATAAATAAATAAAGCTACTCCTCTCCGATATGGAATTACCAAATAAAAAGTATAGGGGAATACACAGAGCTAACCTATGAGAGGGGTAGACCTCACAGTAGTGAAAAATGAAATAGACTGTTTGGTACTTACAGGACACGCGAACCACCAAAGTACATATCTTATTTTTTACTTACATAGCATCATGCACCTAGGACTACCTAGGGCCTACCTTAGGTGTAAATTATATGTAATAAAAGGGGAGTTTAAGGCTTGGCAAGTAGGCTGGGACTCCCCTGGGAGACCCCTGAGTCTATGCCCAGAACCATAACTCTGCCAGTCGAGTACTTACCTAAAAGCCGATAACTCACTTTTCTTCCATAGGCTAACATTGAGTGGTTTCACTTGGAAATTCTTCTAAGTGGTGTGGAGTTTTGGAACTTTAAAATATTCATCTAAAATCAGCCGAACAACGAATTCTGATTTACTCACCTGTTATCAGGAGAGACCTCAGTGCTGCATCTTGGAGCTCAGTACTGACCCTGAAAAGTAATTTTAACCGTACTTACCAGTAACTCGAATTTCCTTCCATGGGATATCATTGCCTGCTTTTTGCTGAAAATTTTCTAAGTGTCGATTTTTGAAACTTACAAATATTCTTTAAAAATCGTACCAACTGTGAAAACGTAATTGTTTACCTGTTTTAGATAGATGTCCCAGTACTGAGCCTAGGAGCCCAGCACTGGATTACAAAAGTAACGAGAACGTACTTTACCCGTAACTTGAATTTTCTTCCATAGGAAACCATTGACTGTTTTTCTGTGAAATTTCTTCTAAGTGTCGATTTTGCAAACATGTAAATATTCCTTAAAAATCGCCTGTATAACTTAAACGTAGTTTCTCAACTGCTTACAGGTGGTACAGTAGTGCTGGATCTAGGATCCAACACTGACCTAGAAAAAGTAACCATAACCCCACTTACCTGCTAAGTGAATTTCCTTCCATAGGATAACATTGGTAATTTGATCAGCAAAAGTTTCTAAGTGTCAACTTTTAAAATAGCAAAATATTGCTTAAAAATCACAACAGTAACTAAAACGAATTTACTCACTTGTTTCCAAGAACTGTCCCAGGACTGAATCTAGGATCCAGTCCTGGATTTAGAAAAGTATTCCTGAAAGTAATTAATTGCATATAACTTAAAATTCCCATTGAGCTCAATGTATTATTGTGATTCAAATTGTGTTGCCTATTGTAATAAACTGTAACTATGACCTGCAAAAGTCAATTGCCTATTGCAAAGTATTTAACTAAAGCATCTCATTCTGAGAAAGTATATTTTGATACCTATTGTTGGTTCTCAAATAAAACAACAATATATTTTTTATGCAAACCAATGGCCTAGTGTTCAGTTCTTGAGTGTGTGAGACCATTTGCTGACTGAGTGTGTACAACAAATGTTTACACTGTACTCTGATACTGCCTTACTGCTCGGCAAGCTACCACTTTAGAGAGTAAGGTTATATCTAACTTTAGCCTCTGCCAAACCTCTGGGGACTGGGCACTCTGTGCACACTGTACCTATTTGGGAACAGTATATACAGAGCCACTTTCTCACAGTAGTGATAAAGTGATTAGAGTCCTACGGCCAACATAAAGATACAGCAAAACGTGAGGTGAAAAGCAAAAAGGTTGCTGGTAGGCCACCTTAAGGATGCCAGGTCTAACAAAAACTGAACTAAGGATAACATGAGTAAAACATCAGGTTTCTCTACTGCATTTGGTGAGACAAGTGGGCCTTCTTTTATCTTCCATTCAAGCAATCTTTGACAGACCCCTTTATTATAGAGCTTTTCAAGGATTAAAGATAAGGCACTTACAAAGGAGTCCCAAATACTCAGAGATGGTTGACTTCTGTAATATGGGTCGTAGACTAAAAGCAGCGCAAAAACAGAGTGCAACAGGGTCCAAAAAACTTGAGTGCCACAAGAGAGTTTGAATGCAAGCGTATCCTTTTACAGATCCAGAGATATACTCATGCAATTTTTATTTTTAGGACAGAACGTGCATGATGAAAAAAACATTGTTTTTAAAAAGCGCATTGCAGAATATTAGTACTTTGATGTGGGAAAACTTCAAAACTTTCAAACAAAATATTTGTAGGCAGCTTACAGCAAGTTGTTGTGGCCGAGTGGTTAAGGCGATGGACTAGAAATCCATTGAGGTATCCCCGCGCAGGTTCGAATCCTGCCAACAACGAGAATCTTTTTATTATCGTCTACAATTTCAGAAGTTAACCTTTAGTATTTCTTCCATTTCAGTTTTATAAATAGGTGGCTTATTTTTGTGTCACTATTGCCTCTCCACATATTTGTTATCGCTACCTCTTTCATGTCTTTGCTACACCTCGTCCCTACTTTAGCACTGGTGTAAACGCTTCAAAATATTATACCGTTGCTCTCTCATTCATACCTGCGCATGCACTTGAAAGTTACTTTA
Organism: Triturus cristatus; assembly: GCF_964204655.1. NCBI lineage: Eukaryota > Metazoa > Chordata > Amphibia > Caudata > Salamandridae > Triturus > Triturus cristatus. The sequence continues at coordinate 724,175,714 of NC_140595.1, forward strand.
CCAATAAAAGACGCAAAGAGAGAAATAGAACAAAAGTGCTGGCTGGATTGGCAAACACACTTCATAAATCTGCATTTTCTTTTTTATTCTCCCCCGTGTTACATGCTTAACCTCCCCATGTGTAATTTCTCTTAACCTGCTGTCCCAGGAAGAGAATTCATCTACAGGCTCTTTCTGTGTTTTTTTCCCTAGTCTGTCTTTCCCATTTCTTAGCTGTGTAACTGTTCCTTTACGCGCTCTATTTAAACGCCATCAATCTCATTTGAGCTCCTTGCTCCCGCTTCTGTTTTCTCCACCTCTCATACTGCCAGTTCTCTCTTTCTCTGTGATTGGTGGCTACTTTCCTGAGCTTCCGAAGCCACGTGGTTCCTGCCTCTTGTTGTCAGACTTGAATTGGAAAAGGAACCATATTAACAAGCCTTTACCACTCACACACGGCGGAAGTTTATACTTTAATTCAGTGAGCTAAGAAAAGCGTGTTGTGGGTCCCCTACGAGCCATTGTGCTTGCTTCATCATGATTTGGCACCAGTCATTAGCCGCAGCTCTGCTAATGAGCCACTGAGGTCAGTTTCAATATTTACTCAAAAACATAACCATGCAGCCCTCCCCTCAACTGTGTATTATCTTGCTTTTCTGCTGTTCGTGTGATTAGCTGGGAGGAGCTCACGGCGACATCCTCCCTATAAAAGTGTAGATGGATCACTCTCTAACTCTTTCTTGCTTCACATACAAATGGCTTGAAAGGTGCAGGGAAGATGCAGGTCTAATAGACAGAATAGAAGGTCTGTGCCAGGTGGGTTTCTCTGCATTGGTGTCCCATCACAGGTCCGCAAGTGTATTGTGTGATCTTTGACTCCTGGCATTTCACAAGCAGGCGGCCAGGAAACGGTTTCAGCCTATCAACCACTGAGGAGACGCAGCCTCTGAATGAGGAATGAGGAAGCAATGAATACATCCAGCCTATCACAGGAACAGCCCTGAGTGTTCCGAATTATAAATTCTCCATGTCACTGCATGTCGTTGAGCCCAAGTAGCTCGCCGTGATCGTATAGTGGTTAGTACTCTGCGTTGTGGCCGCAGCAACCTCGGTTCGAATCCGAGTCACGGCATTGTGGTTGGCAATGTCACAGCAGTTGGGTGTTAATTTTACAGAATTAGCAAATGTACCAGTGGTTTTTGTAAAATGTCTATTAAAAACAGATCCTTTCAAATATTTAAACCATCTAACAACAAATGATTTAAACTCGCATGATTATAAGCTGTAGCTATAATGTATTTACTTACATAAATTATCGTTCTTGAACCTATTGGGGGTGAAGGGGGAGCGGAGCTCACCCCCCAGGTGCAGTTGAGTGACCTGTGTTGTGGCTCTCTAGAGGGAAGGCACAAATTTTGCTGTCACCCAGCCCAATCCAGACGTGTATTGGGGCCAGGTTTCAGGCAAATAGAGCAGTAAGTGCAGAGAAATGTTCACTCTCTAAAAGTGGCATTTCTAAAATAGTAAAGTTAAATCCAACCTCACCAGTAAGTAGGATTTTCAATAAATAAATAAAGCTACTCCTCTCCGATATGGAATTACCAAATAAAAAGTATAGGGGAATACACAGAGCTAACCTATGAGAGGGGTAGACCTCACAGTAGTGAAAAATGAAATAGACTGTTTGGTACTTACAGGACACGCGAACCACCAAAGTACATATCTTATTTTTTACTTACATAGCATCATGCACCTAGGACTACCTAGGGCCTACCTTAGGTGTAAATTATATGTAATAAAAGGGGAGTTTAAGGCTTGGCAAGTAGGCTGGGACTCCCCTGGGAGACCCCTGAGTCTATGCCCAGAACCATAACCCTGCCAGTCGAGTACTTACCTAAAAGCCGATAACTCACTTTTCTTCCATAGGCTAACATTGAGTGGTTTCACTTGGAAATTCTTCTAAGTGGTGTGGAGTTTTGGAACTTTAAAATATTCATCTAAAATCAGCCGAACAACGAATTCTGATTTACTCACCTGTTATCAGGAGAGACCTCAGTGCTGCATCTTGGAGCTCAGTACTGACCCTGAAAAGTAATTTTAACCGTACCTACCAGTAACTCGAATTTCCTTCCATGGGATATCATTGCCTGCTTTTCGCTGAAAATTTTCTAAGTGTCGATTTTTGAAACTTACAAATATTCTTTAAAAATCGTACCAACTGTGAAAACGTAATTGTTTACCTGTTTTAGATAGATGTCCCAGTACTGAGCCTAGGAGCCCAGCACTGGATTACAAAAGTAACGAGAACGTACTTTACCCGTAACTTGAATTTTCTTCCATAGGAAACCATTGACTGTTTTTCTGTGAAATTTCTTCTAAGTGTCGATTTTGCAAACATGTAAATATTCCTTAAAAATCGCCTGTATAACTTAAACGTAGTTTCTCAACTGCTTACAGGTGGTACAGTAGTCCTGGATCTAGGATCCAACACTGACCTAGAAAAAGTAACCATAACCCCACTTACCTGCTAAGTGAATTTCCTTCCATAGGATAACATTGGTAATTTGATCAGCAAAAGTTTCTAAGTGTCAACTTTTAAAATAGCAAAATATTGCTTAAAAATCACAACAGTAACTAAAACGAATTTACTCACTTGTTTCCAAGAACTGTCCCAGGACTGAATCTAGGATCCAGTCCTCGATTTAGAAAAGTATTCCTGAAAGTAATTAATTGCATATAACTTAAAATTCCCATTGAGCTCAATGTATTATTGTGATTCAAATTGTGTTGCCTATTGTAATAAACTGTAACTATGACCTGCAAAAGTCAATTGCCTATTGCAAAGTATTTAACTAAAGCATCTCACTCTGAGAAAGTATATTTTGATACCTATTGTTGGTTCTCAAGTAAAACAACAATATCTTTTTTATGCAAACCAATGGCCTAGTGTTCAGTTCTTGAGTGTGTGAGACCATTTGCTGACTGAGTGTGTACAACAAATGTTTTACACTGTACTCTGATACTGCCTTACTGCTCGGCAAGCTACCACTTTAGAGAGTAAGGTTATATCTAACTTTAGCCTCTGCCAAACCTCTGGGGACTGGGGACTCTGTGCACACTGTACCTATTTGGGAACAGTATATACAGAGCCACTTTCTCACAGTAGTGATAAAGTGATTAGAGTCCTACGGCCAACATAAAGATACAGCAAAACGTGAGGTGAAAAGCAAAAAGGTTGCTGGTAGGCCACCTTAAGGATGCCAGGTCTAACAAAAACTGAACTAAGGATAACATGAGTAAAACATCAGGTTTCTCTACTGCATTTGGTGAGACAAGTGGGCCTTCTTTTATCTTCCATTCAAGCAATCTTTGACAGACCCCTTTATTATAGAGCTTTTCAAGGATTAAAGATAAGGCACTTACAAAGGAGTCCCAAATACTCAGAGATGGTTGACTTCTGTAATATGGGTCGTAGACTAAAAGCAGCGCAAAAACAGAGTGCAACAGGGTCCAAAAAACTTGAGTGCCACAAGAGAGTTTGAATGCAAGCGTATCCTTTTACAGATCCAGAGATATACTCATGCAATTTTTATTTTTAGGACAGAACGTGCATGATGAAAAAAACATTGTTTTTAAAAAGCGCATTGCAGAATATTAGTACTTTGATGTGGGAAAACTTCAAAACTTTCAAACAAAATATTTGTAGGCAGCTTACAGCAAGTTGTTGTGGCCGAGTGGTTAAGGCGATGGACTAGAAATCCATTGGGGTATCCCCGCGCAGGTTCGAATCCTGCCAACAGCGAGAATCTTTTTATTATCGGCTACAATTTCAGAAGTTAACCTTTAGTATTTCTTCCATTTCAGTTTTATAAATAGGTGGCTTATTTTTGTGTCACTATTGCCTCTCCACATATTTGTTATCGCTACCTCTTTCATGTCTTTGCTACACCTCATTCCTACTTTAGCACTGGTGTAAACGCTTCAAATTATTATACCGTTGCTCTCTCATTCATACCTGCGCATGCACTTGAAAGTTACTTTACCAATAAAAGACGCAAAGAGAGAAATAGAACAAAAGTGCTGGCTGGATTGGCAAACACACTTCATAAAACTGCATTTTCTTTTTTATTCTCCCCCGTGTTACATGCTTAACCTCCCCATGTGTAATTTCTCTTAACCTGCTGTCCCAGGAAGAGAATTCATCTACAGGCTCTTTCTGTGTTTTTTTCCCTAGTCTGTCTTTCCCATTTCTTAGCTGTGTAACTGTTCCTTTACGCGCTCTATTTAAACGCCATCAATCTCATTTGAGCTCCTTGCTCCCGCTTCTGTTTTCTCCACCTCTCATACTGCCAGTTCTCTCTTTCTCTGTGATTGGTGGCTACTTTCCTGAGCTTCCGAAGCCACGTGGTTCCTGCCTCTTGTTGTCAGACTTGAATTGGAAAAGGAACCATATTAACAAGCCTTTACCACTCACACACGGCGGAAGTTTATACTTTAATTCAGTGAGCTAAGAAAAGCGTGTTGTGGGTCCCCTACGAGCCATGGTGCTTGCTTCATCATGATTTGGCACCAGTCATTAGCCGCAGCTCTGCTAATGAGCCACTGAGGTCAGTTTCAATATTTACTCAAAAACATAACCATGCAGCCCTCCCCTCAACTGTGTATTATCTTGCTTTTCTGCTGTTCGTGTGATTAGCTGGGAGGAGCTCACGGCGACATCCTCCCTATAAAAGTGTAGATGGATCACTCTCTAACTCTTTCTTGCTTCACATACAAATGGCTTGAAAGGTGCAGGGAAGATGCAGGTCTAATAGACAGAATAGAAGGTCTGTGCCAGGTGGGTTTCTCTGCATTGGTGTCCCATCACAGGTCCGCAAGTGTATTGTGTGATCTTTGACTCCTGGCATTTCACAAGCAGGCGGCCAGGAAACGGTTTCAGCCTATCAACCACTGAGGAGACGCAGCCTCTGAATGAGGAATGAGGAAGCAATGAATACATCCAGCCTATCACAGGAACAGCCCTGAGTGTTCCGAATTATAAATTCTCCATGTCACTGTATGTCGTTGAGCCCAAGTAGCTCGCCGTGATCGTATAGTGGTTAGTACTCTGCGTTGTGGCCGCAGCAACCTCAGTTCGAATCCGAGTCACGGCATTGTGGTTGGCAATGTCACGGCAGTTGGGTGTTAATTTTACAGAATTAGCAAATGTACCAGTGGTTTTTGTAAAATGTCTATTAAAAACAGATCCTTTCAAATATTTAAACCATCTAACAACAAATGATTTAAACTCGCATGATTATAAGCTGTAGCTATAATGTATTTACTTACATAAATTATCGTTCTTGAACCTATTGGGGGTGAAGGGAGAGCGGAGCTCACCCCCCAGGTGCAGTTGAGTGACCTGTGTTGTGGCTCTCTAGAGGGAAGGCACAAATTTTGCTGTAACCCAGCCCAATCCAGACGTGTATTGGGGCCAGGTTTCAGGCAAATAGAGCAGTAAGTGCAGAGAAATGTTCACTCTCTAAAAGTGGCATTTCTAAAATAGTAAAGTTAAATCCAACCTCACCAGTAAGTAGGATTTTCAATAAATAAATAAAGCTACTCCTCTCCGATATGGAATTACCAAATAAAAAGTATAGGGGAATACACAGAGCTAACCTATGAGAGGGGTAGACCTCACAGTAGTGAAAAATGAAATAGACTGTTTGGTACTTACAGGACACGCGAACCACCAAAGTACATATCTTATTTTTTACTTACATAGCATCATGCACCTAGGACTACCTAGGGCCTACCTTAGGTGTAAATTATATGTAATAAAAGGGGAGTTTAAGGCTTGGCAAGTAGGCTGGGACTCCCCTGGGAGACCCCTGAGTCTATGCCCAGAACCATAACTCTGCCAGTCGAGTACTTACCTAAAAGCCGATAACTCACTTTTCTTCCATAGGCTAACATTGAGTGGTTTCACTTGGAAATTCTTCTAAGTGGTGTGGAGTTTTGGAACTTTAAAATATTCATCTAAAATCAGCCGAACAACGAATTCTGATTTACTCACCTGTTATCAGGAGAGACCTCAGTGCTGCATCTTGGAGCTCAGTACTGACCCTGAAAAGTAATTTTAACCGTACTTACCAGTAACTCGAATTTCCTTCCATGGGATATCATTGCCTGCTTTTTGCTGAAAATTTTCTAAGTGTCGATTTTTGAAACTTACAAATATTCTTTAAAAATCGTACCAACTGTGAAAACGTAATTGTTTACCTGTTTTAGATAGATGTCCCAGTACTGAGCCTAGGAGCCCAGCACTGGATTACAAAAGTAACGAGAACGTACTTTACCCGTAACTTGAATTTTCTTCCATAGGAAACCATTGACTGTTTTTCTGTGAAATTTCTTCTAAGTGTCGATTTTGCAAACATGTAAATATTCCTTAAAAATCGCCTGTATAACTTAAACGTAGTTTCTCAACTGCTTACAGGTGGTACAGTAGTGCTGGATCTAGGATCCAACACTGACCTAGAAAAAGTAACCATAACCCCACTTACCTGCTAAGTGAATTTCCTTCCATAGGATAACATTGGTAATTTGATCAGCAAAAGTTTCTAAGTGTCAACTTTTAAAATAGCAAAATATTGCTTAAAAATCACAACAGTAACTAAAACGAATTTACTCACTTGTTTCCAAGAACTGTCCCAGGACTGAATCTAGGATCCAGTCCTGGATTTAGAAAAGTATTCCTGAAAGTAATTAATTGCATATAACTTAAAATTCCCATTGAGCTCAATGTATTATTGTGATTCAAATTGTGTTGCCTATTGTAATAAACTGTAACTATGACCTGCAAAAGTCAATTGCCTATTGCAAAGTATTTAACTAAAGCACCTCACTCTGAGAAAGTATATTTTGATACCTATTGTTGGTTCTCAAATAAAACAACAATATCTTTTGTATGCAAACCAATGGCCTAGTGTTCAGTTCTTGAGTGTGTGAGACCATTTGCTGACTGAGTGTGTACAACAAATGTTTTACACTGTACTCTGATACTGCCTTACTGCTCGGCAAGCTACTACTTTAGAGAGTAAGGTTATATCTAACTTTAGCCTCTGCCAAACCTCTGGGGACTGGGGACTCTGTGCACACTGTACCTATTTGGGAACAGTATATACAGAGCCACTTTCTCACAGTAGTGATAAAGTGATTAGAGTCCTACGGCCAACATAAAGATACAGCAAAACGTGAGGTGAAAAGCAAAAAGGTTGCTGGTAGGCCACCTTAAGGATGCCAGGTCTAACAAAAACTGAACTAAGGATAACATGAGTAAAACATCAGGTTTCTCTACTGCATTTGGTGAGACAAGTGGGCCTTCTTTTATCTTCCATTCAAGCAATCTTTGACAGACCCCTTTATTATAGAGCTTTTCAAGGATTAAAGATAAGGCACTTACAAAGGAGTCCCAAATACTCAGAGATGGTTGACTTCTGTAATATGGGTCGTCGACTAAAAGCAGCGCAAAAACAGAGTGCAACGGGGTCCAAAAAACTTGAGTGCCACAAGAGAGTTTGAATGCAAGCGTATCCTTTTACAGATCCAGAGATATACTCATGCAATTTTTATTTTTAGGACAGAACGTGCATGATGAAAAAAACATTGTTTTTAAAAAGCGCATTGCAGAATATTAGTACTTTGATGTGGGAAAACTTCAAAACTTTCAAACAAAATATTTGTATGCAGCTTACAGCAAGTTGTTGTGGCCGAGTGGGTAAGGCGATGGACTAGAAATCCATTGGGGTATCCCCGCGCAGGTTCGAATCCTGCCAACAACGAGAATCTTTTTATTATCGGCTACAATTTCAGAAGTTAACCTTTAGTATTTCTTCCATTTCAGTTTTATAAATAGGTGGCTTATTTTTGTGTCACTATTGCCTCTCCACATATTTGTTATCGCTACCTCTTTCATGTCTTTGCTACACCTCATTCCTACTTTAGCACTGGTGTAAACGCTTCAAATTATTATACCGTTGCTCTCTCATTCATACCTGCGCATGCACTTGAAAGTTACTTTACCAATAAAAGACGCAAAGAGAGAAATAGAACAAAAGTGCTGGCTGGATTGGCAAACACACTTCATAAAACTGCATTTTCTTTTTTATTCTCCCTCGTGTTACATGCTTAACCTCCCCATGTGTAATTTCTCTTAACCTGCTGTCCCAGGAAGAGAATTCATCTACAGGCTCTTTCTGTGTTTTTTTCCCTAGTCTGTCTTTCCCATTTCTTAGCTGTGTAACTGTTCCTTTATGCGCTCTATTTAAACGCCATCAATCTCATTTGAGCTCCTTGCTCCCGCTTCTGTTTTCTCCACCTCTCATACTGCCAGTTCTCTCTTTCTCTGTGATTGGTGGCTACTTTCCTGAGCTTCCGAAGCCACGTGGTTCCTGCCTCTTGTTGTCAGACTTGAATTGGAAAAGGAACCATATTAACAAGCCTTTACCACTCACACACGGCGGAAGTTTATACTTTAATTCAGTGAGCTAAGAAAAGCGTGTTGTGGGTCCCCTACGAGCCATGGTGCTTGCTTCATCATGATTTGGCACCAGTCATTAGCCGCAGCTCTGCTAATGAGCCACTGAGGTCAGTTTCAATATTTACTCAAAAACATAACCATGCAGCCCTCCCCTCAACTGTGTATTATCTTGCTTTTCTGCTGTTCGTGTGATTAGCTGGGAGGAGCTCACGGCGACATCCTCCCTATAAAAGTGTAGATGGATCACTCTCTAATTCTTTCTTGCTTCACATACAAATGGCTTGAAAGGTGCAGGGAAGATGCAGGTCTAATAGACAGAATAGAAGGTCTGTGCCAGGTGGGTTTCTCTGCATTGGTGTCCCATCACAGGTCCGCAAGTGTATTGTGTGATCTTTGACTCCTGGCATTTCACAAGCAGGCGGCCAGGAAACGGTTTCAGCCTATCAACCACTGAGGAGACGCAGCCTCTGAATGAGGAATGAGGAAGCAATGAATACATCCAGCCTATCACAGGAACAGCCCTGAGTGTTCCGAATTATAAATTCTCCATGTCACTGTATGTCGTTGAGCCCAAGTAGCTCGCCGTGATCGTATAGTGGTTAGTACTCTGCGTTGTGGCCGCAGCAACCTCGGTTCGAATCCGAGTCACGGCATTGTGGTTGGCAATGTCACGGCAGTTGGGTGTTAATTTTACAGAATTAGCAAATGTACCAGTGGTTTTTGTAAAATGTCTATTAAAAACAGATCCTTTCAAATATTTAAACCATCTAACAACAAATGATTTAAACTCGCATGATTATAAGCTGTAGCTATAATGTATTTACTTACATAAATTATCGATCTTGAACCTATTGGGGGTGAAGGGAGAGCGGAGCTCACCCCCCAGGTGCAGTTGAGTGACCTGTGTTGTGGCTCTCTAGAGGGAAGGCACAAATTTTGCTGTCACCCAGCCCAATCCAGACGTGTATTGGGGCCAGGTTTCAGGCAAATAGAGCAGTAAGTGCAGAGAAATGTTCACTCTCTAAAAGTGGCATTTCTAAAATAGTAAAGTTAAATCCAACCTCACCAGTAAGTAGGATTTTCAATAAATAAATAAAGCTACTCCTCTCCGATATGGAATTACCAAATAAAAAGTATAGGGGAATACACAGAGCTAACCTATGAGAGGGGTAGACCTCACAGTGGTGAAAAATGAAATAGACTGTTTGCTACTTACAGGACACGCGAACCACCAAAGTACATATCTAATTTTTTACTTACATAGCATCATGCACCTAGGACTACCTAGGGCCTACCTTAGGTGTAAATTATATGTAATAAAAGGGGAGTTTAAGGCTTGGCAAGTAGGCTGGGACTCCCCTGGGAGACCCCTGAGTCTATGCCCAGAACCATAACTCTGCCAGTCGAGTACTTACCTAAAAGCCGATAACTCACTTTTCTTCCATAGGCTAACATTGAGTGGTTTCACTTGGAAATTCTTCTAAGTGGTGTGGAGTTTTGGAACTTTAAAATATTCATCTAAAATCAGCCGAACAACGAATTCTGATTTACTCACCTGTTATCAGGAGAGACCTCAGTGCTGCATCTTGGAGCTCAGTACTGACCCTGAAAAGTAATTTTAACCATACTTACCAGTAACTCGAATTTCCTTCCATGGGATATCATTGCCTGATTTTTGCTGAAAATTTTCTAAGTGTCGATTTTTGAAACTTACAAATATTCTTTAAAAATCGTACCAACTGTGAAAACGTAATTGTTTACCTGTTTTAGATAGATGTCCCAGTACTGAGCCTAGGAGCCCAGCACTGGATTACAAAAGTAACGAGAACGTACTTTACCCGTAACTTGAATTTTCTTCCATAGGAAACCATTGACTGTTTTTCTGTGAAATTTCTTCTAAGTGTCGATTTTGCAAACATGTAAATATTCCTTAAAAATCGCCTGTATAACTTAAACGTAGTTTCTCAACTGCTTACAGGTGGTACAGTAGTGCTGGATCTAGGATCCAACACTGACCTAGAAAAAGTAACCATAACCCCACTTACCTGCTAAGTGAATTTCCTTCCATAGGATAACATTGGTAATTTGATCAGCAAAAGTTTCTGTCAACTTTTAAAATAGCAAAATATTGCTTAAAAATCACAACAGTAACTAAAACGAATTTACTCACTTGTTTCCAAGAACTGTCCCAGGACTGAATCTAGGATCCAGTCCTGGATTTAGAAAAGTATTCCTGAAAGTAATTAATTGCATATAACTTAAAATTCCCATTGAGCTCAATGTATTATTGTGATTCAAATTGTGTTGCCTATTGTAATAAACTGTAACTATGACCTGCAAAAGTCAATTGCCTATTGCAAAGTATTTAACTAAAGCATCTCATTCTGAGAAAGTATATTTTGATACCTATTGTTGGTTCTCAAATAAAACAACAATATATTTTTTATGCAAACCAATGGCCTAGTGTTCAGTTCTTGAGTGTGTGAGACCATTTGCTGACTGAGTGTGTACAACAAATGTTTTACACTGTACTCTGATACTGCCTTACTGCTCGGCAAGCTACCACTTTAGAGAGTAAGGTTATATCTAACTTTAGCCTCTGCCAAACCTCTGGGGACTGGGCACTCTGTGCACACTGTACCTATTTGGGAACAGTATATACAGAGCCACTTTCTCACAGTAGTGATAAAGTGATTAGAGTCCTACGGCCAACATAAAGATACAGCAAAACGTGAGGTGAAAAGCAAAAAGGTTGCTGGTAGGCCACCTTAAGGATGCCAGGTCTAACAAAAACTGAACTAAGGATAACATGAGTAAAACATCAGGTTTCTCTACTGCATTTGGTGAGACAAGTGGGCCTTCTTTTATCTTCCATTCAAGCAATCTTTGACAGACCCCTTTATTATAGAGCTTTTCAAGGATTAAAGATAAGGCACTTACAAAGGAGTCCCAAATACTCAGAGATGGTTGACTTCTGTAATATGGGTCGTAGACTAAAAGCAGCGCAAAAACAGAGTGCAACAGGGTCCAAAAAACTTGAGTGCCACAAGAGAGTTTGAATGCAAGCGTATCCTTTTACAGATCCAGAGATATACTCATGCAATTTTTATTTTTAGGACAGAACGTGCATGATGAAAAAAACATTGTTTTTAAAAAGCGCATTGCAGAATATTAGTACTTTGATGTGGGAAAACTTCAAAACTTTCAAACAAAATATTTGTAGGCAGCTTACAGCAAGTTGTTGTGGCCGAGTGGTTAAGGCGATGGACTAGAAATCCATTGAGGTATCCCCGCGCAGGTTCGAATCCTGCCAACAACGAGAATCTTTTTATTATCGTCTACAATTTCAGAAGTTAACCTTTAGTATTTCTTCCATTTCAGTTTTATAAATAGGTGGCTTATTTTTGTGTCACTATTGCCTCTCCACATATTTGTTATCGCTACCTCTTTCATGTCTTTGCTACACCTCGTCCCTACTTTAGCACTGGTGTAAACGCTTCAAAATATTATACCGTTGCTCTCTCATTCATACCTGCGCATGCACTTGAAAGTTACTTTACCAATAAAAGACGCAAAGAGAGAAATAGAACAAAAGTGCTGGCTGGATTGGCAAACACACTTCATAAAACTGCATTTTCTTTTTTATTCTCCCCCGTGTTACATGCTTAACCTCCCCATGTGTAATTTCTCTTAACCTGCTGTCCCAGGAAGAGAATTCATCTACAGGCTCTTTCTGTGTTTTTTTCCCTAGTCTGTCTTTCCCATTTCTTAGCTGTGTAACTGTTCCTTTACGCGCTCTATTTAAACGCCATCAATCTCATTTGAGCTCCTTGCTCCCGCTTCTGTTTTCTCCACCTCTCATACTGCCAGTTCTCTCTTTCTCTGTGATTGGTGGCTACTTTCCTGAGCTTCCGAAGCCACGTGGTTCCTGCCTCTTGTTGTCAGACTTGAATTGGAAAAGGAACCATATTAACAAGCCTTTACCACTCACACACGGCGGAAGTTTATACTTTAATTCAGTGAGCTAAGAAAAGCGTGTTGTGGGTCCCCTACGAGCCATGGTGCTTGCTTCATCATGATTTGGCACCAGTCATTAGCCGCAGCTCTGCTAATGAGCCACTTAGGTCAGTTTCAATATATACTCAAAAACATAACCATGCAGCCCTCCCCTCAACTGTGTATTATCTTGCTTTTCTGCTGTTCGTGTGATTAGCTGGGAGGAGCTCACGGCGACATCCTCCCTATAAAAGTGTAGATGGATCACTCTCTAACTCTTTCTTGCTTCACATACAAATGGCTTGAAAGGTGCAGGGAAGATGCAGGTCTAATAGACAGAATAGAAGGTCTGTGCCAGGTGGGTTTCTCTGCATTGGTGTCCCATCACAGGTCCGCAAGTGTATTGTGTGATCTTTGACTCCTGGCATTTCACAAGCAGGCGGCCAGGAAACGGTTTCAGCCTATCAACCACTGAGGAGACGCAGCCTCTGAATGAGGAATGAGGAAGCAATGAATACATCCAGCCTATCACAGGAACAGCCCTGAGTGTTCCGAATTATAAATTCTCCATGTCACTGTATGTTGTTGAGCCCAAGTAGCTCGCCGTGATCGTATAGTGGTTAGTACTCTGCGTTGTGGCCGCAGCAACCTCAGTTCGAATCCGAGTCACGGCATTGTGGTTGGCAATGTCACGGCAGTTGGGTGTTAATTTTACAGAATTAGCAAATGTACCAGTGGTTTTTGTAAAATGTCTATTAAAAACAGATCCTTTCAAATATTTAAACCATCTAACAACAAATGATTTAAACTCGCATGATTATAAGCTGTAGCTATAATGTATTTACTTACATAAATTATCGTTCTTGAACCTATTGGGGGTGAAGGGAGAGCGGAGCTCACCCCCCAGGTGCAGTTGAGTGACCTGTGTTGTGGCTCTCTAGAGGGAAGGCACAAATTTTGCTGTCACCCAGCCCAATCCAGACGTGTATTGGGGCCAGGTTTCAGGCAAATATAGCAGTAAGTGCAGAGAAATGTTCACTCTCTAAAAGTGGCATTTCTAAAATAGTAAAGTTAAATCCAACCTCACCAGTAAGTAGGATTTTCAATAAATAAATAAAGCTACTCCTCTCCGATATGGAATTACCAAATAAAAAGTATAGGGGAATACACAGGGCTAACCTATGAGAGGGGTAGACCTCACAGTAGTGAAAAATGAAATAGACTGTTTGGTACTTACAGGACACGCGAACCACCAAAGTACATATCTTATTTTTTACTTACATAGCATCATGCACCTAGGACTACCTAGGGCCTACCTTAGGTGTAAATTATATGTAATAAAAGGGGAGTTTAAGGCTTGGCAAGTAGGCTGGGACTCCCCTGGGAGACCCCTGAGTCTATGCCCAGAACCATAGCTCTGCCAGTCGAGTACTTACCTAAAAGCCGATAACTCACTTTTCTTCCATATGCTAACATTGAGTGGTTTCACTTGGAAATTCTTCTAAGTGGTGTGGAGTTTTGGAACTTTAAAATATTCATCTAAAATCAGCCGAACAATGAATTCTGATTTACTCACCTGTTATCAGGAGAGACCTCAGTGCTGCATCTTGGAGCTCAGTACTGACCCTGAAAAGTAATTTTAACCGTACTTACCAGTAACTCGAATTTCCTTCCATGGGATATCATTGCCTGCTTTTCGCTGAAAATTTTCTAAGTGTCGATTTTTGAAACTTACAAATATTCTTTAAAAATCGTACCAACTGTGAAAACGTAATTGTTTACCTGTTTTAGATAGATGTCCCAGTACTGAGCCTAGGAGCCCAGCACTGGATTACAAAAGTAACGAGAACGTACTTTACCCGTAACTTGAATTTTCTTCCATAGGAAACCATTGACTGTTTTTCTGTGAAATTTCTTCTCAGTGTCGATTTTGCAAACATGTAAATATTCCTTAAAAATCGCCTGTATAACTTAAACGTAGTTTCTCAACTGCTTACAGGTGGTACAGTAGTGCTGGATCTAGGATCCAACACTGACCTAGAAAAGGTAACCATAACCCCACTTACCTGCTAAGTGAATTTCCTTCCATAGGATAACATTGGTAATTTGATCAGCAAAAGTTTCTAAGTGTCAACTTTTAAAATAGCAAAATATTGCTTAAAAATCACAACAGTAACTGAAACGAATTTACTCACTTGTTTCCAAGAACTGTCCCAGGACTGAATCTAGGATCCAGTCCTGGATTTAGAAAAGTATTCCTGAAAGTAATTAATTGCATATAACTTAAAATTCCCATTGAGCTCAATGTATTATTATGATTCAAATTGTGTTGCCTATTGTAATAAACTGTAACTATGACCTGCAAAAGTCAATTGCCTATTGCAAAGTATTTAACTAAAGCATCTCATTCTGAGAAAGTATATTTTGATACCTATTGTTGGTTCTAAAATAAAACAACAATATCTTTTGTATGCAAACCAATGGCCTAGAGTTCAGTTCTTGAGTGTGTGAGACCATTTGCTGACTGAGTGTGTACAACAAATGTTTTACACTGTACTCTGATACTGCCTTACTGCTCGGCAAGCTACCACTTTAGAGAGTAAGGTTATATCTAACTTTAGCCTCTGCCAAACCTCTGGGGACTGGGCACTCTGTGCACACTGTACCTATTTGGGAACAGTATATACAGAGCCACTTTCTCACAGTAGTGATAAAGTGATTAGAGTCCTACGGCCAACATAAAGATACAGCAAAACGTGAGGTGAAAAGCAAAAAGGTTGCTGGTAGGCCACCTTAAGGATGCCAGGTCTAACAAAAACTGAACTAAGGATAACATGAGTAAAACATCAGGTTTCTCTACTGCATTTGGTGAGACAAGTGGGCCTTCTTTTATCTTCCATTCAAGCAATCTTTGACAGACCCCTTTATTATAGAGCTTTTCAAGGATTAAAGATAAGGCACTTACAAAGGAGTCCCAAATACTCAGAGATGGTTGACTTCTGTAATATGGGTCGTAGACTAAAAGCAGCGCAAAAACAGAGTGCAACAGGGTCCAAAAAACTTGAGTGCCACAAGAGAGTTTGAATGCAAGCGTATCCTTTTACAGATCCAGAGATATACTCATGCAATTTTTATTTTTAGGACAGAACGTGCATGATGAAAAAAACATTGTTTTTAAAAAGCGCATTGCAGAATATTAGTACTTTGATGTGGGAAAACTTCAAAACTTTCAAACAAAATATTTGTAGGCAGCTTACAGCAAGTTGTTGTGGCCGAGTGGTTAAGGCGATGGACTAGAAATCCATTGAGGTATCCCCGCGCAGGTTCGAATCCTGCCAACAACGAGAATCTTTTTATTATCGTCTACAATTTCAGAAGTTAACCTTTAGTATTTCTTCCATTTCAGTTTTATAAATAGGTGGCTTATTTTTGTGTCACTATTGCCTCTCCACATATTTGTTATCGCTACCTCTTTCATGTCTTTGCTACACCTCGTCCCTACTTTAGCACTGGTGTAAACGCTTCAAAATATTATACCGTTGCTCTCTCATTCATACCTGCGCATGCACTTGAAAGTTACTTTACCAATAAAAGACGCAAAGAGAGAAATAGAACAAAAGTGCTGGCTGGATTGGCAAACACACTTCATAAAACTGCATTTTCTTTTTTATTCTCCCCCGTGTTACATGCTTAACCTCCCCATGTGTAATTTCTCTTAACCTGCTGTCCCAGGAAGAGAATTCATCTACAGGCTCTTTCTGTGTTTTTTTCCCTAGTCTGTCTTTCCCATTTCTTAGCTGTGTAACTGTTCCTTTACGCGCTCTATTTAAACGCCATCAATCTCATTTGAGCTCCTTGCTCCCGCTTCTGTTTTCTCCACCTCTCATACTGCCAGTTCTCTCTTTCTCTGTGATTGGTGGCTACTTTCCTGAGCTTCCGAAGCCACGTGGTTCCTGCCTCTTGTTGTCAGACTTGAATTGGAAAAGGAACCATATTAACAAGCCTTTACCACTCACACACGGCGGAAGTTTATACTTTAATTCAGTGAGCTAAGAAAAGCGTGTTGTGGGTCCCCTACGAGCCATGGTGCTTGCTTCATCATGATTTGGCACCAGTCATTAGCCGCAGCTCTGCTAATGAGCCACTGAGGTCAGTTTCAATATATACTCAAAAACATAACCATGCAGCCCTCCCCTCAACTGTGTATTATCTTGCTTTTCTGCTGTTCGTGTGATTAGCTGGGAGGAGCTCACGGCGACATCCTCCCTATAAAAGTGTAGATGGATCACTCTCTAACTCTTTCTTGCTTCACATACAAATGGCTTGAAAGGTGCAGGGAAGATGCAGGTCTAATAGACAGAATAGAAGGTCTGTGCCAGGTGGGTTTCTCTGCATTGGTGTCCCATCACAGGTCCGCAAGTGTATTGTGTGATCTTTGACTCCTGGCATTTCACAAGCAGGCGGCCAGGAAACGGTTTCAGCCTATCAACCACTGAGGAGACGCAGCCTCTGAATGAGGAATGAGGAAGCAATGAATACATCCAGCCTATCACAGGAACAGCCCTGAGTGTTCCGAATTATAAATTCTCCATGTCACTGTATGTTGTTGAGCCCAAGTAGCTCGCCGTGATCGTATAGTGGTTAGTACTCTGCGTTGTGGCCGCAGCAACCTCAGTTCGAATCCGAGTCACGGCATTGTGGTTGGCAATGTCACGGCAGTTGGGTGTTAATTTTACAGAATTAGCAAATGTACCAGTGGTTTTTGTAAAATGTCTATTAAAAACAGATCCTTTCAAATATTTAAACCATCTAACAACAAATGATTTAAACTCGCATGATTATAAGCTGTAGCTATAATGTATTTACTTACATAAATTATCGTTCTTGAACCTATTGGGGGTGAAGGGAGAGCGGAGCTCACCCCCCAGGTGCAGTTGAGTGACCTGTGTTGTGGCTCTCTAGAGGGAAGGCACAAATTTTGCTGTCACCTAGCCCAATCCAGACGTGTATTGGGGCCAGGTTTCAGGCAAATATAGCAGTAAGTGCAGAGAAATGTTCACTCTCTAAAAGTGGCATTTCTAAAATAGTAAAGTTAAATCCAACCTCACCAGTAAGTAGGATTTTCAATAAATAAATAAAGCTACTCCTCTCCGATATGGAATTACCAAATAAAAAGTATAGGGGAATACACAGGGCTAACCTATGAGAGGGGTAGACCTCACAGTAGTGAAAAATGAAATAGACTGTTTGGTACTTACAGGACACGCGAACCACCAAAGTACATATCTTATTTTTTACTTACATAGCATCATGCACCTAGGACTACCTAGGGCCTACCTTAGGTGTAAATTATATGTAATAAAAGGGGAGTTTAAGGCTTGGCAAGTAGGCTGGGACTCCCCTGGGAGACCCCTGAGTCTATGCCCAGAACCATAGCTCTGCCAGTCGAGTACTTACCTAAAAGCCGATAACTCACTTTTCTTCCATATGCTAACATTGAGTGGTTTCACTTGGAAATTCTTCTAAGTGGTGTGGAGTTTTGGAACTTTAAAATATTCATCTAAAATCAGCCGAACAACGAATTCTGATTTACTCACCTGTTATCAGGAGAGACCTCAGTGCTGCATCTTGGAGCTCAGTACTGACCCTGAAAAGTAATTTTAACCGTACTTACCAGTAACTCGAATTTCCTTCCATGGGATATCATTGCCTGCTTTTCGCTGAAAATTTTCTAAGTGTCGATTTTTGAAACTTACAAATATTCTTTAAAAATCGTACCAACTGTGAAAACGTAATTGTTTACCTGTTTTAGATAGATGTCCCAGTACTGAGCCTAGGAGCCCAGCACTGGATTACAAAAGTAACGAGAACGTACTTTACCCGTAACTTGAATTTTCTTCCATAGGAAACCATTGACTGTTTTTCTGTGAAATTTCTTCTCAGTGTCGATTTTGCAAACATGTAAATATTCCTTAAAAATCGCCTGTATAACTTAAACGTAGTTTCTCAACTGCTTACAGGTGGTACAGTAGTGCTGGATCTAGGATCCAACACTGACCTAGAAAAGGTAACCATAACCCCACTTACCTGCTAAGTGAATTTCCTTCCATAGGATAACATTGGTAATTTGATCAGCAAAAGTTTCTAAGTGTCAACTTTTAAAATAGCAAAATATTGCTTAAAAATCACAACAGTAACTAAAACGAATTTACTCACTTGTTTCCAAGAACTGTCCCAGGACTGAATCTAGGATCCAGTCCTGGATTTAGAAAAGTATTCCTGAAAGTAATTAATTGCATATAACTTAAAATTCCCATTGAGCTCAATGTATTATTATGATTCAAATTGTGTTGCCTATTGTAATAAACTGTAACTATGACCTGCAAAAGTCAATTGCCTATTGCAAAGTATTTAACTAAAGCATCTCATTCTGAGAAAGTATATTTTGATACCTATTGTTGGTTCTAAAATAAAACAACAATATCTTTTGTATGCAAACCAATGGCCTAGAGTTCAGTTCTTGAGTGTGTGAGACCATTTGCTGACTGAGTGTGTACAACAAATGTTTTACACTGTACTCTGATACTGCCTTACTGCTCGGCAAGCTACCACTTTAGAGAGTAAGGTTATATCTAACTTTAGCCTCTGCCAAACCTCTGGGGACTGGGGACTCTGTGCACACTGTACCTATTTGGGAACAGTATATACAGAGCCACTTTCTCACAGTAGTGATAAAGTGATTAGAGTCCTACGGCCAACATAAAGATACAGCAAAACGTGAGGTGAAAAGCAAAAAGGTTGCTGGTAGGCCACCTTAAGGATGCCAGGTCTAACAAAAACTGAACTAAGGATAACATGAGTAAAACATCAGGTTTCTCTACTGCATTTGGTGAGACAAGTGGGCCTTCTTTTATCTTCCATTCAAGCAATCTTTGACAGACCCCTTTATTATAGAGCTTTTCAAGGATTAAAGATAAGGCACTTACAAAGGAGTCCCAAATACTCAGAGATGGTTGACTTCTGTAATATGGGTCGTAGACTAAAAGCAGCGCAAAAACAGAGTGCAACAGGGTCCAAAAAACTTGAGTGCCACAAGAGAGTTTGAATGCAAGCGTATCCTTTTACAGATCCAGAGATATACTCATGCAATTTTTATTTTTAGGACAGAACGTGCATGATGAAAAAAACATTGTTTTTAAAAAGCGCATTGCAGAATATTAGTACTTTGATGTGGGAAAACTTCAAAACTTTCAAACAAAATATTTGTAGGCAGCTTACAGCAAGTTGTTGTGGCCGAGTGGTTAAGGCGATGGACTAGAAATCCATTGGGGTATCCCCGCGCAGGTTCGAATCCTGCCAACAACGAGAATCTTTTTATTATCGGCTACAATTTCAGAAGTTAACCTTTAGTATTTCTTCCATTTCAGTTTTATAAATAGGTGGCTTATTTTTGTGTCACTATTGCCTCTCCACATATTTGTTATCGCTACCTCTTTCATGTCTTTGCTACACCTCATTCCTACTTTAGCACTGGTGTAAACGCTTCAAATTATTATACCGTTGCTCTCTCATTCATACCTGCGCATGCACTTGAAAGTTACTTTACCAATAAAAGACGCAAAGAGAGAAATAGAACAAAAGTGCTGGCTGGATTGGCAAACACACTTCATAAAACTGCATTTTCTTTTTTATTCTCCCCCGTGTTACATGCTTAACCTCCCCATGTGTAATTTCTCTTAACCTGCTGTCCCAGGAAGAGAATTCATCTACAGGCTCTTTCTGTGTTTTTTTCCCTAGTCTGTCTTTCCCATTTCTTAGCTGTGTAACTGTTCCTTTACGCGCTCTATTTAAACGCCATCAATCTCATTTGAGCTCCTTGCTCCCGCTTCTGTTTTCTCCACCTCTCATACTGCCAGTTCTCTCTTTCTCTGTGATTGGTGGCTACTTTCCTGAGCTTCCGAAGCCACGTGGTTCCTGCCTCTTGTTGTCAGACTTGAATTGGAAAAGGAACCATATTAACAAGCCTTTACCACTCACACACGGCGGAAGTTTATACTTTAATTCAGTGAGCTAAGAAAAGCGTGTTGTGGGTCCCCTACGAGCCATGGTGCTTGCTTCATCATGATTTGGCACCAGTCATTAGCCGCAGCTCTGCTAATGAGCCACTGAGGTCAGTTTCAATATTTACTCAAAAACATAACCATGCAGCCCTCCCCTCAACTGTGTATTATCTTGCTTTTCTGCTGTTCGTGTGATTAGCTGGGAGGAGCTCACGGCGACATCCTCCCTATAAAAGTGGAGATGGATCACTCTCTAACTCTTTCTTGCTTCACATACAAATGGCTTGAAAGGTGCAGGGAAGATGCAGGTCTAATAGACAGAATAGAAGGTCTGTGCCAGGTGGGTTTCTCTGCATTGGTGTCCCATCACAGGTCCGCAAGTGTATTGTGTGATCTTTGACTCCTGGCATTTCACAAGCAGGCGGCCAGGAAACGGTTTCAGCCTATCAACCACTGAGGAGACGCAGCCTCTGAATGAGGAATGAGGAAGCAATGAATACATCCAGCCTATCACAGGAACAGCCCTGAGTGTTCCGAATTATAAATTCTCCATGTCACTGTATGTCGTTGAGCCCAAGTAGCTCGCCGTGATCGTATAGTGGTTAGTACTCTGCGTTGTGGCCGCAGCAACCTCAGTTCGAATCCGAGTCACGGCATTGTGGTTGGCAATGTCACGGCAGTTGGGTGTTAATTTTACAGAATTAGCAAATGTACCAGTGGTTTTTGTAAAATGTCTATTAAAAACAGATCCTTTCAAATATTTAAACCATCTAACAACAAATGATTTAAACTCGCATGATTATAAGCTGTAGCTATAATGTATTTACTTACATAAATTATCGTTCTTGAACCTATTGGGGGTGAAGGGAGAGCGGAGCTCACCCCCCAGGTGCAGTTGAGTGACCTGTGTTGTGGCTCTCTAGAGGGAAGGCACAAATTTTGCTGTCACCCAGCCCAATCCAGACGTGTATTGGGGCCAGGTTTCAGGCAAATAGAGCAGTAAGTGCAGAGAAATGTTCACTCTCTAAAAGTGGCATTTCTAAAATAGTAAAGTTAAATCCAACCTCACCAGTAAGTAGGATTTTCAATAAATAAATAAAGCTACTCCTCTCCGATATGGAATTACCAAATAAAAAGTATAGGGGAATACACAGAGCTAACCTATGAGAGGGGTAGACCTCACAGTAGTGAAAAATGAAATAGACTGTTTGGTACTTACAGGACACGCGAACCACCAAAGTACATATCTTATTTTTTACTTACATAGCATCATGCACCTAGGACTACCTAGGGCCTACCTTAGGTGTAAATTATATGTAATAAAAGGGGAGTTTAAGGCTTGGCAAGTAGGCTGGGACTCCCCTGGGAGACCCCTGAGTCTATGCCCAGAACCATAACTCTGCCAGTCGAGTACTTACCTAAAAGCCTATAACTCACTTTTCTTCCATAGGCTAACATTGAGTGGTTTCACTTGGAAATTCTTCTAAGTGGTGTGGAGTTTTGGAACTTTAAAATATTCATCTAAAATCAGCCGAACAACGAATTCTGATTTACTCACCTGTTATCAGGAGAGACCTCAGTGCTGCATCTTGGAGCTCAGTACTGACCCTGAAAAGTAATTTTAACCGTACTTACCAGTAACTCGAATTTCCTTCCATGGGATATCATTGCCTGCTTTTTGCTGAAAATTTTCTAAGTGTCGATTTTTGAAACTTACAAATATTCTTTAAAAATCGTACCAACTGTGAAAACGTAATTGTTTACCTGTTTTAGATAGATGTCCCAGTACTGAGCCTAGGAGCCCAGCACTGGATTACAAAAGTAACGAGAACGTACTTTACCCGTAACTTGAATTTTCTTCCATAGGAAACCATTGACTGTTTTTCTGTGAAATTTCTTCTAAGTGTCGATTTTGCAAACATGTAAATATTCCTTAAAAATCGCCTGTATAACTTAAACGTAGTTTCTCAACTGCTTACAGGTGGTACAGTAGTGCTGGATCTAGGATCCAACACTGACCTAGAAAAAGTAACCATAACCCCACTTACCTGCTAAGTGAATTTCCTTCCATAGGATAACATTGGTAATTTGATCAGCAAAAGTTTCTAAGTGTCAACTTTTAAAATAGCAAAATATTGCTTAAAAATCACAACAGTAACTAAAACGAATTTACTCACTTGTTTCCAAGAACTGTCCCAGGACTGAATCTAGGATCCAGTCCTGGATTTAGAAAAGTATTCCTGAAAGTAATTAATTGCATATAACTTAAAATTCCCATTGAGCTCAATGTATTATTGTGATTCAAATTGTGTTGCCTATTGTAATAAACTGTAACTATGACCTGCAAAAGTCAATTGCCTATTGCAAAGTATTTATCTAAAGCACCTCACTCTGAGAAAGTATATTTTGATACCTATTGTTGGTTCTCAAATAAAACAACAATATCTTTTTTATGCAAACCAATGGCCTAGTGTTCAGTTCTTGAGTGTGTGAGACCATTTGCTGACTGAGTGTGTACAACAAATGTTTTACACTGTACTCTGATACTGCCTTACTGCTCGGCAAGCTACCACTTTAGAGAGTAAGGTTATATCTAACTTTAGCCTCTGCCAAACCTCTGGGGACTGGGGACTCTGTGCACACTGTACCTATTTGGGAACAGTATATACAGAGCCACTTTCTCACAGTAGTGATAAAGTGATTAGAGTCCTACGGCCAACATAAAGATACAGCAAAACGTGAGGTGAAAAGCAAAAAGGTTGCTGGTAGGCCACCTTAAGGATGCCAGGTCTAACAAAAACTGAACTAAGGATAACATGAGTAAAACATCAGGTTTCTCTACTGCATTTGGTGAGACAAGTGGGCCTTCTTTTATCTTCCATTCAAGCAATCTTTGACAGACCCCTTTATTATAGAGCTTTTCAAGGATTAAAGATAAGGCACTTACAAAGGAGTCCCAAATACTCAGAGATGGTTGACTTCTGTAATATGGGTCGTCGACTAAAAGCAGCGCAAAAACAGAGTGCAACGGGGTCCAAAAAACTTGAGTGCCACAAGAGAGTTTGAATGCAAGCGTATCCTTTTACAGATCCAGAGATATACTCATGCAATTTTTATTTTTAGGACAGAACGTGCATGATGAAAAAAACATTGTTTTTAAAAAGCGCATTGCAGAATATTAGTACTTTGATGTGGGAAAACTTCAAAACTTTCAAACAAAATATTTGTATGCAGCTTACAGCAAGTTGTTGTGGCCGAGTGGGTAAGGCGATGGACTAGAAATCCATTGGGGTATCCCCGCGCAGGTTCGAATCCTGCCAACAACGAGAATCTTTTTATTATCGGCTACAATTTCAGAAGTTAACCTTTAGTATTTCTTCCATTTCAGTTTTATAAATAGGTGGCTTATTTTTGTGTCACTATTGCCTCTCCACATATTTGTTATCGCTACCTCTTTCATGTCTTTGCTACACCTCATTCCTACTTTAGCACTGGTGTAAACGCTTCAAATTATTATACCGTTGCTCTCTCATTCATACCTACGCATGAACTTGAAAGTTACTTTACCAATAAAAGACGCAAAGAGAGAAATAGAACAAAAGTGCTGGCTGGATTGGCAAACACACTTCATAAAACTGCATTTTCTTTTTTATTCTCCCCCGTGTTACATGCTTAACCTCCCCATGTGTAATTTCTCTTAACCTGCTGTCCCAGGAAGAGAATTCATCTACAGGCTCTTTCTGTGTTTTTTTCCCTAGTCTGTCTTTCCCATTTCTTAGCTGTGTAACTGTTCCTTTACGCGCTCTATTTAAACGCCATCAATCTCATTTGAGCTCCTTGCTCCCGCTTCTGTTTTCTCCACCTCTCATACTGCCAGTTCTCTCTTTCTCTGTGATTGGTGGCTACTTTCCTGAGCTTCCGAAGCCACGTGGTTCCTGCCTCTTGTTGTCAGACTTGAATTGGAAAAGGAACCATATTAACAAGCCTTTACCACTCACACACGGCGGAAGTTTATACTTTAATTCAGTGAGCTAAGAAAAGCGTGTTGTGGGTCCCCTACGAGCCATGGTGCTTGCTTCATCATGATTTGGCACCAGTCATTAGCCGCAGCTCTGCTAATGAGCCACTGAGGTCAGTTTCAATATTTACTCAAAAACATAACCATGCAGCCCTCCCCTCAACTGTGTATTATCTTGCTTTTCTGCTGTTCGTGTGATTAGCTGGGAGGAGCTCACGGCGACATCCTCCCTATAAAAGTGTAGATGGATCACTCTCTAACTCTTTCTTGCTTCACATACAAATGGCTTGAAAGGTGCAGGGAAGATGCAGGTCTAATAGACAGAATAGAAGGTCTGTGCCAGGTGGGTTTCTCTGCATTGGTGTCCCATCACAGGTCCGCAAGTGTATTGTGTGATCTTTGACTCCTGGCATTTCACAAGCAGGCGGCCAGGAAACGGTTTCAGCCTATCAACCACTGAGGAGACGCAGCCTCTGAATGAGGAATGAGGAAGCAATGAATACATCCAGCCTATCACAGGAACAGCCCTGAGTGTTCCGAATTATAAATTCTCCATGTCACTGTATGTCGTTGAGCCCAAGTAGCTCGCCGTGATCGTATAGTGGTTAGTACTCTGCGTTGTGGCCGCAGCAACCTCAGTTCGAATCCGAGTCACGGCATTGTGGTTGGCAATGTCACGGCAGTTGGGTGTTAATTTTACAGAATTAGCAAATGTACCAGTGGTTTTTGTAAAATGTCTATTAAAAACAGATCCTTTCAAATATTTAAACCATCTAACAACAAATGATTTAAACTCGCATGATTATAAGCTGTAGCTATAATGTATTTACTTACATAAATTATCGTTCTTGAACCTATTGGGGGTGAAGGGAGAGCGGAGCTCACCCCCCAGGTGCAGTTGAGTGACCTGTGTTGTGGCTCTCTAGAGGGAAGGCACAAATTTTGCTGTCACCCAGCCCAATCCAGACGTGTATTGGGGCCAGGTTTCAGGCAAATATAGCAGTAAGTGCAGAGAAATGTTCACTCTCTAAAAGTGGCATTTCTAAAATAGTAAAGTTAAATCCAACCTCACCAGTAAGTAGGATTTTCAATAAATAAATAAAGCTACTCCTCTCCGATATGGAATTACCAAATAAAAAGTATAGGGGAATACACAGGGCTAACCTATGAGAGGGGTAGACCTCACAGTAGTGAAAAATGAAATAGACTGTTTGGTACTTACAGGACACGCGAACCACCAAAGTACATATCTTATTTTTTACTTACATAGCATCATGCACCTAGGACTACCTAGGGCCTACCTTAGGTGTAAATTATATGTAATAAAAGGGGAGTTTAAGGCTTGGCAAGTAGGCTGGGACTCCCCTGGGAGACCCCTGAGTCTATGCCCAGAACCATAGCTCTGCCAGTCGAGTACTTACCTAAAAGCCGATAACTCACTTTTCTTCCATATGCTAACATTGAGTGGTTTCACTTGGGAATTCTTCTAAGTGGTGTGGAGTTTTGGAACTTTAAAATATTCATCTAAAATCAGCCGAACAACGAATTCTGATTTACTCACCTGTTATCAGGAGAGACCTCAGTGCTGCATCTTGGAGCTCAGTACTGACCCTGAAAAGTAATTTTAACCGTACTTACCAGTAACTCGAATTTCCTTCCATGGGATATCATTGCCTGCTTTTCGCTGAAAATTTTCTAAGTGTCGATTTTTGAAACTTACAAATATTCTTTAAAAATCGTACCAACTGTGAAAACGTAATTGTTTACCTGTTTTAGATAGATGTCCCAGTACTGAGCCTAGGAGCCCAGCACTGGATTACAAAAGTAACGAGAACGTACTTTACCCGTAACTTGAATTTTCTTCCATAGGAAACCATTGACTGTTTTTCTGTGAAATTTCTTCTCAGTGTCGATTTTGCAAACATGTAAATATTCCTTAAAAATCGCCTGTATAACTTAAACGTAGTTTCTCAACTGCTTACAGGTGGTACAGTAGTGCTGGATCTAGGATCCAACACTGACCTAGAAAAGGTAACCATAACCCCACTTACCTGCTAAGTGAATTTCCTTCCATAGGATAACATTGGTAATTTGATCAGCAAAAGTTTCTAAGTGTCAACTTTTAAAATAGCAAAATATTGCTTAAAAATCACAACAGTAACTAAAACGAATTTACTCACTTGTTTCCAAGAACTGTCCCAGGACTGAATCTAGGATCCAGTCCTGGATTTAGAAAAGTATTCCTGAAAGTAATTAATTGCATATAACTTAAAATTCCCATTGAGCTCAATGTATTATTATGATTCAAATTGTGTTGCCTATTGTAATAAACTGTAACTATGACCTGCAAAAGTCAATTGCCTATTGCAAAGTATTTAACTAAAGCATCTCATTCTGAGAAAGTATATTTTGATACCTATTGTTGGTTCTAAAATAAAACAACAATATCTTTTGTATGCAAACCAATGGCCTAGAGTTCAGTTCTTGAGTGTGTGAGACCATTTGCTGACTGAGTGTGTACAACAAATGTTTTACACTGTACTCTGATACTGCCTTACTGCTCGGCAAGCTACCACTTTAGAGAGTAAGGTTATATCTAACTTTAGCCTCTGCCAAACCTCTGGGGACTGGGGACTCTGTGCACACTGTACCTATTTGGGAACAGTATATACAGAGCCACTTTCTCACAGTAGTGATAAAGTGATTAGAGTCCTACGGCCAACATAAAGATACAGCAAAACGTGAGGTGAAAAGCAAAAAGGTTGCTGGTAGGCCACCTTAAGGATGCCAGGTCTAACAAAAACTGAACTAAGGATAACATGAGTAAAACATCAGGTTTCTCTACTGCATTTGGTGAGACAAGTGGGCCTTCTTTTATCTTCCATTCAAGCAATCTTTGACAGACCCCTTTATTATAGAGCTTTTCAAGGATTAAAGATAAGGCACTTACAAAGGAGTCCCAAATACTCAGAGATGGTTGACTTCTGTAATATGGGTCGTAGACTAAAAGCAGCGCAAAAACAGAGTGCAACAGGGTCCAAAAAACTTGAGTGCCACAAGAGAGTTTGAATGCAAGCGTATCCTTTTACAGATCCAGAGATATACTCATGCAATTTTTATTTTTAGGACAGAACGTGCATGATGAAAAAAACATTGTTTTTAAAAAGCGCATTGCAGAATATTAGTACTTTGATGTGGGAAAACTTCAAAACTTTCAAACAAAATATTTGTAGGCAGCTTACAGCAAGTTGTTGTGGCCGAGTGGTTAAGGCGATGGACTAGAAATCCATTGGGGTATCCCCGCGCAGGTTCGAATCCTGCCAACAACGTGAATCTTTTTATTATCGGCTACAATTTCAGAAGTTAACCTTTAGTATTTCTTCCATTTCAGTTTTATTAATAGGTGGCTTATTTTTGTGTCACTATTGCCTCTCCACATATTTGTTATCGCTACCTCTTTCATGTCTTTGCTACACCTCATTCCTACTTTAGCACTGGTGTAAACGCTTCAAATTATTATACCGTTGCTCTCTCATTCATACCTGCGCATGCACTTGAAAGTTACTTTACCAATAAAAGACGCAAAGAGAGAAATAGAACAAAAGTGCTGGCTGGATTGGCAAACACTTCATAAAACTGCATTTTCTTTTTTATTCTCCCCCGTGTTACATGCTTAACCTCCCCATGTGTAATTTCTCTTAACCTGCTGTCCCAGGAAGAGAATTCATCTACAGGCTCTTTCTGTGTTTTTTTCCCTAGTCTGTCTTTCCCATTTCTTAGCTGTGTAACTGTTCCTTTACGCGCTCTATTTAAACGCCATCAATCTCATTTGAGCTCCTTGCTCCCGCTTCTGTTTTCTCCACCTCTCATACTGCCAGTTCTCTCTTTCTCTGTGATTGGTGGCTACTTTCCTGAGCTTCCGAAGCCACGTGGTTCCTGCCTCTTGTTGTCAGACTTGAATTGGAAAAGGAACCATATTAACAAGCCTTTACCACTCACACACGGCGGAAGTTTATACTTTAATTCAGTGAGCTAAGAAAAGCGTGTTGTGGGTCCCCTACGAGCCATGGTGCTTGCTTCATCATGATTTGGCACCAGTCATTAGCCGCAGCTCTGCTAATGAGCCACTGAGGTCAGTTTCAATATTTACTCAAAAACATAACCATGCAGCCCTCCCCTCAACTGTGTATTATCTTGCTTTTCTGCTGTTCGTGTGATTAGCTGGGAGGAGCTCACAGCGACATCCTCCCTATAAAAGTGTAGATGGATCACTCTCTAACTCTTTCTTGCTTCACATACAAATGGCTTGAAAGGTGCAGGGAAGATGCAGGTCTAATAGACAGAATAGAAGGTCTGTGCCAGGTGGGTTTCTCTGCATTGGTGTCCCATCACAGGTCCGCAAGTGTATTGTGTGATCTTTGACTCCTGGCATTTCACAAGCAGGCGGCCAGGAAACGGTTTCAGCCTATCAACCACTGAGGAGACGCAGCCTCTGAATGAGGAATGAGGAAGCAATGAATACATCCAGCCTATCACAGGAACAGCCCTGAGTGTTCCGAATTATAAATTCTCCATGTCACTGTATGTCGTTGAGCCCAAGTAGCTCGCCGTGATCGTATAGTGGTTAGTACTCTGCGTTGTGGCCGCAGCAACCTCAGTTCGAATCCGAGTCACGGCATTGTGGTTGGCAATGTCACGGCAGTTGGGTGTTAATTTTACCGAATTAGCAAATGTACCAGTGGTTTTTGTAAAATGTCTATTAAAAACAGATCCTTTCAAATATTTAAACCATCTAACAACAAATGATTTAAACTCGCATGATTATAAGCTGTAGCTATAATGTATTTACTTACATAAATTATCGTTCTTGAACCTATTGGGGGTGAAGGGAGAGCGGAGCTCACCCCCCAGGTGCAGTTGAGTGACCTGTGTTGTGGCTCTCTAGAGGGAAGGCACACATTTTGCTGTCACCCAGCCCAATCCAGACGTGTATTGGGGCCAGGTTTCAGGCAAATAGAGCAGTAAGTGCAGAGAAATGTTCACTCTCTAAAAGTGGCATTTCTAAAATAGTAAAGTTAAATCCAACCTCACCAGTAAGTAGGATTTTCAATAAATAAATAAAGCTACTCCTCTCCGATATGGAATTACCAAATAAAAAGTATAGGGGAATACACAGAGCTAACCTATGAGAGGGGTAGACCTCACAGTAGTGAAAAATGAAATAGACTGTTTGGTACTTACAGGACACGCGAACCACCAAAGTACATATCTTATTTTTTACTTACATAGCATCATGCACCTAGGACTACCTAGGGCCTACCTTAGGTGTAAATTATATGTAATAAAAGGGGAGTTTAAGGCTTGGCAAGTAGGCTGGGACTCCCCTGGGAGACCCCTGAGTCTATGCCCAGAACCATAACTCTGCCAGTCGAGTACTTACCTAAAAGCCGATAACTCACTTTTCTTCCATAGGCTAACATTGAGTGGTTTCACTTGGAAATTCTTCTAAGTGGTGTGGAGTTTTGGAACTTTAAAATATTCATCTAAAATCAGCCGAACAACGAATTCTGATTTACTCACCTGTTATCAGGAGAGACCTCAGTGCTGCATCTTGGAGCTCAGTACTGACCCTGAAAAGTAATTTTAACCGTACTTACCAGTAACTCGAATTTCCTTCCATGGGATATCATTGCCTGCTTTTTGCTGAAAATTTTCTAAGTGTCGATTTTTGAAACTTACAAATATTCTTTAAAAATCGTACCAACTGTGAAAACGTAATTGTTTACCTGTTTTAGATAGATGTCCCAGTACTGAGCCTAGGAGCCCAGCACTGGATTACAAAAGTAACGAGAACGTACTTTACCCGTAACTTGAATTTTCTTCCATAGGAAACCATTGACTGTTTTTCTGTGAAATTTCTTCTAAGTGTCGATTTTGCAAACATGTAAATATTCCTTAAAAATCGCCTGTATAACTTAAACGTAGTTTCTCAACTGCTTACAGGTGGTACAGTAGTGCTGGATCTAGGATCCAACACTGACCTAGAAAAAGTAACCATAACCCCACTTACCTGCTAAGTGAATTTCCTTCCATAGGATAACATTGGTAATTTGATCAGCAAAAGTTTCTAAGTGTCAACTTTTAAAATAGCAAAATATTGCTTAAAAATCACAACAGTAACTAAAACGAATTTACTCACTTGTTTCCAAGAACTGTCCCAGGACTGAATCTAGGATCCAGTCCTGGATTTAGAAAAGTATTCCTGAAAGTAATTAATTGCATGTAACTTAAAATTCCCATTGAGCTCAATGTATTATTGTGATTCAAATTGTGTTGCCTATTGTAATAAACTGTAACTATGACCTGCAAAAGTCAATTGCCTATTGCAAAGTATTTATCTAAAGCACCTCACTCTGAGAAAGTATATTTTGATACCTATTGTTGGTTCTCAAATAAAACAACAATATCTTTTTTATGCAAACCAATGGCCTAGTGTTCAGTTCTTGAGTGTGTGAGACCATTTGCTGACTGAGTGTGTACAACAAATGTTTTACACTGTACTCTGATACTGCCTTACTGCTCGGCAAGCTACCACTTTAGAGAGTAAGGTTATATCTAACTTTAGCCTCTGCCAAACCTCTGGGGACTGGGGACTCTGTGCACACTGTACCTATTTGGGAACAGTATATACAGAGCCACTTTCTCACAGTAGTGATAAAGTGATTAGAGTCCTACGGCCAACATAAAGATACAGCAAAACGTGAGGTGAAAAGCAAAAAGGTTGCTGGTAGGCCACCTTAAGGATGCCAGGTCTAACAAAAACTGAACTAAGGATAACATGAGTAAAACATCAGGTTTCTCTACTGCATTTGGTGAGACAAGTGGGCCTTCTTTTATCTTCCATTCAAGCAATCTTTGACAGACCCCTTTATTATAGAGCTTTTCAAGGATTAAAGATAAGGCACTTACAAAGGAGTCCCAAATACTCAGAGATGGTTGACTTCTGTAATATGGGTCGTCGACTAAAAGCAGCGCAAAAACAGAGTGCAACGGGGTCCAAAAAACTTGAGTGCCACAAGAGAGTTTGAATGCAAGCGTATCCTTTTACAGATCCAGAGATATACTCATGCAATTTTTATTTTTAGGACAGAACGTGCATGATGAAAAAAACATTGTTTTTAAAAAGCGCATTGCAGAATATTAGTACTTTGATGTGGGAAAACTTCAAAACTTTCAAACAAAATATTTGTATGCAGCTTACAGCAAGTTGTTGTGGCCGAGTGGGTAAGGCGATGGACTAGAAATCCATTGGGGTATCCCCGCGCAGGTTCGAATCCTGCCAACAACGAGAATCTTTTTATTATCGGCTACAATTTCAGAAGTTAACCTTTAGTATTTCTTCCATTTCAGTTTTATAAATAGGTGGCTTATTTTTGTGTCACTATTGCCTCTCCACATATTTGTTATCGCTACCTCTTTCATGTCTTTGCTACACCTCATTCCTACTTTAGCACTGGTGTAAACGCTTCAAATTATTATACCGTTGCTCTCTCATTCATACCTGCGCATGCACTTGAAAGTTACTTTACCAATAAAAGACGCAAAGAGAGAAATAGAACAAAAGTGCTGGCTGGATTGGCAAACACACTTCATAAAACTGCATTTTCTTTTTTATTCTCCCTCGTGTTACATGCTTAACCTCCCCATGTGTAATTTCTCTTAACTTGCTGTCCCAGGAAGAGAATTCATCTACAGGCTCTTTCTGTGTTTTTTTCCCTAGTCTGTCTTTCCCATTTCTTAGCTGTGTAACTGTTCCTTTATGCGCTCTATTTAAACGCCATCAATCTCATTTGAGCTCCTTGCTCCCGCTTCTGTTTTCTCCACCTCTCATACTGCCAGTTCTCTCTTTCTCTGTGATTGGTGGCTACTTTCCTGAGCTTCCGAAGCCACGTGGTTCCTGCCCCTTGTTGTCAGACTTGAATTGGAAAAGGAACCATATTAACAAGCCTTTACCACTCACACACGGTGGAAGTTTATACTTTAATTCAGTGAGCTAAGAAAAGCGTGTTGTGGGTCCCCTACGAGCCATGGTGCTTGCTCCATCATGATTTGGCACCAGTCATTAGCCGCAGCTCTGCTAATGAGCCACTGAGGTCAGTTTCAATATTTACTCAAAAACATAACCATGCAGCCCTCCCCTCAACTGTGTATTATCTTGGTTTTCTGCTGTTCGTGTGATTAGCTGGGAGGAGCTCACGGCGACATCCTCCCTATAAAAGTGTAGATGGATCACTCTCTAACTCTTTCTTGCTTCACATACAAATGGCTTGAAAGGTGCAGGGAAGATGCAGGTCTAATAGACAGAATAGAAGGTCTGTGCCAGGTGGGTTTCTCTGCATTGGTGTCCCATCACAGGTCCGCAAGTGTATTGTGTGATCTTTGACTCCTGGCATTTCACAAGCAGGCGGCCAGGAAACGGTTTCAGCCTATCAACCACTGAGGAGACGCAGCCTCTGAATGAGGAATGAGGAAGCAATGAATACATCCAGCCTATCACAGGAACAGCCCTGAGTGTTCCGAATTATAAATTCTCCATGTCACTGTATGTCGTTGAGCCCAAGTAGCTCGCCGTGATCGTATAGTGGTTAGTACTCTACGTTGTGGCCGCAGCAACCTCGGTTCGAATCCGAGTCACGGCATTGTGGTTGGCAATGTCACGGCAGTTGGGTGTTAATTTTACAGAATTAGCAAATGTACCAGTGGTTTTTGTAAAATGTCTATTAAAAACAGATCCTTTCAAATATTTAAACCATCTAACAACAAATGATTTAAACTCGCATGATTATAAGCTGTAGCTATAATGTATTTACTTACATAAATTATCGTTCTTGAACCTATTGGGGGTGAAGGGAGAGCGGAGCTCACCCCCCAGGTGCAGTTGAGTGACCTGTGTTGTGGCTCTCTAGAGGGAAGGCACAAATTTTGCTGTCACCCAGCCCAATCCAGACGTGTATTGGGGCCAGGTTTCAGGCAAATAGAGCAGTAAGTGCAGAGAAATGTTCACTCTCTAAAAGTGGCATTTCTAAAATAGTAAAGTTAAATCCAACCTCACCAGTAAGTAGGATTTTCAATAAATAAATAAAGCTACTCCTCTCCGATATGGAATTACCAAATAAAAAGTATAGGGGAATACACAGAGCTAACCTATGAGAGGGGTAGACCTCACAGTAGTGAAAAATGAAATAGACTGTTTGCTACTTACAGGACACGCGAACCACCAAAGTACATATCTTATTTTTTACTTACATAGCATCATGCACCTAGGACTACCTAGGGCCTACCTTAGGTGTAAATTATATGTAATAAAAGGGGAGTTTAAGGCTTGGCAAGTAGGCTGGGACTCCCCTGGGAGACCCCTGAGTCTATGCCCAGAACCATAACTCTGCCAGTCGAGTACTTACCTAAAAGCCGATAACTCACTTTTCTTCCATAGGCTAACATTGAGTGGTTTCACTTGGAAATTCTTCTAAGTGGTGTGGAGTTTTGGAACTTTAAAATATTCATCTAAAATCAGCCGAACAACGAATTCTGATTTACTCACCTGTTATCAGGAGAGACCTCAGTGCTGCATCTTGGAGCTCAGTACTGACCCTGAAAAGTAATTTTAACCGTACTTACCAGTAACTCGAATTTCCTTCCATGGGATATCATTGCCTGCTTTTCGCTGAAAATTTTCTAAGTGTCGATTTTTGAAACTTACAAATATTCTTTAAAAATCGTACCAACTGTGAAAACGTAATTGTTTACCTGTTTTAGATAGATGTCCCAGTACTGAGCCTAGGAGCCCAGCACTGGATTACAAAAGTAACGAGAACGTACTTTACCCGTAACTTGAATTTTCTTCCATAGGAAACCATTGACTGTTTTTCTGTGAAATTTCTTCTAAGTGTCGATTTTGCAAACATGTAAATATTCCTTAAAAATCGCCTGTATAACTTAAACGTAGTTTCTCAACTGCTTACAGGTGGTACAGTAGTGCTGGATCTAGGATCCAACACTGACCTAGAAAAAGTAACCATAACCCCACTTACCTGCTAAGTGAATTTCCTTCCATAGGATAACATTGGTAATTTGATCAGCAAAAGTTTCTAAGTGTCAACTTTTAAAATAGCAAAATATTGCTTAAAAATCACAACAGTAACTAAAACGAATTTACTCACTTGTTTCCAAGAACTGTCCCAGGACTGAATCTAGGATCCAGTCCTCGATTTAGAAAAGTATTCCTGAAAGTAATTAATTGCATATAACTTAAAATTCCCATTGAGCTCAATGTATTATTGTGATTCAAATTGTGTTGCCTATTGTAATAAACTGTAACTATGACCTGCAAAAGTCAATTGCCTATTGCAAAGTATTTAACTAAAGCATCTCACTCTGAGAAAGTATATTTTGATACCTATTGTTGGTTCTCAAGTAAAACAACAATATCTTTTTTATGCAAACCAATGGCCTAGTGTTCAGTTCTTGAGAGTGTGAGACCATTTGCTGACTGAGTGTGTACAACAAATGTTTTACACTGTACTCTGATACTGCCTTACTGCTCGGCAAGCTACCACTTTAGAGAGTAAGGTTATATCTAACTTTAGCCTCTGCCAAACCTCTGGGGACTGGGGAATCTGTGCACACTGTACCTATTTAGGAACAGTATATACAGAGCCACTTTCTCACAGTAGTGATAAAGTGATTAGAGTCCTACGGCCAACATAAAGATACAGCAAAACGTGAGGTGAAAAGCAAAAAGGTTGCTGGTAGGCCACCTTAAGGATGCCAGGTCTAACAAAAACTGAACTAAGGATAACATGAGTAAAACATCAGGTTTCTCTACTGCATTTGGTGAGACAAGTGGGCCTTCTTTTATCTTCCATTCAAGCAATCTTTGACAGACCCCTTTATTATAGAGCTTTTCAAGGATTAAAGATAAGGCACTTACAAAGGAGTCCCAAATACTCAGAGATGGTTCACTTCTGTAATATGGGTCGTAGACTAAAAGCAGCGCAAAAACAGAGTGCAACAGGGTCCAAAAAACTTGAGTGCCACAAGAGAGTTTGAATGCAAGCGTATCCTTTTACAGATCCAGAGATATACTCATGCAATTTTTATTTTTAGGACAGAACGTGCATGATGAAAAAAACATTGTTTTTAAAAAGCGCATTGCAGAATATTAGTACTTTGATGTGGGAAAACTTCAAAACTTTCAAACAAAATATTTGTAGGCAGCTTACAGCAAGTTGTTGTGGCCGAGTGGTTAAGGCGATGGACTAGAAATCCATTGGGGTATCCCCGCGCAGGTTCGAATCCTGCCAACAACGAGAATCTTTTTATTATCGGCTACAATTTCAGAAGTTAACCTTTAGTATTTCTTCCATTTCAGTTTTATAAATAGGTGGCTTATTTTTGTGTCACTATTGCCTCTCCACATATTTGTTATCGCTACCTCTTTCATGTCTTTGCTACACCTCATTCCTACTTTAGCACTGGTGTAAACGCTTCAAATTATTATACCGTTGCTCTCTCATTCATACCTACGCATGAACTTGAAAGTTACTTTACCAATAAAAGACGCAAAGAGAGAAATAGAACAAAAGTGCTGGCTGGATTGGCAAACACACTTCATAAAACTGCATTTTCTTTTTTATTCTCCCCCGTGTTACATGCTTAACCTCCCCATGTGTAATTTCTCTTAACCTGCTGTCCCAGGAAGAGAATTCATCTACAGGCTCTTTCTGTGTTTTTTTCCCTAGTCTGTCTTTCCCATTTCTTAGCTGTGTAACTGTTCCTTTACGCGCTCTATTTAAACGCCATCAATCTCATTTGAGCTCCTTGCTCCCGCTTCTGTTTTCTCCACCTCTCATACTGCCAGTTCTCTCTTTCTCTGTGATTGGTGGCTACTTTCCTGAGCTTCCGAAGCCACGTGGTTCCTGCCTCTTGTTGTCAGACTTGAATTGGAAAAGGAACCATATTAACAAGCCTTTACCACTCACACACGGCGGAAGTTTATACTTTAATTCAGTGAGCTAAGAAAAGCGTGTTGTGGGTCCCCTACGAGCCATGGTGCTTGCTTCATCATGATTTGGCACCAGTCATTAGCCGCAGCTCTGCTAATGAGCCACTGAGGTCAGTTTCAATATTTACTCAAAAACATAACCATGCAGCCCTCCCCTCAACTGTGTATTATCTTGCTTTTCTGCTGTTCGTGTGATTAGCTGGGAGGAGCTCACGGCGACATCCTCCCTATAAAAGTGTAGATGGATCACTCTCTAACTCTTTCTTGCTTCACATACAAATGGCTTGAAAGGTGCAGGGAAGATGCAGGTCTAATAGACAGAATAGAAGGTCTGTGCCAGGTGGGTTTCTCTGCATTGGTGTCCCATCACAGGTCCGCAAGTGTATTGTGTGATCTTTGACTCCTGGCATTTCACAAGCAGGCGGCCAGGAAACGGTTTCAGCCTATCAACCACTGAGGAGACGCAGCCTCTGAATGAGGAATGAGGAAGCAATGAATACATCCAGCCTATCACAGGAACAGCCCTGAGTGTTCCGAATTATAAATTCTCCATGTCACTGTATGTCGTTGAGCCCAAGTAGCTCGCCGTGATCGTATAGTGGTTAGTACTCTGCGTTGTGGCCGCAGCAACCTCAGTTCGAATCCGAGTCACGGCATTGTGGTTGGCAATGTCACGGCAGTTGGGTGTTAATTTTACAGAATTAGCAAATGTACCAGTGGTTTTTGTAAAATGTCTATTAAAAACAGATCCTTTCAAATATTTAAACCATCTAACAACAAATGATTTAAACTCGCATGATTATAAGCTGTAGCTATAATGTATTTACTTACATAAATTATCGTTCTTGAACCTATTGGGGGTGAAGGGAGAGCGGAGCTCACCCCCCAGGTGCAGTTGAGTGACCTGTGTTGTGGCTCTCTAGAGGGAAGGCACAAATTTTGCTGTCACCCAGCCCAATCCAGACGTGTATTGGGGCCAGGTTTCAGGCAAATAGAGCAGTAAGTGCAGAGAAATGTTCACTCTCTAAAAGTGGCATTTCTAAAATAGTAAAGTTAAATCCAACCTCACCAGTAAGTAGGATTTTCAATAAATAAATAAAGCTACTCCTCTCCGATATGGAATTACCAAATAAAAAGTATAGGGGAATACACAGAGCTAACCTATGAGAGGGGTAGACCTCACAGTAGTGAAAAATGAAATAGACTGTTTGCTACTTACAGGACACGCGAACCACCAAAGTACATATCTTATTTTTTACTTACATAGCATCATGCACCTAGGACTACCTAGGGCCTACCTTAGGTGTAAATTATATGTAATAAAAGGGGAGTTTAAGGCTTGGCAAGTAGGCTGGGACTCCCCTGGGAGACCCCTGAGTCTATGCCCAGAACCATAACTCTGCCAGTCGAGTACTTACCTAAAAGCCGATAACTCACTTTTCTTCCATAGGCTAACATTGAGTGGTTTCACTTGGAAATTCTTCTAAGTGGTGTGGAGTTTTGGAACTTTAAAATATTCATCTAAAATCAGCCGAACAACGAATTCTGATTTACTCACCTGTTATCAGGAGAGACCTCAGTGCTGCATCTTGGAGCTCAGTACTGACCCTGAAAAGTAATTTTAACCGTACTTACCAGTAACTCGAATTTCCTTCCATGGGATATCATTGCCTGCTTTTTGCTGAAAATTTTCTAAGTGTCGATTTTTGAAACTTACAAATATTCTTTAAAAATCGTACCAACTGTGAAAACGTAATTGTTTACCTGTTTTAGATAGATGTCCCAGTACTGAGCCTAGGAGCCCAGCACTGGATTACAAAAGTAACGAGAACGTACTTTACCCGTAACTTGAATTTTCTTCCATAGGAAACCATTAACTGTTTTTCTGTGAAATTTCTTCTAAGTGTCGATTTTGCAAACATGTAAATATTCCTTAAAAATCGCCTGTATAACTTAAACGTAGTTTCTCAACTGCTTACAGGTGGTACAGTAGTGCTGGATCTAGGATCCAACACTGACCTAGAAAAAGTAACCATAACCCCACTTACCTGCTAAGTGAATTTCCTTCCATAGGATAACATTGGTAATTTGATCAGCAAAAGTTTCGAAGTGTCAACTTTTAAAATAGCAAAATATTGCTTAAAAATCACAACAGTAACTAAAACGAATTTACTCACTTGTTTCCAAGAACTGTCCCAGGACTGAATCTAGGATCCAGTCCTGGATTTAGAAAAGTATTCCTGAAAGTAATTAATTGCATATAACTTAAAATTCCCATTGAGCTCAATGTATTATTGTGATTCAAATTGTGTTGCCTATTGTAATAAACTGTAACTATGACCTGCAAAAGTCAATTGCCTATTGCAAAGTATTAAACTAAAGCACCTCACTCTGAGAAAGTATATTTTGATACCTATTGTTGGTTCTCAAATAAAACAACAATATCTTTTTTATGCAAACCAATGGCCTAGTGTTCAGTTCTTGAGTGTGTGAGACCATTTGCTGACTGAGTGTGTACAACAAATGTTTTACACTGTACTCTGATACTGCCTTACTGCTCGGCAAGCTACTACTTTAGAGAGTAAGGTTATATCTAACTTTAGCCTCTGCCAAACCTCTGGGGACTGGGGACTCTGTGCA
The DNA here is from genome assembly GCF_964204655.1 of Triturus cristatus. Taxonomy (NCBI): domain Eukaryota; kingdom Metazoa; phylum Chordata; class Amphibia; order Caudata; family Salamandridae; genus Triturus; species Triturus cristatus. The sequence goes on from NC_140595.1 coordinate 724,214,992, forward strand.
CACTGTACCTATTTGGGAACAGTATATACAGAGCCACTTTCTCACAGTAGTGATAAAGTGATTAGAGTCCTACGGCCAACATAAAGATACAGCAAAACGTGAGGTGAAAAGCAAAAAGGTTGCTGGTAGGCCACCTTAAGGATGCCAGGTCTAACAAAAACTGAACTAAGGATAACATGAGTAAAACATCAGGTTTCTCTACTGCATTTGGTGAGACAAGTGGGCCTTCTTTTATCTTCCATTCAAGCAATCTTTGACAGACCCCTTTATTATAGAGCTTTTCAAGGATTAAAGATAAGGCACTTACAAAGGAGTCCCAAATACTCAGAGATGGTTGACTTCTGTAATATGGGTCGTCGACTAAAAGCAGCGCAAAAACAGAGTGCAACGGGGTCCAAAAAACTTGAGTGCCACAAGAGAGTTTGAATGCAAGCGTATCCTTTTACAGATCCAGAGATATACTCATGCAATTTTTATTTTTAGGACAGAACGTGCATGATGAAAAAAACATTGTTTTTAAAAAGCGCATTGCAGAATATTAGTACTTTGATGTGGGAAAACTTCAAAACTTTCAAACAAAATATTTGTATGCAGCTTACAGCAAGTTGTTGTGGCCGAGTGGGTAAGGCGATGGACTAGAAATCCATTGGGGTATCCCCGCGCAGGTTCGAATCCTGCCAACAACGAGAATCCTTTTATTATCGGCTACAATTTCAGAAGTTAACCTTTAGTATTTCTTCCATTTCAGTTTTATAAATAGGTGGCTTATTTTTGTGTCACTATTGCCTCTCCACATATTTGTTATCGCTACCTCTTTCATGTCTTTGCTACACCTCATTCCTACTTTAGCACTGGTGTAAACGCTTCAAATTATTATACCGTTGCTCTCTCATTCATACCTGCGCATGCACTTGAAAGTTACTTTACCAATAAAAGACGCAAAGAGAGAAATAGAACAAAAGTGCTGGCTGGATTGGCAAACACACTTCATAAAACTGCATTTTCTTTTTTATTCTCCCTCGTGTTACATGCTTAACCTCCCCATGTGTAATTTCTCTTAACCTGCTGTCCCAGGAAGAGAATTCATCTACAGGCTCTTTCTGTGTTTTTTTCCCTAGTCTGTCTTTCCCATTTCTTAGCTGTGTAACTGTTCCTTTATGCGCTCTATTTAAACGCCATCAATCTCATTTGAGCTCCTTGCTCCCGCTTCTGTTTTCTCCACCTCTCATACTGCCAGTTCTCTCTTTCTCTGTGATTGGTGGCTACTTTCCTGAGCTTCCGAAGCCAAGTGGTTCCTGCCTCTTGTTGTCAGACTTGAATTGGAAAAGGAACCATATTAACAAGCCTTTACCACTCACACACGGCGGAAGTTTATACTTTAATTCAGTGAGCTAAGAAAAGCGTGTTGTGGGTCCCCTACGAGCCATGGTGCTTGCTTCATCATGATTTGGCACCAGTCATTAGCCGCAGCTCTGCTAATGAGCCACTGAGGTCAGTTTCAATATTTACTCAAAAACATAACCATGCAGCCCTCCCCTCAACTGTGTATTATCTTGCTTTTCTGCTGTTTGTGTGATTAGCTGGGAGGAGCTCACGGCGACATCCTCCCTATAAAAGTGTAGATGGATCACTCTCTAATTCTTTCTTGCTTCACATACAAATGGCTTGAAAGGTGCAGGGAAGATGCAGGTCTAATAGACAGAATAGAAGGTCTGTGCCAGGTGGGTTTCTCTGCATTGGTGTCCCATCACAGGTCCGCAAGTGTATTGTGTGATCTTTGACTCCTGGCATTTCACAAGCAGGCGGCCAGGAAACGGTTTCAGCCTATCAACCACTGAGGAGACGCAGCCTCTGAATGAGGAATGAGGAAGCAATGAATACATCCAGCCTATCACAGGAACAGCCCTGAGTGTTCCGAATTATAAATTCTCCATGTCACTGTATGTCGTTGAGCCCAAGTAGCTCGCCGTGATCGTATAGTGGTTAGTACTCTGCGTTGTGGCCGCAGCAACCTCGGTTCGAATCCGAGTCACGGCATTGTGGTTGGCAATGTCACGGCAGTTGGGTGTTAATTTTACAGAATTAGCAAATGTACCAGTGGTTTTTGTAAAATGTCTATTAAAAACAGATCCTTTCAAATATTTAAACCATCTAACAACAAATGATTTAAACTCGCATGATTATAAGCTGTAGCTATAATGTATTTACTTACATAAATTATCGTTCTTGAACCTATTGGGGGTGAAGGGAGAGCGGAGCTCACCCCCCAGGTGCAGTTGAGTGACCTGTGTTGTGGCTCTCTAGAGGGAAGGCACAAATTTTGCTGTCACCCAGCCCAATCCAGACGTGTATTGGGGCCAGGTTTCAGGCAAATAGAGCAGTAAGTGCAGAGAAATGTTCACTCTCTAAAAGTGGCATTTCTAAAATAGTAAAGTTAAATCCAACCTCACCAGTAAGTAGGATTTTCAATAAATAAATAAAGCTACTCCTCTCCGATATGGAATTACCAAATAAAAAGTATAGGGGAATACACAGAGCTAACCTATGAGAGGGGTAGACCTCACAGTAGTGAAAAATGAAATAGACTGTTTGCTACTTACAGGACACGCGAACCACCAAAGTACATATCTTATTTTTTACTTACATAGCATCATGCACCTAGGACTACCTAGGGCCTACCTTAGGTGTAAATTATATGTAATAAAAGGGGAGTTTAAGGCTTGGCAAGTAGGCTGGGACTCCCCTGGGAGACCCCTGAGTCTATGCCCAGAACCATAACTCTGCCAGTCGAGTACTTACCTAAAAGCCGATAACTCACTTTTCTTCCATAGGCTAACATTGAGTGGTTTCACTTGGAAATTCTTCTAAGTGGTGTGGAGTTTTGGAACTTTAAAATATTCATCTAAAATCAGCCGAACAACGAATTCTGATTTACTCACCTGTTATCAGGAGAGACCTCAGTGCTGCATCTTGGAGCTCAGTACTGACCCTGAAAAGTAATTTTAACCGTACTTACCAGTAACTCGAATTTCCTTCCATGGGATATCATTGCCTGCTTTTTGCTGAAAATTTTCTAAGTGTCGATTTTTGAAACTTACAAATATTCTTTAAAAATCGTACCAACTGTGAAAACGTAATTGTTTACCTGTTTTAGATAGATGTCCCAGTACTGAGCCTAGGAGCCCAGCACTGGATTACAAAAGTAACGAGAACGTACTTTACCCGTAACTTGAATTTTCTTCCATAGGAAACCATTGACTGTTTTTCTGTGAAATTTCTTCTAAGTGTCGATTTTGCAAACATGTAAATATTCCTTAAAAATCGCCTGTATAACTTAAACGTAGTTTCTCAACTGCTTACAGGTGGTACAGTAGTGCTGGATCTAGGATCCAACACTGACCTAGAAAAAGTAACCATAACCCCACTTACCTGCTAAGTGAATTTCCTTCCATAGATAACATTGGTAATTTGATCAGCAAAAGTTTCTAAGTGTCAACTTTTAAAATAGCAAAATATTGCTTAAAAATCACAACAGTAACTAAAACGAATTTACTCACTTGTTTCCAAGAACTGTCCCAGGACTGAATCTAGGATCCAGTCCTGGATTTAGAAAAGTATTCCTGAAAGTAATTAATTGCATATAACTTAAAATTCCCATTGAGCTCAATGTATTATTGTGATTCAAATTGTGTTGCCTATTGTAATAAACTGTAACTATGACCTGCAAAAGTCAATTGCCTATTGCAAAGTATTTAACTAAAGCATCTCACTCTGAGAAAGTATATTTTGATACCTATTGTTGGTTCTCAAGTAAAACAACAATATCTTTTTTATGCAAACCAATGGCCTAGTGTTCAGTTCTTGAGTGTGTGAGACCATTTGCTGACTGAGTGTGTACAACAAATGTTTTACACTGTACTCTGATACTGCCTTACTGCTCGGCAAGCTACCACTTTAGAGAGTAAGGTTATATCTAACTTTAGCCTCTGCCAAACCTCTGGGGACTGGGGACTCTGTGCACACTGTACCTATTTGGGAACAGTATATACAGAGCCACTTTCTCACAGTAGTGATAAAGTGATTAGAGTCCTACGGCCAACATAAAGATACAGCAAAACGTGAGGTGAAAAGCAAAAAGGTTGCTGGTAGGCCACCTTAAGGATGCCAGGTCTAACAAAAACTGAACTAAGGATAACATGAGTAAAACATCAGGTTTCTCTACTGCATTTGGTGAGACAAGTGGGCCTTCTTTTATCTTCCATTCAAGCAATCTTTGACAGACCCCTTTATTATAGAGCTTTTCAAGGATTAAAGATAAGGCACTTACAAAGGAGTCCCAAATACTCAGAGATGGTTGACTTCTGTAATATGGGTCGTAGACTAAAAGCAGCGCAAAAACAGAGTGCAACAGGTTCCAAAAAACTTGAGTGCCACAAGAGAGTTTGAATGCAAGCGCATCCTTTTACAGATCCAGAGATATACTCATGCAATTTTTATTTTTAGGACAGAACGTGCATGATGAAAAAAACATTGTTTTTAAAAAGCGCATTGCAGAATATTAGTACTTTGATGTGGGAAAACTTCAAAACTTTCAAACAAAATATTTGTAGGCAGCTTACAGCAAGTTGTTGTGGCTGAGTGGTTAAGGCGATGGACTAGAAATCCATTGGGGTATCCCCGCGCAGGTTCGAATCCTGCCAACAACGAGAATCTTTTTATTATCGGCTACAATTTCAGAAGTTAACCTTTAGTATTTCTTCCATTTCAGTTTTATAAATAGGTGGCTTTTTTTTGTGTCACTATTGCCTCTCCACATATTTGTTATCGCTACCTCTTTCATGTCTTTGCTACACCTCATTCCTACTTTAGCACTGGTGTAAACGCTTCAAATTATTATACCGTTGCTCTCTCATTCATACCTGCGCATGCACTTGAAAGTTACTTTACCAATAAAAGACGCAAAGAGAGAAATAGAACAAAAGTGCTGGCTGGATTGGCAAACACTTCATAAAACTGCATTTTCTTTTTTATTCTCCCCCGTGTTACATGCTTAACCTCCCCATGTGTAATTTCTCTTAACCTGCTGTCCCAGGAAGAGAATTCATCTACAGGCTCTTTCTGTGTTTTTTTCCCTAGTCTGTCTTTCCCATTTCTTAGCTGTGTAACTGTTCCTTTACGCGCTCTATTTAAACGCCATCAATCTCATTTGAGCTCCTTGCTCCCGCTTCTGTTTTCTCCACCTCTCATACTGCCAGTTCTCTCTTTCTCTGTGATTGGTGGCTACTTTCCTGAGCTTCCGAAGCCACGTGGTTCCTGCCTCTTGTTGTCAGACTTGAATTGGAAAAGGAACCATATTAACAAGCCTTTACCACTCACACACGGCGGAAGTTTATACTTTAATTCAGTGAGCTAAGAAAAGCGTGTTGTGGGTCCCCTACGAGCCATGGTGCTTGCTTCATCATGATTTGGCACCAGTCATTAGCCGCAGCTCTGCTAATGAGCCACTGAGGTCAGTTTCAATATTTACTCAAAAACATAACCATGCAGCCCTCCCCTCAACTGTGTATTATCTTGCTTTTCTGCTGTTCGTGTGATTAGCTGGGAGGAGCTCACGGCGACATCCTCCCTATAAAAGTGTAGATGGATCACTCTCTAACTCTTTCTTGTTTCACATACAAATGGCTTGAAAGGTGCAGGGAAGATGCAGGTCTAATAGACAGAATAGAAGGTCTGTGCCAGGTGGGTTTCTCTGCATTGGTGTCCCATCACAGGTCCGCAAGTGTATTGTGTGATCTTTGACTCCTGGCATTTCACAAGCAGGCGGCCAGGAAACGGTTTCAGCCTATCAACCACTGAGGAGACGCAGCCTCTGAATGAGGAATGAGGAAGCAATGAATACATCCAGCCTATCACAGGAACAGCCCTGAGTGTTCCGAATTATAAATTCTCCATGTCACTGTATGTCGTTGAGCCCAAGTAGCTCGCCGTGATCGTATAGTGGTTAGTACTCTGCGTTGTGGCCGCAGCAACCTCGGTTCGAATCCGAGTCACGGCATTATGGTTGGCAATGTCACGGCAGTTGGGTGTTACTTTTACAGAATTAGCAAATGTACCAGTGGTTTTTGTAAAATGTCTATTAAAAACAGATCCTTTCAAATATTTAAACCATCTAACAACAAATGATTTAAACTCGCATGATTATAAGCTGTAGCTATAATGTATTTACTTACATAAATTATCGTTCTTGAACCTATTGGGGGTAAAGGGGGAGCGGAGCTCACCCCCCAGGTGCCGTTGAGTGACCTGTGTTGTGGCTCTCTAGAGGGAAGGCACAAATTTTACTGTCACCCAGCCCAATCCAGACGTGTATTGGGGCCAGGTTTCAGGCAAATAGAGCAGTAAGTGCAGAGAAATGTTCACTCTCTAAAAGTGGCATTTCTAAAATAGTAAAGTTAAATCCAACCTCACCAGTAAGTAGGATTTTCAATAAATAAATAAAGCTACTCCTCTCCGATATGGAATTACCAAATAAAAAGTATAGGGGAATACACAGAACTAACCTATGAGAGGGGTAGACCTCACAGTAGTGAAAAATGAAATAGACTGTTTGGTACTTACTGGACACGCGAACCACCAAAGTACATATCTTATTTTTTACTTACATAGCATCATGCACCTAGGACTACCTAGGGCCTACCTTAGGTGTAAATTATATGTAATAAAAGGGGAGTTTAAGGCTTGGCAAGTAGGCTGGGACTCCCCTGGGAGACCCCTGAGTCTATGCCCAGAACCATAACTCTGCCAGTCGAGTACTTACCTAAAAGCCGATAACTCACTTTTCTTCCATAGGCTAACATTGAGTGGTTTCACTTGGAAATTCTTCTAAGTGGTGTGGAGTTTTGGAACTTTAAAATATTCATCTAAAATCAGCCGAACAACGAATTCTGATTTACTCACCTGTTATCAGGAGAGACCTCAGTGCTGCATCTTGGAGCTCAGTACTGACCCTGAAAAGTAATTTTAACCGTACTTACCAGTAACTCGAATTTCCTTCCATGGGATATCATTGCCTGCTTTTTGCTGAAAATTTTCTAAGTGTCGATTTTTGAAACTTACAAATATTCTTTAAAAATCGTACCAACTGTGAAAACGTAATTGTTTACCTGTTTTCGATAGATGTCCCAGTACTGAGCCTAGGAGCCCAGCACTGGATTACAAAAGTAACGAGAACGTACTTTACCCGTAACTTGAATTTTCTTCTATAGGAAACCATTGACTGTTTTTCTGTGAAATTTCTTCTAAGTGTCGATTTTGCAAACATGTAAATATTCCTTAAAAATCGCCTGTATAACTTAAACGTAGTTTCTCAACTGCTTACAGGTGGTACAGTAGTGCTGAATCTAGGATCCAACACTGACCTAGAAAAAGTAACCATAACCCCACTTACCTGCTAAGTGAATTTCCTTCCATAGGATAACATTGGTAATTTGATCAGCAAAAGTTTCTAAGTGTCAACTTTTAAAATAGCAAAATATTGCTTAAAAATCACAACAGTAACTAAAACGAATTTACCCACTTGTTTCCAAGAACTGTCCCAGGACTGAATCTAGGATCCAGTCCTGGATTTAGAAAAGTATTCCTGAAAGTAATTAATTGCATATAACTTAAAATTCCCATTGAGCTCAATGTATTATTGTGATTCAAATTGTGTTGCCTATTGTAATAAACTGTAACTATGACCTGCAAAAGTCAATTGCCTATTGCAAAGTATTTAACTAAAGCATCTCATTCTGAGAAAGTATATTTTGATACCTATTGTTGGTTCTCAAATAAAACAACAATATCTTTTTTATGCAAACCAATGGCCTAGTGTTCAGTTCTTGAGTGTGTGAGACCATTTGCTGACTGAGTGTGTACAACAAATGTTTTACACTGTACTCTGATACTGCCTTACTGCTCGGCAAGCTACCACTTTAGAGAGTAAGGTTATATCTAACTTTAGCCTCTGCCAAACCTCTGGGGACTGGGGACTCTGTGCACACTGTACCTATTTGGGAACAGTATATACAGAGCCACTTTCTCACAGTAGTGATAAAGTGATTAGAGTCCTATGGCCAACATAAAGATACAGCAAAACGTGAGGTGAAAAGCAAAAAGGTTGCTGGTAGGCCACCTTAAGGATGCCAGGTCTAACAAAAACTGAACTAAGGATAACATGAGTAAAACATCAGGTTTCTCTACTGCATTTGGTGAGACAAGTGGGCCTTCTTTTATCTCCATTCAAGCAATCTTTGACAGACCCCTTTATTATAGAGCTTTTCAAGGATTAAAGATAAGGCACTTACAAAGGAGTCCCAAATACTCAGAGATGGTTGACTTCTGTAATATGGATCGTAGACTAAAAGCAGCGCAAAAACAGAGTGCAACAGGGTCCAAAAAACTTGAGTGCCACAAGAGAGTTTGCATGCAAGCGTATCCTTTTACAGATCCAGAGATATACTCATGCAATTTTTATTTTTAGGACAGAACGTGCATGATGAAAAAAACATTGTTTTTAAAAAGCGCATTGCAGAATATTAGTACTTTGATGTGGGAAAACTTCAAAACTTTCAAACAAAATATTTGTAGGCAGCTTACAGCAAGTTGTTGTGGCTGAGTGGTTAAGGCGATGGACTAGAAATCCATTGGGGTATCCCCGCGCAGGTTTGAATACTGCCAACAGCGAGAATCTTTTTATTATCGGCTACAATTTCAGAAGTTAACCTTTAGTATTTCTTCCATTTCAGTTTTATAAATAGGTGGCTTATTTTTGTGTCACTATTGCCTCTCCACATATTTGTTATCGCTACCTCTTTCATGTCTTTTGCTACACCTCATTCCTACTTTAGCACTGGTGTAAACGCTTCAAATTATTATACCGTTGCTCTCTCTGCGCATGCACTTGAAAGTTACTTTACCAATAAAAGACGCAAAGAGAGAAATAGAACAAAAGTGCTGGCTGGATTGGCAAACACACTTCATAAAACTGCATTTTCTTTTTTATTCTCCCCCGTGTTACATGCTTAACCTCCCCATGTGTAATTTCTCTTAACCTGCTGTCCCAGGAAGAGAATTCATCTACAGGCTCTTTCTGTGTTTTTTTCCCTAGTCTGTCTTTCCCATTTCTTAGCTGTGTAACTGTTCCTTTACGCGCTCTATTTAAACGCCATCAATCTCATTTGAGCTCCTTGCTCCTGCTTCGGTTTTCTCCACCTCTCATACTGCCAGTTCTCTCTTTCTCTGTGATTGGTGGCTACTTTCCTGAGCTTCCGAAGCCACGTGGTTCCTGCCTCTTGTTGTCAGACTTGAATTGGAAAAGGAACCATATTAACAAGCCTTTACCACTCACACACGGCGGAAGTTTATACTTTAATTCAGTGAGCTAAGAAAAGCGTGTTGTGGGTCCCCTACGAGCCATGGTGCTTGCTTCATCATGATTTGGCACCAGTCATTAGCCGCAGCTCTGCTAATGAGCCACTGAGGTCAGTTTCAATATTTACTCAAAAACATAACCATGCAGCCCTCCCCTCAACTGTGTATTATCTTGCTTTTCTGCTGTTCGTGTGATTAGCTGGGAGGAGCTCACGGCGACATCCTCCCTATAAAAGTGTAGATGGATCACTCTCTAACTCTTTCTTGCTTCACAAACAAAGGGCTTGAAAGGTGCAGGGAAGATGCAGGTCTAATAGACAGAATAGAAGGTCTGTGCCAGGTGGGTTTCTCTGCATTGGTGTCCCATCACAGGTCCGCAAGTGTATTGTGTGATCTTTGACTCCTGGCATTTCACAAGCAGGCGGCCAGGAAACGGTTTCAGCCTATCAACCACTGAGGAGACGCAGCCTCTGAATGAGGAATGAGGAAGCAATGAATACATCCAGCCTATCACAGGAACAGCCCTGAGTGTTCCGAATTATAAATTCTCCATGTCACTGTATGTCGTTGAGCCCAAGTAGCTCGCCGTGATCGTATAGTGGTTAGTACTCAGTGTTGTGGCCGCAGCAACCTCAGTTCGAATCCGAGTCACGGCATAGTGGTTGGCAATGTCACGGCAGTTGGGTGTTAATTTTACAGAATTAGCAAATGTACCAGTGGTTTTTGTAAAATGTCTATTAAAAACAGATCCTTTCAAATATTTAAACCATCTAACAACAAATGATTTAAACTCGCATGATTATAAGCTGTAGCTATAATGTATTTACTTACATAAATTATCATTCTTGAACCTATTGTGGGTGAAGGGAGAGCGGAGCTCACCCCCCAGGTGCAGTTGAGTGACCTGTGTTGTGGCTCTCTAGAGGGAAGGCACAAATTTTGCTGTCACCCAGCCCAATCCAGACGTGTATTGGGGCCAGGTTTCAGGCAAATAGAGCAGTAAGTGCAGAGAAATGTTCACTCTCTAAAAGTGGCATTTCTAAAATAGTAAAGTTAAATCCAACCTCACCAGTAAGTAGGATTTTCAATAAATAAATAAAGCTACTCCTCTCCGATATGGAATTACCAAATAAAAAGTATAGGGGAATACACAGAGCTAACCTATGAGAGGGGTAGACCTCACAGTAGTGAAAAATGAAATAGACTGTTTGGTACTTACAGGACACGCGAACCACCAAAGTACATATCTTATTTTTTACTTACATAGCATCATGCACCTAGGACTACCTAGGGCCTACCTTAGGTGTAAATTATGTGTAATAAAAGGGGAGTTTAAGGCTTGGCAAGTAGGCTGGGACTCCCCTGGGAGACCCCTGAGTCTATGCCCAGAACCATAACTCTGCCAGTCGAGTACTTACCTAAAAGCCGATAACTCACTTTTCTTCCATAGGCTAACATTGAGTGGTTTCACTTGGAAATTCTTCTAAGTGGTGTGGAGTTTTGGAACTTTAAAATATTCATCTAAAATCAGCCGAACAACGAATTCTGATTTACTCACCTGTTATCAGGAGAGACCTCAGTGCTGCATCTTGGAGCTCAGTACTGACCCTGAAAAGTAATTTTAACCGTACTTACCAGTAACTCGAATTTCCTTCCATGGGATATCATTGCCTGCTTTTTGCTGAAAATTTTCTAAGTGTCGATTTTTGAAACTTACAAATATTCTTTAAAAATCATACCAACTGTGAAAACGTAATTGTTTACCTGTTTTAGATAGATGTCCCAGTACTGAGCCTAGGAGCCCAGCACTGGATTACAAAAGTAACGAGAACGTACTTTACCCGTAACTTGAATTTTCTTCCATAGGAAACCATTGACTGTTTTTCTGTGAAATTTCTTCTAAGTGTCGATTTTGCAAACATGTAAATATTCCTTAAAAATCGCCTGTATAACTTAAACGTAGTTTCTCAACTGCTTACAGGTGGTACAGTAGTGCTGGATCTAGGATCCAACACTGACCTAGAAAAAGTAACCATAACCCCACTTACCTGCTAAGTGAATTTCCTTCCATAGGATAACATTGGTAATTTGATCAGCAAAAGTTTCTAAGTGTCAACTTTTAAAATAGCAAAATATTGCTTAAAAATCACAACAGTAACTAAAACGAATTTACTCACTTGTTTCCAAGAACTGTCCCAGGACTGAATCTAGGATCCAGTCCTGGATTTAGAAAAGTATTCCTGAAAGTAATTAATTGCATATAACTTAAAATTCCCATTGAGCTCAATGTATTATTGTGATTCAAATTGTGTTGCCTATTGTAATAAACTGTAACTATGACCTGCAAAAGTCAATTGCCTATTGCAAAGTATTTAACTAAAGCATCTCACTCTGAGAAAGTATATTTTGATACCTATTGTTGGTTCTCAAATAAAACAACAATATCTTTTTTATGCAAACCAATGGCCTAGTGTTCAGTTCTTGAGTGTGTGAGACCATTTGCTGACTGAGTGTGTACAACAAATGTTTTACACTGTACTCTGATACTGCCTTACTGCTCGGCAAGCTACCACTTTAGAGAGTAAGGTTATATCTAACTTTAGCCTCTGCCAAACCTCTGGGGACTGGGGACTCTGTGCACACTGTACCTATTTGGGAACAGTATCTACAGAGCCACTTTCTCACAGTAGTGATAAAGTGATTAGAGTCCTACGGCCAACATAAAGATACAGCAAAACGTGAGGTGAAAAGCAAAAAGGTTGCTGGTAGGCCACCTTAAGGATGCCAGGTCTAACAAAAACTGAACTAAGGATAACATGAGTAAAACATCAGGTTTCTCTACTGCATTTGGTGAGACAAGTGGGCCTTCTTTTATCTCCATTCAAGCAATCTTTGACAGACCCCTTTATTATAGAGCTTTTCAAGGATTAAAGATAAGGCACTTACAAAGGAGTCCCAAATACTCAGAGATGGTTGACTTCTGTAATATGGGTCGTAGACTAAAAGCAGCGCAAAAACAGAGTGCAACAGGGTCCAAAAAACTTGAGTGCCACAAGAGAGTTTGAATGCAAGCGTATCCTTTTACAGATCCAGAGATATACTCATGCAATTTTTATTTTTAGGACAGAACGTGCATGATGAAAAAAACATTGTTTTTAAAAAGCGCATTGCAGAATATTAGTACTTTGGTGTGGGAAAACTTCAAAACTTTCAAACAAAATATTTGTAGGCAGCTTACAGCAAGTTGTTGTGGCCGAGTGGTTAAGACGATGGACTAGAAATCCATTGGGGTATCCCCGCGCAGGTTCGAATCCTGCCAACAACGAGAATCTTTTTATTATCGGCTACAATTTCAGAAGTTAACCTTTAGTATTTCTTCCATTTCAGTTTTATAAATAGGTGGCTTATTTTTGTGTCACTATTGCCTCTCCACATATTTGTTATCGCTACCTCTTTCATGTCTTTGCTACACCTCATTCCTACTTTAGCACTGGTGTAAACGCTTCAAATTATTATACCGTTGCTCTCTCATTCATACCTGCGCATGCACTTGAAAGTTACTTTACCAATAAAAGACGCAAAGAGAGAAATAGAAAAAAATTGCTGGCTGGATTGGCAAACACACTTCATAAAACTGCATTTTCTTTTTTATTCTCCCCCGTGTTACATGCTTAACCTCCCCATGTGTAATTTCTCTTAACCTGCTGTCCCAGGAAGAGAATTCATCTACAGGCTCTTTCTGTGTTTTTTTCCCTAGTCTGTCTTTCCCATTTCTTAGCTGTGTAACTGTTCCTTTACGCGCTCTATTTAAACGCCATCAATCTCATTTGAGCTCCTTGCTCCCGCTTCTGTTTTCTCCACCTCTCATACTGCCAGTTCTCTCTTTCTCTGTGATTGGTGGCTACTTTCCTGAGCTTCCGAAGCCACGTGGTTCCTGCCTCTTGTTGTCAGACTTGAATTGGAAAAGGAACCATATTAACAAGCCTTTACCACTCACACACGGCGGAAGTTTATACTTTAATTCAGTGAGCTAAGAAAAGCGTGTTGTGGGTCCCCTACGAGCCATGGTGCTTGCTTCATCATGATTTGGCACCAGTCATTAGCCGCAGCTCTGCTAATGAGCCACTGAGGTCAGTTTCAATATTTACTCAAAAACATAACCATGCAGCCCTCCCCTCAACTGTGTATTATCTTGCTTTTCTGCTGTTCGTGTGATTAGCTGGGAGGAGCTCACGGCGACATCCTCCCTATAAAAGTGTAGATGGATCACTCTCTAACTCTTTCTTGCTTCACATACAAATGGCTTGAAAGGTGCAGGGCAGATGCAGGTCTAATAGACAGAATAGAAGGTCTGTGCCAGGTGGGTTTCTCTGCATTGGTGTCCCATCACAGGTCCGCAAGTGTATTGTGTGATCTTTGACTCCTGGCATTTCACAAGCAGGCGGCCAGGAAACGGTTTCAGCCTATCAACCACTGAGGAGACGCAGCCTCTGAATGAGGAATGAGGAAGCAATGAATACATCCAGCCTATCACAGGAACAGCCCTGAGTGTTCCGAATTATAAATTCTCCATGTCACTGTATGTTGTTGAGCCCAAGTAGCTCGCCGTGATCGTATAGTGGTTAGTACTCTGCGTTGTGGCCGCAGCAACCTCGGTTCGAATCCGAGTCACGGCATTGTGTTTGGCAATGTCACGGCAGTTGGGTGTTAATTTTACAGAATTAGCAAATGTACCAGTGGTTTTTGTAAAATGTCTATTAAAAACAGATCCTTTCAAATATTTAAACCATCTAACAACAAATTATTTAAACTCGCATGATTATAAGCTGTAGCTATAATGTATTTACTTACATAAATTATCGTTCTTGAACCTATTGGGGGTGAAGGGAGAGCGGAGCTCACCCCCCAGGTGCAGTTGAGTGACCTGTGTTGTGGCTCTCTAGAGGGAAGGCACAAATTTTGCTGTCACCCAGCCCAATCCAGACGTGTATTGGGGCCAGGTTTCAGGCAAATAGAGCAGTAAGTGCAGAGAAATGTTCACTCTCTAAAAGTGGCATTTCTAAAATAGTAAAGTTAAATCCAACCTCACCAGTAAGTAGGATTTTCAATAAATAAATAAAGCTACTCCTCTCCGATATGGAATTACCAAATAAAAAGTATAGGGGAATACACAGAGCTAACCTATGAGAGGGGTAGACCTCACAGTAGTGAAAAATGAAATAGACTGTTTGGTACTTACAGGACACGCGAACCACCAAAGTACATATCTTATTTTTTACTTACATAGCATCATGCACCTAGGACTACCTAGGGCCTACCTTAGGTGTAAATTATATGTAATAAAAGGGGAGTTTAAGGCTTGGCAAGTAGGCTGGGACTCCCCTGGGAGACCCCTGAGTCTATGCCCAGAACCATAACTCTGCCAGTCGAGTACTTACCTAAAAGCCGATAACTCACTTTTCTTCCATAGGCTAACATTGAGTGGTTTCACTTGGAAATTCTTCTAAGTGGTGTGGAGTTTTGGAACTTTAAAATATTCATCTAAAATCAGCCGAACAACGAATTCTGATTTACACACCTGTTATCAGGAGAGACCTCAGTGCTGCATCTTGGAGCTCAGTACTGACCCTGAAAAGTAATTTTAACCGTACTTACCAGTAACTCGAATTTCCTTCCATGGGATATCATTGCCTGCTTTTCGCTGAAAATTTTCTAAGTGTCGATTTTTTAAACTTACAAATATTCTTTAAAAATCGTACCAACTGTGAAAACGTAATTGTTTACCTGTTTTAGATAGATGTCCCAGTACTGAGCCTAGGAGCCCAGCACTGGATTACAAAAGTAACGAGAACGTACTTTACCCGTAACTTGAATTTTCTTCCATAGGAAACCATTGACTGTTTTTCTGTGAAATTTCTTCTAAGTGTCGATTTTGCAAACATGTAAATATTCCTTAAAAATCGCCTGTATAACTTAAACGTAGTTTCTCAACTGCTTACAGGTGGTACAGTAGTGCTGGATCTAGGATCCAACACTGACCTAGAAAAAGTAACCATAACCCCACTTACCTGCTAAGTGAATTTCCTTCCATAGGATAACATTGGTAATTTGATCAGCAAAAGTTTCTAAGTGTCAACTTTTAAAATAGCAAAATATTGCTTAAAAATCACAACAGTAACTAAAACGAATTTACTCACTTGTTTCCAAGAACTGTCCCAAGACTGAATCTAGGATCCAGTCCTGGATTTAGAAAAGTATTCCTGAAAGTAATTAATTGCATATAACTTAAAATTCCCATTGAGCTCAATGTATTATTGTGATTCAAATTGTGTTGCCTATTGTAATAAACTGTAACTATGACCTGCAAAAGTCAATTGCCTATTGCAAAGTATTTAACTAAAGCATCTCACTCTGAGAAAGTATATTTTGATACCTATTGTTGGTTCTCAAATAAAACAACAATATCTTTTTTATGCAAACCAATGGCTTAGTGTTCAGTTCTTGAGTGTGTGAGACCATTTGCTGACTGAGTGTGTACAACAAATGTTTTACACTGTACTCTGATACTGCCTTACTGCTCGGCAAGCTACCACTTTAGAGAGTAAGGTTATATCTAACTTTAGCCTCTGCCAAACCTCTGGGGACTGGGGACTCTGTGCACACTGTACCTATTTGGGAACAGTATATACAGAGCCACTTTCTCACAGTAGTGATAAAGTGATTAGAGTCCTACGGCCAACATAAAGATACAGCAAAACGTGAGGTGAAAAGCAAAAAGGTTGCTGGTAGGCCACCTTAAGGATGCCAGGTCTAACAAAAACTGAACTAAGGATAACATGAGTAAAACATCAGGTTTCTCTACTGCATCTGGTGAGACAAATGGGCCTTCTTTTATCTTCCATTCAAGCAATCTTTGACAGACCCCTTTATTATAGAGCTTTTCAAGGATTAAAGATAAGGCACTTACAAAGGAGTCCCAAATACTCAGAGATGGTTGACTTCTGTAATATGGGTCGTAGACTAAAAGCAGCGCAAAAACAGAGTGCAACGGGGTCCAAAAAACTTGAGTGCCACAAGAGAGTTTGAATGCAAGCGTATCCTTTTACAGATCCAGAGATATACTCATGCAATTTTTATTTTTAGGACAGAACGTGCATGATGAAAAAAACATTGTTTTTAAAAAGCGCATTGCAGAATATTAGTACTTTGATGTGGGAAAACTTCAAAACTTTCAAACAAAATATTTGTAGGCAGCTTACAGCAAGTTGTTGTGGCCGAGTGGTTAAGGCGATGGACTAGAAATCCATTGGGGTATCCCCGCGCAGGTTCGAATTCTGCCAACAACGAGAATCTTTTTATTATCGGCTACAATTTCAGAAGTTAACCTTTAGTATTTCTTCCATTTCAGTTTTATAAATAGGTGGCTTATTTTTGTGTCACTATTGCCTCTCCACATATTTGTTATCGCTACCTATTTCATGTCTTTGCTACACCTCATTCCTACTTTAGCACTGGTGTAAACGCTTCAAATTATTATACCGTTGCTCTCTCATTCATACCTGCGCATGCACTTGAAAGTTACTTTACCAATAAAAGACGCAAAGAGAGAAATAGAACAAAAGTGCTGGCTGGATTGGCAAACACACTTCATAAAACTGCATTTTCTTTTTTATTCTCCCCCGTGTTACATGCTTAACCTCCCCATGTGTAATTTCTCTTAACCTGCTGTCCCAGGAAGAGAATTCATCTACAGGCTCTTTCTGTGTTTTTTTCCCTAGTCTGTCTTTCCCATTTCTTAGCTGTGTAACTGTTCCTTTACGCGCTCTATTTAAACGCCATCAATCTCATTTGAGCTCCTTGCTCCCGCTTCTGTTTTCTCCACCTCTCATACTGCCAGTTCTCTCTTTCTCTGTGATTGGTGGCTACTTTCCTGAGCTTCCGAAGCCACGTGGTTCCTGCCTCTTGTTGTCAGACTTGAATTGGAAAAGGAACCATATTAACAAGCCTTTACCACTCACACATGGCGGAAGTTTATACTTTAATTCAGTGAGCTAAGAAAAGCGTGTTGTGGGTCCCCTACGAGCCATGGTGCTTGCTTCATCATGATTTGGCACCAGTCATTAGCCGCAGCTCTGCTAATGAGCCACTGAGGTCAGTTTCAATATTTACTCAAAAACATAACCATGCAGCCCTCCCCTCAACTGTGTATTATCTTGCTTTTCTGCTGTTCGTGTGATTAGCTGGGAGGAGCTCACGGCGACATCCTCCCTATAAAAGTGTAGATGGATCACTCTCTAACTCTTTCTTGCTTCACATACAAATGGCTTGAAAGGTGCAGGGAAGATGCAGGTCTAATAGACAGAATAGAAGGTCTGTGCCAGGTGGGTTTCTCTGCATTGGTGTCCCATCACAGGTCCGCAAGTGTATTGTGTGATCTTTGACTCCTGGCATTTCACAAGCAGGCGGCCAGGAAACGGTTTCAGCCTATCAACCACTGAGGAGACGCAGCCTCTGAATGAGGAATGAGGAAGCAATGAATACATCCAGCCTATCACAGGAACAGCCCTGAGTGTTCCGAATTATAAATTCTCCATGTCACTGTATGTCGTTGAGCCCAAGTAGCTCGCCGTGATCGTATAGTGGTTAGTACTCTGCGTTGTGGCTGCAGCAACCTCGGTTCGAATCCGAGTCACGGCATTATGGTTGGCAATGTCACGGCAGTTGGGTGTTACTTTTACAGAATTAGCAAATGTACCAGTGGTTTTTGTAAAATGTCTATTAAAAACAGATCCTTTCAAATATTTAAACCATCTAACAACAAATGATTTAAACTCGCATGATTATAAGCTGTAGCTATAATGTATTTACTTACATAAATTATCGTTCTTGAACCTATTGGGGGTAAAGGGGGAGCGGAGCTCACCCCCCAGGTGCCGTTGAGTGACCTGTGTTGTGGCTCTCTAGAGGGAAGGCACAAATTTTACTGTCACCCAGCCCAATCCAGACGTGTATTGGGGCCAGGTTTCAGGCAAATAGAGCAGTAAGTGCAGAGAAATGTTCACTCTCTAAAAGTGGCATTTCTAAAATAGTAAAGTTAAATCCAACCTCACCAGTAAGTAGGATTTTCAATAAATAAATAAAGCTACTCCTCTCCGATATGGAATTACCAAATAAAAAGTATAGGGGAATACACAGAACTAACCTATGAGAGGGGTAGACCTCACAGTAGTGAAAAATGAAATAGACTGTTTGGTACTTACTGGACACGCGAACCACCAAAGTACATATCTTATTTTTTACTTACATAGCATCATGCACCTAGGACTACCTAGGGCCTACCTTAGGTGTAAATTATATGTAATAAAAGGGGAGTTTAAGGCTTGGCAAGTAGGCTGGGACTCCCCTGGGAGACCCCTGAGTCTATGCCCAGAACCATAACTCTGCCAGTCGAGTACTTACCTAAAAGCCGATAACTCACTTTTCTTCCATAGGCTAACATTGAGTGGTTTCACTTGGAAATTCTTCTAAGTGGTGTGGAGTTTTGGAACTTTAAAATATTCATCTAAAATCAGCCGAACAACGAATTCTGATTTACTCACCTGTTATCAGGAGAGACCTCAGTGCTGCATCTTGGAGCTCAGTACTGACCCTGAAAAGTAATTTTAACCGTACTTACCAGTAACTCGAATTTCCTTCCATGGGATATCATTGCCTGCTTTTTGCTGAAAATTTTCTAAGTGTCGATTTTTGAAACTTACAAATATTCTTTAAAAATCGTACCAACTGTGAAAACGTAATTGTTTACCTGTTTTCGATAGATGTCCCAGTACTGAGCCTAGGAGCCCAGCACTGGATTACAAAAGTAACGAGAACGTACTTTACCCGTAACTTGAATTTTCTTCTATAGGAAACCATTGACTGTTTTTCTGTGAAATTTCTTCTAAGTGTCGATTTTGCAAACATGTAAATATTCCTTAAAAATCGCCTGTATAACTTAAACGTAGTTTCTCAACTGCTTACAGGTGGTACAGTAGTGCTGAATCTAGGATCCAACACTGACCTAGAAAAAGTAACCATAACCCCACTTACCTGCTAAGTGAATTTCCTTCCATAGGATAACATTGGTAATTTGATCAGCAAAAGTTTCTAAGTGTCAACTTTTAAAATAGCAAAATATTGCTTAAAAATCACAACAGTAACTAAAACGAATTTACCCACTTGTTTCCAAGAACTGTCCCAGGACTGAATCTAGGATCCAGTCCTGGATTTAGAAAAGTATTCCTGAAAGTAATTAATTGCATATAACTTAAAATTCCCATTGAGCTCAATGTATTATTGTGATTCAAATTGTGTTGCCTATTGTAATAAACTGTAACTATGACCTGCAAAAGTCAATTGCCTATTGCAAAGTATTTAACTAAAGCATCTCATTCTGAGAAAGTATATTTTGATACCTATTGTTGGTTCTCAAATAAAACAACAATATCTTTTTTATGCAAACCAATGGCCTAGTGTTCAGTTCTTGAGTGTGTGAGACCATTTGCTGACTGAGTGTGTACAACAAATGTTTTACACTGTACTCTGATACTGCCTTACTGCTCGGCAAGCTACCACTTTAGAGAGTAAGGTTATATCTAACTTTAGCCTCTGCCAAACCTCTGGGGACTGGGGACTCTGTGCACACTGTACCTATTTGGGAACAGTATATACAGAGCCACTTTCTCACAGTAGTGATAAAGTGATTAGAGTCCTATGGCCAACATAAAGATACAGCAAAACGTGAGGTGAAAAGCAAAAAGGTTGCTGGTAGGCCACCTTAAGGATGCCAGGTCTAACAAAAACTGAACTAAGGATAACATGAGTAAAACATCAGGTTTCTCTACTGCATTTGGTGAGACAAGTGGGCCTTCTTTTATCTCCATTCAAGCAATCTTTGACAGACCCCTTTATTATAGAGCTTTTCAAGGATTAAAGATAAGGCACTTACAAAGGAGTCCCAAATACTCAGAGATGGTTGACTTCTGTAATATGGATCGTAGACTAAAAGCAGCGCAAAAACAGAGTGCAACAGGGTCCAAAAAACTTGAGTGCCACAAGAGAGTTTGCATGCAAGCGTATCCTTTTACAGATCCAGAGATATACTCATGCAATTTTTATTTTTAGGACAGAACGTGCATGATGAAAAAAACATTGTTTTTAAAAAGCGCATTGCAGAATATTAGTACTTTGATGTGGGAAAACTTCAAAACTTTCAAACAAAATATTTGTAGGCAGCTTACAGCAAGTTGTTGTGGCTGAGTGGTTAAGGCGATGGACTAGAAATCCATTGGGGTATCCCCGCGCAGGTTTGAATACTGCCAACAGCGAGAATCTTTTTATTATCGGCTACAATTTCAGAAGTTAACCTTTAGTATTTCTTCCATTTCAGTTTTATAAATAGGTGGCTTATTTTTGTGTCACTATTGCCTCTCCACATATTTGTTATCGCTACCTCTTTCATGTCTTTTGCTACACCTCATTCCTACTTTAGCACTGGTGTAAACGCTTCAAATTATTATACCGTTGCTCTCTCTGCGCATGCACTTGAAAGTTACTTTACCAATAAAAGACGCAAAGAGAGAAATAGAACAAAAGTGCTGGCTGGATTGGCAAACACACTTCATAAAACTGCATTTTCTTTTTTATTCTCCCCCGTGTTACATGCTTAACCTCCCCATGTGTAATTTCTCTTAACCTGCTGTCCCAGGAAGAGAATTCATCTACAGGCTCTTTCTGTGTTTTTTTCCCTAGTCTGTCTTTCCCATTTCTTAGCTGTGTAACTGTTCCTTTACGCGCTCTATTTAAACGCCATCAATCTCATTTGAGCTCCTTGCTCCTGCTTCGGTTTTCTCCACCTCTCATACTGCCAGTTCTCTCTTTCTCTGTGATTGGTGGCTACTTTCCTGAGCTTCCGAAGCCACGTGGTTCCTGCCTCTTGTTGTCAGACTTGAATTGGAAAAGGAACCATATTAACAAGCCTTTACCACTCACACACGGCGGAAGTTTATACTTTAATTCAGTGAGCTAAGAAAAGCGTGTTGTGGGTCCCCTACGAGCCATGGTGCTTGCTTCATCATGATTTGGCACCAGTCATTAGCCGCAGCTCTGCTAATGAGCCACTGAGGTCAGTTTCAATATTTACTCAAAAACATAACCATGCAGCCCTCCCCTCAACTGTGTATTATCTTGCTTTTCTGCTGTTCGTGTGATTAGCTGGGAGGAGCTCACGGCGACATCCTCCCTATAAAAGTGTAGATGGATCACTCTCTAACTCTTTCTTGCTTCACAAACAAAGGGCTTGAAAGGTGCAGGGAAGATGCAGGTCTAATAGACAGAATAGAAGGTCTGTGCCAGGTGGGTTTCTCTGCATTGGTGTCCCATCACAGGTCCGCAAGTGTATTGTGTGATCTTTGACTCCTGGCATTTCACAAGCAGGCGGCCAGGAAACGGTTTCAGCCTATCAACCACTGAGGAGACGCAGCCTCTGAATGAGGAATGAGGAAGCAATGAATACATCCAGCCTATCACAGGAACAGCCCTGAGTGTTCCGAATTATAAATTCTCCATGTCACTGTATGTCGTTGAGCCCAAGTAGCTCGCCGTGATCGTATAGTGGTTAGTACTCAGTGTTGTGGCCGCAGCAACCTCAGTTCGAATCCGAGTCACGGCATAGTGGTTGGCAATGTCACGGCAGTTGGGTGTTAATTTTACAGAATTAGCAAATGTACCAGTGGTTTTTGTAAAATGTCTATTAAAAACAGATCCTTTCAAATATTTAAACCATCTAACAACAAATGATTTAAACTCGCATGATTATAAGCTGTAGCTATAATGTATTTACTTACATAAATTATCATTCTTGAACCTATTGTGGGTGAAGGGAGAGCGGAGCTCACCCCCCAGGTGCAGTTGAGTGACCTGTGTTGTGGCTCTCTAGAGGGAAGGCACAAATTTTGCTGTCACCCAGCCCAATCCAGACGTGTATTGGGGCCAGGTTTCAGGCAAATAGAGCAGTAAGTGCAGAGAAATGTTCACTCTCTAAAAGTGGCATTTCTAAAATAGTAAAGTTAAATCCAACCTCACCAGTAAGTAGGATTTTCAATAAATAAATAAAGCTACTCCTCTCCGATATGGAATTACCAAATAAAAAGTATAGGGGAATACACAGAGCTAACCTATGAGAGGGGTAGACCTCACAGTAGTGAAAAATGAAATAGACTGTTTGGTACTTACAGGACACGCGAACCACCAAAGTACATATCTTATTTTTTACTTACATAGCATCATGCACCTAGGACTACCTAGGGCCTACCTTAGGTGTAAATTATGTGTAATAAAAGGGGAGTTTAAGGCTTGGCAAGTAGGCTGGGACTCCCCTGGGAGACCCCTGAGTCTATGCCCAG
Organism: Triturus cristatus; assembly: GCF_964204655.1. Lineage (NCBI taxonomy): Eukaryota > Metazoa > Chordata > Amphibia > Caudata > Salamandridae > Triturus > Triturus cristatus. The sequence goes on from NC_140595.1 coordinate 724,237,845, forward strand.
AACCATAACTCTGCCAGTCGAGTACTTACCTAAAAGCCGATAACTCACTTTTCTTCCATAGGCTAACATTGAGTGGTTTCACTTGGAAATTCTTCTAAGTGGTGTGGAGTTTTGGAACTTTAAAATATTCATCTAAAATCAGCCGAACAACGAATTCTGATTTACTCACCTGTTATCAGGAGAGACCTCAGTGCTGCATCTTGGAGCTCAGTACTGACCCTGAAAAGTAATTTTAACCGTACTTACCAGTAACTCGAATTTCCTTCCATGGGATATCATTGCCTGCTTTTTGCTGAAAATTTTCTAAGTGTCGATTTTTGAAACTTACAAATATTCTTTAAAAATCATACCAACTGTGAAAACGTAATTGTTTACCTGTTTTAGATAGATGTCCCAGTACTGAGCCTAGGAGCCCAGCACTGGATTACAAAAGTAACGAGAACGTACTTTACCCGTAACTTGAATTTTCTTCCATAGGAAACCATTGACTGTTTTTCTGTGAAATTTCTTCTAAGTGTCGATTTTGCAAACATGTAAATATTCCTTAAAAATCGCCTGTATAACTTAAACGTAGTTTCTCAACTGCTTACAGGTGGTACAGTAGTGCTGGATCTAGGATCCAACACTGACCTAGAAAAAGTAACCATAACCCCACTTACCTGCTAAGTGAATTTCCTTCCATAGGATAACATTGGTAATTTGATCAGCAAAAGTTTCTAAGTGTCAACTTTTAAAATAGCAAAATATTGCTTAAAAATCACAACAGTAACTAAAACGAATTTACTCACTTGTTTCCAAGAACTGTCCCAGGACTGAATCTAGGATCCAGTCCTGGATTTAGAAAAGTATTCCTGAAAGTAATTAATTGCATATAACTTAAAATTCCCATTGAGCTCAATGTATTATTGTGATTCAAATTGTGTTGCCTATTGTAATAAACTGTAACTATGACCTGCAAAAGTCAATTGCCTATTGCAAAGTATTTAACTAAAGCATCTCACTCTGAGAAAGTATATTTTGATACCTATTGTTGGTTCTCAAATAAAACAACAATATCTTTTTTATGCAAACCAATGGCCTAGTGTTCAGTTCTTGAGTGTGTGAGACCATTTGCTGACTGAGTGTGTACAACAAATGTTTTACACTGTACTCTGATACTGCCTTACTGCTCGGCAAGCTACCACTTTAGAGAGTAAGGTTATATCTAACTTTAGCCTCTGCCAAACCTCTGGGGACTGGGGACTCTGTGCACACTGTACCTATTTGGGAACAGTATCTACAGAGCCACTTTCTCACAGTAGTGATAAAGTGATTAGAGTCCTACGGCCAACATAAAGATACAGCAAAACGTGAGGTGAAAAGCAAAAAGGTTGCTGGTAGGCCACCTTAAGGATGCCAGGTCTAACAAAAACTGAACTAAGGATAACATGAGTAAAACATCAGGTTTCTCTACTGCATTTGGTGAGACAAGTGGGCCTTCTTTTATCTCCATTCAAGCAATCTTTGACAGACCCCTTTATTATAGAGCTTTTCAAGGATTAAAGATAAGGCACTTACAAAGGAGTCCCAAATACTCAGAGATGGTTGACTTCTGTAATATGGGTCGTAGACTAAAAGCAGCGCAAAAACAGAGTGCAACAGGGTCCAAAAAACTTGAGTGCCACAAGAGAGTTTGAATGCAAGCGTATCCTTTTACAGATCCAGAGATATACTCATGCAATTTTTATTTTTAGGACAGAACGTGCATGATGAAAAAAACATTGTTTTTAAAAAGCGCATTGCAGAATATTAGTACTTTGGTGTGGGAAAACTTCAAAACTTTCAAACAAAATATTTGTAGGCAGCTTACAGCAAGTTGTTGTGGCCGAGTGGTTAAGACGATGGACTAGAAATCCATTGGGGTATCCCCGCGCAGGTTCGAATCCTGCCAACAACGAGAATCTTTTTATTATCGGCTACAATTTCAGAAGTTAACCTTTAGTATTTCTTCCATTTCAGTTTTATAAATAGGTGGCTTATTTTTGTGTCACTATTGCCTCTCCACATATTTGTTATCGCTACCTCTTTCATGTCTTTGCTACACCTCATTCCTACTTTAGCACTGGTGTAAACGCTTCAAATTATTATACCGTTGCTCTCTCATTCATACCTGCGCATGCACTTGAAAGTTACTTTACCAATAAAAGACGCAAAGAGAGAAATAGAAAAAAATTGCTGGCTGGATTGGCAAACACACTTCATAAAACTGCATTTTCTTTTTTATTCTCCCCCGTGTTACATGCTTAACCTCCCCATGTGTAATTTCTCTTAACCTGCTGTCCCAGGAAGAGAATTCATCTACAGGCTCTTTCTGTGTTTTTTTCCCTAGTCTGTCTTTCCCATTTCTTAGCTGTGTAACTGTTCCTTTACGCGCTCTATTTAAACGCCATCAATCTCATTTGAGCTCCTTGCTCCCGCTTCTGTTTTCTCCACCTCTCATACTGCCAGTTCTCTCTTTCTCTGTGATTGGTGGCTACTTTCCTGAGCTTCCGAAGCCACGTGGTTCCTGCCTCTTGTTGTCAGACTTGAATTGGAAAAGGAACCATATTAACAAGCCTTTACCACTCACACACGGCGGAAGTTTATACTTTAATTCAGTGAGCTAAGAAAAGCGTGTTGTGGGTCCCCTACGAGCCATGGTGCTTGCTTCATCATGATTTGGCACCAGTCATTAGCCGCAGCTCTGCTAATGAGCCACTGAGGTCAGTTTCAATATTTACTCAAAAACATAACCATGCAGCCCTCCCCTCAACTGTGTATTATCTTGCTTTTCTGCTGTTCGTGTGATTAGCTGGGAGGAGCTCACGGCGACATCCTCCCTATAAAAGTGTAGATGGATCACTCTCTAACTCTTTCTTGCTTCACATACAAATGGCTTGAAAGGTGCAGGGCAGATGCAGGTCTAATAGACAGAATAGAAGGTCTGTGCCAGGTGGGTTTCTCTGCATTGGTGTCCCATCACAGGTCCGCAAGTGTATTGTGTGATCTTTGACTCCTGGCATTTCACAAGCAGGCGGCCAGGAAACGGTTTCAGCCTATCAACCACTGAGGAGACGCAGCCTCTGAATGAGGAATGAGGAAGCAATGAATACATCCAGCCTATCACAGGAACAGCCCTGAGTGTTCCGAATTATAAATTCTCCATGTCACTGTATGTTGTTGAGCCCAAGTAGCTCGCCGTGATCGTATAGTGGTTAGTACTCTGCGTTGTGGCCGCAGCAACCTCGGTTCGAATCCGAGTCACGGCATTGTGTTTGGCAATGTCACGGCAGTTGGGTGTTAATTTTACAGAATTAGCAAATGTACCAGTGGTTTTTGTAAAATGTCTATTAAAAACAGATCCTTTCAAATATTTAAACCATCTAACAACAAATTATTTAAACTCGCATGATTATAAGCTGTAGCTATAATGTATTTACTTACATAAATTATCGTTCTTGAACCTATTGGGGGTGAAGGGAGAGCGGAGCTCACCCCCCAGGTGCAGTTGAGTGACCTGTGTTGTGGCTCTCTAGAGGGAAGGCACAAATTTTGCTGTCACCCAGCCCAATCCAGACGTGTATTGGGGCCAGGTTTCAGGCAAATAGAGCAGTAAGTGCAGAGAAATGTTCACTCTCTAAAAGTGGCATTTCTAAAATAGTAAAGTTAAATCCAACCTCACCAGTAAGTAGGATTTTCAATAAATAAATAAAGCTACTCCTCTCCGATATGGAATTACCAAATAAAAAGTATAGGGGAATACACAGAGCTAACCTATGAGAGGGGTAGACCTCACAGTAGTGAAAAATGAAATAGACTGTTTGGTACTTACAGGACACGCGAACCACCAAAGTACATATCTTATTTTTTACTTACATAGCATCATGCACCTAGGACTACCTAGGGCCTACCTTAGGTGTAAATTATATGTAATAAAAGGGGAGTTTAAGGCTTGGCAAGTAGGCTGGGACTCCCCTGGGAGACCCCTGAGTCTATGCCCAGAACCATAACTCTGCCAGTCGAGTACTTACCTAAAAGCCGATAACTCACTTTTCTTCCATAGGCTAACATTGAGTGGTTTCACTTGGAAATTCTTCTAAGTGGTGTGGAGTTTTGGAACTTTAAAATATTCATCTAAAATCAGCCGAACAACGAATTCTGATTTACACACCTGTTATCAGGAGAGACCTCAGTGCTGCATCTTGGAGCTCAGTACTGACCCTGAAAAGTAATTTTAACCGTACTTACCAGTAACTCGAATTTCCTTCCATGGGATATCATTGCCTGCTTTTCGCTGAAAATTTTCTAAGTGTCGATTTTTTAAACTTACAAATATTCTTTAAAAATCGTACCAACTGTGAAAACGTAATTGTTTACCTGTTTTAGATAGATGTCCCAGTACTGAGCCTAGGAGCCCAGCACTGGATTACAAAAGTAACGAGAACGTACTTTACCCGTAACTTGAATTTTCTTCCATAGGAAACCATTGACTGTTTTTCTGTGAAATTTCTTCTAAGTGTCGATTTTGCAAACATGTAAATATTCCTTAAAAATCGCCTGTATAACTTAAACGTAGTTTCTCAACTGCTTACAGGTGGTACAGTAGTGCTGGATCTAGGATCCAACACTGACCTAGAAAAAGTAACCATAACCCCACTTACCTGCTAAGTGAATTTCCTTCCATAGGATAACATTGGTAATTTGATCAGCAAAAGTTTCTAAGTGTCAACTTTTAAAATAGCAAAATATTGCTTAAAAATCACAACAGTAACTAAAACGAATTTACTCACTTGTTTCCAAGAACTGTCCCAAGACTGAATCTAGGATCCAGTCCTGGATTTAGAAAAGTATTCCTGAAAGTAATTAATTGCATATAACTTAAAATTCCCATTGAGCTCAATGTATTATTGTGATTCAAATTGTGTTGCCTATTGTAATAAACTGTAACTATGACCTGCAAAAGTCAATTGCCTATTGCAAAGTATTTAACTAAAGCATCTCACTCTGAGAAAGTATATTTTGATACCTATTGTTGGTTCTCAAATAAAACAACAATATCTTTTTTATGCAAACCAATGGCTTAGTGTTCAGTTCTTGAGTGTGTGAGACCATTTGCTGACTGAGTGTGTACAACAAATGATTTACACTGTACTCTGATACTGCCTTACTGCTCGGCAAGCTACCACTTTAGAGAGTAAGGTTATATCTAACTTTAGCCTCTGCCAAACCTCTGGGGACTGGGGACTCTGTGCACACTGTACCTATTTGGGAACAGTATATACAGAGCCACTTTCTCACAGTAGTGATAAAGTGATTAGAGTCCTACGGCCAACATAAAGATACAGCAAAACGTGAGGTGAAAAGCAAAAAGGTTGCTGGTAGGCCACCTTAAGGATGCCAGGTCTAACAAAAACTGAACTAAGGATAACATGAGTAAAACATCAGGTTTCTCTACTGCATTTGGTGAGACAAGTGGGCCTTCTTTTATCTCCATTCAAGCAATCTTTAACAGACCCCTTTATTATAGAGCTTTTCAAGGATTAAAGATAAGGCACTTACAAAGGAGTCCCAAATACTCAGAGATGGTTGACTTCTGTAATATGGGTCGTAGACTAAAAGCAGCGCAAAAACAGAGTGCAACAGGGTCCAAAAAACTTGAGTGCCACAAGAGAGTTTGAATGCAAGCGTATCCTTTTACAGATCCAGAGATATACTCATGCAATTTTTGTTTTTAGGACAGAACGTGCATGATGAAAAAAACATTGTTTTTAAAAAGCGCATTGCAGAATATTAGTACTTTGGTGTGGGAAAACTTCAAAACTTTCAAACAAAATATTTGTTGGCAGCTTACAGCAAGTTGTTGTGGCCGAGTGGTTAAGACGATGGACTAGAAATCCATTGGGGTATCCCCGCGCAGGTTCGAATCCTGCCAACAATGAGATTCTTTTTATTATCGGCTACAATTTCAGAAGTTAACCTTTAGTATTTCTTCCATTTCAGTTTTATAAATAGGTGGCTTATTTTTGTGTCACTATTGCCTCTCCACATATTTGTTATCGCTACCTCTTTCATGTCTTTGCTACACCTCATTCCTACTTTAGCACTGGTGTAAACGCTTCAAATTATTATACCGTTGCTCTCTCATTCATACCTGCGCATGCACTTGAAAGTTACTTTACCAATAAAAGACGCAAAGAGAGAAATAGAACAAAAGTGCTGGCTGGATTGGCAAACACACTTCATAAAACTGCATTTTCTTTTTTATTCTCCCCCGTGTTACATGCTTAACCTCCCCATGTGTAATTTCTCTTAACCTGCTGTCCCAGGAAGAGAATTCATCTACAGGCTCTTTCTGTGTTTTTTTCCCTAGTCTGTCTTTCCCATTTTTTAGCTGTGTAACTGTTCCTTTAAGCGCTCTATTTAAACGCCATCAATCTCATTTGAGCTCCTTGCTCCCGCTTCTGTTTTCTCCACCTCTCATACTGCCAGTTCTCTCTTTCTCTGTGATTGGTGGCTACTTTCCTGAGCTTCCGAAGCCACATGGTTCCTGCCTCTTGTTGTCAGACTTGAATTGGAAAAGGAACCATATTAACAAGCCTTTACCACTCACACACGGCGGAAGTTTATACTTTAATTCAGTGAGCTAAGAAAAGCGTGTTGTGGGTCCCCTACGAGCCATGGTGCTTGCTTCATCATGATTTGGCACCAGTCATTAGCCGCAGCTCTGCTAATGAGCCACTGAGGTCAGTTTCAATATTTACTCAAAAACATAACCATGCAGCCCTCCCCTCAACTGTGTATTATCTTGCTTTTCTGCTGTTCGTGTGATTAGCTGGGAGGAGCTCACGGCGACATCCTCCCTATAAAAGTGTAGATGGATCACTCTCTAACTCTTTCTTGCTTCACATACAAATGGCTTGAAAGGTGCAGGGAAGATGCAGGTCTAATAGACAGAATAGAAGGTCTGTGCCAGGTGGGTTTTTCTGCATTGGTGTCCCATCACAGGTCCGCAAGTGTATTGTGTGATCTTTGACTCCTGGCATTTCACAAGCAGGCGGCCAGGAAACGGTTTCAGCCTATCAACCACTGAGGAGACGCAGCCTCTGAATGAGGAATGAGGAAGCAATGAATACATCCAGCCTATCACAGGAACAGCCCTGAGTGTTCCGAATTATAAATTCTCCATGTCACTGTTTGCTGTTGAGCCCAAGTAGCTCGCCGTGATCGTATAGTGGTTAGTACTCTGCGTTGTGGCCGCAGCAACCTCGGTTCGAATCCGAGTCACGGCATAGTGGTTGGCAATGTCACGGCAGTTGGGTGTTAATTTTACAGAATTACCAAATGTACCAGAGGTTTTTGTAAAATGTCTATTAAAAACAGATCCTTTCAAATATTTAAACCATCTAACAACAAATGATTTAAACTCGCATGATTATAAGCTGTAGCTATAATGTATTTACTTACATAAATTATCATTCTTGAACCTATTGTGGGTGAAGGGAGAGCGGAGCTCACCCCCCAGGTGCAGTTGAGTGACCTGTGTTGTGGCTCTCTAGAGGGAAGGCACAAATTTTGCTGTCACCCAGCCCAATCCAGACGTGTATTGGGGCCAGGTTTCAGGCAAATAGAGCAGTAAGTGCAGAGAAATGTTCACTCTCTAAAAGTGGCATTTCTAAAATAGTAAAGTTAAATCCAACCTCACCAGTAAGTAGGATTTTCAATAAATAAATAAAGCTACTCCTCTCCGATATGGAATTACCAAATAAAAAGTATAGGGGAATACACAGAGCTAACCTATGAGAGGGGTAGACCTCACAGTAGTGAAAAATGAAATAGACTGTTTGGTACTTACAGGACACGCGAACCACCAAAGTACATATCTTATTTTTTACTTACATAGCATCATGCACCTAGGACTACCTAGGGCCTACCTTAGGTGTAAATTATATGTAATAAAAGGGGAGTTTAAGGCTTGGCAAGTAGGCTGGGACTCCCCTGGGAGACCCCTGAGTCTATGCACAGAACCATAACTCTGCCAGTCGAGTACTTACCTAAAAGCCGATAACTCACTTTTCTTCCATAGGCTAACATTGAGTGGTTTCACTTGGAAATTCTTCTAAGTGGTGTGGAGTTTTGGAACTTTAAAATATTCATCTAAAATCAGCCGAACAACGAATTCTGATTTACTCACCTGTTATCAGGAGAGACCTCAGTGCTGCATCTTGGAGCTCAGTACTGACCCTGAAAAGTAATTTTAACCGTACTTACCAGTAACTCGAATTTCCTTCCATGGGATATCATTGCCTGCTTTTTGCTGAAAATTTTCTAAGTGTCGATTTTTGAAACTTACAAATATTCTTTAAAAATCGTACCAACTGTGAAAACGTAATTGTTTACCTGTTTTAGATAGATGTCCCAGTACTGAGCCTAGGAGCCCAGCACTGGATTACAAAAGTAACGAGAACGTACTTTACCCGTAACTTGAATTTTCTTCCATAGGAAACCATAGACTGTTTTTCTGTGAAATTTCTTCTAAGTGTCGATTTTGCAAACATGTAAATATTCCTTAAAAATCGCCTGTATAACTTAAACGTAGTTTCTCAACTGCTTACAGGTGGTACAGTAGTGCTGGATCTAGGATCCAACACTGACCTAGAAAAAGTAACCATAACCCCACTTACCTGCTAAGTGAATTTCCTTCCTTAGGATAACATTGGTAATTTGATCAGCAAAAGTTTCTAAGTGTCAACTTTTAAAATAGCAAAATATTGCTTAAAAATCACAACAGTAACTAAAACGAATTTACTCACTTGTTTCCAAGAACTGTCCCAGGACTGAATCTAGGATCCAGTCCTGGATTTAGAAAAGTATTCCTGAAAGTAATTAATTGCATATAACTTAAAATTCCCATTGAGCTCAATGTATTATTGTGATTCAAATTGTGTTGCCTATTGTAATAAACTGTAACTATGACCTGCAAAAGTCAATTGCCTATTGCAAAGTATTTAACTAAAGCATCTCACTCTGAGAAAGTATATTTTGATACCTATTGTTGGTTCTCAAATAAAACAACAATATCTTTTTTATGCAAACCAATGGCCTAGTGTTCAGTTCTTGAGTGTGTGAGACCATTTGCTGACTGAGTGTGTACAACAAATGTTTTACACTGTACTCTGATACTGCCTTACTGCTCGGCAAGCTACCACTTTAGAGAGTAAGGTTATATCTAACTTTAGCCTCTGCCAAACCTCTGGGGACTGGGGACTCTGTGCACACTGTACCTATTTGGGAACAGTATCTACAGAGCCACTTTCTCACAGTAGTGATAAAGTGATTAGAGTCCTACGGCCAACATAAAGATACAGCAAAACGTGAGGTGAAAAGCAAAAAGGTTGCTGGTAGGCCACCTTAAGGATGCCAGGTCTAACAAAAACTGAACTAAGGATAACATGAGTAAAACATCAGGTTTCTTTACTGCATTTGGTGAGACAAGTGGGCCTTCTTTTATCTCCATTCAAGCAATCTTTGACAGACCCCTTTATTATAGAGCTTTTCAAGGATTAAAGATAAGGCACTTACAAAGGAGTCCCAAATACTCAGAGATGGTTGACTTCTGTAATATGGGTCGTAGACTAAAAGCAGCGCAAAAACAGAGTGCAACAGGGTCCAAAAAACTTGAGTGCCACAAGAGAGTTTGAATGCAAGCGTATCCTTTTACAGATCCAGAGATATACTCATGCAATTTTTATTTTTAGGACAGAACGTGCATGATGAAAAAAACATTGTTTTTAAAAAGCGCATTGCAGAATATTAGTACTTTGGTGTGGGAAAACTTCAAAACTTTCAAACAAAATATTTGTAGGCAGCTTACAGCAAGTTGTTGTGGCCGAGTGGTTAAGACGATGGACTAGAAATCCATTGGGGTATCCCCGCGCAGGTTCGAATCCTGCCAACAACGAGAATCTTTTTATTATCGGCTACAATTTCAGAAGTTAACCTTTAGTATTTCTTCCATTTCAGTTTTATAAATAGGTGGCTTATTTTTGTGTCACTATTGCCTCTCCACATATTTGTTATCGCTACCTCTTTCATGTCTTTGCTACACCTCATTCCTACTTTAGCACTGGTGTAAACGCTTCAAATTATTATACCGTTGCTCTCTCATTCATACCTGCGCATGCACTTGAAAGTTACTTTACCAATAAAAGACGCAAAGAGAGAAATAGAACAAAAGTGCTGGCTGGATTGGCAAACACACTTCATAAAACTGCATTTTCTTTTTTATTCTCCCCCGTGTTACATGCTTAACCTCCCCATGTGTAATTTCTCTTAACCTGCTGTCCCAGGAAGAGAATTCATCTACAGGCTCTTTCTGTGTTTTTTTCCCTAGTCTGTCTTTCCCATTTCTTAGCTGTGTAACTGTTCCTTTACGCGCTCTATTTAAACGCCATCAATCTCATTTGAGCTCCTTGCTCCCGCTTCTGTTTTCTCCACCTCTCATACTGCCAGTTCTCTCTTTCTCTGTGATTGGTGGCTACTTTCCTGAGCTTCCGAAGCCACGTGGTTCCTGCCTCTTGTTGTCAGACTTGAATTGGAAAAGGAACCATATTAACAAGCCTTTACCACTCACACACGGCGGAAGTTTATACTTTAATTCAGTGAGCTAAGAAAAGCGTGTTGTGGGTCCCCTACGAGCCATGGTGCTTGCTTCATCATGATTTGGCACCAGTCATTAGCCGCAGCTCTGCTAATGAGCCACTGAGGTCAGTTTCAATATTTACTCAAAAACATAACCATGCAGCCCTCCCCTCAACTGTGTATTATCTTGCTTTTCTGCTGTTCGTGTGATTAGCTGGGAGGAGCTCACGGCGACATCCTCCCTATAAAAGTGTAGATGGATCACTCTCTAACTCTTTCTTGCTTCACATACAAATGGCTTGAAAGGTGCAGGGAAGATGCAGGTCTAATAGACAGAATAGAAGGTCTGTGCCAGGTGGGTTTCTCTGCATTGGTGTCCCATCACAGGTCCGCAAGTGTATTGTGTGATCTTTGACTCCTGGCATTTCACAAGCAGGCGGCCAGGAAACGGTTTCAGCCTATCAACCACTGAGGAGACGCAGCCTCTGAATGAGGAATGAGGAAGCAATGAATACATCCAGCCTATCACAGGAACAGCCCTGAGTGTTCCGAATTATAAATTCTCCATGTCACTGTATGTCGTTGAGCCCAAGTAGCTCGCCGTGATCGTATAGTGGTTAGTACTCTGCGTTGTGGCCGCAGCAACCTCGGTTCGAATCCGAGTCACGGCATTGTGGTTGGCAATGTCACGGCAGTTGGGTGTTAATTTTACAGAATTAGCAAATGTACCAGTGGTTTTTGTAAAATGTCTATTAAAAACAGATCCTTTCAAATATTTAAACCATCTAACAACAAATGATTTAAACTCGCATGATTATAAGCTGTAGCTATAATGTATTTACTTACATAAATTATCGTTCTTGAACCTATTGGGGGTGAAGGGAGAGCGGAGCTCACCCCCCAGGTGCAGTTGAGTGACCTGTGTTGTGGCTCTCTAGAGGGAAGGCACAAATTTTGCTGTCACCCAGCCCAATCCAGACGTGTATTGGGGCCAGGTTTCAGGCAAATAGAGCAGTAAGTGCAGAGAAATGTTCACTCTCTAAAAGTGGCATTTCTAAAATAGTAAAGTTAAATCCAACCTCACCAGTAAGTAGGATTTTCAATAAATAAATAAAGCTACTCCTCTCCGATATGGAATTACCAAATAAAAAGTATAGGGGAATACACAGAGCTAACCTATGAGAGGGGTAGACCTCACAGTAGTGAAAAATGAAATAGACTGTTTGGTACTTACAGGACACGCGAACCACCAAAGTACATATCTTATTTTTTACTTACATAGCATCATGCACCTAGGACTACCTAGGGCCTACCTTAGGTGTAAATTATATGTAATAAAAGGGGAGTTTAAGGCTTGGCAAGTAGGCTGGGACTCCCCTGGGAGACCCCTGAGTCTATGCCCAGAACCATAACTCTGCCAGTCGAGTACTTACCTAAAAGCCGATAACTCACTTTTCTTCCATAGGCTAACATTGAGTGGTTTCACTTGGAAATTCTTCTAAGTGGTGTGGAGTTTTGGAACTTTAAAATATTCATCTAAAATCAGCCGAACAACGAATTCTGATTTACTCACCTGTTATCAGGAGAGACCTCAGTGCTGCATCTTGGAGCTCAGTACTGACCCTGAAAAGTAATTTTAACCGTACTTACCAGTAACTCGAATTTCCTTCCATGGGATATCATTGCCTGCTTTTTGCTGAAAATTTTCTAAGTGTCGATTTTTGAAACTTACAAATATTCTTTAAAAATCGTACCAACTGTGAAAACGTAATTCTTTACCTGTTTTAGATAGATGTCCCAGTACTGCGCCTAGGAGCCCAGCACTGGATTACAAAAGTAACGAGAACGTACTTTACCCGTAACTTGAATTTTCTTCTATAGGAAACCATTGACTGTTTTTCTGTGAAATTTCTTCTAAGTGTCGATTTTGCAAACATGTAAATATTCCTTAAAAATCGCCTGTATAACTTAAACGTAGTTTCTCAACTGCTTACAAGTGGTACAATAGTGCTGGATCTAGGATCCAACACTGACCTAGAAAAAGTAACCATAACCCCACTTACCTGCTAAGTGAATTTCCTTCCATAGGATAACATTGGTAATTCTAGGATCCAGTCCTGGATTTAGAAAAGTATTCCTGAAAGTAATTAATTGCATATAACTTAAAATTCCCATTGAGCTCAATGTATTATTGTGATTCAAATTGTGTTGCCTATTGTAATAAACTGTAACTATGACCTGCAAAAGTCAATTGCCTATTGCAAAGTATTTAACTAAAGCATCTCACTCTGAGAAAGTATATTTTGATACCTATTGTTGGTTCTCAAATAAAACAACAATATCTTTTTTATGCAAACCAATGGCCTAGTGTTCAGTTCTTGAGTGTGTGAGACCATTTGCTGACTGAGTGTGTACAACAAATGTTTTACACTGTACTCTGATACTGCCTTACTGCTCGGAAAGCTACCACTTTAGAGAGTAAGGTTATATCTAACTTTAGCCTCTGCCAAACCTCTGGGGACTGGGGACTCTGTGCACACTGTACCTATTTGGGAACAGTATATACAGAGCCACTTTCTCACAGTAGTGATAAAGTGATTAGAGTCCTACGGCCAACATAAAGATACAGCAAAACGTGAGGTGAAAAGCAAAAAGGTTCCTGGTAGGCCACCTTAAGGATGCCAGGTCTAACAAAAACTGAACTAAGGATAACATGAGTAAAACATCAGGTTTCTCTACTGCATTTGGTGAGACAAGTGGGCCTTCTTTTATCTCCATTCAAGCAATCTTTGACAGACCCCTTTATTATAGAGCTTTTCAAGGTTTAAAGATAAGGCACTTACAAAGGAGTCCCAAATACTCAGAGATGGTTGACTTCTGTAATATGGGTCGTAGACTAAAAGCAGCGCAAAAACAGAGTGCAACAGGGTCCAAAAAACTTGAGTGCCACAAGAGAGTTTGAATGCAAGCGTATCCTTTTACAGATCCAGAGATATACTCATGCAATTTTTATTTTTAGGACAGAACGTGCATGATGAAAAAAACATTGTTTTTAAAAAGCGCATTGCAGAATATTAGTACTTTGGTGTGGGAAAACTTCAAAACTTTCAAACAAAATATTTGTAGGCAGCTTACAGCAAGTTGTTGTGGCCGAGTGGTTAAGACGATGGACTAGAAATCCATTGGGGTATCCCCGCGCAGGTTCGAATCCTGCCAACAACGAGAATCTTTTTATTATCGGCTACAATTTCAGAAGTTAACCTTTAGTATTTCTTCCATTTCAGTTTTATAAATAGGTGGCTTATTTTTGTGTCACTATTGCCTCTCCACATATTTTTTATCGCTACCTCTTTCATGTCTTTGCTACACCTCATTCCTACTTTAGCACTGGTGTAAACGCTTCAAATTATTATACCGTTGCTCTCTCATTCATACCTGCGCATGCACTTGAAAGTTACTTTACCAATAAAAGACGCAAAGAGAGAAATAGAACAAAAGTGCTGGCTGGATTGGCAAACACACTTCATAAAACTGCATTTTCTTTTTTATTCTCCCCCGTGTTACATGCTTAACCTCCCCATGTGTAATTTCTCTTAACCTGCTGTCCCAGGAAGAGAATTCATCTACAGGCTCTTTCTGTGTTTTTTTCCCTAGTCTGTCTTTCCCATTTTTTAGCTGTGTAACTGTTCCTTTACGCGCTCTATTTAAACGCCATCAATCTCATTTGAGCTCCTTGCTCCCGCTTCTGTTTTCTCCACCTCTCATACTGCCAGTTCTCTCTTTCTCTGTGATTGGTGGCTACTTTCCTGAGCTTCCGAAGCCACGTGGTTCCTGACTCTTGTTGTCAGACTTGAATTGGAAAAGGAACCATATTAACAAGCCTTTACCACTCACACACGGCGGAAGTTTATACTTTAATTCAGTGAGCTAAGAAAAGCGTGTTGTGGGTCCCCTACGAGCCATGGTGCTTGCTTCATCATGATTTGGCACCAGTCATTAGCCGCAGCTCTGCTAATGAGCCACTGAGGTCAGTTTCAATATTTACTCAAAAACATAACCATGCAGCCCTCCCCTCAACTGTGTATTATCTTGCTTTTCTGCTGTTCGTGTGATTAGCTGGGAGGAGCTCACGGCGACATCCTCCCTATAAAAGTGTAGATGGATCACTCTCTAACTCTTTCTTGCTTCACATACAAATGGCTTGAAAGGTGCAGGGAAGATGCAGGTCTAATAGACAGAATAGAAGGTCTGTGCCAGGTGGGTTTCTCTGCATTGGTGTCCCATCACAGGTCCGCAAGTGTATTGTGTGATCTTTGACTCCTGGCATTTCACAAGCAGGCGGCCAGGAAACGGTTTCAGCCTATCAACCACTGAGGAGACGCAGCCTCTGAATGAGGAATGAGGAAGCAATGAATACATCCAGCCTATCACAGGAACAGCCCTGAGTGTTCCGAATTATAAATTCTCCATGTCACTGTTTGTTGTTGAGCCCAAGTAGCTCGCCGTGATCGTATAGTGGTTAGTACTCTGCGTTGTGGCCGCAGCAACCTCGGTTCGAATCCGAGTCACGGCATTGTGGTTGGCAATGTCACGGCAGTTGGGTGTTAATTTTACAGAATTAGCAAATGTACCAGTGGTTTTTGTAAAATGTCTATTAAAAACAGATCCTTTCAAATATTTAAACCATCTAACAACAAATGATTTAAACTCGCATGATTATAAGCTGTAGCTATAATGTATTTACTTACATAAATTATCGTTCTTGAACCTATTGGGGGTGAAGGGAGAGCGGAGCTCACCCCCCAGGTGCAGTTGAGTGACCTGTGTTGTGGCTCTCTAGAGGGAAGGCACAAATTTTGCTGTCACCCAGGCCAATCCAGACGTGTATTGGGGCCAGGTTTCAGGCAAATAGAGCAGTAAGTGCAGAGAAATGTTCACTCTCTAAAAGTGGCATTTCTAAAATAGTAAAGTTAAATCCAACCTCACCAGTAAGTAGGATTTTCAATAAATAAATAAAGCTACTCCTCTCCGATATGGAATTACCAAATAAAAAGTATAGGGGAATACACAGAGCTAACCTATGAGAGGGGTAGACCTCACAGTAGTGAAAAATGAAATAGACTGTTTGGTACTTACAGGACACGCGAACCACCAAAGTACATATCTTATTTTTTACTTACATAGCATCATGCACCTAGGACTACCTAGGGCCTACCTTAGGTGTAAATTATATGTAATAAAAGGGAAGTTTAAGGCTTGGCAAGTAGGCTGGGACTCCCCTGGGAGACCCCTGAGTCTATGCCCAGAACCATAACTCTGCCAGTCGAGTACTTACCTAAAAGCCGATAACTCACTTTTCTTCCATAGGCTAACATTGAGTGGTTTCACTTGGAAATTCTTCTAAGTGGTGTGGAGTTTTGGAACTTTAAAATATTCATCTAAAATCAGCCGAACAACGAATTCTGATTTACTCACCTGTTATCAGGAGAGACCTCAGTGCTGCATCTTGGAGCTCAGTACTGACCCTGAAAAGTAATTTTAACCGTACTTACCAGTAACTCGAATTTCCTTCCATGGGATATCATTGCCTGCTTTTCGCTGAAAATTTTCTAAGTGTCGATTTTTGAAACTTACCAATATTCTTTAAAAATCGTACCAACTGTGAAAACGTAATTGTTTACCTGTTTTAGATAGATGTCCCAGTACTGAGCCTAGGAGCCCAGCACTGGATTACAAAAGTAACGAGAACGTACTTTACCCGTAACTTGAATTTTCTTCCATAGGAAACCATTGACTGTTTTTCTGTGAAATTTCTTCTAAGTGTCGATTTTGCAAACATGTAAATATTCCTTAAAAATCGCCTGTATGGGGGAGGAGCCAAGATGGCCGACGGGTCGGACGCCTGAGCTCCCGGCTCCGTGGACCGTCCGGCTTCTTTTGTTAATCCTGATTAATCCTCCTGACCTGCGCCGCCCAGCCGCCGCGGATTACCGGCATTGAGGTGACTGGCGTTCTCCTGACACCTTTATCGGCGGGTTTGGTGGCTGACTCGGTGTCTACTACGACCTCCGGCGCTCCCACGGGTCCCTGCGTAGATGGCCGCCGCTGGACGCCGAGGGATGTGGACGGGGTGCTGAGCTGGAACACTGCGGGTGATCGCGGGGGAGGAAATGCTGGCCGTGCGACTGGAGTCAGACCCTTACGTCCGGGTCGGACTCCCCCGAGCGCCGGCAGTGGTGTGGACGACGTCGGAGCCCCCTAATGCTAGCTCTCCTCCGCCACCCTGAAGACAAGCGAGCGGACTCCATTTTGTAGCGTCTTCCTGCGGCGAACGGCCGGTTCTCGCGGTGGCCGTGGGGCGCTCTCGCCCGGTGCAGCTCCCGAGTGGAGCACGACGCTTTTCCGGTGTCTACATCCTCGGATCATAGTCAATTTTGTCCCGTCACTAATTGCCCGCAGTGGAGATGACAATGGCGTCTGCTCTTCTTGCTGAGACGCTGGCTGACCCTGGACTCGCAGTGTCTGCGCGCCCATGTGCCCCGGAGCTGATTGCCGCATCGGAGGAACAGCGGGATAGTGCGGACCGATGCTTGGTACAGAGGGACCCGACCTGTGGGGATGTATTGGCCACCCTTGTGGCGTTAAAAGTGGCAATGCAGAGTACTTGCCGGGCGCTGACCCGGAGAATCGATGAGGCACTGGTTGCAACGGGACGTTCCCGGCTGGAGGATCCCCCGCCGCCCCTGTTTTATCCTGGAGGTGAAATAATGTCGCAGAGGGGGGGGGCCGGTGGCGCGGAGTCCTCCTGGCTACAATGTAACGCGTCAACCCATCGACACGGATACAGTTGCAGGGACACCCTTCACTTTGACCGTTGTGACTCTGCCTACGAACTACCTGCTGAGACCTAGCCTTTCGCTTCCCTTGCCAGATGTTACCCTGAAAGCACCTATCGCTCGAGCCTCTGTGGCATGTTACTGCTGCGTTTGGGACCCTGCGGTACGATACGTCTTCATTGTCCCCTTTCCTCGAGAGCGGCCATCTTGTCTCTTTGTCCTGGCTGAAGGTGACTCGCAGCAATGGACGGGCCTGAATCATATCTGCCGGTCCGGACAGGGGTGATGGCATGCCGGTTGTCGCTTTGGTTGGATCGGCATACGGGGCCCTGGACTGATACACGTTTTGTAATTTTGGATGAGTAGTCTTTAATGACCAGTTTTTGTTACATGTCGCTGCGATTTCGCCTCCTGTTTCCTTCTTCTGCCGGGGGGAGGACTTGTGAAGTGCTGAAGTGCTGGGTGTTATTGAATCGGGACCACCGGGTTTACGTGGGTCTTTTGATACTGTACTGTACATGGCGCAGGATGTATGAGCGGCGCGGGAGTCCGGGAGTTCGGCAGTGTGGTGGGCTCCTCCCCGCTTTATGGTCTTTTTTCCTTTCTTCTTTCCTTAATTCTATATTTCGGGTTCCTATGGGGCGACAGACACGTAGCTAGGGGGGGGGGTAGGCCATAGCCTCGGCATGCGTGTAGGGTGGGGGGTCTTCTTTGATACGTTTTTTTGTTACTATGGGCCTTCTTTTTCTTTCTTCTGTCCTTTTCCTACGTCTTTTTCTAGGGTCAGTGGGGGGGAATGGTGTTAGGAGGGTAGCGGCTGGGAGGCACATTTCGCTGCGTATCTATATCCTGGTATTATAGTTTCGTGCCTCCATTTTAGATATGTTCACTGTTAGTTGACTCTCCTGTTGGAAGTTACCCATTTATTGTATGTTCGTCTGTTCTGTGCACTGATCCGTTCTAGTTCTGTATCTCCTTACCTTTAAAACTTTTTAAAATTAACCTTACTGTCTCCTGCCACTCAGTGCACGTAGATTTTGCAACATAGGTCGTATGCTTTTAGGTGTTGCCGTGCCACCGAGTGGACGTGTACTTTGCTATCAAGCATCAGAAGTGTCGAGGCCGGCCGGATGGTTGTAGGCCCGTATTTGTCTTGTACACAGTGCTAAATAAAGGTTTTAATAAAAAAAAAAAAAAAAAAAAAAAAAATCGCCTGTATAACTTAAACGCAGTTTCTCAACTGCTTACAGGTGGTACAGTAGTGCTGGATCTAGGATCCAACACTGACCTAGAAAAAGTAACCATAACCCCACTTACCTGCTAAGTGAATTTCCTTCCAGAGGATAACATAGGTAATTTGATCAGCAAAAGTTTCTAAGTGTCATCTTTTAAAATAGCAAAATATTGCTTAAAAATCACAACAGTAACTAAAACGAATTTACTCACTTGTTTCCAAGAACTGTCCCAGGACTGAATCTAGGATCCAGTCCTGGATTTAGAAAAGTATTCCTGAAAGTAATTAATTGCATATAACTTAAAATTCCCATTGAGCTCAATGTATTATTGTGATTCAAATTGTGTTGCCTATTGTAATAAACTGTAACTATGACCTGCAAAAGTCAATTGCCTATTGCAAAGTATTTAACTAAAGCATCTCACTCTGAGAAAGTATATTTTGATACCTATTGTTGGTTCTCAAATAAAACAACAATATCTTTTTTATGCAAACCAATGGCCTAGTGTTCAGTTCTTGAGTGTGTGAGACCATTTGCTGACTGAGTGTGTACAACAAATGTTTTACACTGTACTCTGATACTGCCTTACTGCTCGGCAAGCTACCACTTTAGAGAGTAAG
This sequence comes from Triturus cristatus, assembly GCF_964204655.1. Taxonomy (NCBI): domain Eukaryota; kingdom Metazoa; phylum Chordata; class Amphibia; order Caudata; family Salamandridae; genus Triturus; species Triturus cristatus. The sequence goes on from NC_140595.1 coordinate 724,257,192, forward strand.
GTTATATCTAACTTTAGCCTCTGCCAAACCTCTGGGGACTGGGGACTCTGTGCACACTGTACCTATTTGGGAACAGTATATACAGAGCCACTTTCTCACAGTAGTGATAAAGTGATTAGAGTCCTACGGCCAACATAAAGATACAGCAAAACGTGAGGTGAAAAGCAAAAAGGTTGCTGGTAGGCCACCTTAAGGATGCCAGGTCTAACAAAAACTGAACTAAGGATAACATGAGTAAAACATCAGGTTTCTCTACTGCATTTGGTGAGACAAGTGGGCCTTCTTTTATCTTCCATTCAAGCAATCTTTGACAGACCCCTTTATTATAGAGCTTTTCAAGGATTAAAGATAAGGCACTTACAAAGGAGTCCCAAATACTCAGAGATGGTTGACTTCTGTAATATGGGTCGCAGACTAAAAGCAGCGCAAAAACAGAGTGCAACAGGGTCCAAAAAACTTGAGTGCCACAAGAGAGTTTGAATGCAAGCGTATCCTTTTACAGATCCAGAGATATACTCATGCAATTTTTATTTTTAGGACAGAACGTGCATGATGAAAAAAACATTGTTTTTAAAAAGCGCATTGCAGAATATTAGTACTTTGATGTGGGAAAACTTCAAAACTTTCAAACAAAATATTTGTAGGAAGCTTACAGCAAGTTGTTGTGGCCGAGTGGGTAAGGCGATGGACTAGAAATCTATTGGGGTATCCCCGCCCAGGTTCGAATCCTGCCAACAACGAGAATCTTTTTATTATCGGCTACAATTTCAGAAGTTAACCTTTAGTATTTCTTCCATTTCATTTTTATAAATAGGTGGCTTATTTTTGTGTCACTATTGCCTCTCCACATATTTGTTATCGCTACCTCTTTCATGTCTTTGCTACACCTCATTCCTACTTTAGCACTGGTGTAAACGCTTCAAATTATTATACCGTTGCTCTCTCATTCATACCTGCGCATGCACTTGAAAGTTACTTTACCAATAAAAGACGCAAAGAGAGAAATAGAACAAAAGTGCTGGCTGGATTGGCAAACACACTTCATAAAACTGCATTTTCTTTTTTATTCTCCCCCGTGTTACATGCTTAACCTCCCCATGTGTAATTTCTCTTAACCTGCTGTCCCAGGAAGAGAATTCATCTACAGGCTCTTTCTGTGTTTTTTTCCCTAGTCTGTCTTTCCCATTTCTTAGCTGTGTAACTGTTCCTTTACGCGCTCTATTTAAACGCCATCAATCTCATTTGAGCTCCTTGCTCCCGCTTCTGTTTTCTCCACCTCTCATACTGCCAGTTCTCTCTTTCTCTGTGATTGGTGGCTACTTTCCTGAGCTTCCGAAGCCACGTGGTTCCTGCCTCTTGTTGTCAGACTTGAATTGGAAAAGGAACCATATTAACAAGCCTTTACCACTCACACACGGCGGAAGTTTATACTTTAATTCAGTGAGCTAAGAAAAGCGTGTTGTGGGTCCCCTACGAGCCATGGTGCTTGCTTCATCATGATTTGGCACCAGTCATTAGCCGCAGCTCTGCTAATGAGCCACTGAGGTCAGTTTCAATATTTACTCAAAAACATAACCATGCAGCCCTCCCCTCAACTGTGTATTATCTTGCTTTTCTGCTGTTCGTGTGATTAGCTGGGAGGAGCTCACGGCGACATCCTCCCTATAAAAGTGTAGATGGATCACTCTCTAACTCTTTCTTGCTTCACATACAAATGGCTTGAAAGGTGCAGGGAAGATGCGGGTCTAATAGACAGAATAGAAGGTCTGTGCCAGGTGGGTTTCTCTGCATTGGTGTCCCATCACAGGTCCGCAAGTGTATTGTGTGATCTTTGACTCCTGGCATTTCACAAGCAGGCGGCCAGGAAACGGTTTCAGCCTATCAACCACTGAGGAGACGCAGCCTCTGAATGAGGAATGAGGAAGCAATGAATACATCCAGCCTATCACAGGAACAGCCCTGAGTGTTCCGAATTATAAATTCTCCATGTCACTGTATGTCGTTGAGCCCAAGTAGCTCGCCGTGATCGTATAGTGGTTAGTACTCTGCGTTGTGGCCGCAGCAACCTCGGTTCGAATCCGAGTCACGGCATTGTGGTTGGCAATGTCACGGCAGTTGGGTGTTAAGTTTACAGAATTAGCAAATGTACCAGTGGTTTTTGTAAAATGTCTATTAAAAACAGATCCTTTCAAATATTTAAACCATCTAACACCAAATGATTTAAACTCGCATGATTATAAGCTGTAGCTATAATGTATTTACTTACATAAATTATCGTTCTTGAACCTATTGGGGGTGAAGGGAGAGCGGAGCTCACCCCCCAGGTGCAGTTGAGTGACCTGTGTTGTGGCTCTCTAGAGGGAAGGCACAAATTTTGCTGTCACCCAGCCCAATCCAGACGTGTATTGGGGCCAGGTTTCAGGCAAATAGAGCAGTAAGTGCAGAGAAATGTTCACTCTCTAAAAGTGGCATTTCTAAAATAGTAAAGTTAAATCCAACCTCACCAGTAAGTAGGATTTTCAATAAATAAATAAAGCTACTCCTCTCCGATATGGAATTACCAAATAAAAAGTATAGGGGAATACACAGAGCTAACCTATGAGAGGGGTAGACCTCACAGTAGTGAAAAATGAAATAGACTGTTTGGTACTTACAGGACACGCGAACCACCAAAGTACATATCTTATTTTTTACTTACATAGCATCATGCACCTAGGACTACCTAGGGCCTACCTTAGGTGTAAATTATATGTAATAAAAGGGGAGTTCAAGGCTTGGCAAGTAGGCTGGGACTCCCCTGGGAGACCCCTGAGTCTATGCCCAGAACCATAACTCTGCCAGTCGAGTACTTACCTAAAAGCCGATAACTCACTTTTCTTCCATAGGCTAACATTGAGTGGTTTCACTTGGAAATTCTTCTAAGTGGTGTGGAGTTTTGGAACTTTAAAATATTCATCTAAAATCAGCCGAACAACGAATTCTGATTTACTCACCTGTTATCAGGAGAGACCTCAGTGCTGCATCTTGGAGCTCAGTACTGACCCTGAAAAGTAATTTTAACCGTACTTACCAGTAACTCGAATTTCCTTCCATGGGATATCATTGCCTGCTTTTTGCTGACAATTTTCTAAGTGTCGATTTTTGAAACTTACAAATATTCTTTAAAAATCGTACCAACTGTGAAAACGTAATTCTTTACCTGTTTTAGATAGATGTCCCAGTACTGAGCCTAGGAGCCCAGCACTGGATTACAAAAGTAACGAGAACGTACTTTACCCGTAACTTGAATTTTCTTCTATAGGAAACCATTGACTGTTTTTCTGTGAAATTTCTTCTAAGTGTCGATTTTGCAAACATGTAAATATTCCTTAAAAATCGCCTGTATAACTTAAACGTAGTTTCTCAACTGCTTACAGGTGGTACAGTAGTGCTGGATCTAGGATCCAACACTGACCTAGAAAAAGTAACCATAACCCCACTTACCTGCTAAGTGAATTTCCTTCCATAGGATAACATTGGTAATTCTAGGATCCAGTCCTGGATTTAGAAAAGTATTCCTGAAAGTAATTAATTGCATATAACTTAAAATTCCCATTGAGCTCAATGTATTATTGTGATTCAAATTGTGTTGCCTATTGTAATAAACTGTAACTATGACCTGCAAAAGTCAATTGCCTATTGCAAAGTATTTAACTAAAGCATCTCATTCTGAGAAAGTATATTTTGATACCTATTGTTGGTTCTCAAATAAAACAGCAATATCTTTTTAATGCAAACCAATGGCCTAGTGTTCAGTTCTTGAGTGTGTGAGACCATTTGCTGACTGAGTGTGTACAACAAATGTTTTACACTGTACTCTGATACTGCCTTACTGCTCGGCAAGCTACCACTTTAGAGAGTAAGGTTATATCTAACTTTAGCCTCTGCCAAACCTCTGGGGACTGGGGACTCTGTGCACACTGTACCTATTTGGGAACAGTATATACAGAGCCACTTTCTCACAGTAGTGATAAAGTGATTAGAGTCCTACGGCCAACATAAAGATACAGCAAAACGTGAGGTGAAAAGCAAAAAGGTTGCTGGTAGGCCACCTTAAGGATGCCAGGTCTAACAAAAACTGAACTAAGGATAACATGAGTAAAACATCAGGTTTCTCTACTGCATTTGGTGAGACAAGTGGGCCTTCTTTTATCTTCCATTCAAGCAATCTTTGACAGACCCCTTTATTATAGAGCTTTTCAAGGATTAAAGATAAGGCACTTACAAAGGAGTCCCAAATACTCAGAGATGGTTGACTTCTGTAATATGGGTCGTAGACTAAAAGCAGCGCAAAAACAGAGTGCAACAGGATCCAAAAAACTTGAGTGCCACAAGAGAGTTTGAATGCAAGCGTATCCTTTTACAGATCCAGAGATATACTCATGCAATTTTTATTTTTAGGACAGAACGTGCATGATGAAAAAAACATTGTTTTTAAAAAGCGCATTGCAGAATATTAGTACTTTGATGTGGGAAAACTTCAAAACTTTCAAACAAAATATTTGTAGGCAGCTTACAGCAAGTTGTTGTGGCTGAGTGGTTAAGGCGATGGACTAGAAATCCATTGGGGTATCCCCGCGCAGGTTCGAATCCTGCCAACAACGAGAATATTTTTATTATCGGCTACAATTTCAGAAGTTAACCTTTAGTATTTCTTCCATTTCAGTTTTATAAATAGGTGGCTTATTTTTGTGTCACTATTGCCTCTCCACATATTTGTTATCGCTACCTCTTTCATGTCTTTGCTACACCTCATTCCTACTTTAGCACTGGTGTAAACGCTTCAAATTATTATACCGTTGCTCTCTCATTCATACCTGCGCATGCACTTGAAAGTTACTTTACCAATAAAAGACGCAAAGAGAGAAATAGAACAAAAGTGCTGGCTGGATTGGCAAACACACTTCATAAAACTGCATTTTCTTTTTTATTCTCCCCCGTGTTACATGCTTAACCTCCCCATGTGTAATTTCTCTTAACCTGCTGTCCCAGGAAGAGAATTCATCTACAGGCTCTTTCTGTGTTTTTTTCCCTAGTCTGTCTTTCCCATTTCTTAGCTGTGTAACTGTTCCTTTACGCGCTCTATTTAAACGCCATCAATCTCATTTGAGCTCCTTGCTCCCGCTTCTGTTTTCTCCACCTCTCATACTGCCAGTTCTCTCTTTCTCTGTGATTGGTGGCTACTTTCCTGAGCTTCCGAAGCCACGTGGTTCCTGCCTCTTGTTGTCAGACTTGAATTGGAAAAGGAACCATATTAACAAGCCTTTACCACTCACACACGGCGGAAGTTTATACTTTAATTCAGTGAGCTAAGAAAAGCGTGTTGTGGGTCCCCTACGAGCCATGGTGCTTGCTTCATCATGATTTGGCACCAGTCATTAGCCGCAGCTCTGCTAATGAGCCACTGAGGTCAGTTTCAATATTTACTCAAAAACATAACCATGCAGCCCACCCCTCAACTGTGTATTTATCTTGCTTTTCTGCTGTTCGTGTGATTAGCTGGGAGGAGCTCACGGCGACATCCTCCCTATAAAAGTGTAGATGGATCACTCTCTAACTCTTTCTTGCTTCACATACAAATGGCTTGAAAGGTGCAGGGAAGATGCAGGTCTAATAGACAGAATAGAAGGTCTGTGCCAGGTGGGTTTCTCTGCATTGGTGTCCCATCACAGGTCCGCAAGTGTAATGTGTGATCTTTGACTCCTGGCATTTCACAAGCAGGCGGCCAGGAAACGGTTTCAGCCTATCAACCACTGAGGAGACGCAGCCTCTGAATGAGGAATGAGGAAGCAATGAATACATCCAGCCTATCACAGGAACAGCCCTGAGTGTTCCGAATTATAAATTCTCCATGTCACTGTATGTCGTTGAGCCCAAGTAGCTCGCCGTGATCGTATAGTGGTTAGTACTCTGCGTTGTGGCCGCAGCAACCTCAGTTCGAATCCGAGTCACGGCATTGTGGTTGGCAATGTCACGGCAGTTGGGTGTTAATTTTACAGAATTAGCAAATGTACCAGTGGTTTTTGTAAAATGTCTATTAAAAACAGATCCTTTCAAATATTTAAACCATCTAACAACAAATGATTTAAACTCGCATGATTATAAGCTGTAGCTATAATGTATTTACTTACATAAATTATCGTTCTTGAACCTATTGGGGGTGAAGGGAGAGCGGAGCTCACCCCCCAGGTGCAGTTGAGTGACCTGTGTTGTGGCTCTCTAGAGGGAAGGCACACATTTTGCTGTCACCCAGCCCAATCCAGACGTGTATTGGGGCCAGGTTTCAGGCAAATAGAGCAGTAAGTGCAGAGAAATGTTCACTCTCTAAAAGTGGCATATCTAAAATAGTAAAGTTAAATCCAACCTCACCAGTAAGTAGGATTTTCAATAAATAAATAAAGCTACTCCTCTCCGATATGGAATTACCAAATAAAAAGTATAGGGGAATACACAGAGCTAACCTATGAGAGGGGTAGACCTCACAGCAGTGAAAAATGAAATAGACTGTTTGGTACTTACAGGACACGCGAACCACCAAAGTACATACCTTATTTTTTACTTACATAGCATCATGCACCTAGGACTACCTAGGGCCTACCTTAGGTGTAAATTATATGTAATAAAAGGGGAGTTTAAGGCTTGGCAAGTAGGCTGGGACTCCCCTGGGAGACCCCTGAGTCTATGCCCAGAACCATAACTCTGCCAGTCGAGTACTTACCTAAAAGCCGATAACTCACTTTTCTTCCATAGGCTAACATTGAGTGGTTTCACTTGGAAATTCTTCTAAGTGGTGTGGAGTTTTGGAACTTTAAAATATTCATCTAAAATCAGCCGAACAACAAATTCTGATTTACTCACCTGTTATCAGGAGAGACCTCAGTGCTGCATCTTGGAGCTCAGTACTGACCCTGAAAAGTAATTTTAACCGTACTTACCAGTAACTCGAATTTCCTTCCATGGGATATCATTGCCTGCTTTTTGCTGAAAATTTTCTAAGTGTCGATTTTTGAAACTTACAAATATTCTTTAAAAATCGTACCAACTGTGAAAACGTAATTGTTTACCTGTTTTAGATAGATGTCCCAGTACTGAGCCTAGGAGCCCAGCACTGGATTACAAAAGTAACGAGAACGTACTTTACCCGTAACTTGAATTTTCTTCCATAGGAAACCATTGACTGTTTTTCTGTGAAATTTCTTCTAAGTGTCGATTTTGCAAACATGTAAATATTCCTTAAAAATCGCCTGTATAACTTAAACGTAGTTTCTCAACTGCTTACAGGTGGTACAGTAGTGCTGGATCTAGGATCCAACACTGACCTAGAAAAAGTAACCATAACCCCACTTACCTGCTAAGTGAATTTCCTTCCATAGGATAACATTGGTAATTCTAGGATCCAGTCCTGGATTTAGAAAAGTATTCCTGAAAGTAATTAATTGCATATAACTTAAAATTCCCATTGAGCTCAATGTATTATTGTGATTCAAATTGTGTTGCCTATTGTAATAAACTGTAACTATGACCTGCAAAAGTCAATTGCCTATTGCAAAGTATTTAACTAAAGCATCTCACTCTGAGAAAGTATATTTTGATACCTATTGTTGGTTCTCAAATAAAACAACAATATCTTTTTTATGAAAACCAATGGCCTAGTGTTCAGTTCTTGAGTGTGTGAGACCATTTGCTGACTGAGTGTGTACAACAAATGTTTTACTCTGTACTCTGATACTGCCTTACTGCTCAGCAAGCTACCACTTTAGAGAGTAAGGTTATATCTAACTTTAGCCTCTACCAAACCTCTGGGGACTGGGGAATCTGTGCACACTGTACCTATTTGGGAACAGTATATACAGAGCCACTTTCTCACAGTAGTGATAAAGTGATTAGAGTCCTACGGCCAACATAAAGATACAGCAAAACGTGAGGTGAAAAGCAAAAAGGTTGCTGGTAGGCCACCTTAAGGATGCCAGGTCTAACAAAAACTGAACTAAGGATAACATGAGTAAAACATCAGGTTTCTCTACTGCATTTGGTGAGACAAGTGGGCCTTCTTTTATCTCCATTCAAGCAATCTTTGACAGACCCCTTTATTATAGAGCTTTTCAAGGATTAAAGATAAGGCACTTACAAAGGAGTCCCAAATACTCAGAGATGGTTGACTTCTGTAATATGGGTCGTAGACTAAAAGCAGCGCAAAAACAGAGTGCAACAGGGTCCAAAAAACTTGAGTGCCACAAGAGAGTTTGAATGCAAGCGTATCCTTTTACAGATCCAGAGATATACTCATGCAATTTTTATTTTTAGGACAGAACCTGCATGATGAAAAAATCATTGTTTTTAAAAAGCGCATTGCAGAATATTAGTACTTTGGTGTGGGAAAACTTCAAAACTTTCAAACAAAATATTTGTAGGCAGCTTACAGCAAGTTGTTGTGGCCGAGTGGTTAAGGCGATGGACTAGAAATCCATTGGGGTATCCCCGCGCAGGTTCGAATCCTGCCAACAACGAGAATCTTTTTATTATCGGCTACAATTTCAGAAGTTAACCTTTACTATTTCTTCCATTTCAGTTTTATAAATAGGTGGCTTATTTTTGTGTCACTATTGCCTCTCCACATATTTGTTATCGCTACCTCTTTCATGTCTTTGCTACACCTCATTCCTACTTTAGCACTGGTGTAAACGCTTCAAATTATTATACCGTTGCTCTCTCATTCATACCTGCGCATGCACTTGAAAGTTACTTTACCAATAAAAGACGCAAAGAGAGAAATAGAACAAAAGTGCTGGCTGGATTGGCAAACACACTTCATAAAACTGCATTTTCTTTTTTATTCTCCCCCGTGTTACATGCTTCACCTCCCCATGTGTAATTTCTCTTAACCTGCTGTCCCAGGAAGAGAATTCATCTACAGGCTCTTTCTGTGTTTTTTTCCCTAGTCTGTCTTTCCCATTTCTTAGCTGTGTAACTGTTCCTTTACGCGCTCTATTTAAACGCCATCAATCTCATTTGAGCTCCTTGCTCCCGCTTCTGTTTTCTCCACCTCTCATACTGCCAGTTCTCTCTTTCTCTGTGATTGGTGGCTACTTTCCTGAGCTTCCGAAGCCACGTGGTTCCTGCCTCTTGTTGTCAGACTTGAATTGGAAAAGGAACCATATTAACAAGCCTTTACCACTCACACACGGCGGAAGTTTATACTTTAATTCAGTGAGCTAAGAAAAGCGTGTTGTGGGTCCCCTACGAGCCATGGTGCTTGCTTCATCATGATTTGGCACCAGTCATTAGCCGCAGCTCTGCTAATGAGCCACTGAGGTCAGTTTCAATATTTACTCAAAAACATAACCATGCAGCCCTCCCCTCAACTGTGTATTATCTTGCTTTTCTGCTTTTCGTGTGATTAGCTGGGAGGAGCTCACGGCGACATCCTCCCTATAAAAGTGTAGATGGATCACTCTCTAACTCTTTCTTGCTTCACATACAAATGGCTTGAAAGGTGCAGGGAAGATGCAGGTCTAATAGACAGAATAGAAGGTCTGTGCCAGGTGGGTTTCTCTGCATTGGTGTCCCATCACAGGTCCGCAAGTGTATTGTGTGATCTTTGACTCCTGGCATTTCACAAGCAGGCGGCCAGGAAACGGTTTCAGCCTATCAACCACTGAGGAGACGCAGCCTCTGAATGAGGAATGAGGAAGCAATGAATACATCCAGCCTATCACAGGAACAGCCCTGAGTGTTCCGAATTATAAATTCTCCATGTCACTGTATGTTGTTGAGCCCAAGTAGCTCGCTGTGATCGTATAGTGGTTAGTACTCTGCGTTGTGGCCGCAGCAACCTCAGTTCGAATCCGAGTCACGGCATTGTGGTTGGCAATGTCACGTCAGTTGGATGTTAATTTTACAGAATTAGCAAATGTACCAGTGGTTTTTGTAAAATGTCTATTAAAAACAGATCCTTTCAAATATTTAAACCATCTAACAACAAATGATTTAAACTCGCATGATTATAAGCTGTAGCTATAATGTATTTACTTACATAAATTATCGTTCTTGAACCTATTGGGGGTGAAGGGAGAGCGGAGCTCACCCCCCAGGTGCAGTTGAGTGACCTGTGTTGTGGCTCACTAGAGGGAAGGCACAAATTTTGCTGTCACCCAGCCCAATCCAGACGTGTATTGGGGCCAGGTTTCAGGCAAATAGAGCAGTAAGTGCAGAGAAATGTTCACTCTCTAAAAGTGGCATTTCTAAAATAGTAAAGTTAAATCCAACCTCACCAGTAAGTAGGATTTTCAATAAATAAATAAAGCTACTCGTCTCCGATATGGAATTACCAAATAAAAAGTATAGGGGAATACACAGAGCTAACCTATGAGAGGGGTAGACCTCACAGTAGTGAAAAATGAAATAGACTGTTTGGTACTTACAGGACACGCGAACCACCAAAGTACATACCTTATCTTTTACTTACATAGCATCATGCACCTAGGACTACCTAGGGCCTACCTTAGGTGTAAATTATATGTAATAAAAGGGGAGTTTAAGGCTTGGCAAGTAGGCTGGGACTCCCCTGGGAGACCCCTGAGTCTATGCCCAGAACCATAACTCTGCCAGTCGAGTACTTACCTAAAAGCCGATAACTCACTTTTCTTCCATAGGCTAACATTGAGTGGTTTCACTTGGAAATTCTTCTAAGTGGTGTGGAGTTTTGGAACTTTAAAATATTCATCTAAAATCAGCCGAACAACAAATTCTGATTTACTCACCTGTTATCAGGAGAGACCTCAGTGCTGCATCTTGGAGCTCAGTACTGACCCTGAAAAGTAATTTTAACCGTACTCACCAGTAACTCGAATTTCCTTCCATGGGATATCATTGCCTGCTTTTTGCTGAAAATTTTCTAAGTGTCGATTTTTGAAACTTACAAATATTCTTTAAAAATCGTACCAACTGTGAAAACGTAATTGTTTACCTGTTTTAGATAGATGTCCCAGTACTGAGCCTAGGAGCCCAGCACTGGATTACAAAAGTAACGAGAACGTACTTTACCCGTAACTTGAATTTTCTTCCATAGGAAACCATTGACTGTTTTTCTGTGAAATTTCTTCTAAGTGTCGATTTTGCAAACATGTAAATATTCCTTAAAAATCGCCTGTATAACTTAAACGTAGTTTCTCAACTGCTTACAGGTGGTACAGTAGTGCTGGATCTAGGATCCAACACTGACCTAGAAAAAGTAACCATAACCCCACTTACCTGCTAAGTGAATTTCCTTCCATAGGATAACATTGGTAATTTGATCAGCAAAAGTTTCGAAGTGTCAACTTTTAAAATAGCAAAATATTGCTTAAAAATCACAACAGTAACTAAAACGAATTTACTCACTTGTTTCCAAGAACTGTCCCAGGACTGAATCTAGGATCCAGTCCTGGATTTAGAAAAGTATTCCTGAAAGTAATTAATTGCATATAACTTAAAATTCCCATTGAGCTCAATGTATTATTGTGATTCAAATTGTGTTGCCTATTGTAATAAACTGTAACTATGACCTGCAAAAGTCAATTGCCTATTGCAAAGTATTTAACTAAAGCATCTCACTCTGAGAAAGTATATTTTGATACCTATTGTTGGTTCTCAAATAAAACAACAATATCTTTTTTATGCAAACCAATGGCCTAGTGTTCAGTTCTTGAGTGTGTGAGACCATTTGCTGACTGAGTGTGTACAACAAATGTTTTACTCTGTACTCTGATACTGCCTTACTGCTCGGCAAGCTACCACTTTAGAGAGTAAGGTTATATCTAACTTTAGCCTCTACCAAACCTCTGGGGACTGGGGAATCTGTGCACACTGTACCTATTTGGGAACAGTATATACAGAGCCACTTTCTCACAGTAGTGATAAAGTGATTAGAGTCCTACGGCCAACATAAAGATACAGCAAAACGTGAGGTGAAAAGCAAAAAGGTTGCTGGTAGGCCACCTTAAGGATGCCAGGTCTAACAAAAACTGAACTAAGGATAACATGAGTAAAACATCAGGTTTCTCTACTGCATTTGGTGAGACAAGTGGGCCTTCTTTTATCTCCATTCAAGCAATCTTTGACAGACCCCTTTATTATAGAGCTTTTCAAGGATTAAAGATAAGGCACTTACAAAGGAGTCCCAAATACTCAGAGATGGTTGACTTCTGTAATATGGGTCGTAGACTAAAAGCAGCGCAAAAACAGAGTGCAACAGGGTCCAAAAAACTTGAGTGCCACAAGAGAGTTTGAATGCAAGCATATCCTTTTACAGATCCAGAGATATACTCATGCAATTTTTATTTTTAGGACAGAACCTGCATGATGAAAAAAACATTGTTTTTAAAAAGCGCATTGCAGAATATTAGTACTTTGGTGTGGGAAAACTTCAAAACTTTCAAACAAAATATTTGTAGGCAGCTTACAGCAAGTTGTTGTGGCCGAGTGGTTAAGGCGATGGACTAGAAATCCATTGGGGTATCCCCGCGCAGGTTCGAATCCTGCCAACAACGAGAATCTTTTTATTATCGGCTACAATTTCAGAAGTTAACCTTTACTATTTCTTCCATTTCAGTTTTATAAATAGGTGGCTTATTTTTGTGTCACTATTGCCTCTCCACATATTTGTTATCGCTACCTCTTTCATGTCTTTGCTACACCTCATTCCTACTTTAGCACTGGTGTAAACGCTTCAAATTATTATACCGTTGCTCTCTCATTCATACCTGCGCATGCACTTGAAAGTTACTTTACCAATAAAAGACGCAAAGAGAGAAATAGAACAAAAGTGCTGGCTGGATTGGCAAACACACTTCATAAAACTGCATTTTCTTTTTTATTCTCCCCCGTGTTACATGCTTAACCTCCCCATGTGTAATTTCTCTTAACCTGCTGTCCCAGGAAGAGAATTCATCTACAGGCTCTTTCTGTGTTTTTTTCCCTAGTCTGTCTTTCCCATTTCTTAGCTGTGTAACTGTTCCTTTACGCGCTCTATTTAAACGCCATCAATCTCATTTGAGCTCCTTGCTCCCGCTTCTGTTTTCTCCACCTCTCATACTGCCAGTTCTCTCTTTCTCTGTGATTGGTGGCTACTTTCCTGAGCTTCCGAAACCACGTGGTTCCTGCCTCTTGTTGTCAGACTTGAATTGGAAAAGGAACCATATTAACAAGCCTTTACCACTCACACACGGCGGAAGTTTATACTTTAATTCAGTGAGCTAAGAAAAGCGTGTTGTGGGTCCCCTACGAGCCATGGTGCTTGCTTCATCATGATTTGGCACCAGTCATTAGCCGCAGCTCTGCTAATGAGCCACTGAGGTCAGTTTCAATATTTACTCAAAAACATAACCATGCAGCCCTCCCCTCAACTGTGTATTATCTTGCTTTTCTGCTTTTCGTGTGATTAGCTGGGAGGAGCTCACGGCGACATCCTCCCTATAAAAGTGTAGATGGATCACTCTCTAACTCTTTCTTGCTTCACATACAAATGGCTTGAAAGGTGCAGGGAAGATGCAGGTCTAATAGACAGAATAGAAGGTCTGTGCCAGGTGGGTTTCTCTGCATTGGTGTCCCATCACAGGTCCGCAAGTGTATTGTGTGATCTTTGACTCCTGGCATTTCACAAGCAGGCGGCCAGGAAACGGTTTCAGCCTATCAACCACTGAGGAGACGCAGCCTCTGAATGAGGAATGAGGAAGCAATGAATACATCCAGCCTATCACAGGAACAGCCCTGAGTGTTCCGAATTATAAATTCTCCATGTCACTGTATGCTGTTGAGCCCAAGTAGCTCGCTGTGATCGTATAGTGGTTAGTACTCTGCGTTGTGGCCGCAGCAACCTCAGTTCGAATCCGAGTCACGGCATTGTGGTTGGCAATGTCACGTCAGTTGGATGTTAATTTTACAGAATTAGCAAATGTACCAGTGGTTTTTGTAAAATGTCTATTAAAAACAGATCCTTTCAAATATTTAAACCATCTAACAACAAATGATTTAAACTCGCATGATTATAAGCTGTAGCTATAATGTATTTACTTACATAAATTATCGTTCTTGAACCTATTGGGGGTGAAGGGAGAGCGGAGCTCACCCCCCAGGTGCAGTTGAGTGACCTGCTTTGTGGCTCTCTAGAGGGAAGGCACAAATTTTGCTGTCACCCAGCCCAATCCAGACGTGTATTGGGGCCAGGTTTCAGGCAAATAGAGCAGTAAGTGCAGAGAAATGTTCACTCTCTAAAAGTGGCATTTCTAAAATAGTAAAGTTAAATCCAACCTCACCAGTAAGTAGGATTTTCAATAAATAAATAAAGCTACTCCTCTCCGATATGGAATTACCAAATAAAAAGTATAGGGGAATACACAGAGCTAACCTATGAGAGGGGTAGACCTCACAGTAGTGAAAAATGAAATAGACTGTTTGGTACTTACAGGACACGCGAACCACCAAAGTACATACCTTATCTTTTACTTACATAGCATCATGCACCTAGGACTACCTAGGGCCTACCTTAGGTGTAAATTATATGTAATAAAAGGGGAGTTTAAGGCTTGGCAAGTAGGCTGGGACTCCCCTGGGAGACCCCTGAGTCTATGCCCAGAACCATAACTCTGCCAGTCGAGTACTTACCTAAAAGCCGATAACTCACTTTTCTTCCATAGGCTAACATTGAGTGGTTTCACTTGGAAATTCTTCTAAGTGGTGTGGAGTTTTGGAACTTTAAAATATTCATCTAAAATCAGCCGAACAACAAATTCTGATTTACTCACCTGTTATCAGGAGAGACCTCAGTGCTGCATCTTGGAGCTCAGTACTGACCCTGAAAAGTAATTTTAACCGTACTTACCAGTAACTCGAATTTCCTTCCATGGGATATCATTGCCTGCTTTTTGCTGAAAATTTTCTAAGTGTCGATTTTTGAAACTTACAAATATTCTTTAAAAATCGTACCAACTGTGAAAACGTAATTGTTTACCTGTTTTAGATAGATGTCCCAGTACTGAGCCTAGGAGCCCAGCACTGGATTACAAAAGTAACGAGAACGTACTTTACCCGTAACTTGAATTTTCTTCCATAGGAAACCATTGACTGTTTTTCTGTGAAATTTCTTCTAAGTGTCGATTTTGCAAACATGTAAATATTCCTTAAAAATCGCCTGTATAACTTAAACGTAGTTTCTCAACTGCTTACAGGTGGTACAGTAGTGCTGGATCTAGGATCCAACACTGACCTAGAAAAAGTAACCATAACCCCACTTACCTGCTAAGTGAATTTCCTTCCATAGGATAACATTGGTAATTTGATAAGCAAAAGTTTCGAAGTGTCAACTTTTAAAATAGCAAAATATTGCTTAAAAATCACAACAGTAACTAAAACGAATTTACTCACTTGTTTCCAAGAACTGTCCCAGGACTGAATCTAGGATCCAGTCCTGGATTTAGAAAAGTATTCCTGAAAGTAATTAATTGCATATAACTTAAAATTCCCATTGAGCTCAATGTATTATTGTGATTCAAATTGTGTTGCCTATTGTAATAAACTGTAACTATGACCTGCAAAAGTCAATTGCCTATTGCAAAGTATTTAACTAAAGCATCTCATTCTGAGAAAGTATATTTTGATACCTATTGTTGGTTCTCAAATAAAACAACAATATCTTTTTTATGCAAACCAATGTCCTAGTGTTCAGTTCTTGAGTGTGTGAGACCATTTGCTGACTGAGTGTGTACAACAAATGTTTTACACTGTACTCTGATACTGCCTTACTGCTCGGCAAGCTACCACATTAGAGAGTAAGGTTATATCTAACTTTAGCCTCTGCCAAACCTCTGGGGACTGGGGACTCTGTGCACACTGTACCTATTTGGGAACAGTATATACAGAGCCACTTTCTCACAGTAGTGATAAAGTGATTAGAGTCCTACGGCCAACATAAAGATACAGCAAAACGTGAGGTGAAAAGCAAAAAGGTTGCTGGTAGGCCACCTTAAGGATGCCAGATCTAACAAAAACTGAACTAAGGATAACATGAGTAAAACATCAGGTTTCTCTACTGCATTTGGTGAGACAAGTGGGCCTTCTTTTATCTTCCATTCAAGCAATCTTTGACAGACCCCTTTATTATAGAGCTTTTCAAGGATTAAAGATAAGGCACTTACAAAGGAGTCCCAAATACTCAGAGATGGTTGACTTCTGTAATATGGGTCGTAGACTAAAAGCAGCGCAAAAACAGAGTGCAACAGGGTCCAAAAAACTTGAGTGCCACAAGAGAGTTTGAATGCAAGCGTATCCTTTTCCAGATCCAGAGATATACTCATGCAATTTTTATTTTTAGGACAGAACGTGCATGATGAAAAAAACATTGTTTTTAAAAAGCGCATTGCAGAATATTAGTACTTTGATGTGGGAAAACTTCAAAACTTTCAAACAAAATATTTGTAGGCAGCTTACAGCAAGTTGTTGTGGCCGACTGGTTAAGGCGATGGACTAGAAATCCGTTTGGGTATCCACGCGCAGGTTCGAATCCTGCCAACAACGAGAATCTTTTTATTATCGGCTACAATTTCAGAAGTTAACCTTTAGTATTTCTTCCATTTCAGTTTTATAAATAGGTGGCTTATTTTTGTGTCACTATTGCCTCTCCACATATTTGTTATCGCTACCTCTTTCATTTCTTTGCTACACATCATTCCTATTTTAGCACTGGTGTAAACGCTTCAAATTAATATACCGTTGCTCTCTCATTCATAACTGCGCATGCACTTGAAAGTTACTTTACCAATAAAAGACGCAAAGAGAGAAATAGAACAAAAGTGCTGGCTGGATTGGCAAACACACTTCATAAAACTGCATTTTCTTTTTTATTCTCCCCCGTGTTACATGCTTAACCTCCCCATGTGTAATTTCTCTTAACCTGCTGTCCCAGGAAGAGAATTTCATCTACAGGCTCTTTCTGTGTTTTTTTCCCTAGTCTGTCTTTCCCATTTCTTAGCTGTGTAACTGTTCCTTTACGCGCTCTATTTAAACGCCATCAATCTCATTTGAGCTCCTTGCTCCCGCTTCTGTTTTCTCCACCTCTCATACTGCCAGTTCTCTCTTTCTCTGTGATTGGTGGCTACTTTCCTGAGCTTCCGAAGCCACGTGGTTCCTGCCTCTTGTTGTCAGACTTGAATTGGAAAAGGAACCATATTAACAAGCCTTTACCACTAACACACGGCGGAAGTTTATACTTTAATTCAGTGAGCTAAGAAAAGCGTGTTGTGGGTCCCCTACGAGCCATGGTGCTTGCTTCATCATGATTTGGCACCAGTCATTAGCCGCAGCTCTGCTAATGAGCCACTGAGGTCAGTTTCAATATTTACTCAAAAACATAACCATGCAGCCCTCCCCTCAACTGTGTATTTATCTTGCTTTTCTGCTGTTCGTGTGATTAGCTGGGCGGAGCTCACGGCGACATCCTCCCTATAAAAGTGTAGATGGATCACTCTCTAACTCTTTCTTGCTTCACATACAAATGGCTTGAAAGGTGCAGGGAAGATGCAGGTCTAATAGACAGAATAGAAGGTCTGTGCCAGGTGGGTTTCTCTGCATTGGTGTCCCATCACAGGTCCGCAAGTGTATTGTGTGATCTTTGACTCCTGGCATTTCACAAGCAGGCGGCCAGGAAACGGTTTCAGCCTATCAACCACTGAGGAGACGCAGCCTCTGAATGAGGAATGAGGAAGCAATGAATACATCCAGCCTATCACAGGAACAGCCCTGAGTGTTCCGAATTATAAATTCTCCATGTCATTGTATGTCGTTGAGCCCAAGTAGCTCGCCGTGATCGTATAGTGGTTAGTACTCTTCCTTGTGGCCGCAGCAACCTCAGTTCAAATCCGAGTCACGGCATTGTGGTTGGCAATGTCACGGCAGTTGGGTGTTAATTTTACAGAATTAGCAAATGTACAAGTGGTTTTTGTAAAATGTCTATTAAAAACAGATCCTTTCAAATATTTAAACCATCTAACAACAAATGATTTAAACTCGCATGATTATAAGCTGTAGCTATAATGTATTTACTTACATAAATTATCGTTCTTGAACCTATTGGGGGTGGAGGGGGAGCGGAGCTCACCCCCCAGGTGCAGTTGAGTGACCTGTGTTGTGGCTCTCTAGAGGGAAGGCACAAATTTTGCTGTCACCCAGCCCAATCCAGACGTGTATTGGGGCCAGGTTTCAGGCAAATAGAGCAGTAAGTGCAGAGACATGTTCACTCTCTAAAAGTGGCATTTCTAAAATAGTAAAGTTAAATCCAACCTCACCAGTAAGTAGGATTTTCAATAAATAAATAAAGCTACTCCTCTCCGATATGGAATTACCAAATAAAAAGAATAGGGGAATACACAGAGCTAACCTATGAGAGGGGTAGACCTCACAGTAGTGAAAAATGAAATAGACTGTTTGGTACTTACAGGACACGCGAACCACCAAAGTACATATCTTATTTTTTACTTACATAGCATCATGCACCTAGGACTACCTAGGGCCTACCTTAGGTGTAAATTATATGTAATAAAAGGGGAGTTTAAGGCTTGGCAATTAGGCTGGGACTCCCCTGGGAGACCCCTGAGTCTATGCCCAGAACCATAACTCTGCCAGTCGAGTACTTACCTAAAAGCCGATAACTCACTTTTCTTCCATAGGCTAACATTGAGTGGTTTCACTTGGAAATTCTTCTAAGTGGTGTGGAGTTTTGGAACTTTAAAATATTCATCTAAAATCAGCCGAACAACGAATTCTGATTTACTCACCTGTTATCAGGATAGACCACAGTGCTGCATCTTGGAGCTCAGTACTGACCCTGAAAAGTAATTTTAACCGTACTTACCAGTAACTCGAATTTCCTTCCATGGGATATCATTGCCTGCTTTTTGCTGAAAATTTTCTAAGTGTCGATTTTTGAAACTTACAAATATTCTTTAAAAATCGTACCAACTGTGAACACGTAATTGTTTACCTGTTTTAGATAGATGTCCCAGTACTGAGCCTAGGAGCCCAGCACTGGATTACAAAAGTAACGAGAACGTACTTTACCCGTAACTTGAATTTTCTTCCATAGGAAACCATTGACTGTTTTTCTGTGAAATTTCTTCTAAGTGTCGATTTTGCAAACATGTAAATATTCCTTAAAAATAAATCGCCTGTATAACTTAAACGCAGTTTCTCAACTGCTTACAGGTGGTACAGTAGTGCTGGATCTAGGATCCAACACTGACCTAGAAAAAGTAACCATAACCCCACTTACCTGCTAAGTGAATTTCCTTCCATAGGATAACATTGGTAATTTGATCAGCAAAAGTTTCTAAGTGTCAACTTTTAAAATAGCAAAATATTGCTTAAAAATCACAACAGTAACTAAAACGAATTTACTCACTTGTTTCCAAGAACTGTCCCAGGACTAAATCTAGGATCCAGTCCTGGATTTAGAAAAGTAATCCTGAAAGTAATTAATTGCATATAACTTAAAATTCCCATTGAGCTCAATGTATTATTGTGATTCAAATTGTGTTGCCTATTGCAATAAACTGTAACTATGACCTGCAAAAGTCAATTGCCTATTGCAAAGTATTTAACTAAAGCATCTCATTCTGAGAAAGTATATTTTGATACCTATTGTTGGTTCTAAAATAAAACAACAATATCTTTTGTATGCAAACCAATAGCCTAGAGTTCAGTTCTTGAGTGTGTGAGACCATTTGCTGACTGAGTGTGTACAACAAATGTTTTACACTGTACTCTGATACTGCCTTACTGCTCGGCAAGCTACCACTTTAGAGAGTAAGGTTATATCTAACTTTAGCCTCTGCCAAACCTCTGGGGACTGGGGACTCTGTGCACACTGTACCTATTTGGGAACAGTATATACAGAGCCACTTTCTCACAGTAGTGATAAAGTGATTAGAGTCCTAAGGCCAACATAAAGATACAGCAAAACGTGAGGTGAAAAGCAAAAAGGTTGCTGGTAGGCCACCTTAAGGATGCCAGGTCTAACAAAAACTGAACTAAGGATAACATGAGTAAAACATCAGGTTTCTCTACTGCATTTGGTGAGACAAGTGGGCCTTCTTTTATCTTCCATTCAAGCAATCTTTGACAGACCCCTTTATTATAGAGCTTTTCAAGGATTAAAGATAAGGCACTTACAAAGGAGTCCCAAATACTCAGAGATGGTTGACTTCTGTAATATGGGTCGTAGACTAAAAGCAGCGCAAAAACAGAGTGCAACAGGGTCCAAAAAACTTGAGTGCCAAAAGAGAGTTTGAATGCAAGCGTATCCTTTTACAGATCCAGAGATATACTCATGCAATTTTTGTTTTTAGGACAGAACGTGCATGATGAAAAAAACATTGTTTTTAAAAAGCGCATTGCAGAATATCAGTACTTTGATGTGGGAAAACTTCAAAACTTTCAAACAAAATATTTATAGGCAGCTTACAGCAAGTTGTTGTGGCCGAGTGGTTAAGGCGATGGACTAGAAATCCATTGGGGTATCCCCGCGCAGGTTCGAATCCTGCCAACAACGAGAATCTTTTTATTATCGGCTACAATTTCAGAAGTTAACCTTTAGTATTTCTTCCATTTCAGTTTTATAAATAGGTGGCTTATTTTTGTGTCACTATTGCCTCTCCACATATTTGTTATCGCTACCTCTTTCATGTCTTTGCTACACCTCATTCCTACTTTAGCACTGGTGTAAACGCTTCAAATTATTATACCGTTGCTCTCTCATTCATACCTGCGCATGCACTTGAAAGTTACTTTACCAATAAAAGACGCAAAGAGAGAAATAGAACAAAAGTGCTGGCTGGATTGGCAAACACACTTCATAAAACTGCATTTTCTTTTTTATTCTCCCCCGTGTTACATGCTTAACCTCCCCATGTGTAATTTCTCTTAACCTGCTGTCCCAGGAAGAGAATTTCATCTACAGGCTCTTTCTGTGTTTTTTTCCCTAGTCTGTCTTTCCCATTTCTTAGCTGTGTAACTGTTCCTTTACGCGCTCTATTTAAACGCCATCAATCTCATTTGAGCTCCTTGCTCCCGCTTCTGTTTTCTCCACCTCTCATACTGCCAGTTCTCTCTTTCTCTGTGATTGGTGGCTACTTTCCTGAGCTTCCGAAGCCACGTGGTTCCTGCCTCTTGTTGTCAGACTTGAATTGGAAAAGGAACCATATTAACAAGCCTTTACCACTCACACACGGCGGAAGTTTATACTTTAATTCAGTGAGCTAAGAAATGCGTGTTGTGGGTCCCCTACGAGCCATGGTGCTTGCTTCATCATGATTTGGCACCAGTCATTAGCCGCAGCTCTGCTAATGAGCCACTGAGGTCAGTTTCAATATTTACTCAAAAACATAACCATGCAGCCCACCCCTCAACTGTGTATTTATCTTGCTTTTCTGCTGTTCGTGTGATTAGCTGGGAGGAGCTCACGGCGACATCCTCCCTATAAAAGTGTAGATGGATCACTCTCTAAATCTTTCTTGCTTCACATACAAATGGCTTGAAAGGTGCAGGGAAGATGCAGGTCTAATAGACAGAATAGAAGGTCTGCGCCAGGTGGGTTTCTCTGCATTGGTGTCCCATCACAGGTCCGCAAGTGTAATGTGTGATCTTTGACTCCTGGCATTTCACAAGCAGGCGGCCAGGAAACGGTTTCAGCCTATCAACCACTGAGGAGACGCAGCCTCTGAATGAGGAATGAGGAAGCAATGAATACATCCAGCCTATCACAGGAACAGCCCTGAGTGTTCCGAATTATAAATTCTCCATGTCACTGTATGTCGTTGAGCCCAAGTAGCTCGCCGTGATCGTATAGTGGTTAGTACTCTGCGTTGTGGCCGCAGCAACCTCGGTCGAATCCGAGTCACGGCATTGTGGTTGGCAATGTCACGGCAGTTGGGTGTTAATTTTACAGAATTAGCAAATGTACCAGTGGTTTTTGTAAAATGTCTATTAAAAACAGATCCTTTCAAATATTTAAACCATCTAACAACAAATGATTTAAACTCGCATGATTATAAGCTGTAGCTATAATGTATTTACTTACATAAATTATCGTTCTTGAACCTATTGGGGGTGGAGGGGGAGCGGAGCTCACCCCCCAGGTGCAGTTGAGTGACCTGTGTTGTGGCTCTCTAGAGGGAAGGCACAAATTTTGCTGTCACCCAGCCCAATCCAGACGTGTATTGGGGCCAGGTTTCAGGCAAATAGAGCAGTAAGTGCAGAGAAATGTTCACTCTCTAAAAGTGGCATTTCTAAAATAGTAAAGTTAAATCCAACCTCACCAGTAAGTAGGATTTTCAATAAATAAATAAAGCTACTCCTCTCCGATATGGAATTACCAAATTAAAAGTATAGGGGAATACACAGAGCTAACCTATGAGAGGGGTAGACCTCACAGTAGTGAAAAATGAAATAAACTGTTTGGTACTTACAGGACACGCGAACCACCAAAGTACATATCTTATTTTTTACTTACATAGCATCATGCACCTAGGACTACCTAGGGCCTACCTTAGGTGTAAATTATATGTAATAAAAGGGGAGTTTAAGGCTTGGCAAGTAGGCTGGGACTCCCCTGGGAGACCCCTGAGTCTATGCCCAGAACCATAACTCTGCCAGTCGAGTACTTACCTAAAAGCCGATAACTCACTTTTCTTCCATAGGCTAACATTGAGTGGTTTCACTTGGAAATTCTTCTAAGTGGTGTGGAGTTTTGGAACTTTAAAATATTCATCTAAAATCAGCCGAACAACGAATTCTGATTTACTCACCTGTTATCAGGAGAGACCACAGTGCTGCATCTTGGATCTCAGTACTGACCCTGAAAAGTAATTTTAACCGTACTTACCAGTAACTCGAATTTCCTTCCATGGGATATCATTGCCTGCTTTTTGCTGAAAATTTTCTAAGTGTCGATTTTTGAAACTTACAAATATTCTTTAAAAATCATACCAACTGTGAAAACGTAATTGTTTACCTGTTTTAGATAGATGTCCCAGTACTGAGCCTAGGAGCCCAGCACTGGATTACAAAAGTAACGAGAACGTACTTTACCCGTAACTTGAATTTTCTTCCATAGGAAACCATTGACTGTTTTTCTGTGAAATTTCTTCTAAGTGTCGATTTTGCAAACATGTAAATATTCCTTAAAAATAAATCGCCTGTATAACTTAAACGCAGTTTCTCAACTGCTTACAGGTGGTACAGTAGTGCTGGATCTAGGATCCAACACTGACCTAGAAAAAGTAACCATAACCCCACTTACCTGCTAAGTGAATTTCCTTCCATAGGATAACATTGGTAATTTGATCAGCAAAAGTTTCTAAGTGTCAACTTTTAAAATAGCAAAATATTGCTTAAAAATCACAACAGTAACTAAAACGAATTTACTCACTTGTTTCCAAGAACTGTCCCAGGACTGAATCTAGGATCCAGTCCTGGATTTAGAAAAGTAATCCTGAAAGTAATTAATTGCATATAACTTAAAATTCCCATTGAGCTCAATGTATTATTGTGATTCAAATTGTGTTGCCTATTGCAATAAACTGTAACTATGACCTGCAAAAGTCAATTGCCTATTGCAAAGTATTTAACTAAAGCATCTCATTCTGAGAAAGTATATTTTGATACCTATTGTTGGTTCTAAAATAAAACAACAATATCTTTTGTATGCAAACCAATAGCCTAGAGTTCAGTTCTTGAGTGTGTGAGACCATTTGCTGACTGAGTGTGTACAACAAATGTTTTACACTGTACTCTGATACTGCCTTACTGCTCGGCAAGCTACCACTTTAGAGAGTAAGGTTATATCTAACTTTAGCCTCTGCCAAACCTCTGGGGACTGGGGACTCTGTGCACACTGTACCTATTTGGGAACAGTATATACAGAGCCACTTTCTCACAGTAGTGATAAAGTGATTAGAGTCCTAAGGCCAACATAAAGATACAGCAAAACGTGAGGTGAAAAGCAAAAAGGTTGCTGGTAGGCCACCTTAAGGATGCCAGGTCTAACAAAAACTGAACTAAGGATAACATGAGTAAAACATCAGGTTTCTCTACTGCATTTGGTGAGACAAGTGGGCCTTCTTTTATCTTCCATTCAAGCAATCTTTGACAGACCCCTTTATTATAGAGCTTTTCAAGGATTAAAGATAAGGCACTTACAAAGGAGTCCCAAATACTCAGAGATGGTTGACTTCTGTAATATGGGTCGTAGACTAAAAGCAGCGCAAAAACAGAGTGCAACAGGGTCCAAAAAACTTGAGTGCCAAAAGAGAGTTTGAATGCAAGCGTATCCTTTTACAGATCCAGAGATATACTCATGCAATTTTTGTTTTTAGGACAGAACGTGCATGATGAAAAAAACATTGTTTTTAAAAAGCGCATTGCAGAATATCAGTACTTTGATGTGGGAAAACTTTCAAACAAAATATTTGTAAGCAGCTTACAGCAAGTTGTTGTGGCCGAGTGGTTAAGGCGATGGACTCGAAATCCATTGGGGTATCCCCGCGCAGGTTCGAATCCTGCCAACAACGAAAATCTTTTTATTATCGGCTACAATTTCAGAAGTTAACCTTTAGTATTTCTTCCATTTCAGTTTTATAAATAGGTGGCTTATTTTTGTGTCACTATTGCCTCTCCACATATTTGTTATCGCTACCTCTTTCATGTCTTTGCTACACCTCATTCCTACTTTAGCACTGGTGTAAACGTTTCAAATTATTATACCGTTGCTCTCTCATTCATACCTGCGCATGCACTTGAAAGTTACTTTACCAATAAAAGACGCAAAGAGAGAAATAGAACAAAAGTGCTGGCTGGATTGGCAAACACACTTCATAAAACTGCATTTTCTTTTTTATTCTCCCCCGTGTTACATGCTTAACCTCCCCATGTGTAATTTCTCTTAACCTGCTGTCCCAGGAAGAGAATTTCATCTACAGGCTCTTTCTGTGTTTTTTTCCCTAGTCTGTCTTTCCCATTTCTTAGCTGTGTAACTGTTCCTTTACGCGCTCTATTTAAACGCCATCAATCTCATTTGAGCTCCTTGCTCCCGCTTCTGTTTTCTCCACCTCTCATACTGCCAGTTCTCTCTTTCTCTGTGGTTGGTGGCTACTTTCCTGAGCTTCCGAAGCCACGTGGTTCCTGCCTCTTGTTGTCAGACTTGAATTGGAAAAGGAACTATATTAACAAGCCTTTACCACTCACACACGGCGGAAGTTTATACTTTAATTCAGTGAGCTAAGAAAAGCGTGTTGTGGGTCCCCTACGAGCCATGGTGCTTGCTTCATCATGATTTGGCACCAGTCATTAGCCGCAGCTCTGCTAATGAGCCACTGAGGTCAGTTTAAATATTTACTCAAAAACATAACCATGCAGCCCACCCCTCAACTGTGTATTTATCTTGCTTTTCTGCTGTTCGTGTGATTAGCTGAGAGGAGCTCACGGCGACATCCTCCCTATAAAGGTGTAGATGGATCACTCTCTAACTCTTTCTTGCTTCACATACAAATGGCTTGAAAGGTGCAGGGAAGATGCAGGTCTAATAGACAGAATAGAAGGTCTGTGCCAGGTGGGTTTCTCTGCATTGGTGTCCCATCACAGGTCCGCAAGTGTAATGTGTGATCTTTGACTTCTGGCATTTCACAAGCAGGCGGCCAGGAAACGGTTTCAGCCTATCAACCACTGAGGAGACGCAGCCTCTGAATGAGGAATGAGGAAGCAATGAATACATCCAGCCTATCACAGGAACAGCCCTGAGTGTTCCGAATTATAAATTCCCCATGTCACTGTATGTCGTTGAGCCCAAGTAGCTCGCCGTGATCGTATAGTGGTTAGTACTCTGCGTTGTGGCCGCAGCAACCTCGGTTCGAATCCAAGTCACGGCATTGTGGTTGGCAATGTCACGGCAGTTGGGTGTTAAATTTACAGAATTAGCAAATGTACCAGTGTTTTTTGTAAAATGTCTATTAAAAACAGATCCTTTCAAATATTTAAACCATCTAACAACAAATGATTTAAACTCGCATGATTATAAGCTGTAGCTATAATGTATTTACTTACATAAATTATCGTTCTTGAACCTATTGGGGGTGGAGGGGGAGCGGAGCTCACCCCCCAGGTGCAGTTGAGTGACCTGTGTTGTGGCTCTCTAGAGGGAAGGCACAAATTTTGCTGTCACCCAGCCCAATCCAGACGTGTATTGGGGCCAGGTTTCAGGCAAATAGAGCAGTAAGTGCAGAGACATGTTCACTCTCTAAAAGTGGCATTTCTAAAATAGTAAAGTTAAATCCAACCTCACCAGTAAGTAGGATTGTCAATAAATAAATAAAGCTACTCCTCTCCGATATGGAATTACCAAATAAAAAGTATAGGGGAATACACAGAGCTAACCTATGAGAGGGGTAGACCTCACAGTAGTGTAAAAATGAAATAGACTGTTTGGTACTTACAGGACACGCAAACCACCAAAGTACATATCTTATTTTTTACTTACATAGCATCATGCACCTAGGACTACCTAGGACCTACCTTAGGTGTAAATTATATGTAATAAAAGGGGAGTTTAATGCTTGGCAAGTAGGCTGGGACTCCCCTGGGAGACCCCTGAGTCTATGCCCAGAACCATAACTCTGCCAGTCGAGTACTTACCTAAAAGCCGATAACTCACTTTTCTTCCATAGGCTAACATTGAGTGGTTTCACTTGGAAATTCTTCTAAGTGGTGTGGAGTTTTGGAACTTTAAAATATTCATCTAAAATCAGCCGAACAACGAATTCTGATTTACTCACCTGTTATCAGGAGAGACCTCAGTGCTGCATCTTGGAGCTCAGTACTGACCCTGAAAAGTAATTTTAACCGTACTTACCAGTAACTCGAATTTCCTACCATGGGATATCATTGCCTGCTTTTTGCTGAAAAATTTCTAAGTGTCGATTTTTGAAACTTACAAATATTCTTTAAAAATCGTACCAACTGTGAAAACGTAATTGTTTACCTGTTTTAGATAGATGTCCCAGTACTGAGCTTAGGAGCCCAGCACTGGATTACAAAAGTAACGAGAACGCACTTTACCCGTAACTTGAATTTTCTTCCATAGGAAACCATTGACTGTTTTTCTGTGAAATTTCTTCTAAGTGTCGATTTTGCAAACATGTAAATATTCCTTAAAAATAAATCGCCTGTATAACTTAAACGCAGTTTCTCAACTGCTTACAGGTGGTACAGTAGTGCTGGATCTAGGATCCAACACTGACCTAGAAAAAGTAACCATAACCCCACTTACCTGCTAAGTGAATTTCCTTCCATAGGATAACATTGGTAATTTGATCAGCAAAAGTTTCTAAGTGTCAACTTTTAAAATAGCAAAATATTGCTTAAAAATCACAACAGTAACTAAAACGAATTTACTCACTTGTTTCCAAGAACTGTCCCAGGACTGAATCTAGGATCCAGTCCTGGATTTAGAAAAGTAATCCTGAAAGTAATTAATTGCATATAACTTAAAATTCCCATTGAGCTCAATGTATTATTGTGATTCAAATTGTGTTGCCTATTGCAATAAACTGTAACTATGACCTGCAAAAGTCAATTGCCTATTGCAAAGTATTTAACTAAAGCATCTCATTCTGAGAAAGTATATTTTGATACCTATTGTTTGTTCTAAAATAAAACAACAATATCTTTTGTATGCAAACCAATGGCCTAGAGTTCAGTTCTTGAGTGTGTGAGACCATTTGCTGACTGAGTGTGTACAACAAATGTTTTACACTGTACTCTGATACTGCCTTACTGCTCGGCAAGCTACCACTTTAGAGAGTAAGGTTATATCTAACTTTAGCCTCTGCCAAACCTCTGGGGACTGGGGACTCTGTGCACACTGTACCTATTTGGGAACAGTATATACAGAGCCACTTTCTCACAGTAGTGATAAAGTGATTAGAGTCCTAAGGCCAACATAAAGATACAGCAAAACGTGAGGTGAAAAGCAAAAAGGTTGCTGGTAGGCCACCTTAAGGATGCCAGGTCTAACAAAAACTGAACTAAGGATAACATGAGTAAAACATCAGGTTTCTCTACTGCATTTGGTGAGACAAGTGGGCCTTCTTTTATCTTCCATTCAAGCAATCTTTGACAGACCCCTTTATTATAGAGCTTTTCAAGGATTAAAGATAAGGCACTTACAAAGGAGTCCCAAATACTCAGAGATGGTTGACTTCTGTAATATGGGTCGTAGACTAAAAGCAGCGCAAAAACAGAGTGCAACAGGGTCCAAAAAACTTGAGTGCCACAAGAGAGTTTGAATGCAAGCGTATCCTTTTACAGATCCAGAGATATACTCATGCAATTT
This sequence comes from Triturus cristatus, assembly GCF_964204655.1. Taxonomy (NCBI): domain Eukaryota; kingdom Metazoa; phylum Chordata; class Amphibia; order Caudata; family Salamandridae; genus Triturus; species Triturus cristatus. The sequence continues at coordinate 724,285,639 of NC_140595.1, forward strand.
TTGTTTTTAGGACAGAACGTGCATGATGAAAAAAACATTGTTTTTAAAAAGCGCATTGCAGAATATCAGTACTTTGATGTGGGAAAACTTCAAAACTTTCAAACAAAATATTTATAGGCAGCTTACAGCAAGTTGTTGTGGCCGAGTGGTTAAGGCGATGGACTAGAAATCCATTGGGGTATCCCCGCGCAGGTTTGAATCCTGCCAACAACGAGAATCTTTTTATTATCGGCTACAATTTCAGAAGTTAACCTTTAGTATTTCTTCCATTTCAGTTTTATAAATAGGTGGCTTATTTTTGTGTCACTATTGCCTCTCCACATATTTGTTATCGCTACCTCTTTCATGTCTTTGCTACACCTCATTCCTACTTTAGCACTGGTGTAAACGCTTCAAATTATTATACGGTTGCTCTCTCATTCATACCTGCGCATGCACTTGAAAGTTACTTTACCAATAAAAGACGCAAAGAGAGAAATAGAACAAAAGTGCTGGCTGGATTGGCAAACACACTTCATAAAACTGCATTTTCTTTTTTATTCTCCCCCGTGTTACATGCTTCACCTCCCCATGTGTAATTTCTCTTAACCTGCTGTCCCAGGAAGAGAATTTCATCTACAGGCTCTTTCTGTGTTTTTTTCCCTAGTCTGTCTTTCCCATTTCTTAGCTGTGTAACTGTTCCTTTACGCGCTCTATTTAAACGCCATCAATCTCATTTGAGCTCCTTGCTCCCGCTTCTGTTTTCTCCACCTCTCATACTGCCAGTTCTCTCTTTCTCTGTGATTGGTGGCTACTTTCCTGAGCTTCCGAAGCCACGTGGTTCCTGCCTCTTGTTGTCAGACTTGAATTGGAAAAGGAACCATATTAACAAGCCTTTACCACTCACACACGGCGGAAGTTTATACTTTAATTCAGTGAGCTAAGAAAAGCGTGTTGTGGGTCCCCTACGAGCCATGGTGCTTGCTTCATCATGATTTGGCACCAGTCATTAGCCGCAGCTCTGCTAATGAGCCACTGAGGTCAGTTTCAATATTTACTCAAAAACATAACCATGCAGCCCACCCTCAACTGTGTATTTATCTTGCTTTTCTGCTGTTCGTGTGATTAGCTGGGAGGAGCTCACGGCGACATCCTCCCTATAAAAGTGTAGATGGATCACTCTCTAACTCTTTCTTGCTTCACATACAAATGGCTTGAAAGGTGCAGGGAAGATGCAGGTCTAATAGACAGAATAGAAGGTCTGTGCCAGGTGGGTTTCTCTGCATTGGTGTCCCATCACAGGTCCGCAAGTGTAATGTGTGATCTTTGACTCCTGGCATTTCACAAGCAGGCGGCCAGGAAACGGTTTCAGCCTATCAACCACTGAGGAGACGCAGCCTCTGAATGAGGAATGAGGAAGCAATGAATACATCCAGCCTATCACAGGAACAGCCCTGAGTGTTCCGAATTATAAATTCTCCATGTCACTGTATGTCGTTGAGCCCAAGTAGCTCGCCGTGATCGTATAGTGGTTAGTACTCTGCGTTGTGGCCACAGCAACCTCGGTTCGAATCCGAGTCACGGCATTGTGGTTGGCAATGTCACGGCAGTTGGGTGTTAATTTTACAGAATTAGCAAATGTACCAGTGGTTTTTGTAAAATGTCTATTAAAAACAGATCCTTTCAAATATTTAAACCATCTAACAACAAATGATTTAAACTCCCATGATTATAAGCTGTAGCTATAATGTATTTACTTACATAAATTATCGTTCTTGAACCTATTGGGGGTGGAGGGGGAGCGGAGCTCACCCCCCAGGTGCAGTTGAGTGACCTGTGTTGTGGCTCTCTAGAGGGAAGGCACAAATTTTGCTGTCACCCAGCCCAATCCAGACGTGTATTGGGGCCAGGTTTCAGGCAAATAGAGCAGTAAGTGCAGAGAAATGTTCACTCTCTAAAAGTGGCATTTCTAAAATAGTAAAGTTAAATCCAACCTCACCAGTAAGTAGGATTTTCAATAAATAAATAAAGCTACTCCTCTCCGATATGGAATTACCAAATTAAAAGTATAGGGGAATACACAGAGCTAACCTATGAGAGGGGTAGACCTCACAGTAGTGAAAAATGAAATAGACTGTTTGGTACTTACAGGACACGCGAACCACCAAAGTACATATCTTATTTTTTACTTACATAGCATCATGCACCTAGGACTACCTAGGGCCTACCTTAGGTGTAAATTATATGTAATAAAAGGGGAGTTTAAGGCTTGGCAAGTAGGCTGGGACTCCCCTGGGAGACCCCTGAGTCTATGCCCAGAACCATAACTCTGCCAGTCGAGTACTTACCTAAAAGCCGATAACTCACTTTTCTTCCATAGGCTAACATTGAGTGGTTTCACTTGGAAATTCTTCTAAGTGGTGTGGAGTTTTGGAACTTTAAAATATTCATCTAAAATCAGCCGAACAACGAATTCTGATTTACTCACCTGTTATCAGGAGAGACCTCAGTGCTGCATCTTGGAGCTCGGTACTGACCCTGAAAAGTAATTTTAACCGTACTTACCAGTAACTCGAATTTCCTTCCATGGGATATCATTGCCTGCTTTTCGCTGAAAATGTTCTAAGTGTCGATTTTTGAAACTTACAAATATTCTTTAAAAATCGTACCAACTGTGAAAACGTAATTGTTTACCTGTTTTAGATAGATGTCCCAGTACTGAGCCTAGGAGCCCAGCACTGGATTACAAAAGTAACGAGAACGTACTTTACCCGTAACTTGAATTTTCTTCCATAGGAAACCATTGACTGTTTTTCTGTGAAATTTCTTCTAAGTGTCGATTTTGCAAACATGTAAATATTCCTTAAAAATCGCCTGTATAACTTAAACGCAGTTTCTCAACTGCTTACAGGTGGTACAGTAGTGCTGGATCTAGGATCCAACACTGACCTAGAAAACGTAACCATAACCCCACTTACCTGCTAAGTGAATTTCCTTCCATAGGATAACATTGGTAATTTGATCAGCAAAAGTTTCGAAGTGTCAACTTTTAAAATAGCAAAATATTGCTTAAAAATCACAACAGTAACTAAAACGAATTTACTCACTTGTTTCCAAGAACTGTCCCAGGACTGAATCTAGGATCCAGTCCTGGATTTAGAAAAGTAATCCTGAAAGTAATTAATTGCATATAACTTAAAATTCCCATTGAGCTCAATGTATTATTGTGATTCAAATTGTGTTGCCTATTGCAATAAACTGTAACTATGACCTGCAAAAGTCAATTGCCTATTGCAAAGTATTTAACTAAAGCATCTCATTCTGAGAAAGTATATTTTGATACCTATTGTTGGTTCTAAAATAAAACAACAATATCTTTTGTATGCAAACCAATGGCCTAGAGTTCAGTTCTTGAGTGTGTGAGACCATTTTGTGGAAATATGGATTTTTCTGGTCAGTTATGTCCCCTATCTTGGACCCCAACGGTTCTATGTGCATGTCACAAGTACATGTATGTTCCCTCCAGTTCCAGTTATGAAGACGCAAATACATGTGCGTCCACCGTCAACATGTCCTCTGTCAGATCCGCCATGAATAGGCCGGATATTCCATTCCTAAGTACGAAAGGCCACCGGCTTTATATGGTTCACTTATGCCATTTTACAGTCCAGGCAAGTAGGCCCAGATTCTGTCATCAAACTCCTCTTGCTTTCTGCCTCTGAAAACTCCAGTTCGAGCCTGCATCTGTGACCATGAACTTTGTCTCATTCTCTGCGCGGCTCACGAAGCCTGACATCAGCCTATTCTCTGCCAAGAACTGTATTTCACCTTCGAATTATCTGCTTCCCCCTCAGCCGATGCATTCCTGCCTAGTAGTTTAAGTAAACATTCTTCCAGTTACCAAGCAAAAGGCCCGGCTTCTCTGTCCTCATGCAAGTAATTCATAGTCCTGTTACCATGGAATATTCCTACCCCCTCGCTTTCAGTGTAGACATTTAGACGCTTGTACACGCACGCACAGTCAGTATAGAACAGATTCTGTCCGAGAGTCCTTCTTTTATGGATAACATAGTTCTTTAAACATAGGATGTTAGATATGATTTGGGATTAGGTTGACTTGACCCCCCAGACTTTTCGTCTCCACATGTAGAGCTAAATGTCAAGTCCCCTTCGCCCCCTAGTTACACGTCAATCATACGTCATGCTGCTGCGCGCGCATCTATGCCAAGTATTATCTTATAGATCCACCTATAGGTGACATCATAACCAATTATGTTCCTTTTTACTCCTTGTTCCACCCATTTTCGGTTACGCAGACAAATCGTCATTTTCCTTATCAATTGTTACGCCTATTGCATTCGCTTCATTGTAATGTATGTACTATAAAAGTCATTTCATGTCAATAATGTATGTACTTCACTTCCTGAACCCCCGTGGTGATGGAACTTGGAGCATCCGATTATAATCGATTATTGGAATAAAGCCCATTCCGAACCTCTAATACCACGGATTCTGCCTCTCATTTTACTGAGCTATTTTATTATGTTTCTGTATCAAATTCAGTCCTGGTAAAGGAAAATTATTTACCACATGAATGGCGCCCGAACAGGGACACTTTCTCATCTCACGCGCCGGCGGTGAGTTGCAGGCCCGGTCTCCTGCCACAGCTGGACGGACAATAACGCGTACCAGCAGGATTTCCTGTATCTCCCTCCGGTCAAGCGGGGGCGACTGAGACTGCGATCAACACCCAGACGAGGCGGTGAGAAGTGCGAAGTATCCCGACCAGAGCCTAGCTGAGAGAGCAAGATCCGAGGTATACAGAGACCCACCAGTTCGAAGTCAAGCCCAGTGTCCGACGAGTCGAGTCGAGTCCAGTCCGGTTCAAGTTCAAGTTACCGAGGCCTTCCGTTTCCGAAGCTACCCGGTGAGTACCATTGCTGGGGAGGCATTTCTGACGTGCACATAGGTTGTGCCGGTCAAGACGGGTTTGGGTACACAAATCCGGTCTGCACTGTTTTAGCAGTGTATCTGTACTGTTTAGCAGTATATCAAGTATTCCGAAGTATCTAGTTATTGTCAAGAATTAAGCTTGGTGATTAGTTATGCAGACGATCATCATTGTTTTTTTCAGTTAAAGGTTTAATGTTAAATGTTTAATGTGTTTAAAAACGTCCTGCATATTGTGGTATGAATGACTGTTCATTATCGTGTTTATTGTATTAAGTCTGTTCAAAATCAAGTATCAGGTCAGTTGGTCAAAATCAAGTATAAGGTCAGTTCTCAATATGCCGCTCTTTTCGAAATTAAGACAGATCACTACTAGAAAAGGGGTTCTCGAAGAAGCCGTTCCTATTCCTCCTAGGGACACTCCAGGGCACTTTATGTATCACAAACATGGCTTAGACGCTATATTATTTCTTGATTTATGGGTAGACTACACCAAGGGATTACCAGAAAGTCAGAGGTGGCCCACAGCGGGAACCTGGGATGCAGAGTGCATCATGAAAGTTGAGGAAGAGTTATGGAAAAGGAAGGTCAGACAGTCACAGAAAGACGCCGTTGAGTTATGGCGTAAAGAATCTCATAGACGCACAGAAAAAGCACGTAGACAGGAAGAAAAGAATAAAGAAAGTTCAAATAAAGTTCGAGAGAATCTATTAATTGAGGAAGGTATCCGAGTGAAATCAGAACAAGTAGATAGGCAAAGAAACGCCCTTATGAATGGTATGTATCCCCTTCTGGCCGAAGGATTACCTAAGGCTACCCCAGAAATACCGAAAGACTTGCCACCCCCATTGTTCCCAATAAAAGTACATCCTAAGGGGCATCCTAGAACCGCAGAAGATGTTTTTCTTTCCTCATATTTAGATGACGCAGCTCCCGAATATGCTAATTCCGCCCCGCATAGACCGCATACCAGGGAGGTCCAACGCCAAGATCCAGCACCCGTATCCTTACAGCAACAAATCGAGTCACAAGTTCTGGCAAGCACATCTGTTTCTGCATCCGCTCCTACAGCTACTTCTATAGCTGTGTCCACACCTGTAGTAGCTGTGTCACGTTCGACGAATCCTTTCACGCCCGACACCCCAGATGGGGCTACGGGAGGTGCTAGCAACATTTTTTCTACGCCACCCAGAATAAATAAACTTACTTTTCAAGAGTCAGCACATTCACGTACACCCAAACTCATAAGTGCCCGTACGCTGAAAGAACTTCTTATAGATTGCAGATATGACCCTGTGCCCGGTAAAGAGGACGAAATGACCCTGGCATCATTGCGTATCAGACGAGCCGCAGTGTATTTAGGAAAGTTACCAGGAATGACTGCGCATCTAGATAATATATACCATTTTGTCCAAACAGGGCGAGATCCAGAATGTATTAACAGAGCTATGGAATACCAGAAAGTAGAGATACAGGGGGAACTGTTACGTTTCCTCATAAACTGTGTGATTAGAAATCAAGACCGACCGGGGGTAGACCCGGAAGCAATGCAAATTCTTACAAGATGGAGCCAGAATATATCAGAAGGGAGACATGATAAACAGAATTGTATAATAGCCATGTGCCGAAAGATCCGTAAAGAAATAGAACGCCTACACGAAGAGAGATTAGAAGAAGACGAGTTCGAACAAAGCGAGGAAGAAGGGTCAGGACTGCCCACAGGACAGTCAGAAACTATAGCCTATGTAGGTAGAGGAAGATCTTGTAATAATAATAGACGTCTTACTGACTCGATACGTCCGATATGTCCAGATAATAACAGGAATTTCCAAATACCTATAATTAATATAAGGTCAAACGAGCATTCGTTCCAAACCGCCGACAAACTACTCCAAGAACGAAGGGGTTATCATTTTCTCGATTCTATGGATGAACAAGATTTAGCCAGGGCAGCTGTCCATTGGGTGGACAGTCCCGGAAAATATAGTGATGATACAGTAGCACGCACATTTTTGAATCTCACCCCAGACGAACAGAGGTTAGCTGGGATTTATATGATTCAACAAACTCATTATACTATATCGGAGTCAGCATTCGGACCCTGGTCCCTTACCTGACATATTGACCGAATTGCTTATGAATAAATGGAGAGGTTCAGGTACTAAATTAATTAAAGAAATTCTAGAATCAAGAAAGCAGTATATTCTTTTTGTATGCGCAGAGCATGTCTCGTTGCCCGTCAAGGAAAGAACCACGTATCACATGGATAGACAGAATCCCTTACGAGAAGTGCACCCAATAAAAGGCGAGGACAACGAGTTTAGGCGCGTATTTGTATATACGCCCATATCAAAAATAGAATTGTTACAAATGAAAAAAGTGGTACCCAGTCACGACAAAGATCCAGCGGGTTTTCACCGAGAAATTAAAGACATGTTACTCATGGGAGAGTACACCTATCCCGACATTATGACAATATTAAAGGTATTGATGCCTGCTGGCATTTATGAGAAACTCAAGGAAAAAGAGTGGGAGGTAGGAGACCAAAAGATAGAATGGTCAGTGTTAGAAGCAGAAGAAAAGGCCCGAACTGCAGGAGCAGGACTTGGGGATAAAACTAAGGCATTACCAGGTTTATTAGTACAGGTACTGCCACGTTTATTAACTACGAAAAAGGAAGATTGGGGTACAATTTCAGCCTGTAAACAGAAGCAAGATGAAGACACTAGTGATTACTATGCCCGATTTGAAAAATGTTTTGGTATAAATAGTGGCATAAAAGCAAGTAGTGAATCATACCCACATCTGTTTGTAACAAAATTAGTAGAAAATGCCCTGCCACCAGTAAAGAATAGAGTATTAAAATTCGAGAGTACCTGGCAAGGTAACACTCCATCACAAATGTTACAAATGTTACAGTACCATCACAATAGAATTAGAGAGGAACAAGAACATGAACACAGACGCATGAAAGACACGAAAATGAAAATGCTAGTTTCCCAGACAGTTCCAGCTGAAGGACATAAAAAGGGTATGACACATTCCGATTCAGCAGGACCTGTAAAAGGGACATGCAATTATTGTAAAAAGCCAGCTCATTACGTACACGATTGTCCAGTTTTGAAACATAATATCAGCATAGGTAAAACACAAGAAAGATCACGGCCACTTAGACAAGATCAGAATGAACAAGGAGCTCCGCAGCATGCCCAGGCCATGCCAGCCGCACAACAGCCAGTACAGTTTGTGCCAGCTGCACCACCGTTGCCTGTTGCTGCCACACAGACAACAACACGACAAATGTATCAGACCGCACAGTATGAATATCCTGAGTATCAGCGTTACGCATGAACTAGCCTAGAGAGGGAAGTTGACTTACCCCTTATCGAGATACCTGTAGATCAAGAAGGACCTTATGTACACAGTGAATTATTAGGTCAAGATAGAAAATTTTTACTCGATACAGGGGCAAGTCGAACAACTATAAAACGTAGTGAAGTTCCAGGGGCACCCCTCTCAGGCTCACAAAATATTTCCCTTGGTTTTTCAGGAAAACCTATTGTTAATGAAGTGTCACAACCTCTGCCACTTACGATAGGACCTCTGACCCGAACTACAGATTTATTGCTTACTAAATCATGTCCAGAAAACCTGTTAGGAATAAAAACATTAAAAGCTCTAGGAGCTATAATATGTTGTTCTCCGGAAGGAGTAAGATTGTTTTTACGTGATTTTAAAGGTCACTATGTATCTAGAGACATGGATCCCCGACTGCAGACTTTACCTACACGTCTATGGGCACAAGGCCCTACTGATGTTGGTTGCATGAATATTACACCATATCGAGTTACACTAAAGGCAGGAGTGGTGCTACCACGAATGCGACAATACAAGTTACCCCCAGATGCTGTAGTGGCTTTACTACAAATCATTGACGAGCTCATTACCCAAGGAGTAGTTGTAGAAACAGACTCCAATGTATGTAATTCACCAATAATTCCGATTCTTAAACGAACAGATCCAAAGGCCCCGCCAGTCTATCGATTGGTTATTGATCTGCGCGAGTTAAACAAATGCATTGTGCCACAATTCCCTGTGGTCCCAGATATCTCGTCATTACTGACAGCTATTGATTCCGAAGCGACATTCTTTACTGTAATCGATCTCAAGAATGCCTTTTTCAGCGTCCCAATAGATCCGGAAAGCCAATATTTGTTCGGATTTAGTTTAAATGGACGTAGCTTTAAATTCTCATGCGCACCTCAAGGATTTACAGAAAGCCCCAGCATCTATAGCCAAGCACTGAAACGAGAACTTGACAGTATCCACATGCCAGTTAACACTGCCCTGCTTCAATACGTCGATGATCTGCTGATCACCGCCCGAAGCGAACCTGAATGTGAAAAAGCATCACTGACAGTTTTACAATTTCTAGCCGAAAAGGGGCACAAGGTGTCCCCTTCTAAGCTGCAATTCTGTGTCCAGCGAGTTGTTTATCTTGGACACTCGCTGTCCAAGGAGGGAAGGCAGCTTACACCCGACCGCATTCAGTTAATAGCTAACATGCCAATGCCCAAGACACAAAAGGAAGTACGGGCTTTCATAGGCCTCACTTCATACTGTAGACAGTGGATCCCTCAATATGCATTTCTAGCAAAACCACTCATTCAGTTGACAACACAGGAGGCAGCCACATCGACTGTTCTCCCTTGGACTCAGGAACATACACAAGCTTTTGAAAGCCTAAAGAAAGCTTTATGTCAAGCACCTGTTTTAGCAACGCCATGTTACAGAAAACAGTTTACACTTTTTGTTACAGAACGCGAAGGTACTGCCTTGTCAGTACTCACACAGGAACAAGCAGGAGCACACAAACCATGTGCTTATTTTTCTAGTACATTAGATCCTGTAGCTCAGGCTTTGCCTGCATGCCTGAAATCAGTAGCAGCGACAGCATTAGCAATCAGACAAAGCGATGCCATAGTGTTAGGACATCCATTGACAGTTCAAGTACCACACACAGTAGAAGTCCTTGTAAATAGAACGCAAACACAACACTTGACTATAGCGCGACTTACAGGGTATGAACTTACATTGTTTCAGCCACATATAGAAATCAGACGCTGTAACACATTGAATCCTGCCACACTTCTGCCAGTAACCGGAACAGACCCACTAGCTCATGACTGTATTGAAGTTATTACTATAACGACAAAACCCAGACAAGACTTAACCGATGTCCCATTGTCAGATCCAGACCTGACGTTGTATGTAGATGGTTCATGTATGAGAACGAGTACAGGAGAGTTAGTGGCCGCTTACGCAGTCACAACAGATACTGAAGTCATTGAAACTAATCGTATAAATACTTTGTCAGCTCAAGCCGCAGAGCTCATCGCTCTGACACAAGCCTGTATTCAAGCCACGAAAAAAAAAGTCAACATATACACTGATTCACGTTATGCATTCGGAGTTGTACATGACTTCGGCGTGCTGTGGCGAGAGAGAGGTTATTTAACTTCCCACGGTGCCCACATTCAGCACGGACCCCTCATTCATGCTTTATTAGATGCAATACATCGACCCACTGCAATATCAATTATGAAATGTAAGGCTCATACGAAGGTTACTGATATCATTTCCCAAGGCAACGATCTAGCCGACAGAACAGCTAAACAGACTGCTCAAACTCAAACCCCCGACATGACAAAGACAACAGTCCCGACACCGACACAGTGTATGACAGTCAAAGATCCTACTCTTGACGTAATTGACATACAGACACATGCTACACAAGACGAAATAAAGAAATGGACTGAATTAGGAGGGATCCAAACGGACCAGGGATGGATGATGAAGGAAAAGTCTGTATGGTTCCTTCCTGATTCAATGGTCCAAGTTATAATTAACACTACACATAGTCCAGCACATCTCGGAGAAAAAGCTATGCTAGACAGCATTCAACACATTTGGTTCAATAAACATTTACGAGCAGCCGCAAAGCAAAAAGTCCGTACCTGTATGATCTGTTGTCAGTTTAACCCAGGAAAAAGCGTTCCCGTAGAACAGGGTGGATTTCATCCTCCTGATCACCCTTTTGAAGTGCTCCAGATGGATTATATCCAGATGGAACGATGTCGAGGATTCAAATATGTTCTCGTAGTTGTCTGCGCTCTGTCCCGCTGGACGGAGGCATACCCGGTTTCAGATTACACTGCCCCGACTACTGCCAAACAGTTGGTTCGAGAATTCTTCCCACGATACGGTTTACCACGTGTTGTCTACTCAGATAACGGCCAGCCGTTCTCATCCGAATTAATGAAACATGTTTCACTTCTGCTAGGATATCAGTGGAAATTCCACTGTGTTCGACACCCCGAGGCAGCAGGTCTAGTAGAAAGACATAATCAGATACTGAAAATCAGACTGTCCAAAATATGCAGAGAGAAAGGTGTCGACTGGGTAGTAGCATTACCAGTTGCACTCTTTTACATGAGAATGGTAGCACACTCTCGAACAGGGCTATCCCCGTATGAGGTGATCTTCGGCAGACCACCAAATATGTGGGGGACGCCCATACCACGCAAAATAACTGATGTTGACTGTAATATGCTGACAGATTACTTGGCTTCCTTGATGTCTGCACTACAATCTTGTCGTTCACAGGTTGCTGCAGCATTTCCCGACAACACTGAGGTGAAACCCCATGACGTAGTTCCGGGTGATTTCGTGTTTGTGAAAAATTTCGACCGAAAGACTCAGCTGGAGCCCAGGTGGAAGACACCCAAGTTGGTTCTGCTGACCACAAGAACAGCCGTGAAGATCGAGGGCCGCAAGGGCTGGATTCATTCAAGTCATATCAAGAAATTTCATGGACAATCCTCGGATATAGACATTGTGCCCTGCACTCCCTCACAGACTGATTCAAAACTTCCTTTGGTTGAAAAAACTGAAAATGAACTCTATAAAGTTAAATTGAGACCTAGAACGTCAGACGATTTGATTGTTTAAGTCCTCTCCTAGGTGAAGCGGTTGAATCTGTCTCTGACATGTATCCTCTAGACCTAAATTATGGACAGTCGCGAAAAATGATGAAACGACAGGCTTATTGTAAATCACTGCGTAGCCATTGCATAGTGACATTAATAATCTTGTTTTTCTTGAGTCTTTTAATAATTACTGCAAGCATATTGTTGCACATATATTACCCTATTTCTAGACATGTTTATAATGTTACTGCTGAACATTCTTTTAGTGACTTACCTCCGCATGAATTGTCTTATAGACTTGCGCTGCGCAATAACACTTTCATTAGTATGTTACATCATTCCCATCAGACTAGTAATGCCACTAATTGTTGGGTGTGTGGTCGGCTCCCTCCCTATCAGAATTATGAAGGAGTCTTGCCATTCTTTCCACACCCATTTACACATAACGGCTCCTGTGGAGCATGGTTTAGTTTAATCAATTCCATAGACTCAGACACAGCAGTTTACCAAGATCAGTGGGTATGGGGAAACCTGAACCTAGTTTTACTCAAGGTCTGCTACCCTGACAAGGAGGGTCGCCCCAAAAGAACAGGAACTAATCTAGAAAATGAAGTATATGGATTAGGTAATTTTACACCTAATCCCATGATTCTAAATGTCATATCCGAAGTTGAACTAGTCTTACCCACCATGTCAGTATTCCCAGCAAAAGGGGAATTATGTGTAAGAAAGGTTGGTTCCATACATATGGGCCATAGTAAATGCACTACTATAGTAGAATTCAGTGATCAAGGCAAATCTTCATTTAGAGCTTATCACCACTCCTACTTTATATGTGGTCAGACTGCATATATGCGTCTGCCTCTAGACTGGGATGGTACCTGCTACATTGCATTCCTTTTGCCACCTGTTTTTCTAGCTCCTCCGGATTATTACAGAAATATTCATTTAGTACACAACAGAGAGCGGAGAGATCTCCCAATTGTCGATTACACTGAAACAGCATGGGAAAAATACACAGATTTCAATAAAGGCATCTTTCCCTATATAGGTACTGTTACTAATAGTAAACTGATACGTAGATTAACTAGAACACTTGAAGCAGTAGTGAATGAAACTATTTCCGCCCTAGGCAATTTAACAGAAGAGCAGTCTGCTATGCGGATTGTTGTGCTTCAAAATCGTCTTGTCCTCGACGTTATCCTGGCCGATAGGGGCGGAGCTTGTAGGGTCATCGGATCAAGCTGCTGCGTATTCATACCAGAAAATTCGCCATCAGTATATAAAGCCATAACTCGCCTTCATAAGATTGTAAACCAGATACACCAGAACCCAGGCACTTGGACTTGGTCCAGTTGGTTTTGGAATGTGATATCCGCCTGGGGATGGAGAGTTCTATCCTTCCTAGGTATTGGCCTTCTCATACTATTCAGTTGCTGTCTATGTCTACAATGTGGACCAGCGATCTGTGGCCTGTGTGCCACATCGTGTATTCCACCACCAAGATTTCGTTCGTCCCGGAAGAAGAAAGAAGAACAAATGATGTTATATTAACAGATCAATGGATTGATGAAGATTGATATCTCTTAACGGGCAAGTAGGGGACAAGGAGGGAATGTGGAAATATGGATTTTTCTGGTCAGTTATGTCCCCTATCTTGGACCCCAACGGTTCTATGTGCATGTCACAAGTACATGTATGTTCCCTCCAGTTCCAGTTATGAAGACGCAAATACATGTGCGTCCACCGTCAACATGTCCTCTGTCAGATCCGCCATGAATAGGCCGGATATTCCATTCCTAAGTACGAAAGGCCACCGGCTTTATATGGTTCACTTATGCCATTTTACAGTCCAGGCAAGTAGGCCCAGATTCTGTCATCAAACTCCTCTTGCTTTCTGCCTCTGAAAACTCCAGTTCGAGCCTGCATCTGTGACCATGAACTTTGTCTCATTCTCTGCGCGGCTCACGAAGCCTGACATCAGCCTATTCTCTGCCAAGAACTGTATTTCACCTTCGAATTATCTGCTTCCCCCTCAGCCGATGCATTCCTGCCTAGTAGTTTAAGTAAACATTCTTCCAGTTACCAAGCAAAAGGCCCGGCTTCTCTGTCCTCATGCAAGTAATTCATAGTCCTGTTACCATGGAATATTCCTACCCCCTCGCTTTCAGTGTAGACATTTAGACGCTTGTACACGCACGCACAGTCAGTATAGAACAGATTCTGTCCGAGAGTCCTTCTTTTATGGATAACATAGTTCTTTAAACATAGGATGTTAGATATGATTTGGGATTAGGTTGACTTGACCCCCCAGACTTTTCGTCTCCACATGTAGAGCTAAATGTCAAGTCCCCTTCGCCCCCTAGTTACACGTCAATCATACGTCATGCTGCTGCGCGCGCATCTATGCCAAGTATTATCTTATAGATCCACCTATAGGTGACATCATAACCAATTATGTTCCTTTTTACTCCTTGTTCCACCCATTTTCGGTTACGCAGACAAATCGTCATTTTCCTTATCAATTGTTACGCCTATTGCATTCGCTTCATTGTAATGTATGTACTATAAAAGTCATTTCATGTCAATAATGTATGTACTTCACTTCCTGAACCCCCGTGGTGATGGAACTTGGAGCATCCGATTATAATCGATTATTGGAATAAAGCCCATTCCGAACCTCTAATACCACGGATTCTGCCTCTCATTTTACTGAGCTATTTTATTATGTTTCTGTATCAAATTCAGTCCTGGTAAAGGAAAATTATTTACCACAATTTGCTGACTGAGTGTGTACAACAAATGTTTTACACTGTACTCTGATACTGCCTTACTGCTCGGCAAGCTACCACTTTAGAGAGTAAGGTTATATCTAACTTTAGCCTCTGCCAAACCTCTGGGGACTGGGGACTCTGTGCACACTGTACCTATTTGGGAACAGTATATACAGAGCCACTTTCTCACAGTAGTGATAAAGTGATTAGAGTCCTGCGGCCAACATAAAGATACAGCAAAACGTGAGGTGAAAAGCAAAAAGGTTGCTCGTAGGCCACCTTAAGGATGCCAGGTCTAACAAAAACTGAACTAAGGATAACATGAGTAAAACATCAGGTTTCTCTACTGCATTTGGTGAGACAAGTGGGCCTTCTTTTATCTTCCATTCAAGCAATCTTTGACAGACCCCTTTATTATAGAGCTTTTCAAGGATTACAGATAAGGCACTTACAAAGGAGTCCCAAATAATCAGAGATGGTTGACTTCTGTAATATGGGTCGTAGACTAAAAGCAGCAAAAAACAGAGTGCAACAGGGTCCAAAAAACTTGAGTGCCACAAGAGAGTTTGAATGCAAGCGTATCCTTTTACAGATCCAGAGATATACTCATGCAATTTTTATTTTTAGGACAGAACGTGCATGATGAAAAAAACATTGTTTTTAAAAAGCGCATTGCAGAATATCAGTACTTTGATGTGGGAAAACTTCAAAACTTTCAAACAAAATATTTGTAGGCAGCTTACAGCAAGTTGTTGTGGCCGAGTGGTTAAGGCGATGGACTAGAAATCCATTGGGGTATCCCCGTGCAGGTTTGAATCCTGCCAACAACGAGAATCTTTTTATTATCGGCTACAATTTCAGAAGTTAACCTTTAGTATTTCTTCCATTTCAGTTTTATAAATAGGTGGCTTATTTTTGTGTCACTATGGCCTCTCCACATATTTGTTATCGCTACCTCTTTCATGTCTTTGCTACACCTCATTCCTACTTTAGCACTGGTGTAAACGCTTCAAATTATTATACGGTTGCTCTCTCATTCATACCTGCGCATGCACTTGAAAGTTACTTTACCAATAACAGACGCAAAGAGAGAAATAGAACAAAAGTGCTGGCTGGATTGGCAAACACACTTCATAAAACTGCATTTTCTTTTTTATTCTCCCCCGTGTTACATGCTTAACCTCCCCATGTGTAATTTCTCTTAACCTGCTGTCTCAGGAAGAGAATTTCATCTACAGGCTCTTTCTGTGTTTTTTTCCCTAGTCTGTCTTTCCCATTTCTTAGCTGTGTAACTGTTCCTTTACGCGCTCTATTTAAACGCCATCAATCTCATTTGAGCTCCTTGCTCCCGCTTCTGTTTTCTCCACCTCTCATACTGCCAGTTCTCTCTTTCTCTGTGGTTGTTGGCTACTTTCCTGAGCTTCCGAAGCCACGTGGTTCCTGCCTCTTGTTGTCAGACTTGAATTGGAAAAGGAACCATATTAACAAGCCTTTACCACTCACACACGGCGGAAGTTTATACTTTAATTCAGTGAGCTAAGAAAAGCGTGTTGTGGGTCCCCTACGAGCCATGGTGCTTGCTTCATCATGATTTGGCACCAGTCATTAGCCGCAGCTCTGCTAATGAGCCACTGAGGTCAGTTTCAATATTTACTCAAAAACATAACCATGCAGCCCATCCCTCAACTGTGTATTTATCTTGCTTTTCTGCTGTTCGTGTGATTAGCTGGGAGGAGCTCACGGCGACATCCTCCCTATAAAAGTGTAGATGGATCACTCTCTAACTCTTTCTTGCTTCACATACAAATGGCTTGAAAGGTGCAGGGAAGATGCAGGTCTAATAGACAGAATAGAAGGTCTGTGCCAGGTGGGTTTCTCTGCATTGGTGTCCCATCACAGGTCCGCAAGTGTAATGTGTGATCTTTGACTCCTGGCATTTCACAAGCAGGCGGCCAGGAAACGGTTTCAGCCTATCAACCACTGAGGAGACGCAGCCTCTGAATGAGGAATGAGGAAGCAATGAATACATCCAGCCTATCACAGGAACAGCCCTGAGTGTTCCGAATTATAAATTCTCCATGTCATTGTATGTCGTTGAGCCCAAGTAGCTCGCCGTGATCGTATAGTGGTTAGTACTCTGCGTTGTGGCCGCAGCAACCTCGGTTCAAATCCGAGTCACGGCATTGTGGTTGGCAATGTCACGGCAGTTGGGTGTTAATTTTACAGAATTAGCAAATGTACCAGTGGTTTTTGTAAAATGTCTATTAAAAACAGATCCTTTCAAATATTTAAACCATCTAACAACAAATGATTTAAACTTGCATGATTATAAGCTGTAGCTATAATGTATTTACTTACATAAATTATCGTTCTTGAACCTATTGGGGGTGGAGGGGGAGCGGAGCTCACCCCCCAGGTGCAGTTGAGTGACCTGTGTTGTGGCTCTCTAGAGGGAAGGCACAAATTTTGCTGTCACCCAGCCCAATCCAGACGTGTATTGGGGCCAGGTTTCAGGCAAATAGAGCAGTAAGTGCAGAGACATGTTCACTCTCTAAATGTGGCATTTCTAAAATAGTAAAGTTAAATCCAACCTCACCAGTAAGTAGGATTTTCAATAAATAAATAAAGCTACTCCTCTCCGATATGGAATTACCAAATAAAAAGTATAGGGGAATACACAGAGCTAACCTATGAGAGGGGTAGACCTCACAGTAGTGAAAAATGAAATAGACTGTTTGGTACTTACAGGACACGCGAACCGCCAAAGTACATATCTTATTTTTTACTTACATAGCATCATGCACCTAGGACTACCTAGGGCCTACCTTAGGTGTAAATTATATGTAATAAAAGGGGAGTTTAAGGCTTGGCAAGTAGGCTGGGACTCCCCTGGGAGACCCCTGAGTCTATGCCCAGAACCATAACTCTGCCAGTCGAGTACTTACCTAAAAGCCGATAACTCACTTTTCTTCCATAGGCTAACATTGAGTGGTTTCACTTGGAAATTCTTCTAAGTGGTGTGGAGTTTTGGAACTTTAAAATATTCATCTAAAATCAGCCGAACAACGAATTCTGATTTACTCACCTGTTATCAGGAGAGACCTCAGTGCTGCATCTTGGAGCTCAGTACTGACCCTGAAAAGTAATTTTAACCGTACTTACCAGTAACTCGAATTTCCTTCCATGGGATATCATTGCCTGCTTTTTGCTGAAAATTTTCTAAGTGTCGATTTTTGAAACTTACAAATATTCTTTAAAAATCGTACCAACTGTGAAAACGTAATTGTTTACCTGTTTTAGATAGATGTCCCAGTACTGAGCCTAGGAGCCCAGCACTGGATTACAAAAGTAACGAGAACGTACTTTACCCGTAACTTGAATTTTCTTCCATAGGAAACCATTGACTGTTTTTCTGTGAAATTTCTTCTAAGTGTCGATTTTGCAAACATGTAAATATTCCTTAAAAATCGCCTGTATAACTTAAACGCAGTTTCTCAACTGCTTACAGGTGGTACAGTAGTGCTGGATCTAGGATCCAACACTGACCTAGAAAAAGTAACCATAACCCCACTTACCTGCTAAGTGAATTTCCTTCCATAGGATAACATTGGTAATTTGATCAGCAAAAGTTTCTAAGTGTTAACTTTTAAAATAGCAAAATATTGCTTAAAAATCACAACAGTAACTAAAACGAATTTACTCACTTGTTTCCAAGAACTGTCCCAGGACTGAATCTAGGATCCAGTCCTGGATTTAGAAAAGTAATCCTGAAAGTAATTAATTGCATATAACTTAAAATTCCCATTGAGCTCAATGTATTATTGTGATTCAAATTGTGTTGCCTATTGCAATAAACTGTAACTATGACCTGCAAAAGTCAATTGCCTATTGCAAAGTATTTAACTAAAGCATCTCATTCTGAGAAAGTATATTTTGATACCTATTGTTGGTTCAAAAATAAAACAACAATATCTTTTGTATGCAAACCAATGGCCTAGAGTTCAGTTCTTGAGTGTGTGAGACCATTTGCTGACTGAGTGTGTACAACAAATGTTTTACACTGTACTCTGATACTGCCTTACTGCTCGGCAAGCTACCACTTTAGAGAGTAAGGTTATATCTAACTTTAGCCTCTGCCAAACCTCTGGGGACTGGGGACTCTGTGCACACTGTACCTATTTGGGAACAGTATATACAGAGCCACTTTCTCACAGTAGTGATAAAGTGATTAGAGTCCTAAGGCCAACATAAAGATACAGCAAAACGTGAGGTGAAAAGCAAAAAGGTTGCTGGTAGGCCACCTTAAGGATGCCAGGTCTAACAAAAACTGAACTAAGGATAACATGAGTAAAACATCAGGTTTCTCTACTGCATTTGGTGAGACAAGTGGGCCTTCTTTTATCTTCCATTCAAGCAATCTTTGACAGACCCCTTTATTATAGAGCTTTTCAAGGATTAAAGATAAGGCACTTACAAAGGAGTCCCAAATACTCAGAGATGGTTGACTTCTGTAATATGGGTCGTAGACCAAAAGCAGCGCAAAAACAGAGTGCAACAGGGTCCAAAAAACTTGAGTGCCACAAGAGAGTTTGAATGCAAGCGTATCCTTTTACAGATCCAGAGATATACTCATGCAATTTTTGTTTTTAGGACAGAACGTGCATGATGAAAAAAACATTGTTTTTAAAAAGCGCATTGCAGTATATCAGTACTTTGATGTGGGAAAACTTCAAAACTTTCAAACAAAATATTTGTAGGCAGCCTACAGCAAGTTGTTGTGGCCGAGTGGTTAAGGCGATGGACTAGAAATCCATTGGGGTATCCCCGCGCAGGTTCGAATCCTGCCAACAACGAGAATCTTTTTATTATCGGCTACAATTTCAGAAGTTAACCTTTAGTATTTCTTCCATTTCAGTTTTATAAATAGGTGGCTTATTTTTGTGTCACTATTGCCTCTCCACATATTTGTTATCGCTACCTCTTTCATGTCTTTGCTACACCTCATTCCTACTTTAGCACTGGTGTAAACGCTTCAAATTATTATACGGTTGCTCTCTCATTCATACCTGCGCATGCACTTGAAAGTTACTTTACCAATAAAAGACGCAAAGAGAGAAATAGAACAAAAGTGCTGGCTGGATTGGCAAACACACTTCATAAAACTGCATTTTCTTTTTTATTCTCCCCCGTGTTACATGCTTAACCTCCCCATGTGTAATTTCTCTTAACCTGCTGTCCCAGGAAGAGAATTTCATCTACAGGCTCTTTCTGTGTTTTTTTCCCTAGTCTGTCTTTCCCATTTCTTAGCTGTGTAACTGTTCCTTTACGCGCTCTATTTAAACGCCATCAATCTCATTTGAGCTCCTTGCTCCCGCTTCTGTTTTCTCCACCTCTCATACTGCCAGTTCTCTCTTTCTCTGTGGTTGGTGGCTACTTTCCTGAGCTTCCGAAGCCACGTGGTTCCTGCCTCTTGTTGTCAGACTTGAATTGGAAAAGGAACCATATTAACAAGCCTTTACCACTCACACACGGCAGAAGTTTATACTTTAATTCAGTGAGCTAAGAAAAGCGTGTTGTGGGTCCCCTACGAGCCATGGTGCTTGCTTCATCATGATTTGGCACCAGTCATTAGCCGCAGCTCTGCTAATGAGCCACTGAGGTCAGTTTCAATATTTACTCAAAAACATAACCATGCAGCCCACCCCTCAACTGTGTATTTATCTTGCTTTTCTGCTGTTCGTGTGATTAGCTGGGAGGAGCTCACGGCGACATCCTCCCTATAAAAGTGTAGATGGATCACTCTCTAACTCTTTCTTGCTTCACATACAAATGGCTTGAAAGGTGCAGGGAAGATGCAGGTCTAATAGACAGAATAGAAGGTCTGTGCCAGGTGGGTTTCTCTGCATTGGTGTCCCATCACAGGTCCGCAAGTGTAATGTGTGATCTTTGACTCCTGGCATTTCACAAGCAGGCGGCCAGGAAACGGTTTCAGCCTATCAACCACTGAGGAGACGCAGCCTCTGAATGAGGAATGAGGAAGCAATGAATACATCCAGCCTATCACAGGAACAGCCCTGAGTGTTCCGAATTATAAATTCTCCATGTCACTGTATGTCGTTGAGCCCAAGTAGCTCGCTGTGATCGTATAGTGGTTAGTACTCTGCATTGTGGCTGCAGCAACCTCGGTTCGAATCCGAGTCACGGCATTGTGGTTGGCAATGTCATGGCAGTTGGGTGTTAATTTTACAGAATTAGCAAATGTACCAGTGGTTTTTGTAAAATGTCTATTAAAAACAGATCCTTTCAAATATTTAAACCATCTAACAACAAATGATTTAAACTTGCATGATTATAACCTGTAGCTATAATGTATTTACTTACATCAATTATCGTTCTTGAACCTATTGGGGGTGGAGGGGGAGCGGAGCTCACCCCCCAGGTGCAGTTGAGTGACCTGTGTTGTGGCTCTCTAGAGGGAAGGCACAAATTTTGCTGTCACCCAGCCCAATCCAGACGTGTATTGGGGCCAGGTTTCCGGCAAATAGAGCAGTAAGTGCAGAGAAATGTTCACTCTCTAAAAGTGGCATTTCTAAAATAGTAAAGTTAAATCCAACCTCACCAGTAAGTAGGATTTTCAATAAATAAATAAAGCTACTCCTCTCCGATATGGAATTACCAAATTAAAAGTATAGGGGAATACACAGAGCTAACCTATGAGAGGGGTAGACCTCACAGTAGTGAAAAATGAAATAGACTGTTTGGTACTTACAGGACACGCGAACCACCAAAGTACATATCTTATTTTTTACTTACATAGCATCATGCACCTAGGACTACCTAGGGCCGATCTTAGGTGTAAATTATATGTAATAAAAGGGGAGTTTAAGGCTTGGCAAGTAGGCTGGGACTCCCCTGGGAGACCCCTGAGTCTATGCCCAGAACCATAACTCTGCCAGTCGAGTACTTACCTAAAAGCCGATAACTCACTTTTCTTCCATAGGCTAACATTGAGTGGTTTCACTTGGAAATTCTTCTAAGTGGTGTGGAGTTTTGGAACTTTAAAATATTCATCTAAAATCAGCCGAACAACGAATTCTGATTTACTCACCTGTTATCAGGAGAGACCTCAGTGCTGCATCTTGGAGCTCGGTACTGACCCTGAAAAATAATTTTAACCGTACTTACCAGTAACTCGAATTTCCTTCCATGGGATATCATTGCCTGCTTTTTGCTGAAAATTTTCTAAGTGTCGATTTTTGAAACTTACAAATATTCTTTAAAAATCGTACCAACTGTGAAAACGTAATTGTTTACCTGTTTTAGATAGATGTCCCAGTACTGAGCCTAGGAGCCCAGCACTGGATTACAAAAGTAACGAGAACGTACTTTACCCGTAACTTGAATTTTCTTCCATAGGAAACCATTGACTGTTTTTCTGTGAAATTTCTTCTAAGTGTCGATTTTGCAAACATGTAAATATTCCTTAGAAAATCGCCTGTATAACTTAAACGCAGTTTCTCAACTGCTTACAGGTGGTACAGTAGTGCTGGATCTAGGATCCAACACTGACCTAGAAAACGTAACCATAACCCCACTTACCTGCTAAGTGAATTTCCTTCCATAGGATAACATTGGTAATTTGATCAGCAAAAGTTTCGAAGTGTCAACTTTTAAAATAGCAAAATATTGCTTAAAAATCACAACAGTAACTAAAACGAATTTACTCACTTGTTTCCAAGAACTGTCCCAGGACTGAATCTAGGATCCAGTCCTGGATTTAGAAAAGTAATCCTGAAAGTAATTAATTGCATATAACTTAAAATTCCCATTGAGCTCAATGTATTATTGTGATTCAAATTGTGTTGCCTATTGCAATAAACTGTAACTATGACCTGCAAAAGTCAATTGCCTATTGCAAAGTATTTAACTAAAGCATCTCATTCTGAGAAAGTATATTTTGATACCTATTGTTGGTTCTAAAAAAAAACAACAATATCTTTTGTATGCAAACCAATGGCCTAGAGTTCAGTTCTTGAGTGTGTGAGACCATTTGCTGACTGAGTGTGTACAACAAATGTTTTACACTGTACTCTGATACTGCCTTACTGCTCGGCAAGCTACCACTTTAGAGAGTAAGGTTATATCTAACTTTAGCCTCTGCCAAACCTCTGGGGACTGGGGACTCTGTGCACACTGTACCTATTTGGGAACAGTATATACAGAGCCACTTTCTCACAGTAGTGATAAAGTGATTAGAGTCCTACGGCCAACATAAAGATACAGCAAAACGTGAGGTGAAAAGCAAAAAGGTTGCTGGTAGGCCACCTTAAGGATGCCAGGTCTAACAAAAACTGAACTAAGGATAACATGAGTAAAACATCAGGTTTCTCTACTGCATTTGGTGAGACAAGTGGGCCTTCTTTTATCTTCCATTCAAGCAATCTTTGACAGACCCCTTTATTATAGAGCTTTTCAAGGATTAAAGATAAGGCACTTACAAAGGAGTCCCAAATACTCAGAGATGGTTGACTTCTGTAATATGGGTCGTAGACTAAAAGCAGCGCAAAAACAGAGTGCAACAGGGTCCAAAAAACTTGAGTGCCACAAGAGAGTTTGAATGCAAGCGTATCCTTTTACAGATCCAGAGATATACTCATGCAATTTTTGTTTTTAGGACAGAACGTGCATGATGAAAAAAACATTGTTTTTAAAAAGCGCATTGCAGAATATCAGTACTTTGATGTGGGAAAACTTCAAAACTTTCAAACAAAATATTTGTAGGCTGCCTACAGCAAGTTGTTGTGGCCGAGTGGTTAAGGCGATGGACTAGAAATCCATTGGGGTATCCCCGCGCAGGTTCGAATCCTGCCAACAACATGAATCTTTTTATTATCGGCTACAATTTCAGAAGTTAACCTTTAGTATTTCTTCCATTTCAGTTTTATAAATAGGTGGCTTATTTTTGTGTCACTATTGCCTCTCCACATATTTGTTATCGCTACCTCTTTCATGTCTTTGCTACACCTCATTCCTACTTTAGCACTGGTGTAAACGCTTCAAATTATTATACGGTTGCTCTCTCATTCATACCTGCGCATGCACTTGAAAGTTATTTTACCAATAAAAGACGCAAAGAGAGAAATAGAACAAAAGTGCTGGCTGGATTGGCAAACACACTTCATAAAACTGCATTTTCTTTTTTATTCTCCCCCGTGTTACATGCTTAACCTCCCCATGTGTAATTTCTCTTAACCTGCTGTCCCAGGAAGAGAATTTCATCTACAGGCTCTTTCTGTGTTTTTTTCCCTAGTCTGTCTTTCCCATTTCTTAGCTGTGTAACTGTTCCTTTACGCGCTCTATTTAAACGCCATCAATCTCATTTGAGCTCCTTGCTCCCGCTTCTGTTTTCTCCACCTCTCATACTGCCAGTTCTCTCTTTCTCTGTGGTTGGTGGCTACTTTCCTGAGCTTCCGAAGCCACGTGGTTCCTGCCTCTTGTTGTCAGACTTGAATTGGAAAAGGAACCATATTAACAAGCCTTTACCACTCACACACGGCGGAAGTTTATACTTTAATTCAGTGAGCTAAGAAAAGCGTGTTGTGGGTCCCCTACGAGCCATGGTGCTTGCTTCATCATGATTTGGCACCAGTCATTAGCCGCAGCTCTGCTAATGAGCCACTGAGGTCAGTTTCAATATTTACTCAAAAACATAACCATGCAGCCCACCCCTCAACTGTGTATTTATCTTGCTTTTCTGCTGTTCGTGTGATTAGCTGGGAGGAGCTCACGGCGACATCCTCCCTATAAAAGTGTAGATGGATCACTCTCTAACTCTTTCTTGCTTCACATACAAATGGCTTGAAAGGTGCAGGGAAGATGCAGGTCTAATAGACAGAATAGAAGGTCTGTGCCAGGTGGGTTTCTCTGCATTGGTGTCCCATCACAGGTCCGCAAGTGTAATGTGTGATCTTTGACTCCTGGCATTTCACAAGCAGGCGGCCAGGAAACGGTTTCAGCCTATCAACCACTGAGGAGACGCAGCCTCTGAATGAGGAATGAGGAAGCAATGAATACATCCAGCCTATCACAGGAACAGCCCTGAGTGTTCCGAATTATAAATTCTCCATGTCACTGTATGTCGTTGAGCCCAAGTAGCTCGCCGTGATCGTATAGTGGTTAGTACTCTGCGTTGTGGCCGCAGCAACCTCGGTTCGAATCCGAGTCACGGCATTGTGGTTGGCAATGTCACGGCAGTTGGGTGTTAATTTTACAGAATTAGCAAATGTACCAGTGGTTTTTGTAAAATGTCTATTAAAAACAGATCCTTTCAAATATTTAAACCATCTAACAACAAATGATTTAAACTCGCATGATTATAAGCTGTAGCTATAATGTATTTACTTACATAAATTATCGTTCTTGAACCTATTGGGGGTGGAGGGGGAGCGGAGCTCACCCCCCAGGTGCAGTTGAGTGACCTGTGTTGTGGCTCTCTAGAGGGAAGGCACAAATTTTGCTGTCACCCAGCCCAATCCAGACGTGTATTGGGGCCAGGTTTCAGGCAAATAGAGCAGTAAGTGCAGAGAAATGTTCACTCTCTAAAAGTGGCATTTCTAAAATAGTAAAGTTAAATCCAACCTCACCAGTAAGTAGGATTTTCAATAAATAAATAAAGCTACTCCTCTCCGATATGGAATTACCAAATTAAAAGTATAGGGGAATACACAGAGCTAACCTATGAGAGGGGTAGACCTCACAGTAGTGAAAAATGAAATAGACTGTTTGGTACTTACAGGACACGCGAACCACCAAAGTACATATCTTATTTTTTACTTACATAGCATCATGCACCTAGGACTACCTAGGGCCTATCTTAGGTGTAAATTATATGTAATAAAAGGGGAGTTTAAGGCTTGGCAAGTAGGCTGGGACTCCCCTGGGAGACCCCTGAGTCTATGCCCAGAACCATAACTCTGCCAGTCGAGTACTTACCTAAAAGCCGATAACTCACTTTTCTTCCATAGGCTAACATTGAGTGGTTTCACTTGGAAATTCTTCTAAGTGGTGTGGAGTTTTGGAACTTTAAAATATTCATCTAAAATCAGCCGAACAACGAATTCTGATTTACTCACCTGTTATCAGGAGAGACCTCAGTGCTGCATCTTGGAGCTCGGTACTGACCCTGAAAAGTAAATTTAACCGTACTTACCAGTAACTCGAATTTCCTTCCATGGGATATCATTGCCTGCTTTTTGCTGAAAATTTTCAAAGTGTCGATTTTTGAAACTTACAAATATTCTTTAAAAATCGTACCAACTGTGAAAACGTAATTGATTACCTGTTTTAGATAGATGTCCCAGTACTGAGCCTAGGAGCCCAGCACTGGATTACAAAAGTAACGAGAACGTACTTTACCCGTAACTTGAATTTTCTTCCATAGGAAACCATTGACTGTTTTTCTGTGAAATTTCTTCTAAGTGTCGATTTTGCAAACATGTAAATATTCCTTAAAAATCGCCTGTATAACTTAAACGCAGTTTCTCAACTGCTTACAGGTGGTACAGTAGTGCTGGATCTAGGATCCAACACTGACCTAGAAAACGTAACCATAACCCCACTTACCTGCTAAGTGAATTTCCTTCCATAGGATAACATTGGTAATTTGATCAGCAAAAGTTTCGAAGTGTCAACTTTTAAAATAGCAAAATATTGCTTAAAAATCACAACAGTAACTAAAACGAATTTACTCACTTGTTTCCAAGAACTGTCCCAGGACTGAATCTAGGATCCAGTCCTGGATTTAGAAAAGTAATCCTGAAAGTAATTAATTGCATATAACTTAAAATTCCCATTGAGCTCAATGTATTATTGTGATTCAAATTGTGTTGCCTATTGCAATAAACTGTAACTATGACCTGCAAAAGTCAATTGCCTATTGCAAAGTATTTAACTAAAGCATCTCATTCTGAGAAAGTATATTTTGATACCTATTGTTGGTTCTAAAATAAAACAACAATATCTTTTGTATGCAAACCAATGGCCTAGAGTTCAGTTCTTGAGTGTGTGAGACCATTTGCTGACTGAGTGTGTACAACAAATGTTTTACACTGTACTCTGATACTGCCTTACTGCTCGGCAAGCTACCACTTTAGAGAGTAAGGTTATATCTAACTTTAGCCTCTGCCAAACCTCTGGGGACTGGGGACTCTGTGCACACTGTACCTATTTGGGAACAGTATATACAGAGCCACTTTCTCACAGTAGTGATAAAGTGATTAGAGTCCTAAGGCCAACATAAAGATACAGCAAAACGTGAGGTGAAAAGCAAAAAGGTTGCTGGTAGGCCACCTTAAGGATGCCAGGTCTAACAAAAACTGAACTAAGGATAACATGAGTAAAACATCAGGTTTCTCTACTGCATTTGGTGAGACAAGTGGGCCTTCTTTTATCTTCCATTCAAGCAATCTTTGACAGACCCCTTTATTATAGAGCTTTTCAAGGATTAAAGATAAGGCACTTACAAAGGAGTCCCAAATACTCAGAGATGGTTGACTTCTGTAATATGGGTCGTAGACTAAAAGCAGCGCAAAAACAGAGTGCAACAGGGTCCAAAAAACTTGAGTGCCACAAGAGAGTTTGAATGCAAGCGTATCCTTTTACAGATCCAGAGATATACTCATGCAATTTTTGTTTTTAGGACAGAACGTGCATGATGAAAAACAACATTGTTTTTAAAAAGCGCATTGCAGAATATCAGTACTTTGATGTGGGAAAACTTCAAAACTTTCAAACAAAATATTTGTAGGCAGCCTACAGCAAGTTGTTGTGGCCGAGTGGTTAAGGCGATGGACTAGAAATCCATTGGGGTATCCCCGCGCAGGTTCGAATCCTGCCAACAACGAGAATCTTTTTATTATCGGCTACAATTTCAGAAGTTAACCTTTAGTATTTCTTCCATTTCAGTTTTATAAATAGGTGGCTTATTTTTGTGTCACTATTGCCTCTCCACATATTTGTTATCGCTACCTCTTTCATGTCTTTGCTACACCTCATTCCTACTTTAGCACTGGTGTAAACGCTTCAAATTATTATACGGTTGCTCTCTCATTCATACCTGCGCATGCACTTGAAAGTTACTTTACCAATAAAAGACGCAAAGAGAGAAATAGAACAAAAGTGCTGGCTGGATTGGCAAACACACTTCATAAAACTGCATTTTCTTTTTTATTCTCCCCCGTGTTACATGCTTAACCTCCCCATGTGTAATTTCTCTTAACCTGCTGTCCCAGGAAGAGAATTTCATCTACAGGCTCTTTCTGTGTTTTTTTCCCTAGTCTGTCTTTCCCATTTCTTAGCTGTGTAACTGTTCCTTTACGCGCTCTATTTAAACGCCATCAATCTCATTTGAGCTCCTTGCTCCCGCTTCTGTTTTCTCCACCTCTCATACTGCCAGTTCTCTCTTTCTCTGTGGTTGGTGGCTACTTTCCTGAGCTTCCGAAGCCACGTGGTTCCTGCCTCTTGTTGTCAGACTTGAATTGGAAAAGGAACCATATTAACAAGCCTTTACCACTCACACACGGCGGAAGTTTATACTTTAATTCAGTGAGCTAAGAAAAGCGTGTTGTGGGTCCCCTACGAGCCATGGTGCTTGCTTCATCATGATTTGGCACCAGTCATTAGCCGCAGCTCTGCTAATGAGCCACTGAGGTCAGTTTCAATATTTACTCAAAAACATAACCATGCAGCCCACCCCTCAACTGTGTATTTATCTTGCTTTTCTGCTGTTCGTGTGATTAGCTGGGAGGAGCTCACGGCGACATCCTCCCTATAAAAGTGTAGATGGATCACTCTCTAACTCTTTCTTGCTTCACATACAAATGGCTTGAAAGGTGCAGGGAAGATGCAGGTCTAATAGACAGAATAGAAGGCCTGTGCCAGGTGGGTTTCTCTGCATTGGTGTCCCATCACAGGTCCGCAAGTGTAATGTGTGATCTTTGACTCCTGGCATTTCACAAGCAGGCGGCCAGGAAACGGTTTCAGCCTATCAACCACTGAGGAGACGCAGCCTCTGAATGAGGAATGAGGAAGCAATGAATACATCCAGCCTATCACAGGAACAGCCCTGAGTGTTCCGAATTATAAATTCTCCATGTCATTGTATGTCGTTGAGCCCAAGTAGCTCGCCGTGATCGTATAGTGGTTAGTACTCTGCGTTGTGGCCGCAGCAACCTCGGTTCGAATCCGAGTCACGGCATTGTGGTTGGCAATGTCACGGCAGTTGGGTGTTAATTTTACAGAATTAGCAAATGTACCAGTGGTTTTTGTAAAATGTCTATTAAAAACAGATCCTTTCAAATATTTAAACCATCTAACAACAAATGATTTAAACTTGCATGATTATAAGCTGTAGCTATAATGTATTTACTTACATAAATTATCGTTCTTGAACCTATTGGGGGTGGAGGGGGAGCGGAGCTCACCCCCCAGGTGCAGTTGAGTGACCTGTGTTGTGGCTCTCTAGAGGGAAGGCACAAATTTTGCTGTCACCCAGCCCAATCCAGACGTGTATTGGGGCCAGGTTTCAGGCAAATAGAGCAGTAAGTGCAGAGACATGTTCACTCTCTAAAAGTGGCATTTCTAAAATAGTAAAGTTAAATCCAACCTCACCAGTAAGTAGGATTTTCAATAAATAAATAAAGCTACTCCTCTCCGATATGGAATTACCAAATAAAAAGTATAGGGGAATACACAGAGCTAACCTATGAGAGGGGTAGACCTCACAGTAGTGAAAAATGAAATAGACTGTTTGGTACTTACAGGACACGCGAACCACCAAAGTACATATCTTATTTTTTACTTACATAGCATCATGCACCTAGGACTACCTAGGGCCTACCTTAGGTGTAAATTATATGTAATAAAAGGGGAGTTTAAGGCTTGGCAAGTAGGCTGGGACTCCCCTGGGAGACCCCTGAGTCTATGCCCAGAACCATAACTCTGCCAGTCGAGTACTTACCTAAAAGCCGATAACTCACTTTTCTTCCATAGGCTAACATTGAGTGGTTTCACTTGGAAATTCTTCTAAGTGGTGTGGAGTTTTGGAACTTTAAAATATTCATCTAAAATCAGCCGAACAACGAATTCTGATTTACTCACCTGTTATCAGGAGAGACCTCAGTGCTGCATCTTGGAGCTCAGTACTGACCCTGAAAAGTAATTTTAACCGTACTTACCAGTAACTCGAATTTCCTTCCATGGGATATCATTGCCTGCTTTTTGCTGAAAATTTTCTAAGTGTCGATTTTTGAAACTTACAAATATTCTTTAAAAATCGTACCAACTGTGAAAACGTAATTGTTTACCTGTTTTAGATAGATGTCCCAGTACTGAGCCTAGGAGCCCAGCACTGGATTACAAAAGTAACGAGAACGTACTTTACCCGTAACTTGAATTTTCTTCCATAGGAAACCATTGACTGTTTTTCTGTGAAATTTCTTCTAAGTGTCGATTTTGCAAACATGTAAATATTCCTTAAAAATCACCTGTATAACTTAAACGCAGTTTCTCAACTGCTTACAGGTGGTACAGTAGTGCTGGATCTAGGATCCAACACTGACCTAGAAAACGTAACCATAACCCCACTTACCTGCTAAGTGAATTTCCTTCCATAGGATAACATTGGTAATTTGATCAGCAAAAGTTTCGAAGTGTCAACTTTTAAAATAGCAAAATATTGCTTAAAAATCACAACAGTAACTAAAACGAATTTACTCACTTGTTTCCAAGAACTGTCCCAGGACTGAATCTAGGATCCAGTCCTGGATTTAGAAAAGTAATCCTGAAAGTAATTAATTGCATATAACTTAAAATTCCCATTGAGCTCAATGTATTATTGTGATTCAAATTGTGTTGCCTATTGCAATAAACTGTAACTATGACCTGCAAAAGTCAATTGCCTATTGCAAAGTATTTAACTAAAGCATCTCATTCTGAGAAAGTATATTTTGATACCTATTGTTGGTTCTAAAATAAAACAACAATATATTTTGTATGCAAACCAATGGCCTAGAGTTCAGTTCTTGAGTGTGTGAGACCATTTGCTGACTGAGTGTGTACAACAAATGTTTTACACTGTACTCTGATACTGCCTTACTGCTCGGCAAGCTACCACTTTAGAGAGTAAGGTTATATCTAACTTTAGCCTCTGCCAAACCTCTGGGGACTGGGGACTCTGTGCACACTGTACCTATTTGGGAACAGTATATACAGAGCCACTTTCTCACAGTAGTGATAAAGTGATTAGAGTCCTAAGGCCAACATAAAGATACAGCAAAACGTGAGGTGAAAAGCAAAAAGGTTGCTGGTAGGCCACCTTAAGGATGCCAGGTCTAACAAAAACTGAACTAAGGATAACATGAGTAAAACATCAGGTTTCTCTACTGCATTTGGTGAGACAAGTGGGCCTTCTTTTATCTTCCATTCAAGCAATCTTTGACAGACCCCTTTATTATAGAGCTTTTCAAGGATTAAAGATAAGGCACTTACAAAGGAGTCCCAAATACTCAGAGATGGTTGACTTCTGTAATATGGGTCGTAGACTAAAAGCAGCGCAAAAACAGAGTGCAACAGGGTCCAAAAAACTTGAGTGCCACAAGAGAGTTTGAATGCAAGCGTATCCTTTTACAGATCCAGAGATATACTCATGCAATTTTTGTTTTTAGGACAGAACGTGCATGATGAAAAACAACATTGTTTTTAAAAAGCGCATTGCAGAATATCAGTACTTTGATGTGGGAAAACTTCAAAACTTTCAAACAAAATATTTGTAGGCAGCCTACAGCAAGTTGTTGTGGCCGAGTGGTTAAGGCGATGGACTAGAAATCCATTGGGGTATCCCCGCGCAGGTTCGAATCCTGCCAACAACGAGAATCTTTTTATTATCGGCTACAATTTCAGAAGTTAACCTTTAGTATTTCTTCCATTTCAGTTTTATAAATAGGTGGCTTATTTTTGTGTCACTATTGCCTCTCCACATATTTGTTATCGCTACCTCTTTCATGTCTTTGCTACACCTCATTCCTACTTTAGCACTGGTGTAAACGCTTCAAATTATTATACGGTTGCTCTCTCATTCATACCTGCGCATGCACTTGAAAGTTACTTTACCAATAAAAGACGCAAAGAGAGAAATAGAACAAAAGTGCTGGCTGGATTGGCAAACACACTTCATAAAACTGCATTTTCTTTTTTATTCTCCCCCGTGTTACATGCTTAACCTCCCCATGTGTAATTTCTCTTAACCTGCTGTCCCAGGAAGAGAATTTCATCTACAGGCTCTTTCTGTGTTTTTTTCCCTAGTCTGTCTTTCCCATTTCTTAGCTGTGTAACTGTTCCTTTACGCGCTCTATTTAAACGCCATCAATCTCATTTGAGCTCCTTGCTCCCGCTTCTGTTTTCTCCACCTCTCATACTGCCAGTTCTCTCTTTCTCTGTGGTTGGTGGCTACTTTCCTGAGCTTCCGAAGCCACGTGGTTCCTGCCTCTTGTTGTCAGACTTGAATTGGAAAAGGAACCATATTAACAAGCCTTTACCACTCACACACGGCGGAAGTTTATACTTTAATTCAGTGAGCTAAGAAAAGCGTGTTGTGGGTCCCCTACGAGCCATGGTGCTTGCTTCATCATGATTTGGCACCAGTCATTAGCCGCAGCTCTGCTAATGAGCCACTGAGGTCAGTTTCAATATTTACTCAAAAACATAACCATGCAGCCCACCCCTCAACTGTGTATTTATCTTGCTTTTCTGCTGTTCGTGTGATTAGCTGGGAGGAGCTCACGGCGACATCCTCCCTATAAAAGTGTAGATGGATCACTCTCTAACTCTTTCTTGCTTCACATACAAATGGCTTGAAAGGTGCAGGGAAGATGCAGGTCTAATAGACAGAATAGAAGGCCTGTGCCAGGTGGGTTTCTCTGCATTGGTGTCCCATCACAGGTCCGCAAGTGTAATGTGTGATCTTTGACTCCTGGCATTTCACAAGCAGGCGGCCAGGAAACGGTTTCAGCCTATCAACCACTGAGGAGACGCAGCCTCTGAATGAGGAATGAGGAAGCAATGAATACATCCAGCCTATCACAGGAACAGCCCTGAGTGTTCCGAATTATAAATTCTCCATGTCATTGTATGTCGTTGAGCCCAAGTAGCTCGCCGTGATCGTATAGTGGTTAGTACTCTGCGTTGTGGCCGCAGCAACCTCGGTTCGAATCCGAGTCACGGCATTGTGGTTGGCAATGTCACGGCAGTTGGGTGTTAATTTTACAGAATTAGCAAATGTACCAGTGGTTTTTGTAAAATGTCTATTAAAAACAGATCCTTTCAAATATTTAAACCATCTAACAACAAATGATTAAAACTTGCATGATTATAAGCTGTAGCTATAATGTATTTACTTACATAAATTATCGTTCTTGAACCTATTGGGGGTGGAGGGGGAGCGGAGCTCACCCCCCAGGTGCAGTTGAGTGACCTGTGTTGTGGCTCTCTAGAGGGAAGGCACAAATTTTGCTGTCACCCAGCCCAATCCAGACGTGTATTGGGGCCAGGTTTCAGGCAAATAGAGCAGTAAGTGCAGAGACATGTTCACTCTCTAAAAGTGGCATTTCTAAAATAGTAAAGTTAAATCCAACCTCACCAGTAAGTAGGATTTTCAATAAATAAATAAAGCTACTCCTCTCCGATATGGAATTACCAAATAAAAAGTATAGGGGAATACACAGAGCTAACCTATGAGAGGGGTAGACCTCACAGTAGTGAAAAATGAAATAGACTGTTTGGTACTTACAGGACACGCGAACCACCAAAGTACATATCTTATTTTTTACTTACATAGCATCATGCACCTAGGACTACCTAGGGCCTACCTTAGGTGTAAATTATATGTAATAAAAGGGGAGTTTAAGGCTTGGCAAGTAGGCTGGGACTCCCCTGGGAGACCCCTGAGTCTATGCCCAGAACCATAACTCTGCCAGTCGAGTACTTACCTAAAAGCCGATAACTCACTTTTCTTCCATAGGCTAACATTGAGTGGTTTCACTTGGAAATTCTTCTAAGTGGTGTGGAGTTTTGGAACTTTAAAATATTCATCTAAAATCAGCCGAACAACGAATTCTGATTTACTCACCTGTTATCAGGAGAGACCTCAGTGCTGCATCTTGGAGCTCAGTACTGACCCTGAAAAGTAATTTTAACCGTACTTACCAGTAACTCGAATTTCCTTCCATGGGATATCATTGCCTGCTTTTTGCTGAAAATTTTCTAAGTGTCGATTTTTGAAACTTACAAATATTCTTTAAAAATCGTACCAACTGTGAAAACGTAATTGTTTACCTGTTTTAGATAGATGTCCCAGTACTGAGCCTAGGAGCCCAGCACTGGATTACAAAAGTAACGAGAACGTACTTTACCCGTAACTTGAATTTTCTTCCATAGGAAACCATTGACTGTTTTTCTGTGAAATTTCTTCTAAGTGTCGATTTTGCAAACATGTAAATATTCCTTAAAAATCGCCTGTATAACTTAAACGCAGTTTCTCAACTGCTTACAGGTGGTACAGTAGTGCTGGATCTAGGATCCAACACTGACCTAGAAAACGTAACCATAACCCCACTTACCTGCTAAGTGAATTTCCTTCCATAGGATAACATTGGTAATTTGATCAGCAAAAGTTTCGAAGTGTCAACTTTTAAAATAGCAAAATATTGCTTAAAAATCACAACAGTAACTAAAACGAATTTACTCACTTGTTTCCAAGAACTGTCCCAGGACTGAATCTAGGATCCAGTCCTGGATTTAGAAAAGTAATCCTGAAAGTAATTAATTGCATATAACTTAAAATTCCCATTGAGCTCAATGTATTATTGTGATTCAAATTGTGTTGCCTATTGCAATAAACTGTAACTATGACCTGCAAAAGTCAATTGCCTATTGCAAAGTATTTAACTAAAGCATCTCATTCTGAGAAAGTATATTTTGATACCTATTGTTGGTTCTAAAATAAAACAACAATATATTTTGTATGCAAACCAATGGCCTAGAGTTCAGTTCTTGAGTGTGTGAGACCATTTGCTGACTGAGTGTGTACAACAAATGTTTTACACTGTACTCTGATACTGCCTTACTGCTCGGCAAGCTACCACTTTAGAGAGTAAGGTTATATCTAACTTTAGCCTCTGCCAAACCTCTGGGGACTGGGGACTCTGTGCACACTGTACCTATTTGGGAACAGTATATACAGAGCCACTTTCTCACAGTAGTGATAAAGTGATTAGAGTCCTAAGGCCAACATAAAGATACAGCAAAACGTGAGGTGAAAAGCAAAAAGGTTGCTGGTAGGCCACCTTAAGGATGCCAGGTCTAACAAAAACTGAACTAAGGATAACATGAGTAAAACATCAGGTTTCTCTACTGCATTTGGTGAGACAAGTGGGCCTTCTTTTATCTTCCATTCAAGCAATCTTTGACAGACCCCTTTATTATAGAGCTTTTCAAGGATTAAAGATAAGGCACTTACAAAGGAGTCCCAAATACTCAGAGATGGTTGACTTCTGTAATATGGGTCGTAGACTAAAAGCAGCGCAAAAACAGAGTGCAACAGGGTCCAAAAAACTTGAGTGCCACAAGAGAGTTTGAATGCAAGCGTATCCTTTTACAGATCCAGAGATATACTCATGCAATTTTTGTTTTTAGGACAGAACGTGCATGATGAAAAAAACATTGTTTTTAAAAAGCGCATTGCAGAATATCAGTACTTTGATGTGGGAAAACTTCAAAACTTTCAAACAAAATATTTGTAGGCAGCCTACAGCAAGTTGTTGTGGCCGAGTGGTTAAGGCGATGGACTAGAAATCCATTGGGGTATCCCCGCGCAGGTTCGAATCCTGCCAACAACGAGAATCTTTTTATTATCGGCTACAATTTCAGAAGTTAACCTTTAGTATTTCTTCCATTTCAGTTTTATAAATAGGTGGCTTATTTTTGTGTCACTATTGCCTCTCCACATATTTGTTATCGCTACCTCTTTCATGTCTTTGCTACACCTCATTCCTACTTTAGCACTGGTGTAAACGCTTCAAATTATTATACGGTTGCTCTCTCATTCATACCTGCGCATGCACTTGAAAGTTACTTTACCAATAAAAGACGCAAAGAGAGAAATAGAACAAAAGTGCTGGCTGGATTGGCAAACACACTTCATAAAACTGCATTTTCTTTTTTATTCTCCCCCGTGTTACATGCTTAACCTCCCCATGTGTAATTTCTCTTAACCTGCTGTCCCAGGAAGAGAATTTCATCTACAGGCTCTTTCTGTGTTTTTTTCCCTAGTCTGTCTTTCCCATTTCTTAGCTGTGTAACTGTTCCTTTACGCGCTCTATTTAAACGCCATCAATCTCATTTGAGCTCCTTGCTCCCGCTTCTGTTTTCTCCACCTCTCATACTGCCAGTTCTCTCTTTCTCTGTGGTTGGTGGCTACTTTCCTGAGCTTCCGAAGCCACGTGGTTCCTGCCTCTTGTTGTCAGACTTGAATTGGAAAAGGAACCATATTAACAAGCCTTTACCACTCACACACGGCGGAAGTTTATACTTTAATTCAGTGAGCTAAGAAAAGCGTGTTGTGGGTCCCCTACGAGCCATGGTGCTTGCTTCATCATGATTTGGCACCAGTCATTAGCCGCAGCTCTGCTAATGAGCCACTGAGGTCAGTTTCAATATTTACTCAAAAACATAACCATGCAGCCCACCCCTCAACTGTGTATTTATCTTGCTTTTCTGCTGTTCGTGTGATTAGCTGGGAGGAGCTCACGGCGACATCCTCCCTATAAAAGTGTAGATGGATCACTCTCTAACTCTTTCTTGCTTCACATACAAATGGCTTGAAAGGTGCAGGGAAGATGCAGGTCTAATAGACAGAATAGAAGGCCTGTGCCAGGTGGGTTTCTCTGCATTGGTGTCCCATCACAGGTCCGCAAGTGTAATGTGTGATCTTTGACTCCTGGCATTTCACAAGCAGGCGGCCAGGAAACGGTTTCAGCCTATCAACCACTGAGGAGACGCAGCCTCTGAATGGGGAATGAGGAAGCAATGAATACATCCAGCCTATCACAGGAACAGCCCTGAGTGTTCCGAATTATAAATTCTCCATGTCATTGTATGTCGTTGAGCCCAAGTAGCTCGCCGTGATCGTATAGTGGTTAGTACTCTGCGTTGTGGCCGCAGCAACCTCGGTTCGAATCCGAGTCACGGCATTGTGGTTGGCAATGTCACGGCAGTTGGGTGTTAATTTTACAGAATTAGCAAATGTACCAGTGGTTTTTGTAAAATGTCTATTAAAAACAGATCCTTTCAAATATTTAAACCATCTAACAACAAATGATTTAAACTTGCATGATTATAAGCTGTAGCTATAATGTATTTACTTACATAAATTATCGTTCTTGAACCTATTGGGGGTGGAGGGGGAGCGGAGCTCACCCCCCAGGTGCAGTTGAGTGACCTGTGTTGTGGCTCTCTAGAGGGAAGGCACAAATTTTGCTGTCACCCAGCCCAATCCAGACGTGTATTGGGGCCAGGTTTCAGGCAAATAGAGCAGTAAGTGCAGAGACATGTTCACTCTCTAAAAGTGGCATTTCTAAAATAGTAAAGTTAAATCCAACCTCAACCAGTAAGTAGGATTTTCAATAAATAAATAAAGCTACTCCTCTCCGATATGGAATTACCAAATAAAAAGTATAGGGGAATACACAGAGCTAACCTATGAGAGGGGTAGACCTCACAGTAGTGAAAAATGAAATAGACTGTTTGGTACTTACAGGACACGCGAACCACCAAAGTACATATCTTATTTTTTACTTACATAGCATCATGCACCTAGGACTACCTAGGGCCTACCTTAGGTGTAAATTATATGTAATAAAAGGGGAGTTTAAGGCTTGGCAAGTAGGCTGGGACTCCCCTGGGAGACCCCTGAGTCTATGCCCAGAACCATAACTCTGCCAGTCGAGTACTTACCTAAAAGCCGATAACTCACTTTTCTTCCATAGGCTAACATTGAGTGGTTTCACTTGGAAATTCTTCTAAGTGGTGTGGAGTTTTGGAACTTTAAAATATTCATCTAAAATCAGCCGAACAACGAATTCTGATTTACTCACCTGTTATCAGGAGAGACCTCAGTGCTGCATCTTGGAGCTCAGTACTGACCCTGAAAAGTAATTTTAACCGTACTTACCAGTAACTCGAATTTCCTTCCATGGGATATCATTGCCTGCTTTTTGCTGAAAATTTTCTAAGTGTCGATTTTTGAAACTTACAAATATTCTTTAAAAATCGTACCAACTGTGAAAACGTAATTGTTTACCTGTTTTAGATAGATGTCCCAGTACTGAGCCTAGGAGCCCAGCACTGGATTACAAAAGTAACGAGAACGTACTTTACCCGTAACTTGAATTTTCTTCCATAGGAAACCATTGACTGTTTTTCTGTGAAATTTCTTCTAAGTGTCGATTTTGCAAACATGTAAATATTCCTTAAAAATCGCCTGTATAACTTAAACGCAGTTTCTCAACTGCTTACAGGTGGTACAGTAGTGCTGGATCTAGGATCCAACACTGACCTAGAAAACGTAACCATAACCCCACTTACCTGCTAAGTGAATTTCCTTCCATAGGATAACATTGGTAATTTGATCAGCAAAAGTTTCGAAGTGTCAACTTTTAAAATAGCAAAATATTGCTTAAAAATCACAACAGTAACTAAAACGAATTTACTCACTTGTTTCCAAGAACTGTCCCAGGACTGAATCTAGGATCCAGTCCTGGATTTAGAAAAGTAATCCTGAAAGTAATTAATTGCATATAACTTAAAATTCCCATTGAGCTCAATGTATTATTGTGATTCAAATTGTGTTGCCTATTGCAATAAACTGTAACTATGACCTGCAAAAGTCAATTGCCTATTGCAAAGTATTTAACTAAAGCATCTCATTCTGAGAAAGTATATTTTGATACCTATTGTTGGTTCTAAAATAAAACAACAATATCTTTTGTATGCAAACCAATGGCCTAGAGTTCAGTTCTTGAGTGTGTGAGACCATTTGCTGACTGAGTGTGTACAACAAATGTTTTACACTGTACTCTGATACTGCCTTACTGCTCGGCAAGCTACCACTTTAGAGAGTAAGGTTATATCTAACTTTAGCCTCTGCCAAACCTCTGGGGACTGGGGACTCTGTGCACACTGTACCTATTTGGGAACAGTATATACAGAGCCACTTTCTCACAGTAGTGATAAAGTGATTAGAGTCCTAAGGCCAACATAAAGATACAGCAAAACGTGAGGTGAAAAGCAAAAAGGTTGCTGGTAGGCCACCTTAAGGATGCCAGGTCTAACAAAAACTGAACTAAGGATAACATGAGTAAAACATCAGGTTTCTCTACTGCATTTGGTGAGACAAGTGGGCCTTCTTTTATCTTCCATTCAAGCAATCTTTGACAGACCCCTTTATTATAGAGCTTTTCAAGGATTAAAGATAAGGCACTTACAAAGGAGTCCCAAATACTCAGAGATGGTTGACTTCTGTAATATGGGTCGTAGACTAAAAGCAGCGCAAAAACAGAGTGCAACAGGGTCCAAAAAACTTGAGTGCCACAAGAGAGTTTGAATGCAAGCGTATCCTTTTACAGATCCAGAGATATACTCATGTAATTTTTGTTTTTAGGACAGAACGTGCATGATGAAAAAAACATTGTTTTTAAAAAGCGCATTGCAGAATATCAGTACTTTGATGTGGGAAAACTTCAAAACTTTCAAACAAAATATTTGTAGGCAGTCTACAGCAAGTTGTTGTGGCCGAGTGGTTAAGGCGATGGACTAGAAATCCATTGGGGTTTCCCCGCGCA
Source organism: Triturus cristatus (assembly GCF_964204655.1). Lineage (NCBI taxonomy): Eukaryota > Metazoa > Chordata > Amphibia > Caudata > Salamandridae > Triturus > Triturus cristatus. Next base: position 724,325,281 of record NC_140595.1, read on the forward strand.
GGTTCGAATCCTGCCAACAACGAGAATCTTTTTATTATCGGCTACAATTTCAGAAGTTAACCTTTAGTATTTCTTCCATTTCAGTTTTATAAATAGGTGGCTTATTTTTGTGTCACTATTGCCTCTCCACATATTTGTTATCGCTACCTCTTTCATGTCTTTGCTACACCTCATTCCTACTTTAGCACTGGTGTAAACGCTTCAAATTATTATACGGTTGCTCTCTCATTCATACCTGCGCATGCACTTGAAAGTTACTTTACCAATAAAAGACGCAAAGAGAGAAATAGAACAAAAGTGCTGGCTGGATTGGCAAACACACTTCATAAAACTGCATTTTCTTTTTTATTCTCCCCCGTGTTACATGCTTAACCTCCCCATGTGTAATTTCTCTTAACCTGCTGTCCCAGGAAGAGAATTTCATCTACAGGCTCTTTCTGTGTTTTTTTCCCTAGTCTGTCTTTCCCATTTCTTAGCTGTGTAACTGTTCCTTTACGCGCTCTATTTAAACGCCATCAATCTCATTTGAGCTCCTTGCTCCCGCTTCTGTTTTCTCCACCTCTCATACTGCCAGTTCTCTCTTTCTCTGTGGTTGGTGGCTACTTTCCTGAGCTTCCGAAGCCACGTGGTTCCTGCCTCTTGTTGTCAGACTTGAATTGGAAAAGGAACCATATTAACAAGCCTTTACCACTCACACACGGCGGAAGTTTATACTTCAATTCAGTGAGCTAAGAAAAGCGTGTTGTGGGTCCCCTACGAGCCATGGTGCTTGCTTCATCATGATTTGGCACCAGTCATTAGCCGCAGCTCTGCTAATGAGCCACTGAGGTCAGTTTCAATATTTACTCAAAAACATAACCATGCAGCCCACCCCTCAACTGTGTATTTATCTTGCTTTTCTGCTGTTCGTGTGATTAGCTGGGAGGAGCTCACGGCGACATCCTCCCTATAAAAGTGTAGATGGATCACTCGCTAACTCTTTCTTGCTTCACATACAAATGGCTTGAAAGGTGCAGGGAAGATGCAGGTCTAATAGACAGAATAGAAGGTCTGTGCCAGGTGGGTTTCTCTGCATTGGTGTCCCATCACAGGTCCGCAAGTGTAATGTGTGATCTTTGACTCCTGGCATTTCACAAGCAGGCGGCCAGGAAACGGTTTCAGCCTATCAACCACTGAGGAGACGCAGCCTCTGAATGAGGAATGAGGAAGCAATGAATACATCCAGCCTATCACAGGAACAGCCCTGAGTGTTCCGAATTATAAATTCTCCATGTCACTGTATGTCGTTGAGCCCAAGTAGCTCGCCGTGATCGTATAGTGGTTAGTACTCTGCGTTGTGGCCGCAGCAACCTCGGTTCGAATCCGAGTCACGGCATTGTGGTTGGCAATGTCACGGCAGTTGGGTGTTAATTTTACAGAATTAGCAAATGTACCAGTGGTTTTTGTAAAATGTCTATTAAAAACAGATCCTTTCAAATATTTAAACCATCTAACAACAAATGATTTAAACTCGCATGATTATAAGCTGTAGCTATAATGTATTTACTTACATAAATTATCGTTCTTGAACCTATTGGGGGTGGAGGGGGAGCGGAGCTCACCCCCCAGGTGCAGTTGAGTGACCTGTGTTGTGGCTCTCTAGAGGGAAGGCACAAATTTTGCTGTCACCCAGCCCAATCCAGACGTGTATTGGGGCCAGGTTTCAGGCAAATAGAGCAGTAAGTGCAGAGAAATGTTCACTCTCTAAAAGTGGCATTTCTAAAATAGTAAAGTTAAATCCAACCTCACCAGTAAGTAGGATTTTCAATAAATAAATAAAGCTACTCCTCTCCGATATGGAATTACCAAATTAAAAGTATAGGGGAATACACAGAGCTAACCTATGAGAGTGGTAGACCTCACAGTAGTGAAAAATGAAATAGACTGTTTGGTACTTACAGGACACGCGAACCACCAAAGTACATATCTTATTTTTTACTTACATAGCATCATGCACCTAGGACTACCTAGGGCCTATCTTAGGTGTAAATTATATGTAATAAAAGGGGAGTTTAAGGCTTGGCAAGTAGGCTGGGACTCCCCTGGGAGACCCCTGAGTCTATGCCCAGAACCATAACTCTGCCAGTCGAGTACTTACCTAAAAGCCGATAACTCACTTTTCTTCCATAGGCTAACATTGAGTGGTTTCACTTGGAAATTCTTCTAAGTGGTGTGGAGTTTTGGAACTTTAAAATATTCATCTAAAATCAGCCGAACAACGAATTCTGATTTACTCACCTGTTATCAGGAGAGACCTCAGTGCTGCATCTTGGAGCTCGGTACTGACCCTGAAAAGTAATTTTAACCGTACTTACCAGTAACTCGAATTTCCTTCCATGGGATGTCATTGCCTGCTTTTTGCTGAAAATTTTCTAAGTGTCGATTTTTGAAACTTACAAATATTCTTTAAAAATCGTACCAACTGTGAAAACGTAATTGATTACCTGTTTTAGATAGATGTCCCAGTACTGAGCCTAGGAGCCCAGCACTGGATTACAAAAGTAACGAGAACGTACTTTACCCGTAACTTGAATTTTCTTCCATAGGAAACCATTGACTGTTTTTCTGTGAAATTTCTTCTAAGTGTCGATTTTGCAAACATGTAAATATTCCTTAAAAATCGCCTGTATAACTTAAACGCAGTTTCTCAACTGCTTACAGGTGGTACAGTAGTGCTGGATCTAGGATCCAACACTGACCTAGAAAACGTAACCATAACCCCACTTACCTGCTAAGTGAATTTCCTTCCATAGGATAACATTGGTAATTTGATCAGCAAAAGTTTCGAAGTGTCAACTTTTAAAATAGCAAAATATTGCTTAAAAATCACAACAGTAACTAAAACGAATTTACTCACTTGTTTCCAAGAACTGTCCCAGGACTGAATCTAGGATCCAGTCCTGGATTTAGAAAAGTAATCCTGAAAGTAATTAATTGCATATAACTTAAAATTCCCATTGAGCTCAATGTATTATTGTGATTCAAATTGTGTTGCCTATTGCAATAAACTGTAACTATGACCTGCAAAAGTCAATTGCCTATTGCAAAGTATTTAACTAAAGCATCTCATTCTGAGAAAGTATATTTTGATACCTATTGTTGGTTCTAAAATAAAACAACAATATCTTTTGTATGCAAACCAATGGCCTAGAGTTCAGTTCTTGAGTGTGTGAGACCATTTGCTGACTGAGTGTGTACAACAAATGTTTTACACTGTACTCTGATACTGCCTTACTGCTCGGCAAGCTACCACTTTAGAGAGTAAGGTTATATCTAACTTTAGCCTCTGCCAAACCTCTGGGGACTGGGGACTCTGTGCACACTGTACCTATTTGGGAACAGTATATACAGAGCCACTTTCTCACAGTAGTGATAAAGTGATTAGAGTCCTAAGGCCAACATAAAGATACAGCAAAACGTGAGGTGAAAAGCAAAAAGGTTGCTGGTAGGCCACCTTAAGGATGCCAGGTCTAACAAAAACTGAACTAAGGATAACATGAGTAAAACATCAGGTTTCTCTACTGCATTTGGTGAGACAAGTGGGCCTTCTTTTATCTTCCATTCAAGCAATCTTTGACAGACCCCTTTATTATAGAGCTTTTCAAGGATTAAAGATAAGGCACTTACAAAGGAGTCCCAAATACTCAGAGATGGTTGACTTCTGTAATATGGGTCGTAGACTAAAAGCAGCGCAAAAACAGAGTGCAACAGGGTCCAAAAAACTTGAGTGCCACAAGAGAGTTTGAATGCAAGCGTATCCTTTTACAGATCCAGAGATATACTCATGCAATTTTTGTTTTTAGGACAGAACGTGCATGATGAAAAAAACATTGTTTTTAAAAAGCGCATTGCAGAATATCAGTACTTTGATGTGGGAAAACTTCAAAACTTTCAAACAAAATATTTGTAGGCAGCCTACAGCAAGTTGTTGTGGCCGAGTGGTTAAGGCGATGGACTAGAAATCCATTGGGGTATCCCCGCGCAGGTTCGAATCCTGCCAACAACGAGAATCTTTTTATTATCGGCTACAATTTCAGAAGTTAACCTTTAGTATTTCTTCCATTTCAGTTTTATAAATAGGTGGCTTATTTTTGTGTCACTATTGCCTCTCCACATATTTGTTATCGCTACCTCTTTCATGTCTTTGCTACACCTCATTCCTACTTTAGCACTGGTGTAAACGCTTCAAATTATTATACGGTTGCTCTCTCATTCATACCTGCGCATGCACTTGAAAGTTACTTTACCAATAAAAGACGCAAAGAGAGAAATAGAACAAAAGTGCTGGCTGGATTGGCAAACACACTTCATAAAACTGCATTTTCTTTTTTATTCTCCCCCGTGTTACATGCTTAACCTCCCCATGTGTAATTTCTCTTAACCTGCTGTCCCAGGAAGAGAATTTCATCTACAGGCTCTTTCTGTGTTTTTTTCCCTAGTCTGTCTTTCCCATTTCTTAGCTGTGTAACTGTTCCTTTACGCGCTCTATTTAAACGCCATCAATCTCATTTGAGCTCCTTGCTCCCGCTTCTGTTTTCTCCACCTCTCATACTGCCAGTTCTCTCTTTCTCTGTGGTTGTTGGCTACTTTCCTGAGCTTCCGAAGCCACGTGGTTCCTGCCTCTTGTTGTCAGACTTGAATTGGAAAAGGAACCATTTTAACAAGCCTTTACCACTCACACACGGCGGAAGTTTATACTTTAATTCAGTGAGCTAAGAAAAGCGTGTTGTGGGTCCCCTACGAGCCATGGTGCTTGCTTCATCATGATTTGGCACCAGTCATTAGCCGCAGCTCTGCTAATGAGCCACTGAGGTCAGTTTCAATATTTACTCAAAAACATAACCATGCAGCCCACCCCTCAACTGTGTATTTATCTTGCTTTTCTGCTGTTCGTGTGATTAGCTGGGAGGAGCTCACGGCGACATCCTCCCTATAAAAGTGTAGATGGATCACTCTCTAACTCTTTCTTGCTTCACATACAAATGGCTTGAAAGGTGCAGGGAAGATGCAGGTCTAATAGACAGAATAGAAGGTCTGTGCCAGGTGGGTTTCTCTGCATTGGTGTCCCATCACAGGTCCGCAAGTGTAATGTGTGATCTTTGACTCCTGGCATTTCACAAGCAGGCGGCCAGGAAACGGTTTCAGCCTATCAACCACTGAGGAGACGCAGCCTCTGAATGAGGAATGAGGAAGTAATGAATACATCCAGCCTATCACAGGAACAGCCCTGAGTGTTCCGAATTATAAATTCTCCATGTCACTGTATGTCGTCGAGCCCAAGTAGCTTGCCGTGATCGTATAGTGGTTAGTACTCTGCGTTGTGGCCGCAGCAACCTCGGTTCGAATCCGAGTCATGGCATTGTGGTTGGCAATGTCACGGCAGTTGGGTGTTAATTTTACAGAATTAGCAAATGTACCAGTGGTTTTTGTAAAATGTCTATTAAAAACAGATCCTTTCAAATATTTAAACCATCTAACAACAAATGATTTAAACTCGCATGATTATAAGCTGTAGCTATAATGTATTTACTTACATAAATTATCGTTCTTGAACCTATTGTGGGTGGAGGGGGAGCGGAGCTCACCCCCCAGGTGCAGTTGAGTGACCTGTGTTGTGGCTCTCTAGAGGGAAGGCACAAATTTTGCTGTCACCCAGCCCAATCCAGACGTGTATTGGGGCCAGGTTTCAGGCAAATAGAGCAGTAAGTGCAGAGAAATGTTCACTCTCTAAAAGTGGCATTTCTAAAATAGTAAAGTTAAATCCAACCTCACCAGTAAGTAGGATTTTCAATAAATAAATAAAGCTACTCCTCTCCGATATGGAATTACCAAATTAAAAGTATAGGGGAATACACAGAGCTAACCTATGAGAGGGGTAGACCTCACAGTAGTGAAAAATGAAATAGACTGTTTGGTACTTACAGGACACGCGAACCACCAAATTACATATGTTATTTTTTACTTACATAGCATCATGCACCTAGGACTACCTAGGGCCTACCTTAGGTGTAAATTATATGTAATAAAAGGGGAGTTTAAGGCTTGGCAAGTAGGCTGGGACTCCCCTGGGAGACCCCTGAGTCTATGCCCAGAACCATAACTCTGCCAGTCGAGTACTTACCTAAAAGCCGATAACTCACTTTTCTTCCATAGGCTAACATTGAGTGGTTTCACTTGGAAATTCTTCTAAGTGGTGTGGAGTTTTGGAACTTTAAAATATTCATCTAAAATCAGCCGAACAACGAATTCTGATTTACTCACCTGTTATCAGGAGAGACCTCAGTGCTGCATCTTGGAGCTCGGTACTGACCCTGAAAAGTAATTTTAACCGTACTTACCAGTAACTCGAATTTCCTTCCATGGGATATCATTGCCTGCTTTTTGCTGAAAATTTTCTAAGTGTCGATTTTTGAAACTTACAAATATTCTTTAAAAATCGTACCAACTGTGAAAACGTAATTGTTTACCAGTTTTAGATAGATGTCCCAGTACTGAGCCTAGGAGCCCAGCACTGGATTACAAAAGTAACGAGAACGTACTTTACCCGTAACTTGAATTTTCTTCCATAGGAAACCATTGACTGTTTTTCTGTGAAATTTCTTCTAAGTGTCGATTTTGCAAACATGTAAATATTCCTTAAAAATCGCCTGTATAACTTAAACGCAGTTCTCAACTGCTTACAGGTGGTACAGTAGTGCTGGATCTAGGATCCAACACTGACCTAGAAAACGTAACCATAACCCCACTTACCTGCTAAGTGAATTTCCTTCCATAGGATAACATTGGTAATTTGATCAGCAAAAGTTTCGAAGTGTCAACTTTTAAAATAGCAAAATATTGCTTAAAAATCACAACAGTAACTAAAACGAATTTACTCACTTGTTTCCAAGAACTGTCCCAGGACTGAATCTAGGATCCAGTCCTGGATTTAGAAAAGTAATCCTGAAAGTAATTAATTGCATATAACTTAAAATTCCCATTGAGCTCAATGTATTATTGTGATTCAAATTGTGTTGCCTATTGCAATAAACTGTAACTATGACCTGCAAAAGTCAATTGCCTATTGCAAAGTATTTAACTAAAGCATCTCATTCTGAGAAAGTATATTTTGATACCTATTGTTGGTTCTAAAATAAAACAACAATATCTTTTGTATGCAAACCAATGGCCTAGAGTTCAGTTCTTGAGTGTGTGAGACCATTTGCTGACTGAGTGTGTACAACAAATGTTTTACACTGTACTCTGATACTGCCTTACTGCTCGGCAAGCTACCACTTTAGAGAGTAAGGTTATATCTAACTTTAGCCTCTGCCAAACCTCTGGGGACTGGGGACTCTGTGCACACTGTACCTATTTGGGAACAGTATATACAGAGCCACTTTCTCACAGTAGTGATAAAGTGATTAGAGTCCTACGGCCAACATAAAGATACAGCAAAACGTGAGGTGAAAAGCAAAAAGGTTGCTGGTAGGCCACCTTAAGGATCCCAGGTCTAACAAAAACTGAACTAAGGATAACATGAGTAAAACATCAGGTTTCTCTACTGCATTTGGTGAGACAAGTGGGCCTTCTTTTATCTTCCATTCAAGCAATCTTTGACAGACCCCTTTATTATAGAGCTTTTCAAGGATTAAAGATAAGGCACTTACAAAGGAGTCCCAAATACTCAGAGATGGTTGACTTCTGTAATATGGGTCGTAGACTAAAAGCAGCACAAAAACAGAGTGCAACAGGGTCCAAAAAACTTGAGTGCCACAAGAGAGTTTGAATGCAAGCGTATCCTTTTACAGATCCAGAGATATACTCATGCAATTTTTATTTTTAGGACAGAACGTGCATGATGAAAAAAACATTGTTTTTAAAAAGCGCATTGCAGAATATCAGTACTTTGATGTGGGAAAACTTCAAAACTTTCAAACAAAATATTTGTAGGCAGCTTGCAGCAAGTTGTTGTGGCCGAGTGGTTAAGGCGATGGACTAGAAATCCATTGGGGTATCCCCGCGCAGGTTCGAATCCTGCCAACAATGAGAATCTTTTTATTATCGGCTACAATTTCAGAAGTTAACCTTTAGTATTTCTTCCATTTCAGTTTTATAAATAGGTGGCTTATTTTTGTGTCACTATTGCCTCTCCACATATTTGTTATCGCTACCTCTTTCATGTCTTTGCTACACCTCATTCCTACTTTAGCACTGGTGTAAACGCTTCAAATTATTATACGGTTGCTCTCTCATTCATACCTGCGCATGCACTTGAAAGTTACTTTACCAATAAAAGACGCAAAGAGAGAAATAGAACAAAAGTGCTGGCTGGATTGGCAAACACACTTCATAAAACTGCATTTTCTTTTTTATTCTCCCCCGTGTTACATGCTTAACCTCCCCATGTGTAATTTCTCTTAACCTGCTGTCCCAGGAAGAGAATTTCATCTACAGGCTCTTTCTGTGTTTTTTTCCCTAGTCTGTCTTTCCCATTTCTTAGCTGTGTAACTGTTCCTTTACGCGCTCTATTTAAACGCCATCAATCTCATTTGAGCTCCTTGCTCCCGCTTCTGTTTTCTCCACCTCTCATACTGCCAGTTCTCTCTTTCTCTGTGGTTGTTGGCTACTTTCCTGAGCTTCCGAAGCCACGTGGTTCCTGCCTCTTGTTGTCAGACTTGAATTGGAAAAGGAACCATATTAACAAGCCTTTACCACTCACACACGGCGGAAGTTTATACTTTAATTCAGTGAGCTAAGAAAAGCGTGTTGTGGGTCCCCTACGAGCCATGGTGCTTGCTTCATCATGATTTGGCACCAGTCATTAGCCGCAGCTCTGCTAATGAGCCACTGAGGTCAGTTTCAATATTTACTCAAAAACATAACCATGCAGCCCACCCCTCAACTGTGTATTTATCTTGCTTTTCTGCTGTTCGTGTGATTAGCTGGGAGGAGCTCACGGCGACATCCTCCCTATAAAAGTGTAGATGGATCACTCTCTAACTCTTTCTTGCTTCACATACAAATGGCTTGAAAGGTGCAGGGAAGATGCAGGTCTAATAGACAGAATAGAAGGTCTGTGCCAGGTGGGTTTCTCTGCATTGGTGTCCCATCACAGGTCCGCAAGTGTAATGTGTGATCTTTGACTCCTGGCATTTCACAAGCAGGCGGCCAGGAAACGGTTTCAGCCTATCAACCACTGAGGAGACGCAGCCTCTGAATGAGGAATGAGGAAGCAATGAATACATCCAGCCTATCACAGGAACAGCCCTGAGTGTTCCGAATTATAAATTCTCCATGTCACTGTATGTCGTTGAGCCCAAGTAGCTCGCCATGATCGTATAGTGGTTAGTACTCTGCGTTGTGGCCGCAGCAACCTCGGTTCGAATCCGAGTCACGGCATTGTGGTTGGCAATGTCACGGCAGTTGGGTGTTAATTTTACAGAATTAGCAAATGTACCAGTGGTTTTTGTAAAATGTCTATTAAAAACAGATCCTTTCAAATATTTAAACCATCTAACAACAAATGATTTAAACTCGCATGATTATAAGCTGTAGCTATAATGTATTTACTTACATAAATTATCGTTCTTGAACCTATTGGGGGTGGAGGGGGAGCGGAGCTCACCCCCCAGGTGCAGTTGAGTGACCTGTGTTGTGGCTCTCTAGAGGGAAGGCACACATTTTGCTGTCACCCAGCCCAATCCAGACGTGTATTGGGGCCAGGTTTCAGGCAAATAGAGCAGTAAGTGCAGAGAAATGTTCACTCTCTAAAAGTGGCATTTCTAAAATAGTAAAGTTAAATCCAACCTCACCAGTAAGTAGGATTTTCAATAAATAAATAAAGCTACTCCTCTCCGATATGGAATTACCAAATAAAAAGTATAGGGGAATACACAGAGCTAACCTATGAGAGGGGTAGACCTCACAGTAGTGAAAAATGAAATAGACTGTTCGGTACTTACAGGACACGCGAACCACCAAAGTACATATCTTATTTTTTACTTACATAGCATCATGCACCTAGGACTACCTAGGGCCTACCTTAGGTGTAAATTATATGTAATAAAAGGGGAGTTTAAGGCTTGGCAAGTAGGCTGGGACTCCCCTGGGAGACCCCTGAGTCTATGCCCAGAACCATAACTCTGCCAGTCGAGTACTTACCTAAAAGCCGATAACTCACTTTTCTTCCATAGGCTAACATTGAGTTGTTTCACTTGGAAATTCTTCTAAGTGGTGTGGAGTTTTGGAACTTTAAAATATTCATCTAAAATCAGCCGAACAACGAATTCTGATTTACTCACCTGTTATCAGGAGAGACCTCAGTGCTGCATCTTGGAGCTCGGTACTGACCCTGAAAAGTAATTTTAACCGTACTTACCAGTAACTCGAATTTCCTTCCATGGGATATCATTGCCTGCTTTTTGCTGAAAATTTTCTAAGTGTCGATTTTTGAAACTTACAAATATTCTTTAAAAATCGTACCAACTGTGAAAACGTAATTGTTTACCTGTTTTAGATAGATGTCCCAGTACTGAGCCTAGGAGCCCAGCACTGGATTACAAAAGTAATGAGAACGTACTTTACCCGTAACTTGAATTTTCTTCCATAGGAAACCATTGACTGTTTTTCTGTGAAATTTCTTCTGTGTCGATTTTGCAAACATGTAAATATTCCTTAAAAATCGCCTGTATAACTTAAACGCAGTTTCTCAACTGCTTACAGGTGGTACAGTAGTGCTGGATCTAGGATCCAACACTGACCTAGAAAAAGTAACCATAACCCCACTTACCTGCTAAGTGAATTTCCTTCCATAGGATAACATTGGTAATTTGATCAGCAAAAGTTTCGAAGTGTCAACTTTTAAAATAGCAAAATATTGCTTAAAAATCACAACAGTAACTAAAACGAATTTACTCACTTGTTTCCAAGAACTGTCCCAGGACTGAATCTAGGATCCAGTCCTGGATTTAGAAAAGTAATCCTGAAAGTAATTAATTGCATATAACTTAAAATTCCCATTGAGCTCAATGTATTATTGTGATTCAAATTGTGTTGCCTATTGCAATAAACTGTAACTATGACCTGCAAAAGTCAATTGCCTATTGCAAAGTATTTAACTAAAGCATCTCATTCTGAGAAAGTATATTTTGATACCTATTGTTGGTTCTAAAATAAAACAACAATATCTTTTGTATGCAAACCAATGGCCTAGAGTTCAGTTCTTGAGTGTGTGAGACCATTTGCTGACTGAGTGTGTACAACAAATGTTTTACACTGTACTCTGATACTGCCTTACTGCTCGGCAAGCTACCACTTTAGAGAGTAAGGTTATATCTAACTTTAGCCTCTGCCAAACCTCTGGGGACTGGGGACTCTGTGCACACTGTACCTATTTGGGAACAGTATATACAGAGCCACTTTCTCACAGTAGTGATAAAGTGATTAGAGTCCTAAGGCCAACATAAAGATACAGCAAAACGTGAGGTGAAAAGCAAAAAGGTTGCTGGTAGGCCACCTTAAGGATGCCAGGTCTAACAAAAACTGAACTAAGGATAACATGAGTAAAACATCAGGTTTCTCTACTGCATTTGGTGAGACAAGTGGGCCTTCTTTTATCTTCCATTCAAGCAATCTTTGACAGACCCCTTTATTATAGAGCTTTTCAAGGATTAAAGATAAGGCACTTACAAAGGAGTCCCAAATACTCAGAGATGGTTGACTTCTGTAATATGGGTCGTAGACTAAAAGCAGCGCAAAAACAGAGTGCAACAGGGTCCAAAAAACTTGAGTGCCACAAGAGAGTTTGAATGCAAGCGTATCCTTTTACAGATCCAGAGATATACTCATGCAATTTTTGTTTTTAGGACAGAACGTGCATGATGAAAAAAACATTGTTTTTAAAAAGCGCATTGCAGAATATCAGTACTTTGATGTGGGAAACTTCAAAACTTTCAAACAAAATATTTGTAGGCAGCCTACAGCAAGTTGTTGTGGCCGAGTGGTTAAGGCGATGGACTAGAAATCCATTGGGGTATCCCCGCGCAGGTTCGAATCTTTTTATTATCGGCTACAATTTCAGAAGTTAACCTTTAGTATTTCTTCCATTTCAGTTTTATAAATAGGTGGCTTATTTTTGTGTCACTATTGCCTCTCCACATATTTGTTATCGCTACCTCTTTCATGTCTTTGCTACACCTCATTCCTACTTTAGCACTGGTATAAACGCTTCAAATTATTATACGGTTGCTCTCTCATTCATACCTGCGCATGCACTTGAAAGTTACTTTACCAATAAAAGACGCAAAGAGAGAAATAGAACAAAAGTGCTGGCTGGATTGGCAAACACACTTCATAAAACTGCATTTTCTTTTTTATTCTCCCCCGTGTTACATGCTTAACCTCCCCATGTGTAATTTCTCTTAACCTGCTGTCCCAGGAAGAGAATTTCATCTACAGGCTCTTTCTGTGTTTTTTTCCCTAGTCTGTCTTTCCCATTTCTTAGCTGTGTAACTGTTCCTTTACGCGTTCTATTTAAACGCCATCAATCTCATTTGAGCTCCTTGCTCCCGCTTCTGTTTTCTCCACCTCTCATACTGCCAGTTCTCTCTTTCTCTGTGGTTGTTGGCTACTTTCCTGAGCTTCCGAAGCCACGTGGTTCCTGCCTCTTGTTGTCAGACTTGAATTGGAAAAGGAACCATATTAACAAGCCTTTACCACTCACACACGGCGGAAGTTTATACTTTAATTCAGTGAGCTAAGAAAAGCGTGTTGTGGGTCCCCTACGAGCCATGGTGCTTGCTTCATCATGATTTGGCACCAGTCATTAGCCGCAGCTCTGCTAATGAGCCACTGAGGTCAGTTTCAATATTTACTCAAAAACATAACCATGCAGCCCACCCCTCAACTGTGTATTTATCTTGCTTTTCTGCTGTTCGTGTGATTAGCTGGGAGGAGCTCACGGCGACATCCTCCCTATAAAAGTGTAGATGGATCACTCTCTAACTCTTTCTTGCTTCACATACAAATGGCTTGAAAGGTGCAGGGAAGATGCAGGTCTAATAGACAGAATAGAAGGTCTGTGCCAGGTGGGTTTCTCTGCATTGGTGTCCCATCACAGGTCCGCAAGTGTAATGTGTGATCTTTGACTCCTGGCATTTCACAAGCAGGCGGCCAGGAAACGGTTTCAGCCTATCAACCACTGAGGAGACGCAGCCTCTGAATGAGGAATGAGGAAGCAATGAATACATCCAGCCTATCACAGGAACAGCCCTGAGTGTTCCGAATTATAAATTCTCCATGTCACTGTATGTCGTTGAGCCCAAGTAGCTCGCCGTGATCGTATAGTGGTTAGTACTCTGCGTTGTGGCTGCAGCAACCTCGGTTCGAATCCGAGTCACGGCATTGTGGTTGGCAATGTCACGGCAGTTGGGTGTTAATTTTACAGAATTAGCAAATGTACCAGTGGTTTTTGTAAAATGTCTATTAAAAACAGATCCTTTCAAAAATGTAAACCATCTAACAACAAATGATTTAAACTCGCATGATTATAAGCTGTAGCTATAATGTATTTACTTACATAAATTATCGTTCTTGAACCTATTGGGGGTGGAGGGGGAGCGGAGCTCACCCCCCAGGTGCAGTTGAGTGACCTGTGTTGTGGCTCTCTAGAGGGAAGGCACAAATTTTGCTGTCACCCAGCCCAATCCAGACGTGTATTGGGGCCAGGTTTCAGGCAAATAGAGCAGTAAGTGCAGAGAAATGTTCACTCTCTAAAAGTGGCATTTCTAAAATAGTAAAGTTAAATCCAACCTCACCAGTAAGTAGGATTTTCAATAAATAAATAAAGCTACTCCTCTCCGATATGGAATTACCAAATAAAAAGTATAGGGGAATACACAGAGCTAACCTATGAGAGGGGTAGACCTCACAGTAGTGAAAAATGAAATAGACTGTTTGGTATTTACAGGACACGCGAACCACCAAAGTACATATCTTATTTTTTACTTACATAGCATCATGCACCTAGGACTACCTAGGGCCTACCTTAGGTGTAAATTATATGTAATAAAAGGGGAGTTTAAGGCTTGGCAAGTAGGCTGGGACTCCCCTGGGAGACCCCTGAATCTATGCCCAGAACCATAACTCTGCCAGTCGAGTACTTACCTAAAAGCCGATAACTCACTTTTCTTCCATAGGCTAACATTGAGTGGTTTCACTTGGAAATTCTTCTAAGTGGTGTGGAGTTTTGGAACTTTAAAATATTCATCTAAAATCAGCCGAACAACGAATTCTGATTTACTCACCTGTTATCAGGAGAGACCTCAGTGCTGCATCTTGGAGCTCAGTACTGACCCTGAAAAGTAATTTTAACCGTACTTACCAGTAACTCGAATTTCCTTCCATGGGATATCATTGCCTGCTTTTTGCTGAAAATTTTCTAAGTGTCGATTTTTGAAACTTACAAATATTCTTTAAAAATCGTACCAACTGTGAAAACGTAATTGTTTACCTGTTTTAGATAGATGTCCCAGTACTGAGCCTAGGAGCCCAGCACTGGATTACAAAAGTAACGAGAACGTACTTTACCCGTAACTTGAATTTTCTTCCATAGGAAACCATTGACTGTTTTTCTGTGAAATTTCTTCTAAGTGTCGATTTTGCAAACATGTAAATATTCCTTAAAAATCGCCTGTATAACTTAAACGCAGTTTCTCAACTGCTTACAGGTGGTACAGTAGTGCTGGATCTAAGATCCAACACTGACCTAGAAAACGTAACCATAACCCCACTTACCTGCTAAGTGAATTTCCTTCCATAGGATAACATTGGTAATTTGATCAGCAAAAGTTTCGAAGTGTCAACTTTTAAAATAGCAAAATATTGCTTAAAAATCACAACAGTAACTAAAACGAATTTACTCACTTGTTTCCAAGAACTGTCCCAGGACTGAATCTAGGATCCAGTCCTGGATTTAGAAAAGTAATCCTGAAAGTAATTAATTGCATATAACTTAAAATTCCCATTGAGCTCAATGTATTATTGTGATTCAAATTGTGTTGCCTATTGCAATAAACTGTAACTATGACCTGCAAAAGTCAATTGCCTATTGCAAAGTATTTAACTAAAGCATCTCATTCTGAGAAAGTATATTTTGATACCTATTGTTGGTTCTAAAATAAAACAACAATATCTTTTGTATGCAAACCAATGGCCTAGAGTTCAGTTCTTGAGTGTGTGAGACCATTTGCTGACTGAGTGTGTACAACAAATGTTTTACACTGTACTCTGATACTGCCTTACTGCTCGGCAAGCTACCACTTTAGAGAGTAAGGTTATATCTAACTTTAGCCTCTGCCAAACCTCTGGGGACTGGGGACTCTGTGCACACTGTACCTATTTGGGAACAGTATATACAGAGCCACTTTCTCACAGTAGTGATAAAGTGATTAGAGTCCTAAGGCCAACATAAAGATACAGCAAAACGTGAGGTGAAAAGCAAAAAGGTTGCTGGTAGGCCACCTTAAGGATGCCAGGTCTAACAAAAACTGAACTAAGGATAACATGAGTAAAACATCAGGTTTCTCTACTGCATTTGGTGAGACAAGTGGGCCTTCTTTTATCTTCCATTCAAGCAATCTTTGACAGACCCCTTTATTATAGAGCTTTTCAAGGATTAAAGATAAGGCACTTACAAAGGAGTCCCAAATACTCAGAGATGGTTGACTTCTGTAATATGGGTCGTAGACTAAAAGCAGCGCAAAAACAGAGTGCAACAGGGTCCAAAAAACTTGAGTGCCACAAGAGAGTTTGAATGCAAGCGTATCCTTTTACAGATCCAGAGATATACTCATGCAATTTTTGTTTTTAGGACAGAACGTGCATGATGAAAAAAACATTGTTTTTAAAAAGCGCATTGCAGAATATCAGTACTTTGATGTGGGAAAACTTCAAAACTTTCAAACAAAATATTTGTAGGCAGCCTACAGCAAGTTGTTGTGGCCGAGTGGTTAAGGCGATGGACTAGAAATCCATTGGGGTATCCCCGCGCAGGTTCGAATCCTGCCAACAACGAGAATCTTGTTATTATCGGCTACAATTTCAGAAGTTAACCTTTAGTATTTCTTCCATTTCAGTTTTATAAATAGGTGGCTTATTTTTGTGTCACTATTGCCTCTCCACATATTTGTTATCGCTACCTCTTTCATGTCTTTGCTACACCACATTCCTACTTTAGCACTGGTGTAAACGCTTCAAATTATTATACGGTTGCTCTCTCATTCATACCTGCGCATGCACTTGAAAGTTACTTTACCAATAAAAGACGCAAAGAGAGAAATAGAACAAAAGTGCTGGCTGGATTGGCAAACACACTTCATAAAACTGCATTTTCTTTTTTATTCTCCCCCGTGTTACATGCTTAACCTCCCCATGTGTAATTTCTCTTAACCTGCTGTCCCAGGAAGAGAATTTCATCTACAGGCTCTTTCTGTGTTTTTTTCCCTAGTCTGTCTTTCCCATTTCTTAGCTGTGTAACTGTTCCTTTACGCGCTCTATTTAAACGCCATCAATCTCATTTGAGCTCCTTGCTCCCGCTTCTGTTTTCTCCACCTCTCATACTGCCAGTTCTCTCTTTCTCTGTGGTTGGTGGCTACTTTCCTGAGCTTCCGAAGCCACGTGGTTCCTGCCTCTTGTTGTCAGACTTGAATTGGAAAAGGAACCATATTAACAAGCCTTTACCACTCACACACGGCGGAAGTTTATACTTTAATTCAGTGAGCTAAGAAAAGCGTGTTGTGGGTCCCCTACGAGCCATGGTGCTTGCTTCATCATGATTTGGCACCAGTCATTAGCCGCAGCTCTGCTAATGAGCCACTGAGGTCAGTTTCAATATTTACTCAAAAACATAACCATGCAGCCCACCCCTCAACTGTGTATTTATCTTGCTTTTATGCTGTTCGTGTGATTAGCTAGGAGGAGCTCACGGCGACATCCTCCCTATAAAAGTGTAGATGGATCACTCTCTAACTCTTTCTTGCTTCACATACAAATGGCTTGAAAGGTGCAGGGAAGATGCAGGTCTAATAGACAGAATAGAAGGTCTGTGCCAGGTGGGTTTCTCTGCATTGGTGTCCCATCACAGGTCCGCAAGTGTAATGTGTGATCTTTGACTCCTGGCATTTCACAAGCAGGCGGCCAGGAAACGGTTTCAGCCTATCAACCACTGAGGAGACGCAGCCTCTGAATGAGGAATGAGGAAGCAATGAATACATCCAGCCTATCACAGGAACAGCCCTGAGTGTTCCGAATTATAAATTCTCCATGTCACTGTATGTCGTTGAGCCCAAGTAGCTCGCCGTGATCGTATAGTGGTTAGTACTCTGCGTTGTGGCCGCAGCAACCTCGGTTTGAATCCGAGTCACGGCATTGTGGTTGGCAATGTCACGGCAGTTGGGTGTTAATTTTACAGAATTAGCAAATGTACCAGTGGTTTTTGTAAAATGTCTATTAAAAACAGATCCTTTCAAATATTTAAACCATCTAACAACAAATGATTTAAACTCGCATGATTATAAGCTGTAGCTATAATGTATTTACTTACATAAATTATCGTTCTTGAACCTATTGGGGGTGGAGGGGGAGCGGAGCTCACCCCCCAGGTGCAGTTGAGTGACCTGTGTTGTGGCTCTCTAGAGGGAAGGCACAAATTTTGCTGTCACCCAGCCCAATCCAGACGTGTATTGGGGCCAGGTTTCAGGCAAATAGAGCAGTAAGTGCAGAGAAATGTTCACTCTCTAAAAGTGGCATTTCTAAAATAGTAAAGTTAAATCCAACCTCACCAGTAAGTAGGATTTTCAATAAATAAATAAAGCTACTCCTCTCCGATATGGAATTACCAAATTAAAAGTATAGGGGAATACACAGAGCTAACCTATGAGAGGGGTAGACCTCACAGTAGTGAAAAATGAAATAGACTGTTCGGTACTTACAGGACACGCGAACCACCAAAGTACATATCTTATTTTTTACTTACATAGCATCATGCACCTAGGACTACCTAGGGCCTACCTTAGGTGTAAATTATATGTAATAAAAGGGGAGTTTAAGGCTTGGCAAGTAGGCTGGGACTCCCCTGGGAGACCCCTGAGTCTATGCCCAGAACCATAACTCTGCCAGTCGAGTACTTACCTAAAAGCCGATAACTCACTTTTCTTCCATAGGCTAACATTGAGTTGTTTCACTTGGAAATTCTTCTAAGTGGTGTGGAGTTTTGGAACTTTAAAATATTCATCTAAAATCAGCCGAACAACGAATTCTGATTTACTCACCTGTTATCAGGAGAGACCTCAGTGCTGCATCTTGGAGCTCGGTACTGACCCTGAAAAGTAATTTTAACCGTACTTACCAGTAACTCGAATTTCCTTCCATGGGATATCATTGCCTGCTTTTTGCTGAAAATTTTCTAAGTGTCGATTTTTGAAACTTACAAATATTCTTTAAAAATCGTACCAACTGTGAAAACGTAATTGTTTACCTGTTTTAGATAGATGTCCCAGTACTGAGCCTAGGAGCCCAGCACTGGATTACAAAAGTAATGAGAACGTACTTTACCCGTAACTTGAATTTTCTTCCATAGGAAACCATTGACTGTTTTTCTGTGAAATTTCTTCTGTGTCGATTTTGCAAACATGTAAATATTCCTTAAAAATCGCCTGTATAACTTAAACGCAGTTTCTCAACTGCTTACAGGTGGTACAGTAGTGCTGGATCTAGGATCCAACACTGACCTAGAAAAAGTAACCATAACCCCACTTACCTGCTAAGTGAATTTCCTTCCATAGGATAACATTGGTAATTTGATCAGCAAAAGTTTCGAAGTGTCAACTTTTAAAATAGCAAAATATTGCTTAAAAATCACAACAGTAACTAAAACGAATTTACTCACTTGTTTCCAAGAACTGTCCCAGGACTGAATCTAGGATCCAGTCCTGGATTTAGAAAAGTAATCCTGAAAGTAATTAATTGCATATAACTTAAAATTCCCATTGAGCTCAATGTATTATTGTGATTCAAATTGTGTTGCCTATTGCAATAAACTGTAACTATGACCTGCAAAAGTCAATTGCCTATTGCAAAGTATTTAACTAAAGCATCTCATTCTGAGAAAGTATATTTTGATACCTATTGTTGGTTCTAAAATAAAACAACAATATCTTTTGTATGCAAACCAATGGCCTAGAGTTCAGTTCTTGAGTGTGTGAGACCATTTGCTGACTGAGTGTGTACAACAAATGTTTTACACTGTACTCTGATACTGCCTTACTGCTCGGCAAGCTACCACTTTAGAGAGTAAGGTTATATCTAACTTTAGCCTCTGCCAAACCTCTGGGGACTGGGGACTCTGTGCACACTGTACCTATTTGGGAACAGTATATACAGAGCCACTTTCTCACAGTAGTGATAAAGTGATTAGAGTCCTAAGGCCAACATAAAGATACAGCAAAACGTGAGGTGAAAAGCAAAAAGGTTGCTGGTAGGCCACCTTAAGGATGCCAGGTCTAACAAAAACTGAACTAAGGATAACATGAGTAAAACATCAGGTTTCTCTACTGCATTTGGTGAGACAAGTGGGCCTTCTTTTATCTTCCATTCAAGCAATCTTTGACAGACCCCTTTATTATAGAGCTTTTCAAGGATTAAAGATAAGGCACTTACAAAGGAGTCCCAAATACTCAGAGATGGTTGACTTCTGTAATATGGGTCGTAGACTAAAAGCAGCGCAAAAACAGAGTGCAACAGGGTCCAAAAAACTTGAGTGCCACAAGAGA
Organism: Triturus cristatus; assembly: GCF_964204655.1. Lineage (NCBI taxonomy): Eukaryota > Metazoa > Chordata > Amphibia > Caudata > Salamandridae > Triturus > Triturus cristatus. The sequence continues at coordinate 724,345,128 of NC_140595.1, forward strand.
GTTTGAATGCAAGCGTATCCTTTTACAGATCCAGAGATATACTCATGCAATTTTTGTTTTTAGGACAGAACGTGCATGATGAAAAAAACATTGTTTTTAAAAAGCGCATTGCAGAATATCAGTACTTTGATGTGGGAAACTTCAAAACTTTCAAACAAAATATTTGTAGGCAGCCTACAGCAAGTTGTTGTGGCCGAGTGGTTAAGGCGATGGACTAGAAATCCATTGGGGTATCCCCGCGCAGGTTCGAATCTTTTTATTATCGGCTACAATTTCAGAAGTTAACCTTTAGTATTTCTTCCATTTCAGTTTTATAAATAGGTGGCTTATTTTTGTGTCACTATTGCCTCTCCACATATTTGTTATCGCTACCTCTTTCATGTCTTTGCTACACCTCATTCCTACTTTAGCACTGGTATAAACGCTTCAAATTATTATACGGTTGCTCTCTCATTCATACCTGCGCATGCACTTGAAAGTTACTTTACCAATAAAAGACGCAAAGAGAGAAATAGAACAAAAGTGCTGGCTGGATTGGCAAACACACTTCATAAAACTGCATTTTCTTTTTTATTCTCCCCCGTGTTACATGCTTAACCTCCCCATGTGTAATTTCTCTTAACCTGCTGTCCCAGGAAGAGAATTTCATCTACAGGCTCTTTCTGTGTTTTTTTCCCTAGTCTGTCTTTCCCATTTCTTAGCTGTGTAACTGTTCCTTTACGCGTTCTATTTAAACGCCATCAATCTCATTTGAGCTCCTTGCTCCCGCTTCTGTTTTCTCCACCTCTCATACTGCCAGTTCTCTCTTTCTCTGTGGTTGTTGGCTACTTTCCTGAGCTTCCGAAGCCACGTGGTTCCTGCCTCTTGTTGTCAGACTTGAATTGGAAAAGGAACCATATTAACAAGCCTTTACCACTCACACACGGCGGAAGTTTATACTTTAATTCAGTGAGCTAAGAAAAGCGTGTTGTGGGTCCCCTACGAGCCATGGTGCTTGCTTCATCATGATTTGGCACCAGTCATTAGCCGCAGCTCTGCTAATGAGCCACTGAGGTCAGTTTCAATATTTACTCAAAAACATAACCATGCAGCCCACCCCTCAACTGTGTATTTATCTTGCTTTTCTGCTGTTCGTGTGATTAGCTGGGAGGAGCTCACGGCGACATCCTCCCTATAAAAGTGTAGATGGATCACTCTCTAACTCTTTCTTGCTTCACATACAAATGGCTTGAAAGGTGCAGGGAAGATGCAGGTCTAATAGACAGAATAGAAGGTCTGTGCCAGGTGGGTTTCTCTGCATTGGTGTCCCATCACAGGTCCGCAAGTGTAATGTGTGATCTTTGACTCCTGGCATTTCACAAGCAGGCGGCCAGGAAACGGTTTCAGCCTATCAACCACTGAGGAGACGCAGCCTCTGAATGAGGAATGAGGAAGCAATGAATACATCCAGCCTATCACAGGAACAGCCCTGAGTGTTCCGAATTATAAATTCTCCATGTCACTGTATGTCGTTGAGCCCAAGTAGCTCGCCGTGATCGTATAGTGGTTAGTACTCTGCGTTGTGGCTGCAGCAACCTCGGTTCGAATCCGAGTCACGGCATTGTGGTTGGCAATGTCACGGCAGTTGGGTGTTAATTTTACAGAATTAGCAAATGTACCAGTGGTTTTTGTAAAATGTCTATTAAAAACAGATCCTTTCAAAAATGTAAACCATCTAACAACAAATGATTTAAACTCGCATGATTATAAGCTGTAGCTATAATGTATTTACTTACATAAATTATCGTTCTTGAACCTATTGGGGGTGGAGGGGGAGCGGAGCTCACCCCCCAGGTGCAGTTGAGTGACCTGTGTTGTGGCTCTCTAGAGGGAAGGCACAAATTTTGCTGTCACCCAGCCCAATCCAGACGTGTATTGGGGCCAGGTTTCAGGCAAATAGAGCAGTAAGTGCAGAGAAATGTTCACTCTCTAAAAGTGGCATTTCTAAAATAGTAAAGTTAAATCCAACCTCACCAGTAAGTAGGATTTTCAATAAATAAATAAAGCTACTCCTCTCCGATATGGAATTACCAAATAAAAAGTATAGGGGAATACACAGAGCTAACCTATGAGAGGGGTAGACCTCACAGTAGTGAAAAATGAAATAGACTGTTTGGTATTTACAGGACACGCGAACCACCAAAGTACATATCTTATTTTTTACTTACATAGCATCATGCACCTAGGACTACCTAGGGCCTACCTTAGGTGTAAATTATATGTAATAAAAGGGGAGTTTAAGGCTTGGCAAGTAGGCTGGGACTCCCCTGGGAGACCCCTGAATCTATGCCCAGAACCATAACTCTGCCAGTCGAGTACTTACCTAAAAGCCGATAACTCACTTTTCTTCCATAGGCTAACATTGAGTGGTTTCACTTGGAAATTCTTCTAAGTGGTGTGGAGTTTTGGAACTTTAAAATATTCATCTAAAATCAGCCGAACAACGAATTCTGATTTACTCACCTGTTATCAGGAGAGACCTCAGTGCTGCATCTTGGAGCTCAGTACTGACCCTGAAAAGTAATTTTAACCGTACTTACCAGTAACTCGAATTTCCTTCCATGGGATATCATTGCCTGCTTTTTGCTGAAAATTTTCTAAGTGTCGATTTTTGAAACTTACAAATATTCTTTAAAAATCGTACCAACTGTGAAAACGTAATTGTTTACCTGTTTTAGATAGATGTCCCAGTACTGAGCCTAGGAGCCCAGCACTGGATTACAAAAGTAACGAGAACGTACTTTACCCGTAACTTGAATTTTCTTCCATAGGAAACCATTGACTGTTTTTCTGTGAAATTTCTTCTAAGTGTCGATTTTGCAAACATGTAAATATTCCTTAAAAATCGCCTGTATAACTTAAACGCAGTTTCTCAACTGCTTACAGGTGGTACAGTAGTGCTGGATCTAAGATCCAACACTGACCTAGAAAACGTAACCATAACCCCACTTACCTGCTAAGTGAATTTCCTTCCATAGGATAACATTGGTAATTTGATCAGCAAAAGTTTCGAAGTGTCAACTTTTAAAATAGCAAAATATTGCTTAAAAATCACAACAGTAACTAAAACGAATTTACTCACTTGTTTCCAAGAACTGTCCCAGGACTGAATCTAGGATCCAGTCCTGGATTTAGAAAAGTAATCCTGAAAGTAATTAATTGCATATAACTTAAAATTCCCATTGAGCTCAATGTATTATTGTGATTCAAATTGTGTTGCCTATTGCAATAAACTGTAACTATGACCTGCAAAAGTCAATTGCCTATTGCAAAGTATTTAACTAAAGCATCTCATTCTGAGAAAGTATATTTTGATACCTATTGTTGGTTCTAAAATAAAACAACAATATCTTTTGTATGCAAACCAATGGCCTAGAGTTCAGTTCTTGAGTGTGTGAGACCATTTGCTGACTGAGTGTGTACAACAAATGTTTTACACTGTACTCTGATACTGCCTTACTGCTCGGCAAGCTACCACTTTAGAGAGTAAGGTTATATCTAACTTTAGCCTCTGCCAAACCTCTGGGGACTGGGGACTCTGTGCACACTGTACCTATTTGGGAACAGTATATACAGAGCCACTTTCTCACAGTAGTGATAAAGTGATTAGAGTCCTAAGGCCAACATAAAGATACAGCAAAACGTGAGGTGAAAAGCAAAAAGGTTGCTGGTAGGCCACCTTAAGGATGCCAGGTCTAACAAAAACTGAACTAAGGATAACATGAGTAAAACATCAGGTTTCTCTACTGCATTTGGTGAGACAAGTGGGCCTTCTTTTATCTTCCATTCAAGCAATCTTTGACAGACCCCTTTATTATAGAGCTTTTCAAGGATTAAAGATAAGGCACTTACAAAGGAGTCCCAAATACTCAGAGATGGTTGACTTCTGTAATATGGGTCGTAGACTAAAAGCAGCGCAAAAACAGAGTGCAACAGGGTCCAAAAAACTTGAGTGCCACAAGAGAGTTTGAATGCAAGCGTATCCTTTTACAGATCCAGAGATATACTCATGCAATTTTTGTTTTTAGGACAGAACGTGCATGATGAAAAAAACATTGTTTTTAAAAAGCGCATTGCAGAATATCAGTACTTTGATGTGGGAAAACTTCAAAACTTTCAAACAAAATATTTGTAGGCAGCCTACAGCAAGTTGTTGTGGCCGAGTGGTTAAGGCGATGGACTAGAAATCCATTGGGGTATCCCCGCGCAGGTTCGAATCCTGCCAACAACGAGAATCTTGTTATTATCGGCTACAATTTCAGAAGTTAACCTTTAGTATTTCTTCCATTTCAGTTTTATAAATAGGTGGCTTATTTTTGTGTCACTATTGCCTCTCCACATATTTGTTATCGCTACCTCTTTCATGTCTTTGCTACACCACATTCCTACTTTAGCACTGGTGTAAACGCTTCAAATTATTATACGGTTGCTCTCTCATTCATACCTGCGCATGCACTTGAAAGTTACTTTACCAATAAAAGACGCAAAGAGAGAAATAGAACAAAAGTGCTGGCTGGATTGGCAAACACACTTCATAAAACTGCATTTTCTTTTTTATTCTCCCCCGTGTTACATGCTTAACCTCCCCATGTGTAATTTCTCTTAACCTGCTGTCCCAGGAAGAGAATTTCATCTACAGGCTCTTTCTGTGTTTTTTTCCCTAGTCTGTCTTTCCCATTTCTTAGCTGTGTAACTGTTCCTTTACGCGCTCTATTTAAACGCCATCAATCTCATTTGAGCTCCTTGCTCCCGCTTCTGTTTTCTCCACCTCTCATACTGCCAGTTCTCTCTTTCTCTGTGGTTGGTGGCTACTTTCCTGAGCTTCCGAAGCCACGTGGTTCCTGCCTCTTGTTGTCAGACTTGAATTGGAAAAGGAACCATATTAACAAGCCTTTACCACTCACACACGGCGGAAGTTTATACTTTAATTCAGTGAGCTAAGAAAAGCGTGTTGTGGGTCCCCTACGAGCCATGGTGCTTGCTTCATCATGATTTGGCACCAGTCATTAGCCGCAGCTCTGCTAATGAGCCACTGAGGTCAGTTTCAATATTTACTCAAAAACATAACCATGCAGCCCACCCCTCAACTGTGTATTTATCTTGCTTTTATGCTGTTCGTGTGATTAGCTAGGAGGAGCTCACGGCGACATCCTCCCTATAAAAGTGTAGATGGATCACTCTCTAACTCTTTCTTGCTTCACATACAAATGGCTTGAAAGGTGCAGGGAAGATGCAGGTCTAATAGACAGAATAGAAGGTCTGTGCCAGGTGGGTTTCTCTGCATTGGTGTCCCATCACAGGTCCGCAAGTGTAATGTGTGATCTTTGACTCCTGGCATTTCACAAGCAGGCGGCCAGGAAACGGTTTCAGCCTATCAACCACTGAGGAGACGCAGCCTCTGAATGAGGAATGAGGAAGCAATGAATACATCCAGCCTATCACAGGAACAGCCCTGAGTGTTCCGAATTATAAATTCTCCATGTCACTGTATGTCGTTGAGCCCAAGTAGCTCGCCGTGATCGTATAGTGGTTAGTACTCTGCGTTGTGGCCGCAGCAACCTCGGTTTGAATCCGAGTCACGGCATTGTGGTTGGCAATGTCACGGCAGTTGGGTGTTAATTTTACAGAATTAGCAAATGTACCAGTGGTTTTTGTAAAATGTCTATTAAAAACAGATCCTTTCAAATATTTAAACCATCTAACAACAAATGATTTAAACTCGCATGATTATAAGCTGTAGCTATAATGTATTTACTTACATAAATTATCGTTCTTGAACCTATTGGGGGTGGAGGGGGAGCGGAGCTCACCCCCCAGGTGCAGTTGAGTGACCTGTGTTGTGGCTCTCTAGAGGGAAGGCACAAATTTTGCTGTCACCCAGCCCAATCCAGACGTGTATTGGGGCCAGGTTTCAGGCAAATAGAGCAGTAAGTGCAGAGAAATGTTCACTCTCTAAAAGTGGCATTTCTAAAATAGTAAAGTTAAATCCAACCTCACCAGTAAGTAGGATTTTCAATAAATAAATAAAGCTACTCCTCTCCGATATGGAATTACCAAATTAAAAGTATAGGGGAATACACAGAGCTAACCTATGAGAGGGGTAGACCTCACAGTAGTGAAAAATGAAATAGACTGTTTGGTACTTACAGGACACGCGAACCACCAAAGTACATATCTTATTTTTTACTTACATAGCATCATGCACCTAGGACTACCTAGGGCCTACCTTAGGTGTAAATTATATGTAATAAAAGGGGAGTTTAAGGCTTGGCAAGTAGGCTGGGACTCCCCTGGGAGACCCCTGAGTCTATGCCCAGAACCATAACTCTGCCAGTCGAGTACTTACCTAAAAGCCGATAACTCACTTTTCTTCCATAGGCTAACATTGAGTGGTTTCACTTGGAAATTCTTCTAAGTGGTGTGGAGTTTTGGAACTTTAAAATATTCATCTAAAATCAGCCGAACAACGAATTCTGATTTACTCACCTGTTATCAGGAGAGACCTCAGTGCTGCATCTTGGAGCTCGGTACTGACCCTGAAAAGTAATTTTAACCGTACTTACCAGTAACTCGAATTTCCTTCCATGGGATATCATTGCCTGCTTTTTGCTGAAAATTTTCTAAGTGTCGATTTTTGAAACTTACAAATATTCTTTAAAAATCGTACCAACTGTGAAAACGTAATTGTTTACCTGTTTTAGATAGATGTCCCAGTACTGAGCCTAGGAGCCCAGCACTGGATTACAAAAGTAACGAGAACGTACTTTACCCGTAACTTGAATTTTCTTCCATAGGAAACCATTGACTGTTTTTCTGTGAAATTTCTTCTAAGTGTCGATTTTGCAAACATGTAAATATTCCTTAAAAATCGCCTGTATAACTTAAACGCAGTTTCTCAACTGCTTACAGGTGGTACAGTAGTGCTGGATCTAGGATCCAACACTGACCCAGAAAACGTAACCATAACCCCACTTACCTGCTAAGTGAATTTCCTTCCATAGGATAACATTGGTAATTTGATCAGCAAAAGTTTCGAAGTGTCAACTTTTAAAATAGCAAAATATTGCTTAAAAATCACAACAGTAACTAAAACGAATTTACTCACTTGTTTCCAAGAACTGTCCTAGGACTGAATCTAGGATCCAGTCCTGGATTTAGAAAAGTAATCCTGAAAGTAATTAATTGCATATAACTTAAAATTCCCATTGAGCTCAATGTATTATTGTGATTCAAATTGTGTTGCCTATTGCAATAAACTGCAACTATGACCTGCAAAAGTCAATTGCCTATTGCAAAGTATTTAACTAAAGCATCTCATTCTGAGAAAGTATATTTTGATACCTATTGTTGGTTCTAAAATAAAACAACAATATCTTTTGTATGCAAACCAATGGCCTAGAGTTCAGTTCTTGAGTGTGTGAGACCATTTGCTGACTGAGTGTGTACAACAAATGTTTTACACTGTACTCTGATACTGCCTTGCTGCTCGGCAAGCTACCACTTTAGAGAGTAAGGTTATATCTAACTTTAGCCTCTGCCAAACCTCTGGGGACTGGGGACTCTGTGCACACTGTACCTATTTGGGAACAGTATATACAGAGCCACTTTCTCACAGTAGTGATAAAGTGATTAGAGTCCTAAGGCCAACATAAAGATACAGCAAAACGTGAGGTGAAAAGCAAAAAGGTTGCTGGTAGGCCACCTTAAGGATGCCAGGTCTAACAAAAACTGAACTAAGGATAACATGAGTAAAACATCAGGTTTCTCTACTGCATTTGGTGAGACAAGTGGGCCTTCTTTTATCTTCCATTCAAGCAATCTTTGACAGACCCCTTTATTATAGAGCTTTTCAAGGATTAAAGATAAGGCACTTACAAAGGAGTCCCAAATACTCAGGGATGGTTGACTTCTGTAATATGGGTCGTAGACTAAAAGCAGCGCAAAAACAGAGTGCAACAGGGTCCAAAAAACTTGAGTGCCACAAGAGAGTTTGAATGCAAGCGTATCCTTTTACAGATCCAGAGATATACTCATGCAATTTTTGTTTTTAGGACAGAACGTGCATGATGAAAAAAACATTGTTTTTAAAAAGCGCATTGCAGAATATCAGTACTTTGATGTGGGAAAACTTCAAAACTTTCAAACAAAATATTTGTAGGCAGCCTACAGCAAGTTGTTGTGGCCGAGTGGTTAAGGCGATGGACTAGAAATCCATTGGGGTATCCCCGCGCAGGTTCGAATCCTGCCAACAACGAGAATCTTTTTATTATCGGCTACAATTTCAGAAGTTAACCTTTAGTATTTCTTCCATTTCAGTTTTATAAATAGGTGGCTTATTTTTGTGTCACTATTGCCTCTCCACATATTTGTTATCGCTACCTCTTTCATGTCTTTGCTACACCTCATTCCTACTTTAGCACTGGTGTAAACGCTTCAAATTATTATACGGTTGCTCTCTCATTCATACCTGCGCATGCACTTGAAAGTTACTTTACCAATAAAAGACGCAAAGAGAGAAATAGAACAAAAGTGCTGGCTGGATTGGCAAACACACTTCATAAAACTGCATTTTCTTTTTTATTCTCCCCCGTGTTACATGCTTAACCTCCCCATGTGTAATTTCTCTTAACCTGCTGTCCCAGGAAGAGAATTTCATCTACAGGCTCTTTCTGTGTTTTTTTCCCTAGTCTGTCTTTCCCATTTCTTAGCTGTGTAACTGTTCCTTTACGCGCTCTATTTAAACGCCATCAATCTCATTTGAGCTCCTTGCTCCCGCTTCTGTTTTCTCCACCTCTCATACTGCCAGTTCTCTCTTTCTCTGTGGTTGGTGGCTACTTTCCTGAGCTTCCGAAGCCACGTGGTTCCTGCCTCTTGTTGTCAGACTTGAATTGGAAAAGGAACCATATTAACAAGCCTTTACCACTCACACACGGCGGAAGTTTATACTTTAATTCAGTGAGCTAAGAAAAGCGTGTTGTGGGTCCCCTACGAGCCATGGTGCTTGCTTCATCATGATTTGGCACCAGTCAATAGCCGCAGCTCTGCTAATGAGCCACTGAGGTCAGTTTCAATATTTACTCAAAAACATAACCATGCAGCCCACCCCTCAACTGTGTATTTATCTTGCTTTTCTGCTGTTCGTGTGATTAGCTGGGAGGAGCTCACGGCGACATCCTCCCTATAAAAGTGTAGATGGATCACTCTCTAACTCTTTCTTGCTTCACATACAAATGGCTTGAAAGGTGCAGGGAAGATGCAGGTCTAATAGACAGAATAGAAGGTCTGTGCCAGGTGGGTTTCTCTGCATTGGTGTCCCATCACAGGTCCGCAAGTGTAATGTGTGATCTTTGACTCCTGGCATTTCACAAGCAGGCGGCCAGGAAACGGTTTCAGCCTATCAACCACTGAGGAGACGCAGCCTCTGAATGAGGAATGAGGAAGCAATGAATACATCCAGCCTATCACAGGAACAGCCCTGAGTGTTCCGAATTATAAATTCTCCATGTCACTGTATGTCGTTGAGCCCAAGTAGCTCGCCGTGATCGTATAGTGGTTAGTACTCTGCGTTGTGGCCGCAGCAACCTCGGTTCGAATCCGAGTTACGGCATTGTGGTTGGCAATGTCACGGAAGTTGGGTGTTAATTTTACAGAATTAGCAAATGTACCAGTGGTTTTTGTAAAATGTCTATTAAAAACAGATCCTTTCAAATATTTAAACCATCTAACAACAAATGATTTAAACTCGCATGATTATAAGCTGTAGCTATAATGTATTTACTTACATAAATGATCGTTCTTGAACCTATTGGGGGTGGAGGGGGAGCGGAGCTCACCCCCCAGGTGCAGTTGAGTGACCTGTGTTGTGGCTCTCTAGAGGGAAGGCACAAATTTTGCTGTCACCCAGCCCAATCCAGACGTGTATTGGGGCCAGGTTTCAGGCAAATAGAGCAGTAAGTGCAGAGAAATGTTCACTCTCTAAAAGTGGCATTTCTAAAATAGTAAAGTTAAATCCAACCTCACCAGTAAGTAGGATTTTCAATAAATAAATAAAGCTACTCCTCTCCGATATGGAATTACCAAATTAAAAGTATAGGGGAATACACAGAGCTAACCTATGAGAGGGGTAGACCTCACAGTAGTGAAAAATGAAATAGACTGTTTGGTACTTACAGGACACGCGAACCACCAAAGTACATATCTTATTTTTTACTTACATAGCATCATGCACCTAGGACTACCTAGGGCCTATCTTAGGTGTAAATTATATGTAATAAAAGGGGAGTTTAAGGCTTGGCAAGTAGGCTGGGACTCCCCTGGGAGACCCCTGAGTCTATGCCCAGAACCATAACTCTGCCAGTCGAGTACTTACCTAAAAGCCGATAACTCACTTTTCTTCCATAGGCTAACATTGAGTGGTTTCACTTGGAAATTCTTCTAAGTGGTGTGGAGTTTTGGAACTTTAAAATATTCATCTAAAATCAGCCGAACAACGAATTCTGATTTACTCACCTGTTATCAGGAGAGACCTCAGTGCTGCATCTTGGAGCTCGGTACTGACCCTGAAAAGTAATTTTAACCGTACTTACCAGTAACTCGAATTTCCTTCCATGGGAAAATTCAAAATCGAAGTCAGTTACCCTACCGCCGCCGCTGCTGCCAACACCGGGGTCTTGTCAGCTGCCTCTCCCCCCCCGCCGCCGTAGCATCTAGCGGCCGAGAGAGAGGGGGAGACTACAAGCCCCAGCCTGCCTTGCGGTCCTCCACGCTCGGACGCCGCCAAACGCGCCCGGAGGCGCTCAAAAGACCGCGGCTCCTTCCTGAGAGCGGGAAAATTCAAAATCGAAGTCAGTTACCCTACCGCCGCCGCTGCTGCCAACACCGGGGTCTTGTCAGCTGCCTCTTCCCCCCCCGCCGCCGTAGCATCTAGCGGCCGAGAGAGAGGGGGAGACTACAAGCCCCAGCCTGCCTTGCGGTCCTCCACGCTCGGACGCCGCCAAACGCGCCCGGAGGCGCTCAAAAGACCGCGGCTCCTTTCTGAGAGCGGGAAAATTCAAAATCGAAGTCAGTTACCCTACCGCCGCCGCTGCTGCCAACACCGGGGTCTTGTCAGCTGCCTCTCCCCCCCCGCCGCCGTAGCATCTAGCGGCCGAGAGAGAGGGGGAGACTACAAGCCCCAGCCTGCCTTGCGGTCCTCCACGCTCGGACGCCGCCAAACGCGCCCGGAGGCGCTCAAAATACCGCGGCTCCTTCCTGAGAGCGGGAAAATTCAAAATCGAAGTCAGTTACCCTACCGCCGCCGCTGCTGCCAACACCGGGGTCTTGTCAGCTGCCTCTCCCCCCCCGCCGCCGTAGCATCTAGCGGCCGAGAGAGAAGGGGAGACTACAAGCCCCAGCCTGCCTTGCGGTCCTCCACGCTCGGACGCCGCCAAACGCGCCCGGAGGCGCTCAAAAGACCGCGGCTCCTTCCTGAGAGCGGGAAAATTCAAAATCGAAGTCAGTTACCCTACCGCCGCCGCTGCTGCCAACACCGGGGTCTTGTCAGCTGCCTCTCCCCCCCCCGCCGCCGTAGCATCTAGCGGCCGAGAGAGAGGGGGAGACTACAAGCCCCAGCCTGCCTTGCGGTCCTCCACGCTCGGACGCCGCCAAACGCGCCCGGAGGCGCTCAAAAGACCGCGGCTCCTTCCTGAGAGCGGGAAAATTCAAAATCGAAGTCAGTTACCCTACCGCCGCCGCTGCTGCCAACACCGGGGTCTTGTCAGCTGCCTCTCCCCCCCCCGCCGCCGTAGCATCTAGCGGCCGAGAGAGAGGGGGAGACTACAAGCCCCAGCCTGCCTTGCGGTCCTCCACGCTCGGACGCCGCCAAACGCGCCCGGAGGCGCTCAAAAGACCGCGGCTCCTCCCGCGTCGCGGGACGCGCGCGGGCGGCGCCGGGCTAAGCCCGGGCAAAGGGCGGGCCCTCTGAGGTCCTCAGAGGTCAACAGTGGTCGGGCGGGCCACCCATCTAAGTTGAAGACAGGTGAGAGAAGTGATATGGCTACAAGGGGGAAGCGCTCTGCCATCCAAAGCGGTGGCCCAGATGCGGCACATACGGGTATACCATTAACTTTGGAAAGTATGCTGGACAATGCTTTTAACATGGTTGCCAATGAAATTGCGAGTACGGAGAGACGGATGTCACTGGAACTCTTGCGCGTACACACTGAGTCAAGAGACTCAAGCGTAGTTTACACTGTACCGTTATCTCCAACCATTACTGTGTCTAAATCCAATGTGCCCAACCCACCATCTATCACACTTGAGAAGGAAAGTGATACTATTATCCTTGAATCCCAGCTTGACACCACTGAATATGTCCCTATCCCTCATATATCCCCAAAGGCCAAACCTGCTGGAGGAAAAAGGAAAAGAGGCCCCCCAAAATCTTTAAATAACAAAAGGAAACCAGCTCCGTATAATAAGGGCCAACCCACACCGCAGAGTATGTGGACCAGAGGGAAGCAAAAAACAATAGGGGTCAGTGGTGCTACGACTGATGAAGTGCAACTGGTTGAAGGACCTTTGGACATTATTCCTCCCAGTAATGGTACAAACTGTACTTATACACAGACTGAGTTAGTTAGTGAAAATATTCCAGCAACGAAATCAAATGCTAACTTTTTGGAAACCATTGTAGATACCGTTTTTAAACAGTTAGAATGTCAAATGGTCAAACAGTTTAATAATATTTTTAAAAGATTGGACCGTATCGAAACAATGATTAAAAATGAGGATGCTAAGAGGAAGGGGGCTATCAGTCTTGATCTAATAAGGGGTGAGCGCTTTTTGAAAGACTTAGAAAATGTTAACAAAGATATACTAAGTGATGTGCGAAAATCCCCCAGTAATGTCACCACTGCAAATATTGTAACGAACAGCACTAGTGACGGGAGAAATCACACTTTAAAAAACCCCCAGCACACCAAGGTCACGGCCATAGAACCGATATGCCCCAATACTATTGCCACTAATATGCCTAAGGATGCTCCCACCCATCACACCACAGGAAGGAAGGCACCTACTAACACTGCATCTGATATGGGCCAAATAACTACCACAAGGCCAACAATGCACTCAGGGCCTGTCCTTAATCTGCCCCCCGACGCCTGCCCATATGTGATAATTCTGGCAGGAGTCCCTCAGTTAAGGGAGGGACAGAGCGAGACATGGATGCAGCTTAACAACAAATGCATAGACTGGCTATCTAAACACAAAGGGGTAGGACCTAATATCATGAGAGAAATTTTGACTATACGACGGGTGAGCTGGGTTGGGCCTCTACCAAAGAACATAGAAGGGGATTGTATCGTCATCAATTTTAGAAATCCCTCTACAGTTAAATTTATTCTTGGTAGTAATAATAAATGTTTTTCTCCGCCCACTGATATAACCTCCTTACCATTGGGCTACTTTTACAGACCCCATTATAGACCTCACAGCTCCACCTTTTCGCCTTTTCCCTTACACAATAGGTACAGTGCCCTGTCTGATCTGGGCACTCTGGACTGACCATCAACCATTTCGTCAGATTCAGCAGTTAAGAACTATTCTAAAATACTCAGGCCAGCAGGGGATTCTCCTATCGATTTAAATACAGTGATTGCCAACGATGATAAGGTGCCTAAGAATAATAGCTATGTTTCTACTCCGGTATCTCTGACTAACAATTTGGCAATCCTAAGTTGGAATATAGCAGGTTTAAATGCTAAAGTTACAAACAGCGATTGGGTGGACTGGGTTTCTAAATTCGATATTTTAATGTTTCAAGAAACCTGGTGTACCACTTCTTTACTTTTTGATGGTTTCTGTTGTTTTAATCAAACTGCCTCAATACCTGCTTTAGGTAGACCCAGTGGGGGACTATCAACATGGGTCAAAATGGGTGCCGATGTCATAACTGAACCACTGGAAACAAACAATAGAAACTTCCAGGCATTGCTTTATGTTAGCAGTGTTAGAATATGTTTTGTAAATTTTTATAACAACGATTTTAAAACACATCCCAATATGAATTTTATAGAGCTGTTTAATTTTATTGACGACATTACTGAAAGACAAATGTGTGGTAAACTTGACGGGATATGTGTTGGAGGCGACTTTAATGCACACATCCACCGTCGAACTCCTCCCTGTAAAAGAGGTGAAGAACTATCCAACCTTCTGGCCACGAGGGATTTAATTAATGTAATGGAAAAAGTAAACACCATGGAAAAACTCTGCCCTGTGGCCACCTACATTGGACATGGGAGTGCTTCCACAATCGACTATGTACTCATGAGCCCTATGCTGGTGGACCTTTTATTAGAGGCCTCAGTAGTAAGGTGTATCTATAGCGACCATTACCCCATTTTATCCACCCTCAAACTTCCCCACAAAAGGTTGAAGCGGAAGGAAATAGGGGCAAAAAATCTAGCCGTGTCGACAGATAGGCTTAGGGTGGTTTGGAAGGGGATTAACAATAAGGGGGTACTAGCCCAGGTTATAAAATCTTATCCTGGACTAGTCTTCACCTGCCTGTCATCCGACCGCCCTAATTATGCGATAGTGGAAGCATTCACTGAATTGTGCAAGACTATAAAGAAGGAGATATCCAAGCCAGTCTTAATCAACACTAATATCACCCCCAGATGGTTTGACAACTCTTGCTCTAGAGCAAATAGAGATTTGAGAGCTGCTTTAAAGACCGATCCACCAGATCAGCTTTTGGTGAGGACCTTGAGGTCTAGTTACAAACGTGCTTTAAAAACACGATCCAATGAGCTTTTAATAACTCATTGGGAATCACTTGCAAGAACTGCAGCAACAAAGGATATTGCCGGGTTTTGGAGAGAGGTCAAGAACTTGAAATCATTTGGCTCTAATATCACTCCCATAACTTGTAGCATACCGGGGGATGTATGGGTGAAACATTTTACAAATATTTACATGGCATCGACCCCTCCTATTGAAAATTGTCAATCATTTAAGTTCCCGCATATTTCAATAACGGAAGTAGAGGATGCAATTCTTCAAAGCGCCGGAAACAAAGCGCCAGGGCCTGATGGAGTATCTATTGATTTAATAAAATCAGAGCCTGATCTATGGTCCCCACTTTTGTGTAATGTTTTTAACAATTTATCCATCACTTCACTGCCTGATTCTTGGTCTAATAGCACCATCGTACCAATCTTTAAAAAAGGGGACAGATTTGATCCTGGGAGTTATCGCCCGATATCATTAATCGACAATACATTGAAGATTCTGGGCAGGGTCATTTTTAATAAGATTAACATCTGGTCCGAAGAAAACAAAATTTTACACCCATGCCAGTTAGGCTTTAGAAGCAACGTAGGGACGGTTGAGCAGTGCCTGAACCTAAACTTAGTTTTAGATAAATACATTATAGCTAAAAAATCCCCACTTTATTTAGGTTTCATGGATCTAAGCTCCGCCTTTGATTTTGTCAACCGATCACGCCTATGGACAGCCTTGCTGAGGTATGGTTTGGACGAATCTCTGGTCCACTTTTTGGCCCACTTACACAGTGATTTAAAAGCTTGTGTCCGTGTTAACAATGATGGTGAAGTTTCGGGCGAGATTTTAATTGGCAGGGGTGTTAGACAAGGCTGTGTCCTGGCTCCCCTGCTTTTTATTTTATATATAAATGAACTAAGTACATCCTTGGATAAATTGACTTTAGATGTTCCGCTCGTTAACGGCAAACCTCTCCCTGTATTGCTTTATGCCGACGATGCAGTACTCTTAGGTCGTACACCTAATGCACTTCGCACTTTAATATCAGGCTTCGTCTCCTATATGGCCGATCTTGACTTATGCACAAATTTTAAAAAATCTTATATAATGTCTTGTGGGCCTAAGAAACATAAAATCAGTCATATTACGTCAGGGAATAACGTTCTAAACAGCACTAGCACTTTCCCTTACTTAGGTTTGTTGTTTTCCGATTTCGGATCCTGGCAACCACATGTTGCCAGAGGGAGGAATAAACTGGGTAAAGCCATTAATTCTATAATTACTTTACGCCAACCAAAGCATACTGAAGTCATTCTGTCACTTTTACAAATTTACAAAACCCAGTGCGTCCCTACAGGAACTTATGGTGCTGAGGTATGGGGATACTCGAGCTGCACGAACATTCAGATTGAAGGAAATAAGTTCTGCAGGAGGGTACTGGGGGGTGTTATCTCGGCACCATCATATGTGTGCCACAGAGAACTGAACCTTCCATATATAGAGGACTTTATAAAATCTAGACCTGCTCTGTTTTGGTTAAAAATTTGGCGTAACCCAGCAGCCTCGCTGACTCGTGATATAATTTTAGACTGTCTAAAAAGTGAGCGGGCAAAATACATTCCTTGGCTCAATGCGGTACAGATGAGCCTTCTAAGCGTAGACATGGGGCATCTTTTCTCAGCACCCGAAATAATCGATACATCACATAGGACCATAGTGAAAAGGGCCTTATTTGATTTGTATCGAGTGAATAGAGAAAAAATCGAATTTACAAAGCCAGTAATTATTGGGTACATACCACTACAAATAGCATGTACCGAGCCATTTAACATGCCCCAAGGCTACCTACGCAAGAAATTGGGCAGATGGAACCGGAGTTTGCTGTTTAGATTTAGGGATGGGAGTGTGGTAAATTTACTCTGCTTCCCCTTGGGCTACACTCATAACTTGGGGAGTCTATCCTGCCCATGTAACCAGGGTGGAAAGCAAAGTTTGTTGCATTTTACACTGTTTTGTGGCTTTTATGCAAAATATACCAAACACTTTCTAATCCCTTATTTGAGAGCTAATGCCCTGACGGATTTTAACAAGGCTTTCAGAGTTTTACGGATGTTAAGTACTGACGATGTAATTTACAGAGTCAACCACTTTCTTCAAACCGCTGTCCGTTCTCGTGCCTCAATGATTATGACTTGAAGTGTGTTGATTATTCTGCCAAGTTAATTTATTGTGTTTTATTTATTGGTTGTCCACTCACCTCAATGAACTTGGTTTGAAAGCCTGTTTATTATTTTATCCATCGCACTTTTGTTCATTGGGTGTACCTTCAGATATGCTGTTTTTGAGATTAGTTTTTATCAATGACTTAGGTTGTTTTATTGTTTGCATACTGCATATTTGCACATTGATGTACCTTAGACACGTTGTTCTTTTAAAATATGTTTTATTATTCATTGGGATGGTTTTTAATGCTTTTAATAGATGTATTTTCTGGAAGTCTCTGATATGTTTGATTTAGAACTATTTTTACAGTATTTGAGTTTTGAATCTGCACTTATTTGACTGTGTTTAAGAATGTTTGTTGTATTTTGTATGTACTTTTATGGATGTCTGTTTATATCCGAATAAAGATCATTTGAAATTGAATTATTCATCTAAAATCAGCCGAACAACGAATTCTGATTTACTCACCTGTTATCAGGAGAGACCTCAGTGCTGCATCTTGGAGCTCGGTACTGACCCTGAAAAGTAATTTTAACCGTACTTACCAGTAACTCGAATTTCCTTCCATGGGATATCATTGCCTGCTTTTTGCTGAAAATTTTCTAAGTGTCG
Organism: Triturus cristatus; assembly: GCF_964204655.1. Classification (NCBI taxonomy): domain Eukaryota; kingdom Metazoa; phylum Chordata; class Amphibia; order Caudata; family Salamandridae; genus Triturus; species Triturus cristatus. The sequence continues at coordinate 724,362,771 of NC_140595.1, forward strand.
ATTTTTGAAACTTACAAATATTCTTTAAAAATCGTACCAACTGTGAAAACGTAATTGTTTACCTGTTTTAGATAGATGTCCCAGTACTGAGCCTAGGAGCCCAGCACTGGATTACAAAAGTAACGAGAACGTACTTTACCCGTAACTTGAATTTTTTTCCATAGGAAACCATTGACTGTTTTTCTGTGAAATTTCTTCTAAGTGTCGATTTTGCAAACATGTAAATATTCCTTAAAAATCGCCTGTATAACTTAAACGCAGTTTCTCAACTGCTTACAGGTGGTACAGTAGTGCTGGATCTAGGATCCAACACTGACCTAGAAAACGTAACCATAACCCCACTTACCTGCTAAGTGAATTTCCTTCCATAGGATAACATTGGTAATTTGATCAGCAAAAGTTTCGAAGTGTCAACTTTTAAAATAGCAAAATATTGCTTAAAAATCACAACAGTAACTAAAACGAATTTACTCACTTGTTTCCAAGAACTGTCCCAGGACTGAATCTAGGATCCAGTCCTGGATTTAGAAAAGTAATCCTGAAAGTAATTAATTGCATATAACTTAAAATTCCCATTGAGCTCAATGTATTATTGTGATTCAAATTGTGTTGCCTATTGCAATAAACTGTAACTATGACCTGCAAAAGTCAATTGCCTATTGCAAAGTATTTAACTAAAGCATCTCATTCTGAGAAAGTATATTTTGATACCTATTGTTGGTTCTAAAATAAAACAACAATATCTTTTGTATGCAGACCAATGGCCTAGAGTTCAGTTCTTGAGTGTGTGAGACCATTTGCTGACTGAGTGTGTACAACAAATGTTTTACACTGTACTCTGATACTGCCTTACTGCTCGGCAAGCTACCACTTTAGAGAGTAAGGTTATATCTAACTTTAGCCTCTGCCAAACCTCTGGGGACTGGGGACTCTGTGCACACTGTACCTATTTGGGAACAGTATATACAGAGCCACTTTCTCACAGTAGTGATAAAGTGATTAGAGTCCTAAGGCCAACATAAAGATACAGCAAAACGTGAGGTGAAAAGCAAAAAGGTTGCTGGTAGGCCACCTTAAGGATGCCAGGTCTAACAAAAACTGAACTAAGGATAACATGAGTAAAACATCAGGTTTCTCTACTGCATTTGGTGAGACAAGTGGGCCTTCTTTTATCTTCCATTCAAGCAATCTTTGACAGACCCCTTTATTATAGAGCTTTTCAAGGATTAAAGATAAGGCACTTACAAAGGAGTCCCAAATACTCAGAGATGGTTGACTTCTGTAATATGGGTCGTAGACTAAAAGCAGCGCAAAAACAGAGTGCAACAGGGTCCAAAAAACTTGAGTGCCACAAGAGAGTTTGAATGCAAGCGTATCCTTTTACAGATCCAGAGATATACTCATGCAATTTTTGTTTTTAGGACAGAACGTGCATGATGAAAAAAACATTGTTTTTAAAAAGCGCATTGCAGAATATCAGTACTTTGATGTGGGAAAACTTCAAAACTTTCAAACAAAATATTTGTAGGCAGCCTACAGCAAGTTGTTGTTGCCGAGTGGTTAAGGCGATGGACTAGAAATCCATTGGGGTATCCCCGCGCAGGTTCGAAACCTGCCAACAACGAGAATCTTTTTATTATCGGCTACAATTTCAGAAGTTAACCTTTAGTATTTCTTCCATTTCAGTTTTATAAATAGGTGGCTTATTTTTGTGTCACTATTGCCTCTCCACATATTTGTTATCGCTACCTCTTTCATGTCTTTGCTACACCTCATTCCTACTTTAGCACTGGTGTAAACGCTTCAAATTATTATACGGTTGCTCTCTCATTCATACCTGCGCATGCACTTGAAAGTTACTTTACCAATAAAAGACGCAAAGAGAGAAATAGAACAAAAGTGCTGGCTGGATTGGCAAACACACTTCATAAAACTGCATTTTCTTTTTTATTCTCCCCCGTGTTACATGCTTAACCTCCCCATGTGTAATTTCTCTTAACCTGCAGTCCCAGGAAGAGAATTTCATCTACAGGCTCTTTCTGTGTTTTTTTCCCTAGTCTGTCTTTCCCATTTCTTAGCTGTGTAACTGTTCCTTTACGCGCTCTATTTAAACGCCATCAATCTCATTTGAGCTCCTTGCTCCCGCTTCTGTTTTCTCCATCTCTCATACTGCCAGTTCTCTCTTTCTCTGTGGTTGGTGGCTACTTTCCTGAGCTTCCGAAGCCACGTGGTTCCTGCCTCTTGTTGTCAGACTTGAATTGGAAAAGGAACCATATTAACAAGCCTTTACCACTCACACACGGCGGAAGTTTATACTTTAATTCAGTGAGCTAAGAAAAGCGTGTTGTGGGTCCCCTACGAGCCATGGTGCTTGCTTCATCATGATTTGGCACCAGTCATTAGCCGCAGCTCTGCTAATGAGCCACTGAGGTCAGTTTCAATATTTACTCAAAAACATAACCATGCAGCCCACCCCTCAACTGTGTATTTATCTTGCTTTTCTGCTGTTCGTGTGATTAGCTGGGAGGAGCTCACGGCGACATCCTCCCTATAAAAGTGTAGATGGATCACTCTCTAACTCTTTCTTGCTTCACATACAAATGGCTTGAAAGGTGCAGGGAAGATGCAGGTCTAATAGACAGAATAGAAGGTCTGTGCCAGGTGGGTTTCTCTGCATTGGTGTCCCATCACAGGTCCGCAAGTGTAATGTGTGATCTTTGACTCCTGGCATTTCACAAGCAGGCGGCCAGGAAACGGTTTCAGCCTATCAACCACTGAGGAGACGCAGCCTCTGAATGAGGAATGAGGAAGCAATGAATACATCCAGCCTATCACAGGAACAGCCCTGAGTGTTCCGAATTATAAATTCTCCATGTCACTGTATGTCGTTGAGCCCAAGTAGCTCGCCGTGATCGTATAGTGGTTAGTACTCTGCGTTGTGGCCGCAGCAACCTCGGTTCGAATCCGAGTCACGGCATTGTGGTTGGCAATGTCACGGAAGTTGGGTGTTAATTTTACAGAATTAGCAAATGTACCAGTGGTTTTTGTAAAATGTCTATTAAAAACAGATCCTTTCAAATATTTAAACCATCTAACAACAAATGATTTAAACTCGCATGATTATAAGCTGTAGCTATAATGTATTTACTTACATAAATTATCGTTCTTGAACCTATTGGGGGTGGAGGGGGAGCGGAGCTCACCCCCCAGGTGCAGTTGAGTGACCTGTGTTGTGGCTCTCTAGAGGGAAGGCACAAATTTTGCTGTCACCCAGCCCAATCCAGACGTGTATTGGGGCCAGGTTTCAGGCAAATAGAGCAGTAAGTGCAGAGAAATGTTCACTCTCTAAAAGTGGCATTTCTAAAATAGTAAAGTTAAATCCAACCTCACCAGTAAGTAGGATTTTCAATAAATAAATAAAGCTACTCCTCTCCGATATGGAATTACCAAATTAAAAGTATAGGGGAATACACAGAGCTAACCTATGAGAGGGGTAGACCTCACAGTAGTGAAAAATGAAATAGACTGTTTGGTACTTACAGGACACGCGAACCACCAAAGTACATATCTTATTTTTTACTTACATAGCATCATGCACCTAGGACTACCTAGGGCCTACCTTAGGTGTAAATTATATGTAATAAAAGGGGAGTTTAAGGCTTGGCAAGTAGGCTGGGACTCCCCTGGGAGACCCCTGAGTCTATGCCCAGAACCATAACTCTGCCAGTCGAGTACTTACCTAAAAGCCGATAACTCACTTTTCTTCCATAGGCTAACATTGAGTGGTTTCACTTGGAAATTCTTCTAAGTGGTGTGGAGTTTTGGAACTTTAAAATATTCATCTAAAATCAGCCGAACAACGAATTCTGATTTACTCACCTGTTATCAGGAGAGACCTCAGTGCTGCATCTTGGAGCTCAGTACTGACCCTGAAAAGTAATTTTAACCGTACTTACCATTAACTCGAATTTCCTTCCATGGGATATCATTGCCTGCTTTTTGCTGAAAATTTTCTAAGTGTCGATTTTTGAAACTTACAAATATTCTTTAAAAATCGTACCAACTGTGAAAACGTAATTGTTTACCTGTTTTAGATAGATGTCCCAGTACTGAGCCTAGGAGCCCAGCACTGGATTACAAAAGTAACGAGAACGTACTTTACCCGTAACTTGAATTTTCTTCCATAGGAAACCATTGACTGTTTTTCTGTGAAATTTCTTCTAAGTGTCGATTTTGCAAACATGTAAATATTCCTTAAAAATCGCCTGTATAACTTAAACGCAGTTTCTCAACTGCTTACAGGTGGTACAGTAGTGCTGGATCTAGGATCCAACACTGACCTAGAAAACGTAACCATAACCCCACTTACCTGCTAAGTGAATTTCCTTCCATAGGATAACATTGGTAATTTGATCAGCAAAAGTTTCGAAGTGTCAACTTTTAAAATAGCAAAATATTGCTTAAAAATCACAACAGTAACTAAAACGAATTTACTCACTTGTTTCCAAGAACTGTCCCAGGACTGAATCTAGGATCCAGTCCTGGATTTAGAAAAGTAATCCTGAAAGTAATTAATTGCATATAACTTAAAATTCCCATTGAGCTCAATGTATTATTGTGATTCAAATTGTGTTGCCTATTGCAATAAACTGTAACTATGACCTGCAAAAGTCAATTGCCTATTGCAAAGTATTTAACTAAAGCATCTCATTCTGAGAAAGTATATTTTGATACCTATTGTTGGTTCTAAAATAAAACAACAATATCTTTTGTATGCAAACCAATGGCCTAGAGTTCAGTTCTTGAGTGTGTGAGACCATTTGCTGACTGAGTGTGTACAACAAATGTTTTACACTGTACTCTGATACTGCCTTACTGCTCGGCAAGCTACCACTTTAGAGAGTAAGGTTATATCTAACTTTAGCCTCTGCCAAACCTCTGCGGACTGGGGACTCTGTGCACACTGTACCTATTTGGGAACAGTATATACAGAGCCACTTTCTCACAGTAGTGATAAAGTGATTAGAGTCCTAAGGCCAACATAAAGATACAGCAAAACGTGAGGTGAAAAGCAAAAAGGTTGCTGGTAGGCCACCTTAAGGATGCCAGGTCTAACAAAAACTGAACTAAGGATAACATGAGTAAAACATCAGGTTTCTCTACTGCATTTGGTGAGACAAGTGGGCCTTCTTTTATCTTCCATTCAAGCAATCTTTGACAGACCCCTTTATTATAGAGCTTTTCAAGGATTAAAGATAAGGCACTTACAAAGGAGTCCCAAATACTCAGAGATGGTTGACTTCTGTAATATGGGTCGTAGACTAAAAGCAGCGCAAAAACAGAGTGCAACAGGGTCCAAAAAACTTGAGTGCCACAAGAGAGTTTGAATGCAAGCGTATCCTTTTACAGATCCAGAGATATACTCATGCAATTTTTGTTTTTAGGACAGAACGTGCATGATGAAAAAAACATTGTTTTTAAAAAGCGCATTGCAGAATATCAGTACTTTGATGTGGGAAAACTTCAAAACTTTCAAACAAAATATTTGTAGGCAGCCTACAGCAAGTTGTTGTGGCCGAGTGGTTAAGGCGATGGACTAGAAATCCATTGGGGTATCCCCGCGCAGGTTCGAATCCTGCCAACAACAAGAATCTTTTTATTATCGGCTACAATTTCAGAAGTTAACCTTTAGTATTTCTTCCATTTCAGTTTTATAAATAGGTGGCTTATTTTTGTGTCACTATTGCCTCTCCACATATTTGTTATCGCTACCTCTTTCATGTCTTTGCTACACCTCATTCCTACTTTAGCACTGGTGTAAACGCTTCAAATTATTATACGGTTGCTCTCTCATTCATACCTGCGCATGCACTTGAAAGTTACTTTACCAATAAAAGACGCAAAGAGAGAAATAGAACAAAAGTGCTGGCTGGATTGGCAAACACACTTCATAAAACTGCATTTTCTTTTTTATTCTCCCCCGTGTTACATGCTTAACCTCCCCATGTGTAATTTCTCTTAACCTGCTGTCCCAGGAAGAGAATTTCATCTACAGGCTCTTTCTGTGTTTTTTTCCCTAGTCTGTCTTTCCCATTTCTTAGCTGTGTAACTGTTCCTTTACGCGCTCTATTTAAACGCCATCAATCTCATTTGAGCTCCTTGCTCCCGCTTCTGTTTTCTCCACCTCTCATACTGCCAGTTCTCTCTTTCTCTGTGGTTGGTGGCTACTTTCCTGAGCTTCCGAAGCCACGTGGTTCCTGCCTCTTGTTGTCAGACTTGAATTGGAAAAGGAACCATATTAACAAGCCTTTACCACTCACACACGGCGGAAGTTTATACTTTAATTCAGTGAGCTAAGAAAAGCGTGTTGTGGGTCCCCTACGAGCCATGGTGCTTGCTTCATCATGATTTGGCACCAGTCATTAGCCGCAGCTCTGCTAATGAGCCACTGAGGTCAGTTTCAATATTTACTCAAAAACATAACCATGCAGCCCACCCCTCAACTGTGTATTTATCTTGCTTTTCTGCTGTTCGTGTGATTAGCTGGGAGGAGCTCACGGCGACATCCTCCCTATAAAAGTGTAGATGGATCACTCTCTAACTCTTTCTTGCTTCACATACAAATGGCTTGAAAGGTGCAGGGAAGATGCAGGTCTAATAGACAGAATAGAAGGTCTGTGCCAGGTGGGTTTCTCTGCATTGGTGTCCCATCACAGGTCCGCAAGTGTAATGTGTGATCTTTGACTCCTGGCATTTCACAAGCAGGCGGCCAGGAAACGGTTTCAGCCTATCAACCACTGAGGAGACGCAGCCTCTGAATGAGGAATGAGGAAGCAATGAATACATCCAGCCTATCACAGGAACAGCCCTGAGTGTTCCGAATTATAAATTCTCCATGTCACTGTGTGTCGTTGAGCCCAAGTAGCTCGCCGTGATCGTATAGTGGTTAGTACTCTGCGTTGTGGCCGCAGCAACCTCGGTTTGAATCCGAGTCACGGCGTTGTGGTTGGCAATGTCACGGCAGTTGGGTGTTAATTTTACAGAATTAGCAAATGTACCAGTGGTTTTTGTAAAATGTCTATTAAAAACAGATCCTTTCAAATATTTAAACCATCTAACAACAAATGATTTAAACTCGCATGATTATAAGCTGTAGCTATAATGTATTTACTTACATAAATTATCGTTCTTGAACCTATTGGGGGTGGAGGGGGAGCGGAGCTCACCCCCCAGGTGCAGTTGAGTGACCTGTGTTGTGGCTCTCTAGAGGGAAGGCACAAATTTTGCTGTCACCCAGCCCAATCCAGACGTGTATTGGGGCCAGGTTTCAGGCAAATAGAGCAGTAAGTGCAGAGAAATGTTCACTCTCTAAAAGTGGCATTTCTAAAATAGTAAAGTTAAATCCAACCTCACCAGTAAGTAGGATTTTCAATAAATAAATAAAGCTACTCCTCTCCGATATGGAATTACCAAATTAAAAGTATAGGGGAATACACAGAGCTAACCTATGAGAGGGGTAGACCTCACAGTAGTGAAAAATGAAATAGACTGTTTGGTACTTACAGGACACACGAACCACCAAAGTACATATCTTATTTTTTACTTACATAGCATCATGCACCTAGGACTACCTAGGGCCTACCTTAGGTGTAAATTATATGTAATAAAAGGGGAGTTTAAGGCTTGGCAAGTAGGCTGGGACTCCCCTAGGAGACCCCTGAGTCTATGCCCAGAACCATAACTCTGCCAGTCGAGTACTTACCTAAAAGCCGATAACTCACTTTTCTTCCATAGGCTAACATTGAGTGGTTTCACTTGGAAATTCTTCTAAGTGGTGTGGAGTTTTGGAACTTTAAAATATTCATCTAAAATCAGCCGAACAACGAATTCTGATTTACTCACCTGTTATCAGGAGAGACCTCAGTGCTGCATCTTGGAGCTCGGTACTGACCCTGAAAAGTAATTTTAACCGTACTTACCAGTAACTCGAATTTCCTTCCATGGGATATCATTGCCTGCTTTTTGCTGAAAATTTTCTAAGTGTCGATTTTTGAAACTTACAAATATTCTTTAAAAATCGTACCAACTGTGAAAACGTAATTGTTTACCTGTTTTAGATAGATGTCCCAGTACTGAGCCTAGGAGCCCAGCACTGGATTACAAAAGTAACGAGAACGTACTTTACCCGTAACTTGAATTTTCTTCCATAGGAAACCATTGACTGTTTTTCTGTGAAATTTCTTCTAAGTGTCGATTTTGCAAACATGTAAATATTCCTTAAAAATCGCCTGTATAACTTAAACGCAGTTTCTCAACTGCTTACAGGTGGTACAGTAGTGCTGGATCTAGGATCCAACACTGACCCAGAAAACGTAACCATAACCCCACTTACCTGCTAAGTGAATTTCCTTCCATAGGATAACATTGGTAATTTGATCAGCAAAAGTTTCGAAGTGTCAACTTTTAAAATAGCAAAATATTGCTTAAAAATCACAACAGTAACTAAAACGAATTTACTCACTTGTTTCCAAGAACTGTCCCAGGACTGAATCTAGGATCCAGTCCTGGATTTAGAAAAGTAATCCTGAAAGTAATTAATTGCATATAACTTAAAATTCCCATTGAGCTCAATGTATTATTGTGATTCAAATTGTGTTGCCTATTGCAATAAACTGTAACTATGACCTGCAAAAGTCAATTGCCTATTGCAAAGTATTTAACTAAAGCATCTCATTCTGAGAAAGTATATTTTGATACCTATTGTTGGTTCTAAAATAAAACAACAATATCTTTTGTATGCAAACCAATGGCCTAGAGTTCAGTTCTTGAGTGTGTGAGACCATTTGCTGACTGAGTGTGTACAACAAATGTTTTACACTGTACTCTGATACTGCCTTACTGCTCGGCAAGCTACCACTTTAGAGAGTAAGGTTATATCTAACTTTAGCCTCTGCCAAACCTCTGGGGACTGGGGACTCTGTGCACACTGTACGTATTTGGGAACAGTATATACAGAGCCACTTTCTCACAGTAGTTGTTAGAATGGGGAACCTCGGGTTGGCACAGGTAGGTACTTGCGACAAGCAGCGGTCCCTTCTTCTATTCAGGGCGAGGGAATTACCCCTTCAGAACAACCCCTGCTCACCCTATAGGTAGTGTGGCGCGAGCAGTCAGGGCTAAACTTCAGGGCGCTAGTCAGTTAAGCATTTATGATCACACACAGTAAACCACAATGATCCCCCACAAACGGACACCAGGCGTAAGTTGTATCAAAAATACGGATGCTTTATATAAAAGTTTCTTTGTTACGCAGGCATGTACAAGACCATCAATAACGGTTACGAAATGGAAGCCACAAGATGATAATTAGGCACTGTTCTTGTCTTTGGTAACTTATTCGATTACGAGCGCTTCACAGGGCTCGGGTGAGTCGGTCCAGTCACGACGATGCGCAGGGCACCCAGGAACCAGTGATACGGGGAAATCAGAACGTTGCGGACCCCGAGTCCGATAGAGAGTTCCCTGTACCTGGGAACGTGCGATGTGCTTGGACGAGACTTCAGGAGAGATGCAGGTTCTGCACCTCGTGGGTCTTCCGGATCAAGAATTCAGCGGGCGGCTCTCGGTAGACAGGTGCGGCCCCGGGCCTCCGACACGGACTGTGCGGGAGGTCACGCGGAGGGCGGCACGGTCAGACTCAGGCTGGGAGGTGAAGCGGGGCGGCCGGATACGTTACGACGTACGGGCGGCCGTCCGAGGCTGGATTTCACTTCCCCACTAGAAATCCGGCGGGAGGGCGAAAGGGCACCAAGCGCGCTCCAGTAGCAGGCAGGTGACAGGGAAGCGGGACGGCCAGACTCGATGGGTCCAGAGCGACTCAGGTAGAGCGGGGCTCTCGGCGAGTGGAGGCGGCCAGGCTTCTGGGTGTCACGGCCCTAGGAGGGATGCGAAGGTGCGCAGGGCACTCCGGCGGGAGAAAGCACACGGCTCGAATTCTCAGACGAGCGGAGACACGGTGAACCCACTGGTCCTGGGGTTCAGTTCAGGGGGCAAGCTCTTCTTCCAAGCCCTTGGAGATAGTTGAAGAACAAAGTGCAAAAGTCTCTTTCAGTCTTTTTCCTCTCCTTCCTTAGCAAGGCACCTACTGCAGGCCAGTCCCTCAGGTCAGGGAAAGTTACTCCTCCTTCAGCTTCTTCCAGGTCCTTCTAGTCAGGCAGAGTTCCTTCGTGGTTCAATCTGGATCTGATTTCTGAGGAGCCAGGCTCCTACTTTTATACAGGGATTCTTTTGTTCTTTAGCGCCAGGGGGCCTGGGCCTGGCTCAGTCCAGTTTTGGAGCACTCTGTTGTGGTGACTCGGCTTGTTCCTTTCAGCAGCAGGGCAGAGACATCAGCCGCTCCACAGGGGGCGGCGCCGGCTTTGTGGTGGCAGAGCCCAGGTCTATTCAAGAGTCAGGGTGCACTCCTCCCACCCATCCTGGTGTAATCTCTCTACCCACCACCTGGCAGCCAACCTGTCTCCTGGAATCCCCCAGCCCTGCTCCGGTACTGTTGCTAGGCAGAACACACACACACAGCAGAGGCAGACTGAGATGGTTAGGCACGCAAAGGCTAACTTTCTAAAAGTAGCATTTGCAAACCCAGGATATTAAAATAACCTTTACTAAAAGACGTATTTTATCATCCTGAGTTCAGGCATACTAAACATGACTTTCTACCATGCTCCCTGAGTCCACTGGGGTCACAGCGTGTAGCGATCCCAGCAGCCCATTCTGGCCTATGGAGAGCAGGTAGCCTTCAATAGTGAAAAACGAAAAGGGCTGTAATTCACTATTAAGACATGTCACACCATCAGGGCATGTCCTACCTTATACCTACAATGCACCCTGCGCTCAGGCCTACCAGAGGGGTGACTATCATGTAGTTAAGGGAAGGTTTAGGGACTGGTAAGTGGGGACACTTGCTCAGTCAGCGCGATGGTACCAGACCGCGCGCAGGGTCTGCAGTGGCAGACCCTAGACACATTTTACCCCGCGGCTTCGGTGGGTGGCACAACCAGTGCTGCAAGCCCACTAGCAGCATTTGGATATACGAGCCCTTGGCACCCCTGGTGCACTCTACTAGGGACTGATAGTAAACCAAATAAACCAAACGTGGAAGTCAATTCACATAATACATTTTACCATAGGGAGCACTTGCACTGTGGCACTGGATGGCAGTGGCACAGTGCCCTGAGCAGCTAACATCAACACAAAAACACATTGAGGCACAGACAAAAATGGAAGGGTGACCCACGCCAATGGTGCCAGGTCTAACACGTGTCCCCTCCAGCTGAAAAGTGGGGAGAACTACCCTACCCCAGGGAGTTCTGCATCACTAAGGCGGAAAAACCTGGACAGACCGTCAGCATTGGCGTGATCTGTGCCAGGGCGATGCTCCACCGTAAAGTCCATACCCTGTAGGGAGATGGACCACCTCAACAGTTTTGGGTTCTCACCCCTCATTTGCATCAACCATCTGAGGGGCCTGTGGTCGGTCTGAACCCGGAAGTGAGACCCAAACAAGTAGGGTCTTAGCTTCTTCAGCGCCCAGACCACAGCAAATCCTTCTCGTTCTATCGCACTCCACCTTTGTTCCCGGGGAAGTAGCCTCCTGCTAATAAAGGCTACGGGTTGGTCAAAGCCCTCCTCAGTGATCTGTGAGAGAACAGCCCCTACACCATGCTCTGATGCATCCGTCTGCACCAGGAACTCTTTGGAGAAGTCAGGAGCCAAGAGCACGGGCGCCGTGCACATGGCAGTTTTCAGGGTGTCGAAGGCTTTCTGACAGGTGTCAGTCCATATCACTTTTCTGGGCTGCTTCTTCGAAGTCAGCTCTGTCAAGGGGGCAACGATGCTGCCATACCCCTTGACAAACCTCCTGTAGTACCCGGTGAGTCCTAAAAAGGCCCTCACCTCCGTCTGGGTCTTTGGGGGCTCCCAAGCCAGGATGGTTTCAACTTTGGGTTGGAGGGGCGCCACCTGGCCGCTCCCCACTTGGTGTCCCAAGTACACCACTGAACCCTGCCCGATCTGACACTTGCTTGCCTTGATCGTGAGGCCTGCCTTGCGCAGCGCCATCAACACTTCCCAGAGATGTTGCAGGTGTCCTTCCCATGTGCCACTGAACACTGCGATGTCATCCAGGTAGGCGGCGCTGAACTCGGTCAGTCCAGCCAACACCTGGTTGACCAACCTCTGGAAGGTGGCAGGGGCATTCTTCATCCCAAAGGGCATCACCCGGAACTGGTAATGCCCATCTGGCGTAGAGAAGGCGGACCTCTCTTTGGCCCCATCAGTTAAGGCGATCTGCCAGTACCCAGACGTTAAGTCAAACGTGCTGAGGTACCGTGCAGCACCTAACCGATCGATGAGCTCATCAGCTCTGGGGATGGGGTGCGCGTCAGTCTTCGTGACTGAGTTGAGTCCTCGGTAGTCCACACAGAACCGGAGTTCGGGCGTGGCACCCGGCGCTGCAGCCTTTGGGACCAAGACCACTGGGCTGGCCCAAGGACTGCTGGAGGACTCAACCACCCCTAGAGCAAGCATCTTCGAGACCTCCTCTTTGATGCAGGCCCTGACCCTGTCAGTTACCCGGTAGGCCTTGTGCTTCACAGGTAAGCTGTCTCCCGTATCCACATCATGGACGCACCAAGTTGTGATACCAGGAACCAGGGAGAACAGGTCGGGGAACTGCCCCAGCAGCTGGCGACAGTCACCCTGTTGCTCAGGGGTCAGGGTGGGTGAGAGGTTAACTCCATCCACTGACCCGTCGCGCTCTGAGGCGACCAAGAGGTCAGGAAGAGGCTCGGACTCCTCTTCCATTCCGTCATCGGTGGCCAAGAGCATGCCCACTTCGGACCTCTCCAAGTGGGGCTTCAGTCGATTGACATGTAGGACCCTTAAGGGGTTCCTAGGAGACCGCAAGTCCACCAAGTAGGTGACAGAACTCTTGCGCTCCACAATCTCAAAGGGTCCTGTCCACTTGTCCTGGAGTGCACAAGGCTCCACAGGGGCCAGGACCCACACTTTTTGGCCAGGTTGAAGCTCAACCAGAGTGGCATTCTGGTCGTACCACCGCTTCATTTCCTCCTGGCTGGCTTCCAGGTTTGCCTCAGCAAGTTGCCTGAAACGCCTAGTCTGGTTCCGGAATGCCAGCATGTAACTGTATACATTCTGGGGAGGTTTCCTGGGAGATTGCTCCCAGCCTTCCTTGACCAGACTAAGAGGTCCTCGTACTGGGTGGCCGTACAAAAGCTCAAAGGGACTGAACCCTAGAGACTTTTGTGGCACCTCGCGGTACGCAAAGAGAAGGCATGGTAAGAGGACGTCCCACTTACGCCTCATGGGTTCCTCGAGACCCATAATCATGCCCTTCAGGGTTCGGTTGAAGCGCTCAACCAACCCGTTTCCTTGGGGGTGGTAAGGGGTGGTGAACTTGTAGGTTACACCACACTCTTGCCAAAGGGACTTCATATATTTCGATATGAAGTTGGTCCCCCTGTCAGACACCACCTCTAGAGGGAATCCTACTCGTGAGAAAATTCCCATCAGTGCCCGTCCCACCACGGGGGCCGTCACTGTCCTCAGAGGGATGGCTTCAGGGTACCGGGTGGCATGGTCCACCAAGACCAGGATAAACCTGTTGCCCATGGCTGTCTTGGGGTCCAGTGGCCCCACAATGTCAATCCCTACCCGCTGGAATGGGGTACTGACCACAGGGAAAGGTTGGAGTGGAGCTCTCAGCTTCCTTCCACTCTTGCCACTTGCCTGGCAAGTCTGGCATGTCCGGCAGTGAGTGTCAGAACTCCTGCGCATTTGGGGCCAATAAAAGTGGGTGACAAGCCTTTCAAAGGTCTTGTCCTGCCCCAAATGTCCTGCTAACGGTACGTCGTGAGCCAGCCCCAGTAGGAAGGCTCTGAACTTCTGGGGTACCACCAGCGCACGGGCTGACCCAGGTTCAGCAACCTTAGGCTCGGAGTATAGGAGGTCGTTCTCCCAGTAGATCAAGTGAGTTCCGGACTGATCACCCTTGGCCTGGGCTGCAGCCTGCTGCCGCATACCCTCTAGAGAGGGGCACTCTTTCTGCTCCCTGCAGAATTCCTCCCTGGTGGGGCCTCCTTCTTGCTGCCAATGGGTCAGCTCAGGCAGGTCCCCCAGTTCGGCTATCTGTTCCCCGGTAGGCTCCAGGGCATCCCCTTCAAGGTCTGCTTCCTCCTGGGCCGTGGGAACGTCAGGAGCCGGATTCCCGTGCCTCCCTTGCCCTCTCTCTAAGGCCGGTCCCTGGGCCTCTCCCTCAGGCTCCAGGGTTCCTTCAACACCCCTACTGGCTGCCATCGACCGGGTGGTCACGCACGCCCAATCAGGCAAGCCCACCATCCGCAGGTGAGTTGTCTTCTCCACCTTTTCCCAAGGGGAGCTCTCCAAATCGTTACCTAGGAGACAATCAACAGGCATGGCCTCTCTCACAGCCACTTGCAGAGTACCAGAGACCCCCCCCCACTCAAAGGGAACCTGAGCCATTGGACACTGACTCTCTGTGTTGTCAGCGTTGACAACACGGCAGAATGCGTGCGGGACAACCTGCTCTTGAGACACCAGGTGTTGCTTGACAGCAGTCACACTGGCTCCAGTATCTCTAAGAGCCCCCACCTTCTTGCCATTTATGGTCACCCACTGCCCATACTTTTGAGTATTGGGGGGCAGCTGGGCCTCAGCGACCATCTCACTGTCTCCTAATGAGACTAGGGTCATCTGTACGGGATCCCCCGCCCCTTGGACGTCTATCTCCCTCCCCAAGGCTACACTATTCACCTGCTTGGGGGGTGGAGCACCAGAGGGTGCTGGTTTACCATACAGGGGGCACTTGGGATCCACGGAAATGTGCCCCAGGTTGTTACACTTGTAACATCTGAGGGGCCCTCTTTGAACAGGGTTACCTGTCGGGGCCCCGGTCTGCTTCGGGGGTGGGGGTGGCTGAGAACCTTTCCCTTGGTTCCCTTGGGAATTACGTTGGGGCCCTTGGTAGAACTCCCTCTGTTTACCCTTGTCCCCCCCACTCTTCTGCTGGGGACCCTGAACACCTTTGGCGGGGCCTCCCATGGGACCCTTGTGGACCCTGGTGCTGATCCAGCGGTCCGCCTCCTCAGCAAGCTTCCTCGGGTTGGACAGCTTGCTATCGATCAGGTGTTGGCGTAGCTCAGGAAAACAATTATCCGACAAGTGCTCCCATGCGATTAAATCAAACAGCCCTTGGTAATCATCCACCTTGCTACCCTTCACCCAACCATCCAGCGCTCTGCAAAAAAAGGTCACATATTCTACATAAGTGGTACCAGGTTTCTTGGTGCAATCCCTAAATCTCTGTCTGTACAATTCCGGAGTCAACCCATACCTTGTCATAAGAGCCTCCTTCATGTGTGGATAGGATGTGTGGACATCAGAGGGGAGGTCTAGCAGTGTGTCCCGCCCCTCACTCAGGAACCTTCCCCACAACCCCGCTCCCCAATCCTTCTCAGGGACCCGGTGGGAGGACATGGCTACTTCATAGGCCCTAAACCACTGCCCAATATCATCCTGCTTATAATATTCTTTGACTACATCTTTAGGAATGTGCACCCTTGACTCTGTTAAATTGCTGCCACCAGAGGGTGAGTTGTCTAAACTCCTGGCCTTGAGATCCAACTCCCTCATTTTTACCTCATGCTCCATGGCCAGTTTCTGCCTTTCTCTCTCCATTTGCAGTTTTGCCATCTCCACCTCATGTGCTCGGGCGGCACTCCTGTCGGCCAACTCCTCTGGCGACAGGCCTCCGCTAGGCTCGGAAACACCTTCTGGGGGTATCACCTCCCGGGCATTCTCTGGGAACTTTGATTCGTGCCAGGCTCTCAGCGCCTTTACGTACTGATCCTTAGTGGTCAGTCCGCTTTGTTTAATTCGGTACTTGGAGAGATATCCTTTCAAGATATCATTGTTGCACTTCCGCAGTGCGCCTTCCTCCCAATCGATGTCATCAACTCCAGAGAATACGGAGGACGCTCTGCTCCCACTGACTGAGCTAGGCATGGTTTCTTAAGGTGGAGATTCTTCTTTAGCAACAACTGTCAATCAATCTGTGGCTGCGTTATAGGTCTGCTCTGCGTGGTGATCAATAATTCACTGTATGTAAATCATAAATGCAAATTCGAAATCCCACCGCTGCCACCAATGTTAGAATGGGGAACCTCGGGTTGGCACAGGTAGGTACTTGCGACAAGCAGCGGTCCCTTCTTCTATTCAGGGCGAGGGAATTACCCCTTCAGAACAACCCCTGCTCACCCTATAGGTAGTGTGGCGCGAGCAGTCAGGGCTAAACTTCAGGGCGCTAGTCAGTTAAGCATTTATGATCACACACAGTAAACCACAATGATCCCCCACAAACGGACACCAGGCGTAAGTTGTATCAAAAATACGGATGCTTTATATAAAAGTTTCTTTGTTACGCAGGCATGTACAAGACCATCAATAACGGTTACGAAATGGAAGCCACAAGATGATAATTAGGCACTGTTCTTGTCTTTGGTAACTTATTCGATTACGAGCGCTTCACAGGGCTCGGGTGAGTCGGTCCAGTCACGACGATGCGCAGGGCACCCAGGGAACAGTGATACGGGGAAATCAGAACGTTGCGGACCCCGAGTCCGATAGAGAGTTCACTGTACCTGGGAACGTGCGATGTGCTTGGACGAGACTTCAGGAGAGATGCAGGTTCTGCACCTCGTGGGTCTTCCGGATCAAGAATTCAGCGGGCGGCTCTCGGTAGACAGGTGCGGCCCCGGGCCTCCGACACGGACTGTGCGGGAGGTCACGCGGAGGGCGGCACGGTCAGACTCAGGCTGGGAGGTGAAGCGGGGCGGCCGGATACGTTACGACGTACGGGCGGCCGTCCGAGGCTGGATTTCACTTCCCCACTAGAAATCCGGCGGGAGGGCGAAAGGGCACCAAGCGCGCTCCAGTAGCAGGCAGGTGACAGGGAAGCGGGACGGCCAGACTCGATGGGTCCAGAGCGACTCAGGTAGAGCGGGGCTCTCGGCGAGTGGAGGCGGCCAGGCTTCTGGTTGTCACGGCCCTAGGAGGGATGCGAAGGTGCGCAGGGCACTCCGGCGGGAGAAAGCACACGGCTCGAATTCTCAGACGAGCAGAGACACGGTGAACCCACTGGTCCTGGGGTTCAGTTCAGGGGGCAAGCTCTTCTTCCAAGCCCTTGGAGATAGTTGAAGAACAAAGTGCAAAAGTCTCTTTCAGTCTTTTTCCTCTCCTTCCTTAGCAAGGCACCTACTGCAGGCCAGTCCCTCAGGTCAGGGAAAGTTACTCCTCCTTCAGCTTCTTCCAGGTCCTTCTAGTCAGGCAGAGTTCCTTCGTGGTTCAATCTGGATCTGATTTCTGAGGAGCCAGGCTCCTACTTTTATACAGGGATTCTTTTGTTCTTTAGCGCCAGGGGGCCTGGGCCTGGCTCAGTCCAGTTTTGGAGCACTCTGTTGTGGTGACTCGGCTTGTTCCTTTCAGCAGCAGGGCAGAGACATCAGCCGCTCCACAGGGGGCGGCGCCGGCTTTGTGGTGGCAGAGCCCAGGTCTATTCAAGAGTCAGGGTGCACTCCTCCCACCCATCCTGGTGTAATCTCTCTACCCACCACCTGGCAGCCAACCTGTCTCCTGGAATCCCCCAGCCCTGCTCCGGTACTGTTGCTAGGCAGAACACACACACACAGCAGAGGCAGACTGAGATGGTTAGGCACGCAAAGGCTAACTTTCTAAAAGTAGCATTTGCAAACCCAGGATATTAAAATAACCTTTACTAAAAGACGTATTTTATCATCCTGAGTTCAGGCATACTAAACATGACTTTCTACCATGCTCCCTGAGTCCACTGGGGTCACAGCGTGTAGCGATCCCAGCAGCCCATTCTGGCCTATGGAGAGCAGGTAGCCTTCAATAGTGAAAAACGAAAAGGGCTGTAATTCACTATTAAGACATGCCACACCATCAGGGCATGTCCTACCTTATACCTACAATGCACCCTGCGCTCAGGCCTACCAGAGGGGTGACTATCATGTAGTTAAGGGAAGGTTTAGGGACTGGTAAGTGGGGACACTTGCTCAGTCAGCTCGATGGTACCAGACCGCGCGCAGGGTCTGCAGTGGCAGACCCTAGACACATTTTACCCCGCGGCTTCGGTGGGTGGCACAACCAGTGCTGCAAGCCCACTAGCAGCATTTGGATATACGAGCCCTTGGCACCCCTGGTGCACTCTACTAGGGACTGATAGTAAACCAAATAAACCAAACGTGGAAGTCAATTCACATAATACATTTTACCATAGGGAGCACTTGCACTGTGGCACTGGATGGCAGTGGCACAGTGCCCTGAGCAGCTAACATCAACACAAAAACACATTGAGGCACAGACAAAAATGGAAGGGTGACCCACGCCAATGGTGCCAGGTCTAACAGTAGTGATAAAGTGATTAGAGTCCTAAGGCCAACATAAAGATACAGCAAAACGTGAGGTGAAAAGCAAAAAGGTTGCTGGTAGGCCACCTTAAGGATGCCAGGTCTAACAAAAACTGAACTAAGGATAACATGAGTAAAACATCAGGTTTCTCTACTGCATTTGGTGAGACAAGTGGGCCTTCTTTTATCTTCCATTCAAGCAATCTTTGACAGACCCCTTTATTATAGAGCTTTTCAAGGATTAAAGATAAGGCACTTACAAAGGAGTCCCAAATACTCAGAGATGGTTGACTTCTGTAATATGGGTCGTAGACTAAAAGCAGCGCAAAAACAGAGTGCAACAGGGTCCAAAAAACTTGAGTGCCACAAGAGAGTTTGAATGCAAGCGTATCCTTTTACAGATCCAGAGATATACTCATGCAATTTTTGTTTTTAGGACAGAACGTGCATGATGAAAAAAACATTGTTTTTAAAAAGCGCATTGCAGAATATCAGTACTTTGATGTGGGAAAACTTCAAAACTTTCAAACATATTTGTAGGCAGCCTACAGCAAGTTGTTGTGGCCGAGTGGTTAAGGCGATGGACTAGAAATCCATTGGAGTATGCCCGCGCAGGTTCGAATCCTGCCAACAACGAGAATCTTTTTATTATCGGCTACAATTTCAGAAGTTAACCTTTAGTATTTCTTCCATTTCAGTTTTATAAATAGGTGGCTTATTTTTGTGTCACTATTGCCTCTCCACATATTTGTTATCGCTACCTCTTTCATGTCTTTGCTACACCTCATTCCTACTTTAGCACTGGTGTAAACGCTTCAAATTGTTATACGGTTGCTCTCTCATTCATACCTGCGCATGCACTTGAAAGTTACTTTACCAATAAAAGACACAAAGAGAGAAATAGAACAAAAGTGCTGGCTGGATTGGCAAACACACTTCATAAAACTGCATTTTCTTTTTTATTCTCCCCCGTGTTACATGCTTAACCTCCCCATGTGTAATTTCTCTTAACCTGCTGTCCCAGGAAGAGAATTTCATCTACAGGCTCTTTCTGTGTTTTTTTCCCTAGTCTGTCTTTCCCATTTCTTAGCTGTGTAACTGTTCCTTTACGCGCTCTATTTAAACGCCATCAATCTCATTTGAGCTCCTTGCTCCCGCTTCTGTTTTCTCCACCTCTCATACTGCCAGTTCTCTCTTTCTCTGTGGTTGGTGGCTACTCTCCTGAGCTTCCGAAGCCACGTGGTTCCTGCCTCTTGTTGTCAGACTTGAATTGGAAAAGGAACCATATTAACAAGCCTTTACCACTCACACACGGCGGAAGTTTATACTTTAATTCAGTGAGCTAAGAAAAGCGTGTTGTGGGTCCCCTACGAGCCATGGTGCTTGCTTCATCATGATTTGGCACCAGTCATTAGCCGCAGCTCTGCTAATGAGCCACTGAGGTCAGTTTCAATATTTACTCAAAAACATAACCATGCAGCCCACCCCTCAACTGTGTATTTATCTTGCTTTTCTGCTGTTCGTGTGATTAGCTGGGAGGAGCTCACGGCGACATCCTCCCTATAAAAGTGTAGATGGATCACTCTCTAACTCTTTCTTGCTTCACATACAAATGGCTTGAAAGGTGCAGGGAAGATGCAGGTCTAATAGACAGAATAGAAGGTCTGTGCCAGGTGGGTTTCTCTGCATTGGTGTCCCATCACAGGTCCGCAAGTGTAATGTGTGATCTTTGACTCCTGGCATTTCACAAGCAGGCGGCCAGGAAACGGTTTCAGCCTATCAACCACTGAGGAGACGCAGCCTCTGAATGAGGAATGAGGAAGCAATGAATACATCCAGCCTATCACAGGAACAGCCCTGAGTGTTCCGAATTATAAATTCTCCATGTCACTGTATGTCGTTGAGCCCAAGTAGCTCGCCGTGATCGTATAGTGGTTAGTACTCTGCGTTGTGGCCGCAGCAACCTCGGTTCGAATCCGAGTCACGGCATTGTGGTTGGCAATGTCATGGCAGTTGGGTGTTAATTTTACAGAATTAGCAAATGTACCAGTGGTTTTTGTAAAATGTCTATTAAAAACAGATCCTTTCAAATATTTAAACCATCTAACAACAAATGATTTAAACTCGCATGATTATAAGCTGTAGCTATAATGTATTTACTTACATAAATTATCGTTCTTGAACCTATTGGGGGTGGAGGGGGAGCGGAGCTCACCCCCCAGGTGCAGTTGAGTGACCTGTGTTGTGGCTCTCTAGAGGGAAGGCACAAATTTTGCTGTCACCCAGCCCAATCCAGACGTGTATTGGGGCCAGGTTTCAGGCAAATAGAGCAGTAAGTGCAGAGAAATGTTCACTCTCTAAAAGTGGCATTTCTAAAATAGTAAAGTTAAATCCAACCTCACCAGTAAGTAGGATTTTCAATAAATAAATAAAGCTACTCCTCTCCGATATGGAATTACCAAATTAAAAGTATAGGGGAATACACAGAGCTAACCTATGAGAGGGGTAGACCTCACAGTAGTGAAAAATGAAATAGACTGTTTGGTACTTACAGGACACGCGAACCACCAAAGTACATATCTTATTTTTTACTTACATAGCATCATGCACCTAGGACTACCTAGGGCCTATCTTAGGTGTAAATTATATGTAATAAAAGGGGAGTTTAAGGCTTGGCAAGTAGGCTGGGACTCCCCTGGGAGACCCCTGAGTCTATGCCCAGAACCATAACTCTGCCAGTCGAGTACTTACCTAAAAGTCGATAACTCACTTTTCTTCCATAGGCTAACATTGAGTGGTTTCACTTGGAAATTCTTCTAAGTGGTGTGGAGTTTTGGAACTTTAAAATATTCATCTAAAATCAGCCGAACAACGAATTCTGATTTACTCACCTGTTATCAGGAGAGACCTCAGTGCTGCATCTTGGAGCTCGGTACTGACCCTGAAAAGTAATTTTAACCGTACTTACCAGTAACTCGAATTTCCTTCCATGGGATATCATTGCCTGCTTTTTGCTGAAAATTTTCTAAGTGTCGATTTTTGAAACTTACAAATATTCTTTAAAAATCGTACCAACTGTGAAAACGTAATTGTTTACCTGTTTTAGATAGATGTCCCAGTACTGAGCCTAGGAGCCCAGCACTGGATTACAAAAGTAACGAGAACGTACTTTACCCGTAACTTGAATTTTCTTCCATAGGAAACCATTGACTGTTTTTCTGTGAAATTTCTTCTAAGTGTCGATTTTGCAAACATGTAAATATTCCTTAAAAATCGCCTGTATAACTTAAACACAGTTTCTCAACTGCTTACAGGTGGTACAGTAGTGCTGGATCTAGGATCCAACACTGACCTAGAAAACGTAACCATAACCCCACTTACCTGCTAAGTGAATTTCCTTCCATAGGATAACATTGGTAATTTGATCAGCAAAAGTTTCGAAGTGTCAACTTTTAAAATAGCAAAATATTGCTTAAAAATCACAACAGTAACTAAAACGAATTTACTCACTTGTTTCCAAGAACTGTCCCAGGACTGAATCTAGGATCCAGTCCTGGATTTAGAAAAGTAATCCTGAAAGTAATTAATTGCATATAACTTAAAATTCCCATTGAGCTCAATGTATTATTGTGATTCAAATTGTGTTGCCTATTGCAATAAACTGTAACTATGACCTGCAAAAGTCAATTGCCTATTGCAAAGTATTTAACTAAAGCATCTCATTCTGAGAAAGTATATTTTGATACCTATTGTTGGTTCTAAAATAAAACAACAATATCTTTTGTATGCAAACCAATGGCCTAGAGTTCAGTTCTTGAGTGTGTGCGACCATTTGCTGACTGAGTGTGTACAACAAATGTTTTACACTGTACTCTGATACTGCCTTACTGCTCGGCAAGCTACCACTTTAGAGAGTAAGGTTATATCTAACTTTAGCCTCTGCCAAACCTCTGGGGACTGGGGACTCTGTGCACACTGTACCTATTTGGGAACAGTATATACAGAGCCACTTTCTCACAGTAGTGATAAAGTGATTAGAGTCCTACGGCCAACATAAAGATACAGCAAAACGTGAGGTGAAAAGCAAAAAGGTTGCTGGTAGGCCACCTTAAGGATGCCAGGTCTAACAAAAACTGAACTAAGGATAACATGAGTAAAACATCAGGTTTCTCTACTGCATTTGGTGAGACAAGTGGGCCTTCTTTTATCTTCCATACAAGCAATCTTTGACAGACCCCTTTATTATAGAGCTTTTCAAGGATTACAGATACGGCACTTACAAAGGAGTCCCAAATAATCAGAGATGGTTGACTTCTGTAATATGGGTCGTAGACTAAAAGCAGCACAAAAACAGAGTGCAACAGGGTCCAAAAAACTTGAGTGCCACAAGAGAGTTTGAATGCAAGCGTATCCTTTTACAGATCCAGAGATATACTCATGCAATTTTTATTTTTAGGACAGAACGTGCATGATGAAAAAAACATTGTTTTTAAAAAGCGCATTGCAGAATATCAGTACTTTGATGTGGGAAAACTTCAAAACTTTCAAACATATTTGTAGGCAGCCTACAGCAAGTTGTTGTGGCCGAGTGGTTAAGGCGATGGACTAGAAATCCATTGGAGTATGCCCGCGCAGGTTCGAATCCTGCCAACAACGAGAATCTTTTTATTATCGGCTACAATTTCAGAAGTTAACCTTTAGTATTTCTTCCATTTCAGTTTTATAAATAGGTGGCTTATTTTTGTGTCACTATTGCCTCTCCACATATTTGTTATCGCTACCTCTTTCATGTCTTTGCTACACCTCATTCCTACTTTAGCACTGGTGTAAACGCTTCAAATTGTTATACGGTTGCTCTCTCATTCATACCTGCGCATGCACTTGAAAGTTACTTTACCAATAAAAGACGCAAAGAGAGAAATAGAACAAAAGTGCTGGCTGGATTGGCAAACACCCTTCATAAAACTGCATTTTCTTTTTTATTCTCCCCCGTGTTACATGCTTAACCTCCCCATGTGTAATTTCTCTTAACCTGCTGTCCCAGGAAGAGAATTTCATCTACAGGCTCTTTCTGTGTTTTTTTCCCTAGTCTGTCTTTCCCATTTCTTAGCTGTGTAACTGTTCCTTTACGCGCTCTATTTAAACGCCATCAATCTCATTTGAGCTCCTTGCTCCCGCTTCTGTTTTCTCCACCTCTCATACTGCCAGTTCTCTCTTTCTCTGTGGTTGGTGGCTACTCTCCTGAGCTTCCGAAGCCACGTGGTTCCTGCCTCTTGTTGTCAGACTTGAATTGGAAAAGGAACCATATTAACAAGCCTTTACCACTCACACACGGCGGAAGTTTATACTTTAATTCAGTGAGCTAAGAAAAGCGTGTTGTGGGTCCCCTACGAGCCATGGTGCTTGCTTCATCATGATTTGGCACCAGTCATTAGCCGCAGCTCTGCTAATGAGCCACTGAGGTCAGTTTCAATATTTACTCAAAAACATAACCATGCAGCCCACCCCTCAACTGTGTATTTATCTTGCTTTTCTGCTGTTCGTGTGATTAGCTGGGAGGAGCTCACGGCGACATCCTCCCTATAAAAGTGTAGATGGATCACTCTCTAACTCTTTCTTGCTTCACATACAAATGGCTTGAAAGGTGCAGGGAAGATGCAGGTCTAATAGACAGAATAGAAGGTCTGTGCCAGGTGGGTTTCTCTGCATTGGTGTCCCATCACAGGTCCGCAAGTGTAATGTGTGATCTTTGACTCCTGGCATTTCACAAGCAGGCGGCCAGGAAACGGTTTCAGCCTATCAACCACTGAGGAGACGCAGCCTCTGAATGAGGAATGAGGAAGCAATGAATACATCCAGCCTATCACAGGAACAGCCCTGAGTGTTCCGAATTATAAATTCTCCATGTCACTGTATGTCGTTGAGCCCAAGTAGCTCGCCGTGATCGTATAGTGGTTAGTACTCTGCGTTGTGGCCGCAGCAACCTCGGTTCGAATCCGAGTCACGGCATTGTGGTTGGCAATGTCACGGCAGTTGGGTGTTAATTTTACAGAATTAGCAAATGTACCAGTGGTTTTTGTAAAATGTCTATTAAAAACAGATCCTTTCAAATATTTAAACCATCTAACAACAAATGATTTAAACTCGCATGATTATAAGCTGTAGCTATAATGTATTTACTTACATAAATTATCGTTCTTGAACCTATTGGGGGTGGAGGGGGAGCGGAGCTCACCCCCCAGGTGCAGTTGAGTGACCTGTGTTGTGGCTCTCTAGAGGGAAGGCACAAATTTTGCTGTCACCCAGCCCAATCCAGACGTGTATTGGGGCCAGGTTTCAGGCAAATAGAGCAGTAAGTGCAGAGAAATGTTCACTCTCTAAAAGTGGCATTTCTAAAATAGTAAAGTTAAATCCAACCTCACCAGTAAGTAGGATTTTCAATAAATAAATAAAGCTACTCCTCTCCGATATGGAATTACCAAATAAAAAGTATAGGGGAATACACAGAGCTAACCTATGAGAGGGGTAGACCTCACAGTAGTGAAAAATGAAATAGACTGTTTGGTACTTACAGGACACGCGAACCACCAAAGTACATATCTTATTTTTTACTTACATAGCATCATGCACCTAGGACTACCTAGGGCCTACCTTAGGTGTAAATTATATGTAATAAAAGGGGAGTTTAAGGCTTGGCAAGTAGGCTGGGACTCCCCTGGGAGACCCCTGAGTCTATGCCCAGAACCATAACTCTGCCAGTCGAGTACTTACCTAAAAGCCGATAACTCACTTTTCTTCCATAGGCTAACATTGAGTGGTTTCACTTGGAAATTCTTCTAAGTGGTGTGGAGTTTTGGAACTTTAAAATATTCATCTAAAATCAGCCGAACAACGAATTCTGATTTACTCACCTGTTATCAGGAGAGACCTCAGTGCTGCATCTTGGAGCTCGGTACTGACCCTGAAAAGTAATTTTAACCGTACTTACCAGTAACTCGAATTTCCTTCCATGGGATATCATTGTCTGCTTTTTGCTGAAAATTTTCTAAGTGTCGATTTTTGAAACTTACAAATATTCTTTAAAAATCGTACCAACTGTGAAAACGTAATTGTTTACCTGTTTTAGATAGATGTCCCAGTACTGAGCCTAGGAGCCCAGCACTGGATTACAAAAGTAACGAGAACGTACTTTACCCGTAACTTGAATTTTCTTCCATAGGAAACCATTGACTGTTTTTCTGTGAAATTTCTTCAAAGTGTCGATTTTGCAAACATGTAAATATTCCTTAAAAATCGCCTGTATAACTTAAACGCAGTTTCTTAACTGCTTACAGGTGGTACAGTAGTGCTGGATCTAGGATCCAACACTGACCTAGAAAATGTAACCATAACCCCACTTACCTGCTAAGTGAATTTCCTTCCATAGGATAACATTGGTAATTTGATCAGCAAAAGTTTCGAAGTGTCAACTTTTAAAATAGCAAAATATTGCTTAAAAATCACAACAGTAACTAAAACGAATTTACTCACTTGTTTCCAAGAACTGTCCCAGGACTGAATCTAGGATCCAGTCCTGGATTTAGAAAAGTAATCCTGAAAGTAATTAATTGCATATAACTTAAAATTCCCATTGAGCTCAATGTATTATTGTGATTCAAATTGTGTTGCCTATTGCAATAAACTGTAACTATGACCTGCAAAAGTCAATTGCCTATTGCAAAGTATTTAACTAAAGCATCTCATTCTGAGAAAGTATATTTTGATACCTATTGTTGGTTCTAAAATAAAACAACAATATCTTTTGTATGCAAACCAATGGCATAGAGTTCAGTTCTTGAGTGTGTGAGACCATTTGCTGACTGAGTGTGTACAACAAATGTTTTACACTGTACTCTGATACTGCCTTACTGCTCGGCAAGCTACCACTTTAGAGAGTAAGGTTATATCTAACTTTAGCCTCTGCCAAACCTCTGGGGACTGGGGACTCTGTGCACACTGTACCTATTTGGGAACAGTATATACAGAGCCACTTTCTCACAGTAGTGATAAAGTGATTAGAGTCCTACGGCCAACATAAAGATACAGCAAAACGTGAGGTGAAAAGCAAAAAGGTTGCTGGTAGGCCACCTTAAGGATGCCAGGTCTAACAAAAACTGAACTAAGGATAACATGAGTAAAACATCAGGTTTCTCTACTGCATTTGGTGAGACAAGTGGGCCTTCTTTTATCTTCCATACAAGCAATCTTTGACAGACCCCTTTATTATAGAGCTTTTCAAGGATTACAGATAAGGCACTTACAAAGGAGTCCCAAATAATCAGAGATGGTTGACTTCTGTAATATGGGTCGTAGACTAAAAGCAGCACAAAAACAGAGTGCAACAGGGTCCAAAAAACTTGAGTGCCACAAGAGAGTTTGAATGCAAGCGTATCCTTTTACAGATCCAGAGATATACTCATGCAATTTTTATTTTTAGGACAGAACGTGCATGATGAAAAAAACATTGTTTTTAAAAAGCGCATTGCAGAATATCAGTACTTTGATGTGGGAAAACTTCAAAACTTTCAAACAAAATATTTGTAGGCAGCCTACAGCAAGTTGTTGTGGCCGAGTGGTTAAGGCGATGGACTAGAAATCCATTGGGGTATTCCCGCGCAGGTTCGAATCCTGCCAACAATGAGAATCTTTTTATTATCGGCTACAATTTCAGAAGTTAACCTTTAGTATTTCTTCCATTTCAGTTTTATAAATAGGTGGCTTATTTTTGTGTCACTATTGCCTCTCCACATATTTGTTATCGCTACCTCTTTCATGTCTTTGCTACACCTCATTCCTACTTTAGCACTGGTGTAAACGCTTCAAATTATTATACGGTTGCTCTCTCATTCATACCTGCGCATGCCCTTGAAAGTTACTTTACCAATAAAAGACGCAAAGAGAGAAATAGAACAAAAGTGCTGGCTGGATTGGCAAACACACTTCATAAAACTGCATTTTCTTTTTTATTCTCCCCCGTGTTACATGCTTAACCTCCCCATGTGTAATTTCTCTTAACCTGCTGTCCCAGGAAGAGAATTTCATCTACAGGCTCTTTCTGTGTTTTTTTCCCTAGTCTGTCTTTCCCATTTCTTAGCTGTGTAACTGTTCCTTTACGCTCTCTATTTAAACGCCATCAATCTCATTTGAGCTCCTTGCTCCCGCTTCTGTTTTCTCCACCTCTCATACTGCCAGTTCTCTCTTTCTCTGTGGTTGGTGGCTACTTTCCTGAGCTTCCGAAGCCACGTGGTTCCTGCCTCTTGTTGTCAGACTTGAATTGGAAAAGGAACCATATTAACAAGCCTTTACCACTCACACACGGCGGAAGTTTATACTTTAATTCAGTGAGCTAAGAAAAGCGTGTTGTGGGTCCCCTACGAGCCATGGTGCTTGCTTCATCATGATTTGGCACCAGTCATTAGCCGCAGCTCTGCTAATGAGCCACTGAGGTCAGTTTCAATATTTACTCAAAAACATAACCATGCAGCCCACCCCTCAACTGTGTATTTATCTTGCTTTTATGCTGTTCGTGTGATTAGCTGGGAGGAGCTCACGGCGACATCCTCCCTATAAAAGTGTAGATGGATCACTCTCTAACTCTTTCTTGCTTCACATACAAATGGCTTGAAAGGTGCAGGGAAGATGCAGGTCTAATAGACAGAATAGAAGGTCTGTGCCAGGTGGGTTTCTCTGCATTGGTGTCCCATCACAGGTCCGCAAGTGTAATGTGTGATCTTTGACTCCTGGCATTTCACAAGCAGGCGGCCAGGAAACGGTTTCAGCCTATCAACCACTGAGGAGACGCAGCCTCTGAATGAGGAATGAGGAAGCAATGAATACATCCAGCCTATCACAGGAACAGCCCTGAGTGTTCCGAATTATAAATTCTCCATGTCACTGTATGTCGTTGAGCCCAAGTAGCTCGCCGTGATCGTATAGTGGTTAGTACTCTGCGTTGTGGCTGCAGCAACCTCGGTTCGAATTCGAGTCACGGCATTGTGGTTGGCAATGTCACGGCAGTTGGGTGTTAATTTTACAGAATTAGCAAATGTACCAGTGGTTTTTGTAAAATGTCTATTAAAAACAGATCCTTTCAAATATTTAAACCATCTAACAACAAATGATTTAAACTTGCATGATTATAAGCTGTAGCTATAATGTATTTACTTACATAAATTATCGTTCTTGAACCTATTGGGGGTGGAGGGGGAGCGGAGCTCACCCCCCAGGTGCAGTTGAGTGACCTGTGTTGTGGCTCTCTAGAGGGAAGGCACAAATTTTGCTGTCACCCAGCCCAATCCAGACGTGTATTGGGGCCAGGTTTCAGGCAAATAGAGCAGTAAGTGCAGAGAAATGTTCACTCTCTAAAAGTGGCATTTCTAAAATAGTAAAGTTAAATCCAACCTCACCAGTAAGTAGGATTTTCAATAAATAAATAAAGCTACTCCTCTCCGATATGGAATTACCAAATTAAAAGTATAGGGGAATACACAGAGCTAACCTATGAGAGGGGTAGACCTCACAGTAGTGAAAAATGAAATAGACTGTTTGGTACTTACAGGACACGCGAACCACCAAAGTACATATCTTATTTTTTACTTACATAGCATCATGCACCTAGGACTACCTAGGGCCTACCTTAGGTGTAAATTATATGTAATAAAAGGGGAGTTTAAGGCTTGGCAAGTAGGCTGGGACTCCCCTGGGAGACCCCTGAGTCTATGCCCAGAACCATAACTCTGCCAGTCGAGTACTTACCTAAAAGCCGATAACTCACTTTTCTTCCATAGGCTAACATTGAGTGGTTTCACTTGGAAATTCTTCTAAGTGGTGTGGAGTTTTGGAACTTTAAAATATTCATCTAAAATCAGCCGAACAACGAATTCTGATTTACTCACCTGTTATCAGGAGAGACCTCAGTGCTGCATCTTGGAGCTCGGTACTGACCCTGAAAAGTAATTTTAACCGTACTTACCAGTAACTCGAATTTCCTTCCATGGGATATCATTGTCTGCTTTTTGCTGAAAATTTTCTAAGTGTCGATTTTTGAAACTTACAAATATTCTTTAAAAATCGTACCAACTGTGAAAACGTAATTGTTTACCTGTTTTAGATAGATGTCCCAGTACTGAGCCTAGGAGCCCAGCACTGGATTACAAAAGTAACGAGAACGTACTTTACCCGTAACTTGAATTTTCTTCCATAGGAAACCATTGACTGTTTTTCTGTGAAATTTCTTCAAAGTGTCGATTTTGCAAACATGTAAATATTCCTTAAAAATCGCCTGTATAACTTAAACGCAGTTTCTCAACTGCTTACAGGTGGTACAGTAGTGCTGGATCTAGGATCCAACACTGACCTAGAAAACGTAACCATAACCCCACTTACCTGCTAAGTGAATTTCCTTCCATAGGATAACATTGGTAATTTGATCAGCAAAAGTTTCGAAGTGTCAACTTTTAAAATAGCAAAATATTGCTTAAAAATCACAACAGTAACTAAAACGAATTTACTCACTTGTTTCCAAGAACTGTCCCAGGACTGAATCTAGGATCCAGTCCTGGATTTAGAAAAGTAATCCTGAAAGTAATTAATTGCATATAACTTAAAATTCCCATTGAGCTCAATGTATTATTGTGATTCAAATTGTGTTGCCTATTGCAATAAACTGTAACTATGACCTGCAAAAGTCAATTGCCTATTGCAAAGTATTTAACTAAAGCATCTCATTCTGAGAAAGTATATTTTGATACCTATTGTTGGTTCTAAAATAAAACAACAATATCTTTTGTATGCAAACCAATGGCCTAGAGTTCAGTTCTTGAGTGTGTGAGACCATTTGCTGACTGAGTGTGTACAACAAATGTTTTACACTGTACTCTGATACTGCCTTACTGCTCGGCAAGCTACCACTTTAGAGAGTAAGGTTATATCTAACTTTAGCCTCTGCCAAACCTCTGGGGACTGGGGACTCTGTGCACACTGTACCTATTTGGGAACAGTATATACAGAGCCACTTTCTCACAGTAGTGATAAAGTGATTAGAGTCCTAAGGCCAACATAAAGATACAGCAAAACGTGAGGTGAAAAGCAAAAAGGTTGCTGGTAGGCCACCTTAAGGATGCCAGGTCTAACAAAAACTGAACTAAGGATAACATGAGTAAAACATCAGGTTTCTCTACTGCATTTGGTGAGACAAGTGGGCCTTCTTTTATCTTCCATTCAAGCAATCTTTGACAGACCCCTTTATTATAGAGCTTTTCAAGGATTAAAGATAAGGCACTTACAAAGGAGTCCCAAATACTCAGAGATGGTTGACTTCTGTAATATGGGTCGTAGACTAAAAGCAGCGCAAAAACAGAGTGCAACAGGGTCCAAAAAACTTGAGTGCCACAAGAGAGTTTGAATGCAAGCGTATCCTTTTACAGATCCAGAGATATACTCATGCAATTTTTGTTTTTAGGACAGAACGTGCATGATGAAAAAAACATTGTTTTTAAAAAGCGCATTGCAGAATATCAGTACTTTGATGTGGGAAAACTTCAAAACTTTCAAACAAAATATTTGTAGGCAGCCTACAGCAAGTTGTTGTGGCCGAGTGGTTAAGGCGATGGACTAGAAATCCATAGGGGTATCCCCGCGCAGGTTCGAATCCTGCCAACAACGAGAATCTTTTTATTATCGGCTACAATTTCAGAAGTTAACCTTTAGTATTTCTTCCATTTCAGTTTTATAAATAGGTGGCTTATTTTTGTGTCACTATTGCCTCTCCACATATTTGTTATCGCTACCTCTTTCATGTCTTTGCTACACCTCATTCCTACTTTAGCACTGGTGTAAACGCTTCAAATTATTATACGGTTGCTCTCTCATTCATACCTGCGCATGCACTTGAAAGTTACTTTACCAATAAAAGACGCAAAGAGAGAAATAGAACAAAAGTGCTGGCTGGATTGGCAAACACACTTCATAAAACTGCATTTTCTTTTTTATTCTCCCCCGTGTTACATGCTTAACCTCCCCATGTGTAATTTCTCTTAACCTGCTGTCCTAGGAAGAGAATTTCATCTACAGGCTCTTTCTGTGTTTTTTTCCCTAGTCTGTCTTTCCCATTTCTTAGCTGTGTAACTGTTCCTTTACGCTCTCTATTTAAACGCCATCAATCTCATTTGAGCTCCTTGCTCCCGCTTCTGTTTTCTCCACCTCTCATACTGCCAGTTCTCTCTTTCTCTGTGGTTGGTGGCTACTTTCCTGAGCTTCCGAAGCCACGTGGTTCCTGCCTCTTGTTGTCAGACTTGAATTGGAAAAGGAACCATATTAACAAGCCTTTACCACTCACACACGGCGGAAGTTTATACTTTAATTCAGTGAGCTAAGAAAAGCGTGTTGTGGGTCCCCTACGAGCCATGGTGCTTGCTTCATCATGATTTGGCACCAGTCATTAGCCGCAGCTCTGCTAATGAGCCACTGAGGTCAGTTTCAATATTTACTCAAAAACATAACCATGCAGCCCACCCCTCAACTGTGTATTTATCTTGCTTTTATGCTGTTCGTGTGATTAGCTGGGAGGAGCTCACGGCGACATCCTCCCTATAAAAGTGTAGATGGATCACTCTCTAACTCTTTCTTGCTTCACATACAAATGGCTTGAAAGGTGCAGGGAAGATGCAGGTCTAATAGACAGAATAGAAGGTCTGTGCCAGGTGGGTTTCTCTGCATTGGTGTCCCATCACAGGTCCGCAAGTGTAATGTGTGATCTTTGACTCCTGGCATTTCACAAGCAGGCGGCCAGGAAACGGTTTCAGCCTATCAACCACTGAGGAGACGCAGCCTCTGAATGAGGAATGAGGAAGCAATGAATACATCCAGCCTATCACAGGAACAGCCCTGAGTGTTCCGAATTATAAATTCTCCATGTCACTGTATGTCGTTGAGCCCAAGTAGCTCGCTGTGATCATATAGTGGTTAGTACTCTGCGTTGTGGCTGCAGCAACCTCGGTTCGAATCCGAGTCACGGCTTTGTGGTTGGCAATGTCACGGCAGTTGGGTGTTAATTTTACAGAATTAGCAAATGTACCAGTGGTTTTTGTAAAATGTCTATTAAAAACAGATCCTTTCAAATATTTAAACCATCTAACAACAAATGATTTAAACTTGCATGATTATAAGCTGTAGCTATAATGTATTTACTTACATAAATTATCGTTCTTGAACCTATTGGGGGTGGAGGGGGAGCGGAGCTCACCCCCCAGGTGCAGTTGAGTGACCTGTGTTGTGGCTCTCTAGAGGGAAGGCACAAATTTTGCTGTCACCCAGCCCAATCCAGACGTGTATTGGGGCCAGGTTTCAGGCAAATAGAGCAGTAAGTGCAGAGAAATGTTCACTCTCTAAAAGTGGCATTTCTAAAATAGTAAAGTTAAATCCAACCTCACCAGTAAGTAGGATTTTCAATAAATAAATAAAGCTACTCCTCTCCGATATGGAATTACCAAATTAAAAGTATAGGGGAATACACAGAGCTAACCTATGAGAGGGGTAGACCTCACAGTAGTGAAAAATGAAATAGACTGTTTGGTACTTACAGGACACGCGAACCACCAAAGTACATATCTTATTTTTTACTTACATAGCATCATGCACCTAGGACTACCTAGGGCCTACCTTAGGTGTAAATTATATGTAATAAAAGGGGAGTTTAAGGCTTGGCAAGTAGGCTGGGACTCCCCTGGGAGACCCCTGAGTCTATGCCCAGAACCATAACTCTGCCAGTCGAGTACTTACCTAAAAGCCGATAACTCACTTTTCTTCCATAGGCTAACATTGAGTGGTTTCACTTGGAAATTCTTCTAAGTGGTGTGGAGTTTTGGAACTTTAAAATATTCATCTAAAATCAGCCGAACAACGAATTCTGATTTACTCACCTGTTATCAGGAGAGACCTCAGTGCTGCATCTTGGAGCTCGGTACTGACCCTGAAAAGTAATTTTAACCGTACTTACCAGTAACTCGAATTTCCTTCCATGGGATATCATTGCCTGCTTTTTGCTGAAAATTTTCTAAGTGTCGATTTTTGAAACTTACAAATATTCTTTAAAAATCGTACCAACTGTGAAAACGTAATTGTTTACCTGTTTTAGATAGATGTCCCAGTACTGAGCCTAGGAGCCCAGCACTGGATTACAAAAGTAACGAGAACGTACTTTACCCGTAACTTGAATTTTCTTCCATAGGAAACCATTGACTGTTTTTCTGTGAAATTTCTTCTAAGTGTCGATTTTGCAAACATGTAAATATTCCTTAAAAATCGCCTGTATAACTTAAACGCAGTTTCTCAACTGCTTACAGGTGGTACAGTAGTGCTGGATCTAGGATCCAACACTGACCTAGAAAACGTAACCATAACCCCACTTACCTGCTAAGTGAATTTCCTTCCATAGGATAACATTGGTAATTTGATCAGCAAAAGTTTCGAAGTGTCAACTTTTAAAATAGCAAAATATTGCTTAAAAATCACAACAGTAACTAAAACGAATTTACTCACTTGTTTCCAAGAACTGTCCCAGGACTGAATCTAGGATCCAGTCCTGGATTTAGAAAAGTAATCCTGAAAGTAATTAATTGCATATAACTTAAAATTCCCATTGAGCTCAATGTATTATTGTGATTCAAATTGTGTTGCCTATTGCAATAAACTGTAACTATGACCTGCAAAAGTCAATTGCCTATTGCAAAGTATTTAACTAAAGCATCTCATTCTGAGAAAGTATATTTTGATACCTATTGTTGGTTCTAAAATAAAACAACAATATCTTTTGTATGCAAACCAATGGCCTAGAGTTCAGTTCTTGAGTGTGTGAGACCATTTGCTGACTGAGTGTGTACAACAAATGTTTTACACTGTACTCTGATACTGCCTTACTGCTCGGCAAGCTACCACTTTAGAGAGTAAGGTTATATCTAACTTTAGCCTCTGCCAAACCTCTGGGGACTGGGGACTCTGTGCACACTGTACCTATTTGGGAACAGTATATACAGAGCCACTTTCTCACAGTAGTGATAAAGTGATTAGAGTCCTAAGGCCAACATAAAGATACAGCAAAACGTGAGGTGAAAAGCAAAAAGGTTGCTGGTAGGCCACCTTAAGGATGCCAGGTCTAACAAAAACTGAACTAAGGATAACATGAGTAAAACATCAGGTTTCTCTACTGCATTTGGTGAGACAAGTGGGCCTTCTTTTATCTTCCATTCAAGCAATCTTTGACAGACCCCTTTATTATAGAGCTTTTCAAGGATTAAAGATAAGGCACTTACAAAGGAGTCCCAAATACTCAGAGATGGTTGACTTCTGTAATATGGGTCGTAGACTAAAAGCAGCGCAAAAACAGAGTGCAACAGGGTCCAAAAAACTTGAGTGCCACAAGAGAGTTTGAATGCAAGCGTATCCTTTTACAGATCCAGAGATATACTCATGCAATTTTTGTTTTTAGGACAGAACGTGCATGATGAAAAAAACATTGTTTTTAAAAAGCGCATTGCAGAATATCAGTACTTTGATGTGGGAAAACTTCAAAACTTTCAAACAAAATATTTGTAGGCAGCCTACAGCAAGTTGTTGTGGCCGAGTGGTTAAGGCGATGGACTAGAAATCCATTGGGGTATCCCCGCGCAGATTCGAATCCTGCCAACAACGAGAATCTTTTTATTATCGGCTACAATTTCAGAAGTTAACCTTTAGTATTTCTTCCATTTCAGTTTTATAAATAGGTGGCTTATTTTTGTGTCACTATTGCCTCTCCACATATTTGTTATCGCTACCTCTTTCATGTCTTTGCTACACCTCATTCCTACTTTAGCACTGGTGTAAACGCTTCAAATTATTATACGGTTGCTCTCTCATTCATACCTGCGCATGCACTTGAAAGTTACTTTACCAATAAAAGACGCAAAGAGAGAAATAGAACAAAAGTGCTGGCTGGATTGGCAAACACACTTCATAAAACTGCATTTTCTTTTTTATTCTCCCCCGTGTTACATGCTTAACCTCCCCATGTGTAATTTCTCTTAACCTGCTGTCCCAGGAAGAGAATTTCATCTACAGGCTCTTTCTGTGTTTTTTTCCCTAGTCTGTCTTTCCCATTTCTTAGCTGTGTAACTGTTCCTTTACGCGCTCTATTTAAACGCCATCAATCTCATTTGAGCTCCTTGCTCCCGCTTCTGTTTTCTCCACCTCTCATACTGCCAGTTCTCTCTTTCTCTGTGGTTGGTGGCTACTTTCCTGAGCTTCCGAAGCCACGTGGTTCCTGCCTCTTGTTGTCAGACTTGAATTGGAAAAGGAACCATATTAACAAGCCTTTACCACTCACACACGGCGGAAGTTTATACTTTAATTCAGTGAGCTAAGAAAAGCGTGTTGTGGGTCCCCTACGAGCCATGGTGCTTGCTTCATCATGATTTGGCACCAGTCATTAGCCGCAGCTCTGCTAATGAGCCACTGAGGTCAGTTTCAATATTTACTCAAAAACATAACCATGCAGCCCACCCCTCAACTGTGTATTTATCTTGCTTTTCTGCTGTTCGTGTGATTAGCTGGGAGGAGCTCACGGCGACATCCTCCCTATAAAAGTGTAGATGGATCACTCTCTAACTCTTCCTTGCTTCACATACAAATGGCTTGAAAGGTGCAGGGAAGATGCAGGTCTAATAGACAGAATAGAAGGTCTGTGCCAGGTGGGTTTCTCTGCATTGGTGTCCCATCACAGGTCCGCAAGTGTAATGTGTGATCTTTGACTCCTGGCATTTCACAAGCAGGCGGCCAGGAAACGGTTTCAGCCTATCAACCACTGAGGAGACGCAGCCTCTGAATGAGGAATGAGGAAGCAATGAATACATCCAGCCTATCACAGGAACAGCCCTGAGTGTTCCGAATTATAAATTCTCCATGTCACTGTATGTCGTTGAGCCCAAGTAGCTCGCCGTGATCGTATAGTGGTTAGTACTCTGCGTTGTGGCCGCAGCAACCTCGGTCCGAGTCACGGCATTGTGGTTGGCAATGTCACGGCAGTTGGGTGTTAATTTTACAGAATTAGCAAATGTACCAGTGGATTTTGTAAAAT
Organism: Triturus cristatus; assembly: GCF_964204655.1. Classification (NCBI taxonomy): domain Eukaryota; kingdom Metazoa; phylum Chordata; class Amphibia; order Caudata; family Salamandridae; genus Triturus; species Triturus cristatus. The sequence continues at coordinate 724,399,443 of NC_140595.1, forward strand.
GTCTATTAAAAACAGATCCTTTCAAATATTTAAACCATCTAACAACAAATGATTTAAACTCGCATGATTATAAGCTGTAGCTATAATGTATTTACTTACATAAATTATCGTTCTTGAACCTATTGGAGGTGGAGGGGGAGCGGAGCTCACCCCCCAGGTGCAGTTGAGTGACCTGTGTTGTGGCTCTCTAGAGGGAAGGCACAAATTTTGCTGTCACCCAGCCCAATCCAGACGTGTATTGGGGCCAGGTTTCAGGCAAATAGAGCAGTAAGTGCAGAGAAATGTTCACTCTCTAAAAGTGGCATTTCTAAAATAGTAAAGTTAAATCCAACCTCACCAGTAAGTAGGATTTTCAATAAATAAATAAAGCTACTCCTCTCCGATATGGAATTACCAAATTAAAAGTATAGGGGAATACACAGAGCTAACCTATGAGAGGGGTAGACCTCACAGTAGTGAAAAATGAAATAGACTGTTTGGTACTTACAGGACACGCGAACCACCAAAGTACATATCTTATTTTTTACTTACATAGCATCATGCACCTAGGACTACCTAGGGCCTACCTTAGGGGTAAATTATATGTAATAAAAGGGGAGTTTAAGGCTTGGCAAGTAGGCTGGGACTCCCCTGGGAGACCCCTGAGTCTATGCCCAGAACCATAACTCTGCCAGTCGAGTACTTACCTAAAAGCCGATAACTCACTTTTCTTCCATAGGCTAACATTGAGTGGTTTCACTTGGAAATTCTTCTAAGTGGTGTGGAGTTTTGGAACTTTAAAATATTCATCTAAAATCAGCCGAACAACGAATTCTGATTTACTCACCTGTTATCAGGAGAGACCTCAGTGCTGCATCTTGGAGCTCGGTACTGACCCTGAAAAGTAATTTTAACCGTACTTACCAGTAACTCGAATTTCCTTCCATGGGATATCATTGCCTGCTTTTTGCTGAAAATTTTCTAAGTGTCGATTTTTGAAACTTACAAATATTCTTTAAAAATCGTACCAACTGTGAAAACGTAATTGTTTACCTGTTTTAGATAGATGTCCCAGTACTGAGCCTAGGAGCCCAGCACTGGATTACAAAAGTAACGAGAACGTACTTTACCCGTAACTTGAATTTTCTTCCATAGGAAACCATTGACTGTTTTTCTGTGAAATTTCTTCTAAGTGTCGATTTTGCAAACATGTAAATATTCCTTAAAAATCGCCTGTATAACTTAAACGCAGTTTCTCAACTGCTTACAGGTGGTACAGTAGTGCTGGATCTAGGATCCAACACTGACCTAGAAAACGTATTCATAACCCCACTTACCTGCTAAGTGAATTTCCTTCCATAGGATAACATTGGTAATTTGATCAGCAAAAGTTTCGAAGTGTCAACTTTTAAAATAGCAAAATATTGCTTAAAAATCACAACAGTAACTAAAACGAATTTACTCACTTGTTTCCAAGAACTGTCCCAGGACTGAATCTAGGATCCAGTCCTGGATTTAGAAAAGTAATCCTGAAAGTAATTAATTGCATATAACTTAAAATTCCCATTGAGCTCAATGTATTATTGTGATTCAAATTGTGTTGCCTATTGCAATAAACTGTAACTATGACCTGCAAAAGTCAATTGCCTATTGCAAAGTATTTAACTAAAGCATCTCATTCTGAGAAAGTATATTTTGATACCTATTGTTGGTTCTAAAATAAAACAACAATATCTTTTGTATGCAAACCAATGGCCTAGAGTTCAGTTCTTGAGTGTGTGAGACCATTTGCTGACTGAGTGTGTACAACAAATGTTTTACACTGTACTCTGATACTGCCTTACTGCTCGGCAAGCTACCACTTTAGAGAGTAAGGTTATATCTAACTTTAGCCTCTGCCAAACCTCTGGGGACTGGGGACTCTGTGCACACTGTACCTATTTGGGAACAGTATATACAGAGCCACTTTCTCACAGTAGTGATAAAGTGATTAGAGTCCGAAGGCCAACATAAAGATACAGCAAAACGTGAGGTGAAAAGCAAAAAGGTTGCTGGTAGGCCACCTTAAGGATGCCAGGTCTAACAAAAACTGAACTAAGGATAACATGAGTAAAACATCAGGTTTCTCTACTGCATTTGGTGAGACAAGTGGGCCTTCTTTTATCTTCCATTCAAGCAATCTTTGACAGACCCCTTTATTATAGAGCTTTTCAAGGATTAAAGATAAGGCACTTACAAAGGAGTCCCAAATACTCAGAGATGGTTGACTTCTGTAATATGGGTCGTAGACTAAAAGCAGCGCAAAAACAGAGTGCAACAGGGTCCAAAAAACTTGAGTGCCACAAGAGAGTTTGAATGCAAGCGTATCCTTTTACAGATCCAGAGATATACTCATGCAATTTTTGTTTTTAGGACAGAACGTGCATGATGAAAAAAACATTGTTTTTAAAAAGCGCATTGCAGAATATCAGTACTTTGATGTGGGAAAACTTCAAAACTTTCAAACAAAATATTTGTAGGCAGCCTACAGCAAGTTGTTGTGGCCGAGTGGTTAAGGCGATGGACTAGAAATCCATTGGGGTATCCCCGCGCAGGTTCGAATCCTGCCAACAACAAGAATCTTTTTATTATCGGCAACAATTTCAGAAGTTAACCTTTAGTATTTCTTCCATTTCAGTTTTATAAATAGGTGGCTTATTTTTGTGTCACTATTGCCTCTCCACATATTTGTTATCGCTACCTCTTTCATGTCTTTGCTACACCTCATTCCTACTTTAGCACTGGTGTAAACGCTTCAAATTATTATACGGTTGCTCTCTCATTCATACCTGCGCATGCACTTGAAAGTTACTTTACCAATAAAAGACGCAAAGAGAGAAATAGAACAAAAGTGCTGGCTTGATTGGCAAACACACTTCATAAAACTGCATTTTCTTTTTTATTCTCCCCCGTGTTACATGCTTAACCTCCCCATGTGTAATTTCTCTTAACCTGCTGTCCCAGGAAGAGAATTTCATCTACAGGCTCTTTCTGTGTTTTTTTCCCTAGTCTGTCTTTCCCATTTCTTAGCTGTGTAACTGTTCCTTTACGCGCTCTATTTAAACGCCATCAATCTCATTTGAGCTCCTTGCTCCCGCTTCTGTTTTCTCCACCTCTCATACTGCCAGTTCTCTCTTTCTCTGTGGTTGGTGGCTACTTTCCTGAGCTTCCGAAGCCACGTGGTTCCTGCCTCTTGTTGTCAGACTTGAATTGGAAAAGGAACCATATTAACAAGCCTTTACCACTCACACACGGCGGAAGTTTATACTTTAATTCAGTGAGCTAAGAAAAGCGTGTTGTGGGTCCCCTACGAGCCATGGTGCTTGCTTCATCATGATTTGGCACCAGTCATTAGCCGCACCTCTGCTAATGAGCCACTGAGGTCAGTTTCAATATTTACTCAAAAACATAACCATGCAGCCCACCCCTCAACTGTGTATTTATCTTGCTTTTCTGCTGTTCGTGTGATAGCTGGGAGGAGCTCACGGCGACATCCTCCCTATAAAAGTGTAGATGGATCACTCTCTAACTCTTTCTTGCTTCACATACAAATGGCTTGAAAGGTGCAGGAAAGATGCAGGTCTAATAGACAGAATAGAAGGTCTGTGCCAGGTGGGTTTCTCTGCATTGGTGTCCCATCACAGGTCCGCCAGTGTAATGTGTGATCTTTGACTCCTGGCATTTCACAAGCAGGCGGCCAGGAAACGGTTTCAGCCTATCAACCACTGAGGAGACGCAGCCTCTGAATGAGGAATGAGGAAGCAATGAATACATCCAGCCTATCACAGGAACAGCCCTGAGTGTTCCGAATTATAAATTCTCCATGTCACTGTATGTCGTTGAGCCCAAGTAGCTCGCCGTGATCGTATAGTGGTTAGTACTCTGCGTTGTGGCCGCAGCAACCTCGGTTCGAATCCGAGTCACGGCATTGTGGTTGGCAATGTCACGGCAGTTGGGTGTTAATTTTACAGAATTAGCAAATGTACCAGTGGTTTTTGTAAAATGTCTATTAAAAACAGATCCTTTCAAATATTTAAACCATCTAACAACAAATGATTTAAACTTGCATGATTATAAGCTGTAGCTATAATGTATTTACTTACATAAATTATCGTTCTTGAACCTATTGGGGGTGGAGGGGGAGCGGAGCTCACCCCCCAGGTGCAGTTGAGTGACCTGTGTTGTGGCTCTCTAGAGGGAAGGCACAAATTTTGCTGTCACCCAGCCCAATCCAGACGTGTATTGGGGCCAGGTTTCAGGCAAATAGAGCAGTAAGTGCAGAGAAATGTTCACTCTCTAAAAGTGGCATTTCTAAAATAGTAAAGTTAAATCCAACCTCACCAGTAAGTAGGATTTTCAATAAATAAATAAAGCTACTCCTCTCCGATATGGAATTACCAAATTAAAAGTATAGGGGAATACACAGAGCTAACCTATGAGAGGGGTAGACCTCACAGTAGTGAAAAATGAAATAGACTGTTTGGTACTTACAGGACACGCGAACCACCAAAGTACATATCTTATTTTTTACTTACATAGCATCATGCACCTAGGACTACCTAGGGCCTATCTTAGGTGTAAATTATATGTAATAAAAGGGGAGTTTAAGGCTTGGCAAGTAGGCTGGGACTCCCCTGGGAGACCCCTGAGTCTATGCCCAGAACCATAACTCTGCCAGTCGAGTACTTACCTAAAAGCCGATAACTCACTTTTCTTCCATAGGCTAACATTGAGTGGTTTCACTTGGAAATTCTTCTAAGCGGTGTGGAGTTTTGGAACTTTAAAATATTCATCTAAAATCAGCCGAATAACGAATTCTGATTTACTCACCTGTCATCAGGAGAGACCTCAGTGCTGCATCTTGGAGCTCGGTACTGACCCTGAAAAGTAATTTTAACCGTACTTACCAGTAACTCGAATTTCCTTCCATGGGATATCATTGCCTGCTTTTTGCTGAAAATTTTCTAAGTGTCGATTTTTGAAACTTACAAATATTCTTTAAAAATCGTACCAACTGGGGAGGAGCCTAGCGCGCAACCAAGATGGCCGCGTAGGTGCGAGGCTCCCGAGGACCACCACGACCTCCTGAATTAATCCTGGCTATATCCTGTCCTTGTTGAGGGGACTGCATCGGTGAACCCGAGCTGAGGCGCCATCCGTTTTTCCTTTTCGAATCGGACCCCGGACACCGGTGGGAGCACCGATTGAAGGTTGCGGCCTTCTCCGCGCTGGCCCCCCGGATTGGAGTAGTGGGGCGATCCGGGGACAAAGCGAACAACAGCGGCGGGCAGGGCTGGGCGACTCGCGTATCCCGTGCTTTCACTTTCGCTTTTGCGCTCTCCTTGCCCTCAAGCGAGGTAGGGTTGCGGAGCGGGGTGCGCTGGTGTGGCCTTGTCCAGGTGTCCGGCTGACCCGCCGGCCGTGAGTCGTCCTGCGGCCCAGTGGTCGCCCTCCCCCCCCCGGAACCCGTGAACTGGTTTACCGGCCCTTTCGAGGAGATTGGCACGACGGTGGGAGAGCAGGCATGTCCACCAAACAAGATGGCGACCGGGCGAAGGTGAAGACGACCCGCCGCGGCCCGGCGCCTCAATCCAACAGTATGGACCGCTACACCCTCCAGAAGGGATCTCCGGAGACATCGCGCACATCCCCGGCGGGCCCGACGGAGGCATCTGCTCAACCGGTGGATCTGACCCTCCGGGACGTCATGGGCGCCATCGCAGAGATGAAGGCCTCGGTGGACCAGCGCTTCGACACCTTAGCGCAAAAGATAGACTCGGTCCTGGTGGATGTTAGCCTCGTGAGGGCTGACTTGTCCAAAACCAACGACCGGGTCGATTCCCTGGCCCACACCACGACGAGCCTCACGACGGACGTGGTGGCCCTCCAAAAGGAGGTGCGCCGGCTTGGCCAGGTGAGCGCCCTGATGGACCGGCGACTGGAGGATTCCGAGGGTCGGGCCCGGAGGAATAACGTTCGCATTGTGGGAGTGCCGGAGGGACGAGAGGCGGAGGCGGCAGATCTTTTTGTGGAAGAATTGATCCTTACCCATCTTCAGCCCCGGGGGCTGAGTAAGCTTTTTGCGGTGGAACGTGCTCACCGGGTCCCTGGGGGCAGACCTAAGGCCGGTGCCCCGCCGCGGCCTCTCATTGCCCGGATTTTTAATTTTCGGGACAGAGACGCTATCCTGCAGACCTCCAGGCAACAGGGACCGGTCAAGCTTGATAACATGGATGTGCATTTCTACCCAGACTTTACTCCGGCGGTCCAAAAACTGAGATTGAGTTTTATCGGAGTTAAACGTCGCCTACGGGACCTGAATCTTAAGTACTCAATGCTTTTTCCAGCTAAGCTAAGGGTGGAGGTGGATGGGCGCACGCACTTTTTTGACCGACCCGAGGCGGCTGGGGACTGGTTGGACACTCTGCCTGGAGATCGGGGCCGAGGGGGTGGGGGGGGTGCGGTTGGCGGGGAGGGCCCGCCGGATCAGAACTGAGGGGTGAAGAATAGGCCTTGCTCTGGACAACATTCCTTTACCATTTACTGATCGTTTATGTTCCCCTCCGATGGAGGTCGTGTGGGGTCTGTTGGGGGCTTCCCTCCTCCTCTGGGGGACTAGTTAGTTTTTCATCTATGGGGCGACAGGCACACTGCACTTTGGGGGGGCTGTCTGGGCTCATGCAGGGGTGCAGGGAGGGGGGAGTTCTGTTGGGATGGGGGGGTGGGGGGTGTGTGTCGTTTGGTTGCACCGCAAGGCAAGCCCTTTACTGTATTGTTGCTCTCGAGATGCTCTGTGGGGGACGACTGATTGCTTCTACGTATGATGGGGGGTAGGGATTTGACTGTGTTGTCATGGAATGTTAACGGTCTGGGGGACAGGATTAAGCGTGGTGTGGTCCTGCAGTACCTGAAACGTATCTCACCAGATGTTATCTTCCTGCAGGAGACACACCTTATAGGAATCGGCGAGGCTATCGTTTGGTGGCCCACTCGGGCTTCACCTCGGGCTCGCGGGGGGTGGGTATCATGATTAAGAACTCGCTCCCGTTGGAGATTGATGAGGTGCGCCATGATGAGAGGGGACGCTACACTGTTCTGGTGGGTAGAATGGAGGGTAGAGTGTTTGTTTTTATATCAGTGTACGTCCCGCCTGGGTTACAATCTACTACATTTGCGGATTTGGGGCGCCTCCTCCTGGACCTCCCGGGTGGCCTGCTGGTGGTTGGGGGGGACTTTAATGCGGTAGTTTCTGGGTCTCTGGATCGCCATCCCCCTAGGGACCTCCCCCGGGCACAGGCCTGGCTGTCCGGCCTTTTAGATACTCTGGGCCTGGTGGATTGCTGGCGACTAAAGCATCCTGCGCAGCGGCAATACACCTTCCACTCGGGTGCCCATGGTAGCCTCTCGCGGCTTGATTACATCCTTGTCCCGGCGGCCTATGCTGGGAGGGTGGGAGAGGTGTGCCATCTGGCGCGGGGCATTTCAGATCACTCCCCAGTACTGTTACATTTCGATGTCTTCCCTAGGGGGGGGGGCAGGGTGGCTCCAATCAATGCTTGGTACTTGCGTGACCCCACTATTCGTGCTGACTTGATCAAATCCTTACAGCGATACTTTGATGAGAATGTGGGGTCTGTTCCTTCGGCCATCTCCCTGTGGGAGGCTTTTAAGGTAGTTCTCAGAGGGGAGGCCCTCTCCTTTATCTCCCAGGCCCGGAGGCGCGAGCGGGAGGAGGTAACCCGGGTGGAGGCCGAAATTGCGGAATTAGAGGGTGACCTGGGGAGCGGGGTAATCGACGCCAAGTTGCATGTTCTGCACCTCAAGCAGGCGGCCTATAGGGCCCTCGTCACGGAGGCAGCCAGGGGCCTCAGTAGAGAGCAACAGGGGCGACTGTATGATGTGGGTGATAAGGCTGGTAAATTGATTGCGTGGTTGGACAAGAGGGAGAGAGCGAGTCGTGTGGTTCCTTTGCTTGAGGGGATGGATGGTGTGCCTGTTACCGAGCCGGAAGCCATTGTCTCCTGCTTCGCGGATTACTTCCGCGAGGTGTACTCCCCGGTTTCTCCCTGCTCGGAGGAAGATTCCCATGCCCTGCTTCGGGACATCGCGCTGCCCTCCCTTACGGTGGAGGACAGGGATTTGCTGGACGCTCCTCCCACCTCGGACGAAATTGCCCTGGCTATTCGCTCGGTCGCATCCGGCAAGGCCATGGGCCCCAATGGTATCCCCATCGAGCTCTACAAGCTACGACCGGATGTACTGGCGCCCCACCTGCGCGCCATGTTCCTGGTGGCCCACTCGCAGGGTTCCCTCCCGCCGGACCAGCGTCTGGCCACAATCGTGGTGATCCACAAGGAGGGGAGACCCCGTGAGCGGGTTACATCCTATAGGCCTATCTCGCTCTTGAACGCGGAGCCCAAAATCCTCGCCAAAGTACTGGCCAACCGGCTGGTTGGCGTGGTGGGCGATTTGGTCCACCAAGACCAATCTGGCTTTATACCCCATCGCAACACGGCTCTTAATCTGCGACGCTTGCATGGGGTGCTCGCGCGTGTCCCGTTTGTGCGGGAGCCGGCCATCTTGGCGTCCTTAGACGCCACCATGGCGTTTGACACGCTTGAATGGCCATACATCTGGGCGATGCTGGCGAAATTTGGATTTGGACCGGGATTCATTAGCTGGGTCAAATTGTTGTATTCGGGCCCATTGGCGCAGGTGGTGGTGAATGGGCGAGTCTCGGCCCCCTTCGCGCTGGGGCGGGGCACGCGTCAGGGTTGCCCCTTGTCACCGCTCCTGTTTGCATTGGCCTTGGAGCCCTTGGCGGAGTGGCTGCGGTGGCACCCCTCCATCCGTGGTCTCCGCTGGACCCCCGAGCATGAGGACCGCGTGTCCCTCTACGCCGATGATATCCTTTTGTATCTCGCCTCCCCGCGTAACTCGCTGATTGTCCTGGTTGATGTTTTGCGCTCCTTCGGTCGTAACTCAGGCCTTGTCATCAACTGGGCGAAATCCTGCGTGTATGTGCTCTCCGGGGAGGCTCCGGCCCTACCACGGGACTGCCCGATCCAGATTGCCTCCCAGGGGTTCCGGTACCTGGGTATATATATTACTCTAGACCCGGAGGTCCGCTACGAGCGGAACTTGCTGCCCCCCCTCCAGCGCTTGCGGGAGGACGTTGCGCGCTGGCGGCGTCTTCCGCTTTCGCCGCTTGGCCGAGCGGCCTTGTTTAAGATGATGTCCTTGCCGCGCTTTCTGTATGCGCTTCAGAATACTATGGACTTGGTTCCGCGCGCGCTACTTCCGTGAGGTGGAGAGCATTCAGCGGCGCCTGTTCTGGGACGGGAGGCCGCGTATTGCTCTGGCTAAATTGACGCTCCCGTGGTACGATGGGGGGGTTGCCCTCCCGGATATTAAACGGTATTACTGGGCCTCCCAGCTAGCTGCAATTAATCATGGCCTTTACGGGCCCGCCTTGAACCCGGCATTTGAAATGGACAAGATGCTCCTGCCCGGTGGCGACTACAATCGAGCGCTCTACTCTGGCGCGCCCGACTCCCGTCTGACGGGACCGACGCGTGTCATGGTGCGTGTCTGGCACGCGGCTAATGCAGCGATGGGGTGGAAGGACCGTTTGACCCGGGCGACACCGCTATATGCGTCTGAGAGGTTGGGCTCCCTGTGGACATCGAAGGGCTTCGAGAAGTGGGACACGATCGGAATCAGCACAGTGGGAGATCTCTGGACGAGGGGGGGATTCAAAACTTTTGAGACGCTGCAGACGGAGTTTCAGCTGCAAGGCAGTGAGTACTTTCGGTACTTACAAGTCCGCCATGCGCTGGGCTCCGTCTTCCCGGATGTCGCGTCCATTCCGGAGTCTTCCCCCCTGGAGGACCGAGTGCTGGATGGCCATGTCCCAGACAGCACGATCTCCCTTATATATAAAAAGCTGATCAACGACAGATCGTGCCTGCTGACTAGTCTCCGCGAGGCCTGGGTTGCCGACGGGTTGGAACTGGACGACGAGGACTGGATCTCCGCGGTGGCCTCTCCGAAGGAGGTGGCCATCCCGGCTCGCCTTCGCTTCGTCCAGCTTAAGATCCTCCACCGGGTTTACGTGACGGGGCCAAGGCTTCTACGTATGGGCTTTGCTGGTGACGGATTGTGTAAGCGTGGCTGTGGTGCTTTGGCAACTTTCATGCATATTCTGTGGGAGTGCCCAAAGGTGGAGCGATTCTGGCGTGGTGTGCATGAGGTCCTGCGTGTGGTTACGCGTGTCGCGCTGTTGCCTGAAGCGAGGAGATGCTTGCTGAATGTGTGGGAACCAAATGACTATTCGGTCCCGCAGAAGCGGTGGGTGACTCTGGGATACATGATAGCTAAGCGTGACATTGCTCAATTGTGGGGATCCCAGAGGCCCCCGGCGGTGTTGGCCTGGAAAGAACATATGGATTGGTGTATGTTTCGTGAAAAGGTAGTGTATGTGGCGAGGGGTAAGCCTGGGGCGTGGGTGAAAATCTGGGGCCCCTGGAACGCCTACCGCGGGGGTATTTGTGAGCCGCCACTGCCACCGGCCGCCTCACCAGCTCCGTCCCCCTAGCCGACCCCCTCCCCCAGCCGCGGGCATGTGGTTCCCCTGTCCCTGATCTATTCCCATCCCCCTCTTCAGAGTTTGGCTGCTGGTTGGGATCCCCCACTTAAGGAGCATGTGCCGTCACTTTGGATTGCGGATTGCCTTGCGGGTGTGGTTTTTTTGTGTTGTTCTGTTTTGAAAAAAAAGGAAACCGTATTGTGGGCTTGGGGTTCTGTGGCCTGCGCTATTGATATCTCCTGATTTACCGATCTGCACCGCCAAGAGACTCTTACTGTAGGTATGTCATATGCTTCTGCCACTCTAGCGGCCGGCCGGCCGGATGGTTGTAGGCCCATACCTGTAACCTTTTTTAACATGTAATAAACGGTTTCAAAAAAAAAAAAAAAAAAAAAAAAAAAAAATCGTACCAACTGTGAAAACGTAATTGTTTACCTGTTTTAGATAGATGTCCCAGTACTGAGCCTAGGAGCCCAGCACTGGATTACAAAAGTAACGAGAACGTACTTTACCCGTAACTTGAATTTTCTTCCATAGGAAACCATTGACTGTTTTTCTGTGAAATTTCTTCTAAGTGTCGATTTTGCAAACATGTAAATATTCCTTAAAAATCGCCTGTATAACTTAAACGCAGTTTCTCAACTGCTTACAGTTGGTACAGTAGTGCTGGATCTAGGATCCAACACTGACCTAGAAAACGTAACCATAACCCCACTTACCTGCTAAGTGAATTTCCTTCCATAGGATAACATTGGTAATTTGATCAGCAAAAGTTTCGAAGTGTCAACTTTTAAAATAGCAAAATATTGCTTAAAAATCACAACAGTAACTAAAACGAATTTACTCACTTGTTTCCAAGAACTGTCCCAGGACTGAATCTAGGATCCAGTCCTGGATTTAGAAAAGTAATCCTGAAAGTAATTAATTGCATATAACTTAAAATTCCCATTGAGCTCAATGTATTATTGTGATTCAAATTGTGTTGCCTATTGCAATAAACTGTAACTATGACCTGCAAAAGTCAATTGCCTATTGCAAAGTATTTAACTAAAGCATCTCATTCTGAGAAAGTATATTTTGATACCTATTGTTGGTTCTAAAATAAAACAACAATATCTTTTGTATGCAAACCAATGGCCTAGAGTTCAGTTCTTGAGTGTGTGAGACCATTTGCTGACTGAGTGTGTACAACAAATGTTTTACACTGTACTCTGATACTGCCTTACTGCTCGGCAAGCTACCACTTTAGAGAGTAAGGTTATATCTAACTTTAGCCTCTGCCAAACCTCTGGGGACTGGGGACTCTGTGCACACTGTACCTATTTGGGAACAGTATATACAGAGCCACTTTCTCACAGTAGTGATAAAGTGATTAGAGTCCTAAGGCCAACATAAAGATACAGCAAAACGTGAGGTGAAAAGCAAAAAGGTTGCTGGTAGGCCACCTTAAGGATGCCAGGTCTAACAAAAACTGAACTAAGGATAACATGAGTAAAACATCAGGTTTCTCTACTGCATTTGGTGAGACAAGTGGGCCTTCTTTTATCTTCCATTCAAGCAATCTTTGACAGACCCCTTTATTATAGAGCTTTTCAAGGATTAAAGATAAGGCACTTACAAAGGAGTCCCAAATACTCAGAGATGGTTGACTTCTGTAATATGGGTCGTAGACTAAAAGCAGCGCAAAAACAGAGTGCAACAGGGTCCAAAAAACTTGAGTGCCACAAGAGAGTTTGAATGCAAGCGTATCCTTTTACAGATCCAGAGATATACTCATGCAATTTTTGTTTTTAGGACAGAACGTGCATGATGAAAAAAACATTGTTTTTAAAAAGCGCATTGCAGAATATCAGTACTTTGATGTGGGAAAACTTCAAAACTTTCAAACAAAATATTTGTAGGCAGCCTACAGCAAGTTGTTGTGGCCGAGTGGTTAAGGCGATGGACTAGAAATCCATTGGGGTATCCCCGCGCAGGTTCGAATCCTGCCAACAACAAGAATCTTTTTATTATCGGCTACAATTTCAGAAGTTAACCTTTAGTATTTCTTCCATTTCAGTTTTATAAATAGGTGGCTTATTTTTGTGTCACTATTGCCTCTCCACATATTTGTTATCGCTACCTCTTTCATGTCTTTGCTACACCTCATTCCTACTTTAGCACTGGTGTAAACGCTTCAAATTATTATACCGTTGCTCTCTCATTCATACCTGCGCATGCACTTGAAAGTTACTTTACCAATAAAAGACGCAAAGAGAGAAATAGAACAAAAGTGCTGGCTTGATTGGCAAACACACTTCATAAAACTGCATTTTCTTTTTTATTCTCCCCCGTGTTACATGCTTAACCTCCCCATGTGTAATTTCTCTTAACCTGCTGTCCCAGGAAGAGAATTTCATCTACAGGCTCTTTCTGGGTTTTTTTCCCTAGTCTGTCTTTCCCATTTCTTAGCTGTGTAACTGTTCCTTTACGCGCTCTATTTAAACGCCATCAATCTCATTTGAGCTCCTTGCTCCCGCTTCTGTTTTCTCCACCTCTCATACTGCCAGTTCTCTCTTTCTCTGTGGTTGGTGGCTACTTTCCTGAGCTTCCGAAGCCACGTGGTTCCTGCCTCTTGTTGTCAGACTTGAATTGGAAAAGGAACCATATTAACAAGCCTTTACCACTCACACACGGCGGAAGTTTATACTTTAATTCAGTGAGCTAAGAAAAGCGTGTTGTGGGTCCCCTACGAGCCATGGTGCTTGCTTCATCATGATTTGGCACCAGTCATTAGCCGCAGCTCTGCTAATGAGCCACTGAGGTCAGTTTCAATATTTACTCAAAAACATAACCATGCAGCCCACCCCTCAACTGTGTATTTATCTTGCTTTTCTGCTGTTCGTGTGATAGCTGCGAGGAGCTCACGGCGACATCCTCCCTATAAAAGTGTAGATGGATCACTCTCTAACTCTTTCTTGCTTCACATACAAATGGCTTGAAAGGTGCAGGGAAGATGCAGGTCTAATAGACAGAATAGAAGGTCTGTGCCAGGTGGGTTTCTCTGCATTGGTGTCCCATCACAGGTCCGCCAGTGTAATGTGTGATCTTTGACTCCTGGCATTTCACAAGCAGGCGGCCAGGAAACGGTTTCAGCCTATCAACCACTGAGGAGACGCAGCCTCTGAATGAGGAATGAGGAAGCAATGAATACATCCAGCCTATCACAGGAACAGCCCTGAGTGTTCCGAATTATAAATTCTCCATGTCACTGTATGTCGTTGAGCCCAAGTAGCTCGCCGTGATCGTATAGTGGTTAGTACTCTGCGTTGTGGCCGCAGCAACCTCGGTTCGAATCCGAGTCACGGCATTGTGGTTGGCAATGTCACGGCAGTTGGGTGTTAATTTTACAGAATTAGCAAATGTACCAGTGGTTTTTGTAAAATGTCTATTAAAAACAGATCCTTTCAAATATTTAAACCATCTAACAACAAATGATTTAAACTTGCATGATTATAAGCTGTAGCTATAATGTATTTACTTACATAAATTATCGTTCTTGAACCTATTGGGGGTGGAGGGGGAGCGGAGCTCACCCCCCAGGTGCAGTTGAGTGACCTGTGTTGTGGCTCTCTAGAGGGAAGGCACAAATTTTGCTGTCACCCAGCCCAATCCAGACGTGTATTGGGGCCAGGTTTCAGGCAAATAGAACAGTAAGTGCAGAGAAATGTTCACTCTCTAAAAGTGGCATTTCTAAAATAGTAAAGTTAAATCCAACCTCACCAGTAAGTAGGATTTTCAATAAATAAATAAAGCTACTCCTCTCCGATATGGAATTACCAAATTAAAAGTATAGGGGAATACACAGAGCTAACCTATGAGAGGGGTAGACCTCACAGTAGTGAAAAATGAAATAGACTGTTTGGTACTTACAGGACACGCAAACCACCAAAGTACATATCTTATTTTTTACTTACATAGCATCATGCACCTAGGACTACCTAGGGCCTATCTTAGGTGTAAATTATATGTAATAAAAGGGGAGTTTAAGGCTTGGCAAGTAGGCTGGGACTCCCCTGGGAGACCCCTGAGTCTATGCCCAGAACCATAACTCTGCCAGTCGAGTACTTACCTAAAAGCCGATAACTCACTTTTCTTCCATAGGCTAACATTGAGTGGTTTCACTTGGAAATTCTTCTAAGTGGTGTGGAGTTTTGGAACTTTAAAATATTCATCTAAAATCAGCCGAATAACGAATTCTGATTTACTCACCTGTTATCAGGAGAGACCTCAGTGCTGCATCTTGGAGCTCGGTACTGACCCTGAAAAGTAATTTTAACCGTACTTACCAGTAACTCGAATTTCCTTCCATGGGATATCATTGCCTGCTTTTTGCTGAAAATTTTCTAAGTGTCGATTTTTGAAACTTACAAATATTCTTTAAAAATCGTACCAACTGTGAAAACGTAATTGTTTACCTGTTTTAGATAGATGTCCCAGTACTGAGCCTAGGAGCCCAGCACTGGATTACAAAAGTAACGAGAACGTACTTTACCCGTAACTTGAATTTTCTTCCATAGGAAACCATTGACTGTTTTTCTGTGAAATTTCTTCTAAGTGTCGATTTTGCAAACATGTAAATATTCCTTAAAAATCGCCTGTATAACTTAAACGCAGTTTCTCAACTGCTTACAGGTGGTACAGTAGTGCTGGATCTAGGATCCAACACTGACCTAGAAAACGTAACCATAACCCCACTTACCTGCTAAGTGAATTTCCTTCCATAGGATAACATTGGTAATTTGATCAGCAAAAGTTTCGAAGTGTCAACTTTTAAAATAGCAAAATATTGCTTAAAAATCACAACAGTAACTAAAACGAATTTACTCACTTGTTTCCAAGAACTGTCCCAGGACTGAATCTAGGATCCAGTCCTGGATTTAGAAAAGTAATCCTGAAAGTAATTAATTGCATATAACTTAAAATTCCCATTGAGCTCAATGTATTATTGTGATTCAAATTGTGTTGCCTATTGCAATAAACTGTAACTATGACCTGCAAAAGTCAATTGCCTATTGCAAAGTATTTAACTAAAGCATCTCATTCTGAGAAAGTATATTTTGATACCTATTGTTGGTTCTAAAATAAAACAACAATATCTTTTGTATGCAAACCAATGGCCTAGAGTTCAGTTCTTGAGTGTGTGAGACCATTTGCTGACTGAGTGTGTACAACAAATGTTTTACACTGTACTCTGATACTGCCTTACTGCTCGGCAAGCTACCACTTTAGAGAGTAAGGTTATATCTAACTTTAGCCTCTGCCAAACCTCTGGGGACTGGGGACTCTGTGCACACTGTACCTCTTTGGGAACAGTATATACAGAGCCACTTTCTCACAGTAGTGATAAAGTGATTAGAGTCCTAAGGCCAACATAAAGATACAGCAAAACGTGAGGTGAAAAGCAAAAAGGTTGCTGGTAGGCCACCTTAAGGATGCCAGGTCTAACAAAAACTGAACTAAGGATAACATGAGTAAAACATCAGGTTTCTCTACTGCATTTGGTGAGACAAGTGGGCCTTCTTTTATCTTCCATTCAAGCAATCTTTGACAGACCCCTTTATTATAGAGCTTTTCAAGGATTAAAGATAAGGCACTTACAAAGGAGTCCCAAATACTCAGAGATGGTTGACTTCTGTAATATGGGTCGTAGACTAAAAGCAGCGCAAAAACAGAGTGCAACAGGGTCCAAAAAACTTGAGTGCCACAAGAGAGTTTGAATGCAAGCGTATCCTTTTACAGATCCAGAGATATACTCATGCAATTTTTGTTTTTAGGACAGAACGTGCATGATGAAAAAAACATTGTTTTTAAAAAGCGCATTGCAGAATATCAGTACTTTGATGTGGGAAAACTTCAAAACTTTCAAACAAAATATTTGTAGGCAGCCTACAGCAAGTTGTTGTGGCCGAGTGGTTAAGGCGATGGACTAGAAATCCATTGGGGTATCCCCGCGCAGGTTCGAATCCTGCCAACAACGAGAATCTTTTTATTATCGGCTACAATTTCAGAAGTTAACCTTTAGTATTTCTTCCATTTCAGTTTTAAAAATAGGTGGCTTATTTTTGTGTCACTATTGCCTCTCCACATATTTGTTATCACTACCTCTTTCATGTCTTTGCTACACCTCATTCCTACTTTAGCACTGGTGTAAACGCTTCAAATTATTATACGGTTGCTCTCTCATTCATACCTGCGCATGCACTTGAAAGTTACTTTACCAATAAAAGACGCAAAGAGAGAAATAGAACAAAAGTGCTGGCTGGATTGGCAAACACACTTCATAAAACTGCATTTTCTTTTTAATTCTCCCCCGTGTTACATGCTTAACCTCCCCATGTGTAATTTCTCTTAACCTGCTGTCCCAGGAAGAGAATTTCATCTACAGGCTCTTTCTGTGTTTTTTTCCCTAGTCTGTCTTTCCCATTTCTTAGCTGTGTAACTGTTCCTTTACGCGCTCTATTTAAACGCCATCAATCTCATTTGAGCTCCTTGCTCCCGCTTCTGTTTTCTCCACCTCTCATACTGCCAGTTCTCTCTTTCTCTGTGGTTGTTGGCTACTTTCCTGAGCTTCCTAAGCCACGTGGTTCCTGCCTCTTGTTGTCAGACTTGAATTGGAAAAGGAACCATATTAACAAGCCTTTACCACTCACACACGGCGGAAGTTTATACTTTAATTCAGTGAGCTAAGAAAAGCGTGTTGTGGGTCCCCTACGAGCCATGGTGCTTGCTTCATCATGATTTGGCACCAGTCATTAGCCGCAGCTCTGCTAATGAGCCACTGAGGTCAGTTTCAATATTTACTCAAAAACATAACCATGCAGCTCACCCCTCAACTGTGTATTTATCTTGCTTTTCTGCTGTTCGTGTGATTAGCTGGGAGGAGCTCACGGCGACATCCTCCCTATAAAAGTGTAGATGGATCACTCTCTAACTCTTTCTTGCTTCACATACAAATGGCTTGAAAGGTGCAGGGAAGATGCAGGTCTAATAGACAGAATAGAAGGTCTGTGCCAGGTGGGTTTCTCTGCATTGGTGTCCCATCACAGGTCCGCAAGTGTAATGTGTGATCTTTGACTCCTGGCATTTCACAAGCAGGCGGCCAGGAAACGGTTTCAGCCTATCAACCACTGAGGAGACGCAGCCTCTGAATGAGGAATGAGGAAGCAATGAATACATCCAGCCTATCACAGGAACAGCCCTGAGTGTTCCGAATTATAAATTCTCCATGTCACTGTTTGTCGTCGAGCCCAAGTAGCTCGCCGTGATCGTATAGTGGTTAGTACTCTGCGTTGTGGCCGCAGCAACCTCGGTTCGAATCCGAGTCACGGCATTGTGGTTGGCAATGTCACGGCAGTTGGGTGTTAATTTTACAGAATTAGCAAATGTACCAGTGGTTTTTGTAAAATGTCTATTAAAAACAGATCCTTTCAAATATTTAAACCATCTAACAACAAATGATTTAAACTCGCATGATTATAAGCTGTAGCTATAATGTATTTACTTACATAAATTATCGTTCTTGAACCTTTTGGGGGTGGAGGGGGAGCGGAGCTCACCCCCCAGGTGCAGTTGAGTGACCTGTGTTGTGGCTCTCTAGAGGGAAGGCACAAATTTTGCTGTCACCCAGCCCAATCCAGACGTGTATTGGGGCCAGGTTTCAGGCAAATAGAGCAGTAAGTGCAGAGAAATGTTCACTCTCTAAAAGTGGCATTTCTAAAATAGTAAAGTTAAATCCAACCTCACCAGTAAGTAGGATTTTCAATAAATAAATAAAGCTACTCCTCTCCGATATGGAATTACCAAATTAAAAGTATAGGGGAATACACAGAGCTAACCTATGAGAGGGGTAGACCTCACAGTAGTGAAAAATGAAATAGACTGTTTGGTACTTACAGGACACGCGAACCACCAAAGTACATATCTTATTTTTTACTTACATAGCATCATGCACCTAGGACTACCTAGGGCCTACCTTAGGTGTAAATTATATGTAATAAAAGGGGAGTTTAAGGCTTGGCAAGTAGGCTGGGACTCCCCTGGGAGACCCCTGAGTCTATGCCCAGAACCATAACTCTGCCAGTCGAGTACTTACCTAAAAGCCGATAACTCACTTTTCTTCCATAGGCTAACATTGAGTGGTTTCACTTGGAAATTCTTCTAAGTGGTGTGGAGTTTTGGAACTTTAAAATATTCATCTAAAATCAGCCGAACAACGAATTCTGATTTACTCACCTGTTATCAGGAGAGACCTCAGTGCTGCATCTTGGAGCTCGGTACTGACCCTGAAAAGTAATTTTAACCGTACTTACCAGTAACTCGAATTTCCTTCCATGGGATATCATTGCCTGCTTTTTGCTGAAAATTTTCTAAGTGTCGATTTTTGAAACTTACAAATATTCTTTAAAAATCGTACCAACTGTGAAAACGTAATTGTTTACCTGTTTTAGATAGATGTCCCAGTACTGAGCCTAGGAGCCCAGCACTGGATTACAAAAGTAACGAGAACGTACTTTACCCGTAACTTGAATTTTCTTCCATAGGAAACCATTGACTGTTTTTCTGTGAAATTTCTTCTAAGTGTCGATTTTGCAAACATGTAAATATTCCTTAAAAATCGCCTGTATAACTTAAACGCAGTTTCTCAACTGCTTACAGGTGGTACAGTAGTGCTGGATCTAGGATCCAACACTGACCTAGAAAACGTAACCATAACCCCACTTACCTGCTAAGTGAATTTCCTTCCATAGGATAACATTGGTAATTTGATCAGCAAAAGTTTCGAAGTGTCAACTTTTAAAATAGCAAAATATTGCTTAAAAATCACAACAGTAACTAAAACGAATTTACTCACTTGTTTCCAAGAACTGTCCCAGGACTGAATCTAGGATCCAGTCCTGGATTTAGAAAAGTAATCCTGAAAGTAATTAATTGCATATAACTTAAAATTCCCATTGAGCTCAATGTATTATTGTGATTCAAATTGTGTTGCCTATTGCAATAAACTGTAACTATGACCTGCAAAAGTCAATTGCCTATTGCAAAGTATTTAACTAAAGCATCTCATTCTGAGAAAGTATATTTTGATACCTATTGTTGGTTCTAAAATAAAACAACAATATCTTTTGTATGCAAACCAATGGCCTAGAGTTCAGTTCTTGAGTGTGGGAGACCATTTGCTGACTGAGTGTGTACAACAAATGTTTTACACTGTACTCTGATACTGCGTTACTGCTCGGCAAGCTACCACTTTAGAGAGTAAGGTTATATCTAACTTTAGCCTCTGCCAAACCTCTGGGGACTGGGGACTCTGTGCACACTGTACCTATTTGGGAACAGTATATACAGAGCCACTTTCTCACAGTAGTGATAAAGTGATTAGAGTCCTAAGGCCAACATAAAGATACAGCAAAACGTGAGGTGAAAAGCAAAAAGGTTGCTGGTAGGCCACCTTAAGGATGCCAGGTCTAACAAAAACTGAACTAAGGATAACATGAGTAAAACATCAGGTTTCTCTACTGCATTTGGTGAGACAAGTGGGCCTTCTTTTATCTTCCATTCAAGCAATCTTTGACAGACCCCTTTATTATAGAGCTTTTCAAGGATTAAAGATAAGGCACTTACAAAGGAGTCCCAAATACTCAGAGATGGTTGACTTCTGTAATATGGGTCGTAGACTAAAAGCAGCGCAAAAACAGAGTGCAACAGGGTCCAAAAAACTTGAGTGCCACAAGAGAGTTTGAATGCAAGCGTATCCTTTTACAGATCCAGAGATATACTCATGCAATTTTTGTTTTTAGGACAGAACGTGCATGATGAAAAAATCATTGTTTTTAAAAAGCGCATTGCAGAATATCAGTACTTTGATGTGGGAAAACTTCAAAACTTTCAAACAAAATATTTGTAGGCAGCCTACAGCAAGTTGTTGTGGCCGAGTGGTTAAGGTGATGGACTAGAAATCCATTGGGGTATCCCCGCGCAGGTTCGAATCCTGTCCACAACAAGAATCTTTTTATTATCGGCTACAATTTCAGAAGTTAACCTTTAGTATTTCTTCCATTTCAGTTTTATAAATAGGTGGCTTATTTTTGTGTCACTATTGCCTCTCCACATATTTGTTATCGCTACCTCTTTCATGTCTTTGCTACACCTCATTCCTACTTTAGCACTGGTGTAAACGCTTCAAATTATTATACGGTTGCTCTCTCATTCATACCTGCGCATGCACTTGAAAGTTACTTTACCAATAAAAGACGCAAAGAGAGAAATAGAACAAAAGTGCTGGCTGGATTGGCAAACAAACTTCATAAAACTGCATTTTCTTTTTTATTCTCCCCCGTGTTACATGCTTAACCTCCCCATGTGTAATTTCTCTTAACCTGCTGTCCCAGGAAGAGAATTTCATCTACAGGCTCTTTCTGTGTTTTTTCCCTAGTATGTCTTTCCCATTTCTTAGCTGTGTAACTGTTCCTTTACGCGCTCTATTTAAACGCCATCAATCTCATTTGAGCTCCTTGCTCCCGCTTCTGTTTTCTCCACCTCTCATACTGCCAGTTCTCTCTTTCTCTGTGGTTGGTGGCTACTTTCCTGAGCTTCCGAAGCCACGTGGTTCCTGCCTCTTGTTGTCAGACTTGAATTGGAAAAGGAACCATATTAACAAGCCTTTACCACTCACACACGGCGGAAGTTTATACTTTAATTCAGTGAGCTAAGAAAAGCGTGTTGTGGGTCCCCTACGAGCCATGGTGCTTGCTTCATCATGATTTGGCACCAGTCATTAGCCGCAGCTCTGCTAATGAGCCACTGAGGTCAGTTTCAATATTTACTCAAAAACATAACCATGCAGCCCACCCCTCAACTGTGTATTTATCTTGCTTTTCTGCTGTTCGTGTGATTAGCTGGGAGGAGCTCACGGCGACATCCTCCCTATAAAAGTGTAGATGGATCACTCTCTAACTCTTTCTTGCTTCACATACAAAGGGCTTGAAAGGTGCAGGGAAGATGCAGGTCTAATAGACAGAATAGAAGGTCTGTGCCAGGTGGGTTTCTCTGCATTGGTGTCCCATCACAGGTCCGCAAGTGTAATGTGTGATCTTTGACTCCTGGCATTTCACAAGCAGGCGGCCAGGAAACGGTTTCAGCCTATCAACCACTGAGGAGACGCAGCCTCTGAATGAGGAATGAGGAAGCAATGAATACATCCAGCCTATCACAGGAACAGCCCTGAGTGTTCCGAATTATAAATTCTCCATGTCACTGTATGTCGTTTAGCCCAAGTAGCTCGCCGTGATCGTATAGTGGTTAGTACTCTGCGTTGTGGCCGCAGCAACCTCGGTTCGAATCCGTGTCACGGCAATGTCACGGCAGTTGGGTGTTAATTTTACAGAATTAGCAAATGTACCAGTGGTTTTTGTAAAATGTCTATTAAAAACAGATCCTTTCAAATATTTAAACCATCTAACAACAAATGATTTAAACTCGCATGATTATAAGCTGTAGCTATAATGTATTTACTTACATAAATTATCGTTCTTGAACCTATTGGGGGTGGAGGGGGAGCGGAGCTCACCCCCCAGGTGCAGTTGAGTGACCTGTGTTGTGGCTCTCTAGAGGGAAGGCACACATTTTGCTGTCACCCAGCCCAATCCAGACGTGTATTGGGGCCAGGTTTCAGGCAAATAGAGCAGTAAGTGCAGAGAAATGTTCACTCTCTAAAAGTGGCATTTCTAAAATAGTAAAGTTAAATCCAACCTCACCAGTAAGTAGGATTTTCAATAAATAAATAAAGCTACTCCTCTCCGATATGGAATTACCAAATTAAAAGTATAGGGGAATACACAGAGCTAACCTATGAGAGGGGTAGACCTCACAGTAGTGAAAAATGAAATAGACTGTTTGGTACTTACAGGACACGCGAACCACCAAAGTACATATCTTATTTTTTACTTACATAGCATCATGCACCTAGGACTACCTAGGGCCTACCTTAGGTGTAAATTATATGTAATAAAAGGGGAGTTTAAGGCTTGGCAAGTAGGCTGGGACTCCCCTGGGAGACCCCTGAGTCTATGCCCAGAACCATAACTCTGCCAGTCGAGTACTTACCTAAAAGCCGATAACTCACTTTTCTTCCATAGGCTAACATTGAGTGGTTTCACTTGGAAATTCTTCTAAGTGGTGTGGAGTTTTGGAACTTTAAAATATTCATCTAAAATCAGCCGAACAACGAATTCTGATTTACTCACCTGTTATCAGGAGAGACCTCAGTGCTGCATCTTGGAGCTCGGTACTGACCCTGAAAAGTAATTTTAACCGTACTTACCAGTAACTCGAATTTCCTTCCATGGGATATCATTGCCTGCTTTTTGCTGAAAATTTTCTAAGTGTCGATTTTTGAAACTTACAAATATTCTTTAAAAATCGTACCAACTGTGAAAACGTAATTGTTTACCTGTTTTAGATAGATGTCCCAGTACTGAGCCTAGGAGCCCAGCACTGGATTACAAAAGTAACGAGAACGTACTTTACCCGTAACTTGAATTTTCTTCCATAGGAAACCATTGACTGTTTTTCTGTGAAATTTCTTCTAAGTGTCGATTTTGCAAACATGTAAATATTCCTTAAAAATCGCCTGTATAACTTAAACGCAGTTTCTCAACTGCTTACAGGTGGTACAGTAGTGCTGGATCTAGGATCCAACACTGACCTAGAAAACGTAACCATAACCCCACTTACCTGCTAAGTGAATTTCCTTCCATAGGATAACATTGGTAATTTGATCAGCAAAAGTTTCGAAGTGTCAACTTTTAAAATAGCAAAATATTGCTTAAAAATCACAACAGTAACTAAAACGAATTTACTCACTTGTTTCCAAGAACTGTCCCAGGACTGAATCTAGGATCCAGTCCTGGATTTAGAAAAGTAATCCTGAAAGTAATTAATTGCATATAACTTAAAATTCCCATTGAGCTCAATGTATTATTGTGATTCAAATTGCGTTGCCTATTGCAATAAACTGTAACTATGACCTGCAAAAGTCAATTGCCTATTGCAAAGTATTTAACTAAAGCATCTCATTCTGAGAAAGTATATTTTGATACCTATTGTTGGTTCTAAAATAAAACAACAATATCTTTTGTATGCAAACCAATGGCCTAGAGTTCAGTTCTTGAGTGTGTGAGACCATTTGCTGACTGAGTGTGTACAACAAATGTTTTACACTGTACTCTGATACTGCGTTACTGCTCGGCAAGCTACCACTTTAGAGAGTAAGGTTATATCTAACTTTAGCCTCTGCCAAACCTCTGGGGACTGGGGACTCTGTGCACACTGTACCTATTTGGGAACAGTATATACAGAGCCACTTTCTCACAGTAGTGATAAAGTGATTAGAGTCCTAAGGCCAACATAAAGATACAGCAAAACGTGAGGTGAAAAGCAAAAAGGTTGCTGGTAGGCCACCTTAAGGATGCCAGGTCTAACAAAAACTGAACTAAGGATAACATGAGTAAAACATCAGGTTTCTCTACTGCATTTGGTGAGACAAGTGGGCCTTCTTTTATCTTCCATTCAAGCAATCTTTGACAGACCCCTTTATTATAGAGCTTTTCAAGGATTAAAGATAAGGCACTTACAAAGGAGTCCCAAATACTCAGAGATGGTTGACTTCTGTAATATGGGTCGTAGACTAAAAGCAGCGCAAAAACAGAGTGCAACAGGGTCCAAAAAACTTGAGTGCCACAAGAGAGTTTGAATGCAAGCGTATCCTTTTACAGATCCAGAGATATACTCATGCAATTTTTGTTTTTAGGACAGAACGTGCATGATGAAAAAATCATTGTTTTTAAAAAGCGCATTGCAGAATATCAGTACTTTGATGTGGGAAAACTTCAAAACTTTCAAACAAAATATTTGTAGGCAGCCTACAGCAAGTTGTTGTGGCCGAGTGGTTAAGGTGATGGACTAGAAATCCATTGGGGTATCCCCGCGCAGGTTCGAATCCTGTCCACAACAAGAATCTTTTTATTATCGGCTACAATTTCAGAAGTTAACCTTTAGTATTTCTTCCATTTCAGTTTTATAAATAGGTGGCTTATTTTTGTGTCACTATTGCCTCTCCACATATTTGTTATCGCTACCTCTTTCATGTCTTTGCTACACCTCATTCCTACTTTAGCACTGGTGTAAACGCTTCAAATTATTATACGGTTGCTCTCTCATTCATACCTGCGCATGCACTTGAAAGTTACTTTACCAATAAAAGACGCAAAGAGAGAAATAGAACAAAAGTGCTGGCTGGATTGGCAAACAAACTTCATAAAACTGCATTTTCTTTTTTATTCTCCCCCGTGTTACATGCTTAACCTCCCCATGTGTAATTTCTCTTAACCTGCTGTCCCAGGAAGAGAATTTCATCTACAGGCTCTTTCTGTGTTTTTTTCCCTAGTCTGTCTTTCCCATTTCTTAGCTGTGTAACTGTTCCTTTACGCGCTCTATTTAAACGCCATCAATCTCATTTGAGCTCCTTGCTCCCGCTTCTGTTTTCTCCACCTCTCATACTGCCAGTTCTCTCTTTCTCTGTGGTTGGTGGCTACTTTCCTGAGCTTCCGAAGCCACGTGGTTCCTGCCTCTTGTTGTCAGACTTGAATTGGAAAAGGAACCATATTAACAAGCCTTTACCACTCACACACGGCGGAAGTTTATACTTTAATTCAGTGAGCTAAGAAAAGCGTGTTGTGGGTCCCCTACGAGCCATGGTGCTTGCTTCATCATGATTTGGCACCAGTCATTAGCCGCAGCTCTGCTAATGAGCCACTGAGGTCAGTTTCAATATTTACTCAAAAACATAACCATGCAGCCCACCCCTCAACTGTGTATTTATCTTGCTTTTCTGCTGTTCGTGTGATTAGCTGGGAGGAGCTCACGGCGACATCCTCCCTATAAAAGTGTAGATGGATCACTCTCTAACTCTTTCTTGCTTTACATACAAATGGCTTGAAAGGTGCAGGGAAGATGCAGGTCTAATAGACAGAATAGAAGGTCTGTGCCAGGTGGGTTTCTCTGCATTGGTGCCCCATCACAGGTCCGCAAGTGTAATGTGTGATCTTTGACTCCTGGCATTTCACAAGCAGGCGGCCAGGAAACGGTTTCAGCCTATCAACCACTGAGGAGACGCAGCCTCTGAATGAGGAATGAGGAAGCAATGAATACATCCAGCCTATCACAGGAACAGCCCTGAGTGTTCCGAATTATAAATTCTCCATGTCACTGTATGTCGTCGAGCCCAAGTAGCTCGCCGTGATCGTTTAGTGGTTAGTACTCTGCGTTGTGGCCGCAGCAACCTCGGTTCGAATCCGAGTCACGGCATTGTGGTTGGCAATTTCACGGCAGTTGGGTGTTAATTTTACAGAATTAGCAAATGTACCAGTGGTTTTTGTAAAATGTCTATTAAAAACAGATCCTTTCAAATATTTAAACCATCTAACAACAAATGATTTAAACTCGCATGATTATAAGCTGTAGGTATAATGTATTTACTTACATAAATTATCGTTCTTGAACCTATTGTGGGTGGAGGGGGAGCGGAGCTCACCCCCCAGGTGCAGTTGAGTGACCTGTGTTGTGGCTCTCTAGAGGGAAGGCACAAATTTTGCTGTCACCCAGCCCAATCCAGACGTGTATTGGGGCCAGGTTTCAGGCAAATAGAGCAGTAAGTGCAGAGAAATGTTCACTCTCTAAAAGTGGCATTTGTAAAATAGTAAAGTTAAATCCAACCTCACCAGTAAGTAGGATTTTCAATAAATAAATAAAGCTACTCCTCTCCGATATGGAATTACCAAATTAAATGTATAGGGGAATACACAGAGCTAACCTATGAGAGGGGTAGACCTCACAGTAGTGAAAAATGAAATAGACTGTTTGGTACTTACAGGACACGCGAACCACCAAAGTACATATCTTATTTTTTACTTACATAGCATCATGCACCTAGGAACTACCTAGGGCCTACCTTAGGTGTAAATTAGATGTAATAAAAGGGAGTTTAAGGCTTGGCAAGTAGGCTGGGACTCCCCTGGGACACCCCTGAGTCTATGCCCAGAACCATAACTCTGCAGTCGAGTACTTACCTAAAAGCCGATAACTCACTTTTCTTCCATAGGCTAACATTGAGTGGTTTCACTTGGAAATTCTTCTAAGTGGTGTGGAGTTTTGGAACTTTAAAATATTCATCTAAAATCAGCCGAACAACGAATTCTGATTTACTCACCTGTTATCAGGAGAGACCTCAGTGCTGCATCTTGGAGCTCGGTACTGACCCTGAAAAGTAATTTTAACCGTACTTACCAGTAACTCGAATTTCCTTCCATGGGATATCATTGCCTGCTTTTTGCTGAAAATTTTCTAAGTGTCGATTTTTGAAACTTACAAATATTCTTTAAAAATCGTACCAACTGTGAAAACGTAATTGTTTACCTGTTTTAGATAGATGTCCCAGTACTGAGCCTAGGAGCCCAGCACTGGATTACAAAAGTAACGAGAACGTACTTTACCCGTAACTTGAATTTTCTTCCATAGGAAACCATTGACTGTTTTTCTGTGAAATTTCTTCTAAGTGTCGATTTTGCAAACATGTAAATATTCCTTAAAAATGGCCTGTATAACTTAAACGCAGTTTCTCAACTGCTTACAGGTGGTACAGTAGTGCTGGATCTAGGATCCAACACTGACCTAGAAAACGTAACCATAACCCCACTTACCTGCTAAGTGAATTTCCTTCCATAGGATAACATTGGTAATTTGATCAGCAAAAGTTTCTAAGTGTCAACTTTTAAAATAGCAAAATATTGCTTAAAAATCACAACAGTAACTAAAACGAATTTACTCACTTGTTTCCAAGAACTGTCCCAGGACTGAATCTAGGATCCAGTCCTGGATTTAGAAAAGTAATCCTGAAAGTAATTAATTGCATATAACTTAAAATTCCCATTGAGCTCAATGTATTATTGTGATTCAAATTGTGTTGCCTATTGCAATAAACTGTAACTATGACCTGCAAAAGTCAATTGCCTATTGCAAAGTATTTAACTAAAGCATCTCATTCTGAGAAAGTATATTTTGATACCTATTGTTGGTTCTAAAATAAAACAACAATATCTTTTGTATGCAAACCAATGGCCTAGAGTTCAGTTCTTGAGTGTGTGAGACCATTTGCTGACTGAGTGTGTACAACAAATGTTTTACACTGTACTCTGATACTGCCTTACTGCTCGGCAAGCTACCACTTTAGAGAGTAAGGTTATATCTAACTTTAGCCTCTGCCAAACCTCTGGGGACTGGGGACTCTGTGCACACTGTACCTATTTGGGAACAGTATATACAGAGCCACTTTCTCACAGTAGTGATAAAGTGATTAGAGTCCTACGGCCAACATAAAGATACAGCAAAACGTGAGGTGAAAAGCAAAAAGGTTGCTGGTAGGCCACCTTAAGGATGCCAGGTCTAACAAAAACTGAACTAAGGATAACATGAGTAAAACATCAGGTTTCTCTACTGCATTTGGTGAGACAAGTGGGCCTTCTTTTATCTTCCATTCAAGCAATCTTTGACAGACCCCTTTATTATAGAGCTTTTCAAGGATTACAGATAAGGCACTTACAAAGGAGTCCCAAATAATCAGAGATGGTTGACTTCTGTAATATGGGTCGTAGACTAAAAGCAGCACAAAAACAGAGTGCAACAGGGTCCAAAAAACTTGAGTGCCACAAGAGAGTTTGAATGCAAGCGTATCCTTTTACAGATCCAGAGATATACTCATGCAATTTTTATTTTTAGGACAGAACGTGCATGATGAAAAAAACATTGTTTTTAAAAAGCGCATTGCAGAATATCAGTACTTTGATGTGGGAAAACTTCAAAACTTTTAAACAAAATATTTGTAGGCAGCTTACAGCAAGTTGTTGTGGCCGAGTGGTTAAGGCGATGGACTAGAAATCCATTGGGGTATCCCCGCGCAGGTTCGAATCCTGCCAACAACGAGAATCTTTTTATTATCGGCTACAATTTCGGAAGTTAACCTTTAGTATTTCTTCCATTTCAGTTTTATAAATAGGTGGCTTATTTTTGTGTCACTATTGCCTCTCCACATATTTGTTATCGCTACCTCTTTCATGTCTTTGCTACACCTCATTCCTACTTTAGCACTGGTGTAAACGCTTCAAATTGTTATACGGTTGCTCTCTCATTCATACCTGCGCATGCACTTGAAAGTTACTTTACCAATAAAAGACGCAAAGAGAGAAATAGAACAAAATTGCTGGCTGGATTGGCAAACACACTTCATAAAACTGCATTTTCTTTTTTATTCTCCCCCGTGTTACATGCTTAACCTCCCCATGTGTAATTTCTCTTAACCTGCTGTCCCAGGAAGAGAATTTCATCTACAGGCTCTTTCTGTGTTTTTTTCCCTAGTCTGTCTTTCCCATTTCTTAGCTGTGTAACTGTTCCTTTACGCGCTCTATTTAAACGCCATCAATCTCATTTGAGCTCCTTGCTCCCGCTTCTGTTTTCTCCACCTCTCATACTGCCAGTTCTCTCTTTCTCTGTGGTTGGTGGCTACTTTCCTGAGCTTCCGAAGCCACGTGGTTCCTGCCTCTTGTTGTCAGACTTGAATTGGAAAAGGAACCATATTAACAAGCCTTTACCACTCACACAGGGCGGAAGTTTATACTTTAATTCAGTGAGCTAAGAAAAGCGTGTTGTGGGTCCCCTACGAGCCATGGTGCTTGCTTCATCATGATTTGGCACCAGTCATTAGCCGCAGCTCTGCTAATGAGCCACTGAGGTCAGTTTCAATATTTACTCAAAAACATAACCATGCAGCCCACCCCTCAACTGTGTATTTATCTTGCTTTTCTGCTGTTCGTGTGATTAGCTGGGAGGAGCTCACGGCGACATCCTCCCTATAAAAGTGTAGATGGATCACTCTCTAACTCTTTCTTGCTTCACATACAAATGGCTTGAAAGGTGCAGGGAAGATGCAGGTCTAATAGACAGAATAGAAGGCCTGTGCCAGGTGGGTTTCTCTGCATTGGTGTCCCATCACAGGTCCGCAAGTGTAATGTGTGATCTTTGACTCCTGGCATTTCACAAGCAGGCGGCCAGGAAACGGTTTCAGCCTATCAACCACTGAGGAGACGCAGCCTCTGAATGAGGAATGAGGAAGCAATGAATACATCCAGCCTATCACAGGAACATCCCTGAGTGTTCCGAATTATAAATTCTCCATGTCATTGTATGTCGTTGAGCCCAAGTAGCTCGCCGTGATCGTATAGTGGTTAGTACTCTGCGTTGTGGCCGCAGCAACCTCGGTTCGAATCCGAGTCACGGCATTGTGGTTGGCAATGTCACGGCAGTTGGGTGTTAATTTTACAGAATTAGCAAATGTACCAGTGGTTTTTGTAAAATGTCTATTAAAAACAGATCCTTTCAAATATTTAAACCATCTAACAACAAATGATTTAAACTTGCATGATTATAAGCTGTAGCTATAATGTATTTACTTACATAAATTATCGTTCTTGAACCTATTGGGGGTGGAGGGGGAGCGGAGCTCACCCCCCAGGTGCAGTTGAGTGACCTGTGTTGTGGCTCTCTAGAGGGAAGGCACAAATTTTGCTGTCACCCAGCCCAATCCAGACGTGTATTGGGGCCAGGTTTCAGGCAAATAGAGCAGTAAGTGCAGAGAAATGTTCACTCTCTAAAAGTGGCATTTCTAAAATAGTAAAGTTAAATCCAACCTCACCAGTAAGTAGGATTTTCAATAAATAAATAAAGCTACTCCTCTCCGATATGGAATTACCAAATTAAAAGTATAGGGGAATACACAGAGCTAACCTATGAGAGGGGTAGACCTCACAGTAGTGAAAAATGAAATAGACTGTTTGGTACTTACAGGACACGCGAACCACCAAAGTACATATCTTATTTTTTACTTACATAGCATCATGCACCTAGGACTACCTAGGGCCTACCTTAGGTGTAAATTATATGTAATAAAAGGGGAGTTTAAGGCTTGGCAAGTAGGCTGGGACTCCCCTGGGAGACCCCTGAGTCTATGCCCAGAACCATAACTCTGCCAGTCGAGTACTTACCTAAAAGCCGATAACTCACTTTTGTTCCATAGGCTAACATTGAGTGGTTTCACTTGGAAATTCTTCTAAGTGGTGTGGAGTTTTGGAACTTTAAAATATTCATCTAAAATCAGCCGAACAACGAATTCTGATTTACTCACCTGTTATCAGGATAGACCTCAGTGCTGCATCTTGGAGCTCGGTACTGACCCTGAAAAGTAATTTTGACCGTACTTACCAGTAACTCGAATTTCCTTCCATGGGATATCATTGCCTGCTTTTTGCTGAAAATTTTCTAAGTGTCGATTTTTGAAACTTACAAATATTCTTTAAAAATCGTACCAACTGTGAAAACGTAATTGTTTACCTGTTTTAGATAGATGTCCCAGTACTGAGCCTAGGAGCCCAGCACTGGATTACAAAAGTAACGAGAACGTACTTTACCCGTAACTTGAATTTTCTTCCATAGGAAACCATTGACTGTTTTTCTGTGAAATTTCTTCTAAGTGTCGATTTTGCAAACATGTAAATATTCCTTAAAAATCGCCTGTATAACTTAAACGCAGTTTCTCAACTGCTTACAGGTGGTACAGTAGTGCTGGATCTAGGATCCAACACTGACCTAGAAAACGTAACCATAACCCCACTTACCTGCTAAGTGAATTTCCTTCCATAGGATAACATTGGTAATTTGATCAGCAAAAGTTTCGAAGTGTCAACTTTTAAAATAGCAAAATATTGCTTAAAAATCACAACAGTAACTAAAACGAATTTACTCACTTGTTTCCAAGAACTGTCCCAGGACTGAATCTAGGATCCAGTCCTGGATTTAGAAAACTAATCCTGAAAGTAATTAATTGCATATAACTTAAAATTCCCATTGAGCTCAATGTATTATTGTGATTCAAATTGTGTTGCCTATTGCAATAAACTGTAACTATGACCTGCAAAAGTCAATTGCCTATTGCAAAGTATTTAACTAAAGCATCTCATTCTGAGAAAGTATATTTTGATACCTATTGTTGGTTCTAAAATAAAACAACAATATCTTTTGTATGCAAACCAATGGCCTAGAGTTCAGTTCTTGAGTGTGCGAGACCATTTGCTGACTGAGTGTGTACAACAAATGTTTTACACTGTACTCTGATACTGCCTTACTGCTCGGCAAGCTACCACTTTAGAGAGTAAGGTTATATCTAACTTTAGCCTCTGCCAAACCTCTGGGGACTGGGGACTCTGTGCACACTGTACCTATTTGGGAACAGTATATACAGAGCCACTTTCTCACAGTAGTGATAAAGTGATTAGAGTCCTACGGCCAACATAAAGATACAGCAAAACGTGAGGTGAAAAGCAAAAAGGTTGCTGGTAGGCCACCTTAAGGATGCCAGGTCTAACAAAAACTGAACTAAGGATAACATGAGTAAAACATCAGGTTTCTCTACTGCATTTGGTGAGACAAGTGGGCCTTCTTTTATCTTCCATTCAAGCAATCTTTGACAGACCCCTTTATTATAGAGCTTTTCAAGGATTACAGATAAGGCACTTACAAAGGAGTCCCAAATAATCAGAGATGGTTGACTTCTGTAATATGGGTCGTAGACTAAAAGCAGCACAAAAACAGAGAGCAACAGGGTCCAAAAAACTTGAGTGCCACAAGAGAGTTTGAATGCAAGCGTATCCTTTTACAGATCCAGAGATATACTCATGCAATTTTTATTTTTAGGACAGAACGTGCATGATGAAAAAAACATTGTTTTTAAAAAGCGCATTGCAGAATATCAGTACTTTGATGTGGGAAAACTTCAAAACTTTCAAACAAAATATTTGTAGGCAGCTTACAGCAAGTTGTTGTGGCCGAGTGGTTAAGGCGATGGACTAGAAATCCATTGGGGTATCCCCGCGCAGGTTCGAATCCTGCCAACAACGAGAATCTTTTTATTACCGGCTACAATTTCAGAAGTTAACCTTTAGTATTTCTTCCATTTCAGTTTTATAAATAGGTGGCTTATTTTTGTGTCACTATTGCCTCTCCACATATTTGTTATCGCTACCTCTTTCATGTCTTTGCTACACCTCATTCCTACTTTAGCACTGGTGTAAACGCTTCAAATTATTATACGGTTGCTCTCTCATTCATACCTGCGCATGCACTTGAAAGTTACTTTACCAATAAAAGACGCAAAGAGAGAAATAGAACAAAAGTGCTGGCTGGATTGGCAAACACACTTCATAAAACTGCATTTTCTTTTTTATTCTCCCCCGTGTTACATGCTTAACCTCCCCATGTGTAATTTCTCTTAACCTGCTGTCCCAGGAAGAGAATTTCATCTACAGGCTCTTTCTGTGTTTTTTTCCCTAGTCTGTCTTTCCCATTTCTTAGCTGTGTAACTGTTCCTTTACGCGCTCTATTTAAACGCCATCAATCTCATTTGAGCTCCTTGCTCCCGCTTCTGTTTTCTCCACCTCTCATACTGCCAGTTCTCTCTTTCTCTGTGGTTGGTGGCTACTTTCCTGAGCTTCCGAAGCCACGTGGTTCCTGCCTCTTGTTGTCAGACTTGAATTGGAAAAGGAACCATATTAACAAGCCTTTACCACTCACACACGGCGGAAGTTTATACTTTAATTCAGTGAGCTAAGAAAAGCGTGTTGTGGGTCCCCTACGAGCCATGGTGCTTGCTTCATCATGATTTGGCACCAGTCATTAGCCGCAGCTCTGCTAATGAGCCACTGAGGTCAGTTTCAATATTTACTCAAAAACATAACCATGCAGCCCACCCCTCAACTGTGTATTTATCTTGCTTTTCTGCTGTTCGTGTGATTAGCTGGGAGGAGCTCACGGCGACATCCTCCCTATAAAAGTGTAGATGGATCACTCTCTAACTCTTTCTTGCTTCACATACAAATGGCTTGAAAGGTGCAGGGAAGATGCAGGTCTAATAGACAGAATAGAAGGCCTGTGCCAGGTGGGTTTCTCTGCATTGGTGTCCCATCACAGGTCCGCAAGTGTAATGTGTGATCTTTGACTCCTGGCATTTCACAAGCAGGCGGCCAGGAAACGGTTTCAGCCTATCAACCACTGAGGAGACGCAGCCTCTGAATGAGGAATGAGGAAGCAATGAATACATCCAGCCTATCACAGGAACAGCCCTGAGTGTTCCGAATTATAAATTCTCCATGTCATTGTATGTCGTTGAGCCCAAGTAGCTCGCCGTGATCGTATAGTGGTTAGTACTCTGCTTTGTGGCCGCAGCAACCTCGGTTCGAATCCGAGTCACGGCATTGTGGTTGGCATTGTCACGGCAGTTGGGTGTTAATTTTACAGAATTAGCAAATGTACCAGTGGTTTTTGTAAAATGTCTATTAAAAACAGATCCTTTCAAATATTTAAACCATCTAACAACAACTGATTTAAACTTGCATGATTATAAGCTGTAGCTATAATGTATTTACTTACATAAATTATCGTTCTTGAACCTATTGGGGGTGGAGGGGGAGCGGAGCTCACCCCCCAGGTGCAGTTGAGTGACCTGTGTTGTGGCTCTCTAGAGGGAAGGCACAAATTTTGCTGTCACCCAGCCCAATCCAGACGTGTATTGGGGCCAGGTTTCAGGCAAATAGAGCAGTAAGTGCAGAGACATGTTCACTCTCTAAAAGTGGCATTTCTAAAATAGTAAAGTTAAATCCAACCTCACCAGTAAGTAGGATTTTCAATAAATAAATAAAGCTACTCCTCTCCGATATGGAATTACCAAATAAAAAGTATAGGGGAATACACAGAGCTAACCTATGAGAGGGGTAGACCTCACAGTAGTGAAAAATGAAATAGACTGTTTGGTACTTACAGGACACGCGAACCACCAAAGTACATATCTTATTTTTTTACTTACATAGCATCATGCACCTAGGACTACCTAGGGCCTACCTTAGGTGTAAATTATATGTAATAAAAAGGGAGTTTAAGGCTTGGCAAGTAGGCTGGGACTCCCCTGGGAGACCCCTGAGTCTATGCCCAGAACCATAACTCTGCCAGTCGAGTACTTACCTAAAAGCCGATAACTCACTTTTCTTCCATAGGCTAACATTGAGTGGTTTCACTTGGAAATTCTTCTAAGTGGTGTGGAGTTTTGGAACTTTAAAATATTCATCTAAAATCAGCCGAACAACGAATTCTGATTTACTCACCTGTTATCAGGAGAGACCTCAGTGCTGCATCTTGGAGCTCAGTACTGACCCTGAAAAGTAATTTTAACCGTACTTACCAGTAACTCAAATTTCCTTCCATGGGATATCATTGCCTGCTTTTTGCTGAAAATTTTCTAAGTGTCGATTTTTGAAACTTACAAATATTCTTTAAAAATCGTACCAACTGTGAAAACGTAATTGTTTACCTGTTTTAGATAGATGTCCCAGTACTGAGCCTAGGAGCCCAGCACTGGATTACAAAAGTAACGAGAACGTACTTTACCCGTAACTTGAATTTTCTTCCATAGGAAACCATTGACTGTTTTTCTGTGAAATTTCTTCTAAGTGTCGATTTTGCAAACATGTAAATATTCCTTAAAAATCGCCTGTATAACTTAAACGCAGTTTCTCAACTGCTTACAGGTGGTACAGTAGTGCTGGATCTAGGATCCAACACTGACCTAGAAAAAGTAACCATAACCCCACTTACCTGCTAAGTGAATTTCCTTCCATAGGATAACATTGGTAATTTGATCAGCAAAAGTTTCTAAGTGTCAACTTTTAAAATAGCAAAATATTGCTTAAAAATCACAACAGTAACTAAAACGAATTTACTCACTTGTTTCCAAGAACTGTCCCAGGACTGAATCTAGGATCCAGTCCTGGATTTAGAAAAGTAATCCTGAAAGTAATTAATTGCATATAACTTAAAATTCCCATTGAGCTCAATGTATTATTGTGATTCAAATTGTGTTGCCTATTGCAATAAACTGTAACTATGACCTGCAAAAGTCAATTGCCTATTGCAAAGTATTTAACTAAAGCATCTCATTCTGAGAAAGTATATTTTGATACCTATTGTTGGTTCTAAAATAAAACAACAATATCTTTTGTATGCAAACCAATGGCCTAGAGTTCAGTTCTTGAGTGTGTGAGACCATTTGCTGACTGAGTGTGTACAACAAATGTTTTACACTGTACTCTGATACTGCCTTACTGCTCGGCAAGCTACCACTTTAGAGAGTAAGGTTATATCTAACTTTAGCCTCTGCCAAACCTCTGGGGACTGGGGACTCTGTGCACACTGTACCTATTTGGGAACAGTATATACAGAGCCACTTTCTCACAGTAGTGATAAAGTGATTAGAGTCCTACGGCCAACATAAAGATACAGCAAAACGTGAGGTGAAAAGCAAAAAGGTTGCTGGTAGGCCACCTTAAGGATGCCAGGTCTAACAAAAACTGAACTAAGGATAACATGAGTAAAACATCAGGTTTCTCTACTGCATTTGGTGAGACAAGTGGGCCTTCTTTTATCTTCCATTCAAGCAATCTTTGACAGACCCCTTTATTATAGAGCTTTTCAAGGATTAAAGATAAGGCACTTACAAAGGAGTCCCAAATAATCAGAGATGGTTGACTTCTGTAATATGGGTCGTAGACTAAAAGCAGCACAAAAACAGAGTGCAACAGGGTCCAAAAAACTTGAGTGCCACAAGAGAGTTTGAATGCAAGCGTATCCTTTTACAGATCCAGAGATATACTCATGCAATTTTTATTTTTAGGACAGAACGTGCATGATGAAAAAAACATTGTTTTTAAAAAGCGCATTGCAGAATATCAGTACTTTGATGTGGGAAAACTTCAAAACTTTCAAACAAAATATTTGTAGGCAGCTTACAGCAAGTTGTTGTGGCCGAGTGGTTAAGGCAATGGACTAGAAATCCATTGGGGTATCCCCGCGCAGGTTCGAATCCTGCCAACAACGACAATCTTTTTATTATCGGCTACAATTTCAGAAGTTAACCTTTAGTATTTCTTCCATTTCAGTTTTATAAATAGGTGGCTTATTTTTGTGTCACTATTGCCTCTCCACATATTTGTTATCGCTACCTCTTTCATGTCTTTGCTACACCTCATTCCTACTTTAGCACTGGTGTAAACGCTTCAAATTGTTATACGGTTGCTCTCTCATTCATACCTGCGCATGCACTTGAAAGTTACTTTACCAATAAAAGACGCAAAGAGAGAAATAGAACAAAAGTGCTGGCTGGATTGGCAAACACACTTCATAAAACTGCATTTTCTTTTTTATTCTCCCCCGTGTTACATGCTTAACCTCCCCATGTGTAATTTCTCTTAACCTGCTGTCCCAGGAAGAGAATTTCATCTACAGGCTCTTTCTGTGTTTTTTTCCCTAGTCTGTCTTTCCCATTTCTTAGCTGTGTAACTGTTCCTTTACGCGCTCTATTTAAACGCCATCAATCTCATTTGAGCTCCTTGCTCCCGCTTCTGTTTTCTCCACCTCTCATACTGCCAGTTCTCTCTTTCTCTGTGGTTGGTGGCTACTTTCCTGAGCTTCCGAAGCCACGTGGTTCCTACCTCTTGTTGTCAGACTTGAATTGGAAAAGGAACCATATTAACAAGCCTTTACCACTCACACACGGCGGAAGTTTATACTTTAATTCAGTGAGCTAAGAAAAGCGTGTTGTGGGTCCCCTACGAGCCATGGTGCTTGCTTCATCATGATTTGGCACCAGTCATTAGCCGCAGCTCTGCTAATGAGCCACTGAGGTCAGTTTCAATATTTACTCAAAAACATAACCATGCAGCCCACCCCTCAACAGTGTATTTATCTTGCTTTTCTGCTGTTCGTGTGATTAGCTGGGAGGAGCTCACGGCGACATCCTCCCTATAAAAGTGTAGATGGATCACTCTCTAACTCTTTCTTGCTTCACATACAAATGGCTTGAAAGGTGCAGGGAAGATGCAGGTCTAATAGACAGAATAGAAGGCCTGTGCCAGGTGGGTTTCTCTGCATTGGTGTCCCATCACAGGTCCGCAAGTGTAATGTGTGATCTTTGACTCCTGGCATTTCACAAGCAGGCGGCCAGGACACGGTTTCAGCCTATCAACCACTGAGGAGATGCAGCCTCTGAATGAGGAATGAGGAAGCAATGAATACATCCAGCCTATCACAGGAACAGCCCTGAGTGTTCCGAATTATAAATTCTCCATGTCATTGTATGTCGTTGAGCCCAAGTAGCTCGCCGTGATCGTATAGTGGTTAGTACTCTGCGTTGTGGCCGCAGCAACCTCGGTTCCAATCCTAGTCACGGCATTGTGGTTGGCAATGTCACGGCAGTTGGGTGTTAATTTTACAGAATTAGCAAATGTACCAGTGGTTTTTGTAAAATGTCTATTAAAAACAGATCCTTTCAAATATTTAAACCATCTAACAACAAATGATTTAAACTTGCATGATTATAAGCTGTAGCTATAATGTATTTACTTACATAAATTATCGTTCTTGAACCTATTGGGGGTGGAGGGGGAGCGGAGCTCACCCCCCAGGTGCAGTTGAGTGACCTGTGTTGTGGCTCTCTAGAGGGAAGGCACAAATTTTGCTGTCACCCAGCCCAATCCAGACGTGTATTGGGGCCAGGTTTCAGGCAAATAGAGCAGTAAGTGCAGAGACATGTTCACTCTCTAAAAGTGGCATTTCTAAAATAGTAAAGTTAAATCCAACCTCACCAGTAAGTAGGATTTTCAATAAATAAATAAAGCTACTCCTCTCCGATATGGAATTACCAAATTAAAAGTATAGGGGAATACACAGAGCTAACCTATGAGAGGGGTAGACCTCACAGTAGTGAAAAATGAAATAGACTGTTTGGTACTTACAGGACACGCGAACCACCAAAGTACATATCTTATTTTTTACTTACATAGCATCATGCAACTAGGACTACCTAGGGCCTACCTTAGGTGTAAATTATATGTAATAAAAGGGGAGTTTAAGGCTTGGCAAGTAGGCTGGGACTCCCCTGGGAGACCCCTGAGTCTATGCCCAGAACCATAACTCTGCCAGTCGAGTACTTACCTAAAAGCCGATAACTCACTTTTCTTCCATAGGCTAACATTGAGTGGTTTCACTTGGAAATTCTTCTAAGTTGTGTGGAGTTTTGGAACTTTAAAATATTCATCTAAAATCAGCCGAACAACGAATTCTGATTTACTCACCTGTTATCAGGAGAGACCTCAGTGCTGCATCTTGGAGCTCGGTACTGACCCTGAAAAGTAATTTTAACCGTACTTACCAGTAACTCGAATTTCCTTCCATGGGATATCATTGCCTGCTTTTTGCTGAAAATTTTCTAAGTGTCGATTTTTGAAACTTACAAATATTCTTTAAAAATCGTACCAACTGTGAAAACGTAATTGTTTACCTGTTTTAGATAGATGTCCCAGTACTGAGCCTAGGAGCCCAGCACTGGATTACAAAAGTAACGAGAACGTACTTTACCCGTAACTTGAATTTTCTTCCATAGGAAACCATTGACTGTTTTTCTGTGAAATTTCTTCTAAGTGTCGATTTTGCAAACATGTAAATATTCCTTAAAAATCGCCTGTATAACTTAAACGCAGTTTCTCAACTGCTTACAGGTGGTACAGTAGTGCTGGATCTAGGATCCAACACTGACCTAGAAAACGTAACCATAACCCCACTTACCTGCTAAGTGAATTTCCTTCCATAGGATAACATTGGTAATTTGATCAGCAAAAGTTTCGAAGTGTCAACTTTTAAAATAGCAAAATATTGCTTAAAAATCACAACAGTAACTAAAACGAATTTACTCACTTGTTTCCAAGAACTGTCCCAGGACTGAATCTAGGATCCAGTCCTGGATTTAGAAAAGTAATCCTGAAAGTAATTAATTGCATATAACTTAAAATTCCCATTGAGCTCAATGTATTATTGTGATTCAAATTGCGTTGCCTATTGCAATAAACTGTAACTATGACCTGCAAAAGTCAATTGCCTATTGCAAAGTATTTAACTAAAGCATCTCATTCTGAGAAAGTATATTTTGATACCTATTGTTGGTTCTAAAATAAAACAACAATATCTTTTGTATGCAAACCAATGGCCTAGAGTTCAGTTCTTGAGTGTGTGAGACCATTTGCTGACTGAGTGTGTACAACAAATGTTTTACACTGTACTCTGATACTGCGTTACTGCTCGGCAAGCTACCACTTTAGAGAGTAAGGTTATATCTAACTTTAGCCTCTGCCAAACCTCTGGGGACTGGGGACTCTGTGCACACTGTACCTATTTGGGAACAGTATATACAGAGCCACTTTCTCACAGTAGTGATAAAGTGATTAGAGTCCTAAGGCCAACATAAAGATACAGCAAAACGTGAGGTGAAAAGCAAAAAGGTTGCTGGTAGGCCACCTTAAGGATGCCAGGTCTAACAAAAACTGAACTAAGGATAACATGAGTAAAACATCAGGTTTCTCTACTGCATTTGGTGAGACAAGTGGGCCTTCTTTTATCTTCCATTCAAGCAATCTTTGACAGACCCCTTTATTATAGAGCTTTTCAAGGATTAAAGATAAGGCACTTACAAAGGAGTCCCAAATACTCAGAGATGGTTGACTTCTGTAATATGGGTCGTAGACTAAAAGCAGCGCAAAAACAGAGTGCAACAGGGTCCAAAAAACTTGAGTGCCACAAGAGAGTTTGAATGCAAGCGTATCCTTTTACAGATCCAGAGATATACTCATGCAATTTTTGTTTTTAGGACAGAACGTGCATGATGAAAAAATCATTGTTTTTAAAAAGCGCATTGCAGAATATCAGTACTTTGATGTGGGAAAACTTCAAAACTTTCAAACAAAATATTTGTAGGCAGCCTACAGCAAGTTGTTGTGGCCGAGTGGTTAAGGTGATGGACTAGAAATCCATTGGGGTATCCCCGCGCAGGTTCGAATCCTGTCCACAACAAGAATCTTTTTATTATCGGCTACAATTTCAGAAGTTAACCTTTAGTATTTCTTCCATTTCAGTTTTATAAATAGGTGGCTTATTTTTGTGTCACTATTGCCTCTCCACATATTTGTTATCGCTACCTCTTTCATGTCTTTGCTACACCTCATTCCTACTTTAGCACTGGTGTAAACGCTTCAAATTATTATACGGTTGCTCTCTCATTCATACCTGCGCATGCACTTGAAAGTTACTTTACCAATAAAAGACGCAAAGAGAGAAATAGAACAAAAGTGCTGGCTGGATTGGCAAACAAACTTCATAAAACTGCATTTTCTTTTTTATTCTCCCCCGTGTTACATGCTTAACCTCCCCATGTGTAATTTCTCTTAACCTGCTGTCCCAGGAAGAGAATTTCATCTACAGGCTCTTTCTGTGTTTTTTTCCCTAGTCTGTCTTTCCCATTTCTTAGCTGTGTAACTGTTCCTTTACGCGCTCTATTTAAACGCCATCAATCTCATTTGAGCTCCTTGCTCCCGCTTCTGTTTTCTCCACCTCTCATACTGCCAGTTCTCTCTTTCTCTGTGGTTGGTGGCTACTTTCCTGAGCTTCCGAAGCCACGTGGTTCCTGCCTCTTGTTGTCAGACTTGAATTGGAAAAGGAACCATATTAACAAGCCTTTACCACTCACACACGGCGGAAGTTTATACTTTAATTCAGTGAGCTAAGAAAAGCGTGTTGTGGGTCCCCTACGAGCCATGGTGCTTGCTTCATCATGATTTGGCACCAGTCATTAGCCGCAGCTCTGCTAATGAGCCACTGAGGTCAGTTTCAATATTTACTCAAAAACATAACCATGCAGCCCACCCCTCAACTGTGTATTTATCTTGCTTTTCTGCTGTTCGTGTGATTAGCTGGGAGGAGCTCACGGCGACATCCTCCCTATAAAAGTGTAGATGGATCACTCTCTAACTCTTTCTTGCTTTACATACAAATGGCTTGAAAGGTGCAGGGAAGATGCAGGTCTAATAGACAGAATAGAAGGTCTGTGCCAGGTGGGTTTCTCTGCATTGGTGCCCCATCACAGGTCCGCAAGTGTAATGTGTGATCTTTGACTCCTGGCATTTCACAAGCAGGCGGCCAGGAAACGGTTTCAGCCTATCAACCACTGAGGAGACGCAGCCTCTGAATGAGGAATGAGGAAGCAATGAATACATCCAGCCTATCACAGGAACAGCCCTGAGTGTTCCGAATTATAAATTCTCCATGTCACTGTATGTCGTCGAGCCCAAGTAGCTCGCCGTGATCGTTTAGTGGTTAGTACTCTGCGTTGTGGCCGCAGCAACCTCGGTTCGAATCCGAGTCACGGCATTGTGGTTGGCAATTTCACGGCAGTTGGGTGTTAATTTTACAGAATTAGCAAATGTACCAGTGGTTTTTGTAAAATGTCTATTAAAAACAGATCCTTTCAAATATTTAAACCATCTAACAACAAATGATTTAAACTCGCATGATTATAAGCTGTAGGTATAATGTATTTACTTACATAAATTATCGTTCTTGAACCTATTGTGGGTGGAGGGGGAGCGGAGCTCACCCCCCAGGTGCAGTTGAGTGACCTGTGTTGTGGCTCTCTAGAGGGAAGGCACAAATTTTGCTGTCACCCAGCCCAATCCAGACGTGTATTGGGGCCAGGTTTCAGGCAAATAGAGCAGTAAGTGCAGAGAAATGTTCACTCTCTAAAAGTGGCATTTGTAAAATAGTAAAGTTAAATCCAACCTCACCAGTAAGTAGGATTTTCAATAAATAAATAAAGCTACTCCTCTCCGATATGGAATTACCAAATTAAATGTATAGGGGAATACACAGAGCTAACCTATGAGAGGGGTAGACCTCACAGTAGTGAAAAATGAAATAGACTGTTTGGTACTTACAGGACACGCGAACCACCAAAGTACATATCTTATTTTTTACTTACATAGCATCATGCACCTAGGACTACCTAGGGCCTACCTTAGGTGTAAATTAGATGTAATAAAAGGGGAGTTTAAGGCTTGGCAAGTAGGCTGGGACTCCCCTGGGACACCCCTGAGTCTATGCCCAGAACCATAACTCTGCCAGTCGAGTACTTACCTAAAAGCCGATAACTCACTTTTCTTCCATAGGCTAACATTGAGTGGTTTCACTTGGAAATTCTTCTAAGTGGTGTGGAGTTTTGGAACTTTAAAATATTCATCTAAAATCAGCCGAACAACGAATTCTGATTTACTCACCTGTTATCAGGAGAGACCTCAGTGCTGCATCTTGGAGCTCGGTACTGACCCTGAAAAGTAATTTTAACCGTACTTACCAGTAACTCGAATTTCCTTCCATGGGATATCATTGCCTGCTTTTTGCTGAAAATTTTCTAAGTGTCGATTTTTGAAACTTACAAATATTCTTTAAAAATCGTACCAACTGTGAAAACGTAATTGTTTACCTGTTTTAGATAGATGTCCCAGTACTGAGCCTAGGAGCCCAGCACTGGATTACAAAAGTAACGAGAACGTACTTTACCCGTAACTTGAATTTTCTTCCATAGGAAACCATTGACTGTTTTTCTGTGAAATTTCTTCTAAGTGTCGATTTTGCAAACATGTAAATATTCCTTAAAAATGGCCTGTATAACTTAAACGCAGTTTCTCAACTGCTTACAGGTGGTACAGTAGTGCTGGATCTAGGATCCAACACTGACCTAGAAAACGTAACCATAACCCCACTTACCTGCTAAGTGAATTTCCTTCCATAGGATAACATTGGTAATTTGATCAGCAAAAGTTTCTAAGTGTCAACTTTTAAAATAGCAAAATATTGCTTAAAAATCACAACAGTAACTAAAACGAATTTACTCACTTGTTTCCAAGAACTGTCCCAGGACTGAATCTAGGATCCAGTCCTGGATTTAGAAAAGTAATCCTGAAAGTAATTAATTGCATATAACTTAAAATTCCCATTGAGCTCAATGTATTATTGTGATTCAAATTGTGTTGCCTATTGCAATAAACTGTAACTATGACCTGCAAAAGTCAATTGCCTATTGCAAAGTATTTAACTAAAGCATCTCATTCTGAGAAAGTATATTTTGATACCTATTGTTGGTTCTAAAATAAAACAACAATATCTTTTGTATGCAAACCAATGGCCTAGAGTTCAGTTCTTGAGTGTGTGAGACCATTTGCTGACTGAGTGTGTACAACAAATGTTTTACACTGTACTCTGATACTGCCTTACTGCTCGGCAAGCTACCACTTTAGAGAGTAAGGTTATATCTAACTTTAGCCTCTGCCAAACCTCTGGGGACTGGGGACTCTGTGCACACTGTACCTATTTGGGAACAGTATATACAGAGCCACTTTCTCACAGTAGTGATAAAGTGATTAGAGTCCTACGGCCAACATAAAGATACAGCAAAACGTGAGGTGAAAAGCAAAAAGGTTGCTGGTAGGCCACCTTAAGGATGCCAGGTCTAACAAAAACTGAACTAAGGATAACATGAGTAAAACATCAGGTTTCTCTACTGCATTTGGTGAGACAAGTGGGCCTTCTTTTATCTTCCATTCAAGCAATCTTTGACAGACCCCTTTATTATAGAGCTTTTCAAGGATTACAGATAAGGCACTTACAAAGGAGTCCCAAATAATCAGAGATGGTTGACTTCTGTAATATGGGTCGTAGACTAAAAGCAGCACAAAAACAGAGTGCAACAGGGTCCAAAAAACTTGAGTGCCACAAAAGAGTTTGAATGCAAGCGTATCCTTTTACAGATCCAGAGATATACTCATGCAATTTTTATTTTTAGGACAGAACGTGCATGATGAAAAAAACATTGTTTTTAAAAAGCGCATTGCAGAATATCAGTACTTTGATGTGGGAAAACTTCAAAACTTTTAAACAAAATATTTGTAGGCAGCTTACAGCAAGTTGTTGTGGCCGAGTGGTTAAGGCGATGGACTAGAAATCCATTGGGGTATCCCCGCGCAGGTTC
This sequence comes from Triturus cristatus, assembly GCF_964204655.1. Lineage (NCBI taxonomy): Eukaryota > Metazoa > Chordata > Amphibia > Caudata > Salamandridae > Triturus > Triturus cristatus. The sequence continues at coordinate 724,444,199 of NC_140595.1, forward strand.
GAATCCTGCCAACAACGAGAATCTTTTTATTATCGGCTACAATTTCGGAAGTTAACCTTTAGTATTTCTTCCATTTCAGTTTTATAAATAGGTGGCTTATTTTTGTGTCACTATTGCCTCTCCACATATTTGTTATCGCTACCTCTTTCATGTCTTTGCTACACCTCATTCCTACTTTAGCACTGGTGTAAACGCTTCAAATTGTTATACGGTTGCTCTCTCATTCATACCTGCGCATGCACTTGAAAGTTACTTTACCAATAAAAGACGCAAAGAGAGAAATAGAACAAAATTGCTGGCTGGATTGGCAAACACACTTCATAAAACTGCATTTTCTTTTTTATTCTCCCCCGTGTTACATGCTTAACCTCCCCATGTGTAATTTCTCTTAACCTGCTGTCCCAGGAAGAGAATTTCATCTACAGGCTCTTTCTGTGTTTTTTTCCCTAGTCTGTCTTTCCCATTTCTTAGCTGTGTAACTGTTCCTTTACGCGCTCTATTTAAACGCCATCAATCTCATTTGAGCTCCTTGCTCCCGCTTCTGTTTTCTCCACCTCTCATACTGCCAGTTCTCTCTTTCTCTGTGGTTGGTGGCTACTTTCCTGAGCTTCCGAAGCCACGTGGTTCCTGCCTCTTGTTGTCAGACTTGAATTGGAAAAGGAACCATATTAACAAGCCTTTACCACTCACACACGGCGGAAGTTTATACTTTAATTCAGTGAGCTAAGAAAAGCGTGTTGTGGGTCCCCTACGAGCCATGGTGCTTGCTTCATCATGATTTGGCACCAGTCATTAGCCGCAGCTCTGCTAATGAGCCACTGAGGTCAGTTTCAATATTTACTCAAAAACATAACCATGCAGCCCACCCCTCAACTGTGTATTTATCTTGCTTTTCTGCTGTTCGTGTGATTAGCTGGGAGGAGCTCACGGCGACATCCTCCCTATAAAAGTGTAGATGGATCACTCTCTAACTCTTTCTTGCTTCACATACAAATGGCTTGAAAGGTGCAGGGAAGATGCAGGTCTAATAGACAGAATAGAAGGCCTGTGCCAGGTGGGTTTCTCTGCATTGGTGTCCCATCACAGGTCCGCAAGTGTAATGTGTGATCTTTGACTCCTGGCATTTCACAAGCAGGCGGCCAGGAAACGGTTTCAGCCTATCAACCACTGAGGAGACGCAGCCTCTGAATGAGGAATGAGGAAGCAATGAATACATCCAGCCTATCACAGGAACATCCCTGAGTGTTCCGAATTATAAATTCTCCATGTCATTGTATGTCGTTGAGCCCAAGTAGCTCGCCGTGATCGTATAGTGGTTAGTACTCTGCGTTGTGGCCGCAGCAACCTCGGTTCGAATCCGAGTCACGGCATTGTGGTTGGCAATGTCACGGCAGTTGGGTGTTAATTTTACAGAATTAGCAAATGTACCAGTGGTTTTTGTAAAATGTCTATTAAAAACAGATCCTTTCAAATATTTAAACCATCTAACAACAAATGATTTAAACTTGCATGATTATAAGCTGTAGCTATAATGTATTTACTTACATAAATTATCGTTCTTGAACCTATTGGGGGTGGAGGGGGAGCGGAGCTCACCCCCCAGGTGCAGTTGAGTGACCTGTGTTGTGGCTCTCTAGAGGGAAGGCACAAATTTTGCTGTCACCCAGCCCAATCCAGACGTGTATTGGGGCCAGGTTTCAGGCAAATAGAGCAGTAAGTGCAGAGAAATGTTCACTCTCTAAAAGTGGCATTTCTAAAATAGTAAAGTTAAATCCAACCTCACCAGTAAGTAGGATTTTCAATAAATAAATAAAGCTACTCCTCTCCGATATGGAATTACCAAATTAAAAGTATAGGGGAATACACAGAGCTAACCTATGAGAGGGGTAGACCTCACAGTAGTGAAAAATGAAATAGACTGTTTGGTACTTACAGGACACGCGAACCACCAAAGTACATATCTTATTTTTTACTTACATAGCATCATGCACCTAGGACTACCTAGGGCCTACCTTAGGTGTAAATTATATGTAATAAAAGGGGAGTTTAAGGCTTGGCAAGTAGGCTGGGACTCCCCTGGGAGACCCCTGAGTCTATGCCCAGAACCATAACTCTGCCAGTCGAGTACTTACCTAAAAGCCGATAACTCACTTTTGTTCCATAGGCTAACATTGAGTGGTTTCACTTGGAAATTCTTCTAAGTGGTGTGGAGTTTTGGAACTTTAAAATATTCATCTAAAATCAGCCGAACAACGAATTCTGATTTACTCACCTGTTATCAGGATAGACCTCAGTGCTGCATCTTGGAGCTCGGTACTGACCCTGAAAAGTAATTTTGACCGTACTTACCAGTAACTCGAATTTCCTTCCATGGGATATCATTGCCTGCTTTTTGCTGAAAATTTTCTAAGTGTCGATTTTTGAAACTTACAAATATTCTTTAAAAATCGTACCAACTGTGAAAACGTAATTGTTTACCTGTTTTAGATAGATGTCCCAGTACTGAGCCTAGGAGCCCAGCACTGGATTACAAAAGTAACGAGAACGTACTTTACCCGTAACTTGAATTTTCTTCCATAGGAAACCATTGACTGTTTTTCTGTGAAATTTCTTCTAAGTGTCGATTTTGCAAACATGTAAATATTCCTTAAAAATCGCCTGTATAACTTAAACGCAGTTTCTCAACTGCTTACAGGTGGTACAGTAGTGCTGGATCTAGGATCCAACACTGACCTAGAAAACGTAACCATAACCCCACTTACCTGCTAAGTGAATTTCCTTCCATAGGATAACATTGGTAATTTGATCAGCAAAAGTTTCGAAGTGTCAACTTTTAAAATAGCAAAATATTGCTTAAAAATCACAACAGTAACTAAAACGAATTTACTCACTTGTTTCCAAGAACTGTCCCAGGACTGAATCTAGGATCCAGTCCTGGATTTAGAAAACTAATCCTGAAAGTAATTAATTGCATATAACTTAAAATTCCCATTGAGCTCAATGTATTATTGTGATTCAAATTGTGTTGCCTATTGCAATAAACTGTAACTATGACCTGCAAAAGTCAATTGCCTATTGCAAAGTATTTAACTAAAGCATCTCATTCTGAGAAAGTATATTTTGATACCTATTGTTGGTTCTAAAATAAAACAACAATATCTTTTGTATGCAAACCAATGGCCTAGAGTTCAGTTCTTGAGTGTGCGAGACCATTTGCTGACTGAGTGTGTACAACAAATGTTTTACACTGTACTCTGATACTGCCTTACTGCTCGGCAAGCTACCACTTTAGAGAGTAAGGTTATATCTAACTTTAGCCTCTGCCAAACCTCTGGGGACTGGGGACTCTGTGCACACTGTACCTATTTGGGAACAGTATATACAGAGCCACTTTCTCACAGTAGTGATAAAGTGATTAGAGTCCTACGGCCAACATAAAGATACAGCAAAACGTGAGGTGAAAAGCAAAAAGGTTGCTGGTAGGCCACCTTAAGGATGCCAGGTCTAACAAAAACTGAACTAAGGATAACATGAGTAAAACATCAGGTTTCTCTACTGCATTTGGTGAGACAAGTGGGCCTTCTTTTATCTTCCATTCAAGCAATCTTTGACAGACCCCTTTATTATAGAGCTTTTCAAGGATTACAGATAAGGCACTTACAAAGGAGTCCCAAATAATCAGAGATGGTTGACTTCTGTAATATGGGTCGTAGACTAAAAGCAGCACAAAAACAGAGAGCAACAGGGTCCAAAAAACTTGAGTGCCACAAGAGAGTTTGAATGCAAGCGTATCCTTTTACAGATCCAGAGATATACTCATGCAATTTTTATTTTTAGGACAGAACGTGCATGATGAAAAAAACATTGTTTTTAAAAAGCGCATTGCAGAATATCAGTACTTTGATGTGGGAAAACTTCAAAACTTTCAAACAAAATATTTGTAGGCAGCTTACAGCAAGTTGTTGTGGCCGAGTGGTTAAGGCGATGGACTAGAAATCCATTGGGGTATCCCCGCGCAGGTTCGAATCCTGCCAACAACGAGAATCTTTTTATTACCGGCTACAATTTCAGAAGTTAACCTTTAGTATTTCTTCCATTTCAGTTTTATAAATAGGTGGCTTATTTTTGTGTCACTATTGCCTCTCCACATATTTGTTATCGCTACCTCTTTCATGTCTTTGCTACACCTCATTCCTACTTTAGCACTGGTGTAAACGCTTCAAATTATTATACGGTTGCTCTCTCATTCATACCTGCGCATGCACTTGAAAGTTACTTTACCAATAAAAGACGCAAAGAGAGAAATAGAACAAAAGTGCTGGCTGGATTGGCAAACACACTTCATAAAACTGCATTTTCTTTTTTATTCTCCCCCGTGTTACATGCTTAACCTCCCCATGTGTAATTTCTCTTAACCTGCTGTCCCAGGAAGAGAATTTCATCTACAGGCTCTTTCTGTGTTTTTTTCCCTAGTCTGTCTTTCCCATTTCTTAGCTGTGTAACTGTTCCTTTACGCGCTCTATTTAAACGCCATCAATCTCATTTGAGCTCCTTGCTCCCGCTTCTGTTTTCTCCACCTCTCATACTGCCAGTTCTCTCTTTCTCTGTGGTTGGTGGCTACTTTCCTGAGCTTCCGAAGCCACGTGGTTCCTGCCTCTTGTTGTCAGACTTGAATTGGAAAAGGAACCATATTAACAAGCCTTTACCACTCACACACGGCGGAAGTTTATACTTTAATTCAGTGAGCTAAGAAAAGCGTGTTGTGGGTCCCCTACGAGCCATGGTGCTTGCTTCATCATGATTTGGCACCAGTCATTAGCCGCAGCTCTGCTAATGAGCCACTGAGGTCAGTTTCAATATTTACTCAAAAACATAACCATGCAGCCCACCCCTCAACTGTGTATTTATCTTGCTTTTCTGCTGTTCGTGTGATTAGCTGGGAGGAGCTCACGGCGACATCCTCCCTATAAAAGTGTAGATGGATCACTCTCTAACTCTTTCTTGCTTCACATACAAATGGCTTGAAAGGTGCAGGGAAGATGCAGGTCTAATAGACAGAATAGAAGGCCTGTGCCAGGTGGGTTTCTCTGCATTGGTGTCCCATCACAGGTCCGCAAGTGTAATGTGTGATCTTTGACTCCTGGCATTTCACAAGCAGGCGGCCAGGAAACGGTTTCAGCCTATCAACCACTGAGGAGACGCAGCCTCTGAATGAGGAATGAGGAAGCAATGAATACATCCAGCCTATCACAGGAACAGCCCTGAGTGTTCCGAATTATAAATTCTCCATGTCATTGTATGTCGTTGAGCCCAAGTAGCTCGCCGTGATCGTATAGTGGTTAGTACTCTGCTTTGTGGCCGCAGCAACCTCGGTTCGAATCCGAGTCACGGCATTGTGGTTGGCATTGTCACGGCAGTTGGGTGTTAATTTTACAGAATTAGCAAATGTACCAGTGGTTTTTGTAAAATGTCTATTAAAAACAGATCCTTTCAAATATTTAAACCATCTAACAACAACTGATTTAAACTTGCATGATTATAAGCTGTAGCTATAATGTATTTACTTACATAAATTATCGTTCTTGAACCTATTGGGGGTGGAGGGGGAGCGGAGCTCACCCCCCAGGTGCAGTTGAGTGACCTGTGTTGTGGCTCTCTAGAGGGAAGGCACAAATTTTGCTGTCACCCAGCCCAATCCAGACGTGTATTGGGGCCAGGTTTCAGGCAAATAGAGCAGTAAGTGCAGAGACATGTTCACTCTCTAAAAGTGGCATTTCTAAAATAGTAAAGTTAAATCCAACCTCACCAGTAAGTAGGATTTTCAATAAATAAATAAAGCTACTCCTCTCCGATATGGAATTACCAAATAAAAAGTATAGGGGAATACACAGAGCTAACCTATGAGAGGGGTAGACCTCACAGTAGTGAAAAATGAAATAGACTGTTTGGTACTTACAGGACACGCGAACCACCAAAGTACATATCTTATTTTTTACTTACATAGCATCATGCACCTAGGACTACCTAGGGCCTACCTTAGGTGTAAATTATATGTAATAAAAAGGGAGTTTAAGGCTTGGCAAGTAGGCTGGGACTCCCCTGGGAGACCCCTGAGTCTATGCCCAGAACCATAACTCTGCCAGTCGAGTACTTACCTAAAAGCCGATAACTCACTTTTCTTCCATAGGCTAACATTGAGTGGTTTCACTTGGAAATTCTTCTAAGTGGTGTGGAGTTTTGGAACTTTAAAATATTCATCTAAAATCAGCCGAACAACGAATTCTGATTTACTCACCTGTTATCAGGAGAGACCTCAGTGCTGCATCTTGGAGCTCAGTACTGACCCTGAAAAGTAATTTTAACCGTACTTACCAGTAACTCAAATTTCCTTCCATGGGATATCATTGCCTGCTTTTTGCTGAAAATTTTCTAAGTGTCGATTTTTGAAACTTACAAATATTCTTTAAAAATCGTACCAACTGTGAAAACGTAATTGTTTACCTGTTTTAGATAGATGTCCCAGTACTGAGCCTAGGAGCCCAGCACTGGATTACAAAAGTAACGAGAACGTACTTTACCCGTAACTTGAATTTTCTTCCATAGGAAACCATTGACTGTTTTTCTGTGAAATTTCTTCTAAGTGTCGATTTTGCAAACATGTAAATATTCCTTAAAAATCGCCTGTATAACTTAAACGCAGTTTCTCAACTGCTTACAGGTGGTACAGTAGTGCTGGATCTAGGATCCAACACTGACCTAGAAAAAGTAACCATAACCCCACTTACCTGCTAAGTGAATTTCCTTCCATAGGATAACATTGGTAATTTGATCAGCAAAAGTTTCTAAGTGTCAACTTTTAAAATAGCAAAATATTGCTTAAAAATCACAACAGTAACTAAAACGAATTTACTCACTTGTTTCCAAGAACTGTCCCAGGACTGAATCTAGGATCCAGTCCTGGATTTAGAAAAGTAATCCTGAAAGTAATTAATTGCATATAACTTAAAATTCCCATTGAGCTCAATGTATTATTGTGATTCAAATTGTGTTGCCTATTGCAATAAACTGTAACTATGACCTGCAAAAGTCAATTGCCTATTGCAAAGTATTTAACTAAAGCATCTCATTCTGAGAAAGTATATTTTGATACCTATTGTTGGTTCTAAAATAAAACAACAATATCTTTTGTATGCAAACCAATGGCCTAGAGTTCAGTTCTTGAGTGTGTGAGACCATTTGCTGACTGAGTGTGTACAACAAATGTTTTACACTGTACTCTGATACTGCCTTACTGCTCGGCAAGCTACCACTTTAGAGAGTAAGGTTATATCTAACTTTAGCCTCTGCCAAACCTCTGGGGACTGGGGACTCTGTGCACACTGTACCTATTTGGGAACAGTATATACAGAGCCACTTTCTCACAGTAGTGATAAAGTGATTAGAGTCCTACGGCCAACATAAAGATACAGCAAAACGTGAGGTGAAAAGCAAAAAGGTTGCTGGTAGGCCACCTTAAGGATGCCAGGTCTAACAAAAACTGAACTAAGGATAACATGAGTAAAACATCAGGTTTCTCTACTGCATTTGGTGAGACAAGTGGGCCTTCTTTTATCTTCCATTCAAGCAATCTTTGACAGACCCCTTTATTATAGAGCTTTTCAAGGATTAAAGATAAGGCACTTACAAAGGAGTCCCAAATAATCAGAGATGGTTGACTTCTGTAATATGGGTCGTAGACTAAAAGCAGCACAAAAACAGAGTGCAACAGGGTCCAAAAAACTTGAGTGCCACAAGAGAGTTTGAATGCAAGCGTATCCTTTTACAGATCCAGAGATATACTCATGCAATTTTTATTTTTAGGACAGAACGTGCATGATGAAAAAAACATTGTTTTTAAAAAGCGCATTGCAGAATATCAGTACTTTGATGTGGGAAAACTTCAAAACTTTCAAACAAAATATTTGTAGGCAGCTTACAGCAAGTTGTTGTGGCCGAGTGGTTAAGGCAATGGACTAGAAATCCATTGGGGTATCCCCGCGCAGGTTCGAATCCTGCCAACAACGACAATCTTTTTATTATCGGCTACAATTTCAGAAGTTAACCTTTAGTATTTCTTCCATTTCAGTTTTATAAATAGGTGGCTTATTTTTGTGTCACTATTGCCTCTCCACATATTTGTTATCGCTACCTCTTTCATGTCTTTGCTACACCTCATTCCTACTTTAGCACTGGTGTAAACGCTTCAAATTGTTATACGGTTGCTCTCTCATTCATACCTGCGCATGCACTTGAAAGTTACTTTACCAATAAAAGACGCAAAGAGAGAAATAGAACAAAAGTGCTGGCTGGATTGGCAAACACACTTCATAAAACTGCATTTTCTTTTTTATTCTCCCCCGTGTTACATGCTTAACCTCCCCATGTGTAATTTCTCTTAACCTGCTGTCCCAGGAAGAGAATTTCATCTACAGGCTCTTTCTGTGTTTTTTTCCCTAGTCTGTCTTTCCCATTTCTTAGCTGTGTAACTGTTCCTTTACGCGCTCTATTTAAACGCCATCAATCTCATTTGAGCTCCTTGCTCCCGCTTCTGTTTTCTCCACCTCTCATACTGCCAGTTCTCTCTTTCTCTGTGGTTGGTGGCTACTTTCCTGAGCTTCCGAAGCCACGTGGTTCCTACCTCTTGTTGTCAGACTTGAATTGGAAAAGGAACCATATTAACAAGCCTTTACCACTCACACACGGCGGAAGTTTATACTTTAATTCAGTGAGCTAAGAAAAGCGTGTTGTGGGTCCCCTACGAGCCATGGTGCTTGCTTCATCATGATTTGGCACCAGTCATTAGCCGCAGCTCTGCTAATGAGCCACTGAGGTCAGTTTCAATATTTACTCAAAAACATAACCATGCAGCCCACCCCTCAACAGTGTATTTATCTTGCTTTTCTGCTGTTCGTGTGATTAGCTGGGAGGAGCTCACGGCGACATCCTCCCTATAAAAGTGTAGATGGATCACTCTCTAACTCTTTCTTGCTTCACATACAAATGGCTTGAAAGGTGCAGGGAAGATGCAGGTCTAATAGACAGAATAGAAGGCCTGTGCCAGGTGGGTTTCTCTGCATTGGTGTCCCATCACAGGTCCGCAAGTGTAATGTGTGATCTTTGACTCCTGGCATTTCACAAGCAGGCGGCCAGGACACGGTTTCAGCCTATCAACCACTGAGGAGATGCAGCCTCTGAATGAGGAATGAGGAAGCAATGAATACATCCAGCCTATCACAGGAACAGCCCTGAGTGTTCCGAATTATAAATTCTCCATGTCATTGTATGTCGTTGAGCCCAAGTAGCTCGCCGTGATCGTATAGTGGTTAGTACTCTGCGTTGTGGCCGCAGCAACCTCGGTTCCAATCCTAGTCACGGCATTGTGGTTGGCAATGTCACGGCAGTTGGGTGTTAATTTTACAGAATTAGCAAATGTACCAGTGGTTTTTGTAAAATGTCTATTAAAAACAGATCCTTTCAAATATTTAAACCATCTAACAACAAATGATTTAAACTTGCATGATTATAAGCTGTAGCTATAATGTATTTACTTACATAAATTATCGTTCTTGAACCTATTGGGGGTGGAGGGGGAGCGGAGCTCACCCCCCAGGTGCAGTTGAGTGACCTGTGTTGTGGCTCTCTAGAGGGAAGGCACAAATTTTGCTGTCACCCAGCCCAATCCAGACGTGTATTGGGGCCAGGTTTCAGGCAAATAGAGCAGTAAGTGCAGAGACATGTTCACTCTCTAAAAGTGGCATTTCTAAAATAGTAAAGTTAAATCCAACCTCACCAGTAAGTAGGATTTTCAATAAATAAATAAAGCTACTCCTCTCCGATATGGAATTACCAAATTAAAAGTATAGGGGAATACACAGAGCTAACCTATGAGAGGGGTAGACCTCACAGTAGTGAAAAATGAAATAGACTGTTTGGTACTTACAGGACACGCGAACCACCAAAGTACATATCTTATTTTTTACTTACATAGCATCATGCAACTAGGACTACCTAGGGCCTACCTTAGGTGTAAATTATATGTAATAAAAGGGGAGTTTAAGGCTTGGCAAGTAGGCTGGGACTCCCCTGGGAGACCCCTGAGTCTATGCCCAGAACCATAACTCTGCCAGTCGAGTACTTACCTAAAAGCCGATAACTCACTTTTCTTCCATAGGCTAACATTGAGTGGTTTCACTTGGAAATTCTTCTAAGTTGTGTGGAGTTTTGGAACTTTAAAATATTCATCTAAAATCAGCCGAACAACGAATTCTGATTTACTCACCTGTTATCAGGATAGACCTCAGTGCTGCATCTTGGAGCTCGGTACTGACCCTGAAAAGTAATTTTAACCGTACTTACCAGTAACTCGAATTTCCTTCCATGGGATATCATTGCCTGCTTTTTGCTGAAAATTTTCTAAGTGTCGATTTTTGAAACTTACAAATATTCTTTCAAAATCGTACCAACTGTGAAAACGTAATTGTTTACCTGTTTTAGATAGATGTCCCAGTACTGAGCCTAGGAGCCCAGCACTGGATTACAAAAGTAACGAGAACGTACTTTACCCGTAACTTGAATTTTCTTCCATAGGAAACCATTGACTGTTTTTCTGTGAAATTTCTTCTAAGTGTCGATTTTGCAAACATGTAAATATTCCTTAAAAATCGCCTGTATAACTTAAACGCAGTTTCTCAACTGCTTACAGGTGGTACAGTAGTGCTGGATCTAGGATCCAACACTGACCTAGAAAACGTAACCATAACCCCACTTACCTGCTAAGTGAATTTCCTTCCATAGGATAACATTGGTAATTTGATCAGCAAAAGTTTCGAAGTGTCAACTTTTAAAATAGCAAAATATTGCTTAAAAATCACAACAGTAACTAAAACGAATTTACTCACTTGTTTCCAAGAACTGTCCCAGGACTGAATCTAGGATCCAGTCCTGGATTTAGAAAAGTAATCCTGAAAGTAATTAATTGCATATAACTTAAAATTCCCATTGAGCTCAATGTATTATTGTGATTCAAATTGTGTTGCCTATTGCAATAAACTGTAACTATGACCTGCAAAAGTCAATTGCCTATTGCAAAGTATTTAACTAAAGCATCTCATTCTGAGAAAGTATATTGTGATACCTATTGTTGGTTCTAAAATAAAACAACAATATCTTTTGTATGCAAACCAATGGCCTAGAGTTCAGTTCTTGAGTGTGCGAGACCATTTGCTGACTGAGTGTGTACAACAAATGTTTTACACTGTACTCTGATACTGCCTTACTGCTCGGCAAGCTACCACTTTAGAGAGTAAGGTTATATCTAACTTTAGCCTCTGCCAAACCTCTGGGGACTGGGGACTCTGTGCACACTGTACCTATTTGGGAACAGTATATACAGAGCCACTTTCTCACAGTAGTGATAAAGTGATTAGAGTCCTACGGCCAACATAAAGATACAGCAAAACGTGAGGTGAAAAGCAAAAAGGTTGCTGGTAGGCCACCTTAAGGATGCCAGGTCTAACAAAAACTGAACTAAGGATAACATGAGTAAAACATCAGGTTTCTCTACTGCATTTGGTGAGACAAGTGGGCCTTCTTTTATCTTCCATTCAAGCAATCTTTGACAGACCCCTTTATTATAGAGCTTTTCAAGGATTACAGATAAGGCACTTACAGAGGAGTCCCAAATAATCAGAGATGGTTGACTTCTGTAATATGGGTCGTAGACTAAAAGCAGCACAAAAACAGAGTGCAACAGGGTCCAAAAAACTTGAGTGCCACAAGAGAGTTTGAATGCAAGCGTATCCTTTTACAGATCCAGAGATATACTCATGCAATTTTTATTTTTAGGACAGAACGTGCATGATGAAAAAAACATTGTTTTTAAAAAGCGCATTGCAGAATATCAGTACTTTGATGTGGGAAAACTTCAAAACTTTCAAACAAAATATTTGTAGGCAGCTTACAGCAAGTTGTTGTGGCCGAGTGGTTAAGGCGATGGACTAGAAATCCATTGGGGTATCCCCGCGCAGGTTCGAATCCTGGCAACAACGAGAATCTTTTTATTATCGGCTACAATTTCAGAAGTTAACCTTTAGTATTTCTTCCATTTCAGTTTTATAAATAGGTGGCTTATTTTTGTGTCACTATTGCCTCTCCACATATTTGTTATCGCTACCTCTTTCATGTCTTTGCTACACCTCATTCCTACTTTAGCACTGGTGTAAACACTTCAAATTATTATACGGTTGCTCTCTCATTCATACCTGCGCATGCACTTGAAAGTTACTTTACCAATAAAAGACGCAAAGAGAGAAATAGAACAAAAGTGCTGGCTGGATTGGCAAACACACTTCATAAAACTGCATTTTCTTTTTTATTCTCCCCCGTGTTACATGCTTAACCTCCCCATGTGTAATTTCTCTTAACCTGCTGTCCCAGGAAGAGAATTTCATCTACAGGCTCTTTCTGTGTTTTTTTCCCTAGTCTGTCTTTCCCATTTCTTAGCTGTGTAACTGTTCCTTTACGCGCTCTATTTAAACGCCATCAATCTCATTTGAGCTCCTTGCTCCCGCTTCTGTTTTCTCCACCTCTCATACTGCCAGTTCTCTCTTTCTCTGTGGTTGGTGGCTACTTTCCTGAGCTTCCGAAGCCACGTGGTTCCTACCTCTTGTTGTCAGACTTGAATTGGAAAAGGAACCATATTAACAAGCCTTTACCACTCACACACGGCGGAAGTTTATACTTTAATTCAGTGAGCTAAGAAAAGCGTGTTGTGGGTCCCCTACGAGCCATGGTGCTTGCTTCATCATGATTTGGCACCAGTCATTAGCCGCAGCTCTGCTAATGAGCCACTGAGGTCAGTTTCAATATTTACTCAAAAACATAACCATGCAGCCCACCCCTCAACAGTGTATTTATCTTGCTTTTCTGCTGTTCGTGTGATTAGCTGGGAGGAGCTCACGGCGACATCCTCCCTATAAAAGTGTAGATGGATCACTCTCTAACTCTTTCTTGCTTCACATACAAATGGCTTGAAAGGTGCAGGGAAGATGCAGGTCTAATAGACAGAATAGAAGGCCTGTGCCAGGTGGGTTTCTCTGCATTGGTGTCCCATCACAGGTCCGCAAGTGTAATGTGTGATCTTTGACTCCTGGCATTTCACAAGCAGGCGGCCAGGACACGGTTTCAGCCTATCAACCACTGAGGAGATGCAGCCTCTGAATGAGGAATGAGGAAGCAATGAATACATCCAGCCTATCACAGGAACAGCCCTGAGTGTTCCGAATTATAAATTCTCCATGTCATTGTATGTCGTTGAGCCCAAGTAGCTCGCCGTGATCGTATAGTGGTTAGTACTCTGCGTTGTGGCCGCAGCAACCTCGGTTCGAATCCTAGTCACGGCATTGTGGTTGGCAATGTCACGGCAGTTGGGTGTTAATTTTACAGAATTAGCAAATGTACCAGTGGTTTTTGTAAAATGTCTATTAAAAACAGATCCTTTCAAATATTTAAACCATCTAACAACAAATGATTTAAACTTGCATGATTATAAGCTGTAGCTATAATGTATTTACTTACATAAATTATCGTTCTTGAACCTATTGGGGGTGGAGGGGGAGCGGAGCTCACCCCCCAGGTGCAGTTGAGTGACCTGTGTTGTGGCTCTCTAGAGGGAAGGCACAAATTTTGCTGTCACCCAGCCCAATCCAGACGTGTATTGGGGCCAGGTTTCAGGCAAATAGAGCAGTAAGTGCAGAGACATGTTCACTCTCTAAAAGTGGCATTTCTAAAATAGTAAAGTTAAATCCAACCTCACCAGTAAGTAGGATTTTCAATAAATAAATAAAGCTACTCCTCTCCGATATGGAATTACCAAATTAAAAGTATAGGGGAATACACAGAGCTAACCTATGAGAGGGGTAGACCTCACAGTAGTGAAAAATGAAATAGACTGTTTGGTACTTACAGGACACGCGAACCACCAAAGTACATATCTTATTTTTTACTTACATAGCATCATGCACCTAGGACTACCTAGGGCCTACCTTAGGTGTAAATTAGATGTAATAAAAGGGGAGTTTAAGGCTTGGCAAGTAGGCTGGGACTCCCCTGGGACACCCCTGAGTCTATGCCCAGAACCATAACTCTGCCAGTCGAGTACTTACCTAAAAGCCGATAACTCACTTTTCTTCCATAGGCTAACATTGAGTGGTTTCACTTGGAAATTCTTCTAAGTGGTGTGGAGTTTTGGAACTTTAAAATATTCATCTAAAATCAGCCGAACAACGAATTCTGATTTACTCACCTGTTATCAGGAGAGACCTCAGTGCTGCATCTTGGAGCTCGGTACTGACCCTGAAAAGTAATTTTAACCGTACTTACCAGTAACTCGAATTTCCTTCCATGGGATATCATTGCCTGCTTTTTGCTGAAAATTTTCTAAGTGTCGATTTTTGAAACTTACAAATATTCTTTAAAAATCGTACCAACTGTGAAAACGTAATTGTTTACCTGTTTTAGATAGATGTCCCAGTACTGAGCCTAGGAGCCCAGCACTGGATTACAAAAGTAACGAGAACGTACTTTACCCGTAACTTGAATTTTCTTCCATAGGAAACCATTGACTGTTTTTCTGTGAAATTTCTTCTAAGTGTCGATTTTGCAAACATGTAAATATTCCTTAAAAATGGCCTGTATAACTTAAACGCAGTTTCTCAACTGCTTACAGGTGGTACAGTAGTGCTGGATCTAGGATCCAACACTGACCTAGAAAACGTAACCATAACCCCACTTACCTGCTAAGTGAATTTCCTTCCATAGGATAACATTGGTAATTTGATCAGCAAAAGTTTCTAAGTGTCAACTTTTAAAATAGCAAAATATTGCTTAAAAATCACAACAGTAACTAAAACGAATTTACTCACTTGTTTCCAAGAACTGTCCCAGGACTGAATCTAGGATCCAGTCCTGGATTTAGAAAAGTAATCCTGAAAGTAATTAATTGCATATAACTTAAAATTCCCATTGAGCTCAATATATTATTGTGATTCAAATTGTGTTGCCTATTGCAATAAACTGTAACTATGACCTGCAAAAGTCAATTGCCTATTGCAAAGTATTTAACTAAAGCATCTCATTCTGAGAAAGTATATTTTGATACCTATTGTTGGTTCTAAAATAAAACAACAATATCTTTTGTATGCAAACCAATGGCCTAGAGTTCAGTTCTTGAGTGTGCGAGACCATTTGCTGACTGAGTGTGTACAACAAATGTTTTACACTGTACTCTGATACTGCCTTACTGCTCGGCAAGCTACCACTTTAGAGAGTAAGGTTATATCTAACTTTAGCCTCTGCCAAACCTCTGGGGACTGGGGACTCTGTGCACACTGTACCTATTTGGGAACAGTATATACAGAGCCACTTTCTCACAGTAGTGATAAAGTGATTAGAGTCCTACGGCCAACATAAAGATACAGCAAAACGTGAGGTGAAAAGCAAAAAGGTTGCTGGTAGGCCACCTTAAGGATGCCAGGTCTAACAAAAACTGAACTAAGGATAACATGAGTAAAACATCAGGTTTCTCTACTGCATTTGGTGAGACAAGTGGGCCTTCTTTTATCTTCCATTCAAGCAATCTTTGACAGACCCCTTTATTATAGAGCTTTTCAAGGATTAAAGATAAGGCACTTACAAAGGAGTCCCAAATACTCAGAGATGGTTGACTTCTGTAATATGGGTCGTAGACTAAAAGCAGCGCAAAAACAGAGTGCAACAGGGTCCAAAAAACTTGAGTGCCACAAGAGAGTTTGAATGCAAGCGTATCCTTTTACAGATCCAGAGATATACTCATGCAATTTTTGTTTTTAGGACAGAACGTGCATGATGAAAAAAACATTGTTTTCAAAAAGCGCATTGCAGAATATCAGTACTTTGATGTGGGAAAACTTCAAAACTTTCAAACAAAATATTTGTAGGCAGCCTACAGCAAGTTGTTGTGGCCGAGTGGTTAAGGCGATGGACTAGAAATCCATTGGGGTATCCCCGCGCAGGTTCGAATCCTGCCAACAACAAGAATCTTTTTATTATCGGCTACAATTTCAGAAGTTAACCTTTAGTATTTCTTCCATTTCAGTTTTATAAATAGGTGGCTTATTTTTGTGTCACTATTGCCTCTCCACATATTTGTTATCGCTACCTCTTTCATGTCTTTGCTACACCTCATTCCTACTTTAGCACTGGTGTAAACGCTTCAAATTATTATACGGTTGCTCTCTCATTCATACCTGCGCATGCACTTGAAAGTTACTTTACCAATAAAAGACGCAAAGAGAGAAATAGAACAAAAGTGCTGGCTGGATTGGCAAACACACTTCATAAAACTGCATTTTCTTTTTTATTCTCCCCCGTGTTACATGCTTAACCTCTCCATGTGTAATTTCTCTTAACCTGCTGTCCCAGGAAGAGAATTTCATCTACAGGCTCTTTCTGTGTTTTTTTCCCTAGTCTGTCTTTCCCATTTCTTAGCTGTGTAACTGTTCCTTTACGCGCTCTATTTAAACGCCATCAATCTCATTTGAGCTCCTTGCTCCCGCTTCTGTTTTCTCCACCTCTCATACTGCCAGTTCTCTCTTTCTCTGTGGTTGGTGGCTACTTTCCTGAGCTTCCGAAGCCACGTGGTTCCTGCCTCTTGTTGTCAGACTTGAATTGGAAAAGGAACCATATTAACAAGCCTTTACCACTCACACACGGCGGAAGTTTATACTTTAATTCAGTGAGCTAAGAAAAGCGTGTTGTGGGTCCCCTACGAGCCATGGTGCTTGCTTCATCATGATTTGGCACCAGTCATTAGCCGCAGCTCTGCTAATGAGCCACTGAGGTCAGTTTCAATATTTACTCAAAAACATAACCATGCAGCCCACCCCTCAACTGTGTATTTATCTTGCTTTTCTGCTGTTCGTGTGATAGCTGGGAGGAGCTCACGGCGACATCCTCCCTATAAAAGTGTAGATGGATCACTCTCTAACTCTTTCTTGCTTCACATACAAATGGCTTGAAAGGTGCAGGGAAGATGCAGGTCTAATAGACAGAATAGAAGGTCTGTGCCAGGTGGGTTTCTCTGCATTGGTGTCCCATCACAGGTCCGCCAGTGTAATGTGTGATCTTTGACTCCTGGCATTTCACAAGCAGGCGGCCAGGAAACGGTTTCAGCCTATCAACCACTGAGGAGACGCAGCCTCTAAATGAGGAATGAGGAAGCAATGAATACATCCAGCCTATCACAGGAACAGCCCTGAGCGTTCCGAATTATAAATTCTCCATGTCACTGTATGTCGTTGAGCCCAAGTAGCTCGCCGTGATAGTATAGTGGTTAGTACTCTGCGTTGTGGCCGCAGCAACCTCGGTTCGAATCCGAGTCACGGCATTGTGGTTGGCAATGTCACGGCAGTTGGGTGTTAATTTTACAGAATTAGCAAATGTACCAGTGGTTTTTGTAAAATGTCTATTAAAAACAGATCCTTTCAAATATTTAAACCATCTAACAACAAATGATTTAAACTTGCATGATTATAAGCTGTAGCTATAATGTATTTACTTACATAAATTATCGTTCTTGAACCTATTGGGGATGGAGGGGGAGCGGAGCTCACCCCCCAGGTGCAGTTGAGTGACCTGTGTTGTGGCTCTCTAGAGGGAAGGCACAAATTTTGCTGTCACCCAGCCCAATCCAGACGTGTATTGGGGCCAGGTTTCAGGCAAATAGAGCAGTAAGTGCAGAGAAATGTTCACTCTCTAAAAGTGGCATTTCTAAAATAGTAAAGTTAAATCCAACCTCACCAGTAAGTAGGATTTTCAATAAATAAATAAAGCTACTCCTCTCCGATATGGAATTACCAAATTAAAAGTATAGGGGAATACACAGAGCTAACCTATGAGAGGGGTAGACCTCACAGTAGTGAAAAATGAAATAGACTGTTTGGTACTTACAGGACACGCGAACCACCAAAGTACATATCTTATTTTTTACTTACATAGCATCATGCACCTAGGACTACCTAGGGCCTATCTTAGGTGTAAATTATATGTATTAAAAGGGGAGTTTAAGGCTTGGCAAGTAGGCTGGGACTCCCCTGGGAGACCCCTGAGTCTATGCCCAGAACCATAACTCTGCCAGTCGAGTACTTACCTAAAAGCCGATAACTCACTTTTCTTCCATAGGCTAACATTGAGTGGTTTCACTTGGAAATTCTTCTAAGTGGTGTGGAGTTTTGGAACTTTAAAATATTCATCTATAATCAGCCGAATAACGAATTCTGATTTACTCACCTGTTATCAGGAGAGACCTCAGTGCTGCATCTTGGAGCTCGGTACTGACCCTGAAAAGTAATTTTAACCGTACTTACCAGTAACTCGAATTTCCTTCCATGGGTTATCATTGCCTGCTTTTTGCTGAAAATTTTCTAAGTGTCGATTTTTGAAACTTACAAATATTCTTTAAAAATCGTACCAACTGTGAAAACGTAATTGTTTACCTGTTTTAGATAGATGTCCCAGTACTGAGCCTAGGAGCCCAGCACTGGATTACAAAAGTAACGAGAACGTACTTTACCCGTAACTTGAATTTTCTTCCATAGGAAACCATTGACTGTTTTTCTGTGAAATTTCTTCTAAGTGTCGATTTTGCAAACATGTAAATATTCCTTAAAAATCGCCTGTATAACTTAAACGCAGTTTCTCAACTGCTTACAGGTGGTACAGTAGTGCTGGATCTAGGATCCAACACTGACCTAGAAAACGTAACCATAACCCCACTTACCTGCTAAGTGAATTTCCTTCCATAGGATAACATTGGTAATTTGATCAGCAAAAGTTTCGAAGTGTCAACTTTTAAAATAGCAAAATATTGCTTAAAAATCACAACAGTAACTAAAACGAATTTACTCACTTTTTTCCAAGAACTGTCCCAGGACTGAATCTAGGATCCAGTCCTGGATTTAGAAAAGAAATCCTGAAAGTAATTAATTGCATATAACTTAAAATTCCCATTGAGCTCAATGTATTATTGTGATTCAAATTGTGTTGCCTATTGCAATAAACTGTAACTATGACCTGCAAAAGTCAATTGCCTATTGCAAAGTATTTAACTAAAGCATCTCATTCTGAGAAAGTATATTTTGATACCTATTGTTGGTTCTAAAATAAAACAACAATATCTTTTGCATGCAAACCAATGGCCTAGAGTTCAGTTCTTGAGTGTGTGAGACCATTTGCTGACTGAGTGTGTACAACAAATGTTTTACACTGTACTCTGATACTGCCTTACTGCTCGGCAAGCTACCACTTTAGAGAGTAAGGTTATATCTAACTTTAGCCTCTGCCAAACCTCTGGGGACTGGGGACTCTGTGCACACTGTACCTATTTGGGAACAGTATATACAGAGCCACTTTCTCACAGTAGTGATAAAGTGATTAGAGTCCTAAGGCCAACATAAAGATACAGCAAAACGTGAGGTGAAAAGCAAAAAGGTTGCTGGTAGGCCACCTTAAGGATGCCAGGTCTAACAAAAACTGAACTAAGGATAACATGAGTAAAACATCAGGTTTCTCTACTGCATTTGGTGAGACAAGTGGGCCTTCTTTTATCTTCCATTCAAGCAATCTTTGACAGACCCCTTTATTATAGAGCTTTTCAAGGATTAAAGATAAGGCACTTACAAAGGAGTCCCAAATACTCAGAGATGGTTGACTTCTGTAATATGGGTCGTAGACTAAAAGCAGCGCAAAAACAGAGTGCAACAGGGTCCAAAAAACTTGAGTGCCACAAGAGAGTTGGAATGCAAGCGTATCCTTTTACAGATCCAGAGATATACTCATGCAATTTTTGTTTTTAGGACAGAACGTGCATGATGAAAAAAACATTGTTTTTAAAAAGCGCATTGCAGAATATCAGTACTTTGATGTGGGAAAACTTCAAAACTTTCAAACAAAATATTTGTAGGCAGCCTACAGCAAGTTGTTGTGGCCGAGTGGTTAAGGCGATGGACTAGAAATCCATTGGGGTATCCCCGCGCAGATTCGAATCATGCCAACAACGAGAACCTTTTTATTATCGGCTACAATTTCAGAAGTTAACCTTTAGTATTTCTTCCATTTCAGTTTTATAAATAGGTGGCTTATTTTTGTGTCACTATTGCCTCTCCACATATTTGTTATCGCTACCTCTTTCATGTCTTTGCTACACCTCATTCCTACTTTAGCACTGGTGTAAACGCTTCAAATTATTATACGGTTGCTCTCTCATTCATACCTGCGCATGCACTTGAAAGTTACTTTACCAATAAAAGACGCAAAGAGAGAAATAGAACAAAAGTGCTGGCTGGATTGGCAAACACACTTCATAAAACTGCATTTTCTTTTTTATTCTCCCCCGTGTTACATGCTTAACCTCCCCATGTGTAATTTCTCTTAACCTGCTGTCCCAGGAAGAGAATTTCATCTACAGGCTCTTTCTGTGTTTTTTTCCCTAGTCTGTCTTTCCCATTTCTTAGCTGTGTAACTGTTCCTTTACGCGCTCTATTTAAACGCCATCAATCTCATTTGAGCTCCTTGCTCCCGCTTCTGTTTTCTCCACCTCTCATACTGCCAGTTCTCTCTTTCTCTGTGGTTGGTGGCTACTTTCCTGAGCTTCCGAAGCCACGTGGTTCCTGCCTCTTGTTGTCAGACTTGAATTGGAAAAGGAACCATATTAACAAGCCTTTACCACTCACACACGGCGGAAGTTTATACTTTAATTCAGTGAGCTAAGAAAAGCGTGTTGTGGGTCCCCTACGAGCCATGGTGCTTGCTTCATCATGATTTGGCACCAGTCATTAGCCGCAGCTCTGCTAATGAGCCACTGAGGTCAGTTTCAATATTTACTCAAAAACATAACCATGCAGCCCACCCCTCAACTGTGTATTTATCTTGCTTTTCTGCTGTTCGTGTGATTAGCTGGGAGGAGCTCACGGCAACATCCTCCCTATAAAAGTGTAGATGGATCACTCTCTAACTCTTTCTTGCTTCACATACAAATGGCTTGAAAGGTGCAGGGAAGATGCAGGTCTAATAGACAGAATAGAAGGTCTGTGCCAGGTGGGTTTCTCTGCATTGGTGTCCCATCAGAGGTCCGCAAGTGTAATGTGTGATCTTTGACTCCTGGCATTTCACAAGCAGGCGGCCAGGAAACGGTTTCAGCCTATCAACCACTGAGGAGACGCAGCCTCTGAATGAGGAATGAGGAAGCAATGAATACATCCAGCCTATCACAGGAACAGCCCTGAGTGTTCCGAATTATAAATTCTCCATGTCACTGTATGTCGTCGAGCCCAAGTAGCTCGCCGTGATTGTATAGTGGTTAGTACTCTGCGTTGTGGCCGCAGCAACCTCGGTTCGAATCCGAGTCACGGCATTGTGGTTGGCAATGTCACGGCAGTTGGGTGTTAATTTTACAGAATTAGCAAATGTACCAGTGGTTTTTGTAAAATGTCTATTAAAAACAGATCCTTTCAAATATTTAAACCATCTAACAACAAATGATTTAAACTCGCATGATTATAAGCTGTAGCTATAATGTATTTACTTACATAAATTATCGTTCTTGAACCTATTGTGGGTGGAGGGGGAGCGGAGCTCACCCCCCAGGTGCAGTTGAGTGACCTGTGTTGTGGCTCTCTAGAGGGAAGGCACAAATTTTGCTGTCACCCAGCCCAATCCAGACGTGTATTGGGGCCAGGTTTCAGGCAAATAGAGCAGTAAGTGCAGAGAAATGTTCACTCTCTAAAAGTGGCATTTCTAAAATAGTAAAGTTAAATCCAACCTCACCAGTAAGTAGGATTTTCAATAAATAAATAAAGCTACTCCTCTCCGATATGGAATTACCAAATTAAAAGTATAGGGGAATACACAGAGCTAACCTATGAGAGGGGTAGACCTCACAGTAGTGAAAAATGAAATAGACTGTTTGGTACTTACAGGACACGCGAACCACCAAAGTACATATCTTATTTTTTACTTACATAGCATCATGCACCTAGGACTACCTAGGGCCCACCTTAGGGGTAAATTATATGTAATAAAAGGGGAGTTTAAGGCTTGGCAAGTAGGCTGGGACTCCCCTGGGAGACCCCTGAGTCTATGCCCAGAACCATAACTCTGCCAGTCGAGTACTTACCTAAAAGCCGATAACTCACTTTTCTTCCATAGGCTAACATTGAGTGGTTTCACTTGGAAATTCTTCTAAGTGGTGTGGAGTTTTGGAACTTTAAAATATTCATCTAAAATCAGCCGAACAGCGAATTCTGATTTACTCACCTGTTATCAGGAGAGACCTCAGTGCTGCATCTTGGAGCTCGGTACTGACCCTGAAAAGTAATTTTAACCGTACTTACCAGTAACTCGAATTTCCTTCCATGGGATATCATTGCCTGCTTTTTGCTGAAAATTTTCTAAGTGTCGATTTTTGAAACTTACAAATATTCTTTAAAAATCGTACCAACTGTGAAAACGTAATTGTTTACCTGTTTTAGATAGATGTCCCAGTACTGAGCCTAGGAGCCCAGCACTGGATTACAAAAGTAACGAGAACGTACTTTACCCGTAACTTGAATTTTCTTCCATAGGAAACCATTGACTGTTTTTCTGTGAAATTTCTTCTAAGTGTCGATTTTGCAAACATGTAAATATTCCTTAAAAATCGCCTGTATAACTTAAACGCAGTTTCTCAACTGCTTACAGGTGGTACAGTAGTGCTGGATCTAGGATCCAACACTGACCTAGAAAACGTAACCATAACCCCACTTACCTGCTAAGTGAATTTCCTTCCATAGGATAACATTGGTAATTTGATCAGCAAAAGTTTCGAAGTGTCAACTTTTAAAATAGCAAAATATTGCTTAAAAATCACAACAGTAACTAAAACGAATTTACTCACTTGTTTCCAAGAACTGTCCCAGGACTGAATCTAGGATCCAGTCCTGGATTTAGAAAAGTAATCCTGAAAGTAATTAATTGCATATAACTTAAAATTCCCATTGAGCTCAATGTATTATTGTGATTCAAATTGTGTTGCCTATTGCAATAAACTGTAACTATGACCTGCAAAAGTCAATTGCCTATTGCAAAGTATTTAACTAAAGCATCTCATTCTGAGAAAGTATATTTTGATACCTATTGTTGGTTCTAAAATAAAACAACAATATCTTTTGTATGCAAACCAATGGCCTAGAGTTCAGTTCTTGAGTGTGTGAGACCATTTGCTGACTGAGTGTGTACAACAAATGTTTTACACTGTACTCTGATACTGCCTTACTGCTCGGCAAGCTACCACTTTAGAGAGTAAGGTTATATCTAACTTTAGCCTCTGCCAAACCTCTGGGGACTGGGGACTCTGTGCACACTGTACCTATTTGGGAACAGTATATACAGAGCCACTTTCTCACAGTAGTGATAAAGTGATTAGAGTCCTAAGGCCAACATAAAGATACAGCAAAACGTGAGGTGAAAAGCAAAAAGGTTGCTGGTAGGCCACCTTAAGGATGCCAGGTCTAACAAAAACTGAACTAAGGATAACATGAGTAAAACATCAGGTTTCTCTACTGCATTTGGTGAGACAAGTGGGCCTTCTTTTATCTTCCATTCAAGCAATCTTTGACAGACCCCTTTATTATAGAGCTTTTCAAGGATTAAAGATAAGGCACTTACAAAGGAGTCCCAAATACTCAGAGATGGTTGACTTCTGTAATATGGGTCGTAGACTAAAAGCAGCGCAAAAACAGAGTGCAACAGGGTCCAAAAAACTTGAGTGCCACAAGAGAGTTTGAATGCAAGCGTATCCTTTTACAGATCCAGAGATATACTCATGCAATTTTTGTTTTTAGGACAGAACGTGCATGATGAAAAAAACATTGTTTTTAAAAAGCGCATTGCAGAATATCAGTACTTTGATGTGGGAAAACTTCAAAACTTTCAAACAAAATATTTGTAGGCAGCCTACAGCAAGTTGTTGTGGCCGAGTGGTTAAGGCAATGGACTAGAAATCCATTGGGGTATCCCCGCGCAGGTTCGAATCCTGCCAACAACGAGAATCTTTTTATTATCGGCTACAATTTCAAAAGTTAACCTTTAGTATTTCTTCCATTTCAGTTTTAAAAATAGGTGGCTTATTTTTGTGTCACTATTGCCTCTCCACATATTTGTTATCACTACCTCTTTCATGTCTTTGCTACACCTCATTCCTACTTTAGCACTGGTGTAAACGCTTCAAATTATTATACGGTTGCTCTCTCATTCATACCTGCGCTTGCACTTGAAAGTTACTTTACCAATAAAAGACGCAAAGAGAGAAATAGAACAAAAGTGCTGGCTGGATTGGCAAACACACTTCATAAAACTGCATTTTCTTTTTTATTCTCCCCCGTGTTACATGCTTAACCTCCCCATGTGTAATTTCTCTTAACCTGCTGTCCCAGGAAGAGAATTTCATCTACAGGCTCTTTCTGTGTTTTTTTCCCTAGTCTGTGTTTCCCATTTCTTAGCTGTGTAACTGTTCCTTTACGCGCTCTATTTAAACGCCATCAATCTCATTTGAGCTCCTTGCTCCCGCTTCTGTTTTCTCCACCTCTCATACTGCCAGTTCTCTCTTTCTCTGTGGTTGTTGGCTACTTTCCTGAGCTTCCTAAGCCACGTGGTTCCTGCCTCTTGTTGTCAGACTAGAATTGGAAAAGGAACCATATTAACAAGCCTTTACCACTCACACACGGCGGAAGTTTATACTTTAATTCAGTGAGCTAAGAAAAGCGTGTTGTGGGTCCCCTACGAGCCATGGTGCTTGCTTCATCATGATTTGGCACCAGTCATTAGCCGCAGCTCTGCTAATGAGCCACTGAGGTCAGTTTCAATATTTACTCAAAAACATAACCATGCAGCCCACCCCTCAACTGTGTATTTATCTTGCTTTTCTGCTGTTCGTGTGATTAGCTGGGAGGAGCTCACGGCGACATCCTCCCTATAAAAGTGTAGATGGATCACTCTCTAACTCTTTCTTGCTTCACATACAAATGGCTTGAAAGGTGCAGGGAAGATGCAGGTCTAATAGACAGAATAGAAGGTCTGTGCCAGGTGGGTTTCTCTGCATTGGTGTCCCATCACAGGTCCGCAAGTGTAATGTGTGATCTTTGACTCCTGGCATTTCACAAGCAGGCGGCCAGGAAACGGTTTCAGCCTATCAACCACTGAGGAGACGCAGCCTCTGAATGAGGAATGAGGAAGCAATGAATACATCCAGCCTATCACAGGAACAGCCCTGAGTGTTCCGAATTATAAATTCTCCATGTCACTGTATGTCGTCGAGCCCAAGTAGCTCGCCGTGATCGTATAGTGGTTAGTACTCTGCGTTGTGGCCGCAGCAACCTCGGTTCGAATCCGAGTCAC
Source organism: Triturus cristatus (assembly GCF_964204655.1). Taxonomy (NCBI): domain Eukaryota; kingdom Metazoa; phylum Chordata; class Amphibia; order Caudata; family Salamandridae; genus Triturus; species Triturus cristatus. The sequence goes on from NC_140595.1 coordinate 724,469,702, forward strand.
GGCATTGTGGTTGGCAATGTCACGGCAGTTGGGTGTTAATTTTACAGAATTAGCAAATGTACCAGTGGTTTTTGTAAAATGTCTATTAAAAACAGATCCTTTCAAATATTTAAACCATCTAACAACAAATGATTTAAACTCGCATGATTATAAGCTGTAGCTATAATGTATTTACTTACATAAATTATCGTTCTTGAACCTATTGTGGGTGGAGGGGGAGCGGAGCTCACCCCCCAGGTGCAGTTGAGTGACCTGTGTTGTGGCTCTCTAGAGGGAAGGCACAAATTTTGCTGTCACCCAGCCCAATCCAGACGTGTATTGGGGCCAGGTTTCAGGCAAATAGAGCAGTAAGTGCAGAGAAATGTTCACTCTCTAAAAGTGGCATTTCTAAAATAGTAAAGTTAAATCCAACCTCACCAGTAAGTAGGATTTTCAATAAATAAATAAAGCTACTCCTCTCCGATATGGAATTACCAAATTAAAAGTACAGGGGAATACACAGAGCTAACCTATGAGAGGGGTAGACCTCACAGTAGTGAAAAATGAAATAGACTGTTTGGTACTTACAGGACACGCGAACCACCAAAGTACATATCTTATTTTTTACTTACATAGCATCATGCACCTAGGACTACCTAGGGCCTACCTTAGTTGTAAATTATATGTAATAAAAGGGGAGTTTAAGGCTTGGCAAGTAGGCTGGGACTCCCCTGGGAGACCCCTGAGTCTATGCCCAGAACCATAACTCTGCCAGTCGAGTACTTACCTAAAAGCCGATAACTCACTTTTCTTCCATAGGCTAACATTGAGTGGTTTCACTTGGAAATTCTTCTAAGTGGTGTGGAGTTTTGGAACTTTAAAATATTCATCTAAAATCAGCCGAACAACGAATTCTGATTTACTCACCTGTTATCAGGAGAGACCTCAGTGCTGCATCTTGGAGCTCGGTACTGACCCTGAAAAGTAATTTTAACCGTACTTACCAGTAACTCGAATTTCCTTCCATGGGATATCATTGCCTGCTTTTTGCTGAAAATTTTCTAAGTGTCGATTTTTGAAACTTACAAATATTGTTTAAAAATCGTACCAACTGTGAAAACGTAATTGTTTACCTGTTTTAGATAGATGTCCCAGTACTGAGCCTAGGAGCCCAGCACTGGATTACAAAAGTAACGAGAACGTACTTTACCCGTAACTTGAATTTTCTTCCATAGGAAACCATTGACTGTTTTTCTGTGAAATTTCTTCTAAGTGTCGATTTTGCAAACATGTAAATATTCCTTAAAAATGGCCTGTATAACTTAAACGCAGTTTCTCAACTGCTTACAGGTGGTACAGTAGTGCTGGATCTAGGATCCAACACTGACCTAGAAAACGTAACCATAACCCCACTTACCTGCTAAGTGAATTTCCTTCCATAGGATAACATTGGTAATTTGATCAGCAAAAGTTTCTAAGTGTCAACTTTTAAAATAGCAAAATATTGCTTAAAAATCACAACAGTAACTAAAACGAATTTACTCACTTGTTTCCAAGAACTGTCCCAGGACTGAATCTAGGATCCAGTCCTGGATTTAGAAAAGTAATCCTGAAAGTAATTAATTGCATATAACTTAAAATTCCCATTGAGCTCAATATATTATTGTGATTCAAATTGTGTTGCCTATTGCAATAAACTGTAACTATGACCTGCAAAAGTCAATTGCCTATTGCAAAGTATTTAACTAAAGCATCTCATTCTGAGAAAGTATATTTTGATACCTATTGTTGGTTCTAAAATAAAACAACAATATCTTTTGTATGCAAACCAATGGCCTAGAGTTCAGTTCTTGAGTGTGCGAGACCATTTGCTGACTGAGTGTGTACAACAAATGTTTTACACTGTACTCTGATACTGCCTTACTGCTCGGCAAGCTACCACTTTAGAGAGTAAGGTTATATCTAACTTTAGCCTCTGCCAAACCTCTGGGGACTGGGGACTCTGTGCACACTGTACCTATTTGGGAACAGTATATACAGAGCCACTTTCTCACAGTAGTGATAAAGTGATTAGAGTCCTACGGCCAACATAAAGATACAGCAAAACGTGAGGTGAAAAGCAAAAAGGTTGCTGGTAGGCCACCTTAAGGATGCCAGGTCTAACAAAAACTGAACTAAGGATAACATGAGTAAAACATCAGGTTTCTCTACTGCATTTGGTGAGACAAGTGGGCCTTCTTTTATCTTCCATTCAAGCAATCTTTGACAGACCCCTTTATTATAGAGCTTTTCAAGGATTAAAGATAAGGCACTTACAAAGGAGTCCCAAATACTCAGAGATGGTTGACTTCTGTAATATGGGTCGTAGACTAAAAGCAGCGCAAAAACAGAGTGCAACAGGGTCCAAAAAACTTGAGTGCCACAAGAGAGTTTGAATTCAAGCGTATCCTTTTACAGATCCAGAGATATACTCATGCAATTTTTGTTTTTAGGACAGAACGTGCATGATGAAAAAAACATTGTTTTCAAAAAGCGCATTGCAGAATATCAGTACTTTGATGTGGGAAAACTTCAAAACTTTCAAACAAAATATTTGTAGGCAGCCTACAGCAAGTTGTTGTGGCCGAGTGGTTAAGGCGATGGACTAGAAATCCATTGGGGTATCCCCGCGCAGGTTCGAATCCTGCCAACAACAAGAATCTTTTTATTATCGGCTACAATTTCAGAAGTTAACCTTTAGTATTTCTTCCATTTCAGTTTTATAAATAGGTGGCTTATTTTTGTGTCACTATTGCCTCTCCACATATTTGTTATCGCTACCTCTTTCATGTCTTTGCTACACCTCATTCCTACTTTAGCACTGGTGTAAACGCTTCAAATTATTATACGGTTGCTCTCTCATTCATACCTGCGCATGCACTTGAAAGTTACTTTACCAATAAAAGACGCAAAGAGAGAAATAGAACAAAAGTGCTGGCTGGATTGGCAAACACACTTCATAAAACTGCATTTTCTTTTTTATTCTCCCCCGTGTTACATGCTTAACCTCTCCATGTGTAATTTCTCTTAACCTGCTGTCCCAGGAAGAGAATTTCATCTACAGGCTCTTTCTGTGTTTTTTTCCCTAGTCTGTCTTTCCCATTTCTTAGCTGTGTAACTGTTCCTTTACGCGCTCTATTTAAACGCCATCAATCTCATTTGAGCTCCTTGCTCCCGCTTCTGTTTTCTCCACCTCTCATACTGCCAGTTCTCTCTTTCTCTGTGGTTGGTGGCTACTTTCCTGAGCTTCCGAAGCCACGTGGTTCCTGCCTCTTGTTGTCAGACTTGAATTGGAAAAGGAACCATATTAACAAGCCTTTACCACTCACACACGGCGGAAGTTTATACTTTAATTCAGTGAGCTAAGAAAAGCGTGTTGTGGGTCCCCTACGAGCCATGGTGCTTGCTTCATCATGATTTGGCACCAGTCATTAGCCGCAGCTCTGCTAATGAGCCACTGAGGTCAGTTTCAATATTTACTCAAAAACATAACCATGCAGCCCACCCCTCAACTGTGTATTTATCTTGCTTTTCTGCTGTTCGTGTGATAGCTGGGAGGAGCTCACGGCGACATCCTCCCTATAAAAGTGTAGATGGATCACTCTCTAACTCTTTCTTGCTTCACATACAAATGGCTTGAAAGGTGCAGGGAAGATGCAGGTCTAATAGACAGAATAGAAGGTCTGTGCCAGGTGGGTTTCTCTGCATTGGTGTCCCATCACAGGTCCGCCAGTGTAATGTGTGATCTTTGACTCCTGGCATTTCACAAGCAGGCGGCCAGGAAACGGTTTCAGCCTATCAACCACTGAGGAGACGCAGCCTCTAAATGAGGAATGAGGAAGCAATGAATACATCCAGCCTATCACAGGAACAGCCCTGAGCGTTCCGAATTATAAATTCTCCATGTCACTGTATGTCGTTGAGCCCAAGTAGCTCGCCGTGATAGTATAGTGGTTAGTACTCTGCGTTGTGGCCGCAGCAACCTCGGTTCGAATCCGAGTCACGGCATTGTGGTTGGCAATGTCACGGCAGTTGGGTGTTAATTTTACAGAATTAGCAAATGTACCAGTGGTTTTTGTAAAATGTCTATTAAAAACAGATCCTTTCAAATATTTAAACCATCTAACAACAAATGATTTAAACTTGCATGATTATAAGCTGTAGCTATAATGTATTTACTTACATAAATTATCGTTCTTGAACCTATTGGGGATGGAGGGGGAGCGGAGCTCACCCCCCAGGTGCAGTTGAGTGACCTGTGTTGTGGCTCTCTAGAGGGAAGGCACAAATTTTGCTGTCACCCAGCCCAATCCAGACGTGTATTGGGGCCAGGTTTCAGGCAAATAGAGCAGTAAGTGCAGAGAAATGTTCACTCTCTAAAAGTGGCATTTCTAAAATAGTAAAGTTAAATCCAACCTCACCAGTAAGTAGGATTTTCAATAAATAAATAAAGCTACTCCTCTCCGATATGGAATTACCAAATTAAAAGTATAGGGGAATACACAGAGCTAACCTATGAGAGGGGTAGACCTCACAGTAGTGAAAAATGAAATAGACTGTTTGGTACTTACAGGACACGCGAACCACCAAAGTACATATCTTATTTTTTACTTACATAGCATCATGCACCTAGGACTACCTAGGGCCTATCTTAGGTGTAAATTATATGTATTAAAAGGGGAGTTTAAGGCTTGGCAAGTAGGCTGGGACTCCCCTGGGAGACCCCTGAGTCTATGCCCAGAACCATAACTCTGCCAGTCGAGTACTTACCTAAAAGCCGATAACTCACTTTTCTTCCATAGGCTAACATTGAGTGGTTTCACTTGGAAATTCTTCTAAGTGGTGTGGAGTTTTGGAACTTTAAAATATTCATCTATAATCAGCCGAATAACGAATTCTGATTTACTCACCTGTTATCAGGAGAGACCTCAGTGCTGCATCTTGGAGCTCGGTACTGACCCTGAAAAGTAATTTTAACCGTACTTACCAGTAACTCGAATTTCCTTCCATGGGTTATCATTGCCTGCTTTTTGCTGAAAATTTTCTAAGTGTCGATTTTTGAAACTTACAAATATTCTTTAAAAATCGTACCAACTGTGAAAACGTAATTGTTTACCTGTTTTAGATAGATGTCCCAGTACTGAGCCTAGGAGCCCAGCACTGGATTACAAAAGTAACGAGAACGTACTTTACCCGTAACTTGAATTTTCTTCCATAGGAAACCATTGACTGTTTTTCTGTGAAATTTCTTCTAAGTGTCGATTTTGCAAACATGTAAATATTCCTTAAAAATCGCCTGTATAACTTAAACGCAGTTTCTCAACTGCTTACAGGTGGTACAGTAGTGCTGGATCTAGGATCCAACACTGACCTAGAAAACGTAACCATAACCCCACTTACCTGCTAAGTGAATTTCCTTCCATAGGATAACATTGGTAATTTGATCAGCAAAAGTTTCGAAGTGTCAACTTTTAAAATAGCAAAATATTGCTTAAAAATCACAACAGTAACTAAAACGAATTTACTCACTTTTTTCCAAGAACTGTCCCAGGACTGAATCTAGGATCCAGTCCTGGATTTAGAAAAGAAATCCTGAAAGTAATTAATTGCATATAACTTAAAATTCCCATTGAGCTCAATGTATTATTGTGATTCAAATTGTGTTGCCTATTGCAATAAACTGTAACTATGACCTGCAAAAGTCAATTGCCTATTGCAAAGTATTTAACTAAAGCATCTCATTCTGAGAAAGTATATTTTGATACCTATTGTTGGTTCTAAAATAAAACAACAATATCTTTTGCATGCAAACCAATGGCCTAGAGTTCAGTTCTTGAGTGTGTGAGACCATTTGCTGACTGAGTGTGTACAACAAATGTTTTACACTGTACTCTGATACTGCCTTACTGCTCGGCAAGCTACCACTTTAGAGAGTAAGGTTATATCTAACTTTAGCCTCTGCCAAACCTCTGGGGACTGGGGACTCTGTGCACACTGTACCTATTTGGGAACAGTATATACAGAGCCACTTTCTCACAGTAGTGATAAAGTGATTAGAGTCCTAAGGCCAACATAAAGATACAGCAAAACGTGAGGTGAAAAGCAAAAAGGTTGCTGGTAGGCCACCTTAAGGATGCCAGGTCTAACAAAAACTGAACTAAGGATAACATGAGTAAAACATCAGGTTTCTCTACTGCATTTGGTGAGACAAGTGGGCCTTCTTTTATCTTCCATTCAAGCAATCTTTGACAGACCCCTTTATTATAGAGCTTTTCAAGGATTAAAGATAAGGCACTTACAAAGGAGTCCCAAATACTCAGAGATGGTTGACTTCTGTAATATGGGTCGTAGACTAAAAGCAGCGCAAAAACAGAGTGCAACAGGGTCCAAAAAACTTGAGTGCCACAAGAGAGTTGGAATGCAAGCGTATCCTTTTACAGATCCAGAGATATACTCATGCAATTTTTGTTTTTAGGACAGAACGTGCATGATGAAAAAAACATTGTTTTTAAAAAGCGCATTGCAGAATATCAGTACTTTGATGTGGGAAAACTTCAAAACTTTCAAACAAAATATTTGTAGGCAGCCTACAGCAAGTTGTTGTGGCCGAGTGGTTAAGGCGATGGACTAGAAATCCATTGGGGTATCCCCGCGCAGATTCGAATCATGCCAACAACGAGAACCTTTTTATTATCGGCTACAATTTCAGAAGTTAACCTTTAGTATTTCTTCCATTTCAGTTTTATAAATAGGTGGCTTATTTTTGTGTCACTATTGCCTCTCCACATATTTGTTATCGCTACCTCTTTCATGTCTTTGCTACACCTCATTCCTACTTTAGCACTGGTGTAAACGCTTCAAATTATTATACGGTTGCTCTCTCATTCATACCTGCGCATGCACTTGAAAGTTACTTTACCAATAAAAGACGCAAAGAGAGAAATAGAACAAAAGTGCTGGCTGGATTGGCAAACACACTTCATAAAACTGCATTTTCTTTTTTATTCTCCCCCGTGTTACATGCTTAACCTCCCCATGTGTAATTTCTCTTAACCTGCTGTCCCAGGAAGAGAATTTCATCTACAGGCTCTTTCTGTGTTTTTTTCCCTAGTCTGTCTTTCCCATTTCTTAGCTGTGTAACTGTTCCTTTACGCGCTCTATTTAAACGCCATCAATCTCATTTGAGCTCCTTGCTCCCGCTTCTGTTTTCTCCACCTCTCATACTGCCAGTTCTCTCTTTCTCTGTGGTTGGTGGCTACTTTCCTGAGCTTCCGAAGCCACGTGGTTCCTGCCTCTTGTTGTCAGACTTGAATTGGAAAAGGAACCATATTAACAAGCCTTTACCACTCACACACGGCGGAAGTTTATACTTTAATTCAGTGAGCTAAGAAAAGCGTGTTGTGGGTCCCCTACGAGCCATGGTGCTTGCTTCATCATGATTTGGCACCAGTCATTAGCCGCAGCTCTGCTAATGAGCCACTGAGGTCAGTTTCAATATTTACTCAAAAACATAACCATGCAGCCCACCCCTCAACTGTGTATTTATCTTGCTTTTCTGCTGTTCGTGTGATTAGCTGGGAGGAGCTCACGGCAACATCCTCCCTATAAAAGTGTAGATGGATCACTCTCTAACTCTTTCTTGCTTCACATACAAATGGCTTGAAAGGTGCAGGGAAGATGCAGGTCTAATAGACAGAATAGAAGGTCTGTGCCAGGTGGGTTTCTCTGCATTGGTGTCCCATCAGAGGTCCGCAAGTGTAATGTGTGATCTTTGACTCCTGGCATTTCACAAGCAGGCGGCCAGGAAACGGTTTCAGCCTATCAACCACTGAGGAGACGCAGCCTCTGAATGAGGAATGAGGAAGCAATGAATACATCCAGCCTATCACAGGAACAGCCCTGAGTGTTCCGAATTATAAATTCTCCATGTCACTGTATGTCGTCGAGCCCAAGTAGCTCGCCGTGATTGTATAGTGGTTAGTACTCTGCGTTGTGGCCGCAGCAACCTCGGTTCGAATCCGAGTCACGGCATTGTGGTTGGCAATGTCACGGCAGTTGGGTGTTAATTTTACAGAATTAGCAAATGTACCAGTGGTTTTTGTAAAATGTCTATTAAAAACAGATCCTTTCAAATATTTAAACCATCTAACAACAAATGATTTAAACTCGCATGATTATAAGCTGTAGCTATAATGTATTTACTTACATAAATTATCGTTCTTGAACCTATTGTGGGTGGAGGGGGAGCGGAGCTCACCCCCCAGGTGCAGTTGAGTGACCTGTGTTGTGGCTCTCTAGAGGGAAGGCACAAATTTTGCTGTCACCCAGCCCAATCCAGACGTGTATTGGGGCCAGGTTTCAGGCAAATAGAGCAGTAAGTGCAGAGAAATGTTCACTCTCTAAAAGTGGCATTTCTAAAATAGTAAAGTTAAATCCAACCTCACCAGTAAGTAGGATTTTCAATAAATAAATAAAGCTACTCCTCTCCGATATGGAATTACCAAATTAAAAGTATAGGGGAATACACAGAGCTAACCTATGAGAGGGGTAGACCTCACAGTAGTGAAAAATGAAATAGACTGTTTGGTACTTACAGGACACGCGAACCACCAAAGTACATATCTTATTTTTTACTTACATAGCATCATGCACCTAGGACTACCTAGGGCCCACCTTAGGGGTAAATTATATGTAATAAAAGGGGAGTTTAAGGCTTGGCAAGTAGGCTGGGACTCCCCTGGGAGACCCCTGAGTCTATGCCCAGAACCATAACTCTGCCAGTCGAGTACTTACCTAAAAGCCGATAACTCACTTTTCTTCCATAGGCTAACATTGAGTGGTTTCACTTGGAAATTCTTCTAAGTGGTGTGGAGTTTTGGAACTTTAAAATATTCATCTAAAATCAGCCGAACAGCGAATTCTGATTTACTCACCTGTTATCAGGAGAGACCTCAGTGCTGCATCTTGGAGCTCGGTACTGACCCTGAAAAGTAATTTTAACCGTACTTACCAGTAACTCGAATTTCCTTCCATGGGATATCATTGCCTGCTTTTTGCTGAAAATTTTCTAAGTGTCGATTTTTGAAACTTACAAATATTCTTTAAAAATCGTACCAACTGTGAAAACGTAATTGTTTACCTGTTTTAGATAGATGTCCCAGTACTGAGCCTAGGAGCCCAGCACTGGATTACAAAAGTAACGAGAACGTACTTTACCCGTAACTTGAATTTTCTTCCATAGGAAACCATTGACTGTTTTTCTGTGAAATTTCTTCTAAGTGTCGATTTTGCAAACATGTAAATATTCCTTAAAAATCGCCTGTATAACTTAAACGCAGTTTCTCAACTGCTTACAGGTGGTACAGTAGTGCTGGATCTAGGATCCAACACTGACCTAGAAAACGTAACCATAACCCCACTTACCTGCTAAGTGAATTTCCTTCCATAGGATAACATTGGTAATTTGATCAGCAAAAGTTTCGAAGTGTCAACTTTTAAAATAGCAAAATATTGCTTAAAAATCACAACAGTAACTAAAACGAATTTACTCACTTGTTTCCAAGAACTGTCCCAGGACTGAATCTAGGATCCAGTCCTGGATTTAGAAAAGTAATCCTGAAAGTAATTAATTGCATATAACTTAAAATTCCCATTGAGCTCAATGTATTATTGTGATTCAAATTGTGTTGCCTATTGCAATAAACTGTAACTATGACCTGCAAAAGTCAATTGCCTATTGCAAAGTATTTAACTAAAGCATCTCATTCTGAGAAAGTATATTTTGATACCTATTGTTGGTTCTAAAATAAAACAACAATATCTTTTGTATGCAAACCAATGGCCTAGAGTTCAGTTCTTGAGTGTGTGAGACCATTTGCTGACTGAGTGTGTACAACAAATGTTTTACACTGTACTCTGATACTGCCTTACTGCTCGGCAAGCTACCACTTTAGAGAGTAAGGTTATATCTAACTTTAGCCTCTGCCAAACCTCTGGGGACTGGGGACTCTGTGCACACTGTACCTATTTGGGAACAGTATATACAGAGCCACTTTCTCACAGTAGTGATAAAGTGATTAGAGTCCTAAGGCCAACATAAAGATACAGCAAAACGTGAGGTGAAAAGCAAAAAGGTTGCTGGTAGGCCACCTTAAGGATGCCAGGTCTAACAAAAACTGAACTAAGGATAACATGAGTAAAACATCAGGTTTCTCTACTGCATTTGGTGAGACAAGTGGGCCTTCTTTTATCTTCCATTCAAGCAATCTTTGACAGACCCCTTTATTATAGAGCTTTTCAAGGATTAAAGATAAGGCACTTACAAAGGAGTCCCAAATACTCAGAGATGGTTGACTTCTGTAATATGGGTCGTAGACTAAAAGCAGCGCAAAAACAGAGTGCAACAGGGTCCAAAAAACTTGAGTGCCACAAGAGAGTTTGAATGCAAGCGTATCCTTTTACAGATCCAGAGATATACTCATGCAATTTTTGTTTTTAGGACAGAACGTGCATGATGAAAAAAACATTGTTTTTAAAAAGCGCATTGCAGAATATCAGTACTTTGATGTGGGAAAACTTCAAAACTTTCAAACAAAATATTTGTAGGCAGCCTACAGCAAGTTGTTGTGGCCGAGTGGTTAAGGCAATGGACTAGAAATCCATTGGGGTATCCCCGCGCAGGTTCGAATCCTGCCAACAACGAGAATCTTTTTATTATCGGCTACAATTTCAAAAGTTAACCTTTAGTATTTCTTCCATTTCAGTTTTAAAAATAGGTGGCTTATTTTTGTGTCACTATTGCCTCTCCACATATTTGTTATCACTACCTCTTTCATGTCTTTGCTACACCTCATTCCTACTTTAGCACTGGTGTAAACGCTTCAAATTATTATACGGTTGCTCTCTCATTCATACCTGCGCTTGCACTTGAAAGTTACTTTACCAATAAAAGACGCAAAGAGAGAAATAGAACAAAAGTGCTGGCTGGATTGGCAAACACACTTCATAAAACTGCATTTTCTTTTTTATTCTCCCCCGTGTTACATGCTTAACCTCCCCATGTGTAATTTCTCTTAACCTGCTGTCCCAGGAAGAGAATTTCATCTACAGGCTCTTTCTGTGTTTTTTTCCCTAGTCTGTGTTTCCCATTTCTTAGCTGTGTAACTGTTCCTTTACGCGCTCTATTTAAACGCCATCAATCTCATTTGAGCTCCTTGCTCCCGCTTCTGTTTTCTCCACCTCTCATACTGCCAGTTCTCTCTTTCTCTGTGGTTGTTGGCTACTTTCCTGAGCTTCCTAAGCCACGTGGTTCCTGCCTCTTGTTGTCAGACTAGAATTGGAAAAGGAACCATATTAACAAGCCTTTACCACTCACACACGGCGGAAGTTTATACTTTAATTCAGTGAGCTAAGAAAAGCGTGTTGTGGGTCCCCTACGAGCCATGGTGCTTGCTTCATCATGATTTGGCACCAGTCATTAGCCGCAGCTCTGCTAATGAGCCACTGAGGTCAGTTTCAATATTTACTCAAAAACATAACCATGCAGCCCACCCCTCAACTGTGTATTTATCTTGCTTTTCTGCTGTTCGTGTGATTAGCTGGGAGGAGCTCACGGCGACATCCTCCCTATAAAAGTGTAGATGGATCACTCTCTAACTCTTTCTTGCTTCACATACAAATGGCTTGAAAGGTGCAGGGAAGATGCAGGTCTAATAGACAGAATAGAAGGTCTGTGCCAGGTGGGTTTCTCTGCATTGGTGTCCCATCACAGGTCCGCAAGTGTAATGTGTGATCTTTGACTCCTGGCATTTCACAAGCAGGCGGCCAGGAAACGGTTTCAGCCTATCAACCACTGAGGAGACGCAGCCTCTGAATGAGGAATGAGGAAGCAATGAATACATCCAGCCTATCACAGGAACAGCCCTGAGTGTTCCGAATTATAAATTCTCCATGTCACTGTATGTCGTCGAGCCCAAGTAGCTCGCCGTGATCGTATAGTGGTTAGTACTCTGCGTTGTGGCCGCAGCAACCTCGGTTCGAATCCGAGTCACGGCATTGTGGTTGGCAATGTCACGGCAGTTGGGTGTTAATTTTACAGAATTAGCAAATGTACCAGTGGTTTTTGTAAAATGTCTATTAAAAACAGATCCTTTCAAATATTTAAACCATCTAACAACAAATGATTTAAACTCGCATGATTATAAGCTGTAGCTATAATGTATTTACTTACATAAATTATCGTTCTTGAACCTATTGTGGGTGGAGGGGGAGCGGAGCTCACCCCCCAGGTGCAGTTGAGTGACCTGTGTTGTGGCTCTCTAGAGGGAAGGCACAAATTTTGCTGTCACCCAGCCCAATCCAGACGTGTATTGGGGCCAGGTTTCAGGCAAATAGAGCAGTAAGTGCAGAGAAATGTTCACTCTCTAAAAGTGGCATTTCTAAAATAGTAAAGTTAAATCCAACCTCACCAGTAAGTAGGATTTTCAATAAATAAATAAAGCTACTCCTCTCCGATATGGAATTACCAAATTAAAAGTACAGGGGAATACACAGAGCTAACCTATGAGAGGGGTAGACCTCACAGTAGTGAAAAATGAAATAGACTGTTTGGTACTTACAGGACACGCGAACCACCAAAGTACATATCTTATTTTTTACTTACATAGCATCATGCACCTAGGACTACCTAGGGCCTACCTTAGTTGTAAATTATATGTAATAAAAGGGGAGTTTAAGGCTTGGCAAGTAGGCTGGGACTCCCCTGGGAGACCCCTGAGTCTATGCCCAGAACCATAACTCTGCCAGTCGAGTACTTACCTAAAAGCCGATAACTCACTTTTCTTCCATAGGCTAACATTGAGTGGTTTCACTTGGAAATTCTTCTAAGTGGTGTGGAGTTTTGGAACTTTAAAATATTCATCTAAAATCAGCCGAACAACGAATTCTGATTTACTCACCTGTTATCAGGAGAGACCTCAGTGCTGCATCTTGGAGCTCGGTACTGACCCTGAAAAGTAATTTTAACCGTACTTACCAGTAACTCGAATTTCCTTCCATGGGATATCATTGCCTGCTTTTTGCTGAAAATTTTCTAAGTGTCGATTTTTGAAACTTACAAATATTCTTTAAAAATCGTACCAACTGTGAAAACGTAATTGTTTACCTGTTTTAGATAGATGTCCCAGTACTGAGCCTAGGAGCCCAGCACTGGATTACAAAAGTAACGAGAACGTACTTTACCCGTAACTTGAATTTTCTTCCATAGGAAACCATTGACTGTTTTTCTGTGAAATTTCTTCTAAGTGTCGATTTTGCAAACATGTAAATATTCCTTAAAAATCGCCTGTATAACTTAAACGCAGTTTCTCAACTGCTTACAGGTGGTACAGTAGTGCTGGATCTAGGATCCAACACTGACCTAGAAAACGTAACCATAACCCCACTTACCTGCTAAGTGAATTTCCTTCCATAGGATAACATTGGTAATTTGATCAGCAAAAGTTTCGAAGTGTCAACTTTTAAAATAGCAAAATATTGCTTAAAAATCACAACAGTAACTAAAACGAATTTACTCACTTGTTTCCAAGAACTGTCCCAGGACTGAATCTAGGATCCAGTCCTGGATTTAGAAAAGTAATCCTGAAAGTAATTAATTGCATATAACTTAAAATTCCCATTGAGCTCAATGTATTATTGTGATTCAAATTGTGTTGCCTATTGCAATAAACTGTAACTATGACCTGCAAAAGTCAATTGCCTATTGCAAAGTATTTAACTAAAGCATCTCATTCTGAGAAAGTATATTTTGATACCTATTGTTGGTTCTAAAATAAAACAACAATATCTTTTGTATGCAAACCAATGGCCTAGAGTTCAGTTCTTGAGTGTGTGAGACCATTTGCTGACTGAGTGTGTACAACAAATGTTTTACACTGTACTCTGATACTGCCTTACTGCTCGGCAAGCTACCACTTTAGAGAGTAAGGTTATATCTAACTTTAGCCTCTGCCAAACCTCTGGGGACTGGGGACTCTGTGCACACTGTACCTATTTGGGAACAGTATATACAGAGCCACTTTCTCACAGTAGTGATAAAGTGATTAGAGTCCTAAGGCCAACATAAAGATACAGCAAAACGTGAGGTGAAAAGCAAAAAGGTTGCTGGTAGGCCACCTTAAGGATGCCAGGTCTAACAAAAACTGAACTAAGGATAACATGAGTAAAACATCAGGTTTCTCTACTGCATTTGGTGAGACAAGTGGGCCTTCTTTTATCTTCCATTCAAGCAATCTTTGACAGACCCCTTTATTGTAGAGCTTTTCAAGGATTAAAGATAAGGCACTTACAAAGGAGTCCCAAATACTCAGAGATGGTTGACTTCTGTAATATGGGTCGTAGACTAAAAGCAGCGCAAAAACAGAGTGCAACAGGGTCCAAAAAACTTGAGTGCCACAAGAGAGTTTGAATGCAAGCGTATCCTTTTACAGATCCAGAGATATACTCATGCAATTTTTGTTTTTAGGACAGAACGTGCATGATGAAAAAAACATTGTTTTTAAAAAGCGCATTGCTGAATATCAGTACTTTGATGTGGGAAAACTTCAAAACTTTCAAACAAAATATTTGTAGGCAGCCTACAGCAAGTTGTTGTGGCCGAGTGGTTAAGGCGATGGACTAGAAATCCATTGGGGTATCTCCGCGCAGGTTCGAATCCTGCCAACAACGAGAATCTTTTTATTATCGGCTACAATTTCAGAAGTTAACCTTTAGTATTTCTTCCATTTCAGTTTTATAAATAGGTGGCTTATTTTTGTGTCACTATTGCCTCTCCACATATTTGTTATCGCTACCTCTTTCATGTCTTTGCTACACCTCCTTCCTACTTTAGCACTGGTGTAAACGCTTCAAATTATTATACGGTTGCTCTCTCATTCATACCTGCGCATGCACTTGAAAGTTACTTTACCAATAAAAGACGCAAAGAGAGAAATAGAACAAAAGTGCTGGCTTGATTGGCAAACACACTTCATAAAACTGCATTTTCTTTTTTATTCTCCCCCGTGTTACATGCTTAACCTCCCCATGTGTAATTTCTCTTAACCTGCTGTCCCAGGAAGAGAATTTCATCTACAGGCTCTTTCTGTGTTTTTTTCCCTAGTCTGTCTTTCCCATTTCTTAGCTGTGTAACTGTTCCTTTACGCGCTCTATTTAAACGCCATCAATCTCATTTGAGCTCCTTGCTCCCGCTTCTGTTTTCTCCACCTCTCATACTGCCAGTTCTCTCTTTCTCTGTGGTTGGTGGCTACTTTCCTGAGCTTCCGAAGCCACGTGGTTCCTGCCTCTTGTTGTCAGACTTGAATTGGAAAAGGAACCATATTAACAAGCCTTTACCACTCACACACGGCGGAAGTTTATACTTTAATTCAGTGAGCTAAGAAAAGCGTGTTGTGGGTCCCCTACGAGCCATGGTGCTTGCTTCATCATGATTTGGCACCAGTCATTAGCCGCAGCTCTGCTAATGAGCCACTGAGGTCAGTTTCAATATTTACTCAAAAACATAACCATGCAGCCCACCCCTCAACTGTGTATTTATCTTGCTTTTCTGCTGTTCGTGTGATTAGCTGGGAGGAGCTCACGGCGACATCCTCCCTATAAAAGTGTAGATGGATCACTCTCTAACTCTTTCTTGCTTCACATACAAATGGCTTGAAAGGTGCAGGGAAGATGCAGGTCTAATAGACAGAATAGAAGGTCTGTGCCAGGTGGGTTTCTCTGCATTGGTGTCCCATCACAGGTCCGCAAGTGTAATGTGTGATCTTTGACTCCTGGCATTTCACAAGCAGGCGGCCAGGAAACGGTTTCAGCCTATCAACCACTGAGGAGACGCAGCCTCTGAATGAGGAATGAGGAAGCAATGAATACATCCAGCCTATCACAGGAACAGCCCTGAGTGTTCCGAATTATAAATTCTCCATGTCACTGTATGTCGTTGAGCCCAAGTAGCTCGCCGTGATCGTATAGTGGTTAGTACTCTGCGTTGTGGCCGCAGCAACCTCGGTTCGAATCCGTGTCGCGGCAATGTCACGGCAGTTGGGTGTTAATTTTACAGAATTAGCAAATGTACCAGTGGTTTTTGTAAAATGTCTATTAAAAACAGATCCTTTCAAATATTTAAACCATCTAACAACAAATGATTTAAACTCGCATGATTATAAGCTGTAGCTATAATGTATTTACTTACATAAATTATCGTTCTTGAACCTATTGGGGGTGGAGGGGGAGCGGAGCTCACCCCCCAGGTGCAGTTGAGTGACCTGTGTTGTGGCTCTCTAGAGGGAAGGCACAAATTTTGCTGTCACCCAGCCCAATCCAGACGTGTATTGGGGCCAGGTTTCAGGCAAATAGAGCAGTAAGTGCAGAGAAATGTTCACTCTCTAAAAGTGGCATTTCTAAAATAGTAAAGTTAAATCCAACCTCACCAGTAAGTAGGATTTTCAATAAATAAATAAAGCTACTCCTCTCCGATATGGAATTACCAAATTAAAAGTATAGGGGAATACACAGAGCTAACCTATGAGAGGGGTAGACCTCACAGTAGTGAAAAATGAAATAGACTGTTTGGTACTTACAGGACACGCGAACCACCAAAGTACATATCTTATTTTTTACTTACATAGCATCATGCACCTAGGACTACCTAGGGCCTACCTTAGGTGTAAATTATATGTAATAAAAGGGGAGTTTAAGGCTTGGCAAGTAGGCTGGGACTCCCCTGGGAGACCCCTGAGTCTATGCCCAGAACCATAACTCTGCCAGTCGAGTACTTACCTAAAAGCCGATAACTCACTTTTCTTCCATAGGCTAACATTGAGTGGTTTCACTTGGAAATTCTTCTAAGTGGTGTGGAGTTTTGGAACTTTAAAATATTCATCTAAAATCAGCCGAACAACGAATTCTGATTTACTCACCTGTTATCAGGAGAGACCTCAGTGCTGCATCTTGGAGCTCGGTACTGACCCTGAAAAGTAATTTTAACCGTACTTACCAGTAACTCGAATTTCCTTCCATGGGATATCATTGCCTGCTTTTTGCTGAAAATTTTCTAAGTGTCGATTTTTGAAACTTACAAATATTCTTTAAAAATCGTACCAACTGTGACAACGTAATTGTTTACCTGTTTTAGATAGATGTCCCAGTACTGAGCCTAGGAGCCCAGCACTGGATTACAAAAGTAACGAGAACGTACTTTACCCGTAACTTGAATTTTCTTCCATAGGAAACCATTGACTGTTTTTCTGTGAAATTTCTTCTAAGTGTCGATTTTGCAAACATGTAAATATTCCTTAAAAATCGCCTGTATAACTTAAACGCAGTTTCTCAACTGCTTACAGGTGGTACAGTAGTGCTGGATCTAGGATCCAACACTGACCTAGAAAACGTAACCATAACCCCACTTACCTGCTAAGTGAATTTCCTTCCATAGGATAACATTGGTAATTTGATCAGCAAAAGTTTCGAAGTGTCAACTTTTAAAATAGCAAAATATTGCTTAAAAATCACAACAGTAACTAAAACGAATTTACTCACTTGTTTCCAAGAACTGTCCCAGGACTGAATCTAGGATCCAGTCCTGGATTTAGAAAAGTAATCCTGAAAGTAATTAATTGCATATAACTTAAAATTCCCATTGAGCTCAATGTATTATTGTGATTCAAATTGTGTTGCCTATTGCAATAAACTGTAACTATGACCTGCAAAAGTCAATTGCCTATTGCAAAGTATTTAACTAAAGCATCTCATTCTGAGAAAGTATATTTTGATACCTATTGTTGGTTCTAAAATAAAACAACAATATCTTTTGTATGCAAACCAATGGCCTAGAGTTCAGTTCTTGAGTGTGTGAGACCATTTGCTGACTGAGTGTGTACAACAAATGTTTTACACTGTACTCTGATACTGCGTTACTGCTCGGCAAGCTACCACTTTAGAGAGTAAGGTTATATCTAACTTTAGCCTCTGCCAAACCTCTGGGGACTGGGGACTCTGTGCACACTGTACCTATTTGGGAACAGTATATACAGAGCCACTTTCTCACAGTAGTGATAAAGTGATTAGAGTCCTAAGGCCAACATAAAGATACAGCAAAACGTGAGGTGAAAAGCAAAAAGGTTGCTGGTAGGCCACCTTAAGGATGCCAGGTCTAACAAAAACTGAACTAAGGATAACATGAGTAAAACATCAGGTTTCTCTACTGCATTTGGTGAGACAAGTGGGCCTTCTTTTATCTTCCATTCAAGCAATCTTTGACAGACCCCTTTATTATAGAGCTTTTCAAGGATTAAAGATAAGGCACTTACAAAGGAGTCCCAAATACTCAGAGATGGTTGACTTCTGTAATATGGGTCGTAGACTAAAAGCAGCGCAAAAACAGAGTGCAACAGGGTCCAAAAAACTTGAGTGCCACAAGAGAGTTTGAATGCAAGCGTATCCTTTTACAGATCCAGAGATATACTCATGCAATTTTTGTTTTTAGGACAGAACGTGCATGATGAAAAAATCATTGTTTTTAAAAAGCGCATTGCAGAATATCAGTACTTTGATGTGGGAAAACTTCAAAACTTTCAAACAAAATATTTGTAGGCAGCCTACAGCAAGTTGTTGTGGCCCAGTGGTTAAGGTGATGGACTAGAAATCCATTGGGGTATCCCCGCGCAGGTTCGAATCCTGTCCACAACAAGAATCTTTTTATTATCGGCTACAATTTCAGAAGTTAACCTTTAGTATTTCTTCCATTTCAGTTTTATAAATAGGTGGCTGATTTTTGTGTCACTATTGCCTCTCCACATATTTGTTATCGCTACCTCTTTCATGTCTTTGCTACACCTCATTCCTACTTTAGCACTGGTGTAAACGCTTCAAATTATTATACGGTTGCTCTCTCATTCATACCTGCGCATGCACTTGAAAGTTACTTTACCAATAAAAGACGCAAAGAGAGAAATAGAACAAAAGTGCTGGCTGGATTGGCAAACAAACTTCATAAAACTGCATTTTCTTTTTTATTCTCCCCCGTGTTACATGCTTAACCTCCCCATGTGTAATTTCTCTTAACCTGCTGTCCCAGGAAGAGAATTTCATCTACAGGCTCTTTCTGTGTTTTTTTCCCTAGTCTGTCTTTCCCATTTCTTAGCTGTGTAACTGTTCCTTTACGCGCTCTATTTAAACGCCATCAATCTCATTTGAGCTCCTTGCTCCCGCTTCTGTTTTCTCCACCTCTCATACTGCCAGTTCTCTCTTTCTCTGTGGTTGGTGGCTACTTTCCTGAGCTTCCGAAGCCACGTGGTTCCTGCCTCTTGTTGTCAGACTTGAATTGGAAAAGGAACCATATTAACAAGCCTTGACCACTCACACACGGCGGAAGTTTATACTTTAATTCAGTGAGCTAAGAAAAGCGTGTTGTGGGTCCCCTACGAGCCATGGTGCTTGCTTCATCATGATTTGGCACCAGTCATTAGCCGCAGCTCTGCTAATGAGCCACTGAGGTCAGTTTCAATATTTACTCAAAAACATAACCATGCAGCCCACCCCTCAACTGTGTATTTATCTTGCTTTTCTGCTGTTCGTGTGATTAGCTGGGAGGAGCTCACGGCGACATCCTCCCTATAAAAGTGTAGATGGATCACTCTCTAACTCTTTCTTGCTTCACATACAAATGGCTTGAAAGGTGCAGGGAAGATGCAGGTCTAATAGACAGAATAGAAGGTCTGTGCCAGGTGGGTTTCTCTGCATTGGTGTCCCATCACAGGTCCGCAAGTGTAATGTGTGATCTTTGACTCCTGGCATTTCACAAGCAGGCGGCCAGGAAACGGTTTCAGCCTATCAACCACTGAGGAGACGCAGCCTCTGAATGAGGAATGAGGAAGCAATGAATACATCCAGCCTATCACAGGAACAGCCCTGAGTGTTCCGAATTATAAATTCTCCATGTCACTGTATGTCGTTGAGCCCAAGTAGCTCGCCGTGATCGTATAGTGGTTAGTACTCTGCGTTGTGGCCGCAGCAACCTCGGTTTGAATCCGAGTCACGGCATTGTGGTTGGCAATGTCACGGCAGTTGGGTGTTAATTTTACAGAATTAGCAAATGTACCAGTGGTTTTTGTAAAATGTCTATTAAAAACAGATCCTTTCAAATATTTAAACCATCTAACAACAAATGATTTAAACTCGCATGATTATAAGCTGTAGCTATAATGTATTTACTTACATAAATTATCGTTCTTGAACCTATTGGGGGTGGAGGGGGAGCGGAGCTCACCCCCCAGGTGAAGTTGAGTGACCTGTGTTGTGGCTCTCTAGAGGGAAGGCACAAATTTTGCTGTCACCCAGCCCAATCCAGACGTGTATTGGGGCCAGGTTTCAGGCAAATAGAGCAGTAAGTGCAGAGAAATGTTCACTCTCTAAAAGTGGCATTTCTAAAATAGTAAAGTTAAATCCAACCTCACCAGTAAGTAGGATTTTCAATAAATAAATAAAGCTACTCCTCTCCGATATGGAATTACCAAATTAAAAGTATAGGGGAATACACAGAGCTAACCTATGAGAGGGGTAGACCTCACAGTAGTGAAAAATGAAATAGACTGTTTGGTACTTACAGGACACGCGAACCACCAAAGTACATATCTTATTTTTTACTTACATAGCATCATGCACCTAGGACTACCTAGGGCCTACCTTAGGTGTAAATTATATGTAATAAAAGGGGAGTTTAAGGCTTGGCAAGTAGGCTGGGACTCCCCTGGGAGACCCCTGAGTCTATGCCCAGAACCATAACTCTGCCAGTCGAGTACTTACCTAAAAGCCGATAACTCACTTTTCTTCCATAGGCTAACATTGAGTGGTTTCACTTGGAAATTCTTCTAAGTGGTGTGGAGTTTTGGAACTTTAAAATATTCATCTAAAATCAGCCGAACAACGAATTCTGATTTACTCACCTGTTATCAGGAGAGACCTCAGTGCTGCATCTTGGAGCTCGGTACTGACCCTGAAAAGTAATTTTAACCGTACTTACCAGTAACTCGAATTTCCTTCCATGGGATATCATTGCCTGCTTTTTGCTGAAAATTTTCTAAGTGTCGATTTTTGAAACTTACAAATATTCTTTAAAAATCGTACCAACTGTGAAAACGTAATTGTTTACCTG